>NW_027362762.1:512379446-514939446 GCF_046119375.1 Phyllobates terribilis | reverse complement strand
TCAGTGATTGGTCGCGGGCAGCGGCCGCGACCAATCAGCAGAGCGGTGTTTAAGTTTAGCGCCAAGATCACTGATTGGTCGCGGGCGGAGAGCGCGACCAATCGGCGAATCGTATTGGTGAGGACCGGGGAGCGGAATCGTATTGGTGAGGACCGGGGAGCGCCGCTGCCTGTGCGGCTACTTCCGCTTCGAGAAGCTGGGAGATGAGCGACTGCTCGCAGCAGAAGTATCCCGACCCGCAGCGGCGCTCCCCTGTCCTCCCTTCCGCATGGATGTCAGCGCCGCTGCCTGTGCGGGTACTTCCGCTGCGAGCAGTTGGGAGATGAGCGGCCACTCGCAGCAGAAGTATCCCGACCCACAGCGCCGCTCCGCGGTCCTCCCTTCCGCATGGAGGTCAGTGGCACCGGCAGTCGAGGTCCTTCTGCTGCTACCGGCCGGGAGATGAGCGCCTCGCGCCGGTCATCTCCCGGCTGCATCTCCGTCCCGCAGATGAGCCGCTAACGGCCGCCATCTTTTTTCAGAAATCCCGCGGCGCTGATTGGCCGCTGCCGGACCAATGAGCGACGCGGGATTTCCAGGACAGACAGACAGACAGACAGAAAGACAGACAGACAGACGGGATAAGACGATTATATATATAGATATACCTGTCAACATTTATATGTCAAATACCCTCTATAATATCATTTAATCCATCTGGGTATAATGTACCCAGACGGAAGATCCAATATGATTCTTTCCGGTTTAAATTTTGTACCCTATTAGTACAATTCTCAGGTATTTGCTCCAACGGGGTCACGGATATATTGAATGTTTTATTATGCTTCAAACATAAGTGCCGAGATAAGCTCTGTTTTAAAAACCCATTTTTGGTATTGTGCCTGTGGCCATTCATACAGGATCGTAGGGACTGGATAGTCCGACCCATGTTTTGCAGGCCACAGGCACAGGTAATGACATATATCACAAAATCACTATCACAAGTTAATTTTTGTGTCATTGCTATGGTTTCACCCGTACATTATTCCCAGATGGATTAAATGATATTATAGAGGGTATTTGACATATAAATGTTGACAGGAATATATATACATATATATATATTTTTTATTATTATTATTTTATTATTTTTTTATTATTATTTATTTATTTATTTATTTTTTACAAAATTGTATTTGAAAATGGCTATAATATGAAGGAAGAAAGGGTTTTAAATTTTGTCATAATGTACATGTTTGCTGGATTTTACATTTCTGTATGAAATCACACTTTTAGTATGTTTAATAACATTTTAAAAGACATTTTATATATGGTAAAATTATATTTATAGTGTTTTTAGAAAAGAAAATACTTTCTGTGTGAAAAAAATTTGTTGTGAAAAATTTTTTTTTATGGAAAAAAACTGTATGAAAGTCATTTATTAGATGGGTTTTGTTAGATTCCTCAGAGTGCACAATCCTGCATATCTGAGTATCTGTGTGTGTCTGAAAAACAGATCTTTCAGTCCCCACCCAAAATGACAAGCAGAGATATCTGCTATAAAATGTGTGTAGATAGATCTGTTTATATGCATGATGTTATACCTGAGGAAGACTCAAAAAGTCGAAACCGGTTGTATTTTAGTTTGAAATAAAAATTATCTTTGAATCCGAATATCAAGTTCCATCATCATCCTTCAGGAGCGCATATTGCTGGGAAAAACATTTACAATTGTTTTTATTTTCGCAAGGGTATCATTAAAAAATGAACCCCAAAATTTGTTGTGCAATTCCTCCTGAGCACGTTGATACCCCATATGTGGGGGAAAACCACTGTTTGGGCACACGGCAGGGTTCGGAAGGGAAGGAGCGCCATTTGACTTTTTGAATGTAAAATTTGCTTAAATAATTAGCGGACGCCATGTTGTGTTTGGGGAGCCCCTGATGTGCCTAAACAGTGGAAACCCCCCACAAGTGTCCCCATTTTGGAAACTAGACCTCTCAGGGAACTTATCTAGATGTGTGGTGAGCACCTTGAACCCCAAGGTGCGTCACAGAAGTTTGTAACATTGAGCCATAAAAATAAAATTTTCACGTTTTTCCAACAAAAATGTTTTTCAGCCTCCAATTTTTCATTTTCGTAAGGGTAACAGGAGAAATTGCACCATGCAATTTGTTGTGCAATTTCTCCTAAGTAAGCAGATACCCCATATGTGGGGGAAAACCACTATTTGGGCGCACGGCAGGGTTCGGAAGGGTTAAATAATTAGCGGACGCCATGTTGCGTTTGGAGAGCCCCTGATGTGCCTTAACAGTGGAAACACCCCCACACGTGACAACATTTTGGAAACTACACCCCAAAAGGATTTTATCAAGGGGTATAGTGAACATTTTGAACCCAGAGGTACGACACAGAATTTGATAACATTAGGTCATCATATTGAATAAGTTGTCATTAGTCTTGAGTGCAAGTGCTCACTACTTGATTTTGCATCAGGTACTCAGGTATGCACCAAGTATCGCGGGTGCTCGAGTGACATGCGTGAGTCCCCGCCCACATGTGTCACGGTTGTTAGACACCCAAAAAAAACATGCGGGGATCGCTCGTGCATGACAGGCAATCCCCATGAGGTTTTTTTTGGCTGGATAACAGAACCAAAACATATGGGACGGAGACTCGAGCATGTCACTCGAGCACCCGCTATACTCGGTGCATACCCGAGCACCCAATGCAAACTCAAGTAGCGAGCACTTGCGCTCATCACTAGTCGCCATATCGTTGGCATTTTTTTTCTTTATTTCTGAAAAAATCCCAACCCCAACACAACCCTAACCGCAACCCTAATACAACCCCAACTCTAATACAACCTCAACCCCAACCCTAATGCAACCCTAACCCTAGCCCAACCCTAACCCTAGTCTAACCCTAGCCCAACCCTAACCATAGCACAACCCTAACCCTAGAGTTTAATTTTTACACCGTTCCTCGTGCGGTATAAGTGATTCGATGACTTTATTCTTCGGGTCGGTGCAATTACAGCGATGCCAAATTCATATCGGGTTTTTATGTTTGCCAGCTGTCACACACTAAAAACCCCTTTTTTTTGCAAAGACTAGATTTTGCATTGCCATATTTTGAGAGCTATAATTTTTTACATATTTCAGCTGACAGAGTCATTTGATGGCTTGTTTTTTGCGGGACAAGTTGACATTTTTATTGGTACCATTTTCGGGCACGTGACATTTTTTGATCGCTTTCTATTCCGATTTTTGTGAGGCAGAATAAACAAAAACCAACAATTCAGGAATTGTTTTTTTGGGGATTTTTTTATGCCATTCCGCGTGTGTTAAAATTGATAAGGCAGCTTTATTCTTCGGGTTAGTATGTTTACAGCAGTACCACATTCATATATTTTTTCTATGTTTTGTCGCTTTTACACAATAAAAACTATTTTATAGAAAAAAGAATTGTTTTTGCATCGCTTTATTCTGAGAGATATAACTTTTTTATTTTTCGACTGTTGGAACTGTATGGCAGCTTGTTTTTTGTGGGACAAGATGACGTTTTCAGCGGTACCATTTTTATTTACATTCATCATTTTGATCGCGTTTTATTCCATTTTTTGTTTGGCGGTATGTTGATAAAGCATCGTTTTTTGCTTCATTTTTTTTTTTTTTTTTTACCATGTTCACTAAAAGGGTTAACTAGTGGGACAGTTTTATAGGTCAGGTCGTTCCAGACGCGGTGATACCAAATATGTGTACTTTGATTGGTTTATTTTTTTTCATAAGAATATTTATTTATGGGTGCAATATATATGTTTTTTTTGGGGGATTATATTTTTCATTTTTTTTTATATATATATATATATATATATATACTTTTAAAATTGTTTTTAATTTTTTTTTCATTCTCTGACATTTTTCTTACTTTTATACATTGTCCCACTATAGGACTTTCACTTTTCACATTCTGATCGGCTGTATAGCACAGGAATGCAGCACCATCCCTGTGCTATACAGCCTGTAAGAGCTGCACAGGGAGATGTTACTTTGGTCACGCACTGCGCATGACCAAAGTAACTTCTTGCCTCCTGGTCGCCTGGATGTTATCATGATGACATAGGGTCACCATGACAACATCCTGGACCGGACTCAGACGCCGCGGGACGCCGGAGAGGAGGTAAGTATCGGCGCTTACCTCTTCCCTTGCTCCCGCAATGCTGCGATCAATTTCGATCGCAGAATTTCCAGGTCAATGTGAAGGGAGTGGTGCGGGACCGCTCCCTGCACATAGCACCAGGTGTCAGCTGTGACAATCTGTGACACAGCCTGTATGCGGGTGAAATCGCCAAGGCGTACTTATACGTATCAGGCCCATAAGGCCCAGGGCGCAGATACGTTTTAGTACGTCTTGGGCCAGAAAGAGGTTCATGATATCTTGTAGCTAGCGGACCCACTAGCATGTTCCTGGCTCAGGTGCTGGCCCATCTCCTCTCTTCTGTCCAGATCAGGCCACTTAAGTCTTTTACTAGCTCCCAAATCCTGGCTCTCCCATCCTCAGTCCTCAGGAACCCTGGTGGTGAAGGCCACGTCCTCGCTTTGGGTCTTGCCTGCCCAGCGACATCACTTAGCTCCAAGCTGCAAACTCCTTCTCCCTCTGCTAGTGTGCCAGTCTGCTGTGGTTCCTGCATTCCTCTGGTCACACCCTCTGAGACCTCGCTTGATTTCGTCATTGTCTCACTCTGCTGCACCTCCGCTGACTCGTTAGCCACAAATGTCGTCATTTCTTTCGACTTCTGAGGCTGACTATGGTTTCACCTCTTGGTGAAGCTAATGCTGGCTCACCTGCCTGTTTCTTGGGAGTCTCTGCCCATTTTTTCTTGGCTCACTGCAATGGGCGTGGTATCCTCTGCCTTCGACACACCCAGCAGGGTCGGCCACTGCTCACCGCAGGCCGGCCTCTCCAGACAAGCCACTTCCCAGACTGGATGTATTTTCGCGCTTTTCCACTTCTCCTACACCCATGATGGGCAGGTCTGTCTCACCTTTTCTCGCCACTCACCACCATCTTTCAGCCTATGCTCGGCACCATTTTTATTTTCACCGGATCCTTCCCCGCATTCGATAAGTCTTCTTGGTACATGGTTGGATCCTGACGATTATGCCAAATGTAAAGTGACTGAAAGCAGTAGTCATGACCGAGCTGCTGTCCCGTTACGCTCTGGAACCTCACAGGGAAACAGTGTCCCAGTTTTCTGTCAGGTGTGTGGTGCATCACACTTACACAGTTCAACTTCTTAGTCCAATTTGTGCATTAAGACCTTTGATACCAGAAGTATTCCACTGTCTCTTGATTTAAACAGCCCGCTTCACATTCACATCACCTGTTTTCACCTTCATGACCAGGCCAAATTTTACAATTCTGACTAATGTCATTTTATGTGGCAATAACTCTGGAATGCTTCAACGGATCCCAATGATTCTGAGAATGTTTTCTCATGACATATTGTACTTCATGATAGTGAAAAAAATTGTTCAATATGACTTGCATTTATTTGTGAAAATATCTGAACCTTGGTGAACATTTGGAAAATTTCTCAATTTTCAAACTTTTAATTCTTATGTCCTTAAACCAGGGAGTTATGTCACACAAAATAGTTAATAAATAAAATTTACCACATGTCTACTTTACATCTGCATCATTTTTTAAACAAAATTTTTTTGTTAGGAAGTTAGAAGATGTCAAGGAATATATGTTCCCAAATATCACAGAGACCACGCACTGTAAACTTTGAAGCGAACAGCCCTATTGACTGGACAATTACACGACTGGCCGACGATCAACCGAGGGGACCACAGGCTGTTCTTGCTTATTAGTTATCGTAAAGCTAACAGTGAGCGTATGGCATATACACCTCCGAATTCCAACGCATGGGATATGTGAATATATCGCCGTATGATCACTGCCAACTCCACGACAACCCCCACACTACTTGCTGCCACCACCAATACATTTTTTATTTTAATAAAATACAGACCGATTGGATGCCTGCTTTCTGGTAATGTATATGGCTTTGGGAGAGGCATGATTACAGAACAAAACAAACAGAACTATTAAATGTTATATTTAACCCAAAGGGAGGCAGTGTTTATGAAAAATATACAAAAGATTTTACAAAGGGGACAAAACAATGCAGCATATACAGTCACAGACAAAAAAAGGGATTAACAGAAGAACTTACTATACCGATTGCAGAGACGATTCAGTTTAGCCAAAGGAGAGCACTTCGATTAGCTGTTATGTGAACATGGTCCCTGCATACATACACGGATATGTATCTCTCAGCACGAACCCAGATCATAATTTGGCTTGATCTTTTATCAGCCCCTTGAGCCCCACCCACACACTCCCCCGTATGACCTCACATGGGCCGGGTTATGGGTTGGTTTCAGCGCTACATGATTTTATGAAATCCACAACTTATGAGATAACTCCTCTCCGGATGGTCTTAGAATTTGGAGACTGATGCCATATTTTCCATCAGGATTTTATCTTTCCTTAGAGATCAAACATTACCCAGCTGCCATCAGTTATCTTTGCACTGTTGATTTACGGCTCATCGGCAGGGCTCACAGATATGAAAAAATATGAAAGTTGTTCCCCAATTAGCCCTAATGCTAAAAATATATCTCATCACAATCGGATTTATAGAAATTCCCCTATTCTATATTTTCTTTCGGTGCCTCTGCGTCCAGCAGATGAACCACTTCTCTCACAGAGACAAAAAGGTGTCCAGTGTAGATGTAAAATATTTCCCCTGAACTGACAATGTATTTCCTGCAGGCAAAAGGTCTCTTCCACTAAAGTGTCTATGCCTCAACACAACTTTATATGGCTGTCCAACTCTCTGAAAGGACTTCTCCTGTCTCAATTACCTGTCAATTGTATCGCTTTTTAATGTTAATTAATCTGGTTAATTAGCTTCCTCCCTGTAACAGTTTATTATACAACTCTACATCTAGTGTCAGTTCAGAATGCAAATGATAGAGGGAAAAAGGAGGGGGTGAGTGACTTCAGAGATTTTTAATATTCTATGACAGAAGAGTTAAAAGTTGATTTCTAATTTTTACAACAAAATTTACAAATCCATTTTTTTAGAGACCACATCACGTTTGAAGTGACTTTGGGGGGCCTATATGACAGAAAATACCAAAAAGTGACACCATTCTAAAAACTGCACCCCTCAAAGTTCTCAAAACCACATTCAGGAAGTTTATTAGCCCTTCAGTTGCTTCACCGGAATTAATGCAATGTAGAAGGAAAAAATTAACATTTTACATTTTTTCTCAAAAATTTTATTTTAGCGCCAAATTTTTTATTTTGACAAGGAGAAAATGCACCATACAATTTGTTGGAAACTACACTCCCTAAAGGAACTTAGAACCATGAAAATAAGAATCACATTTTTCCCACAAAAATGTTCTTTTAGACCCAATTTTTTTATTTTCACAAGGGTAACAGGAGAAAATGGAACGCAAAATTTGTTGTGTAATTTTTCCTGAGTATGCCAATACCCCTTATGTGGGGGAAAACTACTGTTTTAGTGCATAGCAAGGCTCAGAAGGGAAGGAGAATAGTTTGACTTTTTGAACGCAAAATTGAATGGAACCGAGAGCGTACGTCATGTTGCGTTTGAAGAGCCGCTGATGTGCCTTAACAGTGGACACCCCGATAAGTGACCCCATTTTGGCAACTAGAAGCCTCAAGGAATTTATCTAGATATGTGGTGAACACTTTGAACTCCCAGGTGCTTCACAGAAGTTTATAACATAGAACTGTGAAAATAAAAAAATATCTAGATTTTTCCCACATAAATGTTTTAGCCCACATTTTTTTTCATTTCTACAAGAATAGCAGGAGAAAATTGACCCTAAAATTTTTTGTGAAATTTCTCCTGAGTACACCAATATTCCATATGTGGTTTAAAACTACTTAATTTTAGTTTTTAATTTTTCTAAGGGCTAGTAGGAAAAAATGGACCTCTCAGTTTGTTGTGCAATTTCTCTTGATTGCTCCAATACCCTACATGTAATCAGGCAATACTTTTTAAGCACAGTGCAAAGCTCAGAAGGGAAGGAGCACCATATTATAGTGCAGATTTTATGATTATGGTTTGCGGGTGCCATAACCCACTGGGGGAGCCCCTGAGGTTCCAAAACAGCAGACCATTACCCCCCCCCCCCATAAGTGACCCCATTTTACAAACCATTCCTCTCAATGAATTCATCTAAGGGTGAAGTGATCATATTGACACTACAGGTGTGTCACAGAATTTTATACCATTGGGTAGTGAAAAGAAAAATAAATACATTTTTACCACCAAAATTGAGTTTTAGCACCAAATTTTTACCACCATAATTGTGTTTTAGCACCAGATTTTACATTTTCACATGGGGAAATGGATAAAAATGGCACCAAAATTTGTCACACAATTTCTGCTGAACGTGGAAATACCCAATATGTGTCTGTACAGTACTCCTTAGCCAATAGTTTGTGGACTCCACATACAGAGCCCCTAAATGCTAGAAGAGCAGAATATCACCTCAAGTGACCCATTTTGGAAATTAAATCTCTTTGGGAATTTATCTACAGGTGTAGTGACGATTTTGACTTGATGTTTTTTTCCAGAAAGAAGCAGCAGTGGATGTTGTTGAGTGATAATTGCAAACTGCCATTGTAGTGCCCAGTACGTTGTAGTGCCTAGCTCATGCTTCTGGAGATATGCACCTGTAAATTAGGCGGACTCTCATTGCTACAAAAATGCCAAACATGTGGACGCTAATGTGGTTTAGGCACACTGGGGCTCAAAAGGGAGAGAGGCATTTGGATTTGGATGTGCAGAATTTGCTGAATTTCTTTTGGAGGGCAAGGAGCCATGGCGCTTTTCCACAGCCTTTGACGACCAGTAATGTGGAAGCCGCCTATATTTCCATTGACAGATAACAGACCTGAGTGGTGATTTGCTTTTCTTGTGGATTGATTTGAAGCTTTTATTGGGAACATGATCACGTTCATCCTGCGCTATATGCTATATATGGGGTTTCTATCTAAATCTCCAAGTGACGTGATTAAAATGAAATCCATGAAGGATCCATTCTCTGTAATGAGGCAGCAAAGTTACTCTGGACTCTGTCTGACCTCTGTTCAGCGGTGTCGTTCTTTTCAGAAGTACACAAAACTATGGTCGAGCGCGCTTTTATGTTCACTTAAAAAGACGGCACCGCCGGATCCTAGGCCAGATACTGTCCAAAGTGACTCCATCTGCCTCATTATAGGGAATCTTCCACCAGGGTTCCATTTGAATCATGTATTTCAGAGATTTACATGGAAACCCCAGTTAAGCGCTCAGCGTAGAACGCTGGATAAATGTGAGCCTTACTGCAATCTTTGGGAGACAGAATGAACAAATCAACAGCAGGTGAAGAATTGGTTTTATTTATTTTTTACACTGTTTCTTGTGTGGTATAAGTGATTAGATGACTTTATTATTCCGGTAGGTACGATTACAGCGATACCAGATTTTTTTACATTTTTTATATTTTTAATATTTGGCTGCTGTCAGACATTAAAAGATGCTTTTTATTGCACATCGCTATATTTTGAGAGCTATAATGTTTTTAGATTTCTGCCAATAGAGTCATGTAGGGCTTGTTTTTTGTGGTACGATTTGACGTTTTTATTGGTACCATTTTCGGACACATAATGTTTTTTGATCGCTTTCTATTACAATTTTTGGAAGGCAGAATGAACAAAAACTAGCCATTCAGGAATTGTTTTTTTTTTTTTGGGGTGTGATTGTGCCATTTCGTGTGTGTTAAAATTGATAAGGCAGCTTTATTCTTCGGGTCAGTACAATTACAGCGATACAACTTTTATATATTTTTTTTATGTTTTGGCGCTTTTACACAATGAAAACTATTTCATAGAAAAAATAATTATTTTTGCATCGCTTTATTCTGAGAGCTATAACTTTTTTTTATTTTTCCACTGATGGAGCTGTATGGCAGTTTGTTTTTTCGGGACAAGATGCCGTTTTCAGCTATACTATTTTTATTTATATTCGTCTTTTTGATTGCGTTTTATTCCACTTTTTATTTAGTGGTATGATGAAAAAGCATAGGTTTTTACCTCGTTTTTTTTACCCCAGTGTTCATTGAAGTGGTTAACTAGTGTGACAGTTTTACAGGGAGGGTCGTTCCAGACGCTGCAATACCACATATGTGTACTTTTTTTTTTTTACATAAAAATACTATTTTATAGGTACAATATATATTTATTTTTATTATTTTATATATTTTTTTACATCTTTTTGCTTTTTTTTACTTTATTACTATGTTGTTTTATGAAACTTTCATTTTCAACAGTCTGATCATTGTTATAAAGCATTTCAATGCACTAGCATTGAAATGCTTTACAACTGTATGTTCTGCACTGACACACAAGCTTGTTAGACCATGCTCTCAGCATGGTCGTGGTAGTGAGATTTCTGTGTGTGTGTATCCTTTTCCACATTTCTTGGAGGTCCAATCTATTGCAGGGTGCACTTGTAGAAAATCAACCGCACTCACACAAAGAATTTCAGCTTTATGCTGGTCAGAATTACTGTTATTGTGAACAGTTGAGCAAGTTGAAGATGATATGATCTCTAAAAGGCCTAAAGTTAAAGATAATACATTTCCTTTGTATTTTAGGTAAAAAAAAAAATTTTGTCATTTTTGTTCATTTTAAAAATTACAAAAAGGGAAATGGACTGATGCAAAAGTTCAGCCACCGTTGGAGATTTTTGTGCTCAGATAACTTTGACCGAGGTTTCAGACCTTAATTAGCCTGCTAGGGTTATGGCTTGTTCACTATCATAGTTAGGAATGGCCAAGTGATGCAAATTTCCCAGCTTTATAAAAACCCAGCCTCCTCTAATCTTGTGCCAAAAAAACAGCAATCATGGGTTCTTTTAAGCAGCTGCCTAGCACTCTGAAAATGAAAATGGCGAAGGTCCACAAAGCAGGAGATGGCTATAAGAAGATAGCAAAGCATTTTCAAGTTGCCCTTTCCTCAGTTCAAAATGTAATTAAGAAATGTCAGTTAACAGGAGCAATGGAGGTCAAGATAAAATCTGGAAGACCAAGCAAAATTTCAGTGAGAGCTGCTTGTAGGATTGCTAGAGAGGAAAATCAGAACCCAGGCTTGACTGGAGTTGTGGTACATTGTTCTACTGTTCAGAGATACCTGCACAAATATGGCCTTCATGGAGGAGTCATCAGAAGAAAACCTCTCCTGCGTCCTCACCATAAAATTCAGGGCAGAATTATGCAAAAGACCATCTAAATAAACCTGATGTCCTGTGGCCCAGTGAGGTTAAAATAGAACTCTTTGGCCACAATGATCAAATGTTTGTGTGGAGAAAAAAGGGCACAGAATTTCAGGAAAATCTTACCAACCATTAAGCATGGGGGTGGATCAATCATGCTTTGCGGTTGTGTTGCAGTCAATGGCACGGGGAACATTTCACCGGTAGAGGAAAGAATGGATTCAATGAAATTTCAGCAAATTCTTGATGCAAATGTAAAGCAGGTGACTTGATGCAACAGCAGGGGGACCAGATAAAAACAACAATTTATTTCTTGAATCAACAATATGAAATGTTAGCAGAGATACTGAAATTGAAAAATCACAAAAGAACAATATTTACAGAGTATTCGACAAGCAATGGTATAATAGTGGTATATGAGTTAGTATACAATAAGGAACTTCTCAATCAATTCTGATCCTAAAGTACAAACTGGTTTTAGTGGGGGGAAAGGGGCAAGAAGAGCATTTGACAGGAACATTCTCTGGAAATTGCTACGGCTTCCTGGGCCCTGATTAGGCCACTGCACAGCCTCGTTAAACACGTCCCTCTTACAAAGTCTATTAACAATTTCTGGACTTCTCTAGCATCAGTGGCACCCCCGGCTGGGTTTTCCTGAGGACTGGTGGCACCGGTGAGATATCTGCATGACCTGTAAGCTGTTGTCCTGACATCAATCAAAAATATAGGGCACCTTAGTAAAGGCAGGAAGGAAAATATGCTACCAAAATTTGTTTGATTTCCTATTAGACCCTACAATCTGATTCTACCTAGCCATGGAGGTTGACACTCTGAATAGCGATATGACTTCCCCTCTCAATGTAGGCTATATGTGAATTATTTGTAGTGTATTCTTATGCATTTTTATTGTTGTATAGTGTTGCACTTTGTTCACAGAGAGGGTTCAGTTAAGGGCATATAGGGTCATTCGACGTCGAGCAGGGCCGCCATTGTGCATAGCTAGGGTGCCAACCTAAATGGCTAGGCAGGTTTAATTTAGGGTCTTATTGGTGACCTTTAGTCCTTTTTTCTGCCTCACTCGTTTCTGTACCTTGTTCTACCTAGCACCTCTCTTTTTATAGTCTCTTCTTTGGGTGTCTCTATGATGTTTTGTAGAGCATATCTATTCAAAGTTATTTTTTAAGGAGTTTCTTATCAGTGGTAGTTTTACTATCACAGAAACATGAACAAAAGAGATAAAATCAAAATACAAATACAGTCCAGTAAGAATAGCAAGACTTTATTCCACATTCTTATTATTGTATATCTATAGACTAAATGTATGTGTGTAATCTTCCTAAACGTGTGTTGAAAAGTAAATACATATCTTCTCATATGATTGATTACTTTTAATACACAGAATAAAATAACAGTGAACTTGATTACTATTCCCATGGGGTTCTTATCACAGAGATTCTACACATCAATGTTATTGATCATCACTAAATGACAGCTTTCTCTATCATCTCCTGGGAGATAATCACATAAAGTAAACATATTTTCAATCAAAATCTTATTAAAAGTATAAAAAAATTGGAGCAGAATATAGGAACATAAAGGGTTGTATGACAGGTATTGGTAGGGATTCTGTTTGCATGATCCGCAACCCATAGAAAAGAGCATGATCTAATCTGATGTAATGGATCTGGACTTGCAAGCCTGTAGTACGTACTCATGGCTCGCGCACATGAGTGTATAATACAGCTGAAAGCGATCTGATGCTTTATAGCAATCGCACCAATGTTATACTATGGGACAGTGCAGAGCTGCGATTTTTTCCTACAGACCGAATCGGTCTGTGGAAAAGATGGCAGCATGCTGCAAGTGGCTCTGGAATTCAGATCACGCACATCAATACAAGTCTATGGGTGCATGTAAAACATCGGACTGCACTCGGATATCATCTGAGTGTAATCCGACATCCACGGACTGATACGATGGAGTAGATGTAAAAATGAAGTTCTCCATTTTCTCCCCACCTGTGCTGTGTTTCTCGCATGTGAGAGAATCATATCACAGAAAACTGACACTGTGATCAAACTATGACAGAGTTTGAGCCGAGTGTCATTAGCATCAAGCCGATTCTCTTGTATGATAGAACATGAGAGAACATACTCTCTTGTGACACCGGCCTCACATGTGGATTCTCTACCTCCAAAGATGAGCTTAGATAAAGGGTACAATTGGGCAAAATTAAAGTGGATCAAGATACTTCAAAATATTGCACAACAAACCCAATTTCATCTTACTCTGCATGAAACTAGTTCTGTTCCTTTTGGATACAGAGGAAGGTTTCACTGAAGATTTGGGTGAAAATGGAAGCAAACTAGTCCAGTACATATACAAATCAGATTTTGGCATTATAAATATCCATTGTGTGTGAACATAACTTTAGTGTAGGAAAACTTTTAAATGTTTTTTTTTATATGTTGTAACCCTTAAATGTGCAGTAGATCATTGGTTGTGTTAAGATCTCAACCATTTGCTTAAAAGATGTGCAGAAGTGGGTATGTAGAAGTCTAAAGGTGTCTATCCACCTTACTTAAAGTTCGGCTGCCAGGAGGAAATGTACTTTATTCCTTCTGGGAGCTTTTAGTCATAGAGGTGTGCCAGAGACTCTTCAGTCACCACTCAGTACACAGTGAGCAGTGACTGTAAGCACACCCCAGCACTTTGATTGACAGCTCGCTCTGCAGCACATCTGTACAGAGCAAGTTGTCAATTAAAGTGCCAAAGCATGCTTAAAGCCTCTGCTCACCATGTACTGAAAGGTAACTGAAGCGGCCTCTATGACCGAAAGTCGGTGGCTCCCAAGAGTAATAAAGTTAATTTCCTCCTGGTAGCCACACTTTCAATAAGGTGGCTGGACAGCTTAGGAAAGCTAGTAACCCTTTATATGCAGATTAATAGCATTTGGGAAAATTATATTTTTCCTTTCAAAGCTAAAAATCTAGGAAAATGGGTGAAATCAGTTTTTTTTCCAGTAAAATCAATAAAACCCACAATATAACTCAGGGGCAGACATACCGCCGGTGCAGCTGCACGGGTGCCCGGAGGTTGAGGGGGACCCTTGCAGGGAGGTGCATACTGGCCATAGCAGCAGCCCACACAGCTGCTATGGAGACACTTAGTAAAGATTACAGGCGGGAGTGAAACTGGCCTGGTGTCAAGCAGCACGGGGCCCCTCTCACTCCCGCCTGTACTCATTCTGATTATCCAGAGCTGGGGAGAGAGCAGTGCGCAGAGTGCAGGACTTCAAAAAGGGGGTGTGTCCTGCAGGGAGAGAAAGCTGGCCAATGAACGCTTTCCCCAGCAGACTGGTTAGAGCGGTCACTGGCTGCAGCCTCTGGCTCCTGCAGGGCGTGTCCCAATGGTGAGTACTCACCTGTAGTCAGGGGCCAGGGTGCACAGCACACAGGGGACAACAGTGGAGGACGAGCAGGAGTGACTGTGTGCATTCCGCTCCCTTCACTGTTCCTTGCAGTAGCATCTCACACAGAGAAAAGGTCGGGGGAGGAGGCTTACTGCACAGGACAGCATGGCAGCAGCAGGGGTCTATCAGTCCTGTCTGCTGTGTCTCCATCCTCCACAGTAGTTTCTGCATCCCTCTCCTTCTGATCTCTGACCTACACAACTCATCTGAACACCTGATATAGAAGAGTAGTATTTGTGTATGTACATATGTGTGTTTATCTATGTGTATCTCTCTGCATGTATGTACAGTATATGTACAGTGTGTATACATGTGCGTACAGGGTCGGACTGGCCTGGCGGGATAGCGGGAAAATTCCCGGTGGGCCCTGATGAGAGAGTGAGAGAATTGGTAGCGGGGCCCTTTAAAAGCGCGGGCCCTTTAAAAGAGCAGCCGAAGGAAATGTAGCGTCACGTGTGGCGCTCATACTATTCAGTGGTGACAGCGGGTGACGCGCATACTCACATGACAGGAGGACGTGTTCTTGGTGGGCGGTGACACGTACCGCGCTCTGCTTTCCCGCTGGTGGCTGGCAGGAGTGTGTCAGGTGACACGCTGACGTCGCGCTACCTGCTCCCCGGCTGGCTTCTGATACGCCGATTCCGCGCTCTGCTCTCCAGTTCCGGCTCCTGCTCCCTTGGAATTGGCCTTGGAACATCGGCTCCCATCCAGGTATGTAACACCGCACCAGCACCGCGCACCGCCCTCTTCTCTCCTGTTCTCTTGGCCTTTTAACGCCGGCTCCTGGGCTGAGTATGTGGTGACCTGCACTCTGCTCTCTCACTGTCACCCTGAAAACAAGGCTGCAGGCCTACAGCTCTCCCTGCTTCAACTTCAAGTCAAGTGCAATATCCACGTTTTTCTGGGTGAGTGTTCCCAGCATTGGCCATCATGCATGTATGGGTGGGTCAAGCTGGACACATGGGGGTGAGAGGGGGGGACCTGGATGGACACATAGGGGTGAGGGGGGCAGGTTGGACACATGGGGACCTGGATGGACACATGGGGGTGAGAGGGGGCAGGCTGGACACATGGGGACCTGGATGGATACATGGGGGTGAGAGGGGGCAGGCTGGACACATGGGGACCTGGATGGACATATGGGGGTGAGAGGGGGCAGGCTGCACACATGGGGACCTGGATGGATACATGGGGGTGAGAGGGGGCAGGCTGGACACATAGGGACCTGGATGGATACATGGGGGCGATAGGGGGCAGGCTGGACACATGGGGACCTGGATGGATACATGGGGGTGAGAGGGGGCAGGCTGGACACATGGGGACCTGGATGGACACATGGGAGTGAGGGGGGGCAGGATGGACACATGGCGGTGAGGGGGGCAGCGTGGACACATGGTGACCTGGATGGACACATGGGAGTGAGGGGGGCAGGCTGGACACATGGGGACCTGGATGGACACATGGGGGTGAGGGGGGCAGGCTGGACACATGGGGACCTGGATGGACACATGGGGGTGAGGGGGGCAGGCTGGGAACCTGGATGGATACATGGGGGTGAGGGGGGGGCAGGCTGGACTCATGGGGATCTGGATGGACACAAGGGGGTGAGAGGGGGCAGTTGGACACATGGGGACCTGGATGGACACATGGGAGTGAGGGGGGCCGGCTGGACACAAGGGAACCTGGATGGACACATGGAGATGAGGGGGGGCAGGCTGGACACATGGGGACCTGGATGGACACAAGGGGGTGAGAGGAGGCAGGCTGGACACATGGGGACCTGGATGGACACATGGGGGTGAAGGGGGGCAAGCTGGACACATGGGGATCTGGATGGATACATGGGGGTGAGGGGGGCAGGCAGGACACATGGGGGCTAGGATGGATATATGGGGTGGGGCAGGCTGGACACATGGGGGACTGGATAGATATATGGGGGGGCTAGGATGGATATATGGGGGTGGGCAGGTTGGACACATGGGGGCTAGGATGGATATATGGGTGGGGCAGGCTGGACACATGGGGGCTAGGATGGATATATGGGGGTGGGCAGGTTGGACACATGGGGGCCAGTATGGATATATGGGCTGGGGCAAGCTGGACACATGGAGGACTGGATAGATATATGAGGTGGGGCAGGATGGATATATGGGGGTGGGCAGGTTGGACATATGGAGGCCAGGATGGATATATGTGAGTGGGCAGGCTGGACACATGGAGGCCAGGATGGATAGATTGGGGGGGGCCAGGATGGATAGATGGGGGGCCACGCTGGACAAGGGACTTTATTACTGTTTGGAGGCCAGATTGAGGATCTTTATTAGTTTATGGTGGCAAGTGGGGGACATTATTACTTCTGTAATATAATTTACTTTTTAGGAAACGGTTTTCCATGGGATGGGACAAAATGGGGGTCCTGTTACTGTGCAGGGCGGCAGTACGTCGCTTTATTTCTTCAACTGGTGTAGTGTAGAAGCCCGGGGAAAAGTGGGAATGTGCTCTAAAAGAGATCAGTTATTGATAACTGTGTTATTTTCTGCAGAGATGAATCCTGACTGGAAGAAGTGATGGCGGACTGTGCCAGATGAAGAAGAAAAGCGAAGATGAAGAACTTCACCTAGAGACATCACTGGTGAGTCAGTGTATTACATGTACACTTACACTATATAGTATATACAGAGCTCCTGTGTATGTCACTGGTGACCAGTGTATTACCTGTACACTATATACAGAGCTCCTGTGTCTAATGTCACCCGTGATAACTGTATTACCTGTACACTATATACTGAGCTCCTGTGTATAATGTCACCGGTGATCACTGTATTACCTGTACACTGACACTATATACAGAGCTCTTGTTTATAATGTCACTGGTGATCACTGTATTACCTGTACACTATATACAGAGCTCCTGTGTATAATATCACTGGTGATCCCTGTATTACCTGTACACTATATACAGAGCTCCTGTTTATAATGTCACTGGTGATCACAGTATTACCTGTACACTGACACTATATACAGAGCTCATGTGTATAGTGACAGTTTTGTTAGTATTGTGGTTTGTATTCCTGATCAGTATTGTATTATTTGGTCACTATGTGGTGGTAATATGTGGTCTGGTCATGGTGTGGTGATATTTGTCCCTTTTGTATGTGGTATTAATGGTGTTGGTATAGTGGATTATGTTGTGTATGGCGGTCATTTATTCTGGCTGATATTAACTAGGAAAATATTTTTTGCCATAAGGCCACGGCCCCACTATCAGTATTTGGTCAGTATTTTTTCTCAGCAGTGGGAGCCAAAACCAGGAGTGGGTGATAAATACAGAATTGGTGACTTGTTTCTATTATACCTTTTCTCTGATTATTCCGCACCTGGTTTTAGCTCCCACTCCTGAGAAAAATTCCTGACTGAATACTGATAGTGGGGCTGTGGCCTTAGAGATGAAATACTTGGAGCAGAGCGTCAGAGATGTACTTACAGGGGTTCTCCGGGGAAAACAAGTAATCACCTCTCCACAGGATAAGTGATAACTTATTGATGGGTGGGGGTCGGACTACTGGGACTTGCACTGATCGGCAGAATGTGGAGCTTTTCTCCCCATTAGACTGGAGCTCATGTGCGACTCAACCACTGATCCATTCATTCCCTCAGAGGCTGCGAGCCCTGCTTTTTTTTGGAAGCCCCCAAGAGAACGAATGAGGCTGCGGTCAGACGTCCCACCTGGCGCTGCATTTTAAAATGGGGATAAGTGTCCTGTCAGGGATAAGACTTCTCCATTCTTCCGATAGGTGCGTTTTCCAATGTTCTGACCCAAACGATCAATAAGTGATCACCTATCCTGTGTAGCCCATGGATCGGTGATAACTTGTTTTAAACGAAGAAGCTCTTTCATGCAAACTACAGTAATTGTAGATCCCTGTTATAGTCTGTGCACAGTAGATGTGCAGGAGGCGCCAGGAGATGCTCCACTAAAACAGGGATAGTGGATAACAGATATTTGCATATTGCTGTAGGTGGGCCCCTATAGTCAGTTCCCCCTGTGGGCCCCAGACACCCCAGTCCGACCCTGTGTGCGTATGTACGGTATATGTGTATGTATATGTGTGAATGTATGGTGTGTGTGTCTCTATGTATGTACAGTTTGGGTATGTACAGTATGTGTATGTGTGTGTGAATGTACGGTATATATGTATGCATATGTGTGTATGTACGGTGTGTGTGTCTGTATGTATGTACAGTTTGGGTATGTACAGTATGTGTGTGTGTGTGAATGTACGGTATATATGTATGTACAGTATGTGTGTATGTACGGTATATGTGTATGCATATGTGTATGTACGGTGTGTGTGTCTGTATGTATGTACAGTATGTGTATGTATGTGTGTATGTACGGTATATGTGTATGCATATGTGGGTGTATGTACAGTGGTGGCCAAAAGTATTGCCACCCCTGCAATTCTGTCAGATAATACTCAGTTTCTTCCTGAAAATGATTGCAATCACAGATTCTTTGGTATTATTATCTTCATTTAATTTGTCTTCAATGAAAAAACACTAAAAGAATTGTCCTAAAGCCAAATTGGATATAATTCCACACCAAACCTAAAAAAGGGTGTGGACAAAAGTATTGGCACTGTTTGAAAAATCATGTGATGCTTCTCTAATTTGTGTAATTAACAGCACCTGTAACTTACCTGTGGCACCTAACAGGTGTTGGCAATAACTAAATCACACTTGCAGCCAGTTAACATGGATTAAAGTTGACTCAACCTCTGTCCTGTGTCCTTGTGTGTACCATATTGAGCATGGAGAAAAGAAAGAAGACCAAAGAACTGTCTGAGGACTTGAGAAACCAAATTGTGAGGAAGCATGAGCAATCTCAAGGCTACAAGTCCATCTCCAAAGACCTGAATGTTCCTGTGTCTTCTGTGTGCAGTGTCATCAAGAAGTTTAAAGCCCATGGCACTGTGGCTAACCTCCCTAGATGTGGACGGAAAAGAAAAATTGACGAGAGATTTCAATGCAAGATTGTGCGGATGGTGGATAAAGAACCTCAACTAACATCCAAACAAGTTCAAGCTGCCCTGCAGTCCGAGGGTACAAAGGTGTCAACCCGTACTATCCGTCGGCATCTGAATGAAAAGGGACTGTACGGTAGGATACCCAGGAAGACCCCACTTCTTACCCCGAGACATAAAAAAGCCAGGCTGGAGTTTGCCAAAACTTACCTGAGAAAGCCTAAAACGTTTTGGAAGAATGTTCTCTGGTCAGATGAGACAAAAGTAGAGCTTTTTGGGAAAAAGCATCAACATAGAGTGTACAGGAAAAAAAAGAGGCATTCAAAGAAAAGAACACGGTCCCTACAGACAAACATGGCGGAGGTTCCCTGATGTTTTGGGGTTGCTTTGCTGCCTCTGGCACTGGACTGCTTGACCGTGTGCATGACATTATGAAGTCTGAAGACTACCAACAAATTTTGCAGCATAATGTAGGGCCCAGTGTGAGAAAGCTGGGTCTCCCTCAGAGGTCATGGGTCTTCCAGCAGGACAATGACCCAAAACACACTTCCAAAAGCACTATAAAATGGTTTGAGAGAAAGCACTGGAGACTTCTAAGGTGGCCAGCAATGAGTCCAGACCTGAATCCCATAGAACACCTGTGGAGAGATCTCAAAATGGCAGTTTGGAGAAGGCACCCTTCAAATATCAGGGACCTGGAGCAGTTTGCCAAAGAAGAATGGTCTACAATTCCAGCAGAGCATTGTAAGAAACTCATTGATGGTTACCGGAAGCGGTTGTTCGCAGTTATTTTGGCTAAAGGTTGTGCAGCCAAGTATTAGGCTGAGGGTGCTAATACTTTTGTCCGGCCCATTTTTGGAGTTTTGTGTGAAATGATCAATGATTTGATTTTTGCTTCATTCTCTTTTGTGTTTTTTCCTTGCAAGCAAATTAAATGAAGATAATAATACCAAGGAATTTGTGATTGCAATCATTTTCAGGAAGAAACTGAGTATTATCTGACAGAATTGCAGGGGTGCCAATGCTTTTGGCCACCACTGTATGTAATACCCCAGAGATGGGTATCACTACAATTTTATGTATTGTTACTCATAATATTGAAGTTTAGTATTATTTCATGTAAGAATTGGCCTAAGTGACAGTGTATATCAACACTCATTGCAGCAGCCCAGGTAGTGATAAGCTAGGATCCTCACTGAGGCCGTTGCTAGGCGGAGGGCTTAATGGGTGGAGCCTCTCGGTTTACTAAAAATAGCTGCAAGTGTTATTCAGTCTGAGTTCCAATGAACACTCCAGAGGACAGTTGGGGACCAGCCAGTGAAGCAGCCAGAAAACATGTGAGGGGATTAATTTTCCCTCATCTGAAAAGAGTGAAGATCTCAAATTCTCACCTGCGCTCCATTTGTGGTAACCTCATGTGGTATACAACGAGGGGTTGTACTCCTGGCAGAGTGTAATGTGCCTCACAATGGCCAAGCTTTCTGTCACGATGAGTCTCTTTCCCTCTCAGATTACACGCACACAAAGTTCCACAATATAAGGTTTGCACAGTAGCTGCCTCTAAGTAGAGGATGATGGTGATGATAGTAGTTTGTGCAACTAAGCCCCAATCATGAAGAAGCCGTGTGAACTTAAACAGAGCAGTCTCTTTACTAATGATAAAGGGGCAAATAATTATTTACTAACAGTAGTGAATTGGTGTTCAGGTTTACACTCACAGGTGAACATTGGCTTTTACCTGCAGACAGGCAGATCTCTGTGGGACACTTGTTTAATCAAATCAGAATATTTCTTCCTTAGAGATGAGTGATGCTTCTGCCCTGAGGTAGTTTTTCCTCCAAGAGGTACAATAGAAATCTTCCTAATATGAAGGCTGTCAGCTTCCCTTATGTTATTAGTCCCTTTTCAACCCAGCAGTCAGGGGAAGGAAACTCCTCCTCTTACAAAATGGCTTCCTCTCCTCATTCCTCTCACAAAATGTCTGACCTCCACTGCCACCTCAATTCTTAACTACCTCACAGGATTTAGCTCCTCCCACTTCCATGTGACTCAGACAGCTGCAGTCATTGGCAGACTGTCCAGAGGCGTTTGTTCCAGAAGCTTCTGCATGCTAAACAGAGCTGGTCACATGATCAAGCCTATGAGGGGAAGATTAACCCTTTTTTGTGCTGCCTGTCAGCAGGTCTCACAATGTGTTTACAATGTACAGTTTACACAAAAATCACACCATTTATATGGAACACACTATTTATTCGGTATCCTATAGAAATGGCCACTTTGTGGGATACCACACATTCATTATCAGTGGAAGTGCAGAATATAGTCAAGTACAGCCCTCAGTTTTCTCTAGCAGTTCCTTTTACAATGAATGGAGTGGTATGCATGCTTGGCCCTCGCTCTATTCAAGAAGTCGGGATTAGAAAAGCTGAGGAGATGTGCATGCCACACAGTAGTTCAAGGATTTTGCTTGTAAGAATTGATCCAATATTGTTCTGCTGTGTGACGCCCATATCTCTTCAGCTTTTCTAATCTCTGACTTCTTGTACTGCGGAGTGGAACACCACAACCGGATCCCCTGAGGTGCAGCTGCCATGATAGTGTACAGTGAAACTGCCTATGTTGTGGAGTTGTGCCTATTGATGCACATCGTGTCATGGTGAGCAAAAAACCCTCTCACCTTTTTTGCACAAGTATCAGCTAGTGCATACTACCTTAGAGGAGCTCTGCTGCATTTTTGCCTTCCTATATCGAATATTTCTGCTCCTTTCAGACCTTTTCTCCAGATCGCTGTGTGGTCATAGTGCTTGGACCCCAGCAATCAGGTAGCTAAAGCTAAGTTGGACTTCATCAGACCTGAGACCATCTGCATCACTGCTTCATACCTGAGTGAGATGCCATGGCAACTAAACAGTGCATCTGAAAAAAATCAGCAACAATAATTAATTTTGATCTTGCAACAAGTTAAAATTTACAGAATCACGACAAATGTGAATGTATGGTAAACAATAAAGAGGAAACGGTACTGCTAAAATCACAGGCTCTGTTTGTGGGATGGAAGTATCAATATGAAGATGAAGTGAAAAGAGAAGCAAACTTTTTGTTGTGATTCCTGAAAAGCTTGCCAAATCCTGCTGCAGTCATTTAACTTAGCTTACTGCAAATCATTTCACTGTTTACATCAGTACATTCTGTTTGACAAGCAATTAGGAAAGTATACACACTAGCACTTAGAAGAAGAGCTGCCCAGCTTCTTTTACATCCAATGAGGCAAAAAATATATGCATTCTAAGTAAATCGCTTAAAGATCTACTGTGACTAATTGAGCCAGTAGCTCTCATGAAACGTACATTGCATACACATTTTGATACAAAAGAAACCTTGGTTTGTTGCCAATTGGTTGTGCATGTTTTTTGTTGGCAAAGAATGTACAAGATTTAGTAATTTAGAAAATATCTGTGCATATGTGGCACCCCAGGGGTCTGGTTGCCACAGTGGTAGAAATACCATGTCTGAGAGCGAGCATGGGTTTTCCTGGTCAGGAGCATTATTGCATGCCACGCCTCCTGCCCCAGTCCAGGGAGGGGAGGAACCTGCCCTTTATAAACTGGGTCTGGGGTGGGGTTAGAGAGTCTAGTCTAGTTCCAGAGGAAGGGACAGAGCAGCAGCAGGGAGCTCTGTAGGAGCCAGGAGCTGAAGGCCAGGGGCTGGAGCAGAGAGCTCGTCCTGGCAGAAGACGCAGAGAACCGGACACCGGAGTCCGAGGCTGTGGGGATATTCACATCCAGCAGCAGAAACCACCTGGCAGGGGATTTCAGGTCCTCTGGCCATAGAAAGCCCAGAGGCTTAGTCACACGCAAGGGACCGGCACCGCCATCGAGGAGCGGAAAGAACCAAAGGCCCCAAGTCACCAGCCATACGGGTGAGCACCACACAGTACACCCAGGGACGTGGGCTACTACACGACTACGGCAGGGTAGCCAGGAAGAGTGCAGTCAGACGGGAAGGCCTACACCTCCACCTGGCCAGGGGAACTCTTGTTCGCTCACAGACTGACCAGGCCTCTAATGTTAGCCAGTACTCCCGGCAGGGCCTTCTTCTTTACCAACAGTAAAGACCCTGAACTGCACTGCAAGGACTCTGAGTCATTTCTGCTGCGCCCGTGCATCACAACCCTCACCATCTACACACGCTGCCCTGAGGCTATACTCCTCCCGTGGGGAGTTATACTACCCTCTGCTGCACACACAACATCAGCCTCAGTGGTCTGTCCCACAGCAGCGGTTCTCAGTGACCGCGATCCACGGGTGGCGTAGTCGGACATTTAAACATTAAAACACAAGTAAACAGATCCGCCACTGGTTTGACCACCCTGAGCCACGGGACCGGGTCACCGCCACGGAGACTACAACCCCCAGCATTACACAGAGACCCGGCTCTTGGTATTGCTCCACACACGGCCCAGGGGGCGCATCACATACCATTAGACTATGTTCACACTGAGGTTTTTGAAGAGCTAAAAAATCATGTCTTTGAAGCATAAACCATTTTTGTAACCTTTCCTTTTTGGGGGAGTTTTTAGGGTATGTGCATACAGCATCTCTTTCAGGCGAATTCAGTCTGGGACCTGACTGAAAAAGCACTCAATAAATGTTAAGAATAATGAGCATAACGCACAGCAATGTCAAAACGATTTGCTGTGATAATGATCCATCTTTTGTAACTTCTTATAACTGCTTCAAGCTTCAAAAGCCATGAATCAGCTAAAAGAAGTTACCTAGCCATTCATCTGGTGGCTTCTGCTTGGAAGCTATTATATTTGTAAACTAAAAAAAGAAAGACATCAGCAGTAAGGGCATTGTAAAATGACAAAGAAATACAACAAAGAAAAAGCTTCAGTAAAACGCAGGTTTCCCTGGGTATTCTGTAGTTCTCTAGAAACAATTTTACTGCAAAAAAAAAAACAAACAAACTCCTTTAGCTTATGGTTCAACAGGGTAGATTCACTAACGATTTGTCTGCTGCAGATTTGCGTATGGTAATGAGTCATGATTAGTGTTGAGCATTCCGATACTGAAATATCGGGTATCGGCCGATATTCACTGTATCGGAATTCCGATACTTAATTCCGATACTTTTATAATATCGAATACCGGAATCGGAAGTTCCCATAATGCCTGCGCTCTGCAGTGTCTGTGAAGGATGACAAGCTGGATGGCAGCGCTCAGCTGCGATCCAGCTTGTCATCAGAATGCCATCCCAGCGTGGGAGAATTCTCCTGATTGTTTAAAAGCCGGCGGGCGGTAAAAAGCCGCCGGCTTTTAAACAATCACGCAGCCCCATACTGCTTCCCCGCAGCCTCCCACCCCGATCCTCCGCTCCCCTCGCCACCTCCAATCCCAATCGTAAATTAGGACCGGGCGGGGAGCGCAGCACCAAGGAGCGAAGGACCCGGGCGGGGAAGCCGGCAGTGAAAAGACTTCACCGCCGGCTTTCCCGTTCTGTGCTGCGCTTTCCCGCCGGTTATTTCAAATGAACAGCTGAGGTATCAGGTGATGCCGATCAGCTGTTCATTTGAAGTCGCCGCGGTGCCCTCAGAGGGTTCATGTGAGTTCATGCTTGACTGCATGAACTCACATCAACTTTCCCACGGCCGCACAGGTCAGACTCACCTCCCAGACCCGTCATGATTAGTGTGTGCGGGGTGTGTGTGCGCGGGGTGTGTGTGTGCGGGGTGTGTGTGTGCGGGGTGTGTGTGTGATGTTTGTGCGGGTGTGCGGGGTGTCTGTGCGTGCAGGCAGACATAGGCCGATGTGACACTACTACTCCCATCGGCCTATGTCTGTCCCCCGTCCACTCGTGCCAGCAGGATCAGCTCGATGGGAGCAGTAGTTCCCATCAGCCTGATCCTGCTATTTAAATTGCCCTACTGTGTCCCCAATAAATGTTAAATACATGTCATTGGTGGCCAGTGGTTACCTAAAAGAAATTAGTTTATACATTACCTGTCCCCGCCGATCGCCACCTAAAATAAAGTAAAAAATAAAAAACTACACCTATACTCACCAAGACACCTAATTCCCCGAAGCCATCGATCTCCTGTAATAAAATATAAAATAATAAACCACAACCTTATCCTTACCCCTCCGTAGCAGTCCACGAGTGTCCCACGAAGATCTCCAGTTCAGAGCGGCCACATAGAATGTGACCGCTCTGAACCGCTGCTGCCGCTAGAATGACGGGGCCGTAAGGGTTCACCGGAGTTCAGGCAGCGCTGCTCCGGTTAGCTCCTTTACGGCACTGCTGTATCGTGAGAAATTCCCACGGTACAGCACTGCCGTAAAGGAGGTCTCCGGAGCTGCGCTGCCTGAATGCACTCCGGTGACCTCAGTCAGTGGCTCCCGCTGTCGGGAGCGGACGTGTTCCCGGCAGCGTGAGCTTACAGCAGCCATGCACAGCTGTCACCATCTCCAGATGTGACAGCTGTGCATGGGAGATCAGCGCAGGAACGTGGACAGGTAACTATTTTTTTTTTAGTAAACTAAGAATTAAATAAAATGGTGTTTTATTTCAAATAAATTATTTTTTTCTGGGTGTAGTGTGTTTTTTCTTTTTAACACTTTGTAGGTTAGTAATGGGGGTGTCATATAGACGGCCATCATTACTAACCTGGGCTTCATGGCAGCTGGCGCTGACATGAACCCCACCACTATTACCCCCTGCCACCGCACCAGGGCAGCGTGGAAGAGCGAGGCTAAGTGCCAGAATTGGCGCATCCTATGGATGCGCCATTTCTGAGGCGGCTGACGGCTGGTGTTTCTAGCCTGGGAGGGGGCCAATATTCATGGCACCCTTCCTGAGCTATTAATATCAGCCCCCAGCTGTCTGCCTAGCCTTTGCTAGCTATTAAAATGGGGGGGACCCCATGTCATTTTTTTTGGGGGGGTCCCCCATTTTAATAGCTAGTAAAGGCTAGGTATTCAGCTGGGGGCTGATATTAGTAGCCTGGGAAGCTCCGTGGGTTTTACCCCCTTCCCAGGCTTCAAACATCTGCCCCAGCCGTCTGCTTAACCTCCGCTAGAGACTAAAATTAGGGGGGCCCCCACGTCATTTTTTTGGGGGGGGTCCTCCATTTTAATAGCTAGTAAAGGCTAGGTATTCAGCTGCGGGCTGATATTAGTAGCCTGGGAAGCTCCGTGGGTATTACCCCCTTCCCAGGCTTCAAACATCTGCCCCAGCTGTCTGCTTAACCTCCGCTAGAGACTAAAATTATGGGGGATCCCACGCCATTTTTTTTTAAAATAAATCCTTTATTTTAACACTAATAAAGGATTTAACACTTAATAAAGATGCAGTCCCTAAATTATTATTTATTTTTTAATAAATTTTTCCCAAAACTTTTGACGTGGGCTTCGCCATATTTTTGTATGCCAGCCAGGTACAGCATCCAGCTTCTATGAACGCGCCATTTTCCGGGGCGGCCGCGGACTGCAATTTTCAGCGGGGGGGGGCAGAAAGCTTGGGCCTCCCTGCGCTGCAGATTCCATCCCCCAGCTGCCTAGTTGTACCTGGCTGGACACAAAAATAGGGAGAAGCTCCACGTTTTTTTTTTTTTAATTATTTCATGAAATTCATGGAATAATTAAGAAAAAAAGGGCTTCCCTATATTGTTGTGTCCGGCTAGGTACAAATAGGCAGCTGGTGGTTGGGGGCAGCCCGTTCCTGCCTGCTGTACCTGGCTGGACACAAATATAGTGTGAAGCCCCACGTCAATTTTTTTTTAATTATTTCAGGAAATTCATGAAATAATTAAAAAAAAATTATGTGGGACTTCGCCCTATATTTGTGTCCAGCCAGGTACAGCAGGCAGGAATGGGCTGCCCCCAACCACCAGCTGCCTATTTGTACCTAGCCGGACACAACAATATAGGGAAGCCCTTTTTTTCTTAATTATTCCATGAATTTCATGAAATAATTAAAAAAAAAAATGTGTGGCGCTTCGCCCTATTTTTGTGTCCAGCCAGGTACAACTAGGCAGCTGGGGGCTGGAATCTGCAGCGCAGGGAGACCCAAGCTTTCTGGGCCCCACCCGCTGCAAATTGCAGTACGCAGCCGCCCCGGAAAATGGCGCGTTCATAGAAGCGCCATCTTCTGGCGCTGTACCCAACTCATCCAGGGCCCTGGTGCGGTGGCTCACTGGGTAATAAAGGGGTTAAGGCCAGCTTGGCATTATCAGCTGGCCCTAAGCCCGAAATTCATGGGGTCACGCCAATATTAGACATGACCACCATGAATTTCTAGCAAAGTATTTAAAAAAAACACAAACACCCAGAAAAAAGTCCTTTAATTGAAATAAAGACACAATTCTTTATTGTTCTAAATTAAACCATACTTACCGCCACGCCCATTCCAGCTGAAGCCAACGATCTCCTGCAATAAAAGTAAAATAATAAAGCAACCTCATCCTTACCTTTCCATGGTTCCCAGGACAGCTTCAGCTCTGCTACATCGAAATGACAGGCTGGACCGCAGCAGAACGCTGCCATCCAGCCTGTCATCCCGCGGACACTGAGAAGCGCAGGCATGCTTGCGCTCCTCAGTGTCTCTCTGTGACGTCATCCAGATGAGCCGAGGTCATGTCCAATGAACTCAGCTCACCTCATGCACGTCACTGACAGCGTGGGAAAATTCTCCTGCACTCAGCGCTTCAGCGTGAGAATTCTCCCACGCTGTCAGTGACGTGCATGAGGTGCGCCGAGTTCATTGGACATGACCTCACCTCATGCACGTCACTGACAGCGTGGGAAAATTCTCACGCTGAAGCGCTGAGTGCAGGAGAATTCTCCCACGCTGTCAGTGACGTACATGAGGTGAGCCGAGTTCATTGTCGGCTCATCTGGATGCCGTCACAGCCAGACACTGAGGAGTGGAAGTATGCCTGCGCTTCTCAGTGTCTGCGGGATGACAGGCTGGATGGCAGCTTTCTGCTGCGGTCCAGCCTGTCATCTCGATGTAGCAGAGCTGGAGCTGTCCTGGGAACCATCGAAAGGTAAGGATGAGGTTGCTTTATTATTTTTCTTTTATTGCAGGAGATCGTTGGCTTCAGCTGGAATGGGCGTGATGGTAAGTATGGTTTAATTTAGAACAATAAAGAATTGTGTCTTTATTTCAATTAAAGGACTTTACTCTGGGTGTTTGTGTTTTCTTTTAACTTTGACTATGGGGTTAGTAATGGGGGTGTCTTATAGACGCCTCTCCATTACTAACCTGGGCTTGATGTCAGCTGGCATTATAAGCTGACATCAACCCCAACCCTATTACCCCCTGCCACCGCACCAGGGCAGCGTGGAAGAGCGAGGCTAAGTGCCAGAATTGGCGCATCCTATGGATGCGCCATTTCTGGGGCGGCTGACGGCTGGTGTTTCTAGCCTGGGAGGGGGCCAATATTCATGGCACCCTTCCTGGGCTATTAATATCAGCCCCCAGCTGTCTGCCTAGCCTGTGCTAGCTATTAAATTAGGGGGGACCCCACGTTATTTTTTTGGGGGGGTTCCCCCATTTTAATAGCTAGTAAAGGCTAGGTATTCAGCTGGGGGCTGATATTAGTAGCCTGGGAAGCTCCGTGGGTATTACCCCCTTCCCAGGCTTCAAACATTTGCCCCAGCTGTCTGCTTAACCTCCGCTAGAGCCTAAAATTAAGGGGAACCCCACGCCAATTTTTTTTTAAATAAATCCTTTATTTTAACACTAAATGACAAGTACAGTAATCAACACTGTCACTGTACTTCATATATATGTGACTGACATGTTTCTATCTATCTAATCTATGTGTGATTCTCTATTCCTTCTATTCTAAATTGTCGGGTACAGATGCTGAATTGCCGGCCGGCTTTCTTAAAGAGACGGTGCATGAAAACACTATTATTTTTTTAAATAAATCCTTTACACTAAATGACAAGTACAGTAAGCAACACTGTCACTGTACTTCATATATATGTGACTGACATGTTTCTATCTATCTAATCTATGTGTGATTCTCTATTCTGTCTGTTATAAATTGTCGGGTACAGATGCTGAATTGCCGGCCGGCTTTTTTAAAGAGACGGTGCACGAAAACACTAATATTTTTTTTAATAAATCCTTTACACTAAATGACAAGTTCTGTAAGCAACACTGTCACTGTACTTCATATATATGTGACTGACATGTTTCTATCTATCTAATCTATGTGTGAAGCTCTATTCTGTCTGTTATAAATTGTCGGGTACAGATGCTGAATTGCCGGCCGGCTTTCTTAAAGAGACGGTGCACGAAAACACTAATATTTTTTTTAATAAATCCTTTACACTAAATGACAAGTACAGTAAGCAACACTGTCACTGTACTTCATATATATGTGACTGACATGTTTCTATCTATCTAATCTATGTGTGAAGCTCTATTCTTTGTGTTGTAAATTGTCGGGTACCGGTGTATGCCGCTGATGAATTGCCGGCTTTTCATGTCATTCTACATTATTCTTAGTTGTTTTACTTCATGTAGAATTAACCTACAAGGAAAGAAAGGGTTTATTTTCATTCCGATATTTGTGTCCCATTGACTTGCATTGGTTTCCGGTATAGGAATCGGCGATATCCGATACTTTTTGGGTATCGGCCCGATCCAATCCGATACGATATTTCCTGATATCGGAAGGTATCGCTCAACACTAGTCATGATATTAACGATTAAATTTTTATTAAGCAATACGAATATAACATCATTCTTCATAATATAAAATAATTAAATGAATGGTGAAAACACAATCTCAAAACAAAGAGATAATGAAAAAAAAGTGCAAACCTTCAGTAAATGTTGGTTGAGTAATGAGGTATTTCAAGTTATTGACTCACAACATGAATACAACATAACTACTAAAAGAAATTCAGCATGTCAGAAAAAAACCTAAATGACACAGGAAAGCTAGTGCATTGCTACTCAGTGGTCAACACACTAAGGGCTCGCTCACATCTGCGCATTATGAATAGCTCCGATGTTCATCCCGAAAAGTTGGACGAGTGTCATACATATGTCCCTCCTTATGTCAAGTGAGTGCAATGAGAGTGTGCAACGTTTTCCTCACCTAGCATCCGTATGACATGCATATGCAATCCATATGCAATGCGTTTTTAACATATTCTTTTACATACTGTAATTCTCTATGTAACTTAAAGCTAGTTTACAAAACTAATAAAGCAATCTTATATAAAGAGATAGATAGCTAGAAAGATATATAATAGATAGATAAATATTAGATAAATAGATATATAGATAGAAAGATATACAGTGCCTACAAGTAGTATTCAACCCCCTGCAGATTTAGCTGGTTGACACATGCGGAATTAACTTGGCATTGTGACATTTGTACTGTAGATCAGCCTGGAAGTGGGAAATGCACTGCAGCAAATTTTTTTTTTTTTTTTTTTTAAAAACGTTAAAAGTTAATTCAGAGTGTCATTTATTATTCAACCCCTCAAACCACAAGAATTCTGTTTGGTCCCCCAAAAGTATTAAGAAGTAGTTCAGGCACCAAGAATAATGAGCTTCACATGTGTGGATTAAAGATCTCTTTTGCCAGCCTTTTCTGACTATTTAAGACCCTCCCCAAACTTGTGAACAGCACTCAGACATGGTCAACATGGGAAAGACAAAGGAGCATTCCAAGGCCATCAGAGACAAGATCGTGGAGGGTCACAAGGCTGGCAAGGGGTACAAAACCCTTTCCAAGGAGTTGGGCCTACCTGTCTCCACTGTTGGGAGCATCATCCGTAAGTGGAAGGCTTATGGAACTACTGTTAGCCTTCCACGGCCAGGACAGCCTTTGAAAGTGTCCTCCCGTGCCGAGGCCAGGCTTGTCCGAAGAGTCAAGGCTAACCCAAGGACAACAAGGAAGGAGCTCCGGGAAGATCTCATGGCAGTGGGGACATTGGTTTCAGTCAATACCATAAGTAACGTACTCCACCGCAATGGTCTCCGTTCCAGACGAGCCCGTAAGGTACCTTTACTTTCAAAGCGTCATGTCAAGGCTCGTCTACAGTTTGCTCATGATCACTTGGAGGACTCTGAGACAGACTGGTTCAAGGTTCTATGGTCTGATGAGACCAAGATTGAGATCTTTGGTGCCAACCACACACGTGACGTTTGGAGACTGGTTGGCACTGCATACGACCCCAAGAATACCATCCCTACAGTCAAGCATGGTGGTGGCAGCATCATGCTGTGGGGCTGTTTCTCTGCCAAGGGGCCTGGCCATCTGGTCCGCATCCATGGGAAGATGGATAGCACGGCCTACCTGGAGATTTTGGCCAAGAACCTCCGCTCCTCCATCAAGGATCTTAAGATGGGTCATAATTTCATCTTCCAACAAGACAACGACCCAAAGCACACAGCCAAGAAAACCAAGGCCTGGTTCAAGAGGGAAAAAGTCAAGGTGTTGGAGTGGCCTAGTCAGTCTCCTGACCTTAACCCAATTGAAAACTTGTGGAAGGAGCTCAAGAATAAAGTCCACATGAGACACCCAAAGAACCTAGATAACTTGGAGAAGATCTGCATGGAGAAGTGGGCCAAGATAACTCCACAGACCTGTGCCGGCCTGATCAGGTCTTATAAAAGACGATTATTAGCTGTAATTGCAAACAAGGGTTATTCCACAAAATATTAAACATAGGGGTTGTATAATAATTGACCCACACTTTTATGTTTAAAATTTAATAAAATTCAACTGAGCAACATAACTTTTTGGTTTGTAAGATTTATGCTTCTGTTCATAAAACCTACTCTCGTTTGCAGTTTGAAGGCTCTAACTTATTTGCATCTTATCAAACCAGCTAAATCTGCAGGGGGTTGAATACTACTTGTAGGCACTGTATAATAGATAACAGATAGATAGATAGACAGATAGATAGATAGATAGATAGATAGATAGATAGATAGATATCCTGCAGATATATAATTTCACAAGCCCCCAACATATAACAAACTTGCACCCTTTAGTGTCTTTCATGTGGCACTAAAGGGTATTTAGTTTTGTTTAACTTAAATAATTTTACAAATGACGTGAGGTCCCCCCAGCAATGGTAAAGTAGGTGCATGAGGGTAATTGGAAAGAGAGAAGGCGAAGCATGTGATGCGTCACTTCTGTGGTGGCTGCGGGCTGGTATTTTTAGGTTAGGATGAGCCCAATAACCATGGAGTCGGAGCAGCCAAAACCTTCTCATCGCTATGTAGCTTCACTATACAACATCTGGCTTTTTGGTGTCTGTAAGGCCATGTTCACACGTAGCATAAATACTGTGTTTTTGTTTCCTGCAGGATCTGCACCAAATTGCACAATAGCAATCTTCTCTGATTATTGCGGCAATTTTTTTCCATCGCACCCCTGCACAGGCACACTTCTCTCTGACTTGCCGACGGCAGAGCAATGTCCATCATCCGTGTGGCATCATCCACACGAAGCAAGAATGAAGACGGCGATTGCAAGAAGAGAGGAGATGCTGAATCAAGACCAGCGACGTCCATCAGACCAAACCGCGCCATAGGTAAGTATAATAAAAGCTATATTCTGTGTTATGCAAAGGCAAATTAATTATGTAAAAATCATACAATGTAATTTTCTGTTTTTTATTTTAAGATTCTGTTTCTCACAGGTGAAGTGTACCTACAATAAAAATTACAGACCTCTTCATTCTTTGTAGGTGGGAAAATTTGCAAAATCAGCAGTGTATCAAATACTTATTTTCCCCATGGTATATTGTCCCATTGATGTGAAATTTTGTTCCATTCTTTCTGTGACAACATCCAAGATGACATTATGGACTTCAACCCCATATGCAGTTACTGCATTTTGTATATGCCTCCTGCTCAGCTACTTCATTTGGCATTATTTTTTTTTCCATTAATTGTTTTCTCAGACGAAAATTTTTTTATTTTGATGCAAAATTCTCTATATTTTTCTTGAAGCTGCTCATCTGCTCACTTCACAAAATTATTCTTTGACACCATCAAACTATCTAACATAACTTTTTAGAATATCCTGTAAATCACTCACCGTCCAATATGCTATTAAAATATCCATGCCAGACATTACTTAGACAATAATTAGCGATGATTTCATATTTAACCAGGCAATCACAGTTCCCTTTACTTTTGCACGAGCATCAGATTTATATTTATTTGAAGTAAGGACAATTTTTATAGACACATAAAACTATGTCTTTGTCTTTGTATCTATGGATTGGCAATGGTTTCAAAGACTTTTTTTTAAGTCATTTGACCACCAAGGTGTTTCAGCTATTGTTGCAAGCCTGCAAAGGATAGGGTCCTGGTTTACATTCTCCAAGAAATCCATTCAAATATATGAGTCTTTAATGAGAACCTGACAACTGATAGAAGTTGCAGCATGTATGAAGCACCGGCTGTATGATCTCAGCTGTGGCATTTAAGAGAAAAACATACTTTAAAAGACACCAGGGACCGAGCTATGCTGGAAACTAGTCAGGCAGGCAGGACTCCGATGGCTTCTCCCCGCCCAGTGCCCTGGAGTGACAAGTCTCTGCCTATACACGCGCAAAGGCTTTAATCAGGGCCGGACTGGCAGTTCTGGCAAATGCCAGATGGGTCGGTCCGGCCGTGGGTCGCATTACCTGTTATTAGCAATTGTGACAGAGCACAAAGCCGACTTCTCTGTTACTTACTCAGGCAGGCCGCGGGCATTCCTTCACATGCAGCGGAGGTCACTTGCGCAGGCGGGCCGCAGATGCTGAGGAGGATGAGGAGGCAGGATTAGGTGAGTATAAAGATTTTTTTTATTTTTGGGTGCTGTGGGGAACCATAATACTATATAGGGGCTGTTTATGGGGGATGATTCTGCTATATGGGGCTGTTTGTGGGAGACCATCATACTACATGGGGGCTGTTTGTGTGGAACCATCATACTATATGAGGACTGTTTGTGGGGGATCATCTTGCTATATGGAGGCTGTTTGTGGGGGATTATACTGCTATATGGGGGCTCGTTGTGGGGGATCATCCTGCTATATGGGGGCGGTTTGTGGGGGACCATAATACTATATGGGGCTGTTTGTGGGGGATCATCCTGCTATATAGGGGCTGTTTGAGGGGACCATCATGCTTTATGGGGGACTGTTTGTGGGGGATCATCCTGCTATTTGGGGAGCTGTTTGTGGGGGATCATCCTGCTATATAGGGGCTGTTTGTGGGGGACCATCATGCTACATGGGGGCTGTTTGTGGGGGATCATCCTGCTATATGGCTGTTGTTTGTGGGGGACCATAATACTATATGGGGCCTGTTTGTGGGGGACCATAATACTATATGGGGGCTGTTTGTGGGGGACCATCATACTACATGGGGGCTGTTTGTGGGGGATCATCCTGCTATATGGGGGGCTATTTGTAAGGGACCATCATACTACATGGGGGCTGTTTGTGGGGAATCATTATACTATATGGGGGCTGTTTGTGGGGGACCATCATAGTATGTGGGGGGCTGTTTGGGGCAACCATCATTCTATACGAAAGGGGTATGATAGTGGGTGAGACCGCTTAGGGGCTTTAGTAGAGGGAAAATAAATGTAAGTGCTGCAATGCATATCCTCCGTTTCTTAGAAAGTTGGGAGATATGCCATTCTTTGATGGGATAGGACTTTTTCTATGGGACCTGTTATTTCTATGCACTCCCCTTGGGAGGTCCATTGGGGGGTCAATGTCATTATGGGGAAGCAAGGAGGCATTATTATTATAAGAAAGCACAAGGGCTGTTTGTATTATTATAACTAGGTGCATGGTCACTATTATAAGGGGTCACAGGGGAATTATTATAAGGCAGCACAAGTTGTGGTTTGTGTAGAGGTGGTAGAATGAGTGGAGGGTCTTGGAAAAACAGTAAAGTAAAGATGCCTCTGTTATATTTAACAAGGACGAATTATGGTCGGAAGAAGAGGTCATGGCGGTCTGGGCCGAATTCAAAAGAAGAGGGAAAATGAATGACAACAACCAGCGAGAACAGCACTGGTGAGAATCTGCACAGTACACACATATATGGTCTGTAGAGAACTGATGTAGACCTAATATTACCATTATATGGTCACTGTATGGTTGTGATATCAGTCCTAGTGCAGTGGTTTTAATTAAAAGGGTTGTCCAGGTTTAATGTTAAAGTCTGCAGTGACTCTATATGACTGCAGATTTCTGAATCCTCATAGTGTGTGCATCGCGTGCTGTGAGGATTCTCCGGTGTCAGGAGCGGCCGGTCATGTGACCACAAGTATGATTAGAATTCATGCGATCACGTGCTGACTAGACGTGCACGGCCTCTCTCAATACAAGTGAATTTAGCAAAGCAGAGTACGTTTAATGGAATGTGGCCGGAGGCGTGGAAATCCCATACTTGTGGTCACATGACAGCCTCTCCCAACGCTGGCACCGGAGAATCCTGACAGTGCATGTTGTGAGGATTCAGAAGTCTGAAGTCACATAGACTAACACCAAGCCTGAACAACCCATTTAGCAATGACTTTTGTGTTTTCATTGGCTGTAAGCCATAATCATCAACATTAATATAAATAAACACTTGAAATAGATTGCTCAGACTCTATATAATATATGAGTTTCCCTTTTTGCATTGAAGAACTGAAATAAATTAACTTTTTGAAGATATTCTAATTTTGTGAGAAGCACCTGTACATGTTGATGTAGATAGACATCATACTTACTTAGCAGCAGAACTAGTTCCAAAAAATTCCCATGATCTAAAGTTACATCCTATAAAGTATATGTTGAATCAGCTTTGTCCTCTCTGTAGTCCATATTCTCCAATCACCTTTTAATGTCTATTTCCCTACGTAGTACTTGTCTTCGTTTTCTAACTCTCTCTCGGTGAGCTGATATTTGATTATAAAAAAAGGCTCCATACATCAGTCTTGCTTGCTTCTAGAAGTAAGCTTCAGCACTGCTTCTGTAATTCTGACTCAAAATCTTTGAGAAACATCTCCTACGTCTCCTAGGACTATATTGAACACTTTTCAAGCTCTTTAATGTAAACTCAGAAATTTTGCTAAATTGGACTAATAAAACAGGTATGCAAAAAGTAAAGTGTGTACTTTTTATAAAAATAAAAAAAAAGATCTATAAAACAAAAAGGATGTGTCATGAAAAGCTAGGTAGGTACATGTCCCAAAAATCAGCGTTTGACTTAACCCTGTGTATACTGCAGCAGCATTCAATACTGAACACTATATATATATATATAGATATATATATATACAGGGGTGGACAAAATAATGGAAACACCTTGAAACATCAAGAAAAGTTTGTTTACTATGGTGTAGGTCCACCTTTTGCGGCGATTACAGCCTCAATTCTCCGAGGTATGGATTCATATAAGGTGTGAATTGTTTCCCAAGGAATTTTAGCCCATTCTTCAATTAATACACCCTCTAGTTCTTTGAGCGACGATGGCGGCGGAAAACGAGGTCTAACTTGTATCTCTAAAATCGACCATAAATGCTCAATAATGTTGAGGTCTGGGGATTGTGGGGGCCAGATGAGATGCTCAACTTCATTAGAATGTTCCTCGTGCCATGCTTTAACGATTCTAGCTGTATGAATTGGTGCATTATCATCCTGAAAGATGGCGTTCCCCTCCGGGTACAGTGCTTGAACCATAGGATGCGCTTGGTCGCCCAAAATGCCTAAATAATCTCGGCTGTTAATTCGTCCATGAAGGGATATCATTGGCCCGGCGGATCTCCACGAAATAGCACCCCAGATCATCACAGAACCTCCGCCATGTTTTACGGTTGGGAGAAGGCAGTCTGGACGTTTTTCCTTCTATTTCAAACGCAGTCATTACTTTGGAGACAGTACCTCTTGACACGCCAAGCATTCGGGCACTTTCGGTTACACTAGCGCCTGCCATACGAGCACAAACAATTTGTCCTCTTTGAAAATCTGAGAGGTCTGCCATTGGTATCAGGTTCTCATCAAAGTTCTTACAATTCTGCCAAACAAACAGTTAATTTACATACACATATCACATAACACAAATAATCAACTGCAAAACATTACCATATGTCACGGTTTGCATGTTTATAACATATTCGAAGATTATGATGCCAAAAAGTTAGGTGTTTCCAATATTTTGTCCAACCCCTGTATATCTATCTATCTATCTATATATATATATATATATATATATATATATATATATATATATATATATATATATATATATATATATATATAGATCAAAAATATATATTGAAAACAGCACCATTTAATCGTTACTCACTAATGGGTGCCAGGACTCCAAACAGTCCATCCAAACTGTTGCATATCAAAGAAGGTATATCAAAAGGCAGCACTCCAAATAATTTTTTAGAAAAAATGGACTTTAATGAGCCCAAGAAGCAACTTTTCGGTTCACAGAACCTTTTTCAAGCAGAGTTCAAATGCATAAGGTGCATTTATATAGTTACAAACAGTGATTCCATAATTACAATTAATTTATACAAAACCATGATTTCACAAGGAAAGTGCAAAAGTGCATGTCTCAAAATAACATTCAAGTTACATACTTAGTGATAAATTTAGAAAATACATTATTATCTTCAATATCATGATCCATAACTCTCATAAAGTGACAAGTGCTTTGATTGATAATTATTAGTGCCAGGTGTAAATTATAAATAATACATATGAGGGTGCGACTTACCCTGCAGCAATCATGCATAAACATACTTTCTACTTCCTCCACGCTGTTCTTGGCGTCTCAGAGTTCAATCTGCGCATGTCTCCCGTGAGACCCACATTGTTTTGTCACATGACCGGAGCAAACTTAGTCCGCCCATATCGTGACGTCACCGGGCATGCGCTTTACACTTGTGACACTACGGTCGCCATCTTTCTAATTGGCAAATCTCACCAGAAGATTATTTTCAAATATGAATAGAATGTGCGCTCAATTAATATAGTTTATCCTATCCTCTCCTTTAACCCATAAACTACAAAAACGCGCCCACTTCTTATATCAATATTATCAAGGACACCATCCTATTTACAATTCTCAATTTTATCTATCTATATAATTGTCTTATCCCGTCTGTCTGTCTGTCTTTCTGTCTGTCTGTCTGTCCTGGAAATCCCGGGTAGCTGATTGGTCCGGCCGCGGCCAATCAGCGACGCGGCATTTCAGAAAATCATGGCGGCCGTTATCGGCTCATGTGTGGCACGGAGGTCAGCGGCGATGCAGCCGGGAGATGCAGCTGGCTGCTCGCAGCATAAGTCCCCCGACCGCAGGCGCCGCTGACCTACATGCGGCTATCGTTGGAAGATCAGCGGCTATGGCCGCTTATCTCCCGAGGACAAGTGTGACATCCCTGCCCTCCCCTCCTTTCCCCTCCTCTCCCCTCCCCTCTCCTCCTGTCCCTCCCCCCGCTCGATCAGGACCCCGGCACCCGGCGTCATACTTACCCCTTCCCTCCTCTCCCCTCCCCTCCCCTCCCCTCCCCTCTCCTCTCCTCCCGTCCCTCCCCCCGCTCGATCAGGACCCCGGCACCCAGCGTCATACCCCTCCACGTGCCTCCGCAGCAGCTCCTGTGTCTTCCCCTGCAGCTCTGTGACTTCTCAGGTCAGAGGGCGCGGTGACGTCTTTACACCGCGCTCTCTCCTGACTGGTCACAGCGCACAGCGTGAAGATGCCGGCTACGCTGGAGTCCAGAGAAACAGTGAGGTGAGTATTGGATTTTTTTTTTTTGTATGGGGTCATAGGGGACCTGCATGGGGCACTATGGGGGGATGGGACATCCTGCATGGGGTATTATATAGGGGGGGATGTGACAGCCTGCATGGGGCATTATATGGGGGGAGAGGTGACATCCTGCATGGGCCATTATATGGGGGGAGAGGTGACATCCTGCATGGGCCATTATATGGGGGAAGAGGTGACATCCTACATGGGGCATTATATGGGGGAACAAGTGACATCCTGCATGGGGTATTATATAGGGGGGATGTAACATCCTGCATGGGGTATTATATACGGGGGATGTGACTTCCTGCATGGGGCATTATATACGGGGGATGTGACATCCTGCATGGGGTATTATATACGGGGGATGTGACATCCTGCATGGGGTATTGTGGCAGGAGGCAGTGACGCTGTTCCCCTCACCTCTCCGCTCCGTGCCCGGCATCTTCCTCCCGCTCTGCTGGCAGCGCGCGCTGCTTCCCGGCCACTGTGCTTAGGGCGCAATCGCACGCGCTCCCCCTCTCTTAAAGGGGCCGCGCGCGCCGTCCTAAGGAGTCCCCGGCCAATGGCCGGAGGACCTCACCATATATAAGGCACCTCCTCCAAAATGGAGGTGCCCGAGCAATGTTGGTGCATAGCCTATCACTCTGCTTCAGCCCTCAGGTCCCGTTACCAGATACCTGCCAGTTACCTGCCAGATTCCTGCTTGATACCTGCCTGATACTTGTCTATCTGCTTACATTCCTGCGGTCCGACAGTCTGCCTACCAGTCCTGCCAGTCTGTCTATGGATCTGTTTGCCCGCTCACCTGGGAGCGCTCATCTGCTACCTGCCTGCTAGCCTACCTGGAGGCTCTGCCGTCACGTGCTGTGACCACCTGCCTGTCCAGAGACTCTTACCCGCTCACCTGGGAGCGCTCATCTGCTACCTGCCTGCTAGCCTACCTGAAGGCTCTGCTGTCACGTGCTGTGACCACCTGCCTGTACAGAGACTTTTACCCTCTCACCTGGGAGCATCCGCCTGCTACCTGCCTGCTAGCCTACCTGGAGACTCTGCCGTCACGTGCTGTGACCACCTGCCTGTCCAGAGACTCTTGCCCGCTCACCTGGGAGCGTCCACCTGCTACCTGCCTGCTAGTCTACCTGGAGGCTCAGCCGTCACTTGCCGTGACTACCTGCCTGTCCAGAGACTCTTGCCCGCTCACCTGGGAGCGTCCACCTGCTACCTGCCTGCTAGCCTATCTGGAGGCTTAGCCGTCACTTGCTGTGACCACCTGCCTGTCCAGAGACTCTTGCCCGCTCACCTGGGAGCGTCCACCTGCTACCCGCCTGCTAGCCTATCTGGAGGCTTAGCCGTCACTTGCCGTGACCACCCGCCTGTCAAGAGACTGTCCCCGTCACTTGCCGTGACCTCCTGCCCTTCTACCCAGAGACTGTCCCCGTCACTAGCCGTGACTACCTGCCCGCCTACCCTGTGAGCCACCCGCTTCCTTACAAGGACTGCCCCTTTGTATAGTTGCTCAGAGGTTCCACCTCCCAGACCCGTTACAGGTATTATATACGGGGGATGTGACTTCCTGCATGGGGCATTATAAAGGAGGGTCGGGAGACATATGCTAGAATACCCGATGCGTTAGAATCGGGCCACCATCTAGTTTATATTATAAGGACGTTGTCCATACGATAATTCCTATGTTCATAATTATAAATGAACGGAGAGATAATATATTAATACATAACCCAAACACCCTTCCATGGAATTCCCTATTCCTAGGTTCATCCATGGAGTGAGATTAAAGGGTCAGAGGAGGAACCTTCCTCAGGTCCCCACCCCCTTCCCAATCTCAGGCGATAATTGGAAATACATTATAGTTCAATTCTCTCCATAAATAGGAATACCATTTCATAATGTAGAAATATATTTTTTTATCTTCATTAGGTGGAAACTTGAATATTTTCAACTACTATATAGTGTATAAAAGAAAAAACATTTTTTAAAGAAAAATCCATTCCCAGAGGAAGTCTCCCTTTCTTTATACGCATGTTGCTGCAGGTCGAATCGCCTCCACAAAATATCATATCAGAGGCGGCGCACAACCTGAGCTGAGTTAAATGACCCAGTGGTTTGATGTCATTGGAGCACAGTAACCCAATATGCAGAAAAGAAGGTACTGACTGCAGAAAAAGAACAATGCAGTGCTTGACTTTGGAGCCAGGAGAGGTGTGTAACTTAACTAAAGAATAATCATTTTTGTAATGTAATGTTTGCAAACTTTTATAGGGTCTTCAACACAATTTAGGTCAATTTCAGGTGACTAATTCAATTCCAAACTCTACAGTCCCTGACAGAAGTTATGTCGCTTAATCAAGTTATGCAAATAAAAGCTTATAACCTGACGTTAAATTCATCCATTGGTTTTATAAATTACTCTTTTGAAAGCTGAAACCCTCCCAAATTTGGTTTCGGTTAAGAAAATAAATTGGCATCAATGGAGAAATATTGATCATTTAATGAACGCAGAATGGTCAGATTTTGGCAAGACAAAAATTTTGTCGCCCACAGAAAGTAATGTGATATTCAAACAAATAATTATCTTAAAATACAAATATATGTTGCATAACATTGGTGAATGAAGTTGTGGTGCTATTAGAGTCATATTTAATATTTTGTGTGACTTACATGAGCTTGAAGGACTGCATCCATGCGGTTCAACAATGATTCATACAATTTATTAATGAAGTCATCAGGAATAGCAAAGAATGCAGTCTTACATGCCTCCAAGAGTTCATCTAGATTCTTTGGTTTTGTCTTCCAAGCTTCCTCTTTCATCCTACCCCAAACATGCTCAATGATGTTCATGTTTGGTGACTGGGCTGTCCAGTCCTTGAGCATCTTGATCTTTTTTGCCTGGAGGAGCTTTGTTGTAGAGATGGATGTAAGAGATGGAGCACCATCCTGCTGCAGAATTTGACCCCTTTTATGATTTGGAATGTTAGAGGTAGCTAATACTTCTTGATATTTTAGGCTATTGATATTGCCTTCCACCTTGCAAATGTTTCGCACACCCCCATACTGAATGTAACCCCAGACCATGATCTTTCCACCACCAAATGTAACTGTTTTCTGGGTGTATTTTGGATCCATACGGGCTCCAGTAGGTCTCCTGCAGTATTTGCAGTGGCTGTGGTGTAATTCTACTGAAGATTCATCAGAGAAATCCACCTTCTGCCACTTTTCCATCGTCCATCTGTTGAGCAGGCTGTGAGACTTTGCAAATGCTTTTTATTTGCTTTTTGTTTAGTGCTGGCTTCTGGGCACTGATTCGACCATGGAGGCCATTTCGAGACAGAATCCTACAAACTGTTCTAGTTGACACAGGGACTTGAGGTGACCAGGCCTGTTGGAGCTCTGCTGCAGTGGAAGAGGGGCTTGCTTTGGATTTTCTAACCAACAAACGTTCCTCCTGAGCAGTTGTCTTGCCGGGTCTGCTGGACCTGGGCTTGTCAAACACATCTCCAGTCTCTTCAAATCTTTTTTTAATTCTTTGTACTTGAAACTAAGACACATTAAAGGTGTCAGCCACCTCTGCAGTGGATCTGGTCTTCAGCCTCTTGATAATCAAGGCTTTGGTTGCAGGATGGATTTTTGGCATGTTGACAGAGCTCAAGTTGCAGTTCAAGTGAAGGTCTGGGGTGCTGGGTTTCTTTTTATACACACCCACTAATTAACCGATCATTTCCTGAGCACTGGTGAGGATGTAAACCAGGATTGGGTGCATTATATCACCAGGCGACAAAACTTTTGTCTAGCCAAAATCTGACCATTCTGTGTTCATTAAATGATCAATATTTCAGCATTGATGCCAATTTATATTCTTAACCTAAACCAAATTTGGGAGGGTTTCAGCTTTCAAGAGAGTAATTTATAAAACCAAAAGATGAATTTAACGTCAGGTTATAAGCTTTTATTTACATAACATGGATAAGCGACATAACTTCTGTCAGGGAGTGTATGCATAATTGCACTTGCTTTTGAAATTCTTATAATTCTATTTGCTAAGGGAATCCCATACATTGGGCAACATGGTGGCTCAGTGCTTAGCATTCTTGTCTTGCAGTGCTGGGGTCCTGGGTTCAAATCCCACCAAGGGCAACATCTGCAAGAACTTTGTATGTTATCCATGTGTTTGAGTGGGTTTCCTCTCACGCTCCAAAGACATATGGATAGGGAATTTAGATTGTGAGCACCAATGGGGACAATATCTGTAAAGTGCTGTGGAATATGATGGCACTATATTCAGTAAGTAGGTATAATAAATGAATATATTGTAATAGGTAGATGTTGAGTTCTGAATGATGTTATCAAACTGTGTTCATTATATGGGATAACAGATAATACTAAAATGCATAGAAGTTTTAACTATAAACATTGTAATATAATAAATGGTTATAATGTAAGCTGACAAGGAATCCTATATTTTGGAGTTCCAGTCACCACTTCTCATTACAGATTATCATTACCCCATAAGTAGTCATTGAAATATTGCTTCTTCTATGAAAAGTGGTTCCAGATATTATCAGATTTTATGAATTACATGGACCATTCTATTGAAACAAGCCTTCAGAAGAATTGAAAACAGGTTGATGTTTTTGTATCTGTTTAATCTCGATGTGATGTCATCTTTCAGCATTTTTTCCTGATGAGCACAATGGAGATGACCCCTTAATATTTTTAATGTCACAGGCCATGTGTAATAATTGTTGGAATGTGTGTACCACCCCATGCCAAACCACAAAGAAAAAAAATGTGAGCAATGACAGAGCCTGAAAATAAATAGATTAGACTCACCAAGAACATAAACCATGGAAGATTTTTGGTCAGTTACACAATTTATAATAGAGACATTAACACACAAAGAAAATATACTCACAATCACTTTTCTTTCTTTCACGTTTCTCAACTGCCTTTCATAACACAGCAGCTGTTAGGCTATGTTCAAACATCATGGTTTTTCCCCTTCTCCCATGACAGCACCACCTGAGAGAGGGTATTCGCCCACCAAGGACAGGAACCTACTGAATAAAAAGGCGGTACCTCTCTTCCGCATCAGTTTTGGTTCCTGTCCTTGATGGGAGCCTCTCTAGGTGGTGCCTCGCCTAACTGTTCATGGGATCTGGAGTTGGATCCCGGGATCGATGTGGCCTGGAGGCCGTGAAGAAGCGGCAGATGGGTCCTCTGTTCCCAGCCCCATCTTGCTGGTACCTGGGCCTGCGTGCGGGGAGGCGCCTTCCGGGGTCCTCTCCCGCGTGCGCTGGGTCCTGCGGCCGGGTCTGCGCACACACGGTGACCGTGACTGGGCGTGCTGGCAGGCAGGCCTTCCGGGCTGTGCACGTGCGCCGGAAGCCCAGGTCTGCGCTTGCGCGGGGTGCGATGTCCAGGGACATCCCCTTTTGCAAGCGCGCTGGGAGCCACTGGGTTTGCGTACGTGCAGGAGGGATCCTGCGGCGCAGCGTGCTAGCTGGTATGAAGAAAAAAAAAAAAGGGAATGTATATTTATTTTTGTGAAAAATATAAAATAAAAATATATATACAGTTATATGAAAAAGTTTGGGCACCCCTATTAATCTTAAGCTTAATGTTTTATAAAAATTGGTGTTTTTGCAACAGCTATTTCAGTTTGATATATGTAATAACTGTTGGACACAGTAATGTTTCTGCCTTGAAATGAGGTTTATTGTACTAACAGAAAATGTGCAATCTGCATTCAAACTAAATTTGACAGGTGCATAAGTATGGGCACCCTTATCATTTTCTTGTTTTAAATACTCCTACCTACTTTTTACTGACTTACTAAAGCACTTTTTTTGGTTTTGTAACCTCATTGAGCTTTGAACTTCATAGCCAGGTGTATGCAATCATGAGAAAGCTACTTCAAGTGGCCACTTGCAAGTTGTTCTCCTGTTTGAATCTCCTCTGTAGAGTGGCATCATGGGCTCCTCAAAACAACTGTCAAATGATCTGAAAACAAAGATTATTCAACATAGTTGTTCAGGGGAAGGATACAAAAAGCTGTCTCAGAGATTTAACCTGTCAGTTTCCACTGAGAGGAACATAGTAAGGAAATGGAAGAACACAGGGACAGTTCTTGTTAAGGCCAGAAGTGGCAGGCCAAGTAAAACATCAGAAAGGCAGAGAAGAAGAATGGTGAGATCAGTCAAGGACAATCCTCAGACCACCTCCAGAGAGCTGCAGCATCAACTTGCTGCAGATGGTGTCACTGTGCATCGGTCAACTATACAATGCACTTTGCACAAGGAGAAGCTGTATGGGAGAGTGATGCGAAAGAAGCCGTTTCTGCAAGCACGCCACAAACAGAGTCGGCTGAGGTATGCAAAAGCACATTAAGGGGAAGCCAATTTCTTTTTGGAAGAAGGTCCTGTGGACTGATGAAACCAATATTGAGTTGTTTAGTCATACAAAAAGGTGTTATGCATGGCGGCAAAAAAACACAGCATTCCAAGAAAAACACTTGCTACCCACAGTAAAATTTGGTGGAGGTTCCATCATGCTTTGAGGCTGTGTGGCCAATGCCGGCACCGGGAATCTTGTTAAAGTTGAGGGACGCATGGATTCCACTCAGTATCAGCAGATTCTTGACAATAATGTTCAAGAATCAGTGATAAAGTTGAAGTTACGCAGCGGATGGATCTTTCAGCAAGACAATGATCCAAAACACCGCTCCAAATCTACTCAGGCATTCATGCAGAGGAACAATTACAATGTTCTGGAATGGCCATCCCAGTCCCCAGACCTGAATATCATTGAACATCTGTGGGATCATTTGAAGAAGGCTGTCCATGCTTGGCAACCATCAAACTTAACTGAACTGGAATTGTTTTGTAAAGAGGAATGGTCAAAAATACCTTCATCCAGGATCCAGGAACTCATTAAAAGCTACAGGAAGCGACTAGAGGCTGTTATTTTTGCAAAAGGAGGATCTACTAAATATTAATGTCACTTTTCTGGTGAGGTGCCCATACTTATGCACCTGTCAAATTTTGTTTGAATGCAGATTGCACATTTTCTGTTAGTACAATAAACCTCATTTCAAGGCAGAAACATTACTGTGTCCAACAGTTATTACATATATCAAACTGAAATAGCTGTTGCAAAAACACCAATTTTTATAAAACATTAAGCTTAAAATTAATAGGGGTGCCCAAACTTTTTCATATAACTGTATAAAAAAAAAATAAAAAAAAGGAATATAAGATAAAATTAATGCTCCTACGTCAAGCAAAAAGAGAGAGCACACTGCTGCCGGAAGGGGAGGGGCCCAAAGGAGGTGAAGCCCCCTTATGCTTTAAAAGGATGGGAAGTAGTCAAGATGGCGGTGTCTGCATCCCCGTCATCATGAATGAGGAGCCACAGTCACCTGGGCAGCAGCTGTCACCGCCGCAGGAGGAACAGCAGCAGCCACAGCCGCCTAACAAGCACAAACAGCTCAAGCAAAATGTGAGACAACCGGAGCATCGGGAGTCTTCCCATCATCAGAGCCACAGCAGTGGGGGTCGTACGAGTGCTGGCAGAACCTGTCAGAAGAGATTTCGTGAATCCACCTCCGCCAGATGGGAGCCTTCATGTGAATGGCAACCACCGCCTCTGGTACCCTAGTCTGAACGGCGGTGTGGTGAGTGATCTTTGTGAAAGTTCACCTTAGTAATGTGCTCGTCTCTGTTTTTTCTCTTTTCTCTCCTTTCATTTCTTTTTGGTTGTTAGGAACCAAAAAAGTGTAGTTCAAAGAATAAGAATAAAGAGTGTGCATTATGTAAAGTTAGGCTTCCCAGCTCTTACGCTAAAAACCTTTGCTCTGATTGTATCCAGAAAACTATAGCAGAGGAGTCCCCTAGTTTTTCTATGGATTTAAAAACCTTGATCCAGACAGAGGTCAGGGATTTCTTAAAGAGCTTGACCTGTCGTAAGAGGAGGAAGCAGAAACGGGTTTCCTCGGACTCAGAGGAATCAGTAGAGTCCCATTTCACGAGGGAATATCCTTCCCCCTCTGACCTCTCTTCATCGCCTTCATCAGAGTCTTCGGATGATGATGGAGGGGGTAGGCCTTGTTTTTCGGTGGACAATACTGAAAGATTGGTCAAGGCTATTAGAGTGACTATGGGTATTGCTGATGCCAAAGCTCCCAGAACAGCTCAGGATTAGTGTTGAGCCACCCCCGTAGTGTTCGGGTTCGGTTCGGTTCGTCGAACACCGGGATGTTCGAGGAACTGTTCGTCGAACTGTTCGTCGAACACCTTACAACACCGTCGAACACCGTTAAAACCAATGGCAGGCAAACAAAAACACATAGAAACACATAGAAAACACCTGCAAAGGTGTCCAAAAGCTGACAAACTGCTCAGAAGACACTCTCTTTAAAAAAGCCGGCCGGCAAATTCAGCAGCGGCATACACCGGTACCCGACAATTTAGACAAGAAGGAATAGAGCATCACACATAGATTAGATAGATAGAAACATGTCAGTCACACATATAAGAAGCACAGTGACAGTGTTGGTTACTGCACTTGTCATTTAGTGTAAAGGATTTATTAAAAAAAATATTAGTGTTTTCATGCACCGTCTCTTTAAAAAAGCCGGCCGGCAATTCAGCATCTGTACCCGACAATTTAGAACAGAAAGAATAGAGCTTCACACATAGATTAGATAGATAGAAACATGTCAGTCACATATATAATAAGTACAGTGATAGTGTTGCTTACTGTACTTGTCATTTAGTGTAAAGGGTTTATTTAAAAAAATAATAGTGTTTTCATGCACTGTCTCTTTAAAAAAGCCGGCCGGCAATTCAGCAGCGGTACCCGACAATTTAGAACAGAAAGATAGAGCATCACACATAGATTAGATAGATAGAAACATGTCAGTCACATATATATGAAGTACAGTGATAGTGTTGGTTACTGTACTTGTCATTTAGTATTAAAATAAAGGATTTATTATTAAAAAAATTGGCGTGGGGTTCCCCTTAATTTTAGGCTCTAGCGGAGGTTAAGCAGACGGCTGGGGCAGATGTTTGAAGCCTGGGAAGGGGGTAATACCCACGGAGCTTCCCAGGCTACTAATATCAGCCCCCAGCTGAATACATAGCCTTTACTAGCTATTAAAATGGGGGACCCCCCCAAAAAAATGACGTGGGGTCCCCCCTAATTTAATAGCTAGCAAAGGCTAGGCAGACAGCTGGGGGCTGATATTAATAGCCCAGGAAGGGTGCCATGAATATTGGCCCCCTCCCAGGCTAGAAACACCAGCCGTCAGCCGCCCCAGAAATGGCGCATTCATAGGATGCGCCAATTCTGGCACTTAGCCTCGCTCTTCCACGCTGCCCTGGTGCGGTGGCAGGGGGTAATAGAGTTGGGGTTGATGTCAGCTTATAATGCCAGCTGACATCAAGCCCAGGTTAGTAATGGAGAGGCGTCTATAAGACACCCCCATTACTAACCCCATAGTCAAAGTTAAAAAAAACACAAACACCCAGAATAAAGTCCTTTAATTGAAATAAAGACACAATCCTTTATTGTTCTAAATTAAACCATACTTACCATCACGCCCATTCCAGCTGAAGCCAACGATCTCCTGCAATAAAAGAAAAATAATAAAGCAACCTCATCCTTACCTTTCCATGGTTCCCACGACAGCTTCAGCTCTGCTACATCGAGATGACAGGCTGGACCGCAGCAGAACGCTGCCATCCAGCCTGTCATCCCGCAGACACTGAGAAGCGCAGGCTTGCTTGCGCTGCTCAGCGTCTCTCTGTGACGACATCCAGATGAGCCGAGTTCATGTCCAATGAACTCGGCTCACCTCATGCACGTCACTGACAGCGTGGGAAAATTCTCACGCTGAAGCGCTGATTGCAGGAGAATTTTCCCACGCTGTCAGTGACGTGCAGGAGGTGAGCTGAGTTCATTGGACATGAGCTCACCTCATGCACATCACTGACAGCGTGGGAGAATTCTCCTGCACTCAGCACTTCAGCGTGAGAATTTTCCCACGCTGTCAGTGACATGCATGAGGTGAGCCGAGTTCATTGGACATGACCTCGGCTCATCTGGATGCCGTCACAGCGAGACAGTGAGGAGCGCAAGCATGCCTGCGCTTCTCAGTGTCTGCGGGATGACAGACTGGATGGCAGCGTTCTGCTGCGGTCCAGCCAGTCATCTCGATGTAGCAGAGCTGAAGCTGTCGTGGGAACCATGGAAAGGTAAGGATGAGGTTGGTTTATTATTTTTCTTTTATTGCAGGAGATCGTTGGCTTCAGCTGGAATGGGTGTGATGGTAAGTATGGTTTAATTTAGAACAATAAAGAATTGTGTCTTTATTTCAATTAAAGGACTTTATTCTGGGTGTTGTGTTTTTTTTAAATACTTTACTAGAAATTCATGGCGGTCATGTCTAATACTGGCGTGACCCCATGAATTTTGGGCTTGGGGCCAGCTGATAATACCAAGCTGGCCCTAACCCCTTTATTACCCAGTGAGCCACCGCACCAGGGCCCTGGATGAGTTGGGTACAGCGCCAGAAGATGGCGCTTCTATGAACGCGCCATTTTCCGGGGTGGCTGCGGACTGCAATTTGTAGCGGGGGGGGGCCCAGAAAGCTTGGGCCTCCCTGCGCTGCAGATTCCAGCCCCCAGCTGCCTAGTTGTACCTGGCTGGACACAAAAATAGGGCGAAGCCCCACGTACTTTTTTTTTAATTATTTCATGAAATTCATGAAATAATTAAGAAAAAAAGGCCTTCCCTATATTGTTGTGTCCGGCCAGGTACAAATAGTCAGCTGGTGGTTGGGGGCAGCCCGTTCCTGCCTGCTGTACCTGGCTGGACACAAATATAGTGCGAAGCCCCACTTCAATTTTTTTTAATTATTTCATGAAATTCATGAAATAATTAAGAAAAAAAGGGCTTCCCTATATTGTTGTGTCCGGCCAGGTACAAATAGGCAGCTGGTGGATGGGGGCAGCCCGTTCCTGCCTGCTGTACCTGGCTGGACACAAATATAGTGCGAAGCCCCACTTCAATTTTTTTAAATTATTTCAGGAAATTCATGAAATAATTTTAAAAAAATTGACGTGGGGCTTCGCACTATATTTGTGTCCAGCCAGGTACAGCAGGCAGGAACGGGCTGCCCCCAACCACCAGCTGCCTATTTGTACCTGGCCGGACACAACAATATAGGGAAGCCCTTTTTTTCTTAATTATTTCATGAAATAATTTAAAGAAAATTGACGTGGGGCTTCGCCCTGTTTTTGTGTCCAGCCAGGTACAACTAGGCAGCTGGGGGCTGGAATCCGCAGCGCAGGGAGGTCCAAGCTTTCTGGGCCACCCCCGCTGCAAATTGCAGTCCGCAGCCACCCCGGAAAATGGCGCGTTCATAGAAGCGCCATCTTCTGGCGCTGTACCCAACTCATCCAGGGCCCTGATGCGGTGGCTCACTGGGTAATAAAGGGGTTAGGGCCAGCTTGGCATTATCAGCTGGCCCTAAGCCCGAAATTCATGGGGTCACGCCAATATTAGACATGACCACCATGAATTTCTAGTAAAGTATTTAAAAAAAACACAACACCCAGAAAAAAGTCCTTTAATTGAAATAAACACACAATTCTTTATTGTTCTAAATTAAACCATACTTACCATCACGCCCATTCCAGCTGAAGCCAACGATCTCCTGAAATAAAAGAAAAATAATAAAGCAACATCATCCTTACCTTTCCATGGTTCCCATGACAGCTTCAGCTCTGCTACATCGAGATGACAGGCTGGACCGCAGCAGAACGCTGCCATCCAGCCTGTCATCCCGCAGACACTGAGAAGCGCAGGCTTGCTTGCGCTCCACAGTGTCTCTCTGTGAGGGCATCCAGATGAGCCGAGTTAATGTCCAATGAACTCGGCTCACCTCATGCACGTCACTGACAGCGTGGGAAAATTCTCCTGCACTCAGCGCTTCAGCGTGGGAGAATTCTCACACTGAAGCGCTGAGTGCAGGAGAATTCTCCCACGCTGTCAGTGACGTGCAGGAGGTGAGCTGAGTTCATTGGACATGAGCTCACCTTATGCACGTCACTGACAGCGTGGGAAAATTCTCCTGCACTCAGCGCTTCAGCGTGGGAGAATTCTCACGCTGAAGCGCTGAGTGCAGGAGAATTCTCCCACGCTGTCAGTGACGTGCAGGAGGTGAGCTGAGTTCATTGGACATGAGCTCACCTTATGCACGTCACTGACAGCGTGGGAGAATTCTCCTGCACTCACCGCTTCAGCGTGAGAATTTTCCCACGCTGTCAGTGACGTGCATGAGGTGAGCCGAGTTCATTGGACATGAACTCGGCTCATCTGGATGTCGTCACAGAGAGACGCTGAGCAGCGCAAGCAAGCCTGCGCTTCTCAGTGTCTGCGGGATGAGAGGCTGGATGGCAGCGTTCTGCTGCGGTCCAGCCTGTCATCTCGATGTAGCAGAGCTGAAGCTGTCGTGGGAACCATGGAAAGGTAAGGATGAGGTTGCTTTATTATTTTTCTTTTATTGCAGGAGATCGTTGGCTTCAGCTGGAATGGGCGTGACGGTAAGTATGGTTTAATTTAGAACAATAAAGGATTGTGTCTTTATTTCAATTTCAATTTTTTTTTAACTTTGACTATGGGGTTAGTAATGGGGGTGTCTTATAGACGCCTCTCCATTACTAACCTGGGCTTGATGTCAGCTGGCATTATAAGCTGACATCAACCCCAACCCTATTACCCCCTGCCACCGCACCAGGGCAGCGTGGAAGAGCGAGGCTAAGTGCCAGAATTGGCGCATCCTATGAATGCGCCATTTCTGGGGCAGCTGACGGCTGGTGTTTCTAGCCTGGGAGGGGGCCAATATTCATGGCTCCCTTCCTGGGCTATTAATATCAGCCCCCAGCTGTCTGCCTAGCCTTTGCTAGCTATTAAATTAGGGGGGACCCCACGTCATTTTTTGGGGGGGGTCCCCCATTTTAATAGCTAGTAAAGGCTATGTATTCAGCTGGGGGCTGATATTAGTAGCCTGGGAAGCTCCGTGGGTATTACCCCCTTCCCAGGCTTCAAACATCTGCCCCAGCCGTCTGCTTAACCTCCGCTAGAGCCTAAAATTAAGGGGAACCCCACGCCAATTTTTTTAATAATAAATCCTTTATTTTAATACTAAATGACAAGTACAGTAACCAACACTATCACTGTACTTCATATATATGTGACTGACATGTTTCTATCTATCTAATCTATGTGTGAAGCTCTATTCTGTCTGTTATAAATTGTCGGGTACCGCTGCTGAATTGCCGGCCGGCTTTTTTAAAGAGACGGTGCATGAAAACACTAATATTTTTTTTGATAAATCCTTTACGCTAAATGACAAGTACAGTAAGCAACACTGTCACTGTACTTCGTATATATGTGGCTGACATGTTTCTATCTATCTAATCTATGTGTGAAGCTCTATTCTGTCTGTTATAAATTGTCGGGTACCGCTGCTGAATTGCCGGCCGGCTTTTTTAAAGAGACGGTGCATGAAAACACTAATATTTTTTTTGATAAATCCTTTACGCTAAATGACAAGTACAGTAAGCAGCACTTTCACTGTACTTCGTATATATGTGGCTGACATGTTTATATCTATCTAATCTATGTGTGAAGCTCTATTCTTTCGGTTCTAAATTGTCGGGTACAGGTGTATGCCGCTGCTGAATTGCCGGCTTTTCATGTTTCACTGTTGGCACTGTTCCCATCGATTTGGGCAATCACTGTAATGCCACAACCACCATGGCTGTGGCATTACAGTGAGTGGCAGACAATCCCTGCATGATTGGTGCTCTAAATAGCGCCAGACATGCAGGACACGCTTTTGGTGCACGAACAGTTATCGAACATAACCTCGAACAGCCGAATTTTTTGCAAATCGTTCGGGTTCGTCGAACAACTCGAACACCGCCCAAAACAGCTCGAATTTGAGATTGGCGAACAGTTCTAGTCGAACACCGCTCATCTCTACTCAGGATGTCATGTTCGGGGGCTTAGATCAGAAGAGGAGACGCACATTCCCAGTTAACGAGAGGATTAAGACTCTTATAGATAGGGAATGGAAAAAAACAGAGAGGAAAGGCAGCTGCCTTCTGCTTCTAAGCAGAGATACCCTTTTGAAGAGGAGGATGCAGCTAAGTGGGACAAAACCCCTAAAATTGATGTGGCTATCGCGAAGTACTCGAAAAGATCCAACTGCCCTTTGAGGATTTGTGGACCCTAAAAGATCCGCTTGATAAAAAGGCGAGTCTTTTCTTAAACAGGCCTGGGAGTCATCAGCAGGGGCTCTGAAACCGGCAGTGGCAGCCACCTGCACCGCCAGGTCTATGATGATCTGGCTTCAATAGTTAGAGGACCAGATCAAAGGGAATGTGTAGCATCGGCGTCTCTGCCCCTTGCTAGGCAGAGATGCCGTCCCTCTAATCTTCACCCTCCTGGCGCGGCGTCCTCTAGCGCCTCTGTCCCCGCTGCTTCCGGCACGCGCTCCTTCCCCGGCTGTGTGCTTAGGGCGCGCGCGCGCTCCCCCTCTCTTAAAGGGTCCGCGCGCGCCGTCCTAAGGAGTCCCCGGCCAATTGCCGGAGGACCTCCCATATATAAGGCACCTCCTCCAAAATGGAGGTGCCCGAGCAAAGTTGTTTGCACTGTGTCTGATCTGTGCTTCAGCCCTCAGGTCCCGCTGCTAGCCTGACTTCTCGTCCTGCCTGCCCGTTACCTGCCAGCCTGCTCACCTGGAGCGCTCACCTGTTACCTGCCGGTTACCTGCCTTGGCTATCTGTCCGCTCACCTGGGAGCATCCGCCTGCCTTGTCTGTCAGACCGCTCACCTGGGAGCACCCACCAGTTACCTGCCAGTTACCTGCCTCGTCTGTCTGGCCGCTCACCTGGGAGCACCCACCTGTTACCTGCCTCGTCTGTCTGCCCGCTCACCTGGGAGCGCCCACCTGTTACCTGCCAATTACCTGCCTCGTCTGTCTGCCCGCTCACCTGGGAGCGCCCACCTGTTACCTGCCAGTTACCTGCCTCGTCTGTCTGCCGGCTCACCTGGGAGCACCCACCAGTTACCTGCCTCGTCTGTCTGACGGCTCACCTAGGAGCACCTGCCTGTTTCCTGCCAGCCTCCCTGGAGACCCTGCCGTCACTTGCTGTGACCACCTTCCTGGTAAACCTAAAGACTGCTATTTGCCCTGCTTTCTCGAACTGTGACCACCTGTCTGCTACCAGAGACTTCCGCCTGCTTGCCGTGTCCATCCGCCATACCGGTCAGTCCCAGCCATCTGACCCGTGGGAGCCACCTGCTCTCTTACAAGGTCGTCCCCAGAGTAGCACCTGGTCCCTCAGCCCGGATCCTCCCTGGTCACGGTGTCGTTAGCTGCCGTACGACCAGGGTCGGTTCGGGTGGATACTTAGTCACGCCCCTCTGGGTCCCTCCTTGCACCTCGGCACAGAGGTTCCACCGCCCGGACCCGTAACAGTTTGCTCGGGCCATGGAACCCGGTGGCACCCAAGCTCCCTCGCTCTCTGACCTATACCAGGAAGTCTCCCGTCAGAGATCCCAGCAGGAGTCCATCCTGAACCACCTGCGGAATGTCAACTCCCGCCTGGACACACTGACTGCTCCACCTGCAACCACCGCAAGTCGCATGACTCGCACCCCGGCAGTGCCGCTGCCCACCAATACCATGGCATCCTGTCCCGGACCCCGGCTTTCTGCACCTCCTCGTTTCGGAGGCGACCCCGCTCAAGCTCGGGGCTTCATAAACCAGTGCACCCTGCACTTTGAGCTCTTGGCTCACCAGTTTATCTCCGACCGGGCCAAAGTGGCATTCATCATGTCCCATGTCACTGGGGAGGCACTGGCATGGCTTAACCCCCTGTGGGAGAGAGGGGACCCCCTGGTGTCCGACCTGTCGTTTTTCCTCACTGCTTTCCGGAGAGTCTTCGATGAACCGGGACGAAAGACCTCATCTGCCTCCTCTCTGCTACGTCTCCGCCAAGGGAGTCTCACCGTGGGCCAATATGCCATATGGTTCCGCACCCTCGCTTCTGAGCTTGCCTGGGATAACGAGGCCCTGGTGTCCGTCTTCTGGGAGGGTCTTTCCGGTCGGATTAAAGATGAGCTCGCCGGTCGGGACATTCCTACCACCCTGGATGACCTGGTGTCGCTGGCTACCCGGATTGACATCCGGTTTCAAGAACGCACCAAAGAGACCACCCGTGAGAGAAGGTTTCCCCGCTTAGCTCCTACTTTCCAGAGACCTGTCTCCTCTTCTGTCACTCCCCAGGCGCACTCACCCGAGCCCATGCAGATCGACCAGACCAAGATGGTCAAATCTCGCCAAGACTCACGCCGAGCCGAGGGGAGCTGTTTCTATTGTGGCAGTAAGGAGCACCTGATCCGTTCCTGCCCGGAGAGGCCGGGAAACTCCAGTGTCTAGGACCGCTCGGAGAGGTCGCCCTAGACAAAAGTAAGTCCTCTCCAACCCTGACTTTGTCTGTATCTATCTCCTGGGGAGAGAACCGTCACTTTGAACTCGCCCACCTGGATTCTGGATCCGCTGGAAACCTCATCTCCCAATCCCTGGTTGAGAAATACCTTATTCCCAACAAGTCTCTGGCTGAACCTTTGTCAGTTGCCTCCGTGGATGGAATACTCCTTCCGGTGACCATCCTGCTCGTCACGGAACCCATAACCCTGCAGGTGGGAATGCTGCACTCTGAGGTAATCTCCTTCCATGTGTTGCCCGGACTCTCCCACTCCCTATTGCTAGGCCTACCTTGGCTCCAGACACATGAACCCGTGTTGAACTGGCATTCCGGTGAAGTACTCCGGTGGGGGCTGCTCTGCCATAAGACCTGCCTGGTTCCGGTTCGTCCGGTTCGTCCTCCACCTACCCCAGCTAATTTACCCGGTCTTCCGGCTCCTTACTGGCCCTATGCTGATGTCTTCGGTAAAAAGGAAGCAGAGACATTGCCACCTCATAGGCCATATGATTGCCCGATCGACCTGGTACCTGGCGCCACTCCACCCCGTGGGCGTATTTATCCGTTGTCTGCGGCTGAAACCCGGGCCATGTCTGAGTACATAGAGGAAAATCTGGCCAGGGGATTCATCCGGAAGTCTACTTCCCCGGCTGGAGCCGGATTCTTCTTTGTCAAAAAAAAGGATGGCTCGCTACGCCCCTGTATTGACTATAGAGGACTCAATCAGATCACGGTTAAAAATAAATACCCCCTTCCGCTCATCTCTGAGTTATTTGATCGCCTTAAAGGCGCCAGGATCTTTTCCAAGCTGGATCTACGTGGAGCGTATAACCTGGTCCGTATCTGTCAAGGAGACGAGTGGAAAACGGCATTTAATACCCGGGACGGACACTATGAGTACCGTGTGATGCCCTTCGGCCTCTGCAATGCTCCCGCCGTCTTCCAAGAACAGGTCAACGACATCTTCCGTGACCTTCTTTACTCCTGCGTGGTGGTATACCTGGACGACATCTTGGTCTTCTCTCTGGATCTTCCCACACACAGGAGGGATGTTCGTCAGGTCCTGCTTAGGCTCAGGCAGAACCACCTCTATGCTAAATACGAGAAGTGCCTTTTTGAGCGGACCTCTCTTCCATTTCTAGGCTATGTTATCTCCCAGACAGGCTTGCGAATGGATCCCGAGAAGCTCTCTGCTGTCCTAAAGTGGCCCCGTCCGGAGGGCTTGAAGGCGATACAGCGATTCCTGGGCTTCGCTAATTACTATCATCTCTTCATTCCTCACTTCTCGTCTCGGACTGCTCCCATATCTGCGCTCACCCGTAAGGGAGAGAATCCCAAGGTATGGCCACCCGAAGCTGAGGAGGCCTTCCTTTCCCTGAAGCAAGCCTTCTCCTCTGCCCCTGTGCTGCACCGTCCGGACTGCAACAAACAGTTCTACCTGGAGGTTGATGCTTCCTCCTCTGGAGCCGGAGCGGTGCTCACCCAAAAGTCTTCATCCGGGAGAATGGTAACCTGCGGCTTTTTCTCCAAAATCTTCTCCTCCTCCGAGCGCAATTACTCCATAGGAGACCGAGAACTGCTGGCCGTCAAATTGGCGCTGGAAGAGTGGCGCTATCTGCTTGAAGGGGCTCTATACCCGGTGATCATCTACACGGATCACAAAAACCTGGCATATCTCCAAAATGCCCAGAGACTTAATCCACGTCAGGCCCGGTGGTCTTTGTTTTTTGCCCGCTTCGATTTCATCCTTCATTTCCGCCCGGCGGACAAGAATGTCAAAGCTGATGCCTTGTCCCGATCCTTCCTGTCCTCCGACCAAGAGGAGGAGCCTATGCACATTATCGACCCCTCCAAGGTGATGAATGTAGCCCCCTTGGATTTGACTCATCTATCACCCGGCAAGACATTCGTGGCGGCTCCTGACCGTGAGAAGGTTCTTCGCTGGGGTCATTCTTCTAAACTAGCTGGCCATGCCGGCCAAAAGAAGACCTTCCTACTCATTTCCCGGCATTACTGGTGGTCTACCATGTGTAAGAATGTGGTAGACTTCGTCTCTGCCTGTTCATCTTGTGGCCGCAACAAAGTTCCCAGACACTTACCAGCTGGTCATCTCCTGCCGCTTCCCATACCTGTTGCCCCATGGCAACACATCGCTATGGACTTCATTACCGATCTCCCTGTTTCTGCCGGGTGTACTGTCATTTGGGTGGTCGCGGACCGCTTTTCTAAAATGGCCCACTTCATTCCCCTGCCTGGTCTCCCGTCTGCACCTGAGCTGGCTAAGGACTTTATCCGCCATATCTTCCGTCTCCATGGTCTACCCCTCCACATCGTGTCAGATCGAGGGGTTCAGTTCACCTCACGCTTCTGGAGAGCCACATGTAAACTGCTGGACGTCACCTTGGATTTCTCCTCCGCTTACCACCCTCAGTCCAATGGTCAAGTGGAGCGGATCAATCAGATCCTTACCAGCTATCTCCGGCACTTTGTTAATGCCCACCATTCTGATTGGGTGGACCTCCTTCCTTGGGCCGAATTCTCTTATAATAACCACGAGAGCGAATCCTCTTCCAAGTCCCCGTTCTTTATTGGCTATGGCCAGCACCCCCGGATTCCGTTTCCCGTCTCCGCCTCTGTGGACAACCCTGCCGCGCAGTCTCTTGTCAGCGAGTTTTCTACTATTTGGGAGAGCACTAGGTCCGCACTTCTTCTGTCCTCCGAGCGGATGAAGAAATATGCTGATAAGAGACGTCTGGATCTGCCTCAATTCCGTCTGGGAGACAAGGTTTGGCTCTCCTCCAAACATGTACGGCTCAAGATACCCTCCTACAAGTTAGGTCCTCGCTTCATCGGCCCTTTCGAAATCCTCAGGCAAATTAATCCAGTGACCTACAAATTAAAACTCCCGGCCACCTTACGGATTCCCAACTCCTTCCACGTATCTCTCCTCAAACCCGTTGTCTTTAACTCTTTTTCCAACAATCCAGGTACTCCCCCTGCTCCGGTTTCCGCTGAAGACGTCTTTGAGGTAGAAAGTATTCTGGCCACCAAGAGGGTAAGAGGAAAGACCTTTTTTCTGGTAGATTGGAAGGGGTTTGGTTCTGAGGAGAGAACTTGGGAACCCAGGGAGAACATTAACGCCCCGCTTCTCCTTGAAAAATTTCTTTCTGGCCTAAAAAAAAGGGGGCCTAAAGGGGGGGTACTGTAGCATCGGCGTCTCTGCCCCTTGCTAGGCAGAGACGCCGTCCCTCTAACCTTCCCGCTCCTGGCGCGGCGTCCTCTAGCGCTTCTGTCCCCGCTGCTTCCGGCACGCGCTCCTTCCCCGGCTGTGTGCTTAGGGCGCGCGCGCGCTCCCCCTCTCTTAAAGGGACCGCGCGCGCCGCTCTAAGGAGTCCCCGGCCAATTGCCGGAGGACCTCCCATATATAAGGCGCCTCCTCCAAAATGGAGGTGCCCGAGCAAAGTTGTTTGCACTGTGTCTGATCTGTGCTTCAGCCCTCAGGTCCCGCTGCTAGCCTGACTTCTCGTCCTGCCTGCCCGTTACCTGCCAGCCTGCTCACCTGGAGCGCTCACCTGTTACCTGCCGGTTACCTGCCTTGGCTATCTGTCCGCTCACCTGGGAGCATCCGCCTGCCTTGTCTGTCAGACCGCTCACCTGGGAGCACCCGCCTGTTACCTGCCTCGTCTGTCTGCCCGCTCACCTGGGAGCACCCACCTGTTACCTGCCAATTACCTGCCTCGTCTGTCTGCCCGCTCACCTGGGAGCGCCCACCTGTTACCTGCCAGTTACCTGCCTCGTCTGTCTGCCGGCTCACCTGGGAGCACCCACCAGTTACCTGCCAGTTACCTGCCTCGTCTGTCTGCCTGCTCACCTGGGAGCACCTGCCTGTTTCCTGCCAGCCTGCCTGGAGACCCTGCCATCACTTGCTGTGACCACCTTCCTGGTAAACCTAATGCTACTTGCCCTGCTTTCTCGAACTGTGACCACCTGTCTGCTACCAGAGACTTCCGCTTGCTTGCCGTGTCCATCCGCCATACCGGTCAGTCCCAGCCATCTGACCCGTGGGAGCCACCTGCTCTCTTACATGGTCGTCCCCAGAGTAGCACCTGGTCCCTCAGCCTGGATCCTCCCTGGTCACGGTGTCGTTAGCTGCCGTACGACCAGGGTCTGTTCGGGTGGATACTTAGTCACGCCCCTCTGGGTCCCTCCTTGCACCTCGGCACAGAGGTTCCACCACCCGGACCCGTAGCAGAATGTCTCTAGAGAGAAAATTCTGTCGGGTCTTCCTCTTTTGCAGGGGGCGGCTACATTCCTTGCAGATGCATCAGCAGATTCAGTTAGGCTGGCTGCCAGGTCAGCAAATCTTTCTAATGCAGCCCGTAGGGCATTATGGCTCAAGAGCTGGCCAGGGGATGTGCAGTCAAAATCTAAACTCTGCTCAATCCCTTGAAAGGGGGACTTTCTTTTCGAGAAGGCCTTAGATGACATCCTGGATAAGGCCGTGGACAAGAAACATGGGTTTCCCACTGTGTCTGTTCCCCGATATAAGAGCTCCTTTCGGAAGAGGAAATACAATCGGAGCAAGTTTCCCAGAGACCAAAGTGGTTGGAGAGACAGGAAGCCGAATAACGGAGGCTTCATGTTCGGGGGTCCATCCTCCGAGAATAAGAAAGCCCCTAAGTGACGGACCTCCCCAGGTGGGAGGAAGGCTGTCGCACTTCCTTCCCGCCTGGGAAAAAATCTCGTCCAGTGCTTGGATTTTAGGGATAATCAGAAGGGGGCTGAAGTTGGAGTTCAAAAACATTCTCAGAAACACCGTCAGGATTTCAGCCCCCAGAGGCCTAAGGGAGCAGACGGGCCCTGCAGCAGGAAGTACTCACTCTGGTTGTGAAGGGGGTTCTAGTAGAAACACCTGTACCTGAGCAAGGGAGAGGGTTTTACTCAACTCTCTTCCTGATAAAGAAGCCGGATGGCTCCTTCAGAACCATTGTCAACTTGAAGAAGCTGAACGACCATTTGATTTACAGGCCATTCAAGATGGAATCAATAAAATTGGCCATAAAAATGTTTCCAGACTGTTATATGTGCGACCTCGATTTGAAGGACGCTTACTACCACGTCCCAATCTTTCCTGCACACCAACAGTTTCTGAAGGTAGCTGTACGGTTCGGCAAGCACATAAGGCATTTTCAGTTTGCAGCTCTTCCCTTTGGCATCTCCATGGCTCCAAAGGTTTTCATAAAGATTATCCTGGAAGTCACAGCACATTTAAGGGAGAAAGATATCCTAGTCATCCCTTACTTGGATGATTTTTTTAGTGGTGGGCAGATCAAAACAACTCTGCTCACTGGCTCTGGCGGAAATCATGGCCAGTCTAAACGGCCTGGGTTGGATGTTAAATTTAGAAAAATCGAGACTAGAACCAAAAAAGGTTCAATCATTCCTGGGTCTCATTTTGGACTCGGAAAACCAGACTTGTCTTCTGCCAGAGGACAAGAAACTGAAGATCAATTCCCTCATACCATGCGTAATCAGCAATCCATCCATGACCTTGAGAAATGCAATGTCTCTATTGGGTACAATGACATCTTGTATCCCAGCAGTTCATTGGGTCCAGTTCCATTCCAGATGTCTTCAACAGGAGATCCTGACAGCAGACAAATGGCTCAGAGGTCGCCTGGATGGAAGAATATCCCTTTCAAGTTTAGTAATCAACTCGCTGGACTGGTGGATGAATCCGGTAAATCTATCTCTGGGGGTTCCTTGCTCTTTCCAGGTGTCAGATACGATTACTACAGACGCAAGGGCAGAAGGCTGGGGAGCTCGCTTAAGAGATCATTCAATTCAAGGCCTCTGGTCCGACAGCGAGAAGGGTCTCTCCTCCAACATGAGGGAGCTGTTGGCAGTCAGAAATGCGCTAGTAGAGTTCAGTTCTCTTCTTCAGGGTCATCATATTTGGATAATGTCAGACAACCGAACGACAGTCGCCTATATCAATTGTCAGGGGGGTACCAGATCCCTTCCTCTGATGTTAGTAGTGGATCAGATCCTTCGTTTTGCGGAGAGTCATCTATTCACGCTCTCGGCGCTGCATATAAGAGGAGAGGAGAACGTAAAAGCCGATTTTCTAAGTCGACACATCTTGAAACAAGGAGAATGGGAATTGCATCCAGCGGTATTCGAGCAGATTGTTGGCCGATTGGGACAACCTCAGATAGATCTGTTTGCGAACAAACACAATTAGAAAACCAAAATCTTTTGCTCCCTGAATCCAAAGGAGAATCCGTTTGCCGTAGACGCGCTGCAAATACCTTGGGACTTTACCCTGACCTATGCCTTTCCCCCTCTAATGCTGATCCCTACTATCCTAAGAAAGATCCGAGAAGAACAGGAGAGGGTTATATTGATCGCCCCGTTTTGGCCCAAGGGACCATGGTTCACTTGGATGAAGAGAATGTCCCAAGCGGATCCATGGGTTCTTCCGGACACCCCAGATCTCCTCAGGCAGGGCCCAGTCTTCCATCCCCAAAGATCGGGCCTGCATTTGATGGCCTGGATTTTGAAAGGTCACTACTAATGTAGCAGGGATTTTCTCCAGGTCTAGTTGCTACTCTACTGGCAAGTAGGAAGCCGGTGACGACTAGGATCTATGGCAGAACCTGGGCTAAATTTCTGTCTACCTCGGGTCAGTCTGCCAAAGGGAGGGTTCCTATTGGGGCCATCCTGGCATTCCTATAGAAAGGCTTAAGCATGGGGTTAGCCACCAGTACCCTTAAGGTACAAGTATCAGCTCTGGGGGCACTATATAATTGCGACTTGGCAGCGAATAGGTGGATCATCAGATTCATTAAAGCTTGCAGTAGATCTAGACCCATTCCTACTCCAAGGATGCCTCCTTGGGACCTTAATCTGTTTCTATAAGCGCTAACCAAGGCTCCCTTTGAGCCCTTAGAGGAAGTTTCGGAGAAATTTCTCACCTTAAAAACAGCCATGCTGGTAGCTCTAACGTCAGGTCGTAGGGTTAGTGATCTGCACGCGCTGTCAGTTAACCATCCGTTCACTCAGGTGTGTATGGATAGAGTAATCTTAAGACCAGACCCGGCCTATCTTCCAAAAGTAGCCTCCAAATTCCATAGGACACAAGTAATTACTCTCCCTACTTTCTATCCTTACCCTAGGAATTCTGAGGAACAAAAGCTTCACACTTTAGATGTTAAGAGGGTATTAGTCCAGTATTTGGAGGTGACAAAGGCCTGGAGAAAAAGTGACACCTTATTCATCTCATTTCAGGGGGCTAGGAAAGGGCTTAAGGTTACAAGGGGGACCAAAGCTAGGTGGGTCAGGGACACCATTGGCTTAGCGTACTCTTCTAGCAATCTGCCAGTTCCAGAGAACCTGAAGGCCCACTCCACCAGAGCTGTAGCTGCTTCCTGGGCTGAGAAGGCGGATGTGCCCATCGACATCATATGTAAGGCGGCAACTTGGTCATCCCCCGCTACATTTTACAAGCATTACCATCTTGACCTTTCCTCTTCTACTGATCTGTCCTTTGGGAGGAAGGTGTTGCAAGCGGTGATCCCTCCCTCTGGTGTCTGATCTTTCTAAATCTCTCAGGTGGTGCTGTCATGGGAGAAGGGGAAAGATCCTAGTTACTTACCGGTAACGGGATTTTACAGAGCCCATGACAGCACCCTATTAATTCCCTCCCCTTTATCACTTATGGTGTGCACTTCTTAGGGTGTTTTATTAAGAAATCTTTAGGTGGTAGTTATGTACTAACCTATTTTTCGGAGGCCCTGTCATGCTCTGAAACAAAAACTGATGTGGAAGAGAGGTACCGCCTTTTTATTCAGTAGGTTCTTGTCCTTGGTGGGCAGATACCCTCTCTCAGGTGGTGCTCTCATAGGCTCTGTAAAATCCCGTTACCGGTAAGCAACTAGGATCATTTTCTGCAGCAAAACCTGATCTCTTGCCAGGAGGTTGTTCAGGATTTTTGTTGCTGTTTTCTTGCTTTTCTTGATTTTTTTGGGTGCATTTTTGGTGCGTTTTTTTCACTGTCATTTTGTCTCTGTTATGCATGTACATAAAGTTCAGTGAAAAAAAAAATCTCATTCTGGTTTAGGCACAAAAAACACTGAAAAAACGCTGAAAACTTAACACCTGTGTTTTTGGTGTGTTTTTTCAGCGTTTTTTTCACCACTCATTAATTCCAATGGGTGAAAAAACACTGAAAAAATGCTGAAAGAAGTTACTAGCTCTATTTTGCAAAAAATACATGCAAAGCATAAAATCCTGAGCAAAAAAACCCCATTATGTGTGCATGAGATTTCTGAAATTTCATAGACTTTGCTGGTACTGCAAAACGCAGCTGAAAATTTGCATAAAAAAGTATTAAAAAAACACAGAAAAAAACATGACGTGTGAACATAGCCTTACAGTCATACACCATAGACATGAATCTAAATTGCAATCTGTTTGACACTGACTTTACAATTACATAATTACATAGTTAGTACAGCTCAAAAATAAATAATTACATTCATTTCAACAATGGGATGAGAAGATGTGGATGAAGGGGAGGGGTATGGGCAAACTTCAGAAATTACTCTCCCATAATTGATCTAGAGGAAGATATTAACAAAAGACTGATACAGTGTGAACAAATGTAACCTGGGATTTAAGGGGTAAAGTTCTTCTTTGAGGAGAGTGTCAAGTTAGTGTAGGGAGACTTATAGGCCATGCATTTCTTCCCTGGGAATTTAAATATGCAAATAGCCTCTTCAGGGATGAAAGTAATGGAACTCTAGTACCACGTATCGGAAGTTGCAATCCTAAAAGTCAATATCGAGCCTTTAAAGGGTCTTGCACAGAAGTCGTGCAAATGCATTTTGCAGACATGTCTGCAAATGGTCTTGCTGGTTTGGCTTCTTATCTCTAGTCATGTGGCAAGGCCGTTTAAAGAGTGGATATTGACATTTAGCATTGCTGCATCCAGTAGGTGGCAGTAGAGTCCCAGTCTTCTTCTCTGAAGAGGCTATATGCCAACCTAACCTGAAATGGAACATTTGTCAATGGAATTCCAAATGTCGAACCCATTGGATGCACATTGAAAACAAAAATTATATACATTTACAAAAAGATTTAGGCTATTTTCTTCTAAGACATCATCTCTTCTCAAGATTAAATAATTGTAATTTTTAAATCTTTTTTCATGTTGTACTATAGAACAAGCAAATATAAGAAACTCTATACTTTACTCCCTTTCTCCCACCTCCATAAACTCACCATTCAAACTGCTAAAATGTGTCTTGCTTAGAACAAGATGGACTGTCAGATTGCTGAAGGTTCAGGTGACAACTGTTTATGAAGAGCAAACAGTGCTGCTGATTTCTAGTAAGAGACTACTTCTTCTGTGGGTGTGCTACATAGAGATAGGATAGCAAGGATCCTTAAAGGATTATTCCCAGAATCGAATTATTTTTCACAAATGACAGCAAATGCATGCATTTTGTTGATATAGATACTACACCATAATATTTCTTTATTGTATGTTTTGTATTTGTGACTTTTAAAATTTCTATCTGCCACTTTGTGCATCTAGGTTTATTCATTTTATTTGCTAAAACGATATTTCCCAGCAGCACTTGCAGTGCAGCAGTCCTCTCCCCCCTCTCCTGTTTGCTCCTGACTAGCCCCACCTCTCTGAGCTATCATCAAGCTAAACTAAGTGTAGAATTCACATTATTCAGTGCATTGTATTGTCCTGCTCATTACTCTGCCTGACTGATTTTATCTTCTACCATCTACATCACTACCGCAGCTTGTATGTTTTAAATTATTGTTAGCTGGTTTATAGCGGAGCTCAAGTCTCCTGCACTCCTCCACAATGAAACAGTAGAGCTTTGTTGTTGCCTGCTGCTGACAGATCAGTCTTGTAAAGCTGCAAATGCTGTGCTGATGCTGATGATTTTTAAAGAAACTGACTCCTGTGCCTACCTCAAAAGCAGCTGAGTGACTACCAAATCCTACAAATGCTATATATGATGCATAACTTTACATTTATCTACCTTATCTTCCAAGTTGGTGACTGATCACATCTTTCATAGACTGCACAATACCATATAGTTTGATGCCATTTGTAAGTATAGAATCATTATTGTCTTTTCTATCTTTTACAGTATATCATTAATAAATAAGTTGAACAATAGCGGACACAGCACACAATGTCAGGAGACATCAATTATAAGATGGGATCATTCATAGAAGGAATCATTTACCGAAACTCTTTGGATATGGTCATTGAGCCCGGTTTCCATTTAACTAGAAGTACACATGTGGTCAAAATTGTTCGTACCCCTTGTTTAATGAAAGAAAACCCCACAATGGTCACAGAAATAACTTGAATCTGACTAAAGTAATAAATTAAAAATCTATGAAAATGAACAAATGAAAGTCAGACATTGCTTTTTAACCCTGCTTCCACAGAATTTAAAAAAAATTAACTCATGAAATAGGCCTGGACAGAAATGATGGTACTCTTAACTTAATATTTTGTTGAACAACCTTTTGAGGCAATCACTGCAATCAAACTATTCATGTAACTGTCAATGAGACTTCTGCACCTCTCGACAGGTATTTTGGCCCACTCCTCACAAGCAAACTGCTCCAGTTGTCTCATGTTTGATGGTTTCCTTTTCCAGATGGCATGTTTCAGCTCTTTCCAAAGATGCTCAATAGGATTTAGGTCAGGGCTCATAGAAGGCCACTTCAGAAAAGTACAAAGTTTTCTTCTTAGCCATTCTTGGGTGTTTTTAGCTGTGTGTTTTAGGTCATTATCCTGTTGCAACATCCATGACCTGCGACTGAGACCAAGCTTTCTGACACTGGGCAGCACATTTCTCACTAGAATCCCTTGATAGTCTTGAGATTTCATTGTACCCTGCACAGATTCAAGACACCCTGTGCCAGATGCAGCAAAGCAGCCCCAGAACCTAACAGAGCCTCTTCCATCTTTCACAGTAGAGACAGTGTTATTTTCTTGATATTCTTAATTTTTCCATCTGTGAACATAGAGCTGATGTGCCTTGCCAAAAACTTCCATTTTTGTCTCATCTGTCCATAGGACATTCTCCCAGAAGCTTTGTGGCTTGTCAACATGTAGTTTGGCAAATTCCAGTCTGGCTTTTTTATGCTTTTTTTTCAACAATGGTGTTCTCCTTGGTGGTCTCCCATGAAGTCCACTTTGGATCAAAGAACGACAGATGGTGCGATCTGACACTGATGTTCCTTGAGCTTGAATTTCACCTTTAATCTCTTTAGAAGTTATCCTGGGCTCTTTTGTTACCATTCGTATTATCCGTCTCTTTGATTTTTCATAAATTTTCTTCCTGCGGCCACGTCCAGGGAGGTTGGCTACAGTCCCATGGATCTAAAATATCTGAATAATATCTTCAACTGTAGTCACAGGAACATCAAGCTGCTTGGAGATGGTCTTATGACCTTTACCTTTAACATGCTTGTCTATAATTTTCTTTCTAATCTCCTGAGACAACTCTTTCCTTTGCTTCCTCTGGTCCATGTTGAGTGTGGTACACACCATATCACCAAACAGCACAGTGAGTATCTGTAGCCCTATATACCTGTGATGCTAATTAATGGACACAACTTGATTTAACATGTCCCTTTTGTCACATTATTTTCAGGGGTACCATTATTTCTGTCCAGTCCTATTTCATGAGTTTAATTTTTTTTAATTCTGTGGAAGCAGGGTTGAAAAGCAATGTCTGACTTTCATTTGATCATTTTCATCTATTTTTAGTTTATTATTACTTTTGTCAGATTCAAGTTATTTCTGTGACCATTGTGGGTTTTTCTTTCATTAAACGAGGGATACCAACAATTTTAACCACGTGTGTACACTACCGTTCAAAAGTTTGGGGTCACCCAGACAATTTTGTGTTTTCCATTAAAACTCATACTTTTATTTATCAAATGAGTTGCAAAATGAATAGAAAATATAGTCCAGACACTGACAAGGTTAAAAATAATGATTTTTATTTGAAAGAATAATTTTCTCCTTCAAACTTTGCTGTCGTCAAATAATGCTTCCTTTACAGCAATTACAGCATTGCAGACCTTTGGCATTCTAGCTGTTAATTTGCTGAGGTAATCTTGAGAAATTTCACCCTATGCTTCTTGAAGCCCCTCCCACAAGTTGGATTGGCTTCATGGGCACTTTTTGCGTACCATGCGGTCAAGCTGCTCCCACAACAGCTCAATGAGGTTGAGATCTGGTGACTGCGCTGGCCACTCCATTACAAATAGAATACCAGTTGCCTGCTTCTTCTCTAAATAGTTCATGCATAATTTGGAGGTGTGCTTTGGGTCATTGTCCTGTTGTAGGATGAAATTGGCTCCAATCAAGCGCTGTCCACAGGGTATGGCATGGCGTTGCAAAATGGAATGATAGCCTTCCTTATTCAAAATCCCATTTACCTTGTACAAATCTCCCACTTTACCAGCACCAAAGCAACCACAGACTATCACATTACCTCCACCATGCTTGACTGATGGCTTCAGGCACTCTTCCAGCATCTTTTCAGTTGTTCTGCGTCTCACAAGTTCTTCTGTGTGATCCAAACACCTCAAACTTTGATTCATCTGTCCATAAAACTTTTTTCCAATCTTCCTCTGTCCAATATCTGTGTTCTTTTGCCCATATTAATCTCTTCCTTTTATTAGCCAGTCTCAGATATGGCTTTTTCTTTGCCACTTTGCCCTGAAGGCCAGCATCCCGGAGTCGCCTCTTCACTATAGACATTGACACTGGCGTTTTGCATGTACTATTTAATGAAGCTGCTGGTTGAGGAGCTGTGAGGCGTCGATTTCTCAAACTAGAGACTCTAATGTACTTGTCTTGTTGCTCAGTTGTGCAGCGAGGCCTCCCACTTCTCTTTCTACTCTGGTTAGAGCCTGAAGGTGTTCTCCTCTGAAGGGAGTAGTACACACTGTTGTAGGAAATCTTCAATTTCTCGCATGGAATAGCCTTCATTTCTAAGAACAAGAATAGACTGTCGAGTTTCACATGAAAGTTCTCTTTTTCTGGCCATTTTAAGAGTTTCATAGAACAAACAAATGTAATGCTCCAGACTCTCAACTAGGTCAATTTTATAACATATCAAATCAGCCAAACCATTTTCAGCTGGCTAACATATTTGTGCAAGGGTTTTCTAGGGTTTTCTAAACATCCATTAGCCTTGTTACACAGTTAGCAAACACAATGTACCATTAAAACACTGGAGTGGTGGTTGTTGGAAATGGGCCTCTATACACCTATGTAGATATTGCAATAAAAACAAGACATTTGCAGCTAGAATAGTCATTTACCACATTAACAATGTATAGAGTGTATTTCTGATTCATTTAATGTTAGCTTCATTGAAAAAAAATGTGCTTTTCTTTCAAAAATAATGAAATTTCTAAATGACCCCAAACTTTTGAACGGTAGTGTATATATTCTGAATCTATAGACCATTAGGCATCTATGAGGGATAGTGTGTAATACTCCTCAAAAATCCAAAAACACTGTATCACATCTACTGCTCTGTCCAGGCTTCTACTCACCTCTTCATTAATACAAATCAGGGTGGTTTGCCAACTTCTGTCCTTAGTGAAACCGTGCTGGCTACCATTGGGCTAAGCCAATGTGGAAGTCACCAGCCTATTTAAACTATAGGTCATCATTTCTAATGGTACATTCCTTTTAAAGATCACTCATTTAGCATTTGTAATGTACCTGATAATAGCAGTTGTACAGGTCTATGACCTGAAGTGTAGCCCTACACAAGGGAAAATTAGCTTTTTCAAAAATGAACAGCTCTTGACCTCCCAGCCTGGGTTGGCATTTACAATTTAGACAAACTAAATGATATATTGGTCGTCACTGGTATTAATATTTTAGGGAACAGTGACATTTATAATAGGCTTCAATAGAAATTAGCATCACTTCATGTTTCGTTTTCCACATATTGACCCATAAAATTATCCTGCAAAAAGCATCAATGTGTAAGTGAATTATGGCACTAACTTACAGTTAGCAATAGCATGCAATGTAGGCTGCTAAAAATAGAGACAATGTCAGTAAGACGGAATAGGAAGCAAGGGGATTTGTGTCTTTTGTATTAGCAATCCCATCTACACCAAGGCCAAAACAAGTACGCTATACAAAACTATACAAGATAATAAGATGATAATAATAAAAGTAACAAACAATTACTTATGAGCTATAGAAGCAAAGTAGGACAAATTCAGTCTTTTTCTGCAATTATTATTACACTGTAAATCCCCTTATATGTTCTTTACATGCACCATTAGTTTGTTATTTGAGGATTTGATGCACCATATCAAGGGGAACTATACAGATTTCCTTCCTTCTTTTCCGTCCTTTTACCTACTATGGTGATACTGAGATTGTTTTTACTTGACACATTGTACTTAACGTTCATAGCAAAATTAGTTTAAATGTTTTAAGTATATTTAAAATATGAAAAAATGTGCAGCTAACAAACTTAATGTTACTACCCTTAACCACCTTGCGAATTTCCATTTTTGTATTTTCGTCTTTTGCTCCCTTTTTCCCAGAGCCATAACATTTTTATTTTTCTGTCAGTATGGCCCTGTGAGGGCTTGTTTTTTGCAGGACGAGTTGCACTTTTGAACGACACCATTGATTTTACCATATAGTGTACTGGAAAATGGGAAAAAAAAAATCCAAGTGTGGTGAAATTGCAAAAAAGAATGCAATTCCACAATAGCTTTTGTTTTTCTTTATTTACCATGTTCACTAGATGCTAAAACTGACCTGGTAATATAATTCCCCAGGTCTGTACAAGTACACAGATACCAAAAATATATAGGTTCTTTTTTATTTAAGTGGTAAAAAAATCCAAAGTTTGTAAGAGAAAAAAATGGCGCCATTTTTCGAGACCCGTATCATCTCCATTTTTCGGAATCAGGATCCAGGTGAGTGTTTATTTTTTGCGTGCCAAGCCAACATTTTTATTGATACCATCTTGGGGTAGATACAATGTTTTAATCGCCTTTTATTGCATTTTATTGCAATGTTATGGCAACGCCGTTTACCGATCAGATTATTTTACTGTATATTTTGATAGAGTGGATATTTCTGAACGCAGAGATACCAAATATGTGTATTTTTTTTTTAAATTTATTGTTCGATTTTGAATGTGGCAAAAGTGAGGAGATTTGAACTTTTATATTTTTTTAATATTCATAGGAGATTTACAATGACAAGCACTGGGGTCTTCTGCAGACCCCCGGCTGTCATGACAACCCATTGGCGCTTCTGGTGCTCGAATGTTAATTACCGCTGTTGGAGATTGACAGTGGCATTTAACTTGTTAACAGCGGTGGGTGGATTGTGATTCCACCCGTGGCTGTTAGATGCACATGACAGCTGATCAGATCAGCTGTCATGTGCAGGGAAAGGTGCGTGCTTAGTGCCACAGCCCGCATCAAATGCAGAGACACGACCTTGGACGTAACTATACTTCCAAGGTCGTGAAGGGGTGAAAATATATGTCACATAAAATAATTAATTATCTTTTACTATATGTCTAATTCACATTGGCAGAATTTTTTTTGTACAGGATGCCCATTTATTTTTTGACACGTTAGATGACGTTACGTTTTGCATCAACTTTTTAACTTTTTTCAAGAAACTTTTGGAAACCTATTTTTTTTAGTCACCTAATCAACTCTTAAGTGGTTTAGATGAGGTTATATATTAGAAGCCACAACAAATCACCCCATTTTTATATTGCCAACCTTTAAAGTATTCAAAATATTGTTTCAGAAATTTCTTATCCCTTCACATGTTTCACAGAAATAGATGCAATGTGACATAAAATGTTGACATTTCTATTTTCTTTCATATATTCAATCTTACTAAACTTTTTCTGTAGCATATCAGACCAAATGGGGGAAACTCAACTCAATATTTGTTACTCTGTGTCTGCAGTTTTTCAAAATATCCCAAATGTGGTTTTAGTGTTGTACTCGACTGAAACAGAATTCATAGAAATGAATTAACACCTTTTGTATTTTGGGGCCTCCTTTTTATCAGAATGTTTTTTCAGGCACCATTTCAAGTTTCAGCATTGAGGTACCTTAAACACAAGAAACATGCTCATAAAGGCCCAATTTTGTAAACTGCGCCCATCAAGGAAATCTTAGAGTTTGATGAACATTCTGATCCCATGGGTCCTTTGTAACTTTTTATAGCATTGAGTTATGATAAATTATATTTTTAGCTAATATTTCATTTTGTTTATTTATTTATTTATTTTCCATACAGGTAATAAGAAAAAAATACTACCAACCAATTTGTTGCATAAGGTTTTTAATATAGGCAGTATAGGTACCGTCCCAATTTAGGGTCACCTTGCCGCTGGTGGGACGGCTTGTATACTTTTTTTGATCAAAAATAGTTCACTAAGTACCCTATATTTATTATGCAACTTTGCTTTACATTTATATATAATTATGGTAGGGTATGAGATATATTTTTGTCTTGCTTCTTTTTTTTTTTTTTCTTTTTTGCTAGTGTGAACATGCCTCTGTTTCTTGTATGTCTGCCATCTTAGACCTCAGTTCACATTGTCTGGTTTTTTGACTTGTTTGCATTCTGTGCAATTTAAGGGTATGGCATGCCCTTTGTTGAGCTGATTGGTATATATGTAGCTTACCACGGGCCTGGGTGGTCTGGAGTTGGGACCCGGTCCTATTTGTCTACCCTTTTATATGCATTACTTCAACTTTGATATACAGTAAGGTTTTTAATATAGGCAGTATAGGTACCGTCCCAATTTAGGGTCACCTTGCCGCTGGTGGGACGGCTTGTATACTTTTTTTGATCAAAAATAGTTCACTAAGTACCCTATATTTATTATGCAACTTTGCTTTACATTTATATATAATTATGGTAGGGTATGAGATATATTTTTGTCTTGCTTCTTTTTTTTTTTTTTTTTTCTTTTTTGCTAGTGTGAACATGCCTCTGTTTCTTGTATGTCTGCCATCTTAGACCTCAGTTCACATTGTCTGGTTTTTTGACTTGTTTGCATTCTGTGCAATTTAAGGGTGTGGCATGCCCTTTGTTGAGCTGATTGGTATATATGTAGCTTACCACGGGCCTGGGTGGTCTGGAGTTGGGACCCGGTCCTATTTGTCTACCCTTTTATATGCATTACTTCAACTTTGATATACAGTAAGGTTTTTAATATAGGCAGTATAGGTACCGTCCCAATTTAGGGTCACCTTGCCGCTGGTGGGACGGCTTGTATACTTTTTTTGATCAAAAATAGTTCACTAAGTACCCTATATTTATTATGCAACTTTGCTTTACATTTATATATAATTATGGTAGGGTATGAGATATATTTTTGTCTTGCTTCTTTTTTTTTTTTTTTTTTTCTTTTTTGCTAGTGTGAACATGCCTCTGTTTCTTGTATGTCTGCCATCTTAGACCTCAGTTCACATTGTCTGGTTTTTTGACTTGTTTGCATTCTGTGCAATTTAAGGGTGTGGCATGCCCTTTGTTGAGCTGATTGGTATATATGTAGCTTACCACGGGCCTGGGTGGTCTGGAGTTGGGACCCGGTCCTATTTGTCTACCCTTTTATATGCATTACTTCAACTTTGATATACAGTAAGGTTTTTAATATAGGCAGTATAGGTACCGTCCCAATTTAGGGTCACCTTGCCGCTGGTGGGACGGCTTGTATACTTTTTTTGATCAAAAATAGTTCACTAAGTACCCTATATTTATTATGCAACTTTGCTTTACATTTATATATAATTATGGTAGGGTATGAGATATATTTTTGTCTTGCTTCTTTTTTTTTTTTTTTTTCTTTTTTGCTAGTGTGAACATGCCTCTGTTTCTTGTATGTCTGCCATCTTAGACCTCAGTTCACATTGTCTGGTTTTTTGACTTGTTTGCATTCTGTGCAATTTAAGGGTGTGGCATGCCCTTTGTTGAGCTGATTGGTATATATGTAGCTTACCACGGGCCTGGGTGGTCTGGAGTTGGGACCCGGTCCTATTTGTCTACCCTTTTATATGCATTACTTCAACTTTGATATACAGTAAGGTTTTTAATATAGGCAGTATAGGTACCGTCCCAATTTAGGGTCACCTTGCCGCTGGTGGGACGGCTTGTATACTTTTTTTGATCAAAAATAGTTCACTAAGTACCCTATATTTATTATGCAACTTTGCTTTACATTTATATATAATTATGGTAGGGTATGAGATATATTTTTGTCTTGCTTCTTTTTTTTTTTTTTTTTTTCTTTTTTGCTAGTGTGAACATGCCTCTGTTTCTTGTATGTCTGCCATCTTAGACCTCAGTTCACATTGTCTGGTTTTTTGACTTGTTTGCATTCTGTGCAATTTAAGGGTGTGGCATGCCCTTTGTTGAGCTGATTGGTATATATGTAGCTTACCACGGGCCTGGGTGGTCTGGAGTTGGGACCCGGTCCTATTTGTCTACCCTTTTATATGCATTACTTCAACTTTGATATACAGTAAGGTTTTTAATATAGGCAGTATAGGTACCGTCCCAATTTAGGGTCACCTTGCCGCTGGTGGGACGGCTTGTATACTTTTTTTGATCAAAAATAGTTCACTAAGTACCCTATATTTATTATGCAACTTTGCTTTACATTTATATATAATTATGGTAGGGTATGAGATATATTTTTGTCTTGCTTCTTTTTTTTTTTTTTTTCTTTTTTGCTAGTGTGAACATGCCTCTGTTTCTTGTATGTCTGCCATCTTAGACCTCAGTTCACATTGTCTGGTTTTTTGACTTGTTTGCATTCTGTGCAATTTAAGGGTGTGGCATGCCCTTTGTTGAGCTGATTGGTATATATGTAGCTTACCACGGGCCTGGGTGGTCTGGAGTTGGGACCCGGTCCTATTTGTCTACCCTTTTATATGCATTACTTCAACTTTGATATACAGTAAGGTTTTTAATATAGGCAGTATAGGTACCGTCCCAATTTAGGGTCACCTTGCCGCTGGTGGGACGGCTTGTATACTTTTTTTGATCAAAAATAGTTCACTAAGTACCCTATATTTATTATGCAACTTTGCTTTACATTTATATATAATTATGGTAGGGTATGAGATATATTTTTGTCTTGCTTCTTTTTTTTTTTTTTTCTTTTTTGCTAGTGTGAACATGCCTCTGTTTCTTGTATGTCTGCCATCTTAGACCTCAGTTCACATTGTCTGGTTTTTTGACTTGTTTGCATTCTGTGCAATTTAAGGGTGTGGCATGCCCTTTGTTGAGCTGATTGGTATATATGTAGCTTACCACGGGCCTGGGTGGTCTGGAGTTGGGACCCGGTCCTATTTGTCTACCCTTTTATATGCATTACTTCAACTTTGATATACAGTAAGGTTTTTAATATAGGCAGTATAGGTACCGTCCCAATTTAGGGTCACCTTGCCGCTGGTGGGACGGCTTGTATACTTTTTTTGATCAAAAATAGTTCACTAAGTACCCTATATTTATTATGCAACTTTGCTTTACATTTATATATAATTATGGTAGGGTATGAGATATATTTTTGTCTTGCTTCTTTTTTTTTTTTTTTTTCTTTTTTGCTAGTGTGAACATGCCTCTGTTTCTTGTATGTCTGCCATCTTAGACCTCAGTTCACATTGTCTGGTTTTTTGACTTGTTTGCATTCTGTGCAATTTAAGGGTGTGGCATGCCCTTTGTTGAGCTGATTGGTATATATGTAGCTTACCACGGGCCTGGGTGGTCTGGAGTTGGAACCCGGTCCTATTTGTCTACCCTTTTATATGCATTACTTCAACTTTGATATACAGTAAGGTTTTTAATATAGGCAGTATAGGTACCGTCCCAATTTAGGGTCACCTTGCCGCTGGTGGGACGGCTTGTATACTTTTTTTGATCAAAAATAGTTCACTAAGTACCCTATATTCATTATGCAACTTTGCTTTACATTTATATATAATTATGGTAGGGTATGAGATATATTTTTGTCTTGCTTCTTTTTTTTTTTTTTCTTTTTTGCTAGTGTAAACTTTTTCTGTAGCATATCAGACCAAATGGGGGAAACTCAACTCAATATTTGTTACTCTGTGTCTGCAGTTTTTCAAAATATCCCAAATGTGGTTTTAGTGTTGTACTCGACTGAAACAGAATTCATAGAAATGAATTAACACCTTTTGTATTTTGGGGCCTCCTTTTTATCAGAATGTTTTTTCAGGCACCATTTCAAGTTTCAGCATTGAGGTACCTTAAACACAAGAAACATGCTCATAAAGGCCCAATTTTGTAAACTGCGCCCATCAAGGAAATCTTAGAGTTTGATGAACATTCTGATCCCATGGGTCCTTTGTAACTTTTTATAGCATTGAGTTATGATAAATTATATTTTTAGCTAATATTTCATTTTGTTTATTTATTTATTTATTTTCCATACAGGTAATAAGAAAAAAATACTACCAACCAATTTGTTGCATAATTTTTTCTTTGTACGGCAATGCCCAAATTGTCATTAAACACTACTGTAGGGCACACAGGAGGGCTCAAAAAGGAAGGAGCACAATTTGGCTGCTGGATCTCAAAATTTCATTGACCACATCACAATTGAAAAGCCCCTGAAGATCAAGTTTCCTGCAACCCTCCAGAAATTACAGCATTTGGGAAGGTGCATCCCTAATTGAATTACTCCAGGGGTGTAATGAGCATTTTCACCACACGTGTGACCAGCCTCCTCCAATTAAATAACATTTTTGCTTAGAAGGCTGTACTAAAAACCAGATGGCACTTCACAAAGGAGGAGAACCTGTAGTACTTTTCTTAACACATTTGTTAAGATAACATGAACAACCTTTTCAACTACTTGTCTATTCTAAAGGTGATGTTATTTATGTTAAGTGCTTGTTGCCTGCTGTCTGCTATCTTTTTTTCAGCTCAGTGACATTAGCTCAAGGATGTTATCTGTGGCTACAGTTAATCTGCAGTTTTACAGGGAGTCTGAGGTAGTCTGAGAAACACCTCCTGGTTCATCATTGGTCCATAATGCTGTTCCCTTCATTCTCCTTGCAGCTATGCCTTCTGAGATTGGCTGCTGTGTATAAACACAGGTCTATCACAGGCTCACTAAGATGTAAATGCATGGAGAGTTCATTTCTATTGTAGCAGCATGGGGCTGAATGATTATAAAATTCAGATTACTAAACCACCAATGAGAAAAGAGTTACCAAGATATACTGAAGCAAATGAACCAAGATCTACAACGCAATCTTGTTAAAAACAAAATGGTTATAATAGTAACTTTATGCACATGGAACATTAAAACTTAAAATCTATGCATTCCATCTGGAGTAATAATCATATACAAATGCAACACTGAATACTAAACAGTCGTGTCTTATATTCACTATTCTCCCGAAAAGTTTCTAAATTTGTACAGCAAAGATTTATGCCAACACTAACATCCCGTAAAGCTTACTACTTGTAGGAACCATGCTTAGTGATAATATGCAAAATAGTGTTGAGCAAAAAAACTTCACAGGATCCTGGCCCACCAGCTATGGACTATCAACATGGCTGCTGGACCAGGGTCCTATGAAACATTTTGCTCAACTCTAATATACATACAGTATATGTTCTGCTCTTCAAGTATTCAGTATCTTAAACTCGCTGACCAATTTGAAATGTGATGTTAAGTGATGAGCAGTTCCTCTTACCCCCATGAGTATTTGTTGTTAGAGAATCACATATCTTTCTAAAATTGTAGGAGACCAGGAGATTGTCATATGGCTCTTTGCTACATGCTTATAAATGCATTCGCTGATAGGGTATACACCTGATTGTTTAGGTAAAAAAAAAGCTAAATTTATCCTATTTTTTCGATGTTTGACGGATAATTCAAATACCCAAACAATATACATTGAAACTTACCCCAACGATGGGTAAAGTGTCCCTAAAACTCAAGTGGAACATTACTGGGTATATCTATGAAAGCAAACATTTTACAAACCTAGGAAAAATGCAGTAGAGCTAATGCAGCACATAGCAGTAGAGGATAAAGACCTTGAACTCATTGGCAGCAATGAAAGATAGGACCTCATTGGATTTAACCAATCCATCAAATGCTAACATCAGGCATTTGTTATTTCTTGTATCAAACGAGCTGATATGATTGCTGTAGTATCCCTAAACATGTTACAAGCAGTCATGGCCAAATAAACTTTTCCATATGTTAGTCAATATTTTCTATTAGGTGAGGTACATATGACTCCATTCTCTTTGTTTTAACAAAATAGATTTTACAAAATACTAAGGGGTATTTTATGAACTAGAAGACATAGAAATCTTTTAAAGAAACGTTTCTACCATTTATACAGTGCTTTGTATCGCCTTTCATGTTTGCTTTGTATGTTTCTAATCAGTAGACTATAAGTAATGCAATTTACTCAACTTATGTGGATTATATATAAATTGGAAAATGTGTTCGGAGGTCAACATGCACTGGATTTGACTGTTTCTAAGTGAAATAACTGGAACTAAAGATCACAATTAAGTTGAAAGAACACAGTTCAAATGTAGTACAGTCTGACATCCATATTTTGCCAGTGTGTGAATTAGTAAACCAAATAAAAATGGATTTTAAGCATTTTTTCATAGTTTAAAAATTTAAGGGGATTTCTGTCCTAACAATATTAAAGATCTATCGTTAGAATAGGTAATTAATATATCAGATCGGTGGAGTTTGACTCGCAGAAACCCCATGATCAACTGTTATAAGGTGAGGGGGCGGTCACATGTAAACAGTGAGTGGCGTTCTGTTTATGGTGTGAGAGGCTACTGACCAAGAACTGCAGCTTCACTCCTATGCTCTTGAATAGTTTTATGGATTTATGATCAGTTCTTTTCTGGAGCTTCATTCATTTAGAAATTTCCAATCAGTAATTTTGAAAAGTTGCTTCATATTAATTGTAATACACTGATTTCATTCATACTCTATGGTTAAAGGGGTTGTCCACTACCTTATATGATCCCCCAATGTATTCCCCCAGGGCCCATAAGTGTTTCTCTAAATACCTTGTGGTACCTTTTCTGCCTGAGAGTGGCGCTATCACTGGCCGCTCACAGGCATCACATGACCCCCGGCTGCAGCCGGCTCTAACATCCGCTGACGTCACTGTTAAAGCAAGAAAGAACAAAACGGTACACTCATAAAATGTGCACTAGAGATGACCGTTGTTCGACTCGAACTGTTCGCCAATCTCAAATTCGAGCTGTTTTGGGCGGTGTTCGAGCCGTTCGGCGAACACGAACGATTTGAGAAAAATTCGGCTGTTCGAGGTTATGTTCGATAACTGTTCGTGCACCAAAATCATAACTGGATTTTTTCTCAGTAATGATGAAAATTAATGTTAATACGCAGTTTGAGTGTACAGCGGGGTGGGGGGAGGGGCAGGGGATGGATCTCTGCAGGAACAATGAAGATCTCCATTTTTTTTTCTCTTTCCCGCATTTACAGTGGGGAGGTGCAATCTGTCAGCCTATCAGCAGCGCACACACGGAGCGAAGTGCTTTTTTTCACACAAGCAAGGGCATGTGTCATTGGCAGTGTATGTCACATGTCCTTGCCCTATAGGACCAAGCGATTTTCCCCGTCACCACCATTTTCTCACTGCTGCAGCTGCGTGTTAGACGGCACCGCTGTTGCTGTGTGCGCTATACCTTGTTAATTTCAAGCCAATTTTCGCACAAATCTACAGATAGCTTGGGAGTAGGGAATAGTTGTGATTGCAGTCCTTTTAAGGACTAGGTTACAGCATTTCCTACGACTTTTATCAGCCAGGTCTGTGCTCTTAAATAGATAGATTGTGGAAGTAAAGACTAATTGTAATTGGAGTCCTTTTCAGGGCTAGGTTACATGAGTTCCTATCAGTTTTTGCCAGGCAGGTCTGTGCCAGTGCTGTGCAAGTTTTTTTCACAGCATTTGGCTGAATCTAGCAAAGCTAATCCTTTTTGGCCTATTGCAGAGTGTGTTAGTCAGTGGAGTAGCCTATCTGTGTTGCAAGATATACCACCTGTGTATAGAATACCAATTTTTTTACTGCACCTAGTGAAGTAAAATCTTTTGGGCATAGCATCATTCTATTAGTCCATCTATACTGACCTCCATCAGGTTGCAAATTGAATATAATTTTTTTCTGCATCTAGCTCTGAAAAAATATTTGGGCTTCTAGCAGTGTGTGGGACTTGTTCTATTAGTCCATCTATACTGACCTCCATCAGGTTGCAAACTGAATATAATTTTTTTCTGCATCTAGCTCTGAAAAAATATTTGGCCTTCTAGCAGTGTGTGGGACTTGTTCTATTAGTCCATCTATACTGACCTCCATCACGTTGCAAATTCAAAATAATTTTTTGTCTGCATCTAGCTCTGAAAAAATATTTGGCCTTCTAGCAGTGTGTGGGACTTTCTCTATGAGTCCATCTATACTGACCTCCATCAGGTTGCAAACTGAATATATTTTTTTTCTGCATCTACCTCTGAAAAAATATTGGGCTTCTAGCTGTGTGTGGGACTTGTTCTATTAGTCCATCTATACAGACCTCCATCAGGTTGCAAACTGAATATAATTTTTTTCTGCATCTACCTCTGAAAAAATATTTGGGCTTCTAGCTGTGTGTGGGACTTGTTCTATTAGTCCATATATACTGACCTCCATCAGGTTGCAAACTGAATATAATTTTTTTCTGCATCTAGCTCTGAAAAAATATTTGGCCTTCTAGCAGTGTGTGGGACTTGTTCTATTAGTCCACCTATACTGAACTCCATCAGGTTGCAAATTCAAAATAATTTTTTGTCTGCATCTAGCTCTGAAAAAATATTTGGCCTTCTAGCAGTGTGTGGGACTTTCTCTATTAGTCCATCTATACTGACCTCCATCAGGTTGCAAATTAAAAATTATTTTTATCTGCATCTACCTCTGAAAAAATATTTGGCCTTCTAGCTGTGTGTGGGACTTGTTCTATTAGTCCATCTATACTGACCTCCATCAGCTTGCAAACTGAATATAATTTTTTTCTGCATCTAGCTCTGAAAAAATATTTGGCCTTCTAGCAGTGTGTGGGACTTTCTCTATTAGTCCATCTATACTGACCTCCATCAGGTTGCAAATTAAAAATTATTTTTATCTGCATCTACCTCTGAAAAAATATTTGGGCTTCTAGCTGTGTGTGGGACTTGTTCTATTAGTCCATTTAAACTGACCTCCATCAGGTTGCAAACTGAATATAATTTTTTTCCTGCATCTAGCTCTGAAAAAATATTTGGCCTTCTAGCAGTGTGTGGGACTTTCTCTATTAGTCCATCTATACTGACCTCCATCAGGTTGCAAATTAAAAATTATTTTTATCTGCATCTACCTCTGAAAAAATATTTGGCCTTCTAGCAGTGTGTGGGACTTTCTCTATTAGTCCATCTATACTGACCTCCATCAGGTTGCAAATTAAAAATAATTTTTATCTGCATCTAGCTCTGAAAAAATATTTGGCCTTCTAGCAGTGTGTGGGACTTTCTCTATTAGTCCATCTATACTGACCTCCATCAGGTTGCAAATTAAAAATATATTTTGTCTGCATCTAGCTCTGAAAAAATATTTGGCCTTCTAGCAGTGTGTGGGACTTTCTCTATTAGTCCATCTATACTGACCTCCATCAGGTTGCAAAGTGAATATATTTTTTTTCTGCATCTACCTCTGAAAAAATATTTGGGCTTCTAGCTGTCTGTGGGACTTGTTCTATTAGTCCATCTATACTGACCTCCATCAGGTTGCAAACTGAATATAATTTTTTTCTGCATCTAGCTCTGAAAAAATATTTGGGCTTCTAGCTGTGTGTGGGACTTTCTCTATTAGTCCATCTATACTGACCTCCATCAGGTTGCAAATTAAAAATAATTTTTATCTGCATCTAGCTCTGAAAAAATATTTGGCTTTCTAGCAGTGTGTGGGACTTTCTCTATTAGTCCATCTATACTGACCTCTATCAGGTTGCAAATTAAAAATAATTTTTATCTGCATCTAGCTCTGAAAAAATATTTGGCCTTCTAGCAGTGTGTGGGACTTTCTCTATTAGTCCATCTATACTAACCTCCATCAGGTTGCAAATTAAAAATAATTTTTATCTGCATCTAGCTCTGAAAAAATATTTGGCCTTCTAGCAGTGTGTGGGACTTTCTCTATTAGTCCATCTATACTGACCTCCATCAGGTTGCAAATTAAAAATAATTTTTATCTGCATCTAGCTCTGAAAAAATATTTGGCCTTCTAGCAGTGTGTGGGACTTTCTCTATTAGTCCATCTATACTGACCTCCATCAGGTTGCAAATTAAAAATAATTTTTATCTGCATCTAGCTCTGAAAAAATATTTGGCCTTCTAGCAGTGTGTGGGACTTTCTCTATTAGTCCATCTATACTGACCTCCATCAGGTTGCAAATTAAAAATAATTTTTATCTGCATCTAGCTCTGAAAAAATATTTGGCCTTCTAGCAGTGTGTGGGACTTTCTCTATTAGTCCATCTATACTGACCTCCATCAGGTTGCAAATTAAAAATAATTTTTATCTGCATCTAGCTCTGAAAAAATATTTGGCCTTCTAGCAGTGTGTGGGACTTTCTCTATTAGTCCATCTATACTGACCTCCATCAGGTTGCAAATTAAAAATAATTTTTATCTGCATCTAGCTCTGAAAAAATATTTGGCCTTCTAGCAGTGTGTGGGACTTTCTCTATTAGTCCATCTATACTGACCTCCATCAGGTTGCAAATTAAAAATAATTTTTATCTGCATCTAGCTCTGAAAAAATATTTGGCCTTCTAGCAGTGTGTGGGACTTTCTCTATTAGTCCATCTATACTGACCTCCATCAGGTTGCAAATTAAAAATAATTTTTATCTACATCTAGCTCTGAAAAATTATTTGGCCTTCTAGCAGTGTGTGGGACTTTCTCTATTAGTCCATCTATACTGACCTCCATCAGGTTGCAAATTAAAAATATTTTTTTGTCTGCATCTAGCTCTGAAAAAAATATTTGGCCTTCTAGCAGTGTGTGGGACTTTCTCTATTAGTCCATCTATACTGACCTCCATCAGGTTGCAAACTGAATATAATTTTTTTCTGCATCTACCTCTGAAAAAATATTTGGGCTTCTAGCTGTGTGTGGGACTTGTTCTATTAGTCCATCTATACTGACCTCCATCAGTTTGCAAATTGAATATAATTTTTTTCTGCATCTAACCCAGCCAATAGTTTTGGCCTAATACCACAGTTTGGCCACTCAGCTCTGCTTGGTTCCCATCCATTGTTTTTTTGTGCAAACAACTCCAGAGTTGTGAATTAGTTAACCACCAAAATGAGTGGAAAAAGGCCTGCTGCTGGTGGAAAGGGGAATAGGCGTGTTGGGAAGGGGAAAAAAGTTTGTGTCCGTGGGGTAGGTGTTAAAGCAACAGTAACATCTGCAGAAGAAAGACCATCTTCCAGCCAAACTAAAATGTCTACTTCTTTTAGCGGACAATGTGAGAAGATCCCTTTCTTACGGCCACGACAATCGCTACAAATTCCAGATGAGGCACAAAAACAGCAGGTGCTTCAACGGATATCAAGTGCTCCTTTAAGTGGGCTCTCCTCCACATCAACTTCAACATCACAAATACTCCAGTCCTCAAAGGTGTCACCCCAATCGCACTTGCTTCCTCACAGCTCCCAAATCTCCAGCTGCCCGTCTGAGTATGAGGTAGAACAGATGGTTGAGTCTGCAGAGCTGTTTACTCATACTATAGCCTGGGAATCAGAGGTCGACTCCAGCGCTTCTGTGAATCCAGACGAGGAAATGATCTGCACTGATGCCCAGAATCTTTATGAGTCGCATCCAGGACCAGACGCAGAAGGTTCTGACCATAATGTAGACCCTCATTCCCAAACTGTAACTCCTGTTGGTGGAAACAATGAGGAAGACGATGATGAGACTCAAATACCTGATTGGAGCGACAACTTTAGTTTTTTGTCAGGGTAGGAACAGGTTGGCTCTGAGGACGACGGGTGTGATAACGCACAGGGTGATGATGATGAGGTTGGAGATCCCACTTACTGTCAACCCACAGTCAGCCAAGAGATGAGGTCAGCAGAGGAGGTGGAGGAGGATGCTAGTGACGACGAGGTCAGGTTGCGCCTTCCTGGACAGAGACGTAGTACTCTTACGGCCACGCCAATCGCTACAAATTCCAGATGAGGCACAAAAACAGCAGGTGCTTCAACGGATATCAAGTGCTCCTTTAAGTGGGCTCTCCTCCACATCAACTTCAACATCACAAATACTCCAGTCCTCAAAGGTGTCACCCCAATCGCACTTGCTTCCTCACAGCTCCCAAATCTCCAGCTGCCCGTCTGAGTACCTGATTGGAGCGACAACTTTAGTTTTTTGTCAGGGCAGGAACAGGTTGGCTCTGAGGACAACGGGTGTGATAACGCACAGGGTGATGATGATGAGGTTGGAGATCCCACTTACTGTCAACCCACAGTCAGCCAAGAGATGAGGTCAGCAGAGGAGGTGGAGGAGGATGCTAGTGACGACGAGGTCAGGTTGCGCCTTCCTGGACAGAGACGTAGTACTGGAAGCACGTCAACAACTGCATCCTCAAACACAACTCTGCCTCTCACCACAAGTCGTGGTGGCTCTTCAGGTCGCATGGGTGCTAAGCCTTGCATAGCCTGGGCATTTTTTCAGATCGATAAAGATGACCCAACTCGTGTTATCTGTAACATTTGTCAGCAAAAGCTAAGTAGAGGCCAAAAAATACATAGTTTGAGTACTTCATGCATGAACCGGCACATGGACATGAAGCATAAGTTGCAGTGGGAAGCTCACTGTGCTACAATGCGGCCTAGCCGGCCGGGCCAACCACCGTCTGCCATATCTTGTGCATCCGCGGCCTCTTCATCCTCTGTGACTGTGGGGACAACAGTCACACCTGTTTTGGGGCGCAGACCTGCCACCTCTTTACCCGCAACAGCCAGCGTGATTGGCAGGTCATCATTTTCTTTGGAGTTGGTAACACCAGCTGGTGTTGAGCGCTGTCCGACATCGATAGCACCACCTTTGGATCAAGGCAACCTAACATGTCCGTCTGCATCTTCCTCACAGACCGGCAGTTTGCCGGGGACACCCTTATCAACCCCGTCTAAGCACAATAGCCAGCCCTCTGTCCCTCAGATGTGGACAAGTAAAAGACCATTTCCTCCTAGCCATGAGAAAGCTAAGAGGTTGAATTTCACCATCTGCAAGCTCTTGGCTACAGAAATGCTGCCTTTCCGCCTGGTGGACACAGAGGATTTTCGAGACCTTATGTCCGTCGCAGTGCCCCAGTACCAGATGCCCAGTCGGCACTACTTCTCAAAGAAAGGTGTGCCTGCGCTCCACCAGCATGTCGCACACAACATCACCGCTTCTTTGAGAAACTCTGTGTGTGACAGGGTGCATTTCACCACAGACACTTGGACAAGTAGGCATGGACAGGAGAGTTACATGTCGCTGACTGGGCACTGGGTAACTATGGTGACAGCAGGACAAGGGGCTGCTGTCCAAGTCTTGCCGTCCCCACGAGTTGTGCGTCAATCCTCTTTATGTCAAAGTTCCTCCACTGCTTCTGCCTCCTCAACCTCCTCTCGGTCCTCCACCTGCACCCAAAGCCTGTCTGGTCATGCCACAAGCTTTCTAACTGCGCAGAAGGGATCCTGCACACCTCCTTACTATGCTGGCAGTAGGGCTCAATGTCATCAGGCGGTTTTTACTTTGAAATGTCTGGGAAATGTGAGTCACACAGCTGAGGAGTTGTGGTCTGCTCTGGAGAACCAATTTCATGAATGGTTGTCTCCACTGGACCTGAAACCAGGGAAGGCCGTGTGCGACAATGCTGCAAACCTGGGTGCGGCCCTTCGCCGGGGCAATGTCACACACGTGCCTTGTATGGCTCACGTGTTGAACCTGGTTGTCCAGCAATTTTTAGCCCACTATCCCGGACTAGATGGCCTTCTGCAGAGGGCACGGTCGCTGTGTGCTCACTTCCGCCGTTCGCATCCCGCAGCTCAGCGACTTACATCTCTTCAGAAGTCGTTGGGCCTGCCACTTCACCGGCTAAAATGCGATGTGCCTACCCAGTGGAATTCAACTCTGCACATGTTGCAGCGACTGTGGCAGCACCGACAAGCCCTGGTGCAATACGTTCTGACGTATAGCCTGGGCCAACGAGATCCAGAGGTGGGGCAAATCACGCTGGAGGAGTGGTCTCAGATCAGGGACCTATGCACCCTTCTGCACAGTTTTGAAATGGCGACGAAGATGTTTAGTGCTGACGATGCCATTATCAGCATGACTATTCCAGTGATTTACATGCTGGAGCACATGTTAAACAGAATTCAGAGTCAGGTGGTGGCACAAGAGGAGGTGGAGGAAGTAGAGGAGGAGGAGTTGTATGCGGAAGGGCTAACATCTGCAAGGTCCAGACGGTCGGCAGCACCAAGGCGGCAGGCATGTGAGGGTGGGGGAGATGGTTTTACCAGGGCGCATGGTAGCAGCCAAACTAGTTAGGAAGGTGCAGGAGCCCAGGAAGAAGTGGAGGACGAACTGATGGAAGACTCATCAGATGAGGGAGACCTTGATCACATTTCTGTTGTGCGAGGTTGGGGGGAGAGGACAGAGGAAGGAAGCATGATTGTTACCTCGCCACCAACACAACAGGGACTTGGTGCTCCTGGATGCGCAAGACACATGAGTGCCTTCTTGCTGCACTACCTGCAACATGACCCTCGAATTGTGAGAATTAGAAATAATCCTGACTACTGGGTTGCCACACTGTTAGATCCCCGGTACAAAAGTAAATTTGCAGAAATTATTCCTGCCATAGAAAGGGATGCACGCATGCAGGAGTATCAGCAGAGACTGTTGCAGAATCTTACATGTGCTTTTCCACAAAACACCAGTGGTGCACGTAGTGAATCTCACAGTTCCAACTTGCCAACCGTGGGACCGTCGCGTGTTCAGCACTCAAACCGTAACAGAACCACAGTATCTGCTGGTAACATCAATTTTGCGGAATCATTTCACCACTTTTTTAGCCCATCCTTTGCAAGGCCACAGGAGACAAGAAGTCTGACACATAGTCAACGCCTAGAGACGATGGTACAGGAGTATCTCCAAGTAAACATTGAAGCCATGACTGTGTCACTGGACCCTTGCTCTTTTTGGGCTTCCAATCTGGATAAATGGCCGGAGCTAGCCACTTACGCCTTGGAGATCTTGTCATGCCCCGCAGCCAGCGTTCTGTCTGAACGTGTGTTCAGCGCTGCTGGTGGTGTGCTGACAGATAAGCGCACGCGGCTCTCCACTGATAATGTAGACAGACTCACGTTCATAAAGATGAACAAATCATGGATCCGAAACGACTTTTCTACCCCTGTGTCATCCTGGGGAGAGTAAAAGCTTGATGATTGGTTAAAATCACCTCACCAACCATTTTAAGCTTTCAAATTACTAATCATATTTATCTGTATCTTGGCTGGAAAATAATTTGGGCTTTGTAGCAGTGTGCAGCACTGATTCTATTAGGCCATCTATAATAAGCTCCACCAGATTTAAAATTACTAATCATGTTTATCTGTATCTTGGCTGGAAAATAATTTGGGCTTTGTAGCAGTGTGCAGCACTGATCCTATTAGGCCATCTATACTAAGCTCCACCAGATTTAAAATTAATAATAATTTTTAGCTGCATCTAGCCCGGAAAATAATTTTGGGGCTCCGAGATGCGCAAGACACATAAGTGCCTTCTTGCTGCACTACCTGCAACATGACCCTCATATTGTCAGAATTCGAAGTAATCATGACTACTGGGTTGCCACACTCTTAGATCCCCCAAACTTTTCGATCAACCTTTTCATTTTAATAAAGACCAAAAAATGGTCATTTTTGAAATTATAAGCATTAGCAGGTTATTAGAAACTGAAATCAAACAGTTTTCAACTCAAAACTTTATTCTAGGTGATGTTACATTTTCACATAGGACCCCTTGTTCGAAAGGAGCTTCTGAACTCTCTCGTCCATTGAATTTGTCAGGTTTTGGATGGTTTCTGCTTCAATTGTTTTGCATGAGGACAGAATACCCTCCCAGAGCTGTTGCTTAGATGTGAACTGCCTCCCGCCATCATAGACACTCCTTTTGATGATGCTCAGAGGTTCTGAATGGGGTAGAGGTTAGGGGAGCATGGGGGTCACACCATAAGTTTGTCCCCTTTTATGCCCATATCAGCCAGAGATGCAGATGTTTTATGTGCAGCATGAGATGGTGCATTATCATGCATAAAAATGATCTTGCTGTGGAATACACGGTTCTTCTTCTTGAACCATGGCAGGAAGTGCTGTTTGAGAAAATCCACATACATTATGGAGTTCATCTTTACCCCTTCAGGGATCCTAAAGGGGCTGACAATCTCTCTCCCCATGATTCCAGCCCAAAACATTACTCCACCTCCTCCTTGTTGGCGCTGTAGCCGTGTTTGCGTGGGGTGTCCATCAACCAGCCATCCTCCACTCCATCCATCTGGACCATCGAGCGCTGCACGGCACTCATCCGTGAACAAAACAGTTTTGAAATCAGTCTTCATGTAATGTTTGGCCCTCTGGAGCCATTTCTGCTTGTGTGAAGTGGATAGAGGAGGTCGACAGGATGGCGTATGCACAGCTGCAAACCTCTGAAGGACCCTGCATCTTGTTGTTCGGGGAACGTTGGAGGCACCAGCAGCTTCAAAAACTTGTCTGCTGCTATGACAAGGCTTTTTTGCCGCTGCTCTTTTAACCTGACGTAATTGCCTGTAGGAAAGAGTCCTCAATTTGCCCTTATCAGCACGCACACGTGTGTACTGTGAATCATCTACATACTTCTTGATTGCCAAGACACTTCATCCTGATCATCGCACAATGTTGATTGTAGTCATGCCTTGACCTAAACACTCCACAATTTGTTGCTTCTCAGCAGCCGACACATCCTTTTTCTTTCCCATTTTGGCAGAAAATGTAGGCTGCTTAATAATGTGAGACAGCCTTCTTAAGTAGTCTTGCCTTTCATTGGACACACCTGCCAAACTAATTAGCACAGGTGTCTGCAATTGCTTACAGTGATATAAAGAGCCCTGACACACATCACCATCAATGAGTTTAACTGACAAACAAACAAATTCTTCCCTTATCACTCCTAAACACTTTTTGCATAATAATTTGGAACACAGTGTACATGTGCTCTTCCACAAAACACCAGTGGTTCACGTAGTGAATCTTACAGTTCTAACTTGCCAACCGTGGTCTGTATGGAGTTGTTCAATAAAGGGCCCAAAATTAAGATAACATAGATGGGAGAGGTCTCTATGAATAGGAATTCCTAAGTATTTGATACCCTGTGAGGGCCAGGCAAAGGGAAAGTTGGACTGGATGGAATCCTGTATGGATTTGGGGAGGGAGACATCGAGGGCCTCAGACTTCGCTGCATTGATTTTAAAATTTGACCATGTAACAAAGTGATCTATTTCAGCCATAACAGCATGGATGGATATATGTGATTGAGTGATATATACTAGGACATCATCAGCAAATAGAGAGCACTTGTACTCGGTGCCTCCCACCTCAATCCACCTAATATTGGGGTTATGGCGAATTGATGAGAGCAGGTGCTCCGTCACTAGGATGTATAAGAGAGGGGACAGAGGACATGCCTGCCTTGTCCCATTGGTGATTGTGAAAGGTGATGAAAATGTTCTGATGCACCCCCTGGGCCTTGGGACACCCGGAGCCGGACCCTTTTTGGTGGATGCTGGTGGTTGTAGTCTCCGTGGCGGCGACCCGGTTCCGTGGCTCAGGGTGGTCAAACCAGTGGCAGAACTATTTATGTGGTTCTGATGTTTAAATGTCCGACTACGCCACCTGTGGATTGCGGTCAGAGTGAACCGCCGCTGCAGGGCAGACCGCTGAGGCTGGTGTTGTGGGTGCAGCAGAGCGTAGAATAACTCCCCACGGGAGGAGTATAGCCTCAGGGCAGTGTATGCGCAGGATGGGGGTGATGGTGCAGGGCAGCAGCAGTAACGACACGGAGTCAGTGATGCAGTCCAGGGCCTTTACTCACAGTTCTTATTATCCAGACCACGTCTGCAGGTAACGGCTGCCCACGTCATACTGTGCTCACCAGGTGAGGGTCTCAGACAACTCCCAGATAACTTTGGAGTGCTTCACAGGACCCCCTTTGTGTGTCCTTTGTCTGGCCTTTCTTACCAACCCTTCTGTCCGGCTGCCTCGGGCCTCCTCTTGGTAAACTTGGCGCCAGTTTCCCTGACCCTATGTGGTGACTTCCTATGCGGGTGTAGCGAGGGGCTGCGCCACATAAAATGTCACAGCCTCCGGTTTCTAGCTGAGGGTCGTTTCCTGCCTCCACTAGTTTCGGGGACCGGTCTCCCCCTTTGGCCTGACCCCTCCACGCAGGTGGATTCGGGCGTGCGGTGGCGACTCGCCCGTCCGCACCCCTGGGATCCCTTCGTTCCTTGTTCCTGGAGCCTTCTCCGCTCCTCTTCCTTCCTTCTCCCTCTTCCAGGCCTGGGCCTCTGTTACTAGGCCCGCCTCCGGAGCAGAGCTCATGCAGAGCCCCTGCTCCCTGCCACTTCTACCCAGACTTCTCTGCACTGAACTAAGATGGTGCCCACCTTTTATACTCCCTTCTCAATGCACCCAGGAACTGCTTCCTCCCTGCTCCTGCACTACAGGGTTCCCCTTCCTCAGTGTTCCCTCCCCCCACTCCAGCTAGGGACAGGGACTGTCGTGCCCATCTCAGGGGCATATTGGTCGCCCTGCCCCACGGCAATGTGGTGTAATGCATGCAGGTGTCGGGTCCTGATCCACACTCCATCCTTACCTGAGAGTGAGATATCACACCTCTGGGTGAGGTGCAATACCTCTGTAGCAACCGAGCCCTCAGGGTGCTACAGTTCCATTTATCTTCAGCCTAGGTGACGTATTGCGATACAGGGCCGTGATTTTGGCTATAAAAGGGTCCCCTAGACCCCTACCCCAAGCTTTTTAAGAGAATCATATATGGCGTGCCAGGAGACTCTATGGAATGCTTTCTCAGCATCCAACGAGAGTATCTAATTACAAATTTTTAACTGCATCTAGCCCAGGAAATACTTTGTGCCTAGTAGCAGTGTCTGCTAGTCAGCGGATTATCCCGGCTGTTAAGCAAGCTACACCACCTGTAGTTTGGACACTTAATTTTTTCAAAGGAAATGCTTCGGGACCACGGGATACTCAGTGAAGAGCATCAGGAGGCACCCCAAGGCATAGGGGCTGGGACTGGCAGTAGGATGCCTTGCGGTGGACAGCCGAGCTCGATCCTTATAAAAGCTTTTTAACTGCAGCAGCTTTAGTGGACGCTACTGGAGCTGCAATTACGTGGCTGCTGGCATGAGACTTGCCCTCCAATAGATCCTTGTAAATGGATTTAAAGTGTATTCATTCAAATTAGAGAGACAATTTAAATTAAAAAGCTTAGAGCAGCCTCCACCACAGGGGGGCTCGCTCGACCCACCAGCGGACAGGCACCAGTATTGGGAGAGGGGGGCTGGCCGTCAGGGTTCACCGCGGCTCTGGCACAAACCCGGCGACACGGAGGTGGCACGGGCAGGAGCGGACTGAACGTGTCGGCTTCTCACTTTTTGTATCTTAGAAGGGCATGACATGCCTATATCTGTGTCTCCCCCTCCTTTTACTCCTCCACCTCTTTTCTTTTCGCATGACTATATGTACTTGTCACTTTTCCATGTGTTAGTTGTGTCTTCTGAGCAGTTTGTCAGCTTTTGGACACCTTTGAAGGTGTTTTCTATGTGTTTCTATGTGCTTTTGTTTGCCTGCCTTTGGTTTTAACGGTGTTCGAAGTTGTTCGACGAACAGTTCGACGAACAGTTCGGCGAACACACGGGTGTTCGACGAACCGAACCGAACTCGAACACTACGGGGGTGGCTCAACACTAATGTGCACATCTCAATACAATAGATAATAAAAATTACAAGCTTTATTGACCTAATTTAAAAACACTAAAAAGACACACATACAGTTATATGAAAAAGTTTGGCACCCCTATTAATTTTAAGCTTAATGTTTTATAAAAATTGGTGTTTTTGCAACAGCTATTTGAGTTTGATATATGTAATAACTGTTGGACACAGTAATGTTTCTGCCTTGAAATGAGGTTTATTGTACTAACAGAAAATGTGCAATCTGCATTCAAACAAAATTTGACAGGTGCATAAGTATGGGCACCTCACCAGAGAAGTGACATTAATATTTAGTAGATCCTCCTTTTGCAAAAATAACAGCCTCTAGTCGCTTCCTGTAGCTTTTAATGATTTCCTGGATCCTGGATGAAGGGATTTTTGACCATTCCTCTTTACAAAACAATTGCAGTTCAGTTAAGTTTGATGGTCGCCGAGCATGGACAGCCCTCTTCAAATGATCCCACAGATGTTCAATGATATTCAGGTCTGGGGACTGGGATGGCCATTCCAGAACATTGTAATTGTTCCTCTGCATGAATGCCTGAGTAGATTTGGAGCGGTGTTTTGGATCATTATCTTGCTGAAAGATCCATCCCCTGCGTAACTTCAACTTTGTCACTGATTCTTGAACATTATTGTCAAGAATCTGCTGATACTGAGTGGAATCCATGCGTCCCTCAACTTTAACAAGATTCCCGGAGCCGGCATTGGCCACACAGCCCGAAAGCATGATGGAACCTGCACCAAATTTTAATGTGGGTAGCAAGTGTTTTTCTTGGAATGCTGTGTTTTTTTGCTGCCATGCATAACGCCTTTTTGTATGACCAAACAACTCAATCTTGGTTTCATCAGTCCACAGGACCTTCTTCCAAAAAGAAATTGGCTTCTCCAAATGTGCTTTTGTATACCTCAGCCAACTCTGTTTGTGGCGTGCTTGCAGAAACGGCTTCTTTCGCATCACTCTCCCATACAGCTTCTCCTTGTGCAAAGTGCGTTGTATAGTTGACCGATGCACAGTGACACCATCTGCAGCAAGTTGATGCTGCAGCTCTCTGGAAGTGGTCTGAGGATTGTCCTTGACTGATCTCACCATTCTTCTTCTTTGCCTTTCTGATGTTTTTCTTGGCCTGCCACTTCTGGCCTTAACAAGAACTGTCCCTGTGTTCTTCCATTTCCTTACTATGTTCCTCACAGTGGAAACTGACAGGTTAAATCTCTGAGACAGCTTTTTGTATCCTTCCCCTGAACAACTATGTTGAATAATCTTTGTTTTCAGATCATTTGACAGTTGTTTTGAGGAGCCCATGATGCCACTCTTCAGAGGAGATTCAAACAGGAGAACAACTTTCAAGTGACCACTTTAAGTAGCTTTTCTCATGATTGCATACACCTGGCTATAAAGTTCAAAGCTCAAGGAGGTTACAAAACCAAAAAAAGTGCTTTAGTAAGTCAGTAAAAAGTAGGTAGGAGTATTTAAAACAAGAAAATGATAAGGGTGCCCATACTTATGCACCTGTCAAATTTAGTTTGAAAGCAGATTGCACATTTTCTGTTAGTACAATAAACCTCATTTCAAGGCAGAAACATTACTGTGTCCAACAGTTATTATATATATCAAACTGAAATAGCTGTTGCAAAAACACCAATTTTTATAAAACATTAAGCTTAAGATTAATAGGGGTGCCCAAACTTTTTCATATAACTGTAAATGCCAACACCGCTGACGTCACGAGAAGTCCAAGTTGCAGCCAAGGATCTCTCTTCCGCGTTCCACCGGTGGCTGCTGGGTTGTGGGCGGGGTTACGCTGCACGTCACACCCGACATCCACCGTGCGCTCTCCCGCTCCTCTTTCACTGGGAAAACGTGCGGTGGATGCTGGGTGTGATGCACGGGGTAACCCCACCCACAGCCCAGCGTCAACCGCGGGGAGCGCGTCACTGATGTCACGCCTCACTTGACGTGACATCAGTGGCGGGTCACGTGACGCCTGTGAGTGGCCAGCGATAGCGCCACTCAGAGGCAGAAAAGGCACTGCAAGTTATTTACAAAAACACTTCTGGGCCGAGGGGGGATACATTGGGGGGTTCATATAAAGTAGTGGACAACTTCTTTAAAGCGGATCTGTCATGACTAGTGTTGAGCGAATTTGCTCAGCATTTGAAATTTGTGTTCGTGTTTGGGGTTCCGACTTGTTCGCGCCCAAAATCGGCTCCACCCATGAACATCTCTGATTTGCCATGCTGTCACAAAGATGACATTGCTGACAGGCTGACAGGATGCTGCGGCATTCCTATGCTATACAGCCGATCAGACTGAAAAAGTGAAAGTCTCATAGTGGGACAAAGTATAAAAGTTCCAAAAGTGTCAGAAAGTGAAAAAAAAAAAAAAATTGTAAAAATATTTTTTAAAAAATGAAAAAAATAATCTCCAAAAAATGTAAATATATTCTACCCATGAATAAATATTATTCTGAAAAAAAACAATAAACGTACACATATTTGGTATCGCTGCGTCCGGAACGACCTGACTTATAAAACTGTCTTGCTAGTTAACCCCTTTAGTGAACAAAAAAAAGAAACAAAGCAAACAATGATGCTTTATCATCATACCGCCAAACAAAAAATTGAATAAAATACGATCAAAAGGACGAATATAAATAAAAATGGTATCGCTGAAAACGTCATCTTGTCCCGCAAAAACCAAGCTGCAATCAGCCAAAAAATAAAAAAGTTATAGCTCTCAGAATAAAGTGATGCAAAAAAAATTATTTTTTCTATAAAACAGTTTTTATTGTGTAAAAGCGCCAAAACATAAAAAAAAAATAAATGTGATACCGCTGTAAATGTACTGACCCGAAGAATAATGCTGCCTTATCAATTTTACCACACGCGGAACGGCATAAAAAACAAAAATATTCCAGAATTGTTGGCTTTTGTTTTTTCTGCCTCAAAATAGCGATTAAAAAATGTCACATGCATGAAAATGCTACCAATAAAAACGTCAACTTGTCCCGCAAAAAACAAGCCATCACATGACTCTGTCGGCCGAAATATGCAAAAATTATAGCGCTCAAAATATGGCAATGCAAAAACTAGTCTTTGCAAAAAAAAGCATCTTTTAGTGTGTGACAGCCATCAATCATAAATACCCAATATGAATCTGTTATCACTGTAATCGTACCGATCCGAAGGACAAAGTCATCGAATCATTTATACCGCACAAGAAACGTCATAAAAAATAAACTCTCGGGTTAGGGTTGTGCAAGGGTTAGGGTTAGGGTTGTGTTAGGGTTAGGGTTCTGCTAGGGTAAGGGTTGGGGTTGTGCTAGGGTTAGGGTTGTGCTAGGATTAAGGTTGTGCTAGAGTTAGGGTTGTGCTAGGGTTAGGGTTGCGCTAGGGTTAGGGTTGTGCTAGGGTTAGGGTTGTGCTAGGGTTAGGGTTGTGCTGGGGTTAGGGTTGCGCTAGGGTTAGGGTTTGGTTTGTGCTAGGGTTAGGATTGTGCTAGGGTTAGGGTTGTGCTAGGGTTAGGGTTGTGCTGGGGTTAGGGTTGCGCTAGGGTTAGGGTTTGGGTTGTGCTAGGGTTAAGATTGTGCTAGGGTTAGGGTTTTGCTAGGGTTAGGGTTGTGCTAGGGTTAGGGTTGTACTAGGGTTAGGGTTAGGGTTGTGTTGGGGTTGGGATTTTTTCAAAAGTAAAGAAAAAAAATGATGACGATATGGCGACTAGTGTTGAGCGCAAGTGCTCGCTACTTGAGTTTGCATCGGGTGCTGGGGTATTCACCGACTATTGCGGGTGCTCCAGTGACATGCTCGAGTCTCTGCCCCATATGCTTCCCCGCATGTTTTTTTTTGGGTGTCTAACAATCGTGAAACATGCGGGGTGGGGACTCGAGCATGTCGCTCGAGCACCCGCGATACATGGTGCATACCCGAGTACCCGATGCAAACTCAAGTAGCGAGTACTTGCGCTCAAGACTAATGACAACGTATACAATATGATGACCTAATGTTATCAATTTCTGTGTCATACGTCTGAGTTCAAAATGTTCACTATACCCCTTGATAAAATCCTTGAGGGGTCTAGTGTCCAAAATGGGGTCACTTGTGGGGGGTTTCCACTATTTATGCGCATCAGGGGCTCTCCAAATGCGACATGGCGTCCTCTCTTAATTCCAGCCAATTTTGTGTTCAAAAAGTCACACAGTGCTCCTTCCCTTCTGAACCCTGCCGTGCGCCCAAATAGTGTATTTTCCTCACATATGGGGTATCAGCGTACTCAATAGAAATTGCACAAAAGTTTTTGGGGTCCATTTTCTCCTCTTACCATTGTGAAAATAAAAAATTTGGGGCTAAAACAATTTTTGTGGAAAAGTTAGATTTTCTAATTTTCACAGCTCAATGTTATAAACTTCTGTGAAGCACCTGGGGGTTCAAGGTGCTCACCACACATCTAGATAAGTTCACTGAGGGGTCTAGTTTCCAAAATGGTGTCACTTGTGGAGGGTTTCCACTGTTTAGGCACATCAGGGCCTCTCCAAACGCAACATGGAGTCAGCTAATTATTCAAGCAAATTTTACATTCAAAAAGTCAAATGGCGCTTCTTCCCTTCCGAACCCTGACGTGCGCACAAACAATGGTTACTTCCACATATGGGGTATTGGCGTGCTCAGGAGAAATTGTACAACAAATTTTGGGTACCATTTTTTCCTGTTATCCTTGCGGAAATGAAAAAATTTGGGTCTAAAATAACATTTTTGTGAAAAAAGTTAAATGTTCATTTTTTTCTTACACATTCCAAAAAATCATGTGAAGCACCTGAAGGGTTAATAAACTTCTTGAATGTGGTTTTGAGCACCTTGAGGGGTGCAGTTTTTAGAATGGTGTCACTTTTGGGTTTTTTCTGACATAAAGGCCCCTCAAAAGCACTTCAAATGTGATGTGGTCCCTAAAAAAATGGTTTTGTAAATTTTGTTGGAAAAATTAGAAATCGCTGGTCAAATTTTAACCCTTATAAGTTCCTAGCAAAAAAAAATGTTGGTTCCAAAATTGTGCTGATGTAAAGAAGACTTGTGGTAAATGTTATTTATTAACTATTTTGTGTGACATATCTCTCTGATTTAAGGGCATGAAAATTTAAAGTTTGAAAATTGCGAGATTATAAAAATTGTCACCAAATTTCCAATTTTTTCATAAATAAAGTCATATTGAAGAAATTTTACCACTATCATGAAGTACAATATGTCATGAAAAAACAATCTCAGAATCAGGGGGATCCGTGAAGCGTTTCAGAGTTATTACTTCATAAAGTGACAGTGGTCAGAATTGTAAAAACTGGCCTGGTCATTAACGTGCAAACCACCCTCAGGGGTAAAGGGGTTAAAGCAGTAATGCAAAAAATAAAATGTATGTATAATGTTTTAAAATTATAATTAATATTTTAAACACTATTAGTATACCTTAAACAATAAAAAAGTAACCAAGAATGCTACGTTGGTTGGTAAGTACATGCTCAAAAAGGAAGTTGTGACAACCCTTTTTACTTTTTTTGTATATATTTTTTGGTTAAATTCTCCTCACCCCCCCATCTTAAAAAAATAATTGTGGTAACAGCCAATAGTATCACTGTGGTGCGTATGGTTGTTAAACTGCCTAATAATTCTGCCCACCTTACTAATGGGTGGTTATATCATTGGGCCTCGCCCTCCCTCATTACACAAATACACATCACCTGATATACTTTATTCAATAAGCATTCAAGTTTATACAGCTTAGAGTTAGAGCATATGCATAAAAATCATCATATGGCCAAAATAATCACTTAATTGTGCACAATATTGCCATACACAAAGAAATCTTTGTTCTCCTTTGGGGCTCAACCTGTGGCAGAGCTTCACAGGAGAACTAACATGGTTGTTACAAGGGTATCACCAGGACTCTGGCTGCTCTGCCATAGTAAGCCATCAGTTCCTTATGATTATGTTGCATGGGGAGGATGGGAGGCGCTCAGGTTGACATCTGTGCAGAAGGTGTCACCTAGCACAACTATGCACAGATCAGCTAATTCCAGGACTGCACACTCCCTTCTTCCCTTGTTGTGCTAGTGCTAGGCCAGTGGTTCTTAACCTTGTTTGAGGTACCGAATCCACCAGTTTCAAATGCACATTCACCGAACCCTTCTTTAGTGATAAATCAAATATGATTTTTTTCCAAATTCAAGACATAGGTATATGTTTTTTTACTGGTACACAAAAAGAACCGTGCATGAACATCACCTTGATCAAAGAACAAAACCAGCACAGTGCATGAACTCACAACAAATTACATACCTGCAAATCAGTGTGACTTCTGCTGTTATTTTTGAGAGACCAGTTCAGATATGCGTGGCTTCACCTTGGCAAGTGCTACTCTCATGTCATTTTCACAGCAAAGTCTGTTCCTTTTCTTTGTTCTTATGTCCAGCATCCTCGAAAAGGATTGTTCGCAGAGATATGTTGTAACAAATGGTATAAAAAATTCCAGGGCTTTCTTAGCAATAATTGGGTACTTTTTCAACTGTCGACACCAAAACGTTGAGAGTGTTGTTGTTCTGAAGAGTTGCTGTTGAACCTGGCTCTGCTGAATTTCAATGATTTCGTCGAGGTATTCATAATTGACATCTGCTGTCTCAACAGCAAACGTGAACGTCTGTCTCATCCATGCTGGATATGACTCTCTTGTAGGGAAATATTCGTCAAGAGACTTTGCAAGCTCATCTAAGTGCATGGCAATTGTTTGCTTCAGTTCCATGGATACAGAAATGTCTCCGATTCCAGACACATCTTCGATCTTACTTACACAGTCGTCCAGAAGGGGAAAGTTTGCAAAGTTATTGTTCTTTGTTCGTCGTTTCCATAACGGTAGTTTTTTTTAAAAAGCCTTCAGGTTTTCTTCTGCTTCCATGATGTTGACTCCACCACCCTGCATCTGCTGATTGAGATGATTTAGAGCTGCAAATATATCAGCCATGTAGGCTAAAATGAGAATGAACTCAGGATTTTTGAAGCAATCTGCATGACAATGTTGGTGCTCTTGCAAAAACAGGGCTAATTCCTCATGCATGGCAAAAGCACGATTCAGCACCTGTCCCCGGGATAACCACCGAACATTAGAATGGTACAGGAGTACCTCAAATTCAGAGCCTATTTCTTTACACAGCTCACTGAAGATGCGGTGCCTCAGAGCACTATTTCGCACATAGTTCACACATTCCTCTACAGTTTTTAATACTTCTGCCATTTTTGGAGGAAGGTTTTTGTTGCCAACGCATGCCTGTGCAGAATACAATGCGTAACAATGATGTGTGGTGCATTGACTTTTACTAGTGCACCAAAACCAGACTTTCTTCCCAGCATGACTGGAGCTCCGTCCGTACAAACTGCAGAAACCATATCCCATGAAAGATTGTTGTCTCTGAGGAAGTCATCCACAAGCTTCTTCACATCGGCTGCCTTAGCTGTTGTTGTAAGAGTCTTACAAAATAAAAACTCTTCTTTTATCATGTTGTCTTTCACATAGCGCACGAAAACAGCAAGCTGGCTTAGATTAGAAATGTCTGTGATCTCGTCGAGTTGAAGGCTGAATTTTGCCGGACTTGAAATTAGATCTGCAACTACTTGAGCCAAGATGTCTTTACTCATGCACTCTATTCTGTCACTGATGGTGTCATTTGAAAGAGGAATTTGGGATAATTTACCTTTGGCCGCTGTTCCGAGTATCAGATTCCCCATCTTTAACGCTGCTGGTTTTATGAGTGTTTCACCGATGGTGTGCGGCTTGCCCTGCTTTGCGATCAGGTAAGCAACTTCGTACGATGCGGTGAGGATCGGTTTGTTCATGGGTACAAATCCAAGAGCAGGCAGAGTGGCCCTTTCATCGAATCTGGCTCTTTTCACCTTGAATTCAGCAAGCGTTGTGTTCTTGTATTCCCCATCTCCATGCAGCTTCAAGAAGTGTTCCTTCAGTTTTGCCGGTACGAGATTAGAGTTGCTCAACTTGGCATTGCAAATCATGCAGATAGGATGTTGACTCCCATCACGTTCCGTGATACATGTGAATCCATGTTGTACATATTCGTCCGACCACTTTTTTTTTTGCTCGACATAGTTAGTATGGATTACTGAGCACACTAAATTCCCCACAGCACTGATTGGCCAATTAATGTAACGTGATCATCTGCAGCAAGTGATGGCCAAGCGGGGCGTGTCATCACAAATTTACTTAATGAGTCGGGTGTGTCTTGACATCCGTGACGGAGGCTCCGCCGAACCCCTGAGACCGACTCACCGAACCCCGGTTAAGAACCACTGTGCTAGGCATTGGAGTCGGACTGATACCTCTGCAGGACAGGTGACCTTGATACTGGCACCTCTCTGTGCTAGGGCAGATAGGAGAGAGGCCTTCCATTGCACATCAGTGCTGCCAAGGTAGCGGACCCACCTGGGGATCCACCGGCTCTCTGGTCGACGAGCTTGAGCTTGGATGTGACAGCCACAAAGCATTATGGGAAAGCTTGCGTGGCTGCACTTAACTTCAAGTCCGCTTTATGGCTGATGCAATCTTCAGCAATGTGTAGATTGTGTGCCGGACATTTTCTTTTTGAAATGTAAATTATTTTTATTTGCTCTGACCTGACAAATTCTGGAAATACGACTCGAAGTCTATTCCAAGTAGATTGAGCAGCTCATCTCTCTTCTATAGTAATGTATTCAGTTTGTATTGTTGAATATGGCGACTGATCTGCTTTGAGTTTAAGTTCATACTTGAATAGCTGTCTCTATTTCCACACAGCATTACTTTTTCATTTATTCCTTGAAGAACAACTTTCCAAAGGGAAAGGTTCAGAATAAATGCATTCCTCATATGCCTTGTTTCTAAACTTTATTTTTTGATTATAGGATTCCCTAAGGAGCTGCACGATTCTCACCTTATTGTGTCAGAGAGTAATCTGTAATAGGTATGGATTGTACTTCCCAATTACAAACACATGGCGTGTGCTCATGGGAACACTCTTCAGAGTGTATGTGAAGGTATCTAAATGCTTCTGTTAAAATTGGTATGTAAAGGAATTTCTTCTTATCTTGAAAGGTGTAATGATAAACGATAGCGTAGGGTCACCTTTCCTGCATCCTGTCATCCTTCCATTTTCCAAACTCTCCAAACATCTTTCTTGCACATGTGCAGGAACCTGCCGACCAAGTACAAATTTCTGAGTCGTCCTGGTGTCCTGACCAATTAACTAGCACAGATACAGACTATGGTACATTAAATTATATTTTTTTCAAAACCATAAAACAACCATGAAAAGCTGAGCTGCCAATACTGCAAATTATTATGCACATCACAGAGATGGGAAAATCTCACAAAGGAAAGGGCATAACTTCCTCCAGTAAAATTATCTAGAATTATTGAGACTTTTAGAAGCAGGGTGATAAATCATGGTATTCAGACATGTATTCAAAGTGAAACCATTTATCAATTTACCATATTAAATAATTGTGCCTGTATTCTTTGGCTTCCAATCTACAATCTTGTGCCATGCAAATCTGACTAGAACAGGAGCGTATGCGCAACTTTGCATTCACTGGTAGTATATGAAAAAAGTATTAACAGTCACATCCTTAGCTATAAATATCCATGAAAACCATTCATGCCATTAAAAATACTCTTATTAAGGAACAACACTTCTTTTTCATGCTCAGCCTTAATAAACCAATTGTCACTGATACAACTTTCTACATAAATAAGGCCTGCCATACACATTATGTTGTAGAAGTCAAAACAGTGCTCCCATAGGGTAGTACATAGGTAGTAGAACAAGTACTACCTCCTCATCTGGCGCAATTGTGCTAAGAATAGGCACAATTCAATACAGCACGTGGTAGCAATCATAATCCGAGGCAGATCCTCATTGGTCCGGTACAGTTTGCAGTATCTGTGGGGATGTATAATACAGTATAATCAGGGATGTGTCCTTCTGTCGGAAGCCTCTATAGACCTGCGCAGTGTGGCCGGAGACAGAAGACCACATCCAGACCGGGAGGAGGACGAGGAGCATGAGGACATATTGTAGAGTAAATATATAGGAAGAATGTGGTGCTGGATTCAGCGCCTGTGCGCATAGCTGGATCTCCGGCGCCATTTTGTTGAAGACAAATTTGCAGTGTCTTCAACAAAATGGCGCCGGTTATCGCGGTATGCGCACACGCTGATTCCGGCGCCATTTTATTTAAATATTTAACTCAGACCAGACCTGGGCTGCACGGTGTTGTCCCATGCCCGTTGTCTCAATTCGCTTGCTGTCTCCATTCCTCCACCAATCAGTGTGTGTAACAGCTGACGCGATGACATCATTTCATCTCGTCAGCTGTGTACTGCAGAGAGTCAGCACACCGGAGACAGGAGCAGAGGCACAGGCAGAGCACCGGGGGAACGAGACCAAGCTGAGTATGTGGTGTTATTTTTTTTCATGTGTATGGGAGGCTATGGGGGTCTCATGCTGGACATGGGGAGGCTATGGGGGTCTCATCCTCGACATAGGGTGGCTATGGGGGTCTCATTCTGGACATGGGGAGGCTATAATACTCTCATCCTGGACATGGGGAGGCTATGGGGGTCTCATCCTGGACATAGGGTGGCTATGGGGGTCTCATCCTGGACATGGGGAGGCTATAAGGCTCTCATGCTGGACATAGGGAGGCTATGAGGGTCTCTTCCTGGACATGAAGAGGCTATAGGGCTCTCATCCTGGACATGTGGATGCTATAAGTCTCTAATCCTGGACATGGGGAAGCTATAAGGCTCTCATCCTGGACATGGGGAGGCTATGGGGGTCTCATCCTGGACATGGGGAGGCTATGGGGGCCTCATCCTGGACATGGGGAGGCTTTAGGGGTCTCATTCTGGACATGGGGAGGCTATGGGGTCTCATGCCGGACATGGGAAGGCTATGGGGGTCTCATCCTGGACATGGGAGGCTATGAGGGTCTCTTCCTGGCCATGGGGAGGCTATGGGGATCTCATACTGGACATGGGAAAGCTATGGGGGTCTCATCCTGGACATGGGGAGGTTATGGGGGTCTCATCCTGGACATGGGGAGGCTATGGGGCTCTCATCCTGGACATGGGGAGGCTATGGGGCTCTCATCCTGGACATGGGGAGGCTATCGGGCTCTAATCCTTGACATGGGGAGGCTATAAGGCTCTCATCTTGGACATGGGAAGCTATGGGGTTCTCATCCTGGACATGGGAAGGCTATAAGGCTCTCATTATGGACACGGGGAGGCCATAAGGCTCTCATCATGGACATGGGGAGGTAATGGGGGTCTCATCCTGGACATGGGGAGGCAATAAGGCTCTCATCATGGACACGGGGAGGCTATGGGGGTCTCATCCTGGCCATGGTGAGGCTATGGGGGCCTCATCATGGACATGGAGAGGCTATGGGGCTCTCATGCTGGACATAGGGAGGCTATGGAGGTCTCATGCTGGACATGGGGAGGCTATGGGGGTCTCATCCTGGACATGGGGAGGCTATAAGGCTCTCATCCTGGGCATAGGGAGGCTATGGGGGTCTCATCCTGGACACGGGGAGGCTATGGGGGTCTCATCCTGGACACGGGGAGGCTATGGGGGTCTCATCCTGGACATGGGGAGGCTATGAGTGTCCCATCCTGGACATGGAGAGGCTATGGGGGTCTCATGCTGGACATGGGGAAGCTATGGGGGTCTCATGCTGGACATAGGAGGCTGTGGGGCTCTCATGCTGGACATGGGAAGGCTGTGGGGCTCCCATGCTGGACATGGGGAGGCTGTGGGGCTCTCATGCTGGACATGGGGAGACTGTGGGGCTCTCATGCTGGACATGGGGAGGCTGTGGGGCTCTCATGCTGGACATGGGGAGGCTGTGGGGCTCTCATGCTGGACATGGGGAGGTTGTATGGGACCCATACTGTATATGGGGAGGCTGTGTGGGGCTCATGCGGTATATGAGGAGGCTGTGTGGGGCTCATGCTGTGCTGTATATGAGAAGGCTGTGTGGGGCTCATGCTGTATATTGGGAGGCTGTGTGGGTCTCATGCTGGACATGGGGAAGCTATGGGGGTCTCATGCTGGACATAGGAGGCTGTGGGGCTCTCATGCTGGACATTGGAAGGCTGTGGGGCTCTCATGCTGGACATGGGGAGGCTGTGGGGCTCTCATGCTGGACATGGGGAGACTGTGGGGCTCTCATGCTGGACATGGGGAAGCTATGGGGGTCTCATGCTGGACATAGGAGGCTGTGGGGCTCTCATGCTGGACATGGGAAGGCTGTGGGGCTCTCATCCTGGACATGGGGAGGCTATGGGGCTCTCATCCTGGACATGGGGAGGCTATCGGGTTCTAATCCTTGACATGGGGAGGCTATAAGGCTCTCATCTTGGACATGGGAAGCTATGGGGTTCTCATCCTGGACATGGGAAGGCTATAAGGCTCTCATTATGGACACGGGGAAGCCATAAGGCTCTCATCATGGACATGGGGAGGTAATGGGGGTCTCATCCTGGACATGGGGAGGCAATAAGGCTCTCATCATGGACACGGTGAGGCTGTGGGGCTCTCATGCTGGACATGGGAAGGCTGTGGGGCTCTCATGCTGGACATGGGGAGGCTGTGGGGCTCTCATGCTGGACATGGGGAGACTGTGGGGCTCTCATGCTGGACATGGGGAGGCTGTGGGGCTCTCATGCTGGACATGGGGAGGCTGTGGGGCTCTCATGCTGGACATGGGGAGGTTGTATGGGACCCATACTGTATATGGGGAGGCTGTGTGGGGCTCATGCGGTATATGAGGAGGCTGTGTGGGGCTCATGCTGTGCTGTATATGAGAAGGCTGTGTGGGGCTCATGCTGTATATTGGGAGGCTGTGTGGGTCTCATGCTGGACATGGTGAGGCTGTGTGGGGGGTCTTATGGTATATAAGGGGCTGAGGGTGGCTCACAGAATACATAGAAGGGGCTGTATGCGGATTCAAACGGTATATAGGGGATGTCAGCACACTTAATTCTGCTCAATATTAAGTCATACAATTCATAATTATTATATTATTAATAATTATATTAATATCATTAATATATTGGTATTAATATGGAACAGAATTAATTTCAGCCTATTGGTTCAGCCCTCCACAACAGTCACAGTCTCTCATGTGGCCCATCAGGAAAATTTATTGTCCACCCCTGACTCAGACGTTGCACAAATATCAGAATAGGGGAGAACATATCAGGATGGGGGTGAAAATACCAGGATGGGGGCACAAATACATGGATGGGGGAGTGTGGACCAAGATGGGGGAGCATATACCAGGATATGAGACCAGGATGGGGGAGCATATACCAGGATAGGGGACCAAATGGGGTAGTAATAGTAATAGTAGCAGTAAATACAATAAAATTACTCCAAAGCAGGAGAACTAAAATGACTATAGTGTTTTACAAACACTTCAGCTTTATGAAAAAGGGTGACAGGGAAATCTTCTTGTCCTTGTGTATTCCCAAGTAATTTACGGTACTGTGGGAGATTTAAAGGGGTTTTCCAGGATTTATTTTTTTTATTACTCTGACTGTGAAAATAATAACATGGTGGCTTTACTCACCCACTGCAGCTGCAGTTCTCCTTCCCTACCACTGCCCATGTTCTTTGTTAACACTACTACAGCACTTAACCATTGCATCCACTCACCTGGCTTAGAGGTAATGGCTAATTAGTTAGGCTGAGCCCCGAGCCCTTAACCCCTTTAACATTGGGTTAAAAATGCTCATTTTATTATTTTTTCAGTGGAAAACCAAAGGAATTTTAAAAGCTGTTCTGTAAAACCCCTTTAACTAATTATTCCCAAGTTTTGTATCATTTTCCCAGAACCAATGTTGTTGTTGGTCTTATTTTCAGCCTAACCTCAAGCTTACAGCTGAAGCCCCAATACAGTTGCAATAAAAATTGCTTAACCCCCATTGTAAAATAGGTTTATTAGCATAATGTATAAACTTTATGCTCTTTATAATAAACCAGTCAAACAAGAGCAATATAAATAGTTCATCACAACTAAAATAACAAGTGATTTCTCCATATTCAAATTTTAATAACTACAGCAATCTCAGAATTATTCAACTCCTTCATCACAAGCGTCGTTTACTACTTAGTAAAACGCTATTTGAATGTTAATACCTGCCTCGAACATAATACATAGCCAAGCACCAGCTTCTGGCATAGTTCCTGAGGAATCTTAGCCCATTTCTCATGGGCAAGGGCCTCCAGCTCACTAATATTCTTAGGTTTGAGTATTGCAGTCACCTTCTTCAAATCTTTCAGGTCTATATCTGAACTTTGAGGTATTATTGGGATAATTTTTCTGTCCAATGATGCCCAAGCTTCCGCTTCCAACATAGTAGATCAAGATACTTGATTTAATCCATCCTGCCCTCTACACATTCCAAGTTTCCAGTGCCAGAGAATGCACAGCAGCCTCTAAGCATCACCAAATCACCACAATGCTTCACTGTAGGCAGGGTGTTCTTTTCAACATGGATTCTTCTTCCTCCTTCTGACATACTGTTGATCGATAGATTAGGTGATCACAGGGTGTAGAGTATATAATACTAATCTTTTATCAAACCATTAAAATCATAAGTGCAGCGAACAAAGATAAATTTGTCCTATATTAGCTCCTAAAACCAGGTTTCCTAGTGTGGACTATACAGCTGAAATTAAACCCTTCAATTTCCCTATCTCAGAGATTCACTATAATTGTAAGGACAATTAAGTTTGTCGTGTCCTCTCTTGCTTCACTAAGATTAGTGCCCTATAAATTTTGCCAGAAAAAGGCACTGCTCTTCTAGCTGGCACAAACTTTTACCTGTAAGGTTTTATTGTTTAGTGCTCTTTATACAGTGCATTGTGAAAGTATTTGGCCCCCTTGAACTTTTCTACCTTTTGCCACATTTCTGGCTTCAAACATGAATATATAAAATTCTAATTTTTCTAATCAACAACAAGTCGGACACAATCGTGAAGTGGAATGAAATTTATTTGATATTTTAAACTTTTTTTTTTAAAAAATAAAAAATGAAAAGTGAGGCGTGCAATATTATTGGCCCCCTTGAGTTAATACTTTGTAGCGCCACCTTTTGCTGCTATTACAGCTGCAAGTCACTTGTGGTATGTTTCTATCAGAATTTCAGCACATCGAGAGGCTGAAATTCTTGCCCATTCTTCCTTGCAAAACAGCTCGAGCTCATTGAGGTTTGATGGAGGGCGTTTGTGAACAGCAGTTTTCAGCTCTTTCCACAGATTCTCGATTGGATTCAGGTCTGGACTTTGACTTGGCCATTCTAACATCTGGATACGTTTATTTTTGAACCATTCCATTGTAGATTTTGCTTTATGTTTGGGATCATTGTCTTGTTGGAAGATAAATCTCCATTCCAGTCTCAGGTCTTTTGCAGACTCCAACAGGTTTTCTTCCAGAATGGTCCTGTATTTGGCTCTGTCCATCTTCCCATCAATTTTAATCATCTTCCCTGTCCCTGCTGAAGAAAAGCAGACCAAAACCATGATGCTGCCACCACAATGTTTGACAGTGGGGATGGTGTTTTGAGGGTGATGAGCTGTGTTGCTTTTACGCCAAACGTATTGTTTTGCATTGTGGCCAAAAAGTTCGATTTTGGTTTCATCTGACCAGAGCACCTTATTCCACATGTTTGGTGTGTCTACCAGGTGGCTTGTGGCAAACTACAAACCAGACTTTTTATGGATATCTTTGAGAAATGGCTTTCTTCTTGCCACTCTTCCATAAAGGCCAGATTTGTGCAGTGTACGACTGATTGTTGTCCTATGTACAGACTCTCCCACCTCAGCTGTAGATCTCTGCAGTTCATCCAGAGTGATCATAGGCCTTTTGGCTGCATCTCTGATCAGTCTTCTCCTTGTTCGAGATGAAAGTTTAGAGGGACGGCCGGGTCTTGGTAGATTTGCAGTGGTCTGATACTCCTTCCATTTCAATACGATCGCTTGCACAGTGCTCCTTGAGATGTTTAAAACTTGGGAAATCTTTTTGTATCCAAATCCGGCTTTAAACTTCACCACAACAGTATCTTGGACCCGCCTGGTGTGTTCCTTGGTCTTCATGATGCTCTCTACACTTGAAACAGAACCCTGAGACTATCACAGAGCCGGTGCATTTATTCGGAGACTTGATTACAAACAGGTGAATTCTATTTATCATTACCAGTCATTTAGGACAACATTGGATCATTCAGAGATCTCACTGAACTTCTAAAGTGAGTTTGCTGCCCTGAAAGTAAAGGGGCTGAAAAATATCATGTCCCACTTTTCATTTTTTATTTTTTTTTAAAAGTTTAAAATATCCAATAAATTTCGCTCCACTTCACAATTGTGTCCCACTTGTTGTTGATTCTTCCCCAAAAAAATAGAATTTTATATCTTTATGTTTGAAGACAGAAATGTGGCAAAAGGTAGAAAAGTTCAAGGGGGCCAAATACTTTCACAATGCACTGTATATTTACTTATGATTTTAATGGTTTAATAAAAGATAAGTATTATATACCATACACTCTGTGATCCATTGCTTATTGAGTAGAGGTTGGGCTGATGGAACCACAGCATTGTTCATTACACAATGGTCTTGTTTCGGTAATGATCCATACAGTAAACTCAAAAAGTTCCAATTTTGTTTCTTCAGTCCACAGAACAGAATTCCAAAACTACTGTGGATTATTTATATGGTTTTAAGCATTTTGGAGCATATTGCGCTTTCAGATAAGTAGATGTGTACATTCTAGAGTTCGAGCATGGAGACCTTCAGCATTTAGTATGCGCCATATTGTGCAAACTGAAACCTCATTACCTGCTGTCAACAAATATTACTGCAGGTCTTTTGCGATCACTTGAGGGTTTCTGACCATCTGTCTCTTCAGGAATCTCGTGACAGCCGGTGATAACTTCCTGTTTTTTTCACGTCTAGGTAGCATAGTCATTGTTTCTTTCCTTTGATTTTTCAAACTACGTTTGCAACTGCATGACTACATTCATTGCTTTAGCTTTTTTTTGTATCATTTTCCTGGTGTGTGCAAGGCAATGGTCTCTTCTTTTAACTTTTCGGATTACTCTCTTGACAACCTAAAATTATTATTGAGCTGTCCGAGAGGAATGGGCTATGATTACTCAGGAATGCTAGCAGATGCTGGTGTCTGGCTATGCATCATGTTTGTAGCATCACTTGTATACATCACTTGTCATAAAGTGGTTGAGTAATTCGGAGACTGCAGTAGCCATTAAAAGTGGCATTTTGTGCTAAATTTGGAGAAAACGCTTGTTATATTACTGGTTTTGAGATATTTAAAGGGGATCTGTCAGTATGATCAACTCTCCTAGCTTGTACTATATGAGTCATAGGAAACTGAATAAAATGATTCCTTGATATCTGCAATTCGATGTGTTATTCCAGAGTCATCCACATTTTTTTAATATATTAATACTTATACTTATGGTCAGGACATATATCTCCTTAAGAATCTGCCTCCAGAGCTTATTTTAAATGAAAGGGAATGTTACCAGTGTGAGACATGAAAGGACTGGCAGTCTGCTCTCCTAATCTACATGTCTCACACTGGTAACTCCCCCTTTCATTTAAAATAATCTCTTGAGGCAGATTCTCAGATCTATGTCCAGCCCACAGATCTCAACAACTCATTTAGATCTAGAATCATGGCCTAACTGTTCTTCAACACAATTCATCATTTTTTTTGCCTCTCTTCACCATAACTATTAAAATTATTTATTCTACTAAATATCTCTAATGCAGCTCTGTTATTTATTTCTTTTTTTTTGGCTTCAAAAAGAGAGGGCAACAACAAGATTGGGATATGGTATTTATAGTATGGAAATAATAGCATGTGTTTGGCAACTTTCTTTTTGGATGCAGATGTTAACTATGTTTCCCTTTTTTTTCTCTTATCAAATTCTGTGCCACATGTGAATCAGATACAACTTCAGGCACAAAACTTTCACACATGTTTAAATGGAAATTGTTTGTAGCTTTCCTAGTTTTCATTTACATTTTTTAGATTAAGCATTTTTGACATTCATACTACAAAGAAATCTGTATATTTTACATTTCAGGACTTCGCTGCCTATTGGACATAAATATTTAGAATTACGGTTCTAGTTCACCAAAACATACAAAAAAATGTATTATGTAACCTGTTAACACTTTTAATAGAAAAAAAACTCATCTTCTTTTCTGGACAATTTTCCAAAATGTTTGTGAATTATTTAATGATCACTCATCAGTACTTTCAATTGTAATAAAGATGGGAACAGAATTATCTCACAAAAAAGCACTACTTTATCAAAGATGTCAATGCAGGAATTTTCTTGTACAAGAAACAGTATACCAAACTTATTGGTGTTATTGGTGTCCAGACACCGAAAAAGCAAACAAAGCTTACCTGTGAAAGTCTGCTTGCATTGGTGATATTAACCTGTCAGCTGATTGATTGTGTCCAATTTCAGACAGCATGAATCTAAACCTGGCTGTACGATTGCAGCCATGTATATTTTTTTCTGAAACACTCATTTTGGAGATTATATAGTTATAGGATTCAGACGGGGATCATAACTGGAGATGGCCAGCTTCTCCAAGTGCAGCTTCAGGTGACTGACATGTCTCTTCCATACCGAGAGACTTGTTATTCATATGAGGCTACCTGTGATGATGAAAGTCAGCATTTGGGATCAGAAATGCGGATTTAGTCATGCTGTGTGTTAACAGTAGTGTGCTGATAGAGCTATATAAACATGAGTGGAGTTGTAGATGTGCCAACATTTGGGCAAAAGCGCATACACAATGTGCAAAGTTTTTGGAGCATATGCTGTGTACCTACACATGTACTTACAATATACGTCAGAATTCTTTGGGAGACAGAGTGAGAGATCTAGAGTGTAGACACAGGTAGCATTTGAACTATGAGCCAAAATTCTGCCACGTGTGCAGGGAGAGGCAGTGTCATAGACCATCACTCCAAGAATTTTCTTAAAGTGGCCACCACTCCAACTTCTGTTCTTAGCTGACAATTATGTCATAATCTGTTATATCTGATGAAAGCATGCTGCTGTATATAGTATCTAGTAATGAGCGCAAGTGCTCATTACTTGAGTTTGCCTTGGGTGCTCGGCAGGGTCCAATGCTCGGATTCCACAGATCAATAAGTTATCACCTACCTAACCTGTGGATTGGTGATGACTTGTTTTCATCAAATAACCCTTTAATGCAAACTACCGTAACTGTACATCCCAGTTATGGTGGTGCACAGTAGATGTGCAGGAGCCGCCTGTGATTTAAAGTCGACGCTCCACTATAACAAGGATAACAGCTAACAGGTATGTGCATATAGCTGTAGGGTGGGCCCCGAAGATCAATTCCCCTTGTGAGCCCCAGACACCCCAGTCCAACCCTGGTGCTCGGGTATGCACAGAGTATCACGGTTGCTCGAGTGACATGTTTGAGTCCCCACCCCGCATGTTTCGAGGCTGTTACACAGCCACAAAACATGCAGGTATTGCCCATGTTTGTTAGACAGCCACAAAACATGCAGGACGGGGACTCTGATATGTCACATGATCACCCGCGATACTCGGTGCATACCTGAGCACCCTACGCAAACTTGAGTAATGAGCAAACTTGAGTCATCATCATATATGATTGTGGCTCCAAATTTTTCACTTATTATTTCAAGTTATTCAATTTGAGGTATGTGGATGCCCTCTGAGGAAACTTATTTTTTCCCTTCTTGTCTTCAGAACCCAATTGAATCACTGGCTGTGCTTTTGACGCGCCCCCTGGGCCGTGGGGTACTCGGTAGCCGGGCCGGTTGATGCTGGCGGATGTCACGGTGGCAGTGACCCGGTCTGTGACCCAGGGCGGTCAATTAAAGGGGAAAAGCAAAAGGGAATAAAGTTTTTAGAGTTAATGTTTGTGACGCCACCTGTGGTATGCGGCTATTTGGGGCCGCCACTGCGGTGCAGATCCTCTGGAGATGATGGTGACGCAGCAGAGTTGGTTCAGCTCTCCACAGGTAGAGCTAATCTCCAGGGCAGGATATAGTGATACTATATAGTGATACTATGAGGTAGATGTTGATGGTGCTGTGTAATGCAGGGCTGGTGATGGCGCAGCAATAATTCTAGGACACAGTGGGGTGCAGTCTTCAGGTTTTACTCACAGTTGTTCAAGACTCCAGGTTACAAGGGCCAGTGTGTAACCTCCCACGTCGTCCTGTGTCCTTCAGGGAAAGGGTTCAGCAATCTCTCAAGTCTCTCAGGAGTACTTAAACGGTACCCCATTCTATGTGCCTTTCCCGGTCGTCTTCCCTGCGCTGGCTCTCACCCTCCTGCCCTGCGCCTCACAATCAGTGTCCTAAGCCAGTAGCATCGGGTCTTGTCGGGTGACGTGCAGTCCCCTGGACCCTATGCGGCCACCTTTTCGGCGATGTAATTGACGCGCCCAGGGGATGGAGGACGACTCAGCGCCCGGTCCTTGTTGTTGCCTGATCTTGGGGGGATGTCGCGGTGGCCGGCTCCCGGGCCCGTACCCTGGGGTCACTCTTAAAAGAAGGGGGTAAGTTGTATGGGATAGGGGAATGTTCGTGATGCCACCTGTGGTGTCTGGTGAGGATCACCAGCGCTGCGACAGTCCTCTGAGGCTGGTGTTCTGGCAGCTTAGTTGGTGCGGCTCCCCACAGGTGGAGCGGGGCCTCAGGGCAGCGTAGAGAGGGTGTAGAGTAGAGTGTTGGCTGGTGCAGAGCCACGGAGGAAAGAAGAGACAGAGGCAGTAGTTGAAGTCATCCAAGTCTTTACTCACTTTGGTGTTTACTCAGCTCAGAGCTTCTCTCTGCTGTCACACGGTGAGCTGTGGCCGCCAGGGTGGGGTTCAGCACTCTCCAGATAGTCCAGGAGCACTTGTCAGGACCCCCCGCTCTAGTGTGTTCCTCTCTTGTTCAACTTCTCCCGCCTTGTGTCCCCCACTGAGTCCCATACGGGTACTGCGATGTCCCTTGTGGGTAACGTGTAGTTCCCGGACCGACTGGGTGCCCTTTTTGGTGACTTGTGGTGAGAACGTGGCGTAAGGCCGGGTCCCTCTGGATAAACTCAGATTAGGGCATACAGGTGGCGACTCCGCTCCGTCCGTATCCCCCTGGGATCCACATAAGCCTCCGGACTTTTCCGACAGAGACGTAAAGTGCAAAGTCAGATAATCGGGGACCGGTACCCCCCTCTTGCGGCAGGGTCTCTCTGGCTGGGCCAGAATAAGGTATGCAGGTGGCGACTCCGCTCCGTCCGCACCCCTTGAGATCCTTTCGCCTGTGGAGCCTATCTCCTCTTCTCCCCTCCTGGGCCTTCTTGCTTGGACCCTGACCGGGGATAGAGCTGGTTATAACTCTGCCCCGACCCCCCATCTCGAGGCCTGAGACCGGGAACCGTGGACCCTCAGCCGGCTGCAGCCTTGTGCCGACTTGCCATCCCAAAGACCCACGACCAAAGACCTTGTTATTAAAATGGCCTCCAGTTATATAGAATTCTAATAAAGTGCTTAGGTAAAATGCTTCCTCCACCCTCACTCACTACGTGGTTCCCCCTAACTATGGTTCCCCCTAACTCCTCCATTTAGGCCCGGGGCAGCACTATGGTGCTTTTTAGGCCCCCTTCAGAACTGGAGTGGTGTAGTGTTGAGTGTGTGGTTGGGGTCCTGTGTAGTACTCCATCCTTACCTGGGAGAGGAGATACCACACCTCATTCTGAGGTGCAGTACCCCTGTGGCGACTGAACCCTCAGGGGCGCCACATAATTGTGGTTGTTGGCTGCAGCACTTTGAAAATGCAGCAGCCTCCGGTTATCTAGCTGAGCCTGGTTGTTCTCTACTAGTTAGGGGCTGGTCGCCTCTACGGTTCCTACCTAGTTCCATCCTCCAGCTAGGGACCAGGGACTGTGCTCTCCCTTAGGAGCAATCTCGCCCTTCCCTACTGAAGTGGAGTGTATTGAATGTGGGTGTGTAGGTCCCGGGCAGTACTCCATCCTTACCTGAGAGTGGGGTACCACACGACTGGGTGAGATGCAGTACCTCTGTGGCAACTGAACCCGCAGGGGCGCCACATACCCCCCCCCCGTTAAACACAGCACGTCCGCGGGCTAGAACAGAGCAAAAACACAGGTGTTTTAGACATACAAAATTTTTAGATGCATCACATAGAAAACGATCATAACTTTTCTTCCCTTTATAGGAGGCACTTTTTCTTAAACGTTTCAGGTTACTTTAGAAAACCTTTTTAAATACCATTTTTCTTCACACATATAAAACATTTTTCATATAAAACATTTTTTCAGCAAGCTACAGTGAGATCCATAACCTGGTGTCCATCTCACTGGTGAAGGTGCAAAGTGGGGGGACCAGTCCATAACAAACCCTCAACGTAGGCCCTGGGCGTGGCTACAGGGCATAACTGATCCAGTTGTTGGACCATGTCTTCGGCCACGCCAAATGGGTTTTTGTTCGGTGGTCTATAAAACCAACAAGAAACACCTGAAGAAGTGCTAACTATTTTACATGGAAAGTTTTTTTGGTTGTTCACCGTCCACAGCCTAAAAGTCTTTGTATCTTAACCGGGTACACTATAAAACTTTAAGCATACACTTGAACTGATTATTTCAATACCCTTCCGGGTAACTATATACAGTTTTTAACTTTTTAAGTGAACAGTTTTAATAGTGGTGCTCCTTCCGGGGAAACAATTCACCACTAGATGGCCCAGCCGGGTCATCTTCCTCAGACGTCAGACGCATGTCCTCCTCCACTCTGTGCACATGGAGGACATACCATCCACGCTCTCCCTTATGCCGGTGTTACGCTCACGCCAGGACTGACTGACGTGAGCGCGATTAGCGATCCCACTGGACCATGAACCGAGTAGTGCCTGGAGGGGCGTAACTAAGTATCAACCCCATATCAACCAAGGTCACACGGCAGCTCAGTCGACTCCGTGAACCAGGGAGGAACCGAGCAGAGAGACCAGGTGCTACTCCAGGTCAGACCCTGGTCACAGCTGTTGACCCACACCGGGGAATGCGGGAACAGGCAGGTTAGACTGGCATATTGACAGGTGGGTACTGGCAGGCACGGCTGGTATGCAGACAGGTGGATATTGAAAGGCACAGCTGGTATGCAGACAGGTGGGCACTGGTAGGCACAGCTGGCATGCAGACAGGTGGGCACAGGCAGGCACGGCTGACATGCAGACAGGCGGGTACTGGCAGGTAGGAATGTAGGCAGGATAGGGACCAGTACAGACTGGGATACAGGAACGGAGCCACAGGTGCAGTAGACAAGCAGAGCGGAGCAAAACCCGCAGGTGCGGTAGACAAGCGGAGCAGAGCAAAACCTGCAGGTGCGGTGAACAAGCAGAGCAAAGCCGCAGGTGCAGTAAACAAGCAGAGCAAAGCAAAACCCGCAGATGCGGTAGGCAGGACAGGGCTCTCTGTTCACATGAAACAGACTGGAAAACACAAGAAGATAGCTGGAACACAGGAGTTAGATACAGAGGCAGGGAAACAGAACGAGCAGAACCATATACACACAAGATACTTGCAATGAAGTAGCGAGTGGACACAAAAACTCACAAACAGAAGTACAGAGACAACGAGTTGGAGTTAGTTGCAAGTTCAGATACTGCAGGAAAAGGGGAAGGTACAGACATAGAGACAAACAGGTAACGAACTAGGACACTGTTCAGACAGGATCTGAACCAGGAACAAGATACAGGAACGAGCCTGGGAACTCAGCCCCCAGGGTGGCGGAAACTGACTAGAAGTCACAGGTACAGGTAACAGGCCTGGGTATACAGCCCCCAGAGTGGCAGAAACAGACTAGATACAGGACAGGACCTGGCAACTCAGTTGCAAGAAACACACAGATGGAAAGTGTTGCTCAGGCACCTCCTACTGGGTGGAGGGGGTTTAAGTATCCAGTGACTCCCAGTAATAGGTTGGGGACGCATTAGGACTGTGCACACTGCAGCTTTAAGAATCAGGAAGCAACAGCTAAGCCAGCAGACAAGAGACATACAAACAACAGGTACTGTAGCAAAGTGTGCAGCCTGGCCTGATAGGTAAGATTGCGGTCTTGCATGGTGGGAGGTGGTAAGCCATGCAAGCATGCCACCAGGGATGTTACAGCCGGGTGTAGGTAACCTTGTCACCTGGGTATAGATCCCTGCCTGGATGTCCCTGTTGGAGATGGGACTCCACGTCGCGCCTGTTGACAAAAAAGTCCTTAGCCAATTGCTGCTCCCTAATGAAGCCCCATCCAGCTTCCAGATCAAATTTCACCACAGTCCCCTCGGCGCATGGACTGGGTGTGGCAGACTTGGTCTTGCGGGCCCGAGTCTTTTCCTGCATATTGCGGGCTTCCATCGTTTCCCACCTCTCCTGTCGCTACTTGCGCTCCGCTGCCAGCTTCCGGAGCTCCTGCTCACAATACTCCTCCCTTCTGAGGACCTCAGTTTGGGTCTCCCGCGGGAACCTCATGAGATCACCCTCCGGGTTATCCCACCTGTACTTCACTCCATCTCCTGTACAGGTGACCAGGGGCGTGGGCGTGGGCTTTGGAGGGGCTCCCTGCTGATCCTCATATTTTGCGGACCAGTCCCACGTGGGGCGCCCGTACACCCATACGGGTGAGAGGGCAGGGGGTTCCTGTAGGTGGCCCAGGAGCAGATTAGCGCTGTTGGCGCCCGGGGCAGGGGGTTCCTGTAGGGGGCCCAGGAGCAAGTTAGCGCTGTCGGCGCCCGGGGCATAGGTGTCGTCATTACCTGTTCCTGCGGCCGCTCCAGCACTGCATGTCGCCTCCAGGTCCAGGATAGGCTCCGCCGGGGCTAGGATGCTGACGATCGGACGTTGCGCCGCCGGTTGCTGGGTCATCAGCTTCTCCAGAAGCTCATCTTTCCACAGCACGACGGCGGCCTGCTGGGCCTCTTCCATCCGCCGGCCCAGCTCCCGCACCTCGGCGCGGAGGAAACCAGTATTCTCCAGGGACAGCTTGGTGAGGAACCCCTCCAGGTTGAGGGAAGATCCAGCGGGCTGCAGGCCATGGTCGGGAGTCTGCTGCTTGTCTCCGTCCATGTTGCCTGCCGGGTGTGCTGTGTCTGCACTGCTGGAGGCCCCACCCTGTCTGTTAGGTTTTTCTTCTCCTCTCCCCTTTCTGGGGCAGTTCCATTGCTGTCGGCCACACCTGGGGGCGGCTTCCCCAGACTGATGGACAAGTCTAGGTGTATGGCCACAGGTGCATGGGGCGGGCTCCACTTTTGTCGCCATTCTGGAACCCGGCCCATGATGGGAGGTTTCTTGTTGTCCTTTATCACACAGATAATGGCGCCCGTTCTTCTGGGGCAGGCGCCACTGCTTTAGTACCAAGCACAGTCTATAGGCGCACGGGACCCGTGATAACAGGTCGGTTTATCCTGTTTGTGATGCCAAGTATGATGCGCCCCCTGGGCCGTGGGGTACTCGGTAGCCGGGCCGGTCGATGCTGGGGCATGTCACGGTGGCAGTGACCCGGTCCGTGACCCAGGGCGGTCAATTAAAGGGGAAAAGTAAAAGGGAATAAAGTTTTTAGAGTTAATGTTCGTGACGCCACCTGTGGTATGCGGCTATTTGGGGCAACCGCTGCGGTGCAGATCCTCTGGAGCTGATGGTGATGCAGCAGAGTTGGTTCAGCTCTCCACAGGTAGACCTAAGCTCCAGGGCAGGATATAGTGATACTATTAGGTAAATGTTGTTGGTGCTGTGTAATGCAGGGCTGGTGATGGCGCAGCAATAATTCCAGGACACAGTGGGGTGCAGTCTTCAGGTTTTACTCACAGTTGTTCAAGACTCCAGGTTACAAGGGCCAGTGTGTAACCTCCCACATCGTCCTGTGTCCTCCAGGGAAGGGGTTCAGCAATCTCTCAAGTCTCTCAGGACTACTTAAACGGGACCCCGTTCTATGTGCCTTTCCCGGTCTTCTTCCCTGCACTGGCTCTCGCCCTCCTACCCTGCGCCTCACAATCAGTGTCCCAAGCCAGTAGCCTCGGGTCTTGTCGGGCGACGTGCAGTCCCCTGGACTCTATGCGGCCACCTTTTCGGCGATGTAATAGTGGTTGTTGGCTGCAGCACCTTGAAATGCAGCAGCCTCCGTTTATCTAGCTAAGCCTGGTTGTTCTCCACTAGTTAGGGGCCAGTCCCCTCTGCGGCCTGAACCCTCCACGTCCATGTAGATTCGGGCGCACGGGTGGCTTCCTGCACTCACCGTGCCCCTGGGATCCCCTTTGTCTCTGGAGCCTTCCCTCTGCTCCCGTACTCTCTCACTCTCTCCTCCTGGGCCTCTCAGACTAGGCCCAACTTCTCTCTCTCACTCAACTACTGCTCCAAGCACTGGAGCCAGGAGCATGGACCCTTCTGCACTGCTTTCCTGAGCAGGACTGGACTCTTCTAGATGTTTCTCTTTGTCTTTTATACCCTTTCTGTCTGTGCTCCACTGATCTACTTCCTCCACCCACCTTCTCTACCTAGTTCCACCCTCCAGCTAGGGACCAGGGACTGTGCTCTCCCTTAGGAGCAATCTCGCCCTTCCCTACTGAAGTGGAGTGTATTGGATGTGGGTGTGTGGGTCCCGGGTAGTACTCCGTCCTTACCTGAGAGTGGGGTACCACACCTCTGGGTGAGATGCAGTACCTCTGTGGTAACTGAACCAGCAGGGGCGCCACACTTTCCTTTGATGTACTATAAAAATTGGTTTAGCAAAGGAGTCTCCTGTGCTTCTCCATATAACCCAATGCTGATCCTCTGTAAATGCTTCTTTCTTTTCACTGAAGAGGAGGAAGCTTGTGCTATCAGGTAATTTTGAATATACAGTATATATATATACACTTCACAAATATGTTCTACTTTGTGTTGGTATAAGACATAAAATCCCAATAAAATACATTTAAGTTTGTCGGTGTACTGTGAAAAAATGTGGACAAGTTCATGGGGTATGAATACTTGTCAGGGCACTGTATATTAGTGTGTGTTAATTAGAAGGCAAAGCAGTGAGAAAGCTGGGTTTCAGTGACAGTTTCAGAGTGAGCACAGATGTAACCCTGCTTTCCCACTGCACAAAATACCTAAGTGAAGATGAGAAGTAGACAATAAAAGGATGCACGTTAAATAAATAAATGTGAGGAGGAGAACAAAAGACATTGGAAAAAGCCTATAGGAAGAGGTTAGAATTTCATAGCTTATCTGCTATGAAAAATGAGCAGGCAAATAAACATAGCTAGTGAATGACTGATGAAAAGAGTCAAAATTCAATCCAAGCACGATAAAAGTCCAGCAGCTTTCCTACTGTGTGCTGTCAGAAGGCTATGAGCGGCAGGAGGACCTGTAACATTCTATACAAGAGAAGTACACACCACTTCCTGTATTCCATCCTGCTTGTTTGTAACTATATATGGATCAGTCTTGACAACAGGCAGAGCAGGTAGTTGCCCCAGGACTCTTACGAGAAGGGGCCCACCCAGAGCAACAGCAACTCTTAATGCACCACTCCATTGTTTTTTTTTATTTCACCACTGGAGTGGTGCTTTAAATCTAAGTGTCCTGACCCTATTGCTTTACTTTCACGGTGCTGTCTTCACTTTTCATCAGTGCTACTTCAGTCGGTCTCTAGCAGTTTGTGACCAGCCGGATTGCTCCAGTGTTTCCAGGAGCGAACTGGAGGTCACTTTTCAATGTAAGTCTATGAGAGCCTCGATCTATCTCATTGAGTACTTGTGACTGTTACTTCTGACTTTCAGTCAGTCAGAAGTTGAGGTCATAAATGGAGCCACGGGACCAGAGCGGCGCTGATAAAAGGTGAAGACTAGGGATGGGCTGATCCGTGGTTGTTCAAGTCTGTTGAATTCGGCTGAACTTTAAGAAAAAGTTTGGTTCGGGAACGAGAACAGTACCCGAACTTGATCCTAAACTCCATTCAAGTGAATCCCCCATTCTGAACATCCAGCTCTGACCGGTGGTAAACTTACTGAAGTCACCACCAGTCACAGCCGCTGGGTATCGCGGAGCGCTGGGGGTTCCCATGCTGTCACACAAAGGACAGAGTGTGAGCCAGCGGCTGTGATCGGTGATGAAAAGGTTACCGCCGGTTAGGCATCGGCTGATGACAACTACTGTCATCAGCTTCGTCTGCTCTCATTGACAGCAGCGAGAACAGGCGAGGCTGATGAGAGTATTCACCAACCGACGTCTGAGCATAGTAAGAAATATGTCAGTGAGATAAATAATTAGTGCAGTGCATGTATAGCTTACTGTACATGCATTTAGCTAATAAAGAAATAAAAGAAAAAATGGCGTGGGGTTCCCCCTTATTTTTAATGCCCAGCTGAAGTAAAGCAGACAGCTGGGGGCTGGTATTATTATTCTGGGAAGGGGCCAATATCCATGAAGCTTCCCAGGCTATTAATATCGGCTCACAGCTGTCTGCGTAGCCTTTACTGGTTATTGCAAAGGGAGACCCCCCCCAAATAAATGACGTGGGGTCCCACTTATTTTACTTGGCATGGCTGTGATGGGGCCGGGAGTGCCCACACTGGAAAAACTTGTTGATTAGCTGTGCTGCAGCCTTTCAACAAACTTTATTCAGGTTGCCGAACGCGAACAGTAACACAGACTTTGCCCATCCCTAGTGAAGAAGGCAGCAGGTAAGTATAAGACTAGGGTCAGGGACCTTAGATTAGTAGCACCACTCCAGCGCTGGAAAAAAAACAAAAACACTGGAGTGGTGCTTTAGCTGTATCAGTCTGTACAGCCTGCCGATACAGTTAAACTCTATGATAGAGCAGAGAGACTATCCTGCATTACTGTTCTTGATGCTGTAGGTTGAAGGTTGCTTTAGGTGGCCTACAGAATGGCAGGATGATGCACTGGACAACTCCCAGGTGGACCAGACGTGATGACGTCATTGCGCTGGGACTCAGCAATCATGTGCGTGCCCTAGCAAAATTACATCACAACTTTGGCCCATCCACACCTTGTTGCTTACTCTCAATGGACTCACCAAAATCTGGGGTTAAGAGAGTATTTTATGTTTTTTATTTTAATATTACTTGTAGGGGAACTACTGTGGGGGCATCATACAGTGTGGGGACTACTACAGGGGCCATCATACAGTGTAAGGGCATCATACTGTGTATAGGAAGCTGTAGTGGACATCATACAGTGTGGGGTGCATCATACTGTGTATAGGGGAAGTATGAGGGCATGTTACTAAGTATAGGGGAGCTGTGGCCCCATCATACTGTGTGTAGCGGAGCTGTTGGCCCATCATATTGTGCAGAGGGTAGCTATGGGGATATTTCACTGTATATAGTGTATAGGGGAGCCATAGGGACATCATACTGTGCATATAGTAACTGTGGAGACATCACACTGTGTATAGGGAACTTTATATGGGGGACTCAGCAGACATTACTGTACGTGAAGGGACTCAGGGGACATTATTAGTATACATGGGAGGGCTCAGGTGACATTATTAAATGTTAATTGGGCACTTAAGCATTATTCTTATAGATGCACACGTGGCATTATTACTTTCTAGGGAGCAAAATGTGGACACTGTTTTCTAGGGCACTGGCACAGGGCAATAATATTTTCTAGGGGAAAATGTTAGCATCTAGAGGGCACAAAGGAGCATTTTAATTTGTATCGGGCACAGTAGTGGGCATTATTATGTGGGGCACTAAGATGAACACTGGTTTTGTGCCACATAGAAGATCCAGTAGCAGGGACAAATACGACAGCAGCAGGTTCAGCATTGGGGCATCAGTAGAATGGAAAGTTTGTACAGGTTGGGAATAGATGGTGATGGTGCTGAAAATGTGAGAAGTCAAATGTGTCATGGCTGAAAGAAGTTATCATGGCGGTCTGGTTTGTAATGACTCTATATAATATATGAGTTTCACTTTTTGTATTGAAGATCTGAAATAAATAAACTTTTTGATGATATTCTAATTTAGTGAGATGCACCTGTATATAGCGCTATTAATTCCACAGCACTTTACAGACATTATGGGCACTGTCCCCATTGGGGCTCACAATCTAGATTCCCTATCAGTATGTCTTTGGAGTGTGGGAGGAAACCAGAGAACCCAGAGGAAACCCACGCAAACACAGGGAGAACATACAAACTCCATGCAGATGTTGTCCTTGGTGGGATTTGAACCCAGGACCCCACCACTGCAAGGCTTAAGTGCTAGCCACTGAACCTCCTATATACAGTTCCCATATAGACGATACCTATTTAGTGCTTAATATTTGGGATGTTTCCATTATACGGACCACCTACATCTGTTAATTTATCTATTTGCTCATATCAACTAAAATGTAACACTACACTACAATGGAGGTTACTCTATTCAATATTAAGCTATACAGTAGTGTTCAAAATAATAGCAGTGTGTTCATAAACATGAGTTAAGCTCAAAATCTTTGTACCAGTTTTTATTTCCATGCATTGGGAACATTGCACACTGTTTTCTAGTTCAAAACGTGAAGAGAAATGTATAGAATTTTTAACTACTTTACAGAAAATAACAAAACATTGGGCTGTTCTAAAAAATAGCAGTGTCTGCATTTGTTTTTTCAAACTCCCAATATGTACTCTTTGTGTTGAGGATTTAGCATTCCTGTGAATCACTAACCTAATATTTAGTTGTATGCCCACAGTTTTTTAGAACTGCTTCACTTCTATGTTTCATAAAGTCAATCAACTTCTGGCACCTGTCAATTGTTATTCCAGCCCAGGATGCTTTGATTACATCCCACAGTTTCTTGGCATTTGTTGGCTTTGCCTCAGAAACGGCATTTTTGATGTCACACCACAAGTGTTCTATCGGATTAAGGTCCAGGGATTGGGCTGGCCATTCCATAACCTCAATTTTGTTGGACTGGAACCAAGATTTTGCTCATTTACTGGTGTGTTTAGGGTCGTTGTCTTGTTGAAACACCCATTTCAAGGGCATATCCTGTTCAGTGTAAGTCAACATGACCTCCTCAAGTATTTTAATATATGCAAACTGTTCCATGATCCCTGGTATGCGGTAAATAGGTCCAGCACCATAATAAGAGAAACATGCCCATATCATAATGCTTGCACCACCATGCTTTACTGTCTTCAGAGTGTACTGTGAATACAGATTTTGGGGTTCGTCTGATGAACTGTCTGCGGCCCTTGGACCCAAAAAGAACAATTTTACTTTCAACAGTCTACAAAATGTTTCTCCATTTCTTTTTATTCCAGTTGATGTGTTCTTTGGCAAATTGTATCGGCTTCAGTACATGACTTCTTTTTAACAGTGGGACTTTGCTGAGACTTCTTGCTAAGAGATTAGTTTCACACAGGCATCTTCTAACTGTCACAGTACTCACAGGTAGCTTGAGACTGTCTTTGATCATCCTGGAGCTGATCATTGGCTGAGGCTTTGCCATTCTGGCTATTCTTCGATCCATTCGAATGGTAGTTTTCCGTTTTCTTCTACGTCTGTCTGGTTTTACTTTTCATTTTAAAGCATTGGAGATCATTTTAGCTGAACAGCCTATCATTGTCTGCACTTCTTTATAAGTTTTACCCTCTCCAATCAACTTTTTAATGAAAGTACGCTGTTCTTCTGAACAATGTCTTTAACGACCCATATTTCTCAGTCTTTCAAGGAGAAATGCATGTACAACATGTGCTGGCTTCACCCTTAAATAAGGGCCTCCTGATTCACACCTGTTTCTTCACAGAATGATTGACCTCACTAATTGAACTCCACACTGCTATTATTTTGAACACACTCCCTTTCAATTAATTATTCAAATACACAGACTCAAAAACATGCAGATCATGAATGCTGAAACTGTTGGTTTTCTTAGAATCTACTGCACCAACTGGTAAATTGTTTGACATGTGGTAATATAATGTATACTAAAAACAGTGATTAATCAGGTTAGTCATATTGGACTGCTATTATTTTGAATACTACTGTATATTTTGATATAGTTACATACTTTGACACAATTATATGGTATTAAATTTATTGTGCTGTTTTTGTTTTCATATGTAAATTTTGTGTATAATTTAGCATAAACCACCATGTTTTCTGTTGTCTTTGGTACAGATATACCTTGATAAAGGATCTACATGGCGGAAACATTGGCTTATTCTGTATTCTTCATTTGCAATCATCTAAATGCCAAAGTTTTTCCTATTCATTTGAAGACTACATCTTACTTCTGAGCACCTACTTTTCATTCAGTTCTCCAACATGTTTGGAACAATCTCCTTGCTGAATTCCTTCAAAAATTGTAAGTGTAACTAGAAGAATTGATGCTTTGATGTTGTTTTAAAGGCAAAGGGTGGTCACTAGTGATGAGCGACTGTGCTCGGATAAGGGGTAATCCGAGCACTCTCGGATGCTAACCAAGTATCTTTGGCATGCTTGAAAAATAGGTTTGAGTCGCCGCAGCTGCATTAGACAGCCGAAAAACACATGCATGGATGGCCTGTTTGTTGGTCAACCCATGCATGTGTTGAGGCTGTCGAACAGCCGCAGGACATGCAGCTGCGGCGACTCAAATCTACATTTCGAGCACACCGAAGATACTCGGTTAGCACCCGAGCATTCTCGGATTACCTCTTATCCAAGCACGTTCGCTCATCACTAGTGGTCACATCAAATATTGATTTGATTGAGATTTAATTTTTTGTTCACTCACTTTACATTTTGTTAGTTGATAAAAAAATAAACTGGTAACACATCTATTTTTCAAATCATTCTTATTTTGAATCATTTTTTTTCACACTTACCTAAAACTTTTGCACAGTATTATATATCAGACTATGAAAACAGCTTGACTGGCTCCTCTAATGAACAGTGGCCATGTTCCAGATATCATATTGGCTGGAAAGACCAGTTTTAATAGTGCAAGAATCAAACATAGTTTTGTAAATCATAAAAACACACGATTCTAAGCATAGTGCAGTAGATTCAGCATTGGTTCGGCCTTGTGGGTTAGCAATATACTCATAGTAAAAATTAAAATCTTAATTTACAGCATCCTATCCCAACCTTGTGTATGGGATTGTTTCATATCACTGGCTATTCTTAAAGAGATGCTGTATCTCACAACCACATCATGTAATACAGTTTTGGAAATAGTTACTCCAGTTCCAACCATGAATAAATATATTTGCGGCTTGGGTACTCATACAAAAACAGCAGTGAATATACTAAGCAGAGATTCATATTGACATAAGTTTGGATGCCACAACTTAAACTAGTCGGACCATTGCTAATGCAAACATATTTTAATATTTAGTCCACTTTCTAAAATTTGGCCATGAAATTGAGATGTTTTATTGATACACTTAAGCTGACTCATGCATGCATATTAGATCCTTCTTAAAGCCCTTGATATATATATTTAAAGGGAACCTGTCATCAGGATTTAGGACCCTCAACCGCCAACCGCCAGCAAACTGTTATCCCAGACAGTGACAGTTTCACAGTTCATTTATTTTATCTCCTTGAGTGTGTGACATGTTAAACTATTTTTCTTCTGAATATTGTCCTTTTAAGACCATCAATATTCTTAAAGCATAACCGTTGTTTTAATTTATATTTCATAAATCAATATTGCACATGAAAATAAGCAACTTTGAAATATATATTTTCAGAGAAATCTGCTTCTTTCTCTGCCAAAATTGATCATTCATTATCAAAATTCTCAATTCTGAAATAAAATCAGTATTCAGTGCAGACAGACTTTCCTATTAATGGGATAGGAGATAAGAGTTGCTGCTAATAAGATTCCGTAGCATCGGCGTCTCTGCCTCCTACCAGGCAGAGACGCCGTTCCCCTCACCTCCTCTCCCTCCCATCTAGCTGGAATCTGTTACGGGTCCGGGTGGTGGAACCTCTGTGCTTCGGTGCAAGGAGGGACCAGAGGGGCGTGACTAAGTGCCTACTCGGCCTGACCCAGGTCACACGGCGGCTTGGTCGACTCCGTGAACCAGGGAGGGACCGGGCAGGTGAACCAGGTGGCACTCTGGGACCGACCTTGTGTGAGAGCAGGTGACTCCCACGGGTCAGATGACAGGAACTGACCGGTACAGCGGATGAGCACGGCAGGAAGGCAGACGGGTGGTCCAGGTAAGCAGGATGGCGGGCACAGCAGGTAACAGGTAGACGCTCCAGGTAGGCAGGCTGGCTGGCACGACAGGTAACTGGCAGGTGCTCCAGGTAGGCAAGCTGGCGGACTGGTGGGCTGGACTGTAGACAGACTGGCGGGCTGGACTGTTAGACAGAGTGTCGGGCAGGACTGACTGGCAGCAGGACCTGAGGGCTGAAGCAAGTGTTAGCACACGGAACAACAACCTTGCACAGGCACCTCCATTTTGGAGGAGGTGCCTTATATAGGAGAAGTCCTCCGGCCATTGGTCGGGGACTCTTTAGGACGGCGCGCGCGGCCCCTCTAAGAGGAAGGGAGTACGTGCGCACGCCCTAAGCACAGTGCCCAGGAAGCTGCGCACGGTGCACGCCACAGCAGCAGGAGAGCCGGAAGACACTGGACCAGGACCGCGGCGGTGAGGGGAATGGCATCTCTGCCCGGCAGGAGGCAGAGACGCCGATGCTACAGAATCTTATTAGTAGCAGCTCTTATCTCCTATCCCAGTAATAGGAAAGTCTGTCTATACTGAATACTGATTTTATGTCAGAATTGAGAATTTTGATAATGACGAATTTATTTTGGCAGAGAAAGAAGCCGATTTCTCAGAAAAGATATATTACAAAGTTTCTTATTTTCATGTGCACTATTGATTTATGAATAGGGATGAGCAGACCCTTGGATGTTCAGGTTTTTCGGGTTTGGTCAAACTGTAGTCCAAAGTTCGGTTCGGGTACAAGAACTTGACCCAAACTTGACCCTGAACAGCATATAAGACAATGGGAAGTAAGAGGTAGAGGGCAGCAAAAGGAAGCCAATTCGGTTAAGAACAGGAAAATTGCCCTGCAAACACATGTGGATAGGAAAATGATTTAAAATAACATAGAATGAAAAAATTAAAAAATAATAACTTTTGAACCAGGAGGTGGAGATCCAAATGGAGGAGTGGAGCAGTGCTTTGTGTGTGTATTTTACTGTATTTGTTCTAAATTAATTAATTAATTAATAAAAAAAACATGTGCGGTTCCCCATATTTTTAATAACCAGCCAATGGAAAGCAGACAGCTGTGAGCTGATCTTATTATGCTGGGAAAGGGCCAATATCCATGGACCTTCCCAGACTATTAATATCAGCGTGAGGCAAGGCATGGGGTAAGGGACGGGGAAGTGGATGTGCTGCTGTTGGTCCACAACAGTGGGCCAGGTGAAATTGTGCCTGTTGCGGGAGAACAACAAACACGTTCATCCACGAGACCTAGCTCCCTCTTTTACTTTTCAAGAGGGCACTGGACACCACTCTTGAAACCAGAACAGTGCGAGCAGGTGGTCAGTTGGATGGCAGATAATGCTTCCAGTATGTTTCCCAGCACCACCCTGTCTTCCACACTGTCCAGTCTCACTAGCCAAGAGTCTGGACCACATAATCCTCACCCTAATGCTCTTTCCTCCCAACATGGCAACTCCCATGAGACAAGTGAACCCACACTTGGGCATGCCATGGAGCTCCTTACATTTCCATTTATTGATTCTGACTAGGGATGAGCAGACCAGTGGAAGTTCGGGTTCGTCGGGTTCTGACGAACTTTAGTCCAAAGATCGGTTTGGGTACCAGAACTTGACCCAAACTTGACCCCAGACCCGAACCCCATATAAGTCAATGGGGACCCGAACTTTGGTGCTGTAAAATGGCTGTAAAATGGTCATAATAAGGACTAGAGGTCTAAAAAAGGAAGCAAAATGTGGGTAAGAGCAGGACAAACAAATGTCCTGCAAACAAATGTGGATAGGGAAATTACTTAAAATAGCACAGAATATAAAAAAAATAAATAACAATCTTGAACCAGGAGGTGGAGGAGGAGATGGACGTGGCGGTGTGAGTGGAATAGGCGGATGAGGAGGTAGACAATACTGTTTTTGTGTTTTTTTTAGGGAAATTACTTAAAATAACAGATTAAAAAAATAAAAAATAACAATCTTGAACCAGGAGGCGGAAGTCCAAGTGGAGGAGGTGGAGGTGACCGTGGCGGTGTAGTTGGAATAGGCAGAGGAGGGGGAAGACAACACTGTTTTTGTGTTTTTTTATGTTTTTTTTTAGGGAAATTACTTAAAATAACATAGAATAAAAAAATAAATAAATAACAATCTTGAACCAGGAGGCGGAGATCCAAGTGGAGGAGGAGGTGGAGGTGGCGGTGTAGATGGAATAGACCGATGAGGAGGCAGCTAACACTGTTTTTGTGTTTTGGTTTTTGTTTTTTTGTTTTTTAGGGAAATGACTTAAAATAACATAGATTAAAAAAAAATAAAAAGTAACAATCTTGAACCAGGAGGCAGAGGTCCAAGTGGAGGAGATTGAGGAGGAGGTGGAGGCGGATGTGGCGGTATAAATGAAAGAGGCGGAGAAGGAGGTAGCCAACACTGTTTTTTTTTATTTAGAATTTTTTTTGTTTTGATTGTTTTTTTAAATTTGGGGAAGCCCCAAAACATTGGGAATGGCAAATAGAGTGAACAAACAGCGGTGAAGTATAACAATGGTTGGTTGCGACTGGTATACTTCTCTAGTCAGCCAAAAGTATGGACAAATCCTGTTGGATCCACACCTGGTTCATTTCAATGAATGTGAGCTTGCCCACATTGGCTGTGGACAGGCGGATGTGCCTATCTGTGATCACACCCCCTGCTGTGCTAAACACACATTCCAACAGAACACTTGCCACAGAGTAGATCAGCACCTCCAAGGCACAAAGGTCAATCTCAAGGCATGTGTCCAATATTGAGACCCTGAAGTTAAATGGGGCAGTCCCATCAGTCAGTATGTGGTGACGTGTAGACACATACTCTTCCACCATGTTGCTGAATCGCTGCTACTAATATGGATGTATCAGTTGGTGGTGCTGGCTGTTGTGGAGTGCTGAAGAAGTTTTTCCACATTTCGGCCATGCTAACTCTCCCTTCCGAGGTGGTGCCTGTGCCCCAGCTGCGTTGGTGAATTCCTCCCCCTCCTCTGCCTTGTTCTTTCACTGAGCCCCCGCTGTCAGGTGGGAATGCCATCAGTAGTGCATCTACCAGTGTGCGCTTGTGTTCCCCCATTTTCCAAGCCAGCTCCAGTGACGGAAGTAATGATGGTACTTTGTCCTTGTAGCGCGGATGCAGCAGGGTGACCACCCAGTACTCAGCACTGTAACAATCTGGGCAATTTGGCGGTAATTGCACAGGCACAACAGCATGTATTGGCTAATGCGTGCCAGGCTACCCTGAGGCAATGACAAGCTGTCCTTGGTGGGAGGTGTATTGTCTGGGTCCTCTGTATCCCCCCAGCCACAATCCATTGATGCCCGTGAGCTGTTTTGAGTACTACCCTGCTGTGAACACAGTTGTTCCTCATCCTCATCCTACAAAATTGTCCCCTGGCTGGATAGTTGTGTACCTAGCCGCTGTTGGTACATGAACCCACCCTCCGAGCCATGTGTGGACGACTTGCCTGATAACGGTGTGAATTGGCCCTAGTCCTCCTGCTCCTCTTCCTCCTATGCCACCACCTCATCCATCATTGCCTGAATTTGTTAGTAACGCTGATGATGGCGTCATCAGCACTGACAAGTTCGTGGAGCACTCGTAGCAGCGCAACACCGTACACACGTCCCACATGGAGGCCCACTAGTTGATCGTGAAGTGGTGTTGTTCTGCAGTGTAACTCGCCCATGCATGCTGCAGTTGAAACTTAACTATTGCCTGCTGCTGCTTGCACAGTCTCTACAGCTTATGCAAGGTGGCATTCCACCTTGTGGGTACATCACATATGAGGCGATGAGTGGGAAGGCAGAAGTGATGCTGCAGTTCAGACAGGCGTGCTGCAGCTGAAACTAAACTATTGCCTGCTGCTGCTCACACAGCCTCTTCAGGATATGCAAGGTGGCGTTCCACCTTGTGGGTACGTCACATATGAGGCAGTGAGCAGAAAGGCAGGGTGAAAATCATGGGCGTACCCACCATGGGGAATGGGGGGGGCTGCCCCCCCCTAGAAGCAGGCATGCAAGCCGCACACCAGGGCTGGCGTCAGCATCCGGCGCACCCGGGCAAATGCCGGGGCCCTGAGCAGGCGGGGGGGCCCTCACCATCAGCGACCGCTCCCCCCCGCTTGCTCAGGGCCCCGGCACCCGACACAATACTTACCCCTCCCCGTGCCTCCGCAGCAGCTCCTGCATCCTCCGCGGCTTCTGCACTGTGACGTCTCAGGTCAGAGGGCGCAGTGACATCTTTACACCGCGCTCTCTCCTGAGCAGCCACAGCGCAGAGCGGGATGAGACCGGCGACCCTGAGTCCGGAGCATCGGCAGCAGGTGAGATGTGAGGTGAGTATTTGATTTTTTTTTTTTATTATATGGAGGCCTGTGGCAATATAAGGGAGGGGGGTGAGGTGGGGGTGTGTGACATCCTGCATGGGACATTATAAGGGGGGATGACATCCTGCATGGGGCACTATAAGGGGGGGTGACATCCTGCATGGGGCATTATAAGGCGGGGGGTGACATCCTGCATGGGGCATTATAAGGGGGGGGTGACATCCTGCATGGGTCATTATAAGGGAGGGGGGGTGTGACATCCTGCATGGGACATTATAAGGGAGGGGGGGGTGACATCCTGCATGGGGCATTATAAGGGAGGGGGAGGGTGACATCCTGTATGGTGCATTATAAGGTGGGGGGGTGTCATCCTGCATGGGGCATTATAAGGTGGGGTGACATCCTACATGGGGCATTATATGGGGGGGAACAGCCTGCATGGGGCATTATGTGGGGGGAACAGCCTGCGCGGGGCATTATGTGGGGGGGGGGAGCCTGCATGAGGCAATATGTGTGGGTAACAGCCTACATGGAGCGTTATATGGGGGCCAGTATCCTGCATAGAGCATTATATGGGGGCCAGTATCCTGTATGGAGCGTTATATGGGGGCCAGTATTCTGTATGAAGCATTATATGGGGGCCAGTATTCTGTATGGAGCATTATATGGGGTCAGTATCCTGTATGGAGCGTTATATGGGGGCCAGAATTCTGTATGGAGCGTTATATGGGGGCCAGTGTTCTATATGGAGCATTATATGGGGGCCAGTATCCTGTATGGAGCGTTATATGGGAGCCAGTATTCTGTATGGAGCGTTATATGGAGGTCAGTATTCTGTATGGAGCGTTATATGGGGGCCAGTATCCTGCATGGAGCGTTATATGGGGGCCAGTATCCTGCATGGAGCATTATATGGGGGCCAGTATTCTGTATGGAGCGTTATATGGGGGCCAGTATCCTGTATGGAGCATTATATGGGAGCCAGTATTCTGTATGGAGCGTTATATGGGGACCAGTATCCTGTATGGGGCATTTTATGGCGGCCAGTATACTGTGTAGAGCGATTCGCCGGTTTCTGAGCTATTGTGGAATTTACAATAGATATCACTCATGTAATGTAAGAAGTGAAATCTTTGCATTGTACTATATATATATTTCTCTTCGGTATCTGTGACCATGGCTTGCCCCCCCCCTAGTTTTGATCCTATGCCAAAACCATGCACAGATGGCCTGCATTTTCAACAGCAGCTCTGAGATATCAGGATCATTTTTAAGGAAGCTCTGCATCACCAAATTCAGCACATGCGCCAGGCAAGGGATGTGTGTCAAATCGGCAAGGCCCAGAATTGCTGCAAGATTTTGCCCGTTATTGCACACCACCAGGCCGGGCTTGAGGTTCAGTAGCACCAACCACTTATCGGTCTGTTGTTTGATCTCCATCCACAGCTCATGCGTGGTGTAGGATTTTTCCCTCAAACAGATGAGTTTCAGAACAGCCTGCTGTCATTTCCCCTTGGCTATGCTGAAGTTGGTGGTGCAAGTGTTACGCTGGCCGAATGGGGAAATGATGGAAGAAGCGGAGTAGGAGGAGTAGGACATGGACAGAGAAACGTCAAGCAATCCTCGGCGGTGGTAGGACATGCACCAGAACGCCTTCCGCCTAAGGCCCAACCGCCACTACATTTACCTAGTGGGTGGTTGGGCCTTGCTTACTGGTCCACGTATCGGTGGTTATGTGGACCTTGCCACTGATGGCGTTGTGCAGTGCACACCTGATTTTGTCCCCAATATGTGTGTGCAGGACAGGGATGACTTGCCTGGAAAAGTATTGGCAACTGGGAAGCACGTACTGTGGGACAGCCACCGCCATCAGTTTTTTAAAACTGTCCATCTCCACCAGCCAGAATGGCAGCATTTCAAAGGCCAGGAATTTAGAAATGCTGTCATTCAGGACCAGGGATCATGGGTGGGTAGGGGGTACTTTTTTGTTCTCTACCGTGTTTGAGGGATGAACAGCTGAACGCTTCCCTGGGATGGTGTGGAGATGCTCAGTGACACTGCTGCTGGTGGTGGTGCTATTGACGCGCCCGCTGGGCCGTGGGGATACCCGGTGCCGGGCCTTGTAGATGCTGGGGGTTGTAGTCACCGTGGCGGTGACCCGGTCCGTGACCCAGGGCGGTCAAACCAGGGTAGTCTACGTGTATAGGTTATATATAGTCCGACTATGCCGCCTGTGGAATGCGGTTATGGTAACTGCCGCTGCGGAGCAGTCCGCTAAAGCTGATGGTATGTGCAGCAAGGTGATGTAACTCCCCACAGGAAGAGTGTAGCTTCAGGGCAGCGTGTAAGGATAATGGTGGTGATTGTGCAGGGCGTTCTAGTGCTGTGAGTGCTGGCGCCGCAAGGAACACAGAGACAAGATAGTGCAGTCCCAGGGTCTTTACTCACTGTTGTTGTAGTTCAGATTACAGGTACCAAGCAATCTTCCCCCGTCGTGCTGTGCGTACTCAGTGAGGGGTTCAGTCCACCCCCAGGTATTTCCAGAGCACTTATCAGGACCCCGTTCTGTGTACCTTCCTCTGGCCTCTCTCCTTGTACCTCACATCTAGCAGCACCTCTGTCCAGTGTCCTCGGGCCTTGGCGGGCGACGTGTATTCCGTGGCTACTTTCCTAGTGGCTGGTGTGGACGGCCTGCTGTACTTGAAGTGCCGCAGCCTCCGGTTCCCAGTTGAGTCCTGTAGTCTCTGCTGGCTGGGGGACCCGGTTCCCCTTCTTGGCCTGACCCCCCCTACCTCCTGGCAGCGGTGGGCGTACGGGTGGCTTGCTGCACGGCCCGTACCCCTAGGGTTCCTTCTCTCTTCATTCCTGGAGCCTTTCCTGCTCCCTCTCCTCTCAGACTTGGGCCTCAGTGGCTAGGCCCGCCTCTGGAGCAGAGCTCCTACAGAGCCTCTGCTCCTACACTCTCCTCCTCTGACTGAACCCTGATCTAAGATGGCTCCTTTCTTTTATACCTCCTTCTCAGTGCGCCCAGGATTTACGTTCTCCACCCATCCACTACTTAGTTCCCCCTTTCTAAGTGGTTCCTCCCCACTCCAGCCAGGGATCAGGGACTGTTGTGCTTTCCCGTAGGAGCATTGTCACCCTGTCCCCCGGAAATATGGTGTAGTGGATGTAGTGTTAGGGTCCTGAGCCATACTCCTTCCTTACCTGAGGGTGAGATACCACACCTCTGGTTGAGATGCAATACCTCTGTGGCGACCGAACCCTCAGGGGCACCACACTATCACATCCTCTCTTTGAGGATGAGCCAGGTGGTCTTGTTGATTGGGAGTGGGAGGAAGAGGCCGAGACCGCAGCAGAGAAGGGAGCTGGAGGAGCCTCAGATCTTTCCTGTTTTTTTCAGGTGTGTACTCAACTGCAGCTCTTGCTTTGAATTCAGATGCCTCATCATGCAGATGGTGCTCAGGTTCAGAACATTTATGCCTCACTTCAAGCTCTGATCACACAGATTCCAATCCAATCTTGTCATCAGCACATTGCCTGAAGAAATGCCACGACAGGGAGCTCTTTTGAGCTAGCTTTGGTGTGTTCAGTTTGTCGGCGCAGTGGGCAGTAGCAGCCAAAGTACTGGCTAGGGGACGGTCTCTGTGCTTTTGTGGCACCCCAGGGGTCTGGTTTCCACAGTAGCGGCAATGTTATGTCTGAGAGCAGGTGGGAGGTCTCTTGGTCAGGAATCCTATGCATGCCACACCTCCTGCCCAGTCCTGGGAGGGGAAGAACTTCCCCTAGATAAACCTGGGGCTGAGGCAGGGTTAGAGAGTTCAGAGGGAGAGTTCAGCAGGAGGGCTGACAGGGAGCTGTGGCTCCGGCTGGGCCCAGCTCCTGGGCCATGCCAGAAGTAGAGACAGAGAAGAGAAGCAGCTATGGGAAGAAACAACAGGAGCTCTGTGGGAGCAGTGCTACAAGGAGTCAGGGGCTGGCAGCTGCAGAGCTCGCCCTGACTGAGAAGATTTCTTACCGGACCCGGAGTCCGAGGCTGTGGGGACTAACTCCTACCCAGCAGCAGAATCCGTCAGGCAGGGGATTGCAGGTCCTCTGGCCAAGAAACCCGAAGGCACGGTCACACGCATGGGACCAGCACCGCCGTCGTGGAGCGGAAGCTACTAGAAGGCCCCGAGTCACCGGCCATACGGGTGAGCACCACACGGTACACTCAGGGACGTGGGCTACTTATACCCGCCTCTAGCAAGGTAGCCAGAAGAGTACAGTTAGTTTGGGAGGCCTACAACTCCGCCTGGCCAGGGGAGATCCCATCTGCTCAAGGACTGACCAGGCCCCGATCGCTAGCAAGTACTCCGGGAGGGTCTATCTTTGTCACCAGTAAAGACCCTGAACTACACGCATCATCTCTGAGTGGTTCCTGCTACCCCCATCATCCACGTCGGCTGCCCTGAGGCCATACCCCTCCCGTTGGGGGTTATACCATCCCCGCTGCACCATCCTTCCACCGGCCTCAGCGGTCTGCCCTGCAGCGGCAGCTCCAAAGCTGCATTCAACGGGTGGCGTAGTCATCCAACATCTACTGCTAATAGACTCGCCACTTAGTTTGACTCCCTGGGCACGGACCGGGTCACCGCCACGAGACTACAACCCTCAAAAGCTCCGCCTCCGGGTAAGCTCCAGCGTGCGCAACGCAGCGCGACACAGGCCCAGGGGCGCGTCAACTTTTGGCGTAGTCGGCAGGATCTCGTGCCCGCAACCACCGGGTACTGCGTGCCTGAAAAAGACTGTTCAAACTTACCAGTGGTGAAGATTCCCGCCATCCGGCGCCATCTTCTGTCTTCTTCCCGCCATCCGCGAAGTTTTCCCGCCATCCGGCGCCATCTTCTGCCTTCTTCCCGCCATCCGTGGAGTTTTCCCGCCGTTGGACGCCATCTTGAAGACGCCGCGCGGGAAGAAGAGGGGCGTGGACTCCGAAAGCGCGCGAGAACTGAAGCCCCGCCTCACGTCCGGACGTTGCGTAAGGTCCTGGAAGGAGCCCAGCAGACGCCGACGTCACAGGAGCGCGACGGAAGGTCCTCAACCCTGACGATCCACTGCGGAGCCGCGGCCTACGGAAGAGGATCATCGCAAGGTAGGCCATGGTCCACTAGGGGGGAGAAGGATGCCGGATACGGAGGAGAGCTTCACCGCTTCAACCCCCGCCAGCGCCACCGCTGTTGCGGTCATGCCTTTCACCATGCCCTATATCCCGGGGGCAGCCTGGCTACCCCAGTACTCAGGGGAGTCACATACCCTGCATGACTTTAGAGAAAAGCTGGATAGCCTCTTCCAGGTGTACCCCCTCACAGAGGAGCAAAAAGTGAGCATCCTGGTGGCCCAATTAACCGGGGCAGCCCAAAGGGAGGTAAAGTCCTGGCCACCTGGGAGGAGGACTGTCGCAGAGATACTAACCCAGCTAACCGAGGAGGAGCTGCAGTACTACCAATACGAGGAAAGCCAAGAGGACCCGGACGGGTCTGAGGACTACCCTCAGGAGGGAGCACAAAGAGGACATAGCTACTGAAGGGAAGTAGCGTGAATAAAGAGCTGTAAATAGTTACCCGTAAGGGTACAAGGACTGCTGCTAATTAAAATATGGTCCCCGTTGGGATTAGTGAATTGTTCCCCATGTGCCCCTATCTTAAACCAGGCTGAGGACTGTGAGCAGCCATTCCTTATCCCCACTGGCCGAGGACTGAGAGCGGCCATATCCTGTAAATAATTATGTGTTTCTAGTAATTTATGGGAGTCTTTGGTGGATTTACCGGGAATCCTTTGTACATGGTTGGAGCGTAACCCAGGAATGGACTAAAAGACTGTTAAGGATTCGGGGCAGGACAGACCCCTACCTGGTTACGTCTCCCTGTTTTGGTGAAATGGACACCTTACTTTTCTTCAAAGACTGCACCCGGTTGCGGACACGCCGTAACCATCTTTATGTGTTTTTCTTATTGTATTATTATTGTTTATACCTTGTTATGTTTTTCTAAAAATATGTTTAGTCCCGGAGTACTAAATTTCACTAGGGGGGAATGTGGCACCCCAGGGGTCTGGTTTCCACAGTAACGGCAATGTTATGTCTGAGAGCAGGTGGGAGGTCTCTTGGTCAGGAATCCTATGCATGCCACACCTCCTGCCCAGTCCTGGGAGGGGAAGAACTTCCCCTAGATAAACCTGGGGCTGAGGCAGGGTTTGAGAGTTCAGAGGGAGAGTTCAGCAGGAGGGCTGACAGGGAGCTGTGGCTCCGGCTGGGCCCAGCTCCTGGGCCATGCCAGAAGTAGAGACAGAGAAGAGAAGCAGCTATGGGAAGAAACAACAGGAACTCTGTGGGAGAAGTGCTACAAGGAGTCAGGGGCTGGCAGCTGCAGAGCTCGCCCTGACTGAGAAGATTTCTTACCGGACCCGGAGTCCGAGGCTGTGGGGACTAACTCCTATCCAGCAGCAGAATCCGTCAGGCAGGGGATTGCAGGTCCTCTGGCCAAGAAACCCGAAGGCACGGTCACACGCATGGGACCAGCACCGCCGTCATGGAGCGGAAGCTACTAGAAGGCCCCGAGTCACCGGCCATACGGGTGAGCACCACACGGTACACTCAGGGACGTGGGCTACTTATACCCGCCTCTAGCAAGGTAGCCAGAAGAGTACAGTTAGTTTGGGAGGCCTACAACTCCGCCTGGCCAGGGGAGATCCCATCTGCTCAAGGACTGACCAGGCCCCGATCGCTAGCAAGTACTCCGGGAGGGTCTATCTTTGTCACCAGTAAAGACCCTGAACTACACGCATCGTCTCTGAGTGGTTCCTGCTACCCCCATCATCCACGTCGGCTGCCCTGAGGCCATACCCCTCCCCTTGGGGGTTATACCATCCCCGCTGCACCATCCTTCCATCGGCCTCAGCGGTCTGCCCTGCAGCGGCAGCTCCAAAGCTGCATTCAACGGGTGGCGTAGTCATCCAACATCTACTGCTAATAGACTCGCCACTTAGTTTGACTCCCTGGGCACGGACCGGGTCACCGCCACGAGACTACAACCCTCAAAAGATCCGGCTCCGGGTAAGCTCCCGCGTGCGCAACGCAGCGCGACACAGGCCCAGGGGCGCGTCACTTTTGCACCCTGCTCCCTCTTTTGCTGTGCAGTTGGGGCAGCGTGATTACCTCATCTTCCTCTGAACTGTGCATGTCACATGGATGGCCTTCACTCTATGTGGGGTCTAGGAGCTCATCATCCCCCGCATCAGCTTCCACCCACTCCTCACCCCTGCCCTCCTTGCCAGTCTGCACACTATAGAAAGATGCAGCAGCTGGCACCTGTGTTTCGTCATCATCATCATCATCAGAGATGTGCTGTGGTTGTCCACTGGCTGTGTGCACTAGCCCTCCCACATACTCATCCTCAAACTGAGCAAGTTGTTGAGCATCAGTGCTCTCAACCCTTTCTACTTGTGTGTCAGGGCCATATGAATGACCCATGAAACCACAGCCAGTGGAGTCATCAAAAAGCAGAAGTGACTGCTGTATAACTTAGAGCTCAGACTGCTTGGCTGATTTGCAAAGAGGTGAGGTGGAAGATAAATGCCCATGGTCTGCAGGTGCCAACCAGGCCCAGACTGCTAATCTACCTTATCGGGCAGATGCCCGGTGGGCTGGTCTGTTAAGTCATAAAATGGGCTGCCTGGCTACTGTTGTCAGTGTACCATTGTGTATCAGTGAGTCATGCATTCCGTGTGGAGTCTGAGGTTATCTGCTTATCTACTTTTCTTTATGGTATGTAAATAAACAAATGACTGGACAACTCAAAGTTCTAACTTTGGCCCTGTCACACTAAGCGACGCTACAGCGATCCCGACAACGATATGACCTGTCACAGATCGTTGCTGCATCGCTATGTGGTCGCTGGTGAGATGTCAAACAGTCAGATCTTCCCAACGACGCAGCAGCGATGCAGCAACCCGTAACGATCTGTATAACGATGCACGCCTATGTGTTTCTGTGTCTGAGTCGTCAACAAGGTCGTTGGTAAGGTGTCAAACACACCGATACATGCTACCCAGCGGGGCCTCAACGATCAAAGAAATGTCCAGACCATTCCGACACGACCAGCGATCTCACAGCAGGGGCCTGGTCGCTGCTTAGTGTCAAACGTAGCGAGATCGCTACTGAGGTCGCTGTTGCGTCACAAAACTTGTGACTCAGCAGCGATCTCGCTAGCGATCTCGCTTAGTGTGACGGGGGCTTAAGAGTTTAGGATGGGCAATCCAGACACAGATTTGACTTTGAAAAGCTGGTCTTGTATATTGTGCACTAGTTAATAGCTTCTAATGCCTCTAACTGCAGAGTTTGCGCTGAAGAGTTTGCCACTGCACAGTACCACTCTTCCTGTCTTGTATATATACACTGTGCAATACCAATTCTCCTTTCCTGTATATATACATTGCACAGTACCACTTCTCCTGTCCTGTATATATACTGCACAGTACCACTTCTCCTGTCCTGTATATATACACTGCACAGAACCACGTCTCCTGTCCTGTATATTTACAATGCACAGTACCTCTTCTCCTGTCCTATATATATACACCGCACATTACCACTTCTCCTGTCCTGTATATATACAATGCACAGTACCATTCTTCCTGTCCTGTATATATACACTGTACAGTACCAATTCTCCTGTCCTGTATATATATAGTTCACAGTACCACTCCTCCTGTCCTGTATATATACACTGTACAGTACCAATTCTCCTGTCCTCTATATATATACTGCACAGTACCACGTCTCCTGTCCTGTATATATACACTGAACAGTACCACGTCTCCTGTCCTGTATATTTACACTGCACGGTACCACTTCTCCAGTCCTGTTGTCAGAGAGGCATCAATATTGGTTTAGTATTTTAAATATTACTATGGCCAAATAGCCAATTTAAACAGGTTTTCCAATATTTATTTTTATCCCAAGTAATCCCCTCTCCTCTGGATAGGGGATAACTGTCCAATCGCTGTAGATCCGACTGTTGGGACCCCCGTGATCAAGACAATTGGTGCTCTGTAGAGCACCATGTAAATGGAGCTGTGGCTGATCATACGCACTGTGGCGCTACTCATATGCGGCTCTTCAAATAACTCCTTTAAGGAGAGTGAGGGGCTTGATAAAGTAAAGCAAAATTCAGTGATCGGGGGTAATGAGTGTTAAGGTATGTGCAGATGATCAGTAATTGCTGCGGATTGCACGCAGTGCACTTGCGCCGTGTGCAATCCACAGCGTCCAGATGTTACAGCATAGTGGATGGGATTTGTAGAAATCCCATGTCCACTATGCGTCTCCGTGCACCTGCGGATCACCTGTGGACACGGATATGTGGCGCGTCTTTCCAGACCACAACATGTCAATTTCTCTTGCAGAGACGCTAGTCTCCGCAAGAGAAATTATATCAGTGCAATGTATAGGATGCGGTGAATGGTTCAATGAACACATGCGGATTCACCTGCGTGCAGCGCTTTGGACGCAGCATAAAGTATGCTGCGTTCAAAGCGCTGCCAATACCGACTGTGTGCACATACCCTTATAGTATGTGGGTTGGTGCGGTTTAGTGGCAGGGCTGCTTTTTTGACCCAGTCCAGCCCTGGTGCCAACTCTGCGCTTTCAGCAGTGTACCAGGTGGAAGACAATGCAAAGGAACAGGAGGCACTCACAGCAGTCCAATCTAAAACCTCCTCAACATGTTCTGGCCTCGCCATTCGTCCAGCGGTACTCGGGCTTACGAAATTACACAGAACGTCCTGTCACCTGCGTGCACCAGAGGAAGGTGATTAATTTGGGTGCATAGCAGGCACAGAACGACCCTCTTCCTGCAGCAGCTACATCACCACTAGCAGCACCATGGCCACGCCCATGTCCCCTATTTGATGCTCTCCTCATTTTTTGCACCCCAAAAAAGTGTACAGTAGAGAAGAGATTATTACACTCTTAGGACGATCTACACCAGGCTGTGAGGGCACTCTGCACCAGGCTATGTCAGGATTTCTGTTGCCCTTCTGCAGATTGACTACTAGTGTACGGTATCGTTCACTTTAAAAATTATGCTGCAGTTTCACTCCTTACCACTGGAGGCTGAAGTTGTGTTCTGCAATTGCCCTTTACCAAGATGGCAGATTCTGAATCTATGGAATCCATCTTGTTTCCTGTTTGTGCCTACTGAAAGAGAACCGGTCACGTCCTAGTTGCTATGTACACTGCCCCCATTGCTTTGTTAGTGATGCAATGTGCATCACTAACAAGCTGTTTTCATGAAAATCGGTGGTAGTATAATGCTTTTCTAACATTTTATATACTTTGTCCTACCTGCTCGTATTCAGTTATAGGGGTGTGATTCTCAGATTCAGTCATGGGCGGGCGAGGCTGTGTGATTACCAGCTTCAGGGCACACGCGCTCTGACCTGTGGCGATCACCGCATGCGCAGTTGCACTGCAACGGTGACCATAAGATACATTGATTGTGCCGGGAGCCACAGGTCACATTGCGTGAGCACTGAAGCTGGTAATTACACAGCCTCATTTCACACGCGCCGGGAGCCACAGGTCACAGCACGTGTGCACTGAAGCTGGTAATCACACAGCCTCAGTGCGCATGCGCCGGACCAGCAGCCTGACGTTTGCAAATGCGCATGCGCCCCACAAACATAGCGCTTGCCAGGAGCAGAATTCAAATGTCATGGGTGGCGGCAGCACTGACTGAATTCCGGCGCCCGCCCATGACTGAATATGAGAATCACACCCCTTTGACTGAATGCGAGGAGGTAGGACAAAGTATACAAAATGTTATAAAGTCATTATACTACCACTGATTTTCATGAATACAGCTTGTTAGAGATGCACATTACATCACTAACAAACCAATGGGGGCAGTGATGCTAGTAACTAGGACGTGACAGGTCCCCTTTAAAGCCACATGGAACTCTCACTCATTGCTTGAATATTGTGTCTAGCTATTTGACTAGTTTCAGTCTACAGCTCCTGAACATTCTTACCCAGTCTGTTCTAATTCATCTATGGATTGTTTCCTACAACTCCTTGCTAACTTCAAGAACTTCTACTACCACTTGCTGTTCGTGCTTGTGCTCCTTCTGCCACTGGTTTCCAGCAGTACTACGCCAGTATTGTAACAGCATACTCAAGCCATCATCATGGATGCCGATGAGGGAGGAAAATTAGAGGTGCATGTAACTAAGATGAACTGTTTGCATACCAACATCTGTGCAGATATGCAAACAGTAAAAACAAAATACACTGCATTTGAAAATCAGACAACTCATAACGTTCAAATTTTTGGACAAGTTACACAGGATCTACATAATATTGTGCAAGATCCCAGCAATAAGATTGCACAGAAGTCTAAGCAGATCCTTCAGTTACAAAATCAACATATAGCTCCAGCGCCCCCACCCACCCTTCCACTGCCACCTTTCAGGTTTGGTGGAGACCGTGACAAATTTCATGGATTCATCAACCAGGGCAGATTGTACTTTGGTGCACACCTGCTCACTTCCATACTGACAGATCAAAAGTATTGTGTATCATTATGCTACTGACACATAAAGCATTGGCCTGGGCCAGCCCCCTCATTGAAACTCATAATGATCGACTTAATGATCTGAAGGCTTTCCTAGCAGCCATGAGCCAGGTGTTTGATGACCCTAATTGTTGCGCAACAGCTTCACCTACACTTATGGAGCTATGTCAGGGTAAATGCTCTGTTGCAGAGTACGCCGCAGAATTCAGGCCATGGGTGATTGATACCGAATGGAATAAATCTGCAAAATGATCTTTTTAAAGAACGGACTCTCCGGTGCACTCAAAGATGAAGTAGCCCGGGCCCTTGCTCCCACAAATTTTGATGACTTCATTCACCACTGTATTCGTATAGACAACTGGTTATCAGAGAGAAGATTGAAAAAGTGGAATTCAAACTGGTCCCACAACAATAATCAATACTGTGATGATACAACTTTAAATCTTTATTAGCCAGATGATTAGATTTGTTAATCCAAGAGAAATACCTTATTGTATTTTATTAGAGATTGCTGGCTGTCTTTTATTAATGTTCTGCTTGCTCATCAGTTTATGTACACTAATTTAACTTGTAATGTGTCCAGCATTCCACTAATCTCATTAGTATCTCAGGAGCCTCTAACCATTATTCAAAAATTGTCTAGGCCAATTGTTTAAGTGTTGAAAGAAGATCCGGCGGAGCCTTCACCACAGGGAGTCTCACATGTAGACCCAGGCGAAGCGATCGACCTGAGAAAGATACCTCCACTAATGCACATTTAGTTTTGGGGGGGAGGGTGACAGAAGTTCTGTCATTCAGGGGGCTGAGTCCAGAGAAACAGAAGGGATGTGTTTTTGTAGCAGTTTTGACTTGAGAAGCAGAATCAAAGAGCATCTCAAAGACTTTAGAAGGAGAATGAAAGACATCCTTCAGGAAAGTAGATGGATTACATGGCAAATGTTTGTATTCCACATGATTCTAGTCTAAGGGTATCGGCCCTGACTGGAAAGACACGGATTTGCTCCATTTGACCATCCATTTGACCATCAGAGAGACCATGGAAATGTTGTTTAGGGTTGCCAGGAGGGACCCACTGATCACCTGCAACCTACGGAGACATTCGGAGAAGCCAGATTGGGACCCGCTGGTCATCTGACTCCATGGAAATTCTCAGAGAGGCCAGGTTGGGATCCTTCAGTCTCCTGGTCTTGTACCGTGATGGACTGCTAGCTTCCTAAACTTGCCGCTACCTCCTCTCGGTGGGGGCCCGCCAGAAGCGGGGTGCCACTGGTTGCGGTAGTTGGCCCTAGAAGTCTTTAAAGTCGCAGCTGTAGATGATCACGACCTCCGGTCTTTGGCTGAGGGATGATTTACCTCCACCAACTTGGGAATCCGGTACCCTTATTCTGCCCGACCCTTCACCCGTTATCTCGTGGCTTCTTGTTTCTGGAGCCTTTCTACTCCTCTTTCTCTCCACCTTTCTTCCTTCTCCTCCTCCTCTTCTCCCTTCTGGCTCCGGCCTTCACCCTAGGCCTGCCTCGTGGAGCTGAGCTCAGGCTGAGCCACAGCTCCCTGTCAGCCCTCTCTAGCTGAACTCCTTCTCTCTCTCAACACACTCAACTGCCTCCTAAGATGGCCCCCACCTTTTATCTGCTTTACTGTGTCTGAGCTCAGGTGACCTGCAACCAATGAGCTCCTTCCTATGCTCCAGAAACCGTCCCCTTCTGCTCCTACATCACAGGGTTCTCTCCCCCCTCCCCACTCCAGCCAGGGACATGGTCAGTTGTGCCTGCATATATATAAATGGGAGCACCGTCGAGCTGTCCCCCGGAAATGGGGTGTGTGTGTGTGGTGTATGCAGCTATCTGAGCCCTGGTCCATACTCCATCCTTACCTGGGAGTGAAATATCACACCTCTGGTTGAGGTGCAATACCCCTGTAGCAACCGAACCCTCGGGGCGCTACATTCCCCCCCGGTAAACCACAGCACATCCTCGGGCTGGAAAAGAGCAAAAACATTTGATTTACAAGACATGCAAAACTTTTTCAAAACTTTTTACATTTAGAAAACAACCGACACTATTCAATTCCCTTTATGGGAAACACTTTTCTTTATAAGACATTGTTAATACTACCGGAACTCTTTTGTCATATAAAACATTCTCATTATCATGTAGCAGCATATAAAACTTTTCATGTAAAACATTTTCTTGTGCACTGGCCGCGGTGCAACTTGCGACCAGGTGTTCACTCTTCTTAAAGGTGCAAAAGTCTAACTAAGATAAACGTTGTAGTCCTTTTATAAAACCAGTAGGGGGCGCTTTAAGAAGCGCAACTATTTACAGGGGATTGGCCGCTCCCAGTCCTCGGCCGGTTGGAAAGGGGAATGGCTGCTCTCAGTCCTCAGCCAGGTGGGGAAGAGGGATGGCTGCTCTCAGTCCTCAGCCAGGTAGGGAAGAGGGATGGCTGCTCTCAGTCCTCAGCCAGGTAACAGTTCAATCAGGATCAACCTTGTATCACACAAACAGTTCCTTTTACCCTGACGGGCCACTATGTACACAGGTATCCTGCCACTCACTAGTGGCGGTATCCTCCTGCTGCTCCCTCTTCCTCCTCGTACTGATCTTCAGACCCGTCCGGGTCCTCTTGGTAACCGGGTTTGGCGAGCTGGCTGTACAGGTCAGTCCCAAGGGGTGGTGGTTTCGGGACCGGGGGCGCACGCGGCTGGGAGGCGCTTGTGGTGGTTAGGCCTTGCGACCGGGCCTGGAGCGGGCCGCTTTCTACTGCGCCTGGGGTCAGAGGGCACGACGGGGGGCGTGGTTCAGAGGCGGTCTTCGCGGCTTGTGGCCCAGGTGTTTGCGGCGGGCGCGTGGAAGCTGCAGCGGCTCCCGGGACTTCTGGCTCCGCGGCGGGATCCAGGGGTAAGGCTACGGTGTTAGGACCCGGGGCAGGGGCATCCGCCTTACTTGCCTCTTCTGCAGCGTCGTCCTCGGCCTCCGGTCTCCTCCTCGGGGGCAGGCGCGCTGCCGGGTGCTGGCAGTGTCTCTGGCTGCCTCGCCGCGACCCGCCGCGCCATTTCTTCCTTCCACCCGGCGATGACGTCCCGCTGCGCTCGGACCATCCTCCGGTCCAGCACCTCCAGCGCAGTCCGCATGAACTCCGGGTCCTCCTTGGGGAGCTGTGCTATCAGCTCCATGAGGCTGCATGGGGATTCGGCCTGCAGCAGGCCCCTCGCCAGGGTGCTGGAGCTGGTTCCTCTCTCCATCTCCGGGTGTGGTCTGGTGAGACTGATCCAAACCACACCCTGCCCCACAGTTTTCTTTTCTTTCTGCCCCCATTGGGGGTGGTCTTGGGGCAATCTGCTGACAATCACTCTCAGGGGCAGCCCCCCCACCTTGATGGACATCTCTACAGCCGCACTCATGGCTGTTGGGGGTGGGCTCCTTCTTTGGCGAAATTCTGGGACCTGGCCCACGATGGGAGGTGGCTTCCTGTTGTCTTTTGGTGCGCACATTATGGCGTCCGTTCTTCTGGGGCGGGCGCCATTTTCAATACAGTGAAACAGTCTCTTTTCAGGCACACAATACCTGTTTGTGGCGGGTTGGTCACGATCCTGCCGACTACGCCAAAAGCTAACTCGCCCCCTGGGCCGTGGGGCACTTGGAACCGGGCTTCAGTGCAATGTTGGCGGTAGTAGTGGCAACCCGATCCCGTGGCTCAGGGTGGTCAGACCAAGTGCTGTGGCAGTCTATTTGTATGGTTTTGAGTGTCCGACTACGCCACCCGTGGATTGCGGTCAGGGATGACCGCCGCTGCAAGGCAGACCGCTGAGGCTGTTGGTGCGTGCAGCAGAGATAGTAGGTGCCTTCCTAGTGTGTAGCAGGGGGTCGCACCAATAGATGATCACGACCTCCGGTCTTTGGCTGAGGGATGATTTACCTCCACCAACTTGGGAATCCGGTACCCTTATTCTGCCCGACCCTTCACCCGTTATCTCGTGGGTTCTTAGGGTCCCTTCTGCCTTCTTGTTTCTGAAGCCTTTCTACTCCTCTTTCTCTCCACCTTTCTTCCTTCTCCTTCTCCTCTTCTCCCTTCTGGCTCCGGCCTTCACCCTAGGCCTGCCTCGTGGAGCTGAGCTCAGGCTGAGCCACAGCTCCCTGTCAGCCCTCTCTGGCTGAACTCCTTCTCTCTCTCAACACACTCAACTGCCTCCTAAGATGGCCCCCACCTTTTATCTGCTTTACTGTGTCTGAGCTCAGGTGACCTGCAACCAATGAGCTCCTTCCTATGCTCCAGAAACCATCCCCTTCTGCTCCTACATCACAGGGTTCTCTCCCCCCTCCCCACTCCAGCCAGGGACATGGTCAGTTGTGCCTGCATATATATAAATGGGAGCACCGTCGAGCTGTCCCCCGGAAATGGGGTGTGTGTGGTGTATACAGCTATCTGAGCCCTGGTCCATACTCCATCCTTACCTGGGAGTGAAATATCACACCTCTGGTTGAGGTGCAATACCCCTGTAGCAACCGAACCCTCGGGGCGCTACACTATCAGTGCTACTTTCAAGGAATGGAGACATCATCTAGAAGTAGCAGCTCAACAAATTGTTATTTTAACTGACCATCGTAACCTTGAATTTATCAGGTCTGCCAAATGTTTGTCCCCCCCTCCAGGCTCGATAGAGTCGCTTTCTTAACCGATTCAACTTTATCTCTTACAGACCTGGCTCTCGTAACGGTAAGGCTGATGTTTATTTAAGATCTTCTCCAAAGATCCTTCTACAGCAGCACCACCAAAAACTATTCTGCCTGAGTCCAACTTCCTGGGGGTGATCCGTAACAAAGACTTGCTGGAAGATATACGGGAAGCATACGAGACAGACCCAATTCTTCTGCATCTAAAAGATGATACTATGAAGGAAATAGCCATATGATCCCTTGCTGTTTTTGTAAGTTTGCCCACTGACAAAGACATGAACAGTCTATAATTTTAAGGGTAGGTTAATTTTAACATTGAGAGATAGAATATCCCAAAAAAAATCAAGAAAATCACATTGTATAAATTAGATACATTTATTTGCATTTTGCAGGGAGAAATAAGTATTTGATTCCTCTGGCAAGCCACACTTAATACTTGGTGGCAAAACCCTTGTTGGCAAGCACAACAATCAGACGTTTTTTGTAGTTGATGATGAGAGTAGTCCTGTGTCCTTAGCAGAGAAAGACCCCCAAAACACAATTTTTCCACCTCCATGCTTGACAGTGGGGACGGTGTTCTTTGGGTCATAGGCAGCATTTCTTTTCTTCCAAACACGGCGAGTTGCGTTAATGCCAAAGAGCTCAATTTTTGCCTCATCTGACCACAGCAGCTTCTCCCAATATCTCACAGAATCATTCAGGTGTTCATTGGCAAACTTCAGATGGGTCTGCACATGTGCCTTCTTGAGCAGGGGGACCTTGCGGGCACTGCAGGATTTTAAACCTTTAAGGCGTAATGTGTTACCAAAGGTTTTCTTGGTGACTGTAGTCCCAGCTGCCTTGAGATCAGGGCCGGCGTCAGCACCCGGCGTACCCGGGCAAGTGCCAGGGCCCTGGAAAATCAGAGGGGCCCACCGCCCACTCACTGTCGGGGCCCTGGCCGCTTCCTCGGCACCTGTTCAGGGACGCAGGCGCTGCTTGATTGCCGGCACTCCCCCAGACATGGCCGCGCACTGTCCGGCTGTGTCTGCTAGTAATGACGCGGCAGGGTCGACGGCACTGCACCTTTAATTGTGCTTGTGTGTCGCCCCTGCCGCGTCATTACTAGCAGACACAGCCGCACAGCGCGCGGCCATGTCTGGGGGAGTGCCGGCAATCAAACACCGTCGGAGCGGAGGTCCTACACAGATGGGCGGGAGGGGCCCGGACCCGACCGCAAGTGGGCCCCTCTGATGTTCCAGGGCCATGATGGCTGTGACACGCCGGGGGCCCTGCACTGCCCCATACCTGAGAAGCTGCTGGACAGGACACTGGACCGGGGACAGGTGAGTGAGGCTTCCCCAATCCCCATATTAAAAATATTTGTAATGGGTCTGTGTGAGTGCATGTATGTGAATGTCAGTGTGTATGACTGTGTATATATATTTGTCTGTTTTATATATGTCTTTAAGTATTTGTGTAAAAATGTGTGCATGTCTGTATGTGTACATATCTGTGTACCGTGTGTGCGTGCATATGTCTGCGTACCGTGTGTACATATGTCTGCGTACCGTGTGTGCGTGCATATGTCTGTGTACCGTGTGTGCGTGCATATGTCTGTGTACCGTGTGTGCGTGCATATGTCTGCGTACCGTGTACATATGTCTGTGTACCGTGTGTGCGTGCATATGTCTGTGTACCGTGTGTGCGTGCATATGTCTGTGTACCGTGTGTGCGTGCATATGTCTGCGTACCGTGTGTGCGTGCATATGTCTGTGTACCGTGTGTGCGTGCATATGTCTGTGTACCGTGTGTGCGTGCATATGTCTGCGTACCGTGTACATATGTCTGTGTACCGTGTGTGCGTGCATATGTCTGTGTACCGTGTGCGCGTGCATATGTCTGTGTACCGTGTGTGCGTGCATATGTCTGCGTACCGTGTGTACGTGCATATGTCTGCGTACCGTGTGTACATATGTCTGCGTACCGTGTGTGCGTGCATATGTCTGCGTACCGTGTGTGCGCGTGTCTGCATATGTGAAGGATGAGGGGGCAGGCTGGGCCCTGTGTACTATATATATATTTCTCCGCCGTATCTGTGCATCATGAATCGTGGTATGTGTTAAAAGGGCCCACTGAGACTCTTTCGCCCGGGGCCCAGAAAAACCTGGAGCCAGCCCTGCTTGAGATCATTAACAAGTTCCCCCCATGTAGCTTTAGGCTAATCTCTCACCTTCCTCTTGATCAAGAATACCCCAATAGGTGAGATTTTGCATGGTACCCCAGATCGATGTCGATTGACAGTCATTTTGTAGTTCTTCCATTTTATTACTATTGCACCAACAGTTTTCTCCTTCTCACCCAACATCTTACTTGTGGTTTTGTAGCCCATTCCAGCTTTGTGCAGGTCTATGATCTTGTCCCTGACATCCTTAGAAAGCTCTTTGGTCTTGCCTATGTTGTAGAGGTTAGAGTCTGACTGATTAATTGAGTCTGTGGACAGGAGTCTTTTATACAGGTGACTATCTTAGACCGCTGTCTTTAATGCAGGTAACGAGTTGATTAGGAGCGTCTAACTGGTCTGTAGGAGCCAGAACTCATAATGTTTTGTAGGGGATCAAATACTTACTTCTCACTGCAAAATGCAAATAAATTTATCTAATTTATACAATGTGATTTTCTTAATTTTTTGGGGGGATATTCTATCTCTCAATGTTAAAATTAACCTACCCTTAGAATTATAGACTGTTCATGTCTTTGTCAGTGCGCAAACTTACAAAAACATCAAGGGATCAAATAATTTCCTTCACTGTATATCTCTTACCTTTCAAAATAAAGTATGAACTCATAATCATTGCATCTATGTTCCAAAAACTGGGAGACTTAAAGTATTAAAACGAATCCATGACTCCAAGTTAGCAAGACACAAAGGAATTAAAAAAACATAAGCATTTCTGTCTCGTTTCTTTTGGTGGCCCAATTGCCAAAAAGATGGTAAACAATATTAAGTACTATTAATTAGTACGTCTTTGCGATTTCGCCCGCACACAGGCTGTGAGGGCGAGATCGCTGCCGGGTGTCAGCTGATTGTTACAGCTGACACCCGGTGCTATGTGTAGGGAGCGGTCCTGAGTATCGCGGGTGCTCAAGTGACATGCTCGAGTCTCCGCCCCATATGCTTCGCGGCCAAAAAACCTTGCGGGGATAGCCTGCCATGCACGAGCGATCCCCGCATGTTTTTTTTTGGGTGTCTAATAACCGTGAAACATGCAGGCGGGAACTCGAGCATGTCACTCGAGCACGCACAATATATGGTGCATACCTGAGTACCCGATGCAAACTCAAGTAGCGAGCACTTGCGCTCAAGACTAATGACAACTTATTCATTATGATGACCTAATGTTATCTAATTCTGTGTCGTACCTCTGGGTTCAAAATGTTCACTATACCCCTTGATAAAATCCTTGAGGGGTCTAGTTTCCAAAACGGTGTCACTTGTGGGGGTTTTCCACTGTTTAGGCACATCAGGGGCACATCCGCAAATTGTTCAAGCAAATTTTACATTCAAAAAGTCAAATGGTGCTCCTTCCCTTCTGAACCCTGCCGTATGCCCAAGCAGTGGTTTTCCCCCACATATGGGGTATCAGCTCACTCAGGACAGATTGCACAACAAGTTGCATGGTGCAATTTATCCTGTTACCCTTATGAAAATGCAAAACTGGGGGCTGAAAAACATTTTTGTTGCAAAAATGTGAACATTTTATTTTTGCGGCTCAATGTTCTAAACTTCTGTGAAGCACCTGGGGGTTCAAGGTGCTCACCACACATCTAGATAAGTTCCCTGAGGGGTCTAGTTTCCAAAATGGTGATACTTGTGGGGGGTTTCTACTATTTAGGCACATCAGGGGCTCTCCAAACGCAACATGGCATCCGCTAATTATTCATGCAAATTTTACATTCAAAAAGTCAAATGGCGCTCCTTCCCTTCTGAGCCCTGCCGTGCACCCAAACAGTGGTTTTCTCCCACATATGGGGTATCTGCTTACTCAGGAGAAATTGCACAGCAAACTGCATGGTGCAATTTCTCCTGTTACCCTTATGAAAATGCAAAATTGGGGGCTAAAAAACATTTTTGTGGGAAAAATGTGAAAATTTTATTTTTATGGCTCAATGTTATAAACTTCTGTGAAGCACTTGGGGATTAAAGGTGCTCACCACACATCTAGATAAGTTCCCTAAGGGGTCTAGTTTCCAAAATGGTGTCACTTGTGGGGGGTTTCCACTGTTTAGGCACATCAGGGGCTCCCCAAACGCAACATGGCGTCCGCTAATTATTCAAGCAAATTTTACATTCAAAAAGTCAAATGGGGCTCCTTCCCTTCCGAACCCTGCAGTGCGCCCAAACAGTGGTTTTCCCCCACATATGGGGTATCTGCGTGCTCAGGGGAAATTGAGCAACACATTTTGTGGTCCATTTTTTCCTGTTACCCCTGCAAAAATAAAAAAAATTGGGTCTAAAATAACATTTTTGTGAAAAAAGTTAAATGTTAATTTTTTTCTTACACATTCCAAAAATCCTGTGAAGCACCTGAAGGGTTAATAAACTTCTTAAATGTGGTTTTGAGCACCTTGAGGGGTGCAATTTTTAGAATGGTGTCAATTTTTGGTATTTGCTGTCATAAAGACCCCTCAAATTGACTTCAAATGTGATGTGGCCCCTAAAAAAATGGTTTTGTAAATTTTGTTGGAAAAATGAGAAATCGCTGGTCAATTTTTAACCCTTATAGCTACTTAATAAAAAAAAAATGTTGTTCCAAAATTGTGCTGATGTAAAGTAGACATGTGGGAAATGTTATTTATTAACTATTTTGTATGACATATCTCTCTGATTTAAGGGCATAAAAATTCAAATTTTGAAAATTGCAAAATTTTCAAAATTTTTGCCAAATTTTCATTTTTTCACAAATAAACGCAAGTGATATCAAAGAAATTTTACCACAATCATGAAGTACAATATGTCACGAAAAAACAATCTCAGAATCAGGGGGATCCATTGAAGCGTTCCAGAGTAATTACCTCATAAAGTGACAGTGGTCAGAATTGAAAAAATTGGCCTGGTCATTAACGTGCAAACCACCTTGAGGGGGGGTAAAGGGGTTAAAGATGGTCAAGCAATACCTGGCCGACCAAACCAGCATACTCCCTAATTCCTCTGTGACCTTCAACTATTGGGTATCAAAGCTGGACACCTGGCATGAGGTGTCCGTCTATGCGTTGGAGGTATTGTGCTGCCCTGCCGCCAGCGTCTTGTCTGAGCTGGTTTTTAGCGCTGCCGGGGGGTGGGGGGCATAACAGACAGGCGCTTTGCCTGTCAACAGAGAATGCTGACAGGCTTACTCTGATAAAAATTAACAATTCCTGGATTAGCCCCCATTTTTCCACACCACCAGATGACAGCAGCACATAAAGTGTTTTTAATGTTCAATATTTAAATGAGGCCCTACAGTTGTTGCCTTCAAGGATGTATGGATGACACTCCTTATAATTTTTTTCCTGGCTTTGCACTATGTGCAAACTCTTTATGAGTGTATAAGTACCACAACTACACTTTGTTAACTTTTTATAAGGCACTCCACTTGGTGCCTACAAGTGTGTATGGATAACCCTCTTTATAATTTTTTTTCTGGCTTTGCATTATGTGCAAAGCCTTTATGAGTGTAGAAGTACCACAACTACACTTTGTTAATTTTTTTTATAAGCAACTACAGTTGGTGACCCTGCTTGTAAATTTTGGCATGCTTTGCACTGTGTGCAGAGCTTTTATGAGTATAGGAGTACCACAACTATACTTTGTTTACAATATTTGAATGAAGCACTCCAGTTGGTGCCTTCAAGGGTGTATGAATGACCCTGCTTGTAAATTTTGGCAGGCTCTGAACACTGCAGAGCTTTTAGGAGTGTAGGAGTGCCACAACTATACTTTGTTCACAATATTTGAGTGAGGCACTCAAGTTGGTGCCTTCAAAAGTATATGGATGTCCCTGCTTGTAATTTTTGGCAGGCTCTGAACACTGCAGAGCTTTTATGAGTGTATGAGTACCATAACTACACTTTGTTCACAATATTTGAATGAGGAATTACAGTTGGTACCTTCAAGGGTATATGGATGACCCTGCTTGAAATTTTTGGCAGGCTTTGCACTTAGTGCATAGCCTTTATGAGTCTAGGAGTATCACTACATGACAATTTGCACAGAATATGTATGAGACCTTCCTTTATGTCTAATACAGGGAGTATCTCTGCCCCAGGACCACATTCTCCTCTTACCTGCCATATCACTATATGTAAGTACTCTACTACTCATATTGTTCTATTTATAGTCCTATCTCCCCACTAGGGATGCTATACATGGGTTATCTCTTAGCTGTGTCCAAAGTAATATATAGCAATGAGAGCTAACGACAGCTCATGTTCTCTATTGTCTACATACTGCGTTTAGAGAACAAATGCTGCCGAGTCTTGAGCCAGTTGTTTGTTACAAATTATTCAGAAGAACACTGTGAACAAGTTAGAACAGTCATACCTAGTTAAGTTATTCTTCACAGCCAGCAACTATGTCAGAAAGTCAACTGCACGCCAACAAACTGTTCACAAAGGACTCTGAATTTTGATAGGAACCATATATGGCCTCATTAGTATAAACACCAGAACCGAGTCTATAAGAACATTGCTTTTTTTGTTAAGGCTGTGTACAATGTACATAATAGTGCATCTAGATATGCCGATTTCAGTCCATCAATGCACCCTCCTCAAGGGCAGATCAACAATGCAAAAAAGTAATCCGATGATTAATGACGGAGATGATCGCTAATGTGATCAATCTATTCCTATATCAGTATTATAGCATCAACAGCACCTCATTCATTATGTGATTGCCGACCTGTTTTTATCAAGTGGTAAATGGGTAACAAGTGTTCCTACGAATGCTTGTTTGCGATTATCTACTGGTGAAAATGAACCCTATATGTTATAAAATGGCGAGCTCAAAGACGAGCTGATATCTCAATCTGCGAATGCACCACCACCAGCACCATTTTACAGAAGACCTCCTGGAGGTCAATCGGTACATGCGCCGCCACCAGCACCAATTTACTTAAGACCGCTGGGAAATCAATCTGCACAAGCGCCGCCTGTGGGGAGGTCGATGCTGGCGCAAACTTGAAAACGGGAGGAAAATACAGACACCAGAGGCCGAGGGGCCAATCATAAGCCAAAGACACTACCCACAGTCCCGCACCTTTGCATCGAAAGCTTATTTTACCCAAACTTCAAATGCGGATTAAACAACAACGACGATGCGGATGACTCGCCCCCTGGGCCGTGGGGCACTCGGAGCCGGGCAATCGGGAAACGATGGGGGTAGTAGTGGCAACCCGGTTCTGTGGCTCAGGGTGGTCAGACCATTGGTAGTCTGCGACGCGCTGTTGATGTGTCCGACTACACCACCCGTGGATTGCGGTCAGTGCGGACCACCGCTGCCAGGTAGACCGCTGGGGCTGATGATGTATGCAGCTGGAATAGTGTGACTCCCCACGGGAAGAGTGTGGCCCCAGGGCAGTATAATGAAAGATGGGGGTGATGGTGCAGGACGTCCCAGTAGCGTTTGTGCTGGAGGAGCAAGGAGCACACAGACAACAGGTTGCAGTCCAGGGTCTTTACTAGAACAGGTAAACTGACCCACAAACAGGCCCAGCTAGGAGGGGGCCTGGACGTCTGAGAGCAAACGGGAAATTGGCCCTGGTCACGGTGAGGGTGTAGGCCTACCGTGCTCTCTGCGCTCCTTCTGGCTATCTCCTCCTGATAGGGTAACAGCCCACGGTCCGAGCTCACCGTGTTTTCTCGCCTGTATGGCCTGCAACGTGGGTCCCTTTCTACTCCCGGCCTGGTATGGCTTTGCTGGTCCCTTCAGTTGTGGCAGAGCCTCCGGGCTTCTCAGGCCAAGGAACATAGAGTCCCCTGAGGACTGGTTATCTGCTGCAGGACGTGGAATCCTCACAGCCTCAGACACCAAAGTCTGGTAAAATGGAGTTCTTTGTCTGCCAAGACAGGCTCACTTCGTCTCTTGTCTCTGGCTTGTGGCTCTCCTACTGCCACACTTCCTCTTAGGGTGCAATACAACTGTCCCTCTCTGCTCTGGAACACGTCTCAGTCCAGAGACAGGTCATCCAGTTCTCCCTAACCCTGCCCCCAGTTCCAGCTTTTATAGGGGCAGCCTGCTCCCCCTACTGGCCTGAGACAGGAGGTATTGCATGCTAATGTTCCCCTGACTAGAGAACCTCCCCCTTGCTCTCAGACACAGCTTTATTATATTTGTGGCATCCAGGCCAGGGTGACACATTCCCCCCTAGTAAAATTTAGTACTCCGGGACTAAACAATAAACAAAGATAATATACATGACTATAAAACATTATCAGGAAAGTGACGCACAGGTTGAGTTCTTAAGGTCACAGTGTGGTCTGTGACCGGGTGTCCATCTCACCAACACAACGGGGAGCCTTAACCAGGTGGGGGTCTGTCCTACCCCAAGTCCTTCACAGTCTTAGTTCATTCCTTGGTTAGGCTCCGAACGCAGTCCATACAAAGTCCCGGTTATTAAAAGTTCATAACCTTTGAGTCCGTACGGTAACTGCAGGAAACTGAAATACACTATTAATAATCATGCAGGTAACTTGGTAAACATTTCAACATTTGGCAACATAGTTATTTACAATTTTAGTGCACCCTATATTCTCCAGCGAGCGGGTATCTGCCCCTTTGTGCTCCTGGTTGACCTCCTTAACCCACTGTCTGGTGGTGGACCAACCTGGCTTTCCCCACTAGCGTTAGGGGTACAGCTACCAGCTGGGTGTACAGGTAGGGCAGGCAGCTGTCTGCGGGTCCTTTGGCTCACCGCAGGCATGGCAGGCTCACTGTCAGCAGAGGGTTGACTCTCCTGGGCTGCTGATACAGGCTCTTCTGCCTCTGGAACTGCTGGCTCCTCTTCATCTTCCGGCTCTGTTGCAGGTTGTTGCTCAGTCGGTTGCAGGAAATGCAGGACGGGTACCACTATTTCATCGTTTCTTCGAGTCCAGGACTGAGGGAACTCTCCGAGAACGGTGCTGATCATTTCTTCCTTGTCCTCTGCGGGTTCAAGGTCATTTTGATCCTCTTCTGCACTACGGAGTTGCTTGGGGCATCTTTTGAGGTGGTCCCTGGAGACGGTACTAGTGGTTTCTCCTCCGTCCTTGGTGATCACGCACACCTTCGGGTTGTCGTGGTCAGACTGCAGTACGGTGTAGGGTTCCCTTTCCCACTGGTCGTCCAACTTATGTAGCCTTCTCTTTCGCTTCAGGACCTGCTCACCAGGTTCTAGGGGACCAGCAGGGGCGTGTTGGTTGGTTGCCTCTCTCTCACCTGGGCCAGGCTCTTCTGCACACTCTCCTGTACCTTCTTGTACTGCAGTTGCCTTTCCGTATTCCAGTCCGCATCCGGGGAGGTGTCCTCAGGTGTTAGGACTCCCATCTCCAGGTCTACGGGCAGCTTACCTGGTCTAGCTCTCATCAGGTAAGCCGGGGTGCAGTTTGTAGCATTCACCGGGATATGGTTGTATAAGTCTATTAGATCCTGCAGTTTTTCTGGCCACAGGCTGCGTTCCTCCAGGGGCAACGTCTTCAGGAGATCAATGACTATATTGTTCATTTTCTCACACATCCCGTTGGTTTGTGGGTGGTAAGGCGTTGTCCGAATCTTCTTACAGCCATAGAGGTTGCAGAACTCTTGGAAGATTTCAGCCTCGAACGCTGGACCCTGGTCTGTCAGGACCTGTTCCGGATACCCGTGTGGATGGCAGAAGTATTGCTGGAAGGCTCTGGCCGCCGTTTGGGCTGTCAAGTCTTTTACCGGGACCACCACTAGAAAACGGGAATAGTGGTCCACGATTGTCAGGGCGTAGATGTATCCTGACCGGCTTGGAGCCAGTTTGACGTGGTCCAGAGCTACCAGCTCAAGAGGCTGCTGGGTGACGATGGGCTTCAAGGGCGCCTTTTGGCTGGTGCGGTCTTTTCTCCTTAAGTTACAAGGGCCACAGTCCCGGCACCACTTCTCTACAGCCCCTCTCATGCCGACCCAAAAGAACCGTCCTCTTAGCAAGAACTCCAGTTTCTTCCAACCAAAGTGCCCTGCTCTGTCATGGTAAGCCCCCAGGACCATAGCTGCATCCCACCTTGGGACCACGACTTGCCAGGTCAGCTCGTGCGTCCGGTGGTTGACAAGCCTTCTGCACAGCTTGCCTTCATAGAGGAACAGCTTGCTCTTCTCTTTCCATAGCTGCTTGGCTTCCTCTGGGGCATCCGGATCTAAGCGGGCATCTTCCCGGGTCAGCAGATCTTTCACCAGGCGGATGGCAGGGTCACTATCTTGGGTCTCGGCCCAGCTGTGGTGAGGTAGGGGATTGATCATAACGGTTGTTAGATCTTCCTCCTTCACATGGTGGGAGTATTGAGCGGCTCCATACCGGTGAAACGCGGGGAGTTCTACCTCCTCCAGCTCTTCTGGGTCTTCGTCACCTTCAGGTAAGTGAGGCATTCTCGATAGGGCGTCAGCGTTGGCATTGGTTTTACCTGCCCGGTACTTGATCACGAAGTCATAATTGGAGAGACGGGCCATCCACCGCTGTTCCAGGGCACCCAGTCTCGCATTGTCCAAGTGTGTCAACGGGTTGTTGTCCGTGTACACGGTGAACTTTGCGGAGGCCAGGTAATGCTTGAAGTGTTCCGTTACAGCCCACACCACTGCCAAGAATTCTAGCTTGAAGGAGCTGAAATTCTCCGGATTCCTCTCGGTGGGCCTCAGCTTCCGGCTGGCGTACGCGATCACCCTTTCTCTGCCCTTTTGGTTTTGTGACAGTACGGCTCCCAGTCCCACATTACTGCCGTCTGTGTAGAGAATAAAAGGCTGGCCATAATCAGGGTAGGCCAGGATCTCATCCCCGGTGAGGGCCATCTTCAACTGGCGGAAGGACTCCTCTTCCGGTTTATCCCGCTTGAAGGGTGGCTTTTGGCTTCTGGACTTAGACTGTCCTATCAGGAGGTCCTGCATAGGAGCTGCCATCTTAGAGAACCTGGGGATGAACCTTCGGTAGTAGCCTACCAAACCGAGGAACTGCCTCACTTCTTTGATGTTCGAGGGGCTTGGCCAGCTCTTGATTGCCGTGACCTTGTCAGGGTCGGGGGCTACTCCTTCCGCACTTACCACGTGCCCTAGGTACTGGACCTTTGGTTTCAACAGGTGACACTTTGATGGTTTCACCTTCAGGCCATAGCCTGCCAGGGCTTCGAACACCTCGGCCAGGTGCTTTAGATGGTCCTCGTAAGTCTTCGAATAGACGATCACGTCGTTCAGGTAAAGGAGGACCGTCTCGAAGTTTCGGTGCCCTAGACAGCATTCCATCAGCCTCTGGAAGGTCCCTGGTGCGTTGCAGAGCCGGAAGGGCATACAGTTGAACTCGCTCAGTCCCATCGGGGTGGTGAAGGCAGTCCTCTCTTTGTCAGCCTCTGCCACAGGAACCTGCCAGTACCCGCTAGTAAGGTCCAAAGTAGAGAAGAAGTTAACTGATTTTAGTGCGGCTAAAGACTCCTCTATTCTAGGCAGTGGATATGTGTCTTTGTGGGTGATACGGTTGATTTGTCTATAGTCCACGCACATTCTCATGGTGCCGTCTTTCTTTTTTACTAGCACCAGGGGGGCTGCCCAGGGGCTACAGCTATCTCTAATGACCCCAGATTCTTTCTCTCTTTTATTGGTGGGTGGCTTCCTGTGGGGATGTGGTGTTCTATCCCTTTTACTCTGCCGAAGTCTAGCGGGTGCTTACTAAAGACTCTCTCGTACTCCTGTACCACCCGGTAGACTCCTTGTTTTTGGTGCAGGGGAGTGGAGTCAGCCCCCACATGGAGTTTCTGGCACCAGTCCTCCTTTTGTTTCTGGGAGCCATTACCCTCCACCTGAGGAGATGGAGGCAAAGGCTCCACGGCCCTGATAGCTTTGTGTTCGACAACAAACAGTTTGGCAAGTGTAGCGTACCTGGGTAAGTGTACCTCTCTCTCCCCAATGTTGAGAATGCGAACGGGCACCCTCCCATGGCGGACATCAACCACCCCCCTGGCTGTCAAAATGGTGGGCCTGCTGTCTGAGTACACGGGTTCTACCATGGCTTGGTAGACTCTACCTCTCAACCCGATTGCAGTCTGACACCAGATCATCATTTCACTTTTGGGAGGCATGGAAATGGGGAATGGGTCACTCATTCTTACGCTACCAATCTCACCACCAGACAGTTCTACCTGCTGCCGTCTCATCAGGGCTTTTATCTCCTTGTTGAGGACTCTGTGTTGGCTGGAACTAGCATTCACCGCCACCTGTTGTAGAATTACAATTACTTCTGAAAGACAATTTTCAATCACGTTAGTACCCACAGTTATTTTAGGGTGACTTTCACGACGGTCAATGTCCACAATAATCACTCCCTGTGCCGGTAGTTCAACTTTACCAATTTTAATGGTCATCTCCTTGAACCCCATCTGCGGCACGGGTAAGCCATTACTGGCGATGATGCTCAAGTTACTGTCTGGATACCGTGTGATATCAGCATCAGTCCAATACTGCTTAAAAAGTACATAAGGGATAGTGGTTACTTGCGACCCAGTATCCAGCAAGGCGCTCATGGGGATACCGTCCAGCACCACGGGTAAAACCGGGAACCCCCCCAACGTACTTGTTACGCCAATTGTAAGGGCATGGTGACCTTATGCCTGGGGGTTGGCCCTCTGCCCCAGATTGGACCAGTTTAAATTACAGTACCTGGAAATGTGTCCGGGCTGGTTGCATCGACGGCAAATGGGCTGTCCGTCCTCTGCGTAGCGGTCTGTGGGCCTCCCTCGGAACGACGGGATCCTCCTCTGTCGACGCCACGGGACATCCTCCGGACTTGAAGCCAGCTCGATGGGTCTCAACGGGTCCACTTGTAACGCCTGGACGGTCCTGGTCAATGCCGCAACGCTCTTGGTCAGCTCCTGGACTTGATGATGCAGATCTTTCGACGGGGCTTGGTTCAGGGCCTGTGCATCGGCCCCCACAGAGTCCATAGAGGAGGGCGCCACCTCCTGGTGGTAGGTGAGAGCAGGGCGCCGGGGGTTTATAGCGCCACTTGTTGCGGGTTCACGGAGCACCCTTATGGCCCTGTCCTTAAATTGGGCAAAGGTCAGATCAGGGTTCTGAAAGAACATGAGGCGCAGCTGGGTCCTGTGGGCGCTAGACAGCAGACCTTCTGTAAACTGTTCTGTTAGTAGCTTATCCGTATCCTGCATGCTGCCAGGGTCAGCTTGTTGGATGGCCCTCAAGGCTTCCTACAAATTTAGGGCATAGTCTCTGATACTGTGCTGTGCCCGCTGCTTACATCCATAGAACCTCATTTTAATTTCAGCGGAGGTACGTGTGTCAAAGGTACCCCGCAGCCGGGCCAGAATACCCTTCACAGTTCTTTTCTCCTCAGCGGGCCATGACTTTACCTCCCTTTGGGCTGCGCCAGTTAACTGCCCTGTTAGTATGCTAACCTTCTGTTCCTCTGTCAGGGGGTAGACTTGGAACAAACTGTACAGCCTTTCCTTAAAGTCAGTTAGGGCATGGGGCTCCCCTGAAAACTTAGGCAGCCAGGCTGCTCCAGGGATGTAAGGCAGGGGAAATGGCATCACCGCTGCTGCAGCTGCGCTGGTGGTAGTGGGCGCCTCCGTGTCCGACATCTTCCTCCCCCCTAGTTAAGTGTGGCCTACCTTCCGACGATCCTCTTCTGTAGGCCGTGGCTCCGCTGATGCTGCTCCGGACGAGGACCTTGCGTCGCGTCCTGGTGACGTCAGCGTCGCTCTCTCTCCCTTCCAGGACCTTGCGCAGCGTCGGTGCGTGAGGCGGAGTTTCAGGTCTCGCGCGGTATGGACGTCCACGCCCCTCTTCTTCCCGCGCGGCTTCCTGAAGATGGCGTCCAATGGCGGGAAAACGGCTGAAGATGGCGGGAACCGACAGAAGATGGCGGGAGACGGCTGAAAATGGCGGGAAACGGCTCCGGATGGCGGGAAACCTCTTCTTCAGGTACGTGTACAGTCTTTTTCAGGCACGCAATACCCGTTTGTGGCGGGTTGGTTACAATCCTGCCGACTACGCCAAAGCTGACTCGCCCCCTGGGCCGTGGGGCACTCGGAGCCAGGCAATCGGGAAACGATGGGGGTAGTAGTGGCAACCCGGTTCCGTGGCTCAGGGTGGTCAGACCATTGGTAGTCTGCGACGCGCTGTTGATGTGTCCGACTACGCCACCCGTGGATTGCGGTCAGTGCGGACCGCCGCTGCCAGGTAGACCGCTGGGGCTGATGATGTATGCAGCTGGAATAGTGTGACTCCCCACGGGAAGAGTGTGGCCCCAGGGCAGTATAATGGAAGATGGGGGTGATGGTGCAGGACGTCCCAGTACCATTTGTGCTGGAGGAGCAAGGAGCACACAGACAACAGGTTGCAGTCCAGGGTCTTTACTAGAACAGGTGAACTGACCCACAAACAGGCCCAGCTAGGAGGGGGCCTGGACGTCTGAGAGCAAACGGGAAATTGGCCCTGGTCAGGGTGAGGGTGTAGGCCTACCGTGCTCTCTGCGCTCCTTCTGGCTATCTCCTCCTGATAGGGTAACAGCCCATGGTCCGAGCTCACCGTGTATTCTCGCCTGTATGGCCTGCAACGTGGGTCCCTTTCTACTCCCGGCCTGGTACGGCTTTGCTGGTCCCTTCGGTTGTGGCAGAGCCTCCGGGCTTCTCAGGCCAAGGAACATAGAGTCCCCTGCGGACTGGTTATCTGCTGCAGGACGTGGAATCCTCACAGCCTCAGACACCAAAGTCTGGTAAAATGGAGTTCTTTGTCTGCCAAGACAGGCTCACTTCGCCTCTTGTCTCTGGCTTGTGGCTCTCCTACTGCCACACTTCCTCTTAGGGTGCAATACAACTGTCCCTCTCTGCTGTGGGACACGTCTCAGTCCAGAGACAGGTCGTCCAGTTCTCCCTAACCCTGCCCCAGTTCCAGCTTTTATAGGGGCAGCCTGCGCCCCCTATTGGCCTGAGACAGGAGGTATTGCATGCTAATGTTCCCCTGACCAGAGAACCTCCCCTTGCTCTCAGACACAGCTTTATTATATTTGTGGCATCCAGGCCAGGGTGACACACGGACTTCTTTACTAAAGGTATCTATTTAATCTGTATAACAGCGCCATTATGGTCTTTAAACTGATTAACAGGATTTTATTATGTTATCTATTAAATGAGCTTTCTCTACCATAATTCGCCACCAAACAATGATCTATATGAGCCTGCCTTCGGAGACATCAAGAACAGGTCAATTTTAGTTCCATTTGTAGAGAAAAACAGACCACACATGAGTTTGGGCACCATGTTAAGCATAGGCATTTGGAAATGCCCCAGAATTATGCATCTAACATATCCAATAGACTTCTATTAGCCTAGTGATTCCTAACTGTATTACCATGAGGGAACTCCTGCTCCTTATTTTTACTGAAAGGAAACTCAGTATTGAGCAGTGCTTTTACAGCTGTGAGCCCTTACCAGGGAGGTGCCATCCATTTCTAGTGAGCAAATAGCTGGTGATGCTGTTTTTAAAGCAGTGATCACGTTTAACATTACTTTATATTGTCGCACCAATCTCTGGTTGTAGAAACATTACTGACTACTTTTGTGCTTATTTTGATGTTGTACTGGATTCAGGAGGAAAAGTTTAAAGTGTACCTCCAATTTATAAGTGTTCCATAAATTAATAGTACAAGACATGATAGGAAACTTTGTAATATATCTTATAGGAGAGCTTGATACTCCACTTATGAGGCTTCTTTCCTTCCTTTAAACCACTGGCTCCTACACTGTTCACTCTCTCTAAGTTCACTGATCAAATTTGTCTCAAGAGAGGAAATGACTTTTCATCTGCACTGACGGATCAGATTACAGTTGCCCATAGAAAACTATTGCTAAGGTGGAGGATGCAGGAAACTATTTGAAGTAACTGAAATTTTTGCATGGACTACCATTAGAGGTAATGCCTAAGCTTGACTACATTTATCACCATGTCTGCAGTGTCAGAAACAGAAGCAAATGAATGCCAAAACACTTTTCTCCTGACACAGGGCCGGGGCCCTGAGCAGGCGGGGGGCCCACTCGCCGTCGGGCACCCCGCCGCGCTATGGGACCTATGAGCGGAGGAGAGCGGTGTCAGCGCCCGCTCCCCCCTGCTTGCTCAGGGCCCCGGCAGCCGGTGAAACAATACTTACCTCTCCCCGTGCCTCCGCAGCAGCTCCCGTCTCTTCCGCGTCCTCTGACTGTGACGTCTCAGGTCAGAAGGCGCGGTGACGTCTTTAAACCACGCTCTCTCCTGAGCCGTCACAGCGCAGAGCAGGAAGACGCCTGCGACGCTGGAGCCCAGAGCAGCGGCAACTAGTGAGGAGAAGTGAGGTTAGTATTTGATTTTTTCTTTTAATGTATGGAGTCATGGGTCATTATAAGGGAGGGAGGGTGTGTAACATCCTGCTTGGGGCATTATAAGTGAGGGGGGGTGACATCCTGCATGGGGCATTAAAAGGGGGGGGGTGACATCCTGCATGGGGCATTATAAGGGGGGGTGACATACTGCATGGGGTATTAAAAGGGGGGAGTGACATCCTGCATGGGGCATTAAAAGGGGGGAGTGACATCCTGCATGGGGCATTATAAGGGAGGGGGGTGTGACATCCTGCATTGAGGCATTAAAAGGGGGGGTGACATCCTGCATGGGGCATTAAAAGAGGGGGGTGACATACTGCATGGGGCATTATAAGGGAGGGGGGTGACATCCTGCATGGGGTATTAAAAGGGGGGGGGAGAGACATCCTGCATGGAGCATTATAAGGGAGGGGGGGTGTGACATCCTGCATGGGTCATTATAAGGGGGGGAGAAATGACATCCTGCATGGGGCATTAAAAGGGAGGGGGAATTGACATCCTGCCTGGGGCATTATAAGGGAGGGGGGTGACATCCTGCATGGGGCATTATAAGGGGGGGTGACATCCTGCATGGCGCATTATAAGGGGGTGACATAATGCATGGGGCATTATAAAGGGGGGTGACATCCTGCATGGGGAATTATAATGGGGTGACATAATGCATGGGGGATTATAAGGGGGGTGACATCCTGCATGGGCAGTATAGGGGGGGTGATATCCTGCATGGGGCATTATATGGGGGGGACAGCCTGCATGGGGTATTATAAGGGGGGAACAGCCTGTGTGGGGCATTATGTGGGGGGAACAGCCTGCATGAGGCATTTTGTGGGGGGAACAGCCTGCATGGAGCATTATATGGGGGTCAGTATTCTGTATGGAGCATTATATGGGGGCCAGTATCCTGTATGGAGCGTTATATGGGGGCCAGTATCCTATATGGAGCGTTATATGAGGACCAGTATTCTGTATGGAGCATTTTATGGGGGCCAGTATTCCGTATGGAGCAATTCGCCGGTTTCTGAGCTATTGTGGAATTTACAATAGATATCGGTCATGTAATGTAAGAAGTAAAATCTTTGGCCTTGTACTATATATATATATATACTAGCTGTACTACCCGGCTTCGCCCAGGTTAATAACTGCTGTTAGCAAAATAGAATGTGTTAACAAAAATTTATTCTCCACACAAAAACCACAAAACAAATAGATAGAAATGTAATTATTAAAAGGCAAAAACTAAGCTAATAGAAGCATTTCACAACATATATTTCAACACCAGAGATATTCCACACAGATTTAACTAAATTGGCCAAGTAATGTGAAGTAATCTTCTACTCTTTATTCGAGAGCCTTTTGATAAAAGACATTCTTAGTTCTTCCTTCAGGTGCAAACACGAACAGATTTTTGGCTGTTCCAACTCTTGAACAGGCCACATAAAGTTGACCATGAGAAAAGCATGGAGATTGTAAATCGATTCCAACTACTTTCAAGGACTGTCCCTGAGCCTTGTTGTTGGACATAGCAAATGGCAGTCGAACAGGAAACTGGAGGCGTTTAAAATCTAAAGGCAAATCATGTGGAATGAGAAGAATTGTTGGAATGAAAACATCTTCTCCTGTGGCACATCCTGTCAAAATGGTTGCCTCAATTACATGTGGAAACAGGTTCTTAATCAAGAGTCTTGTTCCATTACACAGCTTTGGTGGATCCAAATTTCTCAATAGCAGAATAGGTGCTCCAGGTTTTAGAAGGAGGTTGTGAGGAGGAAGTCCTTGTGGCTCCAAGGAGTTGAGGAACTCGGTTGGATAAAATAATGCTTGAGCAGGGTCTATTAATGTATCCACTGACTTGTAGGTTGTGCACACACCTGGAAGGAGATTTAGAATTTGAAGATTGATCTTGTTGACACTGCCATTTTTGGGAGCTAGAATAGCCTTTTCACACAGCCAGCAAGAATTTTTGAAGTGGAGTTGAATGTTTGCAAAAACCTTTGCTTTCAACTCCTCAATGGAAGTCACAATGCAACAAAAGTTGCTTGGGAAGGTGATCTGTCCAGTGGTTGAGTTTACTGGTGCCTTGCCACCTCCAATAGTCAACAGCTGGCTTGAAAACAGTCCAGCATAAACATCGCCTGTCATGTAGACCCTCATGTTTGTGTTCAGTGACATTTTCTTTACTTTTCTCCAAAGGTACGATGCTTTGAGACAGGCATTCAGTTCGTCTGCAGGGGTTGATCTTGGAATAACAGGTAGTGTTTGGCGGAAGTCACCTGCCAAAGCAACAACTACTCCTCCCATGATATATTTGTTGCTACGCAGGTCTTGCAACAGTCTGTCCACTGCTTCAAGAGCCCTTTGGTGTGACATGGTGCATTCATCCCAAATGATGGCACTGTATTTTTGAAGCAATTTGGACAGTCCTGATCCCTTGGCAATATTAAACACGGGGCTGTCACTATGAGACAGGTTAAGTGGTAGTTTGAATGTCTAATGTGCTGTCCTGCCACCTTTTAAAAGCGTAGCTGCAATTCCAGAAGATGCCACTGCAAGTGCAATCTTTTTTTGTTGTCGAAATTTTGCCAGGAGCAAGTTGATCACAAATGTCTTTCCTGTTCCACCTGGAGCATCAAGGAAGACAATCCCACCTTTGCTGGTTTCACTGAAACTTAAAATGTAGTTATAGGCGTCCCTTTGATCTGGTACCAATATTGGCTCGTTCTGAGACACAAATGCTGTCAGTTCATCAATTTTGTAGTTTGTTTCTAGGAAAATCTCCCTACACATTTGGATGCCTTCAGGATTTCTTATTGGAGCAGGCAAACCAAGCAACTGTAAGGCTTTTCCTGACATTGCTATGCACTGATCTTCAAGGAGCATTAAAGTTTCATTGAACATTTCCTCAGTGAAGTTGATGAGTTGCTGAGGATTTTCCCTTCTAATCTGCATGAGGATGTCCTCACTGAGATCAGTTTTGTACTTTGTCCAAATCTCAAGAGGATTTGAAATGCTACAGGTTGTTAGCATAATAGCAAAGAGGTGTCTTAGTCGCTTTGGGGTTTGTGTGGCTGCTGCTTCACTGAGGGTCATGTCCCAGTGTCCATCATTTTCCAAAAGTCCTCTTTGGCAAGCTTCCCTGAATGTTTCACACACATGGCCTCCGACGGTCTTCAGGTCAGAAAATGATGTAGGGCCTTTGACAACATGAAGTAACATGCGCAGGTAGAAGCACTCTGCATTTGACGGATGAACAGTGTAGACGCGACCAAGAGTATCAGTTGCTTTCACCCCTGGATAGCCTTCAATATCAAGCCCCTGTTTCCTCCGTTCCAGTGTTTTTCTGGAGGCATTCCAAGTGTAGTACTTTGGTAAATCACAGTAGAGAATTGTTTTTTGCAAAAGGGTCTTGTTGACACAACTCAAAAAATGCCAAGAGGGTGGTCTTAGGTGGTTTTAGGAGCTGCTGCTGCAAGTTTGCTGGGTTAAAGTAAATTCTCTGTCCATTTTCCAAGTGCACACTCAGATGCACAACTGGTGGGTAGCGCTCATGAATGGAAAATCCTAGTATTCTCCAAACAGCTTCATTGCTGCTTATGTACCTGCCCATCTGGAATGCCTCTACTTCATCAATAATAGGTCCATTTTTCTGTAGTTCAAAAACTGCTTGATCACTTCCTTTATGGACATATTTGCAGATATACTTGATTGATTTCACAGAGTGGCAAGATTCGACATTTATGTGGGCCTGGAAGATTTTTGAGAGCAAAGGGTTGTAAGGCACTACCCACCTGTTGTCAATTTCTATCTCTTGGAGTGATGATCCAACACGCATTTTGAGCTTTGCTATGAAACCACCATCCCCTGGCTTTCTTCTTCGGTAGACTGGATATCGATCTTGTCCTGTTTGGGTTTCTTGGACCAGGGATCGTGGGTAATGCATTGAACACCTGCCATCAATCATACAGGGAGAATTTTTGTTCATACTCCCACACGGACCATGGATCATGTTTTTTGTGATGGTGTCAAACAGCAATGGGTCAATCTGAGGGTCTGGCAATTCGGCACTGATGATATTGTCAATTTCGGTAGGCTGTATTTTTTGCTTCAGCCAAATCAAGATGTGGGCGTGAGGAAGGCCTCTTTTTTGCCCTTCAACTGAATACATCCAGCACTGATGTGATTTTGTGATGAGATTAGTCATTTTTGAAAGTTTCTGTTTGAAAACCCGAGCAATAAGGTCATGGCGATTCACTGTTTTTTGGCCCGGCAACAGGTGCCCTCCAATTTCCTCCCAGGCAGGATTGCAAGTAAAGGTGATGAAAAGATCTGGATGGCCATACTTTCTCACATAAGTCATTGCATCCTGTGTGTATTCATGCATGTGTCGTGGGCTTCCAGTGACAGTTGATGGAAGAATAACCATTTTCCCCAACTCTTTTGGATCAGCATCATTTGCAACAGCATCTCTAAGGTGGATATATTCCTCTGCCCTGAGCTTCTTTTGATTTAGTCTGATATATAAAAGGCGTTCACTCTCAATCTTTGCATACATGTCAACAATAAATTTGTGGAAGAGGTGTTTGCATTTCAAGATGTGATTTTCCTTTGCAAATCTTGTCATGATCCTATATGCATAGAAGTCCATGGCAAACACTTTTTTTCCTGAATGGTTGCCTGTTGTAGGATCTGTCCGAGGTATTCCAAAGTGATAGCCATCCTGTCCCTGCCAAAAGATGATTGGATATTGCAGAGCATCATAGGACCTGTGAGTTTCTGCTGCTCGTTGCAAACTATTGTTCCTTTTCTGAAGCACAATGTCACAGCTTTGAAAATCATTACCTACAATCAAGATGGCTACCTCATCAAATGTGGGAGCATTGAAACGTCACTGATGTTCACCTTGTGGTGTTTTGTCAGCTCGAATGACAACCTTGTAATCGTCATTTGGCATGCATTCAAGTGTAGTCTTGAAAAGTTGAACATATAGATTGTTGGAGTGAAGGAACTGCTGCAAAATAGTGACAATATCAAGGCGAGTGTTAGGAATTAAAGAGCATCTCCGCTGAGCCTCTGCTTCTGCATTTCCCATAAAGAAGAGTTGAAGAAATTGAGGTTCTTGTCCTTGTAATGGAAGCAGTGAGCCAATTGAGTGGTAAACCTGTCCTTTAACTTTAAATGTCGGCATAAATCCTGTTGTAAACATTTCTTTTGTTGAACCAAATGATGTAATTTGGAAGCAGGAGTTGTACTTCCTAATGTTGTCCAAGAAATGCTTTGATATTGTACTGGTACCTGTCATCAGAGACTTTAGGAGATCTAGTGGTGACAGGAGAGGTGGAAGTTTTATTTTGCCATTTGCACAGCATAAACCTGGTGGTTCATCTTTCCATTTCAGGGCACTGCAGTACATGCAGACCACATCCATTTTTCCTATCTGAACTTTAGGATTATCCTGATAGTTTATGTCTGACTGGTAACAAAAGGCAGCATGTTTCAAATCTCCAACCATTTCCTGTGCCCTGGTGGAAGAAATAGCAATTCTCTTAGTGGCAAGTCGGCCTTCTCTCTGTTGAGTTGACTCATTGGCCCTTGAGGAAGCAGCTCTTCTTCTCTTATCTGCAAGCCTCGCTTCCCTCTCTTCAGAAAGTTCATTGGCTCTTGAGGAAGCAGTTCATGTTCTCTTGTCTGCAAGCCTCGCTTCCCTCTCCTCAGAAAGTTCATTGGCCCTTGAGGAAGCAGCTCTTGTTTTCATGTCTGCAAGCCTCGCTTCCCTCTCCTCAGAAAGTTCATTGGCCCTTGAGGAAGCAGCTCTTGTTTTCATGTCTGCAAGCCTCGCTTCCCTCTCCTCAGAAAGTTCATTGGCTCTTGAGGAAGCAGCTCTTGTTTTCATGTCTGCGAGCTTCGCTTCCCTGTCCTCAGAAAGTTCAGTGGCTCTTGATAAAGCAGCTCTTGTTTTCATGTCTGCAAGCCTCGCTTCCCTCTGCTCAGAAAGTTCATTGGCTCTTGAGGAAGCAGCTGCTGTTCTCATGTGTGTCAGCCTTGTTTCTCGGTCTTCACATTTTTCATTGGCCCATAATGCAGCTTTTCTTTTTGCATCAGCTGACATTCGTGCCATGAAATTCCTTTTCTTATGAGGCATTATTGTGGTAAAAATAGTCTGAAACTGGCAGTTTCTATATCCTCTCACATAGAAGTAATGTGACTGACATCAGCCTTTCCACCAACACACCTTAACTGATATCTTATTACCTTACACAAGCTTTGTTATACTGAGAATGTCCTTTGTTGCCTATATTAACCAATCACAGCTCAGATTAATTAACTGTAGCAAAACAGAAGCTGAGCTGTGATTGGTTGCTATTGGCAGCCTGATAAATCTTTGTGAGATGAGTTTTGTGTGTGATGAGGGTGGTATATGTGTTCAAGCACGTGGCAGAACTAACAGGTCGAACTTAATGGACGCAAGTCTTTATTCGGCTTTACTAACTATGTAGTGTGTAGTGTATTTTGTGTGTGTGTTCATATCCCCGTGTGTGGTGAGTATGAGTATCCCATATCGGGGCCCCACCTTAGCAACTGAACAGTATATACTCTTTGGCGCCATCGCTCTCATTCTTTAATTCTCCCTTGTTCACATGTGGCAGCTGTCAATTTGCCTCCAACACTTTTCCTTTCACTTTTTCTCCATTATGTAGATAGGGGCAAAATTGTTTGGTGAATTGGAACGCGTGGGGTTAACATTTCGACTCACAACATAGCCTATGACGCTCTCGGGGTCCAGACGTGTGACTGTGCAAAATTTTTTGGCTGTAGCTGCGACGGTGCACACATACACACATACATACATACATACACACACACACACATTCAGCTTTATATATTAGATATATTTCTCTGCGGTATCTGTGCATCATGAATCGTGGTATGTGTTAAAGGGGCCCACTGAGACTTTTTCTCCCAGGGCCCACAAAAACCTGGAGCCGGCCCTGTCCTGACATGTTGGCTAGTATATTGTTATGTTTTGATGGTTTGCTTGTTTGTTTTTTACTGTGGTTGACCATGCCTTCAAACACAGCTGTATGCAAAAATACTAGCGTTGAGCGAGCATGCTCGACACTGCTCGGTACTCGCCCGAGCATCACGCTACTCAGGATGTTCGGCGAGCACCGAGCATTTCCGGGTTACTCGGGCGGGAGCTCGTGTCTCCGCCCTGCATGTTTGGTGCTCTTTACAGAGCCAATGAACATGCAGGGATTGCCAGCCAGTCAAGGTAATGCCGCAGTCATGTTGTTTGTGGGCATTACAGTGATTGGCTGGCCGCACAGCGTCACCTCGAGCATTTAAAACCGGGCGCCGCCATCTTGGACACAGTCGCTCTGGATCAGACAGTGTAGGGACAGCGCTGCTTATTTAGGGAGAGATATATACTGCAAAATAGTTAGTGTAGGGTCTGTAAAGGCTGCCAGATCAAACAAACAGTCCTTCTCAGGACTAATATCCATCCCAGATATCAGGCAGGCAGGCTGTATAGGAGACGCAGTGGTTATACCAGCAAACGCTGCATTACAGTCCTGTGTGCTACTGTTGCTGAAATTGCTGGAATTAGCTCCAGGTCTCGGGGGCCAGGAAAAAATTCTTTATTTTTCATCTAAATCCTCTTTTTTATTTCCTCCTTCACACTGTACAAATACCCGTCTTATTAACCTTTAGGTGACCCCCCCCCCCCAAAAAAAAGTGTGTCTCTGATTTTTCAAACACAAATATATCTGTTGAAAATAGTCTGGTGTAGGCTAGAGAAATAGAAGTGTGCTTTTGCAGTTCCACGGTTCAAACCTCTGTATTATCCACTTTTGGGCCATTTATATCTAAAAAAAACAGTTTGAGTGTGTCGCTCACTGTTCAGCCGCAAATATATATATTTAAAAAAGTCTAGTATACACCAGTAAATTATAACTGTGGTTTTGCTGTTCCACGGTAAAAAATCTCTATTATCCTGCTTTTGCCATTTTTTGCCGTAAAAAAAAAAATAATAGTGTCTCCCTGATTTTTCAGACACAAATATATCTGTTGAAAATAGTCTGGTGTAGGCCCGAGAAATACAAGTGTGGTTTTGCAGTTCCACGGGTCAAATATCTGTATCATCCTGCTTTTGCCATTTTTTGCCGTAAAGGAATACAGTAGTAGTGTCTCCTGATTGTGCAGACACAAATATATCTGTTGAAAATAGTCTGATATACACCAGTAAATTTTAACTGTGGTTTTGCTGTTCCACAGTAAAAAATCTCTATTATCCTGCTTTTGGCATTTTTTGCCGTAAAGAAAAACAGTAGTAGTGTGTTCTGATTGTTCAGACACAAATAAATCTGTTGAAAATAGTCTGGTATACACCAGTAAATTATAACTGTGGTTTTGCTGTTCCACGGTAAAAAATCTCTATTATCCTCCTTTTTTTGCATTTTTTGCTGTAAAGAAAAACAGTAGTGTCTCCTGATTGTTCAGACACAAATATATCTGTTGAAAATAGTCTGGTGTAGGCCCGAGAAATACAAGTGTGGTTTTGCAGTTCCACGGGTCAAATCTCTGTATTATCCTGCTTTTTTGCATTTTTTGCTGTAAAGAAAAACAGTAGTGTCTCCTGATTGTTCAGACACAAATATATCTGTTGAAAATAGTCTGGTGTAGGCCGGAGAAATACAAGTGTGGTTTTGCAGTTCCACGGGTCAAATCTCTGTATTATCCTGCTTTTTTGCATTTTTTGCTGTAAAGAAAAACAGTAGTGTCTCCTGATTGTTCAGACACAAATATATCTGTTGAAAATAGTCTGGTGTAAGCCCGAGAAATACAAGTGTGGTTTTGCAGTTCCACGGGTCAAATCTCTGTATTATCCTGCTTTTCGCATTTTTTCCCGTAAAAATAAATAATAGTGTTTCCTGATTGTTCAGACACAAATATATCTGTTGAAAATAGTCTGGTGTAGGCCCGAGAAATACAAGTGTGGTTTTGCAGTTCCACGGTTCAAACCTCTGTATTATCCACTTTTGGGCCATTTTTACCTAAAAAAACAGTTTGAGTGTGTCGCTCACTGTTCAGACGCAAATATATCTATTTAAATTTTTCTGGTATACCCCAGTAAACAATAACTGTGGTTTTGCCATTCCACGGTAAAAAAATCTCTATTATTCAGCCTTTGGTATTTTTTCCGTAAAGAAAAACAGTAATAGTTTCTCCCTGATTGTTCAGATTGTTTAAAAGAGTCAGGTGTAGGCCAGAAAAATAGAACTGTGGTTTTCCTCTTCCACGGTTCTAATCTACTTTCTATTACCCTTTTTCCATTGATAGTGCGAGTGCAAGCTATTTTACTTCCTTTACAATGGGCAAGGCGCGTGGCAATGGACGTGGAAGTGGACATTCTGGTGATGGTGCGTGCAGAGGGCGGGGCCGTGGCCAAGGTGAAAATGTGCCACAACCAACAGCCACATCTTCTCGCTCCCACTTCTTGACCGAATTACTAGGGAAGCACAGAACAACACCAGTATTGCGAACTGATCAGTGTGAACAGGTTATTAATTGGATAGCAGATAATACTTCCAGTTACCTGGGCACCACCACCTTCGGTCTGTCTTCCACACGGTCAACTCTTAGTAGCCGTGAGTCTCGACCGCATACTCCTCCTCACCCTGATGCTCCTTCCTCCCACCATGCCGAGTGTCGTCAGACAGCAACTGATCCCACACTTGGACACTCTGAAGAGCTGTTCACTGGTCTATTTCCAGATTTGTGTCCCTCGCCTGCTCCACTTGAAGTGGTGGAAGAGGAGATCTGTGGCACCCCAGGGGTCTGGTTACCACAGTAATAGAGATATTATGTCTGAGAGCAAGTGGGAGGTTTCTCTGGTCAGGAGCCCTAAGCATGCAACACGGCCCACCCAGACCTGGGAGGGGAGGAATCTGCCCTTATAAACTGGGTCTGGGGCGGGATTAGTGAGTGAAGACTGAGACAGAGCCTGCAGAACAAGCAGAGCAGTCAGAGCCTGGAGTGAAGTTCCAGACAGAGGGAAAGCAAGAACCAGGAGTTCTGTAGGAGCAGGAGTGAGTGCCAGAGGCTGGAAGCTAGAAAGCTCGCCTTGGCTGAAGACACTAAACCCGAACACGTAGTCCGAGGCTGTGGGGACATCCAGGTCCAGCAGCAGAATCCAACCGGCAGGGGATTCCATGTCCTCTGGCCTTAGAAGCCCGGAGGCACGGTCACAAGCAAGGGACCAGCACCGCCATCGTGAAGCGGAGGCTAACGGAAGGCCCCAAGTCACCGGCCATACAGGTGAGCACCACACGGTAGACTCAGGGACGTGGGCTACTTCTACCCGCATAGAGCAAGGTAGCCAGGAAAGAGTGCAGATAGTCGGGGAGGCCTACAACTCCACCTGGCCAGGGGAGATCCTACTTGCTTACAGACTGACCAGGCCCCTACTGCTAAGCAGTACTCCCGGGAGGGTCTGCTTTATACCATCAGTAAAGACCCTGAACTGCACCACACGTCTCTGTGTTTCATCGCCGCACCAGCACCATCAGTACTGGGACGCTCACACCATCACCCCCATCATCCACACTAGCTGCCCTGAGGCAATATTTCTCCCGTGGGGAGTTATCCCATACTTGGCTGCGCATACAACATTAGCCTCAGCGGTCTGCAGCGCAGCGGCGGTCCCCACTGACCGCAATCCACGGGTGGCGTAGTCGGACATTGTTATTACCTAAGACTGCCACTAGTTTGACCGCCCTGGGCACGGACCGGGTCACCGCCACACTGAGACTACAACCCCCAGCGATCCGGCTCCGGGTATCTCCCTGCACAGCACAGGCCCAGGGGGCGCGTCAACTTTGGCGTAGTCGGCAGGATACAAACCAACCCGCAACCACCGGGTGCTGCGTGCCTGAAAAAGACTTTTAAACTTACCTGTGGCGAAGTTTCCCGCCGTCCGGAGTTGTTTCCCGCCATCGGACGCCATCTTGGACCGTTTCCCGCCGTCTTCTGCCTTCTTCCCGCCATCCGCAGCTGCTTCCCACCTTCGGACGCCATCTTCGGAACTCCGCGCGGGAAGAAGAGGGGCGTGGACGCCGAAAGACCGCAAGATCAGAAGCTCCGCCCCACGCTCCGACACTGCGTAAGGTCCTGGAAGGAAGGAAGAGCGACGCTGACGTCATCGGAGCGTGACGCCAGGTCCTCAACCCCGACGATCGACTGCGGAGCCGCGGCCTACGGAAGAAGAGCATCGCAAGGTAGGCCACGGTCCACTAGGGGGGAAGGAGGATGTCGGACACCGAGGGGAGCTCCAGCGCCACGCCGGCCGCCAGCGCAACCGCTGCTGCAGTCATGCCCTTCACCATGCCCTATATCCCGGGGGCAACCTGGCTACCCCAGTACTCAGGGGAGTCACATACCCTGAGTGACTTTAGGGAAAGACTTGATAGCCTCTTCCAAGTATACCCCCTCACAGAAGAGCAAAAAGTGAGCATTCTGGTGGCCCAGTTAATCGGGGCAGCCCAAAGGGAGGTAAAGTCCTGGTCACCTGGGAAGAAGAGGACTGTCAGAGAGATACTAGCCCGACTGAAAGACACATTTGACACCCGCACCTCAGCCGAGATAAAACTAAGATTTTACGGGTGCAAACAGCGGGCACATGAAAGTTTAAGAGACTATGCCCTAAACTTACAAGAGGCCCTGAGAGCCATTAAGCAGGCAGACCCTGACAGCGTGGGAAATGAAGACAAGCTGTTGACTGAACAATTTATTGAGGGTCTACTGTGCAAAGCCCACCGAGCCCAGTTGCGGGCTATGGCCTTACAGGACCCTGACCTGGACTTTGAACAATTCAAGGACAGAGCCATCCGGATGCTCCGAGAACCGGCACCAGGTGGCGCTGTGACCCACAGGCGCCCTGCTATCACTTATCACCCCGACGCGGCGCCCTTGTCTGCAGGGCCTGTGGGAGCTGATGCGCAGGCTTTGAACAATAACCCGGCAACAGACCTGCACCATCAGGTCCAAGAGCTGACTAAGAGTGTTGCCGCGCTAACCAGAACTGTGCAGTCTTTACAGGTCTCTTCTCCAGAAAAGATCCAGCTGGCATCCGGACCGGAGGACGTCCCGTGGCGCCGACTGAGGAGGACCCCACCGGCCAGAGGAAGACCCAGCGACAGATACAACGAGGACGGACGACCCATCTGCCGCCGCTGCAATCAACCCGGACATATGGCAAGGTACTGTCATTTAAACGGGCACAACCTGGGGTAGAGGGCCAACCCCCAGGCATAAGATCATCAGGCCCATCGAACTGGGTGACAAATACATAGGGGGACGTCCAGTCTTGCCTGTGGTACTGGATGGCATTCCTATGAGTGCCGTACTAGACACCGGGTCACAGGTCACCACCATCCCGTACGTGCTCTTCAAGCGGTACTGGAATGACTCGGACATAACCCGCTACCCAGATGACGACCTGAGCATTATCGCCAGCAATGGTCAGCCCGTGCCACAGATAGGATTTAAGGAGGTGACCATCAAGGTCGGTAAAGTTGAACTGCCAGCACAAGGACTGATCATTGTGGACATTGACCGTCGCGAGAGTCACCCAAAAATAACCCTAGTGAGCCAAAGAGTACGCAGACAGCTGCCCAGCTTACCCATAACACCTCCTACACCCTGTAGTGCAGGACCAGTTAGTGAGCTCCGTAGGTCCACTAGAGTCACTAGAGGTCAGATGCCCGCTCGCTGGAAAATCTAAACTAATGCACTGTAAATTTACCTGTTTCTTGAAAATGTTTATGGTTTATGTTTGTTGCCTGTTGTTAATTATGTTTCTCAGTTACCCTGCAGATTTATTTGGACTATCAGGTTATGGACACTGGATAACCAGAGCAATTCTTGTAGATAGTTGCACCTTGGTGCCTCTTGCGAAGACGGCCGCAGAAGAGAAAACCTGTCTGGCGTGGCCTACTTGCGGCCCAAAGTAGTTAGCTCCAGCCTTGCAGCCACGCCCAGGGCCAACACAAGGGGTTTGCTTTGGACAGGTCCCCTACTTCGCTTAAAACTTCACCTTGGGTGATATGGACACCCGGTTGCAGACACGCCGTGACCTTTAAAGAACTAAAGCTTCTTGTAAATATGTTATTGTGTTATTGTTACACCCTGCATTTATGTTTCTTTAAAAATGTGTTTAGTCCCGGAGTACTAAAATTTACTAGGGGGGAATGTGGCACTCCAGGGGTCTGGTTACCACAGTAATAGAGATATTATGTCTGAGAGCAAGTGGGAAGTTTCTCTGGTCAGGAGCCCTAAGCATGCAACACGACCCACCCAGTCCTGGGAGGGGAGGAATCTGCCCTTATAAACTGGGTCTGGGGCGGGATTAGTGAGTGAAGACTGAGACAGAGCCTGCAGAACAAGCAGAGCAGTCAGAGCCTGGAGTGAAGTTCCAGACAGAGGGAAAGCAAGAACCAGGAGCTCTGTAGAAGCAGGAGTGAGTGCCAGAGGCTGGAAGCTAGAAAGCTCGCCTTGGCTGAAGACACTAAACCCGGACACGTAGTCCGATGCTGTGGGGACATCCAGGTCCAGCAGCAGAATCCAACCGGCAGGGGATTCCATGTCCTCTGGCCTTAGAAGCCCGGAGGCACGGTCACAAGCAAGGGACCAGCACCGCCATCGTGAAGCAGAGGCTAACAGAAGGCCCCAAGTCACCGGCCATACGGGTGAGCACCACACGGTAGACTCAGGGACGTGGGCTACTTCTACCCGCATAGAGCAAGGTAGCCAGGAAAGAGTGCAGATAGTCGGGGAGGCCTACAACTCCACCTGGCCAGGGGAGATCCTACTTGCTTACAGACTGACCAGGCCCCTACTGCTAACCAGTACTCCTGGGAGGGTCTGCTTTATAACATCAGTAAAGACCCTGAACTGCACCACACGTCTCTGTGTTTCATCGCCGCACCAGCACCATCAGTACTGGGACGCTCACACCATCACACCCATCATCCACACTAGCTGCCCTGAGGCAATACTTCTCCCGTGGGGAGTTATCCCATACTTGGCTGCGCATACAACATCAGCCTCAGCGGTCTGCAGCGCAGCGGCGGTCCCCACTGACCGCAATCCACGGGTGGCGTAGTCGGACATTGTTATTACCTAAGACTGCCACTGGTTTGACCGCCCTGGGCACGGACCGGGTCACCGCCACACTGAGACTACAACCCCCAGCGATCCGGCTCCGGGTATCTCCCTGCACAGCACAGGCCCAGGGGGCGCGTCAACTTTGGCGTAGTCGGCAGGATACAAACCAACCCGCAACCACCGGGTGCTGCGTGCCTGAAAAAGACTTTTAAACTTACCTGTGGCGAAGTTTCCCGCCGTCCGGAGTTGTTTCCCGCCATCGGACGCCATCTTGGACCGTTTCCCGCCGTCTTCTGCCTTCTTCCCGCCATCCGCAGCTGCTTCCCACCTTCGGACGCCATCTTCGGAACTCCGCGCGGGAAGAAGAGGGGCGTGGACGCCGAAAGACCGCAAGATCAGAAGCTCCGCCCCACGCTCCGACACTGCGTAAGGTCCTGGAAGGAAGGAAGAGCGACGCTGACGTCATCGGAGCGTGACGCCAGGTCCTCAACCCCGACGATCGACTGCGGAGCCGCGGCCTACGGAAGAAGAGCATCGCAAGGTAGGCCACGGTCCACTAGGGGGGAAGGAGGATGTCGGACACCGAGGGGAGCTCCAGCGCCACGCCGGCCGCCAGCGCAACCGCTGCTGCAGTCATGCCCTTCACCATGCCCTATATCCCGGGGGCAACCTGGCTACCCCAGTACTCAGGGGAGTCACATACCCTGAGTGACTTTAGGGAAAGACTTGATAGCCTCTTCCAAGTATACCCCCTCACAGAAGAGCAAAAAGTGAGCATTCTGGTGGCCCAGTTAATCGGGGCAGCCCAAAGGGAGGTAAAGTCCTGGTCACCTGGGAAGAAGAGGACTGTCAGAGAGATACTAGCCCGACTGAAAGACACATTTGACACCCGCACCTCAGCCGAGATAAAACTAAGATTTTACGGGTGCAAACAGCGGGCACATGAAAGTTTAAGAGACTATGCCCTAAACCTACAAGAGGCCCTGAGAGCCATTAAGCAGGCAGACCCTGACAGCGTGGGAAATGAAGACAAGCTGTTGACTGAACAATTTATTGAGGGTCTACTGTGCAATGCCCACCGAGCCCAGTTGCGGGCTATGGCCTTACAGGACCCTGACCTGGACTTTGAACAATTCAAGGACAGAGCCATCCGGGTGCTCCGAGAACCGGCACCAGGTGGCGCTGTGACCCACAGGCGCCCTGCTATCACTTATCACCAGGACGCGGCGCCCTTGTCTGCAGGGCCTGTGGGAGCTGATGCGCAGGCTTTGAACAATAACCCGGCAACAGACCTGCACCATCAGGTCCAAGAGCTGACTAAGAGTGTTGCCGCGCTAACCAGAACTGTGCAGTCTTTACAGGTCTCTTCTCCAGAAAAGATCCAGCTGGCATCCGGACCGGAGGACGTCCCGTGGCGCCGACTGAGGAGGACCCCACCGGCCAGAGGAAGACCCAGCGACAGATACAACGAGGACGGACGACCCATCTGCCGCCGCTGCAATCAACCCGGACATATGGCAAGGTACTGTCATTTAAACGGGCACAACCTGGGGTAGAGGGCCAACCCCCAGGCATAAGATCATCAGGCCCATCGAACTGGGTGACAAATACATAGGGGGACGTCCAGTCTTGCCTGTGGTACTGGATGGCATTCCTATGAGTGCCGTACTAGACACCGGGTCACAGGTCACCACCATCCCGTACGTGCTCTTCAAGCGGTACTGGAATGACTCGGACATAACCCGCTACCCAGATGACGACCTGAGCATTATCGCCAGCAATGGTCAGCCCGTGCCACAGATAGGATTTAAGGAGGTGACCATCAAGGTCGGTAAAGTTGAACTGCCAGCACAAGGACTGATCATTGTGGACATTGACCGTCGCGAGAGTCACCCAAAAATAACCCTAGTGAGCCAAAGAGTACGCAGACAGCTGCCCAGCTTACCCATAACACCTCCTACACCCTGTAGTGCAGGACCAGTTAGTGAGCTCCGTAGGTCCACTAGAGTCACTAGAGGTCAGATGCCCGCTCGCTGGAAAATCTAAACTAATGCACTGTAAATTTACCTGTTTCTTGAAAATGTTTATGGTTTATGTTTGTTGCCTGTTGTTAATTATGTTTCTCAGTTACCCTGCAGATTTATTTGGACTATCAGGTTATGGACACTGGATAACCAGAGCAATTCTTGTAGATAGTTGCACCTTGGTGCCTCTTGCGAAGACGGCCGCAGAAGAGAAAACCTGTCTGGCGTGGCCTACTTGCGGCCCAAAGTAGTTAGCTCCAGCCTTGCAGCCACGCCCAGGGCCAACACAAGGGGTTTGCTTTGGACAGGTCCCCTACTTCGCTTAAAACTTCACCTTGGGTGATATGGACACCCGGTTGCAGACACGCCGTGACCTTTAAAGAACTAAAGCTTCTTGTAAATATGTTATTGTGTTATTGTTACACCCTGCATTTATGTTTCTTTAAAAATGTGTTTAGTCCCGGAGTACTAAAATTTACTAGGGGGGAATGTGGCACTCCAGGGGTCTGGTTACCACAGTAATAGAGATATTATGTCTGAGAGCAAGTGGGAAGTTTCTCTGGTCAGGAGCCCTAAGCATGCAACACGACCCACCCAGTCCTGGGAGGGGAGGAATCTGCCCTTATAAACTGGGTCTGGGGCGGGATTAGTGAGTGAAGACTGAGACAGAGCCTGCAGAACAAGCAGAGCAGTCAGAGCCTGGAGTGAAGTTCCAGACAGAGGGAAAGCAAGAACCAGGAGCTCTGTAGAAGCAGGAGTGAGTGCCAGAGGCTGGAAGCTAGAAAGCTCGCCTTGGCTGAAGACACTAAACCCGGACACGTAGTCCGAGGCTGTGGGGACATCCAGGTCCAGCAGCAGAATCCAACCGGCAGGGGATTCCATGTCCTCTGGCCTTAGAAGCCCGGAGGCACGGTCTCAAGCAAGGGACCAGCACCGCCATCGTGAAGCAGAGGCTAACAGAAGGCCCCAAGTCACCGGCCATACGGGTGAGCACCACACGGTAGACTCAGGGACGTGGGCTACTTCTACCCGCATAGAGCAAGGTAGCCAGGAAAGAGTGCAGATAGTCTGGGAGGCCTACAACTCCACCTGGCCAGGGGAGATCCTACTTGCTTACAGACTGACCAGGCCCCTACTGCTAACCAGTACTCCTGGGAGGGTCTGCTTTATAACATCAGTAAAGACCCTGAACTGCACCACACGTCTCTGTGTTTCATCGCCGCACCAGCACCATCAGTACTGGGACGCTCACACCATCACACCCATCATCCACACTAGCTGCCCTGAGGCAATACTTCTCCCGTGGGGAGTTATCCCATACTTGGCTGCGCATACAACATCAGCCTCAGCGGTCTGCAGCGCAGCGGCGGTCCCCACTGACCGTAATCCACGGGTGGCGTAGTCGGACATTGTTATTACCTAAGACTGCCACTGGCTTGACCGCCCTGGGCACGGACCGGGTCACCGCCACACTGAGACTACAACCCCCAGCGATCCGGCTCCGGGTATCCCCCTGCACAGCACAGGCCCAGGGGGCGCGTCAACTTCCATGTAGCGATGCCCAAATATTTGAACAGCCACGCACACAGGAAGTCAACGCTGGCAATTTGTCACAAGAGGTGGACGATGACAAGACACAATTGCCAGGAAGTGAGGAGGAGGATCGTGGTGCGCAAGTGGAAGAGGAGGAGGTGGTGGATGATCTAGTAATTGACCCAACGTGGCAGGAGGACATGCAGAGTGAGCCCAGCAGCCCACAGAGGGAGCGAGGCAGAGTACCCCAACAGGCAGGAAGAAGCAGTGTGGTGGCCGCAGACAGAAGGTGGGCAACCGTTCCCCGTAACACCAACACGAGGGACGTTGCCAGTACAAGCGGTAGGTCTTCCAGAGTCTGGAATTTTTTTAAAGACTCTGCTGATAACCCCAAAAAGGCCATTTGTACCACCTGCCATGCCAGCATCAGCAGGGGTGACAAAACTACCAGCCTGACCACCACCAGCATGATCAGGCACATGGCAGCAAAGCACCCGACATTGTGGGGCGAACCTCAGGGTCCACGACCAGTGTCACCACTGCTTCTTCCGCTGTTGTGCGTGCAATAGAACCCCCTGTTGTGTTTTCAAGGCAATCCCCGGTCCATACTGCATGCAAAGATGCCCCCTCCTCTCAGTCTTCACTTGTTATGGCAGTTTCTCAAGAAACAGCATCAACGTCCATGTCCACGTCCCACCGCAGCATTCAATTGTCCATATCCCAGACCTTTGAACGAAAGCAGAAATTCGCAGATAACGCCCCACAGGCCACAGTCCTAAATTCGCACATTTCACGACTGCTTGCGTTGGAAATGCTGCCTTTTAGGCTATTGGAGACAGAATCCTTCCGCAACCTTATGGCGGTGGCCGTCCCTCGGTACTGGGCCCCCAGCCGACACTATTTTGCCCGGTGTGCCTTCCCCACACTATACAAACACATGTCCCAAAACATCTGCCGTGCCCTCAACAACGCAGTTACTGGGAGAGTCCACCTGACAACGGACACGTGGACAAGTACTTGTGGCCAGGGACGGTACATCTCCCTGACTGCACACTGGATAAACATAGTGGAAGCCGGGACCCAGTCGGACCTTGAGACGGAACACATCCTCCCCACACCGAGGATTGCGGACCCTATGTCAGTCAGAGTTGCCCCCACAGTGTACAGTTCCTGTGCATCATCCTCCTCCTTCTCCTCATGCTCAGCCTCCATCTCAGATATCACCACATCAGTTACAAGCTGGAAGCACTGCAGTACTGCCTCCGCCAAGCGGCAACAGGCTGCACTGAAACTCATAAGCTTAGGTGAGAAACCTCACACTTCTTGTGAGTTGTGGACAGCTGTGAAAGAGCAGGCAGATCTGTGGCTGAGACCGCTGAACCTACATCCAGGCATGGTCGTGTGTGACAATGGCCGTAACCTGATGGTGGCTTTGAGGCGAGATCACACACGTACCATGCCTGGCTCATGTGCTTAACCTCGTAGTTCAGCGGTTTCTTAAATCGTACCCCGAGTTGCCAGATCTGCTCCTCAAAGTACGCCGCCTGTCAGCTCATTTTTGCAAGTCGACTACAACGTTTGCAGTTTCCGTCACACCGACTTGTGTGTGATGTCCCCACACGTTGGAACTCTACCCTCCACATGTTGCAAAGGATTTGTGAGCAGAAGAGAGCAGATGTGAAGTACCAGCTGCAACAAGGCCGTCGATATTCAGGTCAGACTCCACACATAAGAACTCAGGAGTGGACCTGGATGTCTGACATATGAACCATCTTGACAAACTTTGAGGAGTCCACCCAGATGGTGAGTGGCGATGACGCCGTCATTAGCGTCAGCATTCCACTTGTCTGTCTTTTGCAACGCTCTCTGCAGAGAATTAAAGAGGAGGCATTGCAGCCAGAGTATGTTGAGAAGGATCAAGAAGCCGTAGCGGTCGATTATACACAGCCCAGCCTCATCTCATCCCAATGTGCATTGGGGGACAAAGAGGGAGAGGAGGAGGAGGAGGAAGAACAGGAGCTTTTATCATGCGCTGTAGACGGTAGTACCTGTACAACTGTCATACCGTTGGTTCAGCGTGGGTGGCCTGAGGACAGGGGGGAGGAGGAGGAGGAGGAGGAGGAGAGCATGGTCAGTCATCATCTTGGTGAGGACACAGAAGTCTTGCCCGTTACCAGTCTGGCACGCATGGCTGACTTTATGTTACGCTGCCTTAACGTGACCCTCGCGTTGTCAAAATGTTGGGTGACAGTCATTACTGGTTGGTGACACTGAGACTACAACCCCCAGCGATCCGGCTACAAGGAGAACTTTCACTCTCTTATTCCTGAGGTGGAGAGGTCTACAAAAATGGGGCAGTACCAGAAAGCCCTTGCTGCAGAATTGTTAAAAAAATTCCCATCTGATCACGCTAGCGGCAGAGGTCACAGTTCGTTGACCAACCAAGGCATACAAGCGATAGAGAGGCATCTCCAATCCAGCAGAATCAGGGGAACACTGTCAACGTTCTGGGACAGTTTTCTGAGACCCGCCCAGCTTACAGGCCCTGAGGCGCGGGGTACTCTCACAAGGAGTGGAAAGTTTCAAAAGATGGTGAGGGAGTACCTTGCCGACCGTACCAGCGTCCTCCGTGATTCCTCTGTGCCTTTTAATTATTGGGTATCCAAGCTGGACACTTGGAATGAACTCGCTCTGTACGCCATGGAGGTCCTGGCCTGCCCTGCCGCTAGCGTGTTATCGGAGCGTGTTTTTAGTGCCACTGGGGGAATTATAACTGATAAGCGCACTCGCCTGTCAACTGACAATGCTGACAAGCTGACCCTTATCAAAATGAACAAGGGCTGGATTGGGCCAGACTTCTCATCACCACCAAATGACAGCAGAGTAACATAAAGTCAAATCCACTGTGTTATTTCGGGAGGTGTATTCACGTGCACCGCTTCATACCCACACATGGGTATACGCTTCTTATTTTTGGCTGTTTTATGTTCTTCTCCTTATCCTCAGCCTCCACCACCACTATACCACCAGGGTGACCGTCGTCCGTGTTGCCATTATTGAAAGTTCCTCCTTCCTTATTTTTGTCAGCTTTTGCTTGGAAGGCATAAGCAAAGACTGTGGGAGACCCACTCCCCAATAATGGGAATAATATTTTTAAGACGCTGTACTGTATGGCTCTTGTAATGGGCATTAAAAGCGTCTTGTTAAGCTACTGCGACATCCACCACTATTCCGAGGGGCATTAAAAGAGTCTTGTTAAGCTATTGTGACCTCCACCACTTTTCCGAGGGGCATTAAAAGCGTCTTGTTAAGCTACTGCGACATCCAACACTTTTCCGAGGGGCATTAAAACCGTCTTGTTAAGCTACTCGGACCTCCACCACTTTTCCGAGGGGCATTAAAAGCTTCTTGTTCAGCTACTGTGACCTCCACCACTTTTCCGAGGGGCATTAAAAGTGTCTTGTTAAGCTACTGGGACCTCCACCAGTTTTCTGAGGGGCATGAAAACCGTCTTGTTAAGCTACTGGGACCTCCACGTCTCTTCTGAGGGGCATTAAAAGCGTCTTGTTAACCTACTGTGACTTCCACCACTTTTCCGAGGGGAATTAAAATCGCCTTGTTAAGCTACTGGGACCTCCACCAGTTTTCCGAGGGGCATGAAAACCATCTTGTTAAGCTACTGGGACCTCCACGTCTCTTCTGAGGGGCATTAAAAGCGTCTTGTTAAGTTACTGTGACCTCCACCACTTTTCCGAGGGGCATTAAAAGTGTCTTGTTAAGCTACTTGGACCTCCACCACTTTTCCGAGGGGCATTAAAACCATCTTGTTAAGCTACTGTGACCTCCACCACTTTTCCAACGGGCATTAAAAGCGTCTTGTTAAGCTACTGGGACCTCCACCACTTTTCCGAGGGGCATTAAAAGAGTCTTGTTAATCTACTGGGACCTCCACCACTTTTCCGAGGGGCATTAAAACCGTCTTGTTAAGCTACTGGGACCTCCACGTCTCTTCTGAGGGGCATTAAAAGCGTCTTGTTAAGCTACTGTGACCTCCACCACTTTTCCGAGGGGCATTAAAAGCATCTTGTTAAGCTACTGGGACCTCCACCAGCTTACCGAGGGGCATTAAAACCGTCTTGTTAAGCTACTGGGACCGCCACCACTTTTCCGAGGGGCATTAAAAGCATCTTGTTAAGCTACTGGGACCTCCACCAGTTTTCCGAGGTGCATTAAAACCGTCTTGTTAAGCTACTGGGACCTCCACGTCTCTTCTGAGGGGCATTAAAAGCGTCTTGTTAAGCTACTGGGACCTCCACCACTTTTCCAAGGGGCATTAAATCCATATTGTTAAGCTACTGTGACCTCCACCACTTTTCCGAGGGGCATTAAAAGCGTCTTGTTAAGCTACTGGGACCTCCACCACTTTTCCGAGGGGCATTAAAACCGTCTTGTTAAGCTACTGTGACCTCCACTTTTCCAAGGGGCATTAAAAACGTCTTGTTAAGCTACTGGGACCTCCACCACTTTTCCGAGGGGCAATAAAAGCATCTTGTTAAGCTACTGGGACCTCCACCACTTTTCCAAGGGGCATTATAACCGTCTTGTTAAGCTACTGGGACCTCCACGTCTCTTCTGAAGGGCATTAAAAGCGTCTTGCTAAGCTACTGTGACCTCCACCACTTTTCTTAGGGGCATTAAAAGCATCTTGTTAAGCTACTGGGACCTCCACCACTTTTCCGAGGGGCATTAAAACCGTCTTGTTAAGCTACTGTGACCTCCACCACTTTTCCGAGGGGCATTAAAAGCATCTTGTTAAGCTACTGGGACCTCCACCACTTTTCCGAGGGGCACTAAAAGCGTCTTGTTAAGTTACTGTGATCTCCACCACATTTCCGAGGGGCATTAAAAGCGTCTTGTTAAGCTACTTGGACCTCCACCACTTCTCCGAGGGGCATTAAAACCGTCTTGTTAAGCTACTGGGACCTCCACCAGTTTTCTGAGGGGCATTAAAACCGTCTTGTTAAGCTACTGGGACCTCCACCACTTTTCCAAGGGGCATTAAAACCGTCTTGTTAAGCTACTGTGACCTCCACCACTTTTGCGAGGGGCATTAAAAGCATCTTGTTAAGCTACTGGGACCTCCACCACTTTTCCGAGGGGCATTAAAAGCATCTTGTTAAGATACTGGGACCTCCACCACTTTTCCGAGGGGCATTAAAACCGTCTTGTTAAGCTACTGGGACCTCCACCACTTTTCCGTGGGGCATTAACACCGTCTTGCTAAGCTACTGGGACCTCCACGTCTCTTCCGAGGGGCATTAAAAGCATCTTGTTAAACCACTCTGAACTCCACAGCTCTTCCAAGGGCCATTGAAATGTTGTTTTTAATTAACTCTAACCTCCACGACTCTTCGAACGGGCATTGCATTTCCTCCTAATTTTTGGCAGCTTTTGCTTGGAAGGCATAAGCAAATACTATGGGAGACCCACTCCCCAATAATGGGAATAATGTTTGGAATATGCTGTACTGCATGGCTCTTGTAAGGGGCATTGCAAGTTCCTCCTTCCTAATTTTTGGCAGCTTTTGCTTGGAAGCCATAAGCAAAGACTATGGGAGACCCACTCCCCAATAATGGGAATAATGTTTGTAATATGCTGTACTGCATGGCTCTTGTAAGGGGCATTGCAAGTTCCTCCGTCCTAATTTTTGGCAGCTTTTGCTTGGAAAACATAAACAAATACTATGGGAGACCCACTCCCCAATAATGGGAAAAATGTTTGGAATATGCTGTACTGCATGGTTCTTGTAAGGGGCATTGCAAGTTCCCCCGTCCTAATTTTTGGCAGCTTTTGCTTGGAAGGCATAAGCAAAGACTATGGGAGACCCACTCCCCAATAATGGGAATAATGTTTGTAATATGCTGTACTGCATGGCTCTTGCAAGGGGCATTGCAAGTTCCTCCATCCTAATTTTTGGCAGCTTTTGCTTGGAAGGCATAAGCAAATACTATGGGAGACCCACTCCCCAATAATGGGAATAATGTTTGTAATATGCTGTACTGCATGGCTCTTGTAAGGGGCATTGCAATTTCCTCCATCCTAATTTTTGGCAGCTTTTGCTTGGAAGGCATAAGCAAATACTATGGGAGACCCACTCCCCAATAATGGGAATAATGTTTGGAATATGCTGTACTGCATGGCTCTTGTAAGGGGCATTGCAAGTTCCTCCGTCCTAATTTTTGGCAGCTTATGCTTGGAAGGCATAAGCAAAGACTATGGGAGACCCACTCCCCAATAATGGGAATAATGTTTGTAATATGCTGTACTGCATGGCTCTTGTAAGGGGCATTTCAATTTCCTCCGTCCTAATTTTTGGCAGCTTTTGCTTGGAAGGCATAAGCAAAGACTAAGGGAGACCCACTCACCAATAATGGGAATAATGTTTGTAATATGCTGTACTGCATGGCTCTTGTAAGGTGCATTGCAAGTTCCTCCATCCTAATTTTTGGCAGCTTTTGCTTGGAAGGCATAAACAAATACTATGGGAGACCCACTCCCCAATAATGTGAATAATGTTTGGAGTATGCTGTACTGCATGGTTCTTGTAAGTGACATTGCAAGTTCCTCCGTCCTAATTTTTGGCAGTTTTTGCTTGGAAGGCATAAGCAAAGACTATGGGAGACCCACTCCCCAATCATGGGAATAATGTTTGTAATATGCTGTACTGCATGGCTCTTGTAAGGGGCATTGCAATTTCCTCCGTCCTAATTTTTGGCAGCTTTTGCTTGGAAGGCATATGCAAAGACTGTGGGAGACCCACTCCCCAATAATGGGAATAATGTTTGTAATATGCTGCACTGCATGGCTCTTGTAAGGGGCATTGCAAGTTCCTGTGTCCTAATTTTTGGCAGATTTTGCTTGGAAGGCATAAGCAAAGACTATGGGAGACACACTCCCCAATAATGGGAATAATGTTTTTAAGATGCTGTACTGTATGGCTCTTGTAAGGGGCATTAAAGCCGTCTTATTAAGCTACTGCGACCTCCACCACTTTTCCGAGGGGCATTAAAACCGTCTTGTTAAGCTACTGTGACCTCCACGTCTCTTCAAAGGGGCATTAAAAGCGTCTTCTTAAGCCACTCTGAACTACACAGCTCTTCCAAGGGGCATTGAAATGTTGTTTTTAATTACCTCTAACCTCCACGACTCTTCCAACGGGCATTACATTTCCTCCTAATTTTAGTCAGCTTTTGCTTTTCAATGCAAAGGCAAAAACTAAGGGAGACCTACTCCCCAATAATGGGTAGAAGGTTTTTAGTACGCTGTAATCCACGTCTGTTTCAAGGGGCATTGCATTTCCTTATAATTTTTGGAAAGCCTTCCATTCCCTGCTTAGGCCAACAGTGCACAGTAGACCCAGTTGCTATAAATGGAAAAAAAGGTTTAGTTAAGGCCCTCTGACCTCCATGTCATTTCCATGGGGCATTGGAGCGCCTCAAAATTTTTGGTAGGCATTGCACTCACTGTATGCCCTATAACTGTGTAGCAGAACCGCTCCTTTTGTTACAGAAACATATCCTACAAGACATATGTGGTTGACCGGCCTGATATTGATGTGAATGGTCCCTGTTCCTCCTGCTCTTTCTCCTTTGCCACTACTCCATCCATCATTTATCACCTGAAGCTTTGTTTTAACGGGAGTCATAGAACTAGGATAGTAGCAGGAAAACATCCAGCAATCCTCGGGGGAGGTAGGATATGCGCCAAAACGCTGACCACCTCAGGCCTAGCCGCTACTACATACATGCGCTTGCATTCCATGAAAACAAAGCAGATTCTAACTTCTATCATCATCATCATGCTCCTCACCTTGGCACTCTCAACTCCCCTGATGGAGAAGCCAGGGCCCACAGGAGGAGTCTGGTTCTCTGGTGGGCTCGTCCAATGCTGCCTAAAGCAGGCCGGGCTAAGAGAAGTGTGTGGGGGGAAGTTGACAGGAGAAATAGGGGCGGCTGGGGACCGTTTATGGACACCCGCCGCCCCCAGGCGGCTGGGGACTGAGTATGGATACCAGGCCGCCAACGCAGCCATGACGTGGTGGCCAGATTCCACCTCCACATGCCTAAAAGACCAAATTTCAAGTGCAAGCAAGCATTATGGTATTGCAGCCTCGGGGTGGGTGGGTGGCTGGCTGCATACTTGCGCTTGCATTCTAAGGAATGGGGGAGGTACAATTGAACACTGCCCTGGGACAAGGACTTGAACCGGGATAGTTGCAAGTCTGCAACGACAGGCGCAGGGCGGGAGGCATCGTCGCATGCGCCATGAACGGGGTTGGCGTGCACACACTACAGCGGAATAGGCTGTCCTTCCCACTAAATGAACTGGGGAGAGCACAGGTAATGTTTTGGTATGCATGTTTGTGTATAAGGTGCACCGGGACAAATAGGGGCGGCTGGGGACCGAGTATGGACTCCCGGCCACCCCTGGTGGCTGGGGACCGAGTGTGGACACCCGGCCGCCGGGCGGCTGGGGACTGAGTATGGATACCAGGCCGCCAACGCAGCCATGACATGGTGGCCAGATTCTGCCTCCACATGCCTAAAAGGCCCAATTTCAAGTGTAAGCAAGCAAGCAGTATGGTATTGCAGCCTGGGGGTGGGTGGGTGGCAGGCTGCATACTTGTGCTTGCATTGCAAGGAATGGGGGAGGTACAATTGAACACTGCCCTGGGACAAGGACTTGAACCGGGATAGTTGCAAGTCTGCAACGACAGGTGCAGGGTGGGAGACATCTTCGCATGTGCCATGAACGGGGTTGGCGTGCACACACTAAATGCACTGGGGAGGGCACAGGTAATGTTTTGGCATAAACGCTTGTGTATAAGGCACACCGGGACAAATGGGGGCGGCTGGGGACCGAGTATGGACACCCGGCCGCCCCCTGGTGGCTGGGGACCAAGTGTGGACACCCGGCCACCGGGCGGCTGGGGACTGAGTATGGATACCAGGCCGCCTACGCAGCCATGATCTGGTGGCCGGCGTCTGCCTCCACAAGCCTAAAAACCTCATTTCAAGTGCAAGCAAGCAAGCAGTATGGTATTGCAGCCTGGGGGTGGGTGGGTGGCCGGCTGCACACTTACGCTTGCATTCCAAGAAAACAAAGCAGATGCTAACTTCTATCATCCTCATCATGCTCCTCACCTTGGCACTCTCAACTCCCCTGATGGAGAAGCCAGGGCCCACCGGAGGAGTCTGGTTGTCTGGTGGGCTCGTCCAATGCTGCCCTAAAGCAGGTCAGGCTAAGAAAAGTGTGGGGAAGGTTACCGGGACAAATAGTGGCAGTTGGGGACTGAGTATGGAGACCTCAATGCCGAAGCAGCCATGAGGTAGTGGCCAGCTTCGGCCTCCTCCAAACTATAAGGCCCAATTTCAAGTGCAAGCAAGCAGTATGGTATTGCAGCCTTGGGGTGGGTGGGTGGGTGGCAGGCTGCATTTTTGCGCTTGCATTGCAAGGAATGGGGGAGGTACAATTTAACACTGCCCTGGGACAAGGACTTGCACGGGGATAGTTGCAAGTCTGCATCTTCTGATGGGGCAAGGATCACTTCTGATGAGCACACTTTTAGGCAGTGACCTGGGTGTCAGAGATGCTTCTAGAGGTCTTCCCCATGCTGTTCCCATGTCTTTTCACACAGCACATGGCCAGATAAGGTTGTAAAATGTTAAAATGACATTTCCCGTTGAATGCATTTGTCACGGTTGAAAGCAATACAAAAGTGCAAAAACGCATAAAAAATGCTACTTGTGAACATAGCCCAAGGTGTGTAGGAGTATTTTTTTTGTTTGTTATTTATTTTACCTTATACACAAGTCTTTACCCTGGAAAGGAACTTTCTTAACATATTTCACAGGAAAGCAGTTTCAGTTTAGTTTTTGAACGTTTTATTGTGAGCCCTTAAAAGTGGCTTAATACCTCTGACCACGTTGTTGACAGCAGTGACCTGGGGGTCAGAAAAGCTTCCTGGGGCGATCCCCATGCTGTTCCCATGTCATTTGAGCACTGTCACTATCGTTTTGGGCACTTGTTAGGCTTTTAAAAGACTGCCGGGGGTGCCGCTGCAAAAATGCTCGGGTCTCCCATAGACTAACATTGGGCTCGTTGCTCAGGTTGAGCACCCGATTATCACGGCGAGCTCGGGCCGAGCTTCGAGCACCCGAGCATTTTAGTGCTCTCTCAACACTAAAAAATACTATTACATCTAGGCATATATTTTCAAGGACAAAGATTTGTCTGCACTCTTGAAACATTAACATTGGTCTTCTCCACTCATTGAACTGCACAGCACACTGACTGGAGGAAAGCCACAGTCACATACCCAGCTGACAGCATGTTTCTTTGAGAGGACAACCCTTGGGTATTTATTACTTACCGGTATCTAAGGTTCAATGATCTTATGACAGTAAAAGAAAGGGAAGAAAAAGGTAAAAATAATTAAAGGGGCTATGCAGGACTTTTTTTCCCCTATGGGGCTAACAACGCTGACTACCTGCCTGTTCCACGCCTGTGTCGCTCTTTTTCGGCTAAGGTGGCGATTCTTCTGCTCCTTTTGACCTAATGTCAAAAGAGCAGTTCTGTCTCTTCCGGTTTGTTCTGTCAACAGGGCATCACTGCCGTCATGTTAATTGACCTCCAGCTTCCCCCCTTAGATAGGCTAAGGCAGCTAAGTATATGGAAGGGCAGCATGGGAAGGACAGTGTGAAGAGGTGGCAGCATAGGGGGACAGTGTGAAGAGTGGTCTCTGTATGAAAGGGTATAGCATTGTGGGAGGACAGCTTAGTATATATAGGGGCAGCATGGCGGGGACAGTGTAATGAGAGGGCTCAGTATGAAAAAGCAGCTCATTATGGAGAGTGGGCAGCATATTGGGTAGTGTGAACAGGTGGCTCAGTATGGAGAGGGGGCAGCATGAGGGGACTTTGTGAAAAGGGTCTCAGAATGGAGAGGGATCACCTTGGAGGAGAATGTGAAATGGGGCTCAGTATGAAGAAGGGGAATCAGAGAGAGAGGGGGCAGCAATAGAGGGGGACAATGTCAAAAGGGGGCTAAGTATAGAAAAGGAGAAGCGTCGGGGTTACAGTGTGGAGGCCATAGGAGGAAGGTGTGGTGGATAAAATTCATAACGGGGCAAAATGTGGTGTAACAACACAGCATTTAATCTTAATTATCCAGATGTCTATTTTCAGTAGGTCAGGAGACATTGTCATATTATCTGAATGTTGACACTTGAGTTGATGTTTGTTGCAACTTATTGTCTGTTATCTGTGGCCTGTTGACCTGCACAGCAATGAAGGACAAACTATGTAAATTGATTAAATGCTCAATGAGAGATGATCCCCTAACACCTTTCCTCTGACCTGTGGATGATGACATGAACCACAGATGTGGATCATGTCAAAGGACCCCTATCCTTGTCAGAGAGACTTTTACAAAAACACAGCCTAGAGAGACTCTCCAGAACAGCAGCCAGGACACATGGTTCCATCAAGAGGGACACAGATTTGACTGTACAGGATGTCAGCTTAGGGGACCACGGCCCCAGCTGGAAGAACACAGATCTGCTCCACTGACCATCACTGAACCCATGGAGATATTTGGGGAAGGCAGGTTGGGACCCTCCGGTCCCCTGGCCCTATGGAGATGTTTGGGTAGCCAGGTTGGGACCCTCCAGTCACATGGTCCCATGGAGGTGTTTGGGGTAGCTAGGTTGGGACCCTCCGGTCACCTGGTCCCATGGAGATGTTTGGGGTAGCTAAGTCGGGACCCTCCAGTCACCTGGTCCAATGGAGATGTTTTGGGTAGCCAGGTCGGGACCCTCCGGTCACCTGGCCCCATGGAAACATTTGGGGAAGCCAGTTTGGGATCCTCCAGTCACCTGGTCACGTGCCTCAATGGACTGTCAGCTTACTAAACTTGTCGTTACCTCCTCTCTGTAGGTACCTGCCAAAAGCGGTGCCACTGGTGGGGGTAGTCGACCCTGGAAGCCCACGGAGTCGCAGCTGCTCTAATCCCGGCAAGTCAGCGATTCTGTAATCATGCACCATCTTGGATATTTGCTGGGACTGTTCTACAGTGCTGGCCAAAAGTATTGGCACCCCTGCAATTCTGTCAGATAATACTCAGTTTCTTCCTGAAAATGATTGCAATCACAAATTCTTTGGTATTATTCTCTTCATTTAATTTGTCTTCAATGAAAAAAACACAAAAAGAATTGTCCTAAAGCCAAATTGGATATAATTCCACACCAAACCTAAAAAAGGGGTAGACAAAAGTATTGGCACTGTTTGAAAAATCATGTGATGCTTCTCTAATTCGTGTAATTAACAGCACCTGTAACTTACCTGTGGCACCTAACAGATGTTGGCAATAACTAAATCACAGTTGCAGCCAGTTAACATGGATTAAAGTTGACTCAACCTCTGTCCTGTGTCCTTGTGTGTACCACATTGAGCATGGAGAAAAGAAAGAAGACCAAAGAACTGTCTGAGGACTTGAGAAACCAAATTGTGAGGAAGCATGAGCAATCTCAAGGCTACAAGTCCATCTCCAAAGACCTGAATGTTCCTGTGTCTTCCATGCGCAGTGTCATCAAGAAGTTTAAAGCCCATGGCACTGTGGCTAACCTCCCTAGATGTGGACGGAAAAGAAAAATTGACGAGAGATTTCAACGCAAGATTGTGCGGATGGTGGATAAAGAACCTCGACTAACATCCAAACAAGTTCAAGCTGCCCTGCAGACCGAGGGTACAACAGTGTTAACCCGTACTATCCATCGGCGTCTGAATGAAAAGGGACTGTATGGTAGGATACCCAGGAAGACCCCACTTCTTACCCCGAGACATAAAAAAGCCAGGCTGGAGTTTGCCAAAACTTACCTGAGAAAGCCTAAAACGTTTTGTAAGAATGTTCTCTGGTCAGATGAGACAAAAGTAGAGCTTTTGTGGAAAAAGCATCAACATAGAGTGTACAGGAAAAAAAAAGAGGCATTCAAAGAAAAGAACACGGTCCCTACAGTCAAATATGGCGGAGGTTCCCTGATGTTTTGGGGTTGCTTTGCTGCCTCTGGCACTGGACTGCTTGACCGTGTGCATGGCATTATGAAGTCTGAAGACTACCAACAAATTTTGCAGCATAATGTAGGGCCCAGTGTGAGAAAGCTGGGTCTCCCTCAGAGGTCATGGGTCTTCCAGCAGGACAATGACCCAAAATACACTTCCAAGAGCACTATAAAATGGTTTGAGAGAAAGCACTGGAGACTTCTAAGGTGGCCAGCAATGAGACCAGACCTGAATCCCATAGAACAACCTGTGGAGAGATCTCAAAATGGCAGTTTGGAGAAGGCACCCTTCAAATATCAGTGACCTGGAGCAGTTTGCCAAAGAAGAATGGTCTACAATTCCAGCAGAGCATTGTAAGAAACTCATTGATGGTTACCGGAAGCGGTTGTTCGCAGTTATTTTGGCTAAAGGTTGTGCAACCAAGTATTAGGCTGAGGGTGCCAATACTTTAGCCCGGCCCTTTTTTGGAGTTTTGTGTGAAATGATCAATGATTTGATTTTTGCTTCATTCTCTTTTGTGTTTTTTCCTTGCAAGCAAATTAAATGAAGAGAATAATACCAAAGAATTGGTGATTGCAATCATTTTCAGGAAGAAACTGAGTATTATCTGACAGAATTGCAGGGGTGCCAATACTTTTGGCCAGCACTGTATATGTTTATTGTCTATTTCGTAGTTCAATAAAGTATTGCTACACTGTTTTACCCTCACTCTGTGTTGTCTGAGTAGTATTCTGCCCACGGGAGACCCCCGTGAGTTCACATGTGGTGGTTATGATTCATAAGAAGATGGTGTAGCAGTCATAGTTCACAAGGGTGGACAGTGAGGCAGTCATAGCATATATATAATGGGGGGCAATGTAGGGGGAATATTTCATACAGGAGGACAGTGTAGGCAATGTACCATATTATATATATACAGCACAGACTAAAAGTTTGGACACACCTTCTCATTTAAAGATTTTTCTGTATTTTCATCACTATGAAAATTGTACATTCACACTGAAGGCATCAAAACTATGAATTAACACATGTGGAATTATATGCTTAACAAAAAAGTGTGAAACAACTGAAAATATGTCTTATATTCTATTTTCTTCAAAGTAGCCACCTTTTGCTTTGATGACTGCTTTGCACACTCTTGGCATTCTCTTGATGAGCTTCAAGAGGTAGTCACCGGAAATGGTTTTCACTTCACAGGTGTGCCCTGTCAGGTTTAATAAGTGGGATTTCTTGCCTTATAAATGGGGTTGGGACCATCAGTTGTGTTGTGCAGAAGTCTGGTGGATACACAGCTGATAGTCCTACTGAATAGACTGTTAGAATTTGTATTATGGCAAGAAAAAAGCAGCTAAGTAAAGAAAAACGAGTGGCCATCATTACTGTAAGAAATGAAGGTCAGTCAGTCTGAAAAATTGGGAAAACTTTGAAAGTGTCCCCAAGTGCAGTTGCAAAAACCATCAAGCGCTACAAAGAAACTGGCTCACATGTGGACCGCCCCAGGAAATGAAGACCAAGAGTCACCTCTGTTTCTGAGGATAAGTTTATCCGAGTCACCAGCTCAGAAATCGCAGGTTAACAGCAGCTCAGATTAGAGACCAGGTCAATGCCACACAGAGTTCTAGCTGCAGACACCTCTCTTCAACAACTGTTAAGAAGAGACTTTGTGCAGCAGGACTTCATGGTAAAATAGCTGCTAGGAAACCACTGCTAAGGACAGGCAACAAGCAGAAGAGACGTGTTTGGGCTAAAGAACACAAGGAATGGACAATAGAGCAGTGGAAATCTGTGCTTTGGTCTGATGAGTCCAAATTTGAGATCTTTGGTTCCAACCATCGTGTCTTTGTGCGACGCAGAAAAGGTGAACGGATGGACTCTACATGCCTGGTTCCCACCGTGAAGCATGGAGGAGGAGGTGTGATGGTGTGGGGGTGCTTTACTGGTGACACTGTTGGGGATTTACTCAAAATTGAAGGCATACTTAACCAACATGGCTACCACAGCATCTTGCAGCGGCATGCTATTCCATCCGATTTGCATTTAGTTGGACCATCATTTATTTTTCAACAGGACAATGACCCCAAACACACCTCCGGGCTGTGTAAGGGCTATTTGACCAAGAAGAAGAGTGATGGGGTGCTACGCCAGATGACCTGGCCTTCACAGTCACCAGACCTGAACCCAATCCAGATGGTTTGGGGTGAGCTGGACCGCAGAGTGAAGGCAAAAGGGCCAACAAGTACTAAGCATCTCTGGGAACTCCTTCAAGATTGTTGGAAGACCATTTCCGGTGACCACCTCTTGAAGTTCATCAAGAGAATGCCAAGAGTGTGCAAAAGAGTCATCAAAGCAAAAGGTGGCTACTTTGAAGAACCTAGAATATAAGACATATTTTCAGTTGTTTCACACTTTTTTGTTAAGTATATAATTCCACATGTGTTAATTCATAGTTTTGATGCCTTCAGTGTGAATATACAATTTTCATAGTCATGAAAATACAGAAAAATCATTAAATGAGAATGTGTGTCCAAACTTTTAGTCTGTACTCTATATAGCAAAAGAGTATAAAACCTAACTTTATGGATATAGTTAGAACTCAATATACAGTAAATCAATAATATTAATAAAGTGCGTGTAGTGCCAGTGCTCATAAAAATTGTCACAATCTCACCCAATTTGCCTATGATGTGTCACGGGTGGGTCAGAAGTGACAGACAGTCGCCCTGCAGTTGGTTGCAGGAGATATCTTCGTTTGGCATTACAGACACCTTCTTAGAAGCTGTCTCTCTAGGACCCAGCGGCTACCTTCCTCTGGCTAATTAACACTCTGGCCTGGGTGTATAAATACCTGCTGTTTGTTGAGGGAGGTGATGATGATATTCACATGACCCCTTGTGAAGGCTCAGAGCAAGTGCTTTACTTCTTCCTCTCTGGTGCTATGAGGACGGGTGTTCATCTCTCTGAAGTCAACTAAAAGCTAAGCTATCTTCCCTTGTTTGTTCCCCCTTTGTTGTCCTTAGTTGTCAGTGGGGATCGACTAGCACTCATCCCCTTCCTTCCCTCCTTCCCTAGCCAGGGCCAAACGCCAGGGAAAGACAGGGTGAGGTTCACGTGCGGCGATTGGTGAAGAAGCAATATAGGGATGTTAGTGGAGAGAGGGTGATATTAGATCAGCCTAGGAGGTCTCTACTCCCCCTTTCCCAAAAGTCTGGGCTCCCTTTCCCTCTTCCCTTTGTGTTGTACTAAGTTTTTCCCACACCTTGCGTGACATGATGACCTGAAGGCAATGTCTTATCCCATTTGTCAGACAGTGCAGCACTCTGCATGTCAGCTTGGAGGTGTCTTCTGCCACTGCAGCACCATCCATTTTATTATTTTTTTCTATGTATACCCCCTATATGCTGAACTTGTAGATCTACTGTAATGATAAGTACACTGCCCTGATGAGGCCTCGATATTGAGGCAGAAATGCATTGCTAGGGCTTTGTGGCTTTTTGTTTGGGGTACAATTTATAGGTAACACTTGGGTACTGCCCTTGTAAGGGCAGGAAACAAACAGGGCACGACAGGGGTGATCAGATGTACACTTTTTTCCCTGTGCTGGACCATCTGTCTCCGTCCTGAGGACATCGGCTTCAAGTCATCATAGGCGAATTGGGTGAGATTGTGACATTTTTTATATATTTTCTATGAACTAGTGTTTGACTAAAGCCTTCAATACGCAGTTCAGTCGTTCAGCCGGCAGCTATCTTGTTTGACTTTCTCATACATAAGAAAGCTCACTCTACCTAGAACAAAAGAATTTGCAATAAAAAATACAAATACAGCGCCTACAACAATCAGTATTGCCATGGTATTTCTAATGATGATTTCGCATTGGCAGTCCTACTACTAGAATAGTACTAATAGCAATAATTATATTGTACTACTACAACTGCTAATATTTTTTAAGTCAACCATATTATATTTCAGGGCCTAGTTGTAGAAGTACAATTAAGAGTAATGTTATACCAAAAATAGTACAGTCGTATGATGCAGTATTTTGCAGTTTATGAATATATTTTGATAAAGTCTCAAAAAAAATCATTGGTTTTCAGTAAACTAAAAAACAAGCTGAGGTTGGCAAGTCTGCAAGTGATACAAAAAGAGTCGTCAAATTATATAACGTTTCCAGCCAGTTCTTTCTCACTGACCAAAAAATTTATCAAGGTGGCATGCAAAATGTATCATTTGTTTTTAGAGTCAGAACGAATCTAGCAACCACTTCCATTAATTTTTATGGAACCTAAAATAATAAACTCATCAGTTTATTTACCAGTTAAGTCTCATAGAAATTCTTGAGTCCTTTGATTTATCTGTCATGATCCAATAACAAATTAATATTTTTTAAAAAGATAAACATCAAAAACAGACACTAGTGTATTGTGAATTTACCTCAACTTATGCAATAGGAAGCAAAATTGTAGAACTTGTAGAAGTAGAACTTGCCAGGACCCTTGATTGTCTTCCTAAAGTGAATACACATCATAAATGAATATACCAGCATGACATATGCTTCATACTATATTTTACCCTCTCTTAATAAAACACAGAAACACATATCATCCCTGACATCTCAACACCCGAGGAAAATCAGTCATACATAAACCTGTCAAATTGATTTTTTTTTATAATGTGATCCATGCATAAAGTGTAATAATAATAATAATAATAATCTTTATTTTTATATAGCGCTAACATATTCCGCAGCGCTTTACATACATTATCGTCACTGTCCCCATCGGGGCTCACAATCTAGATTCCCTATCAGTATGTCTTTGGAGTGTGAAAAGTAATTTAACTCAGAGTACTGTACCCAGTACTTCATGCTTCACAAGTGAAAAAAAACTTGCATAATTAAGTATATTAGCCCTCAAAGTACATGCCACTCAGTCTACTAGGACCACATAAGATCCAGCCAAAGCAAAGTGAATTATTATATAAGCAAGTGACAAGTGCTTTTAAAAGGAGCCTATGACTTGTACTACTAAGGATATATATACTGTAGCTGTCACTAATATGGGGATTGTGCCTGGGACTGTTTTCTGAGGAATGTGGTAGGCAGTGTTATGGAAATTGGAGTTGAAACAGTTATAGGACCACGTGGCTTGAGTTGCTATATAGGTTCTCACTGCTATTGTTGTGGAGGTACAGTGGCTAAAACATTTAACCCCTTTACCCCCCAAGCCTGTTTTCATGTCCATGACCAGGCCGAATTTTACAATTCTGACCAGTGTCACTTTATGTGGTAATAACTCTGGAACACTTCAACGGATCCCACTGATTCTAACACTGTTTTTTGTGACATATTCTACTTCGTGATAGTGGTAAAATTTGTTCAAAGTAAGTTACGTTTATTTGTGAAAAAATTGAATTTTGGTGAAAATTTGTAAAATTTTGCAATTTTCAAACTTTTAATTTTTATGCACTTAAACCAGTGAGTTATGCCACACAAAATAGTTAATAAATAACATTTCCCACATGTCTACTTTATATCAGCACAATTTTCGAAACATAATTTCTTTTTGTTACTAAGTTAGAAGGGTTAAAAGTTGATTTCTAATTTTTCCAACAAAATTTACAAAACCATTTTTTTAGGAACCACATCAAATTTGAAGCGATTTTGAGTGACCTATATGACAGAAAATACCCAAAAGTGACATCATTATAAAAACTGCACCCCTCAGGGTGCTCAAAACCACATTCAAGAAGTTTATTAACACTTCAGGTGTTTCACAGGAATGGAATGGAAAGTGGAAGGAAAACATGAACATTTAACTTTTTTTCACAAACATGTTACTTTAGACCCAAATATTTTTATTTTCACAAGGGTAACAGGATAAAATGAACCCTAAAATTTGTTGTGCAATTTCTCCGGAGTATGCCAATACCCCATATGTGGCGGAAAACTACTGTTTGGGGGTATGGTAGGGCTCGGGAGGAAGGAGTGACATTAGACTTTTAGAGCGCAAAATTGTCTGGAATCATTATCGGACGCCATGTCACATTTGGAGAGCCCCTTATGTGCCTAAACAGTGGAAACATCCACAAGTGACCCCATTTTGGAAACGAGACCACCCAAGGAATGTATCTAGATGTGTTGTGAGCACCTTGAACCCCAAGGTGCTTCACAGAATTTTACAACGTTGATCTGTGAAAATTAAAAACAATTATATTTCCCACAAAAATGTTGTTTTAGCCCCAATTTTTTTTCATTTTCACAAGAATAGCAGGAGAAAATGGACCCCTAAATTTGTTGTGCAATTTCTCCTGAGTACAACAATAACCATATGTGGTCAAAAACTACTTTTGAGGCACAGTGCAAAGCTCAAAAGGAAAGAAGCGCCATATTGGAGTTAAGATTTTGCTGGAATGGTTTGAGGGTGCCAGGTCACATTGGCAGAGACCCCGAGGTGCCAGAACAGCAGAAACCCCCCATAAGTAACCTCATTTTACAAACTACACCCCCCCAATGAATTCATCTAGAGGTGCAGTGATCATATTGACACCACATGTGCCTCACAGAATTTTATACCATTGGACGATGAAGAAAGAATAATTAAATTTTTACCACCAAAATGTTGTTTTATCACCAAGTTTTAAATTTTTCTAAGGACTAATAGGAAAAATGGACCTCAATTTATTGGTAAAAATTTCTTCTGAGTGCGCCAATACCCTACATATAATCAGGAAATACTTTTCAGGCACAGTGTAAAGCTCAGAAGGGATGGAGCGCCATATTATAGTGCAGATTTTACTGTTATGGTTTGTTGGTGCCATGACCCACTGGGAGAGCCCCTGAGGTGCCAGAACAGCAGAACCCCCATAAGTGACCCCATTTTACAAACTACACCTTTCAATGAATTCATCAAGGGGTGCAGTGATCATATTTACACCACAGGTGTGTCATAGAATTTTATACCATTGGGCAGTGAAAAAAAAATAACTGCATTTTTACCTCCAACAGCGAGGCTCGAGAGGGACGCAGCGCTATTTTCCTCCTGGACAGCAGATTTTAATAGAATAGTTTATGGACTTCATATACAGAGCCCCCCCCCCCCCCCAAGTGACCCCGTTTTGGAAATGATAACCCTTTAGGAATTTATCTACAGGTGTAGTGATGATTTTGACACCATGGATGCTTTCCAGAAACAAGCAGCAGTGGATGTTGCTGAGTGAAAATTGCAAACTGCCGTTGTAGTGACCAGTACGTTGTAGAGCCCAGTACATTATGCCCAGCTTGTGCTTCTGGAGACACGTGCCCGTAAATTAGGCAGGCTCTCATTGCTACTGAAATGACAAACGTGGACCCTAAATGTGATTTAGGCACACTGGGGCTCAGAAGGGAGGGGGGCATTTGGATTTGGAGGCGCAGAATTTGCTGAATTTCTTTTGGGGGGCAAGGAGCCAATATCGCTTTTCCAGAGCCTTTGTACTACCAGTAACGTAGAAGCCCTCTATATTTTATATATTAATAGATGATGGACCTAAGAGGGGACTTGATTTTTTTGTGGATTGATTTGAAGCTTTTGTTGGGAACATTTTGCATAACATTTTGGATCACATCTATCCGGCGCTATACGCTGAGCACTTACTTTGGGGTTTCCATCTAAATCTTCGAGTCACGTGATTCAGATGAGAACCCTGAGTGATCCATTCACTATAATGAGGCAGCAGAGTTACTCTGGAATCTGTCTTGCCTCTGTTCACCAGTGTCTTTGATTTCTGAAGTGCACAAAACTGTGGCGGACCACGCTTTTACGCACGCCTAAAAAGACAGACACCACAGTGTCTCCATCTGCCTCACTATAGGGAATCTTCTGCTGGGGGTTCCGTCTGAATTACGTATTTCAGAGATTTACATGGAAACCCCAGTGTAAGCGCCGAGCCTTACTGCGATCTTTGGGAGGCATAATGAACAAATCAGTAGCAGGTGAAGAATTGGTTTTATTTATTTTTTACACCATTTCTCGTGCGGTATCAGTGATTAGACGACTTTATTCTTTGTATCGGTATGATTACAGCGATGCCAGATTTATATAGTTTTTTTCTGTCTGGCTGCTGTCACACACTAAAAATGCTTTTTACTGCAGAAACTAGTTTTTGCATCAACATATTTTGAGAGCTATAATTTTTCCATATTTCGGCCGACAGTCCCACTATGTGACTTTCGCTTTCAGCAGCGTTGTTATAAACTATTGCAATGCAGCAGCATTGCAATGGTTAAAACTGTCAGTGCTGTACTGACACAAGCCCCTTAGACCATGCTCTGTGGATGGTCTAAGGGGCTTACCGTAGCCTGGTGACCCGAATGTCGTCATGACAACATCGGGTCACCATGTCAACGATAAGGCCCCCGTGATGACGTCACTGGAGCGCCAATCGGAGGGCCTCCTCCCTCTGCCAGCCTTCTAAATGCTGCGCTTAATATCGATCGCAGCATTTAGGGGGTTAAACTGCCAGGACACCACTTCTGTTAGTGAGTGCCAAGTGTCAGCTATGATATTAACTGAACACCTGGCAGCGATCGCTGGCACACAGCTCTTGTACGTGCAAAATCGCCAGGATGTTCAAAGTACATCTAAGGTTGGGAAGCACTTCCCAACCATGATGTACTGGGTACTTACAAGCTTGGGAAGGGGTTAAGGTTACTTTGCCATGAGCGCACGCACTGTGACTGCAATCAAGAGGCTTCTAATCATATTTAGTCCCAAACAGCACTTACAATATGCTAACACCAATACCATAGGATAAGTGTGGACTCAGTAGTATTATAAAATCCATTAATCATTATTAGTGGATTCATTAAAATGAGCAAACATGTTTAAAATATAGAGACTACAAATAAATGGCAAAAATACGGAATAAAGAAGAAACAAGGATAAAAGGTCTGGAAAATAGTCAAATAAAATGGCAGTAAACAATGCTTTGATGCTTGTGAAATCAGGTATAAAAAAGTCATCAAAAGCTCCTTTTTTGAAGTGAATTAGTGATGAGTAGCTGTATCCAAAAATGGCCACTATACAGCTATAATGTTCTGGGTCTGTATGTTGTGTAGTTATGCTGGCTGACCAGTGGGGGTTGGTATGTCAGACCTCTACCAATCTGATATTGATGACCTATTCTTAAAGTAGTTCAATGGTGTCTCAATCCTGGACAGTCCCATTGACCCCGATGGGCCCCGATTTTACAAAGTGTTTACACCAGAAATTTGTCATAAAACACTTTGAAAAGGTGCAAAATTTTTGCGCAAGGCGAGGGTGTTCAAAATTGTTGTGACCCTTTGTATTTTAATGCTAGTGTGTCACCCTGGCCTGGATGCCACAAAATGTAATAAAGCTGTGTCTGAGAGCAGGGGGGAGGTTCTCTAGTCAGGGGAACATTAGCATGCAGTACCTCCTGTCTCAGGCCAGTAGGGGTAGCAGGCTGCCCCTATAAAAGCTGGTACTGGGGGCAGGGTTAGAGAGAACCGGATGACCTGTCTCAGGACTGAGACTTGTCCCGGAGCAGAGCAGGGACAGAAGGTTGTATTGCACCTAAGAGGAAGTGTGGCAGGAAGAGAGCCACAAGCCAGAGACAAGAGGCGAAGTGAGCCTGTCTTGGCAGATAAAGGACTTAATTTACCAGACTTTGATGTCTGAGGCTGGGAGGATTCCACATCCCACAGCAGATAACCAGTCCGCAGGGGACTGTATGTTCCTTGGCCTAAGAAACCTGGAGGCTCTGCCACAACAGAAGGGACCAGTAAAGCCGTACCATGCCGGGAGCAGAAAGGAACCCACGTCGCAGGCCATACAGGCGAGAGTACACTTAAAGCTCGGAAACGTGGGCTGTTACCCTATAAGAAAGAGATAGCCAGAAGGAGCGCAGGAAGCACGGTAGTCCTACACCCTCACCCTGACCAGGGCCAATCTCCCAATTGCTCTCAGACATCCAGGTCCCCTCCTAGCCGGGACTGTTTATGGGTCAGTTTACCTGTTCTAGTAAAGACCCTGGACTGCAACCTGTTGTCTGTGTGCTCCTTCGCGCCTCCAGCACTACCGGTACTGGGACTCTCACCACCATCACTCCCACCATCCATTATACTGCCCTGGGGCCGCACTCTTCCCGTGGGGAGTCACACTACCCTAGCTGCACACCTCATCAGCCCCAGCGGTCTGCATGCAGCGGCGGTTCCTAATAACCGCAATCCACGGGTGGCGTAGTCGGACATTATCAATAGCGCATCGCAGACTACCAATGGCCTGACCACCCTGAGCCACGGAACCGGGTTGCCACTACTACTCCCATCGTTTCCCTATTGCCCAGATCCGCGTGCCCCACAGCCCAGGGGGCGAGTTAGCTTTGGCGTAGTCGGCAGGATTTCGTGCCCGCAACCACCGGGTACTGCGTGCCTGAAAGAGACTTTTGTACTTACCTGTGGCGAAGTTTCCCGCCGTCCGGAGTCGTTTCCCGCCATCGGACGCCATCTTGGGTCGTTTCCCGCCATCTTCTGCCGTCTTCCCGCCATCCGCAGCCGCTTCCCGCCATCGGACGCCATCTTCGGGACGCCGCACGGGAAGAAGAGGGGCATGGATGCCGAAAGCGCGTGAGATCCGAAGCTCCGCCCCACGCACTGACGCTGCGCAAGGTCCTGGAAGGGAGGAAGAGCGACGCTGACGTCATCGGAGTGAGATGCCAGGTCCTCTACCCCGACGATTGACTGCGGAGCCGCGGCCTACGGAAGAAGAGCATCGCAAGGTAGGCCGCGGTCCACTAGGGGGGAAGAAAGATGTAGGATACAGAGGTGCCCACTACCACCAACGCAGCTGCAGCAGCGGTGATGCCATTTTCCCTGCCCTACATCCCTGGAGCGGCCTGGCTGCCCAAGTACTCTGGGGAGCCGCATGCCCTAACTGACTTTAAGGAAAGGCTGTACAGTTTGTTCCAAGTCTACCCCCTGACAGAGGAACAGAAGGTCAGCATATTAACAGGGCAGTTAACTGGTGCAGCCCAAAGGGAGGTAAAATAATGGCTCACTGAGGAGAAAAGTACCGTGAAGGGCATTCTGGCCCGGCTGCGGGGTACCTTTGACACACGTACCTCCGCTGAAATTAATATGAGGTTCTATGGATGTAAGCAGCGGGCACAGGACAGCATCAGAGACTATGCCCTAAATTTGCAGGAAGCCTTGAGGGCCATCCAACAAGCTGACCCTGGCAGCGTGCAGGAAACGGATAAACTACTAACAGAACAGTTCATAGAAGGTCTGCTGACTAGCGCCCACAGGACCCAGCTGCGCCTCATGTTCTTTCAGAACCCTGATCTGACCTTTGCCCAATTCAAGGACAGGGCCATAAGGGTGCTCCGTGAATCCGCAACAAGTGGCGCTATAAACCCCCGGCGCCCTGCTCTCACTTACCACCAGGAGGCGGCGCCCTCCTCTATGGACTCCGTGGGGGCTGATGCACAGGCCCTGAACCAAGCCCCGTCGAAAGATCTGCACCACCAAGTCCAGGAGCTGACCAGGAGCGTCGCGGCATTGACCAGGACTGTCCAGGCGTTACAAGTGGACCCGTCAAGACTCATCAAGCTGGCTTCAAGTCCGGAGGATGTCCCGTGGCGTCAACAGAGGAGGACCCCGTCGTTCCGAGGGAGGTCCACAGACCGCTACGCAGAGGATGGACAGCCCATTTGCCGCCAATGCAACCAGCCCGGACACATTTCCAGATACTGTAATTTAAACGGGTCCAACCTGGGGCAGAGGGCCAACCCCCAGGCATAAGATCACCAGGCCCTTACAATTGGCGTATTAAGTAGTGTTGAGCCACCCCCGTAGTGTTCGAGTTCGGTTCGGTTCGTCGAACACCCGTGTGTTCGCCGAACTGTTCGTCGAACTGTTCGTCGAACACCTTCGAACACCGTTAAAACCAATGGCAGGCAAACAAAAACACATAGAAACACATAGAAAACACCTTCAAAGGTGTCCAAAAGCTGACAAACTGCTCAGAAGACATAACTAACACATGGAAAAGTGACAAGTACATATAGTCATGCGAAAATAAAAGAGGTGGAGGAGTAAAAGGAGGGGGAGACACAGATATAGGCATGTCATGCCCTTCTAAAATCCGAAAAGTGAGAAGCCGACACGGCCAGTCCACTCCTGCCCGTGCCACCTCCGTGTCGCCGGGTTTGTGCCAGAGCCGCGGTGAACCCTGATGGCCAGCCCCCCTCTCCCAATACTGGTGCCTGTCCGCTGGTGGGTCGAGCGAGCCCCCCTGTGGTGGAGGCAGCTCTAAGCTTTTTAATTTAAATTGTCTCTCTAATTTGAATGAATACACTTTAAATCCATTTACAAGGATCTATTGGAGGGCAAGTCTCATGCCAGCAGCCGCGTAATTCCAGCTCCAGTAGCGTCCACTAAAGCTGCTGCAGTTAAAAAGCTTTTATAAGGATCGAGCTCGGCTGTCCACCGCAAGGCATCCTACTGCCAGTCCCAGCCCCTATGCCTTGGGGTGCCTCCTGATGCTCTTCACTGAGTATCCCATGGTCCCGAAGCATTTCCTTTGAAAAAATTAAGTGTCTAAACTACAGGTGGTGTAGCTTGCTTAACAGCCGGGATAATCCGCTGACTAGCAGACACTGCTACTAGGCACAAAGTATTTCCTGGGCTAGATGCAGTTAAAAATTTGTAATTAGATACTCTCGTTGGATGCTGAGAAAGCATTCCATAGAGTCTCCTGGCACGCCATATATGATTCTCTTAAAAAGCTTGGGGTAGGGGTCTAGGGGACCCTTTTATAGTCAAAAATCACGGCCCTGTATCACAATACGTCATCTAGGCTGAAGATAAATGGAACTGTAGCACCCTGAGGGCTCGGTTGCTACAGAGGTATTGCACCTCACCCAGAGGTGTGATATCTCACTCTCAGGTAAGGATGGAGTGTGGATCAGGACCCGACACCTGCATGCATTACACCACATTGCCGTGGGGCAGGGTGACCAATATGCCTCTGAGATGGGCACGACAGTCCCTGTCCCTGGCTGGAGTGGGGGGAGGGAACACTGAGGAAGGGGAACCCTGTAGTGCAGGAGCAGGGAGGAAGCAGTTCCTGGGTGCATTGAGAAGGGAGTATAAAAGGTGGGCACCATCTTAGTTCAGTGCAGAGAAGTCTGAGCAGAAGTGGCAGGGAGCAGGGGCTCTGCATGAGCTCTGCTCTGGAGGCGGGCCTAGTAACAGAGGCCCAGGCCTGGAAGAGGGAGAAGGAAGGAAGAGGAGCGGAGAAGGCTCCAGGAACGAGGAATGAAGGGATCCCAGGGGTGCGGACGGGCGAGTCGCCACCGCACGCCCGAATCCACCTGCGTGGAGGGGTCAGGCCAAAGGGGGAGACCGGTCCCCGAAACTAGTGGAGGCAGGAAACGACCCTCAGCTAGAAACCGGAGGCTGTGACATTTTATGTGGCGCAGCCCCTCGCTACACCTGCTAGGAAGGCACCACATAGGGTCAGGGAAACTGGCGCCAAGTTTACCAAGAGGAGGCCCGAGGCAGCCGGACAGAAGGGTTGGTAAGAAAGGCCAGACAAAGGACACACAAAGGGGGTCCTGTGAAGCGCTCCAAAGTTATCTGGGAGTTGTCTGAGCCCCTCACCTGGTGAGCACAGTACGACGTGGGCAGCCGTTACCTGCAGACGTGGTCTGGATAATAAGAACTGTGAGTAAAGGCCCTGGACTGCATCACTGACTCCGTGTCGTTACTGCTGCTGCCCTGCACCATCACCCCCATCCTCCGCATACACTGCCCTGAGGCTATACTGCTCCCGTGGGGAGTTATGCTACGCTCTGCTGCACCCACAACACCAGCCTCAGCGGTCTGCCCTGCAGCGGCGGTTCACTCTGACCGCAATCCACGGGTGGCGTAGTCGGACATTTAAACATCAAAACCACATAAATAGTTCCGCCACTGGTTTGACCACCCTGAGCCACGGAACAGGGTCGCCGCCACGAAGACTACAACCACCAGCATCCACCAAAAAGGGTCCGGCTCCGGGTGTCCCAAGGCCCAGGGGGTGCATCAGAACATTTTCATCACCTTTCACAATCACCAATGGGACAAGGCAGGGATGTCCTCTGTCCCCTCTCTTATACATCCTAGTGACGGAGCACCTGCTCTCATCAATTCGCCATAACCCCAATATTAGGTGGATTGAGGTGGGAGGCACCGAGTACAAGTGCTCTCTATTTGCTGATGATGTCCTAGTATATATCACTCAATCACATATATCCATCCATGCTGTTATGGCTGAAATAGATCACTTTGTTACATGGTCAAATTTTAAAATCAATGCAGCAAAGTCTGAGGCCCTCGATGTCTCCCTCCCCAAATCCATATAGGATTCCATCCAGTCCAACTTTCCCTTTGCCTGGCCCTCACAGGGTATCAAATACTTAGGAATTCCTATTCATAGAGACCTCTCCCATCTATGTTATCTTAATTTTGGGCCCTTTATTGAACAACTCCATACAGACCACGGTTGGCAAGTTAGAACTGTAAGATTCACTACGTGAACCACTGGTGTTTTGTGGAAAAGCACATGTACACTGCGTTCCAAATTATTATGCAAAAAGTGTTTAGGAGTGATAAGGGAAGAATTTGTTTGTTTGTCAGTTAAACTCATTGATGGTGATGTGTGTCAGGGCTCTTTATATCACTGTAAGCAATTGCAGACACCTGTGCTAATTAGTTTGGCAGGTGTGTCCAAAGAAAGGCAAGACTACTTAAGAAGGTTGTCTCACATTATTAAGCAGCCTACATTTTCTGCCAAAATGGGAAAGAAAAAGGATGTGTCGGCTGCTGAAAAGCAACAAATTGTGGAGTGTTTAGGTCAAGGCATGACTACAATCAACATTGTGCGATGATCAGGATGAAGTGTCTCGGCAATCAAGAAGTATGTAGCTGATTCACAGTACACACGTGTGCGTGCTGATAAGGGCAAATTGAGGACTCTTTCCTACAGGCAATTACGTCAGGTTGAAAGAGCAGTGGCAAAAAAGCCTTGTCATAGCAGCAGACAAGTTTTTGAAGCTGCTTGTGCCTCCAACGTCCCCCGAACAACAAGATGCAGGGTCCTTCAGAGGTTTGCAGCTGTGCATACGCCATCCTGTCGACCTCCTCTATCCACTTCACACAAGCAGAAACGGCTCCAGTGGGCCAAACATTACATGAAGACTGATTTCAAAACTGTTTTGTTCACGGATGAGTGCCGTGCAGCGCTCGATGGTCCAGATGGATGGAGTGGAGGATGGCTGGTTGATGGACACCCCACGCAAACACGGCTACAGCGCCAACAAGGAGGAGGTGGAGTAATGTTTTGGGCTGGAATCATGGGGAGAGAGATTGTCGGCCCATTTAGGATCCCTGAAGGCGCTAAAGATGAACTCCATAATGTATGTGGATTTTCTCAAACAGCACTTCCTGCCATGGTTCAAGAAGAAGAACCGTGTATTTCACAGCAAGATCATTTTTCTGCATGATAATGCACCATCTCATGCTGCACATAAAACATCTGCATCTCTGGCTGATATGGGCATAAAAGGGGACAAACTTATTGTGTGACCCCCATGCTCCCCTGACCTGTACCCCATTCAGAACCTTTGGAGCATCATTAAAAGGAGTGTCTATGATGGCGGGAGGCAGTTCACATCAAAGCAACAGCTCTGGGAGGGTATTCTGTCCTCATGCAAAACAATTGAAGCAGAAACCATCCAAAACCTGACAAATTCAATGGACGAGAGAGTTCAGAAGCTCCTTTCGAACAAGGGGTCCTATGTGAAAATGTAACATCACCTAGAATAAAGTTTTGAGTTGAAAAGTGTTTGATTTCAGTTTCTAACAACCTGCTAATGCTTATAATTTCAAAAATGACCATTTTTTTGGTCTTTATTAAAATGAAAAGGTTGATCGAAAAGTTTGGGGGACCTAAGAGTGTGGCAACCCAGTAGTCATGATTACTTTGAATTCTGACAATATGAGGGTCATGCTGCAGGTAGTGCAGCAAGAAGGCACTTATGTGTCTTGCGCATCTCGGAGCCCCAAAATTATTTTCCGGGCTAGATGCAGCTAAAAATTATTATTAATTTTAAATCTGGTGAAGCTTTAGTATAGATGGCCTAATAGGATCAGTGCTGCACACTGCTACAAAGCCCAAATTATTTTCCAGTCAAGATACAGATAAACATGATTAGTAATTTTAAATCTGGTGGAGCTTATTATAGATGGTCTAATAGAATCAGTGCTGCACACTGCTACAAAGCCCAAATTATTTTCCAGCCAAGATACAGATAAACATGATTAGTAATTTGAAAGCTTAAAACGGTTGGTAGGGTGATTTTAACCAATCATTAAGCTTTTACTCTCCCCAGGATGACACAGGGGTAGAAAAGTCGTTTCGGATCCATGATTTGTTCATCTTTATGAACGTGAGTCTGTCTACATTATCAGTGGAGAGCCGCGTGCGCTTAGCTGTCAGCACACCACCAGCAGCGCTGAACACACGTTCAGACAGAACGCTGGCTGCGGGGCATGACAAGATCTCCAAGGCGTAAGTGGCTAGCTCCGGCCATTTATCCAGATTGGAAGCCCAAAAAGAGCAAGGGTCCAGTGACACAGTCATGGCTTCAATGTTTACTTGGAGATACTCCTGTACCATCGTCTCTAGGCGTTGACTATGTGTCAGACTTCTTGTCTCCTGTGGCCTTGCAAAGGATGGGCTAAAAAAGTGGTGAAATGATTCCGCAAAATTGATGTTACCAGCAGATACTGTGGTTCTGTTACGGTTTGAGTGCTGAACACTTGACGGTCCCACGGTTGGCAAGTTGGAACTGTGAGATTCACTACGTGCACCACTGGTATTTTGTGGAAAAGCACATGTAAGATTCTGCAACAGTCTCTGCTGATACTCCTGCATGCGTGCATCCCTTTCTATGGCAGGAATAATTTCTGCAAATTTACTTTTGTACCGGGGATCTAACAGTGTGGCAACCCAGTAGTCAGGATTATTTCTAATTCTCACAATTCGAGGGTCATGTTGCAAGTAGTGCAGCAAGAAGGCACTCATGTGTGTTGCGCATCCAGGAGCACCAAGTCCCTGTTGTGTTGGTGGCGAGGTAACAATCATGCTTCCTTCCTCTGTCCTCTCCCCCCAACCTCGCACAACAGAAATGTGATCAAGGTCTCCCTCATCTGATGAGTCTTCCATCAGTTCGTCCTCCACTTCTTCCTGGGCTCCTGCACCTTCCTCACTAGTTTGGCTGCTACCATGCGCCCTGGTAAAACCATCTCCCCCACCCTCACATGCCTGCCGCCTTGGTGCTGCCGACCGTCTGGACCTTGCAGATGTTAGCCCTTCCGCATACAACTCCTCCTCCTCTACTTCCTCCACCTCCTCTTGTGCCACCACCTGACTCCGAATTCTGTTTAACATGTGCTCCAGCATGTAACTCACCGGAATAGTCATGCTGATAATGGCATCGTCAGCACTAAACATCTTCGTCGCCATTTCAAAACTGTGCAGAAGGGTGCATAGGTCCCTGATCTGAGACCACTCCTCCAGCGTGATTTGCCCCACCTCTGAATCTCGTTGGCCCAGGCTATACGTCAGAACGTATTGCACCAGGGCTTGTCGGTGCTGCCACAGTCGCTGCAACATGTGCAGAGTTGAATTCCACCGGGTAGGCACATCGCATTTTAGCCGGTGAAGTGGCAGGCCCAACGACTTCTGTAGAGATGTAAGTCGCTGAGCTGCGGGATGCGAACGGCGGAAGTGAGCACACAGCGACCGTGCCCTCTGCAGAAGGCCATCTAGTCTGGGATAGTGGGCTAAAAATTGCTGGACAACCAGGTTCAACACGTGAGCCATACAAGGCACGTGTGTGACATTGCCCCGGCGAAGGGCCGCACCCAGGTTTGCAGCATTGTCGCACACGGCCTTCCCTGGTTTCAGGTCCAGTGGAGACAACCATTCATGAAATTGGTTCTTCAGAGCTGACCACAACTCCTCAGCTGTGTGACTCACATTTCCCAAACATTTCAATGTAAAAACCGCCTGATGACGTTGAGCCCTACTGCCAGCATAGTAAGGAGGTGTGCAGGATCCCTTCTGCGCAGTTAGAAAGCTTGTGTCATGACCAGACAGGCTTTGGGTGCAGGTGGAAGACCGAGAGGAGGTTGAGGAGGCAGAAGCAGTGGAGGAACTTTGACATAAAGAGGATTGACGCACAACTCGTGGGGACGGCAAGACTTGGACAGCAGCCCCTTGTCCTGCTGTCACCATAGTTACCCAGTGCCCAGTCAGCGACATGTAACGCCCTGTCCATGCCTACTCGTCCAAGTGTCTGTGGTGAAATGCACCCTGTCACACACAGAGTTTCTCAAAGAAGCGGTGATGTTGTGTGCGACATGCTGGTGGAGCGCAGGCACACCTTTCTTTGAGAAGTAGTGCCGACTGGGCATCTGGTACTGGGGCACTGCGACGGACATAAGGTCTCGAAAATCCTCTGTGTCCACCAGGCGGAAAGGCAGCATTTCTGTAGCCAAGAGCTTGCAGATGGTGAAATTCAACCTCTTAGCTTTCTCATGGCTAGGAGGAAATGGTCTTTTACTTGTCCACATCTGAGGGACCGAGGGCTGGCTATTGTGCTTAGACGGGGTTGATAAGGGTGTCCCCGGCAAACTGCCGGTCTGTGAGGAAGATGCAGGCGGACATGTTAGGTTGCCTTGATCCAAAGGTGGTGCTATCGATGTCGGACAGCGCTCAACACCAGCTGGTGTTACCACCTCCAAAGAAAATGATGACCTGCCAATCACGCTGGCTGTTGCGGGTAAAGAGGTGGCAGGTCTGCGCCCCAAAACAGGTGTGACTGCTGTCCCCGCAGTCACAGAGGATGAAGAGGCCGCGGATGCACAAGATATGGCAGACGGTGGTTGGCCCGGCCGGCTAGGCCGCATTGTAGCACACTGAGCTTCCCACTGCAACTTATGCTTCATGTCCATGTGCCGGTTCATGCATGAAGTACTCAAACTATGTATTTTTTGGCCTCTACGTAGCTTTTGCTGACAAATGTTACAGATAACACGAGTTGGGTCATCTTTATCGATCTGAAAAAATGCCCAGGCTATGCAAGGCTTAGCACCCATGCGACCTGAAGAGCCACCACGACTTGTGGTGAGAGGCAGAGTTGTGTTTGAGGATGCAGTTGTTGACGTGCTTCCAGTACTACGTCTCTGTCCAGGAAGGCGCAACCTGACCTCGTCATCACTAGCATCTTCCTCCACCTCCTCTGCTGACCTCATCTCTTGGCTGACTGTGGGTTGACAGTAAGTGGGATCTCCAACCTCATCATCATCACCCTGTGCGTTATCACACCCGTCGTCCTCAGAGCCAACCTGTTCCTGCCCTGACAAAAAACTAAAGTTGTCGCTCCAATCAGGTATTTGAGTCTTATCATCGTCTTCCTCATTGTCTCCACCAACAGGAGTTACAGTTTGGGAATGAGGGTCTACATTATGGTCAGAACCTTCTGCGTCTGGTCCTGGATCCGACTCATAAAGATTCTGGGCATCAGTGCAGATCATTTCCTCGTCTGGATTCACAGAAGCGCTGGAGTCGACCTCTGATTCCCAGGCTATAGTATGAGTAAACAGCTCTGCAGACTCAACCATCTGTTCTACCTCATACTCAGACGGGCAGCTGGAGATTTGGGAGCTGTGAGGAAGCAAGTGCGATTGGGGTGACACCTTTGAGGACTGGAGTATTTGTGATGTTGAAGTTGAGGTGGAGGAGAGCCCACTTAAAGGAGCACTTGATATCCGTTGAAGCACCTGCTGTTTTTGTGCCTCATCTGGAATTTGTAGCGATTGGCGTGGCCGTAAGAAAGGGATCTTATCACATTGTCCGCTAAAAGAAGTAGACATTTTAGTTTGGCTGGAAGATGGTCTTTCTTCTGCAGATGTTACTGTTGCTTTAACACCTACCCCACGGACACAACCTTTTTTCCCCTTCCCAACACGCCTATTCCCCTTTCCACCAGCAGCAGGCCTTTTTCCACTCATTTTGGTGGTTAACTAATTCACAACTCTGGAGTTGTTTGCACAAAAAAACAATGGATGGGAACCGAGCAGAGCTGAGTGGCCAAACTGTGGTATTAGGCCAAAACTATTGGCTGGGTTAGATGCAGAAAAAATTATATTCAATTTGCAACCTGATGGAGGTCTGTATAGATGGATTAATAGAACAAGTCCCACACACAGCTAGAAGCCCAATATTTTTTCAGAGGTAGATGCAGAAAAAAATATATTCAGTTTGCAACCTGATGGAGGTCAGTATAGATGGACTAATACAACAAGTCCCACACACAGCTAGAAGCCCAATATTTTTTCAGAGGTAGATGCAGAAAAAAATATATTCAGTTTGCAACCTGATGGAGGTCTGTATAGATGGATTAATAGAACAAGTCCCACACACAGCTAGAAGCCCAATATTTTTTCAGAGGTAGATGCAGAAAAAAAAATATTCAGTTTGCAACCTGATGGAGGTCTGTATAGATGGATTAATAGAACAAGTCCCACACACAGCTAGAAGCCCAATATTTTTTCAGAGGTAGATGCAGAAAAAAATATATTCAGTTTGCAACCTGATGGAGGTCAGTATAGATGGACTAATACAACAAGTCCCACACACAGCTAGAAGCCCAATATTTTTTCAGAGGTAGATGCAGAAAAAAATATATTCAGTTTGCAACCTGATGGAGGTCTTTATAGATGGATTAATAGAACAAGTCCCACACACAGCTAGAAGCCCAATATTTTTTCAGAGCTAGATGCAGAAAAAAATATATTTAGTTTGCAACCTGATGGAGGTCTGTATAGATGGATTAATAGAACAAGTCCCACACACAGCTAGAAGCCCAATATTTTTTCAGAGGTAGATGCAGAAAAAAATATTTTCAGTTTGCAACCTGATGGAGGTCAGTATAGATGGACTAATACAACAAGTCCCACACACAGCTAGAAGCCCAATATTTTTTCAGAGGTAGATGCAGAAAAAAATATATTCAGTTTGCAACCTGATGGAGGTCTTTATAGATGGATTAATAGAACAAGTCCCACACACAGCTAGAAGCCCAATATTTTTTCAGAGCTAGATGCAGAAAAAAATATATTCAGTTTGCAACCTGATGGAGGTCTGTATAGATGGATTAATAGAACAAGTCCCACACACAGCTAGAAGCCCAATATTTTTTCAGAGGTAGATGCAGAAAAAAATATATTCAGTTTGCAACCTGATGGAGGTCTGTATAGATGGATTAATAGAACAAGTCCCACACACAGCTAGAAGCCCAATATTTTTTCAGAGGTAGATGCAGAAAAAAATATATTCAGTTTGCAACCTGATGGAGGTCTGTATAGATGGATTAATAGAACAAGTCCCACACACAGCTAGAAGCCCAATATTTTTTTCAGAGGTAGATGCAGAAAAAAAAATATTCAGTTTGCAACCTGATGGAGGTCTGTATAGATGGATTAATAGAACAAGTCCCACACACAGCTAGAAGCCCAATATTTTTTCAGAGGTAGATGCAGAAAAAAATATATTCAGTTTGCAACCTGATGGAGGTCAGTATAGATGGACTAATACAACAAGTCCCACACACAGCTAGAAGCCCAATATTTTTTCAGAGGTAGATGCAGAAAAAAATATATTCAGTTTGCAACCTGATGGAGGTCTTTATAGATGGATTAATAGAACAAGTCCCACACACAGCTAGAAGCCCAATATTTTTTCAGAGGTAGATGCAGAAAAAAATATATTTAGTTTGCAACCTGATGGAGGTCTGTATAGATGGATTAATAGAACAAGTCCCACACACAGCTAGAAGCCCAATATTTTTTCAGAGGTAGATGCAGAAAAAAATATTTTCAGTTTGCAACCTGATGGAGGTCAGTATAGATGGACTAATACAACAAGTCCCACACACAGCTAGAAGCCCAATATTTTTTCAGAGGTAGATGCAGAAAAAAATATATTCAGTTTGCAACCTGATGGAGGTCTTTATAGATGGATTAATAGAACAAGTCCCACACACAGCTAGAAGCCCAATATTTTTTCAGAGCTAGATGCAGAAAAAAATATATTCAGTTTGCAACCTGATGGAGGTCTGTATAGATGGATTAATAGAACAAGTCCCACACACAGCTAGAAGCCCAATATTTTTTCAGAGGTAGATGCAGAAAAAAATATATTCAGTTTGCAACCTGATGGAGGTCTGTATAGATGGATTAATAGAACAAGTCCCACACACAGCTAGAAGCCCAATATTTTTTCAGAGGTAGATGCAGAAAAAAATATATTCAGTTTGCAACCTGATGGAGGTCTGTATAGATGGATTAATAGAACAAGTCCCACACACAGCTAGAAGCCCAATATTTTTTTCAGAGGTAGATGCAGAAAAAAATATATTCAGTTTGCAACCTGATGGAGGTCAGTATAGATGGACTAATACAACAAGTCCCACACACAGCTAGAAGCCCAATATTTTTTCAGAGGTAGATGCAGAAAAAAAATATATTCAGTTTGCAAGCTGATGGAGGTCTGTATAGATGGATTAATAGAACAAGTCCCACACACAGCTAGAAGCCCAATATTTTTTCAGAGCTAGATGCAGAAAAAAATATATTCAGTTTGCAACCTGATGGAGGTCTGTATAGATGGATTAATAGAACAAGTCCCACACACAGCTAGAAGCCCAATATTTTTTCAGAGGTAGATGCAGAAAAAAATATATTCAGTTTGCAACCTGATGGAGGTCTGTATAGATGGATTAATAGAACAAGTCCCACACACAGCTAGAAGCCCAATATTTTTTCAGAGCTAGATGCAGAAAAAAATATATTCAGTTTGCAACCTGATGGAGGTCTGTATAGATGGATTAATAGAACAAGTCCCACACACAGCTAGAAGCCCAATATTTTTTCAGAGGTAGATGCAGAAAAAAATATATTCAGTTTGCAACCTGATGGAGGTCAGTATAGATGGACTAATACAACAAGTCCCACACACAGCTAGAAGCCCAATATTTTTTCAGAGGTAGATGCAGAAAAAAATATATTCAGTTTGCAACCTGATGGAGGTCAGTATAGATGGACTAATACAATAAGTCCCACACACAGCTAGAAGCCCAATATTTTTTCAGAGGTAGATGCAGAAAAAAATATACTCAGTTTGCAACCTGATGGAGGTCTGTATAGATTGATTAATAGAACAAGTCCCACACACAGCTAGAAGCCCAATATTTTTTCAGAGGTAGATGCAGAAAAAAATATATTCAGTTTGCAATCTGATGGAGGTCTGTATAGATGGATTAATAGAACAAGTCCCACACACAGCTAGAAGCCCAATATTTTTTCAGAGCTAGATGCAGAAAAAAATTATATTCAATTTGCAACCTGATGGAGGTCAGTATAGATGGACTAATAGAATGATGCTATGCCCAAAAGATTTTACTTCACTAGGTGCAGTAAAAAATTGGTATTCTATACACAGGTGGTATATCTTGCAACACAGATAGGCTACTCCACTGACTAACAGACTCTGCAATAGGCCAAAAAGGATTAGCTTTGCTAGATTCAGCCAAATGCTGTGAAAAAAACTTGCACAGCACTGGCACAGACCTGCCTGGCAAAAACTGATAGGAACTGATGTAACCTAGTCCTGAAAAGGACTCCAATTACAATTAGTCTTTACTCCCACAATCTATCTATTTAAGAGCACAGACCTGCCTGATAAAAGTCGTAGGAAATGCTGTAACCTAGTCCTTAAAAGGACTGCAATCACAACTATTCCCTACTCCCAAGCTATCTGTAGATTTGTGCGAAAATTGGCTTGAAATTAACAAGGTATAGCGCACACAGCAACAGCGGTGCCGTCTAACACGCAGCTGCAGCAGTGAGAAAATGGTGGCGACGGGGAAAATGGCTTGGTCTTATAGGGCAAGGACATGTGACATACACTGCCAATGACACATGCCCTTGCTTGTGTGAAAAAAAGCACTTCGCTCCGTGTGTGCGCTGCTGATAGGCTGACAGATTGCACCTCCCCACTGCAAATGCGGGAAAGAGAAAAAAAAATGGAGATCTTCAATGTTCCTGCAGAGATCCATCCCCTGCCCCTCCCCCCACCCCGCTGTACACTCAAACTGCGTATTAACATTAATTTTCATCATTACTGAGAAAAAATCCAGTTATGATTTTGGTGCACGAACAGTTATCGAACATAACCTCGAACAGCCGAATTTTTCTCAAATTGTTCGTATTCGCCGAACGGCTCGAACACCGCCCAAAACAGCTCGAATTTGAGATTGGCGAACAGTTCGAGTAGAACAACGCTCATCTCTAGTAATAAGTACGTTGGGGGGCGCCCGGTTTTACCCGTGGTGCTGGACGGTATGCCCATGAGCGCCTTGCTGGATACTGAGTCGCAAGTAACCACTATCCCTTATGTACTTTTTAAGCAGTATTGGACTGATGCTGATATCACACGGTATCCAGACAGTAACTTGAGCATCATCGCCAGTAATGGCTTACCCGTACCGCAGATGGGGTTCAAGGAGATGATCATTAAGATTGGTAAAGTTGAACTGCCGGCACAGGGAGTAATTATTGTGGACATTGACCGTCGTGAAAGTCACCCTAAAATAACTGTGGGTACTAACGTGATTGAAAATTGTCTTTCAGAGGTAATTGTAATTCTACAACAGGTGGCGGTGAATGCTAGTTCCAGCCAACAGAGAGTCCTCAACAAAGAGATAAAAGCCCTGATAAGACGGCAGCAGGTAGAACTGTCTGGTGGTGAGATCGGTAGCGTAAGAATGAGTGACCCATTCCCCATTTCCATGCCTCCCAAAAGTGAAATGATCATCTGGTGTCGGACTGCAATCGGGTTGAGAGGTAGAGACTACCAAGCCATGGTAGAACCCGTGTATTCAGACTGCAGGCCCACCATTTTGACAGCCAGGGGGGTGGTTGATGTCCGTCATGGGAGGGTGCCCGTCCGCATCCTCAACATTGGGGAGAGGGAAGTACACTTACCCAGGTACGCTACACTCGCCAAACTGTTTGTTGTCGAACACAAAGCTATCAGGGCCGTGGAACCCTTGCCTCCATCTCCACAGGCGGAGGGTAATGGCTCCCAGAAACAAAAGGAGGACTGGTGCCAGAAACTCCATGTGGGTGCTGACTCCACTCCCCTGCACCAAAAACAAGGAGTCTACCGGATGGTACAGGAGTACGAGAGAGTCTTTAGTAAGCACCCGTTAGACTTCGGCAGAGTAAAGGGGATAGAACACCACATCCGCACAGGGAGCCACCCACCGATAAAAGAAAGACACAGACCTGTACCCCCTGCACAGGGTCGGCTCCAGGTTTTTCTGGGCCCCGGGCGAAAGAGTCTCAGTGGGCCCCTTTAACACATACCACGATTCATGATGCAGAGATACGGCGGAGAAATATATATATATATATATATATATATATATATATATATAGTAAAATGCAAAGATTTCACTTCTTACATTACATGAGTGATATCTATTGTAAATTCCACAATAGCTCAGAAACCGGTGAATCGCTCCACACAGAATACTGGCCCCCATATAAGGCTCCATACGGAATACTGGCCCCCATATAAGGCCCCATACGGAATACTGGCCCCCATATAAGGCCCCATAAGGAATACTGGCCCCCATATAAGGCCCCATACGGAATACTGGCCCCCATATAAGGCTCCATGCGGAATACTGACCCCCATATAAGGCTCCATGCGGAATACTGGCTCCCATATAAGGCTCCATGCGGAATACTGGCCCCCATATAAGGCTCCATACGGAATACTGGCCCCCATATAAGGCTCCATACGGAATACTGGCCCCCATATAAGGCTCCATACGGAATACTGGCCCCCATATAAGGCTCCATACGGAATACTGGCCCCCATATAAGGCTCCATACAGAATACTGGCCCCCATATAACGCTCCATACAGGATACTGGTCCCCTTATAAAACTCCATACAGGATACTGGCCCCCATATAACGCTCCATACAGGATACCGGTCCCCTTATAACGCTCCATACAGGATACCGGTCCCCTTATAACGCTCCATACAGGATACTGCCCCTCATATAATGCTGCATGCAGGCTGTTACCCCCCACATAATGCCCCATACAGGCTGTCCCCCCCTTATAATGCTCCATGCAGGCTGTTACCCCCCACATAATGCCCCATACAGGCCTCCCCCTTTTAATGCTTCATGCAGGCTGTTACCCCCCGCATAATGCCCCATACAGGCTGCTCCCCCCTTATAATGCTCCATGCAGGCTGTTCCCCCCCACATAATGCACTATGCAGGCTGCCCCCCACCCTTTATAATGCCCCATGCAGGCTGTTGCCCACCTTATAATGCCCCATGCAGGATGTCACCCCCCCCCTTTATAATGCCCCATGCAGGATGTCCCCCCCTCTCTTTATAATGCCCCATGCAGAATGTCCCCCCCCCCTCTCTTTATAATGCTCCATGGAGGATGCCACCCCCCCTTCTCTTTATACTGCCCCATGCCTCCATACATTAAAAAAAAAAAATCAAATACTCACCTCCCTTCTCCTCACCTGCTACCTGCTGCCCGCTGCTCAGGTCCGAACGCCAGCGTTGTCGGCGTCTTCCAGCTCAGCGCTCCCTGTGACGGCTCAGGGGAGGGCGCGGTGTAAAGACGTCACCGCGCCCTCTGATCTGAGACGTCACAGGGAGCTCAGAGCAGGAAGACAGCTGATCTGCGGAGGCACGGGGAGAGGTAAGTATCCAGCTGCCGGGGCCCTGAGCAAGCGGCGGAGAAGGGCGGGCGCTGACACCGCTCTCCTCCGCCCATAGCCCAGCGGGGTGCGCGACCGCCAGTGGGTCCCTCTGCCTGCTCAGGGCCCCGGCATTTGCCCGGGTGCGCCGGGTGCTGACGCCGGCCCTGCCCCTGCACATTATCAGAACGCAAAGGACATGCTAAAAGAAATGAAAGAAGCTGGGGTCATTAGAGATAGCTGTAGCCCCTGTGCAGCCCCCTTGGTTCTGGTGAAAAAGAAGGACGGCACTATGAGAATGTGCGTAGACTATAGACAAATCAACCGTATCACCCATAAAGACGCATACCCGTTGCCTAGAATAGAGGAGTCTTTAGCCGCACTAAAATCAGCTAACTTCTTTTCTACTTTGGACCTTACTAGCGGGTACTGGCAGGTTCCTGTGGCAGAGGCTGACAAGGAGAAGACCGCCTTCACCACCCCGATGGGACTGAGCGAGTTCAACTGTATGCCTTTCGGGCTCTGCAACACACCAGGGACCTTCCAGCGGCTGATGGAATGCTGTCTAGGGCACCGAAACTTCGAGACGGTCCTCCTTTACCTGGACGACGTGATCGTCTATTCGAAAACCTACGAGGACCATCTAAAGCACCTGGCCGAGGTGTTCGAAGCCCTGGCTGGCTATGGCCTGAAGGTGAAACCATCGAAGTGTCACCTGCTGAAACCAAAGGTCCAGTACCTAGGGCACGTGGTAAGTGCGGAAGGAGTGGCCCCCGACCCTGACAAGGTCACGGCAATCAAGAGCTGGCCAAGCCCCTCGAACATCAAAGAGGTGAGACAGTTTCTCGGATTGGTAGGCTACTACCGAAGGTTCATCCCCGGATTCAATAGGATGGCAGCTCCTATGCAGGACCTCCTAATCGGACAGTTTAAGTCCAGGAGTCAAAAGCTGCCCTTCAAGTGGGATAAACCGGAAGAGGAGTCCTTCCGCCAGTTGAAGATGGCCCTCACGGGGGATGAGATCCTGGCCTACCCTGATTATGGTCAGCCTTTTATTCTCCACACGGACGCCAGTAATGTGGGACTGGGAGCAGTACTGTCCCAAAACCAACAGGGCAGAGAAAGGGTGATCGCGTACGCCAGCCGGAAGCTGAGGCCCACCGAGAGGAACCCAGAGAATTACAGCTCCTTCAAGCTAGAATTCTTGGCGGTGGTGTGGGCCGTGACGGAACGCTTCAAGCATTACCTAGCCTCCGCAAAGTTCACGGTGTACACGGACAACAACCCGTTAACACACCTAGACAATGCAAGACTTGGTGCCCTAGAACAGCGGTAGATGGCCCGTCTCTCCAACTATGACTTTGTGATCAAGTACCGGGCCGGCAAAACCAATGCCAACGCTGACGCCCTATCGAGGATGCCTCACTTACCTGAAGGTGACGAAGACCCAGAAGAGCTGGAGGAGGTAGAACTTCCCCTGTTTCACCGGTATGGAGCCGCTCAATACTCCCACCGCGTGAAGGAGGAGGATCTCACAACCGTGATGATCAATCCCCTACCTCACCACAGCTTGGCCGAGACCCAAGATAGTGACCCTGCCATCCGCCTGGTGAAAGATCTGCTGACCCAGGAGGACGCCCGCATGGATCCAGATGCTCCAGAGGAAGCCAAGCAGCTATGGAAAGAGAAGAGCAAGCTGTTCCTCTACGAAGGCAAGCTGTGCAGAAGGGTTGTCAACCACTGGACGCACGAGCTGACCTGGCAAGTCATGGTCCCAAGGCGGGACGCAGCTATGGTCCTGGGGGCTTACAATGACAGAGCGGGGCACTTCGGTTGGAAGAAACTGGAGTTCCTGCTAAGAGGAAGGTTCTTTTGGGTCGGCATGAGAGGAGCTGTAGAAAAATGGTGCAGAAACCGTGGCCCTTGTCACCTAAGGAGGAAGGACCGTGCCAGCCAGAAGACACCCTTGAGGCCCATCGTCACCACGCAGCCTCTTGAGCTGGTAGCTCTGGACCACGTCAAATTGGCTCCAAGCTGGTCAGGATACATCTATGCCCTGACAATCGTGGACCACTATTCTCGTTTTCTAGTGGTGGTCCCGGTAAAGGACTTGACAGCCCAAACAGCGGCCAGAGCCTTCCAGCAATACTTCTGCCATCCACACGGGTATCCGGAACAGGTCCTGACAGACCAGGGTCCAGCGTTCGAGGCTGAAATCTTCCAAGAGTTCTGCAACCTCTATGGCTGTAAGAAGATTCGGACAACGCCTTATCATCCACAAACCAACGGGATGTGTGAGAAAATGAACAATATAGTCATTGATCTCCTGAAGACGTTGCCCCTGGAGGAACGCAGCCTGTGGCCAGAAAAACTGCCAGACCTGATAGACTTATACAATCATATCCCGGTGAACGCTACCAACTGCACCCCGGCTTACCTGATGCGAGCCAGACCAGGTAAGCTGCCTGTAGACCTGGAGATGGGAGTCCTAACACCTGAGGACACCTCCCCTGATGCAGACTGGGATACGGAAAGGCAACTGCAGTACAAGAAGGTACAGGAGAGTGTGGAGAAGAGCCTGGCCCAGGTGAGAGAGAGGCAAGAAAAACTCTTCAACCAACACGCCCCTGCTGGTCCCCTAGAACCTGGTGAGCAGGTCCTGAAGTGGAAGAGAAGGCTACATAAGTTGGACGACCAGTGGGAAAGGGAGCCCTACACCATACTGTAGTCTGATCACGACAACCCGAAGGTGTGCGTGATCACCAAGGATGGAGGAGAAACCACTAGTACCGTCTCCAGAGACCACCTCAAAAGGTGCCCCGAGCAACTCCGTAGTGCACAAGAGGATCAGAGTGACCTTGAACCCGCAGAGGACAAGGAAGAAATGATCAGCACCATTCTCAGAAGTTCCCTCAGTCCTGGACACGAATAAACGATGCCATAGTGGTACCCGTCCTGCATTTCCTGCAACCGGCACAGCAACAACCAACACAAGAGCTGGAAGGTGAAGAAGAGGAGCAAGCGGTTCCAGAGGCAGAAGAGCCTGTACCAGCAGCCCAGGAGATAAAACCCTCTGCTGACAGTGAGCCTGCCATGCCTGCGGTAAGCCCTACCTGTACACCCAGCTGGTAGCTGTACCCCTAACGCTAGTGGGGAACGCCAAGATGGTCCACCACCAGACAGTGGGTTAAGGAGATCAACCAGGAGCACAAAGGGGCAGATACCTGCTTGCTGGAAAATATAGAGCGCGCTAAAATTGTAAATAACCCTGTTGCCAAATGTTGAAATGTTTGCAAAGTTACATGCCTGTTTGGTAATTCTGTGTTTCAGTTTCTTGCAGTTACCGTAAGGACTCACAGGTTATGGACTTTTTATAACCGGGACCTTGTATGGACTGCGTTCGGAGCCTAACCAAGGAATGAACTAAGACTGTGAAGGACTTGGGGTAGGACAGACCCCCCCACCTGGTTAAGGCTCCCCGTTGTATTGGTGATATGGACACCCGGTCACAGACCACACTGTGACCTTAAGAACTCAATCTGTGCGTCACTTGTATACTAATGTTTTATGGTCATGCATATTGTTCTTGTTACTGTTTAATCCCGGAGTACTAAATTCTACTAGGGGGGAATGTGTCACCCTGGCCTGGATGCCAAAAAATGTAATAAAGCTGTGTCTGACAGCAGGGGGGAGGTTCTCTAGTCAGGGGAACATTAGCATGCAGTACCTCCTGTCTCAGGCCAGTAGGGGGAGCAGGCTGCCCCTATAAAAGCTGGTACTGGGGGCAGGGTTAGAGAGAACCGGATGACCTGTCTCAGGACTGAGACTTGTCCCGGAGCAGAGCAGGGACAGAAAGTTGTATTGCACCTAAGAGGAAGTGTGGCAGGAGGAGAGCCACAAGCCAGAGACAAGAGGCGAAGTGAGCCTGTCTTGGCAGATAAAGGACTTAATTTACCAGACTTTGGTGTCTGAGGCTGGGAGGATTCCACATCCCACAGCAGATAACCAGTCCGCAGGGGACTGTATGTTCCTTGGCCTAAGAAACCTGGAGGCTCTGCCACAACAGAAGGGACCAGTAAAGGCCATACAGGCGAAAGTACACGGAAAGCTCGGAAACGTGGGCTCTTACCCTATAAGAAGGAGATAGCCAGAAGGAGCGCAGGAAGCACGGTAGGCCTACACCCTCACCCTGACCAGGGCCAATCTCCCAATTGCTCTCAGACATCCAGGTCCCCTCCTAGCCGGGACTGTTTATGGGTCAGTTTACCTGTTCTAGTAAAGACCCTGGACTGCAACCTGTTGTCTGTGTGCTCCTTCGCGCCTCCAGCACTACCGGTACTGGGACTCTCACCACCATCACTCCCACCATCCATTATACTGCCCTGGGGCCGCACTCTTCCCGTGGGGAGTCACACTACCCTAGCTGCACACCTCATCAGCCCCAGCGGTCTGCATGCAGCGGCGGTTCCTAATAACCACAATCCACGGGTGGCGTAGTCGGACATTATCAATAGCGCATCGCAGACTACCACTGGCCTGACCACCCTGAGCCACAGAACCGGGTTGCCACTACTACTCCCATCGTTTCCCTATTGCCCGGATCCGCGTGCCCCACAGCCCAGGGGGCGAGTCACTAGCTTCAGCCAGGTCCACAAAAATAGGCCAAGCAGGGGCTGGGCGGAGGCTGGGCAGGGTGAAGCTAATTAATGACGAGTTGTGGCATACCATAAACATCAAATATTACTCCAGTCTCTAACTGTAATAGGATTTGTGGCGAGGCGCACAGTGGTGCACGCCACTTTTAAGACGCACCATATTGATTAAGAGCCATGAGATGACAGGGAGCCTACATTGGACATACCAGTAAACTAACCAAGCTAAATAGTAAGCTTGACAATCTATTCCAATCGCACCCTATGTTTTATATATCAAAGCAAAAATTGAATGAAAAGACTCTTAACCTGACATTAGCTGTATATTAGCTGTTTTCAGTTTATTCCAGATTTAGGATGGGAATTAGAACTATAGGCCCCGATTCATCAAGAGTGGTGATTTTTCACACCAGTCTTGATGAGGAGGCATGCTGTAGTCAGATGCTCCAGATTCATTAGAGGCACATGCCTCTTAATGAATCAGGAGCATCCAACCAATGTTGTGCGCCTCTGTGCCCTAAGTAAAAATAAAAAGTTAAAAAAATGTATGTTTCAAAAAAATGAATAAAAACAAAATATAAAAATTTTAATCACCCTCGTTCTCCCTCGTTAAAAATAAAGGACAGTCTTAAATAAGGGTCTCACTGGAGTACAATTTGCCTAATTCATTAAGAGGTGCATGCCACTTTATGAATTAATCCCATTTGTTAACTTGCGTTAACTGGAATACCTTTCTGAAGTAAAAGTGGGGTAACTTTACATGAATTTGTCCCATCTGCGCTACACCTGTGTTGGAATAGCTGCCCGAGACTGGTGTGCAAATTGAAATATTGCAGCTTATTAAGATGTTTTATATATACTGTACGTGGTACCGCTGCTTTCATAAAAGTCCGATCTATCAAAATATAAAATTAATTAGCCCAATTAGCAAAAACTGTAAAAGAGGAAACGTACAGTAATTAAAACTCCAGAATTACAGTTTTTTGGTCGCCATAACTCTGCAAAAAATGCAATAAGAAGTGATCAAAAAGTTATATCTACCCCAAAATGGTATCAATAAAAACATCAGGAAAATGAACAGAAGCAAAAAAAATTTTTACAAATTCCCAAATTCTTTTTTTAACCACTTATATTAACAAAAAACTATGTTAGTTTTGTATTGTTGAAATCATATTTTCAGATCATTTTTACTAAACAAAACCCCCCCAAAAATGTGGAATTGTGAGGGAGAGGGGGGTTCATAATTTCACTTCACTTGGAGTTTTTTTTCTCGTTTTTCAGTATATCATATTGTAAAATGAATGGGGACATTCAAAAGTACAACTCCTCCCCTCAAAAAGAAGTTCTTAAATGGCTATATGGATATTAAAATAAAAAAAGCTATGGCTCTTGGAAGAAGGATAGAAAAAAATGAAAGCACAAAAGCGAAAAATCTCCCATTCCTTAAGAAGTTAGATGGGTGGCTATTTATCATTTAAACCAGGCTAGGCAGGGAGACACCAGGGAGTAAGTTGCCCCGTTGACTCTTTTTTCAGTATTCAGACCATTAGTGGAACTCTGCAGTGTTCCAGAGTAAACATAGATGTTTGTCTTTATTTTATGCTGCCATCGGTTCAGGCAGCATGAATCTCTTTACATGTTCCCTTTAAAAGCATTTCTAACACTCCATACCAAAAATCTATCCTTTGTGCGTTAGAAAACATTGCCTGTAGAAAACTAATTGGAGCTCTGTCATACTCTATTAAACAGAGAAATCCTAAATATCAAAACTTAAGAAATTTTACGCACTTACTTGACCATAATGTACACAATGTCACATAATTTACCCTGTCTAAACAACAGAAACATCACTGTTAAAGATGTTAAGATGTATAATAACGTATGATTGGAGTCAAGTGGATGTAGTCAAAAAGGCCAAAAACATTATTCATCACCTTAATATAAAACAGACAATATTTGTAATATAAAGATCTGGACTATAACAACACTTTAACAAGCTCACATAGTTAATGAAGATGATCTGGTTCCACGTCCATGCTGTAAATCTCCTGATCTACTCCATCGATTAAAATTGGCATGTGCATACACAAAGCATTATGTTGCAGAATGTAGCCAATATCTAATGGATTGACAGTGGCATTTAGATAATCCTTAAAGGGGTTGTCCAGGATCAATAAAAAGTAGCCAAGAGGGGGAAATGCTATAAGACATATTACGGTTTTGAAGCAACCAACAAGTCTTTGCTTCCTTGCTTCAACGCTGATGTCACTTTGACACATGTCACATCACTGAGTGCAGTGATTAGCTGCAGCAGTCACTTGTGTCATCAGTACTGCAGCAAGTAAACAAAAGCTAACCAGGAGCACTGGAGCAGCTGAGGGTGTAACAAGTAACTTATCCTTTTTATGGCTTTTTCCATCTTTGCTATCTTTTTTTGATCCCAGAAAATCCGTGCCGTTGTGGGATGGCTTTTATGCTATTTTTGATCAAAAACAGTGTTACTAAGAACCCTATTTTATTTAAATGCACTTTTACTCTTTACTAATTTAGTTACAGCAGGGTTTATGTTGATTTTGTTTCTTGTAGGTTTTGTCTGATTTATGCCCATTGTGAACATGCGTTTATGTGCTGCATGTATACCAACTTAAACCAAGCTTAATTTTTGTGTTTTTTCTTTGTATTTTTTGCAAGCCAGGGTGTGGCCTTCCTTCCCGGAACTGGAAATTACATTTAACCCTTGAACGCATACCTGGGGCCTCCAGGCCCGCCCTGTTAATTGTTTTCTATTTTCTGCAAGATTACTTTAGTTAGAATTTTGAAACTCTAGGTATTCCTCAGGTATATAGTTGTTTGTCATTTCCAGTTGTTCATTTATTTTTATGTTACAGGCATTTTCGGTATAACAACTCTTTTTTGAAAATACCCATTTTTATGGTCATGCGTTCTAGGGTTAAATAGCTTCCTAAGGCTGGTGTCCACAGTTCGGAACGCAGTCCTTTGTCTGCCCTTATTCACACACTGAGGTCAACTCTGACACATGGTAAGGTTTTTAATTTTAGACAGCGTAGGACCGTCCTGAATAGGGTCTCCATGGGATTGCTCTTATATTATTTTTGATCAAAAACAGTGTTACTAAGAACCCTGTTATTTAAATGCACTTTTGCTTTTTTACTTACTTAGTTACAGCAGGGTTTATTTTCATTTTGTTTCTTGTAGATTTTGTCTGATTTATGGCCATTGTGAACATGCATTTATGTGCTGCATGTATACCAACTTAAACCAAGCTCAAATTTTGTGTTTTTGCATTGCTTGAAATTCTTGTGCTATTAGGCAAAATCTGTAACAAATTTCACCCAAATTGACATCCAGATTTTTAGTCCTGGTCACCCATTCACCTGTGGTCAGGTAGGACTGCAGCCTCTCAACCTCATACCTAGGTCACTGAGCATGGACACAAGGTAACAGTGATGCTATAATGGAAATAGTAATATCCTGGTACAGTAGTTATGGTCATAGAATATCAAAGTACAGGGCTGATGAACAAAGTGATGCCACGAATCAGGAATGTTGGGCACACTGATATCTCACTGCAAATCATCAACTGTTCAATGTCAATGAGGATGTGCAAATGGTAGTCTCCCTTTTCAACTATCAGCAGTGGAACTTATGTAGACAATGTAAGTTGCCTTTCTGTCAGCTTGAACCAATTTGCCCATTCTCCTCTAACCTTCTGAATTAACAAAAACTTCTTGCAAGCAGAACTCACTGGATAATTTATGTTGTGCAGTATTAGTAAATCCCAAGAGATTGTACTTTTCTGAAATAATCAAACCACTCCAATTATGTAAATATCAAAGTCACTTAATTTCCTTTTTTTGGTATTTTACTACCATGTATATTATATTAATGAGATATTATTGAAGTGTGGAGGATGATCGCCTGTTCTCTTTTTGGCTCTGACCTGTTTACTCTCTAGCATTGACTCACCTCACCCTCAGCTGTTGCCACAATGTCTTATGTGCTGTGGCAGAGCATGCACATGTGTGAATAGGAGATAAATTTAATTTATGGTAAAACCCTGTGGTGTTCTGTTATGCACACGCCCGGGCTGACTGGCGTGTGCGTGATTTAGTGATTCCACTGTGCCATGAACCGGAGAGTGCCTGGAGGGGCGTAACTAAGTATCAACCCGATCCGACCAAGGTCGCACAATGGCTAACGACGCCGTGCACCAGGGAGGAACCGTGTAGAGGGACCAGGTGCTACTCCAGGCCAGACCCCGGACACGGCTGTTGACCCACACCAATACAGGAACAGGCAGGTTAGGCTGGCATACAGACAGGTGGGTATTGGCAGGCACGGCTGGCATGCAGACAGGTGGGCACTGGCAGGCACGGCTGGAGTGCAGACAGGAGGATACTGGCAGGCACGACTGGTATGCAGACAGGAGGGTACTGACAAGTACGGCTGGCGTGCAGACGGGGAGGTACTAGCAGGTTGGAGCACAGGCTGGATAGGGTCCAGTACAGGCTAGGATTCAGGAACAGAACCGCAGATGCGGTAGACAAGCAGAGCAGAGAGGAACCGCTGGAGCGGTGGGCAAGGCGGAGCAGAGAGGTAACGCCGGAGCGGTGAGCAAGCAGAGCAGGGGGAAACCGTCGGAGCGGTGAGCAAGGCAGAGCAGGCAGGAACCGCCGGAGCGGTGAGCAAGACAGAGCAGGCAGGAACCGCCGGAGCGGTGAGCAAGGCAGAGCAGGCAGGAACCGCCGGAGCGGTGAGCAAGGCAGAGCAGGCAGGAACCGCCGGAGCGATGAGCAAGGAAGAGCAGGAAGGAACCGCCAGAGCGGTGAGCAAGGCAGAGCAGTCAGGAACCGCCGGAGCGGTGAGCAAGGCAGAGCAGTCTGGAACTGCCGGAGCGGTGAGCAAGGCAGAGCAGTCAGGAACTGCCGGAGCGGTGAGCAAGGCAGAGCAGGCAGGAACCGCCGAAGCGGTGAGAAAGGCAGAGCAGGCAGGAACCGCCGGAGCGGTGAGCAAGGCAGAGCAGGCAGGAACCGTCAGAGCGATGAGCAAGGCAGAGCAGGCAGGAACCGTCGGAGCGGTGAGCAAGGCAGAGCAGGCAGGAACTGCCGGAGCGATGAGCAAGGCAGAGCAGGTAGGAACCGCCGGAGCGGTGAGCAAGGCAGAGCAGGCAGGAACTGTCGGAGCGGTGAGCAAGGCAGAGCAGAGAGGAACCGCCGGAGCGGTGAGCAAGGCAGAGCAGGAAGGAACCGCCAGAGCGGTGAGCAAGGCAAAGCAGTCAGGAACCGCCGGAGCAGTGAGCAAGGCAGAGCAGAGAGGAACCGCCGGAGCGGTGAACAAGGCAAAGCAGAGAGGACAGGGCTCTGTTCACACTGAACAGATTGGAAAGGAAAAGCAGAACCAGATACACACAAGGTACTTGCAATGAAGTAGCGAGTGACTCCAAACTCACAACAGAAGTACAGAGACTATGAGTACGAGTAGGTGCAGATTCAGAGACTGCAGGAAAAGGGAAGGTACGGACACAGAGACAAACAGGCTAGGAGAGTGTTCAGACAGGAACTGACACTGCAACAAGATACAGGAGTGAGTCTGGGTATATGGCCCCCAGAGAGGCGGACAAACAGGCTAGGAGAGTGTTTAGACAGGAACTGACACTGCAACAAGATACAGGATTGAGTCTGGGTATACAGACAAACAGGCTAGGAGATAGTTCAGACAGGCCTGGGAATACAGCCCCCAGGTTGGCGGACAGGCAAGAACAGAACGGGACGGGACCTGACACATCAGAGGCAAGGAGCCCTCTGAAGGTAAGAGTTGCTCAGGCATCAGCTTCAGGGTGGAGCTGGTTTAAATATCCAGTGACAGCCAGCAATAGGCTGGAGATGCATTAGGGGTGTGCCCACAGCAGCTACAAGAAACAGGAAGTAACCGGGCCGCCGCCCTAAGCAGTCAGGACAGGGACAAGCAGACAGCAAGAACAGAAACCAGGCTGGCAGACTGGACTGAAGATTAAGTTTGCGATCTTGCATAGTGGGAGATGGTACACTATGCAAGTACGCCACCAGGTATGTTACATGTTCCTGCTACAATTATTGTACTCTTGATACACTCAGCTCATTTGACTTCTCATTTGCTCTGGACCACTGAATGTCTGGCTCAACTACACTCCAATTACCAAGTCTTGGCTCATCTGACCACCCTCCTTGACTACTTTTTCTGAGTCCGGGCTGTTGTACCACTATTACAGAACCCTGACTTGTCTGACTACCCCTTCTACCAATGCTACTTGGCTTATCAGCTCTGCTTCTCTAACACTTTCGACTATCTGCTACATTTATAACTCATCCCTAAAATCACATAGGTAACTGTGTAACTTCCATTGCTCGCTCATGTACTGCTTGACCTCGCTTCAGTTCAGTTCTCCATGCTACCCCTTCCAGTGCATAATATAGACTTTCATTTGCTGTGGACAACATCTACCTTCTCTCTTGCTCAAGCACTTAAATCCTAGGCCAATTGAGGTACCTTGAAACTCATTGTGGGAATACTGAGTGTTATAGGGAAAATTGTGCTATACATAGGATTGGTTCTTTTGTTGCCCAAATCTGACCGTTACTGCTGATCTCTGATAACAGAAGGCAGGAAAAGGAGACTACATATAAAGAACCTATCACTTAATACTTGTAGATCCTAATCTGCTAGTGAATGGGAAGAATAAGCAAAGCAATGTGAAAGTGTTTTCTGGGCATTGCTTTATGTGTCCTGCTATGTAGCTGACTCTATATGGACTTTGCTATGGCTGCTGCTTAATTTAACCCAAAATGCAACACTGAAAACTGGCATCAAATTTATCTTGACTATTTGGGCAATACTCTGTTTACTCGGATTATTGCAACAACTATGTGTCATAATAATACATTACATAGGCTTTTAACCAGTCTATAACTTTGGTTCGCTCTGTATTAGGATATTAGAAATGTAGAATATGGCTTTATGCAAAGAAAAATATACGTCAGTCATTAAAAGTCAGTGTTTAATTTTATCACATTAATACTTTATTAATATTTCGAAACGATTGTGCCACAGGAAAGTATTCTCTATTCCTATGACAGGAGTCAACTTCCTGATCACTGGGGGTCACACTAATTCATACGTGTCAAACTCTGGCCCGTGAGCCAAATCTGGCCTGCAGGGTGATTATTTTTGGCCTGCGACACCAGAACCACCACCTTTATGTGGGGCAATTATTCTGCATGGAGGCCTTTGTGGGGCCCATTATACTGTTTGGAGGACTATGTTGGGGCCATTATACTGTTTGGAGGACTACGTGGGGCCCATTATTCTGTATGGATAACTGTGTGTGGTCCATTATACTGTGTACTGGTTGACCAGTGACTTAGTCCATGTTTTTCATTTTGGCCCTCTGTGTGTTTTGAGTTTGACATCCCTGCACTAATTCTTAAAATGGAGTTCTGAAGGGCCTCTCTGAATATAAGTAGAGGTAGAGCATGGTATGAGCCTGAGTAAGGAGCTGGATCAGCTCCGTAATGAGTATCTTGAATAAAGATATGTTTTATTCAAACCCTTTACTCTCTGGTTGATGGCAGTGCTTTATAGCCCAAAGTTTTATCCTTTTAATCCATATTGCGTCCATTCGGATCTTCATCATCCGAAGATCCAGAAGGTGTAGCTGTAGCCAATGGAGAACCTTTCCCTGCTTATGACGCGCCCCCTGGGCCATATTCTTTAGGGGGAATATCCGGAGCCGGATCAGATGGGGGTTGTAGTCTTCCGAGTGGCTGTGACCCGGTCCGTGCCCAGGGTGTCAAACTCAGTTGTATGTGGCAGTCCTACAGATGTTAATAAGTTCTTAATGTCGACTACGCCACCCGTTGTATTGCGGTCACTATGGCCGCCGCTGCAGCAGGGTCCGCTGAGGCTGATGGTGTTGGTGCAGCTTTTGGTGGTATAACCCCCAACGGGTGGGGTATAGCCTCAGGGGGTCAGGTGCAGAGGATGGGGGTTGTGGTGGTGCAGCATAGGTGTTAAATGAAGACAGAGTCGGGTTATGCAGTTTAGGGTATTTACTCACTGCTGATGTTCCGGTCACTCCAGCTTCAAGTGACCTCCCGAGCCGTGCTGCATCCACCAGGTCCTGGATCCAGCCAACCCCCAAGCAAGTCCGGAGCGTGACCCTGAGCTCTCCTTCTGTCCTTTCTCTGGCCGTCCCCACTAGTGATCCACCCAGGTCCAGCTCCCTCGGGCCTTCTGTTGGGAGACCCTTGGCCTTGGGTTCCCTGACCCTCCACGTGGTATGCCTTCGTGGTGGATGTGGTGGGTGGCTGTGGCAGACGCTGCCCACGGCCTCCGGTCTCTGGCTGGGGTGTGTTTTTGCCCCCACCAGCTTGGGTTCCGGTACCCTGATGCCAACTCTTCACCCGCTGATGGACTTTGGGTTCTCAGAGTTCCTTTTCTGTTTCCCCCTCTGGGTCTCTCTTGCTTTCTCCTCTCTCTCTCTCTGGGGCTCAGGCTTCTCTGCTCTTCTCCTCTGACTTCTCTGCAAAGACTGGCTGACTGACCCTGTTCTTTGATGGTGCCCACCTTAAATACTCCCTCTATGTGTGAGCTCAGGTGACCAGCACCCAATGAGCTCCTATCTTTACCCAGGCTGCTCCCCCTATCTGCCCCTACACTACTTGGGATGTACCACCCCCCTCCCACTCCAGCCAGGAACAGACTCGGTCGTACCTGCACATTTCTAAGTGGGAGTACCGTCGGCCTGTTCCCCGGAAATGGGATGTGTGTAGTGCATGCAGCCTACCGAGCTCAGTTCCACACTCCATCCTTACCCGGGAGTGGAATATCACACCTCTGGGTTGAGGTGCAATACCCCTGTAGCAGCCGAATCCTCAGGGTGCTACACTTATGTAAGGAGATGACCAGCTTCCATGTTCCCCCTGAAGACATCAATGCTGCTGTGGTATAGAATATGAATAATGTTTTGTTCCTGATATGTTTCCTTGTGGGCTAGAGGATTAACAAACGGCCAAAAGATGCCACTGTCTAGAATGTAGGTGAAAGGTGAAGTTTGCCAGTAGCATGGCACGCATTTATGACAGTGTGAGGACAGCAGTTGGGCACTTTAGGAATCTCTAGGTAGTTTCCACAAGCAGGAAGTGAGTTCAGGAGTAGCGTGCAGTACTTCAGAGAGCTGACAGGCTCTATATTGGCTGCTAGGGTAGACGTGGTCTAAATCTAAAAATTGCTCAGACAAGATAAGTTTATATTGTGCAATGAAGTCATTAAATTTTATTGAGTAATCAAAACACCCAAAAAAACACAAATCATAATACACGACATATACATATATATACATAAACACAGACAGTTTAAAAAGCAACAAGGTGTATGCAGAATAAGATATAAATAGTATGCAGGACACAGGTGAGGAACATCAGGTCAGTGATCTTAATCAAAAGTACATAGCACTGAGCCACTTCAATAGATTCAAAAAGCACCGCAAATGCAAATTTAGAAAAAAAAAAAAAAAAGGTTAGAAGTGACTCAATGCCTTAAGGCTATGTGCCCACGATGCAGAAATGAAGCAGAAAATTTCTGCAGCATTTCTGCATCTCCCTGGCAGAAAAAACGCATGCAGATTGTGCATGCGTTTTTCCTGCAGAATACATGCGGATTCACATGCGTATTCACATGTGTTAACGCATGTGTTTCCGCATGCGGACTGACAAGCACTTTCCAGGCGATAGCATCACTTGGAAAGTGCTTGACAACTAGGTCATACTATATAAATCCATGCAAACGGCATGGATTTATACAGTGTGGCCGTAAAAATAAAAAAAATAAATACTCACCCCCGATGCCCCGGCGTGTGCTGCAGCGCTTTTCCTGGCTTCTTCCGGGTTGCCGGCACATCGCGAGACAGCCTGCGGTCACATGACCGCGACGTCATCTCAGGTCCTGGAAGAAGAAGCACTGCCAGCAAGCAGAGAGAAGCCGCCGGACAGGTGAATATAAACTTTATTTGTTATTTTATTCTTTTTTTTACAGGTACAATGGTACCCAGGTCTGGATGAGAGTCTTCTCTCCTCCAGAACTGGGTACCATCCACACATTGAGATGCATGTTATCCGCTTGTACAAATGTACAGACGCGGATATTATGCATCTCAATGCAAGTCAATGGCGGCGCTTCCGCAAAATTAATGAACATGCTGCGGATTTATGAGCACTGCAGAAACGCTGCGGAAAAATCCGCAGCATGTGCATTGACATTGCGGAATGCCATTGGGGACCATGGGGTGCAGATTACCATGCGTTTTTGATGCGTTTCGGCTGCGGAAATTCCGCAGCATAAACGCATGAAAAACGCATCGTGTGCACGCAGCATAAATGTCACTATAAAGTGCAAATGCAAATTCAGGATATAAATAATTTAAAGTGACTCAGTGCTTAAACAAATATCAGGTCTCTGGCCAAACAAAATGCAAATACGAATTTATTCAGGTCAAGGTGTCTTTAGTGTTTAGGCAAATATTGATTCTATGGCCAGACAACAAAATAGATGAGTTGTCATATCAAAGTGGCATGGTGTTAGTGTCCACTTAACAGGTAATCAAATCTCAATAGAGATATACATGGTCATAGCATGAATTTGTCTATACATATAAAGTGCAATGCACATAAAGTAACAAAGTAGAACAATAGCTTATAACCATGGATATTGCATCACAAACATAACATGAAATACCTGGATTCATGCTGCAAACACCAGGTGTAATGAAAATCCACACTCCAACGCACGTTTCACAAGTATGCTTCCTCAGGGAGTGATGTTAGGTTCTGGTGTGTGTAGTCCCTTATATACCTTACAAGGATCATGTGACCCTTTGCCACAGATGCTTCCTATCGGGCGCATGATTACATCCTGCCGCAATGGCCGCGCATCCCTCACGGGCCCAGCCGCAACGTCATGGAGAGGCGCAATTGCGCCGCCACGTGCCGGGCGCGCGACAGTACGCGTGAGCACGGCGGAAGGAGGACATGCGCACACATCCTGGAGCCATATTGCTGAAGGGAAAATAAGAGGGCAAGCCCGCATAACAATAGAACAGGACATATACGTATTCAGAAAAAAAAAAAAAAAGCACCTTCTATATTTTTCTATTTTTCTCCCCTTTTCTTTCTCTCTCCCAGTTGACAACCAGTAGCCCAAATTCAAGACCCATTGTTAATGCATACATAAACAATAAAAATGCAAATATCACCAAAATGTCCCATCCAAGGATATGCGTACAATACAGCACATCCACAATAATGATATAGAGCCCGGTCAAGCAAGGCATAGCCAGGGTTATCCCAGTGTTCATGGGGGCATTGTATATCCAATAGGTGGTATTTTCAATGTACTATCATCAAATAACAATCCATAATACAAGGATATAGATACAGTTGGGAAGCCATTAAAAAGATATGGCCACAAGTCCAAACCACACTACTGGAGAAAAGAGACATGCATTAGACACACACACGAACAATTATCAATAAACCAGTTAAAAATACATATGTATATTGAAATACTAAGGACAATACAAGAATATATATTTAAACAAACACACATATGTATATACACATACAATTACATATATACATACAACATATATATTAAAAATTATTTTATAAAAAAAGGGGTTCAGAGAGGCAGCAGCACAGGGACCAACCAATCCCTTATAAATAGCTAGAAAAGCCCCATTGATCATTAAGGCCATGTGGCTTCATAGTTCTGAGTGTCGTTATCCAACGACACTCCCTCTGTGCCAAATTGTTCATAAGATGTCCACCACGGACACCCATATGGACGATATCAATGCCCAGGACCTGCATTTCTATAGTCCCCAGTGGGTGATGGCTACGATAATGGGCAGGTATTGTTTTCAATTTAGTGATGTCCTCCCTATGGGTGCCATCCTGGCCCAATAGTCTCGCAGATTTAATATCCCTTATGTGTTCCTGTATCCGGACACGTAATTGTCTAGAGGTGAGTCCAATATAGACTAGGCCACAGGGACATGTGAGGTGGTAAATAACAGCTGTAGTTTTGCAATTTATAGAGTGAACAATCTTGAATGTTCGGGTACCAACAGAATTTGAAAATTCATCAGTTTTGACCATAAAACCACAAATACTACAATCCCCACATGGTTGAGAGCCCCACCTAGGTCCCTTGGACCCAAAAATAAATTTAGATACTGGGGCTATGTAATGGCTGTGTGTTATGGTCTGGCCAATTGTTTTACTCCTTCTCGCTGTAATCAAGGGTCTATCCTCAATCAATTTTGAGAGCTCAGGATCCTGTTTTAAAATAGGCCAAAAATGATTGAGTATAGCCGTCATGTCCCTCCACCTACTATGATAGTTGGTTAATTTAGAATCCTCCTTACGTGTGAGCTTTCTATGGATAAGAGCATTCTGATTCATACCCTTGGCCTGTTGGTACCCATGATCAATAACACCCATATCATAGCCCCGACGTAAAAATCTAGAAGTTTAAATTCTGGCTTGAACTTCAAATTCACCATCTGAGTCACAAATGCGGCGGGCTCTTATAAGTTGTCCCTTGGGGATAGCTCTAATAGTATGCAAAGGATGTGCCGAACTAGCATGCAATATTGAATTAGTACTCGTGTCCTTCCGATGAATGCTACTGTGGATAGTTCCACATTGGTCAATAGTAATTAGTAGATCCAAAAAATCAATCCTATCCCTAGTGACATTAAAGGCAAGTTTAACATTACAATCATTGGTGTTAAGATGTTTAAGAAACTGATCCAACTCAATCCTCTCACCCTGCCAAATAAAGAGGCCTAATATTCCGGACAGTGGATCACCAGATAAAACAATCCCTCCACAAGAGTCCCTTTAGCTGGCCTGGGAACCTCGAGAGAGTCGTCAGGGACCTAAGGGCATATTCTGTCTTCAAGCCTGCAGAAGAAGAAGAAGAAGACTCAAGCCTAGGACGTAGAGAGAACTAGGATCCAGATATACTGTCTTTGGTGAGGAAGATTCTCTAGGGCTAGAGAAGAAAGCAACAGAGATGCTTCACCTAGATTGGGAACCAGGGCTAAAGTTGTATCCAGTACCTGTGGCAAAGATGACAACCCATTGGTCCTTATCCTTTATACCTGCCTGAAGATACTGTAAATACTGCCAGTTACCAAGTAAAGTTCAAGTTGTTGTTATGAACTTTGTGTGCTCTGAATTGATTGCTGCCCTGGTTCCAGAAGATGAATCCCTGGAGTCAGAAGAGGCCGGCTGACCAGAAGTAAGTGGAAAACACCATATACACAGCAGCACACCAGAGCGAAGACACACTTTGTCTGTAGGGTGCCAAAAAGGAGCATGGGCTACAGCTCGCCCATGACTACCTCGTTTGGGCACCTTACACTTACACCAGTGTTGTGCCTGATGCTGCACGAGTTCAGGTGAGTGAACATACTCACCATTGTCACACGGGATTTCCTCATTGATCTGCACAAGGAGCACTTTCTTCTCTTTCTTTTCACATAAAGAGAGACAGTGAAAGAGAGAAGTAACAAAAGGAGAGAATGATGCACTGGAGATGGGTTCTAGCAGTATGGCCCTGAGTTTATAACTCAGAGTGGTAACAGACCAGAATGGAACAGAGAACGTGAGACGAAGAGAGTGCCCTGGGCGGGGGTTCCGAGGTGTCAGCAAGCTAAGAAGCTAAGTACCGGTCATATTAACAAACTAGTTCCCTTAAGAGGGAAAAGGATGCGGAACCGTGGGTTGAGAGTGGGACTCTCACTAACTCGACTGTAGTACTGTGCTGGGTTGTGGTGAAGGCAGGTGAACTAGTGCAGACAGAAACCAAGCAAGTTAAGAGAAAGGAACTGAGCCTGTGTGTGAAAATGCTCCTTATTATGAAGGAAACGTTCATTAACCTGTGTATCTTTTGTACATAATCCCCACCAAGTTGCTGTTAAGAAAAAGACTGTTTATTTTTGAGTGGTGGTCTCCCTCATTGAACTGTCCAACATCCGGTCCTGGCCAGCCGAAGTCACCGGCATTATGCGGCCTGCAAGGGCGTACCGCCCTTTTAGACAAAGTCCACACACCCAGCTGGGACCCCCACCTTCATGTAACATGTCGGGGCGTAAGAGATAAGTACCTTGCCCATGGCTACTGCACCGTGCCATATCACACAGGCACACTTCCACTCCATTCATTCTTAATGGGAGTGTCAAAGACAAGCAGATAGTAGCACTCAGCTATGTCCGGTAGTCCCATTGAGAATGAATGGAGTGGATGCGTAGCCTCTACTCCATTCAGATGGTGCTCTTTAGAGCGCCTCAGCGGTGGGAACTCCAACAGTCAGGGAGCGATCCCCAATACTATGGGTAGAGGGTAACTTCTAGTCTTGGCACACACCCTTTAAGGAATAATTAAAAAAAAGGTAATATTAATTTATTAATATTATGACTATACTAAAATCATATTATTATTATTATTATCAACAACAACAATTATTATAATTATATAAATGACATTCTTTGTATTTCATACATTTAGTTACATTAACATTTCCTTAAACAGGCAACAATAGAATTGAGATCTATGCCACAAAAATTCCTCTAATGAATAATTGCTAAATGAGCTGAAATAAAACATTTTCTTATACAAACAGTTTAGACATTTTACTATGTGATTTTGACATATTGTGGCGCGTTTGTGTCTGAGCCTTGACATATCAAGGATGCTGTTCTTGTGTATCTTTCAGAAGAATGGAAATGCTGGCTGTCGACAATGTATATTTCAGAATTATGTGTTTGTATAAGCAAATATATTGCAAAATAGGTGAAAACTGGCAAAGTGTTCATCTTCTTGTGGATTACTAATATGTGCAATGACTCATAGCAGTCTGGTGATGTAGAGGTTAATAGATAAAGCATCCTTAGAAGTGTTCCAGCTCTAGTCATATATGGTGGGAGGGAGATTGTGGATAGAGGGGGCTGCTGCTTACATAGAAAAACTTCCTGAAGTTGACAGGACAACGTGGTTTGCTATACAAGGCACTGGCAGCTATCTCACTGAGCAGACACTAAGCCAGGTCCTTCATTTACTATTCAGAATGATGGCGAAAAATAATATCCTGCAATTTCTATTGAGCTGGCCTATCCTTACCCCCATAATAATGGCCACTCACCTGAACATACCTGAGAAACGTCACCACAAGGTGCAGCATGGACACTGCAGCTACACCTTCCTACTCCCTGAACTTGACAACTGCCACTCTCCCCCTTCTGACTACCAGGCTACCAACTCCCTACAAAGGGATGCACCTGCCCAGGATGACCACCACTGGCCTATTAACAAGATTCGGGAACTTGAGAATATTATGGAGAACAACACACAGTGGCTGCAAAAGGTAAGAACTGAATTTATACATTTCAGCTAAAGGAAAGGAACTTGCATACATACAAGACTTGGAAGATGGGTTTTGTAAATAGCATTTTCTACAGTAAAATGTTACAATAAATACTATTAGTAAATGGGAAGATGGAAGTGGGAGAAATCTGCATTAAAAAAAAACACTTAAAAAGCGACCCCTACTGGGAAAACCAAGTGGCCATTCATGCTTTACCAATTTCATGGCTACGTTTCGGACTCCAGTTTGTAGTCAGCATATACAGTAGCAGTACACAAAATAGCACGATGGAATAAAGCTAATTCCTGTGTGGACCTGCTACAATTACATGCTGCACATTTACTGTGCATTTTCTGCACACATTTGCTTGTGGAAAATCCACAGTAAAGTACAATACCAGCAGAAAGTAACATGTGGTGCTGAAATAAAAGCTGCATAGTGTCACTTTGCGATGCATTTTTCACCACTGTGTATCTGAAGCAAATTTCAGCAAAAATTCGCACATAACATGAGGATTTTTCTGCAGGTTTTGATGGAGATAAGCTACATATACACTGTGGAAAAATCTGTAGCAACTTTATTACATGTTAATACCCTTATAGTGTTTTGTTTTTCTACAATAGAAATTCTGGGGCAGATATAGTGCTTACTAGATTTATTATTACTCCAGAATTCTGGTGTACACGCCATGCATCACATTTTATAGGGGTTTTATTCCGTTTTTGAGACTCACTACACATTTAGCCAATTAGTAAATGAAGCCACTTACAGTATATTAATGGAATGCACTTTTGTTTAGTGCAAAATATTGTATTTAGTAAGTTTGCGGTGTGCTGGCGTAAGCAAGAGAAGCTATTCTAAGTTTTAGAAAGATGTGTCAAATTTAACAGTATTGTACACCACTGTGAAAGGTTTTCTGTATCTCCTGCCTGTCTTGTCTAAGTTTACACTGTCTTTATCTTACTAAATCCGCCCCTCACTGTGTAAATCAAATAGTTATTTTAACAATGCTGTATCTGGATGTCAATCAAATTTATGACTGCTTTTTCATGCATAAATCAAGGCTAATTCTTGAAGAATGAGATCATAGGAAGCTACAGTTTGTAAAAAAAACAATGAATTTCATCCTATGTTCTGTATGTCCTAAAGTTTCATCATCCTAGCATGGGTTCCAGAGCAACGTAGGAGGTAACTTTTTGCTATGGTTTAAAATCACATAAAACATAGTTATTTCATATTACAGACTTGCAGATTGAGATTCTGGTTTGGATTTTATCCTAAATCATATGGCAAGGCTTGTTAAGGGGTCGATATTGACTTTTAGGATCGCCGCTTTTAAAGGGGTTGTCCACTACTTTCATATTGATGCCCTATCCATAGGATAGGGCATCAATGTATGATCGGCTGGGGTCACGCATGCGGCACCCCCGACGATCAGCCGTTACCGGTGCCGGCGGCCGCAGTTGCTTGCCTGCAGTGCTGGGCAGTCCATTTGTAGTGGCCGCTGCAGGGTACTGCACATTCCCTTCCCATTCAATTGAATAGGAGGTGGATGTGCAGTAACAAGCGCCTGCCACTACAACTTGACGGCCAAGCACCGCAGGTAAGGACTTCCGGCCAGCGCCGATAACAGCTGATCGGTGGGGGTGCATCAATGTGAAAGTAGTGGACAACTCCTTTAATAGATGACGCTAGAGTTCTAGTTCTCTTCCTCTCTGAAGAGACAATTTGCATATTTAATTTCCCAGAGGACCATGCACGGCGTATAAGTCTCCTCACTCTGACATGCCAGGCTTGGCTTATCACTCTCCACAAGGAGAAACGTTACTCCTTAGACCCCATATTACAGACTCAAAATTTTATTTTCTTTTTTTACTTGTATGATATTTATATCTATTATATTTCAATAATATGTCTTAGGAGGTATAAAGTATTAGTAATATTAACATAAACACATTCTGCATTGTTTTACAATCTGACTCTGCAGTAATGGAAAGTGTTTGTGATGCTTGTGAGTCTAGCCCCTGTGAGCAGATGACAAGAAACAAACATATAAACTGAGAGTTTTCTGGTTTCTGGGCAATCCTGATTGGTAAAGAACTATTTACAGACTGTTTTCTCCATCTCCTGAGCCACCCTGCCATCCAAATCGGGAGGAAGGCTGAAAAGGGGACATCATGCCTATGTGACTATTTCCTATTTAAAGTGGTATTCTCAAATTGAAAGTTGAATAGTCAGTAGAAGAGGCTCTGAATTCACAAAACTGAACTCTGAAGGGAATTTTTAATGGCATTGATATGCCATGCTCGATCTCTGCTCCATTCATTCTCTGGGACACCTAGATAAAATTAGTAGAGCTGAGGTCAAGCATGTGCACCCCATTCCATTCAAGTTTGGGTTCTGCTGAGCTCTGCCCGAAGGGATGGATGGGTGTCTCAGCTGTGGGGCTCCTAGCAATTACTTTTTTACCGGGGTAAAATAAATGCCATCAGGGAAGAATCTCTGTTAATGCCTCATGGTTGAAGGGATAATCAGCATCTAAACTTTACATGCCAATATCTCCGCAATAGAGATGAGAAAAAATAACTATGTTTCATTCAGCTCTTGAGTCCTTTTGTCTTTATGGAGCCAGTTTAGTATGTAAAAAGTGGTGAGTGGATCTCTTTAAAATCACAGATACCACATCCCTATAGATTACTATAATAAGATTATTCACCAAAATCCTAATTATTCAATCCCAGTAGTGACAAAGACATTCCTATAATCGCTACAAAATTTGCCTGTGAATACAAACATGTTGGGTAACTTATGAAATTCACATTTGCTAGCTTTGTTGAATTTGCTGGGAATAAATTTGCAGCTAACCTCAATATTGCAAAATTTCTAATTGCCTGGAAAAGATGTGCATAACACTCTGAGGTCTCCTAGTTATGTAATTGACCCATTTTCAGCTCTTTAACCCAAATGCAAAATTAGAACAGAGGGATACTGTTTGCAGTGTGTGACAAATAAAAAAAATGATGTAGCTAAAGTGCTGTACTGCTGTATAGCACAGATCAATGAATTCACAGCCACACTGACTCTGCAGGTCCAGCACCTACCTATCACTGGAATCTTTGTATTATTATTCACAGCGGTTGCTCACACGAGCATATAAACTGGACGAGTGCAATGCAAGAAAAATCAGATTGCACTCGGACCAATGTTATTCAATGAGGCAGTGTAGATCTTCGATGTTTTTTTCAGGCCGGAGCAGCCTGAGGAAAAAATTGCAGCATGCTGCGAGTGGATCCGTTAATCAGATGAGCCTTGGGTGTGAGAAAAAAATGGATGCCACATGGATCATCCGTATGGCGTCCAATTTACATGCACAGATTGCCAACGAACCAGGAAATTGCATCATCCAAGGCCAGGAAGTTGGGTTACAGGAAGAGAGCTGGCAACCACATAAAGAAATAAAATAAGCACGCCTCCACGGAGATATTGACAAAATGACACAACACATTAATGTGGAAATGCTGCCAGACTTCGTCCAAAAGAGGCCAAAACTTTGGGACATCCGTGACCCTGCCTATGCGGACCACAGCCGAAGGGATGTTTCATAGATCAACATTTGCCGCACCAAGTACACCAATTATGAGTCAAGCACACGAGAGGAGCAAGATTCAATAAGGAAGCATGGCTATATTAAAAGCATCGTATTATTTAAAGGGAACCTGTCATAAGAAAAAATGCTATTAACCTGCAGATATGAAGTTAATCTGCAGGTTAATAGGCACCCGCATTTAGCCGAACGCTGCAGGGAGAAAATTAAGTCTTCTGCACTTTCGGTCTACGCAGTGCACCTTTGAAGCTGGAAAGCGTACACCCAGCTTCAGAGGCACAATGACGTGCCTGAAGAAAACCGCGTGCATGCGCGAGGTTTGCAGAGAGCTTGCGATCAGTGTTGAACGAGCACTAAAACGCTCGGGTGCTCGAAGCTCGGGCCGAGCTCATCGTGATACTCGGGTGCTCGACCCGAGCAACGAGCCCAAAGTTAGTCTATGGGAGACCCGAGCATTTTTGCGGCGGCACCCCTGGCAGTCTGTAGAAAGCCTAAAAAGTGCCCAAAACGATAGTGACAGTGTTCAAATGACATGGGGACAGCATGGGGATCGCCCCAGGAAGCATTTCTGACCCCCAGGTCACTGCTGTCAACAACGTGGTCAGAGGTATTAAGCCACTTTTACGGGCTCACAATAAAACGTTCAAAAACGAAACTGAAACTGTTTTCCTGTGAAATATGTTAAGGAACATCCTTTCCAGAGTAAAGACTTGTGTATAAGGTAAAATAAATAACCAAAAACAAAAATACTCCTTCACACATTGGGCTATGTTCACAAGTAGCATTTTTTATGCGTTTTTGCACTTTTGTATTGCTTTCAACCGTGACAAATGCATTCAATGGGAAATGTCATTTTAACATCAGAAGATGCAGACTTGCAACTATCCCCGTGCAAGTCCTTGTCCCAGGGCAGTGTTCAATTGTAACTCCCCCATTCCTTGCAATGCAAGCGCAAATATGCAGCCAACCACCCACCCACCCACCCACAGGCTGCAATACTATACTGCTAGCTTGCACTTGAAATGGCGCCTTTTAGTTTGGAGGAGGCCGAAGCTGGCCACTACCTCATGGCTGCGTCAGCGGCGAGGTCTCCATACTCAGTCCCCAGCTGCCACTATTTGTCCCGGGAACCTTCCCCACACTTTTCTTAGCCTGGCCTGCTTTAGGGCAGCATTGGACGAGCCCACCAGACAACCAGAGACTCCTCCGGTGGGCCCTGGCTTCTCCATCAGGGGAGTTGAGAGTGCCAAGGTGAAGAGCATGATGATGATGATAGAAGTTAGCATCTGCTTTGTTTTCTTGGAATGCAAGTGTAAGTGTGTTGGCTGCCACCCACCCACCCCCAGGCTGCAATACTATACTGCTAGCTTGCTTGCACTTGAAATGAGGCCTTTTAGGCTTGTGGAGGCAGATGCCGGCCACCATGTCATGGCTGCGTCGGCGGCCTGGTATCCATACTCGGTCCCCAGCCACCCCTATTTGTCCCGCTGAGCCTTATACACAAGCGCGCATACCAAAACATTACATGTGCCCTCCCCAGTGCATTTAGTGGGTAGGACAGCCTATTCAGCTGTAGTGTGTGCACGCCAACCCCCTGTTCAAGGCACATGCGAAGATGCCTGCCGCCTTGCACCTGTCGTTGCAGACTTGCAACTATCACCGTTCAAGTCCTTGTCCCAGGGCAGTATTCATTGTACCTCCCCCATTCCTTGCAATGTAAGTGCAAGTATGCAGCCTGCCACCCACCCACCCCCAGGCTGCAAACCATACTGCTTGCTTGCTTGCACTTGAAATTGGGCCTTTTAGGCATGTGGAGACGGAATCTGGCCACCACGTCATGGCTGCGTCGGCGGCCTGGTATCCATACTCAGTCCCCAGCTGCCCGGCGGCCAGGTGTCCACGCTTGGTCCCCAGCCGCCAGGCTGCGGCCGGGTGTCCATACTCGGTCCCCAGCCGCCCCGCGGCCGGGTGCCCACACACGGTCCCCAGTCGCCCCTATTTGTCCCTGTGCACCTTATACACAAGCGCGCATACCAAAACATTACCTGTGCCCTCCCCAGTGCATTTAGTGGGAAGGGCAGCCTAACCACAAACACGTGGACAAGTGAATATGGCCAGGGATGGTCCATCTCACTGACGCCTTCACACTGGATTAATATTGTGGAAGCCGGGACACAGTTGGACACTGGGATGCAACACGTCCTCCAGACATAAAGGATTGTGGGTCCTGGGTCAATCAGGCTTCAACACAAAGTTCAGAAGGTAGACAGCAGCAGTGGTCGGCCTCCTACACAACGAGTAAATTATTCATCATCATGAGGCCATCCATCTCCTTAGCTTTCTGTTCCTTGGAATGCAAGCGCATGTATGTAGTAGCGGCTAGGCCTGAGGTGGTCAGCATTTTGGCGCATATCCTACCTCCTCCGAGGATTGCTGGATGTTTTCCTGCTACTATCCCAGTTCTATGACTCCCGTTAAAACAAAGCTTCAGGTGATGAATGATGGATGAGGTGGTGGCAAAGGAGAAAGAGCAGGAGGAACAGGGACCATTCACATCAATATCAGGCCAGTCAACCACACATGTCTTGTAGGATATGTTTCTGTACCAAAAGGAGCGGTTCAGCTACACAGTTATAGGGCATACAGTGAGTGCAATGCCTACCAAAAATTTCGAGGCACTCCAATGCCCCATGTAAGTGACATGGAGATCAGAGGGCCTTAACTAAACCATTTTTTCCATTTATAGCAACTGGGTCTCCTGTACATTGTTGGCCTAAGCAGTGAATGGAAGGCTTTCCAAAAATTATGAGGAACTGCAATGCCCCTTGAAACAGACGTGGATTACAGAGTACTAAAAACCTTCTACCCATTATTGGGGAGTGGGTCTCCCTAAGTGTTCGCCTATGCATTGAAGAGCAAAAGCTGACTAAAATTAGGAGGAAATGCAATGCCCGTTGGAAGAGTCGTGGAGGTTAGAGGTAATTAAAAACAACATTTCAATGCCCCTTGGAAGAGCTGTGAAGTTCAGAGTGGTTTAACAAGATGGTTTTCATGCCCCTTGGAAGAGACGTGGAGGTCACAGTAGCTTAACAAGACAGTTTTAATGCCCCATGGAAGAGACGTGGAGTTCAGAGTGGTTTAGCAAGACGGTTTTAATGCCCCTTGGAAGAGACGTGGAGGTCCCAGTGGGATAAAAAGACAATATCAATGCCCCTTGGAAGAGACGTGGAGGTCCCAGTGGAAAAAAAAGACAATATCAATGCCCCTTGGAAGAGTGGTGGAGGTCCCAGTGGAATAAAAAGACAATATCAATGACCCTTGGAAGAGACGTGGAGGTCACAGTAGCTTAACAAGACGATTTTAATGCGCCTTACAAGAGCCATGCAGTACAGCATATTAAAAACATTATTCCCATTATTGGGGAGTGGGTCTCCCATAGTCTTTGCCTATGCCTTCCAAGCACAAGCTGCCAAAAATTAGGACGTAGGAACTTGCAGTGTCCCTTACAAGAGCCATGCCATACAGCATGTTAAAAACATTATTCCCATTATTGGGAAGTGGGTCTCCCATAGTCTTTGCCTATACCTTCCAAGCAAAAGCTGCCAAAAATTAGGATGGAGGAACTTGCAATGCTGGCAACACGGACCACGGTCACCCTGGTGGTATAGTGGTGGTGGAGGCTGAGGATAAGGAGAAGTGTGGCACCCCAGGGGTCTGGTTTCCACAGTAACAGCAATGTTATGTCTGAGAGCAGGTGGGAGGTCTCTTGGTCAGGGATCCTATGCATGCCACACCTCCTGCCCAGTCCTGGGAGGGGAAGAACTTCCCCTATATAAACCTGGGGCTGAGGCAGGGTTGGAGAGTTGAGAGGGAGAGTTCAGCCAGGAGGGCTGACAGGGAGCTGTGGCTCCGGCTGGGCCCAGCTCCTGGGCCATGCCAGAAGTAGAGAAGAGAAGCAGCATAGGAAGAAACAACAGGAGCTCTATGGGAGCAGTGTTACAAGGAGTCAGGGGCTGGCAGCTGCAGAGCTCGCCCTGACTGAGAAGATTTCTTACCGAACCCGGAGTCCGAGGCTGTGGGGACTAACTCCTACCCAGCAGCAGAATCCGTCAGGCAGGGGATTTCAGGTCCTCTGGCCAAGAAACCCGAAGGCACGGTCACACGCATGGGACCAGCACCGCCGTCGTGGAGCGGAAGCTACTAGAAGGCCCCGAGTCACCGGCCATACGGGTGAGCACCACACGGCACACTCAGGGGCGTGGGCTACTTTTACCCGCCTCTAGCAAGGTAGCCAGAAGAGTACAGTTAGTTTGGGAGGCCTACAACTCCGCCTGGCCAGGGGAGATCCCATCTGCTCAAGGACTGACCAGGCCCCAATCGCTAGCCAGTACTCCGGGAGGGTCTATCTTTGTCACCAGTAAAGACCCTGAACTACACCGTACCGTCTCCGAGTGGTTCCTGCTACCCCCATCGTCCACGTCGGCTGCCCTGAGGCCATACCCCTCCCGTTGGGGGTTATACTATCACGCTGCACAATCCTACCACCGGCCTCAGCGGTCTGCCCTGCAGCGGCAGCTCCATAGCTGCATTCAACGGGTGGCGTAGTCGTCCAACATCTACCGCTAATACAGCGCCACTTAGTCTGACTCCCTGGGCACGGACCGGATCACCGCCACGAGACTACAACCCTCAAAAGATCCGGCTCCGGGTAAGCTCCCGCGTGCGCAACGCAGCGCGACACAGGCCCAGGGGCGCGTCAACTTTTGGCGTAGTCGGCAGGATTTCGTGCCCGCAACCACCGGGTACTGCGTGCCTGAAAAAGACTGTTCAAACTTACCAGTGGTGAAGATTCCCGCCATCCGGCGCCATCTTCTACATTCTTCCCGCCATCCGCGAAGTTTTCCCGCCATCCGGCGCCATCTTCGGCCTTCTTCCCGCCATCCGTGGAGGTTTCCCGCCATTGGACGCCATCTTGAGGACGCCGCGCGGGAAGAAGAGGGGCGTGGACTCCGAAAGCGCGCGAGAACTGAAGTCCCGCCTCACGTCCGGACGTTGCATAAGGTCCTGGAAGGAGCCCAGCAGACGCCGACGTCACAGGAGCGCGACGGAAGGTCCTCAACCCTGACGATCCACTGCGGAGCCGCGGCCTACGGAAGAGGATCATCGCAAGGTAGGCCACGGTCCACTAGGGGGGAGAAGGATGTCGGATACGGAGGAGAGCTTCACCGCTTCAACCCCCGCCAGCGCCACCGCTGTTGCGGTCATGCCTTTCACCATGCCCTATATCCCGGGGGCAGCCTGGCTACCCCAGTACTCAGGGGAATCGCATACCTGCATGACTTTAGAGAAAAGCTGGATAGCCTCTTCCAGGTGTACCCCCTTACAGAAGAGCAAAAAGTGAGCATCCTGGTGGCCCAATTAACCGGGGCAGCCCAAAGGGAGGTAAAGTCCTGGCTACCTGGGAGGAGGACTGTCGCAGAGATACTAACCCAGCTAACCGAGGAGGAGCTGCAGTACTACCAATACGAGGAAAGCCAAGAGGACCCGGACGGGTCTGAGGACTACCCTCAGGAGGGAGCACAAAGAGGACATAGCTACTGAAGGGAAGTAGCGTGAATAAAGAGCTGTAAATAGTTACCCGTAAGGGTACAAGGACTGCTGCTAATTAAAATATGGTCCCCGTTGGGATTATTGAATTGTTCCCCATGTGCCCCTATCTTAAACCAGGCTGAGGACTGTGAGCAGCCATTCCTTATCCCCACTGGCCGAGGACTGAGAGCGGCCATATCCTGTAAATAATTATGTGTTTCTAGTAATTTATGGGAGTCTTTGGTGGATTTGCCGGGAATCCTTTGTACATAGTTGGAGCGTAACCCAGGACGGACTAAAGACTGTTAAGGACTCGGGGCAGGACAGACCCCTACCTGGTTACGTCTCCCTGTTTTGGTGAAATGGACACCTTGCTTTTCTTCAAAGACTGCACCCGGTTGCGGACACGCCGTAACCATCTTTATGTGTTTTTCTTATTGTATTATTATTGTTTATACCTTGTTATGTTTTTCTAAAAATATCTTTAGTCCCGGAGTACTAAATTTCACTAGGGGGGAATGTGGCACCCCAGGGGTCTGGTTTCCACAGTAACAGCAATGTTATGTCTGAGAGCAGGTGGGAGGTCTCTTGGTCAGGGATCCTATGCATGCCACACCTCCTGCCCAGTCCTGGGAGGGGAAGAACTTCCCCTATATAAACCTGGGGCTGAGGCAGGGTTGGAGAGTTGAGAGGGAGAGTTCAGCCAGGAGGGCTGACAGGGAGCTGTGGCTCCGGCTGGGCCCAGCTCCTGGGCCATGCCAGAAGTAGAGAAGAGAAGCAGCATAGGAAGAAACAACAGGAGCTCTGTGGGAGCAGTGTTACAAGGAGTCAGGGGCTGGCAGCTGCAGAGCTCGCCCTGACTGAGAAGATTTCTTACCGGACCCGGAGTCCGAGGCTGTGGGGACTAACTCCTACCCAGCAGCAGAATCCGTCAGGCAGGGGATTTCAGGTCCTCTGGCCAAGAAACCCGAAGGCACGGTCACACGCATGGGACCAGCACCGCCGTCGTGGAGCGGAAGCTACTAGAAGGCCCCGAGTCACCGGCCATACGGGTGAGCACCACATGGCACACTCAGGGACGTGGGCTACTTTTACCCGCCTCTAGCAAGGTAGCCAGAAGAGTACAGTTAGTTTGGGAGGCCTACAACTCCGCCTGGCCAGGGGAGATCCCATCTGCTCAAGGACTGACCAGGCCCCAATCGCTAGCCAGTACTCCGGGAGGGTCTATCTTTGTCACCAGTAAAGACCCTGAACTACACCGTACCGTCTCCGTGTGGTTCCTGCTACCCCCATCGTCCACGTCGGCTGCCCTGAGGCCATACCCCTCCCGTTGGGGGTTATACTATCACGCTGCACAATCCTACCACCGGCCTCAGCGGTCTGCCCTGCAGCGGCAGCTCCATAGCTGCATTCAACGGGTGGCGTAGTCGTCCAACATCTACCGCTAATACAGCGCCACTTAGTCTGACTCCCTGGGCACGGACCGGATCACCGCCACGAGACTACAACCCTCAAAAGATCCGGCTCCGGGTAAGCTCCCGCGTGCGCAACGCAGCGCGACACAGGCCCAGGGGCGCGTCAGAAGAGCAAAAAACAGCCAAAATGAGGAAGCGTATACCCATGTGTGGGTGTGAAGCGGTGCATGGGAATACACCTTCCGAAATAACACAGTGGATTTGACTTTATGTTACTCTGCTGTCATTTGGTGGTGATGAGAAGTCAGGCCCAATCCAGCCCTTGTTCATTTTGATAAGGGTCAGCTTGTTCGCATTGTCAGTTGACAGGCGAGTGCGATTATCAGTTATAATTCCCCCAGCGGCACTAAAAACACGCTCCGATAACACGCTAGCGGCAGGGCAGGCCAGGACCTCCAAGGCGTACAGAGCGAGTTCATTCCAAGTGTCCAGCTTGGATACCCAATAATTAAAAGGCACAGAGGAATCACGGAGGATGCTGGTACTGTCGTCAAGGTACTCCCTCACCATCTTTTGAAACTTTCCACTCCTACTGAGAGTACCCCGCGCCTCAGGGCCTGTAAGCTGGGCGGGTCTCAGAAAACTGTCCCAGAACGTTGACAGTGTCCCCCTGCCTCTGCTGGATTGGAGTTGCGTCTCTCTCGCCTGTACGCCTTGGTTGGGCAATGAACTGTGACCTCTGCCGCTAGCGTGTTCAGATGGGAATTTTTTTAACAGTTCTGCAGCAAGGGCCTTCTGGTACTGCCCCACTTATGTAGACCTCTCCACCTCAGGAACAAGAGAGTGAAAGTTCTCCTTGTAGCGGGAGTCTAAAAGTCTCACCAACCAGTAATGACTGTCACCCAACATTTTGACAACGGGACGGTCATGGTTAAGGCAGCGAAACATAAAGTCAGCCATGCGTGCCAGACTGGTAACGGGCAAGACTTCCGTGTCCTCACCAAGATGACGACTGACCATGCTCTCCTCCTCCTCCCCCCTGTCCTCAGGCCACCCACGCTGAACTAACGGTATGACAGTTGTACAGGGACTACCATCTACAGCGCATGATACCAGCTCCTGTTCTTCCTCCTCCTCCTCTCCATCATTGTCCCCAATGCACGTTGGGATGAGATGAGGCTGGGCTGTGTGTAATCGCCCGCTGCGGCTTCTTGATCCATCTCATCAAACTCTGGCTGCAATGCCTCCTCTTTAATTCTCTGCAGAGAGCGTTGCAAAAGACAGACAAGTGGGATGCTGACTCTAATCTAATGATGGCGTCATCGCCACTCACCATCTTGGTGGACTCCTCAAAGTTTGTCAGGATGATACATATGTCAGACATCCAGGTCCACTCCTGAGGTCTTATGTGTGGAGTCTGAGCTGAATACCGACGGCCTTGTTGATGCCGGTACTCCACAACTGCTCTCTTCTGCTCACGAATCCTTTGCAACATGTGGAGGGTAGAGTTCCAACGTGTGGGGACATCACACACCAGTCAGTGTGCCGGAAGCTGCAAACGCTGCTGCAACACAGCAAGGGCGGCGGAAGCTGTAGCCGACTTGCGAAAATGAGCTGACAGGCGGTGTACTTTGACGAGCAGATCTAGCAACTCGGGGTATGATTTAAGAAACCGCTGAACCACGAGGTTAAGCACATGAGCCAGGCATGGTACGTGTGTGATCTCGCCTCGCCTCAGAGCCGCCACCAGGTTACGGCCATTGTCACACACGACTATGCCTGGATGTAGGTTCAGCGGTCTCAGCCACAGATCTGCCTGCTCTTTCACAGCTGTCCACAACTCACAAGCAGTGTGAGGTTTATCACCTAAGCTTATGAGTTTCAGCACAGCCTGTTGCCGCTTGGCGGAGGCAGTACTGCAGTGTTTCCAACTTGTAACTGATATGGTGATGTCTGAGATGGAGGCTGAACATGAGGAGGAGGAGGAGGAGGAGGATGCGCAGGAGCTGTACACTGTGGGGGCAACTCTGACTGACATAGGGCCCGCAATCCTCGGTGTGGGGAGGATGTGTTCTGTCCCAAGGTCCGACTGGGTCCCGGCTTCCACTATGTTTACCCAGTGTGCCGTCAGGGAGATGTACCGTCCCTGGCCACAAGCAGTTGTCCACATGTCCGTTGTCAGGTGGACTCTCCCAGTAACTGCGTTGTTGAGGGCACGGCAGATGTTTTGGGACACGTGCTTGTGTAGTGCGGGGATGGCACACCGGGCAAAATAGTGTCGGCTGGGGACTGAGTACCGAGGGACGGCCACCGTCATAAGGTTGCGGAAGGATTTTGTCTCCACCAGCCTGAAAGGCAGCATTTCCAACGCAAGCAGTCGTAAAATGTGCGAATTTAGGACTGTGGCCTGTGGGGCGTTGGCTGCGAATTTGTGCTTTCGTTCAAAGGTCTGGGATATGGACAATTGAACGCTTCGGCGGGACGTGGACGTTGATGCTGTTTCTTGAGAAACTGCCATAACAAGTGAAGACTGAGAGGAGGGGGCATCTTTGCATGCAGTATGGACAGGGTATTGCCTTGCACGCACAACAGGGAGTTCTCTTACACGCAAAACAGTGGAAGAAGCAGTTGACACTGGTCGTGGACCCTGGGGTTCGCCCCACAAAGTCGGGTGCTTTGCTGACATGTGCCTGATCATGCTGGTGGTGGTCAGGCTGGTAGTTTTGTCACCACTGCTGATGCTGGCCTGGCAGGAGGTAAAAATGGCCTTTTTCGGGTTATCAGCAGAGTCTTTAAAAAAATTCCAGACTGTGGAAGACCTACCGGTTGTACTGGCAACGTCCCTCTTGTTGGTGTTACGGGGAACGGTTGCCCGCCTTCTGTCTGCGGCCACCACACTGCTTCTTCCTGCCTGTTGGGGTACTCTGCCTCCCTCCCCCTGTGTGCTGCTGGCCTCGATCTGCGTGTCCTCCTGCCACGTTGGGTCAGTTACTAGATCATCCACCACCTCCTCCTCTTCTACTTCCGCACCACGGTCCTCCTCCTCACTTCGTGGCAATTGTGTCTCGTCATCGTCCACCTCTTGTGACAAATTGCCAGCGTCGCCTTCCTGTGGCCGTGGCTGTTCAAATATATGGCCATCTCTACATGGGATCTCCTCTTCCACCACTTCAAGTGGAGCAAGCGAGGGGCCCAAATATGGAAATGGACCAGTGAATAGCTCTTCAGAGTGTCCAACTGTGGGATCAGTTGCTGTCTGACGATTCTCGGCATGGTGGGAGGAAGGAGCATCAGGGTGAGGAGGAGTATGCGGTCGAGACTCACGGCTACTAAGACTTGACCGTGTGGAAGACAGATCGGAGGTGGTGGTGCCTAGGTGACTGGAAGTATTATCTGCTATCCAATTAATAATCTGTTCACACTGATCAGTTCGCAATAGTGGTGTTGTTGCGTGCTTCCCTAGTAATTCGGTCAAGAACTGGGAGCGAGAAGATGTGGCTGTTGGTTGTGGCACATTTTCACCTTGGCCACGGCCCCGTCCTCTGCACGCACCATCACCAGAACGTCCAGTTCCAAGTCCCTTGCCACGCGCCTTGCCCATTGTAAATTAAGTAAAATAGTTACACTCACACTATCAATGGCAAAAAGGTAATAAAAAGGAGATTAGAACCCTGGAAGAGGAAAACCACAGTTCTAGTTCTCTGGCCTACACCAGAATCTTTTAACAGATATATTTGTGTCTGAACAGTCAGCGAGACACTGAAACTGTTTTTTTTAAGGAGGCAAAAAGGTGGATAACACCCAGATTTGAACTGTGGAAGAGGAAAACCACAGTTCTAATTTCCTGGCGTATACCAGACTTTTTTAAATAGATATATTTGTGTCTGAACAGTCAGCGAGACACTCAAACAGTTTTTTTTTTATGGAAAAAAGGCAAAAAAGTGGATAATACAGAGATTTGAACCGTGGAACTGCAAAACCACAGTTCTAGTTATCTGGCCGAAACAGATATAGTTGTGTCTGAACACTCACAGACACACTCAATTTTTTTTTTGGGGGGGGGGGGATACCAAGAGACTGGTATTTGTACAGTCTGACTGAGGAAAAAAAAAAAAAGAGGATTCAGATGAAAAAAAAAGGATTTTTCCTGGCCCCTGAGACCTGGGGCTAAGTCTAGCAATTTGAGCAGCAGCAGCACACAGGACTGTAATGCAGTGTTTGTTGGTATAACCACTGCGTCTCCTATACAGCCTGCCTGCCTGATATCTGGGATGAATATTAGTCCTCAGAAGGACTGTTTGTTTTATTTTGCAGGCTTTAGAGACCCTACACTACCTATTTCGCAGTATAAATCTCTCCCTAGCTCAGCAGCACTCTTCCTACACTGTCTGATCCGGAGCGACTGTGTCCAAGATGGCGGCGCCCGGTTTTAAATACTCGAGGTGACGCTGTGTAGCCAGCCAATCACTGTAATGCCCACAACCAACATGGCTGCGGCATTACAGTGACTGGCTGGCAATCCCTGCATGTTCATTGGCTCTGTAAATAGCGCCAAACATGCAGGACAGAGACCCGAGCTCCCACCCGAGTAACCTGAAAATGCTCGGTGCTTGCCTAACATCCCGAGTAGTGAGATGCTCGGGCGAGTACCAAGCAGTGTCGAACATGCTCGCTCAACACTACTGGCGATGACACCGACTCTTGAAAATCATGTCATCATTCGCCTGAAAGGGCGAGATAACATGCAAAGAGGGCCGACTAGTCTGAGGAAACTAATGCTTCGTCTACTAGTCAAGGCCTAATTAGCATAAGAAAAACCGAGCTTAAAAATACTTTTATAAGCATGGATTTACGTGACTAACAAGATAAAGGGCTGGTTAGGCGGGGAATTTAGAAATACATATGTGATTGCTGCTGGGTTGGAGGGCATGGGGGACCTGACAGGTTTCCTTTAACATATTTTGACAATCATTTTTGCTTTTCAAATGTTGGGACCTGTGAACATTTACAAAACCACAAAGCCCCAGCTTTGCCTGTATTGTCGGAGCTGGGAAATATTAACCCCAAAAGTCGCAAAATTATTGCCCAATTCCGAATTGCCAGATTCATTGAATCGGGTCCACAGTAGTGATGAGCGAACGTGCTCGCCACTGCTCAGTACTCGCCTGAGCATCTCACTGCTCGAGATACTCGGCGCTCTGCGAGTATTTCCGCGGGAGCTCGGGTCCCCTCCCTGCATGTTTAGCGCTGTTTAGAGAGCCAATGAACATGCAGGGATTGCCTGCCACACACTGGAATGCCGCAGCCATGTTGGTTGTGCAATTACAGTGATTAGCTGGCCGTACAGCATCATCAGGTATATATAAGACCGGGCGCCGCCATGCTCGTCACAGTCTACCCGGAATCAGGCAGAGTAGGGATAGGTGCTGCTGCGTCAGGGAGAGATTTGCTTGTTTATAGTTAGTATAGGTATTCCACAACATATATCTATAATATCCATCTGAACTAACAGTCCTTCTAAGGACTAAACTAGCTGCATATAATCAGTGGTGATAGCAGGAATTAGGCAGGCAGTGTATGTGGCAGACTGCAGTGCATAAAGTAAGAGAGTCCAATGAACGTCCTAATAGTCTAGGTATTCCACTACATACAGTACAGTCCAAAAGTTTGGACACACCTTCTCATTTAAAGATTTTTCTATATTTTCATGACTATGAAAATTGTACATTCACACTGATGGCACCAAAACTATGAATTAACACATGTGGAACTATATACTTAACAAAAATTAACAAAAAAGTGTGAAAAAACTGAAAATATGTCTTATATTCTAGGTTCTTCAAAGTAGCCACTTTTTGCTTTGATGACTGCTTTGCACACTCTTGGCATTCTCTTGATGAGCTTCAAGAGGTAGTCACCAGAAATGGTCTTCCAACAATCTTGAAGGAGTTCCCAGAGATGCTTAGCACTTGTTGTCCCTTTTGCCTTCACTCGGCGGTCCAGCTCACCACAAACCATCTCGATTGGGTTCAGGTCTGGTGACTGTGGAGGCCAGGTCATCTGGCGTAGCACCCCATCACTCTCCTTCTTGGTCAACTGGCGTAGCACCCCATCACTCTCCTTCTTGGTCAAATAGCCCTTACACAGGCTGGAGGTGTGTTTGGGGTCATTGTCCTGTTGAAAAATTAATGTTAGTCCAACTAAACGCAAACCGGATGGAAAAGCATGCTGCTGCAAGATGCTGTGGTAGTCATGCTGATTCAGTATGCCTTCAATTTTGAATAAATCCCCAACAGTGTCACCAGAAAAGCACCCCCACACCATCACACCTCCTCCTCCATGCTTCACGGTGGGAACCAGGCATGTAGAGTCCATACTTTCTCCTTTTCTGAGTCGCACAAAGACACGGTGGTTGGAACCAAAGATCTCAAATTTGGACTCATCAGACTAAAGCAAAGATTTCCACTGGTCTAATGTTCATTCCTTGTGTTCTTTAGCCCAAACAAGTCTCTTCTGCTTGTTGCCTGTCCTTTGCAGTGGTTTCCTAGCAGATATTTTACCATGAAGGCCTGCTGCACAAAGTCTCCTCTTAACAGTTGTTGAAGAGATGTGTCTGCTGCTAGAACTCTGTGTGGCATTGACCTGGTCTCTAATCTGAGCTGCTGTTAACCTGCTATTTCTGAGGCTGGTGACTCGGATAAACTTATCCTCAGAAGCAGAGGTGACCCTTGGTCTTCCTTTCCTAAGGCGGTCCTCATGTGAGCCAGTTTCTTTGTAGCGCTTGATGGTTTTTGCAACTGCACTCAGGGACACTTTCAAAGTTTGCCCAATTTTTCAGACTGGCTGACCTTCATTTCTTAAAGTAATGATGGCCACTCATTTTTCTTTACTTAGCTGTTTTTTTCTTGCCATAATGCAAATTCTAACAGTCCATTCAGTAGGACTATCAGCTGTGTATCCACCAGACTTCTGCACAACACAACTGATGGTCCCAACCTCAATTATAAGGCAAGAAATCCCACTTAATAAACCTGACAGGACACACCTGTGAAGTGAAAACCATTTCTGGTGACTACCTCTTGAAGCTCCTCAAGAGAATGCAAAGAGTGTGCAAAGCAGTCATCAAAGCAAAAGGTGGCTACTTTGAAGAACCTAGAATATAAGACATATTTTCAGTTGTTTCACAATTTTTTGTTAAGTATATAATTCCACATGTGTTAATTCATAGTTTTGATGCCTTCAGTGTGAATGTACAATTTTCATAGTCATGAAAATACAGAAAAATCTTTAAATAAGAAGGTGTGTCCAAACTTTTGGTCTGTACTGTATATATATACTGTATATCTATCTATCTATCTATCTATCAGAGCTAGGCAGGCAGGCAGTGTGTGTGGCAGACTGCAGTGTATAATACAGCACAAGAGGCTCCATTCCAGTTCTGTCTGCTGCTGCTGTTACAGATATTTCTACAAATAGCCCCAGGTATCAGGGGCCAGGGATAGTTTTTTTTTCATCTTAATCCTGATTATTTTGTTAAAAAGCAGTCCAAAGAACACCGTTTTTCTGCTCCATTTGTTTGTTGCCACATCAGAATACAGCCAGATTCTTTCCATATTAGAGCGATAAAAATCCAGAAATTTGTAGTGAACGTGGAAAATATTGGCCTCCATTTAAATTTTGTTGCAGTGTGTCAGCGAAGTTATTGTCACCAGGTCGCTGTGAAAAATAGTAACCTACAGGCCAGCTATTTAAACTGTGGTTTGCCACCACACGTATCACATATAAGGTCGCTCCAAATTCAGCCATTTCTGGCCTTGATTTAAATTTTGTTGCAGTGTGTCCGTGAAGTTATTGACACCAGGTCACTGTGAAAAATAGTAACCTACAGGCCAGCTATTTAAAACTGTGGTTTTCCGTCACACGTATCACATATCACTGCGGTTCAAATCCAGCCATTTGTAGTGAACGTGGAAAATATTGTCCTCCATTTAAAATGGGCAAGGCGCGTGGCAAGGGATGGGGAAGTGGACGTGATGGTGATGATGGTTCATGCAGAGGGCGAGGCCGAGGCCGTGGGCAAGCTGAAATTGTGCCACAACAAGCACCCACATCTTGTCGCTCGACCTTCCTGTCCCAATTAATGTGGGCAGAACACCACTATTGAACACAGAGCACTGTGAAAAGGTTATAGGTTGGATAGCAGATAATGCTTCCAGTCACTTAGCCACCACCCTGTCTTCCACACGGTCAAGTCTCAGTAGCTGTGAATCTGGACCGCATATTCCTCACCCTGATCCTCCTTCCTCCCACCATGCCGAGTGCCCGGAGACAACTGATCCCACCCTTGGACACTCCGAAGAGCTGTTCACTTTTCCATTTATAGATTCGGGCCTCTCACCCGGTCCACTTGAAGCAGGGCAAAAAGAGATCGCATGTAGCGATGCCCAAATATTTGAGCAGCCACAGTCACACGAAGGCAACGGTGGGAAACTGTCACAAGAGGTGGACGATGATGAGACACAATTGCCAGAAAGTCAGGAGGAGGCCAAGGGTGCAAAAGTGGAAGATGAGGTGGTGGACGATGAAGTCACTGACCCAACCTGGCAAGATAACATGCAGAGCGAGGACAGCAGCACACAGGAGGAGGGAGGCATAGCACTACAACAGGCAAGAACAAGCAGTGTGGTGGCCGCAGACAGAAGGCGGGCAACCACTTCCAGTAACATCAGCAAGACGGAAGTTGCCAGTACAAATGTTAGGTCTTCCCGAGTCTGGTTGTTTTTTAAAGACTCTGCCGATATCCCCAAAAAAGCCATTTGCACCACCTGCCAGGTCAGCATCATCAGGGGTAGCAAAACTCACAGCCTGACCACCACCAGCATGATCAGGCACATGGCAGCAAAGCACCCGACTAAGTGGGCCAAACCGCAGGGTCCAGCAACAGTGTCTGCTGGTGACACCACTGTTTCTGTCGCTGTTGTGCGTGCACGCCAATCCCCTGTCCATGGTGCATGCCAAGATGCCTCCCGCCTTGCACCTTTCGTTGAACACTCTCAACTAGCACCATCAGCAAGCATGTCCACGTCCTTGTCCCAGCGCAGCATTCAGTTGTCCATACCCCAGTCCTTAGAACGCAAGCGCAAATACGCAACCAACGCCCCACAGGCCACACTACTAAATTCACACATTTCGCAAATGCTTGCGCTCGAAATGTTGCCTTTTAGGCTCATGGAGACGGAAGCTTTCCACAACCAGACTGCGGCTGCCGTCCCTCAGTACTCGGTCCCAAGCCGTCACTATTTCTCCCGGTGTGCCTTCCCCACATTACACAAGCACGTGTCCCAAAACATTAGCCGTGTCCTCAACAACGCAGTTACTGGGAAAGTCCATCTAACCACGGACACGTGGACAAGTGCTTGTGGGCAGGGACGGTACATGTCGGTGACGGCACACTGGGTTAACATATTGGAAGCCGGGACCCAGTCGGACCTTCGGACGGAACACGTCCTTCCGACGCCAAGGATTGCGGGCCCTGGGTCAATAAGGGTTGCCCCCACATTCTACAGCTCCTGCACCTCCTCCTTCTCTTCAGCATCCATCTCCAAAATGACCACATCAGTCGCAAGCTGGAAGCACTGCAGCACTGCCTCGGCCAAGCCACAACAGGCTGTGCTGAAGCTAATATGCTTAGGTGACAAACCACTCAACGCTGAAGAGTTGTGGACAGCTCTGAAAGAGAAGGCAGATCTGTGACTGACACCGCTGAACCTACAGCCAGGCATGGTCGTGTGTGACAATGGCCGGAACCTGGTGGCGGCTCTGAGGCGAGGCGAGCTCACACGAGTACCATGCCTGGCCCATGTGCTTAACCTTGTGGTTCAGTGGTTTCTCAAAACCTGCCCGGATCTGTCGGATCTGCATGTCAAAGTATGCCGCCTGGGTGCCCATTTTAGAAAGTCAGCTACAGCTTCCGTCACTCTTGCCGTGCTTCAACAGCATTTGCAGCTTCCGGCTCACAGACAGGTGTGTAATGTCCCCACGCATTGGAACTCTACATTGCAGATGTTTGGAAGGATTTGTGAGCAGAAGAGGGCAGTTGTTGACTACCTGTATCAACAAGGCCGTCGGTGTTCAGGTCAGACTCCACACATAAAACCTCAGGAGTGGACATGGATGTCAGACACCTGTACCATCCTCCAAAACTTTGAGGACTCCACCAAGATGGTGAGCTGAGATGATGCCATAATTAGCATCACCATCCCGCTTCTCTGTCTTTTGAAACGCTCTCTGCTCTCAATTAAAGAGGATGCATTGCAGGCGGAGCAAGATGAGATGGAGCAAGGAACCATACTGGGTGATTACACACAGCCCAGCCTCACCTCATCCCAACGTGGATTGGGTGACAATGAGGAAGAGGAGAAGGAGGAGGAAGAACAGGAGCAAGTTTCCTGCGCTATAGACAGAACTACCTGCACAACTGCCATACCGTCTGTTCAGCATGGATGGCCTGAGGACAGGGAGGAGGAGGAAGAGGAGGAGGATGAGAAGGAGAGCATGGTCAGTCATTCTCTTGGTGAGGACACGGAAGTCTTGCCTCTTTGCAGTCTGGCACATATGGCTGAGTTTATGTTACGCTGCCTTTCCTGTGACCCTCGCGTTGTCCAAATTTTGGGTGACAGTCATTGCTGGTTGGTGACGCTTCTAGACCCACGCTACAGGGAGAACTTTGTCTCTTATTCCTTTGCAGGACAGGTCTAATAAAATGGGGCAGTATGAGAAGGCCCTTGTTGCGGAATTATTTAAAAAATTCCCATTTGAAAATGCTGGCGGCAGAGGTCACAGTTCGTTGGACAACCAAGGAGTACAGGCGAGAGAGCCACAAATACAATCCAGCAAATGCAGGGGAACACTGTTAAAGTTCTGGGACAGTTTTCTCAGACCCTCCCATCGCACAGGCCCTGAGGCGGGGGTACTCTCACAAGGAGTGCAAAGTTTCGGAAGATGGTGAGGGAGTACCTTGCCGACCGTACCAACGTCCTCCGTGATTCTTCTGTGCCTTATAATTATTGGGTATCCAAGCTGGACACATGGCATGAAGTGGCTCTCTACGTCTTGGAGGTCCTGGACTGCCCTGCCTGCTAGCATTTTGTCAGAGCGAGTTTTTAGTGCCGCCGGTGGAATTATAACCGATAGGTGCATTCACCTGTCAGCTGAAAATGCTGACAGGCTGACTCTTATAAAAATGAACAAGGGCTGGATTGGGCCAGACTTCCCAACACCACCAAATGATAGTAGCGTAACATAAACTCAAATAAAGTGTCTTTTTTTTGGGGAGGTCTAACTCTATTCCCATGCACCTCTGTCTTCACACATAGACATGGGTATGCACTTCCTGATTTTGTCTATTTTTTCTTGTCCTCCTCCTTCTCCGAATCCTCATCCTCCACCACCATATCACCACCATAGGTACCATATCAACATATCTACGTCTCTTGCAAGGGACATTGGAGTTCCTCCAAATTTTTGTCAGCCGTTGCTTCACTGCATAGGCAAACAGTATGGGAGACCCACTTCCTAATAATGGGAACATTGTTTTTAGGAGGCTCTCTGACCTCTACGTCTCTTGCAAGGGACATTGGCGTTCCTCCAAATTTTTGGCAGCCCTTGCAGTCACTGCATACGCAATAACAGTATAGGAGACCCACTCGTTAATAATGGGAACAACAGAGCATAGCCGGCTGATGGCTCTCTAACAATAGCGAGGGCCGACTGCTGGTCCTTTAAGAATAGTAAGGGCTGCCTGATGGCCCTATAAAAATAGGCTTTGTGACTTTCAGAGTCCCTCCATCATAAATGAAACAGGATGTGTCCGATAATGTATCACACACCACATGGCCAGATAAGGTTGTAAAATGTTAAAATTACATTTCCTGGTATATGCATTTGTCTTAAAATATAACGTAAAAAAAAATAAAAACACAGATCTTTCTTTAGTATAAAAACCAGAGTCGCCTATGTAACCTCAATGTAATCACATTGTTCAGCTCCTGCACCTCCTCCTCCAGTTCGGCCTCCATCTCCGAAATACCACATCAGTCACAAGCTGAAAGCAGTGCAGCACTGCCTTGGCCAAGCAGCAACAGGCTGTGCTGAGGATAACATGCTTAATGCTTAGGTTACAAACCACCCACCCCTGCAGAGTTGTTGAAAGCTGTAACACATCAGCCTGATCTGTGTCTTTCACCGCTGAACATACAGCCAGGCATGGTCGTGACAATGGGCAGAACCTAGTGACGGAGATATGACAGCCGGAGTAGATACGGTTTCCCAAAAGTCAGTCCTTTCACCAAGCTAAAAAATATGGCTGTGGTGAAATACAACTCACCAACATACTGTGGACTGGCTCCGTACCGTCCCTGGCTATGTTTACTTGTCCACGTGTTTGTGGTTAGGTGGTCCTTCCCAGTAAGTGCACTGGGGAGGGCACGGGTAATGTTGTGGGACCCTTGCTTGTGGAAGGCGGAGACGACACCGGGACAAATAGTGGCGGCTGGGGACTGAGTATGGACACCCAGCCGCCGCCGCCGCCATGAGGTTGTGGACAGCTTCCACTTCCACAAGCCTAAAAGTCCACATTTAAAGTGCAAGCAGCTGTCAAAAATTTGGCAGTATAGTATTGCAGCCTGTGGGTGGGTGGCTGGCTGCATACTTGCGCTTGCATTCCAAGGAATGGGATAGGGACAACTGAACGCTGCGCTGGGACAAGGACTTGGATGGTGATTGTTGCAAGCCTGCAACGACAGGTGTATGGCGGGAGGCATCTTCGTGTGCGCCAAGCATCACTTATGATGGGCACACTTTTAGGCAGTGACCTGGGAGTCAGAGATGCTTCCCCATGCTGTTCCCATGTTTTTTCAGCACTGTATGCATGTGTCTGATGATGTGTCACACACCACATGGCCAAAGAAGGTTGTAAAATGTTAAAATGACATTTCCCAGTGAATGCATTTGTCTTGGTTGAAAGCAATGCAAAACTGCAAAAACGCATAAAAAAACGCTACGTGTGAACATAGCCCAAGGTGTGGAGGAGCATTTTTGCTTTTGTATATTTATTTTGCCTTATATACAAGTCATTACCCTGGAAAGGATGTTCTTTAACCTATTTCCCAGGAAAATCCATTTTGGTTTCGTTTTTGAATGTTTTATTGTGAGTCCATAAAAGTGGCGTAATACCTATGACAACGTTGTTGACACCAGTGACCTGGGAGTCAGAAATGCTTACAGGGGTCTTCGCCATGCTGTTCCCATGTCATTTGAGCACTGTTCCCATCGATTTAGGCAATTTTTAGGCCCGCTGCAGACCGCCGGGGAGAGCCGCAGAAAAAATGCTCAAGTTTCCCATAGACTTACATTGGGCTCGTTACTCGGACTGAGCACTCAAGCATTCCAATTTGCTTGACCCGAGCAACGAGTACCCGAGCATTTTAGTGCTCGCTCATCACTAGTGCACAGTATACACAAAAGAAAACTGGCCTTTATTGCAGAGGGGAAATCTGTTAAAAGTGCAGGATACAAGCCTTAATGGCCAGAAATAGTATGATCCCTCATGTATATGTAAAGGGGGGCAGGCTGGTAGTCAGTGGCGAGGGGTACTCATTTTTCATCACCTTGGCCCGCTACAAAAATAAAGGCACTTCCTTGTACCTGGGTTTGTGTGGTGTACTGTGCTCTGTGGAGGCATTTACTCACAGTCATTCTTGGTTCCTACAGACCCAGTTCTTCTGGTCCTTTAAATGAGAGGCAACACAGTTCTTAAAAACAACAGAGTTCACTTTACTTATGGATGGCAGGTACAGATAATTTTACACACAACAGCACTTGATGGTATTCTGGACATAGACACAGTCCCACACAATGAACTTTCACAGTATGGCTCGGCCCTAAGGGAAACTACCTCTGGAACTTTGATGTGGGGAAGCTCCTGCTTCATTCCACTGCTCCCAGTGCCTGACTCTTTCAGGATCCATCTTACTGATAATGCTGTCCTAGTCCTGACACGTTCAATGCTGCCTGATGGCTGAAAGAGGTTGGAATCCGCAGATTGACCTGTTGAGTACAGACTGTCCTGAGTTGTCCCCGTTGCTGCTGATCCTTAGTATTCCCCACAAACACCCATTCTTCTTCTTTCCTGTGCTCCTCACACGTCTCTCTCTACTCAATGTCACTTACTAACTGAACTCACAAAGATGGTCGAACTCAACTCCCAGTAATCCTTCAGTAAACTAGACCCACCTGAGGGAGGACCCATCACTTTAACTCACTCATGACCTAAAGGGTCTGACAGGCAGAACATTAAATGCATTAACATTTCAAATGCCATCTAATGGCCCTGTTACATACAATGTATTATATGATCACATAAAATATATATAACCAGCCCCTCACATATACACATGACATCTTATTTTCAAAACCTACCATTTAGTTTAGTGTTAAAGATTGGAAGGAAAATATTATGCTTAGATATTGAAGAAGTTATGGTTGCAAGGCTGACACAATATTCCAAGCATTATTGTTTCCCTAATGCCCTGAGCATTGAAATATCACCGTGATTGTGCAACAAATTGTCACTAATATAACTAATAAAACTGATAAAACCCAGTAAGGGTATGGCCAGTGATGGAGTTAACACTTCTCATAGAACAGTTGTTCCATGATTATGGAACGTGAAGGATAGGAAGAGAATGATAGGTCACAACAGCAAATACAAATGTTGATATATTCCAAGATCCTCTCAAAATGAATTAAATTTCATGAAAATCAAAATCCTAAGCTATACCTCTTAATTATGCTGCAGAATTTGTTAGCTCTGTATACCATAAATAAAATTATTATTATTATATTATACCTCGTACTAATTATTCCAAAAGACCTATGATTCGCCTTAACTAGCAACGGCTTCTGTTAATATGTATCAGCAGTCCATCTTTTAAATTGTTTTCTGCTGTACAATTAGTTGGTGTCTTGTAAGCACAGCTCTCCAATATATCATGTTTCCTGACAAACTCTATGTGATCCATAAAGGCAAAAGGACAAGTATCTTTTACAGGAAATGAAAAAATATGTTCTAGGATTACTAAGATTCCAGAACTTGTAGATTTTAGGAGATTCCTTAAATGCAAACAATTTAATGGCTTGTGAGGGATTAGAAAAGAAAGTTTGATTTTTTTTGTAAACACCCACTCTTGTCCATAGGCTAAGGATGCATGCTCATGATCAGGAATAGTAGCGCTTTGGACTCAGCGTATTTCTGCTGCGTCTAAAACGTTGTATTGTACAGTACAAGCACAGTGGATAGGATTAATAGAAATCCCAGGCCCACTGTGCTTCTTTTAAAAGCTGTGTAAACTCACCTGCGGTGCAGGTTTCCAAGCTGCAGCTGTCAATTTCTCTTGCCGGAACACTCAGTCTTCTGTGCGAAATTTCCCCATAGACTTGCATTAGATGCGGTAAATCCGCAGTTAAAAAAAGCACATACGTTGTAAAGTGCGTTTATGCGGTGTAAACACACCCAAAAAATGCATCTAAACATAAATTATTAAAAAAAGAGACTTGGGGTCCCCCCTATTTTTAATAACAAGCCTAGGTAAAGCAGACAGCTGGTTATTGGGCCCATCCCAGCCCAAATATACAATTTGGTTATCAAAAATAGGGGGGTCCCCACATAATTTTTTAATATTATTTATTAGGTTAATACAAGTACATTAAACTACACAAGCAAGACACTAATTATATATCTGATTATATATCTCATGGATATCTATCTACCCTATATCTACAGTATCTATCTTTTATCTTTGCACATGGAGACAAAACTGCATGCAACAAATATGCATGCGGCAAAATGCATGCAAAAACACATACAAAAACGCATTGAAAAACACAAGAGAGCTGAGGTGCGGGATTCATGTGGAAATTCATCTGCGTGAAAGCCTGAACAAACACTGATTGTGGGAACGTCCCCTATGACTGCAATTGCAACACAGCCCTTTTTATTTATTATATGCTTTCTAAAATGTTTTAAGACTTGGGGATCCAACTCTTGGCACACCACGCCAAATAGCTATTTGAAGTAACCACAATGTTGGGCAATCACTGCAGTTTAAAATGCTTCCTACTTTTTGTAGTGGCTGTGCTGCACATAGCAATATTGTCCCCTTCATTTGGTGTTCTTTAAATTCCTGCCAAAATCAAGAATAGAGCTTGGCTGCAGAAACTGAAGGGGAATCAGAGCCATTTTTGGTAAAAATATATTAGAAGAAAGACTACAAATGTGAATGTGTAAATAAGATCCATATGTGTATGTATCTATGCACATCATTTAAAGTGTCAAGGCGGTAGTCTGCATTGTGGACTCCGTCCTCATATCTTTGCAGTATGGGATAGGTATCCTGTAATGATAATGGAAATCTCAAAGGCACAGCTGATGAAATTGGCCACCACTGCTATAAACTCTTAGCCTACTCTCTCTTGACATCCATATCCACTGTGTATGCCCTCTTGTACAACGTATTAACTTGGTGAATTGTAAATTACAAACTTTAGGCGCTGCATATGCACATAATTTTGGATTTTGCTTTAGAGCACATGTACAGATAAAATATTTTATTTTAATAATTGGCGATTAGTTTTGTTTGTACAGAACAAAATAAAAAAAAAATCCAAATATCTACTGTATGAAATATAACTTTGTAATTAGAGTTCACAAGGTTAGGATGAGCTCCACAAATCTTGCCAAAATCATCCGCTGTTGACTGCTAAGAATAATTGCTTGTTCATTGCGCCTTTACATCAGGAATGGTTTTAATACATCTTGTATTTCTGGTCATTTATCAGAGGTTGACATTCTCCCCACATTCTCCATATCTATCTTACCATGAGACAAGAGAGTGAGACTTGAGCTTATTGCCACAAGCGAGCTGTCTGAGAGAAGCAAAATTACTTTAACACGTTCATTGGGCTGCAATATGCCGCTTTATAAAAATCACCCAAAATATGTACCAAGGGACTGTGACTGCTAGGCCTCCATTAAAATTCCTGGAAGTATTGAATGGTAAAATTCACAAAGAGCAATAAGCAAACAATTTATAGTCACATAACCAGTCAATTGTATCAATAGAAAAAAATAAACATGTATCTAGGTGCCAAGTCCCTAAAGATTGAATAATGTACTCACATCTCAAATCCAATAGAATAGTTATAGGGTTTCATGTAAACACGTAAAACTAAATGTTCTGTAAACATATTATGCTTAGCATTCCTAGTGCAAATCCTATCCTAGCCATGTAATGTGTAGATGTAACTTATATCATATGGATGAAAGAAGACAGTATCTGTAGGATTATGATCCAAATGTAGAACAAATTAGCTTCTTCCTATAGCTGATAAGAGATTTCCATAACTCTCTGAATGTCTTCAAGAAAAAGTACCATTAAAGCAACTTCATTTTCTGGAGTCTTTCCCTTATGCTTAAAGGGGTTGTCCAGTCCAAATCGATAAGTCTGCAGTCACTCCAGTGGGTGTGGCATCGCTCCATATAGTTGCATGGAGCGAAGCCACGCTACGTCTAGTGACGCTGTCAACCAGTGCGCGTGGCCGACTAGAGGGTGCGAACTCGCTCCATAGAAGTGTTTCTCTTTTCTTGGAAAAACTTCTTCATGGCTGCTGCTCGATTCAAACCAGTGACCTTTCACTTGGGATTGAGCCTAATACCACGCTGAGCTAATAGGGAATGTGGGAACAGGTAGTATTTTGTAATATACAGGAAGATAAAGATTTTTTCACCACCAGGATCATAACAGTAACAATGCAGTGACATGAAAAGAATCTGCATAACTAATTATATGCTAAATAATTGCAAGTCAAATTAATGTATGAGATAGCCAAGATGATTGTCTATAAAATGATGGCAGTCTCACATTCGAAGAAGTAGTGGCTGGTGAGATATGGAGCCTGAAAGTCAAAATTTCAAAACATGGTTACGCTTTTGCTCATCAGTGTATAACTCATACATACCCTCCGGTCCCGACTCAAAAACTGGTGAATCCCTGAAATGCACACTGCGTGCGCTGGGGGGATTCGGAGTCTGCAGTCACACACAGTGAATGCAGACTTATGAGTTTGGACTGAACAACCCCTTTAACTGATTTTTCATTGATTGTGGAGACTTTCACTGACTTAACTCTATAACACCTAAAAAGATGCTAGGTTGGTTGTCATTTTCAAGCATAAAAAAACTGTAAAACCCAGAATATTTCTAACTCCAGTTATGATACCAATTCATTCAGATCAAGCTAATGAATCAGTAGGTCACCAGTTTCAGGGCCTTCCGACATCAGGTAGTCAAGATTATGTCTACTATGAATCATAGTTACATAGTACGGTTGATTGTATCAAAGATAAATGTGTGACTATTAAATCCAATCAATGGTTAGGAGACACAGAATAAGAATCTTAGATGAGGGAATGTGTATGGCATCTCGTAAGTCCATGTTAACCACAGCAGGCCTTTCCAACACTGGCAGCTGACAAATAATTCCATCTCTTCCTAATTAGAATTCTGTCTCTGTTCTTACATGGCCTGTATCCAAAGGTGCTCTAGAGTTACTATTTTTGGAAGGAGTAATACTTTATTTGAAGCATAACATAGTTTAGAAATTCACTGGCTTGAGATACGGATGTGTAATTTGTAAAAAATTCGACAAGATATTATTTTTTTGTTATGTTGAGAATATAAACTTTAGCCCAAGCAAATATCTTTAGGTTAGGATAGTAACATTATAAATGAATGTGCTACAAATGTGAGAACTATGAGATATGTGATATACAGTGAAGGAAATAATTATTTGATCCCTTGTTATTTTTGTAAGTTTGACCACTGACAAAGACATGGACAGTCTATAATTTTAAGGGTAGGTCAATTTTAACATTGAGAGATAGAATATCCAAAAAAATCAAGAAAATCACATTCTATAAATTAGATACATTTATTTGCATTTTGCAGTGAGAAATAAGTATTTGATCCCCTACAAAACATTATGAGGTTTAGCTCCTACAGACCAGTTAGATGCTCCTAATCAACTCGTTACCTGCATTAAAGACAGCAGTCTTACATAGTCACCTGTATAAAAGACTCCTGTCCACAGACTCAATTAATCAGTCAGACTCTAACCTCTACAACATGGGCAAGACCAAAGAGCTTTCTAAGGATGTCAGGGACAAGATCATAGACCACAAGTAACAAGTATTAAGTGTTGTTTGCCAGAGGGATCAAATACTTTTCTCACTGCAAAATGCAAATAAATATATCTAATTTATATAATGTGATTTTCTTGATTTTTGGGGATATTCTATCTCAATGTTAAAATTAACCTACCCTTAAAATTATAGACTGTTCATGTCTTTGTCAGTGGGCAAACTTACAAAAACAGCAAGGGATCATATAATTATTTCCTTCACTGTACTTGGTAGAGTGAAAACATATACTTCAGAGTTTATAACAATAAAAAACCCCGATGCAGCTGATATGGAGTCCTTGAATAGAGAAGACAAAAAATATGCAAGTCATAATTCTATCTCCTATGGACTATATGAATCTCTCATCATGGAGATGATGAAATAGCCAGTAAAATTCAGGAAGCTGATTATGTTTAATGTGTTAACCAGAATTATACTTTTTTAATATGAGCCAAAAAACTACCAGGCAGGCAGTTCCTTACTACCTACACGTGTTCTATCCAGCACTGGTTCAGAACAGTCACTGACCGCTCCTGCCAGCAATTCGGCTGCTCCATAACAAGAGAGCAGCTCTTTTTCTTCCGGGCTGCTCTGTCGACAGGGTGTGACTGCTACTGATTAACAGCCAGCTCCCCACAGTTAGGTAGCGGTGAGCCAGCTGTCAGTCAGCATGACGTCGGCAGTCACACCCCGTCAACACACCAGAACAGAAGACAAGACACTGTACAGTTGACATGACGTCGGCGGAAGTCGCAGAATCGCAGGCAGGAGTGTTCTGTGACTGCTCCTTATCACCAGAGAACGGCACAGAGCAGAACAGGCAGGTAGGTAGCAACTACTTGCCTTTTAGTTCTTAGGCTCATAGTAAAAAAATAATATAGTACTGTAGTAGTAGTAACTAGTGATGGGCGAGCACTAAAATGCTCGGGTGCTCGATACTCGGGTCGAGCAAATTGGAATACTCGGGTGCTCGACCCGAGCAACGAGCCCAATGTAAGTCTATGGGAAATTTGAGCATTTTTCATGCGGCTCCCCCTGGCGGTCTGCAGAGGGCCTAAAAATTGCCCAAATCAATGGGAACAGCATGGGGAAGACCCCTGTAAGCATTTCTGACTTCCAGATCACTGCTGTCAACAACGGACTCACAATAAAACATACAAAAATGAAAAAAAAAAATGGATTTTCCTGGGAAATATGATAAGGAACATCGTTTCCAGGGTAATGAACTGTATATAAGGCAAAATAAATATACAAAAGCAAAAATGCTCCTCCACACCTTGGGCTATGTTCACACGTAGCGTTTTTGATGCGTTTTTGCACTTTTGCATTGCTTTCAACCAGGGCCGGCTCCAGGTTTTTCTGGGCCCCGGGCGAAAGAGTCTCAGTGGGCCCTTTTAACACATACCACGATTCATGATGCACAGATACCGCAGAGAAATATATATATATATATATATATATATATATATTAGTACACAGGGCCCAGCCTGCCACCTCATCCTTCACATGTGCAGACATGCGCACACGCACACACGGTACGCAGACACGCGGTACGCAGACACGCGCGCGCACACACACGGTACGCAGACACGCGCGCGCACACACGGTACGCAGACACGCGCGCGCACACACGGTACGCAGACACGCGCGCGCACACACGGTACGCAGACACGCGCGCGCACACACGGTACGCAGGCACGCGCGCGCACACACGGTACGCAGACACGCGCGCACACACGGTACGCAGACACGCGCGCGCACACACGGTACGCAGACATATGCGCGCACACACGGTACACAGACATATGCGCGCACACACGGTACACAAACACATGCGCGCACACACGGTACACAGACACATGCGCGCACACACGGTACACAGACACATGCGCGCACACACGGTACACAGACACATGCGCGCACACACGGTACACAGACACATGCGCGCGCACACAGTACCCAGACACATGCGCGCGCACACGGTACCCAGACACATGCGCGCGCACACGGTACCCAGACACATGCACACGGTACCCAGACACATGCGCGCACACACGGTACCAAGACACATGCGCGCACACACGGTACCCAGACACATGCATGCACACACGGTATCCAGACACATGCACGCACACACGGTACCCAGATTTGTACACATACAGACATACACATATTTTTACACAAATTCTTAAAGACATATATAAAACAGACAAATATATATATACACAGTTATATACACTGACATTCACATACATGCACTCACACAGACCCATTACAAATATTTTTAATATGGGGATTGGGGAAGCCTCACTCACCTGTCCCCGGTCCAGTGTCCTGTCCAGCAGCTCCTCAGGTATGGGGCAGTGCAGGGCCCCGGCATGTCACAGACATCATGTCCCTGGACCATCAGAGGGGCCCACTTGCGGTCGGGTCCAGGCCGCTTCCCCCCATCTGTGCAGGACCTCCGACGGTGTTTGATTGCCGGCACTTCCCCAGACATGGCCGCGCGCTGTGCGACTGTGTCTGCTAGTAATGACGCGGCAGGAGCGACACACAAGCACAATTAAAGGTGCAGTGCCGTCGACCCTGCCGCGTCATTACTAGCAGACACAGCCGGACAGCGCGGCCATGTCTGGGGGAGTGCCTGCAATCAAGCGTCCCTGAACAGGTGCCGAGGAAGCGGCCAGGGCCCCGACAGTGAGTGGGCGGGTGGGTGTGTGGGCCCGGCCCCGACAGTGAGCGGGCGGCTGGGCCCGGGCCCCGACAGTGAGTGAGCGGTGGGCCCCTCTGATTTTCCAGGGCCCCGGCACTTGCCCGGGTACGCCGGGTGCTGACGCCGGCCCTGCTTTCAACCAAGACAAATGCATTCACTGGGAAATGTCATTTTAACATTTTACAACCTTATCTGGCCATGTGGTGTGTGACACATCATCCGACACATCCTGTTTCATTTATGATGGAGGGACTCTGAAAGTCACAAATCCTATTTTTATAGGGCCATCAGGCAGCCCTTGCTATTCTTAAACGGCCAGCAGTCGGCCCTCGCTATTGTTAGAGAGCCATCAGCCGGCTATGCTTTGTTGTTCCCATTATTAACGAGTAGGTCTCCTATACTGTTATTGCATATGTGTAGCACCCTGAGGATTCGGCTGCTACAGGGGTATTGCACCTCAACCCAGAGGTGTGGTATTCCACTCCCGGGTAAGGATGGAGTGTGGAACTGAGCTCAGTAGGCTGCATGCACTACATACATCCCATTTCCGGGGGACAGAACAACGGTACTCCCACCAGTATATGTGCAGGTACGACAGCGTCTGTCCCTGGCTGGAGTGGGAGGGGGGTGGAACATCCCAGTAGTGTAGGGGCAGATAGGGGGAGTAGTCTGGGTAAATGTAGGAGCTCATTGGGTGCTGGTCACCTGAGCTCACACATAGAGGGAGTATATAAGGTGGGCACCATCTTAGGACAGAGTCAGTCAGTCAGTCTGTGAGTCAGCAGTAACTCCAGGAGAGGAGAAGGAAGAGGGACCCAGAGGCGCAGGACGAGAGGGGACCCCAAGAGCCCGTATGAGAACTGATAAGGGTGAAGGGTCGGCAAAAGGGTACCGGATCCCAAGCTGGCAGAGGCCAAAGCACACCTTAGCCAGGAACCGGAGGTCGTGGGCAGGATCTGCCACGACCCTCACCAAATCCACCAGAATGGCACACCGAGCATAGGGTCAGGGAAGCCAGAGAAGGTTCAACCACCAAGAGACCCGAGGGAGCCGGACACAGGTGGATCCCTGGTGGGAACGGCCAGAAGAAGGGAGAGTCAGAAAGGAGCTCAGGACCATACTCAGGAATTGCCCGGGAGTTGGCCGAGTCCAGGACCTGGTGGACGCAGCACGGCTTGGGTGGTCACTGCTGTACAGAGTGACCCGAGCAACACCAGTGAGTAAAAACCCTGAACTGCATTTCATGCCTCTGAGTCTCCTTGCTGCACCTTCACAACCACCATCCTCCACGTCTGACCCCCTGAGGCTATACCCCTCCCGTTGGGGGTTATACTACCACAGCTGCACACACACCACCAGCCTCAGCGGACCATCCTGCAGCGGCGGCCTCTTGACCGCAAATCAACGGGTGGCGTAGTCGACACTAAGAACATCTGCAAGGACTGCCGCACACTGAGTTTGACACCCTGGGCACGGACCGGGTCACAGCCACTCGGAGACTACAACCCCCATCTGATCCGGCTCCGGGTATCCCTAACAACATGGCCCAGGGGGCGCGTCATATGCAGTGACTGCAAGGGCTGCCAAAAATTTGGAGGCACTCCAATGCCCCTTGCAAGAGATGTAGAAGTCAGAGACCCTCCTAAAAACAATATTCCCATTATTAGGAAGTGGGTCTCCCATAATGTTTGCTATGCAGTGAATGCAAAAGCTACCAAAAATTTGGAGGAACTCCAATGCCCCTTGGAAGAGACATAAAGGTCAGAGAGCCTCCGAAAAACAATGTTCCCATTATTAGAAAGTGGGTCTCCCATAGTGCTTGCCTATGCATTGAATGCAAAAGCTGCCAAAAATTTGGAGGAACTTCAATGCCCCTTGCAAGACACCTAGAGGAGGTGATATGGTAGATATGGTGGTGAATGATATGGTGATGGAGGATGAGGAGAAGGAGGAGGACAAGAGCAAATAGATAAAATCAAGAACCATATACCCATGTGTAGGTGTGAAGAGGTGCATGGGAATAGACTTCCCAAAAAAAGACACTGGATTTGAGTTTATGTTACGCTGCTATCATTCGGTGGTGTTGAGAAGTCTGGCCCAATCCAGCCCTTGTTCATTTTTATAAGAGTCAGCCTGTCAGCATTTTCAGTTGACAGGCGGATGTGCCTACCGGTTATAATTCCAACGGCGGCACTAAAAACCCGCTCTGATAAAACGCTAGCGGCAGTGCAGGCCAGGACCTCCAAGGCGTAGAGAGCCAGTTCATTCCACGTGTCCAGCTTGGATACCCAGTAATTATAAGGCACAGAGGAATCACAGAGGACATTGGTACGGTCGGCAAGTTACTCCCTCACCATCTTCCCAAACTTTACACTCCTTGTACCCCCCGCCTCAGGGCCTGTGCTATGGGAGGGTCTGAGAAAACTGTCCTAGAACTTTGACAGTGTTACCCTGCCTCTGCTGGATTGGAGTTGTGTCTCTCTCGCCTGTACTCTTGGTTGTCCAACGAACTGTGACCTCTGCCGCCAGCGTTTTCAGATGGAAATATTTTTAATAATTCTGCAACAAGGGCCTTCTGGTACTGCCCAATTTTAGTAGACCTGTCCGCCTCGGGAATAAGAGATAGAAAGTTCTCCTTGCAGCGTGGGTCTAGAAGTGTCACCAACCAGTAATGATTGCCACCCAAAATTTGGAGAACGCGAGGGTCATGGGAAAGGCAGCGTAACATAAACTCAGCCATGCGTGCCACACTGCTAACAGGCAAGACTTCCGTGTCCTCACCAAGAGAATGACTGACCATGCTCTCCTCCTCCTCCCTGTCCTCAGGCCATCCTCGCTGAACAGACGGTAAGACAGTTGTGCAGGTAGTACCATCTATAGTGCATGAAACTAGCTCCTCCTCCTCCTCTCCTCTTCCTTATTGTCATCCAATCCACGTTGGGATGAGATGAGGCCGGGCTGTGTGTAATCACCCTGTATGGTTCCTTGTTCCATCTCATCATGCTCCGTCTGCAATGCATCCTCTTTCATTGTGAGCAGAGAGCGTTTCAGAAGACAGAGAAGCGGGATGGTGACGCTAATTATGGCATCATGGCCGCTCACCATCTTGGTGGTGTCCTCAAAGTTTTGGAGGATGGTACATATGTCTGACATCCATGTCCACTCCTGAGGTCTTATGTGTGGAGTCTGAACTGAATACCGACGGCTTTGTTGATGCTGGTATTCAACAACTGCCCTCTTTTGCTCACGAATCCTTCCCAACATCTGCAATGTAAAGTTCCAATGCGTGGGGACATGCTGTCCACAACTCTTCAGCATTGTGTGGTTTGTCACCTAAGCATATTATCTTCAGCATAGCCTGTTCCCGCTTGGCTGTAGAATGTGGGGGTAACCCTGATTGACCCAGGGCCCGCAATCCTCGGCGTCGGGAGGACGTGTTCACTTCCAAGGTCCAACTGGGTCCCGGCTTCCACTATGTTAACCCAGTGTGCCATCAGCGAGATGTACCGTCCCTGCCCACAAGCACTTGTCCACGTGTCCGTGGTCAGGTAAACTTTCCTGGTAAATGCGTTGTTGAGGGCATGGCTAATATTGTGGGACACATGCTCGTGTAATGCGGGGACGGCACACAGGGAGAAATAGTGGTGGTTGGGGACTGAGTACCGAGGGATGGCCGTCGCTATCAGGTTGCAGAAAGCTTCCGTCTCCACAAGCTGAAAAGGCAACATTTTGAGCGCAAGCAGTCGCGAAATGTGTGAATTTAGTAGTGAGGCCTGTGGGGCGTTGGCTGTGTATTTGCGCTTGCGTTCCAAGGACTGGGGTAGGGACAACTGAACGCTGTGCTGGGACAAGGATGTGGATGTGCTTGCTGATGGTGCTACTTGAGAGTGTGCAACAACAGGTGCAGGGCAGGAGGCATCTTCGCATGTGCCATGGACAGAGGATTGGCTTGCACGCACAACAGCGGAAGAAGCAGTGGAGCCACCTGCAGACACTCTTCCTGGACCCTGGGGTTCGGCCCACTTGGTCAGGTGCTTTGCTGCCATGTGCCTGATCATGCTGGTGGTGGTCAGGCTGGTAATATTGCTACCCCTGCTGATGCTGGCCTGGCAGGTGGTGCAAATGGCCTTTTTGGGGTTATCTGCAGAGTCTTTAAAAAGCAACCAGACTCGGGAAGACCTAACAGTTGTACTGGCAACTTCGGTCGTGTTAAGGTTACGGGGAACTATTGCCCGCCTTCTGTCTGCGGCCACCACACTGCTTCTTCCTGCCTGTTGTAGTGCTACCCCTCCCTCCCCCTGTGTGCTGCTGTCCTCGCTCTGTATGTCCCCCTGCCAGATTGGGTCAGTTACTATATCATCCACCACCTCGTCTCCACTTCCGCACCCTGGTCCTCCTCCTGACTTTCTGGCAATTGTGTCTCATCATCGTCCACCTCTTGTGACAATTTACCACCATCGCCTTCGTGTGATCGTGGCTGCTCAAATATTTGGGCATAGCTACATGCGATCTCCTCTTGCCCCTCTTCAAGTGGACTGGGCGAGAGGCCCGAATCTATAAATGGAAAAGTGAACCGCTCTTCGGAGTGTCCAAGTGTGGAATCAGTTGTCTCCGGGCACTCGGCATGGTGGGAAGAAGGAGGATCAGGGTAAGAAATATGCGGTCCAGATTCACGGCTACTGAGACTTGACCGTGTGGAAGACAGGGTGGTGGTGGTGGCTAAGTGACTGGAAGCATTATCTGCTATCCAACCAATAACCTTTTCACACTGCTCTGTGTTCAATAGTGGTGTTCTGCGGTCCCCTATTAATTGGGACAGGAAGGTCGAGCGAGAAGATATGGGTGTTTGTTGTGGCACAATTTCAGCTAGCCAACGGCCTCGGCCTCGTCCTCTGCATGCACCATCATCACCATCGCGTCCACTTCCCCGTCCCTTGCCACGTGCCTTGCCAATTTTAAATGGAGGACAATATTTTCCACGTTCATTACAAATGGCTGGATTTGAACCACAGTGATATGTGATGCGTGTGACGTAACACCACAGTTTTAAAGAGCTGGCCTGTAGGTAACTATTTTTAACAGCGACCTCATGTCGATAACTTCGCTGACACACTGCAACAAAATTTCAATGGAGGCCAGAAATTTCAGAATTTTCATCGCAATTATATGTGATCAGTGTAACGGACAAACCACAGTTTTAAAGAGCTGGCCACTAGGTAACTATTTTTAACAGCAACCTCGTGTCAATAACTTCACTGACACACTGCAACAAAATTTCAATGGAGGCCAGAAATGGCAGAATTTTCAGCGCAATTATATGTGATCCGTGTGATGTACAAACCACAGTTTTAAAGAGCTGGTCTGTAGGTAACTATTTTTAACAGCGACCTCGTGTCAATAACTTCGCTGACACACTGGAACAAAATTTCAATGGAGGCCAGAAATGGCAGAATTTTCAGAGCAATTATATGTGATCCATGTGATGGACAAACCACAGTTTTAAATAGATGGATTTTTAGCACTGTAATATGGAAAAGATCTGGCTGTATTCTGCAGTGCCAACAAGCAAATGGAGCAGAAAAACGGTGTTCTCTGGATTGCTTTTTAAGCAAATAATCAGGATTAAGATCCAAAAAAAATTATTCCTGGCCCCTGATACCTCAGGCTATTTCTAGAAATATCTGTAAAAGCACCAGCAGACAGAACTGGAATGGACCCTCTTGCTATATGCACGGCAGTGTGCCACATTCACTGCCTGCCTGCCTAGCACTGATATCTATGCAGCTGGATTAGTCCTCAGAAGGACTGTTAGATGAGATGGATATGTGTAGAATATGTTGTGGTATACCTAGACTAACTAAGAAACAAGCGAATCTCTCCCTAGCTCAGCAGCATCTTTCCCTACACTGCCTGATTCCGGAGTAGACTGTGACGAGCATGGTGGTGCCAGGTCTGATATAGACCTGATGATGCTGTGTGGCCAGCCAATCGCTGTAATACCACAACCAACATGGCTATGGCATTACAGTGTGTGGCAGGCAATCCCTGCATGTTCATTGGCTGTCTAAAGAGCTCCCGCCGAGCAACCCCGGAAATACTTGGCGAGCGATGAGCATCTCGAGCAGTGAAATGCTCAGGCGAGCACCGAGCAGTAGTGAGCATGCTCGCTCATCACTAGTAGTAACCTCTTTAAGCAAGAGAAAGATAGTGGAGACTCAGGACTTGGTGTATGACTCTATCACAATGTCCTCCTTCTCAACAAAAGCCACTAAGACTGTTGAAAGAACAATGTTTTCTCCTTTCCCAAGTAGAGAGAATGTGAAAAAAATGAGCCAGCAGCATTAGGTTGTCACAATATTTTTGCTATAGTATTCAGTTCTCCCAATGAACACAGCTGAATGCAAAAGTTTCATTTCTGTGTCCAACTGAGGTTACAAATAAATTAAAGTAAAAATAATTTCTGGGTCACAAGGGAACTAGCATCAATATATGCATAGAAATGTTCTAATCTGCATAATATAAGAACTCCACATTTTTGGAAACATGGGCTGTGATTTGGCGCCCTTCTTTCCCTGCAGTGTTAATTTTGGATGAGATATAAAATAGTTTTTTCATACACTCACTTTTATAATTTTTCAAAGGAAATTTCATATTTTTAAAAGTCTGCAGAACATTGAAACCACTGAGGATTCCAATGGAACTTTCTGTATAATTTGGTGCCTTAGTGTTGGATAAAGCATATTTCTTTATAGCAAAAATTCATAACAAATTGGGAATAAAGGTCTTGTTCACATAAGCTTTAAGAAATCTTAAGCAGTTGCATTTATGTTATATCTTTTGATTCTGTTTCAGCTTATTATTCAAAACTGATGCATAAAAACATCAGCAGGCTTTTTTTTACCATTTTACTACCAAGTGCTAGTCCAAGGCCTGATCCAAAGTTTGCATAAAACATTGGGAACTCCAGACCAGTGCCTGCGGCTGCAACCTGTCTAGCTTGACAACTGATGCGCCGAGCAGGTGGTATGAATCTCGTTGATCAGCTCCTCCATCAAACGCCAGGTGAAAACGACACTGTACTGGTCAGACTGATATGTGAAAACAGCCTAAGGCAAGACATTATGCTTGGGTCATCCAAAAATGCAAGATTATGGGGGGAGCATGAATGTATTTTAAAGCCTTTCTACTAGCTTTTCACCAATGTTGCAATTATAAATGGTTACTTTCTTTTATTGCAGTTGGAAAATTACATCCAGGATAATGTCAAAAGTGGGATGACAGCTTCCCATCTACCAGCTGACCAGAATCAAACAAGCACTGTGTTGGAAACTGGAACAAATATATTAAGTCAAACAGCAGAACAAACACACAAGCTTACTGAAGTTGAGACTCAGGTATGCAACAATATGAGACACTTATAGGACCATCTGTTTTTCTTTCCCTCTGTCCTGACAGTGAAACCTACCCATCTGAGTGCTCCTTCACTGTATCTTTTGCCGGCTATTACTCCTCTAATCTTCCTCTTTCTGTTGGGATTTCCCAAGGCTCAGTCCTAGGCCGCCTCATCTTCTCCCTATATGCTGCCCCTATTGGACTAACAATCAGCAGATTTGGTTTCCAGTATCATCTCTATGCTGATGACACCCCATTATACACCTCTTATCCTGACATTACCCCTACCTTAATAAAAAAATACCAGGGATTGTCTGTCCGCTGTCTCTAACATCATGTCCTCACACTATCTGAAAGTGTATCTCTCCAAAACTGAACTTCTCGTGTTTCCTCCCTCTAGTAACCAATTCATACCCAATATTGAAATTACCTTGGATGGTACGCTCGCTGTCTTGGGGTTGTACTTGACACACATCTTTCCTTTATTCCCTATATCCAATCACTCACTTGCTCATGTTACCTGCATCTTACAAACATCTCTAGAATCTGACCTTTTCTCACATTTGAAACTGCAAAAACTTGCGGTCACTCTTATTCATTCTCGTCTGGACTACTGCAACTCTCTACTGATCGGTCAAACTTTCTCCCCTCCAATCCATCCTGAATTCGGCAGCCAGTGTTGTATTTCTGTCCAGCCGCTACACCAATGCCTCTACCCTGTGCCAGTCATTGCACTGGTTGCCCATTCGCTACAGAATGCAATACAAACTTATCTCTCTCACCCACAAGGCCCTCCACACTTCTATACTTCTGTACCACTCTACAACTCTATATCTGCTCCGACATCTGTCTATCACCCTACCCGTGCTATCCACTTAGCAATTGATCTAAGACTTCTCTTGTGCTGCGGCAGTTTTCTGGAATGCACTACCCCGGACAATCTAACTAACCCCCACATTTTTAACGTGTTTTAAAAACACATCTCTTTAGACAGACCTATCACCTCAATTCACCAACCTAACTCTCCCCTGTTCCCTCTTTCTATATTTTACTAAGAACCTGGTCACTCCTTTTCATCTGTGTTCACTTCCTCCTTGCACCCAATAGCACTTGGCTACTGTACCTAGACTGATACTGGCTGGTGACCATATCATGCAGCTTATTTAATATGTTGTTTGTACATGCCCCCTCTTATTTGTAAAGTGCTGCTGAATATGTTGGCACTATAGAAATATAATTAATATTATTATTATATGTGTCTATATTATGTATGTGTTTGTATGTGTGTACGTATACCGTATATAGTATGAGTTGTGAGGCAGTGACCGGAATCGTATACGAGGGACGTTATATATCCCCCAGAATGTGTACAGAGACCTATTAAATCCATTGGAGTGCATTGCAGTCACAGACACAGCTGCGGCTGCAATGCAGGAATGAAGGTGAGCAATCACCTGGTCAGACTACCTGGCTAAGGCAGATTAAGTAAAACCCGGCAGGGCCTTCATTTCTTGGAGGAGGTCACAGGAGGCAGTGGGGCGGCCTCCTCCCTCCAACCCGGATTTTCCAGTGGCTCTTGCCACAGGTCCTTTAAAACTCCTTCACTAAGGTTTAGTGTTGTTCTATGTTGCAACCTGCTAGGAGCACAGCAGGTTAGCTCAGCAGGACTGAGTGTGGCTGAACCACCGCCTAGGAAGGCTCTGCACCTGTCAGGCTCTGAGAAGCCCGGCGTGGCCGTTGTCCCCGGCAACCGTTGTTTATGGACTCATGTTAACCCGGCTGCGAACCGGAGGACTTTCTGTTTAACTGTGAGTTGCTGAATAAAAGCTGTTTATGTTGGACTTGCTTGGGTCACTGCCTCAGTTACTGCACGGTGTGTACACCGCCGCCTTACAGCTTGGTGGAGAATGCGGGCAGTGTGACTGAGGCATACCCCACCGGCAGCTGCATGACCACAATTCGGCCTGCCACCTTCCAGTTCCACCCCATGGACAAAATGGAGGAGCTGTTTAAGCAGCTGGTACTCACCCAGCAGCAACAGATGTAGTCTCAGCGGCAACAGCAGGAGCAGTACCAGGATCTCCAACGGCAGCAGCAAAAAACAAATGAACTGATGACGCAACAAATTGCTGCCCTGCGGGAGACACCGACGGCATCAGCCCCGGAACGTCGAGACGCCCGGGACTAGGTTCGCTCAGCGTTGAGGAAGATGGGACCGGAGGACGACGTGGAAGCCTTCCTTACCATCTACGAACGCACAGCAGAGCAGGAAAACCTACCAGCTGACCAGTGGGCGGAAGTGGTGGCTCCGTTTTTGGTTGGCGATGCCCAGAAGGCCTGTTTCGACCTCAGTCAGGAGGACGCCCGGGACTACCAGAGGCCCAAAGGTGAGATCCTTGCCCGGCTGGGGGTCAATACATACGTGAGGGCTCAGCGTGTGTTTTCGTGGGCCTATGTGGAGACCCGACCTGCCCGGTCTCAGGCTTATGACCTCCTGCAGCTGGTAAAGAGGTGGCTCCAACCTGAGACTTTGTCCCCAGCCCAGATAGTGGAGAGGGTGGTGGTTGACCGGCTGGTGAGGACTCTGCCAGTCGCTATCCAACGTTGGGTGGGGCAAGGGGACCCCGGCACCCTCGACCAGGTGGTTAGTTTGGTCGAGCGCTACTCGGCTACTCAGGACTTCATTCGAGACTCCGCCCCCTCTCGGCTGTCACGCCGATCCCTGCCAACCCAGGAGTCGGGAAAGGGGTCGCGTCCCTCTGCTGGGGACAGTCAGCACCGTGCCCGTGCTGAAGGGGAACCCCGGAGTGAAAGCGGCAGGAGACTGGTTCCCTCCCAAACTGCCATAAGACCTAACAGTACCTCCACCCTTAGGTGCTGGCGGTGTCAGGGGCCGGGACATGTGATTGCTAATTGTCCCCTGACTACGGAACCCATGGACTGCGGATATAGCCGCCGGGTCTCAATGTACGCCCAGACCGTCTGCACAGCGAGCGACAAATCCCGGGACAGTGAACTCCAACTATGCCAGGTACCTGTTAATGGGTACCCCACGGAGGCCCTCCTGGACTCGGGGAGCCTCGTGACTCTGGTACATGGGTCGCTGGTGGCAGGAAACAACCCCAGTGGACGGCCAGTCGGGGTTGTGTGTATCCATGGGGACCTCCGAGAGTACCCAACTGCAGAGATAGTTTTGTCCACGCCATGTGGAGACATAAAACATGTTGTGGGAGTGGTAAAAACTCTTCCCTATGGGACTGTGTTGGGAAGAGTCTTGCCCCTGTTCTGGACTCTGTGGAAAAACAAAATCCACTCTCCCCCAGTAAAATGTATTTCAGACGCTGTGCCCGATGAACCTGCCGTAGGGGTGTCCAACCTAGGGACAGAGTGTGACCCCGATAGGTTTCCCTTAGAGGTGATGGTAGGAGAGGTCGAGGACACGCCATCGATCCCCGAGCTGAAAGTGTCCCGTGGCACGTTTGGGACAGCTCAGCTACGGGATCCCACCCTGACTCAGGCGCGGGAAAGGGTGTTAGAGATAAATGGCGTAGCTCAACAGCCCGGTGCAGATACTGTATTTCCACGCATGGTAATCAACGGTGAGTTACTCTACAGGACAGATAAGATCAGGGACGAGGTTGTAGAACAGTTAGTGGCACCTCAGTCGTACCGTCGAGAGATTCTGGAGATGGCACACTCACACCTGCTGGGTGGACACTTAGGGGTGAAAAAGACGCTAGACCATATCTTACAGCGGTTCTTTTGGCCTGGGGTTTACGCGGAAGTCAAACGGGATTGCGAATCCTGCCCCGAATGTCAGTTGACCTCACCCACTGCAAGTTTCCGTAGCCCATTGGTACCTCTGCCAGTGATAGAGGTGCCTTTTGAACAGATTGCAATGGATTTGGTTGGACCCATTGTAAAATCCGCCCGCGGACACCAACATATACTGGTAGTCGTCGACTATGCCACTCGGTACCCGGAAGCTATACCACTACGCCACACCTCCGCAAAACTGATTGCACGGGAGCTGTTTGCCATGTTCTGTCGCCTTGGACTCCCCAAGGAGATCCTGACGGATCAGGGGAGCCCCTTTATGTCCAAAGTGACAAGGGAACTATGCAAATTGCTAAAAATTAAACAATTGCGCACCTCGGTGTACCACCCTCAAACCGACGGGCTAGTAGACGGGCTAAAAACCAGACAATGTGAACTGAGGTCTAAGATGGCAGACATACAAGAAACAGAGGCATGTTCACACTAGCAAAAAAGAAGCAAGACAAAAATATATCTCATACCCTACCATAATTATATATAAATGTAAAGCAAAATTGCATAATAAATATAGGGTACTTAGTGAACTATTTTTGATCAAAAAAAGTATACAAGCCGTCCCACCAGCGGCAAGGTGACCCTAAATTGGGACGGTACCTATACTGCCTATATTAAAAACCTTACTGTATATCAAAGTTGAAGTAATGCATATAAAAGGGTAGACAAATAGGACCGGGTCCCAACTCCAGACCACCTAGGCCCGTGGTAAGCTACATATATACCAATCAGCTCAACAAAGGGCATGCCACACCCTTAAATTGCACAGAATGCAAACAAGTCAAAAAACCAGACAATGTGAACTGAGGTCTAAGATGGCAGACATACAAGAAACAGAGGCATGTTCACACTAGCAAAAAAGAAGCAAGACAAAAATATATCTCATACCCTACCATAATTATATATAAATGTAAAGCAAAATTGCATAATAAATATAGGGTACTTAGTGAACTATTTTTGATCAAAAAAAGTATACAAGCCGTCCCACCAGCGGCAAGGTGACCCTAAATTGGGACGGTACCTATACTGCCTATATTAAAAACCTTACTGTATATCAAAGTTGAAGTAATGCATATAAAAGGGTAGACAAATAGGACCGGGTCCCAACTCCAGACCACCTAGGCCCGTGGTAAGCTACATATATACCAATCAGCTCAACAAAGGGCATGCCACACCCTTAAATTGCACAGAATGCAAACAAGTCAAAAAACCAGACAATGTGAACTGAGGTCTAAGATGGCAGACATACAAGAAACAGAGGCATGTTCACACTAGCAAAAAAGAAGCAAGACAAAAATATATCTCATACCCTACCATAATTATATATAAATGTAAAGCAAAATTGCATAATAAATATAGGGTACTTAGTGAACTATTTTTGATCAAAAAAAGTATACAAGCCGTCCCACCAGCGGCAAGGTGACCCTAAATTGGGACGGTACCTATACTGCCTATATTAAAAACCTTACTGTATATCAAAGTTGAAGTAATGCATATAAAAGGGTAGACAAATAGGACCGGGTCCCAACTCCAGACCACCTAGGCCCGTGGTAAGCTACATATATACCAATCAGCTCAACAAAGGGCATGCCACACCCTTAAATTGCACAGAATGCAAACAAGTCAAAAAACCAGACAATGTGAACTGAGGTCTAAGATGGCAGACATACAAGAAACAGAGGCATGTTCACACTAGCAAAAAAGAAGCAAGACAAAAATATATCTCATACCCTACCATAATTATATATAAATGTAAAGCAAAATTGCATAATAAATATAGGGTACTTAGTGAACTATTTTTGATCAAAAAAAGTATACAAGCCGTCCCACCAGCGGCAAGGTGACCCTAAATTGGGACGGTACCTATACTGCCTATATTAAAAACCTTACTGTATATCAAAGTTGAAGTAATGCATATAAAAGGGTAGACAAATAGGACCGGGTCCCAACTCCAGACCACCTAGGCCCGTGGTAAGCTACATATATACCAATCAGCTCAACAAAGGGCATGCCACACCCTTAAATTGCACAGAATGCAAACAAGTCAAAAAACCAGACAATGTGAACTGAGGTCTAAGATGGCAGACATACAAGAAACAGAGGCATGTTCACACTAGCAAAAAAGAAGCAAGACAAAAATATATCTCATACCCTACCATAATTATATATAAATGTAAAGCAAAATTGCATAATAAATATAGGGTACTTAGTGAACTATTTTTGATCAAAAAAAGTATACAAGCCGTCCCACCAGCGGCAAGGTGACCCTAAATTGGGACGGTACCTATACTGCCTATATTAAAAACCTTACTGTATATCAAAGTTGAAGTAATGCATATAAAAGGGTAGACAAATAGGACCGGGTCCCAACTCCAGACCACCTAGGCCCGTGGTAAGCTACATATATACCAATCAGCTCAACAAAGGGCATGCCACACCCTTAAATTGCACAGAATGCAAACAAGTCAAAAAACCAGACAATGTGAACTGAGGTCTAAGATGGCAGACATACAAGAAACAGAGGCATGTTCACACTAGCAAAAAAGAAGCAAGACAAAAATATATCTCATACCCTACCATAATTATATATAAATGTAAAGCAAAATTGCATAATAAATATAGGGTACTTAGTGAACTATTTTTGATCAAAAAAAGTATACAAGCCGTCCCACCAGCGGCAAGGTGACCCTAAATTGGGACGGTACCTATACTGCCTATATTAAAAACCTTACTGTATATCAAAGTTGAAGTAATGCATATAAAAGGGTAGACAAATAGGACCGGGTCCCAACTCCAGACCACCTAGGCCCGTGGTAAGCTACATATATACCAATCAGCTCAACAAAGGGCATGCCACACCCTTAAATTGCACAGAATGCAAACAAGTCAAAAAACCAGACAATGTGAACTGAGGTCTAAGATGGCAGACATACAAGAAACAGAGGCATGTTCACACTAGCAAAAAAGAAGCAAGACAAAAATATATCTCATACCCTACCATAATTATATATAAATGTAAAGCAAAATTGCATAATAAATATAGGGTACTTAGTGAACTATTTTTGATCAAAAAAAGTATACAAGCCGTCCCACCAGCGGCAAGGTGACCCTAAATTGGGACGGTACCTATACTGCCTATATTAAAAACCTTACTGTATATCAAAGTTGAAGTAATGCATATAAAAGGGTAGACAAATAGGACCGGGTCCCAACTCCAGACCACCTAGGCCCGTGGTAAGCTACATATATACCAATCAGCTCAACAAAGGGCATGCCACACCCTTAAATTGCACAGAATGCAAACAAGTCAAGACGGGCTAGTAGAACGGTTCAATAAAACCCTCAAGTCCATGTTAAAAAAGGTGGTTTCTAAGGATGGAAGGGATTGGGACATGTTGTTACCCTATTTGATGTTCGCCGTCCGTGAGGTACCCCAGGCTTCCACAGGGTTCTCTCCCTTTGAGTTATTGTACGGCAGACACCCTCAGGGTCTGTTGGACATAGCCAAAGAGACATGGGAACAAGAGCCAACTCCGCATAGGAGTATAATTGAACACGTGACTAGTATGCAGGACCGGATCGCGGCGGTCATGCCCATCGTGAAAGAGCATCTGTTAGATGCCCAGGCAGCTCAGAGGTGCACATATAATAAAAGAGCCAGAGTCAGAACTTTTAACAAGGGTGATCGGGTGTTAGTACTGGTACCCACAGCCGAGAGTAAGTTCATGGCCAAGTGGCAAGGACCATATGAGATTCGAGAAAAAGTGGGGGAGGTAAATTACCGGGTGTATCAGCCCGGAAGGAGGAAACCTGAGCAGCTTCACCATGTAAACCTGTTAAAACCTTGGAAAGATCGAGAGTGTTTAGTTACAGACGTCACCCCGCGCATATCACCAGAGAGTTCTCTACCTTTAGCCAGGGAAGCATCCGAGGGGGAGGTCAGGATAAATGGTGCCCTCACTAAACAGCAGCGACGGGAGGCTCGCTCGCTGGTGCAGCACAATAACGACGTATTCTCAGAGCTACCAGGTAGGATTACGGTTATCCAAAATGACATTGTCACCGAACCTGGCGTAAGGGTACGAATAAGACCGTACCGGGCACCCGAGGCCCGGAGGCAAGCCATCACGGCTGAGGTAAAACAAATGCTTCAGCTAGGCGTCATAGAGGAATCACAGAGTGAGTGGGCTAGCCCCATTGTATTGATTCCAAAACCAGACGGGTCATTACGCTTCTGTAACGATTTCCGGAAATTGAATGAAGTGTCAAAGTTTGACCTTTATCCAATGCCCAGGGTGGACGAGCTGATTGAGAAACTGGGGCAGGCCCAGTACTTTACCACGCTCGATCTCACCAAGGGTTACTGGCAGGTACCCCTCACAGATTCGGCGAAGGAAAAGACCGCCTTCGTAACTCCAGAGGGTCTATACCACTATGTGGTCTTACCTTTTGGGTTAACTGGGGCCCCGGCTACATTCCAGAGGTTGATGGACATAGCGCTTAAGCCCCATCAGGAGTACGCGTCCGCCTATTTAGATGACATTATCATCTTTAGCACTGACTGGCATACACACCTATCCCAGGTACAAGCGGTTCTGGATTCTCTCAGAGCTGCGGGGTTAACGGCAAATCCAAAAAAATGTGCGATAGGGCTAGAGGAAGCCCGATACTTGGGGTATGTGATAGGCCGAGGAGCTATTAAGCCCCAAATCAATAAAGTTGAAGCCATAAAAAACTGGCCTATACCGTCAAGTACAAAGCAGGTGAGGGCGTTCCTTGGCATCCTTGGGTATTACCGCCGGTTTATACCTAATTTTGCTGGGCGAACGGCAGCTCTGACTGATCTCTTGAAAGGAAAAAAATCGGTAATGGTTCAGTGGAACCCTAAGGCAGAGGAAGCTTTTCAGTCCATGAAGTTGGCCCTGTGTGGACAGCCGGTGCTCATCAGCCCCAACTTCAAGGAAACCTTCATTGTACAGACAGATGCCTCGGAGGTAGGCCTAGGAGTGGTATTGTCACAAAAAGTGAATGGTGAAGAGCACCCGGTCACCTACTTGAGTAGAAAACTTGTCCCGGCAGAGAAAAACTATAGCGTGGTAGAGAAGGAGTGTTTGGCTATTAAGTGGGCCTTGGAATCACTACGCTATTATTTACTCGGGCGTCAGTTCCGCTTGGTGACGGACCACTCACCCTTGGTATGGATGAGAAATGCCAAGGAGAGGAATGCGCGAGTCACCAGGTGGTTCCTGTCACTGCAAAATTTCAGTTTCTCGGTAGAACATCGCCCTGGGAAGTCGCAGGGAAACGCGGATGCCCTGTCCCGGGCACCCTGTATGGTGGCAAATGTTCAACCCCATAAGTTTGAACAGAGGGGGGGGATATGTGAGGCAGTGACCGGAATCGTATACGAGGGACGTTATATATCCCCCAGAATGTGTACTGAGACCTATTAAATCCATTGGAGTGCATTGCAGTCACAGACACAGCTGCGGCTGCAATGCAGGAATGAAGGTGAGCAATCACCTGGTCAGACTACCTGGCTAAGGTAGATTAAGTAAAACCCGGCAGGGCCTTCATTTCTTGGAGGAGGTCACAGGAGGCAGTGGGGCGGCCTCCTCCCTCCAACCCGGATTTTCCAGTGGCTCTTGCCACAGGTCCTTTAAAACTCCTTCACTAAGGTTTAGTGTTGTTCTATGTTGCAACCTGCTAGGAGCAGGAGGTTAGCTCAGCAGGACTGAGTGTGGCTGAACCACCGCCTAGGAAGGCTCTGCACCTGTCAGGCTCTGAGAGGCCCGGCGTGGCCGTTGTCCCCGGCAACCGTTGTTTATGGACTCATGTTAACCCGGCTGTGAACCGGAGGACTTTCTGTTTAACTGTGAGTTGCTGAATAAAAGCTGTTTATGTTGGACTTGCTTGGGTCACTGCCTCAGTTACTGCACAGTGTGTACACCGCCGCCTTACAGAGTGTATATCTGTGTAAATATATATACAGTGGGTACAGAAAGTATTCAGACCCCTTTAAAATTTTCACTCTTTGTTTCATTGCAGCCATTTGGTAAAAAGTTTTTTTTCTCATTAAAGTACACTCTGCACCCCATCTTGACTGAAAAAAACAGGAATGTAGAAGTTTTTGCAAATTTATAAAAAAAAAAAAACTGAAATATCACATGGTCATAAGTATTCAGACCCTTTGCTCAGACACTCATATTTAAGTCACATGTTGTCCATTTCCATGTGATCCTCCTTGAGATAGTTCTACTCCTTCATTGGAGTCCAGCTGTGTTTAATTAAATTGATAGGACTTGATTTGGAAAGGCACACACCTGTCTGTATAAGACCTCACAGCTCACAGTACATGTCAGACTAAATGAGAATCATGAGCTCAAAGGAACAGCCCAAGGAGCTCAGAGACAGAATTGTGGCAAGGCTCAGATCTGGCCATGGTTACAAAGGAATAAAGTGAATAATGATTGAATAATGACCAGCAGGGACCACCGGAGCATCGGCACTGAAGCCAGAGCAGATTTAGCAGGGTCATTTGAGGGACATTACTTTTTTAGTTAATCACTTTTCATTCTGCTGTTTGTGAGGTAGGATGTACAAAAAGATGACATTGTGCTAATGTTTTCTATTCTTTGATTGTTAGGGTTAGGGATTCACACGAGCGCTGTAAGTGAAAACTTGTACTGCACTCGACCCAATTTTATTCAATGGGGCAGTACAAACGAGTGATTTTTATTTTTTCACTGATCGAATCTGCGGGTGAAAAAAAATTGCAGCGTGCACTAGTTTCTACTGTAAATTGGAGGAGACTCGCCCATTCAAGGTGCACAAAAAAATTGCATGCCTCATTATAATATACGATTTTTACGGATACATTGCAGTTCTGTCACATAGTAAAGTGTAAATGGTCCCTTAAATGTTTAATAGCTACAGCTGTAAAACAAACGGATTGTATATCGGCAGCACACGGATTGCACACGGATGAGAAACCTGCTGTTATGTTCTGCTACCAGAGCTAAGGAAAGAGAGGAGATCTGTCCCTACGATAGAACTCAGCTGAATCCCTACGATGTAACAGGGAACCTGATCCTGCGATCAGACCTGCTAAAGTCCTAAGCTAGTCTGTACGGAGACCTATAGATGTAGGGAAGGAATCCCTACAAGTACTAAGGACTGGGAGGAAAATGGGACACCTCCTAACAGAAATAGTAGCAGACAGACGAACAAACAAAATATATAGAACATAGAGGTCCTTAGACCAAGCAAACTAACAGAGTTAGATACAGAGCACAGGCTAGTTAGAAAGTAGTTATACAATGAAGTCCAGCAAAGCCAGAAGGGCGGAGCAGGATTAAATAGGCCAACAAGGTCATGTGACCAGCAAAGGAAAAAACCTAAGAGCAAGGTTCTAACACCTGCCCTAACAGTGTTGTTATTGGAATACTTCAGGATTGGGGGCCCCACTTTGAATTTCACCCAGAGCCCCAATTTGTCTAAAACCGGCCCTGCCTATGCATACACCTGTCCTCTCCTGTCTCACTTTGCAGTTTCTTCTTGCTTTCCATTACTACTTTATAGACATTGTTTACCTTTATCTATAGGCATGTACGTCCGGCTACATTCAGAACATTTTTAGATAATCCTAACACTAACATAAGTCCGTCTTATATACTATGTCTGCACTTATTCAGCTTACCCTGCTTTTAGCACTTACTACGTGGTCTGCTGTAAATTTGGAGATATTTTTATTCAAAATGAATCCTTCTGCATTGAGTCAACCAATTTTAAACTTGAAAACAGCTGTAGTATAGTGCTGCTTAATGTGGATTTTTTATAAAAGCAACATTTTTTATTGCACTGGATTTTGTAGTCAATATATGTCAATTTGCTGGAAATATACAAAACAATATTTAATGTAGGAGACATGTGAACTGTTGTGAAGTGGCAAAATTCTAAATATGAAATATGTTTTTTTTTTTAAATAAATCTCACCTGGGTCAAAGAATTTAGAGTCCGTTCAAAGGCGGACAACTAGATTATTACATGGGTTGGAAGGTCTCTCATATGATGAAAGGTTAGAAAAGCTGTTCTTGGTCCTAGATAAAAGACTCCTCAAAGGCAATCTTATTTATATATATAAATACCTGTGTATTCAATACAAAGGACTGGCACATGATTTATTCCTCCTAAGGACCTTACAAAGGACCAGGGGACATTCACTGCGTGTGGAGATAAGGTGATTCCAGCATCTAAATAGGAAAGAGTTCTTTCCAGTTACAGCAGTCAGACTGAGGAATGTCCTTCCACAAGAGGCAGTAATGACAGACGCTACATCACCATTTAAAAAAGGGGCTGGATGCTTTTCCCACAACAACAATTGGTATTGTGGTTTATAAATAACCTGGCATTATGAGTTACTGCAGACAAACCATTAGTACCATCTCTTATTGATCTAAGCTGACAGCAGTTAGTGGAAATAGAGAATCTTTTGTACTGGAGGACCAGACAACATCATTGGCAGAGTGGCTTGCGAAAGTATTCAACCCCTTGGCATTTTTCGTGTTTTGCTACAATCTGGAATTCCTCTGGGGTTTTTTTATGGTATGCATCAGTTCATGTAAAGAATATGCCTAGAACTGTGAACCTTTGGTATTCTTTTATGAAGCAAACAACAAATAGGACAAAATAACTGAAAACTTCAGTGTGCATTCCTATTCACCCCCTAAAGTCAGTACTTATTAGAGCCTCCTTTTGCAGCACTTACAGCTGTAAGTCACTTTGGATAAGTCTCTATGAACTTTCCATATCTTGCCACTGGGATTTTTGCCCATTCCTCAAGGCAAAACTGCTCCAGCTCCTTCAAGTTAGATGGTTTCCTCTGGTGAACGGCAGTCTTCAAGTCTGACCACAGATTCTCAAATGAATTAAGGTCTGGGCTTTGATTAGGCCACTCCAAAACATTTACACGTTCCCCCTTAAACCACTCGAGTGTTGCTTTAGCAGTATGCTTTGCGTCATTGTCTGTTGGAAGGTGAACCTCCATCCCAGTCTCAAATCACTGGCAGACTGAAACAGATTTTGCTCAAGAATATCCCTGCATTTGCATCATCTATCTTCCCCTCGACTAGGACCATTTTTCCTGTCTCTGCTGCCGAAAAACATCCCCACTGCATGATGCTGCTGCTACTGTAGCGCCCCGAGGGTTCGGTTGCTACAGGGGTATTGCACCTCAACCAGAGGTGTGATATTTCACTCCCAGGTAAGGATGGAGTATGGACCAAGGCTCAGTAGCTGCATACACACACTCACCCCTTTTCCGGGGGACAGCTCGACGGTGCTCCCATTTATTGCAGGCACAACTGACCATGTCCCTGGCTGGAGTGGGGAGGGGGGAGAACCCAGTGATGTAGGAGCAGAAGGGGATGGTTTCTGGAGCATAGGAAGGAGCTCATTGGGTGCAGGTCACCTGGGCTCAGACACAGAGAAGTAGATAAAAGGTGGGGGCCATCTTAGGAGGGAAGTCGTTCAGAGGAGTAGTTCAGCCAGAGTGAGCTGACAGGGAGCTGTGGCTCAGCCTGAGCTCAGCTCCACGAGGCAGGCCTGGGGAGAAGGCTGGAGCCAGAGAGGAGAAGAGGAGAAGGAGAGGGAAGGAAAGAGGAGAGACAGAGGAGTAGAAAGGCTCCAGAAACAAGGAGGCAGAAGGGACCCTAAGAGAGAGCAGAACGGAGATTAACCGTTGCTAACCCGCGTGATATCGGGTGAAGGGTCAGGTTGTGGAAGGGTACCGGATTGCCAAGTTGGTGGAGGTAAATTATCCCTCAGCCAAAGACCGGAGGTCGTGATCATCTATTGGTGCGACCCCCCGCCAAACCTGCTAGGAAGGCACCATATAGGATAGCGGGAAACGGGGGCCAACGTTTGCCCGCATAGATCCGCGGCAGCTGGACAGAAGTTTGGTCACTGGTGGGGTACGAGAGGCCAGAGAAAGGACAGAAGGGGGTCCTGTGCCATACTCCTGAATTGCCTGGGGGTTGACCGAGCCCCTCACCTGGTGGACGCAGCACGGCTTGGGCAGTCATTGCTGACAGAAGTGACATGGATAACAACAGTGAGTAAAAACCCTGGATTGCATCATTGGACTCTGTGCTATTTATGCTGCGCCTGCACCACGACCCCCAGCATCCTCCTGCATTGCCCTGAGGCTACACTCTTCCCGTGGGGAGTTATCCTATCCCTGTGCTGCACACCAACACCAGCCTCAGCGGTCTGCCTTGCAGCGGCGGTCATCCCTGACCGCAATCCACGGGTGGCGTAGTCGGACATTCCAAAACACTGATAAATAGACTGCCACAGCATTTGGTCTGACCACCCTGAGCCACGGGACCGGGTTGCCACTACTACCCCCAACATTGCACTGAAGCCCGGTTCCGAGTGCCCCACGGCCCAGGGGGCGAGTCAGCCTTTGGCGTAGTCGGCAGGATTGTGACCAACCCGCCACAAACGGGTATTGCTTGCCTGAAAAGAGACTGTTTCACTGTATTGAAAAATGGCGCCCGCTCCAGAAGAACGGACGCCATAATGTGCGCGCCAAAAGACAGCAGGAAGCCACCTCCCATCGTGGGCCAGGTCCCATAATGGCGCCAAAGAAGGAGCCCACCCCCAACAGCCATGAGTGCGGCTGTAGAGATGTCCATCAAGGTGGGGGGGCTGCCCCTGAGAGTGATTGTCAGCAGATTGCCCCAGGACCACCCCCAACAGGGGCGGAAAGAGAAGAAAACCGCGGGGCAGGGTGTGGTTTGGATCAGTCTCGCCAGACCACACCCGGAGATGGAGAGGAGCGTCAACTCCAGCACCCTGGCAAGCGCCCTGCTGCAGGCCGAGGCGGCCCCGTACAGCCTCACTGAGCTGATGGCTCAGCTCCCCGCAGAAGATCCTGAGTTCCTGCGGACTGCGCTGGAGGAGCTGGACAGGAGGATGGTCCGAGCGCAGAGGGACGTCGTCGCCGGGTGGAGAGAGGAAACGGCCCGGCAGCAAGAGACACTGCCAGCACCCGGCAGCGCGCCTGCCCCCGAGGACGGAGAGAGGAGACCGGAGGCCGAGGATGACGCTGCAGAAGAGGCAAGTAAGGCGGACGCCCCTGCCCCGGGTCCTGACACCGTAACCTTACCCCAGGATCCCGCCGAGGAGCTGGAAGTCCCGGGAGCCGCAGCAGCCTCCACGCTCCCGCCGCAAACACCTGGGCCGCAAGCCGTGAAGACCGCCGCTGAACCACGCCCCCTGTCGTGCCCTATGACCTCGGGCGCGGTAGGAAGCGGCCCGCTGCAGGCCCGGTCGCAAGGCCCGACCACCCCAGGCGCCTCCCAACCGCGTGCACACCTGGTCTCGAAACCACCACCCCTGGGCGCGGACCTGTATGCCCAACTGTCTTGTCTGCATGGAGAGCCCGTCCCTGTACCGGAGGGATGGGTGCACCCCAATCTCCGGAAAAGCCTGCCCGCGGAGACCGGAGCTCCTCTGCTTCCACCCCAGCCTGACCCACGGCCCGTTGAAGTTCCCCAGCTCCCGGTCGAGGAGGTCCAATATGAATGGGACCCGACAGGTGAGGACCTCATGGGGTTCTCGCAGGAGACGCGGGCGGCCGCAGCCTGCATACGGGAGTTCTGTCGCCGACAGGTGGCGCAGTTCGAGCGGGAGAGGCGGACATGGCGACAGGCTGAACCAGCTGCAGGCCCGGAGCACGGAGCAGAAGATGCGCGTCCGGCGAGACCCCCAGGCTGCGTGAGGTCCCAGAATCATCGGGACCGTAGTCAAGTTCCAGCAGGAGCAGGGATGGGGTTTCATCTGAGACTCGACCACGGACACGGATGTGTTCGCTACCCGGAGAGATTTAGAGAGCCACCTGCCAGAAGGCCACCCGGAACGGGGATCTGTTTCCAGGAGACTTGGTGTCCTACACCCGACACCGAGGCCTAAAGGGATGGTATGCCCTTCATGTCCAGAGGATAAGAGAGGAGCAGCACCCCGAACCAGAACCCGAGTACCAAGAGAACCCCGACGGGTCTGAAGATCAGTACGAGGAGGAAGAAGGAGCATCAGGAGGATACCGTTACTGAGGAGCAAGAGTGAACAAGGAACTGTTTTTGGTTATCCCGTTGGGACTGTTGCCCGTTCAAAATTAACCCCCAAGTCACCTGGCTGAGGACTGAGAGCAGCCATCCCTCTTCCCCATCTGGCTGAGGACTGAGAGCAGCCATTCCCTATTCCCATCCGGCCGATGACTGGGAGCGGCCAATCCCTGTAAATAGTTGCGCTTCTTAAAGCCCCGTATTGGTTTTATAAAAGTACAGCAACGTCTACCTCTGGACAAAGCGTCCCTCATGATTGAAAGTTGCTGAAGTTTTGCACTTAATAGAAAAATGGACACCTGGTCGCAAGTTGCACAGTGGCCAGTGAAGAAGAGAATTTACTAAAATGTTTTATATGAAAAGTTTTATATGATGCTAAAAGAGTTACATAGTCAGACTGCCACAGCATTTGGTCTGACCACCCTGAGCCACGGGATCGGGTTGCCACTACTACTCCCAGCATCGCACTGAAGCCCGGTTCCGGGTACCCCACGGCCCAGGGGGCGAGTCACTACCACCACGATTCACTGTGGGGATGGTGTTCTTGGGGCGATGAGCTGTGTTGGTTAGGCGCCAGACATAGTGTTTACCGTGGTGGGCAAAAAGTTCAATTTTGGTCTCATCTGACCACAGCATCTTCCTCCATACATTTGGGGAGTCTCCCACATGTCTTTTAGAAAACTCAAAATGAGCCTTACAATTTTTGTGTGCAAGTAAAGGCTTTATTTCTGCCCACTCTTCCATAAAGGCCACCTCCATGGAGTGTACGGCTTATTGTGGTCGTATGGACAGATACTCCAGTCTCAGCTTGGGAACTCTGCAGCTCCTTCAGGGTTACCTTTGGTCTCTGTGTTGCCTCTCTTATTATTGCCCTGGCTGAGAGTTTTGGGGGCGGCCTACTCTCGGCAGGTTTCTTGTGGTACCATGTTCTTTCCATTTGATGATAATGGATTTGATGATACTGCAGTGGATCCTCAGAGATTGGGATATTTTTTTATAACCCAACCCTGATTTGTATTTCTCAACAACTTTGTCCCCGACTTGTTTGGAGATCTCCTTGGTCTTCATGGTGTTGTTTGGTTAGTAGTGCCTCTTGCTTAATGGTGTTGCAGCCTCTGTGGCCTTTCAGAAAAGGTGTGTAGATAGTGACAGACCATAGGACACTTAGATTACACACAGGTGGAGTTCCTTTTACTAAGCATGTGACTTTTGAAGTTATTGCTTCCACCAGAATTTTTTAGGGGCTTCATCGCAAAAGGGGTGAATACATATGCACATGCCAATTTTTTGTTATTTGATCCAATAAATGTAATTTATGCCTATATTTTTCTTCACTTCACCAATTTAGATTATTTAGTACTGATGCATCACACACAAATCAGATTACAAAAATATTTAAACACAGGCTGTAATGTATCAAAATAAGTAAAAAGCCTAGGGGGTGAATACTTTTGCATGCCACTTTATGTATGGCTCACTAAAAGGAAGCTGAAGATCTGATTAAAACATTTTTTTGTTATTTTCTCCACTCTTTTGCCAAGATATTGGCTTTTGAAGTTTCCCCTTCAGTCCAGAGGGCAGTAACAGTGATTATTCTTTCGAAGCTTTTAACTTTAACCTTCCATGATGCTACCTGAGAGCCCTTTCACACGACAGTGTGTCTGGTAGGTGTGGTGACAGTTTCCACACGTACCAGAGACACTGACACACATAGACCCATTCAAATGAATGGGTCTGCGCACATGTTAGTGAGTTTCCAGAGACCGTGTGTCCGTGTGATCCACACATAGACATGTCCGTTTTTGCCCGGCAGCACGGATCACACGGACTCATTCAGGTCAATGGGTCCGTGTAAATGCATACCGCACACGGATGCCATTCTTGTGACACGTACCGGCACTTGGGAAGCAGCGGTACTGTTAGCGGTACCTCTGCTGAGCTCAGCAGTCATTCTCCCCATCTGCCTGGTGTGAGCCGTCGCATGGATTACAGCAGGGGGCACTTAGGACAGGTGAGTTTATGGATTTTTTAATTTTATTCTTATTTTCACAGGTGGAAACTGCGGGAGCAGACTACTACTCTTATCATGGTCCCCTGCTGGTGATGATCGCAGTGCCGGCAGGGAACTATGATGAGGGCAGTGTTCAGCACCCAGCGCTTGGGAACAGCGCTAACTGTACCGCTGATTCCCAAGTGCCGGTACGTGTGCTCCTGATGTGGCACATGGGCAACACACGGATGCCACACGTGTGCCACACAGTTGCACACGGCCACGGAAATCTCCGGTAATGTTTTTTCCGGTACCGGAAATATCAAGACATGTGAAAGAACCCTAATTGTAACAAGACAAATATCATAGAAGTGAAAAAGGAAAAACGCCCAAAGAGAAGGTTAAAGCAGTCATTGCAATCCCGGGAGAAGAGGAGAGCTGCAGGTGCAGTAAAGATCATCATGGGAGCAACATTTGTCACATATAATGCTCTGAACCTACAAAATTTCAGAGAATAAGGAAGTTGGCAGTAGACCCAATACCATAGAATTGTGATAAAGACTGCTTGCTCCACAGTGATCCTCGCTGCTCCAGATGCTCTCACGCTGCAGCTCTCCTCCTCTCCCGGTGCTATAATGATAGAAAATTACTTAAGTGAGGATTTCTTAGCATGGTCAAGTGAGACACTCTCTGAGGGCTTCCATGTATCTTTTGCACAAATGACTCTCTGAGTAATGAACTATGTTAGACTTACAGTTCAACTCAGCTACCAGTCAACATCAACTAGGTAGATAAACCGGCACTTTCGGCATAGTGTTAGAGATTGGAGGGGCAAAATAAGGTAATAGAGTATTCTACTGTACAAAGATTCATTACTTTACATACTGTAGGTTGGTCAATAATTAGATAATAAAAAAATAGCTACTCTAATTTTTTTTTTTTTTGTGGCACTTGAGTGAAATTGACTACTTGTTGTGGGCTTACCCCAGGGTTACAGCTGATTGTAGGGGTCAAAGAAGCACCTTGTGATCAACTTTTCATTCATGGGCCCTTTAAAACTATAGTTATTGTATAAAGCTGATGATGACCACTAAGGGGTCTATATAGTATTTATCCATATGAACCCTGAGTCCTTTGGAAGTGCATTGAACTGTAGATGGATTGCTGCTAAAAGGGGGCAAAAAAACAACTCTTTAAATCTTCTTCTTCCTTAGCGAGTGTGAACGAGCTGAGTGTGACCGGAGTGTAAGTGCAAAGTAAGTGTTTGACTTGGATTCAGGGAGTTTGGAAGGGAGGAATTTGGACTGAATTGCTGTCTGTATTTTATTAATTCTTTACATTTCTTTTTACTTAACATTTCTGTCTAGTGCAATCCCCATTAGGAAATGAGCTCCATTATTGGCAATGCTATCCAGTGTACTTCTTGCCACATGTACGCAATCCTTGAACAGCCGGTCGTGGATGCATACTGGTGGGCGAGATGTGTGCACGTTGTGCATTTAGAAGCCCAGGTACTGGATCTAAATGAGCAGCTGGCAACACTGAGATCCATTGACAATATGGAAAGGAGTCTGCTGCTCACTGGGGTAGATGTGGAGGAGGGTGGTATTAGGGAGCTGCAGGACAGTGAGGCATCTAGCTGGGTGACAGTTAGAAGGGGGGGGTAGAGGGAAGAGTGCCAAGGAGGCTAGTCCTGATCTGGCACACCTCAATAAGTTTGCAAAGTTGGCAGATGAGGGGGGTGTCGGTACAGGGGTAGCACTGCTGCAGCAAGGCATGTCCTCTGAAAGCCGAGGAGTGTCAGTTCCCGTAAGGGGGGACATAGGAGAGCAGGGCAGGCCAGGCAGGTTCTGGTAGTGGGGGATTCATTTATTAGGGGAACAGATAGGGCAATCTGTCACAAAGACAGGGATCGTCAAACAATGTGCTGCCTACCTGACGCTCGAGTCCGACACATCGCTGATCGGGTTGACAGATTACTGGGAGGGGCTGGTGAGGTCTCAGCGGTCATGGTGCACATTGGCACAAATGACAAAGTTAGAGGTAGGTGGAAGGTCCTTAAAGATTATTTCAGGGAATTAGACTGCAAGTTTAAAGCAAGGACCTCCAAGATGCTATTCTCTGAAATAATACCTGTACCACGTGCCACGCCAGAGAGGCAATGGGAGATTAGGGAGATAAATAAGTGGCTCAGGAACTGGTATAGGAAGGAGGGGTTTGGGTTCCTGGAGAACTGAGACAACTTCTCAGTTGGCTACAGATTCTACGCTAGGGACGGGCTGCAACTCAATGGGGAGGGTGCTTGTGCTGGGGGAGAAAATGGCTAGAAGGTTGGAAGAGTGTTTAAACTCGGGATTGGGGGGAGGGTATTAATTTCATAGGTGGGGAATATAGTGCAGATAGTGACCTTGGCACAAATAAAGAAATTGGGGGTGGGGTTAGAACAGTCAATATAGTAAGAAAGAATAGAGCTACAGAGAGATACATAAAATATATGTACACTAATGTCAGAAGCCTCACCAACAAAATGGAGGAATTAGAATTAATTTTTTTGGAAAATAATTATGACATGGTGGGGATATCTGAGACATGGCTGGACGAGAGCCATGACTGGGCAGTTAATTTACAGGGCTATAGTCTGTTCAGAAATGACCGTACAAACAAGCGGAGGGGGGGGTGTTTATATGTAAAATCATCCTTAAAACCCATCTTGCGTGAGAATATATGTGAATCTAATGAAAATGTAGAGTCCCTGTGGGTGGAGATAAGAGGAGGGGGAAAAAATAATAAATTACTGATAGGGGTTTGTTATAAGTCTCCAAAAATAATGGAAGCAGCGGAGAATATCCTCATAAAGCAAATAGATGAAGCAGCGACTCAAGGAGAAGTCATTATTATGGGGGACTTCAACTACCCTGAAATACATTGGGGAACAGAAACCTGTAGTTCAAGCAAAGGTAATAGGTTTTTGACAACTACGAAAGACAATTACCTTTCACCACTGGTTCAGGACCCAACAAGAAGGGGGGCACTGCTAGACCTAATATTAACCAACAGGCCAGACCGCATATCAAAAATACGAATTGGGGGTCACTTGGGTAACAGTGATCACAAAATAATAAGTTTTCATGTATCCTTTAATAAGATGTGTAGTAGAGGGGTTACAAGGACACTAAACTTCAGGAAGGCAAATTTCCAACGGTTGAGAGATGATCTTAGTGCAATAAACTGGGACGATATCCTGAGACATAAAACTACACAAAGCAAATGGGAGACATTTATTAGCATCCTGAATAGGACCTGTGCACAATATATACCCTATGAGCAGTGTCGTAACTATAAACTTCGGGGCCCGGGGCAAAACTTCATAGTGGGGCCCCTCAACATTTCAATCACTAGAGGTTGTGCGGAACGTGGTGAAGCCTGCTACGCATTGTTGTATACAACACACAGGCTTCACCACATTCCGCAAGACCTTTAATAGATTTTGTTGTCTATGATGCAAGTTTTAGAAGTTAAATATTCAGTGAATATGTTTGGAAAATTAATAAGGTGAATAATTCCAAATATTGCACAATTTTCAAATAACTGTATATGTTTATTAAATAGCAGGGCTCCTCACAGTTTGTCACCGAGATATTTGTGTCTGCTGAGACTGTCTCCTCTCAATGATGCTGAGAGTTTGTTACAGTCAGTGTGCACTATGCCTGCCTTGCCAACTCTCTGTGATCTCCAGACTAACATATTGTTACAAATTTTGTGCTATGAGATTCTCCAGGCCATTGCAGGTTTCCATTCATTGACAGCTGGCAGAGCTCCTGGAAATTATTGAAATGATAGTCTCTCCTGTCCTCCGGGTGACATTGTCTGACAGGAATATAGGAGCTGGGTATTTTATGAGAAATTAAAGTATTAAAATACAATTTTTTACCATCAGTTTGGGGCCCCTTGGGTGGTTGGGGCCCCGGGGCAGTGCCCCGGCTGCCCCGGTTGTAGTTACGGCCCTGCCTATGAGAATAAACATGCTAGAAATAGGAGGAAACCACTATGGCGAAATAGAGCTGTAAGGGGCTCAATAAGTGACAAAAAGAAAGCATGTAGAGAACTAAAGCAAGTAGGTAGTGATGAGGCATTAAATAAATGCAGAAAATTAAATAAATTCTGTAAAAACCAAATCAAGGCAGCAAAGATTGAGACAGAGAGACTCATGCCAGAGAAAGTAAAAATAATCCCAAAATATTCTTTAACTACATACAGTGGTGGCCAAAAGTATTGGCACCCCAGCAATTCTGTCAGATAATACTCAGTTTCTTCCTGAAAATGATTGCAATCACAAATTCTTTGGTATTATTATCTTCATTTAATTTGCTTGCAGGGAAAAAACACAAAAGAGAATGAAGCAAAATTCAAATCATTGATCATTTCACACAAAACTCCAAAAATGGGCCAGACAAAAGTATTGGCACCCTCAGCCTAATACTTGGTTGCACAACCTTTAGCCAAAATAACTGCGAACAACCGCTTCCGGTAACCATCAATGAGTTTCTTACAATGCTCTGCTGGAATTGTAGACCATTCTTCTTTGGCAAACTGCTCCAGGTCCCTGATATTTGAAGGGTGCCTTCTCCAAACTGCCATTTTGAGATCTCTCCACAGGTGTTCTATGGGATTCAGGTCTGGACTCATTGCTGGCCACCTTAGAAGTCTCCAGTGCTTTCTCTCAAACCATTTTATAGTGCTTTTGGAAGTGTGTTTTGGGTCATTGTCCTGCTGGAAGACCCATGACCTCTGAGGGAGACCCAGCTTTCTCACACTGGGCCCTACATTATGCTGCAATATTTGTTGGTAGTCTTCAGACTTCATAATGCCATGCACACGGTCAAGCAGTCCAGTGTCAGAGGCAGCAAAGCAACCCCAAAACATCAGGGAACCTCCGCCATGTTTGACTGTAGGGACCGTGTTCTTTTCTTTGAATGCCTCTTTTTTTTCCTGTACACTCTATGTTGATGCTTTTTCCCAAAAAGCTCTACTTTTGTCTCATTTGACCAGAGAACATTCTTCCAAAACGTTTTAGGCTTTCTCAGGTAAGTTTTGGCAAACTCCAGCCTGGCTTTTTTATGTCTCGGGGTAAGAAGTGGGGTCTTCCTGGGTATCCTACCATACAGTCCCTTTTCATTCAGATGCCGACGGATAGTATGGGTTGACACTGTTGTATCCTTGGACTGCAGGGCAGCTTGAACTTGTTTGGATGTTAGTCGAGGTTCTTTATCCACCATCCGCACAATCTTGCGTTGAAATCTCTCGTCAATTTTTCTTTTCCGTCCACATCTAGGGAGGTTAGCCACAGTGCCATGGGCTTTAAACTTCTTGATGACACTGCGCACGGAAGACACAGGAACATTCAGGTCTTTGGAGATGGACTTGTAGCCTTGAGATTGCTCATGCTTCCTCACAATTTGGTTTCTCAAGTCCTCAGACAGCTCTTTGGTCTTCTTTCTTTTCTCCATGCTCAATGTGGTACACACAAGGACACAGGACAGAGGTTGAGTCAACTTTAATCCATGTTAACTGGCTGCAAGTGTGATTTAGTTATTGCCAACACCTGTTAGGTGCCACAGGTAAGTTACAGGTGCTGTTAATTACACGAATTAGAGAAGCATCACATGATTTTTCAAACAGTGCCAATACTTTTGTCCACCCCCTTTTTTAGGTTTGGTGTGGAATTATATCCAATTTGGCTTTAGGACAATTCTTTTTGTGTTTTTTCATTGAAGACAAATTAAATGAAGATAATAATACCAAAGAATTTGTGATTGCAATCATTTTCAGGAAGAAAATGAGTATTATCTGACAAAATTGCAGGGGTGCCAATACTTTTGGCCACCACTGTAAATAGTAAAAAACAAAAAAATGATAGTGTTGGCCCCCTTAAAAATATTCTGGGTTAAATGGTGGATGAGGAGGAGGAAAAAGCCAATATGCTAAATTATTTTTTTCAACAGTATTTACACAAGAAAATCGCATGACAGAAAACATGATTAGTGATAACAAAAATTCTCCAACAAATGTCACTTGCTTAACCCAGCAGGAAGTACGGCGGCGTCTAAAAATCACTAAAGTTGACAAATCCCCGGGCCCGGATGAGATACACCCGCGAGTACTGCAGGAATTAAGTAAAGTTATAGATAGACCATTATTTTTAATCTTTAAAGATTCCATAATAACAGGGTCTGTATCAAAGGACTGGCGTATAGCAAATGTGGTGCCAATATTCAAAAAGGTGACAAAAACCAAACTTGGAAATTATAGGCCAGTAAGCTTAACCTCTACTGTGGGTAAAATCCTGGAGGGTTTCCTAAGAGATGCTACACTAGAGTATCTGAAGAAGAATAACCTCATGACCCAATATCAACATGGGTTTACGAGGGACCGTTCCTGTCAAACTAATCTGATCAGTTTTTATGAGGAGGCAAGTTCTGGACTGGACCAAGGAAATGCAGTGGATGTTGTGTATATGGACTTTTCAAAAGCTTTTGATACGGTTCCACACAAAAGGTTGATACATAAAATGAGAACAATGGGGATAGGGGAAAATATATGTAAGTGGTATATGTAAGTGGGTTAAGAACTGGCTCAGTGATAGGAAACAAAGGGTGGTTATTAATGGAACACACGCAGATTGGGTCTCAGTTAACAGTGGAGTACCACAGGGGTCAGTATTGGGCCCCCTTCTTTTTAACATATTTATTAATGACCTTGTAGGGGGCATACAGAGTAGTATTTCAATGTTTGCAGATGACACTAAACTCTGCAGGGTAATCTATACAGGGGAGGACAATTTTATATTACAGGAGGATCTATGTAAACTAGAAGCTTAGGCTGATAAATGGCAAATGAGCTTTAATGGGGATAAATGTAAGGTGATGCACTTGGGCAGAGGAAATAAAATGTATAATTATAAGCTTAATTGTAAAACACTGGGCAAAACTGTAACTGAAAAAGACCTGGGTGTATTGGTGGACGACAAGCTCGCGTTTGGTGGCCAGTGTCAGGCAGCTGCTACAAAGGCAAATAAAATAATGGGATGCATTAAAAGAGGCATAGATGCTCATGAGAAGAACATAATTTTACCTCTACACAATTCACTAGTGCGACCACACTTAGAATACTGTGTACAGTTCTGGTCTCCGGTGTATAAGAAAGACATAGCTGAACTAGAGCGGGTGCAGAGAAGAGCGACCAAGGTTATTAGAGGACTGGGGGGTCTGCAATACCAAGACAGGTTATTACACTTGGGGTTATTTAGTTTGAAAAAATGAAGGCTTAGGGGTGATCTTATTACTATATACAAGTATATGAGGGGACAATACAAAGACCTTTCTACTGATCTTTTTACTCTGAGGCCTGAGACTGAGACAAGGGGGCATCTTCTACGTCTGGAGGAAAGAAGGTTTAATCATAATCAGATGCGGATTCTTTACTGTAAGAGCAGTGAGACTATGGAACTCTCTGCCGCATGATGTTGTAATGAGGGATTCACTACTAAAATGTAAGAAGGGCATGGATGCCTTTCTTGAAAAGTATAATATTACAGGTTATATATACTAGATTCCTTGATAGGGCATTGATCCAGGGAACTAGTCTGATTGCCGTATGCAGTCAGGAAGGAATTTTGTTCCCCAATGTGGAGCTTAGTGTTTGCTACATGTTTTTTTTGCCTTCCTCTGGATCAACATGTTAGGCTATGTGTTGAAATAGATGGACTTAGTCTTCCTTCAACCATAAAAGCTATGTTACTATTTAAAATGAAGATCTCTAGGAGAGACAAATCAGCTGGTGAATTTTCCCAAAAAGTTTGGAGTCTAAACTTAATGGTTTTTACCTTATTGAGTCATTATTGATAGATTTGCCCTCCGTGCCCAATTTTTGTGTTCTGTTATCCAAAAATTTCAAGAAAATATGCTGGGCCCCTGATTTCAGTGCTACTTATTTAGCATGCCTATGGTGACTTGCTTTGAAAGAGGATACATTTCTGTACATAAAAAAATCTTGATGTTAATTATGTTTTTTATGTGTCTAAATGACAGGTCCTTAACCAGACAAATAGACTAGAAATCCAATTGCTGGAAAATTCTATCTCCACCAACAAGCTGGAGAAAGCATTGCTATTACAGAGTCGCGAAATCAATAATTTGCGTGAAAAGAACAGGTAAGAATCTAATGGCACAATATTATATTAATTATGTAAGTTTGAAATATATATTTTCATTACAAGCAACTTTGCTACTTACCTCTTATTAAATTTTAGTTCTATAACTATAATCAATGCCTAGGTTACTGGATACTGCTGCAGTCTATCGGAGGTGGTGGGTCACCTAGATAAGGAGTGCAGCACTTACAAGTCCTGTGCTATACCACTTGCAATTGTTGCTCTGAAGCTGGACAAATCGCTGAACAGCTTCAGTCCCTCTTCGCTCCTCTGATGCTGCAGAGGCAAATCCATCTCTGCTTGCAGCATAGTGTATAGTTCTGACCAGTGATACGATCATGCCTCTGGTCCAAACTGTCAATCAATAGGAGGATCACCATCACCAGCAAACAGAAAACTGGTATGTAGACAGTGGTTCGCTCCTGAAGATAGAAGATGAGACAACTCATTTAGTATTTTGACAAAAATAAACAATACGTTAAAGTGTAAATCATATACTATATATCAGTCAAGGATGGACAATAAATTTTTGTCTAATTATTATCTTAATCATTCTAATTTGGCTTAGTACTGTATATCCACATTAAAAGCGGCCTACTGCCTCAGCCCGATACATATTTCTCCATTGTTTGTAGAGACATCAGAATAAACTGTTCACATAATATTTTTCAATCTATTCTAGACTAAAGAACAATGTTAATGCTTATTATACCATGATAAGGATGCCTCCACATAGTGAATTAGTTAACAACAGAACTGAGCACAATGGACAATCTCCTGGGCCCCTTTCTGCCATGAGATAAGCTTTTCAACTGTGTGCCATGGGTGTTCCATTAGATACCTGTACATACTTCATCCATCACAACTACCAGTCATTTATGTTGTTAAATGACATACAACATAGTTATATCATTTAGTAACGAGCCTCAGATAGGCTTCTGTACAATATATGGATTCTCTATACAATCTCTGTATTTTCAGTTTTCTAGAGAATAAAGTTTTGCAGATGGAGGAGAAACACCAGGAGGAATTAGAAGTCTTGAGAGCTGAGAAACTTCATGTAGATGAGTTACTTTCCAAGCAGAGTGAACTCATTGGTGAACTGGGAGAACAACTGAATGAAGCAATGCAGAACAACAGCATGCTGCAGAGACAGCAGGCATACATCATGGAGACTGTGGGCCGACTTACCAACCTGATTTCACAATACAACCGTTAGTAAAACAAATATAATTTATTCTAAAACATTTCTGTACATTATCAGTATCACCTTATTTATTTCTAAATTATGGATCTTGCAGGATGCAGGCTTTGTATTGTGTGCATATCAGTTCATAAAAGCTCATGACCACCATGTGGAGTAATATAAGATAGTTGATTACACTGATTACACATTATATGAATAGGTTCTATTCGTATATAAATAGGACGTCTTTCTAAAGCAAAATATCCCTTACCAAAATAATATTCATTTTATTGTGAAACATTCTGTTATCCAGAATTTTAAAATCAATGGTCTATCCTTAACTTTGACCTAATATTGAAGGCCTATCCTATCTGCTGTGTAATCTGTTGTATAAATGGGCAGTTTACTTAGTGTCCGCCTCAAGGAGGCATAGACGCTCGAAAATGATGCACGGCAGAGCACACATTCGTTCTGCCTGTACCATTATAGTCTATGGCCCCATCGCTTCATACGTCCAAATCCTGTTTTGCCAGGGGTTCAGACATAAATCTCAATGGGCCACCGAACGGGTGCCGGAACGCAATGTGAAAACACCCTTATACCTAAATGCTACAGCTGTGTGTTTAAAACTTATGTTAAATGTTCTCTTCTTTCCCTGCCTGCTGGTAGTGCACTATTCTGGGACTGTTGTCAATCATTGCCAAAGAACACTGGGATCACTTCCACAGCGGCATGATTGCCATTCAAGTGGAGCGAGGAGAAGAAAAGAGGGATCCCAGAGGGACCCAGTGCACTTTAGTAATGACTGACAGCAGTCCTGAGTTAGTACGCTACTTGCAGGCAGGGAGGATATAACATAATTTTTAAACACTCACATGTATCATTTAGGTATAACAGTGGGATCATTAAATATGGTATCAGGAGGCATATAAAGTTTCCTGATGCATCGTTGGGGAAAATCCTGCTGTCAGGTTCCCTTTAAACCGTGGTTGCCATCAATCTTTTATGAATGAGATTTTTTTCAATTGTGTAAATGATATTAGTGAAATTTCATTTTAAATATATATATATATATATATATATATATATATATATATATAGTTACCCTATGTCCACACATTATATATTGAATTTTATAGTTTCAAGAATTTACTAATAATGATAAAAACAAATTTTGAATTTCCAGATATTCCAGTCATACCAAAAGAGGAGCAGTTGAATTTTCAAGACTGTGCAAATGCTTATAGAGCTGGTCTAACATCAAGTGGAGTATACACCTTGCACTTCCCAAACTCCACAGAATCAATTAAGGTTAGTAGTAAATAGGCACATGTCTATAATGAACTAGACAGTTCTTGTTGCTTGTAAATACAGAGCTGACATATGTTTATGGACAAGTAAAAATATACATATTAGAAGCTATAAAGAATATACAAGTAGAAGTCAAGGAGTTTAATAATATAAACTTAAAATGTTTTGCTTAAGTTTCATTCAAAGACAAATATTAATACATCCTACACCATAATTAAAGCAGATTCTTTCTGTATACTCTAGAAGATTTATTTCCCTCAGGCCTCATTCAGACGTCCGTGTTTCATGTACATTGTAAAGATTTGAGGTTGTGGGTTGTAAGTAATCACCCAGGCAGGTTAACGATGCAACAATATTTTATTGATCACAGCCATGGTAATAAAACAATTCCAGGTTAATGGCCAAAATACAGTTCTCTCAGTCCTTAAGTTCCCAATCTGGGTTCAGTAGTTCCACTGACTTTGTGTAAGGCCATACTCACTGTCTCCCAACTTTTGGTTGGCCCACAGATTTCGTATCTCCAGCCAGTATAGTCTGTAACCACAGTCCACGATCCTCTAGATGGCAGATAAAACAATGAAAGCACATGTATCCAGTAGCAACAGTCCTTTTAAGAAAGTTTAAATCCAAACGACATGATCCATAATGGTAACATGTTTATCCATCCATCCTTCCAAGTCCACGGCCTCCACCCTCTTCCTTCAATGTCCTTCCACACAACCCTTTGACTATAATCATGTCTCAGCCCCCTGAATGGGCAGAAGAGCTCACCCCTCCCCAGCTAATTGTGTCTTAGGCTGCGTGCCCACTATCCGTTTTTCAAGCGTTTTTGCTGCGGAATTTCCGCCGTGAAAATGCTTAAATACGTGCCCCATGGTCCCCAATGATAATCCACATGTGCTGTGCACATGATGCGGAAATTTCCGCTGCTTATTGTCATTGCAGAAAAATCTGCAGCATGTCCATTATTTTTGCGGATACGCGGCGTAATCGCCACCATTGACTTGCATTGAATCGCTTAATATCTGCATGAGTACATGTACACATGCGGATATTAAGCGATTCAATGTGCGAATGGTACCGTATCTGGAGAAGAGGAGACTCTCCTCCAGACCTGGGTACCATAGTACCTGTAGTTAAAAAAGAATTAAAATAAAAAAAAACATTATACTCACCTTCTGATGGCCCCCGGTCTCCTCAGCGATGTGTCCTGGCTCCCCAGTGGCTCGTGGTGGTGTAAAAGGACCGCCAGAACGCATCGCTGAGGAGACGGTGGACAATCGGAAGGTAAGTATAATGTTTTTTTTTTATTTTTTACCATTTTTATTCTTTTTTTAACTATTAACTTGGTCACACTTTATAAATCCATCTTTATATCACTGTAAGCAATTGCAGACACCTGTGCTAATTAGTTTGGCAGGTGTGTCCAATGAAAGGCAAGACTACTTAAAAAGGCTGTCCCACATTATTAAGCAGCCTACATTTTCTGCCAAAATGGGAAAGAAAAAGGATGTGTCGGCTGCTGAGAATCAACAAATTGTGGAGTGTTTAGGTCAAGGCATGACTACAATCAACATTGCCAAGACACTTCATCCTGATCATCGCACAATCAAAAAGTATGTAGCTGATTCACAGTACACACGTGTGCGTGCTGATAAGGAAAAATTGAGGACTCTTTCCTACAGGCAATTACGTCAGGTTAAAAGAGCAGCGGCAAAAAAGCCTTGTCATAGCGGCAGACAAGTTATTGAAGCTGCTGGTGCCTCCAACGTCCCCCGAACAACAAGATGCAGGGTCCTTCAGAGGTTTGCAGCTGTGCGTAAGCCATCCTGTCGACCTCCTCTATCCACTGTACACAAGCAGAAACGGCTCCAGTGGGCCAAACAATACATGAAGACTGACTTCAAAACTGTTTTGTTCACCGATAAGTGCCGTGCAACGCTCGATGGTCCAGATGGATGGAGTGGAGGATGGCTGGTTGATGAACACCCCACGCAAACACGGCTACGGCGCCAACAATGAGGAGGTGGAGTAATGTTTTGGGCTGGAATCATGGGGAGAGAGATTGTCGGCCCCTTTAGGATCCCTGAAGGGGTAAAGATGAACTCCATAATGTATGTGGAGTTTCCCAAACAGCATTTCCTGCCATGGTTCAAGAAGAAGAACCATGTATTCCGCAGCAAGATCATTTTCATGCATGATAATGCACCGTCTCATGCTGCACATAACACATCTGCATCTCTGGCTGATATGGGCATAAAACGGGACAAACTTATGGTGTGACCCCCATGCTCCCCTGACCTCAACCCCATTGAGAACCTCTGTAGCATCATCAAAAGGAGTGTCTATGATGGCGGGAGGCAGTTCACATCTAAGCAACAGTTCTGGGAGGGTATTCTGTCCTCATGCAAAACAATTGAAGCAGAAACCATCCAAAACCTGACAAATTCAATGGACGAGAGAGTTCAGAAGCTCCTTTCGAACAAGGGGTCCTATGTGCAAATGTAACATCACCTAGAATAAAGTTTTGAGTTGAAAACTGTTTGATTTCAGTTTGTAATAACCTGCTAATGCTTATAATTTCAAAAATGACCATTTTTTTGTTCTTTATTAAAATGAAAAGGTTGATCGAAGAGTGTGGGGGATCTAAAAGTGTGGCAACCCAGTAGTCAGGATTATTTTGAATTCTGACAATCTGAGGGTCATGTTGCAGGTAGTGCAGCAAGAAGGCACTCATGTGTCTTGCGCATCTAGGAGCCCCAAAATTATTTTCCGGGCTAGATGCAGCTAAAAAATATTATTAATTTGAAAGCTGGTGGAGCTAAGTATAGATGGCCTAATAGAATCAGTACTGCAAACTGCTACAAAGCCCAAATTATTTTCCAGCCAAGATACAGATAAACATGATTAGTAATTTTAAATCTGGTGGAGTTTAGTATAGATGGCCTAATAGAATCAGTACTGCACACTGCTACAAGGCCCAAATTATTTTCCAGCCAAGATACAGATAAACATGATTAGTAATTTTAAATCTGGTGGAGTTTAGTATAGATGGCATAATAGAATCAGTACTGCACACTGCTACAAGGCACAAATTATTTTCCAGCCAAGATACAGATAAACATGATTAGTAATTTGAAAGCTTAAAACGGTTGGTGAGGTGATTTTAACCAATCATCAAGCTTTTACTCTCCCCAGGATGACACAGGGGTAGAAAAGTCGTTTCGGATCCATGATTTGTTCATCTTTATGAACGTGAGTCTGTCTATATTATCAGTGGAGAGCCACGTGTGCTTATCTGTCAGCACACCACCAGCAGCGCTGAACACACGTTCAGACAGAACGCTGGCTGCGGGGCATGACAAGATCTCCAAGGCGTAAGTGGCGAGCTCCTGCCATTTATCCAGATTGGAAGCCCAAAAAGAGCAAGGGTCCAGTGACACAGTCATGGCTTCAATGTTTACTTGGAGATACTCCTGTACCATCGTCTCTAGGCGTTGACTATGTGTCAGACTTCTTGTCTCCTGTGGCCTTGCAAAGGATGGGCTAAAAAAGTGGTGAAATGATTCAGCAAAATTGATGTTACCATCAGATACTGTGTTTCTGTTACGTTTTGAGTGCTGAACACTCGACGGTCCCACGGTTGGCAAGTTGGAACTGTGAGATTCACTACGTGCACCACTAGTGTTTTGGGGAAAAGCACATGTAAGATTCTGCAACAGTCTCTGCTGATACTCCTGCATGCGTGCATCTCTTTCTATGGCAGGAATAATTTCTGCAAATTTACTTTTGTACCGGGGATCTAACAGTGTGGCAACCCAGTAGTCAGGATTATTTCTAATTCTGACAATTCAAGGGTCATGTTGCAGGTAGTGCAGCAAGAAGGCACTCATGTGTCTGGCGCATCCAGGAGCACCAAGTCCCTGTTGTGTTGGTGGCGAGGTAACAATCATGCTTCCTTCCTCTGCCCTCTCCCCCCAACCTCGCACAACAGAAATGTGATCAAGGTCTCCCTCATCTGATGAGTCTTCCATCAGTTCGTCCTCCACTTCTTCCTGGGCTCCTGCACCTTCCTCACTAGTTTGGCTGCTACCATGCGCCCTGGTAAAACCATCTCCCCCACCCTCACATGCCTGTCGCCTTGGTGCTGCCGACCGTCTGGACCTTGCAGATGTTAGCCCTTCCGCATACAACTCCTCCTCCTCTACTTCCTCCACCTCCTCTTGTGCCACCACCTGACTCCGAATTCTGTTTAACATGTGCTCCAGCATGTAAATCACCGGAATAGTCATGCTGATAATAGCATCGTCAGCACTAAACATCATCGTCGCCATTTCAAAACTGTGCAGGAGGGTGCATAGGTCCCTGATCTGAGACCACTCCTCCAGCATGATTTGCCCCACCTCTGAATCTCGTTGGCCCAGGCTACACGTCACAACGTATTGCATCAGGGCTTGTCGGTGCTGCTACAGTCGCTGCAACATGTGCAGAGTTGAATTCCACCGGGTAGGCACATCGCATTTTAGCCGGTGAAGTGGCAGGCCCAACGACTTCTGTACAGATGTAAGTCGCTGAGCTGCGGGATGCGAACGGCAGAAGTGAGCACACAGCGACCGTGCCCTCTGCAGAAGGCCATCTAGTCCGGGATAGTGGGCTAAAAATTGTGTGACTCACATCTCCCAGACATTTCAAAGTAAAAACCGCCTGATGACGTTGAGCCCTGCTGCCAGCATAGTAAGGAGGTGTGCAGGATCCCTTCTGCGCAGTTAGAAAGCTTGTGGCATGACCAGACAGGCTTTGGGTGCAGGTGGAGGACCGAGAGGAGGTTGAGGAGGCAGAAGCAGTGGAGGAACTTTGAGATAAAGAGGATTGACGCACAACTCGTGGGGACGGCAAGACTTGGACAGCAGCCCCTTGTCCTACTGTCACCATAGTTACCCAGTGCCCAGTCAGCGACATGTAACGCCCCTGTCCATGCCTACTCGTCCAAGTGTCTGTGGTGAAATGCACCTTGTCACACACAGAGTTTCTCAAAGAAGCGGTGATGTTGTGTGCGACATGCTGGTGGAGCGCAGGCACCCCTTTCTTTGAGAAGTAGTGCCGACTGGGCATCTGGTACTGGGGCACTGCGATGGACATGAGGTCTCGAAAATCCTCTGTGTCCACCAGGCGGAAAGGCAGGATTTCTGTAGCCAAGAGCTTGCAGATGGTGAAATTCAACCTCTTAGCTTTCTCATGGCTAGGAGGAAATGGTCTTTTACTTGTCCACATCTGAGGGACCGAGGGCTGGCTGTTGTGCTTAGACGGGGTTGAGAAGGGTGTCCCCGGCAAACTGCCGGTCTGTGAGGAAGATGCAGGCGGACATGTTAGGTTGCCTTGATCCAAAGGTGGTGCTATCGATGTCGGACAGCGCTGAACACCAGCTGGTGTTTCCACCTCCAAAGAAAATGATGACCTGCCAATTACGCTGGCTGTTGCGGGTAAAGAGGTGGCAGGTCTACGTCCCAAAACAGGTGTGACTGCTGTCCCCCCAGTCACAGAGGATGAAGAGGCCGCGGATGCACAAGATATGGCAGACGGTGGTTGGCCCGGCCGGCTAGGCCGCATTGTAGCACAGTGAGCTTCCCACTGCAACTTATGCTTCATATCCATGTGCCGGTTTATGCATGAAGTACTCAAACTATGCATTTTTTGGCCTCTACTTAGCTTTTGCTGACAAATGTTACAGATAACACGAGTTGGGTCATCTTTATCGATCTGAAAAAATGCCCAGGCTATGCAAGGCTTAGCACCCATGCGACCTGAAGAGCCACCACGACTTGTGGTCAGAGGCATAGTTGTGTTTGAGGATGCAGTTGTTGACGTGCTTCCAGTACTACGTCTCTGTCCAGGAAGGCGCAACCTGACCTCGTCGTCACTAGCATCCTCCTCCACCTCCTCTGCTGACCTCATCTCTTGGCTGACTGTGGGTTGACAGTAAGTGGGATTTCCAACCTCGTCATCATCACCCTGTGTGTTATCACACCCGTCGTCCTCAGAGCCAACCTCTTCCTGCCCTGACAAAAAACTAAAGTTGTCGCTCCAATCAGGTATTTGAGCCTCATCATCGTCTTCCTCATTGTCTCCACCAACAGGAGTTACAGTTTGGGAACGAGGGTCTATATTATGGTCAGAACCTTCTGCGTCTGGTCCTGGATCCGACTCATAAAGATTCTGGGCATCAGTGCAGATCATTTCCTCGTCTGGATTCACAGAAGCTCTGGAGCCGACCTCTGATTCCCAGGCTATAGTATGAGTAAACAGCTCTGCAGACTCAACCATCTGTTCTACCCCATACTCAGACGGGCAGCTGGAGACTTGGGAGCTGTGAGGAAGCAAGTGCGATTGGGGTGACACCTCTGAGGACTGGAGTATTTGTGATGTTGAAGTTGAGGTGGAGGAGAGCCCACTTAAAGGAGCACTTGATATCCGTTGAAGCACCTGCTGTTTTTGTGCCTCATCTGGAATTTATAGCGATTGGCGTGGCCGTAAGAAAGGGATCTTATCACATTGTCCGCTAAAAGAAGTAGACATCTTAGTTTGGTTGGAAGATGGTCTTTCTTCTGCAGATATTACTGTTGCTTTAACACCTACCCCACGGACACAACCTTTTTTTCCCTTCCCAACACGCCTATTCCCCTTTCCAACAGCAGCAGGCCTTTTTCCACTCATTTTGGTGGTTAACTAATTCACAACTCTGGAGTTGTTTGCACAAAAAACAATGGATGGGAACCGAGCAGAGCTGAGTGGCCAAACTGTGGTATTAGCCCAAAAGTATTGGCTGGGTTAGATGCAGATAAAAATTATATTGAATTTGCAACCTGGTGGAGGTTAGTATAGATGGACTAATAGAACAAGTCCCACACACTGCTACAAGCCGAAATATTTTTTCAGAGCTAGATGCAGAAAAAAATTATATTGAATTTGCAACCTGGTGGAGGTTAGTATAGATGGACTAATAGAACAAGTCCCACACACTGCTACAAGCCTAAATATTTTTTCAGAGCTAAATGCAGAAAAAAATTATATTGAATTTGCAACCTGGTGGAGGTTAGTATAGATGGACTAATAGAACAAGTCCCACACACTGCTACAAGCCAAAATATTTTTTCAGAGCTAGATGCAGATAAAAATTATATTGAATTTGCAACCTGGTGGAGGTTAGTATAGATGGACTAATAGAACAAGTCCCACACACTGCTACAAGCCGAAATATTTTTTCAGAGCTAGATGCAGATAAAAATTATATTGAATTTGCAACCTGATGGAGGTTAGTATATATGGACTAATAGAACAAGTCCCACACACTGCTACAAGCCAAAATATTTTTTCAGAGCTAGATGCAGATAAAAATTATATTGAATTTGCAACCTGGTGGAGGTTAGTATAGATGGACTAATAGAACAAGTCCCACACACTGCTACAAGCCGAAAAAATTTTTGAGAGCTAGATGCAGATAAAAATTATATTGAATTTGCAACCTGGCGAAGGTTAGTATAGATGGACTAATAGAACAAGTCCCACACACTGCTACAAGCCGAAATATTTTTTCAGAGCTAGATGCAGAAAAAAATTCTATTGAATTTGCAACCTGGTGGAGGTTAGTATAGATGGACTAATAGAATGATGCTATGCCCAAAAGGTTTTACTTCACTAGGTGCAGTAAAAAAAATTGTATTCTATACACAGGTGGTGTAGCTTGCAACACAGATAGGCTTCTCCACTGACTAACACACACTGCAAGAGGACAAAAAGCATTTGCTTTGCTAGATTTAGCCAAATGCTATGAAAAAAACTTGCACAGCACTGGCACAGACCTGCCTGGCAAAAAGTAATAGGAACTGATGTAACATAGCCCTCAAAAGGACTGCAATTACAATTAGTCTTTACGCCCAACCTATCTATTTAAAAGCACAGACCTGCCTGATAAAAGTGATAGGAACTGATGTAACCTAGCCCTCAAAAAGACTGCAATTACAATTAGTCTTTACTCCCAACCTATCTATTTAAGAGCACAGACCTGCCTGATAAAAGTGATAGGAACTGATGTAACCTAGCCCTGAAAAGGACTGCAATTACAATTAGTCTTTACTCCCAACCTATATATTTAAGAGCACAGACCTGCCTGATAAAAGTCGTAGGAAATGATGTAACCTAGTTCTTAAAAGGACTGCAATCACAACTATTCCCTACTCCCAAGCTATCTGTAGATTTGTGCGAAAATTGGCTTGAAATTAACAAAGTATAGCGCACACAGCAACAGCGGTGCCGTCTAACACGCAGCTGCAGCAGTGAGAAAATGGTGGCGACGGGGAAAATGGCTTGGTCTTATAGGGCAAGGACATGTGACATACACTGCCAATGACACATGCCCTTGCTTGTGTGAAAAAAAGCAGTTCGCTCCGTGTGTGCGCTGCTGATAGGCTGACAGATTGCACCTCCCCACTGTAAATGCGGGAAAGAGAAAAAAAAATGGAGATCTTCATTATTCCTGCAGAGATCTATCCCCTGCCCCTCCCCCCGCCCCGCTGTATACTCAAACTGTGTATTAACATTAATTTTCAGCATTATTGAGAAAAAATCCAGTTATGATTTTGGTGCACGAACAGTTATCGAACATAACCTCGAACAGCCGAATTTTTTTCAAATTGTTCGTGTTCGCCAAACGGCTCAAACACCGCCCAAAACAGCTTGAATTTGAGATTGGTGAACAGTTCGAGTCGAACACCGCTCATCTCTACTTACACATACTGAGGTAAAATACAGACCAAATACTGAATGTGTATACATGGCCTTGGTCACAAACTTTTTCTTGATTGCACACTTCTTTTATATTGATGACTTATTACTTTGGATAGGGGATAACTTTTTTGGGAGGAATAACCCCTAAAGATTCTCTTCGGGTAAATTAAATTGATCCTTACACATAGTTTTAGGAAATCAATTTTTTTGATTACAGTTGAAATAGCTGAATCTGATCAGCCGAGTAAATGATACTATTATTTCTATTGATGAACTGAATAATTCAATCAATGTTGTTGATTTCTTTGAATCTCACATTACTTGAAAACACAAAATCACCATACAAATGTCATAGAATAAATGCATTTCCCGTATGTCATGATTGTCAAATAAGGAATTCAATATATTCCATATGGACACTGGGGCAGCATGTCCTAACGGTACAGTATTGTTATGGGTGCAAACAGCTGCCCAAACACATTTAGATGTTATATGTACACCTATGATATTACTAAGTTCTGAATACTAGTTAAGTAAAAAAAAGTATTCGCAATGGCTGTTATATTTTATCAATGACATTTGCCTTTATTGTGCATTACTGACTCATCACAGAGACAAATGAATACCATACTTACCATTACTTAGTAGGAATAAAAGTGCATCCTCTTTGACAGATAAAGTGATGCCCTTCTGCAAAAGCCAATGAACTACTTAAGAATCTAAAGGACAGAACATTTTCTTTGACAAGAGAAAAGTGCACAGCACAAAGATTGCCATAATACCCAAAGAATGCTAATTAGGGGCTCTTAAAACACCATGCATTCCACATATGCAGAACATTTCACAAACCAAACAGAAAATAGGAGCCACATGAAACTTTTACATAAACCAGTCCCTATTTATCAATGATTATGACCGTTTTCACACTAACAGATTACACCTGGACAGAAACATGCTATGTACCTCTTTTTCTAGGTATTCAATATAGCTTTGAATAAAGTTAGAACATTAAAAGCAGAGTATATGAGCACCTGCCCAGCATCAATGATAAAAAAGGGTGTCTAAATACAATAAAAAGCTGCAGCTGTGCCTGAAGTACAGGCTCCTTAACTCATATTGAAGAAGATTTATGACTAGTGATGTAAGACGACAATGCCAAATACTAAATTGGCACTCAAGGGAGATGACAGGATTATGTTCGGAATTTTCTACAGGTATACAGAGGATTTGAAACTCTGTATCAGGAAATAGGAGCTCTGATCGCTAAAAAGATATATTATTCAATTAACAATATCAAAATTTGAACCAATTTAAATTAATTTTTTTTTTAATTTAAACTGAGTGCCTCCTCCAATTGGCATTGCTCCACTTAATTTAGAACACATTTTTTATGCCGCTCCTTTCCCTTGGTAATTAATAAAGAGGGCCAAATATGCAAACTGACTCTTCAACTGACTGGGTATATACCACCTACCTTCTCTGTGCGTGTTTGCTTTTTCTCCTGTATGACTCAGGCCAATCAGAACACTGCTGCTTCATTGAGGACCCACAGACAAAAGTCACAGCTGCACCGTGGCTCAGCATATTCTCTTGAGACAAGATTTGTCTCACGTGACCACTGTGAGAACTCTGCAGTAGCTGCTTTTGTAGCGCCCCGAGGGTTCGGCCGCTACAGGGCTATTGCACCCCAGACCAGAGGTGTGATATTCCACTCCCAGGTAAGAATGGAGTATGGACCAGGGCTCAGTTAGCTGCATACAGCACACACACCCCATTTCCGAGGGACAGCTCAACGGTGCTCCCACTAGACAGAAGTGCAGGCACGACCGACTATGTCCCTGCCTGGAGTGGGGAGGGGGGTGGAACACCCAGTGCTGTAGGGGCAGATAGGGGTTGGTTCCTGAGCGTAGGAAGGAGCTCATTGGTTGCTGGTCACCTGGGCTCATGGTCAGAGGGAGGTATAAGAGGTGGGCACCATCTTAGATCTAAGTTCGTTCAGTCAGAGGAGAAGACAGGGAGTAGAGGCTCTGTAGGAGCTCTACTCCAGGAGGGCCTAGTGAGAGGCCGAGGAGGAGGTGAAGGGGAGCTGAGATTTTGGCTCATCTCAGCTCCAAGAGAACGGAACAGAAAGGAACAGGAAGGAACGGAAAGGGAGAAGAAGAGACAGAGAAACAGAAGGGCTCAGGAACAAGAAGGTGGAAGGGACCCTAAGAACCCACGAGAATCCAGGGTGAAGGGTCAGGCATATTAAGGGTACCGGATCCCAAGTTGGTGGAGGAGAAACTACCCTCAGCCAAAGACCGGTCGTCGTGATCATCTATTGGTGCGACACCTCATCAAACCTGCTAGGAAGGCATCATATAGGACAGCGGAGGACGGGGCCCACGTTTAACCGCACAAGTCCGCGGCAGCTGGACAAAAGTGGGTCACTTGTGAGGCAGGCCAGAGAAAAGGATTAAAGGGGGTCCTGTGCCATGCTCCTGAACTGCCTGGGAGTTGACCGAGCCCCCACACCTGGTGGACGCAGCACAGCTCGGGCGGTCACTGCTGACAGAAGTGACCCGGAACAAATGAACTGTGAGTAAAGACCCTGGACTGTAACTTGTTGTCTGTGTGCTCCTTCACGCCTCCAGCACTGCCGGTACTGGGACTCTCACCACCATCATTCCCACTATCCACTACACTGCCCTGGGGCCGCACTCTTCCCGTGGGGAGTCACACCATTCCAGCTGCATTCATCATCAGCCCCAGCGGACTGCCTTGCAGCGGCGGTTCCTAATAACCGCAATCCACGGGTGGCGTAGTCGGACATCACCTAAAACATCTAAAAGACTGCCACTGGTCTGACCACCCTGAGCCGCGGGACCGGGTCGCCGCTACTACTCCCAGCGTCTCCCTATTGCCCGGTTCCGCGTGCCCCACGGCCCAGGGGGCGAGTCAGCTTTGGCGTAGTCGGCAGGATTTTGTGCCCGCTAACAACGGGTACTGCGTGCCTGAAAAGAGACTGTTTCATTGTGCTAAAGATGGCGCCCGCCCCAGGAGAACGAGCGCCATAATGTACGCGCCAAAAGACCACAGGAGGCCGCCTCCCATCGTGGGCCGGGTCCCAGAATGGCGCCAAAGAGGAAGCCCGCACCCAACAACCATGAGCACGGCGGTAGAAAAGTCCGTCAGCGTGGGGGGGCTGCCCCTGAGAGTGATTGTCAGCAAAATGCCCCAGGACCACCCCCCATGGGGGCGGAAAGAGAAGAAAACTGCGGGGCAGGGGTTGGTCTGGATCAGTCTGGCCAGGCCGCACCCGGAGATGGAGAAAGGAACAAGCTCCAGCACTTTGGCAAGGGGCCTGCTGCAAGCCACACCACCATGCAGCCTCACAGAGCTGCTAGCCCATCTCCCCAAGGAGGACCCCGAGTATGCGCGGGCGGCGCTGGAGGAGCTGGACCGGAGGATGGTCCGGGCGCAGCAGGACGTGATAGCCGGGTGGAAAGAAGAAGTGACTCGGCGGGCTGTGACCCTGCAGCAGGAGGTGCCGTCGACGTCCAGGAGCACACCAGCCACCGAGGGCAGTGAAAACAGAGCGGAGGCCGAGGACGACGCCGCGGAGGAGGCCGCGACAGCAGAGGCAGGTAACGGAGACGCCCCTACCCCGAACCCTGGGGCCGCCGACCTGCCCTTGCACCCTGTTGCAGAGCCCAATGTACCTGGACCCGCCGTCGACACCGTGCCTCCACCACCACCAACAAGTCCCCAGGCCGTCGACGCTGCCAGAGAACCCCGCCCCACGCCGTGCCCTCTGACCCCGGGCGTGCTTAGCAATCCACTGTCGCAGGCCCGGTCGCAAGGCCTAGCGCCCCCAGGCACCGCTGCCCCGACGGAACCCCCTGCACCCACTGTACCGCCCCGGGATGCAACTAGGAAACGCCCAGCGCGGGCCTGGTCGCAGGGCCGCGTACCCCCGGGCGCCGCTAACCCGCTCGCGCCCCCTGCTTTCGCAGTACCACCACTGGGCGCAGATCTCTTCGCCCAACACACCAGTCCGGATGGACTGCCTTTCATCTGGCCTCCCGAGTTTGTCAACCCCCGCCTTCGGAGGAGCCCGCCCGCGGAGGTTGAAGTACCATCTGAGCCCCTCATACCTGCTCCGGCGCCTCAGGAAACCCCCCAGCTGCCGTTGGAGGAAGCCCAGTTTGAATGGGACCCCACAGGGGAGGACCTAATGGGGTTCACGAAGGAAACACGGGCGGACGCAGCCGAACGGCGGGAAGCCTGCCGCCAACAGCTGGAAATGTTTGAGAGGGAGCAGCGAGAACGGCGCGTGAAACAAGAGAAGCTGCAGGTCCAGAGCGCGGAGCAGAAAATGAAGGCCCAGCGACATCCCTGAACTGCCCGCAGTCCCCGAGTCACCGGAACTGTTGTGAAGTTCCAGATGGAGCGCGGCTGGGGTTTCATCCGAGACCCTGAGACCATCAGCGATGTGTTCGTGACGAGGAGGGATGTGGAGAGTCACCTGCCAGAGGGTCATCGAGGGCGAGATCTGTTTCCAGGGGATGTGGCGTCTTACACCCGACACCAAGGCGTGAAGGGATGGTACGCCCTCCACGTCCACAGAGTAGTAGAGGAGGAGGAGCACTACTCGGACGTTGAGTACCAAGAGGACCCGGATGGGCCTGAAGATGAGGAGGAGCAAGGCACATATGGAGGACGACGATAGAGAGTAAGAAGAAGCGCCAATGTAAATAGTTACCGGTCAGGGTACAGAGAACTGTTTGGGACTGTTTCACAAAATGAGTGTGGTCCCCATTGGGACTGATATAGGACTGTGTGACTGTTGCCCTACCCCCTAAGTAACTTGGCTGAGGACTGAGAGCAGCCATCCCTCTTCCCCTAACAGGCTGAGGACTATGAGCAGCCATTTCCCTTCCCAAAACTGGCTGAGGACTGAGAGCGGTCAACCCTTTGTATATAGTTGCGCTTCCTAAAGCGCCCCCTACTGGTTTTATAAAAAGACTACCACGTCTACCTCGGGACAGCAAGTCCCTCGTGTTTACAAGTTTGCCAAAGTTCCTGCACTTACAAGAAGAGTGCACACCTGGTCGCAAGTTGCACCGCCGCCAGGATCTAAGAATGTGTTGTAAAAATGTTTTCCTGCAAATGTTTTATATGAAAAGTTTTTATATGCTGCTAGATAGTAATGTGAATGTTTTCTAATAGTGTTTATATGTCAAAAGAGTTCCAGAAGTATTAGTAAGCGTTTTATAATAGTGTGACAAGAAAAGAAAAGCGTTTCCCATAAAGGGAATTGAACCAAGTTGCCTGTTTTCTGATGTGAAAAGTTTTAAAAAGTTTGCATGTCCTGTAATTATCTGTTTTTGCTCTTTTCCAGCCCGAGGACGTGCTGTGCTTTACCAGGGGGGAATGTAGCGCCCCGAGGGTTCGGCCGCTACAGAGGTATTGCACCTCAGACCAGAGGTGTGATATTCCACTCCCAGGTAAGGATGGAGTATGGACCAGGGCTCAGTTAGCTGCATACAGCACACACACCCCATTTCCGAGGGACAGCTCAACGGTGCTCCCACTAGACAGAAGTGCAGGCATGACCGACTATGTCCCTGCCTGGAGTGGGGAGGGGGGTGGAACACCCAGTGCTGTAGGGGCAGATAGGGGTTGGTTCCTGAGCGTAGGAAGGAGCTCATTGGTTGCTGGTCACCTGGGCTCATGGTCAGAGGGAGGTATAAGAGGTGGGCACCATCTTAGATCTAAGTTCGTTCAGTCAGAGGAGAAGACAGGGAGTAGAGGCTCTGTAGGAGCTCTACTCCAGGAGGGCCTAGTGAGAGGCCGAGGAGGAGGTGAAGGGGAGCTGAGATTTTGGCTCATCTCAGCTCCTAGAGAACGGAACAGAAAGGAACAGGAAGGAACGGAAAGGGAGAAGAAGAGACAGAGAAACAGAAGGGCTCAGGAACAAGAAGGTGGAAGGGACCCTAAGAACCCACGAGAATCCAGGGTGAAGGGTCAGGCAGATTAAGGGTACCGAATCCCAAGTTGGTGGAGGAGAAACTACCCTCAGCCAAAGACCGGTCGTCGTGATCATCTATTGGTGCGACACCTCATCAAACCTGCTAGGAAGGCACCATATAGGACAGCGGAGGACGGGGCCCACGTTTAACCGCACAAGTCCGCGGCAGCTGGACAAAAGTGGGTCACTGGTGAGGCAGGCCAGAGAAAGGATTAAAGGGGGTCCTGTGCCATGCTCCTGAACTGCCTGAGAGTTGACCGAGCCCCCACACCTGGTGGACGCAGCCTGGCTCGGGCGGTCACTGCTGACAGAAGTGACCCGGAACAAATGAACTGTGAGTAAAGACCCTGGACTGTAACTTGTTGTCTGTGTGCTCCTTCGCGCCTCCAGCACTGCCGGTACTGGGGCTCTCACCACCATCATTCCCACCATCCACTACACTGCCCTGGGGCCGCACTCTTCCCGTGGGGAGTCTCACCATTCCAGCTGCATTCATCATCAGCCCCAGCGGACTGCCTTGCAGCGGCGGTTCCTAATAACCGCAATCCACGGGTGGCGTAGTCGGACATCACCTAAAACATCTAAAAGACTGCCACTGGTCTGACCACCCTGAGCCGCGGGACCGGGACGCCACTACTACTCCCAGCGTCTCCCTATTGCCCGGTTCCGCGTGCCCCACGGCCCAGGGGGCGAGTCACTTTTCTTCCTGATATTTGAGCAATAGAGCCTAGGAGAGCTGGAGCGCTGGATCTGACTAGCCCAGGGGGATGGGTACGACTCGGTACCCGGGCCTTTGCCTGGCCTTGGGGATGTCGCGGTGGTCGGCTCCCGGGCCCGTACCCTGGGGTCAGCTTTTAAAAGGGGATTATTTGTTAACTCTATGAAAGTTCGTGACACCACCTGTGGTTTCTGGTGAGAATCACTAGCGCTGAGGCAGTCCACTGAGGCCGGTGATAAGGCAGCTTGATGGTATAGCTCCCCACAGGTGGAGCTAGGCCTCAGGGCAGCGTACGGAGAGGGGGATGCAGGACTGGCGAGACCCAGCCGGGTCAGAGCAAGAACAGGGACAGACACAATAGTCACTTCAGTACCTTTTACTGATGGAAATTTAGGCACGTCCCGGAGCACTGTAGGGTGAAGGGTGCATATCAGGATCCTCCCCAATGAGCGGGTGTAGAGCCTCCTGTTTCTTGCCTCTGCGTAGCAAGTTTCTGACCTGCCTGAAGCTAGGCCTAACTTTATCTCTGTCCTGCACCGGCTGATGTTGTGGTAGGGCCTTCTCTTGGAGTGCACGCTCCCAACTTACGGGGCCTATGTGTCTCCTGGCTCTGTTACGTATCAGCTCTCTGGTGAACCTGGGACCTGTAGTTCTCCAGGGATTCCGGTTATGCCTTACTGGGTCGTGGAGATCCCGGTTAACTCGGACCCGGTGTCCGGTATATATTTCGGGGTGAGCTGGGTAAGCTCCTCTGCCCCCACTGCTACTCACTTTCCACTCGCCTTCGGCCACACTTGGGCCCTCACTAGGCTACTCACACTAACGGCAGCTTGCCGCTCTTCTCCGATCTTATGGCGCCGGCACACCTTAAGCTCTAACTGAGCTCCCTGAATCTAGCTAGCAGGAGCCTCGTGCTCCACTGCTGAACTATTAGCTGAGTTCTCTAAACTAGACTGAGCTCCACTGCAGACTGACCTGTTTCTGTGTCTCACTCTGCAGGAACTCTCCACAGGAACTGAACTGCCTAGCTCCACCTTCCCTATTTATATCCCTAACGGGCTCCCTCTGCTGGTCTGCGGTGGAAGGTGGAGATGTGTGAATGTTTATGGGGGCCTCTTGTGGAGGAATCCGGTAATACACCCTTCTAGGATCTGTGGTACCAAGCGCAGCTGGGCGCCACAGATCTGTGTTGCAGGCGATGCACTGTGTTGCTTTTATCCTGTGCTCTGATTCTTTGGCTATCCAGCGCTGCTTTACTCATGTGCTCTGATAGCAATTACAGATGAGAGGACCTTTTGAAATTCAAGTTTGCTGGGTTTGTCGAACTTCCCCCAAAAAATTGATTTGCAGTGAATACATTTGTGTGAATCGCATAATTAAAAAGCCTCTAATTGCCTGGAAAATATGTGTAGAATACCGTGAGTTCCCTTTGAAGTCAATTGAACATGTTTTGAGCTCAGTAATGCAAAAACTGCCTTTTAATGTCTAAATGACTTCCACCTATCTGGCTAGGGGAAAACAGATGGTAACCAGAGGTAACCAACAGTGTACTTAACAACACACTGCAGTATCAGACTTTTTAAAGCTATATAAATTGTATAATAGGTCTAAAAATTATACCTTTTAGGGGAGGAGCAGATGCATGCATTGCTTTTTTTATAGACAGGTGGTGCAAATGGAAGAAACCATGGCATTTTCACATGATTGAGTGCAACAGTTATCCCTGTTTGGGGAATATATAGTATATAGTTTTGCGCTTTGCTAAATGAAAAAACAATAGTTTTATAAGCTATTCAAAGAATTATCCCTTTAATAGGGAGACAAAACAGGTGTACTGGACTGTTTTAAATGTGAAGATATAATGGCCTCTCAACTAGAAGTGAAAAATATTACCCCTTTTTTGTGATCTGCAATTGCTTTGCTAATCACAAAATCATTAAGCAATTACAAAGGTTTTTTATCAAGCCATCCAAAAGTTATCCCCTTATACTGTGTTTTCTCTAGAAATAAGTTCTGGCTTGTTATCAAGGCTTTTAAAAAATTAGCCCTATTTCCAGAGTTGTTTGTTGGGGGTACAAAAACAGTAGAGTACACTATGAAACACAGTGGGCAGCTAGAAGGTATGTGGCTGTCTTGGCTGTGCAGTGGCTGCAGCAGGAGCAACATGGTAGAGAGTTAAGACAGGAAAGGCAAGGAGATGCTTGGCAACAGGCCCGGCGTCAGCATCCGGCAGGGCCCTGAGCAGGTGAGGGGGTCCACTCGCCGTCAGGCACCCCTGTGCGCTATGTGACCCGTGAGAGGAGGAGTGGGTGCCGGTGCCAGCGTCTGCCACCCCCCCCCCGGTTGCTCAGGGCCCCAGCAGCCGGCACAATACTTACCTCTCCCCATGTCTTCCGCATCTTGTGACTGTGATGTCTCAGGTCAGAGGGCACGGTGACGTCCTTCCACCGCACCCTCTGGTGAGCCATCACAGGCGGGAAGACAGCGGCGCGAGAGAGGAGTCCTGTCGGAGCAGCGGCAGCAGGTGAGAAGTGAGGTGTGTATTTTCTTTTTCTTTAAGTATGGACGCATGGGGAATTATATGGGGGGGAATTACATCCTGCATGGGGCATTATATGGGGGGGAAGTGACATCCTGCATGGGGCATTATATGGGGGGGAAAAGGGAAGTGACATTCTGCATGGGGCATTATATGGGGGAGGGGATGACATCCTGCATGGAGCATTATAAGGGGGGGTAAATGACATCCTGCATGGGGCATTATATGGGTGGGGAAATGACATCCTGCATGGGGCATTCTATGGGGGGTGATATCCTGCTTGGGGCATTATATCGGGAGAGAGTGATATCCTGCATCGGCCATTATATGGGGGGGAGTGACATCCTGCATGGGGCATTATATGGGGGGGTGACATACTGCATGGGGCATTATATGGGGGGGAGTGATATGCTGAATAGGCCATTATATAGGGGGGGAGTGACATCCTGCATGGGGCATTATATGGGGGGGAGGTGACATACTGCATGGGGCATTATATGGGGGGGAATGATATGCTGAATAGGCAATTATATAGAGGGGGAGTGACATCCTGCATGGGGCATTATATGGGGGGGGAGTGACATCCTGCATGTGGCATTATGTGAGGGGGGATAGCCTGCATGGGGAATTATGTGGGGGGGGACAGCCTGCATGGGGCATTAGGTGGGGGGTCACAGCCTGCATGGGGCATTATAAGGGGGCCAGTATCCTGTATGGAGCGTTATAAGGGGGCCAGTATACTGTATGGAGCATTATATGGGGGTCAGTATCCTGTATGGAGCATTATATGAGGGCCAGTATCCTGTATGGAAGCATTATATGGGGGCCAGTATCCTGTATGGAGCATTATATGAGGGCCAGTATCCTGTATGGAAGCATTATATAGGGGCCAGTATTCCGTATGGAGCATTATATGGGGCCCATAATACTGTATGGAGGACTATGTGGTGCCCATAATACTGTATGGAGGACTATAATGTACCGTCTGCACTGTGTGCTGCGATTATTCGCCTGTTTATGAGCTATTGTAGAATTTACTATAGATATCGCTCATGTAATGTAATAAGTGAGATCTTTGGCATTGTATTATATATATATTTCTCTGCGGTATCTGTGCATCATGAATCGTGGTATGTGTTAAAGGGGCCCACTGAGACTCTTTCGCTCAGGGCCCACAAAAACCTGAAGCTGGCCCTGCTTGGCAGTTTAGGGCCAGCAATAGTAGCCCCAGCAGAGGCAGTACTCCAGTATAGATTACATGATGGACAGTGAGTAGATGCCCGCCAGAGTGTGGTACATCTGCATCGGCAGCAGCAGAATTGTGTAGAAGACAGTAAATGGACAGGCAGACAATCAGATGGTAAGGCTGATTGAATCATGGCATCAGCCAACGGTGCATGAAAACCTGCACTGATTTATGCTGGATTGATTTTCACAAATGTTAGGTTTTCCACTCTCGTGGCATATAACCTGGTCCACTTTGGTGTGAAAAATCCACCTGCCATTCTGAATATCCTCTCTGAAATTACACTTGAGGCTGGACAGGGCAGTACTCCCATAGCAAATTGGGTGAGATGCTAATAACAACTCATGGACAAGCTGTGAGGCTGGGTAGTCAAGAGGTCAGAGGTCAAAAGCCAAGAGTGTACGTCATAGACAGAGGGGTGTGACAAAGGTGTAGTCAGGAAACAGTCCGAGGTCAGAATTCCATGAAGGTAGCGGATCACAACAAAAGGGCTAGACAAACGGATGGTCAAGACAAATCCAAGGTCGAGCAGAAAAGATCAGAAAACCAGATTAGGTAACAATACTTAGATGATCTGTTGCTGTCTTTCCTTTTATTTTCCTTCCCCTCCCCTAATCTTCCTTCTTCTTTCCCTTCCCTTATTAACCTGATCTGATTTATTTCCTATTATTTACTTTCCTTTAATACTTTTACTCCCCCCCTTTTCCCATAACTGATTTCTTTCTTATCCCTTCCTTTCTTTCCCTTCCTCCATTACCCTTGATTTTCCATGTTACAATCTTCACTCCCCTTGTGAAGTTTACATTTAGATTTGGAAATGGATATGTATATGTACATGTTGTTATTATCCAATATTATCCCCCCCCCCTTTATAATTAAGTAAAAAAAAAGAAAACCAGACTAGGAACACAGAGCAAACAAACACCTCTTGAGCAAAGCTACAATTGGCAATGACAAACCATTTTCAACCAGTGAAATAGCCTGGAAATTAAAACACCTGAAGGAAACTCAAACACTACACTGACAGCCCAACATGCCCCTGCTATCTATAGGGTGGCTGAACTGTAACTCACAGCACTGACAGCCCCACACGACCCCGCGATCCATAGGGTGGCTGAGCTGTCACTCACAGCATCCCTAGGACAAAGCGAGTGGCAGGAGCGTGACACTGGGCCAGCCCTTGCCACTGGTCCAATTTGTTGACACAAAATCCATGGGTTTAGGGCACAGGGTATCTGCCTGAGAAAGGACATAGTCTAGGTACAACTGCACCATGCTGTTCAGCCTGTTGCTACTGCTGCCTTGGCTACTTGTTGCAGACATAATGTTGCCACGGGGGGGGTATGTTGTGCCTATGTGGATTGCAGAGGGATATGCTGGTCAGTCATGCGAGCAGTAGGTGTTTGCTTGGCAAAAGCTTTGCAGAGCAGTTAACAGACCTTTGCTTGGTATGAAGCCAATGTGACTCCCTTTTGGAAGCTGAAAAAAATTCCTCCATTTTTGTTTTATAGCAAGAGTCTAAAAGCGTGGCTATGCAATAGCCATCACTTTGCTTCATGTTAATAATACGCCTGTCTTCCTACAAGCAAAATCTGTGCCCAGAAGAAAAGCATCAATAAATAATGGAAACAATTCTTTGGCACACAAAAGAGAATAATCTTAAATGTGGTAGCTTATTTTTCAGTTGCAGAAATATTCCCACATTTTGGCCTATTTAGGCCTTTGTCAAGTTTTATCTGTATAGTGATATCTTGGAAAAAGATACCAATAAGACTAGTATCAACCACAAATAAAACCAAAATTATAAAAGACTTCAAACTAAGTATATACAGATAATTTATAACAGGAGCCAGAGGGATATATTCGAGAGAACCTAAACATGGGCTTCAGTAGGCAACACGCATCCGTCATTAACTGCCAATATCGGATCTCAAAGTAACTCACGTTCCAGTTTGACTGCTGCATGATCACTGCTTTATGCTGTTCGTACAAATGTTGCATCATATTCAGCATCAAATTTCATTGGATTGCGACATTGCAAACAAGGTGATGCTCTGGAAGCCCATTTTTTTGCTGAACCAGGAGGGCATATTTTGGCACATAAGACCTAGTGAAATGGGCTGAAACTTTTCTGGAAACACCCTTCTCATGCATGTATATTTACAAAAGAAATTTTGAATTATTAAATTCAGGACGTGGGCCATGCCTGAACATAAGGCAGACAGAATGTTCCCAGCCATGCCACCCACAACAATTCTAAATTGCAGTTCACAGAGATCCAGCCAGCTGAAAAGTTGCCTCTTGATGCACAGTAGCAACTCAACGTCATGTGGCTTTTCTCCCCCAGGCTTTCAAGTGAAAAGAATGAGGGCACTGTGTGGAATCAACAATGTGACCTATGCTTGTTGAGGATGAGGTCATGTCAGTTTAGCAGGATCTGGAGGAAGTCCAGGAAGTGACAGAGAACCACCACTTGGCGGTGGAAACAGACATAGCTCCCAGTCGTGTAGGCTTCACCACCTGTCCCAGATGTGGTTGTACATCTTCACACAGTGAGCTGTGAAACTCATGTATTGTCCCTGACCATAGATGCTGCTCCAGGTATCTATAGTGCAGTGCACTTTGGAGTTCAAAGACAAATCCAGAGAGTGGCCTACATTCTCCTGCAATTCAAAACAGAGAGCAGGCATCCCTTTCTGTGAGAAATAATGGTGGCTTGGTATCTTCCAGCAAAGCTGAGGGCACACATCATCATTTTTCAAAAGTCAGCAAAATCCACAACTGATTAAACAATGACTGCACCACTATTTAAATTATGTTGTCCATCTCCTGTGGCACCATGTCTTCTGAGAACAAAGTCTGACTGTTCATGTCTTCAAAAATATCAACTGGAAGTTTTTCTGTTGTAGTATGTTCCCTAGCCCTCAGGGTGCTGTGGGTTAAGGGACTTGTTGGTGTATGCAACAGTTGTGGGCTTCTTTGTTTGTGTGAAGGAGGACTTTATGCTGATCTGACAGTAGATGGCGATGTTGTGTAAAGTTTCCTTGTTTATTGCATTGTAAAAGAAAAAAGTCTCTCTTGTACTTTCTGTTTTGTTCTTTCTTCCTGGTGCAGTCCTTTACCTCATGTTCTGAGAAGTAAAGCTTGTTATCCCATGTAATCTGCTCTGTGAAGTTTTCTACTGCAACTGTGGGTATCCAGAAGCTGTGCAACAGGTTATGGCCCAGGCACCGAGAACCCCAGACACCCAGGGCACCGGAACTCTCAGCAAGACCCTGGTGAATGCAGAAGAATTCTTCAGTACAATTCTCTCCAAACAAGTAAGAGAAGTTAAAGATGACAAGTAGCACAGAGCTAAAACTCACAGTAGCTAAGCTGAATAATGGGAATTATCAGTTATGGAAGTTCAAAGTAGAATGTTATTGTCTAAAGATGATTTATGGGAAGTAATCACTACAGATAGACCTGACGAGGATAATCAGACATGGGATAAGAAAAATAGACAAGCAAGAGCTACCATCAGCCTATTAGTGGATGATGCTCAATTAATCCACATATGGAATGAGTATACAGCAAAGGGAATGTGGGAAGCACTAAGAAAGCTACATGAAAGACCCAGCTTAAATCACAAGTTATTTCTGCTAAGAAAGCTTTACAGTATGAGACTAAGTGCTGACAATGACATGCAGAAGCATATATTCTCTATTATGGAAGTGATATCACAGCTGAGATCAATTGGTGAATAAATTAAGGAAAGCCATGTAGCAGCAATATTATTGTGCAGTTTACTGGATTCATATACTGCTTTGATAAATGCACTAGAGACAAGACCTGAAACAGACATTACATTAGAGTTTGTGAAGACCAGACTCATAGATGAACATCAAAGAAGGAAAGAACAAACAGATGATTCTTCTACTGAAAAAGATAATGGAAATGCTCTGAAAGCTACAGAATCAAAAAGACCCTATAATAAAGAGACAAGAGAATGTTTCAGAGGTAAGAAAAAAGGACATTTAAAGAAAGACTGTACTATTGGAAAGCAGAACAACAGAAATTACATCATAAAGAGAATACACAGAAGATGAAAAACACAATTTCTGATTCATGTGAAAATAATTGGAATGGCCATTTAAAGTGACTGATAAGAAATCATCGTTGGGTTGGTTTATTGACTCAGGAGCAACAAGACACATGACAAATAAAAATTTCTTTACTGAACTTAATTTAAATAAGAAGGAAGCCATTTATCTTGCAGATGGAAGCAAAATAACTGCAGAAGGTGTTAGACAAGGAATGCTAAACTGTTCTAACAAGTTTGGGCATGATTCAAAAATATTTGTACAGCATGTGTTATATGTTCCAGGATTAGAAGGAGGATTGTTATCTGTAAAACGTCCAACAGCTAAAGGACTTACTGTAAAATTCAAAGATGATGAGTGTACAATCCTAGCAGGAAACAAGGTAATAACCAATGTCAAGCCAGACGAACAATTATATCATCTAGACACATTAAAGGAACAGATGAAGTTGTGTACACATGATCACAAGAATTTTATTCACATGTGGCATAGACGTCTAGGACACAGACATCCTGAAAGTATAATGGAGCTACAAAGGAAAGAATCGACAAAGGATCTATTGATATCTGATTGCTGAATTACCATAAGATTTGAATGTTGTATAAAATCCAAGGCCACACGGATATCTAATCCTAAAGAAAGTGAAACGAAAAGCACGAGACCACTTGATTTGGTGCATACTGACGTATGTTGACCCATGAAAATGACTACATCAGGAAGCAATAGATATATGGTGACTTTTATAGATGACTACTCAAGATACACAGACACATACTTGATCAAGAACAAAAGCGAAGTATTCAATAAACTAGTAGACTACATGACAAAGTCGAGTAACAAGTTTCAGAGTAAGCCAATTGTCATTATAAGTGATAATGGAGGTGAATTCACAGGACACTAAATAGAAAACTACTTAAGAAAAAATGGTATAGAGCATCAAAAGACTGTTCCATACACACCTGAACAAAATGGAGTAGCAGAAAGGAAAAACAGAACTCTGACTGAAATGATATGCTGTGTAATGCAGCGACTTGATGGCATTACGGTAATGGTCCAGGATGTGTTTTACCTGACCATGTACCTTTTCCCCTCAGGTGACTGGTCACATGACTGTGACATAGCACAGGTCCTGCACGCACAGAATGTCTGTCTGATCACATGACTGTGACATCAGCAAGGTCCTGTCAGTATGTGTGTGTGTGTGCACGGGATGCATATATAAACCCTGCTTGATGGGAGACAGGTGTGTTCGGTGTGTTGGGCGTGAGGCCTGTTCCCCGTGTGTGTGGGACACCGTGATACAGTGAAGCCTGGAAGCCTGAAAGGTCAAGACTGGATCCTGTGTGGATGCTAGTGGCCTTGGAAGGCAGCGGCTTTGGAGTGAAGCCTGGTACCTGAAAGGTCGAGACTGGATCCTGTGTGGATGCTAGTGGCCTTGGAAGGCAGAGGCTTGGTGAAGAGTCCTGAAAGGCAAAGCCTGGATCCTGTGTGGATGTCAGTGGCCTTTGAGGGAACGACGGCTGGAGACCCCTACCAGGGAAGCCACAAAGCCACAGTGGTGGCGGATTAAATGGACTGCAGCAACTAAACCCGGCAAAGGTAATACACTTTGTTACATGGACGTTGATATGGTCATTGATAATTTATTACCTTGCCGTAGGCTGTGACCTGGAGCAAGTGGGCCTGTGTGCCACTTGGCTCATGAACATTGTAGATATGTGTGTCGGTGTGCCACGGAGTCGGACCTGGTGAACTGTGGCTTATGAAGTAATAAACTGCAGCATTGTGAGAAAAACGGAAAGACATTGCACGTGTGCATTGATTGTCGCAGCGAAGCGAGTATCCCCCATTATGATGTCTAGTGCTGCCTTACATATGGTTCGAGAGTGCGGGGAGCTGCAGCCCGGTTGCTAGGGGCAATGGCACAGGACGAGTGTGGATTAAAGCATCTGGCTGCAACTCGGCGGGGTTGCGAAGATTGGCGTCGCACTCAAACCTGGTTTGCTGTGGCTCGGCGGGGCTCACGAAGTTTAAAGCATCTGGCTGCAACTCGGCGGGGTTGCGAAGGTTGTCGTCGCACTCAAATCCAGTTTTGCTGTGGTTCGGCGGGGCCAGGAAAATTTTCCGGGGAGAGCAGTGAAGTTCTGGTGTGAACAGTGCACCGCGATCGCTTTGAACGGAGCTGCAAATGGGTCTGATGAGTCGGACTGCATATATGAGAAACGTCTACTGGACATGAAACTGGACATGGTGCAGGAACCACAGGAGCTGTGGGCACCATATGGAATGGCGGCAGTGGACAATTCTATGAACTCTCCGGGGGCGCCAGTGTTGTCCCAGAGTGCCCGGGGAGGTGGTAAGAGCTGTTGTGAACTAAGTCCTAAGACTATTGCTGATTTTTTTTCTAAAAATTACCCTGCCAGTGTGGTTGTTAAAAAGGGGGCGGAGTCTAAAAAGGGGCGAATTTTCAAAACAGCGTAGAGTGCAGAAAACTGGAAATTGTTACTGGTTGTGGGTTGGTACCTCCTAAAAATGACAATGTGACCGTTGATAACGGGGGAACTCCAGTAGAAGGGGGTGAAGTCAAAGTGGGAGATGACCTGTTAGTCCACAACACCATGGGGAGTGACACAGACCCCGTAGCTGACTGTGACACTATGAAAGTAAAAAGTGAGTTCAGTCAGGAGGGGCTAGACGAGGGGAGAGAGTCCCCCTCTCGTCGTCGACGGCGCAAGGACCACAAAAAGGTTGCTCCGGTAGTCCTCGCTGAAAATGAAAATAAAGAGAATGTAGTACTGTGTGCCTTTGCTTCAAGTGTGGATCCTCCATTAGAGATAGAAAAGGAGGTGACGTTGCCAGTAGCAACCTCCGGTACGGTACCGAGTCAGAGGGATCTGACAGCCCTGAAAGAGGAGGCGGCCAGTTATGACCAAGAGCTGGAGCCTGTCAGGCAGCAGTATCAGAGTGACGTGCAGCAACTAAGGGAAAACCTGGAGAACGTGTCCTCAGACCAGTTGAACCTGGAATCTGAACAACAGAAAATATACCAGGTTATGAGGAACTGGCAGCGAGACGTGGAGGGAAGCAACGCAGAAATTAACCATTGGAAGGAAATGTTCTACGGAATTAAGGAGGACCGCCGCAAAATCAAGGAGGAGGTTTTTCAATTAGAGATTGACAGAGCGGTGTGTGAAGATGAGTTATGCGAGGTGAAAGATCGCTTCTCCCTGGTACAGTTAGAGCTGTCTGCCCTCAAAGAGGCGCTGCAGCATGAAGTTGCTGGGCGTAAACAAACCCTAGAACGACTGCGCAAACAGCTCAACCAGGAGCTGTGTGACTCCAAGAAGGAGTGTGGTAAACGCAGTAGGGAACTGCAACGGAGTAAGAGAGATTATGAGGATCTCCTCAAGGTGAAGAAAAAACTAGAGGAGGATAAGGCGGGTGCAGAGCAAGTGCGCCAAGTGGTTGAGACCACTCTGCAAGACACCCGTGAGGAGAATGATGATCTCCGGGGAAAGACCCTAGATCTGGAAGCTCAGGTGAAGGAGCTACAGATGTCCTGTGATACTCTCCAGAAGGCGGAGACGTACCTTAAGGAAACAGTCAGCAAGATGGAAGATGAGCGAGAGAGGATGGAGGAGTCCATCGGGAAAGCCACAGACCCGGGCCAGGAGTTGACCGCAGGTGATGGGAGGTATGAAGCAGATACCTCCTCGAGTGATGTGGGCTCGGAGGGTTCGGTGGATGTCGGAGCCGAGATCAAGCAGCTCAAGGAATTGCTACAAACCCAGTGGACGCAAGAGAAGCATGAGAGACTGGCTATTGAGAGCCGAGTGGGCACATTGGAGACAGAGAGGTCTGAGAGAGCTCTGCTGCTGGAAGAGCAGTTGAAGCAGGAAGAGCTTCAGAGACGGGCCGCTCAGAGGCGAGTGGCGGAGCTAGAGGAAGAAGTTTCCGGGCTCAAAAGTCGCCTGACAAAGTATCACTCAGTGAACGAGGCCTTCTTGGAGAAGGAAAAGGGCGAACACGTTGCACTCACTCCCTTATACCATGAGAAGGTGGACCTGAGGAGAGCTAAGAGAGTGTTAACCACACATAAATATGAGATGGAAGTGGTCAAGACGAAAATTCGTGAATTTGTAGCTGTGAGTCAGCTCAGGGGAAGCATACAGGGTGAAGAAGCTCGAGGTCAGTTGCCCCTGAAACCTGAGCTGGTTGATCGTCTGGAAACCACTGGTGAGACCGAAACGTCTCGGTACAAGTGCCTTGTAGATGTACCCGAGGATTTGAGGGAAGAATGCACCAGTGAGTCCATGCATGAGGAGTTTAAGAAGGCCGTGGGAGCCTGTAAGGTGTACTTGACCTCAGAAGCTAAACAGCTGGTGGTCCTGTCCATGACCAAAGTCACAGTGAAGAGGGTGGCTATCCTAAGTGACATGCACTGGCGATGTATTCGCACAAAGCGGTTTCTCCGGTTGAAGACGGAACAAGCCGTTAGACAACTGGAGTTGATGAGGAAAGCTCACAGTATGCGTGAAGAGGTCATCCTGGTGCCTCATGTTCTGGTGAGGAAGCTCGTTGGGAGAAATGGTCGAGCCATGCAGATGATGGTCAAGAAGTCTGGGGTGGTGAGAGTAAGCAGTCCACGTGATCGTCAGGACTGGATACCCGACGAAGACGGCATGGTATCATTCTCCGCTGTAGGAACAGAAGAAAGCCTGGGATATATACGCATGCTGTTGGAGTACCGAGTGACCTACCTGCGAGAGGTAGAACAGTTGAATCTCGCTAGACTGCGAGTGGATAGACAGCATCATCTGAGCAGCCGAAGATGGCAGCCGTCTAGAAATTGTGAGACCCGACAGAGAAAGGGCCCCCTAAATAACAGAACAGCTACAGCTGAAGTTAGGGACCTTTCAAGATGTCCTGAGAGTAGTGGGCGTGGGTTTAGAGGTAGTGAGACCTCCAGTAACTCAGGTTTGAGCAGCCCATACAAACGACCCAATAGAGGACGGGACATTACGGAGTCGAACCGGACCTTAGATACCAGGACATGTGAGTCACACCGCTGTATGACTGACCGCTGGGAGCGGGGGAGACCTGACAAGGTTACGACTGACCGCTGGGAGCGGGGGAGGTCTGGCAAGATTATGACTGACCGCTGGGAGCGGGGGAGACCTGACAAGGTTACAACTGACCGCTGGGAGCGGGGGAGCTCTGACAAGGTTACGACCCGGAAAGGTGACCTGACGAAGTCAGTGACAGTGACAAATGGTAGGTTCCTAAGGAATGGGCTAATGTCATTGGCTAATATTCCAGGGGCTGAACAGCGCAATTGACAAGTACATGGTCTCTGTGTGAGCTGGGGGTTATAATGGTTGTGTATATTATGTGTTCAACCCCACAAGTTTGAACAGAGGGGGGGGGATATGTAATGCAGCGACTTGATGGCATTACGGTAATGGTCCAGGATGTGTTTTACCTGACCATGTACCTTTTCCCCTCAGGTGACTGGTCACATGACTGTGACATAGCACAGGTCCTGCACGCACAGAATGTCTGTCTGATCACATGACTGTGACATCAGCAAGGTCCTGTCAGTATGTGTGTGTGTGTGCACGGGATGCATATATAAACCCTGCTTGATGGGAGACAGGTGTGTTCGGTGTGTTGGGCGTGAGGCCTGTTCCCCGTGTGTGTGGGACACCGTGATACAGTGAAGCCTGGAAGCCTGAAAGGTCAAGACTGGATCCTGTGTGGATGCTAGTGGCCTTGGAAGGCAGCGGCTTTGGAGTGAAGCCTGGTACCTGAAAGGTCGAGACTGGATCCTGTGTGGATGCTAGTGGCCTTGGAAGGCAGAGGCTGGGTGAAGAGTCCTGAAAGGCAAAGCCTGGATCCTGTGTGGATGTCAGTGGCCTTTGAGGGAACGACGGCTGGAGACCCCTACCTGGGAAGCCACAAAGCCACAGTGGTGGCGGATTAAATGGACTGCAGCAACTAAACCCGGCAAAGGTAATACACTTTGTTACATGGTCGTTGATATGGTCATTGACAATTTATTACCTTGCCGTAGGCTGTAAACTGGAGCAAGTGGGCCTGTGTGCCACATGGCTCATGAACATTGTAGATATGTGTGTCAGCGTGCCACGGAGTCGGACCTGGTGAACTGTGGCTTATGAAGTAATAAACTGCAGCATTGTGAGTAAAATGGAAAGACATTGCACGTGTGCATTGATTGTCGCAGTGAAGCGAGTATCCCCCATTATGATGTCTAGTGCTGCCTTACAGCTGACAGATTCCAAACTATCAGAGAAATATTGGGGTGAAGCAGCAATGACAGCTACATATCTACAGAACCGACTTTTTTCTAGAAAACTAAAAAAAAAAACATATGAACTGTGGCAAGGTATGAAACCAAGTGTAAATCATTTAAAAGTTTTTGGTTGTAAAGTTTTTGTATTCATTCCAACAGAAAAATGTTCCAAACTTCAAAATAGGTCAATGGAAGGAATATTTGTTGGATATAGTGAAAATTGAAAAGGATATAGAATCCTAGATCCCAAAACAGACAGAGCTATAGTGAGTAACAGTGTGACATTCATTGAGGATCTAAATGAAGACACTATGATTTCACTGGAAACAAAAAATGAGAAAAACAGCAATGATATAGCTGAAGGAATATCTGATGAAAAAGAAGTTGAAATTAATAAAAAACAGAATACTGAAAGTGAAGAGATACAACTGTAAACAGACACAGAACCAAGACGTTCAATAAGAGAAAACAAAGGAAAACCACCAATACGCCTTTCATACAAGGCAAGTACAAGTAAAATTTATGAGCTTACCTCTTGGGAAGACATATCTCGACTTCCTGAAGAAGAAGCCAATAAATTGATAGAGGCAACAGAAATAGAAATAAAATCCATGCATGACTCAAAAACATGGACAGTAACAGAATTACCACAAACAAGAAAAGCTAAAGGATGTAAATGGGTTATTAAAGTAAAGTACCGAACAGATGGCACAGCTAAACGATACCGAGCAAGACTCGTAGATAAAGGTTATTCTCAAAAATTTGGAGAAGACTATGATGAAACATTTGCTCCAGTTGTCAAACATACTACAATAAGAACTTTGTTTGCAGTTGCAGCAATGAAACAAATGGAACTGAAACATCTGGATGTAAAAACAGCATTTTTTAATGTAAGTTTAACAGAAGATATTTACATGGAACAAAGATGAAAGTAACCCAAACAAGGTTTGCAAATTACAGAAAAGTATATACGGTTTAAAACAAGCTGCTAAAGTGTGGAATGATAAAATCACGAAGGTGCTCACAAATGAAAAATTTAAAAGAAGCAAAGCTGATCCTTGCCTGTACACAAAAAGACTAATGGACAGATGGATCTATGTACTCATATATGGACATTTTAGTTTGTTTTGAAAAAGAAAAGTAAAAGGACATACTAAAAATCCTGAATCAACATTTCGAGATTAAAGACTTGGGAAATGTGAAACAGTACTTAGGAATACAGATAGAAAGAGAAGAAGATGGAAGTTTCCTAATTAATCAAAATCACATGATTCAAGACATAACTGAAACATTTGGATTGAAGGATGCAAAACCAGCAAAGTCTCCAATGGAAACTAATTATCTTAAAAAGATGAGTAGTGAGAAAAATGTGTTACCAAATAATGAAGAGTACAGAATGGCGATAGGAAAATTACTGCATCTAGCGACTGTTACAAGGCCAGACACTGCAGCAGCAGCAGTAGGAATTCTGAGTAGAAAAGTGTCCAAGCCAAATAAAGCAGATTGCAATGCTGTGAAGAGAGTAATATGCTATTTGAAAGGAACCAGCAATGTTAAACTGAAACTGCCTACAAGTGATAAATGCATTTTAACTGGATACGTTGATACAGATTGGGCTGGAGATCCAACTGACAGAAAATCTACCAGTGGCTATCTTTTCTTTCTCTCAGGTGGACCAATTAGTTGGACTAGTAAAAAACAATCAATAGTAACGCTGTCGTCAACAGAAGCAGAATATGTTGCAGCAGCACATGCAAGTCAAGAAGTTCTATGGTTAAGACAATTGCCAACAGACCTAGGACAAGAGCAGTTATAAATGAGGACAATCAGGGATGTCTTGTTCTTGCTCAAATGGAAAGAGTTAACGCAAGAACCAAGCACATTGATGTGAAGTATCATTTCTTGAGGGACCATCAGGAACAAGGAATCCTGAAATTAGAATATTGTCCAACTGAAGAAATGACAGCAGACATTTTCACATGTTACGGATCCGGGTGGTGGAACCTCTGTGCTGCGGTGCAAGGACGGACCAGAGGGGCGTAACTAGGTATCAACTTGGACTGACCAAGGTCGTACGGCGGCTCAATCGACTCCGTGACCAGGGAAGGACCAAGCAGAGGGACCAGGTGCTACTCTGGGCCAGACCTTGTATGAGAGCAGGTGACTCTCACGGGTCAGAAGGCAGGGACTGATCGGTACAGCAGATGAGCACGGCAGGCAGGCTGATGGGTGATCCGGGTAGATGGACTGGCAGACATGGCAGGTAACAAGCAGAAGCCTCCAGGTAGGCTGGCTGGTAGGCACGGAAGGTAACAGACAGGAGCCTCCAGGTAGGCTGGCTGGTAGGCACGGCAGGTAACAGGCAGGTGCTTCCAGGTAAGCAGGTGGGCAGGGCCCATAGACAGACTGGCGGACTGGACTGTAGACAGACTGTCGGGCTGGAGAGTAGACAAGCTGGCGGACAGGACTGGTAGTCAGGCTGGTGGACAGGACTGGTACTCAGGCTGGTGGACAGGACTGATTAGTCAGGCTGGCGGACTGAACTGGTAGTCAGGCTGGCGGACTGGACTGGTAGTCAGGCTGCCGGACTGGACTGGTAGTCAGGCTGGCAGACTGGACTGGTAGTCAGGCTAGCAGCGGTACCTGAGGGCTGAAGCAGAGTTTAACACACAAAGCTACAACCTTTTCACGGGCACCTCCATTTTGGAGGAGGTGCCTTTTATATGAGAGGCCGGGGACTCCTTAGGACGGCGCGCGCGGCCCCTTTAAGAGGGAGGGAGCGCGCCCTAAGCACAGTGCCCGGGAAGCTGCGCGCGCCGGCAGAAGCAGGAGCGCCGGAGGACGCCAGGCAGGGAGCGCGGCGGTAAGAGGGACGGCATCTCTGCCTGTCAGGGGGCAGAGACGCCAATACTACATCACAAAGGCATTGAATGCTGAAAAACATCAGAGACTAATGAAGAAATTAGGTTTGACTGAATAAGTCCTTACTGTTGAGAAAGGGTGTTGGTATATGCAACAGTTGTGGACTTTTTTGTTTGTGTGAAGGAGGACTTTATGCTGATCTGACAGTAGATGGCGATATTGTGTAAAGTTTCCTTGTTTACTGTATTGTAAAAGAAAAAAGTCTCTCTTATACCTTCTGTTTTGTTCTTACTTCCTGGTGCAGTACTGAGTGACTGTGCGTTTTTTCCTTTACCTCATGTTCTGAGAAGTAAAAGCTTGTTATCCCATGTAATCTGCTCTGTGAAGTTTCTACCGCAACTGTGGGTATCCAGAAGCTGTTCAACGGGACTTAATATTAACTGTTGACTGTGGACTGAGCAGAACAATGACTCTAGCTGATGGTGTCACTGTCAGAGGCTACATCATACTGCTGTGCTTGAAATGAGCGATGGGACATATACTCTATTACGAAAATTGAGAGAAGCAAAAGGAGCGGCAATCACCACTGGCAATTTCAGTAAAATGGAGGATGAAGCGTGTACACACGCAAAACAGCTGTTGCTCATTTTACTGATGTCTCTGTCTGCAACCCTGTGACCAAAATAAAGTGTATTTTACTGAAATTGCCAGTGGTGAGTGCCACTCCTCTTGCTTTCCTCTGAATTTTCATTATCAATTGCAAGTATCAAGCTGAGCACCGCAAGACATGGCTACTATCTGGATATATTTAGTTTGATCCTATTTTTCCTTGTAACTGAGTGTGGTGGTAGTGCCAGCATTTTTTCCTTTGGTCCTTATATACTCCACTACGCCCTCTGTTTACTCCCTGCTAATTAGCTTGCCAGAGTTTGCAAACAAAGCCAAATGTGACTTGTGTTTGATACTACTACTGCCTAAATGGTGTTGCCAGTACTACCGGTGGTTCTTATCAGTAATATTAGGTTTTTTTTCTGTCCCCCTTTTGCCATGTGTGGGTTTAGAATACATTTTGGACAAAAGTCTAACGTTTAATTTGTTTCTTAACTTTCTAAGCCAACTTAAATTAATTTTTTGGTTTAAATTTCTCCCACCCTTGACAAAAAGTTTAACCCTAAATAATGAGGAGGATACTAAGTACATGCATGGAAATTAATTTGCAGCAACAACCATCAGTATTGCTGATGTACAGTTGCAAAACCTTAACCTCTCATTTTTGTTTTTTAAACAATAATGTTTAACCAAAATGAATAGTTGCTGAAACATAAAATGCTAGGTATAAAAAAAAGGCCACATGCCTTTACAAAATCAGGTGGTGCTACAAAATGTAGGTAATATCACTTGCCACAAGCAGGCACGTGCAACTGGCCCCTGAACTCACGTGGTGTGTGTACATGACTAATTTGATGAGGGCTCGACAAATTATTTAAAACAATGCAAGCATTTTAGTAGGTGTACAGTTGTGTTTAAGTTTCAGTATTTGGAATTTTTTTCTTTTTAACAAAAAAAAATTAATAAAAGTCCACGTGCCTTTAAAAAATAAGATTGGACCAGGAAACTAGGTAGAATCAAGTCCCAATAGCAAGCACATGTACTGTAACTGGCCACTGTATTTAGGTGGCGCATGTACGTCTGAAATATTAGACTATTGGAGCAATAAAGCATCTCAAAAAATAATTTTAAACAATGCGCACACTTTAGTAGGTAAACACGTATGTTTAAGTTTCAGGATTTAGGAGATTCTTCCTTTCAAGGGTAGGTTCACATGACAGTATAAAAAATTGTTCAGAGTTGCATCCAGAAAAGTGCGACAATTTTTTTTGCTTGTCATCTATGTGCATCAGTTTTTTACAGCAGCAGCTATTAATGATTTACAAGACCATTTCCAATTCCCTATTGGATACAATGGCAATGAATCCATAAAAATCGGATGCTGTCCTGTTGCTCTGTAGGGCATCGAATGGGTGAGTCTCATCCGATTTTTGGAGGAAAATCGTGCATGCTACAATTGTTTTCCCATGCAGGTTCAGTCAGTGAAAAAAATCGTTCATCTGCACTGACCCATTGAATAACATTGGTCCGAGCGCGATCTGTTTTTTTAACGGATAGTACTTGGACCAAGAGTACAGACAATTGTACCTTTTTTCAATTGTGAACCACAAATTTTACTGCAGATTGTTTGAATTTGCATGACACCACGGATTTCAATAAATTTGTTTTCAACTTAATCTTCTGTGGATCAATCTGCTCATCTTCAGATGTGATGACTGCAGAATGAGAACACGTTAAGCCAGGCTGCAGCACTGACCTTCTCTTTTCTTTGGGTGTTTGCTTTTTCCCTTCTATGATGCAGGCTTGTTTTGAATGGCCAGCATCATAGAGGAGAAAAACAATCATCCACAGAGAAGTTCTGTGGCAGGCATATGCCCCTTTGATTGAATGGAAAATATCCATAATGGGTGCTCTTTGTAACGGGTCTGGGAGGCGGAACCTCTGAGCTACTATACAAGGGGGCGGTCCTTGTAAGGGAGTGGGTGGCGACCAGGGAAGACGGGCAGGCAGTCACAGCAGGTGACCGGGACAGTCTCTGGGTGAACGGGCTGGGGGTCACGGCAAGTGACCGGGGTAGTCTCTGGATGAACGGGCAGGAGGACACGGCAAGTGACCGGGGCAGTCTCTGGATGAAGGGGCAGGAGGTCACGGCAAGTGACCGGGGCAGTCTCTGGATGAACGGGCAGGAGGACACGGCAAGTGACCGGGGCAGTCTCTGGATGAACGGGCAGGAGGTCACGGCAAGTGACCGGGGCAGTCTCTGGATGAACGGGCAGGAGGTCACGGCAAGTGACCGGGGCAGTCTCTGGGTAAAGGGTAGGTACGACCTGTGATGGCTGAGCCTCCAGGTAGGCTAGCAGGCGGATGGTAGATGTGTGCTCCCAGGTGAGCAAGCGAGAGTCTCTGGATAAACGGGTGGTCACAGCATGTGACGGCGGAGCCTCCAGGTAGGCAAGCAGGCAGGTAGCAGATGTGCGCTCCCAGGTGAGCGGGCAGGAGTCTCTGGAATGGCAGGTGGTCACAGCACGTGACGGCGGAGCCTCCAGGTAGGCAAGCAGGCAGGTAGCAGATGTGCGCTCCCAGGTGAGCGGGCAGGAGTCTCTGGAATGGCAGGTGGTCACAGCACGTGACGGCGGAGCCTCCAGGTAGGCAAGCAGGCAGGTAGCAGATGTGCGCTCCCAGGTGAGCGGGCAAGCTGGTCCATAGACAGACTGATAGGAGTAGGAAGGCAGACCGTCGGACCTCAGGCTAGCAAGCAGGTAGGAGGAATGTCAGGCAGGAAACGGACAGCAAACTGGCAGGATTCTGGCAGGTAACTGGCAGGTAACTGGCAACGGGACCTGAGGGCTGAAGCAGAGTAGTGAACAGTGCAACAACATTGCTCGGGCACCTCCATTTTGGAGGAGGTGCCTTATATATGGTGAAGTCCTCCGGCCATTGGCCGGGGACTCCTTAGGACGGCGCGCGCGGCCCCTTTAAGAGGGAGGGAGCGCGCGCGCCCTAAGCACAGTGGCCGGGAAGGAGCGCACGCTGCCAGCAGAGCGGGAGGAGGACGCCGGGCTCGGAGCAGAGGGGTGAGGGGAACAGCGTCCCTGCCTAGCAGAGGGCAGGGACGCCGGCGCTACAGTACCCCCCCCTTTAGGCCCCCCCTTTTTTAGGCCAGAGAGAAATTTAGCTAGGATGAGAGGGGCATGGATGTTCTCCCGGGGCTCCCACGTTCTCTCTTCAGGACCAAACCCCTTCCAATCTACTAGAAAAAAGGTCTTCCCTCTTACCCTTTTGGTGGCCAGAATGTTCTCTACCTCAAATTCGTTTTCAGCGGAAACCGGAGCAGGAGGCGTACCTGTAGACTTGGAAAAAGAGTTAAGTACCACAGGTTTGAGGAGAGATACATGGAAGGAGTTAGGGATCCGCAAGTTGGCCGGGAGTTTCAATTTATAGGCCACCGGGTTGATCTGACTGATGACCTCCAGAGGACCGATGAACCGAGGCCCTAACTTATAGGAAGGAATCTTGAGCCGGACATACTTGGACGAGAGCCAGACCTTATCCCCTGGACGGAATTGAGGAGGATCCAGACGTTTTTTGTCAGCATGTCTTTTCATACGCTCGGATGACAGAAGGAGTGCGGATCGGGTACTCTCCCATATGGAGGAAAATTTGTTAACAAGAGATTCCGCAGCCGGATTGTCCACCGAGGTGGAGACGGGAAATGGGATCCGAGGATGCTGACCGAAGACTACAAAAAACGGGGATTTGGAGGAAGATTTGCTCTCGTGATTGTTGTAAGAAAATTCGGCCCATGGCAGGAGATCCACCCAGTCTGAATGGTGGGCATTAACGAAGTGCCGGAGGTAACTGGTCAGGTTCTGATTGATCCGCTCCACTTGACCATTAGACTGTGGGTGGTAAGCGGAGGAGAAGTCCAGGGTGATGTCTAGCAGTTTACAAGTGGCTCTCCAGAAGCGTGAGGTGAACTGTACCCCACGATCCGACACGATGAGGAGGGGCAGGCCATGAAGACGGAAGATGTGGCGGATAAAGTCTTTAGCCAGCTCGGGTGCAGACGGGAGGCCTGGCAGGGGAACGAAATGAGCCATCTTGGAAAAGCGGTCAGCGACCACCCAAATGACCGTACAACCAGCAGAGACGGGGAGATCAGTTATAAAGTCCATTGCTATATGCTGCCAGGGGGCAGCAGGTACTGGGAGCGGAAGGAGGCGACCGGCTGGCAGATGTCTCGGAACCTTGTTGCGGGCGCAGGACACACAGGCAGAAACAAAGTCTATTACGTCCTTGTGCAGGGTAGGCCATCAGTAGTGCCGGGTAATAAGCTGGAGGGTCTTTTTCTGACCGGCGTGGCCAGCTAGTTTAGACGAGTGACCCCAGTGTAGGATCTTCTCCCGATCAGGTACTGATACGAACGTCTTACCGGGAGGGAGACGATTTAGACTCACGGGAGCCACCTGCATTACTCTGGCGGGATCGATGATGTGTTTCGGTTCTTCCTCGAGATCAGACACCAGAAAGGATCGGGATAAGGCGTCCGCCTTGATGTTTTTGTCAGCCGGGCGAAAATGAAGAATAAAATCAAAGCGAGCAAAAAACAAGGACCACCGAGCTTGGCGCGGGTTAAGTCTCTGGGCATGCTGGAGGTAAGCCAAGTTCTTGTGGTCAGTGTAAATTATTACCGGGTGAAGAGCCCCTTCGAGCAGGTAACGCCACTCCTCCAATGCCAGCTTGATGGCCAATAACTCTCGATCTCCAATGGAATAGTTGCGCTCGGAGGAGGAGAAGAGTTTGGAGAAGAAGCCACAAGTTACCATTCTCCCGGAAGATGATTTTTGGGTAAGTACCGCTCCGGCTCCAGAGGAGGAGGCGTCAACCTCCAGGAAGAACTGCTTGTTGCCATCTGGGCGATGCAGCACCGGGGCGGAAGAGAAGGCCTGTTTTAAGGAAAGAAAGGCCTCCTCTGCTTCGGGCGGCCACTCTCTGGGATTAGTGCCCTTACGGGTGAGCGCGGAAATTGGGGCAGTCCGGGAAGAGAAGTGCGGTATGAAGAGGCGGTAGTAGTTGGCGAAGCCCAGGAACCGCTGAATGGCCTTCAACCCCTCCGGTCGGGGCCATTTCTCGATGGCAGACAGTTTCTCTGGATCCATTCGTAGGCCGGTCTGAGAAATAATGTAGCCCAAAAACGGAAGCGAGGTCTGCTCAAAGAGGCACTTCTCATATTTAGTGAAGAGGTGATTCTGCCTGAGCCTGAGCAGGACCTGACGAACGTCTCTCCGGTGAGTCTGGAGATCCGGAGAGAAGACCAAGATGTCGTCCAGGTACACCACTACGCAGGAGTAGAGAAGGTCCCGGAAGATGTCATTGACCAACTCTTGAAAGACGGCAGGAGCGTTACAGAGACCAAAGGGCATTACCAGATATTCATAGTGGCCGTCCCGGGTGTTGAATGCAGTCTTCCATTCATCCCCTTGACGGATACGGACCAGGTTGTACGCCCCACGGAGGTCCAGTTTGGTGAAGATTCTAGCCCCCCTCAGACGATCAAATAATTCTGGAATGAGCGGAAGGGGGTACTTATTCTTCACCGTGATCTGGTTAAGGCCTCTATAGTCTATACAGGGACGGAGAGAGCCGTCCTTCTTTTTTACGAAAAAGAAGCCTGCTCCCGCCGGGGAGGTAGATTTCCGGATGAATCCCCTGGCCAAATTCTCCTCAATATATTCGGACATCGACCGGGTCTCAGCAGCGGACAATGGGTAAATACGCCCACGGGGAGGCGTAGCACCGGGTAACAGGTCGATAGGACAGTCGTATGGTCTATGAGAGGGTAATGTCTCTGCCTCCTTTTTATTGAAGACATCAGCAAATGACCAATAGGGAATCGGAAGTCCAGGTAGATTAGTTGGGGTAGGAGAAGGATGGGCGGGATGAACAGGAACCAAACAAGTCTTATGACAGTCCTGTCCCCAGCGAAGGACTTCTCCGGTCTGCCAGTCAAGCACGGGTGCATGTCTCTGGAGCCAAGGTAGACCTAGTAAGAGGGCGTGAGAGAGTCCAGGCAGAACATGAAAAGAGATGCTCTCAGAATGCAGCATTCCCACCTGCAGAGTTACGGATTCGGTGATGAGTTGGATGGGACGTGGTAAGAGGCCCCCATCCACAGCAGCGACAGATAATGGTATAGCCAGAGGTTTGGTGGGAATGCGGTATTTTTCTACCAGGGCCTGTGAAATAAGATTCCTGGCCGCTCCAGAGTCAAGTTGGGCTAGTTCGAAAAAACGATTCTCCCCGCAGATAATTGAGACTGACAGCAGCAGAGATGGAGAGGATTTATTCTTGTCTAGGTCGACCTCTCTGAGCGAACCTAGACACAGGCGTTTCCCGACCTCTCCGGGCAGGTACGGATCCGGTGCTCCTTACTGCCACAGTAGAAGCAGCTTCCCTCGGCATGGCGTAAGTCCTGACGGGTTTTGACCATCTTGGTCTGGTCGACCTGCATAGGCTCAGGAGAGTGTACCTGGGGAGAAACGGAGGGAGTGACGGATCTCTGAAAAGTAGGAGCTAGACGTGGGAACCTCCTCTCACGGGTGACTTCTTTGGCACGCTCCTGGAACCGTAGGTCAATCCGGGTGGCAAGAGTTATTAGGTCATCGAGAGTGGTAGGAATGTCTCGACCGGCAAGTTCATCTTTAATACGGCCGGACAGACCCTCCCAGAAGGACGATACCAGAGCGTCGTTATCCCAGGCCAGCTCCGAGGCAAGGGTACGGAACCGTATGGCATATTGGCCCACGGTGAGACTTCCCTGACGGAGGCGTAGCAGAGATGATGCGGATGAGGTCTTCCGTCCAGGTTCGTCGAAGACTTTCCAAAAAGCCGTGAGAAAGGCAGGCAAGTCGGACACCAGGGGGTCTCCTCTCTCCCATAGAGGATTTAGCCAGGCCAGGGCCTCCCCGGTGAGATGGGACATGATGAAGGCAATTTTGGCCCGGTCGGAGTTAAACTGGTGGGACAGGCGTTCAAAGTGCAGGGTGCACTGATTTATAAAGCCCCGAGCCTGAGCGGAGTCGCCTCCGAAGCGAGGAGGTGCAGACAGCCGGGGTCCGGGGTAGGATATCATAGTATTGGTGGGCAGCGGAGCTGCCGGATTACGAGTCATGGCACGGGCGGAGGTTGCTGGTGGAGCAGTCAGAGTGTCCAGGCGAGAATTGACATTCCGTAGGTGACCCAGGATGGACTCCTGTTGGGACCTCTGACGGGACAGTTCATGACACAGGTCCGAGAGTGAGGGAGCTTGGGTGCCACCGGGTTCCATGGCCCGAGCAAACTGTAACGGGTCTGGGAGGCGGAACCTCTGAGCTACTATACAAGGGGGCGGTCCTTGTAAGGGAGCGGGTGGCGACCAGGGAAGACGGGCAGGCAGTCACAGCAGGTGACCGGGACAGTCTCTGGGTGAACGGGCTGGGGGTCACGGCAAGTGACCGGGGTAGTCTCTGGATGAACGGGCAGGAGGACATGGCAAGTGACCGGGGCAGTCTCTGGATGAACGGGCAGGAGGTCACGGCAAGTGACCGGGGCAGTCTCTGGATGAACGGGCAGGAGGTCACGGCAAGTGACCGGGGCAGTCTCTGGGTAAATGGTAGGTACGACCTGTGATGGCTGAGCCTCCAGGTAGGCTAGCAGGCGGATGGTAGATGTGTGCTCCCAGGTGAGCAAGCGAGAGTCTCTGGATAAACGGGTGGTCACAGCATGTGACGGCGCAGCCTCCAGGTAGGCAAGCAGGCAGGTAGCAGATGTGCGCTCCCAGGTGAGCGGGCAGGAGTCTCTGGAATGGCAGGTGGTCACAGCACGTGACGGCGGAGCCTCCAGGTAGGCAAGCAGGCAGGTAGCAGATGTGCGCTCCCAGGTGAGCGGGCAGGAGTCTCTGGAATGGCAGGTGGTCACAGCACGTGACGGCGGAGCCTCCAGGTAGGCAAGCAGGCAGGTAGCAGATGTGCGCTCCCAGGTGAGCGGGCAAGCTGGTCCATAGACAGACTGACAGGAGTAGGAAGGCAGACCGTCGGACCTCAGGCTAGCAAGCAGGTAGGAGGAATGTCAGGCAGGAAACGGACAGCAAACTGGCAGGATTCTGGCAGGTAACTGGCAACGGGACCTGAGGGCTGAAGCAGAGTAGTGAACAGTGCAACAACATTGCTCGGGCACCTCCATTTTGGAGGAGGTGCCTTATATATGGTGAAGTCCTCCGGCCATTGGCCGGGGACTCCTTAGGACGGCGCGCGCGGCCCCTTTAAGAGGGAGGGAGCGCGCGCGCGCCCTAAGCACAGTGGCCGGGAAGGAGCGCGCGCTGCCAGCAGAGCGGGAGGAGGACGCCGGGCTCGGAGCAGAGAGGTGAGGGGAACAGCGTCCCTGCCTAGCAGAGGGCAGGGACGCCGGCGCTACACTCTTTATCACCAGGGAGTATAACTTTGAAACCTAATGGCACAAAAAAAATGAATACAACTAAAGTTACCCAGTTCCTGCTCTACATACTTTTTTTCTCTTTATTTAACAGTCAATCATGCAGACGCTCCATCTGATATGTGGTCTTCAATCTCTGGTCATATTTTTTACGTCAATGTGAACCTATTTTGTCTATGTGTAGGTATCCACCATGAAATGTATTGCCCTCATCCTGTTCTGAAAATCAACAGTTTCTCCTCCAGTAACAGTTCTCTGCTCTTTGTCATTCTGTTTTTTTGCTTGAAGAGTGATGAAACTTGGGGAATGTAGTAAAATAATATGCACCTTTTTTTTCATTAGTTAACATGCTGATTTATTTTATTACTATAGTACATAGCCAAGTAGTTTCTATGGAATATGTCTTTAGCTGGTAAAATAATGATAAAAAGTAGAACCAACAAGTTAACCTCAACAAAAACACTGATCCAACTTAATAAAAGAAAAACAAAGACTACCAGTAAAATCCAAAATGCACTGTTCTGTTTATTGATATTTCTGTTAGCCATCAAAGGAAATTTATTTTACCATGTTAGTTGTTTTTGGACCTCTGTGCCGTGTATTTCAGCGATGAAACCCTGTTCATTAAAGAAATGTAATGGTTCCAATACATATACTCATGAAGAGGCCACCCATTACACATACTGAGCAGTAAAAAGTGTTATTATAGTAAGGGATACACTCCTTTGTTTTATTGTTTTCTCATGTAGGTATTTTGTGATATGGATACTAGTGGAGGAGGATGGACTGTCATTCAGCATCGCAGAGATGGATCAGTGGACTTTCATCGGAATTGGAAAGAATACAAAGAAGTAAGGAGTGAACATTAAACCTGTTTTAATCTTTTCCTCAGAGTAGATATGATATCTCTTCTGTAAGTTTCTCATTGTTTGCACAACTATATAAATTATCAACTAAATCGTCAAAATTGCAATGATTGCAATTTACAAAATTATGTGAAATTCTTTTATTCGTCATTAAATCATTCAGAAAATCCTATAATCAGGCATTTGTTTCATACACAGAAATGATATATAACGGGGAATTTTACAAGACAAGATGTAGACGACGCAGATAAAAGAACCACTTAGAGAATTTCTTTACTTTGTTTATGTTTTGGAGTTCTTTCTACAGCTTCTGGACCACCAATTGACTTTAAATGCTCAGGTGGTCCGGTTCCTACTCTGCAGTGATGTTCTAAAACATCACTGCATAGTAGCGAGCTACATGCGATCGTGTAGCTGTGGGAGCGTAAATCCGGCTGTCAGTCAGCCAGAGTCTCAATAGAGAAGGCAGAGACGGTTTATTACTGTCTGTGCCTTCTTGATGGCTGTATAAATAAATAATAAATAAAAGTAATAAAGTGTACGCAGTAATAGAAAGCGCTGATGGCACTTCCTCCTCCATACACTGTGGTCATGTTACCGCTGTGTATTGGGAGAGAGCAGGAGCTGCCGGGTCATAGAAGACCTAAACAGATCTGCTTTGCAGGCAGGATCAATATTTCAATATTTAAATTACCTTCTCCCATTCATACTGCAAAGGCCTTTTATGACCTTATGGAGTGAACAATGTTTAAAATAAGTGAAAAATAAATACATAAAAATAACAGGCAACAAAATTAATTAATAATATATTCCACTGTCAATCCAAATTATTGTTAACAGCCACTCCCCTGTAAAAAAAAAGTGTCTGATATGTAAAAATAATTGTCACAGAATGGGGAACAAATTCTTAAATATATTTTAGTAATTCTTTGTGGTCATAAAAACAGACACTTATTTCCTTTATTTTTCCACCGATATCAGCAAAACAAGAAGAGAATATAACGGTGACATAAAAATGAAGCCCCATATATCATGAAAAAAGACAGAAAAAAACACTTCAATATCTGCACCAGATCCTGTACTATGGCACTTGTTTCATTAGTGTGATATTAGACATTACTTCCCTGTGCAATATATTGTATAATATATGTTCATGGTTATGCAAGTTATGGCATATAATTAGTGGGTTCCTGTCAGTTGCAGGTGGTGTGAATAAGTGATGATGATTAAAAGTCACCCAGCAGTGGCATAAGACTAATTGGGTCATGGGAATAAAATATACAAATTATTGAAATAAGGCATTAGTGTCCATTATTCACGTGATGGTTAGTATTAGATGTTTGCAGAAGGTTGATGGTAGCATGTACTGGTTTCCAGCCACTCCGATGCAGTCAGTATAGGAGCAGGCTGGAGCAACCGAGCTGCTTTAACCCCTTTACCCCCCAAGGTGGTTTGCACGTTAATGACCAGGCCAATTTTTACAATTCTGACCACTGTCACTTTATGAGTTAATTACTCTGGAACGCTTCAACAGATCCCCCTGATTCTGAGACTGTTTTTTTGTGACATATTGTACTTCATGATTGTGGTAAAATTTCTTGGATATCACTTGCGTTTATTTGTGAAAAAAATGGAAATTTGGCGAAAATGTAGAAAATTTTGCAATTTTCAAAATTAGAATTTTTATGCCCTTAAATCAGAGAGATATGTCACACGAAATAGTTAATAAATAACATTTCCCACATGTCTACTTTACATCAGCACAATTTTGGAACCAAATTTTTTTTTATTAGGGAGCTATATAAGGGTTAAAAGTTGACCAGCAATTTCTAATTTTTCCAACAAAATTTGCAAAACCATTTTTTTAGGGACCACATCACATTTGAAGTCACTTTAAGGGGTCTTTATGACAGAAAATACCCAAAAGTGACACCATTCTAAAAACTGCACCCCTCAAGGTGCTCAAACCATATTCAAGAACTTTATTAACCCTTCAGGTGCTTCACATGAATTTTTGGAATGAGGAAGAAAAAAATAGCATTTAACTTTTTTCACAAAAATGTTATTTAGACCCATTTTTTTTATTTTCGCAGGGGTAACAGGATAAAATGGACCCCAAAATTTGTTGTGCAATTTCCCCTAAGCATGCAGATACCTCATATGTGGGGAAAAAACACTGTTTTGGCGCACGGCGGGATTCGGAAGGGAAGGAGAGCTATTTGACTTTTTGAATGTAAAATTTGCTTGAATAATTAGCGGAGGGCATGTTGCGTTTGGAGAGCCCCTGATGTGCCTAAACAGTGGAAACCCCCCACAAGTGACACCATTTTGGAAACTAGACCCCTCAGGGTACTTATCTAGATGTGTGGTGAGCACCTTGAACCCCCAGGTGCTTCACAGAAGTTTATAACATTGAGCCGTAAAAATAACATTTTCACATTTTTCCCACAAAAAATTATTTCGGCCCCCAATTTTGCATTTTCATAAGGGTAACAGGAGAAATTGCACCATGCAATTTGTAGTGCAATTCCTCCTGAGCACGCCGATACCTGATATGTGGGGAAAAAACACTGTTTGGGCGCACGGCAGGGCTCAGAAGAGAAGGAGCGCCATTTGACTTTTTGAATGTAAAATTTGCTTGAATAATTAGCAGAGGGCATGTTGCGTTTGGAGAGCCCCTGATGTGCCTAAACAGTGTAAAACCCCCACAAGTCACACCATTTTGGTAACTATACCCCTCAGGGAACTTATCTAGATGTGTGGTGAGCACCTTGACGCCCCAGGTGCCTCACAGAAGTTTATAACATTGAGCCGTAAATAAAGAAAATTCACATTTTTCCCACAAAAATGTTTTTCAGCCCCCAGTTTTGCATTTTCATAAGGGTGACCGGAGAAATTGCACCATGCAACTTGTTGTGCAATCTCTCCTGAGTAAGCCGATACCCGATATGTGGGGAGAAACCACTGATTAGGCATACGGCAGGGTTCGGAAGGGAAGGAGCACCATTTGATTTATTGAATGTAAAATCTGCTTGAATAATTAGCGGATGTGCCCCTGATGTGCCTAAACAGTGGAAACTCCCAACAAGTGACACCATTTTGGAAACTAGACCCCTCAGGGAACTTATCTAGATGTATGATGAGCACCCTGAACCCCCAAGTGCTTTACAGAAGTTTATAACATGGAGCCGTGAAAATAAAAAAATCAAACTTTTTCCACAAAAATGATGTTTTAGCCTCAATTTTTTTATTTTCACAAGGGTAAGAGGAGAAAATGGACCCCCAAAACTTTTGTGCAATTTCTCCTGACTACGCCAATACCCCATATGTGGGGAAAATACAGTGTTGGGCACATGGCAGAGTTCAGAAGGGAAGGAGCACTGTGTTACTTTTTGAATGCAAAATTGGCTGGAATCGAGAGCGTACGCCATGTCGCATTTGGAGAGCCCCTGATGTGCCTAAATAGTGGAAACCCCCCAGAAGTGACCCCATTTTGGAAACTACACCCCTCAAGGATTTTATCAAGGGGTATAGTGAACATTTTGAACTAAGAGGTATGACACAGAAATTGATAACATTAGGTCATGATATTGAATAAGCTGTCATTAGTCTTGAGCGCAAGTGCTCGCTACTTGAGTTTGCATCGGGTACTCAGGTATGCACCATGTATCGCGCATGCTCAAGTGATATGCTCGAGTCCCCGCCCGCATGTTTCACGGTTTTTAGACACCCAAAAAAAAACATGCGGGGATCGCTCGTGCATAGCAGGCAATCCCCGCAAGGTTTTTTTGGCCGTGAAGCATATGGGGCGGATACTCGAGCATGTCACTTGAGCACCCGCGATACTCGGTGCATACCCGAGCACCCGATGCAAACTCAAGTAGCAAGCATTTGCGCTCCACACTAGTCGCCATATCGTCATCTTTTTTTTTTTACTTTGGAAAAAAATCCCAACCCTAGCCCTATCCTAACCCTAACCCCAACCCAACGCTAGCCCAAACCTAGCCCAACCCTAACCCTAGCCTAACCCTAACCCCAACCCCAACCCTAACCCCAACCCCAACCCTAACCCTAACCCCAACCCCAACCCTAACCCTAGCCCAACCCCAACCCTAACCCTAGCCCAACCCCAACCCTAACCCTAACCCTAGCCCAACCCTAACCCTAACCCTAGCCCAACCCTAACCCCAACCCTAACCCCAACCCTAGCCCTAACCCTAGCACAACCCTAACCCTAACCCTAGAGTTTATTTTTTACGCCGTTCCTCGTGAGGTATAAGTGATTAGACGACTTTATTCTTCAGGTCGGTGCGATTACAGCGATACCAGATTCATATTGGGTTTTTATTGACAGCTGTCATATACTAAAAGACGCCTTTTTTTGTAAAATCTAGTTTTTGTATCACCATATTTTGAGAGCTATAATTTTTCCATATTTTGGCCGACAGAGTCATGTGATGGCTTGTTTTTTGCGGGATGAGTTGATGTTTTTATTGGTGCCATTTACAGGCTTGTGACTTTTTTTGATCGCTTTCTATGCTTATTTTTGGGAGGCAGAATGAGATCAACAATTCAGGAGTTGTTTTTTTTTTGTTTTTTTTCATTCTGTTCTGCGTGTGGTAAAATTGAGTACATTATATTTTTATTTTTGGTGGATTATTTTTTTCATTTTTTTTTTTTTTGATTTTTACAAATTTTTTTTTTTTTTTAATTTTTTAACACTTTTTTTTACTTTTATTCTTTGTCCCACTATGGGACTTTCACTTTTTTTATTCTGATCGCCTGTATAGCATAGGGATGGAGCACCATCCCTGTGCTATACAGGCTGTCAGCGCTGCAGATGCAGAAGATACTTTGGTATATGCACTGCACATGACCAAAGTATCTTCCTGCTGTCTGGTGACCCGGATGTTGTCATGACGACATCGGGTCATCATGGCAACATCCGGGAAGCCAGGGCAGACAGCGTTGGACGCCGGCAGGAGAGGTGAGCAATCACCTCCCCTTGCCACCGCAATGCTGAGATCGACTTCGATTGCAACATTGCGGGAGTTAATGTGCTGGTCACCGGGACCGCTCCCTGCACATAGCACCAGGTGACAGCTGTGACAATCAGCTGACGCCCGGTGGCGATCGCGCCTGCACAGCCTGTGGGTGGGCACGATCGTCATGATGTACTACTCCGTACCTGGCTCTTAAGTCCCAGGGCGCAGGTTAATTGTAACAGAGTCCACTTGACTTGTCACACTGTTAAGAAAACACTTGGATTGAAGTGATCCCTTACTTTTTTTATTTTTTTAATTATAAGTGTGTAACATGGTGCAGGGTGGTAGCCGTGGACGAGACACTCTACATAAAAGTGGGCGTCTTGGCTGGGTGGGTGGACTTGTGCTGTGATGGCGCTACGCCGGTGCAGGCTGCATGTAACCGGTGCTGCTGGTTTGTTAGGACCAGATGTTCCACAGTTCAATGAGGAGGACCACCATTCATAAATAAACTTTTAACTGAACGGGAACTTGGTAGGGAATATATACAAGAGATAGTGGTTACACAGTTTTATGAATGTTTCCTTTTCAACTCAAAGCATTTTACACATGGTTTCCCTCATTCCCACTACTTCACCACAACCCAGCTTTAACTTTACAGTACTGCTTAACAAAATTCCTTTGCTCGCCCCGTGGTTATGCATCTTCTTTTTCCTTACGGTGCCAGTATGGCCAGACTTCGCTTCAAGCTCCCTGACGTTCTGCAACTCCCGCCCTGGATAATCTCTTGTACTTAATCCTGTCCAGACCCGTTACCTTGTGAGCTGTAAGCTTTAGGTCTTTCTCCTAGGCATCCTCTCCCAGGACCCGTCTCCGGAAGGTCACTTTGTCTCTTAGTCACTTTTGCTCCGGATTTCGCTATCTCTTTACTTCGGTCTCCTCTCACTTAAGGACACCCCAGAAAGCAGCACTGCTCACCTTGGACTTGCTATGCAGTCCAGGATCTATCTGACTCTTGACAGGAAAATTGTCACTTTCCCTGCAACTCTTACTACCCCTATAGTCAAATTACACACACTATCAGTATTGCTAACACCTTTAACACACATTACAAGTCACACTATACATCACAGTTCACATAGCATCACATAGCATTTTACAACAATAAACTTGTTTTTTAAAAAGGGAAACGTGGGCAGCATGTCCATATTGTTACAAGGGCGCAAGAGTAAAGTAGGGGTTAGTCAGCACTTGTCAACTGGTACCCCACCCCAGGGCAAAATATCAAGGTGATGCCCCACAGTCCCATAAAAGTGTAACCCCCTGCAGTATCCAAAGCAGGAAAAGAACATAAGGAAAAGAGAAAAGACCTCTCTGTGAAACTCAGAGAGACGTGTGGGAGCCACAGCAAAGTATTTGAGATGGCTGCATGGAGAGAAGTGTGAGTCGCCAGAAGTGAATGTTTATTGGTAAAAAGAAAGACAACTGTGAGAGATTGATGGTTGAGCAGAGCCAAACTTGAGAAATCCTTGAGTTAGATTTAGATCCTGTGAACTAAAAGTGCTCTGTTGCAAGGTGGCCTAGGATGGGTTGAGTGAGAATTTTGCTGTGGTAGAGAGAGAACAACAGAGGAGTTGAAAGTAAGTGGCACCTTGGGAAGTCCAGAATAAAGAGTGAGATGGGAGAGTGCTGGAAAGGTCTCCTGCGCCTGTGCTGTTTCTGTGCATAGTTCAAAGTGTTGTTTCAAGAACTATGTCTCAGGAGCTCAACCTTTTGAATACGGCAGACTCATAACTATGTATTATTTGTTAGGTGGGATCAGCCATACAGTACAGACCAAAAGTTTGGACACACCTTCTCATTTAAAGATTTTTCTGTATTTTCATGGCTATGAAAATTGTACATTCACACTGGAGGCATCAAAACTATGAATTAACACATGTGGAATTATATACTTAACAAAAAAGTGTGAAACAACTGAAAATATGTCTTATATTCTAGGTTCTTCAAAGTAGCCACCTTTTGCTTTGATGACTGCTTTGCACACTCTTGGCATTCTCTTCATGAGCTTCAAGAGGTAGTCACCGGAAATGGTCTTCCAACAATCTTGAAGGAGTTCCCAGAGATGCTTAGCACTTGTTGGCCCTTTTGCCTTCACTCTGCGGTCCAACTCACCCCAAACCATCTTGATTGGGTTCAGGTCTGGTGACTGTGGAGGTCAGGTCATCTGGCGTAGCACCCCATCACTCTCGCTCTTGGTCAAATAGCCCTTACACAGCCTTGAGGTGTGTTTGGGGTCATTGTCCTGTTGAAAAATAAATGATGGTCCAACTAAACGCAAACCGAATGGAAAAGCATGCCGCTGCAAGATGCTGTGGTAGCCATGCTGGTTCAGTATGTCTTCAATTTTGAATAAATCCCCAACAGTGTCACCAGCAGAGCACCCCCACACCATCACACCTCCTCCTCCATGCTTTACGGTGGGAACCAGGCATGTAGAGTCCATCCGTTCACATTTCCTGCGTCGCACAAAGACACGGTGGTTGAAACCAAAGATCTCAAATTTGGACTCATCAGACCAAAGCACAGATTTCCACTGGTCTAATGTCCATTCCTTGTGTTCTTTAGCCCACACAAGTCTCTTCTGCTTGTTGCCTGTCCTTAGCAGTGGTTTCCTAGCAGCTATTTTACCATGAAGGCCTGCTGCACAAAGTCTCCTCTTAACAGTTGTTGAAGAGATGTGTCTGCTGCTAGAACTCTGTGTGGCATTAACCTGGTCTCTAATCTGAGCTGCTGTTAACCTGCGATTTCTGAGGCTGGTTACTCAGATAAACTTATCCTCAGAAGCAGAGGTGACTCTTAGTCTTCCTTTCCTGCGGCGGTCCTCATGTGAGCCAGTTTCTTTGTAGCGCTTGATGGTTTTTGCAACTGCACTTGGGGACACTTTCAAAGTTTGCCCAATTTTTCGGACTGACTGACCTTCATTTCTTAAAGTAATGATGGCCACTCGTTTTTCTTTACTTATCTGCTTTTTTCTTGCCATAATAGAAATTCTAACAGTCTATTCAGTAAGATTATCAGCTGTGTATCCACCTGACTTCTGCACAACACAACTGATGGTTCCAACCTCATTTATAAGGCAAGAAATCCCACTTATTAAATCTGACAGGGCACACCTGTGAAGTGAAAACCATTTCCGGTGACTACCTCTTGAAGCTCATCAAGAGAATGCCAAGAGTGCGCAAAGCAGTCATCAAAGCAAAAGGTGGCTACTTTGAAGAACCTAGAATATAAGACATATTTTCAGTTGTTTCACACTTTTTTGTTAAGTATATAATTCCACATGTGTTAATTCATAGTTTTGATGCCTTCAGTGTGAATGTACAATTTTCATAGTCATGAAAATACAGAAAAATCTTTAAATGAGAAGGTGTGTCCAAACTTTTGGTCTGTACTGTATGTCACAATATTTTTTGTACTCCTTTGGCCAATAGTACAGTAGACCTGTCACCGTACTATGCTGCTATCATATCATGGTAGCAGATGATTGTTAGAGGAACCCATGCTATGATAAAGTATCTTTATGCACTGAGCATGCACTATATACATGTTTTTGTTTTTATTCTTTGCAAGCCTTTTAGTGTAACAGATGTGGTTATTTTCATAAGATGCACATATCACTACAGCAATGTTTGCTTAAAATTCACCTTAAAATAGAAATCATTTACGATATACATTGCCGACAGCTGGATCTGTAATACATTAGTGAACAGAGTTGCACATAGAACTTTCGCATGTTTGCAATAAATGGGGTCACCAGAGATTAACTGGTTCATGGAGCACATAGTATTGTGTCCGCACATAGCTATGTTGTTCTCGTTTCCATGGATACAAAGACATTTTTTTACATTTGCCCATTAATTTTAACTAGTAAAATATTTAACTTTTGGCAAGTTTTGAGAAGTTTAAACATTTCCGACAAAACCAAGCTGTGTCCAAATTTCTTTAGTGTTGCACACATGTCAAAATTAATGATAAGAAGCAGAATGCAGAACAAGCACATATTACAGTCTGGTGACTAATATCTGTATAATCCTAGACTTGGAGAGTTTAATTATTTAGACACAATATTTGTGCAAGTTTTACTGAAATGTGAAAATCTAATAGAGTAGCTATAATAAAATGGTTAAGTGATTATCATTAAAATCAAGAAATTCAATGCCTTAATTTCCCTGTTTGCCTGAAAAGACAATTAACTCCTTAGTAACTGAGCTAATTTTGACCTTCATGACCAGGCCAAATTTTAGAAATCTGACCAGTGTCACTTTATGTGGTAATAACTCTGGAACGCTTCAATGTATCCCAGTGATTTTGAGAATGTTTATTCGTGGGATATTGTACTTCATGATAGAAGTAAAATTTGTTTGGTATGACTTGTGTGCATTTGTGAAAATATCAGAAATTTGGTGAAAATTTTGAAAAAAATCGCAATTTTCAAACTTTCAATCTTTATGTCCTTAAATCAGTTAGACATGCTGTACAAAACAATTAATAAATCACTTTTCCCATATGTCTACTTTACATCTGCATCACTTTTCAAACATCATTTTATGTTGTTAGGATATTAGAAGGGTTAAAAGTTTAGCAGCAATTTCTATTTTTTCAGCAAATTTACAAAATCTATTTCTTTGGATTTCAATGAACTTTGCGGGGCCTTTATATTGGAAACTCCCCAAAAGTGATACCATTTTAAAAACTGCACCCCTCATACTTCAAAACTGGAATTTTTTAACCCTTCAGGTGCTACCCAGGAATTAATGCAAAGTGGAATAAAAATAAATTAAAATTTTACCTCTAAAATGTTCCTTTAGCCCCATTTTTTTCACTTTTGCAAGAGGTAACACCAAAAAATGGACCCCACAGTTTGTTACTCAATTTCTTTTGAGCACAGCGATGCCCCACATGTAGTCAAAAAGTTCTGTTTTGACAAGTGCCAGGGCTCGGAACGGAAGGAGCAATATTGGAATTTTGGAACACAAATTGTCTGAAATAGATTGCGGGTGCCATGTCACAATTGCAGGGCATATTAGGTGTCTAAACAGCAGAAACCCCCCATAAGTCACCCCATTTTGGAAACTATACCCCTCAAGGATTTTATCCAGGGGTATAGTGAGGATTTTGAACCCAAAAGTACTACACAGAATTTGATAACATTAGGTTGTCATATTGAATATGTCATCATTATTTTTTTTAACTTAATTATCATCTTTTTTTTTAACTTTTGAAAAAACCCTAAGGCTATGTGTCCGCAATCAGGCTTATTTTCGCTTCTTCCAAAATGGTGCATTCTAATCACACAGGTAAATCCGCATGTGTTCATTGAACACATGTGGGGTTATTGCACCCTATACATTCTATTGTGAAAATTTCTATTGCGGAGACTGGCGTCTCTGCAACAGAAGTTGACATGCTGCGGATCATAGACCTGCGCCGCTGGTGAGTTTACGCAGTGTCAAATAGAAGAACAGTGGGCATGGGATTTCTATAAAGCCTATTGACTGTGTTTCTGATGTAGAATGCCGCTTTTTGGATGCAGCGCAGGTGAGCTGCGTCCAAAACGCTGCTAGCCCTGATCGTGGGCATGCAGCCTAACTCTAAGCCTAATCCTAACCCTAACCCTAAGCCCAACCCTAACACTAAGCCAAACCCTAACCTTAAGCCTAACCTTAATGGCAAAGAATGAAAAATAAAAATTGTAAAATAAAAAAAATGAAGTCTGACTAAGGGGATGATTTACTAATTATTGGTCTTTTGATCATTGGGATAGGGTACCAATAGGAAAAATCCCTATGGTTGCCAGGGGCCGGCTGGCAGATCTCGGCGGGTGCACTGTGCATGCACCAGCCATATTTCTTCATGAAGAGAAGAAGGAGGGCTGGGTGATGGAGCACCAGGACCAGGGGATGGTGGAGGCACAGAGAAGGGCTCGGGGACACCATTTCTCTCTCCTCTCCCTTTATGAGGAGTAGTATAAACAAAACAGCAATTCTGCTAGTTTTTTTGTGTTTTAAATTTTTCTATGCACCGTGTTGCACCAGTAAAGTATTCTGTAAATCAGTACAATAACGACAAAATCAAATTTACTGTATGTGGTTTTATAGAATGTTTATTTTGTTTGTACAATAAATATACAGTTGAAATGAGAAGTTTACATACACTATATAAAAAGACACATATGCAGGTTTTTCTCAATATCTGACATGAAATCAGAATAGCCAAAAAGAGAGTGTTACGCAGCAGATGTTTTGGTCCCATGGACCTTTATCAGTACACTCTGTAAGGTTGTGCTATAGGAGGGATAGGTGTGGGACTCAGTGTCTCCCAGGAGAGGTGTCAATCACTGTCCTGCACAACACTTCATACATGTGTGCGGCGTCATAGCACAGTATCCAACGCTTGTTACGATGTGATATGGTGAATTCCGCATTATGACACCGCACACATGTATGAAGCCTTGCGCAGGACAGTGATTGATACCTCTCCTGGGAGACACTGAGTCCCACACCTATTCCTCCTATTGTATAGCACAGCCTTACAGAGTGTACTGATGAAGGTCCATGGGACCAAAACGTATGCTGTGTAACACTCTCTTTTTAGCTATTTAATTTTTGAAACTAAGTTCTGTGTGCCGAGTTTTTGCATTATATATCTACTGGCGTTGGACCCTGCTCAAGCACCATGTATAGAAAGTGCAGTGATCCTCTACTTTAATGAAATCAGAATAAACCTTTCTTATTTTAGGTCAATTAGGATTACCATAATTTTTAATATTTGCCAAATTCCAGAATAATGAGAGAGAGAATGTTTTAAGGCATTTTTATTACTTACTGCAAAGTCAAAAAGTTTACATACATTTAATAAGTATTTGGTACCATTGCCCTTAAACTGAATAACTTGGGTCAAATGTTTGGGATATGCTTCCACAAGCTTCTCACAACAGTTGGTCGGAATTTGGGCCCATTCCTCCTGACAAAACTGATGTAACTGATCCAGGTTTGTAAGTTGCTTTGCTCACCCCAGCATTTTCAGCTTTGCCCATAAATTTTCAATAGGATTGAGATCAGGGCTTTGTGATGGCCACTCCAAAACATTGACTTTGTTACCCTTAAGCCACTTTGTTACCAGTTTGGCAGTATGCTTTGGGTCATTGTCCATTTGGAAGACCCATTTCCGCCCAAGTTTTAACTTCCTGGCTGATGTCTTGAGATGTTGCTTCAGTATTGCCACTTAATCTTCTTTTCTCATGATGCCATCTATTTTGTGAAGTGCACCAGTCCCTCTTGCAGCAAAACAACTCCATAACATGATGCTGCCACCCCCATGTTTCACAGTTGGAATGGTGTTCTTAGGCTTCCAAGCTTCTCCCTTTTCCCTCCAAATGTAACGATGGTCATTATGCCCAAAAAGTTCAATTTTAGTTTCATCAGACCACAGGACATTTCTCCAAAAAATAAGGTCTCTGTTCCTGTGTGCATTTGCAAACATTAATCTGGCTTTTTTCTTTTTCTTTTGGAGTAATGGCTTCTTCCTGGCAGAATGGCCTTTCAGCCCATATTGATACAGTACTCATTTCACTGTTGCTATTGACACAATCTTCCCAGCTTCCGCCATCATCTTCACAAGGTCTTTTGCTTTTGTCCTTGGGTTGATATGCACATGTCGGACCAAAGCACGTTCATTTCTGGGACACAGAACCCGTCTCCTTCCTGAGCTGTATGATGGCTGGACATTCCCATCTTGTTTGTATTTGCCTATAATTGTTTATACAGATGAACAAGGCACCTTCAGGTATCTTGAACTTTTACTCAAGGATGAGCCACACTTGTGCAAGTCCACAATTCTCTTCCTTATATCCTGGCTTATTTCTTTAGACCTTCCCATGATGCTACACAAAGAAGCAGTGTGTTTCAGGTGTGCATTAAAATACATCCACAGGTGTATCTCTAATTAACTCAGATGTTGCCAAAAAAGCTTTCAAACACATGACATCATTATATGGACAGTCCAGAATGGTTAAAAGACATAGTAATCTTAGTGTATGTAAACTTTTGAATTTGCAGTAAGTAATAAAAATGCCTTCAAACATTCTCTCTCTCATTATTCTGGCATTTGGCGAATATTAAAAATTATGGTAATCCTAATTGACCTAAAACGGGAAAGGTTTATTTTGATTTCATGACAGATATTGAGAAAAACATGCATATGTGTCTTTTTTATATAGTGTATGTAAACTTCTGGTTTCAACTGTACTCTTTGAAATATATAATTTTATGTCGCCATATTTTGAGAGCCATAAGTTTTGCTATTTTTTATCAGCGGACCTTATTTTCTTCATGACAAGAGGTTGTTTGTATTGGTATCATTTTGTGGTATATACTACTTTTTGATCATTTTTATTACACTCTATAAAAGGCAAACTAAGCAAAAAGACAGCAACTCAATTTTTTTTATATATTTTTAAAAGGTTATTCACTAGTTGCTGGACAGTAAGAGCAGTGCTGCTGGGTGCCAAGGTGTCACGCAAGGTGTGGGAAAGACTTAGTGCAACACAAAGGGAAGAGGGAAAGGGAGCCCAGACTCTAGGGAAAGGGGAGAGTGGAGACCTCCTAGGCTGATCTAATATTACCCTGTCTGCACTAACATCCCTATATTGGTTCTTCACCAATCGCCGCACGCGAACCTCCTCCTGTCTTTCCCTGGTGTTTGGCCCTGGTTAGGGAAGGGAGGGGGATGAGCGCTAGTCGATCCCCACTGACAACTAAAGACAACAAGGGGGAACAAACAAGGGAAGATAGCTTAGCTTTTAGTTGACTTCAGAGATATGAACATCCGTCCTCATAGTTCCAGAGAGGAAGAAGTAATGCACTTGCTCCGAGCCTTCACAATGGATAATGTGAGTATCATCGGCACCTCCCTCTAGCAGACAGCGGGTATTTATACACCCAGACCAGGGTGTTAATTAGCAAGAGGAAGGTAGCCGCTGGGTCCTAGAAAGACAGCCTCTAAGAAGTTGTCTGTAATGCCAAATGAAGAGAACTCCTGTAATCAACTGCAGGGGGACTGTCTGTCACTTCTGACATACCCATGACACAAGGTGATTGTGATCCTAAAGGATTGAAAACAGCAAAATTTAAAACAACAGTTCGGACAGGAGCTGACTTTGAGGAGAGCAGGTAACTGCTTTGTAGAAATCAATGGGCTGGAGAGAGCTGATTGGTATGTTAAGAGTTTATTTCTTTGCTGGAAGGTAACTACTTTGCACTCATGGACAGAGTAAGAGAAGGCACTAGTAGCCAAGCTCCATTGAAACCAGTTACACACTATGAAAGATTAACGCTCTTACATTAGGAGAATAAAAGACGATTAAAGAAAAAATTTCATGCTGTCAACCCAATTAATGCAGTTTAATAACTTGATACCCCTTTAAGTACGGTTCACTATTAAGTATAATTGAAAAGATATGTTCATTATTTTGGCAGATACAATCACTAAAATACCAAATATTATATAGACTTTAATTTTTGCTACTTTTGCAACAAAAATTACTTTAATGAAAACAACTTTTTTGCTGTCACCTTTTTGTTGGTACCATTTTTCAGTACATACAACTTTTTCATCACAATATATTTCCTTTTTTTAGTAGAAAGGATGAACACAAACATTAAATCTGGAATTGTTTTTTAATTCAATTGTTTTACGGAGTTCACGATGCAGCATATTTGACATGTTAACTTTATTCTGTGGGTCGATAACTGTGATACCCACTTAATATCATGAAGGGTTTTTATCTTAATTATTTTTGTACAAGAAAATGGTTTTGTTTTTTTAAGATTTTTTAGTGTTCATCATATTCAGAAAGCCCTAACTTTTTCATTTTACAGAGCTGTATGATAGCTTGTTTTTGAGCTGTAGTTTTTATTGGTACCATTTTAAGACACACACAACTTTTTTATCACTTTTTATATGATTTTTAGTGAGGAAATCTTAACAAAAACAGCAATTCTGGCATAGTTTTTCAGATTTTTGTTTACTGGCATTACTCATTCACCATATTTTACAGTATGGGTCATTACAATTGCAGTAAAAACAAACGTGTTGTTTTTGCAAGTTATTTTTTTTCATACATAAACCACTTTTTATAATTAAACAGTTTTTTTTTACACTTACAAGTATTGTAAAAAAAAAAATTAAGTCCCACAAGAGGATTTGAACATGCTGTTTTTTTATCACAATGATAATATATTGTATTATTTATGTAGTGCTATATATTATCAAGCCTGTCAATGCTTGATTAACAGGTAGCCTAATAGACCCCCCACCACTTGCAGAATTTGATAGACTGAGGTATATAGCAGATGTGGAGGCCATTGTTACACTTTAAATTGCCATAGCAACCATAGGCACTCTGTGATTGTGCTGTGGTGGTACCAATCGGCTGACAGAGGGAGTAATCTATCTCTGAGCATTTTTTTATGAATTTTCTTTTTTTTCTACTCTTTGAGAACCCCCTTAGGGAGGAAGTCCTAGCCATGTTAAAAGCTAGTATTCAAATAGTATGCTATTATGTAAATATGCAAATCACATATGATCAGTCACAAGATGACCCCGGGGAAAAAACAGTGCGGAATCTTAACAATGAGTACATTAAACACTATTAGATTTCCTAGATTTTAACTTCATTGCTAGTTTTTCACTTTGCCTGTACAACTTCTTTAATGGTCTTCACTCAGCATTTTATTGAATACTCCAAAAATGGTCAAATTAAATCAAAAGAATGAAGATTTATTTTAATTGCAGATGTCAAAAATGAAAAATGAGAAAAACTTTTCTGACAATTAACATTTCGTAATCTTTTACAGGGTTTTGGGTCTCCCACTGGTGAATACTGGTTAGGTAATGAATTTGTTCATCAATTAACATCTCAAGGTTCATACACCCTGAGGATCCAACTACAGGATTGGGATGGGAATGAAGCTTACTCTATATATGATGTCTTCTGTTTGGATAGTGAGGGAAATAATTACAGGTGAGTCATTAATATTACATTGATTCAGGCTGGTAAATGGCTCATTTATTATAAAAGATGGCTTGCAAGTAGGGCTCTGATTTAAATTGTTGCATTATGTGTTGCTCTGTAATATCTGATATTGTTCTTAACTAGTGTTGAGCGAGCACTAAAATGCTCGGGTGCTCGAAGCTCGGGCCGAGCTCGCCGTGATACTCGGGTGCTCGACCCGAGCAACGAGCCCAATGTTAGTCTATGGGAGACTCAAGCATTTTTGCGGTGGCACCCCCGGCAGTCTTTTAAAAGCCTAACAAGTGCCCAAAACGATAGTGACAGTGCTCAAATGACATGGGGACAGCATGGGGATCGCCCCAGGAAGCATTTCTGACCCCAAGGTCACTGCTGTCAACAACGTGGTCAGAGGTATTAAGCCACTTTTACAGGCTCACAATAAAACGAAAGTGAAACTTTTTTCCTGTGAAATATGTTAAGGAACATCCTTTCCAGGGAAAAGACTTGTGTATAAGTTAAAATAAATGACCAAAAACAAAAATACTCCTCCACACATTCGGCTATGTTCACAAGTAGCATTTTTTATGCGTTTTTGCACTTTTGTATTGCTTTCAACTATGACAAATGCATTCACCGGGAAATGTCATTTTAACATTTTACAACCTTATCTGGCCATGTGCTGTGTGACACATGCATAAAGTGCTGAAAAGACATGGGAACAGCATGGGGAAGACCCCTGGAAGCATCTCTGACTCCCAGGTCACTGTCTAAAAGTGTGCCCATCATAAGTGATCCTTGCCGCATCAGAAGATGCAGACTTGCAACTATCCCCATGCAAGTTCTAGTCCCAGGGCAGTGTTCAATTGTACCTCCCCCATTCCTTGCAATACAAGCGCAAGTATGCAGCCTGCCACCCACCCACCCCCAGGCTGCAATACCATACTGCTTGCTTGCTTGAACTTGAAATTGGGCCTTTTAGGCATGTGGAGGCGGAATCTGGCCACCACGTCATGGCTGTGTTGGCGGCCTGGAATCCATACTCAGTCCCCAGCCGCCCGGCGGCCGGGTGTCCATACTCAGTCCCCAGCCGCCCCACGGCCGAGTGTTCACACGGTCCCCAGCCGCCCCCATTTCTCCTTGGAACATCCCCCCACACACTTTTCTTAGCCCGGCCTGCTTTAGGCAGCATTGGACGAGCCCACCAGAGAACCAGACTCCTCCGGTGGGCCCTGACTTCTCCATCGGTGGAGTTGAGAGTGCCAAGGTGAGGAGCATGATGATGATGACAGAAGTTAGCATCCGCTATGTTTTCTTTTAATGCAAGTGTAAGTGTGCAGCCTGCCACCCACCCACCCCCAGACTGCAATTCATACTGCTAGCTTGCACTTGAAATGGGGCCTTTTAGTTTAGAGGAGGCCGAAGCTGGCCACTACCTCATGGCTGCTTCGGCAGCGAGGTATCCATACTCAGTCCCCAGCCGCCCCTATTTGTCCTGGTGTGCCTTATACATAAGATTAAGCGCGTATACCAAAACATTACCTGTGCCCTTCCAGTGCATTTAGTGGGAAGGAGAGCCTATTCCGCTGTAGTGTGTGCATGCCAAACCCCTGTTCATGGTACATGCGAAGATGCCTCCCACCTTGCACCTGTCGTTGCAGACTTGCAACTATCCCCATTCAAGTCCTTGTCCCAGGGCAGTGTTCAATTGTACCTCTCCCATTCCTTGCAATGCAAGCGCAAGTATGCAGCCTGCCACCCACCCACCCCCAGGCTGCAATACCATACTGCTTGCTTGCTTGCACTTTAAATTGGGCCTTTTAGGCATGTGGAGGCGGAATCTGGCCACCACGCCATGGCTGTGTCGGCGGCCTGGTATCCATACTCAGTCCCCAGCCGCCTGGTGGCCGGGTGTCCCCTTCTTGCTCCCCAGCCTCCAGGGGGTGGCCGGGTGTCCATACTCGGTCCCCAGCCACCCCTATTTGTACCGGTAACCTTTCCCACACTTTTCTTAGCCTGGCCTGCTTTAGGGCAGCATGGGCCGAGCCCACCGGACTATCAGACTCCTCCAGTGGGCCCTGGCTTCTCCATCTGGGGAGTTGAGAGTGTCAAGGTGAGGAGCATGATGAGGATGATAGAAGTTAGCATCTGCTTTGTTTTGTTGTAATGCAAGCGCATGTATGTAGTAGCGGCTAGGCCTGAGGAGGTCAGCGTTTTGGCGCATATCCTAACTCCTCCGAGGATTGCTGGATGTTTTCCTGCTACTATCCAAGTTCTATGACTCCCGTTAAAACAAAGCTTCAGGTGATAAATGATGGATGAGGTAGTGGCAAAGGAGAAAGAGCAGGAGGAACAGGGACCATTCACATCAATATCAGGCCAGTCAACCAGATATGGCTTGTAGGATATGTTTCTGTAACAAAAGGAGCGGTTCGGCTACACAGTTATAGGGCATACAGTGAGTGCAATGCCTACCAAAAATTTCGAGGCACTCCAATGCCCCTTGGAAGTGACATGGAGGTCAGAGGGCGTTAACTAAACCTTTTTTTCCATTTATAGCAACTGGGTCTCCTGTGCACTGTTGGCCTAAGCAGGGAATGGAATGCTTTCCAAAAATTATGAGGTACTGCAATGCCCCTTACAAGAGCCATGTGTGGCACCCCAGGGGTCTGGTCACCACAGTAATAGAGATTACGTCGGAGAGCAAGTGGGAGGTTTCCTGGTCAGGATCCCTTAAACATGCAAGATCCTCCTGCCCCAGTCCTGGGAGGGGAGAATTCTGCCCTTATAAACTGGATCTGGGGTGGGGTTGAGTGAGTCAGAGAACAGAGAAGAGTCAGAGTCAGAGTGAGAGCAAGGGAAAGTAACAGCAAGGAGCTCTGTAGGAGCTAGGAGCTAAAGACGAGGGGCTGGAAGCTGAGCAGAGCTCGCCCTGGCAGAAGACAATAGGAACTGGACACAGGAGTCCGAAGCTGTGAGGACTTATATATCCAGCAGCAGAAACCAGCCGGCAGGGGATTTCAGGTCCTCTGGCCATAGAAGCCCGGAGGCTCAGTCACAAGCAAGGGACCAGCACCGACGTCGTGGAGCGGAAGCTAACAGAAGGCCCCAAGTCACCAGCCATACGGGTGAGCACTACACCGTACACTCAGGGACGTGGGCTACTTCTACCCGCTTACAGCAAGGTAGCCAGATAGAGTGCAGACAGACGGGGAGGCCTACAACTCCACCTGGCCAGGGGAACTCCTGCTTGCTCACAGACTGACCAGGCCTCTTATGCTAGCCAGTACTCCCGGGAGGGTCTACCTTATAATCATCAGTAAAGACCCTGAACTGCACTGCAAAGACTCTGAGTCATTCCTGCTGCGCTCGTGCACCATCACCCCCATCATCCACATTCACTGCCCTGAGGCTATACTCCTCCCGAGGGGAGTTATCCCATTTTATGCTGCGCACACAACACCAGCCTCAGCGGTCTGCCTCGCAGCGGTGGTACTCCCTGACCGCAATCCACGGGTGGCGCAGTCGGACAATTAACCTCAAAACCTAAGAAAGATTGCCACTGGTTTGACCAGCCTGAGCCACGGGACCGGGTCACCGCCACGGAGACTACAGACCCCAGAGACCCGGCACCGGGTATCCCACACACGTGTACACACGGCCCAGGGGGCGCGTCACATGCAGTACAGCATATTACAAACATAAGTCCCATTATTGGGGAGTGGGTGTCCCATAGTATTTGCTTATGCCTTGCAAGCAAAAGCTGCCAAAAATTAGGACGGAGCAACTTGCAATGCCCCTTACCAGAGCCATGCTGTACAGCATATTACAAACATAAGTCCCATTATTGGGGAGTGGGTCTCCCATAGTATTTGCTTATGCTTTCCCAGCAAAAGCTGCCAAAAATTAGGACGGAGCAACTTGCAATGCCCCTTACAAGAGCCATGCAGTACAGCATATTACAAACATAAGTCCCATTATTGGGGAGTGGGTCTCCCATAGTATTTGCTTATGCTTTCCCAGCAAAAGCTGCCAAAAATTAGGATGGAGCAACTTGCAATGCCCCGTACAAGAGCCATGCAGTACAGCATATTACAAACAAAAGTCCCATTATTGGGGAGTGGGTGTCCCATGGTATTTGCTTATGCTTTCCCAGCAAAAGCTGCCAAAAATTAGGACGGAGGAACTTGCAATGCTGGCACCCTGGTGGTATAGTGGTGGTGGAGGCTGAGGATAAGGAGAAGAAGATTAAACAGCCGAAACGAGGAAGCGTATACCCATGTGTGGGTGTGATGCGGTGCATGTGAATAGACCTCCCGAAATAACACAGTGGATTTGACTTTATGTTACTCTGCTGTCATTTGGTGGTGATGAGAAGTCTGGCCCAATCCAGCCCTTGTTCATTTTGATAAGGGTCAGCTTGTCAGCATTGTCAGTTGACAGGCGAGTGCGCTTATCAGTTATAATTCCCCCAGCGGCACTAAAAACACGCTCCGATAACACGCTAGCGGCAGGGCAGGCCAGGACCTCCAAGGCGTACAGAGCGAGTTCATTCCAAGTGTCCAGCTTGGATACCCAATAATTAAAATGCACAGAGGAATCACGGAGGACGCTGGTACGATCGGCAAGGTACTCCCTCACCATCTTTTGAAACTTTCCACTCCTTGTGAGAGTACCCCGCGCCTCAGGGCCTGTAAGCTGGGCGGGTGTCAGAAAACTGTCCCAGAACGTTGACAGTGTTCCCCTGCCTCTGCTGGATTGGAGTTGCATCTCTCTCGCCTGTACGCCTTGGTTGGGCAACGAACTGTGACCTCTGCCGCTAGCGTGTTCAGATGGGAATTTTTTTAAGAGTTCTGCAGCAAGGGCCTTCTGGTATTGCCCCATTTTTGTAGACCTCTCCACCTCAGGAATAAGAGAGTGAAAGTTCTCCTTGTAGAAGGGGTCTACAAGTGTCACCAACCAGTAATGACTGTCACCCAACATTTTGACAACGCGAGGGTCACGGTTAAGGCAGCGTAACATAAAGTCAGCCATGCGTGCCAGACTGGTAACGGGCAAGATTTCCGTGTCCTCACCAAGATGATGACTGACCATGCTCTCCTCCTCCTCCTCCTCTTCCTCCTCCCCCCTGTCCTCAGGCCACCCACGCTGAACCGACGGTATGACACTTGTACAGGTACTACCGTCTACAACGCATGATAGCAGCTCCTGTTCTTCCTCCTCCTCCTCCTCCTCCTCCTCCTCCTCTCCCTCATTGTCCCCCAATGCACGTTGGGATGAGATGAGGCTGGGCTGTGTGTAATCGCCCGCTACGGCTTCTTGATCCATCTCATCATACTCTGGCTGCAATGCCTCCTCTTTAATTCTCTGCAGAGAGCGTTGCAAAAGACAGACAAGTGGGATGCTGACACTAATGATGGCGTCATCGCCACTCACCATCTTGGTGGCCTCCTCAAAGTTTGTCAGGATGGTACATATGTCAGACATCCAGGTCCACTCCTGAGGTCTTATGTGTGGAGTCTGACCTGAATATCGACGGCCTTGTTGCAGCTGGTACTCCACAACTGCTCTCTTCTGCTCACAAATCCTTTGCAATATGTGGAGGGTAGAGTTCCAACGCGTGGGGACATCACACACCAGTCGGTGTGCCGGAAGCTGCAAACGCTGCTGCAACACAGCAAGGGCGGCGGAAGCTGTAGCTGACTTGCGAAAATGAGCTGACAGGCTGCGTACTTTCACGAGCAGATCTGGCAACTCGGGGTACGATTTAAGAAACCGTTGAACCACGAGGTTAAGCACATGAGCCAGGCATGGTACGTGTGTGATCTCACCTCGCCTCAGAGCCGCCACCAGGTTACGGCCATGGTCACACACGACCATGCCAGGATGTAGGTTCAACGGTCTCAGCCACAGATCTGCCTGCTCTTTCACAGCTGTCCACAACTCACAAGCAGTGTGAGGTTTATCACCTAAGCTTATGAGTTTCAGCACAGCCTGTTGCCGCTTGGCGGAGGCAGTACTGCAATGCTTCCAGCTTGTAACTGATGTGGTGATATCTGAGATGGAGGCTGAACATGAGGAGGAGGAGGAGGAGGAGGATGCGCAGGAGCTGTACACTGTGGGGGCAACTCTGACTGACATAGGGCCCGCAATCCTCGGTGTGGGGAGGATGTGTTCCGTCCCAAGGTCCGACTGGGTCCCGGCTTCCACTATGTTTACCCAGTGTGCCGTCAGAGAGATGTACCGTCCCTGGCCACAAGCACTTGTCCACGTGTCCGTTGTCAGGTGGACTCTCCCAGTAACTGCGTTGTTGAGGGCACGGCAGATGCTTTGGGACACGTGCTTGTGTAGTGCGGGGATGGCACACCGGACAAAATAGAGTCGGCTGGGGACCGAGTACCGAGGGACGGCCACCGCCATAAGATTGCGGAAGGATTCCGTCTCCACCAGCCTAAAAGGCAGCATTTCCAATGCAAGCAGTCGTGAAATGTGCGAATTTCGGACTGTGGCCTGTGGGGCGTTAGCTGCGAATTTCCGCTTTCGTTCAAAGGTCTGGGACATGGACAATTGAACGCTGCGGTGGGACGAGGACGTGGACGTTGATGCTGTTTCTTGAGATCATGTGCCTGATCATGCTGGTGGTGGTCAGGCTGGTAGTTTTGTCACCCCTGCTGATGCTGGCATGGCAGGTGGAACATATGGCCTTTTTGGGGTTATCAGCAGAGTCTTTAAAAAAATTCCAGTCTCTGGAAGACCTACCGCTTGTACTGGCAACGTCCCTCGTGTTGGTGTTACGGGGAACGGTTGCCTGCCTTCTGTCTGCGGCCACCACACTGCTTCTTCCTGCCTGTTGGGGTACTCTGCCTCCCTCCCCCTGTGTGCTGCTGGCCTCCCTCTGCATGTCCTCCTTCCACGTTGGGTCAGTTACTAGATCATCTACCACCTCCTCCTCTTCCACTTGCGTACCACGATCCTCCTCCTGACTTCCTGGTAATTGGGTCTCGTCATCGTCCACCTCTTGTGACAGATTGCCAACGTCGACTTCCTGTGGCCGTGGGTGTTCAAATATTTGGGCATCGCAACATGGGATCTCCTCTTCCACCACTTCAAGCGTATCAGGCGAGGGGCCCAAATATGGAAATGGACCAGTGAACAGCTCTTCAGAGTGTCCAAGTGTGGGATCACTTGCTGTCTGACGACACTCGGCATGGTGGGAGGAAGGAGCATCAGGGTGAGGAGGAGTATGCGGTCGAGACTCACGGCTACTAAGAGTTGACCGTGTGGAAGACAGACCGGAGGTGGTGGTGCCCAGGTAACTGGAAGTATTGTCTGCTATCCAATTAATAACCTGTTCACACTGATCAGTTCTCAATACTGGTGTTGTTCTGTCCTTCCCTAGTAATTCGGTCAAGAAGTGGGAGCGAGAAGATGTGGCTGTTGGTTGTGGCACATTTTCACCTTGGCCACGGCCCCGTCCTCTGCACGAACCATCACCAGAACGTCCACTTCCACGTCCCTTGCCACACGCCTTGCCCATTGTAAAGGAAGTAAAATAGCTTACACTTGCACTATCAATGGAAAAAGGGTAATAAAGAGTAGATTAGAACCGTGGAAGAGGAAAACCACAGTTATTGTTTACTGGGGTATAACACACTTTTTTAAATAGAGATATTTGCGGCTGAACAGTGAGCGACACACTCAAACTCCTTTTTTTTTAGATACCAAAGGCCCAAAACTGGATAGTACAGCGATTTGACCCGTGGAACTGCGAAACCACACTGGGATGTTGGGCCTACACAAGACTATTTTCAACAGATATATTTTTTTGTCACAACAGTCAGGAGACACTACTGTTTTTCTTTACGGAAAAAACTACCAAAACCTGAATAATAGAGATTTTTTACCGTGGAACAGCAAAACCACAGTTATAATTTACTGGTGTATACCAGGCTTTTTAAAATATATATATATTTGCGGCTGAACAGTGAGCGACACACTCAAACTGTTTTTTTTAGATACAAATGGCCCAAAAGTGGATAATACAGAGGTTTGTACCGTGGAACTGCAAAACCACACTTGTATTTCTCGGGCCTACACCAGACTATTTTCAACAGATATATTTGTGTCTGAAAAATCAGGGAGACACTATTTTTTTTTTTTTACAGCAAAAAATGCAAAAAGCAGGATAGTAGAGATTTTTTTACCGTGGAACAGCAAAAGCACACTTCTGTCTCTCTGGCCTACACCAGACTATTTTCAACAGATATATTTGTGTCTGAAAAATCAGGGAGACACTATTATTATTTTTATACTGCAAAAAATGCCAAAAACAGGATAATAGAGATGTTTTACCATGGAACATCAAAACCACAGTAATAATTTACTGGTGTATACCAGGCTTTTTAAAATATATATATATTTGCGGCTGAACAGTGAGCGACACACTCAAACTGTTTTTTTTAGATACAAATGGCCCAAAAGTGGATAATACAGAGGTTTGTACCGTGGAACTGCAAAACCACACTTGTATTTCTCGGGCCTACACCAGACTATTTTCAACAGATATATTTGTGTCTGAAAAATCAGGAAGACACTATTTTTTTTTTTTTTACAGCAAAAAATGCAAAAAGCAGGATAATAGAGATTTTTTTACCATGGAACAGCAAAAGCACACTTCTGTCTCTCTGGCCTACACCAGAGTATTTTCAACAGATATATTTGTGTCTGAAAAATCAGGGAGACACTGTTATTATTTTTATACAGCAAAAAATGCCAAAAACAGGATAATAGAGATGTTTTACCGTGGAACATCAAAACCACAGTAATAATTTACTGGTGTATACCAGGCTTTTTAAAATATATATATATTTGCGGCTGAACAGTGAGCGACACACTCAAACTGTTTTGTTTAGATACAAATGGCCCAAAAGTGGATAATACAGAGGTTTGTACCGTGGAACTGCAAAACCACACTTGTATTTCTCGGGCCTACACCAGACTATTTTCAACGGATATATTTGTGTCTGAAAAATCAGGGAGACACTATATTTTTTTTTTTTACAGCAAAAAATGCAAAAAGCAGGATAATAGAGATTTTTTACCATGGAACAGCAAAAGCACACTTCTGTCTCTCTGGCCTACACCAGACTATTTTCAACAGATATATTTGTGTCTGAAAAATCAGGGAGACACTGTTATTATTTTTATACAGCAAAAAATGCCAAAAACAGGATAATAGAGATGTTTTACCGTGGAACATCAAAACCACAGTAATAATTTACTGGTGTATACCAGGCTTTTTAAAATATATATATATTTGCGGCTGAACAGTGAGCGACACACTCAAACTGTTTTTTTTAGATACAAATGGCCCATAGAACTGCAAAACCACACTTCTATTTCTCTGGCCTACACCAGACTATTTTCAACAGATATATTTGTGTCTGAAAAATCAGAGGCACACTTTTTTTTTGGGGGGGGGGCACCAAAAGGTTAATAAGATGGGTATTTGTACATTGTGAAGGAAAAAAAAAGAGGATTTAGATAAAAAAAAAGGATTTTTCCTGGCCCCCGGGACCTGGAGCTAAGTCCAGCAATTTCAGCAACAGGAGCAGCACACAGGACTGTAATGCAGCGTTTGCTGGTATAACCACTGCGTCTCCTATACAGCCTGCCTGCCTGCCTGCCTGATATACCTGGGAAGGATATTAGTCCTGAGAAGGACTGTTTGTTTGATCTGGCAGCCTTTACAGACCCTACACTAACTATTTTGCAGGATATATCTCTCCCTAAATCAGCAGCGCTGTCCCTACACTGTCTGATCCGGAGCGACTGTGTCCAAGATGGCGGCGCCCGGTTTTAAATATTCGAGGTGACGCTGTGCGGCCAGCCAATCACTGTAATGCCCACAAACAACATGGCTGCGGCATTACAGTGACTGGCTGGCAATCCCTGCATGTTCATTGGCTCTGTAAAGAGCACCAAACATGCAGGGCGGAGACCCGAGCTCCCGCCCGAGTAACTCGGAAATGCTCGGTGCTCGCCGAACATCCCGAGTAGCGTGATGCTCGGGCGAGTACCGAGCAGTGTCGAGCATGTTCGCTCAACACTATTCTTAACCCCTTTACCCCTGAAGGTGGTTTGCACGTTAATGGCAAGGCCAGTTTTTACAATTCTGACCACTGTCACTTTATGAGGTAATAACTCTAGAACACTTCAATGGATCCCACTGATTCGGACTTTGCTTTTTCGAGACATATTGCACTTTATGATAGTGGTAAAAGTTCTTCGATATGACTTGAGTTCATTTGTGAAAAAAATTGAAATTTGGAGAAAATTAAATTTTTTTTACAATTTTCAAAATGTTAATTTTCATGCCCTTAAATCACAGAGATATGTCACACAAAATAGTTAACCCTAGAACGCATGACCATAAAAATGGGTATTTTCAAAAAAGAGTTGTTATACCGAAAATGCCTGTAACATAAAAATAAATGAACAACTGGAAATGACAAACAACTATATACCTGAGGAATACCTAGAGTTTCAAAATTCTAACTAAAGTAATATTGCAGAAAATAGAAAACAATTAACAGGGCGGGCCTGCGAGGCCCCAGGTATGCGTTCTAGGGTTAATAAATAACATTTCCCATATGTCTACTTTACATCAGCACAAATTTTGGAACCAAATTTTGCCTTTATGACATAAAATACCCAAAAGTGACACCATTCTAAAAACTGCACCCCTCAAGGTGCTCAAAACCACATTCAAGAAGCTTATTAACCCTTCAGGTGCTTTACAGGAATCTTTGGAATGTGGAAGAAAAAAATGAACAATTAACTTTTTTCACGAAAATGTTATTTTAGACACAATTTTTTTTATTTTCGCATGGGTAACAGGAAAAAATGGACCCCAAAATTTGTTGTGCAATTTCTCCTGGGCACACAGATACCCCATATGTGGGGAAAAACCACTGTTTGGGCGCACGGCAGGGCTCAGAAGGGAAGGAGCGCCATTTGACTTTTTGAATGTAAAATTTGCTTGAACAATTAGCGGACGTCATGTTGCATTTGGGGAGCCCCTGATGTGCCTAAACAGTGGAAACCCCCCACAAGTTACACCATTTTGGAAACTAGACCCCTCAGGGAACGTATCTAGATGTGTGGTGAGCACCCTGAACCCCCAGGTGCTTCACAGTTTATAACATGGCGCCGTAAAAATAAAAAAATCTAACTTTTTCAACAAAAATGATCTTTTAGCCCCCAATTTTTTATTTTCACAAGGGTAAGAGGAGAAAATGGACCCAAAAAACTGTTGTTCAATTTCTCCTGAGTACGCCGATACCCCCATATGTCGGGAAAATACACTGTTTGGGCGCACGGCAGGGTTCAGAAGGGAAGGAGCACTGTGTGACTTTTTGAATGCAAAATTGGCTGGAATCGAGAGCCTATGCCATGTCGCGTTTGGAGAGCCCCTGATGCACCTAAATTGTGGAAACCCCCCACAAGTGACCTTATTTTGGAAACTAGACCCCTCAACGATTTTATCAAAAGGTATAGTGAACATTTTGAATGCAGAGGTACGACACAGAATTTGATATCATTAGGTCATCATATTGAATAAGTTGTCATTAGTCTTGAGTGCAAATGCTCACTACTTGAGTTTGCATTGGGTAATCAGGTATGCACCATGTATCGCGGGCGCTCGAGTGACATGCTCGCACCCGCAATACGCGCTCAACACTAGTCACCATATCGTCATCATTTTTTTTTCTTTACTTTTGAAAAATCCCAACCCTAACCCCAACCCTAACCCTAGCACAAACCTAAGCCAAGCACAAACCGAACCCTAACACAACCCTAACCCTAACTCTAGAACAACCCTAACCCTAGCACAACCCTAACCCTAGCACAGCCCTAACCCTAGCACAGCCCTAACCCTAGCACAACCCTAAACCTAGCACAACCCTAACCCTAGCACAGTACTAACCTTAGCACAACCCTAACCCTAGCACAACCCTAACCCTAGCACAGCACTAACCTTAGCACAACCCTAACCCTAGCACAACCCTAACACAACCCTAACCCTGGCACAACCCTAATGCTAGCACAAGCCTAACCCTAGCACAACCCTAACCATAACCCTAGCACAACCATAACCATAACCCTAGCACAACCCTAACCCTAACACAACCCTAACCCTGGCACAACCCTAACCCTGGCACAATCCTAATGCTAGCACAAGCCTAACCCTAGCACAACCCTAACCATAACCCTAGCACAACCATAACCATAACCCTAGCACAACCCTAACCCAAACACAACCCTAACCCTGGCACAACCCTAACCCTGGCACAACCCTAACCCTAGCACAACCCTAACCATAACCCTAGCACAACCATAACCATAACCCTAGCACAACCCTAACCCTAACACAATCCTAACCCTAGAGTATTTTTTACACAGTTCCTCGTGCAATATAAGTGATTAGACAACTTTATTCTTCGGGTGTGTGCAATTACAGCAATGCCAGATTCATATATGGTTTTTATGCTTGGCAGCTGTCACACACTAAAAGATGTTTTTTTTTGCAAAGACTAGTTTTTGCGATCATTTTTCCATATTTCATCCGACAGAGTCATATGATGGCTTGTTTTTTGCGGGACAAGTTGACGTTTTTATTGGTACCTTTTTCAGGCACTTGACATTTTTTGATTGCTTTCTATTCCGATTTTTGGGAGGGAGAATAAACAAAAAGCAGCAATTCAGGAATTGTTTTTTGGGGGTTTTTTATGTCGTTCCATGTGTGGTAAAATTGATAAAGTAGCTTTATTCTTCTGGTCAGTATGTTTACAGTGGCACCACATTTATATCATTTTTTTATGTTTTGACGCTTTTACACAATAAAAACTATTTTATAGAAAAAATAATTTTTTTGTATAGCTTTATTCTGAGAGCTATAACTTTATTTTTCAGCAGATGGAGCTGTATGGCAGCTTTTTTTGCGGGACAAGATGTCGTTTTCAACGGTACCATTTTTATTTACATTTGTCTTTTTGATCGCGTTTTATTGCACTTTTTGTTTGGCGGTATGATGATAAAGCATCGTTTTTTTGCTTAGTTTTTTATTTTTTTTTTACCATGTTCACTAAAGGGGTTAACTAGTGGGACAGTTTTATAGGTCAGGTCGTTCCAAATGCGGCAATACCAAATATGTGTACTTTTATTGTTCTTTTTTTTCTTTTTGTCATAATAATATTTATTTACGGGTACAGTATATTTTTATTTTTTTTTATTATTTTTTATTTTTATGTATATATTTTTACAAATTGTTTTATTTTCACTTTCCTACACTTTTTTTTTACTTTTACACTTCAGCCCACTATGGGACTTTAATTTTTTGCAGCCTGATCACTTGCATAGCAGAGAGATGCAGCAGCATCACTATGCTTTGCAGCTTGTCAGTCCCTGCACACACAAGTTACTTAGAATGTGCACTGAGCATGATCTAACTAACTTGCTGATGCCTGGTGACCCGGATGTCATCATGGCGACATCAGGTCACCATGGCAACTACCGGGACCCAGCACAGACAGCGCGGGATGCCGGATAGAAGGTAAGAGGTTCGCGCTTACCTCCCCTTGCTCCCGGAATCCTGCATTCGACTTTGATGGCAGCATTTCGGGGGTTAATGTTCCGGGAGTGGTGTGGAACCGCACCTGGCACATAGCACCAGGTGTCAGCTGTGAGAATCAGCTGACACCCGGTGGCGATCGCTCCCGCACACCTTGTGTGGGGGCGTGATCACATTGTGCATAATAGTACATACCTGGTCCAATAGGCCCAGGGCACGGAGACGTACTATTACTGACAATGTCAGTAAGGGGTTAACTACCCTCTGATTTGTAACATTTGTGCTATGTAAATAAAACAGCAAAGTAATTATTATAATTCTTTCTGTTATTGATACTGAATACTATGACGGTTATGTAGTCTTTATGGAAATATATACAGTCATAGCCGAAAGTGTTGGCACCCTTGAAATTGTTCCAAGAAATGAAATATTTCTCCCAGAAAATGATTTCAATTGCACATGTTTTGTTATATACATGTTTATTTCACACAAAACCCCCAAAATGGTCATGACAAAATTGTTGGCATCTTTCCAAAATTGTGAGTAAATTATTTAGGTTTCAAGCATGTGATGCTCATTCAGACTCCCGTGTGACAAGTAACAGGTGTGGGTAATATAAAAATCACACCTGAACCCAGATAAAAAGGGGAGAAGTTGACTCAATCTTTTCAATGTGTGTCTGTGTGTGAAACACTAAGCATGGAGAACAGAAAGAGGAGAAAGAACCAAAATTGTTGAAAAATATCAACAATCTCAAGGTTACAAGTCCATCTCCAGAGATCTTGATGTTCCTTTGTACACAGTACGCAACATAATCAAGAAGTTTACAACCCATGACACTGTAGCTAATCTCCGTGGATGTGGACGGCAGAGAAAAATTGATGAAAGGTTGCAACGCAAGATAGTCCAAGTGGTGGATAAGCAGCCCCAATCAAGTTCTAAAGAAATTCAAGCTGTCCTGCAAGCTCATCAGGTGCATCAGTGTCAGTGTGAACTATCCGTCAACATTTGAATGAAATAAAACGCTATGGCAGAAGACCCAGGAGGACCCCACTGCTGAGACAGAGACATAAAAAAGCTAGACTGAAGTTTGCCAAAATGTACGTGAATAAGCCAAAATCCTTTTGAGAAATCCTTTGCAGAAAGCATCTCGGACATAGATGAGGCCAAGATAGAGCTCTTTGGTAAAGCACATTATTCTACTGTTTACCAAAAAATGGAATGAGGCCTACAAAGAAAAGAACACAGTTTTTACAGTCAAATATGGTGGAGGGTCAAAGATGTTTTGAGGTAGTTTTGCTGCCTCTGGCATTTGCTTCCTTGACTGTGTGCAAGACATCATGAAATCTGAAGATTACCAAAGGATTTTGGGTCGCAATGTAGTTCACAGTGTCAGAAAGCTGGGTTTGCGTCCTAGGTCATGGATCTTCCAGCAGGACAATGACCCAAAAACATACTTCAATAAACACCCAGAAATGGATGGAAACAAAGCATTGGAGAGTTCTGAAGTGGCCAGCAATGAGTCAGGATTAACCCCTTTACAACCCAAGGTGGTTTGCACGTTAATGACCAGGCCAATTTTTACAATTCTGTCAATTTATGAGGTAATTACTCTGGAACGCTTGAACGGATCCACCTGATTCTGAGACTGTTTTTTCGTGAAACATAGTACTTTACGATTGTGGTAAAATTTCTTTGATATCACTTACGTTTATTTGTGAAAAAAATGGAATTTTGGTGAAAATTTTGAAAATTTAGCAATTTTCAAAATTTGAATTTTTATGCCCTTAAATCAGAGAGATGTGTCACACAAAATAATTAATATATAACATTTCCCACATGTCTACTTTACATCAGCACAATTTTGGAACCAAAATTTTTTTTTATTGGGGAGCTATAAGTGTTACAATTTGACCAGCGATTTCCCATTTTTCCAACAAAATTTACAAAACCATTTTTTTAGGGACCACATCATATTTAAAGTCACTTTGAGGGGTCTTTATGACAGAAAATACCAAAAAGTGACACCATTCTAAAAACTGCACCCCTCAAGGTGCTCAAAACCATATTCAAGAACTTTATTAACCCTTCAGGTACTTCACAGGAATGTTTGGAATGTGGAAGAAAAAAATTAACATTTCACTTTTTTCGCAAAAATGTTATTTTAGACCCAATTTTTTTTATTTTCGCAGGGGTAACAGGAAAAAATGGACCCCAAAATTTGTTGTGCAATTTCTCCTGGGCACGCAGATACCCCATATGTGGGGAAAAAACACTGTTTGGGCGCACGGCAGGGTTCGGAAGGGAAGGAGCGCCATTTGACTTTTTGAATGTAAAATTTGCTTGAATAATTAGCGGATGCCATGTTGTGTTTGGAGAGCCCCTGATGTGCCTAAACAGTGGAAACCCCCCACAAGTGACACCATTTTGGAAACTAGACCCCTCAGGGAACTTATCTAGATGTGTGGTGAGCACCTTGAACCCCAAGGTGCTTCACAGAAGTTTATAACATTGAGCCGTAAAAATAAAATTTTCACATTTTTCCCACAAAAATGTTTTTCAGCCCCCACTTTTGCATTTTCATAAGGGTAACAGGAGAAATTGCACCATGCAGTTTGTTGTGCAATTTCTCCTGAGTAAGCAGATACCCCATATGTGGGGGAAAACCACTTTTTGGGCGCGCGGCAGGGTTTGGAAGGGAAGGAGCGCCATTTGACTTTTTGAATGTAAAATTTGCTTGAATAATTAGCGGATGTGCCTAAACAGTGGAAACCCCCCACAAGTGACACCATTTTGGAAACTAGACCCCTCAGGGAACTTATCTAGATGTGTGGTGAGCACCTTGAACCCCCAAGTCCTTTACAGAAGTTTATAACATGGAGCCGTGAAAATAAAAAAATCTAACTTTTTCCACAAAAATGATGTTTTAGCCCCAATTTTTTTATTTTCACAAGGGTAAGAGGAGAAAATGGACCACAAAAACTTTTGTGCAATTTCTCCTGAGTATGCCAATTCCCCATATGTAGGGAAAATACAGTGTTTGGGCGCACGGCAGAGTTCAGAAGGGAAGGAGCACTGTGTGACTTTTTGAACGCAAAATCGGCTGGAATCGAGAGCGGACGCCATGTCGCGTTTGGAGAGCCCTTATGTGCTTAAATAGTGGAAACCCCTCACAAGTGACCCCATTTTGGAAACTATACCCCTCAAGGATTTTATCAAAGGGTATAGTGAACATTTTGAACCCAGAGGTACGACACAGAATTTGATGACATTAGGTCATCATATTGAATAAGTTGTCATTAGTCTTGAGCGCAAGTACTCACTACTTGAGTTTGCATCGGGTACTCAGGTATGCACCATGTATCGCGGGTGCTCAAGTGAAATGCTCGAGTCCCCGCCCACATGTTTCATGGTTATTAGACACCCCAAAAAAAACATGCAGGGATCGCTCGTGCATGGCAGGCAATCCCCGCGAGGATTTTTTGGCCGCAAAGCATATGGGGCGGAGACTCGAGCACCCGCGATACTCAATGCATACCCGAGCACCCGATGCAAACTCAAGTAGCGAGTACTTGCGTTCAACACTAGTTGCCATATCGTCATCTTTTTTTTTTTTTTGAAAAAAAAAAACAACCCTAACCCCAACCCTAACCCTACCATAGCCCAACCCTAACCCCAACCCTAACATTAGCACAACCCTAACCCCAACCCCAGCCCTAGCGTTTATTTTTTACGCCATTCCTAGTGCGGTATAAGTGATTAGACGACCTTATTCTTCGGGTCGGTGCGACTACAGAGATACCAGAATCATATCGGGTTTTTATGATTGACAGCTGTCACACAGTAAAAGACACATATTTTGTAAAATCTAGTTTTTGCATCGCCATACTTTGAGAGCTATAATTTTTCCATATTTTGGCCGACAGAGTCATGTGACGGCTTGTTTTTTGCGGGATGAGTTGATGTTTTTATTAGTGCCATTTTCAGGCACATGACATTTTTTGATCGCTTTCTATTCCAGCTTTTGGGAGGCAGAATAAACAAAAACCAACAATTCAGGAATTGTTTTTTTTTTATTTTTTTATTCTACTCCGCGTGTGGTAAAATTGATAAGGTAGCTTTATTCTTCGGGTCAGTACATTTACAGCGGTACCACATTTATATCTTTTTTTATGTTTTGGCGCTTTTACACAATAAAAGCTATTTTATAGAAAAAAATATTTTTTTGCATCGCTTTATTCTGAGAGCTATAACTTTTTGATTTTTCGGATAATGGAGCGGTATGGCAGCTTGTTTTTTGCGGGACAAGATGTAGTTTTCAGCGGTACATTTTTATTTATATTTGTCTTTTTGATCGCGTGTTATTCCATTTTTTGTTTGGCGGTATGATGATAAAGCATTGTTTTTTGCTTCGTTTTTTTTTTTTACCGTGTTCACTGAAGGGGTTAACTAGTGGAACAATTTTATAGGTCAGGTCGTTCCGGACGCGGCAATACCAAATATGTGTACTTTTATTGTTTGTTTGTTTTTTTTTCATAATAATATATATTGATGGGTACATTATATTTTTATTTTTGGTGGATTATTTTTATTTTTTAAAAAATATTTTTACAATTTTTTTTTTATTTATTTTTCACTTTCTTACAGTTTTTTTACTTTTTCACTTTGTCCCATCTATGGGACTTTCACTTTTTTTATCCTGATCGCCTGCATAGCATAGGGATGGAGCACCATCCCTGTGCCATGCAGGCAGTCAGCGCTGCACAGTGAGAAGATTGTTTGGTCATGCACTGTGCATGACCAAAAAATCTTCCTGCTGTCTGGTGACCCGGATGTTGTCATGACGACATTGGGTCATCATGGCAACATCCAGGAAGCCGCGGCAGACAGCGCTGGAGGCCGGAAGAGGAGATGAGTATTCCGATCACCTCCCCTTAGCCACTGCAATGCTGCGATTGACTTCGATTGCAGCATTGCGGGGGTTAATGTGCCGGGAGCGGTGCGGGACCGCTCCCTGCACATAGTACCGGGTGTCAGCTGTAACAATCAGCTGACACCCGGCGGCGATCACGCCCGCACTGCCTGTGTGTGCGCTATCGCCATGACGTACTAATACGGGCCAGGCTCTTAAGTCCCAGGGCACAGACGCATATTAGTATGTTATGGGCTTTAAAGGGGTTAAAGATGAGCGAGCATTAAAATGCTTTGATGCTCGTTACTCGAACTGAGCAATTTCTAATGCTCGGGTGCATGTTTCAATTAACGAGTATAAAGGGAGTCAATCGGAAATCTGAGCATTTTTCCAGCAGACCCTACAAGGAGGTCTGGGGAGCAGTGAAAATGTTGAAATGGATGAAAAAAGTGCTGAATGGAAGGAGAACAGCATGGCGAAGACCCCTGGAAGCATCTCTGACTCCCAGATCGCTGCTGAGAACAATGGTGTCACACTTTTACTACACTTTAAGGACTGACAATAGAACATTCAAAATCGATGAGAAATTGGAGTTTACAGGAAAAAAAATGTCAAGAAACATTCTTTCCTGTATAATGACTTGTATATAAGGCAAAATTTAAAAAGGATTTAAAAAAAATAATTTAAGTAAACCAAAATTTAATTTTTTATTACATTTTTATTCATTTTTTTTATTGGAAATTTCAGTGTAACTTATGAAGGAAGCAAGAACTGCCAAAAAAAACCTGAAGAGACTCAGAAACACTTTGTATTAGACATAAAGGAGGGCCTCCTAGACTAATAAAGGTTATGCACTAAATGCAAAGCCTGCCAATAATTACAAGCTGGGTCATCCATACACCCTTCAAGGCACCAACTAGAGTGCCTCATAAAAAAATTCAAAAGTATAGTTGTGGCACTTCTACACTAATAAGTAGATCCTAGAAGGCAACAACTTGCGGGCTTTATTCAAATATTGAAGATTAAAAACACTTTATGTGCTGCTGTCATCTGGTGGTGTTGAAAAGTGGAGTCTAATCCAGGCTTTGTTCATTGTTATCGGAGGGGCTTGTGTCATGAAATTGGCACAGGTAGTGTACCCTTGCCTCTGTTGTGTTTCTCCCTCGCCTCTCCTCCTTCATTGTGCAAGGAAGCTTGCCCCCTGCTAGCATTGTCTGATGGGAATTTTTTCTGGTCTGTTATTCCTTTCAATAACTCTGCCGCGGTGTGTGGTTTGTCTCCTAGACAAATTAGCTTCAGCAGAGCCTGTAGCCACTTCGCTGAGGCAGTGCTGCAGAGCTTCCAGCTGATGTGGACGATGTGCTGTGAGATAGCACATTGGAGATGGAGGAGGAGCAGGAGGGGGTGCAGAAAATGGTGTAGGAGGTAGACAAAACCCTGATAGAAGTAAGGCCAGAAATCCTCAGGGTCAGTAGCACATGTACCGTGCCAGGGTGAGACTCTGCATCGGCCTCCACAATGTTCACCCAGTGTACCATCAGGGAAATGTAGCACCCTTGGCCACAAGCGCTTGTCCATGTGTCAGTCGCTAAGTGGACAATCTCAGTAACAGCTGGTAAGGGCACAGGTGATATTCATGGACATGTACTGGTACAAGGCGGGGACACCACAATGGGACAAATAGTGGCTGCTGGGGACCAAATACTGAGGGACCAAATATGTACACATGTAGCACAACTATTTTTGTTTTTTATTTCAAACCAGCGAAATTTCACACAAACCAAGTTCTACAGTATATATGACAATAGTAAATTTTTGAACAAACATATTTCTATATCTGTAGCAGTCCAATTTTGGCTTTTATTTCAAACTAACGACATTTGACAAACCAACGAAGTTTCACACATACTAAGTTCCAGAGTATATGTGACTATAGCCAATTTTTGAACAACCAAATTTGTACACCTGTAACATGCCAATTTTGGCTTTTATTTCAAACTAACGACATTTGACACAAAACAAGTTGTACACTATATATGACAATAGTAAATTTTTGAACAACCAAATTTATACACCTGTAGCAGACCATTTTTGGTTTATATTTCAAACCAATGAAATTTCACAAAAAGTAGGTTGCACAGTATATATGACATGACAATAGTCAATTTTTTGAACAAAAATATTTTGTGAACTATACCAGGCCAAGCGGTTAAAAATTTTAACCCACCGTTATTTTACACAAAGCACGTTAAACTGTATGGTTAACTAATTGAATCCAGAAAAAAAATTTGAACGTAAATGTTTTGAAAATGTACTTGATGTACTCATACACTCCTAAATACTTTGCAGAAAGTGCAAATCCAAGAAAAAATTATAAGGACGGTAATACAGTAATCCTTTTCAGGTGCCTGCTTTTTCTTCTCCTTCCTCGGGAGGCTGTGGGACTGCCTCCAGCTGCTTCCTTGAGCCCAATTTCCTGGTGCTTGGTCTGTAAGTGACCCGGCTTCGGGTAGTGCTGAAGCACCTGACCTGTATAGATGAGCGGCAGCCCCCTGTGTCACCCGCACCATTGCCTGCTCCCGCATAGGACGTAGGGAACCCCAAGGACAGTCCAATCTCTAGGGGGTGGTAGCCCTGTCTTGAGCCGCCTCGAGGAGCCTCTCCTAGGCCCATTCATTTCTGAAGGAGGGTTCATCCTGCTCTCCTCCTTCTCAGATCACACCCACCACATACCAGCAATGTTGACCTTCCATTTTGAGGAACGTGACCTTGGTTCCAGCCATCAGCTCTTGCTGCCTTCGATGCAATCTCTATTGCCCGTCATCACAGCTCGCCATCTTTGTGGACTCCTTAAAGTCTTGGAGAACTGCACAAATGTCAGACATCCATGTCCACTCTTCAGTTGTTATGTGCAGAGGCTGACCAGAATATTAATGGGCGTGTTGGAGCTGGTACTCAACAACTGGCCTCTGCTGCTCACAAAGCTTTGCCAGCATGTGTAGTGTGAAGTTCCAGCTCGTGAACACATCACACACCAGTCTGTGAGCTGACACTTGCATGCGCTGCTGCAGCACTGACAGCGCGGCGGCAGCTGTAGCCAATCTGTGGAAATGGGTACTGATGTGGCGTACCTTGACTAGAAGCTCTGGTAAATCTGAGTATGTTTTCAAAAAACCCTAAACTGTCACGTTGAACACATGTGCCAAGCATGGTATGTGTGTGAGCTTGCCAAGCTTCACAGCTGCCACCAGGTTATGCCCATTATCACACACGAACATGCCTGGTTGAGGGTTCAGTGGCAAAAACTACGGACTATATGTCTGATTTGTTATTCCTGGGGACCTAGTACCAAGTGACGGCTGCTGCTATGAGTCGGCTGAAATCCTCCGTGTCAACAAGCCTAAACAGCAACATTTCGATGGCAAGCAGCCTGGAAATGTGCTCGTTTAGCATTTGGGCCTATGGGTGGGTGGCTGGAAACTTTCTCTTTCATTCAATGGCCTGGGGTAGGGACAGCTGAACGCTGTGCTGGGACAAGGATTTGGAACTGCCTGATGATGGTGCGTCAGACTGTGGAAGGACAGGTGCATGTCAGGAGGCATCTGCACCAGTGTCATGGACAGGGGATTGGGAAGCACCTAGCACAGGGTAAAAGGCAGTGGTCTCACCTGCTGGCACCAATCCTAGACCTAGGCGTTCGGCCCACCGTGTCGGGTGCTTAAATAACATGTACCTGATCATGCCGGTGGTGATTAGGCTTCTAGTGGTCAGGCCCCTGCTGATCTTGGCATGGCACGGGTTGCAAATGACCATTTTGTTTGTCTCAGAATTCTTTTTAAAAAAGTCCCAGACTGGGGAATACATAACTCTTTGACGGAGAAATTCACGAGTGTCGGTGCTCTGCGGTTTCTCGCTTTCTCTCTCTGGTTACCCCACTTCCTCTTCCTGCCTGTTTCAGTGCTGCCATTCCCTCCCCCGCAGCGCTGCTGTCCTCGCTCTGCATGCCAGCTTCCCAGGTTGGGTCGGTGATTTCGTCATCCACCACCTCGTCTTCCACTGCGGCACCCTGGTCTTCCTCACTTGGTGACTTAACAACAACCTGACTTACTGGCAACTGTGTCTTATCATCATCTTTCTCCTTAGACAAAATTTGCCGTTCCCCACGATCATCTTCTTGTGGCCATGGCAGCTCTAAGTTTTGTTCATCACTAAATAGCATTGTCTCCTGTCCCTCTTGGAGCATGCAGGTTGAGAGGTCACAATCAAGAAATTATGTTGTAAAAAGCTCCTCGGAGTGTCCTAATGTGGAATCACTAGTCTGCTGGGACTTAACATGGTGGGAGGAAGGAGGATCAGGGTGGGGATTGAGTGATCCAGACTGTAAGCTGGTGAAACTGGACAGCGTGGAAGACTGGGTGGTGCTGCCAAGCATTCTGTAAGCATTATCTGCTATCCAACCAACGACCTGTATGCACTGCTCTGGCTTGAGAAGTGGTATACCTTGACTCCCTGCCAGTGTCCCATCCCCTGATGACGCTGCACATGCGGTGAAATGTGTTGGGGGGGACTTGTGCCATAATTATCTTACAATTGTCCTATTCTGTGAAACAAATAATGACACCAAGGAGTGTCATCTAATGAATACGGGGGCTGGATGACGATGAGCGTCAGCCGACTCTCTCATCCGATTCTTGGAAGCCAAAATAGCCTCCTGGGTATGATCCCAAACCTCCCGCGCCTCCTGAGCTCAATCTCTGACCCCAGGTTCCACAGAGGAAACCGGCATAGGAACCGGGACTCGCGGATGTTGGCCATTATTTTGGAGAAACGGCGTCTGACCCGTGGAATCCGCCACTGCGTTGTTTAAGGCAAACTCTGCCCAGGGAAGCAATATCGACCAGTCAATCTGATTGGCCAAAACGAAATGGCGCAAGTATGTCACCAGCGTCTGGTTAGTGCGTTCCACCAGACCATTGGTCTCTGGGTGATAAGCAGTGGAAAGATTTAGTTCAATGTCGAGCAAATTACACAATTCTCTCCAAAACCGGGAGGAAAACTGTGGTCCCTGGTCACAGACAATCCTATCAGGCATCCCGTGGAGACGGAAAACGTGACGAATGAACAATGATGCCAGAACCCGGGAGGAAGGGACCCTAGGCAGAGGGACCAGGTGAACCATCTTAGAGAAATGGTCAGACACCACCCATATAGTCGTGTTTCCCCGGGACTTAGGCAACTCCACAATAAAATCCATCCCAACCAGCTCCCAATGTCTATCCCCCACGGGTAACGGATGAAGCAGACCAGCCGGCTTCTGACGGGATGGTTTATTTCTCGCACAGGAGACACATGCTTGGACATACTCATTAACGTCCTGGGATAACCGAGGCCACCAATATGAGCGTTGGAGAAGCTCTGTGGTACGCTTGACCCCAAAATGACCTCCGATCTTAGAGGCATGTGCCCAGGACAGTACCTCGTTCTGTAAATTTGGAGGAACAAACGTCCTCCCGGGAGGAACCTGGTTTAGAGACACTGGAGCCAGCGTCCGCATACACTCTGGCGGAACAATGAGCCTTGGCTCGTCCTCATCCTCAGCCATATCCATGGACCAGGACAAAGCGTCCGCCTGAGGGTTCTTCTCTCCTTTTAAGAAATGAATGGAGAAATTGAACCGAGAAAAGAAAAGAGACCACCTGGCCTGCCTCGGGTTAAGACGCTGCGCCGTCTGTAGGTATAACAGATTTTTGTGATTGGAATATACCACGAACGGATACTTAGCTCCCTCCAAGAGGTACCTCCATTCTGAAAAAGCCATTTTAATGGCCAGCAATTCTTTGTCACCAATAGTATAATTCCTCTCTGCTGGAGAGAAGGTCTTGGAGAAGAAAAAACATGGTCTTGTCCGACACTGTTCATTCTTTTGGGAGAGAACCGCTCCTGCTCCGACAGAAGAGGCATCAACCTCCAGGAAGAATGGCTTGTCCACATCCGGGCGGTGGAGAATGGGAGCTCTAGCAAAGTAGGATTTAATCTCCCGGAACGCCTCGGATGTCTCCTGAGACCAGTCCTTGGGATTGGCAACCTTTCGGGTTAAAGCGGCTAAGGGAGCCACCAGGGTGGAAAAATGTGGTATGAACTGCCGGTAGTAGTTAATAAAGCCCATGAAGCGTTGTACCGCTGTAAGAGAATGGGGCTCCTGCCAGTTCTGTACCGCCACCAACTTTTGTGGATCCATAGCCAATCCCTTACTGGATACGTATCATGTAGCCCAGGAACGGTAACGACTCTCGTTCAAATTGACACTTCTCCAGCTTACAGTACAAAGAATTTGCTCGCAATTGCTCGAAAACCCTGCGAACATCCTCTCGGTGTGTGGAGAGGTCCGGGGAAAAAATAAGAATATCATCAAGATAGACTACCACGGAAGATAGCAGCAAATCCCGAAAGATATCGTTGACAAAATCTTGAAAAACCACAGGGGCATTGCATAATCCGAAAGGCATGACGAGATACTCGTAATGGCCATCACGAGTGTTAAAGGCTGTTTTCCACTCGTCGCCCTCACGGATTCGCACCAGATTACATGCCCCTCGCAGGTCCAGTTTAGTGAAAATGTGAGCCCCTCGCAACCTGTCAAATAGCTCAGAAATAAGGGGCAGAGGATATTTATTCTTGATGGTGATGGCATTTAATCCTCTGTAATCAATGCAGGGACGCAAATCACCCCCTTTTTTCTGAACGAAGAAAAACCCCGCTCCCGCAGGAGAGACCGATTTTCTGATAAACCCCCGAGCCAGATTCTCTTTGATATAATCAGACATGGCCTAGGTTTCGGGTACAGACAGAGGGTAGACCCTACCGCGAGGAGGCTCAGTCCCGGGAACCAGGTCAATAGGGCAGTCATATGGTCGGTGGGGAGGTAAAGTCTCAGCAGCCTTTTTAGAAAAGACATCCGCAAAGCTCCGGTATTGCACAGGCAGAGCGGACAAGTCGAGAGAAGGCTCAGCGTCTGCTCCTCGGGCAGCTGTAACCATACACTGGGGCACACAATCTTTACCCCAGGAAGAAATTCTCCCTGTACACCAGTCAATGTGTGGAGAGTGATGGCGTAGCCAAGGAAGACACAATAACACCTCATCTAATCCCCCGGGGATAATAAGGAAAGAGATAACCTCCCGGTGACCCTGAGGAAATGACATGGTGAGGGGAACAGACTGGTGGGTAATTTGTGTATCCAGCAGAGAACCATTGACCACCCTGATGTTCATTGACCTAGGCAGTAAGTCCATAGGAATGGCATGTTTCTGGGCAAATGCTGCAGACAAAAAGTTGCCATCAGTTCCAGAATGCACCCACGCCTTGGCTGTGACCAAGGTTGTTCCGAAGGACAACGTCACCTCATAAAGTAATTTGGAGGACCAGACCCCTGAATCTAACACACCCCCTCCAACGGCGGTTAGACACTCTCGTTTCCCGACTGCTTGGAGACCTTATTAACGGGGTGTGTGAGTCGGGAACGAGGGGGCTTAGACTTAGTCCGGGATATGTCCATAGCCTCAGGCTCCGGATTGGGAACCGCGGGTTTGGAGATAGGCCTAGAGAAAGCGGGTGCCAACCGAAACCGAGGTCTGGAAACCTCCAGCTCTAACTTGCGTTCTGCATGACGCAGATCAATTCGTTTAGCAAGTGTAATTAACTCTTCCAGAGAGGTTGGAATCTCCCTGGTAGCTAGAGCATCTTTAATGTGCCCAGCCAGCCCCCTCCAAAACACCGGGATCAGCGACCGCTCCGGCCAATCCAGTTCAGCTGCGAAGGTTCTGAACTGAATGGCATAGTGGCTGGCGGTGACCGAACCCTGGGTCAACGCAAGCAGCTTAAGAGCCGTATCATGCGTGACCTGAGGCCCCAGAAAGACGCTTTTTAAGGTCCTAAGAAAAAGACCTGCATTAGCTACGACCGAGTCATTCCGCTCCCACAGTGGAGTATCCCACTCCAGAGCCCTGTGGGAGAGCAACGAGATAACATAACCCACTTTGGCTCTCTCGGAGGGAAATCGTGCCTCCATCATCTCCAAGTGAATGGAGCATAAATTTATAAAACCCCTGAAAAATTTACTGTCCCCAGAAAATTTCTCCGGGAGAGCAAAGCGGGGTAATGGAGCACTTGCAGCGGTGGCAGCCGAGTTTATCATGTTGGCTGCTAGAGAAGCCGCCTGGGTAGCTACTGCAGTGGTATCAGCAACCGGGACCGTTTGTTCCAGAGACCTGAGTCTGGTCTCCAGTTGCTGTATATAACGCTGCAGCTGCTGGTTGTCGGCCATGTTCGGCAAGACCCTGGCGCTCAGATACTGTTAGGGGGACGGTTGCAGACACTTTATTAAATAGGAACGCAACCGACCCCGGGGTCCGCGATGCAGCCTGGTGGACTGCTGCCGAACTCTTCCCGGGTGAGAAGGGAAGACAACCAACTAAAAGATAACCCTTCCGTGTTAAGTTCACACCGGACAGGGTATAGCGGTACGCTCTATCTCCGATAGGTGCTCGGGAGAAGAGCGTCCGCCGACGCACCTAAAACCTGCCTAACCTCTCCGTGTTACAGCACACGGGAGGAGACTAACGGTTCACACAATCTCCAAGAACCGCAGGGAGACGTGTGACCGGGGAGAAGCAGTAGCCCTGTCTTCGATACAGGCGCTACGCTATGGGGAATGGCGCTAAAGCGGTTCACACAATCTCCAAGAACCACAGGGAGACGTGTGACCGGACTAGGAGCAGTAGCCCTGTCTTCGATACAAGCGCTACGCTAAAGAGAAGGCGCTAGTGTGCGGGAGTGATTTCCGCCAGGTACTCGTGCACTCTGCTGGCGTGCTACCGGACTGAGCCGACCCGCTCAATATGGCTCTTAGAGGAGCTCTGGAGATATGCGTGCACAACCAAACAACTAGCTCAAATGATCTGAGCGCGCTACCATGTTTGCGGGTGGGCCTTTTAAAAACTAAGCCCTGCCCCACTGTCACACCATTGGTGACGTCACCTGTGACCAATCAGGCAGTGCCAGGTCACCGGGTCAGCTGGTTCCTGAACCACCAATCACGGTGCGCTATGTCACGGGCATGCTCAGTGTGATGCATTTTAGACTTAGGCTGCAGTGGCCTAGTCTCTCTCCGCAACCTGTGCTTCATGTTGCTAGGCACAAATACACAACATACTACTTGTACCTCTCATGCATTGGCTAGGTGTTGGGACTGACGGCGATGCTGTGCAGTATCAGCCCTGGCTGAACCAGACTGGAAGACCACAGAATCCACTGATGTTTCAGAACCCATTTCTGATCCAGCAAGCGCCCGGTGCCTAACACATAGACACCTTGTCAAAATTGTTGGTATCCCTCATTTAATGGAAGAAAAACCCACAATGGTCACAGAAATAACTTAAATCTGACAATAGTAATAATAAATTAAAAATCTATGAAAATGAACAAATGAAAGTCAGACATTGCTTTTTCAACCCTTGCTTTTTTTAAAAAAAAATTAAACTCATGAAATAGGCCTGGACAGAAATGATGGTACCCCTGAAAATAATGTGACAAAAGGGACATGTTTAATCAAGTTGTGTCCACTAATTAGCATCACAGGTGTCTGCAAACTTGTAATCAGTCAGTGAGCCTGTATATAGGGCTACAGATACTCACTGTGCTGTTTGGTGACATGGTGTGTACCACACTCAACATGGACCAGAGGAAGCAAAGGAAAGAGTAGTCTCAGGAGATTAGAAAGAAAATTATAGACAAGCATGTTAAAGGTAAAGGTTATAAGACCATCTCCAAGCAGACCAACAATTTTGACCACGTATGTACCTGGCTTAAATAATACAGCCAGTGTCTGACACATGCTGCCCATGTATTGAGAAGCATGTATCAGCTGACAGGTTCTCTTTAACTGAGGTAGAGACATAGGAGTTAACAAAAAGTGAGGATGGCCATCCAAATGGAGTTATCTATACTGTAGCTCTCAAAGCTGTGTCAATCAGCTGATCATCTGAAATAGGCTGTCATGGTTATGTAATGGGGTGGAGAATTGTACATACGGTTCATCAAAATTCCACGTCACTTGTGACCAAATGTCTACTGGGTAAGCTGAGTAAAGTGGAACCAAAAGATGTAGGAAGCATTCCTGGGGGAATGGGTTTGAAGAGAGCATCAGGTCGGGTAGTAACTGTTGTGCAGTTACCAACTATAAAAGGGCGGAGCAACAAGGCGGGAAGGCAACCAGTAAGAGAGGAAGGACATGTGAGTGGTGGAACGCAGAAGCAGAACGACTGAGGAGTCATAGGCAAAGCATGAAAATCCAGACAACGTCAGTCAAGACTCAAGGTCCAGACTGCGCCAGTCAAAACCCAGAGCCCAGTTCTCCCCCGTTGAGACTCGGACGCCGCAAGTCAAGTGCTGAAGGTTGAAACCAGATCATCAAACGGGGACAGATGTCTGCTGTAGTGACCAGGAGATATGAGTGAACCAGGCTGTTACTTCCTCCATAGACGCATGATACAGGGTGTGGGATGGGGCCGTGTAATGAAGGGGACTGGGGCCAGTCAGAGTGAGCAGCACATATAAAATGTTGAGAGACTTGCGGCCTAACAGGAAATAGCGGGGACACCCGTTAGTGCCAGTCAGAGGCGTAGCTAGGGGTTCAGATCAGAGGGGGTGTCAGGAACATATTAATATCAGGAAAATGTTCTTCCATATCTGCCTGACATAAATGTTCACCCCCCTCCCTTATTCCCCTTCTGCTCAGCACAAAAGCCCCAATTAACACACGCCTGGGAAATAGTTTATGCAAACGATGCCAGGCAAGGAGTGTTATAACTTTGTTAGGAAGCAAGCATCTTGTCTCTGAAAGACGCAGGAGGTAATTAAAACGCAGGCTTGCATTAATTTGTGTGTACCCGTGAGGCTGGTTCCCGAGCCTCAAAGGTAAATTTGGAGACGAACTGACTCCGATATAAATTATGAAATATTATGAGTTCCATAGGTACGACAGTAATGGGACCCATATGTGTAGTGACCAAATCAGCCCAGGAATGTATAGGTAGTTTTCCAGGGCTGTAACCAAAATCAGGGAGCTGCAGCGCAAAAACACCAGAATAGCAGACTGCAGTTATGTGATATGTGATATCTAAGTGAAGATAAAATCATAAGGGAAAAAATGGCGTAGTTTGCAAGCTTCTGCGATCTACGAGCGATGAGTTATCGCAGAAGTCAGCGTTTTTAATAAAAATGTACAGGCTGGAGACCGGCCCACATGATGTCACCACAAGGGGTGTGTGGCCAGATCTCCCCTTAGGTATAAGAGAATCTATGGAGAAGACAGGAGCACTCATTGCCAGGGGGGAATAAGAATTATAAGCAACGGGTCCTGTTCAATAACAGCATATTCCAACCGGGGAGCCCCTCCTCCACCTATATTGAGTAGTCGCAGCGAACTTTATAGTGTAAGTTTCACTTTTTTATCCTGTATATTTTATGTAACTGCCTATGTATTTTAATGTCTCCCTTGTAACATCCTTGTATATATTTTTCCTAAACACTGCCTCCTTTTTGGATTAAATATAAAATTTAATAGTTCTGTTTCTTTTGTTCTGTAATTGTTCCCGTCCCCGAAGCCATATACGCTACCAAAACGCAGGCGTCCGGCCAGGCCTGTATTATATTTCAAACTCGGCCGGTGGTGGCAGAGAGTATTAATAATTGGGCTATCTTGAAGCTGACAGTGACCGTACGGAGGGCGTTAAACACGGTTTGCAGGTTGAGGAACCCAGGGTGTTGAGCCATACGCTCATTGGTCGCTTACCGATACCTATGTAGAGAGTAGTCTGGATCGCGTGCTCGCGACTCCGGACGAAATACGGACAGCGTGACGGCACGGTGAGATATTGTGTGATCTCCCTGGTGTCGTCCTGACTGTGTGTGGGTGGAATTCCTGACAAATTGGTGGCAGCTGTGGGATTTCCTGACAGGGGGCAAAACATCTGAGTGGGCCCCTAACCAGGTAACTCTGATTACAGCTACAGTGGTGAACTCTGATTGTGGATATAGAGGAACCTCAGCAGATGACCGCGCTGTTACTGAAAATAAATCTCTACACAAAGACCAACCGTGGTAGATATCAGTCCTGCAGACCATACAAGTAATAACAGTACAGGTATATATAGCAACTTACAGTTGACGTTCTTTGTGGTGGAGTAGTTCATTTTCCCATCTGTTCCATCTGGCCCAGACCGTCACGACAACTTCTTCCAGCAATGACTTTTCTGCACAGATTACAACAAAAACAGAATTGACTTCTCACATTACCAGCCCCGTCCCCATCTATTCCCAACCTGTACAAACTCCTCATCCTGCTGATACCCCAATGCTGAGCCTCTGCTGCCGTATGTGTCCCTATTACTGCACCTGCTGTGTGGTACAAGAGCAGGGATCCTCTTACTGCCCCACATAATAATACCTACCACTGTGTCCCTTGAATTTAATAATGCCTCACTTCTGCCCTCTAGATGGTAAAATTGGTCCCTTGAAAAGATTAATGCCCTGTGCAAAAACCCTAGAAAAGTGTCCACATTTTGCCCCTTTGAAGATTACAATACTCTGAGTGCCCCTATAACAATAATGCTTCTTAAGTGCCCACTATTTAATAATGTCCACTTGGTCCCCAATATACAGCTCCACTATATACAGTATGATGGACCCATAGCTTCCCTATACACAGTATGGTGGGCCCACAGCTCCCATACAGAGAACTACCATCAGTACATGAATTCAGCACTAGAACCACTATTGATATATTAGCAGTGCCAGAACCACCCTCTGTAGTTGATTAAGCACTAGAACCACACTTTTCCTCCTCTGCATACTGCCCACAAGATACTGTGTCTTCACATTAACATCCCTCATATACAATAAAATTCCCTATAACCTTCGGCTCTCTAAGGCGCTTGCCTTTCCCACTTCAGCAGCAGGGTGACAGCCACAGTAGGGAACCAGTGGCAGAAAGGTGACCACCTCAGCCAGGTGACAACCTCTTATCAGTTATGGATTGGTACATTTGTACACGATCAGGACCACGGTCAGTACATGAATCCATTACCAGATCCACTGTCAGTACATGAATCCAACTTCTCCATACTGTGCCCCCACTTCTCCATATTGTCTCCAAAGCTCTCAACTCTCCATACTGTCCGCCCATGGTCCCATCTCTAAATATTATGTCCCCACTTCCCTATATTGTTTCCAAAGCTCTCACTTCTCCATACTGTCCCGCCACGTTCCCATCTCTAGACTGTTGCCCCACTTCTCCACATTCTCTCCCATGCTCTCACCTCTCCATACTGTCCCCCCACACACCTATCTCTACATACTGTTCCCCACTACTCCATATAATCCTCTCACACTCCCACTTCTTCATATGGTCCCCACACACTCCCAGTTCTCCATACTGTACCCCCATTTCTTCATATTGTCCCTATGCTCCCACTTCTCTATACTCTACACCCACTTCTCCATACAATCCCCCCACACTCCCACTTCTCCATATGGTCCTCAGATGCTCTGAATTCTGCATCCTATTCCCCCATATTGCCCCCTATGCTCCCACCTCTCCATACCGTTTTCCCCTATCACCCCACTGCTTCTTCATACTGAACACCCATTTCTCTATATGGCCCCCCACCTCTCCGTAATGTCCCCCACTTCTCCAAATGGTCCCCCACTTCTCCATATTATCCCCCATGCTCGCTCCTCTCCATACTGTCCAAAATCTTCTCCATATGGCCTACCCACCCCCACGCTGCTCCCTCACACAATTTTCCCCACCCCCATAATATCACAAGCACCGGCGCATCCTTCCTTTGCCGCTCTGCGGCTCACTGATCACAGCAGCAGAGTGATTAGGTCAGCAGTGTGCGACCTCAACACTCCACTGCACATCAGGGCGGGGAGCTGACGAGCGCTCCCCTCCTCACAGCGCTGCGGAGTTCCTCAGATGTATTCAAGTCAAAAGAACATGAATACATCTGCGCACAGGGAGTAGGGAGCCGGCGGTGAGTCGCACGCTGCGCAGGCCTAGCTTAATTATATCGGAGCGCTGTGCACTCCGATATAGGTAAGGGTAGCGCACCCTCTGTCCCCCGGTAGCTACGCTTCTGGTGTCAGTATAGCAGCCAAAACTAATTGGAAGACTTACCGTAGTTACGGTTCTATCATTGTTAGAGATGTCTGTGGAAGTAGAAACAGAAGGGCATCAAGGCATCGTAAACATTGAGAGATAGTTTACTAGAATAAGGAACAAGATATTGTAACTGCTAAATCCTTGCTATTCCCATTCTTGTTGATATTGTGTGAAATGTTACCCTGCACCCAAATAATTGTTTCAACCATTAACACTTTCATTTCTGTACTATAAAAATAAAATAGTTTAGCTGGTTACTTCCACCTTGTCCCTTTCTGCGTGTTGTATCTTATTAGCCTGTTCACAGTGACATGAACCCTTTAAATCTGCAATTATAATGATCACTTAATGGGACGGCTTTACTAAGCGCCCAGAAATAATCTGGTTCTGATACATTGTAATACAGTAATCTAAGCACATGTAGAATATACATGATGCCCTAAATCTAATGGTTTTGCCTTGTAGCTATCATCTTGTGAATCTTTTAAGTTTCCCATTTAGTTTTATGCTGTTTATTGTTATCACATTGACAAGCCTCATGCCTCATCTCATGACAAACAGGACATGCTTGTGTATGGATTGGAAATTGGCTTGTTTTTAGGGTTTTTTTTCTTCTTGTCTGAAGCAGACAATACAGTAGAAAAACAAATGGAAATGTCACAGGGTATTTGGATTGGCTTAGCACATCTGTACAGGGCATGATCTGACTTTGTTCTGTTAACAGACTTTGTAGACAATACCGAACGCTTTGATACCGTAAGCGCAGAGGAAGAAAACCAGCAAAGGTCCTGCAGCCCAAATATTATCACAGGAGGGAGAGAACACAAACCAATCAAGTGCTCTCAGACCACCTCATAATACTGTATGTTTGTCTGAATCTGAGCAGAATCACAAACTGTTAGCTTGCTCCATAGCCTGCTTGTTCATAAATTATCCCTATGAATACAACTAATTGCTACAGCGATCCATATACCGATCTACATTTTTCCTGTGTCACAAAGAGTCTTACAAGATAGGAAGCTGGACATGTTAGTAAAGCTATTTCGGGTATGTTTACACCCTGCATTTTCTGCACGGAAGTTGATAAAAATATCTGTCTGGAAATTGACGTGGTGCAGATCATAAAATCTACAGCGTGTCAATTCTTTGCAATTAATTCACCTTGGATTTTTGGTTGAAATATGTAGCAAATCTGCAGCAAAATTTTCATGAAAAACATGCTGCAGATTTTCCTATAGATAAGCTGCAGAAAAATGTGCATACATACACAGCATGTAACTGTAGCCTGCAAGTGAATTCACACATTGCAGATTTCTCTGTAGGAATTTGGCTATGTTCACATGCAGCATTATTGCAGTTTTTTCTGCAGTCAAAACCTGCTCTCTTGGCAGCAAAAACGCTGCTTTCAAGACATCCGTTTTTCAGTGTTTTTCAGGATTACATGTGTGCTTTGACTACAACTTAAAAAACGCGACAAAAATGCTGCAAAAAATGCCATTGCGCTTTTTGCAGCATTTTTTCACGTTCTCATTGCTTTCTATGGGTGAAAAAACGCTGCAAAAACACTAAAAGAATTGACATAGTGCAGATTTCTAAAAAGGCTGCAGTTTTAAAATTAATTCAGGAAAAAAACATGCGTGTGCATGACACTTTTGAAATCTCAATGCTTTTGCTGCTACTGTAAATAGCTGCTTTTAATTTACATAAAATAACGGTGAATTAAACACTGCAAAAATGCAGTGTGAACATATCCTTTCTGTAACTGAAAAGTTATTGATCAGATTCATCAGTTTTTCCTCATTTGCAAAAAGAAAAACTGATGGAGGTTTCTCAAACTTTTCATAATAAAGAGTCTGTGAAAAATGGACAGCACATAGATGGCATCCAAGTGTTGTCCAATTTTTTCATGAACTCTGAAAAAAATGTCAGCAAGGACATCTGCAAGGAGTTTGTATGTTCTCCCCATGTTTGCGTGGGTTTCCTCTGGGTTCTCGGGTTTTCTCTGGGTTCTCGGGTTTCCTCCGGGTTCTCGGGTTTCCTCCGGGTTCTTGGGTTTCTTCACACACGCTAAAGACACACTGATAGGGAATTTACATTGTGAGCCCCAATGGGGACAGTGATCATGATAAAGCGTCCGTAAAGCGCTGTGGAATTAATGGCAGTATTAAATCAAGTAAAAAAATAAATAAAATCGTACATGTTTGAAAAACACAGGTAGAACTCGTATGTGAAAAACTAATGCCCAAATAAGCCTATAGGCTCATATACTGCCCAACTGCAGCTGTTAAATGACTGCCGATCGGCTAAATGCAAGCCAATTGACATTCGTTTAATAGTCTATTTAAACAGGAAAACAAACATGCACATAATGATGGGTAATATAATTCTTCTGTGGACAGACACATAATATTATTGTTCTCAGAACACATCATCCGGTTTACACTGGGTGATGTGCTGCTGAGAACAATTATTTTTAATCCAACTTAAAAATTATTTCACCTGACAAACAAGTGTTTAGCTCATTCGTCGTGTGATTGGCAGGCCGATAATTCAGAAACCAGTCAGAAATCAGTCAGTATAAATGCAGCCGCAGGGCGTCACACATTGCATTTTTGCTGCAGATTTTCTGCACTGTTTATCTTGGAAAAACAAATTAAGATAAAGATAACTGATTTTCAGTTGGAAAAATTTCTGTAACAAAATCTGCAACATGTAAATTCGCATTCACATCCTTAGGACTTGCTCACACCACCATATTAATCTGACAAGCACTATCCAATTTTTTATCATATAGCATTCGAGTCAGTGATATGTAATGGGGTAGTACTGATCAATGTTTTTTCGACATGAGAAAAAAATCGCGGCTTGCTACAATTTGACATCTAAATCGGAAGAGACTCGCCTATTCAAGTCTATGGGTGCATGGAAATCATCGGGCTGCACTCGGATGACATTCAAGTGCTGACTTACAGCATGAAGAACATGGAGAAACATTGTTCTTTATTTTCTCCTAACAGTGTGCTCGGATTTTCACACCCGAGAGAATCAGATCGCTCTATGCTAACGCTCGGATCAAACTTTGATCAGAGTGTCATTAGCATAATGGACCTGATTCTCTTGGATGAGAGAATCTACAGCCCTTTGACCTTGGCCTAAGGTGCAATTCTTATTTGCTTATTAGGGAGGATGTAAGCAGGACTGCCACCAGGAATTTCAGGCCCCATAATGGCAAAATTTTCAAACCCCCTTGAGACTCCACCAGGGCTCCATCCCAGCTCCTCCTCCACCCTTCAAACCTTCCACAATCCCACCTCCCACTCTGCACAATGTCCTCACCAATCACACATTTACAGTTTCCATTGAACACCATATCAGATACATAGCCATCAGCCCTTGTTTTGGCCAAAAGACTTTTTAAGCCAGCACCACGACAAGGTAGACTCTTCTGGCAGGGCCCTACTCTACTCTAACCTATTAAACATTTCTTAAATATCCAATACTCTTTTTAGGTATATTTTTATTTATTTTTCTTTAAGGGAATGTGTCACATACATTTTTTAAAATGAAAAAAGTAATACCACATACAAGGGACAAGTACCATCACACCATGGCCAGACCACGTATTACCACAACATGGTGACCGAATAATGCCATGTACAAGGGAGAAATACCGCCACACCATGACCAGACCACATATTACAACCACAAAGTGACAGAATAATACCACATACAAGGAACAAATACCGCCACACCATTATCAGATCACATATTATCACCACATAGTGACTGAATAATACCAAATACAAGGAACAAATACAGCCACACCATGATCAGACCACATATTACCACCACATAGTGACAGAATAATACAACATACAAGGAACAAATACCGCTACACAATGAATAGACGACCACATATTACCACCATATACTGTAGCTACCGAATAATACCACATACAAGGAACAAATACCACCACACATGATTAGACCACATATTACCACCACATAGTGATCTGAATACTACAATACTGATACTGGTCATTAATAAAAATACACAATACTAATATTACCATAAGTGCCATTATACATAGGAGCTCTGTACATAGTATACAGTGTATAGTGTAAGGGTACTGGTAATACAGTGATCCCCAGTGATACTATACATACGAGCTCTGTATATAGTGTCAGTGTACATGTAATACAGGGATCACTGGTGAGATTATACACATGAGCTCTGTATATAGTGTATAGTGTACAGGTAATACAGTGATCACCAGTGGCATTATACACAGGAGCTCTGTATATAGTATACAGTGTATAGTGTCAGTGTACAGATAACACACTGACTCACCAGTGACATCTCTAGTTGAAGTCCTTCATCTTCGCTTTTCTTCACCCAGCGCAGACCCCCATCACTTCTTCCAGCCAGGACTCGTCTCTGCATAAAATAACACCGTTATCTATAGCACCGATTTCAGAGCACTTTCCCCAACTTCTACACTATGCAGCTGAATACAGACATGCACCCACCATTAATATATAATTAGTTATGCAACCCACCATTCCAAGTATAAATTGTAATCCACTGCGCCCCCAATAACTATAAATTGCCACTTTCCTCACCCAATAAATATATTAATTAATTAGAACCTGTACTCTTTCCCCCAATTCATTACCAGTCACACTCCTGCATCCTCAACGCCCCCCACTCTGTATCTCATGCTCCCCCGATTCATTATACTTACATGCACCCCTCCGCCCCAATTCAATATGTCATGTCCTCTCTCTCTCCCACCCACACCCTCTATTCATCATCATCTATTCTCCCCCACCCCCTATTAATCATCATTTGCCGTCCCACCACCCTCAATTTATTCTTATTTGCTCTCCCCCACCCTCAATTCATTATTATTTGCTCTCCTCCTTCACCCTCAAGTCATCATTTGCTCTCCCCCTTCACCTTTAATTCATCATTTGCTGTCCCCCGTCTCCCACATTCAATGCATCATTTGCTCTCCCCACCCTCAATTCATCATTTGCTGTCCCCAGCCCTGAATTCATCATTATTTGCGCTTCCCCACCCTGAACTCATCATTTGCTGTAAACTCACTCTCAATTGATAATTTGCTCTCCCCACCCTCAATTCATCATTTGCTCTTCCCCATCCCCCACCCTCAATTAATCATTATTTACACTTCCCCACCTTCAATTCATCATTTGCTTTCCCCACCCCCACTCCCAATTCGTTATTTGCTCTCCCCACCCCACACTCCCAATTCATTATTTGCTCTCCCCACTCCCAATTCATCATTTGCTCTCCCCAACTCCATTCCCAATTTGCCATTTGCTCTTCTCCGCCACCCTCTCCTAACTCATCATTTGCTCTCCCCACCCCCACTCCCAGTTCATCATTTGATCTGCCCACCCCCACCTTCAATTCATCATTTGCTGTCTCCCATCCCCCACCCTCAATTCATCATTTGCTCTCCTCACCCTCAATTCATTGTTTGCTGCCCCCCACCCTCAATTCATCATTATTTGTGCTCCCCCACCATCAATTCATCATTTGCTGTCCCCCATTCTCAAATCACAATTTGGTCTCCCCACCCACACCCTCAATTCATCATTTGCTCTTCCCCATCCCAATCCCCCACCCTCAATTCATCATTATTTGTGCTCTGTCACCCTCAATTCATCATTTGCTCTCCCAACTCCCAAATCGTCATTTGCTCTCCCCACCCCCCTCTCCCAATTCATCATTTGCTTCCCCCACTCCCAATCCATCATTTGCTCTCCCCACCCTCCACTCCCAATTCATCATTTGCTCTCCCCACCCCCATTCCCAATTCATCATTTGCTCTCTCCACCCCCCACTCCCAATTCATCATTTGCTCTCCCCACCCCCACCTCCAATTCATCATTTTCTCTCCCCACCCCCACTCCCAATTTATCATTTGCTCTCCACAATCCCCACTCCCAATTCATCATTTGTTCCCCCCACTCCCAATTCATCATTTGCTCTCCCCACCCCCCACTCCCAATTCATAATTTGCTCTCCCCACCCCCATTCCCAATTCTTCACTTGCTCTCCCCACCCCCCACTCCTAATTAATCATTTGCTCTCCCCACCCCCGATTCCCAATGAATCATTTGCTCTCCCCAATCCCCACTCCCAATTCATCATTTTCTCTCCACCTCAAACTCCTAATTCATCATTTGCTCTCCCCCCCTACTGCCAATTCATCATTTGCTCTCCCTACCCCCCACTCCCAGTTTATCATTTGCTCTCCCCAATCCTCACTCTCAATTCATCTTTTGCTCTCTCCACCCCCAACTCCCAATTCATCATTTGCTCTCCCCACCCCCCACTCCCAATTCATCATTTGTTGTCCCCCAAGACCATTTAATTCATTATATTAAAAAAAAAAAAAAAGATTAAAAAAAAAAAAGTTTTATATACTTACCTCTCTCTCATACGATTCCCTCAGCTTTTGGACTGGCATCCTGGCACGTACATGCCGGCGCATACGCAATGACATCATCGCGTACGCGTTGTCATCAGTGCGTCACAGATGAGACGAGGGACTCCCTTGGAGCTGCACGGCCATTCAGTTTTTGACAGTGCCCCAGGGCACAGTCAGCAGAAGCACAAGAGGGGGGCCCGGATTGGGTCTGGGCACCCCCTCTTTACTTCTGTTCATCGGGCCCCATACAGCAGTAAGGGCAGTAATCGCCTGTTGGCGGCACTGGATATAAGGTACAGCATAAACAACCGATGTTGAAAGATTTTTATTGTAATTCTATGTCTGAATATCATAAGTAAACAGGAATATAATGTGTATTTATATTGATTAGATATTGGAATTCCAGTGAAGGTAAAAATGAAGATAACATTGTACAGAAAGTAAAAAGTTTGCCAAAAAATAAGAACATAGTGGATATATTACTAATATCTTGTTTTTAATGCCAAAATTATTAGTTGTTAGCATTTATCTGTATACTGCTTTTTCATTGTCTAGGTTAAATATAAAAGGATATGCCGGGACAGCAGGGAGAACAAGCAGTTTTGCTCCGACAGGGACCAACTTTAGCACCAAAGATGTAGATAATGATAACTGCAGCTGCAAATGTGCTCAGTATGCAACCGGAGGTAAATCTGTTTATCTGAATCCGACAACATAAATAGATCGTGGCATGTTTCATTGCACACCTTCTATTTGAAGATAATTTATCCCAAATGAAAACTTTCTATGTCTCTGTATGTTATATATGGCATACAAGGGTATAGAAAGGGTCCATACAGTTCTATGGGCATTATATTATGGCTCTATGGCTCTAACTTGGAGGTTGTACAGTGCCATAATACGGCCTTGTATAACATCCCTTAGAATATATCTACCCCAAAAAACATTCTAACTACAATTATCTAGTTTTAATTATTGAAAATGTCTATAATAGTTCAAGATTCAATGATTTTATCACAACATTCTGATAATAAAGTACAATGATGAGAATAATTAACATTTTGTGTCTATATACATACATTACTACACCCTACAATTTTCAGAAAGTATATTTTTGTATAATTTTTACGTTACCTCTCGTAAGAAAGATTAATTTTTTTCTAGGTTGGTGGTTTGATGCCTGTGGCCCATCCAACTTGAATGGCATTTACTACAAAAGTGGATCTAGTTCACCTAAGTACAATAGTATCAAATGGCATTATTGGAAGGGACCCAGCCATGGTTTGAAGTCTGTCTCCATGATGATCCGTCCTGTAGACTACTGAACTGGTTTTCACTTTCAGCTATAAAATTTGGCTAATACTTTTATCTTTCTTTTGGAAACTGAAAAGGAACTTAAAATGGTCTGTATCAGTAATGGTCATGTATTCATGATTATACCCTTTAGACTGACCAGTGTCTGTGTATCATCAGTAAGCAATCTAGAAGAGCAAAAGGCGGAAATTTTGAACCTGCCCATGGAAATGACTGAACTTCATATTTTAGATTTTGCACTGATAAGATAAGTTCATTCTCAGTATGATGGCCCACTATGATGTCGTAAAGCACAAAATGAGCTGTAATATTCCCTAATCTATTCTCACGAGAGGTGTTAGAAATACAAATGATGCTTCTTCAGGATGATATACCACTGCCAGTTTAAAACACTTTTATATCAACTAATGTTGCTCGTAAGTGGAGGTAAACATCACACCAGTCATGTGATGTTCAAAACCACTTTATAAAATGTTTTACATCTGTGATCCAACATATTGTAAATAAATGTAAAGTGTGGGATTGTCTACCAGGGAATCAAGAACCTAGAAAGTGGCGATATCACACTGAGTCATGTACTTCTCAATCTGCTCATACTTAATGCGTGAGTGTGCTGAAGTCTGGTGCTCTGGGCAATGTCATGCCCCTTGGGTCTGCATGAACTGGAATTCTCTCCAACTCATACTTTATACTCTGGAAAATGGATCGTTTGGAACCCCAATGCAGACTACGAAAGATAAAACTCTGAAAGGGTCGCTGTGATAATAATTTATGATATTCAAGATTTTGTGGATGGGAACAGATGAAGATTAATCACCGAGAAAAGAAGACAGTGTTATGGTCATATTTATCTCCTCTAAATGACCCTTTTACCTTACATTGCTGAAATCATATTCATGTGAAGTGACAACTTCATTTTGTATCCATACGTATAGCCAAATAGAAATATAAAACTGCATGGATCTTAAAAAGAGACTTCTAAATAGAACAACCATCATTTAACTAGAATTTTCACTTTAATATTAAAATGTACCTAGCATTTCAGGTCCGACTGAAATAGTTATTATGGCTGAAGTCACATTTTTTATAAACTAATGTATGAATTCATGCCAGTCAAGACTAAAATGTTTGTGGATGTTTAATAGCTGACTCTAAAATATTTTTCTTACAATTGCTTCTGTGCTCAGAATATCTTGTGTTACGTCTATTCTGTCTTCATTCCAAGTATTTTGTTGAATTATGTTTGTATTAATTATTGTGCTATAAAATGATATGCAAACACACCAGGATTTGCAGGTCAATTGCTTACCTTATCTCATGGAAAATAGAAACAGCAAAAATTACTGTCATTATTCACCATATTGAAAAAAGAAGCAGTTGCAAAAAATTCAGCAGACTCCACTAAAACTATTAGTGAAACATCTTGATCAATAGAAAGTATGTGTTTTTTTCCAGCTTTTTAAGATCAACCTAAAATTACCTAATAGGATATTAGAATATAGGTTTTATCAGAAAATCCATATGGAGAGCTGTGTCCCATATGAAATCTGTAGTATATATTATTGTAATGCAGTTTGTATTCTTCCATTACTTACTTAAAGTTGTTACCTGGGACTTTGGGTTTTTTGGCAATGGGGCTAAGAACTTACAAGCAGGTAGTTGCTAAATGCTCCCTGTTCTGCACTATACTGATGTGTTCTGGCTCAGGCAGCAACGCTCCGGCTTCATCTGACCTCAAACCAACAGAGCAGCTCTTTCACTTCCGCTCTTCTCTGTCAATAGGACATCACTGTCGATGTCATGCTGATTGACAGCCAGCTTCCTGCAGTTAGGTTAAGAGTGACAATTTTTGCATGTTTTTCAGCACTTAAAGGAAAAATAATGTGACATGTTATGAATTTGCACTTCTAGAGATGCAGTAATACCATATTAGTTTATTGTTTAGGTTTTAATAACATTTTATAAACTTTTACATTATGTGGAGGTTTTTTTTACACTTTTAAAAATGTTTTAAACAGTTTTTCTTATGGCTCCGCTCCTCTGAAATCTGTCGTACATATACAGCAGATGTCAGGCTTGGTGGGGTAAATGATTACAAATGAAAAATAGTTATGTTTTGCATTATCTCACAAAGAAATATAATACTGACATGTGGGACAATCCCTTTAAGCAATGTAATGATTTATGTTATGTTAGCTGCTCAACCTTTCTCACCCAGACCATGTCTATGTCACCCTTGTTAGAGCTTTCTAGTGAGTAACATGCTAGCTGTACTAATAAATGTCAGGAGCACCATGATACTCTAAAGATCTATGAGCTCAGAGTCGTGAGGTTGGAGGTCAGAGTAGGATATTAGAAATGCATCTGATAGCTTTCACATCAATAGATTTGGATGTATGGGTTGAATAAAAAACCCCATAGGTGACAAAGTTTCCAGAAGTTGATTTTATTTTTGGAAATAAATATATGAAAGTTATTTCCCATAAAACTGCGATATGCAGGGGTTTAAAAAATACTACATTTTGTTCCTAGTTCTGAATCTTCTAGTTAAGTGTGCTGTCGCAGCTACTTTATCTAAGCCTTTAAAAGGGTTGTTTTATTAAAAGCTACTAGTGATGATTGAGAACTAAAATGCTCAATTGCTCAGTACTTGAATCAAGCAGGTCGGACGCTCGGACAGGCTTGACTTGAGTACAGAGTGGAAGTCAATGGGAAACTCAAGCATTTTTCCAGATGACCCTAACAAGAGGGCTGGGGGGGCAGGAAAATCACTGAAATGGATTGATTAATATGGACAATGCTACCAGGTATGCATCTTGTGAGATGTATGCATGCCTAGGACAGCCGTTTGACAGTGAATATGTGAATATGTCTGCGCTCGATGACAGCAAGTTACATGTTTGGAAGCCCAGATATTGGATCTAAATGTGCAGTTAGCAACACTCAGGAGCATTGCAAACCTGGAAAGGAGTTTGGAGCTCACTAAGCTTGCGCTGGCTGGGGCCAGTGATATGGAGGAGCATGGAGGTGGGAAAGATCAGAACAGAGAAGTACGTAGCTGGATAAATGTTACAAGAAGAGGTAGGGGGGAAAGTGCAAGAGGGCCCAGTCCTGATCTGGTACAACCTAGTAAATATCCCTGTTTGCTGATATTAGGAATGCTAGCCCAGGGCTGGGATCACTGCAGCAAGACGTTGCTCCTAGCAACCAGGAAGACGACTGCTGTAGGAAGGAAGAAAATAGGAGTGCAGCAAAGGCCAGACAGATGTTGGTGGTAGGGGACTCTATAATTAGGTGGACAGACAGGGTCATCTGCCGCTGAGACCATGAATGCCGAACAGTGTGTTGTCTGCTGGGTGCACGGGTTCAGCATATTGTGGATCGGATAGACAGATCGCTGGGTGGGGCTGGTGAAAACCCAGTGGTCATGGTACACATTGGTACCAATGACAAAGTTAGAGGTAGGAGGAAGGTCCTTAAAAATGATTACAGATAACTAGTAAAGAAGCTGAAGGCCAGGACCTCCAAGGTGGTGTATTCAGGAATACTGCCGGTGCCACATGCATCACTAGAAAGACAGCGGGAGCTTAGGGAGATAATTAACTGGCTTAGAAATTGGTGTAGGAAAGAAGGGTTTGGGTTCATGGATAACTGGGCCGACATCGCTGTCGGCTACAGGCTCTACCTTAAGGATGGGCTACATCTCAATGGGGAGGGTGCAGCTGTGCTTGGGGAAAAAATAGTCAAGAGGAGCTTTTAAACTAGGATCTGGGAGGAGGGAGGGTATTCATGCTAATAAGGGGATAGATAGAGTAGACAGGGAGAGTGGGACAGCAGGGGTTAATGAGGATCTAAGGGGGACTGGGATATGCAAGGAAAGTAGGGAGCTGAGTAGGAGTAACAAATGTGCTAATAGTATTAAATGTCTGCTGGCAAATGCAAGAAGGCTAGCAAACAAAATTAATGAACTGGAGACTCTTATGTCGGTCACAGAATATGATGTGGTGGGCATTACAGAAACCTGGCTGGATGAAAGCCATGACTGGGTGACAAACAGAGGGATATACTACATTTAGAAAGGACAGGAAAGACAAAAAAGGTTGAGGGGTGTGTATTTTCGCATGATCCAACTTAAAACCTGTGCTCAATGACGACATTCGGGGAGCTTTGACAATATAGAGTCAGTGTGGGTAAATGCACATAATGGAAATCTGTTAATTGGAGTTTGTTACAAACTTCCTAACATAGTTGAACAGGTAGAGGATGAAATGCTGCAACAAATTAAAAATACAACAAACAATAATAGGGTCCTTATTATAAGGGATTTTAACTATCCAGACATTCAATGGGACATAGAATCTTCCAGTTGTGCTAAAAGTTGCAAGTTCTTATCCACAGTTCAGGACAATTACCTTTATCAGCTGGTAGATGAACCAACCAGGAGAGGTAATCTGGTGGATCTGGTTCTGTCAAATAGACCAGATTCAATTTCAGATCTACAGGTCTGGGAGCATTTGGGAAGCACTGACCATAATATGGTAAGTTTCAATGTAATATTCAATAAAACATTTCAAAAAGGAAATGCAAAAACCTGGAACTTTAGGAAAGCTGATTTCAACAAATTAAGGGAAGAGCTTAATCATGTAGACTGGGACAACGTCATGGTACGGGGGGATACTGAACATAAATGGGGCATGTTTAAGGAAATACTACTAGAATCCTGTAGAAAATTTATACCCTCTGATAATAAAATGTCAAGGAATAAAAAGAAATCATTATGGATAAATAAAACAGTACAAAGTTTAATAAGACAAAAATCTTGAAGGCCGAGAATACAGAAATAGCATTTCAGGAGTATAAAAACTTAAATAAGAAATGTGAAAAAGAAATCAAGCTATCAAATTTATCTACAGAGAAACAAATCGCCAGCAACATTAAAATAAATCCCAAAATTTTTTATAAATATATCAATGCCAAAAAGAAAAAAACAGATGGTATCGACCCCTAAAAAGACGATAATAACAAGATAATTATAGAGAACAAAGAAAAGGCTGATATATTAAACAGGCATTTTTCATCCATGTTCACCAACGAACTGTCTGTTCCAGGGATCTTTCAATAGGGCAAAAATCAAAGTTCACCACCTGATATAACTAGTTTAACACAAAAAGAAGTAAGCCTGCATCTGAGCAAATTAAACATTGACAAATCCCCCGGCGCAGATGGTATTCATCCACGGATAATGAGGAAATTGAGCTCAGTAATTGACAGACTGCTGTATCTCATATTCTTAGACTCTCTTATAACAGGGGTAGTGACACAGGATTGGAAGATAGCTGATGTGGTATATTTAAGAAAGGTAAGAAGGTGGATCCAGGTAACTACCGTCCAGTAAGACTGACATTGGTAGTGTGCAAAGTTTTTGAGGGCATCATAAGAGATGACCTGCAGAGAATAATATAATAAATGATAATCAGCATGGATTCATGAAAAATAGGTCGTGTCTAACGTGTCTATGAGGAGGTAAGCGCAAATCTGGATGTTGGTAATGCAGCTGATGTGATTTATCTGGACTTTGCAAAGGCATTTGATACTGTACCACATAACAGCCTTTTACTGAAGCTACAGAAGCAAGGATTGGGGGAACTACTGTATATGCAGATGGGTAAGGAATAGGCTAAATGATAGGAAACAAAGAGTCATCATAAATGTTACAATGTTACATTCTCTATATGGGGTACAGTCAGCAGTGGGGTGCCGCAGGGATCTGTGCTAAGACCGATTCTTTTTAACCTCTTTGTTATTGACCTTGGAGATGGGATTGAGAGTAAAGCGTCAGTCTTTGCTGGTGATGACACCAAACTATGTAGGATATTAAAATCTGATCTTGACATTACGATATTGCAGAAAGATCTGGATAAGATGACTGAATGGGCAAACACTTGGCAGATGAGGTTTAATGTAGATAAACGTAGAGTAACGCACCTAGGACGGAGTAATTCTATTGCTGCATATATGGGAGTATACTCGGGACTACAGAACAGGAGAAGGACCTGGGTGTTCTGGTTACAAGTAAGCTGAGCAGCGGTACTTAATGTCAAGCAGAAGCCGCAAAAGTAAACCAGATTTTAGGATGTATAAAAAGAGAAATAAAATCCCACGATCCCAATGTACTGTTACCCTTTTATAAATCACTTGCCACATCTAGAATATGGGATCCAGTTTTGGGCTCCACATTTTAAAAATTATATTCAAAAGTTAGAGTCAGTTCAAAAGCGGGCAACTAGATTATTACAAGGGATGGAAGGCTTCTCATATGATGACAGGTTGAAAAAGTTGAGCTTGTTTAGCTTAGAAAAAAGATGCCTCAGAGGGGGATCTCATTTACATATATAAATATATGTGGGGTCAGTACAAAGGACTAGCACATGACTTATTCCTTCCAAAGAGCATACGAAGGACCAGCGGGCACTCATTACGGGTGGAAGAAAGGCGATTCAAGCACCTAAACAGGAAAGGGTTCTTTACAGTCAGAGAAGTCAGACTGTGGAATGCCCGACCACTAGAGGTAGTGATGGCCGACACTATAACAGCTTTCAAAAAAGGGCTGGATGATTTAATCCATACACATAACATTGTGGGTTACAATTAAATTAGACAAAATATACAATTGGGGGAGAAAGGTTTAAATTGATGGACCTAGGTCTTTATTCAACCTACGTTACTATGTTATTATGATACAGTGCTCAAATGGAATGGGAACAGCATGGAGAAGATACCTGGACACATCTCTAACTCTCAGATCGCTCCTGGAAACAATGTTATCAGAGTATTACTCCACTTTTACGGACTGACAATAAAACATTCAAAACCTAAGAAAAATTGGATTTTACAGGAAAAAATGTTAGGAAACATTCTTTCCTGTATAATGATTTTATACGTTTTGTTGACCTGCTAGAGATGGGTCATTTCTAGTGAGGCTTTCCCCTTCAGGCCTTTTTGGATTAGACAACATACCCTTCCCAGGTCATTCAACTCCATTTGTGGTTATTTAAAACTAGATCATACAATCATAGAATGTTAGACCAAGAAGGGACCTCCAGGGTCATCGCATCCAACCCCTTGCTCAATGCAGGATTCATTAAACCATCTCAGACAGATGTCTGTCCAGCCTGTTTGAAGACTTCCATTGAAGGAGAACTTGCCACCTCTCGCGGAAGTGCTCATTGATCACCCTCACGGTCAAAAAGTTTTAACTAACATCTAATCTGTATCTTCTCCCTTTCAGTTTCATTCATTGCTTCCCGTGTTTCCATGTGCAAATAAGAATAAAGATGATCCCTCCTTACGGTGACATCCCTTCAGATATTTGTAGACAGCTATTAAGTCTCCTCTTAGCCTTCTTTTTTGCAAGCTAAACATTCCCAGATCCTTTAACTGTTCCTCGTAGGACATACTTTGCTGTCCGCTCACCATCCTGGTAGCTCTTCTCTGAACTTGCTCCAGTTTTCAATGTCTTTTTTTTAAATGTGGTGCCCAGAACTGGACACAGTATTCCAGATGACCAAGGAGGAGTAGAGGGGGATAATTACTTCACATGATCTAGACTCTATACTTCTCTTAATACATCCCAGAAATGTGTTTGCCTACTTTGCTGCTGCATCACACTGTTGACTCATGTGCAGTCTGTGACCTATTAGTATACCCAAGTCTTTTTCACATATGCTGTTGCTTAGTTCTATTCCTCCCATTCTGTAGATTTAATTTTTGTTTTTCTTGCCCAGATGTAGAATCTTGCATTTCTCCCTGTTAAATACCATTCTATTAGTTGCTGCCCATTGTTCAAGATTATCTAGTTCTAGACATTAAATCATGTCATGAACACTCTAGCTTAATAGCAGACCTGTGTGGTTTTGTCAGTCCTGATGAAGAGGTTTGAAAATCTTGAAACGCGTTTACAAAAAAAACGTATTCATACCTCATCTCTTCTTAGATCATACTTTGGATTTTTGGCAGCGCAGATTCTGAATCACCACATTCCCTAATTAATTGCATCAGCCTGTGGAGGAGATACAGGGCCGTAGGCACTATATGCGCTGAGATGTATGGGAGAGCACAATGGGAGTGCGCACTGATGTAGAAAGTAGAGGAGGCTCAGATGAATGCACGTCAGGAAGTGCGTCATAGCAGGGGAGCACATTACAAAGGGGCATGTTGCAAACAGCCTTGTAGTAAACAGGGAGCATGCCAGACTGGAAACGCATATGTCCCAACCATCCCGGAGTCAGCGGGACTGTCCAAATTTGAGGGCTCAGTCCTGCCACATCAGGGCTCTTGTCCTGGCTTCTAATACTCACCTCTCTCTGATGTCATCACCCCTCCATTGCTCCTCCTTTGGCATTTCTGCTCAGTGAAGAAATTAAAATATATTATTCACCCCTCTCCTGTGATTGGGTCTCCCAGGACTTGAACTCACATCACCATTCTGAGTTGCAACTCTATCTATGAGCTGCAGCTCATAACAATGCCGATAGGAGTATTTGGTAATCTTGAACTGTATTGCAGGCAATGAACACAGAATCAGATTAAAGGTCCATAAATACATTGTATATAACAATGTATTTCTATGTTCCCTGTATCCTAGAGGTGAAGAAAAAGTCAGATTTTTTGTTCCTATGAAACTACTAAAAATAATAAAAAGCAATTACAAAAATGTGATTTCTTTCTTTGTGAGTCTCACAGATATTTGAACCCACAACCTTCAACATTACAGGCAGGAGCTAAAGCAATTGAGCCACAGGCTCTGGTAATGTAACAGGAAGAATTTTGTGTACTTGATCTGTATATCAGGCTCTGACTTCACAGGCAGATTATGCTGCATATTTTCTGCTGCTCTTTTTGCACAGAAATTCTGCTGTGTTTAACAGTCCAAGCAAAGTGGATGTGATTTCATGAAAACTGCTTCCACTATGCGTCTAAAGACATTGCTGAACTGTGCGATTTTGCTGCTTTTTTTTCTCTTGTCTTCTATGTGGAACCTAAAAAATAAAAACATGTAAATGTAACACCTGCACAGGGAACTGTCAGGGCAGCTACTGGTATACTGGAACTTACAGACACTAAGAAGAGCTTTGCAGCTGCTGTTAAACAGGGACCTACAGACATTAACCGCTTTTCCCCTGAGCTGCAGTGGACTACAATTCCCAGGGACCCTTGTTTCAGTCAGATAACACAGACTGGAAGGATAGAAGGAGAGAGTGGATTGGATGAGGAGGGACTTGGGGGAGGGAGCTAGGCAGGAAGTGAAAGTAAAAGTTCAGAGGAAAAAGAGCGTGGTAGCTTGCTGTGAGAGACGGAGCGCTGTGGATTTGCCTTCCTCTACGCTGCAGAGTGTGGCTGCCCCCTCTGAGATACCCTCGCTGCTGGAGAGAGCGCGGTCTTGTCACCCTCTGAAACAACTTACATCAAGGACTCGGAGAGTTCTACCGGCACTCCCACCGTATAAAGGTCTGAATCCTGCCGCCCCCAGCTGGTGTCCAGAGAACCATCCGACCATTTGAGACACACAGTGAGTGCCCTTCTGAGGCTTGTGGTTCTACCAGCGCTATTTACAGTGAGTACATTACAACTCAGACTATTGACATTAATATTCATCTAAGTGCACCAACTGTTCTGATTTGCTCGCCAACATCCGCGGCAACTGGGCCCCAACGTTTGGACTGAGTTAAAACAAAAAAGGAAAATTTGTTACGTTATATTTGCAGGGTCAGAGTAGAAGTAGATTGTGATGTGTATATGACTTTTATAGAGCACCGTTACTTGTATTGTATGTTATTCCTTTACACCCACCTCAATTCTGCTGCATAGCAATAAACCTGTTAAACGGTTTTTCTCCTGTTCCCTGTGAGTGTGTACTAAGCTGTGGCAGGGGCTTCCCGAATCAGCCCCTGGCAGAAGATAACAGTCCTTCTGCAGTCTCAGAGAGAGAGCTCCTATCAAGATTCGGGTGGAGGCACTGCGCCCTAGAGAGGTGAGACTCCCCATAACACCCAGTGTACCTTGGTAGCCCTAAAGGGGTGTTACAGTGGGGGCACTGCTGAGATCCAGAACTAACACAGGTGTATTTACTATGGAGACTTTAACAGAGCAATAAGTGTATTTGTGGTGTGAAGAGATGGATGTTACAGCTAAACAAAGCTTTGCAGTGAGTGGTGAGCTCTGTGATGCGTCTGATGAAGAGATACTGAAAATAGTTAACTGACTCACTGAACTTGCCCACCCTAAAGTGGTGGACCGCAGGAAGGAAAAGGGACAGTTAACCACAGCCCTGATCTCAACCGGGCAGGTCTTGAGGAAAGAATACTTCTCATCCATGGTAGCCGTGTCCCCAGAGTATGGTCGACAATGGAAGATCACTTGGCCTACTGAGTCCGAAGTTGAGACCCGGCAACAGGAATCAACCGCTCAGCCTAGAAAGACTAGTATATGTCCGCCCTCTACTCCACTTAGAGTCAGTCCTGAAGAGACAGTGGCCCCTGCTGATGTGCTTATGACAGCTATGGAAAAGTTAGTCAGTCAGTTTGCAAAGATGCAGCCAGAAGGAAACTACCGTCGTCTAAGAACTTTCTCGGGTGCCCTCCCCACCCCTGCTGGAGAAGAAGGATATGATACTTGGAGGGATGTCACTTTACTGTGCTTAGAAGAGTGGCAGTGCACTGATGCAGTAAAGAAGCAGAGAATAGTAGAAAGTTTGAAGGGTACTGCTATGGAAGTGGTGCAGGCTGCTTGGCGGAGCAAGCCACTAGCAACTTATCAAGATTATATGAGTGCTTTAGAAGATGCTTTTGGATCCCCTGAAGATGCTACTGATCTACTCTATAAACTCCATACCACCTACCATCAGCCAGATGAGAAGATGTCCGACTATCTATACCGACAAGATAAGCTGGTTCATAGAATAGTATCTAAAGGTGGAGTCAGCCCTAAAGAAGTTGATCAGTGTCGTCTGGAACAAGTACTCAGAGGAGCTCTCACTCATAATCCAATTGCCTAGCGGATGAGGTCTTGTGATAGAGAGAAGATTCCTGCTTCTTTTCATGAGTTGCTTAAGGAAGTTCGTAAGGAGGAGGTTATTTTGGCCGCAAGAGAGAAGACATCCCCTCGGGTGACTACTGTTGCCCTGAAGTCAGCAGCCAACTGCCGAGAGAAGGAACTGTTGAAAGTCATCGAGAAACAGGGGGAGCAGATTACACAATTGTTAAGTGCCCAGGCCAAGACAATACAGCGGTTACAAAGTGCTGCGGAGGTAGCCGAGAAGCAAACCCTGGCTTCAGGAAGCGAGAATGATGACCTCTGTAGAGTAGAGAGTAGGAAACCAGAAGGGTGCTTTATCTGTGGGAGTCCAGGCCATATAGCTCGTCAGTGTCTGAAGAGGTGGGGCTCAAAGAACTTTTCACATCTTCCCCATCACACTCAGAGACAGTTGGGAAACGGGAAAGGGAGCCAGTAGAACCCCATACCAAGCCCCCATCAGCAACTAAGACCTACTCTACCGCCCCATCCTATAGTGCCTCATCGAAAACACTGCCTGGTGGTTTAGTGGGACCAGCCCCACATGTTCCCACATATACAAATGGTCAACCTTGTACAGTATTGCTGGATAGCGAGTCTCAAGTGTCGATCATCTTCGAAGGATGGTATAAGAGATATTTATCCAACGTGCCTCTGAAACCGTTGTCTGGACTCGTGGTGTGGGGACTGAGTGAACACAGCTACCCCTACAGAGGGTACGTATCCGTGACACTACGATTCCCAAAGACTGTTGTTGGAGTGGATAAAGAGATACCCATCATAGCGCTAATCTGCCCGGAGGCAGAGGCAGATGAGAGACCAACACCTGTCATAGTGGGAACAAATGCCAACATCTTCCGTACGTTAGCTCAGTGGTGTCGGGAGGTTGGGGGAGAAAATTACTCGCAGACCCTATCCATCCACCCAGTCTGTCTGGAAGCCTATGTGAGAACGGAGGAGGAGAAGAGGAAACTACAGCCTGAAAGCTTTGACCCTTGTTTTGAAGGAAGTGAGCTGAAAGGAGAAGAGAGGGGGCTGGTCATCGACGGCATGATGATGCAGGGGGCAGCTTTCTCTTTAGGCGAACGGGACATGGGCCTCGCCCAAGGAGTAGAGCATCGCATTCGGTTGAAGGATCAAAAGCCCTTCCAAGAGAGATCCCGAAGATTGGCCCCGGCGGATATCGAAGATGTCAGGCAGCATCTACGCGGTATGTTAGACACAGGAGTCATCATAGAGTCTAGTGGCCCCTATGCTTCACCCATCGTGATAGCTCGAAAAAAAAATGGAGCTATTCGGATGTGTGTGGATTATCGTACCTTGAACAAACGTACGGTCCCTGACCAGTACACTGTGCCCCGAATCGATGAAGCTTTGGATTGCCTGCAAGGGAGCCAATGGTTTTCTGTGTTAGATCTCCGGAGTGGCTACTATCAGATACCCATGTCAAAACAAGATCAAGAGAAGACCGCTTTTATCTGTCCCATTGGGTTCTTCGAGTTTCAGAGACTGCCTCAAGGACTGACAGGTGCTCCGGCCACTTTTCAGAGATGTATGGACAAAGTAGTGGGGGACATGCACTTACGTGAGGTCCTGGTTTATCTAGATGATCTTATTATTTTTGGTAAGACTCTGGAAGAACACAACCAGCGGTTGTTCAAGGTGCTGGATCGGTTGAAGGAGGCTGTGTTGAAGTTGTCCCTTGACAAGTGCCGGATTTGCCAGACGACTGTGAAATATGAGGGGCACATAGTCAGCAGAGAAGGAATTTCCACCGACCACGCCAAAGTGGAGGCTGTTGTAAACTGGCCTAAGCCCACCAAACTGAGGGAGCTTAGGTCCTTTTTAGGATTTTGTGGATATTACCGAAGATTTGTACCGCAGTAGTCTTGGATTGCGAAGCTGTTAATTGCCCTTACCCAGGGGTATCCCCCTTCCGAGAGGACAGCCCACTCCTCAAGGTCAGGAAAGAGGGTCTACTTCCGAGTTAATGAATTTTTGGGAAAAGATGGACACCTGTATGCGATGAGGCATTCGAGAAACAGAAGTCATGTTTGACCCAAACTCCAGTGTTGGCCTATGCAGACCCCAGTAAACCATATGTGTTACATGTAGATGCTTCTCTCGACGGACTAGGAGGGATTATCTATCAGGACCATGATGGCTGTCTGCGTCCCGTTTACTACATTAGTCGAGGATTGACTCCCAGTGAATGCAACTACCCTGCTCACAAACTGGAGTTTCTGGCTTTGAAATGGACTGTAGTGGACACGCTGTATGACTACCTCTATGGGGTACACTTCGTGGTTCATACCGACAACAATCCATTAACCTACATGAGAACCACAGCAAAACTGGATGCCACGGGGTACCGGTGGCTTGCCGCACTCTCTTTGTACGATTTCAGCTTAAAATATCGACCAGGGATCAGTAACATTGATGCAAACACACTCTCTCGCCTGCCTAGGGAACCCTTAAATGAGGAAGAAGAAGGAGGATGGATAGAGGTCCCTGCCCCTGAGGTGAAGACTCTGTGCCATAGACATCAAACTAATGCACTCCCTATGCAGTGCTGTGCTAAATTCTTAGGAGTATCCAGTGAATCGCTCCCGTTGTTGTACTGCCGAGTGACAAATGTAACCCCAGACTCTCTCCCTCAACTGACTCGTAATCAAGTCAGAAAGGCGCAGCAGGAGGATCGGTCGGTGGGGGTAGTCCAATGGTGGGTTAAGAGGGGCTGGAGGCCCGAAAAGAATGCATTAAGAACAGAGGAGTCTGTCCTGCTGACTCGGCAGCTAGAGTCTCCAGTAGTAAGAAATGGACTACTATACCGGGAGGCAAACCGCCAGAAGGGAGGAGTCCACAGACAGCTGGTGTTACCTACCCGATTTCGGAGGATGGTCATGAAATTCCTGCATGATGATCATGGACATCTTGGCATCGAAAAGACCATGAGTCTTGTGGCCGACCGATTTTACTGGCCTCGGATGGAAGCGGATATTGAAGAATACTGCAAATCATGCTCCCGGTGTGTGTTGAGAAAAACTTTGCCTTTGAGAACAGCCCCCCTTGTGAACATTACCAGTGATGGTCCACTTGAGCTAGTGTGCATTGATTTCCTCTCCATCGAGCCTGATGAAAGCAATGTCAGTAATGTGTTAGTGGTCACTGACCATTTCACCCGATATGCCCAAGCCTACCCCACTAAAGATCAAAGGGCAATTACTGTGGCAAAAACACTATGGGAGAAGTTCTTCGTACATTACGGGCTGCCAGCCCGCATCCATACCGATCTAGGAAGAGATTTCGAAAGTAGACTAATCAAGGAGCTATGTGTAGCATCGGCGTCTCTGCCCCCTGCTAGGCAGAGACGCCGTCCCTCTCACCTTCCTGTTCAGCGCACGGCGTCCTCCAGCGCTCCTTCCCTCGCTGCTGCCGGCGTGCGCTCCTTCCCGGGCACTGCGCGCGCCGTCCTAAGGAGTCCCCGGCCAATAGCCGAAGGACTTCCCATATATAAGGCACCTCCTCCAAAATGGAGGCGCCCGAGCAAAGTTGTTGCAAAGAATACTCACCTCTGCTTCAGCCCTCAGGTCCCGTTGCCAGCCTGACTACCAGTCCTGTCTGCCTGCTTGTCTTCTCTTCAGCCCGACAGTCTGTCTCCTGCATCCGCCAGTCTGTCTATGGGCAAGTCCACCTGCGGACCAGGAAGCACCTGCCAGTTACCTGCCTGCTACCTTCCGTACCTGCTAGCCCGCTCACCTGGGAGCGCTCACCTGCTACCCACCTGCTAGCCTACCTGGAGGCTCCGCCGTCACTTGCCGTGACCACCTGCCTGCCAGCCAAGAGACTCTTACCTGCTCTGCCGTCACTTCCCGTGACCACCTGCCTGCCTGCCAAGAGACTCTTACCCGTTCTGCCTTCACTTCCCGTGACCATCTGCCTGCCAGCCAAGAGACTTTTACCCGCTCAGCCGTCACTTGCCGTGACCACCTGCCTGCCAGCCAAGAGACTCTTACCTGCTCTTCCGTCACTTCCCGTGACCACCCGCCTACTCACCCAGAGACTGCTACCTACCTGTTGTGTCCACCCGCTACTCTGGTCAGTCCCAGCTACCTGACCCGTGGGAGCCACCTGCTCTATTACAAGGTCGACCCCAGAATAACACCTGGCCCTCGGGGTCCCTACTTGTTCCAAGGCACAGAGGTTCCACCACCCGGCCCCGTTACTGTTTGCTCGGGCCATGGAATCCGGTGGCGCCCAAGCTCCATCGCTCTCTGACCTATACCATGAAGTCTCCCGTCAGAGATCCCAACAGGAGACCATCCTGAACCATCTGCGGAATGTCAATTCCCGCCTGGACACACTGACTACTCCATCGGCATCCGCCGCGAATCGCACGACTTCCGTCATGGCAGCGCCGTTGCCCACCTATACCATGGCATCCAGCCCCAACCCCCGGCTCTCTGCACCGCCTCGTTTTGGTGGAGACCCCGCTTTGGCTCGAGGTTTCATAAACCAGTGCACCCTGCTCTTTGAACTCTTGGCACATCACTTTACCTCCGACCGGGCCAAAGTGGCATTCATCATGTCCCCTCTCACTGGGGAAGCACTGGCTTGGCTAAATCCCCTGTGGGAGAGAGGGGATCCCCTGGTATCCAACTTGTCAGCTTTCCTCACAGCTTTCTGGAAAGTCTTCGATGAACCAGGACGAAAGACCTCATCGGCCTCTTCTCTGCTACGTCTCCGCCAAGGGAGTCTCACCGTGGGCCAATATGCCATACGGATCCGTACCCTCGCTTCTGAGCTTGCCTGGGATAACGAGGCCCTGCTGTCTGTCTTCTGGGAGGGTCTTTCCGGTCGGATTAAAGATGAACTTGCCGGTCGGGACATCCCTACCACCCTGGACGACCTGGTGTCACTTGCTACCCAGATTGACTTCCGGTTCCAGGAACGTACCAAGGAAACCACCTGTGAGAGAAGGTTTCCCCGCCTTGCTCCTAACTTCCAGAGACCTGTCTCTTCTTCAGCCACTCCCCGGGCGCACTCACCCGAGCCCATGCTGGTCAACCAGACCAAGTTGGTCAAATCCCGCCAGGAGTCACACCGGGCCGAGGGGAGCTGTTTCTATTGTGGCAGCAAGGAGCACCTGATCCGTTCCTGCCCGGAGAGGCCGGGAAATGCCGGTGTCTAGGATCGCTCGGAGAGGTCGTCCTAGACAAAAGTAAGTCCTCTCCCTCCCTGACTTTGTCTGTCTCTTTCTCTTGGGGAGAGGTTCGGCACTTTGAAATCGCCCACCTGGACTCTGGAGCTGCTGGGAACCTCATCTCCCAGTCCTTGGTAGAGAGATACCGTATTCCCACCAAGCCTCTCACTGAACCTTTGTCAGTTGCCTCCGTGGATGGAGGACTCCTTCCAGTGCCCATCCTGCTCGTCACTGAACCCTTAACTCTGCAGGTGGGAATGCTGCACTCAGAGAAGATCTTCTTCCATGTGCTATCCGGACTCTCTCACTCCCTGTTGCTAGGTCTACCTTGGCTCCAGACACATGAACCCGTATTGAACTGGCGATCCGGTGAAGTTCTCCGGTGGGGTCAAGTCTGCCATAAGACCTGCCTGGTTCCGGTCCGCCCAGCTCGCCCTCCGCCTACTCCAGCTAATCTACCCGGTCTCCCGGCTCCATACTGGCCCTATGCGGACGTCTTCGGTAAAAAGGAAGCAGAGACGTTGCCACCCCATAGGCCATATGACTGCCAGATCGACCTGGTACCTGGCGCCACTCCTCCCCGTGAGCGTATCTACCCGTTGTCTGCGGTCGAAACCCGGGCCATGTCTGAATACATTGAAGAAAATCTGGCTAGGGGATTTATCTGAAAATCTACCTCCCCGGCTGGAACCGGATTCTTCTTTGTCAAAAAGAAAGAAGGCTCACTACGTCCCTGTATTGACTACAGAGGACTCAATCAAATCACTGTAAAAAAACAAATACCCCCTGCCGCTCATCTCCGAGTTGTTTGACCGTCTCAAGGGCACCATGATCTTCTCCAAGTTGGATCTACGAGGAGCATATAACCTGGTCCGTATCCGTCAAGGAGACGAGAGGAAGACAGCATTCAATACCCGGGACGGTCACTATGAGTACCTTGTGATGCCCTTCGGTCTCTGTAATGCTCCCGCTGTCTTTCAAGAACTGGTCAACGACATCTTCCGTGACCTCCTGTACTCCTGCGTAGTGGTATACCTGGACGATATCTTGGTCTTATCTCCGGATCTCCCCACACACCGGAGGGATGTTCGTCGGGTCCTGCTTAGGCTTCGGCAGAACCACCTCTATGCCAAATACGAGAAGTGCCTCTTCGACCAGACCTCCCTTCCATTCTTGGGCTATGTTATCTCCCAGACAGGTCTGCAAATGGATCCTGAGAAGCTCTCTACTATCCTAAAATGGCCCCGTCCAGAGGGATTGAAGGCGATACAGCGATTCCTGGGCTTCGCCAATTACTATCGTCTTTTCATCCCACACTTCTCGTCCCGGACTGCTCCCATATCTGCGCTTACCCGTAAGGGGGCAAATCCCAAGGTATGGTCGCCTGAAGCCGAGGAGGCCTTCCTTTCCTTAAAGAGAGCCTTCGCCTCTGCCCCCATCCTGCACCGTCCGGACTGCAATAAACAATTCTACCTGGAGGTTGATGCCTCCTCCTCCAGAGCCAGAGCGGTACTCACCCAAAAATCTTCTACCGGGAGAATGGTAACCTGCGGCTTCTTCTCCAAAATCTTCTCCTTGTCTGAGTGCAACTACTCCATAGGAGACCGTGAATTGCTAGCCATCAAATTGGCACTGGGGGAGTGGCGCTATCTGCTTGAAGGGGCTCTTTACCCGGTGATCATCTACACGGATCACAAAAACCTGGCATATCTCCAAAATGCCCAGAGACTTAATCCTCGCCAGGCCCGGTGGACGTTGTTTATTGCCCGCTTCGACTTCATACTTCATTTCCGCCCGGCGGACAAGAACGTCAAAGCTGATGCCTTGTCCCGGACCTTCCTGTCCTCCGATCAAGAGGAGGAGCCTACGCACATCATTGACCCCTTCAAGGTGATGTATGTGGCCCCCTTGGATCTGACTCGTCTTCCACCCGGTAAGACGTTTGTAGCAGTACCAGATCGGAAGAGGGTCCTTCGCTGGGGACATTCTTCTAAACTAGCTGGCCATGCTGGCCAAAAGAAGACCTTTCAGCTCATTACCCGGCATTACTGGTGGCCTACCCTGCGTAAGGACGTTGTAGACTTCGTTGAGGCCTGTTCATCCTGTGCTCGTAACAAAGTTCCCAGACATCTACCAGCTGGCCATCTCCTGCCCCTTTCCGTACCTGCTGCTCCATGCCAGCACATTGCTATGGACTTTATCACCGATCTTCCTGTTTCTGCCGGTTGTACAGTCATTTGGGTGGTCGCTGATCGCTTTTCTAAAATGGCCCACTTCATTCCCCTGCCTGGTCTCCCATCTGCACCCGAGCTGGCTAAAGACTTTATCCGCCACATCTTCCGTCTCCATGGCCTACCCCTCCACATCGTGTCGGATCGTGGGGTTCAGTTCACCTCACGCTTCTGGAGAGCCACATGTAAGCTGCTAGACGTCACTCTGGATTTCTCCTCCGCTTACCACCCACAGTCCAATGGTCAAGTGGAGCGGATCAATCAGATCCTTACCAGCTACCTCCGGCACTTCGTTAATGCCCACCATTCTGATTGGGTGGATCTCCTACCATGGGCCGAATTCTCTTATAATAACCATGAGAGCGAATCCTCTTCCAAGTCCCCGTTCTTTATTGTCGGTGGCCAACATCCCCGGATTCCAGTTCCCATCTCCGCTTCTGTGGACAACCCTGCCGCGGAGTCTGTTGTCAGCGAATTTTCTACTATTTGGGAGAGTACCAGGTCTGCCCTTCTTCAGTCCGCCGAGCGGATGAAGAGATATGCTGATAAAAGACGTCTGGATCTGCCTCAATTCCGTCCAGGAGACAAGGTTTGGCTTTCTTCCAAACATGTGCGGCTCAAAGTACCCTCCTACAAGTTGGGTCCTCGATTCATCGGACCCTTCGAAGTCCTCAGGCAAATTAACCCAGTGGCCTACAAATTAAAACTCCCGGCCACCCTACGCATTCCCAACTCCTTCCACGTACCCCTCCTCAAACCCGTTGTCCTTAACACTTTTTCCGACAATCCAGGTGCTCCTCCTACTCCGGTTTCTGCTGAGGACGTCTTTGAAGTGGAGGGTATCCTAGCTACCAAGAGGGTAAGAGGGAGAACCTTTTTTCTGGTGGATTGGAAGGGGTTTGGTCCTGAGGAAAGAACTTGGGAACCCAGGGAGAACATCAACGCTCCACTTCTCCTTGAGAAATTTCTCTCTGGCCTAAAAAAGGGGGGGGCCTAAAGGGGGGAGGGTACTGTAGCATCGGCGTCTCTGCCCCCTGCTAGGCAGAGACGCCATCCCTCTCACCTTCCTGTTCAGTGCACGGCGTCCTCCAGCGCCCCTTTCCTCACTGCTGCCGGCGCTCGCTCCTTCCCGGGCACTGTGCTTAGGGCGCGCGCGCGCTCCCCCTCTCTTAAAGGGACTGCGCGCGCCGTCCTAAGGAGTCCCCGGCCAATAGCCGGAGGACTTCCCATATATAAGGCACCTCCTCCAAAATGGAGGTGCCCGAGCAAAGTTGTTGCAAAGCATACTCACCTCTGCTTCAGCCCTCAGGTCCCGTTGCCAGCCTGACTACCAGTCCTGTCTGCCTGCTTGTCTTCTCTTCAGCCCGACAGTCTGTCTCCTGCATCCGCCAGTCTGTCTATGGGCAAGTCCACCTGAGGACCAGGAAGCACCTCCCAGTTACCTGCCTGCTACCTGCCGTACATGCTAGCCCGCTCACCTGGGAGCGCTCACCTGCTATCCGCCTGCTAGCCTACCTGGAGGCTCCGCCGTCACTTGCCGTGACCACCTGCCTGCCAGCCAAGAGACTCTTACCTGCTCTGCCGTCACTTCCCGTGACCACCTGCCTGCCTGCCAAGAGACTCTTACCCGTTCTGCCGTCACTTCCCGTGACCATCTGCCTGCCAGCCAAGAGACTTTTACCCGCTCAGCAGTCACTTGCCGTGACCACCTGCCTGCCAGCCAAGAGACTCTTACCTGCTCTTCCGTCACTTCCCGTGACCACCTGCCTACTCACCCAGAGACTGCTACCTACCTGTTGTGTCCACCCGCTACTCCGGTCAGTCCCAGCTATCTGACCCGTGGGAGCCACCTGCTCTATTATAAGGTCATCCCCAGAATAACACCTGCCCCTCGGGGTCCCTCCTTGTTCCAAGGCACAGAAGTTCCACCACCCGGCCCCGTTAAACTATGCGCCATCTGTGGGATCAAGAAATCCAGAACCACACCATAACACCCCCAAGGGGACCCCCAACCTGAGAGGTTCAACCGTACCCTTCTGAACATGTTAGGCACTTTGGATCCCAGGAAGAAGGGACACTGGAGCAGGCATGTGAGTCAGTTGGTTCATGCCTACAATTGCATCACAAATGAGTCAACTGGATACTCGCCTTATTTCCTCATGTTTGGAAGAAAAGCCCGGCTACCAGTGGATATTAGTTTTGGGACCTCCTTTGACAGTTCTAATGGGAAGACCTACTTAAAATATGTGTCCCAGCTACAAGAAGATTTGAAAAAAGCTTACAGATTGGCAGAGCAGGCCTCTGGTTGGTCAGGGAAGCGCAATAAGACTCACTATGACTGTAGAGTTCGAGAACAAGTTTTACTGCCTGGAGATAGAGTCCTTATCCAACTTCTGGGCCTTCCTGGGAAGCACAAGCTTGCTGATCGGTGGTGTCCTGACCCTTATGTGGTGATGGAGAAGCTGCCCGGTGTCCCGGCCTACAGAGTGAAGCCCGAGAAAGGTTTTTACAGCTCCGCCCCCTATCATCGACACCATCTGTTGCCTGTGGGAGAAAACATCCCTTTACCACCATTGCCAACCCAAGGAGGTCATACAACCCTTCCGTGCAATAGGAGAAGTCGTAGGTGTAAACAACCACCCCAGCCTGGGGTTGCCTCAGGGGGAAGTGACAGCGAGTCTGTGGATGAATGGGGACCAGACAGTCAATGGAGCTACAGATGGACCGAGGACCCATGCCCCAAAGGCGTGGACCCTGTAAACCAGACTCCTGAAGTGGAAACACGAAAAAAGGACATTTGTCAGGAGGCGAGTGCGCTCTACCCACAATTGGGGGCTGAGGAGGGGGCCCCCTCGTTACACACTCGTCCCAAACGGGACACTAGGCTACCCATGATGCTGACCTATGATAGAATGGGACATACCACTGAGGTGCCAAGGCTGATACAACCTAATTCAAATTCTGTTTGGCCTTATTTCCGGGTATCTCCCATGTGTCCAGGTGGTGATTTGTGTGCATGTAAATTTGGTATTAGTCAGGATGCCTTAACCCCCATTCATGTTTCAGGCGGTGAGTCCTCATGTCGTGATGGGACACTTTCAATGACTCATCAGGGGGAGAATGTAACACCTGCACAGGGAACTGTCAGGGCAGCTACTGGTATACTGGAACGTACAGACACTAAGAAGAGCTTTGCAGCTGCTGTTAAACAGGGACCTACAGACATTAACCGTTTTTCCCCTGAGCTGCAGTGGACTACAATTCCTAGGGACCCTTGTTTCAGTCAGATAACACAGACTGGAAGGATAGAAGGAGAGAGTGGATTGGATGAGGAGGGACTTGGGGGAGGGAGCTGGGCAGGAAGTGAAAGTAAAAGTTCAGAGGAAAAGGAGCGTGGTAGCTTGTTGGGAGAGACGGAGCGCTGTGGATTTGCCTTCCTCTATGCTGCAGAGTGTGGCTGCCCCCTCTGAGATACCCTCGCTGCTGGATAGAGCATGGTCTTGTTACCCTCTGAAGCAAGTTACATCAAGGACTCGGAGAGTTCTACCGGCACTCCCACCGTATAAAGGCCTGAATCCTGCTGCCCCCAGCTGGTGTCCAGAGAACCATCCGACCATTTGAGACACACAGTGAGTGCCCTTCTGAGGCTTGTGGTTCTACCAGCGCTATTTACAGTGAGTACATTACAACTCAGACTATTGACATTAATATTCATCTAAGTGCACCAACTGTTCTGATTTGCTCGCCAACATCCGCGGCAACTGGGCCCCAACATTTGGACTGAGTTAAAACAAAAAAGGAAAACCTGTTACGTTATATTTGCAGGGTGAGAGTAGAAGTAGATTGTGATGTGTATATGACTTTTATAGAGCACCGTTACTTGTACTGTATGTTATTCCTTTACACCCACCTCAATTCTGCTGCATAGCAATAAACCTGTTAAACAGTTTTTCTCCTGTTCCCTGTGAGTGTGAACTGAGCTGTGGCAGGGGCTTCCCGAATCAGCCCCTGGCAGAAGATAACAGTCCTTCTGCAGTCCCAGAGAGAGCTCCAATCAAGATTCGGGTGGAGGCACTGCGCCCTAGAGTGGTGAGACTCCCCATAACACCCAGTGTACCTTGGTAGCCCTAAAGGGGTGTTACAGTGGGGGCACTGCTGAGATCCAGAACTAACACAGGTGTATTTACTATGGAGACTTTAACAGAGCAATAAGTGTATTTGTGGTGTGAAGAGATGGATGTTACAGCTAAACAAAGCTTTGCAGTGAGTGGTGAGCTCTGTGATGCGCCTGATGAAGAGATACTGAAAATAGTTAACTGACTCCCTGAACTTGCCCACCCTAAAGTGGTGTACCGCAGGAAGGAAAAGGGAAAGCTACCCACAGCCCTGATCTCAACCGGGCAGGTCTTGAGGAAAGAATACTTCTCATCCATGGTAGCCGTGTCCCCAGAGTATGGTCGACAATGGAAGATCACTTGGCATACTGAGTCCGAAGTTGAGACCCTGCAACAGGAATCAACCGCTCAGCCTAGAAAGACTAGTATATGTCCGCCCTCTACTCCACTTAGAGTCTATCCTGAAGAGACAGCGGCCCCTGCTGATGTGCTTATGACAGCTATGGAAAAGTTAGTCAGTCAGTTTGCAAAGATGCAGCCAGAAGGAAACTACCGTCGTCTAAGAACTTTCTCGGGTGCCCTCCCCACCCCTGCTGGAGAAGAAGGATATGATACTTGGAGGGATGTCACTTTACTGTGCTTAGAAGAGTGGCAGTGCACTGATGCAGTAAAGAAGCAGAGAATAGTAGAAAGTTTGAAGGGTACTGCTATGGAAGTGGTGCAGGCTGCTTGGCGGAGCAAGCCACTAGCAACTTATCAAGATTATATGAGTGCTTTAGAAGATGCTTTTGGATCCCCTGAAGATGCTACTGATCTACTCTATAAACTCCATACCACCTACCATCAGCCAGATGAGAAGATGTCCGACTATCTATACCGACAAGATAAGCTGGTTCATAGAATAGTATCTAAAGGTGGAGTCAGCCCTAAAGAAGTTGATCAGTGTCGTCTGGAACAAGTACTCAGAGGAGCTCTCACTCATAATCCAATTGCCTAGCGGATGAGGTCTTGTGATAGAGAGAAGATTCCTGCTTCATTTCATGAGTTGCTTAAGGAAGTTCGCAAGGAGGAGGTTATTTTGGCCGCAAGAGAGAAGACATCCCCTCAGGTGACTACTGTTGCCCTGAAGCCAGCAGCCAACTGCTGAGAGATGGAACTGTTGAAAGTCATCGAGAAACAGGGGGAGCAGATTACACAATTGTTAAGTGCCCAGGCCAAGACAATACAGCGGTTACAAAGTGCTGCGGAGGTAGCCGAGAAGCAAACCCTGGCTTCAGGAAGCGAGAATGATGACCTCTGTAGAGTAGAGAGTAGGAAACCAGAAGGGTGCTTTATCTGTGGGAGTCCAGGCCATATAGCTCGTCAGTGTCTGAAGAGGTGGAGCTCAAAGAACTTTTCACATCTTCCCCATCACACTCAGAGGCAATTGGGAAACGGGAAAGGGGGCCAGTAGAACCCAATACTGAGCCCCCATCAGCAACTAAGACCTACTCTACCGCCCCATCCTATAGTGCCTCATCGAAAACACTGCCTGGTGGTTTAGTGGGACCAGCCCCACATGTTCCCACATATACAAATGGTCAACCTTGTACAGTATTGCTGGATAGCGAGTCTCAAGTGTCGATCATCTTCGAAGGATGATATAAGAGATAATTATCCAACGTGCCTCTGAAACCGTTGTCTGGACTCGTGGTGTGGGGACTGAGTGAGCACAGCTACCCCTACAGAGGGTACGTGTCCGTGACACTACGATTCCCAAAGACTGTTGTTGGAGTGGATAAAGAGATACCCATCATAGCGCTAATCTGCCCGGAGGCAGAGGCAGATGAGAGACCAACACCTGTCATAGTGGGAACAAATGCCAACATCTTCCGTACGTTAGCTCAGTGGTGTCGGGAGGTTGGGGGAGAAAATTACTCGCAGACCCTATCCATCCACCCAGTCTATCTGGAAGCCTATGTGAGAACGGAGGAGGAGAAGAGGAAACTACAGCCTGAAAGCTTTGACCCTTGTTTTGAAGGAAGTGAACTGAAAGGAGAAGAGAGGAGGCTGGTCATTGACGGCATGATGATGCAGGGGGCAGCTTTCTCTTTAGGCGAACGGGACATGGGCCTCGCCCAAGGAGTAGAGCATCGCATTCGGTTGAAGGATCAAAAGCCCTTCCAAGAGAGATCCCGAAGATTGGCCCCGGCGGATATCGAAGATGTCAGGCAGCATCTACGCAGTATGTTAGACACAGGAGTCATCATAGAGTCTAGTGGCCCCTATGCTTCACCCATCGTGATAGCTCGAAAAAAAAATGGAGCTATTCGGATGTGTGTGGATTATCGTACCTTGAACAAACGTACGGTCCCTGACCAGTACACTGTGCCCCGAATCGATGAAGCTTTGGATTGCCTGCAAGGGAGCCAATGGTTTTCTGTGTTAGATCTCCGGAGTGGCTACTATCAGATACCCATGTCAAAAGAAGATCAAGAGAAGACCGCTTTTATCTGTCCCATTGAGTTCTTCGAGTTTCAGAGACTGCCTCACGGACTGACCGGTGCTCCGGCCACTTTTCAGAGATGTATGGACAAATTAGTGGGGGACATGCACTTACGTGAGGTCCTGGTTTATCTAGATGATCTTATTGTTTTTGGGAAGACTCTGGAAGAACACAACCAGCGGTTGTTCAAGGTGCTGGATCGGTTGAAGGAGGCTGTGTTGAAGTTGTCCCTTGACAAGTGCCGGATTTGCCAGACGACTGTGAAATATGAGGGGCACATAGTCAGCAGAGAAGGAATTTCCACCGACCCCGCCAAAGTGGAGTCTGTTGTAAACTGGCCTAAGCCCACCAAACTGAGGGAGCTTAGGTCCTTTTTAGGATTTTGTGGATATTACCGAAGATTTGTACCCCAGTAGTCTCGGATTGCGAAGCTGTTAACTGCCTTTACCCAGGGGTATCCCCCTTCCGGGAGGACAGCCCACTCCTCAAGGTCATTAAAGAGGGTCTACTTCCGAGTTAATGAATTTTTGGGAAAAGATGGACACCTGTATGCGATGAGGCATTCGAGAAACTGAAGTCATTTTTGACCCAAACTCCAGTGTTGGCCTATGCAGACCCCAGTAAACCATATGTGTTACATGTAGATTCTTCTCTCGACGGACTAGGAGGGATTCTCTATCAGGACCATGATGGCTGTCTGCGTCCCGTTTACTACATTAGTCGAGGATTGACTCCCAGTGAATGCAACTACCCAGCTCACAAACTGGAGTTTCTGGCTTTGAAATGGACTGTAGTGGACACGCTGCATGACTACCTCTATGGGGTACACTTCGTGGTTCATACCGACAACAATCCATTAACCTACGTGAGAACCACAGCAAAACTGGATGCCACGGGGTACCGGTGGCTTGCCGCACTCTCTTTGTACGATTTCAGCTTAAAATATCGACCAGGGATCAGTAACATTGATGCAGACACACTCTCTCGCCTGCCTAGGGAACCCTTAAATGAGGAAGAAGAAGGAGGATGGATAGAGGTCCCTGCCCCTGAGGTGAAGACACTGTGCCATAGACATCAAACTAATGCCCTCCCTATGCAGTACTGTGCTAAATTCTTAGGAGTATCCAGTGAAGCGCTCCCGTTGTTATACTGCCGAGTGACAAATGTAACCCCAGACTCTCTCCCTCAACTGACTCGTAATCAAGTCAGAAAGGCGCAGCAGGAGGATCGGTCGGTGGGGGTAGTCCAATGGTGGGTTAAGAGTGGCTGGAGGCCCGAAAAGAATGCATTAAGAACAGAGGAGTCTGTCCTGCTGACTCGGCAGCTAGAGTCTCCAGTAGTAAGAAATGGACTACTATACCGGGAGGCAAAGCGCCAGAAGGGAGGAGTCCACAGACAGCAGGTTTTACCTACCCGATTTCGGAGGATGGTCATGAAATCCCTGCATGATGATCATTGACATCTTGGCATCGAAAAGACCATGAGTCTTGTGGTCGAACGATTTTACTGGCCTCGGATGGAAGCGGATATTGAAGAATACTGCAAATCATGCTCCCAGTATGTGTTGAGAAAAACCTTGCCTTTGAGAACAGCCCCCCTTGTGAACATTACCAATGATGGCCCACTTGAGCTAGTGTGCATTGATTTCCTCTCCATCGAGCCTGATGAAAGCAATGTCAGTAATGTGTTAGTGGTCACTGACCATTTCACCCGATATGCCCAAGCCTACCCCACTAAAGATCAAAGGGCCATTACTGTGGCAAAAACACTATGGGAGAAGTTCTTCGTACATTACGGGCTGCCAGCCCGCATCCATACCGATCAAGGAAGAGATTTCGAAAGTAGACTAATCAAGGAGCTATGTGCCATCTGTGGGATCAAGAAATCCAGAACCACACCATATCACCCCCAGGGACCCTCAACCTGAGAGGTTCAACCGTACCCTTCTGAACATGTTAGGCACTTTGGATCCCAGGAAGAAGGGACACTGGAGCAGGCATGTGAGTCAGTTGGTTCATGCCTACAATTGTACCACAAATGAGTCAACTGGATACTCGCCTTATTTCCTCATGTTTGGAAGAAAAGCCCGGCTACCAGTGGATATTAGTTTTGGGACCTCCTTTGACAGTTCTATTGGGAAGACCTACTTAAAATATGTGTCCCAGCTACAAGAAGATTTGAAAAAAGCTTACAGATTGGCAGAGCAGGCCTCTGGTTGGTCAGGGAAGCGCAATAAGACTCACTATGACTGTAGAGTTCGAGAACAAGTTTTACTGCCTGGAGATAGAGTCCTTATCCAACTTCTGGGCCTTCCTGGGAAGCACAAGCTTGCTGATCGGTGGTGTCCTGACCCTTATGTGGTGATGGAGAAGCTGCCCGGTGTCCCGGCCTACAGAGTGAAGCCCGAGAAAGGTTTTTACAGCTCCGCCCCCTATCAGTAGCCAGTGGGCCCCTCTGCCTGCTCAGGGCCCCGGCATTTGCCCGGGTGCGCCGGGTGCTGACGCCGGCCCTGCCAAGGGGCGTCGCCTAAATTTGCAGCGGCATGCTGTGCGCCACATAGTTTGTCCCTCTTTCTGTTCTTCAAAAGTTGGGAGGTATGGAAACATGATATTTATAGTATGAGCATGGGCTGTGTAAAGGTGGGCCAACTCTAGTAGTCATTTGTCATTTTTTCGCACCCCAAATATAATGACACTATGGGCCAGATTTGGCCCCAGACCTGAGTTTGACATGTATTCTTCAGCAAGAGAGCATGTTTGCATATCTATGTAGGACTGGAGTAAAAGAATACAGATTGTAACATGGTGACTTACTGTATTGGCAGCCTGCTGTAGATAATTATTCTTATTTCTTTCCTTGCTTCCAGTTCTGCATATAGTGATTATATACTGTGTGTAATCTGCCTTTCCTTCCTTAGAGATGTGGCTGTTTCTTCCATACTACAAGCCATTCGGGGCCATGATTAGTGCTAAATAGATCAATAGCCTTATACAACAGCGCCACCATGTGGTAGAATAAGAAAGCTTCATGGAGATATTATATCAGCGCTGTTATTTTTTCCTCTTGTGGTAGGAAGCTGAATAGCAAGGTGAGTAGAAATAAACCGGCTCCTCCTTATTAGTGCAGGATAGGAAGCTGTTGACTAGGGGAAGTCACAGTCTGGCTATATGACTGACGGTGGAGGCTACTTGTCTTATCTTCCGTAGAGTTGTGAGTAGATCGTTTTTACATTATGTTCCTAAAGACAGGCTAATCCTTACATACTGGTGCCCCTTCAGTTCAAATGTCAACACATATCTAACGTGTCAAGCCAAGTATAACACTTGTGTCTTAGGTGCAGAAGTTATGGCATAATACGAGGATAATCCAGAATGTGATTTATCGGTCTGTATCTGACTGCTGACCCCAGTGATCATTGTAGTGAAGGGGCTACATGCCAGTAATGCACAGTGCCAGTAATGCACAGTGCTAGTAATGTACAATGCTAGTAATGCACAATGCTAGTAATGTACAATGCTAGTAATGCACAGTGCCAGTAATGCACAGTGGTAGTAATGTACAGTGCTAGTAATGCACAATGCCAGTAATGTACAATGCTAGTAATGCACAGTGGCAGTAATGCACAGTGCTAGTAATGTACAGTGGCAGTAATGCACAATGCTAGTATTGCACAGTGGCAGTAATGCACAATGCCAGTAATGTACAATGCCAGTAATGCACAATGCTAGTAATGCACAATGCTAGTAATGCACAGTGGCAGTAATGCACAGTGGCAGTAATGCACAATGCCAGTAATGTACAGTGCTAGTAATGTACAGTGCTAGTAATGCACAATGCTAGTAATGTACAGTGCCAGTAATGTACAGTGCTAGTAATGCACAATGCCAGTAATGCACAATGCCAGTAATGTACAATGCCAGTAATGCACAGTGCCAGTAATGTACAGTGCTAGTAATGTACAGTGCTAGTAATGCACAATGCCAGTAATGCACAATGCTAGTAATGTACAGTGCTAGTAATGCACAATGCCAGTAATGCACAGTGGCAGTAATGCACAGTGCTAGTAATGTACAGTACTAGTAATGCACAATGCCAGTAATGTACAGTGCTAGTAATGCACAATGCCAGTAATGCACAATGCTAGTAATGTACAGTGCTAGTAATGTACAGTGCTAGTAATGCACAATGCCAGTAATGCACAGTGCCAGTAATGTACAGTGCTAGTAATGTACAGTGCCAGTAATGCACAATGCCAGTAATGCAGAATGCCAGTAATGCACAATGCCAGTAATGTACAGTGGCAGTAATGCACAATGCCAGTAATGCACAGTGCTAGTAATGTACAGTGCTAGTAATGTACAGTGGCAGTAATGCACAATGCCAGTAATGCACAGTGCTAGTAATGTACAGTGGCAGTAATGCACAATGCCAGTAATGTACAGTGCCAGTAATGTACAGTGCTAGTAATGCACAATGCCAGTAATGCACAATGCCAGTAATGTACAGTGCCAGTAATGTACAGTGCTAGTAATGCACAATGCCAGTAATGCACAGTGGCAGTAATGCACAGTGCTAGTAATGTACAGTACTAGTAATGCACAATGCCAGTAATGTACAGTGCTAGTAATGTACAGTGGCAGTAATGCACAGTGCTAGTAATGTACAGTGGCAGTAATGCACAGTGCTAGTAATGTACAGTGCTAGTAATGCACAATGCCAGTAATGCACAGTGCTAGTAATGCACAATGCTAGTAATGCACAGTGGCAGTAATGCACAGTGGCAGTAATGCACAGTGCCAGTAATGTACAGTGCTAGTAATGCACAATGCTAGTAATGCACAGTGGCAGTAATGTACAGTGCTAGTAATGCACAATGCCAGTAATGTACAATGCCAGTAATGCACAGTGCCAGTAATGTACAGTGCTAGTAATGCACAATGCCAGTAATGCACAGTGCCAGTAATGTACAGTGCTAGTAATGTACAGTGCCAGTAATGCACAATGCCAGTAATGCACAATGCCAGTAATGCACAGTGCTAGTAATGTACAGTGGCAGTAATGTACAGTGCTAGTAATGCACAATGCCAGTAATGCACAATGCCAGTAATGTACAGTGCCAGTAATGTACAGTGCTAGTAATGCACAATGCCAGTAATGCACAATGCCAGTAATGTACAGTGCCAGTAATGTACAGTGCTAGTAATGCACAATGCCAGTAATGCACAGTGGCAGTAATGCACAGTGCTAGTAATGTACAGTGCTAGTAATGCACAATGCCAGTAATGTACAGTGCTAGTAATGTACAGTGCTAGTAATGCACAATGCCAGTAATGCACAATGGCAGTAATGCACAGTGCTAGTAATGTACAGTGCTAGTAATGCACAATGCCAGTAATGCACAGTGGCAGTAATGTACAGTGCTAGTAATGCACAATGCCAGTAATGCACAGTGGCAGTAATGCACAATGCCAGTAATGCACAGTGGCAGGAATGCACAGTGCTAGTAATGTACAATGCCAGTAATGCACAATGCCAGTAATGTACAGTGCTAGTAATGCACAATGCCAGTAATGCACAATGCCAGTAATGCACAGTGCCAGTAATGTACAGTGCTAGTAATGCACAATGCCAGTAATGCACAGTGGCAGTAATGCACAATGCCAGTAATGCACAGTGGCAGTAATGCACAGTGCTAGTAATGTACAATGCCAGTAATGCACAATGCCAGTAATGTACAGTGCTAGTAATGCACAATGCCAGTAATGCACAATGCCAGTAATGCACAGTGGCAGTAATGCACAATGCCAGTAATGCACAGTGGCAGTAATGCACAGTGCTAGTAATGCACAGTGCCAGTAATGCACAATGCCAGTAATGCACAATGCTAGTAATGTACAGTGCTAGTAATGTACAGTGGCAGTAATGCACAATGCTAATAATGTACAGTGCCAGTAATGCACAATGCTAGTAATGCACAATGCTAGTAATGTACAGTGGCAGTAATGCACAATGCTAATAATGTACAGTGCCAGTAATGCACAATGCCAGTAATGCACAGTGCCAGTAATGTACAGTGCCAGTAATGTACAGTGCTAGTAATGCACAATGCCAGTAATGCACAATGCCAGTAATGTACAGTGCTAGTAATGCACAATGCCAGTAATGTACAGTGCCAGTAATGTACAGTGGCAGTAATGCACAATGCCAATAATGCACAATGCCAGTAATGCACAATGCCAGTAATGTACAGTGCCAGTAATGTACAGTGCCAGTAATGTACAGTGGCAGTAATGCACAATGCCAATAATGCACAATGCCAGTAATGCACAATGCCAGTAATGTACAGTGCCAGTAATGTACAGTGCCAGTAATGTACAGTGCTAGTAATGCACAATGCCAGTAATGTACAGTGCCAGTAATGTACAGTGGCAGTAATGCACAGTGCTAGTAATGCACAATGCCAGTAATGCACAGTGCTAGTAATGTACAGTGCTAGTAATGCACAATGCCAGTAATGTACAGTGCCAGTAATGCACAATGCCAGTAATGCACAATGCCAGTAATGTACAGTGCTAGTAATGTACATTGCCAGTAATGCACAATGCCAGTAATGCACAGTGCCAGTAATGTACAGTGCCAGTAATGCACAATGCTAGTAATGCACAATGCCAGTAATGTACAGTGCCAGTAATGTACAGTGCTAGTAATGCACAATGCCAGTAATGTACAGTGCTAGTAATGCACAATGCCAGTAATGCACAATGCCAGTAATGTACAGTGCTAGTAATGTACATTGCCAGTAATGCACAATGCCAGTAATGCACAGTGCCAGTAATGTACAGTGCCAGTAATGCACAATGCCAGTAATGTACAGTGCTAGTAATGCACAATGCCAGTAATGCACAATGCTAGTAATGTACAATGCCAGTAATGCACAATGCCAGAAATGTACATTGCCAGTAATGCACAATGCCAGTAATGCACAGTGCCAGTAATGTACAGTGCCAGTAATGCACAATGCCAGTAATGTACAGTGCTAGTAATGCACAATGCCAGTAATGCACAATGCCAGTAATGTACAGTGCTAGTAATGCACAATGCCAGTAATGCACAGTGCCAGTAATGCACAATGCCAGTAATGTACAGTGCCAGTAATGTACAGTGCTAGTAATGCACAATGCCAGTAATGCACAATGCCAGTAATGCACAGTGCCAGTAATGTACAGTGCTAGTAATGCACAATGCCAGTAATGCACAGTGGCAGTAATGCACAATGCCAGTAATGCACAGTGGCAGTAATGCACAGTGCTAGTAATGTACAATGCTAGTAATGCACAATGCCAGTAATGTACAGTGCTAGTAATGCACAATGCCAGTAATGCACAATGCCAGTAATGCACAGTGCTAGTAATGTACAGTGCTAGTAATGCACAATGCCAGTAATGTACAGTGCCAGTAATGTACAGTGCTAGTAATGCACAATGCCAGTAATGCACAATGCCAGTAATGCACAGTGCCAGTAATGTACAGTGCTAGTAATGCACAATGCCAGTAATGCACAGTGGCAGTAATGCACAATGCCAGTAATGCACAGTGGCAGTAATGCACAGTGCTAGTAATGTACAATGCTAGTAATGCACAATGCCAGTAATGCACAATGCCAGTAATGTACAGTGCTAGTAATGCACAATGCCAGTAATGCACAATGCCAGTAATGCACAGTGGCAGTAATGCACAATGCCAGTAATGCACAGTGGCAGTAATGCACAGTGCTAGTAATGTACAGTGCTAGTAATGCACAATGCCAGTAATCCACAATGCCAGTAATGTACAGTGCCAGTAATGTACAGTGCTAGTAATGTACAGTGCTAGTAATGCACAATGCCAGTAATGTACAGTGCCAGTAATGTACAGTGCTAGTAATGCACAATGCCAGTAATGTACAGTGCCAGTAATGTACAGTGGCAGTAATGCACAGTGCTAGTAATGCACAGTGCCAGTAATGCACAATGCCAGTAATGCACAATGCTAGTAATGTACAGTGCTAGTAATGCACAATGCCAGTAATGCACAATGCTAGTAATGCACAATGCTAGTAATGTACAGTGGCAGTAATGCACAATGCTAGTAATGTACAGTGCCAGTAATGCACAATGCCAGTAATGCACAGTGCCAGTAATGTACAGTGCCAGTAATGTACAGTGCTAGTAATGTACAGTGCCAGTAATGTACAGTGCCAGTAATGTACAGTGCTAGTAATGCACAATGCCAGTAATGTACAGTGCCAGTAATGTACAGTGGCAGTAATGCACAATGCCAATAATGCACAATGCCAGTAATGCACAATGCCAGTAATGTACAGTGCCAGTAATGCACAGTGCCAGTAATGCACAGTGCCAGTAATGTACAGTGCCAGTAATGCACAATGCCAGTAATGCACAATGCCAGTAATGTACAGTGGCAGTAATGCACAATGCCAGTAATGTACAGTGCTAGTAATGCACAATGCCAGTAATGTACAGTGCCAGTAATGTACAGTGGCAGTAATGCACAGTGCTAGTAATGCACAATGCCAGTAATGCACAGTGCTAGTAATGTACAGTGCTAGTAATGCACAATGCTAGTAATGCACAATGCTAGTAATGCACAATGCTAGTAATGTACAGTGGCAGTAATGCACAATGCTAGTAATGCACAGTGCCAGTAATGTACAGTGCCAGTAATGTACAGTGCTAGTAATGCACAATGCCAGTAATGTACAGTGCTAGTAATGCACAATGCCAATGTAGCACCCTGAGGATTCGGCTGCTACAGGGGTATTGCACCTCAGCCAGAGGTGTGGTATTCCACTCCCGGGTAAGGATGGAGTGTGGAACTGAGCTCAGAAGGCTGCATGCACTACACACATCCCATTTCCGGAGGGCAGACCAACGGTACTCCCACTTAGAAATGTGCAGGTACGACCGAGTCTTTCCTTGGCTGGAGTGGGAGGGGGGTGGAACATCCCAGTAGTGTAGGGGCAGATAGGGGGAGCAGCCTGGGTAAAGTTAGGAGCTCATTGGGTGCTGGTCACCTGAGCTCACACATAGAGGGAGTATTTAAGGTGGGCACCATCTAAGATCAGGGTCAGTCTGTGAGAAGTCAGTCAGTCAGTAAGTCTTTGCAGAGGAGTGGAAGAAAGCAGAGGAGCAGAGCAGCCCCAGGCCCAGAGTGAGAGAGGAGAGATCGAAAGACCCAGAGGGGGGAGAAAGAAGGAACTCTGAGAGCCCAAATACAACCACAGGGTGAAGAGTTGGCAACAGGGTACCGGATCCCAAACTGGTGGGGGCTACAGCATACCTCAGCCAGAGACCGGAGGCCGTGGGCAGCATCTGCCACGGCCACCCACCAAATCCACCCGGAAGGCAGACCACGCATAGGGTCAGGGAACCCAGAGGCAAGGGTTCGCCAACAAGAGGCCCGAGGGAGCCGGACATAGGTGGATCCCTGGTGGGGAAGGCCAGAGACGAGGACAGGACAGAAAGGGAGCTCAGAACCACGCTCCAGAACTACTTGGGGGTTGGCCGAGTCCAGGACCTGGTGGACGCAGCGCGGCTCGGGTGGTCACTCAAGGCCGGAGTGACCGGTACAAGAACAGCAGTAAGTAAAGAACCCTGAACTGCACAACCCGACTCTGACTCTCATTACCATCTTCCCTGCACTTCCACAACCACCATCCTCTGCACCTGACCCCCTGAGGCTATACCCTTCCCGTTGGGGGTTATACCACCTAAGCTGCACAAACACCATCAGCCTCAGCGGACCCTGCTGCAGCGGCGGCCGTAGTGACCGCAATTCAACGGGTGGCGTAGTCGACATAAAGAACTTTAGTAACATCAGTAAGGACTGCCACACACTGAGTTTGACACCCTGGGCACGGACCGGGTCACAGCCACTCGGAGACTACAACCCCCATCTGATCCGGCTCCGGGTATCCCCAACAACACTGGCCCAGGGGGCGCGTCAACTTTGGCGTAGTCGGCAGGATTACGTGCCCGCAACAACCGGGTACTGCGTGCCTGAAGAAAAGTTCATCGTTACCTTAAAAAGAAGTCTCCTGCCGGTTCCGGAGGGTCCCCGCCAACGGGCCCCATCGCAGGTCGTTTCCCGCCGGTTGTCCGCCATTTGCAGCTTTTTCCCGCCATCCATGGAGTTTCCCGCCACTGGGAGACGATTCCCGCCATTTCTGAAGATTTCCCGCCTTGGGGGAGCGGACGCCATTATGGGCGTGCCAGAGGGTGGCAAGAGGTCACCTCCCATCGTGGGCCAGGTCGAAGAATGGCGCCAAAAGCGGAAACCGCGCCCACCAACAGAGATTGTGATGCTGGAAGTGTCCATCAGCGTGAGAGAACTGCCCCTGGAACTGAAGTTGCCCCGGGACCACCCTCGATGTGGGCGGAGACAGAAGAAGAGAACAAAGATGGGTGTCGCCTGGAGCAGTCTGGAGAGAGCGCACCCGGAGACAAGACGTCTGGAAGAGAGTCCAGAGAGAGCCTACCCGGAGATGGAGGGAGAGCCAGGCAGCACCGACCCAGTGGTCAGGAGCCTGATGCGGGCCGCCACTCCAGGCAGCACCGACCCAGTGGTCAGGAGCCTGTTGCAGGTCGCCACTCCAGAAGGCCTGCTGGAGATCCTAACACAGCTCCCCCGAGATCGGGAGTGTGCACAGACCGCGCTGGAGGGCCTCGCACGGAGGATGGCCCGGGTGCAGCGAGAGACGTTAGCAGAATGGAGCCGTGAGATGGCCCAGCAGACAAGAACCCGTCAGCGGAGCACGCCACCCGAGACGAGGAGACAGACCGCCTCTGAGGATGGCGCAGGAGGACTGAAGGCCGGAGACGGCGCCGAGAAGGGAGCCGAACGAAAGGAGGCAGGTAAAGGGGACGTCACTACCCCGAGCCGGGAAACCGCGTGCCTGCCCCAGCTCCCCGTCGCAGAGCCCGAAGTACCCCCTGCCGTGCCCGTCGCTGCAACGTCACCGCCGCAGACTAGGCCTCAAACGGAAGCCGCGACCCCTGTGACGTCACACTCCTCGACCCCGAGCGTGGCCAAGCAGGAAGTACCATCGGCCTGGTCGCAAGGCCTAGTACCCCCGGGCGACGCAATACCAAAAGCGCCCCCTACCTCCGCGGAGCCCCCGGCCTGGTCGCAGGGCCAAGTAACACAGGGCGCCGCCGTTCTTACGGTGCCCTTTACTTTCAAGGTGCCCCAGGCCTGGTCGCAAGGCCTGGTCAACCCGGGCGCCGCTACCATCACAGCGCCCGTAACATCAAGAGTGCCGCACCTGGGTGAAGACCTGTTCGCCCAGCATACGTGCCCGGATGGGCAGCCCTTCATATGGCCACCGGAGTTTCACCATCCTCGACTCCGGAAAGAGAGACCCCTAGACGAACCCCTGATTCCGGTTCCGAAGCCTGTAAAGAGGACCTCGCCCCCGCTGGAAGAGACCCAGTTTGAGTGGGACCCCACCGGAGAAGACCTCATGGGGTTCACTCAGGAGACTCGGGCAGCCGCAGCGGAGCGTGCAGAGTGCTGCCGCCAGCAGCTCGAGGTCTTTGAGAAGGAGCGGAGAGAGAGGCGGGTCCGGGAACAACAAGCCCAAATAAGGAGCGCGGAGCAGAAGAGCCGGACCAGGAGAGACCCCCGTGCAGCGCATGGTCCCCGTACCATCGGGACTGTGATAAAGTTCAATCTGCAGCATGGGTGGGGTTTCATCAGGGATCACCGCACCCCAGGCGACGTCTTCGTGACCAGGAGAGACGTTGAGTCCCACCTACCGGAGGGACACAGAGGTCGTGACCTGTATTTAGGGGACGAGGTCACCTTCACCCGGCACAAGTGTGCCAAAGGACCCTACGCCCTCCATGTGCATCGCCTGACGGAGGAGGAGCTGCGGTGTGAGGAGGAGCAAGAGGACCCGGACGGGTCTGAAACTGAAACTGTCCACAAAGAAAGAGCAGGAGGACGCCGTCGTTGAGTACGGTAGTATAGAGACTGTATATAGTTGCCCGTCGGGGCACAGTGAACCGTTGCTGCTAATATAGTCCCCGTTGGGACCAGAGAACTGAACTGTTAACCCGTGTGTCCCTATTCCCACTGACCGAGGACTGAGAACGGTCAATCCTCCCTAATACCTGGCCGAGGACTGAGAGCGGCCATATCCCCTTGTATATAGTTGCGCTTCCTAAAGCGCCCCCTTCCGGTTTTATAGGAAACTGTTTGATTCCAAGAGAGACTGTCGCACTTTACCCGGTCACAAGTTGCACCGTGACCGGAGGAGCTAGGAGCAAGAAACGTCTACGAGAAAGTTTAATATGAAAAGTTTTATGATGCTGCTAATATATGTTGTTTTATATGTTTTATTATGTTTATATAAAAAGAAAATTGTATGTTTTGGTGTTTATATCTTACAGCCCGAGGACGTGCTGTGATTTACCAGGGGGGAATGTAGCACCCTGAGGATTCGGCTGCTACAGGGGTATTGCACCTCAGCCAGAGGTGTGGTATTCCACTCCCGGGTAAGGATGGAGTGTGGAACTGAGCTCAGAAGGCTGCATGCACTACACACATCCCATTTCCGGAGGGCAGACCAACGGTACTCCCACTTAGAAATGTGCAGGTACGACCGAGTCTGTCCTTGGCTGGAGTGGGAGGGGGGTGGAACATCCCAGTAGTGTAGGGGCAGATAGGGGGAGCAGCCTGGGTAAAGTTAGGAGCTCATTGGGTGCTGGTCACCTGAGCTCACACATAGAGGGAGTATTTAAGGTGGGCACCATCTAAGATCAGGGTCAGTCTGTGAGAAGTCAGTCAGTCAGTAAGTCTTTGCAGAGGAATGGAAGAAAGCAGAGGAGCAGAGCAGCCCCAGGCCCAGAGTGAGAGAGGAGAGAACGAAAGACCCAGAGGGGGGAGAAAGAAGGAACTCTGAGAGCCCAAATACAACCACAGGGTGAAGAGTTGGCAACAGGGTACCGGATCCCAAACTGGTGGGGGCTACAGCATACCTCAGCCAGAGACCGGAGGCCGTGGGCAGCATCTGCCACGGCCACCCACCAAATCCACCCGGAAGGCAGACCACGCATAGGGTCAGGGAACCCAGAGGCAAGGGTTCGCCAACAAGAGGCCCGAGGGAGCCGGACATAGGTGGATCCCTGGTGGGGAAGGCCAGAGACGAGGACAGGACAGAAAGGGAGCTCAGAACCACGCTCCAGAACTACTTGGGGGTTGGCCGAGTCCAGGACCTGGTGGACGCAGCGCGGCTCGGGTGGTCACTCAAGGCCGGAGTGACCGGTACAAGAACAGCAGTAAGTAAAGAACCCTGAACTGCATAACCCGACTCTGACTCTCATTACCATCTTCCCTGCACTTCCACAACCACCATCCTCTGCACCTGACCCCCTGAGGCTATACCCTTCCCGTTGGGGGTTATACCACCTAAGCTGCACAAACACCATCAGCCTCAGCGGACCCTGCTGCAGCGGCGGCCGTAGTGACCGCAATTCAACGGGTGGCGTAGTCGACATAAAGAACTTTAGTAACATCAGTAAGGACTGCCACACACTGAGTTTGACACCCTGGGCACGGACCGGGTCACAGCCACTCGGAGACTACAACCCCCATCTGATCCGGCTCCGGGTATCCCCAACAACACTGGCCCAGGGGGCGCGTCACCAGTAATGCACAATGCCAGTAATGTACAGTGCTAGTAATGTACATTGCCAGTAATGCACAATGCCAGTAATGCACAGTGCCAGTAATGTACAGTGCCAGTAATACACAATGCCAGTAATGTACAGTGCTAGTAATGCACAATGCCAGTAATGCACAATGCTAGTAATGTACAGTGCCAGTAATGTACATTGCCAGTAATGCACAGTGCCAGTAATGTACAGTGCCAGTAATGTACAGTGCCAGTAATGCACAATGCCAGTAATGTACAGTGCCAGTAATGCACAATGCCAGTAATGTACAGTGCTAGTAATGCACAATGCCAGTAATGCACAATGCTAGTAATGTACAGTGCTAGTAATGCACAATGCCAGTAATGTACAGTGCTAGTAATGCACAATGCTAGTAATGTACAGTGCTAGTAATGCACAATGCCAGTAATGTACAGTGCTAGTAATGCACAATGCTAGTAATGCACAATGCTAGTAATGCACAATGCCAGTAATGCACAATGCTAGTAATGTACAGTGCTAGTAATGCACAATGCCAGTAATGCACAATGCCAGTAATGCACAATGCTAGTAATGTACAGTGCTAGTAATGCACAATGCCAGTAATGTACAGTGCTAGTAATACACAATGCCAGTAATGCACAATGCTAGTAATGCACAATGCCAGTAATGCACAATGCTAGTAATGCACAATGCTAGTAATGTACAGTGCTAGTAATGTACAGTGCTAGTAATGCACAATGCCAGTAATGCACAGTGCCAGTAATGTACAGTGCTAGTAATGCACAATGCCAGTAATGTACAGTGCTAGTAATGTACAGTGCTAGTAATGTACAGTGCTAGTAATGTACAATGCCAGTAATGCACAGTGCCAGTAATGTACAGTGCTAGTAATGCACAATGCCAGTAATGCACAGTGCCAGTAATGTACAGTGCTAGTAATGCACAATGCCAGTAATGTACAGTGCTAGTAATGCACAATGCCAGTAATGCACAATGCTAGTAATGCACAATGCTAGTAATGCACAGTGCCAGTAATGTACAGTGCTAGTAATGCACAATGCCAGTAATGCACAATGCCAGTAATGTACAGTGCCAGTAATGTACAGTGCTAGTAATGCACAATGCCAGTAATGTACAGTGCTAGTAATGTACAGTGCTAGTAATGCACAATGCCAGTAATGTACAGTGCTAGTAATGCACAATGCTAGTAATGCACAATGCTAGTAATGTACAGTGGCAGTAATGCACAGTGCTAGTAATGTACAGTGCCAGTAATGCACAGTGCCAGTAATGTACAGTGCTAGTAATGCACAATGCCAGTAATGTACAGTGCTAGTAATGCACAATGCTAGTAATGCACAATGCTAGTAATGTACAGTGGCAGTAATGCACAATGCTAGTAATGCACAGTGCCAGTAATGTACAGTGCCAGTAATGTACAGTGCTAGTAATGTACAGTGCTAGTAATGTACAGTGCTAATAATGCACAATGCCAGTAATGCACAGTGCTAGTAATGCACATTGCCAGTAATGTACAGTGCTAGTAATGCACAATGCCAGTAATGCACAATGCTAGTAATGCACAATGCTAGTAATGTACAGTGGCAGTAATGCACAATGCTAGTAATGCACAGTGCCAGTAATGTACAGTGCTAGTAATGCACAATGCCAGTAATGCACAATGCCAGTAATGTACAGTGCTAGTAATGTACAGTGCCAGTAATGCACAATGCCAGTAATGTACAGTGCTAGTAATGCACAATGCCAGTAATGTACAGTGCTAGTAATGCACAATGCCAGTAATGCACAATGCTAGTAATGCACAATGCTAGTAATGTACAGTGGCAGTAATGCACAATGCTAGTAATGCACTGTGCCAGTAATGTACAGTGCTAGTAATGCACAATGCCAGTAATGCACAATGCCAGTAATGTACAGTGCTAGTAATGCACAATGCTAGTAATGCACAGTGCTAGTAATGTACAGTGCTAGTAATGCACAATGCTAGTAATGCACAATGCTAGTAATGCACAGTGGCAGTAATGTACAGTGCCAGTAATGTACAGTGCCAGTAATGCACAGTGCTAGTAATGTACAGTGCTAGTAATGCACAATGCTAGTAATGCACAATGCTAGTAATGTACAATGCTAGTAATGCACAATGCCAGTAATGCACAATGCCAGTAATGCACAGTGCCAGTAATGTACAGTGCCAGTAATGTACAGTGCTAGTAATGCACAATGCCAGTAATGCACAATGCCAGTAATGCACAATGCCAGTAATGCACAATTCCAGTAATGTACAGTGCTAGTAATGCACAATGCTAGTAATGTACAGTGCCAGTAATGTACAGTGCTAGTAATGTACAGTGCCAGTAATGTACAGTGCTAGTAATGTACAGTGCTAGTAATGCACAGTGCTAGTAATGTACAGTGCTAGTAATGTACAGTGGCAGTAATGCACAATGCTAGTAATGCACAATGCTAGTAATGCACAGTGCTAGTAATGCACAATGCCAGTAATGCACAGTGCCAGTAATGTACAGTGCCAGTAATGTACAGTGCTAGTAATGCACAATGCTAGTAATGTACAGTGCCAGTAATGTACAGTGCTAGTAATGCACAATGCCAGTAATGCACAGTGCCAGTAATGTACAGTGCCAGTAATGTACAGTGCTAGTAATGTACAGTGCTAGTAATGCACAATGCCAGTAATGTACAGTGCCAGTAATGTACAGTGCTAGTAATGCACAATGCCAGTAATGCACAATGCCAGTAATGTACAGTGCTAGTAATGCACAATGCCAGTAATGTACAGTGCCAGTAATGTACAGTGCTAGTAATGCACAATGCCAGTAATGTACAGTGCCAGTAATGTACAGTGCTAGTAATGCACAATGCCAGTAATGTACAGTGCCAGTAATGCACAATGCTAGTAATGCACAATGCTAGTAATGCACAATGCCAATAATGTACAGTGCTAGTAATGCACAGTGCTAGTAATGCACAATGCCAATAATGTACAGTGCTAGTAATGCACAGTGCTAGTAATGCACAATGCCAGTAATGTACAGTGCTAGTAATGCACAATGCCAGTAATGTACAGTGCCAGTAATGTACAGTGCTAGTAATGTACAGTGCCAGTAATGTACAGTGCCAGTAATGTACACTGCTAGTAATGCACAATGCCAGTAATGCACAATGCCAGTAATGTACAGTGCCAGTAATGTACAGTGCTAGTAATGCACAATGCCAGTAATGTACAGTGCCAGTAATGTACAGTGCTAGTAATGCACAATGCCAGTAATGCACAATGCCAGTAATGCACAGTGCCAGTAATGTACAGTGCTAGTAATGTACAGTGCTAGTAATGCACAGTGCCAGTAATGCACAATGCCAGTAATGTGCAGTGCCAGTAATGTACAGTGCTAGTAATGCACAATGCCAGTAATGTACAGTGCCAGTAATGCACAGTGCCAGTAATGTACAGTGCCAGTAATGTACAGTGCTAGTAATGCACAATGCCAGTAATGTACAGTGCTAGTAATGCACAATGCCAGTAATGTACAGTGCTAGTAATGCACAATGCTAGTAATGCACAGTGCTAGTAATGCACAATGCCAATAATGCACAGTGCCAGTAATGTACAGTGCCAGTAATGTACAGTGCTAGTAATGCACAATGCCAGTAATGTACAGTGCCAGTAATGTACAGTGCTAGTAATGCACAATGCTAGTAATGCACAGTGCCAGTAATGTACAGTGCCAGTAATGTACAGTGCTAGTAATGCACAATGCCAGTAATGTACAGTGCTAGTAATGCACAATGCCAGTAATGCACAGTGGCAGTAATGCACAGTGCTAGTAATGCACAATGCCAGTAATGTACAGTGCTAGTAATGCACAATGCCAGTAATGTACAGTGCTAGTAATGCACAATGCCAGTAATGCACAGTGGCAGTAATGCACAGTGCTAGTAATGCACAATGCCAGTAATGTACAGTGCTAGTAATGCACAATGCCAGTAATGCACAATGCCAGTAATGTACAGTGCTAGTAATGCACAATGCCAGTAATGCACAGTGGCAGTAATGCACAGTGCTAGTAATGCACAGTGCCAGTAATGCACAATGCCAGTAATGCACAGTGCCAGTAATGCACAGTGCTAGTAATGCACAATGCCAGTAATGCACAATGCCAGTAATGTACAGTGCCAGTAATGTACAGTGCTAGTAATGCACAATGCCAGTAATGTACAGTGCCAGTAATGCACAATGCCAGTAATGCACAGTGCTAGTAATGCACAATGCCAGTAATGCACAATACTAGTAATGCACAGTGCCAGTAATGTACAGTGCTAGTAATGCACAATGCCAGTAATGTACAGTGCTAGTAATGCACAATGCCAGTAATGCACAGTGGCAGTAATGCACAGTGCTAGTAATGCACAATGCCAGTAATGTACAGTGCTAGTAATGCACAATGCCAGTAATGTACAGTGCCAGTAATGTACAGTGCTAGTAATGCACAATGCCAGTAATGTACAGTGCCAATAATGCACAATGCTACTAATGCACAGTGCCAGTAATGTACAGTGCTAGTAATGTACAGTGGCAGTAATGCACAATGCTAGTAATGTACAGTGCTAGTAATGCACAATGCCAGTAATGCACAATGCCAGTAATGTACAGTGCTAGTAATGTACAGTGGCAGTAATGCACAATGCTAGTAATGTACAGTGCTAGTAATGCACAATGCCAGTAATGCACAGTGGCAGTAATGCACAGTGCTAGTAATGTACAGTGCTAGTAATGCACAATGCCAGTAATGCACAATGCCAGTAATGCACAGTGGCAGTAATGCACAATGCCAGTAATGCACAGTGGCAGTAATGCACAGTGCTAGTAATGTACAATGCCAGTAATGCACAATGCTAGTAATGCACAGTGGCAGTAATGTACAGTGCTAGTAATGCACAGTGCCAGTAATGCACAATGCTAGTAATGCACAGTGGCAGTAATGTACAGTGCTAGTAATGTACAGTGCTAGTAATGCACAATGCTAGTAATGCACAGTGGCAGTAATGTACAGTGCTAGTAATGCACAGTGCCAGTAATGCACAGTGCCAGCAATGCACAATGCTAGTAATGCACAATGCCAGTAATGCACAGTGGCAGTAATGCACAGTGGCAGTAATGCACAGTGCCAGTAATGCACAATGCCAGTAATGCACAGTGGCAGTAATGCACAATGCTAGTAATGCACAGTGCCAGTAATGCACAATGCCAGTAATGCACAGTGGCAGTAATGCACAATGCTAGTAATGCACAGTGCCAGTAATGCACAATGCCAGTAATGCACAGTGCCAGTAATGCACAGTGCTAGTAATGTACAGTGGCAGTAATGCACAATGCTAGTAATGTACAGTGCTAGTAATGCACAATGCCAGTAATGCACAATGCCAGTAATGTACAGTACTAGTAATGTACAGTGGCAGTAATGCACAATGCTAGTAATGTACAGTGCTAGTAATGCACAATGCCAGTAATGCACAGTGGCAGTAATGCACAGTGCTAGTAATGTACAGTGCTAGTAATGCACAATGCCAGTAATGCACAATGCCAGTAATGCACAGTGGCAGTAATGCACAATGCTAGTAATGCACAGTGGCAGTAATGCACAGTGCTAGTAATGTACAATGCCAGTAATGCACAATGCCAGTAATGCACAATGCTAGTAATGCACAGTGGCAGTAATGTACAGTGCTAGTAATGCACAGTGCCAGTAATGCACAATGCTAGTAATGCACAGTGGCAGTAATGCACAATGCCAGTAATGTACAGTGCCAGTAATGTACAGTGCTAGTAATGCACAATGCTAGTAATGCACAGTGGCAGTAATGCACAATGCCAGTAATGTACAGTGCTAGTAATGTACAGTGCTAGTAATGCACAATGCTAGTAATGTACAGTGCTAGTAATGTACAGTGCTAGTAATGCACAATGCTAGTAATGCACAATGCTAGTAATGCACAGTGCTAGTAATGTACAGTGCTAGTAATGCAGAATGCTAGTAATGTACAGTGCTAGTAATGCACAATGCCAGTAATGCACAATGCCAGTAATGCACAGTGGCAGTAATGCACAGTGCTAGTAATGTACAGTGCTAGTAATGTACAGTGCTAGTAATGCACAATGCCAGTAATGTACAGTGCTAGTAATGCACAATGCTAGTAATGCACAGTGCTAGTAATGTACAGTGCTAGTAATGCACAATGCTAGTAATGTACAGTGCTAGTAATGCACAATGCTAGTAATGTACTGTGCTAGTAATGCACAATGCCAGTAATGTACAGTGCCAGTAATGTACAGTGCTAGTAATGCACAATGCCAGTAATGTACAGTGGCAGTAATGCACAGTGGCAGGAATGCACAATGCCAGTAATGCACAGTGGCAGTAATGCACAGTGGCAGTAATGTACAGTGCCAGTAATGCACAGTGGCAGGAATGCACAATGCCAGTAATGCACAGTGGCAGTAATGCACAGTGCTAGTAATGTACAATGTCAGTAATGCACAATGCTATTAATGCACAGTGGCAGTAATGCACAGTGCTAGTAATGTACAGTGCTAGTAATGCACAATGCCAGTAATGCACAGTGGCAGTAATGCACAGTGGCAGTAATGCACAGTGCTAGTAATGTACAATGCCAGTAATGCACAATGCTAGTAATGCACAGTGGCAGTAATGCACAATGCCAGTAATGTACAGTGCTAGTAATGCACAATGCCAGTAATGCACAATGCTAGTAATGCACAGTGGCAGTAATGTACAGTGCTAGTAATGTACAGTGCTAGTAATGCACAATGCTAGTAATGCACAGTGGCAGTAATGTACAGTGCTAGTAATGCACAGTGCCAGTAATGCACTGTGCCAGTAATGCACAGTGCCAGTAATGCACTGTGCCAGTAATGCACAATGCTAGTAATGCACAATGCCAGTAATGCACAGTGGCAGTAATGCACAGTGCCAGTAATGCGCAATGCCAGTAATGCACAGTGGCAGTAATGCACAGTGCTAGTAATGCACAATGCTAGTAATGCACAATGCCAGTAATGCACAATGCCAGTAATGTACAGTGCTAGTAATGCACAGTGCCAGTAATGCACAGTGCCAGTAATGCACAGTGGCAGTAATGCACAGTGCTAGTAATGCACAATGCCAGTAAAGTACAGTGCTAGTAATGCACAATGCCAGTAATGCACAATGCCAGTAATGTACAGTGCTAGTAATGCACAATGCCAGTAATGCACAGTGCTAGTAATGCACAATGCCAGTAATGCACAGTGCCAGTAATGCACAGTGGCAGTAATGCACAGTGCTAGTAATGCACAATGCCAGTAATGTACAGTGCTAGTAATGCACAATGCCAGTAATGCACAGTGGCAGTAATGCACAGTGCCAGTAATGCACAGTGGCAGTAATGCACAGTGCTAGTAATGCACAATGCCAGTAATGTACAGTGCTAGTAATGCACAATGCCAGTAATGCACAGTGGCAGTAATGCACAGTGCTAGTAATGCACAATGCCAGTAATGTACAGTGCTAGTAATGCACAATGCCAGTAATGTACAGTGCCAGTAATGCACAGTGCTAGTAATGTACAGTGCCAGTAATGCACAATGCCAGTAATGCACAATGCCAGTAATGTACAGTGCCAGTAATGTACAATGCTAGTAATGCACAATGCCAGTAATGTACAGTGCCAGTAATGTACAGTGCTAGTAATGCACAATGCCAGTAATGTACAGTGCCAGTAATGTACAGTGCTAGTAATGCACAATGCCAGTAATGTACAGTGCCAGTAATTTACAGTGCTAGTAATGCACAATGCCAGTAATGCACAGTGGCAGTAATGTACAGTGCTAGTAATGTACAGTGCCAGTAATGTACAGTGCTAGTAATGTACAATGCTAGTAATGCACAATGCTAGTAATGTACAATGCTAGTAATGCACAGTGCCAGTAATGCACAGTGGTAGTAATGTACAGTGCTAGTAATGCACAATGCCAGTAATGTACAATGCTAGTAATGCACAGTGGCAGTAATGCACAGTGCTAGTAATGTACAGTGGCAGTAATGCACAATGCTAGTATTGCACAGTGGCAGTAATGCACAATGCCAGTAATGTACAATGCCAGTAATGCACAATGCTAGTAATGCACAATGCTAGTAATGCACAGTGGCAGTAATGCACAGTGGCAGTAATGCACAATGCCAGTAATGTACAGTGCTAGTAATGTACAGTGCTAGTAATGCACAATGCTAGTAATGTACAGTGCCAGTAATGTACAGTGCTAGTAATGCACAATGCCAGTAATGCACAATGCCAGTAATGTACAATGCCAGTAATGCACAGTGCCAGTAATGTACAGTGCTAGTAATGTACAGTGCTAGTAATGCACAATGCCAGTAATGCACAATGCTAGTAATGTACAGTGCTAGTAATGCACAATGCCAGTAATGCACAGTGGCAGTAATGCACAGTGCTAGTAATGTACAGTACTAGTAATGCACAATGCCAGTAATGTACAGTGCTAGTAATGCACAATGCCAGTAATGCACAATGCTAGTAATGTACAGTGCTAGTAATGTACAGTGCTAGTAATGCACAATGCCAGTAATGCACAGTGCCAGTAATGTACAGTGCTAGTAATGTACAGTGCCAGTAATGCACAATGCCAGTAATGCAGAATGCCAGTAATGCACAATGCCAGTAATGTACAGTGGCAGTAATGCACAATGCCAGTAATGCACAGTGCTAGTAATGTACAGTGCTAGTAATGTACAGTGGCAGTAATGCACAATGCCAGTAATGCACAGTGCTAGTAATGTACAGTGGCAGTAATGCACAATGCCAGTAATGTACAGTGCCAGTAATGTACAGTGCTAGTAATGCACAATGCCAGTAATGCACAATGCCAGTAATGTACAGTGCCAGTAATGTACAGTGCTAGTAATGCACAATGCCAGTAATGCACAGTGGCAGTAATGCACAGTGCTAGTAATGTACAGTACTAGTAATGCACAATGCCAGTAATGTACAGTGCTAGTAATGTACAGTGGCAGTAATGCACAGTGCTAGTAATGTACAGTGGCAGTAATGCACAGTGCTAGTAATGTACAGTGCTAGTAATGCACAATGCCAGTAATGCACAGTGCTAGTAATGCACAATGCTAGTAATGCACAGTGGCAGTAATGCACAGTGGCAGTAATGCACAGTGCCAGTAATGTACAGTGCTAGTAATGCACAATGCTAGTAATGCACAGTGGCAGTAATGTACAGTGCTAGTAATGCACAATGCCAGTAATGTACAATGCCAGTAATGCACAGTGCCAGTAATGTACAGTGCTAGTAATGCACAATGCCAGTAATGCACAGTGCCAGTAATGTACAGTGCTAGTAATGTACAGTGCCAGTAATGCACAATGCCAGTAATGCACAATGCCAGTAATGCACAGTGCTAGTAATGTACAGTGGCAGTAATGTACAGTGCTAGTAATGCACAATGCCAGTAATGCACAATGCCAGTAATGTACAGTGCCAGTAATGTACAGTGCTAGTAATGCACAATGCCAGTAATGCACAATGCCAGTAATGTACAGTGCCAGTAATGTACAGTGCTAGTAATGCACAATGCCAGTAATGCACAGTGGCAGTAATGCACAGTGCTAGTAATGTACAGTGCTAGTAATGCACAATGCCAGTAATGTACAGTGCTAGTAATGTACAGTGCTAGTAATGCACAATGCCAGTAATGCACAATGGCAGTAATGCACAGTGCTAGTAATGTACAGTGCTAGTAATGCACAATGCCAGTAATGCACAGTGGCAGTAATGTACAGTGCTAGTAATGCACAATGCCAGTAATGCACAGTGGCAGTAATGCACAATGCCAGTAATGCACAGTGGCAGGAATGCACAGTGCTAGTAATGTACAATGCCAGTAATGCACAATGCCAGTAATGTACAGTGCTAGTAATGCACAATGCCAGTAATGCACAATGCCAGTAATGCACAGTGCCAGTAATGTACAGTGCTAGTAATGCACAATGCCAGTAATGCACAGTGGCAGTAATGCACAATGCCAGTAATGCACAGTGGCAGTAATGCACAGTGCTAGTAATGTACAATGCCAGTAATGCACAATGCCAGTAATGTACAGTGCTAGTAATGCACAATGCCAGTAATGCACAATGCCAGTAATGCACAGTGGCAGTAATGCACAATGCCAGTAATGCACAGTGGCAGTAATGCACAGTGCTAGTAATGCACAGTGCCAGTAATGCACAATGCCAGTAATGCACAATGCTAGTAATGTACAGTGCTAGTAATGTACAGTGGCAGTAATGCACAATGCTAATAATGTACAGTGCCAGTAATGCACAATGCTAGTAATGCACAATGCTAGTAATGTACAGTGGCAGTAATGCACAATGCTAATAATGTACAGTGCCAGTAATGCACAATGCCAGTAATGCACAGTGCCAGTAATGTACAGTGCCAGTAATGTACAGTGCTAGTAATGCACAATGCCAGTAATGCACAATGCCAGTAATGTACAGTGCTAGTAATGCACAATGCCAGTAATGTACAGTGCCAGTAATGTACAGTGGCAGTAATGCACAATGCCAATAATGCACAATGCCAGTAATGCACAATGCCAGTAATGTACAGTGCCAGTAATGTACAGTGCCAGTAATGTACAGTGGCAGTAATGCACAATGCCAATAATGCACAATGCCAGTAATGCACAATGCCAGTAATGTACAGTGCCAGTAATGTACAGTGCCAGTAATGTACAGTGCTAGTAATGCACAATGCCAGTAATGTACAGTGCCAGTAATGTACAGTGGCAGTAATGCACAGTGCTAGTAATGCACAATGCCAGTAATGCACAGTGCTAGTAATGTACAGTGCTAGTAATGCACAATGCCAGTAATGTACAGTGCCAGTAATGCACAATGCCAGTAATGCACAATGCCAGTAATGTACAGTGCTAGTAATGTACATTGCCAGTAATGCACAATGCCAGTAATGCACAGTGCCAGTAATGTACAGTGCCAGTAATGCACAATGCTAGTAATGCACAATGCCAGTAATGTACAGTGCCAGTAATGTACAGTGCTAGTAATGCACAATGCCAGTAATGTACAGTGCTAGTAATGCACAATGCCAGTAATGCACAATGCCAGTAATGTACAGTGCTAGTAATGTACATTGCCAGTAATGCACAATGCCAGTAATGCACAGTGCCAGTAATGTACAGTGCCAGTAATGCACAATGCCAGTAATGTACAGTGCTAGTAATGCACAATGCCAGTAATGCACAATGCTAGTAATGTACAATGCCAGTAATGCACAATGCCAGAAATGTACATTGCCAGTAATGCACAATGCCAGTAATGCACAGTGCCAGTAATGTACAGTGCCAGTAATGCACAATGCCAGTAATGTACAGTGCTAGTAATGCACAATGCCAGTAATGCACAATGCCAGTAATGTACAGTGCTAGTAATGCACAATGCCAGTAATGCACAGTGCCAGTAATGCACAATGCCAGTAATGTACAGTGCCAGTAATGTACAGTGCTAGTAATGCACAATGCCAGTAATGCACAATGCCAGTAATGCACAGTGCCAGTAATGTACAGTGCTAGTAATGCACAATGCCAGTAATGCACAGTGGCAGTAATGCACAATGCCAGTAATGCACAGTGGCAGTAATGCACAGTGCTAGTAATGTACAATGCTAGTAATGCACAATGCCAGTAATGTACAGTGCTAGTAATGCACAATGCCAGTAATGCACAATGCCAGTAATGCACAGTGCTAGTAATGTACAGTGCTAGTAATGCACAATGCCAGTAATGTACAGTGCCAGTAATGTACAGTGCTAGTAATGCACAATGCCAGTAATGCACAATGCCAGTAATGCACAGTGCCAGTAATGTACAGTGCTAGTAATGCACAATGCCAGTAATGCACAGTGGCAGTAATGCACAATGCCAGTAATGCACAGTGGCAGTAATGCACAGTGCTAGTAATGTACAATGCTAGTAATGCACAATGCCAGTAATGCACAATGCCAGTAATGTACAGTGCTAGTAATGCACAATGCCAGTAATGCACAATGCCAGTAATGCACAGTGGCAGTAATGCACAATGCCAGTAATGCACAGTGGCAGTAATGCACAGTGCTAGTAATGTACAGTGCTAGTAATGCACAATGCCAGTAATCCACAATGCCAGTAATGTACAGTGCCAGTAATGTACAGTGCTAGTAATGTACAGTGCTAGTAATGCACAATGCCAGTAATGTACAGTGCCAGTAATGTACAGTGCTAGTAATGCACAATGCCAGTAATGTACAGTGCCAGTAATGTACAGTGGCAGTAATGCACAGTGCTAGTAATGCACAGTGCCAGTAATGCACAATGCCAGTAATGCACAATGCTAGTAATGTACAGTGCTAGTAATGCACAATGCCAGTAATGCACAATGCTAGTAATGCACAATGCTAGTAATGTACAGTGGCAGTAATGCACAATGCTAGTAATGTACAGTGCCAGTAATGCACAATGCCAGTAATGCACAGTGCCAGTAATGTACAGTGCCAGTAATGTACAGTGCTAGTAATGTACAGTGCCAGTAATGTACAGTGCCAGTAATGTACAGTGCTAGTAATGCACAATGCCAGTAATGTACAGTGCCAGTAATGTACAGTGGCAGTAATGCACAATGCCAATAATGCACAATGCCAGTAATGCACAATGCCAGTAATGTACAGTGCCAGTAATGCACAGTGCCAGTAATGCACAGTGCCAGTAATGTACAGTGCCAGTAATGCACAATGCCAGTAATGCACAATGCCAGTAATGTACAGTGGCAGTAATGCACAATGCCAGTAATGTACAGTGCTAGTAATGCACAATGCCAGTAATGTACAGTGCCAGTAATGTACAGTGGCAGTAATGCACAGTGCTAGTAATGCACAATGCCAGTAATGCACAGTGCTAGTAATGTACAGTGCTAGTAATGCACAATGCTAGTAATGCACAATGCTAGTAATGCACAATGCTAGTAATGTACAGTGGCAGTAATGCACAATGCTAGTAATGCACAGTGCCAGTAATGTACAGTGCCAGTAATGTACAGTGCTAGTAATGCACAATGCCAGTAATGTACAGTGCTAGTAATGCACAATGCCAATGTAGCACCCTGAGGATTCGGCTGCTACAGGGGTATTGCACCTCAGCCAGAGGTGTGGTATTCCACTCCCGGGTAAGGATGGAGTGTGGAACTGAGCTCAGAAGGCTGCATGCACTACACACATCCCATTTCCGGAGGGCAGACCAACGGTACTCCCACTTAGAAATGTGCAGGTACGACCGAGTCTTTCCTTGGCTGGAGTGGGAGGGGGGTGGAACATCCCAGTAGTGTAGGGGCAGATAGGGGGAGCAGCCTGGGTAAAGTTAGGAGCTCATTGGGTGCTGGTCACCTGAGCTCACACATAGAGGGAGTATTTAAGGTGGGCACCATCTAAGATCAGGGTCAGTCTGTGAGAAGTCAGTCAGTCAGTAAGTCTTTGCAGAGGAGTGGAAGAAAGCAGAGGAGCAGAGCAGCCCCAGGCCCAGAGTGAGAGAGGAGAGATCGAAAGACCCAGAGGGGGGAGAAAGAAGGAACTCTGAGAGCCCAAATACAACCACAGGGTGAAGAGTTGGCAACAGGGTACCGGATCCCAAACTGGTGGGGGCTACAGCATACCTCAGCCAGAGACCGGAGGCCGTGGGCAGCATCTGCCACGGCCACCCACCAAATCCACCCGGAAGGCAGACCACGCATAGGGTCAGGGAACCCAGAGGCAAGGGTTCGCCAACAAGAGGCCCGAGGGAGCCGGACATAGGTGGATCCCTGGTGGGGAAGGCCAGAGACGAGGACAGGACAGAAAGGGAGCTCAGAACCACGCTCCAGAACTACTTGGGGGTTGGCCGAGTCCAGGACCTGGTGGACGCAGCGCGGCTCGGGTGGTCACTCAAGGCCGGAGTGACCGGTACAAGAACAGCAGTAAGTAAAGAACCCTGAACTGCACAACCCGACTCTGACTCTCATTACCATCTTCCCTGCACTTCCACAACCACCATCCTCTGCACCTGACCCCCTGAGGCTATACCCTTCCCGTTGGGGGTTATACCACCTAAGCTGCACAAACACCATCAGCCTCAGCGGACCCTGCTGCAGCGGCGGCCGTAGTGACCGCAATTCAACGGGTGGCGTAGTCGACATAAAGAACTTTAGTAACATCAGTAAGGACTGCCACACACTGAGTTTGACACCCTGGGCACGGACCGGGTCACAGCCACTCGGAGACTACAACCCCCATCTGATCCGGCTCCGGGTATCCCCAACAACACTGGCCCAGGGGGCGCGTCAACTTTGGCGTAGTCGGCAGGATTACGTGCCCGCAACAACCGGGTACTGCGTGCCTGAAGAAAAGTTCATCGTTACCTTAAAAAGAAGTCTCCTGCCGGTTCCGGAGGGTCCCCGCCAACGGGCCCCATCGCAGGTCGTTTCCCGCCGGTTGTCCGCCATTTGCAGCTTTTTCCCGCCATCCATGGAGTTTCCCGCCACTGGGAGACGATTCCCGCCATTTCTGAAGATTTCCCGCCTTGGGGGAGCGGACGCCATTATGGGCGTGCCAGAGGGTGGCAAGAGGTCACCTCCCATCGTGGGCCAGGTCGAAGAATGGCGCCAAAAGCGGAAACCGCGCCCACCAACAGAGATTGTGATGCTGGAAGTGTCCATCAGCGTGAGAGAACTGCCCCTGGAACTGAAGTTGCCCCGGGACCACCCTCGATGTGGGCGGAGACAGAAGAAGAGAACAAAGATGGGTGTCGCCTGGAGCAGTCTGGAGAGAGCGCACCCGGAGACAAGACGTCTGGAAGAGAGTCCAGAGAGAGCCTACCCGGAGATGGAGGGAGAGCCAGGCAGCACCGACCCAGTGGTCAGGAGCCTGATGCGGGCCGCCACTCCAGGCAGCACCGACCCAGTGGTCAGGAGCCTGTTGCAGGTCGCCACTCCAGAAGGCCTGCTGGAGATCCTAACACAGCTCCCCCGAGATCGGGAGTGTGCACAGACCGCGCTGGAGGGCCTCGCACGGAGGATGGCCCGGGTGCAGCGAGAGACGTTAGCAGAATGGAGCCGTGAGATGGCCCAGCAGACAAGAACCCGTCAGCGGAGCACGCCACCCGAGACGAGGAGACAGACCGCCTCTGAGGATGGCGCAGGAGGACTGAAGGCCGGAGACGGCGCCGAGAAGGGAGCCGAACGAAAGGAGGCAGGTAAAGGGGACGTCACTACCCCGAGCCGGGAAACCGCGTGCCTGCCCCAGCTCCCCGTCGCAGAGCCCGAAGTACCCCCTGCCGTGCCCGTCGCTGCAACGTCACCGCCGCAGACTAGGCCTCAAACGGAAGCCGCGACCCCTGTGACGTCACACTCCTCGACCCCGAGCGTGGCCAAGCAGGAAGTACCATCGGCCTGGTCGCAAGGCCTAGTACCCCCGGGCGACGCAATACCAAAAGCGCCCCCTACCTCCGCGGAGCCCCCGGCCTGGTCGCAGGGCCAAGTAACACAGGGCGCCGCCGTTCTTACGGTGCCCTTTACTTTCAAGGTGCCCCAGGCCTGGTCGCAAGGCCTGGTCAACCCGGGCGCCGCTACCATCACAGCGCCCGTAACATCAAGAGTGCCGCACCTGGGTGAAGACCTGTTCGCCCAGCATACGTGCCCGGATGGGCAGCCCTTCATATGGCCACCGGAGTTTCACCATCCTCGACTCCGGAAAGAGAGACCCCTAGACGAACCCCTGATTCCGGTTCCGAAGCCTGTAAAGAGGACCTCGCCCCCGCTGGAAGAGACCCAGTTTGAGTGGGACCCCACCGGAGAAGACCTCATGGGGTTCACTCAGGAGACTCGGGCAGCCGCAGCGGAGCGTGCAGAGTGCTGCCGCCAGCAGCTCGAGGTCTTTGAGAAGGAGCGGAGAGAGAGGCGGGTCCGGGAACAACAAGCCCAAATAAGGAGCGCGGAGCAGAAGAGCCGGACCAGGAGAGACCCCCGTGCAGCGCATGGTCCCCGTACCATCGGGACTGTGATAAAGTTCAATCTGCAGCATGGGTGGGGTTTCATCAGGGATCACCGCACCCCAGGCGACGTCTTCGTGACCAGGAGAGACGTTGAGTCCCACCTACCGGAGGGACACAGAGGTCGTGACCTGTATTTAGGGGACGAGGTCACCTTCACCCGGCACAAGTGTGCCAAAGGACCCTACGCCCTCCATGTGCATCGCCTGACGGAGGAGGAGCTGCGGTGTGAGGAGGAGCAAGAGGACCCGGACGGGTCTGAAACTGAAACTGTCCACAAAGAAAGAGCAGGAGGACGCCGTCGTTGAGTACGGTAGTATAGAGACTGTATATAGTTGCCCGTCGGGGCACAGTGAACCGTTGCTGCTAATATAGTCCCCGTTGGGACCAGAGAACTGAACTGTTAACCCGTGTGTCCCTATTCCCACTGACCGAGGACTGAGAACGGTCAATCCTCCCTAATACCTGGCCGAGGACTGAGAGCGGCCATATCCCCTTGTATATAGTTGCGCTTCCTAAAGCGCCCCCTTCCGGTTTTATAGGAAACTGTTTGATTCCAAGAGAGACTGTCGCACTTTACCCGGTCACAAGTTGCACCGTGACCGGAGGAGCTAGGAGCAAGAAACGTCTACGAGAAAGTTTAATATGAAAAGTTTTATGATGCTGCTAATATATGTTGTTTTATATGTTTTATTATGTTTATATAAAAAGAAAATTGTATGTTTTGGTGTTTATATCTTACAGCCCGAGGACGTGCTGTGATTTACCAGGGGGGAATGTAGCACCCTGAGGATTCGGCTGCTACAGGGGTATTGCACCTCAGCCAGAGGTGTGGTATTCCACTCCCGGGTAAGGATGGAGTGTGGAACTGAGCTCAGAAGGCTGCATGCACTACACACATCCCATTTCCGGAGGGCAGACCAACGGTACTCCCACTTAGAAATGTGCAGGTACGACCGAGTCTGTCCTTGGCTGGAGTGGGAGGGGGGTGGAACATCCCAGTAGTGTAGGGGCAGATAGGGGGAGCAGCCTGGGTAAAGTTAGGAGCTCATTGGGTGCTGGTCACCTGAGCTCACACATAGAGGGAGTATTTAAGGTGGGCACCATCTAAGATCAGGGTCAGTCTGTGAGAAGTCAGTCAGTCAGTAAGTCTTTGCAGAGGAATGGAAGAAAGCAGAGGAGCAGAGCAGCCCCAGGCCCAGAGTGAGAGAGGAGAGAACGAAAGACCCAGAGGGGGGAGAAAGAAGGAACTCTGAGAGCCCAAATACAACCACAGGGTGAAGAGTTGGCAACAGGGTACCGGATCCCAAACTGGTGGGGGCTACAGCATACCTCAGCCAGAGACCGGAGGCCGTGGGCAGCATCTGCCACGGCCACCCACCAAATCCACCCGGAAGGCAGACCACGCATAGGGTCAGGGAACCCAGAGGCAAGGGTTCGCCAACAAGAGGCCCGAGGGAGCCGGACATAGGTGGATCCCTGGTGGGGAAGGCCAGAGACGAGGACAGGACAGAAAGGGAGCTCAGAACCACGCTCCAGAACTACTTGGGGGTTGGCCGAGTCCAGGACCTGGTGGACGCAGCGCGGCTCGGGTGGTCACTCAAGGCCGGAGTGACCGGTACAAGAACAGCAGTAAGTAAAGAACCCTGAACTGCATAACCCGACTCTGACTCTCATTACCATCTTCCCTGCACTTCCACAACCACCATCCTCTGCACCTGACCCCCTGAGGCTATACCCTTCCCGTTGGGGGTTATACCACCTAAGCTGCACAAACACCATCAGCCTCAGCGGACCCTGCTGCAGCGGCGGCCGTAGTGACCGCAATTCAACGGGTGGCGTAGTCGACATAAAGAACTTTAGTAACATCAGTAAGGACTGCCACACACTGAGTTTGACACCCTGGGCACGGACCGGGTCACAGCCACTCGGAGACTACAACCCCCATCTGATCCGGCTCCGGGTATCCCCAACAACACTGGCCCAGGGGGCGCGTCACCAGTAATGCACAATGCCAGTAATGTACAGTGCTAGTAATGTACATTGCCAGTAATGCACAATGCCAGTAATGCACAGTGCCAGTAATGTACAGTGCCAGTAATACACAATGCCAGTAATGTACAGTGCTAGTAATGCACAATGCCAGTAATGCACAATGCTAGTAATGTACAGTGCCAGTAATGTACATTGCCAGTAATGCACAGTGCCAGTAATGTACAGTGCCAGTAATGTACAGTGCCAGTAATGCACAATGCCAGTAATGTACAGTGCCAGTAATGCACAATGCCAGTAATGTACAGTGCTAGTAATGCACAATGCCAGTAATGCACAATGCTAGTAATGTACAGTGCTAGTAATGCACAATGCCAGTAATGTACAGTGCTAGTAATGCACAATGCTAGTAATGTACAGTGCTAGTAATGCACAATGCCAGTAATGTACAGTGCTAGTAATGCACAATGCTAGTAATGCACAATGCTAGTAATGCACAATGCCAGTAATGCACAATGCTAGTAATGTACAGTGCTAGTAATGCACAATGCCAGTAATGCACAATGCCAGTAATGCACAATGCTAGTAATGTACAGTGCTAGTAATGCACAATGCCAGTAATGTACAGTGCTAGTAATACACAATGCCAGTAATGCACAATGCTAGTAATGCACAATGCCAGTAATGCACAATGCTAGTAATGCACAATGCTAGTAATGTACAGTGCTAGTAATGTACAGTGCTAGTAATGCACAATGCCAGTAATGCACAGTGCCAGTAATGTACAGTGCTAGTAATGCACAATGCCAGTAATGTACAGTGCTAGTAATGTACAGTGCTAGTAATGTACAGTGCTAGTAATGTACAATGCCAGTAATGCACAGTGCCAGTAATGTACAGTGCTAGTAATGCACAATGCCAGTAATGCACAGTGCCAGTAATGTACAGTGCTAGTAATGCACAATGCCAGTAATGTACAGTGCTAGTAATGCACAATGCCAGTAATGCACAATGCTAGTAATGCACAATGCTAGTAATGCACAGTGCCAGTAATGTACAGTGCTAGTAATGCACAATGCCAGTAATGCACAATGCCAGTAATGTACAGTGCCAGTAATGTACAGTGCTAGTAATGCACAATGCCAGTAATGTACAGTGCTAGTAATGTACAGTGCTAGTAATGCACAATGCCAGTAATGTACAGTGCTAGTAATGCACAATGCTAGTAATGCACAATGCTAGTAATGTACAGTGGCAGTAATGCACAGTGCTAGTAATGTACAGTGCCAGTAATGCACAGTGCCAGTAATGTACAGTGCTAGTAATGCACAATGCCAGTAATGTACAGTGCTAGTAATGCACAATGCTAGTAATGCACAATGCTAGTAATGTACAGTGGCAGTAATGCACAATGCTAGTAATGCACAGTGCCAGTAATGTACAGTGCCAGTAATGTACAGTGCTAGTAATGTACAGTGCTAGTAATGTACAGTGCTAATAATGCACAATGCCAGTAATGCACAGTGCTAGTAATGCACATTGCCAGTAATGTACAGTGCTAGTAATGCACAATGCCAGTAATGCACAATGCTAGTAATGCACAATGCTAGTAATGTACAGTGGCAGTAATGCACAATGCTAGTAATGCACAGTGCCAGTAATGTACAGTGCTAGTAATGCACAATGCCAGTAATGCACAATGCCAGTAATGTACAGTGCTAGTAATGTACAGTGCCAGTAATGCACAATGCCAGTAATGTACAGTGCTAGTAATGCACAATGCCAGTAATGTACAGTGCTAGTAATGCACAATGCCAGTAATGCACAATGCTAGTAATGCACAATGCTAGTAATGTACAGTGGCAGTAATGCACAATGCTAGTAATGCACTGTGCCAGTAATGTACAGTGCTAGTAATGCACAATGCCAGTAATGCACAATGCCAGTAATGTACAGTGCTAGTAATGCACAATGCTAGTAATGCACAGTGCTAGTAATGTACAGTGCTAGTAATGCACAATGCTAGTAATGCACAATGCTAGTAATGCACAGTGGCAGTAATGTACAGTGCCAGTAATGTACAGTGCCAGTAATGCACAGTGCTAGTAATGTACAGTGCTAGTAATGCACAATGCTAGTAATGCACAATGCTAGTAATGTACAATGCTAGTAATGCACAATGCCAGTAATGCACAATGCCAGTAATGCACAGTGCCAGTAATGTACAGTGCCAGTAATGTACAGTGCTAGTAATGCACAATGCCAGTAATGCACAATGCCAGTAATGCACAATGCCAGTAATGCACAATTCCAGTAATGTACAGTGCTAGTAATGCACAATGCTAGTAATGTACAGTGCCAGTAATGTACAGTGCTAGTAATGTACAGTGCCAGTAATGTACAGTGCTAGTAATGTACAGTGCTAGTAATGCACAGTGCTAGTAATGTACAGTGCTAGTAATGTACAGTGGCAGTAATGCACAATGCTAGTAATGCACAATGCTAGTAATGCACAGTGCTAGTAATGCACAATGCCAGTAATGCACAGTGCCAGTAATGTACAGTGCCAGTAATGTACAGTGCTAGTAATGCACAATGCTAGTAATGTACAGTGCCAGTAATGTACAGTGCTAGTAATGCACAATGCCAGTAATGCACAGTGCCAGTAATGTACAGTGCCAGTAATGTACAGTGCTAGTAATGTACAGTGCTAGTAATGCACAATGCCAGTAATGTACAGTGCCAGTAATGTACAGTGCTAGTAATGCACAATGCCAGTAATGCACAATGCCAGTAATGTACAGTGCTAGTAATGCACAATGCCAGTAATGTACAGTGCCAGTAATGTACAGTGCTAGTAATGCACAATGCCAGTAATGTACAGTGCCAGTAATGTACAGTGCTAGTAATGCACAATGCCAGTAATGTACAGTGCCAGTAATGCACAATGCTAGTAATGCACAATGCTAGTAATGCACAATGCCAATAATGTACAGTGCTAGTAATGCACAGTGCTAGTAATGCACAATGCCAATAATGTACAGTGCTAGTAATGCACAGTGCTAGTAATGCACAATGCCAGTAATGTACAGTGCTAGTAATGCACAATGCCAGTAATGTACAGTGCCAGTAATGTACAGTGCTAGTAATGTACAGTGCCAGTAATGTACAGTGCCAGTAATGTACACTGCTAGTAATGCACAATGCCAGTAATGCACAATGCCAGTAATGTACAGTGCCAGTAATGTACAGTGCTAGTAATGCACAATGCCAGTAATGTACAGTGCCAGTAATGTACAGTGCTAGTAATGCACAATGCCAGTAATGCACAATGCCAGTAATGCACAGTGCCAGTAATGTACAGTGCTAGTAATGTACAGTGCTAGTAATGCACAGTGCCAGTAATGCACAATGCCAGTAATGTGCAGTGCCAGTAATGTACAGTGCTAGTAATGCACAATGCCAGTAATGTACAGTGCCAGTAATGCACAGTGCCAGTAATGTACAGTGCCAGTAATGTACAGTGCTAGTAATGCACAATGCCAGTAATGTACAGTGCTAGTAATGCACAATGCCAGTAATGTACAGTGCTAGTAATGCACAATGCTAGTAATGCACAGTGCTAGTAATGCACAATGCCAATAATGCACAGTGCCAGTAATGTACAGTGCCAGTAATGTACAGTGCTAGTAATGCACAATGCCAGTAATGTACAGTGCCAGTAATGTACAGTGCTAGTAATGCACAATGCTAGTAATGCACAGTGCCAGTAATGTACAGTGCCAGTAATGTACAGTGCTAGTAATGCACAATGCCAGTAATGTACAGTGCTAGTAATGCACAATGCCAGTAATGCACAGTGGCAGTAATGCACAGTGCTAGTAATGCACAATGCCAGTAATGTACAGTGCTAGTAATGCACAATGCCAGTAATGTACAGTGCTAGTAATGCACAATGCCAGTAATGCACAGTGGCAGTAATGCACAGTGCTAGTAATGCACAATGCCAGTAATGTACAGTGCTAGTAATGCACAATGCCAGTAATGCACAATGCCAGTAATGTACAGTGCTAGTAATGCACAATGCCAGTAATGCACAGTGGCAGTAATGCACAGTGCTAGTAATGCACAGTGCCAGTAATGCACAATGCCAGTAATGCACAGTGCCAGTAATGCACAGTGCTAGTAATGCACAATGCCAGTAATGCACAATGCCAGTAATGTACAGTGCCAGTAATGTACAGTGCTAGTAATGCACAATGCCAGTAATGTACAGTGCCAGTAATGCACAATGCCAGTAATGCACAGTGCTAGTAATGCACAATGCCAGTAATGCACAATACTAGTAATGCACAGTGCCAGTAATGTACAGTGCTAGTAATGCACAATGCCAGTAATGTACAGTGCTAGTAATGCACAATGCCAGTAATGCACAGTGGCAGTAATGCACAGTGCTAGTAATGCACAATGCCAGTAATGTACAGTGCTAGTAATGCACAATGCCAGTAATGTACAGTGCCAGTAATGTACAGTGCTAGTAATGCACAATGCCAGTAATGTACAGTGCCAATAATGCACAATGCTACTAATGCACAGTGCCAGTAATGTACAGTGCTAGTAATGTACAGTGGCAGTAATGCACAATGCTAGTAATGTACAGTGCTAGTAATGCACAATGCCAGTAATGCACAATGCCAGTAATGTACAGTGCTAGTAATGTACAGTGGCAGTAATGCACAATGCTAGTAATGTACAGTGCTAGTAATGCACAATGCCAGTAATGCACAGTGGCAGTAATGCACAGTGCTAGTAATGTACAGTGCTAGTAATGCACAATGCCAGTAATGCACAATGCCAGTAATGCACAGTGGCAGTAATGCACAATGCCAGTAATGCACAGTGGCAGTAATGCACAGTGCTAGTAATGTACAATGCCAGTAATGCACAATGCTAGTAATGCACAGTGGCAGTAATGTACAGTGCTAGTAATGCACAGTGCCAGTAATGCACAATGCTAGTAATGCACAGTGGCAGTAATGTACAGTGCTAGTAATGTACAGTGCTAGTAATGCACAATGCTAGTAATGCACAGTGGCAGTAATGTACAGTGCTAGTAATGCACAGTGCCAGTAATGCACAGTGCCAGCAATGCACAATGCTAGTAATGCACAATGCCAGTAATGCACAGTGGCAGTAATGCACAGTGGCAGTAATGCACAGTGCCAGTAATGCACAATGCCAGTAATGCACAGTGGCAGTAATGCACAATGCTAGTAATGCACAGTGCCAGTAATGCACAATGCCAGTAATGCACAGTGGCAGTAATGCACAATGCTAGTAATGCACAGTGCCAGTAATGCACAATGCCAGTAATGCACAGTGCCAGTAATGCACAGTGCTAGTAATGTACAGTGGCAGTAATGCACAATGCTAGTAATGTACAGTGCTAGTAATGCACAATGCCAGTAATGCACAATGCCAGTAATGTACAGTACTAGTAATGTACAGTGGCAGTAATGCACAATGCTAGTAATGTACAGTGCTAGTAATGCACAATGCCAGTAATGCACAGTGGCAGTAATGCACAGTGCTAGTAATGTACAGTGCTAGTAATGCACAATGCCAGTAATGCACAATGCCAGTAATGCACAGTGGCAGTAATGCACAATGCTAGTAATGCACAGTGGCAGTAATGCACAGTGCTAGTAATGTACAATGCCAGTAATGCACAATGCCAGTAATGCACAATGCTAGTAATGCACAGTGGCAGTAATGTACAGTGCTAGTAATGCACAGTGCCAGTAATGCACAATGCTAGTAATGCACAGTGGCAGTAATGCACAATGCCAGTAATGTACAGTGCCAGTAATGTACAGTGCTAGTAATGCACAATGCTAGTAATGCACAGTGGCAGTAATGCACAATGCCAGTAATGTACAGTGCTAGTAATGTACAGTGCTAGTAATGCACAATGCTAGTAATGTACAGTGCTAGTAATGTACAGTGCTAGTAATGCACAATGCTAGTAATGCACAATGCTAGTAATGCACAGTGCTAGTAATGTACAGTGCTAGTAATGCAGAATGCTAGTAATGTACAGTGCTAGTAATGCACAATGCCAGTAATGCACAATGCCAGTAATGCACAGTGGCAGTAATGCACAGTGCTAGTAATGTACAGTGCTAGTAATGTACAGTGCTAGTAATGCACAATGCCAGTAATGTACAGTGCTAGTAATGCACAATGCTAGTAATGCACAGTGCTAGTAATGTACAGTGCTAGTAATGCACAATGCTAGTAATGTACAGTGCTAGTAATGCACAATGCTAGTAATGTACTGTGCTAGTAATGCACAATGCCAGTAATGTACAGTGCCAGTAATGTACAGTGCTAGTAATGCACAATGCCAGTAATGTACAGTGGCAGTAATGCACAGTGGCAGGAATGCACAATGCCAGTAATGCACAGTGGCAGTAATGCACAGTGGCAGTAATGTACAGTGCCAGTAATGCACAGTGGCAGGAATGCACAATGCCAGTAATGCACAGTGGCAGTAATGCACAGTGCTAGTAATGTACAATGTCAGTAATGCACAATGCTATTAATGCACAGTGGCAGTAATGCACAGTGCTAGTAATGTACAGTGCTAGTAATGCACAATGCCAGTAATGCACAGTGGCAGTAATGCACAGTGGCAGTAATGCACAGTGCTAGTAATGTACAATGCCAGTAATGCACAATGCTAGTAATGCACAGTGGCAGTAATGCACAATGCCAGTAATGTACAGTGCTAGTAATGCACAATGCCAGTAATGCACAATGCTAGTAATGCACAGTGGCAGTAATGTACAGTGCTAGTAATGTACAGTGCTAGTAATGCACAATGCTAGTAATGCACAGTGGCAGTAATGTACAGTGCTAGTAATGCACAGTGCCAGTAATGCACTGTGCCAGTAATGCACAGTGCCAGTAATGCACTGTGCCAGTAATGCACAATGCTAGTAATGCACAATGCCAGTAATGCACAGTGGCAGTAATGCACAGTGCCAGTAATGCGCAATGCCAGTAATGCACAGTGGCAGTAATGCACAGTGCTAGTAATGCACAATGCTAGTAATGCACAATGCCAGTAATGCACAATGCCAGTAATGTACAGTGCTAGTAATGCACAGTGCCAGTAATGCACAGTGCCAGTAATGCACAGTGGCAGTAATGCACAGTGCTAGTAATGCACAATGCCAGTAAAGTACAGTGCTAGTAATGCACAATGCCAGTAATGCACAATGCCAGTAATGTACAGTGCTAGTAATGCACAATGCCAGTAATGCACAGTGCTAGTAATGCACAATGCCAGTAATGCACAGTGCCAGTAATGCACAGTGGCAGTAATGCACAGTGCTAGTAATGCACAATGCCAGTAATGTACAGTGCTAGTAATGCACAATGCCAGTAATGCACAGTGGCAGTAATGCACAGTGCCAGTAATGCACAGTGGCAGTAATGCACAGTGCTAGTAATGCACAATGCCAGTAATGTACAGTGCTAGTAATGCACAATGCCAGTAATGCACAGTGGCAGTAATGCACAGTGCTAGTAATGCACAATGCCAGTAATGTACAGTGCTAGTAATGCACAATGCCAGTAATGTACAGTGCCAGTAATGCACAGTGCTAGTAATGTACAGTGCCAGTAATGCACAATGCCAGTAATGCACAATGCCAGTAATGTACAGTGCCAGTAATGTACAATGCTAGTAATGCACAATGCCAGTAATGTACAGTGCCAGTAATGTACAGTGCTAGTAATGCACAATGCCAGTAATGTACAGTGCCAGTAATGTACAGTGCTAGTAATGCACAATGCCAGTAATGTACAGTGCCAGTAATTTACAGTGCTAGTAATGCACAATGCCAGTAATGCACAATGCTAGTAATGCACAGTGCCAGTAATGTACAGTGCTAGTAATGCACAATGCCAGTAATGCACAATGCCAGTAATGTACAGTGCCAGTAATGTACAGTGCTAGTAATGCACAATGCCAGTAATGCACAATGCCAGTAATGCACAGTGCTAGTAATGTACAGTGCTAGTAATGCACAATGCTAGTAATGCACAGTGCCAGTAATGCACAGTGGGAGTAATGCACAGTGCTAGTAATGCACAATGCCAGTAATGTACAGTGCTAGTAATTCACAATGCCAGTAATGTACAGTGCCAGTAATGTACAGTGCCAGTAATGTACAGTGCTAGTAATGCACAATGCCAGTAATGCACAATGCCAGTAATGTACAGTGCCAGTAATGTACAGTGCTAGTAATGCACAATGCCAGTAATGTACAGTGCCAGTAATGTACAGTGGCAGTAATGTACAGTGCTAGTAATGCACAATGCCAGTAATGTACAGTGCTAGTAATGCACAATGCTAGTAATGTACAGTGCTAGTAATGCACAGTGCTAGTAATGCACAGTGCCAGTAATGTACAGTGCTAGTAATGCACAATGCCAGTAATGCACAGTGCCAGTAATGTACAGTGCTAGTAATGCACAGTGCCAGTAATGCACAATGCCAGTAATGCACAATGCCAGTAATGTACAGTGCCAGTAATGTACAGTGCTAGTAATGCACAATGCCAGTAATGTACAGTGCTAGTAATGCACAGTGCCAGTAATGTACAGTGCTAGTAATGCACAATGCCAGTAATGTACAGTGCCAGTAATGTACAGTGGCAGTAATGTACAGTGCTAGTAATGCACAATGCCAGTAATGTACAGTGCTAGTAATGCACAGTGCTAGTAATGCACAGTGCCAGTAATGTACAGTGCTAGTAATGCACAATGCCAGTAATGCACAGTGCCAGTAATGTACAGTGCTAGTAATGCACAGTGCCAGTAATGCACAATGCCAGTAATGCACAATGCCAGTAATGTACAGTGCCAGTAATGTACAGTGCTAGTAATGCACAATGCCAGTAATGTACAGTGCTAGTAATGCACAGTGCTAGTAATGCACAGTGCCAGTAATGTACAGTGCTAGTAATGCAAAATGCCAGTAATGTACAGTGCCAGTAATGTACAGTGCTAGTAATGCACAGTGCCAGTAATGCACAATGCCAGTAATGCACAATGCCAGTAATGTACAGTGCCAGTAATGTACAGTGCTAGTAATGCACAATGCCAGTAATGTACAGTGCCAGTAATGCACAATGCCAGTAATGTACAGTGCCAGTAATGTACAGTGCTAGTAATGCACAATGCCAGTAATGTACAGTGCTAGTAATGCACAATGCCAGTAATGTACAGTGCTAGTAATGCACAATGCCAGTAATGCACAGTGCCAGTAATGCACAATGCCAGTAATGCACAGTGGCAGTAATGCACAGTGCTAGTAATGCACAATGCCAGTAATGTACAGTGCCAGTAATGTACAGTGCTAGTAATGCACAATGCCAGTAATGCATAATGCTAGTAATGCACAGTGCCAGTAATGCACAGCGCTAGTAATGCACAATGCCAGTAATGCACAGTGGCAGTAATGCACAGTGCTAGTAATGCACAATGCCAGTAATGTACAGTGCCAGTAATGTACAGTGCTAGTAATGCACAGTGCCAGTAATGTACAGTGCTAGTAATGCACAGTGCCAGTAATGTACAGTGCTAGTAATGCACAGTGCCAGTAATTTACAGTGCTAGTAATGCACAATGCCAGTAATGCACAATGCTAGTAATGCACAGTGCCAGTAATGTACAGTGCTAGTAATGCACAATGCCAGTAATGTACAGTGCTAGTAATGCACAATGCCAGTAATGCACAATGCCAGTAATGTACAGTGCCAGTAATGTACAGTGCTAGTAATGCACAATGCCAGTAATGCACAATGCCAGTAATGCACAGTGCTAGTAATGTACAGTGCTAGTAATGCACAATGCTAGTAATGCACAGTGCCAGTAATGCACAGTGGCAGTAATGCACAGTGCTAGTAATGCACAATGCCAGTAATGTACAGTGCTAGTAATTCACAATGCCAGTAATGTACAGTGCCAGTAATGTACAGTGCTAGTAATGCACAATGCCAGTAATGCACAATGCCAGTAATGTACAGTGCCAGTAATGTACAGTGCTAGTAATGCACAATGCCAGTAATGTACAGTGCCAGTAATGTACAGTGCTAGTAATGTACAGTGCCAGTAATGTACAGTGCCAGTAATGTACAGTGGCAGTAATGTACAGTGCTAGTAATGCACAATGCCAGTAATGTACAGTGCTAGTAATGCACAATGCTAGTAATGTACAGTGCTAGTAATGCACAGTGCTAGTAATGCACAGTGCCAGTAATGTACAGTGCTAGTAATGCACAATGCCAGTAATGCACAGTGCCAGTAATGTACAGTGCTAGTAATGCACAGTGCCAGTAATGCACAATGCCAGTAATGCACAATGCCAGTAATGTACAGTGCCAGTAATGTACAGTGCTAGTAATGCACAATGCCAGTAATGTACAGTGCTAGTAATGCACAGTGCTAGTAATGCACAGTGCCAGTAATGTACAGTGCTAGTAATGCACAATGCCAGTAATGTACAGTGCCAGTAATGTACAGTGGCAGTAATGTACAGTGCTAGTAATGCACAATGCCAGTAATGTACAGTGCTAGTAATGCACAATGCTAGTAATGTACAGTGCTAGTAATGCACAGTGCTAGTAATGCACAGTGCCAGTAATGTACAGTGCTAGTAATGCACAATGCCAGTAATGCACAGTGCCAGTAATGCACAGTGCCAGTAATGTACAGTGCCAGTAATGCACAGTGCCAGTAATGCACAATGCCAGTAATGCACAATGCCAGTAATGTACAGTGCCAGTAATGTACAGTGCTAGTAATGCACAATGCCAGTAATGTACAGTGCTAGTAATGCACAGTGCTAGTAATGCACAGTGCCAGTAATGTACAGTGCTAGTAATGCAAAATGCCAGTAATGTACAGTGCCAGTAATGTACAGTGCTAGTAATGCACAGTGCCAGTAATGCACAATGCCAGTAATGTACAGTGCCAGTAATGTACAGTGCTAGTAATGCACAATGCCAGTAATGTACAGTGCCAGTAATGCACAATGCCAGTAATGTACAGTGCCAGTAATGTACAGTGCTAGTAATGCACAATGCCAGTAATGTACAGTGCTAGTAATGCACAATGCCAGTAATGTACAGTGCTAGTAATGCACAATGCCAGTAATGCACAGTGGCAGTAATGCACAGTGCTAGTAATGCACAATGCCAGTAATGTACAGTGACAGTAATGTACAGTGCTAGTAATGCACAATGCCAGTAATGTGCAGTGCTAGTAATGCACAATGCCAGTAATGCATAATGCTAGTAATGCACAGTGCCAGTAATGCACAGCGCTAGTAATGCACAATGCCAGTAATGCACAGTGCCAGTAATGTACAGTGCTAGTAATGCTCAATGCCAGTAATGTACAGTGCTAGTAATGCACAATGCCAGTAATGCATAATGCTAGTAATGCACAGTGCCAGTAATGCACAGTGCTAGTAATGCACAATGCCAGTAATGTACAGTGCCAGTAATGTACAGTGCTAGTAATGCTCAATGTCAGTAATGTACAGTGCCAGTAATGTACAGTGCTAGTAATGCACAGTGGCAGTAATGCACAGTGCCAGTAATGCACAATGCCAGTAATGCACAGTGGCAGTAATGCACAGTGCTAGTAATGTACATTGGCAGTAATGCACAATGCTAGTAATGTACAGTGCCAGTAATGTACAGTGCCAGTAATGCACAGTGGCAGTAATGCACAGTGCCAGTAATGCACAATGCCAGTAATGCACAGTGCCAGTAATGCACAGTGGCAGTAATGCACAGTGCTAGTAATGTACATTGGCAGTAATGCACAATGCTAGTAATGTACAGTGCTAGTAATGCACAATGCCAGTAATGCACAATGCCAGTAATGTACAGTGCTAGTAATGTACAGTGGCAGTAATGCACAATGCTAGTAATGTACAGAGCTAGTAATGCACAATGCCAGTAATGCACAGTGGCAGTAATGCACAGTGCTAGTAATGTACAGTGCTAGTAATGCACAATGCCAGTAATGCACAATGCCAGTAATGCACAGTGGCAGTAATGCACAGTGCTAGTAATGCACAGTGCTAGTAATGTACAATGCCAGTAATGCACAATGCTAGTAATGTACAGTGCTAGTAATGCACAGTGCTAGTAATGTACAATGCCAGTAATGTACAATGCCAGTAATGCACAATGCTAGTAATGCACAGTGGCAGTAATGTACAGTGCTAGTAATGCACAGTGCCAGTAATGCACAATGCTAGTAATGCACAGTGGCAGTAATGTACAGTGCTAGTAATGCACAGTGCCAGTAATGCACTGTGCCAGTAATGCACAATGCTAGTAATGCACAATGCCAGTAATGCACAGTGGCAGTAATGCACAGTGCCAGTAATGCACAATGCCAGTAATGCACAGTGGCAGTAATGCACAGTGCTAGTAATGTACAGTGCTAGTAATGCACAATGCCAGTAATGCACAGTGGCAGTAATGCACAATGGCAGTAATGTACAGTGCTAGTAATGCACAATGCTAGTAATGCACAATGCTAGTAATGCACAGTGGCAGTAATGCACAGTGGCAGTAATGCACAATGCTAGTAATGCACAATGCTAGTAATGCACAGTGGCAGTAATGCACAGTGGCAGTAATGCACAATGCCAGTAATGTACAGTGCTAGTAATGTACAGTGCTAGTAATGTACAGTGCTAGTAATGTACAGTGCTAGTAATGCACAATGCTAGTAATGCACAGTGCTAGTAATGCACAGTGCTAGTAATGCACAATGCCAATAATGCACAGTGACATTAATGTACAGTGCTAGTGCTGGATTTTTCCCTATAAAATGGTCTTTGTCGGAGTGTAAAAACGCACATATATATTTGATATATTCCACCGGTGCAACCTGTGCAGCTGCACAGGGGCTCAATAGGTTTGGGGGCTCTTTGTCGTTAATATCAATTAGAATGCACTTAAGGAAATAAGCTGACAAACTGCATAGCTGTCATACAGGTGAATTAGGTGCTATATGTGGAGCTATGGGCGGGGGCCGCACAGGTGCATAATACTGATGCGACAGCCACCCCTTCCATGAATTGGCAGATATGTGAGTGGATGAGTAGTATTACAAATACACTCAAATGCGGCTTATATAGGACGCCAGTCACACTGATGGGTGTGATGCACAGTGTCTGGTTTACAGCCTATTAATGATGCCCAATATTTTAAATCAAGTGGGCTGCCCTGCAGTATATATGTGCACCCCACAAGACATACGCCCCAATTCACCCAACCAACACTAAAAGGCATGGCTGCATCCTGCAAATGATGAAAAAATGTTCAATAAAAAGATGAAAAATAATGTATAAGGGATCTGCTGCATCCTGCTTATGCTTTAGTAATCCGTCCTGGTGTTGGTAAGGCTGTTTTTTTTTTCTGTGATGTTTTTTGAATTCATGTAATTTTGTGAGCCGTGTCTATATGTGGAGCTACAGGATAAGATAGGGCCCATATACAGTTCTTACACAGGAGCCCTCTCCAGTCTGTGTCCACCTCTGAGATATAATATATATAATATACTGCTCAAAAAAATAAAGGGAACACTCAAATAACACATCCTAGATCTGAATGAATGAAATATTCCCATTGAATACTTTGTTCTGTACAAAGTTGAATGTGCTGACAACAAAATCACACAAAAATCATCAATGGAAATCAAATTTATTAACCAATGGAGGCCTGGATTTGGAGTCACCCCCATAATTAAAGTTGAAAAACACACTACAGGCTGAACCAACTTTGATGTAATGTCCTTAAAACAAGTCAAAATGAGGCTCAGTATTGTGTGTGGCCTCCACGTGCCTGTATGACCTCCCTACAATGCCTGGGCATGCTCCTGATGAGGTTGAGGATGGTCTCCTGTGGAATCTCCTCCCAGACCTGGACTAAAGCATCCGCCAACTCCTGGACAGTCTGTGGTGCAACGTGACGTTGGTGGATGGAGCGAGACATGATGTCCTAGATGTGCTCAATCGGATTCAGGTCTGGGGAATGGGCGGGCCAGTCCATAGCTTCAATGCCTTCATCTTGCAGGAACTGCTGACACACTCCAGCCACATGAGGTCTGGCATTGTACTGCATTAGGAAGAACCCAGGGCCAACCGCACCAGCATATGGCCTCACAAGGGGTCTGAGAATCTCATTTCAGTGCCTAATAGCAGTCAGGCTACATCTGGCGAGCACATGGACGGCTGTGCGGCCCTCCAAAGAAATGCCATCCCACACCATTACTGACCCACTGTCAAACCGGTCATGCTGGAGGATGTTGCAGGCAGCAGATCGCTCTCCACGACGTCTCCAGACTCTGTCATGTCTGTCACATGTGCTCAGTGTGAACCTGCTTTCATCTGTGAAGACCACAGGGCGCCAGTGGCGACTTTGCCAATCCTGGTGTTCTTTGGCAAATGCCAAGCGTCCTGCATGGTGTTGGGCTGTGAGCACAACCCCCATCTGTGGACATCGGGCCCTCATACCACCCTCATGGCGTCGGTTTCTAACCGTTTGTGCAGACACATGCAGATTTGTGGCCTGCTGGAGGTCATTTTGCAGGGCTCTGGCAGTGCTCCTCCTGTTCCTCCTTGCACAAAGGCGGAGGTAGCGGTCCTGCTGCTGGGTTGTTGCCCTCCTACGGCCCCCTCAGCGCCACCTGGTGTACTGGCCTGTCTCCTGGTAGCGCCTCTGGACACTACGCTGACAGACATAGAAAACCCTCTTGTCACTGCTCGCATTGATGTGCCATCCTGGATGAGCTGCACTACCTGAGCAACTTCTGTGGGTTGTAGAGTCCGTCTCATGCTACCACGAGTGTGAAAGCACAACCAACATTCAAAAGTGACCAAAACATCAGCCAGAAAGCATTGGTACTGAGATGTGGTCTGTGGTCCCCACCTGCAGAACCACTCCTTTATTGAGGGTGTCTTGATAATTGCCAATAATTTCCATCTATTGTCTATTCCATTTGCACAACAGCATGTGAAATTGATTGTCAATCAGTGTTGCTTCCTAAGTGGACAGTTTGATTTCACAGAAGTTTGATTTACTTGGAGTTATATTCTGCTGTTTAAGTGTTCCCTTTATTTTTTTGAGCAGTATATGTGTATATAATATATATATATATATGTTATAATATAAAATATATGCATGCATGTATGCTCTTGTATACATATATTGATGGCAGGGGCAGACATATCATTGCTGCACAGGGGCCTAATATAAGTGGGTCCCATTTCCACCTCTATAACAGGTTGAGTTGTGCATTATTGATGAGCTATTGGACTGCAGAGGGCCCTTTTCTTTCTGTGTCCGCCAGTGATTGATGGTATCACAGCGTGGATAGAATATCTTCCTGGTGTGAACATGAAGATGTAGCACTTTTGATGTGGACATGTTTGAGACACCACTACCTTTATTTGTCATTTTAATAACATTTTCTTTGTTCCTCATTGCAGATGACAAAATAAAACATCAAATGGGATTTCCTCTTTTCAGCTCATGACTGCTCGCAATAGTGAAACTTCCTTAAAGTCTACCCTTGTATAAGAAATATAAGGCATGAAGTCCATCTCATTGTCTATGGCTAAGGCCAACATCGTGTCTCTAGCCATGGTTTTCCTACAACTCTCAGCTTGTTTGGGACAGGATTATCCCTTCAGGAATCCCTCGCTGTCATGGGATGTACGTGTGAAGGACCTGATCGATCGGCTTAGCCTTGAAGAAATGGTGCTACAGGTAATGCTTCATGGTTCTGAGAACATACATTCTGAGCATGTTCTCCTTTTAATACCATTTAGTCCTATCAGAATCGGCGAATTACTGGCAGAACTGGAAACATTCTGTAGGCTTCCTGCTGTGATGGTGGAAGCGTCATGCAGCATTCTGGAGAGCCTTGTGTACTTTACACTACCATACATAACGCTGTATCTGGTTTTATTATTTATACTGTGGCAGGTATCATTTTAATTCCTTTGATCAATCACAGATGGCGAGGGGCGGTGCAATTAACAATGGTCCTGCTCCTGCTATCCCTACGTTGGGCATCAAGCCATATAACTGGAATACCGAATGTTTGAGGGGAGATGTCCAGGCACAAGGTTATGCCACTTCTTACCCTCAGGCTTTGGGTCTGGCTGCATCTTTCAGGTAATGTAAAAAAGAACACAGACCATATACACAGGTCACAATACAAATCTTCACATCCTGTCACTGTTGATCTGCTCTTATCTTTTGCTTTTGGGGTATTCTTCATGGCTTATGTCTCATACTGTGCTTTTTTCTGCAGCCCTGAATTGATATTGAAAGTGGCTAATGCCACAGCCACTGAAGTCAGAGCAAAACACAACTACTTCATGTCCATCGGGAACTATGATGACCACACTGGTCTCAGCTGCTTCAGTCCTGTGATCAATATTATGAGACATCCTCTATGGGGCAGGAATCAGGTAGGGAAGCGGATACACTATAAGGAGAAGAGAATTGGACACCTGCACATTACAGCTACAGGAGCTTTTTTCACATTTCATTACAACTGTAAATGCTGAAAAACATGTTCATAGAATTCTCTCTCCTCCACCAATTGAAGTCAGGCAGGTAACGTTTTCTTGGCTTTCGCCAAACACAACCTCGTCGATTATACTGCTATATAGAGAAGTGTGATTTGTCACATTTCCACTGCTCTAGAGTCCAGTACTGGCAGCTTCATAACACCCTGTCTGACACTTAGCATTGTGCTTGGTGATGTAAGGCTTGCAGCCTGCTGCTCGTCCATGGAAATCCTTGTCATGAATCTCCCACTGCACAGTTTTTGTGCTGATGGTAATGCCAAAGGATGCCCCTTCTAGCAGCGCTGTATAAGCAATGTGTTTTCAACTATTACATCTTGTAAGGTTTTATCTGCAGGAAACTTATGGTGAAGATCCTTACCTTAGTGGACTTCTGGCCACAGCTTTTGTGAAAGGACTACAGGGAGACCATCCTCGTTATATCAAAGCCAATGCTGGCTGCAAACACTTTGACGCCCACGGTGGTCCTGAAAATATTCCTGTTTCCAGGTTTAGCTTTGATGCCAAGGTACTGCAGTCTGTAAACTGGCTTATGGATTTTATTTTATGTATCAATGATTGGTGCTAATATATTAAGTCCAAAACTAGCTTGTTGATAATTTCCACTTATGTTAACATTTTAGTTCCAGGTATCTCATGCATCAAAACCTGGGATGTAAAACTCAAATACACAGAGGGCCAAAATTAAAAGCTGGGACAAAGCCGTGGGTCAACCTTGATATTTATTAAGGAAAAAGTTCCTTAATTGTAGACTTTTTTTATCTTCAAATATTACAACTAATTTACATATGTAATAGCAAAGGATAAAAAAAACTTAAATAATTCAGATAATAAAGTAAAATGCAAACAAAGTGCCCCCAAACACAGCATGATACCCACACAGTACCCTCCACACGCACGGTATGATGACCTCATCACAGTATGATTCTCCAATTGTAATCCCCACACAGTCCTCCATACATCATAATGGCCACAAAAGTGTTTCATTCAGTATAATGGGCCCCACATAGTCCCTCATACAGTTTAACAGGGCCCTGGATTGCTTTCCATACAGTATAATGGCCCCACATAGTGCTCCATACAGTATAATGGCCACAAAAAGTGCTCCATACAGTATAATGGGCTCCACATAGTCCTCCATACAATATAATGGGCTCCACATAGTCCTCCATACAGAATAATGGGCCCCACATAGTCCTCCATACAGTATAATGGGCTCCACATAGTCCTCCATACAATATAATGGGCTCCACATAGTCCTCCATACAGTATAATGGGCTCCACATAGTGCTCCTTACAGTATAATTAGCTCACATAAATAAATACTCACCAGCTCTGCCCATTCCTCAGCTGCTCCGGTCTCTTCATGGTGTTTTCAGATCCTCTGCACATCTCAGTATAGCGTGGTGCACTATATTGACGTCATTGCGTGCGCTGTGCTAAGGCGTCAGATGTAGAGGATGCAGAGGGGAAATGATGGGAGAGGGACCATCAGCTGATGCTCTCTCCTCCATCATTGCTTTCAACTGTATCAGAGATGCCGATTATAGTTGAAAGTGCAATGCCGGGCGGAGGGCTCGCCCTGCGTTGCGGGCCAAATATATTCGGGGGACCCGTCTGGCGTTGTGGGCCAAATATATTTGGGGGACCTGCCCGGCGTTGCGGGCCAAATATACTCACCCCGCAGGCCAGATTTGGCCTGCGGGCCAGAGTTTAACATACAGGTGCTTCTCACAAAATTAGAATATAATCAAAAAGTTAATTTATTTCAGTTCTTGATGTTGTTGAGATCCTCTAGAATATACCATTCTGTAGAAGTAAAAAAATGTTTTTTTCAATCAGAGAGCAACATGTTATAATAAACTGTTTCCACTTTAATAGAAATTTGCCAGCTTGCTGTTCCTTGTTACTGAGGGCATCTAGTTGTTCTACTCCAAAAAACTGTTTTATTTGGATTGTCAACTCTGCTATGGGGGGAATGTTAGGGTCTAGCCAATTTTTGAGTACCTTTTTTTTTGCCAAGAAGAGTAGAGTGTGGGGCAGTTTTGGGGGGCCTCCTATCTTTTTGTTAGGATTCTCTGGGTTACTCCAATAATGTAGTAGGGCTAAGTATAGAGAGAGGGTGTACCCTGGATCCCATATAGTGTGAATCAAATCTGAGACCTGATCCCAATATACTGTTGATTCGGTGCAGGACCATAGACCATTCATGAGGTCAGAGTATGGATGATGGCACTTAGGGCATGCAGCTAGTCTATTTGATAATGGATCTTTTTTCAGTATATTAAAGGCATAGATGGCCCCATGTATTATTTTATATTGAGTTTCTCTCCATGTTTCACTTATGATGTATTTCCTAAATACCTTCCAACCTAATCTGATCTTAATGGAAATTTCCACGTCTTCCAATTATTGCTTCCAATATTTAAAGAAAAGGTCTGGGTGTACCCCTAACAAATTAGATTTCATAACCGAATAGAGATATTGAGGGGGTAACTATTGGAGATAGAATGACATCCAATTAGTTCTGGGACGTCTCATAAGTAGTGTTGAGCATTCCGATACTGAAATATCGGGTATCGACCGATATTCGCGGTATCGGAGTTCCGATACTGAGTTCCGATACTTTTAGAATATCGAATACCGGAATCGGAAGTTCCCATAATGCTTGCGATCTACAGTGTCTCTGAAGGATGACAATGACAAGCTGGATGGCAGCGCTCAGCTTACTGTACTTGTCATTTAGTGTTAAAGGATTTATTAAAAAAAATAATAGTGTTTTCATGCACGGTCTCTTTAAAAAAGCTGGCTGGCAATTCAGCAGCGGCATACACCGGTACCCGACAATTTACAACAGAAAGAATAGAGCATCACACATAGATTAGATAGATAGAAACCTGTCATTCACATATATAAGAAATACAGTGACAGTGTTGATTACTGTACTTGTCATTTAGTGTTAAAATAAAGGATTTATTTAAAAAAAAATTGGCGTGGGGTTCCCCGTAATTTTAGGCTCTAGCAGACGTTAAGCAGACGGCTGGGGCAGATGTTTGAAGCCTGGGAAGGGGGTAATACCCACTGAGCTTCCCAGGCTACTAATATCAGCCCCCAGCCCTTACTAGCTATTAAAATGGGGGACCCCCCCAAAAAAATGACGTGGGGTCCCCCCTATTTTAATAGCTAGCAAAGGCTAGGCAGACAGCTGGGGGCTGATATTAATAGCCCAGGAAGGGTGCCATGAATACTGGCCCCCTCCCAGGCTAGAAACACCAGCCGTCAGCCGCCCCAGAAATGCCGCATCCATAGGATGCGCCAATTCTGGCACTTAGCCTCGCTCTTCCCACTGCCCTGTAGCGGTGGCAGTGGGGTAATAGGGCTGGGGCTGATGTCAGCTTATAATGCCAGCTGACATCAAGCCCAGGTTAGTAATGGAGAGGCGTCTATAAGACACCCCCATTACTAACCCCATAGTCAAAGTTAAAAAAAAAAACACAAACACCCAGAATAAAGTCCTTTAATTGAAATAAACACACAATTTTTTAATGTTCTAAATTAAACCATACTTTCCATCACGCCCATTCCAGCTGAAGCCAATGTCTTCTGCAATAAAAGTAAAATAATAAAGCAACATCATCCTCACCTTTCCATGGTTCCCACGACAGCTTCAGCTCTGCTACATTGACATGACAGGCTGGATCGCAACAGATTGCTGCCATCCAGCTTGCCATGCCGCAGAGACTGAGAAGCGCAGCCATGCTTGCGCTCCTCAGTGTCTCGCTGTGACGGCATCCAGATGAGCCGAGTTCATGTCCAATGAACTCAGCTCACCTCATGCACGTCACTGACAGCGTGGGAAAATTTTCCTGCCGTTCAGCGCTTGAGCAGGAGAATTTTCCCACGCTGTCAGTGACGTGCATGAGGTGAGCTCATGCACGTCACTGACAGCGTGGGAAAATTCTCCTGCGCTCAGCGCTTGAGCAGGAGAATTTTCCCAAGCTGTCAGTGACGTGCATGAGGTGAGCTGAGTTCATTGGACATGAACTCGGCTCATCTGGATGCCGTCACAGCCAGACACTGAGGAGCGCCAGCATGCCTGCGCTTCTCAGTCTCTGCTGCATGGCAAGCTGGATGGCAGCTTTCGGCTGCGATCCAGCCTGTCATGTGAATGTAGCAGAGCTGGAGCCGTCGTGGGAACCATGGAAAGGTAAGGATGAGGTTGCTTTATTATTTTACTTTTATTGCAGGAGATCGTTGGCTTCAGCTGGAATGGGCGTGATGGTAAGTATGGTTTAATTTAGAACAATAAAGAATTGTGTCTTTATTTCAATTAAAGGACTTTATTCTGGGTGTTTGTGTTTTTTTTTTAACTTTGACTATGGGGTTAGTAATGGGGGTGTCTTATAGGCGCCTCTCCATTACTAACCTGGGCTTGATGTCAGCTGGCATTATAAGCTGACATCAACCCCAGCCCTATTACCCCACTGCCACCGCTACAGGGCAGTGAGAAGAGCAAGGCTAAGTGCCAGAATTGGCACATCCTATGGATGCGCCATTTCTGGGGCGGCTGACGGCTGGTGTTTCTAGCCTGGGAGGGGGCCAATATTCATGGCACCCTTCCTGGGCTATTAATATCAGCCCCCAGCTGTCTGCCTAGCCTTTGCTAGCTATTAAAATAGGGGGGACCCCACGTCATTTTTTTGGGGGTCCCCCATTTTAATAGCTAGTAAAGGCTAGGTATTCAGCTGGGGGCTGATATTAGTAGCCTGGGAAGCTCCGTGGGTATTACCCCCTTCCCAGGCTTCAAACATCTGCCCCAGCTGTCTGCTTAACCTCCGCTAGAGCCTAAAATTACGGGGAACCCCACGCCAATTTTTTTTTTAATAAATCCTTTATTTTAACACTAAATGACAAGTACAGTAATCAACACTGTCACTGTACTTATTATATATGTGACTGACATGTTTCTATCTATCTAATCTATGTGTGATTCTCTATTCTTTCTATTCTAAATTGTCGGGTACCGCTGCTGAATTGCCGGCTGGCTTTTTTAAAGAGACGGTGCATGAAAACACTGTTATTTTTTTTAATAAATCCTTTACACTAAATGACAAGTACAGTAAGCAACACTGTCACTGTACTTCATATATGTGACTGACATGTTTCTATCTATGTAATCTATGTGTGATGCTCTATTCTTTCTGTTGTAAATTGTCGGGTACCGGTGTATGCTGCTGCTGAATTGCCTTCTTTTCATGTCATTCTACATTATTCTTAGTTGCTTTCCTTCATGTAGAATTAACCTACAAGGAAAGAAAGGGTTTATTTTTATTCCGATATTTGTGTCCCATTGACTTGCATTGGTTTCCGGTATCGGAATCGGCGATATCCGATACTTTTTGGGTATCGGTCCGATCCAATCCGATCCGATATTTCCCGATATCGGAAGGTATCGCTCAACACTACTCATAAGTAACATCCCTTAAGTTTGACATAACGGAAAGTCTGATTTGTTCATATTAGAAGCCATGTTGGAGAGGTAGTTTATATTTTCCCATACATTCTGGATATGTCAACCATCTCTGATCGGTAGGGTGGAGGAGATGAGATATGTTATCTATACCAGCCTGTTGCCACTTAGAAAATAATTTGTTTTCAATGCCCTGTGGAAATTCTGGATTCCGCCATAGCGGCAGGTGCTTAGAAATTCTGAAAGAAAGGCCATATTTTTTCCTAACTGCCTTCCAAGCGGAAATGGTGTCTTTAAAAGTTACTGATCTTTTGATTGCTAGGGGTAGGGAAGTATATCTAGAGTGTAGAAGTGCAATCAAATTGAATGGGTAAGCATAATCTGATTCCAACGTATAGTCAGAGTATGTATGTCTTTTGTGGAGCCAGTCTATTAAGTAGTGAAAGAGGCAGATGAGGTTATAATTCCTGACGCTTGAAAAATTAATGCCACCATCATCTTTGACATAAGTTTGTCTAGATTAATCCTAGGACGTTTTCTCTTCCAGATGAAATGACTGAAGGCCCTATTGAGTGTAGTTATGTCAGAGGGATTTACTGATCATCTTGACCAAATGTGCCCTACCCAAGAAAGACAAGGGCAGATCCTGCCATGACTTTAATTATAATAATATAATAATAATAATAATAATAGTTTATTTTTATAGCGCCAACATATTCCGCAGCACTTTACAAATTTTAGGGGGGACTTATACAGACAATACAGAATAAGCATATCTCATATCGAAAGGAGTGAGGGCCCTGCTCGCGAGCTTACAGTCTATGATTAGTAATTGATTAGTAATTTTTTTTATGAGGGGGGGATAATTTAACTTGTACAAAGAGGATGGTGAGCGACCTTTTTTGATACCCAAATAAGTGATATAAAGGGGAGCTATAGTTATATCGTTGAAAGATCCTCTTGGGTAAAGTTTTATTCCTTTTTCAGTTAATGGTAGTAATTCACATTTTTTAGCATTTATTTTAAACCCAGAGTAAGCAACGAAATTTTTAAGCAGATCCATTACTAGAGGTAAATGCAGGTAAATATTGTCTGCAAAAAATGCCGCCTGAATTGATTTCTTAGTAAATTGGATGCCTGAAAAGGTTTTTGGGTCCGACAGAATACGAATTAAGGGTTCTAGTGCTATGTTAAAAAGTAGGAGGGACAAAGGACACCCTTGTCTCGTTCCCTTCTCTAGGGGGAAGGGAGTGGACAGAAAACCCGGGGTATATACCTGAGCTTTTGGAGACCTATAGAAATTGCATATATAGTTATAGAAGGGGCCTGTCAACAACATCTTAGTTAAGACCTTGTACAACCAATCCCAATTAATATTGTCAAAGGCCTTTTCGACGTCTAAGGAGACAATCGCCGGGGAACGTTTTAAATTCGGTGTAGACTGGATTTTATCCAGCGCCAACAGTACCTTTCTAATATTTAGCGTGGCCGAGCAACCTTTAATAAAACCTGCTTGTACAGGGGATATAAGGTGAGGTAAAATGGAGGCCAGTCTGTCAGCCATTATTTTGGACATTATCTTAATGTCAGTATTTATGAGGGAAATTGGTCTGTATGAACTGCGGGATAATGGCTCTTTGTCTGGTTTTAGTAACAATTTAACGTAAGCCATATTTGCGGAAGGGAAAATGGGATCGCCTTGAGTTATTTTATTAAAGATCGATTCTAATAACTTGGAAACCTCTTCCCTTAAAGAAATCAGATGTGTATCCATCTGGGCCAGGGGCTTTATTTCGTTTCAAATTTTTAATTGTATTAGTAATCTCTTCCAATGAGAGAGGTTTATTTAATATAGATTTTTGCTCCACTGAAAATAAAGGTAGTTTGACCCTATCGGAGAGGGGCATGATTTGTTTCCGATTTTTATATAAGTCCTTATAAAATGAGCCTAGGATCTCATTAATTGATTTAGGATTCGGGTGGATTTCCCCGTTGGTATTTCTTAGTTGGAAAATTCCCTGTGGCTTTTTAAGATCTTTTTCCCAATTGGCCATCATCCTCCCTGATTTGTTACCAAACCTATAACAATATGCTTCTGTTTGGGATAGGTGGAATTTTTCTCTCATATCTACGTATTGTTTTAATTCTGAACGTTTTTGAGACCAAAGTGTTTTATTTAAAGGGGAAGGGTCAAGTAGAAATGTAGTGTAGGCTTGTTTCAGTTCAGAGGATAGTTCACCATATCTTCTCATAACTTTTTTTTTTTGTGAGAGAACGTATACGCCAAAATTTTCCCCCTACTTGGCTGATTCGCATAGTAGTGTGGTATCATTTTGGTGTGCCGAGTTATGCAACAAGAATTCCTGCCACCATAATTTGAGAGAGGAAATAAATTAATATGGGAATCTCCATAAGAAATCAGAGCCCCGAAGAAATTTCTTTGATAGTTCCAAATTTATTGGAGCATGGTCTGAAATAACAATATTATCAATGTGTACAGTAATCAATTTAGCTAACAGGGAGGGGGAGATAAAAATATAGTCCATTCGAGACCAAGAGACGTTGGCGTGTGAGAAATGTGTGAATTCCCTATTACTAGGGTTCAGGAATCTCCACGAGTCGATTACTTGGCAGGTAGACATAAGAGGTGCTAGCGCATTATACATTATAGATAGAGAAGGTTCCACAAGATGTGGTTAATGTTAAGTGTAGCAATCTTCCCTCTCCATCTTGTTGTTGACTTATGATCTGGTGTGTAAATTGTTTATTGATAAGGATTAAGACCCCAGCTTTTCTATCCACAGACAATGAGCCATAAACTCCACCCACCCATAATTTTTTCATCCGGGGGAAGTTTGCATCCGGGAGATGTCTCCTGTTAGAAGGGCTATGTCGGGTTTTAAATGTTTAAGGACTTTCATGCATTTCTGGGGAGTTCTCAAACCTTTAACATTCAATGACACTATAAACATTCAGGGACTGTAAGAATAAACATAACTGGTAAAATACTTACAAGACAATGATGACATGTAACTAAATTATATAATAAGGAGCAATACTTGAACATGTAAAACAAACTTAAGTAACAATTAACCAAATTTTTAGAAAACAACTGTCCTAGCAAGAGCGTAGACACTTTGTATCAGCTCATAGGGAAACCTTTGCCCTGGGCTTCAATTCTGCCCGACCATGTGTGTAAAACTACAATTTACAATTTAACCCCCTTTTTCTATGTTATTTTTCATCAAAATTCTTCTTCCATTTTGATCACTTATTGATTCCATTCTCCCTTCCCACCTCACCCATGGAATATAATAACTTTAGTCAAAATTGTAAAAGTCCGAGTGGGTAGAAGGACGGAAGCAACTGCCTCCATACTACCTTTCCTCCAGCACCTCCAGGTGTATAAAAGGAGAAGCTCACTGAATCAACGATTGTTAAACTCTGGCCTCCTTTGTCTCCTCGCCTCGTAGATCCCTTAGGGGACCGCGAGCAAGAAGGAGTTTCATCCTGGTGGAACCATTCCGGGCTGGCCCTCGGGCGCAGGAGACTGTTGACAAGTTTCTGCTTTAACAGGTGAAATAAATTCCCGGAAAGAGTCATCTGTGTCCTTCAAGCGTAAAATAGCTGGGTAGCGGAGTTGAAGCGAATTTTTTCCTTGTGAAGTTTGGTGCATATAGAGCTGAAGGTCTTCCTTTTCCTGGTTACTTCGATGGAGTAGTCTTCAAAAAGCAAGATTTTATGGCCTTGAATGATCAATGGGTGGTTTAATTGTTTGAATGCTAGGATAATGTCCGCTTTATCATTTGAAGTCCAGAAATTTCATGATGACCTGTCTTGGCCTGGTTGTACCCTGGGTCCCAGAGGTAGCGGGTGGAGAACCAATTCTGTGAACCCTTTCCACCTTTTTACCTTCGGGTAGTTTTAGGGCTCTTGGTATTTCATTTTCACATAGAGGTTTCATGAACGATGGCAGATATTTTGGAATGGTCCTCTTTTGAATCATCCTCGATGTTAGATATTCGTGATTCTAATTCGGTAAGCTGTTCGGCTTGTTCATCCTGTCTGGCTTGTAGATCCTGCAGGGCAGTGTTTAGTGTGGATTGTATTATGGTTTTGATTTTGGGTAATAGCTTAGCCGTGACCTCAGACGCTAGTTCTGAAGGGTCCATTTGTGTCTCCCCTTTTCTTGAAGTAGAATTGCAGGGCACTTTGGGGGGTTGACGCAATTCCTCTCCACCTTCAGATTGGGCGGGATGTTCCTCTTGGTCAAGAGTAGGAGCCATTTTAGGAAGATTGGAGATGTCAGTGTGGCTGGAAAAGGTAGATTGTTTCTGCCCGCTACGGAGGAGGTAGAGGTCCATATAGGCCAATGATATTACTTAGAGATAGCCTTCGGAGATCACTAAGCTGCCAGAATCAAGAATCAGGAGACTTGAATAGATGTACGGGGGGGGGGTGAGCATGAACCAGTTGATCAGAGCTCACATGGTCGGCGCCTGAACCGGAAGACTCACAGATTCATAGTTTGTAGATTGTAGCTACTGCATGGTAAGAAATGGAGAAATCACCAGAGCAAATTATCTACTGACCAGTAATAGATTGCGTATGCGGGGCCAGGGCTGGTTATTAAATGGTCATAGAGAATTGGATGATATAACAAGGATAGTTAGTGAATGAACAATAACTGTAATAAATTTGGGCTGTAATTTCCTTGTGGTCCACAAGATGGCGTTTGAAGTAGATAATGAAAAGTTGCTGTTTTGCTACAAATGTCCACTGGATGGAGTTAAAGTGTAAAATTAGAAATGGCTTTTCAGTTATAGATAATCCACTGTTTTCTTATATGTTGCTCCTTTTATTCCTTGTTAATAATAATAAAAAGTTCACGCTGGGGACTTCAAATGTCAAAAGAGATTTTTGTCACTTGCTATGCTTCAGCAGAATGACAGGTGACTCTTTATGGGATTAGAGATCTGTGGCTCGCAATGGGTGTTAGATAGAGAGACAGAGGAAGAGAGATGTGTTTTATCCTTTTTGATTAAACTTAGTAGAGATGCTATTTGAAGCTCCTGCTTCAGTGTCTCTGTATGAGTGGCGCAGGGTTGGCAAGATGGCGGCTGTTCTTGTGGCGGGAAAACCTTCGGCGGCAGGGACAGGGCGGCCGAGGCGGCTCAAGCAGGACTCACCGTGCCATGGGCTCGGCGCCTCTCCGAACCGCAGCGGCACTCCTCCAGAGAAGACCGCAGTCCCACCAGCAGCAGCGCAACAGTCGGCGAGCACAGAGCCCAGGCCGGTAAGCTCCTTGTACCTGTGTCCGCAACTGGCCCGCCTCTCTTCTGCACCCGTACCTGGATCTCCGCTGCTACCAGTCTCCTCGGCACGTAGGTGGCGGTGTCTCACACCGTGTGTCTCTCCACCGCCGTCCCAGTCTGCATGCAGCCGCAGGTGATCCAGATTGGGTCCCCCGCAGCCCGTCTCAGGCGCTCCTCTGTCGTCCCAGCAGGACACGTCACGAATCCCACAGAGAGGAGAGGCCACGGCTTCGGGCTTCCAGGTAGGCCCGGATTCACTGGGTAGTGAGGCGGCCTCCTTTATACACCGGTCTGTAACCGAGGGGTCCAGGGACCTCTCCTGCGACCATGGACAGTTGAAAGGGGGGGGGAGCCTTTTCAGGGGCTAAATTCAGCCAATTTCCGTAATACTGTTGTTTTTAAACCAGGTATTGGTACTTTTGGCAGTGTGTCCTGTTGGAGAATGAAATTTCCATCTCCAAAAAGCTTGGCAGAGGGAAGCATGAAGTGCTCTAAAATTTCCTGGTAGACGGCTGCACTGACTTTGGTCTTGATAAAACACAGTGGACCTACACCAGCAGATGACATGGCTCCCCAAACCATCACTGATTGTGGAAACTTCACACTAGACCTCAAGCAGCTTGGATTGTGTGCCTCTCCACTCTTCCTCCAGACTCTCGGACCTGGATTTCCAAATGAAATGCAAAATTTACTTTCATTGGAAAACAACACAGACAACTGAGCATCAGTCCAGGTCTTTTTCTCCATGGCCCAGGTAAGACGCTTCTGGCGTTGTCTATTGGTCATGAGTGGCTTGACACAAGGAATGCGGCACTTGTAACCCATGGCCTGGATACGTCTGTGGGTGGTGGCTCTTGGAGCAATGACTCCAGCAGCAGTCCACTCCTTGTGAATCTCCCCCAAATTTTTGAATGGCCTTTCCTTAACAATCTTTTCAAGGCTGTAGTTATCCCGGTTGCTCGTGCACCTTTTTCTACCACACTTTTTCCTTCCACTCAACTTTCCAATAGTATGCTAGGATACAGCACTGTGTGAACAGCCAGCTTCTTTAGCAATGACTTTTGTGGCTTACGCTCCTTGTGGAGTATGTCAATGACTGCCTTCTGGTCATCTGTCAAGTCAGCAGTCTTCCCCATGATTGTGGAGGCTACTGAAACAGACTAAGGGACCTTTTGAAACGCATAGGAAGCCCTGTGTGTTTTCATTGGCTGTAAGCCATAATCATCAACATTAACAGAAATAAACACTTGAAATAGATCACTCTGTTTGTAATGACTCTATGTAATATATGAGTTTTGCTTTTTGTATTGAAGAACTGAAATAAATTAACTTTTTGATGGTATTCTAATTTTGTGAGAAGCACCTGTATGTGATCTAGACTATGGGCGCACAACCTGAGGCTCTGTGGCCACATGTGGGTTTCCATGCCCTAGACTACGTCTTTCTGCCTGCCATAAAGGGGTTGTCCACTACTCTGACAACCACTTCTGAATCCCTATGTTTCCCCCTTGTAAAATAATAACATTTATATTCATCTCCAATTCCGGTCCCGTTTAAAGCGTTGTCGGCACTGGCTCTCCCAGGGATCGCGTGACATTGCGACTTCACTTGCATCCAAAGGTGGGGAATCACATACATCTGAAGGATGTAAGAGTCCAGCACTGATTGGCCTCAGGGATTACGTGACATAACAATGTCACTCGATCGCCAGGGCTTGCATCAGGGCCAGCATCGGAGATGAGTAAAAGTGTTGTTATTTTACAAGGGGGACACATAGAGATTCAGAAAGGGTTGTCCGAGTAGTGGAAAATGCCTTTAACTAGACATATACGGCCGAAAATTTTATCCGACAGAGCACACTGTGATTCCATCTGCATCATTATAGACAATGGCCCTGTCAGTGCATTTACTCAAATCCCATTTTGTGGACGTTTTGGATATAAGCCCTGACGGTGACACTGAACATAAGGTAAAACGTGATGTGAACATTGCCTAAATCACTGGTCATATTGTTTTGTTAGTGCGATCTACATACAGGGCGCAATTGTAAGGAATATGTTGTCCAACTTGAATAAGAATTCCCCCCACCTATTTCACAAACACATTTTATTAGGATCATAAGTGTTTATCCTTAGCTCATGTTTTGTTTTTCCCACAGGTGGAGGAGAGAGACTTGCGAATGACATTTTTACCACAATTTCAGGCTTGTGTTGAAGCTGGGACCTACAGCATTATGTGCAGTTATAACAGGCAAGTAGCCAGACAAACACCATCGGCAGTCATTACTGGGCTTTATTCTAGATCCAGGGTTTTAGGACACTGCGTTTTTTTTTACTGTTGGTTTTCCGCCGGTGTCCACACTAAAATTTGCAATAGCAATCTATTCTTAATTACATTTCTGTTGCTTTTTTGTGTATTTTCTCTTTTTTTATGCATTTTGTGTGGAGATTTTATGCTACCTTTACATTATGTTTTTAGAGTAAAAAAGACTAAATTCTGCACTTTAACCTTCCTGATCAGGTGATTTTTCCACTTTTTTGAACTTTTATTTTTCTACTCCCTTTTCTCCAGAATCACAACATTTTTATTTTCCCTTTTGGTATAGCTATATGAGTGCTTATTTTTGGGGGGACAAGACATAGTTTTGTATGGCACTATTCATTTGACCATACATTTTACTGGAAAACAGGAAAAAATTCCAGCTACAGTGCACAATTCCACAATTTGTTTTTCTGGGTTTTTGATTTTACAACATATATTGTGCTGTAAAAATGACCAGGAATCATGATTATACAGGTTATTATGATTATGCTATACCAAATTGTATCAGTTTAGTTTTTAAGTGAAAAAAAAAAGTTTGATCACATGTACAACATACCGCAATACCATGGCATTGCAGTATAAAGTGAAAAAAAAGATCTGTTATGAAGTTCACCCAGTGGCTGGGTTTCATAGAAGGACTAAGATGATGGCCACATGGGGCCTTCACCACTCTATCGACTGCCATAACAATCCATTTTTTCACACAAATGCGATTGTGGTGAACAGGGGAAGCTGAAGACCACACGCAGCAGCGATTGAGCCATTTAATTAGTTAAACTACAGCGAATGGAATTACTCTATATGCTGATGATCTGTTATTATTTGTCAATAATTCTAATATATCCCTTCCAATTATAATGGAAATAATAGAAAGATTTGGAACTTTCTCGGGCTTACCTACTGTATAAACTGGTCAAAGTCTGTGCTATTTCCCTTAGATCAGACCTGAGCAGATCCGGCACTTCGGCTGTTCTAGTCCAGCCTGCAGACTGAGACAGCCAAAGGGCTGAAACAGTGGCCCATGGGCCGCACCATGCCCTCCCCCGCTCGCCGTCCATCTGCCGTCGCTGCTCACTGTCACCGCTCTCCGTATCCTAGGGATGTAGACAGCAGTGAATACATCAGTGGAGGATGGTGCCGCTGGCTCCATATTCCAGCAATCCGTGTGTGAGACAGCAGACGTAATGACGTCATTTCATCGCACCAGCTGTGCACTGCGGAGAGTCAGTGCATCGGGGAGAGCAGAGGCAGAGGGCCAGGGAATTGGAGCAAGTATGTGTTGTTTTTTGTTTTTTTTTGTTCATATGTATGGGATATTTGTGTGTATATAGAGGGATGTGTGGAGCTCATACTATTTATAGGGCGGTACATACTGCATATAAGAGGCTATGTGGGGCACCTGCTGTATATAGGGGACTGTGTGTGGACTCTTACGGTATATAAGGGGATGTCAGCATACTTAATTCTGCTCAATATTATGTCATACAATTAATATAAAATGATTATAATTAATGTTAATATTAATATTGAGCATAATTAATTTTAGCCTATTGGTTTGGCCCTCTACAACAGTCAAGGTCTCTCTATTACCTAAGGCCCACCCCTGCCTTAGATAATAGAGATACATTGGTCTGGGATGGTATGTCAAATAATCCAGTGGTGCAGAAATTTAAATGCCTGGGTATCTACATACAAGAAAGTCACAGGAAATATAACTTTAAATCTAAGTCCTTTGGTAATCAAGGTGAGGAATAAAGTGAATGTTTGGGGGAAGCTGTCCCTGTCAGCCCTTGTGTCTTATGCCATGCACCCTTTATGTTCTTCATAACTTCATTTGAATATCTAAATATTGGTTCTGGGAAATGTAGAATAAAATTGGAAAAGTTACAGCTACCTAAAGATCAGGGTAGCATAGCCTCATATTTGGGGGTAATTTTTAGCTTCCCAATTTCAGCATTTTAGGGGGTGGGCTTTAGAGGGGATTCAGGAGGCATGGAGACTAGTGTTAAAATATTTGGGGAGGTGGTGATAATTTGCTAGAACGTTTAGAATCTCACAAATTTAAGGTTAACTTGAGAGGCTACCCTATTTACTCTTTATACACAAAATTTGGTGGACCTGTAAAAAGTGCTTGGGAATGCAAGATTGCTCTAAATATACTCCGATTTGGAATAACCCTTGTTTGAGGGATTTGGGTAGTGGAAAAGTCAGGGTTTGAGATACGTTTACCAGCTGTACTTTGCCATTTTTGCTCACATTTGATCACCTGAAAGCTTTATTTGGGTAATTCTGATTCCTTTAAGTACTTGCAATTAAGACACACAGTACAGACCCAAGAAACCATTTCTGACCTTACTATTTAATCTACTGGGAAGGTAGACATTGTGGTACATGCTAAAACTACTAAGGGAATTATTTCTTTATTATATAATTCTTTGCTGTTGAAAATTTTGAGAGACCGAATGGCATTGGTCAGGGTAAGTTGGCAAGAGAGATGTGGGGAACATCTCTATGGAAGAGTGGGAGGATGTTCTAGAATTGACAGGAAAGGTCTCAACACGGCTCAAAGAAGGTTATTTCTTATACGCAGAGTCTACAGAACTCCAAAAACACTGTGCATAATGGGCCTCAGGGCAGATGATTCTTGTCCACATTGTAGGGAGGATGTGCAGACTTAATTCAAATGTTTTTGGCATGCCCTCGGCTAGCTGGGTTATGGGAAAGTGTTGGTAGATTAGTAATGGTTTTTTTTACCTTTCAGATTTCACTTAGTCCTAAATCCTGTGTTCTGGGCCTTATTGATGATGTGAGCAGTCCTTCCCAAGTGCAGTTGGCCATAACCAGGGGTGGATTAAGAGAACCCAGAGCCCCGGGCAATGTAGAAGGAATGCCCCTCCCTCTCACCCCCCCACACACACAGACAGACACACACACACACACACACACACAGCTACTGGATGTACAGTTGAAACCGGAAGTTTACATACACTATATAAAGACACATATGCATGTTTTTCTCAATATCTGACATGAAATCAGAATTAACCTTTCCCATTTTAGGTCAGTTAGGATTACCATAATTTTTAATATCTGCCAAATGTCAGAATGAGAGAGAGAGAGAATGTTTTAAGGCATTTATATTACTTACGTATATAATACAGTATGAGCCCCACATAGCTGCTTATATACAGTATGAGCCCCCACATGGCTGCCTATGTACAGTATGAGCCCCCACATGGCTGCCTATGTACAGTATGAGCCCCCACATGGCTGCCTATGTACAGTATGAGCCCCCACATGGCTGCCTATGTACAATCAGAGCTCCCTCTCTGGTTCTGGTCTGATTGGCACCACACGCTCTTTCCCTCCCGAGTCTCGCTGTGTGGCTAAGCAGTACTGCACAGCCATATATGGGGTATTGCCACGTTTGGCACGTTTAGCAGAAATTGCGTGACAAATTTTGGTGCCATTTTTACCCATTTTCCCATGTGAAAATGTAAAATCTGGGCTGAAACAAAATTTTTATGGTAAAAATGTAATTATTGTTTCTTCACTGCCCAATGGTATAAAGTTCTGTAATACACCTGTGGTGTCCAATAGTAAAGCAAAACCTTTTGCACCAATAAGTAGAAAAATTGCAGAGTAGTGATGCAAAAAATCTAATTTTATTCCAAAGTGACCATATAATGATGATGGAGCCGTGCTTGTGCAGAGTAGAGCGGGCAGCCACTCAACACTGGACAAGTGCGGCTCCACACTGCACAAGCACAGGATTATAGTAATGTCAGCGCAACCAGGGAAATCAATCAAATTGAGTGGGTGGCGACGCCAGTGACTGAACAGAAAATGATGCACACCCATATGACTTAATGAGCAGGTACGATCTAACTATATAAAGTGCTTTTTGGACATCATTACTGCGCTGTTTTTAATGAAAATAAGGTGTTAGTGATACACACTGCATCACTAACAACGTACTGGGAACAGTTTAGATGCTTGAAATAACATGACCGGTTCCCTTTAGTAAATATCTGGTTTAAGGGCATAAAAATTGCAAAATTTTCAACATTTTTGCCAAAATTCTGATATTTTCACAAATAAACACAAAAAATATTGACCTAAGTTTGCCTTTAACAGTACAACAGTCTCGAGAACGCGCATTCCTCTGTTCACCGAACCTGACAGGTCAAGCAGAGGAGCGAGTGCGGACTAAAGGAGATAACCTTTCCGGCTGACTGAGATTCAACATTTACCTCCTGCTTTAGTCCACACTCGCTCCTCCGCTTGTCCTATCCGGTTCGGTGAACAGAGGAATACGTGTTCACTATATCTGTCTGCACGTTGCCTTCACCCGACGTCTGTCTCAAGCAGACGTCTTTACGCAACTCATCCTACAATCTCACAGCGGGGATGGCAGGGAAATATTTAAAATCATGATAGTGCACTAACTAAAGATTACCTTTTTGCTAAAATTTTGTTAAATAAAGGTATTTAGTAAAATTTGAAAAATTGAAATGTACTTTATTTTAATTATTTATTACATTTCCCTGAGTACACCTTTTAATGTGTGTGGAAGATACAGAAACAGGCTGGTTAACACACCTAGTTGTTTCTGTGTCTCCTCGCATGCACAGTTTCTTCTCCACCAGGAACTAGTTATCTAGCACACCTATTTTCAATATTGGTGGGGTGTTCTCAGCAGTCAGACCACCATTTAGATATTTATTGCATCATACTGATATGCCATGAATGTACACTGCTCAAAAAAATAAAGGGAACACTTAAACAACAGAATATAACTCCAAGTAAATCAAACTTCTGTGAAATCAAACTGTCCACTTAGGAAGCAACACTGATTGACAATCAATTTCACATGCTGTTGTGCAAATGGAATAGAGAATAGATGGAAATTATTGACAATTATCAAGACACCCTCAATAAAGGAGTGGTTCTGCAGGTGGGGACCACAGACCACTTCTCAGTACCAATGCTTTTTGGCTGATGTTTTGGTCACTTTTGAATGTTGGTTGTGCTTTCACACTCGTGGTAGCATGAGACGGACTCTACAATCCACAGAAGTTGCTCAGGTAGTGCAGCTCATCCAGGATGGCACATCAATGCGAGCTGTGGCAAGAAGGTTTGCGGTGTCTGTCAGCGTAGTATCCAGAGGCTGGAGGCGCTACCAGGAGACAGGCCAGAACACCAGGAAATGTGGAGGGGGCCGTACGAGGGCAACAACCCAGCAGCAGGACCCCTACCTCCGACTTTGTGCAAGGAGGAACCGGAGGAGCACTGCCAGAGCCCTGCAAAATAACCTTCAGCAGGCCACAAATGTGCATGTATCTGCACAAACGGTTAGAAACCAACTCCATGAGGGTGGTATGAGGGCCCGATGTCCACAGATTGGGGTTGTGCTCACAGCCCAACACCGTGCAGGACGCTTGGCATTTGCCACAGAACACCAGGATTGGCAAAGTCACCACTGGCGCCCTGTACTCTTCACAGATGAAAGCAGGTTCACACTGAGCACATGTGACAGACGTGACAGAGTCTGGAGACGCCGTGGAGAGCGATCTGTTGCCTACAACATCCTTCAGCATGACCGGTTTGGCAGTGGGTCAGTAATGTGGCATTTCTTTGGAGGGCCGCACAGCCCTCCATGTGCTCGCCAGAGGTAGCCTGACTGCCATTAGGTCCCGAGATGAGATCCTCAGACCCCTTGTGAGACCATATGCTGGTGCGGTTGGCCCTGGGTTCCTGCCAATGCAGGACAATGCCAGACCTCATGTGGCTGGAGTGTGTCAGCAGTTCCTGCAATATGAAGGCATTGAAGTTATGGACTGGCCCATCCGTTCCCCAGACCTGAATCCGATTGAGCACATCTGGGACATCATGTCTCGCTCCATCCACCAATGTCACGTTGCACCACAAACTGTCCAGGAGTTGGCGGATGCTTTAGTCCAGGTCTGGGAGGAGATCCCACAGAAGACCACCTGCAACCTCATCAGGCATTGTAGGGAGGACATACAGGCACGTGAAGGCCACACACAATACTGAGCCTCATTTTGACTTGTTTTAAGGACATTACATCAAAGTTGGATCAGCCTGTAGTGTATTTTTCCTCTTTAATTTTGGGGGTGACTCAATATCCAGGCTTCCATTGGTTAATAAATGTGATTTCCATTGATGATTTTTGTGTGATTTTGTTGTCAGCACATTCAACTTTGTACAGAACAAAGTATTCAATGAGAATGTTTCATTCATTCAGATCCAGGATGTGTTATTTGAGTGTTCCCTTTATTTTTCTGAGCAGTGTATTTTGCTGGTGAACCCCCGTAATGTGGTCTTGGTTTGGTTTCTCTATAATTTAACTCCCAGGTAGAACTATTAAAGGGTTTGTATAGGAATTAGGGGTGGTCCTTAGGATAGGTCATCAATTTCAGATTGATGGGAGTGTGACACACGACAACCCCACCGACCAGGTTTTCTTGGTACTGGTAACGGACAGAAGTGAATAATTGCGAAGTGGAACTACACAACTGTCAACTGTACAGTGTCTGCAGCTGAGTTCTAAACGTCCACCCCTTTTTGAATGAATTGGGGTGGATTTGCAGTACCATGCTAGGGCCACTACATAGTTAACGAAACTGTGTAGTTCCACTTTGAAGCTGATCACTTCCAGCCACCACCAAGAACAGCTGATCGTTGGGGGTGCTAGGTGTGGCACCCTCACCGATCTGATATTGGTGACCTTTTCAAAGGCTAAGCAATCAATATAGAGTCCTGGTCAACTCGATAAAGGCTTTATTTTACCACTGATGACGTGACTACAATTTCTTTGTGTTTTGCAGAGTAAATGGAGTTCCAGCTTGTGCTAATAAAAAGCTGCTATCTGACATCCTGCGCTCCGAGTGGGGCTTTAAAGGTTATGTTGTAAGTGATGAGGGCGCAGTTGAATTTATTATGTGGGCACACAGGTACACCAGCAGCTTTCTGGAAACTGCCATTGGTGAGTCCCCCACATAATCATCTACCTGGAAGGCCCCTTATATTTGTGTAGTTTATTGTGTTTAATGAGGTCCTCAGAAACAAAGATTGTTGCGAAAGTTCTTTAGCTTTGGGCTCTCATTGGTCATATAAACATGAAAGGCAATAGAGTTGTACCTTAGATCCCTTACAATATAACTTTTTTTCTCTCAATACGGGGTAGATAATGGGACTAAAGATAAATCAGCAACAGAATTATGAGCCCAATCCTCCGTTTCAGTTCCTACACAATAACAATGAGAAAATAAGACAGAAGTTAAAGTGAGCTGCAGCTTTAAGCACGCCCTGGAACATTGACTGACAGCTCATTCTGCGGCGCATCTGTGCGGAGACAGCTGTCAGTCAGTGTGTCAAGGCGTGCTTACAGCTGCTGCTTACTGTATACTGAGCGGTGTCTGAAGCCATGCCGCCATGCCTCTTTGACTGAAAGCTAGAGGCTGCTGAGAGGAATAAAGTTAATTTTCTTCTGGTAGCTGTGCTTTCAGTTTGACGTGCCGGCAGCTTTAGAATTCTATTAGACTGCAGAATAACCAATATCTGCAGTTTAATAGCTTTTGGGAACATGACAGGTTCCCTTTAAGTGCTTTCTTAAATTGTTACCGAATGGTAACATCTTTATAGAGGTTACTGCTCGGTATCAGTTAAGGAAAGTAAGCAGCAATGTGGCAAGAGCAACATCTTGTCTCTACAAGAACAGATGGTAGTAGGATCCCACTCTGCTTGCCAGAATACCATAACCCAATACTACCTGCACTACTTTGCTAGAAAGTCGGGCCCTTTTGGGAGACATTAGAGCTACTTCTGCTAGACTTTGGTACTGGACTGAAAATTTAGACAAATCATCAGTCTGGGGCTACCCACTTTTTTATTAAAGAAGCGCTCCCATCAAAATTTGTATTCTAATATATTGCAGTCATCATATTATATAGCACTGTGTACTTGCAATTGCTCATTTCGTCTTTCTACACAGTTAATTCTTCTGTTTTCCATTATATCTATGACATCACGTGATTAAAAACTGACTAGCTGAATCTTTCTAAGCTCTATGTAGAAACAGACAGTCAATTTTCCCTGTATGAGTCATGAGTCACTGCAAAAGTCCCTGGCAGGGGGAAGAGTGGAGCAGCTGGGTCAGGAGTTGAAGAGGGAAATGATAAAATGCAGGGACAAGAGACTTCCTGTTTCTATATAGAGCAGAGAAAAGAGAAGAATTAGCTGGGTTCAAGGGAAAATGAGCAATACACAACGCTATATAATATAATGATTGCAATATATTAAGATAAAAACTTTGATGGGAGGAGTGCTTCTTTAACTAAAAGGGGCAGATTGGTGATAGGTGCTTGTAATCGCTTGCTGACTTTATTTTAAAACAGAGTTGGAGGACACAGCATTTTAATTTTTGGTATTTATCTTCAGCTTCTATGAACTCTGGATGCAATTTGGAGCTGTCCTTCAATCTGACAGACAATGTTTTCATGAAAATACAAGATGCAGTGAATTTGGGCAACATCACGCTGGAGGTAAAGAATGGCATAAGGAAATGATGTATAGCTCAGAGTGAAAATCCACTTTTTGCATCAATATATTCCAGCCAAGAATTACCCTGCTATATTAGACTATGTGTAGAATCCAGTTAATACCCAAACCTTGCAGTCATTCTTAGAATCCACAAACAGAAAATGGCATATACTCAAAAAAAATGTTGTGCCATGTGCCTTATTTAAGTGTTTAAATATTTTTTACTTTTTGACAATTTTACTGTTTGCTTGTTAGAAAATCAACAAAATGTGATGGCTGGTGATCTATCACATAATCCTGTTCCACTGAACACATGCTTTTTACTGTTCCAATTGTATATAGATTCTAAGTGCCGGAAAATAGACATTAACCTGTCTTCTGCTTGTATGATCCACTAGACGGTGAAACAACGCCTGTACCCCCTGTTCTACACCCGAATGCGGTTGGGAGAATTTGATCCTCCAGATATGAATCCTTACAGCTCTTTGGACCTTAGTTCTGTTCAGAGTCAAGAACACAGAGACCTCGCTGTGGAGGCTGCTATTAAGAGCTTTATACTGCTCAAGAACATTGGGGACATCTTGCCTATGGACTTGCAGACCATCAAAGGGAAGAAGTTTGGAGTGAGAAGCCTTCTTATATTTTGCATTATTTTTGACGCTATGTCTGACCTATTTGCTCCACCTTTCAATATTGTTTTAATACCTTATTATATCTTCATTAACCTAATTAAAGAGTTATTCCACCAATATCAATCGTAGCTCAGTGGAGTAAAATCCTAAAATGAAATTGACAAATGCAAGCAATTTCCAAAAATGCTCTCTGCTCTGGATATATCCCCCCTAAAAAAAAACAGCATGTCAGAGGCTTTGGCCTACTTGATTGCCCATGGATACGTCCTTTAGTTTGTTCATGACAGGTCACACGTGCTCAATAGATAGTTGATATTCTCCCATAGTCGGTATCCTCTTCTTACTTGTAGTGCGATAGCACATTGCACCATCTTTACTGCAGAGGGTGGGCACAGGGCACCTGCTCCTGTCAAAAGAGGAACAGCTATCCTCCTCTCCGAGTGTGCCCTGACTGAGCGATAGACGAAGTAGACCAAGAGCAGGCGTACCAGTCACTACACCACCGGTGGTTTTTCCACTTTAAAAACATGAACATTTTTGTTACAATGGAAGCCTCCGATCTATAGCTTATGACTGGGCCTTTGTATTGTATCAAAGAGACGTCATCTTTGCTGCCCACAGCAACCATTCAGAGCTCTACTTTATATGTTTTAAACAGCTTTGGTAAAATGAAAGCTGCTCTATGATTGGTTGCTATAGGCAAAAAATACAGGTTTAAGAATATGTACTCACGTTGAGTATTTGATTGCAGAAATTTCTGCAATGCTTCTGCATCCCTTGGCAGGAAAACACAGCCTCAAAAATGTTGCGTTTATTGCCTGCGTTTTTTCAGTGCAGTCAATGGGTGACCAAATCTGCAAGTCAAAAAATACTCAACGTGTGCATGACACGTCAGGTTTCTCATTCAGGTTTGCTTCAGGTTTTGTCACAAATCCAGCCAGAAAAAAACACGACAAAAACGCACCAAATCTGCAACATGTGCACACAGCCTTTAATTCAGTGAACAGAGTATTTGGAGAGTCCGAAAAGTTTTAAGCATACATGACTTTGCATAATGTCGAACAGATGGTAGTTAGGTCAGATTACATATGATTACGTATGAAGATCTGCCATATGGTGCCCTACAGAATCACATGGAGTGTACATGGCTGCAGCATATGTATGGTGCCATAGGACTCTTGGGTTATATGCAAACATTGAGTATTTTGTGTGCAGAAATTTCTGTACTATTTCTGCATCAAAACGTGTGTTTTTGGTGCGTTTTTGTGTTGAAATCAATGGGTGAAAAATGCTGGCAAAAATGCACAGAGAATTGACTTGCTGCAGATTATTTTCTGCACCAAATCTGCAAGTCACAAGTAAGCAATGTGTGCATGACACTTCAGGTTTCTCATTCACTTTGCTGGCATCAGGAAACTCTTCAGGTTTTGTTAACAAATCCGCGCGACAAAAACGCAACGTGTTCGCATGGCCTTGCTTTTCCTTTGCACATGCTCTATACATGAAACCTGACAGCCCTAACCTTATTCCTCCAGGTAATTGGTCCTTTCGCTGATAGTGCACAAGAACTGTTTGGAGACTATGAGCCACATCCTGATCCTCAATATATTTCCACACCCAGGTAGGAAGAAAAATTCAGAAAATATAAAAGATTGTTGTAACAATTTAGATCTCAATATTCTAGGAAACAGTGTTTTTATATATTAATAGAAATATATTGGCGGGTACAAAGGCAAAATTAATTAAACAAACAGTAAGCCATTCTGTCCTGCACCATCATAATGACGGCCACTGATATTCTTTGCTATGGGGCCCCTTTTTATGTATGTTTAAATCACTGTTAAACTTGGACTTGAATGAAATGTGCTGTTCTTGTAATATCAGTTCAGGTATTATTTTCTTACTTCTTAAACCATTCTGACTCGCCCCCTGGGCCGTGGGGCACTCGGAACCGGGCAGTAGGGAGACGATGGGGGTAGTAGTGGCGACCCGGTCCCGTGGCTCAGGGTGGTCAGACCAGTGGCAGTCTTTTAGATGTTTTAAGTGATGTCCGACTACGCCACCCGTGGATGTGCGGTCATTAGGAACCGCCGCTGCAGGGCAGACCGCTGGGGCTGATGGTGGGTGCAGCTGAGGTGGTGTGACTCCCCACGGGAAGAGTGCAGCCCCAGGGCAGTGTAGTGAATGGTGGGAGTGATGGTGGTGAGAGTCCCATTAGCGGTAGTGCTGGAGGCGCGAAGGAGCACTCAGACAACAAGTTACAGTCCAGGGTCTTTACTCACAGTTCATTTGTTCCGGGTCACTTCTGTCAGCAGTGACAGCCCGAGCGGTGCTGCGTCCACCAGGTGTGGGGCTCGGTCAACTCCAAGGCAGCTCAGAAGTATGGCTCAGGACTCCCTTCAATCCTTCCTCTGGCCTGCCTCACCAGTGACCCACTTTTGTCCAGCTGCCGCGGATCTGCGCGGGTAAACGTGGGCCCCGTTCCCCGCTGTCCTTTATGGTGCCTTCCTAGCAGGTTTGATGAGGTGCTGCACCAATAAATGGTCACAGCCTCCGGTCATTGGCTGAGGGTTGTTTCTCCTCCACCAACTTGGGATCCGGTACCCTTAATCTGCCTGACCCTTCACCCGGTATTCTCGTGGGTTCTTAGGGTCCCTTCCACCTTCTTGTTCCTGAGCCCCTCTGTTCCTCTGTCTCTTCTTCTCCTCTTTTCTGTTCCTCCTTCTTCTCCTTTCTCGTGGAGCTGGACTGAGAGAGAACCACAGCTCCCCTTCACCTCCTCTCTCTCTCCACTCTCCTCCTCGGCCTTTCTCTAGGCCCACTCTGGAGTAGAGCTCCTACAGAGCCTTTACTCCCTGTCTCTACTCAACAACCCAGAGCTAAGATGGTGCCCACCTTTTATACCTCCCTCTAGCTATGGGCCCAGGTGACCAGCAACCAATGGGCTCCTATCTACGCTCAGGAACCAACCCCTATCTGCTCCTACATCACTGGGTTTTCCTCCCCCCTCCCCACTCCAGCCAGGGACATGGTCTGTCGTACCTGCATTTCTGTCTAATGGGAGTACCGTTGAGCTGTCCCTCGGAAATGGGGTGAGTGTGGTGTATGCAGCTGAGTCCTGGTCCATACTCCATCCTTACCTGGGAGTGGAATACCACACCTCTGGCAGAGGTGCAATACCCCTGTAGCAGCCGAGCCCTCGGGGCGCTACAATTCAATGTGAGAATACTTATTCACAACACTATACACCCCACCTACTGTATCTTCCTCCATCCCTTGTAGACTGTGAGCCCTAGCTCCTCCTGTACCAGTCGCTATCACATTTAATTCATGATTATTGTAATTGCTTTTGTATGTACACCCCTTTTTTACATGTAAAGCGCCTTGGAATAAATGCCGCTATAATAATAAATAATAATAATAATAATATACAAGTCCAGCATAAGTGACAAAATTTCCCAATGATAGGCTATACTACTGTTAGGTTTAAGCAGTCACTGACTTTTGCAGGATATCAGTACAACCGCATGTTATGTCTTTCATGAAGTCATTAAGAACAGTAACATCAGTATTATCCATTTACTTCTCAGAAATGGCATTGCACAGCTTCCAGTGGAGGTGAGCTTTGCTTCAGGATGCAGTGATGCGCAATGTAAGACATACTCATCTGAAGAGATTAAAGCATTGGTCGAGACTGTTGACGTAACCATTGTATGTCTTGGGACTGGTAGGTACAGACAGTAAAAAAAAATGTATATTTGATACAGGATAACTTGTTTTCGAAAAATGCTAAAAATGTATATCATATTTTTTTGACCATGGGACACACTTTTTAGTAAGAAAAAACCTTGCTAAAAGATGTGTGCGTCTTATAGTCTTGCGTCCAGTACCTACTATCAAGAATAATGCTGAGATAGCATCATTCCTTATCACTGATCCACTGCTTTCTCCTCTTACCCTACACGGATGTATCTGATAGGTGCCAGGCAGGGGAGAAAGCTACCAGGACTTGGTACATGCACAGAACTTGCACAACACTAAAGCTGCAAGGGTGCTTCAAGTTATGAGTAGCTGAAGGACCTTTCAAGTCATATGATCAGTCACATGCCTGGAAGGAGCTTCACAAAGCCACAGAGTGGTGTGTGTGTGTGTGTGTTATTGTACCAGAGCTATGTGGGTGTGGGTGTTGCTATAGCAGAGCTGTGTGTGTTGATGTAGCAAAACTGTGTGTGTTGGTGTAACTGAGCTGCATGTGTGTATGTAGCAAAATTATGTGTGTGCAAATGCAGCTGAACTGAATGTGGTTGTAGTGTGCATGCAGCAGATTTGTGTACCCTACAGAGAGTGTACATAATGTGTGCTGCAGAGAAACACTAACATTAGGTCTATTACCTCTCTACTCTGTCCTAGTGCATTAAAATTAGTAATAGTAACTCCTCCACTTCTTTACACTACCAGGGATGTATTAATTAGTAGGAAATATGTTTTTTCTATTTACTACTGTCAAAACCTGGGGTGCTTCATTTAGTCCAAAAATACGATCATTGTTACATTGCATTACATTTCCATCAACAATACTACAGTCTTCTGCCATTGACAGACTGCAGGAATTCTGTGATATGGATAACGTAATTTATCAGATTACTTGAAAAAAGACACATGTCCCTCAAGGTCAACAAAGGGATGGAAGACGACAAATGGAATGGGGTATAGGTACAACTATAATATATGATCCAGTCTGCCCTAAAAGAGATTTTACCCTCCTAATCTAGTGTCTCAATTTTTATTTTCTGATAAAATGCATATAGGCCTGTTCCACTAATATTTCTCATGGTAAAGAAATCTTGCTTCCTCTGGAGATTGAATCTTTTTTTTCTCTCCAGACCGAGGGAGTGCCCTCTTGTCTTATGAGGGGGGTGGGGCTTACATGAAACAGCTTATCATATTTTTTTTTATCGGCCCTTTATGTACTTGTACAAGTTAATCATGTCCCTCTAAGGGTATGTGCCCACGATGCGCAATTGAAGCGGAAATCTCCGCTTCATTTCCGCATGTCCTTTTTCCTGGAAAACGCATGCGTTTTTCGCACGTAATTCGCGCGTTTTGCACATGCGGAATTGCCTTGCGTTTTCTACTGCATTGTAGATGGCAATTCCGCATGCGTAAACGCACAAATAATTGACATGCTGCGGAATTTTCCGCACATCAAAAACGCTGCGGAAAATCCCGCAGCATGGGCATTACAATTGTGGAATGCCATAGGGGACCATGGCAGAAGGCTAACATGCGTATAACATGCGTTTACGCTGCGGAAATTTCCGCACAAAATACGCATAAAATACGCATCGTGGGCACATACCCTTAGACGTTTCTCTTCTCAATACTAAATAGAATGTTAATATTTTAGGACCAGTGGCAGGAAACATCCATAGCATATGTAGGGCCCAAACTACTAAATTAAATTAGGAGCTGCTTTTCGTGTTTTCGATTTTCAAGAATGCTTTAGATTTTAGGGATCTCAAAAATGCTTTAACCTAAATAAACCTAATAAAACTCTTTTACCAGTCTATTAAAGAGTACTTTTCACCATTTTTTTTCATAATAAACTGCCCATTCTTGCACATAGTAGCAGGAATGTACATAAAAATGTTTTTTAATAGGTTTTTTTTCTGCACCTTGTGGAGATTCGGGACACCAACATTTTTTTATCTGTTTTATTTCTTTATCTGTCGCACGTGACAATGTCTCCCTCCTGCTATTGGTGTTAGTAAAGTGTCAGGAGAGGAGGCGGACAGCAGGTTCAGAGCGAGGAGCGTCGTAGGAGCAGCTGATGACCGAGGGTAAGTTTTAGGCCATGGCCCCACTATCAGTATTTGGTCAGTATTTTTTCTCAGGAGTGGGTGATAAATGCAGAATTGGTGACTTGTTTCTATTATACTTTTTCTCTGATTATTCCTCACCTGGAATGCTTATTGCGTGTGAAACCGTGAATAAAATACCAAACATTGAAGTCAGGGGAAAATAAAAGATACTCATTTTAAGTTAGTTTCTTAACATATAGTTTGCCTGTAAACCACCTCTTTCTTTTTGCAAGAAATTTCTGGACTAGATCAGTATTTTTTGGATGAACTGAAAAAAAGGGAATGGTGGCAATACAATGATTTCAGTATGTTCACTCTTTGTCTCTTAGGTACAACTGTGGAGATGGAGAGCAATGACAGAGAGAATCTGTTACTCCCTGGTCTCCAGGCTACATTACTAAAAGATGCTGTTGCTTCAGGTAAATCATCATATACATTTCTACTTATTAAATTAGCATTGCATAGGTCACATGGAATGAAACCGTGCAATAGCCTCTATAAGGAATATAATAGGATACAGTAAATAGATGGTGAATGGAAGAAAATCTGGTAACACGTGAAATAACTTCAGCTGATAGCTATGTCTCCCAGGTCTACTATAAACCAGCATGCTTGATTATTTTAATGGAGACACGAGAAAAAGTCACTACCACACTACCACATAGCTTTTATGTGGACTAAAGATCGAGCCATATTGACATCTAGTATGGCCTTATGCTCCGCTAACATCTTCTGTTGGAGGAGAGTCAGGAAACCTCAATGCACATTTGATTATCAGATGATACTACCAAAATCGAGAGTTTTGTCTTATAGGATGTCTAAACATGCTGCTGGTTTAAACATAACTCTTGTAGCATGGTGCACTGTCCTACTGAAAATGTCCATCTGCCATAAAGAGAAGAACTTGTTTGGCCATACTGATTAGTTAAAAGGAACCTGTCAGCTGATACATGCTCCCCAAACCATGGGCAGTGTGTCACGCCACTGGGTGTATGATCACAGCCATGAATGTTTGTCTCTGAAACTTTGCGGTGTTTCAAGTAAAACATACTTTTAATAGCTGGCGGGTAACAAGCCACGGTATTGAATAGTCGTACAGGAGGATCCCTGGCGCCTTCTTCCTGCCCACTGACATTGACTGACTGCCAAGCCTCTGCCTATACTTGCACGCAGGCAGAGGCTTTTCAGTCATTGTCAGCTGGCAGGAAGAAGCCGCTTTTAAAAGTATGTTTTTCTCTGGAACACTGCAGCGTTTCAGAGCCAAACATACATGGCTGTAATCTACAGTCAGCGGCTTATACATGCTGTTTGCGGTTTGGGCAGCATGTATCAGCTGTCTGGTATCCTTTTAAGCCCTTGTATCCAATGTCCATGTACAAGTATCAGGGGACCCAGTGTGTACCAAGAAAACATTTCCCACACCAATATACTCCAACTCCACTAGTCTGACCTGTTGACATTTTGCAAGATGAGTTCATTAATTCGTGCTGGTTAGCCAAATTTTTGACCCTCCCATCAACATGGTGCAACAAAAATCTGGATTCATCTGACCAGGAAATGTTTTCCCACTAATCAATGATCCAATTTTTTTGCTCACTGGTCTTTACTTTCTTTCTCGCTTACACAGCAATAGTACTCAGACTGGCCTTTTCCTGTCATGGCCCATCAGTTTTACAGAACGTCGAGTTGTCCATTCAACACAGATGGTTAACCAGCGTTGTATTCAGCCACAGTTCGCTTTAACTTTTCATTATAACAACTCTTAACATCCTCCTCTAACCCCTTTCATCACTGAATCGTTTATGTACACAGGACCCCCTTTCGTTGGATGTTCTCCACAATCACACAATTCTTGGTATATTTTTTTGTTCACCATTGTACAAGATCCCCACAAGGTTGCCAGTTTTTGGAATACTGGCCTCAGGTAGTCTAGTACCGATGATCATATCTTGTTTGAAGTCACTTGGATAACTTTTTTCAACTATTTTTTAACTGATCCACAGTATCCTTGCTCATTTGATTTCATGCTGCACTCCGGGGTCACATGTCTAATTGTGAGAAGTCTGGTGTCTTTAATAATGTGATCTTTATCATCTGTGTGGCCGTTTTTTAAATCTGCAGGGCATCCGTTTTTATACATTAAAAGTTTAAGGCCAGATTCAGATAGCTGTTGTAAAGCTCGGGTCAGTCATGTCCATAACATAACTGTCTCAGTGTGCATGTCTATATAGCGGATGAGTGTAGGGGCTGTTTACATGTACTAGCCTGGGCCATATAACTGACCAGAATAGTGCATGATGTGATTATTTTTCCAGGCAGACCTATGGATCATGTGGAAAATCAGTCATGTGCACTGGCACACTGGCTATAATGGGTAAGTGTGCATTCAGTGTTGCACCCCGATATCCCACGTCTGTATAACACTCGTCTGACCGAGCAGTTACATGTGCTTGATCAAATACAGTTTCCTATGTTAATATTTGCAATCTATTCTTAAAAATCGGATGCAGTATGAATGATCCGTATTTTGTATTGGATCTGATTTTTTTTTCCACACCTATAGGTGATTCTCATCCAAAGTACAGAAGAGACCAGTACATGCTGTAATTATTTTTTTTTCTACATGGTTATTCAGTCTGTGTAATAAAATTGTCATCTGAACAGCCATATTGAATAACATTGATCCGTGTTCTATCCACTGACAGCACACACACATATGATTTCTTGTCTCAGTCATTATATAGACATCCAAATAAACCAGTTTATGAAATACCATTTCTGGAACCAGTCTTCAACATTACCTTCCATCCTCCTCCTGTAGCCACTGTCTTATACAGTACAGACCAAAAGTTTGGACACACCTTCTCATTTAAAGATTTTTCTGTATTTTCATGACTTTGAAAATTGTACATTCACACTGAAGGCATCAAAACTATGAATTAACACATGTGGAATTATATACTTAACAAAAAAGTGTGAAACAACTGAAAATATGTCTTATATTCTAGGTTCTTCAAAGTAGCCACCTTTTGCTTTGATGACTGCTTTGCACACTCTTGGTATTCTCTTGATGAGCTTCAAGAGGTAGTCACCGGAAATGGTTTTCACTTCACAGGTGTGCCCTGTCAGGTTTAATAAGTGGGATTTCTTGCCTTATAAATGGGGTTGGGACCATCAGTTGTGTTGTGCAGAAGTCTGGTGGATGCACAGCTGATAGTCCTACTGAATAGACTGTTAGAATTTGTATTATGGCAAGAAAAAAGCCGCTAAGTAAAGAAAAACGAGTGGCCATCATTACTTTAAGAAATGAAGGTCAGTCAGTGCAAAAAATTGGGAAAACTTTGAAAGTGTCCCCAAGTGCAGTTGCAAAAACCATCAAGTGCTACAAAGAAACTGGCTCACATGAGGACCGCCCCAGGAAAGGAAGACCAAGAGTCACCTCTGCTTCTGAGGATAAGTTTATCCGAGTCACCAGCCTCAGAAATCGCAGGTTAACAGCAGCTCAGATTAGAGACCAGGTCAATGCCACACAGAGTTCTAGCAGCAGACACATCTCTTCAACAACTGTTAAGAGGAGACTTTGTGCAGCAGGCCTTCATGGAAAAATAGCTGCTAAGAAACCACTGCTAAGGACAGGCAACAAGCAGAAGAGACTTGTTTGGGCTAAAGAGCACAAGGAATGGACATTAGACCAGTGGAAATCTGTGCTTTGGTCTGATGAGTCCAAATTTGAGATCTTTGGTTCCAACCACCGTGTCTTTGTGCGACGCAGAAAAGGTGAACGGATGGACCCTACATGCCTGGTTCCCACCGTGAAGCATGGAGGTGTGATGGTGTGGGGGTGCTTTGCTGGTGACACTGTTGGGGATTTATTCAAAATTGAAGGCATACTGAACCAGCATGACTACCACAGCATCTTGCAGCGGCATGCTATTCCATCCGGTTTGCGTTTAGTTGGACCATCATTTATTTTTCAACAGGACAATGACCCCAAACACACCTCCAGGCTGTGTAAGGGCTATTTGACCAAGAAGGAGAGTGATGGGGTGCTACGCCAGATGACCTGGCCTCCACAGTCACCAGACCTGAACCCAATCGAGATGGTTTGGAGTGAGCTGGACCGCAGAGTGAAGGCAAAAGGGCCAACAAGTGCTAAGCATCTCTGGGAACTCCTTCAAGATTGTTAGAAGACCATTTCCGGTGACTACCTCTTGAAGCTCATCAAGAGAATGCCAAGAGTGTGCAAAGCAGTCATCAAAGCAAAAGGTGGCTACTTTGAAGAACCTAGAATATAAGACATATTTTCAGTTGTTTCACACTTTTTTGTTAAGTATATAATTCCACATGTGTTAATTCATAGTTTTGATGCCTTCAGTGTGAATGTACAATTTTCATAGTCATGAAAATACAGAAAAATCTTTAAATGAGAAGGTGTGTCCAAACTTTTGGTCTGTACTGTACTTTATCGCTTCAATGTATACTGATATTTAATGAAGAACATAAAGCTTATTCCGTTATCAGTGAATTTATTGCTCTTATATAACCTCTCAGCGGCAGGCCGTCCACTTGTCTTGTTGCTATTTAATGCCGGACCTCTGGATGTTTCCTGGGCTCAGAACAGTACCGGTGTCCACGCTATCTTAGAGTGTTTCTTCCCTGCCCAAGCTGCGGGGACTGCAATTGCTAAAGTTTTAACTGGAGCTGAAGGAACAAATCCAGGTGGCAGACTTCCAGCCACATGGCCAGCCGGGATGGACCAAGTACGTATCAAATGGATGTCTTTCAATAGTGTTAGGATTAGAGCATAAAATAAAAGGGCCTAAATGTTTGTTCTCTATTTAAGGTGCCAGCAATGGAAAACTACACCATGTATGGGCGGACATACCGCTATTATGGAAAGCAGATCCCTCTTTACCCATTTGGGTATGGGCTTTCCTATACTACATTTCAGTACAGTGGTTTGGTGGTCACCCCAAGCATCCTTAAACTTTGCGAAACCCTTGATTTATTTGTACAGGTGAAAAATTCTGGCTTAAGAACAGGAGATGAGGTGAGAATAAAACAACTTTCATTCTATATTTCTTAAAACATAGATTTATATAGTCAGGAGCAAAAGGTTTAGCATAATGTGCATATCTTGCAATATTATTACTAAGCAACACACAGATAAAAAAATATAGTGAAAAGCATTAAAAATTGAATAGAGGATTCAGAACAGTTATGAAAACCTACAGAGTGAAACAACAAAGACTGCAGAGAAATGTCACAGCCACTAGGGCATGGTACGGCAACTGAATTCACACTGGCCCAAAGTGTTCAGATTTGTTCATTAAAGGGAACCTGTCAGCAGGATTTTGCTAAGTAAAGTATACACATGGCCATATTGGCACTATAGTACTGATTAAAACGCTCCTGTGGTGAAGAAATGTGTTCTGTGGATTTTGTGTAATCGGGGTTTGAAGTTTTCTTATAATCATAGCTTGGTGCATCGAGACGGGACTGTGGGTAGGGTCTTCCGCTCTGCCACAGCCCCTCCGCAGCCCATGGCTAGGATGGTGCTGGCATGACGTTTAAACCAGGAGGAAGATAAAGACAACAGGAGCAGCAGAGGGGCCATGGTATACATACAGTATATCATGGCCCCTTTACAAATTCCTTAGAAGACCTAAAATAGTAGAGAATATTAAAGGCCAAGATATGGATAACTTCTAATATTCTAGAAAGTTGAAGATTACAATGAGTGGAAATGGTGTTGATGTTATCCAGAAAAATCAACTGAGTGCCTATGTGCATGTCTATGGAACATAAAGAGAAAGATATATTACACAGGACCTTCATGGCTGCCTTATGCTTGTACTGTCTGTCATGAACATACGGTTATGTAACCTCTTTATCCTTTCCACAGGTAATACAAGCATACATGAGCTGGTCCAATGCATCTGTGCCAGTTCCCCGCTGGCAGTTAGTAGGTGTTCAACGACTAACAATTCCGCAGAGTGGATCTGTTAAGGTTTCTTTCTCAGTTTTGCCTCGACAGCGAGCTATTTGGACAAATTACTGGATTCTTGAACCAGGAATATTCAGCCTTTATGTTGGAGGTCAGCAACCTTTTCAAGTAACAAAAGTGCCATCCAATGTCTTGCAGGCTAGCTTCACAGTCCAGGGAGAAGCTCGACCTTTAAATACCTGCTGATTGCTCCTTTTTCCTCCACCAGATGGCAATATCTTAAAAGAAATAATACTTAAGTCCATTGTGTCGAAACTAATTCAAAAATAGACAAGAAGTTTTTTGGTGTGATTTTTGTCAAATTGTTCAATTCTATTTTTTGTAAAAAAAACCAAACAAATAAACCTTTGTAAAAATGTTTTTTTCATAGCTAAAAAATGTTGTTACATTAACATGCAGCAGTTGCATTGTGGCCGCAATACATACATGCAACAAGATAAAGTTTTAACAGTGTAAAGATTAAGCAGCCTTTAATTAATTTTTGATAATCTTGTGCAGCATGGAAAGTTTGGTGTACACATGCTGGCAGTGAAGGGGTCAGCACCTGTGTCTCACTAGCTCTGGGGACCAGCAAACCTGCTGCAGGAGATTGTTCTGATAAGCAAGACACTTAGAGGAGGCACATGACCTTCTCACTGCCAGCATATGTACTCCAGATCCATATGTTCTGATATCAATGCAGCTGAAGACAGGCAAATAAACTGGGGAAAGCAGAGGTTTGGAAGACACCTACATGCAATTTTTTTTCAGGAATGTAGACAAAACCCATAATAAAGTGATTTCAAAATTTTAAGTGAATAAAAGGATGGGATCCCAGCTTCTTAGGTATAGAAAACAGATTTTTATTCCATCAAATTAGCTTCCATAGTCACAGAAGGAATAGCAACGCGTTTCGAACGCGCCAACCTGCATACTTTATCAGAGCTTTTATAAAGCTTTGATTGGCTCTGATAAAGAACGCATGTTGGAGCATTCAAAATTTTGGATCACATTTATCCTGCGTTCTATGCTGAGCACTTACTTTGGGGTTTACATCTAAATCTCCAAGTAACGTGATTCAGAGTAACCCCCGAGGGATCCATTCACTATAATGAGGCAGCAGAGTAATACGTCTGGTCTCTGTTCAGCATTGTCCTTCTTTTCAGAAGTGCACAAAACTGTGGTCGACCGCGCTTTTATGCACACCTTAAAGGACAGACACCGCCGGATCATAGGCCAGATGGCATCCACAGTGTCCCGAGCTTCATTATAGGGAACTTTCCGTATGAATCACGTATTTCAAAGATTTACACGGAAAACCTAGTGTAAGCACTCAGCGTAGAGCACAGAATAAATGTGCCTTTCTGCGATCTTTGGGAAGCAGAATGAACAAATCAACAGCAGGTGAAGAATTGGTTTTATTTATTTTATAGGCCATTTCTCGTGCGGTACAAATGATTAGACGACTTTATTCTTCGGGTCGGTGCGATTACAGCGATAGCAGATTTCTATCGTTTTTTTATGCTTGGCTGCTGTCCAAACTAAAAGATGGTTTTTATTGCAAAAATAAGTTTTTCAATTGCCATATTTTGAGAGCTATAATTTTTCTATATATCTGCGGACAGAGTCATATGAGGGCTTGATTTTTGCGGGATGAGTTGACAATTTTATTTGTATCATTTTCAGGCACATGCTATTGATTGATCCCTTTCTATTTCAATTTTTGGGAGGCAGAATGAACAAAAAAACAGCAATTCAGGAATTGTTTTTTGGGGCGGTTTATGCCGTTCCACGTGTGGTAAAATTGATATTTTATTTTTCTACTGATGGAGCTGTTTGTTTTTTTGTGGGACAAGATTGTGTTTTCAGAAATTGAATTTACATTTGACTATTTGATCGTGTTTTATTCCACTTTTTGTTTGGCAAAATGATGAAAAAGCATAGTCTTTGCCTCTTTTTTTTTTAATTATTTTTTAAAAATAATTGAGCCGGGGGGGGCTCCACAGCAGATGCCGATACAGTTGAAGGCAATGATGGAGGAGGGAGCATCATGTGACACTCCCTCTCCCATCATTCCCCCTCTGTGTCTGACGCAGCGGCGCGATGACATCACTTCATCGCACCATGCTGGGTCAGGCAGTGGAGCTGATGAGACGCGCTGCAGAGACCGAAGCAGTGGGGGAACGAGGAGCCATAAGTGTGTATTTATTTCTTTATTTAAATGTGGTGCCCATATTACTGGAGGACTGTGGCTGCTTTATGCCCTATGGGGGCCGCACTATGCCCTATGGGGGCCGCATTATACTGTAAGGAGGACCATGAGGGCTGCATTATATTGTGTAGAGGACCATGGGGTGCATTATACTATATGGAGGACCATGGGGGGTGCATTATATTGTGTGGAGGACCATGGGGGGTGCATTATATTGTATGGAGGACCATGGGGGGTGCATTTTATTGCATGGAGGACCATGAGGAGTTCATTTTATTGCATGGGGGACCATCGGGTTGCATTATATTATATGGAAGGCTATGTGGGGTCATTATACTGTGTTCAAGCAATTATACAGTGTGAAGGTTTGTGTGGGGGTCATCTTACTGTTTGGAGGGCTAGTGCGGACCATTATACTGTTTGGAGGGCTAGTGTGGGGGTCACAGTTGAGGGATCATACTGTGTTGTGGTCACCATACTTTGCCTTGGGAGTTGAGGTGGGGTACAGTAGGGTCATTATACTATGCATGTGGAGGAATTCACCATGGGGGTGTAGCAATGTCCAAAAGAACACCGCAAGGGAGGATTCAAGTATGACACAGCAGACAAGAAGGCTGAAACAAAACTCCGGCTTTATTATGTGCAAAGGGATTACATGCCGGGAAGTGAGTATAACAATATTTACAATGACAATATCAATAACATGAATACAGGAAGAAATAGCTGAAGCGAGTCACAAAGCTATGCTCCAGCTATGGCAATGAAAGTTCAATACAACAGTACACATCAAGTTTCACATACTACTCTAGGCTAGTCCCCTATCGGGCTTTCCGCTAATAGGATGCTGTAGCAGCGTGGCCCGATCTAAAGAAAACTACACTAATCCCTAGCACAGTTGACCACCGGTGAGTCACTCACTTTTGCGCTGATCAGACGCAGGTCGCCGCCGCCTTGTTCGTGGTGTAACCGAGCAGTCTCGCGTCACTCGAGACCTTTCCTTTGTATATTGGATCTCTTCCTTCTGCAGACAGGCAAACTTTGCTTCACTTTCACTGAGGTAAAATGGCTGGTACTCTGTGTTGTGTGTTACCTCAGGTCAGCAGCCTTCAAGGAAAACATTCTTCAAAAAGAGATGGATTTCTCTACTCTTGACATAGTCCTGCCAACAAATCTTGATAAAGTCTGCGCTCTTATCTTTCCAGAGATTTACAGTTTCTTTTTATAGTCTCTCTTTATCAGGAACAGGCAGGAGCCTATCTGCTCCCGTAGACACACACACCAGGTCCCTCTGCTTCCTGGTTCATTTCCCTCTCTCAGCACAGACCAAGAAGCAAGGGGGGCGACTAGTCAACAAGCAGAAAACTCAGAGGGGAGCATGGTTTCTTAAAGCCACAGTGTATTCAATGTCCGGTAAGGGCTGATCCCCTACCCCTTTTGTTGGTATCATACTTTACCAGTACGTCCATCATAACGGCACGACAGGAGTTAAGTCCTCTGTTCCTCTAGGGACAGGAAACACATGAGAGGTTAAAACCCCCCCCCCCCATCACACCTTCAGTGTTTTTCCTGTCCCTGGCAGGACAGGACGCTATGGAGAGGTTCTCCGAAGATAAGAAGTTACCTGAGAGCCAGGGGGATTGGGGGGGTCTGAGAACTCTCCCCTTCCTTCGGTCCAGAGGCTCCATGCTGATAACCCTTTGCGGGGTCCCTCAGCCAGAAGACCGCCGCTTGCCGCTGTATCCCCCGGACAGGGGGCTCTGAGCGTTGCGCTAACACACCGGCTGAGGGGCCGGCGTGCGCTCCACGGAGGAGCGCGGTGTATGGCTTCCGGCGGGAGGCGGAGTCATTAAGGAACATCCGCTTTGGGGCCGGCGTGCGTTCCAGGGTGGAGCGCACGCCGAGCTTGGTGCGAGACTTCCGGCCGGGAGGCGGAGTCAGAAGAGCGGACATCCGCTTTGGCCGGCGTGCATTCCAGGGTGGAGCGCACGCCGCTTCTCCTTCCGGCATTGAGAAGAGGGGCTTCGGAATCCAGAACACACAGGTGCCCGGAGGGAGTGGTGAGCCTCCAGGGCATTAAGAATGGCAATTATCGTTGGGGGCGTGGATACCACCTGGATTAGGTAAGACCCTATAAAGGGTACACCTCAGCCACACACACACTGACACCATGGAAGCTAATCCTTCACGGTCAGAAGCCCCTTCAGAGTCCCTGGGCAGTGTGAGTACAGCCTTAGACCCTTCTTTGGATAAAACAGAGTATTCTAGGACAGGTTTTTATAGTAAATCTCCGGTGTCCTTTTATATATTTTTATGGATTAGGAGAGGGGAACCCAGAGGTCTGGATCTTCTTCCAAAAAATCAAGGCGATGTGTAGACTGCAACACAAAGCTTCAGGACTCATATAAAAAGCGGCTGTGTAAAAAATGTATAGCCGAGGTCCTAAAGGAAGAAAACTTCCTTTTTGACGGATATAAGATCTATGATACGTGAGGAGGTCCAGAGTACAGTGTCGAGCTTCATGCCTTTCCGTACACAGCCGTCACCCCAAATAGTTCAGCCCTCTCCTCGCCAGAAAAGACCTGGGTGGGAGGTGGAAGAGGTGTCTGAGGAAGGAGAATATTCAGATTCCGCATCAGAGCACAGTCTAGAAGAGGATGAGGATCGCTTCTCTCAGTTACCCTCACAAGAGAGAAAGAAATATGTCTTCTCTACGGAACATACGGATGAACTATTAAAATCCATCAGGCGTACTATGAACTTAGAGGACACTCAGGTCTCCCATTCCAAACAAGATGAAATGTTCGCAGGTCTGAGAACTCGGAGAAATAGAGTGTTCCCTGTAAATGAGCATTTAAAATCAATGATTATGGAGGAATGGGAAGAAGTGGAGAAAAGACTCATTGTACCAAGAGACTTTAAATCCCGCCTTCCTTTCAATCCGGAGGACATCAAACTTTGGGAGGAAATCCCTAAAGTAGATGTTCCAATAGCGAAAGTGGCTAAGAAAACATCCATCCCCTTTGAGGACTCATCTTGCCTCAAGGACGCAATGGATAGGAAGGCAGAGAGCATGCTCAAGAGAAGTTGGGAGGCCTCAGCAGCCATAATTAAATCAAATATCGCTGCCACTTCAGTGGCAAGATCCATGTGCCTTTGGTTAGACGAGCTGTCAGATCAAATTAGGTCGGACTCCCCTGTAGAGATGCTATCAGACTCTCTTCCCATGTTAAAGCTGGCAACGCAATTCATGGCTGATGCCTCGGCCGAATCGGTCAGATTCGCAGCTAGATGTAGCGTATTATCTAATACAGCTAGACGGGTAATATGGCTAAAGACGTGGTCGGGGGATAGCCACTCAAAGAATAAATTGTGCTCAATTCCCTTTTCGGGTGCTCGGGTCTTTGGTCCAGTGTTGGACGAGATCCTAGAAAGAGCATCCGACAAGAAAAAAGGATTTCCCGAAGATAGGGTTAAAAGATACCGGCCCTTTCGTGGACCCCGTCGATCCCCTAAACGTGATTACAGGGGTAAGGGTAAGACGGGGAGATGGTCTTACAGAAAGGGAGGAAAGGACAGAGCAGATCAGGTCGCCTCTGGGGCCCCAGCTAGACCATGACGCCATTGGAGTAGGGGGCAGGCTTCTTTTCTTTCAGGACAAGTGGGCGTCCATTACAAAAAATTAATGGATCCTACTTTCCTTAGGGGAAGGTTTCAAAATAGACTTCTCCCATACCCCCCCTCGTCGTTTCCAAATCACTCGTCCTCGCTCCCCCGTAGCTCTCAAAAGTCTATGGCAGGATATATTAGTCCTTCAATCCCTACACGTGGTGAAACAGGTCCCCCCTTCAGAGCAGGGTTTAGGCCATTATTCCTCCCTCTTCTCGGTGTTGAAACCCTCGGGCAAACGCCGTACGGTTATAAACCTCAAGCCCTTAAACCAGTGGGTGGAATACAAAAGGTTCAAAATGGAAACTATAAAAACCAGCATTCCATTGATAGAGAAGGTATCGGTAATGTGCACCCTAGACCTCAAGGATACATATTACCATGTTCCAATTCACCCAAGTCACCAGCAATACCTAAGGTTCGCTCTAGAGCAGGAAGGCACAGTACACCACTTTCAGTTCACTTGCCTACCCTTCGGTCTATCCTCGGCCCCCCGAATATTCACAAAGGTTATGACAGAAGTAGCGGCCTTCTTAAGAACACAGGGGATTATAATCATCCCTTACCTGGACGATATATTGTTGGTGGCAGAGTCAGAGTCTCTTCTTCTCAGTCAACAAGAACATACGATCAAAACCCTGGAATATTTGGGGTGGAACATCAATTGGGAAAAATCAAGCCTCCATCCAAGTACTACAAAGGTATTTCTAGGGGTACTCTTAGATTCCAGTCTTCAAAAGTCCTCCTTGCCCCAGGAGAAAAGAGAAAAAATAAAACTGGAAATTTACAACTTCGAGAAACGGAAGACCACCTCAATCAGATACGCCAGGCGGATCTTAGGACTGATGACCTCATGCATTCCAAGCGTGAAATGGGCACAGGCCCGTTCAAGGCCGTTACAGAAGTTGATCCTGTCAGTTTGGAACAGACGACCATCGGGGTTAGACAAGAAAATGAGACTGTCAAGAGAACTAAAAAAACTCTTTCCTGGTGGACAGACCTTTCAAACTTGGAAAACGCAGTAGACTGGATCCTTCTTCCTTCAATCTAGATCCATACGGATGCCAGCCAAAAAGGCTGGGGAGCAAGCATACTAAGCAGATATCTACAAGGGATGTGGCCCAAGGAGATGCAACACAGGTCGTCAAATTTCAGGGAGCTAAAGGCGGTCTGGGAGACTCTTCAAAGATGTCAGCATTTGCTCAGAGGAAATCATATAAAAATTTTCTCAGACAGCAGCACCACCATCACTTTTCTTCGTCGACAAGGAGGTCCAAGAGGAAAATGGTTACAATCCTTGGCATCAAGAATTTTCTACTGGGCGGAGAGAAATGTCCTTTCAATATCGGCTATTCATCTAAGGGGGTCCGAAAATGTTGTAGCAGACTTTCTCAGCAGAGCAAGAGTTGGTCCCTCAGATTGGGAGCTGAATCCGGAGGTGTTTCATCAAATCATTCAACAATGGGGCACCCCATTCATAGACCTGTTCACAACAAGAAAAAACAGGAAGCTGCAGCGCTTCTTTTCCTTAGACCCAGCCGACAGCCCAGAAGGAATAGATGCCCTTTCTCAATCATGGGGGACAAAACTGGTGTACACCTTTTCCTCCAGTCCCTCTCATCTCAAGAGTACTAAGGAAAATCCAGCAGGAGAGGGGAGCTCTTATTTTGATAGCGCCCTACTGGCCCAAAAAGAGCTGGTTCCCTCTGCTACACCGGATGGCGGTGGATCTCCCATTCAGACTCCCAGCCAGGTGAGATCTTCTATTGCAGGGTCCCTTGTTACATCCGAACATCCAATTCCTCCAATTGACAGCATAGAACCTGAGAGGCGGATCCTAGCCTCTAAGGGCCTTTCCCATCGGGTAATTACAACTCTACAAGCCTGTAGGAAACCAGTAACGTCAGCCATCTATACTAGGATTTGGAAACAGTTCTGTAACTTTGCAGGTCAGTCTATGGGAAATTCGTCTCACCCCAATATTCCAACGATATTGGATTTCCTCCAAGAGGGGTTTGATAAGGATCTGAGGCCAAATAAGTTAAAAGTTCATATCTCGGTCCTAAGTGCTTTTTTGGACTACTCCTTAATAGACCACCCATGGATATTAAGGTTCATAAAAGCAACTTCTCGTTTAAAACCCATGATAAGGAGTCTAGTACCGCCGTGGGATCTGAACCTGGTGTTGAGGGCTTTATGTAAGTCTCCCTTTGAGCCCCTAGAAGAAACATCAGTAGACCTGCTCTCTATGAAATCAGCCTTTCTTGTGGCAGTTACTACAGCGAAACAGGTAGGTGAGATCCAGGCCCTCTCAGTTGTGGACCCATACCTTTAAGATTATGGAGGACAGATTGGTTCTTAAACTGGATCCCTCCTTTCTCCCTAAGGTGGTGTCCAGTTCGAACCTGAATCAAGAGATAATACTGCCGTCTTTCTGCCAGTCCCCCAAAAATGAAAAGGAAAAATCCTTCCATACCTTGGACGTCAGGAGGGCAATTGTTCGGTATATAGAAATCACAGCCCCTTGGAGGAGAGACTCAAACCTTTTTTTGCAATTTTCAAGTGTGAATAAGGGCAAGAAAGCTTCTAAGCCGACTCTAGCAAGGTGGTTGACAAGGACTATCGCCCTCGCGTATGAATCTGAGGGGAAGGATCCACCAATTTCCCTTAAAGCTCATTCTACTCGGGCAATCTCCGCTTCTTGGGCAGAGAAAGCTGGAGCGTCAATGGGCCAAATCTGCCAGGCAGCAACCAGGTCCAATATATCCACATTTAGTAAACATTATAAATTGGATGTATTGTCCGGTCAACAATTAGCCTATGGCCGTAAAGTCCTTCAGGCAGTAGTCCCGCCCTAAATGTTCCATTTCTTTTGATTTGGTATGTCTCCTGTCGTGCCGTTATGATGGACGTACTGGTAAAATAGGAATTATTCCTACCGTTAATTACGTTTCCAGGAGTCCATCATAACGGCACCATATTTCCCGCCCCTGCTCTTGACACTAATGTGAATGTAACATTGGTATATGTATATAATAAAATAGAGTTGCATCCATCCTGATTTGGTGATTAGTACTAACACTGAGGGTGTGATGGGGGGGGGGGCTTTTAACCTCTCATGTGTTTCCTGTCCCTAGAGGAACAGAGGACTTAACTCCTGTCGTGCCGTTATGATGGACTCCTGGAAACGTAATTAACGGTAGGAATAATTCCTATTTTTTATGGGGGCAATAAAAGAGTAATCTAGGACTTCATCAGGAGAAAAATTACTATGCAAAGGATGGAAAGTTGTGAGATATTCTCTTCTGTGACCCCAACAATTATTTAATTTGTTTTTTTCTTTTATTGGGGGGGGGGAGCCCAATTAGAACTTCTGCTATGGGGCCCCATGATTTCTATGTACGCCCCTGTCTGTACATCAGCGGCTGTTAGCTGAGATACTATTTAAGATTCCTGAGGCTGGTAACTCTGATAAACTTATCCTCTGCAGCAGAGATTATTCCTTGTCTTCCTTTCCTGCTACAGTCCTCATGAGAGAGACGTTCATCATTCTGATTGATGGTTTTTATGACTGCAGTTCTAACAATTTCTCAGATTGACTGACCTTCATGTCTTTAAAGTAATGATGCACTGTTGTTTCTCTTATTTGAGTGGTTCTTTTCATATTATCGTTTACAATAGTTGTGGAATAGTGCTCTGCACTGTATGAAACTGTGCACCAACAGTGCTTCTGCAAAACACACCTGATGGTCGCAAACACTTTCTGAAGGTCAGTGATTCCACAAATGATCTCTTGAGGCATACCTGTTCATTGGTACCCAGTCCAAGTGCTTACCAGATTAAGCTGCTTGAAAGAATGCCAAGGGAGTGTAAAGGAATTTAAGGTTTAAGGCTATGTGCACACTGCGTTTTTGATGAGTTTACGCTGCGTTTTTTTCTGCGCGGAAATGCACCAAAAACGCTAGGTAATCCATGTGCCAGCTAATGCAATGACAATCCTGTGCTGTGCACATGGTCAGGAATTTTCCTGAGAGGATAGTCATTGTGTTTAAATCTTCAGCATGTTAATTCTTTGTGTGTTTATACAGCATTTTTCACCGATTGACTTTAATTGAGTCAATCAAGTCCGCAGCAAAAGCGCAGGTATAAAAATATTTGCGTATTTGCTGCGGATGTTTGCTGCTTATTTGACTGACTCAATTCTAGTCAATAAGTCAAAAACACGGCAAAAACACACAAAGAATTGCCCATGGGAGACTACTCCTCCAATCATAGCGGGACCAGGTGTGGCTGAGGGGAGAAGTCGTTTCCTCAGACGGCATCTGTGGTTTGTGTAAAAAAAAAAAAGTTAAAATAAAATAAAAAACACCTTATATTCACCTGTCCACTGTCCCACGGAGAGCCGATTACCCGGCAGCCGGCAATACACTGACGGGACCGCGATCGCTCCCGGCAGTGTATGGTGCTGAGTTGCTGGCACTGAGATTACTAGAGTTCAAACAGCTGATGATCAGCTGAGAGCTCCAGTGCCCTCACTTACGGCATCGGTGCTGCGTGAGAATTTTCCCACGCAACACTGATGCAGTAAGTGAGGTAACCGGAGCTCTCAGCTGATCATCAGCTTATTGAACTCCAGTGACCTCAGTCCTGCAGCACATCGCTATACACTGACAGGAGTGACTACACTCCTGTCAGTGTAAACAGTGCTGTCCTCTACAACAGTTACATCAGTTGATCTGGTTGCTGTAGAAGTGACCCGGATCGTCGTGGGACACTGTGGATTAGAACATGACGGCCGACATGTGAGAGATATGGTTGTTTATTTTTGGTTTCTTACAGGAGACTAGGGCTTCTGGGATTAGGTGAGTATACAGTGTTTTCTATTCTTAAATAAATGATTAAAACCGTGTAGAATTTTATTTAAATAAAAGACTTTATTCTGGCCGTGTGTTTATTTAAAAAACCTTACTACGGGTTTAGTAATGGGTAGAGATGAGCGGTGTTCGACTCGAACTGTTCGCCAATCTCAAATTCAAGCTGTTTTGGGCGGTGTTCGAGTCGTTCGATGAACCCGAACGATTTGCAAAAAATTTGGCTGTTCAAGGTTATGTTCTATAACTGTTCGTGCACCAAAAGCGTAACTGGATTTTTTCACAGTAATACTGTTAATCAATGTTAATAGACAGTTTCAGTGTAGAGTGGGCGGGGGGAGGGGCAGGGGATGGATTTCTGCAGAAATAATGCCGATCTCCATTTTTTTTTTTCTTTCTCACATTTACAGTGGGGCGGTGCAGTCTGTCAGCCTATCAGCAGCGCACACACGCAGCGAAGTGCATTTTTTCACACAAGCAAGTGCATGTGTCATTGGCTGTGTATGTCACATGTCCTTGCCCTATAAGACCCAGCCATTTTCCCCGTCGCCACCATTTTCTCACTGCTGCAGCTGAGTATTAGACGGCACTGCTGCTGCTGTGGGCGCTATACAGTATAACTGTGAATTGGGAGCGAATTTGCTGTTAAATAGAGAGATAGGTTTAGGGAGTAGGGACTAGTTGTAATTGCAGCCCTTTAGAGGGCTAGGTTACAGCAGTTCCTAGCACTTTTTGCCAGGCAGGTCTGTGCCAGTGCTGTGCAAGTGTTTTTCACAGCATTTGGCTAAATCTAGCTAAGCCAATCCTTTTTGGCCTGTAGCAGTGTCTGTTACTCATTGGAGTAGCCCATCTGAACCAAGCTACACCACCTGTGTATTTAATAACAATTTTTTTACTGCATCTAGCCCAGTAAATCCTTTTGGGCATAGTAGCAGTGTCTGGTAGTCAGTGGAGTAGCCCATCTGAACCAAGCTACACCACCTGTGTATCTAATAACAATTTTCTACTACATCTAGCCCAGTAAATCCTTTTGGGCCTGTAGCAGTGTCTGTTAGTCATTGGAGTAGCCCATCTGAACCAAGCTACACCACCTGTGTATTTAATAACAATTTTTTACTGCATCAAGCCCAGTAAATCCTTTGGGCCTAGTAGCAGTGTCTGTTACTCATTGTAGTAGCCCGTCTGAACCAAGCTACACCACCTGTGTATTTAATAACAATTTTTTACTGCATCTAGCCCAGTAAATCCTTTTGGGCATAGTAGCAGTGTCAGGTAGTCAGTGGAGTAGCCCATCTGAACCAAGCTACACCACCTGTGTATCTAATAACAATTTTTTACTGCATCTAGCCCAGTAAATCCTTTTGGGCCTGTAGCAGTGTCTGTTACTCATTGTAGTAGCCCATCTGAACCAAGCTACACCACCTGTGTATTTAATAACAATTTTTACTGCATCTAACCCAGCCAATCATTTTGTGATAGTAGCAGTGTCTCGTAGTCAGCGGAGTAGCCCATCTGAAGCAAGCTACACCGCCTTTGTATCTAATAACAATTTTTAACTGCATATAGCCCAGGCAATACTTTGGGCCTAGTAGCAGTGTCTGCTAGTCAGCGGAGTAGCCCAGCTGTTTTGCAAGCTACACTGCCTGTAGATATAATTACAAATTTTTAACTGTATGTAGCCCAGGCAATACTTTGGGCCTAGTAGCAGTGTCTGCTAGTCAGCGGAGTAGCCCAGCTGTTAAGCAAGCTACACCACCTGTGGTTTGGACACTTAATTTTTTCAAAGGAAACGCTTCGGGCCCCCGGGACACTCAGTGAAGAGCATCGGGGAGGCGCCCCAAGGCAAACGGGCTGGGACTGGCGGTAGCACGCCATGCGGCGGACCGCCAAGCTCGATCCTTATAAAAGCTTTTTAACTGCAGCAGCTTTAGTGGACTCTACTGGAGCTGGAATTACCGCGGCTGCTGGCACCAGACTTGCCCTCCAATAGATCCTTGTAAAAGGATTTAAAGTGTACTCATTCAAATTACAGAGCTTAGACCTGCCTCCACCGCAGGGGGTCTCGACCCACCAGTGGACAGGCACCAGTATTGGGAGAGGGGGGTTGGTCGTCAGGGTCCACCGCGGCTCTGGCACAAACCCAGCGACACGGAGGTCGCACGGGCAGGAACGGCTTGGCTGTGTCGGCTTCGCACTCCAGCGTAGTCCCTCTGCCCGCTCGCGCCTGTAACCTCAAAGGGATGCGCAAGCGGCTTTTCTTCCCAGGGTTGGTCCCCGCCCAGCAGGAGGAACGTGGGGGAGCTCAGGTCGGCCTTCCACCATACTCCCTTACCTCCCTCACCCTCTTTCCTTCTTCCGTTCTCCATCTAACCCCTCGGCTCTGTGGTGTTCGCTCTCCCTCCAGCTCTCTCCTCACAGGTGGACTACCACGTGTATTCACACTGTGGCAAATCTTTTGGGCCCAGGCATAAGAAGTCGTTGAGCTAATAGATAATATATGCCCCCTTAGAAACGTCCATGATGACCCATTCGAGGAAGCAACTAAACGCCTCAAATAGTGAGCAGGATCTGGACCACCCCATGGGCAAACAGCTATCTATATAGTATGCTCCTTCTCAGAAGCAGCCCAATAGGCGGACACTATTCAGAGGCACAGGTAGTAAGTAACCGGAACGCCCCCTCAATGTCTGTTTTGGCCATTAGGGTGCCCCTTCCCAACTTCTTGACCCACCTGATTGCCTTGTCAAAGGATGTACAGTATATACTACTGTACTTGGTTCTGCGTCGATGTTGTCGTTTACTGACCTGCCTCTTGGATATGACAAATGGTGGATTAGTCCGAATGTATTGGGTTCCGTTTTTGGCACGACTCCCAACGGGGATACCAATATGTCTTGTAAGGAAAGTGTTCTGAATGGAACCGCCATTCTACCTAAAGGTATTTCTTTTTTAAATTTTCTTGTCACGACGTCTGGGTGTTGGTAGGCTGATTTTAGATTTTTACTCCAGCCTTTCTTGATTTTAGAAGGGCATGACATGCCAATATCTGTGTCTCCTCCTCCTTTTACTCCTCCACCTCTTTTCTTTTCGCATGACTATATGTATTTGTAACTTTTCCATGTGTTAGTTGTGTCTTCTGAGCAGTTTGTCAGCTTTTGGACACCTTTTGAAGGTGTTTTCTATGTGTTTTTGTTTGCATGCCATTGGTTTTAACGGTTTTCGACGAACAGTTCGACGAACAGTTCGGCGAACATACCGGTGTTCGACGAACCGAACCCGAACACTACGGGGGTGGCTCAACTCTAGTAATAGGGGCATCTAGCCTTCTCTAACCTGAGCTTCATGTCAGACACCAATACAAGGCTGATATGGACTACAGCCCTATTACCCCACTTGCCACCGCACCAGGGCAAGTGGGAAGAGCAGAGACTAAGCACCAGATTTGGCGCATCTTATAGATGCACCAGTTCTGGGGTGGCTGGGAGCTGATATTATTAGCCTCGGAGGGGGCTAGTATTCATGTTCCCTTCCATGGCTATTAATATCAGCCCGCAGCTGTATGTTTAGCCTTTGCTGGCTACATTTTATAGGGGGACCCTATGTATATTTTTTTCTAGCCAGTAAAAGCTAAGTAAATAGCTGTGGGCTGTTATTAATAGCCAGGGAACATTTTTGGCTACTGGCCCCTTCCCCGGCTTGTAATATCAGCCTTCAGTGGTTGGCTTTCCCTCTGCTGGTTATTAGTGATGAGCGAGCATGCTCGCTACTGCTCGGTGCTCGCCCGAGCATCTCACTACTCGAGATATCAGGCAGGCAGGGTGTATAGGCAGGCAGTGTATATAGCAGACTGCAGTGCATATAGCTCAAGAGGCTCCATTCCAATTCTGCCTTCTGCTGCTGTTAAATATTTCTATACAAAGGCCCAGGTCTCAGGGGCCAGGAATACTTTTATTTGGATCTTAATCCTCATTATTTGCTTAAAAAGCAATCCAGAGAACACCGTTTTTCTGCGCCATTTGCTTGTGTAGGGAGAGGTGCTGCTGTGTCAGGGACAGATTTGCTTGTGTATTAGGTAGTGTAGGGAGAAAAAACGTACATTACACATATCCATCTTAACAAACAGTCCTTCCGAGGACTAATCCATCTGCAGAGATATCAGGCAGGCAGGATGTATAGGCAGTCAGTGTATATAGCAGACTGCAGTGCATATAGCTCAAGAGGCTCCATTCCAATTCTGCCTTCTGCTGTTGTTAGATATTTCTATACAAAGGCCCAGGTCTCAGGGGCCAGGAATACTTTTCTTTGGATCTTAATCCTCATTATTTACTTAAAAAGCAATCCAGAGAACACCATTTTTTCTCTGCCATTTGCTTATTGGCACTGCAGAATACAGCCAGGTCCTTTCCATATTAGAGCGCTAGAAATCCAGCTATTCAAAACTGTGTTTTCTCCGTCAAACGGATCACATATACGTTGTCAGAAAATACTGCCATTTCTGGCCTCCATTAAAAATTTCCTTTAGTGTGTCATTGAAGCAATTTACCGCAGTCCATCGGTCCACTTGAAGCGGGGCCAGAGGAGATCGCGTGTAGCGATGCCCAAATATTTGAGCAGCCACGGTCACATGAAGGCGACGGTGGGAAAGTCTCACAAGAGGTGGACGATGATGAGACACAATTGCCAGAAAGTCAGGAGGAGGACCAGGGTGCAGAAGTGGAAGACGAGGTGGTGGATGATATAGTAACTGACCCAACTTGGCAGGAGGACATGCAGAGCGAGGACAGCAGCACACAGGGGGAGGGAGGCAGAGCCCCCCAACAGGCAGGAAGAAGCAGTGTTGTGGCCGCAGACAGAAGGCAGGCAACCGTTCCCCATAACACCAACATGAAGTAAGTTGCCAGTACAACTGTTAGGTCTTCCCGAGTCTGGTTGTTTGTTAAAGACTCTGCCGATAACCCCAAAAAGGCCATTTGCACCACCTGCCAGACCAGCATCAGCAAGGGTGGCAAAACGACCAGCCTGACCACCACCAGCATGATCAAGCACCCGACTTTGTGGGCCGAACCCCAGGGTCCAGGAACAGTGTCTGCGGGTGGCACCATTGCTTCTTCTGCTGTTGTGCATGCAAGCTAATCCCCTGTCCATGGTGCATGCAAAGACGCCTCCTGCCCTGCACCTGTCGTTTCATACTCTCAAGTAGCAGCATCAGGAAGCACGTCCATGTCCTTGTCCCAGTGCACCGTTCAGTTGTCCATACCCCAGTCCTTGGAATGCAAGCGCAAATATGCAGCCAACGCCCCACAGGCCACACTACTAAATTCTCACATTTCACGACTGCTTGCACTCGAAATGTTGCCTTTTAGGTTCGTGGAGACGGAAGCATTCCGCAACCTGATGGTGGCGGCCATCCCTCGGTACTCGGTCCCCAACCGCCACTATTTCTCCTGGTGTGCCGTCACCTCATTACACAAGCACATGTCCCAAAACATTAGCCATACTCTCAACAACGCAGTTACCGGTAAAGTCCACCTAACCACGGACACGTGGACAAGTGCTTGTGGGCAGGGACGGTACATCTCGCTGACGGTACACTGGGTTAACATAGTGGAAGCCGGGACCCAGTCGGACCTTGGGACGGAACACGTCCTCCCAATGCCAAGGATTGCGGGCCCTAGGTGAATCAGGGTTGCCCCCACGGTCTACAGCTCCTGCACCTCAGCCTCCTCCTCCTCTTCAGCCTCCATCTCCGAAATGACCACATCAGTCACAAGCTGGAAGCACTGCAGCACTGCCTCGGCCAAGTGGCAACAGGCTGTGCAGAAGCTAATATGCTTAGCTGAAAAACCGCACAATGCTGAAGAGTTGTGGACAGCTCTGAAATAGCAGGCAGATCTGTGGCTCACACTGCTGAACCTACAGCCAGGCATGGTCGTGTGTGACAATGGCCGGAACCTGGTGGCAGCTCTGAGGCGAGGCGAGCTCACACACGTACCATGCCTGGCCCATGTGCTTAACCTCGTAGTTCAGCGGTTTCTCAAATCCTACCTGGAGTTGCTGGATCTGCTTGTTAAAGTACACCGCCTGTGTGCCCATTTTAGAAGGTCAGCTACAGCTTCCGCCGCCCTTGCCGTGCTTCAGCAGCGTTTGCAGCTTCCGGCTCACAGACTGGTGTGTGATGTCCCCACGTGTTGGAACTCTACACTGTAGATGTTGGGAAGGATTTGTGAGCAGAAGAGGGCAGTTGTTGAGTACCAGCATCAACAAGGCCATCGGTCTTCAGTTCAGACTCCACACATAAGACCTCAGGAGTGGACATGGATGTCAGACATATGTACCATCCTCCAAAACTTTGAGGACTCCACCAAGATGGTGAGCGGCGATGACGCCATAATTAGCGTCACCATCCCACTTCTCTGTCTTCTGAAACGCTCTCTGCTCACAATCAAAGAGAATGCATTGCAGGCGGAGCACGATGAGATGGAGCAAAGAACCATACAGGGTGATTACACACAGCTAAGCCTCATCTCATCCCAACGTGGATTGGGTGACAATGAGGAAGAGGAGGAGGAGGACTATAGATGGTACTACCAGCACAGCTGTCATACTGTCTGTTCAGCTTGGATGGCCAGAGGACAGAGAGGAGGAGAGCATGGTCAGTCATCCTCTTGGTGAGGACATGGAAGTCTTGCCTGTTAGTAGTCTGGCATGCATGGCTGAGTTTATGTTACGCTGCCTTTCCCTTGACCCTCGCGTTCTCAAAATTTTTGGTGACAGTCATTACTGGTTGGTGACACTTCTAGACCCACGCTACAAGGAGAACTTTCTATCTCTTATTCCTGAGGCGGACAGGTCTACAAAAATGGGGATGTACCAGAAGGCCCTTGTTGCGGAACTATTAAAGAAGTTCCCATCTGAAAACGCTGGCGGCAGAGGGCACACTTCGTTGGACAACCAAGGAGTACAGGCGAGAGAGACACAACTTCAATCCAGCAGAGGCAGGGGAACACTGTCAAAGTTCTGGGAGAGTTTTCTCAGACCCTCCCATCGCACAGGCCCTGAGGCGCGGGGTACTCTCACAAGGAGTTTGGGAAGATGCTGAGGGAGTACCTTGCCGACCGTACCAACGTCCTCCGTGATTCCGCTGTGCATTATAATTACTGGGTATTCAAGCTGGATACGTGGAATGAACAGGCTCCCTATGTCTTGGAGGTCCTGGCCTGCCCTGCCGCCAGCGTTTTATCAGAGCGGGTTTTTAGTGCCGCTGGTGGAATTATAACTGATAAACACATCCGCCTGTCAACTGAAAATGTTGACAGGCTGACTCTTATAAAAATGAACAAGGGCTGGATTGGGCCAGACTTCTCAACACCACTGAATGATAGCAGCATAACATAAACTCAAATCCAGTGTCTTTTCTTGGGAGGTGTATTCCCATGCACCTTTTCACACCCACACATGGGTATACGCTTCCTGATTTTGGCTATTTGCTCTTGTCCTCCTCCTCCTCATCCTCCACCACCATATCACCAGGGTATATACATGTATACCCCCCAGGGGTAAATGTTTGTCAGCCCATACACTTAGTGCATGGGCATTACAAGTATATTGTAACGGGTCTGGGAGGTGGAACCTCTGTGCAACTATACAAGGGGGCAGTCCTTGTAAGGAAGCGGGTGGCTCCCAGGGAAGACGGGCAGGTAGTCACGGCAAGTGACATGGACAGTCTCTGGGTAGAGGGGCAGGTAGTCACGGCAAGTGACAGGGACAGTCTCTGGGTAGTAGGACGGGTACTCACGGCAAGTGACAGGGACAGTCTCTGGGTAGAAGGACAGCAGGCAGGTGGCTGGTGAGCGCTCCCAGGTGAGAGGGCGAGAGTCTCTGGACGGGCAGGTGGTCACGGCAAGTGACGGCAGAGCCTCCAGGTAGGCTAGCAGACAGGTAGCAGATGAGCGCTCCCAGGTGAGCAGGCAAGAGTCTCTGGACAGGCAGGTGGTCACGGCAAGTGACGGCGGAGCCTCCAGGTAGGCTAGCAGACAGGTAGCAGGTGAGCGCTCCCAGGTGAGCAGGCAAGAGTCTCTGGACAGGCAGGTGGTCACGGCAAGTGACGGCGGAGCCTCCAGGTAGGCTAGCAGGCAGGTAGCAGATGAGCGCTCCCAGGTGAGTGGGCAGGCTGGTCCATAGACAGACTGACAGGTGTCGGAAGGCAGACCGTCGGACCGCAGGCTAGCAAGCAGGTAAACGAATATCAGGCAGGTATCAAGCAGGAATCTGGCAGGTAACTGGCTGGTAACTGGTAACGGGACCTGAGGGCTGAAGCAGAGTGAAGGCTTTGCAACAACATTGCTCGGGCACCTCCATTTTGGAGGAGGTGCCTTATATATGGGAGGTCCTCCGGCAATTGGCCGGGGACTCCTTAGGACGGCGCGCGCGGTCCCTTTAAGAGAGGGGGAGCGCGCGCGCGCCCTAAGCACACTGCCGGGGAAGGAGCGCGTGCCGGAAGCAGCGGGGAGAGAAGCGTTGGAGGACGCCGCGCCAGGAGCGGGGAGGTGAGAGGGACGGCGTCTCTGCCTAGTACGGGGCAGAGACGCCGATGCTACATATATATAGGAGGCCAGCTCCTTTCTAATGAGAACATTTTTTTATGAGGCCCTCCCCCACGTCTCTTCCAAGGGTCACTGAAGTGCATCCAAATTTCTGGCAGCCCTTGCATTCACTGCATAGGCCAACACTATGGGAGACTCTCTCCTTTCTAATGGGAATTTGTCGTTACTGTGGCCCTGCTCTATGTGTCTTTAATTTCTTAGTGGGGGTTTTCCTAAAATTGGTCAGCCGTTGAACTCACTGCATACCCTATAACTGTGTAGCAGACCCTCTCCTTTCTAATGGGAACATGTCGTACTTGTTACTGTGGCCCTGCTCTGTGTGTCTTTAAATTCTTAGTGGGGTTTTTCCTAAAATTGGTCAGCCGTTGAACTCACTGCATACCCTATAACTGTATAGCAGACCCTCTCCTTTCTAATGGGAACATGTCGTACCTTGTTACTGTGGCCCTGCTCTGTGTCTTTAAATTCTTAGTGGGGGTTTTCCTAAAATTGGTCAGCCGTTGGACTCACTGCATATCCTATAACTGTATAGCAGACCCTCTCCTTTCTAATGGGAATTTGTCAATTTGTCGTTACTGTGGCCCTGCTCTATGTGTCTTTATATTCTCAGTGGGGTTTTTCCCAAATTTTGGCAGCCCTTGCAGTCACAGCATGGGCATTACCACCCGCTCCTTTATAATGGGAACATTTTTTTTACTGAGACCCTCCTCTATGTCTCTTCAAAGGGGTATTGGATTGTGTACAAATTTTTGGCAGCCCTGGCAGTCTCTGGATACGCAATAACAGTATAGGAGACCTGTGGTGAGGCCAGGGACTGGAACTTCATATTCCCAGTTATGAAGGTCTCAGCAGGAATGCTAGTCTGTCTGACTTCAAAGGACCCCAGGAGAGAATTGAATACAGGTCAGCTAGGATATATACCTTTGTAGTGCAAACGCCTGTTCCTGACAAGAGTATGGGGGAGCTAATTGAATCATGGCAATCAGGAATAGCTAATTGAATTACCTCTGAAGTCAGGGGAAGCTCCTGTGTTAGATCAATTACCATGCACACCTTACCATGAGAATATTGCTGGGAAATGGATTATGAAATGTCTGATAGAAGGGAAGAGGAGATTACATGTAAATCGCCTATTTTCTGCCCTGCCCAAGTTACGTATAAATGTGTCCCTCTGTGAGAGAGGAGGGGTCTTCTGTTGAGGGTCACCTGTCGCTACAGATGGGCAGAAAGACACTAGGAACCGCCCTGGACCCATGACAGCACCCTTCGAGCCGTGTCCAGAGACCTTTGATGAAAGTGTGGTATATTCACTTTTATTCCTTTTAATTTTACTGTATCGTATTACTGCTTCCTTACTGTATTTGTCTGACTACTGTATATATATATCTTGTAACCGCTTGTATATATTGTACCTAGCATCGCTCTTTTGAGTAAATATATAAAATTTATAAGCTCACTTCACATTATCCTAAACCCGGAACTCACGGAAGTTGTGAGAAAGGATCAGGGGCACGTGGCTCCGATTGGTTTGTGACAAGACCCACTTGTTAATAATGGGAACAACAAAGCATAGTCGGCTGATGGCTCTCTAACAATAGACTGCTGGCCTTTTAAGAATAGTAAGGGCCATCTGATGGCCCTATAAAAATAGGCTTTATGACTTTTCGAGTCCCTCCATCATAAATAAAACAGGATGTGTCTGATGATGTGTCACACACCACATTGCCAGATAAGGTTGCAGAATGTTAAAATGACATTTGCTGGTGAATGCATTTGTCTTAAAAAAATAACGTAAAAAAAACAAAACAATAGGATCTTTCTTTAGTATAAAAAACAGCGTCATCAATTTAACCTCAATGTAATCACATTGTTCAGCTCATGCACCTCCTCCTCCATCTCCGAAATGACTACATCAGTCACAAGCTGACAGCATTGCAGCACTGCCTTGGCCAAGCGGCAACAGGCTGTGCTGAAGATAACATGCTTAATGCTTAATTGACAAACCGTCCAGCGCTGCAGAGTTGTTGAAAGCTGTAACACAGCAGCCTGATCTGTGGCTCTCACTGCTGAACATACAGCCAGGCATGGTCATGTGTGACAATGGGCGGAACCTGGTGACAGAGAAATGACAGCCGGGGTAGATACGGTTTCCCTCTATGCCAGTCCTTTCACCGAGCTAAAGAATATGGCTGTGGTGAAATACAATTCCCACTGAGAAGCTGTTTCAGATTGAAAAACATTGTGCCCACCAGAGGATTTGATTCTGAGGGATAACCTTTCTCACCCGCTCAAGAACCCCATAGCAGCTGCAAAGTTAGCGCTATCATGAACTCTCCTGAGGTAGAAGCCAAGGCACACCAGAGGTTTCTCTGGTGGGACCGTTCAACCCTGCCGAGAAGCAGTCCTTGCTAAGAAAAGTGCGTGGGAAGGTTCCCTGACATTCTATTTTTACTGAGGAGGAAACACATGCAAACACGGGGAGAACATACAAAGTCCTTGCAGATGTTGTTCTTGCTGGGATTTGAACCCAGGATCCAAGCGCTGCAAGGCTTCAGTGCTAACCACTGATCCAATGTGCTGCCGTTCACCCTCTAATATCTAACAGGCTGGAGAAACTTGCACCTACTGCCACTCTATCTTCAGCTCCTTTGTGAGAAAATGTATTTGGGCAGCCACTCAGTCTACCAAATAAAATTCCTGAGAAGGAAATTGGGGATGGCTTCGCTACTGGTACTGGGGGCAGTGCTAATACCATGGCGTTGTACCATAGTTTGCTGGAAATATTCCAGGCTGTTAGGATGCAAGCAAATTCCCACAGAAAAGTACCAGCAGTAATGTTCAGGCCACATTTCAAGTGCAAGCAGCTTTAGAGGACTTCCTGGGAGAAATGACACGCAGGGTAGATACGGTTTCCCTCTATGCCAGTCCTTTCACCGAGCTAAATACAACTCTCAGCAAAAAAAGTTGTGGACTGGCTCCGTACCGTCCCTGGCCACATTCACCTGTCCACGTGTTTGTGGTTAGGCGGTCCTTCCCAGTAAGTGCACTGGGGAGGGCACGGGTAATGTTGTGGGACCCGTGCTTGTGGAAGGCGGAGGCGATACCGGGAAATATAGTGGCGGCTGGGGACCGAGTATGGACACCCGGCCGCCGCCGGCATGAGGTTGTGAAAAGCTTCCGCCTCCACGAGCTTAAAAGGCCATATTTCAAGTGCAAAGAGCTGCCCAGAAATCTGGCAGTTTAGTGTTGCGGCCTGTGGGTGGGTGGCTGGCAGCATACTTGCACTTATATTGCAAGTAAGAGAAAACTAAGCAGATGGTGGCCACGATCATCATCATTGCCTCACCTCGGCACTATGAATTCTCCTGAAGGAGAAGCCAGGGCCCGCCGGAGGAGTCTCCAGTTCTCTGGTGGGCCCATCCAACCCTGCCGAAAAGCAGCGCTGGCTAAGAAAAGTGTGGAGGAAGGTTCCCGGACACTCTATGGCTGCTTTTTTAATGTGGATCGGCCATGCTAATGCCTGTTATTTCTCAAAACGCATTACGGATCAAGCCATTGTCCAACTTTGTATTCAAGACATTAAATGGGCAAAGAAAGATGTGTGTGTGTCAAAGCACCACTGACAAGTGCGAGTTGATGTTGGACGGGCTGCCATTGCTTCTGCAACAAGCTCAATTACAGGACTTCCTGGGAGAAATGACACGCAAGGTAGATACGGTTTCCCTCTATGCCAGTTCTTTCACCGAGCTAAATACAACTCTCAGCAAAAAAGTTGTGGACTGGCTCCGTACCGTCCCTGGCCACATTCACCTGTCCACGTGTTTGTGGTTAGGCGGTCCTTCCCAGTAAGTGTACTGGGGAGGGCACGGGTAGTGTTGTGGGACCCATGCTTGTGGAAGGCGGAGGCGATACCGGGAAATATAGTGGCAGCTGCGGACCGAGTATGGACACCCGGCCGCCACCGGCATGAGGTTATGAAAAGCTTCCGCCTCCTCGAGCCTAAAAGGCCACATTTCAAATGCAAGCAGCTGTCAAAAATTTGGCAGTATAGTATTGCAGCCTGTGGGTGGGTGGGTGGCTGCCTGCATACTTGCGCTTGCATTCCAAAGAATGGGGTTGGGGCAACTGAACGCTGCAGTGGGACAAGGACATGGACGGTGATTGTTGCAAGTCTGCAACGACAGGTGCATGGCGGGAAGCATCTTCGCATGCGCCAAGGATCACTTATGATGGGCACACTTTTAGGCTGTGACTTGGGAGTCAGAGATGCTTCTAGAGGTCTTCCCGATGCTGTTCTCATGTCTTTTCAGCACTGTATGCATGTGTTTGATGATGTGTCACACACCACATGGCCAGATAAGGTTGTAAAATGTTAAAATGACATTTCCTGGTGAATGCATTTGTCTTGGTTGAAAGCAATGCAAAAGTGCAAAAACACATCAAAAATGCTACGTGTGAACATAGCCCAAGTTGTGGAGGAGTATTTTTGTTTTTGGTTATTTATTTTGCCTTATATTCAAGTCATTACCCTTGAAAGGATGTTCCTTAACATATTTCGCAGGAAAATCCATTTTGGTTTTGTTTTTGTATGTTTTATTGTGAGTCCATAAAAGTGGAGTAATACTCTGACCACGTTGCTGACAGCTGTGATCTGGGAGTCAGAGATGCTTCCAGGGGTCTACCCCATGCTGTTTCCATGTCATTTGAGCACTGTTCCCATCGATTTGGGCAATTTTTAGGCCCTCTGCAGACCGCCGGGGGAAGCCGCCTGAAAAATGCTTGAGTTTCCCATAGACTTACATTGGGCTAGTTGCTCGGGTCGAGCACCCGAGTATTCCATTTTGCTCGACCCGAGCAACTAGTACCCGAGCATTTTAGTGCTCGCTCATCACTACTGGTTATGAAAATGACACGGGAGCCTGAGCCATTTTTTTAAATTTTAGGCTATGTGCCTCAATCTGGACATAGCAGCGCTTTGGATGCAGCATATTTTTGCTGTGTCCAAAACGCTGCGTTCTATTGAACACAGGTAAATCCACATGTGTTCACTGAACCATGCGGATTTACCGCATTCAATACATTCTAGTGGTCAAATTTCTGTTGCGGAGACTAGCGACTCCGCAAGAGAGTTTGACATGCTGCGGTCCTAAAAGACACACCGCATGTCAGTGTCTGTGGGTGATCCGCAGCCTCAGATGCATGTATAGTGGACATGTGATTTCTAGAAATCTCATACACTATGCATAAATACGCAGCTTCAAACCCGCAGCGGCTCCTGATCATGGGCACGTATCCAAAGTCACCCACAGCAAGTCTATTTCTGTAGCGTCTCCGCTGCAGATTTTGACCGATTGAAATGTCATTACATGCGGTGGATCCTCATGTACTGACAACAAAAGTGCGGCATTAGAACACAGCATTTTGGACGCAGCTAAAATACGCTGTGTCCAAAGCGCTGCTAGTTGCTGATAATGGGGATGTAGCAGCTAAGCAAACAGCTGTGAGCTGTTAATAGCCAGGGAACATGTTTGCTTAGTGGCACCTTCCTAGGCTAAAAATAGCAGCTCCCAGCTGCCCCAGAAATTACAAGAATGGGAATGCTAATGGACTTAAGGTTTATGGGATTAGCTGACACCTAGCCCTTTGTTTAGTGATGAAGAGGTGTCAATTAGACGCCCTCATTACTAAACCTAATTAAATAAACACACACACACTGAGAGTAAAACACTTGATATGAAATACAACAGACACATTCTTTATTCATTTAAATTAACCAATATACACACCCCAGGTCTGACAGGAATCCAAGGGTTAAAGTGATGTCCTACGTTTCTTTATTCAAACATCTTTATTTAGCTCCAAAAAGCATTCATTGCTGTACAAAAACGCATCAAACACGCACCAAAATTGCTGCAAAACGTGTTTTTTGCCGGAGTGTTTTTCCCTGCCACGAAATGCAGAAACCTTGCAGAAATTTCTGCAATCGAATCCTGAACGTGTGCATATACCCTAAAATATATTCGGGTTTGTTTTACTCATGCTTCTTTAGGCTATGTGCCCACGATGCAGAAATGCTCCAGATTTTTCCTGAGCGTTTCTGCATCTCCCTGACAGAAAAAATGAATGCGGATTGTACATGCATTTTTCCTGCCAGGACATGCGGATGTGAACCGTCCTTCACATGTATTTCCGCATGCGGATTGACAAGCGCTTTCCAAACGATTTTAGCATCACTTGGAAAGTGCTTGTCAACTTGGTCACACTATATAAATCCATGCAAACAGCATAGATTTATATACTGTGACCTTAAAGAATGGTTAAAAATTAAAAAATAAATCTTTACTTACCTTCCGATGGCCCCCAGAGTTTTGCATCAATCCGTTCTCCCTTGCCGGCAGATCGCGGTACACTGCACTGAAGGACCTGCCGTCACATGACCATGACGTCAGCGCAGGTCCTTCAGTCCATCGCGAGCTGCCGGCATAGGAGGACGAGCGCAGCGGGGGCCATCAGAAGGTAAATATAACATTTATTTTTTATTTTATTCTTTTTATCACAGGTTCTATGGTACTAGGGTCCGGAGGAGAGTCTCCTGTCCTCCACACCCAGGTACCATCTGCACATTGAAACGCGTGGAATGCGCATCTACATATGCAGTGATGCGTAATCCATGCGTTTCAATGCAAGTCAGTGGCGGTGAAAACGCAGCACTTCCGCAAAATAATTGGTAGTGCTGCATTTTTTTCCGCAATGATAATCCGCAGTGGAAATTTCCGCAGCATGTGCACAGCACATGCAGATTATCATTGGGGAAAATGGCAGGCCTTCTACCATGCGTTTTTTAAGCGTTCCTGCAGCGTTTTTGCAGCTGCGGAAATGCTTAAAAAACGTATCGTGGGCACACAGCCTTACTCCTTGTTTCTATATATGTTCCCTTGTGGTTTTGCTGATTTCAGTCTGAATCTATAATGAGAACATTCTTATGAGAACAATGAAAACCACTGTATGAACAGATGTATCCAAACTTTTGACTGGTACCGTAGAGATAAAAACTTAATTCGGAAACAATGCATATTTAATATATTTATGCATTTAAAGCCTTACTTTTTCCAGCTTACGTTTTATGTTAACTAGAATTTAGAAGGTTACGTCATGTTGTACCTCTGGAGAATTGAATTGAATCCAGCTTGCCAACTAGGTCTTCAGCCTTTTTCTCTCCTGTTTCTCCTATGCTCACTTATCAGCTTCAAACATATTAATTAGCAGGATACTCTCTAATTAATTAGCTTTGAGTACAAGCAGTCATTTTACTCAGTAGTAGAGCTTCATGTTTTAATTATTATTCTCTGGCATAATTAAAGCTCATTATCATGCAAAAAATACTGCACCCTTGTGCTAGGTCAACAACTAGGCCTAGCAGGAATACATGGCAATATAGATTTATACAATGCTGTATTAAAGGGGATATCTGGGACTTTATGAAAAACAAAAAATGTGCTTAAGTGACGCGCCCCCTGGGCCTGTGCTGTGCAGGGGATACTTGGAGCCGGATCGCTGGGGGTTGTAGTCTCAGTGTGGCGGTGACCCAGTCCGTGCCCAGGGCGGTCAAACCAGTGGCAGTCTTAAGTAATAACAATGTCCGACTACGCCACCCGTGGATTGCGGTCAGTGGGGACCGCCGCTGCGCTGCAGACCGCTGAGGCTGATGTAATTTGCGCAGCTGAGTATGGAATAACTCCCCACGGGAGAAGTATTGCCTAAGGGCAGCTAGTGTGGAAGATGGGAGTGATGGTGTGAGCGTCCCAGTAGTAATGGTGCTGGTGCGGCGATGAAACACAGAGACTTGTAATTGCAGTTTCCAATGCTTTACTCACAGTTGTTATTCTGGTCACTTGTGCACATGAGGGACCGCCTGAGCCGTGCTGCGTTTACCAGGCAAGGGACTCGACCAACTCCCAGGCAATTCCAGAGCGTGGCTGTCACGCTGTCTCTGTATACTGGAGGTAGGGGGCCTAAGCTGACCCTAAGCTGGGGCCCTGACTAATCCCTCAACCTGGAGGTACTGTTAAAGGTACAGAGGTCCAGGCCGCCAGCGTAACCCCTACCTCCTGAAGATCCCTGCACCTCAGTAATCTAGTCCTGAGAAGGACCCCGATCACAACCAAAGGGAACAAGAAATAATATGCCCAAACACAGTATTTAGACGAACGAGACAGTACAAGGGAAAAACCAAAACCACCTTGCATACAAACAACTTCTCAACTACAACAGAGGGAAAACCAACGGGAAAGGAGATAAATGATAAAGCGAGGAAAGGGAAGAAACACTTCCAAGTACACTTATCTCAGCAACTCCAAACACCACGATCCGCTCTGTCAGTCTGAATGAAATGCTTTCACCGACACCTCCCAGACAGACCAGCAGGTATATGAAGGAGACTCACTACAGAAGTATTGATTGCAGCTGGGCGAGGCTGGACCTCATCTAGCCCAGAGAGAGAGAGAGAATTAACTCCCTCACTGCCGAGAAACACAAAGCACCAACAAGTCAGCTGCGAGAAGTCAGGCTGTGTACTCGTGACGATCTTCGTGGCAACACACCCGTGACAGTACCCCCCCTTCTACGAGGGGCCTCCGGACCCTCAGGGCCAGGTTTATCCGGGTGAGTCGTGTGGAAGGCCCGAACTAATCGGTCTGCGTTAATATCCGACGCAGGAACCCACATCCTCTCCTCAGGACCATACCCCTTCCAATGAACCAAGTACTGAAGGGACCGGCGATTAAAGCGTGAATCAATGACCCTCGATACCTGGAACTCCAAGTTACCATTGACAACCACTGGAGGGGGAGGTAAAAGTGACGGTACCACCGGCGCCACATACCTCTTAAGCAATGATCTGTGAAACACGTTGTGAATTTTAAACGTAGGGGGGAGGTCAAGACGGAATGCCACCGGATTAATAATAGAACTGATTCTGTACGGCCCGATGAACCTGGGACCCAGTTTCCAGGAGGGAACCTTAAGTTTTATATTCCTGGTAGACAACCATACCCGATCGTTCACACTTAGGTCCGGACCAGACACTCTCCTCCTATCAGCCATACGTTTGTATCGGTTCCCCATAGTATTCAGATTCTTCAGCACCCCTCTCCATACTGAAGCGAGTGATGAGGAAAATCGTTCCTCCTCAGGAACCCCCGAAGAGCCCCCCCCACTGAAAGTACAAAACTGGGGGTGAAAACCATATGCCCCAAAAAACGGGGACTTACCAGTGGACTCGCTCCGCCTATTATTAAGAGCAAACTCTGCCAGAGGTAAGAAAGAAGCCCAGTCCTCCTGGTTCTCTGACACAAAACACCGGAGATATGTCTCCAAGCTCTGGTTCATACGTTCCGTCTGACCATTGGTCTGAGGATGAAAAGCCGATGAGAATGACAACTGCATCCCCCGCCGTGCACAAAACGCCTTCCAGAACTTAGACACAAACTGAGACCCCCGATCAGACACCACCTCGGAGGGTACCCCGTGAAGCCTCACAATCTCCCCAATGAACACCTGCGCAAGAGTTTTAGCATTAGGGAGAGCCGGAAGAGCGATAAAATGTGCCATCTTGCTGAACCTGTCCACTACAACGAGTATGACCGTTTTACCCGAAGACGGAGGGAGGTCCGTAATAAAGTCCATAGACAGATGAGTCCAAGGACGCTCCGGGATCTTCAAAGGTAAGAGGGCCCCAGACGGACGGGTATGTGAGGTCTTAGAGCGCGCACAAACCCCACAGGACGCGACAAAAGTTACCACCTCCTTATGTAAATTAGGCCACCAAAACCGACGCGAGAGGAGATCCACAGTTGCTTTACTCCCCGGGTGTCCTGCAAAAACTGAGTTATGGTGTGCCTCGATCACCTTTTGTCGCAACTGATCTGGAACAAACAATCTCCCTGGAGGTCCAACAGGGGCGTCCCCCTGAGCCTCCAATACCTCCTCCTCCAGCTCAGAGCATACTGCCGAAACCACCACCCCCTCCTGAAGGATAGGAATCGGGTCGTCCGTATTCCCGGCCCCCGGGAAACTACGAGATAAGGCATCCGCCTTTACATTTTTTGACCCAGGACGATATGTAACGACAAAATTAAACCTGGTAAAAAACAATGACCACCTAGCTTGTCTGGGATTCAGACGTTTCGCGGACTCCAGATATAGCAGGTTCTTGTGATCGGTGATGACGGTGACCGGATGAACTGCCCCCTCCAGAAAATGGCGCCACTCCTCAAAAGCTAACTTAATGGCCAAGAGTTCCCTATTGCCGACATCGTAATTCCTCTCAGCGGACGACAATTTTTTAGAGAAAAAGGCGCACGGATGCCACTTACCAGGGGACGAACCTTGTGACAATACTGCTCCCACCCCTACCTCGGAAACGTCTACCTCTACAATGAATGGCTGAGACGCATCAGGTTGAATGAGTATGGGCGCCGAGGCAAAGCATTTTTTCAAAGAGGAGAATGCTTGACAAGCCTTGTCAGACCACCTAGAAAAATCCGTCCCCTTTTTAGTCATGTCAGTGAGAGGCTTAACCATGGACGAGAAATTACGAATGAACTTTCGGTAATAATTAGCAAACCCCAGGAAACGTTGTAGTGCCTTAAGATTCTCTGGCCGATCCCACTCAAGAACTGCCCGCACTTTCCCAGGGTCCATACGAAAACCGGACGCTGAAACCAGGAAGCCTAAAAACTGGAGTTCCTGTACGGCGAACACACACTTTTCCCACTTGGCATACAGTTTATTATCCCGCAAGATCTGTAACACCTGCCTAACGTGCTCCTGATGAGACACCAGATCCGGCGAGTAAATTAGGATATCATCCAGATATATGACAACAAACTGTCCCACCAAGCGGCGAAAAATGTCATTAACAAAGTGTTGGAACACCGCCGGGGCATTAGTCAGACCGAATGGCATGACAAGGTTCTCATAATGCCCCTCCGGAGTGTTAAACGCCGTCTTCCACTCATCCCCCTCCTTCATCCTAATCAGATTGTACGCCCCCCTGAGATCCAACTTAGAAAACCATTTGGCGCCCACGATCTGATTAAAGAGATCGGGAATAAGTGGGAGCGGATACGGATCTCGGACCGTAATCCGATTAAGTTCACGGAAATCCAGGCAAGGGCGTAGGCCTCCATCTTTCTTCTTAACAAAGAAGAACCCCGCAGCCACCGGTGAAGATGAAGGTCTAATATGCCCCTTAGCCAGACTTTCTGAGATATAATCCTTCATGGCCTGCCTCTCAGGACCAGAAAGGTTATACAACCTAGCTTTAGGTAACTTGGCCTCTGGGAGCAGTTTTACAGAACAGTCATACACGCGATGAGGAGGTAGTTCCTGACACCCTTTCTCCGAGAATACATCCTCAAAGTCCGCCAGAAATGGAGGTAAGACCCAAGGAGTAACCGCACCAATGACCGTGTTCATGCAGTTTTTATTACAGAATTTACTCCATTGGCTTATCTCCCTGGTTTGCCAATTAATAACCGGGTTATGCTTAGCTAACCAAGGAAGGCCCAACACAATAGGAGTGGGAAGACCCTCCAACACGTAGCAAGACAACAGTTCTTTATGTATTGCCCCCACTTGAAGTTTTACGTCATGCACAACTTGCAAAAAACTTCCCTGCCCGAGAGGCCTGGCATCGATCGAGAATATGGGGATGGGTTTAGCCAACTCACTCAACCGCATACCTTGAACCCGGGCAAACCGAGCATCAACCAGATTAGCCCCGGCCCCACTATCCAGAAGAACAGATATCCTCTCAGTTCTCGTACCCACCACCACCTCCGCCGGTACGAGAAACTGACACGAACCTAGGGACGAAATACCTACTCCCAGATTGCCGTCCACCACACAACCTGGGATCAACAGTTTTCCGACGACTCTTCACTCTGCAAGGGACGGGATGGACACCCCCCAATAAAATGTCCCTTTCTCCCGCAGAAGAAACACCTTCCTGCCTTATGGCGCACCACCGGTCCCCTCCCCCGAAATGATGTCCCTCCTAATTGCATAGGCTCCTCTGGACTGACCAGGGGAACCACCATATGAGGGGACCTTGTAGGAGGTGGAGTCATCACAGGGGGTAGAGTTATCCCGCACCTCTCCCGAAGCCGTCTGTCCACGCGAATAGCGAGGGCCATAGCGGCTTCCAGAGACACGGGAGAGTCATACTGTGCCAACACATCCTGTAGTTTGTCGGATAAACCATGACAAAACTGGCTCCTAAGAGCCGGGTCATTCCACTGGGTGTCCGTGGCCCACCTACGGAACTCCGAACAGAATTCCTCCGCCGGACGATCTCCCTGCTGGATCCTACGTAATTTAGACTCAGCAAGGGAGATCCGATCTGGGTCATCATATACGAGTCCCAGGGCAGCGAAAAACCTATCCACTGTCTGGAGAGCCGGGGAACCCGGGGGAAGAGAGAACGCCCAAGATTGTGGGTCCCCTTGTAGGAGCGAGATGACAATTCCCACCCTTTGTTCTTCACTCCCCGATGACCGAGGCCGCAGCCGAAAGTACAATTTACATGCCTCCCGGAAAACAAAAAACTTGTCCCGCCCCCCAGTGAACCTATCAGGGAGAGCTACTTTAGGTTCTGGTCCGGCTTGCTCCTGAGGATGCCAAACCTTGGACCTAACGTCCGCCAGTTCCATGGACAAACTCTGCAATTGCCGAGCTAGACCGGCTACTGGATCCATAGTAGCTGGAGAAAAACTAAGTGGGTCGGTGAAAATGTCACGCTGTCTCTGTATACTGGAGGTAGGGGGCCTAAGCTGACCCTAAGCTGGGGCCCTGACTAATCCCTCAACCTGGAGGTACTGTTAAAGGTACAGAGGTCCAGGCCGCCAGCGTAACCCCTACCTCCTGAAGATCCCTGCACCTCAGTAATCTAGTCCTGAGAAGGACCCCGATCACAACCAAAGGGAACAAGAAATAATATGACCAAATACAGTATTTAGACGAACGAGACAGTACAAGGGAAAAACCAAAACCACCTTGCATACAAACAACTTCTCAACTACAACAGAGGGAAAACCAACGGGAAAGGAGATAAATGATAAAGCGAGGAAAGGGAAGAAACACTTCCAAGTACACTTATCTCAGCAACTCCAAACACCACGATCCGCTCTGTCAGTCTGAATGAAATGCTTTCACCGACACCTCCCAGACAGACCAGCAGGTATATGAAGGAGACTCACTACAGAAGTATTGATTGCAGCTGGGCGAGGCTGGACCTCATCTAGCCCAGAGAGAGAGAGAGAATTAACTCCCTCACTGCCGAGAAACACAAAGCACCAACAAGTCAGCTGCGAGAAGTCAGGCTGTGTACTCGTGACGATCTTCGTGGCAACACACCCGTGACAGTGGCACAGGGCTCCCTTCCTTTCCTTTCTCTGACCGTCCCCACCAGTGACCCACCTTTGTCCAGCTCCCTCGGGCCTTCTCTTGGCGAAACCTATCTCCTGTTTCCCTGACCCTATGTGGTATGCTTTCCTGGTGGATGTAGTGAAGGGTCGCACCAAGATGTGGTAACAACCTCCGGTCTTTGGCTGAGGAATTTGTTGCCTCCACCAATTTGGGTTCCGGTACCCTGTTCTGCCAACCCTTCACCCTGTATCTCCTGGGCATATGGGGTTCCTTCTGTCCTCGTGTCTCTGGGCCTTTCTCTGTGTTCCTTGCTTCCTTTCTCCTCTGTTCCAGTTCCTTTCTTACTTTCCTTTCCATTCCTTCTCTTCTCTCTTTCTGCTGTTTCTGGCCTCCACTCCAGGCCTGCCTCTGGAGCTGGGCCCAGACTGAGCCACTGCTCCCTGTCAGCCCTCTCTGGCTGAACTCCTCTCTGAACTGGCTACTGGCTTAATCTCAATTTTTTTTTTCATCTTCTGGAAATTGTACACGTCAAGCTATGAGAATCATGACTGAAGACAAATGCAGACACAGTGACACCTAAACTCCCTACAGCTCAAGCAAATCATATTTGACCCATATTGAGGTCAAGGTCTTCTGGATGCTTTTTGGGCATTAGCATGCAGCCTAAAAATGGCCATAGACAGGGTAACTGTTTTAAGCGTCTTAAAATATAGTTGTTCTGCTGTTTTATACATGTCAATGTTAAAATATTTAGGGTTCATTCACATGATCTCAGAACCATAAAAAGATTTGTTAAATAGTGACCAGGGCCACAAAAACATGTTGAGAAAAAAGGGACACATTAATTGTCAAAGATTTGAGAAGAATCAAGCGTGAAAAGACCAGGAACCTATTATCCTCCAGTGCTGTCATATTCCAGAGCTACAATTTCTCTGAAAAGTCCAGAAAATACAAGGTGTTCAGTGCTCAGAGACATGGCCAAGGTAAGGAAGGCTGAAACCCAACCACCACTGAACAAGACACATAAGTTGAAACGTCAAGACTGGGCCAAGAAATAACTGAATAATAATAATAACTGACACATTTTTCAAAGGTTTTATGGACTCTTGAAGGACCAGATGGATGTGCCCGTGGCTGGATCATAACGGACACTGAACTCCTCCTCGACTTAGACACCACCAAGGTGGAGGTAGGGTACTTCTATGGTCTGGTATTATTAAAAATTATATAAATGTAAGAAGAAACTGGCTTCCAGGAATATAAAAATTTCCAAAAATTATTTTTTTTATTGATAGAAAAGTAGTTCAGATCAGTTCAGGTAATGAGATAATGAGATAAAAATTCAATGGATAAATCACATCATAGAATCCAGCTACGCATTTTCGAGCATGATACTATGCTCTTTGTCAAAGCTTTGAATTTTTATCTCATTATCTGAACTGATCTGAACTACTTTCCTATCAATAAAAAAAAAAAAAAAAATTGGGAAATTTTTATATTCCTGGAGGCCAGTTTCTTCTTACATTTATATTGTTTCTACTACATGAGACCCCACGTTACCAGGCTTCCCTGCACCAGGAGCATGTGAGAACCAGGTGAGCTGAATTTATTTTATTTTTTATTATTAAAGATGAGCTAGTTGGACCTCTTCAGGTTGAAAATGGAATCACAATCAACTCCCAAACCTACTGCAAGTTTTTAGAAGTCACTTTCTTCAGTCATTGGTACAGGAAAAAGTCTGCATCTTTCAAGAAAACCATTATTTTTTATGCAGGACAATGCTTCATCACATGCATTGAAGCACTCCACTGCTTGACTAGCCAGTAAAGGCCTCAAAGATTAAATAAAAATGAAATGGTCCCCTTCCTCACCTGACATGAGCCCCATTCAAAACATGTAGGCCCCTCTTAAAGAAGCACTCCCATTTTTATCCTATTAATATATTGCAATCGTCATATTATACAGTACAGCACTCTGTACTCATTTTGCCCTTCTACCCAGTTAATTCTTCTCTTTTCTATTAGACTATGACATCCTGTGATTAAAAACTGACTAGCTGAACTTCTATGTAGAAACAGGAGGTCAATTTTCTCTATATGAGTCATAAGTCTTTGAAGGAGTTGAAAAGGGGAATGATAAATACAGGGACAAAAGACTTTCTGTTTCTACATAAAGAAAAGAGCAGAATTAGCTGTGTAGAAAGGCAAAATGAGCAACTGTAAGTACACAATGCTATATAATATGATGACTGTAATATATTAAGAGGATGAAAACTTTGACGGGAGTGCTTCTTTAAACTGGAAATTTGCATTGAGGGAAAACAGTAAAACTCTCTGAACAGTGTCTGGGAGGCTGTGATTGGTGCTACCCAAAAAGTTGATTGTTAACAGGTTAAAGGTGTGGTCCAAAACACAAATTAATTTTCATCCTAAATGCCCATCTATTTAATGTCATAATCTAATCTATTTTCTAATATACTTTAAGTAAAAAGTCCCTACTAGTGATGAGCGAACATGCTCACCACTGCTCGGTACTCGTCGTGATACTCGAGTATCATGGTGCTCGACAAGCTCGGCGAGTATTTCCGGATTGCTCGGGTGGGAATTCGGGTCCCCACCCTGCTTGTTTGGCGCTCTTTAGAAAGCCAACGATTGCTTGCCATGCACTGTAATGTCGTAGTCATGTTGGTTGTGGGCATTACAGTGACAGGCTGAACGGACAGCGTCATCAGGTCTATATAAGACCTGGCGGCGCTATGCTCATCACAGTCTACCCCGAAACCAGGCAGAGTAGGGAGAGCAGCTGCTGAGTCAGGGAGAGATTTGCTTGTTTATATTTAGTAAAAGTATTCCACAGCATATCCATATATCCATCTGAACTAACAGTCCTTCTGAGGACTAATCCAGTTGCATATATTCAGTGGTGATAGCAGGAGTTAGGCAGGCAGGCAGGCAGTGTATGTGGCAAACTGCAGTGCATATAGTGCAAGATGGTCCATAGCACGTTCCTGCTGCTGCTGTTCTTACAGATATTTGTAGACATAGCCCCAGGTATCAGGGGTAGGGCATTTTTTTTTATCTTAATTCTGGTTATTTGGTTAAAAACCAAGGCAGGCAGGGTATGTGACAGACAGCACAAGAGAGACCATTGCATGTTAAACTTCTGAGTGATCCTGCTGTGACAAATATTTGTAGACATAGCCCAAGGTATCAGGGCCAAGGGCAAATATTTTTTTATCTTAATCCTGGTTATTTGCTTAAAAAGCAATCCAGAGTACACCATTTTTCTGCTCCATTTGCTTGTTAGCACTGCAGAATACAGCCAGATCTGTTCCATATTTCAGCAATTAAAAATACAGAAATTTGAACTGAACCTGGAAAATAGTGGCCTCCTTTTCCATTCTGCTGCAGTGTGGCGGTCAAGCTATTCAGACTAGGTCTCTGTGTAGAATAATATTAGTAAATTACAGGCCTGCTATTTAAAACCGTGGTTCTCTGTCAGACATATCACATATAACAGTGTTCCAAAATCAGCCATTTCTGCCTTCCATTTCGTTGCAGTGTGTCAGACAAACTATTCACACTGGGTCTCTGAAGAATAGTATTAGTAAACTACAGGCCTGCTATTTAAAAACGTGGTTCTCTGTCAGATGTATCACATATAACTGCGGTTCAAATCCAGCCATTTGTAGTGAGCGTGGAGAATATTGTCCTCCATTTATAGATTGTAGCAGTGTACACCATTTTACAGCTCAATTTGCTTGTTTGCAGAATACAGCCAGATTTTTTTAGTTTTATTCATATTACTGTATTGTGGAAGCAGAGGAACTTTTTTCAATGATCAGACGCACGTAATCCATATGACTGCCGTAATAATACAGAAGTTTTGTGGAGCGTGGCAAATATTCCACTCCATTTATAGTCAGCCACCTGTGTTTTGTTGAACCAATTGACACTTGGTCGCTGACAAATACCATATTATTAGACGACTGCCTGAAACCGTGGCCATCAGATGTTATCCCATATGACTGCCCTAATAATTCAGCAGTTATTGTGAGCGTGTAAAATATTACACTCCATTTAAAGTATTGCAGTTGAGGGTTCAAACCTATTCTCAGTTGGCCGCTGACAAATAGCATATCTGTGAACAATGGTGTCAGAGTATTACGCCACTTTTGCGGACTGACAAAAAAAACCATACAAAAAGCAAGCTAAAATGGAAAAAATGTTAAGAAACATTCTTTCCAGGGTAAGGACTTGTATATAAGGCCAAAGAAATAAAAAAAAATAAAGTTATGTACGGTGGAAGACATTTATGCGACCAGAATGAACACTTATCTATAGCTGGTGATGATAACACCTAGAACAGCGGTGGCGAACCTATGGCACGCAGAGCCCTCCCTTTTGGCACACGAGCCATAGGATCAGCACAAGCCCTGCCGCCAGCCTCCTGAACTACTTCCATCACCTGCGACCATGCTGTGTCGTGTGCCGGGGCGCGCGCTCCGTGTTCTGAGCCGGGGCGCACGCGCTGTGTCCTGTGCCGTCTCTTATGCCCGTGTGCTGCCCCATTAGCCCTTGCACCGGCCCATCAGCCTGCAGACCGCTTGACTAGGACTGCTAGTCAAATTTGAAGGTCCCAGGGTAAACATTAGGTATAACTAATGTTAGAAATAAATAGCAGTACACAATTTTGAACTATGTCTTTCCACACTGACTGTTTCCCCTAGGTCAGAGGTGGTGTGCCATCGGTTCAGCACAAGCACCGCCACCAGTCTAATGAACCAGCGCCGTCACCTGTGCCCGAGCGCTGTGTCCTGTACCCGTGTGACGCCCCACCAGTCCGTTAAAAAAGTTGTCCACTACTTCCGTAGTGGTAAGCACTTCCGTCCAATCGGCGGGGGTGCCAATATCACAGTGATCAAAAGGCAATAATTAATCAAATCCCCTTTGTCATCCCCTTAGTCAAATAAAAATTATAAAATTAAAAATATATTTTTTCCATTCTTTGCAGTTTGCGTTGGGGTTCGGCTTAGGGTTGTGTTAGGTGTGTTTTGAGGATAGGGTTGGGGATAGGGTTAGGGTTACGGCTAGCGCTGTGTTGGGGCTGCTTTATAGTAGGGTTAGGGTTGGGGTTAGGGCTGTGTTGGGGTTGCATGCATTATAGTAGGGTTAGGGTTGGGGTTAGGGCCGTGTTGAGGTTGCGTTATAGTAAGGATACGGTTGGGGTTGGTGCCATGTTGGTGTTGCGGTTGGGGTTGGAGCTGTGTTGGGTTATGGTTGGGGTTGGGGCTGTGTTGGGGTTACGGTTAGGGCTGTGTTGGGGTTACAGTTGGGGTTGGGGCTGTGTTGGGGTTACGGTTGTGGTTGGGGTTGGTGCTGTGTTGGGGTTGCGTTATAGTAGGGTTGGGGTTGGGGCTGTGTTGGGTTTATGGTTGGGGCTGTGTTGGGGTTACGGTTGGGGTTTGGGCTGTGTTGGGGTTACGGTTGGGGTTGGAGCTGTGTTGGGTTACGGTTGGGGTTGGGGTTACGGTTGGGGTTGGGGCTGTGTTGGGGTTACGGTTGGGGTTGGAGCTGTGTTGGGTTACGGTTGGGGTTGGGGTTACGGTTGGGGTTGGGGCTGTGTTGGGGTTACGGTTAGGGTTGGGGCTGTGTTGGGGTTACAGTTGGGGTTGGGGCTGGGTTGAGGTTATGGTTGTGGTTGGGGTTGGTGCTGTGTTGGGGTTGCATTATAGTAGGGTTGGGGCTGTATTGGGGTTACGGTTGGGGCTGTGTTGGTTTTATGGTTGGGGCTGTGTTGGAGTTACAGTTGGGGTTGGTGTTACGGTTGGGACTGTGTTGGGGTTGGGGTTGGGGCTGTGTTAGGGTTGGGGATGTGTTGGGGTTATGGTTGGAGTTGGGGCTGTGTCGGGGTTGCGTTATAGTAGGGTTACGGTTGGGGTTATGGTTATGGTTGGGGTTGGGTCTGTGTTGGGGTTACGGTTGGGGTTGGTGCTGTGTTGGGGTTACGGTTGGGGTTGGGGCTGTGTTGGGGTTACGGTTGGGGATTTGTTGGGGTTGGGGCTGTGTTAAGGTTGCGTTATAGTAGGGTTGAGGATAGGGTTGTGTTAGGTTTATGGTTGGGGTTAAGGCTGTGTTAGGTTTATGGTTAGGGTTAGAGCTGTGTTAGGTTTACGGTTGGGGTTAGGGCTGTGTTGGGGTTGAGTTATAGTAGGGTTAAGGTTGTGGTTGGGGCTGTGTTGGTGTTGCGGTTGGTGTTACAGTTGGGGTTGGGGCTGTGTTGGGGTTATGGTTGTGATTGGGGTTGGGGCTGTGTTGGGGTTGCGTTATAGTAGGGTTAGGGTTGGGGTTGGGGCTGTGTTGGGGTTACGGTTGGGGCTGTGTTGGGGTTACGGTTGTGATTGGGGTTGGGGCTGTGTTGGGGTTGCGTTATAGTAGGGTTAGGGTTGGGGTTGTGTTGGGGTTACGGTTGGGGCTGTGTTGGGGTTACGGCTGGGGCTGTGTTGAAGTTAAGGTTGGGGTTGGTGTTACGGTTGGGACTGTGTTGGGGTTATGGTTGTGGTTGGGCTGTGTTGGGGTTACGGTTGGGGTTGGGGCTGTGTTGGGGTTACGGTTGGGGTTGGGGATGTGTTGGGGTTGGGGCTGTGTTGGGGTTGCGTTATAGTAGGGTTGGGGTTGGGGCTGTGTTGGGGTTACGGTTGGGGTTGGGGATCGGTTGGGGTTGGGTCTTTTTTGGGGTTATGGTTGGGGTTGGGGTTACAGTTGGGGTTGGGGCCGTGTTAGGTTTATGGCTGGGGTTAGGGCTGTGCTAGGTTTACGGTTGGGGTTAGGGCTGTGTTAGGTTTACGGTTGGGGTTAGGGCTGTGTTAGGGTTGGGTCAGGATTGGATTTTTTCAAAAGTAAAAAAAAAGTGATGGCAATATGACGACTAGTGTTGAGCGCAAGTGCTCGCTACTCGAGTTTGCATCAGCTGCTCGGGTATGCACAGAGTATTGCGGGTGCTCAAGTGACATGCTGATGTATGTTTTGTTCTAAAATAAAACCTCAGCATTCAGGTTAAATTGCAGTGTTGGGCACTTTGCTATAAATAAGTGGGTTTTGGGTTGGAGTTTGGGCACTCAGTCTCTAAAAGATTCGCCATCACTGACCTAGAAGCACCTGACCCTATTGTAAATGCATCTAACAGCATTATCGATTGGGAATAGAATAGATTTTAATTTTTTGGGGGCAGCACCAGCAGCACGCAGTATAAGGCAATAATACCTGGCTGGATCGGTGTACTACTCTATCCATACTGCGATAACTCACCTATAAAAGAATTTCAGATAAGACAGTTAATGTTCTTGAATTGTGCTTCCCATTATTAAGAAGTGTGTCTCCTATATTGTTATTGCATAGGCAACAATTTCAAGGGCTGCCAAAAATTAGAATGCACTCCAATACACATTTGAAGAGACGTAAAAAAATAAATAAAAACACAGTAGGATCTTTCTTTAGTATAAAAACCAGACTCGCCTATGTAACCTCAATGTAATCACATTGTTCAGCTCCTGCACCTCCTCCTCTAGTTCGACCTCCATCTCCGAAATGACCACATCAGTAATAAGCTGTAAGCAACAGGCTGTGCTGAAGATAATATGCTTAATGCTTAGGTGGTGGAGAAATGACAGCCGGAGTAGATACTGTTTCCCTCTATGCCAGTCCTTTCACCGAGCTAAAGAATATGGCTGTGGTGAAATACAACTCTCACTGAGAAGCAGTGTCAGACTGAAAAACATTGGGCCAACCAGAGGATTTGATTCTGAGGGCCCACCTTTCTCCCCTGCTCAAGAGCCCCATAGCAGCTGCAAAGTTTGCGCTATCGTGAACTCTCCTGATGGAGAAGCCAGGGCCCATCCAAAGATTCTCGGGTGGGCCTGTCCAACCCTGCCGAGAAGCAGCCCTGGCTAAGAAAAGTATGTGGGAAGGTTCCTGGACACTCCATGGCTACTTTTTTACTGAGGAGGAAGCCCACGCAAACACGGGGAGAACATACAAAGTCCTTGCAGATGTTGTCCTTTGTGGGATTTGAACCCAGGACCCCAGTGCTGCAAGGCTTCAGTGCTAACCACTGAGCCACTGTGCTGCCCTCTCTGTTCTCCCTCTGATAGCTAACATTCTGGAGAAACTTGCACCTATTGCCACTCAGTATCTTCAGCTCCTTTTTGAGAAACTAATGTATTTGGGCAGAAGAAAGGGAAATTGTGGATGGCTTTGCTACTGGTACTGGTGGCACGCCTAATACCATGGGCATAGTTCACTGGAAATATTCCAGGCTGGTTGGAGCCAAGCTGATTCCCATAGAAAAGTACCAGCAGCAAGATAAGGAGATGGTGTCCTCAATCATCATCACAACCTCACCTCGGCACTATGAACTCTACTGAAGGAGAATCCAGGGCCCACCGGAGGAGTCTTCGGTTCTCTGTTGGGCCCGTCCAACCCTGCCGAGAAGCAGCCCTAGCTAAGAAAAGTCTGTGGGAAGGTTCCTGGACACTCTATGGCTGCTTTTTTACTGTGGACTGGCTCCAGCAATCTATAATATTGCAATCTATGATCCCTTCACTGGCTCCCCAATGGTCAGAGACTTCAGTTCAAAACCGTAACCATGACATGCAAAGCCATCCACAACCTGTCTGCTCCATATATCTGTTACCTAGTCTCCCGGTACATACCTGCACACAACCTCTGATCCTCACAAGATCTCCTTCTCTACTCCCGTCTTCTCTCCTCTTCCCACAATCGCATACAAGATTTTTCCCGTGCATCCCTTCTACTCTTGAACTGTGTACCCCAACATATCAGACTCTCGCCGACTGTTGAAACCTTTAAAAGGAAGCTGACGACCCACTTCTTCTGACAAGCCTACAACCTGCAGGAACCTTTGCTCCACCATACCGCTGCACGACCAGCTGTACCTTCACCTACTGTATCCTCACCCATCCCTTATAGACTGTTTGTCTGGGTGTGAAGGGGTGCATGGGAATAGACCCCCAAAAAATTAACCACTGGATTTGAGTTTATGTTTGATGCTATCATCTAATGGTGTTGAGAAGTCTGGCCCAATTCAACCCTTGTTCATTTTTATAAGATTCAGCCTGTCAGAATTTTCAGTTGACAGGCGGATGAGCCTATCAGTCTTATCAGTTTTAATGCCCCCGGCGGCACTAAAAACCGTCTCTGACAAAACGCTAGCGGCCAGGACCTCCAAGGCGTAGGAAGACAGTTCATACCACGTGTCCAGCTTGCATTTTCCAAAACTTTTCCCTCCTTGTCAGAGTACCCCGTGTATCAGGGCCTGGGCGCTGGGAGGGTCTGAGAAAACTGTCCCAGACCTTTGACAACGCTCTCCTGCCTCTGCCGCATCTGGTTTGTGTCTCCCTCGCTTGTACTCCTTGGTTGTCCAATAAACTGTCTGACTGTGAACTCTGCCACAAGTGTCAGATGGGAATTTTTTTTTTGTTATAATTCTTTAACAAGAGCCTGAACTTAATATCTCCAAAAATGAACTCCTCCGGTTTCCTCCCTCTACTAACCTACCTATACCTGACTTTGCAATTTTCTTTAGGTGGTGCCACCATAACTCCCACTCAGCACGCCTGCTATCTTGGAGTCATATTTGACACACAACTTTCCTTTATTCAACTTGGAAAATCCCTCACTCGCTCATGTCACCTGCACCTTAAAAACTTCTCCAGAAGTCGACCTTTTCTCACGTTTGATACTACAAAAACTCTTACTGTTGCTTTTATTCACTTGTGAAACTCTCTTCTAGTCGGTCGCCCTCTAATAAACTGTCTCCTCTCCAATCCCTTCTGAATGCAGCAGCCAGGGTCGTATTTCTATCAAGCCGCTTCACCAACGCCTCTACCCTGTGCCAGTCATTGCTCGGGTTAGGTTAAACAATCACTACAGAATACAATACAAACTCCTCTCTCTCACCCACCAAGCTGTCCACAGTTCTGCATCGGTCTATATCTCTTCCCTCATTTCTGTGTATCACCCCTCCTGTGCCCTCCGTTCTGCAAATGATCTAAGACAGACATCCTCCTTAATCAGAACCTCACAACTCCATCTCCAAGAATTCTCTTGTGCCGTGCCAGTTTTCTATAATGCCCAAAATGAGTACAACGTGATGGTCACAGTAAAGGCAGGGGAACATAAAGGCAGCCTTGTGTGTCAGACTGTCAACAGCCAAGACTTCCCTGTTCTCACCAAGAGTACGACTGTCTATGTTCTCTTCCTCCTCCTCCTCATTATCACCCAATCCGCGTTGAGATGAGATGAGGCTGGACTTGGTAGCATCACCCTGTATAGTTCCTTGCTCCGCCTGCAATGCCTCCTCTTTAATTGTGAGCAGCCAGCGTTTCAGTAGACAGAGAAGCGGGATAGTGACGCTAATTATGGCGTCATCGCCACTCACCATCTTGATGGAGTCCTCAAAGTTTTGGAGGAGGGCACAGATGTCAGACATCCATGCCCACTCATCAGCTGTTGTTCCTATCTTCAAAAAGGGGAAGAAGGTGGACCCAGGGATCTATAGGCCGGTGAGTCTGACTTCTATACCAGGAAAGATCTTTGAACAAATTATTAAACAACATGTATGTAAGTACCTGGATAAGAATGAAGTGATTAACCAGAGTCAAGATGGGTTTGTAACTAAAAAGTCATGTCAGACTAACTTAATTTCCTTCTATGACAGAATCACTGACTGGGTGGATCAGGGAAATGCTGTAGATATAGAATATCTTGACTTCAGCAAAGCATTTGACAAAGTATCTCACACCATCCTTATTGAAAAAATTACCAAGTATGGAATGGACAAGGCAACTGTTAGGTGGATTCATAACTGGCTTAGTGATCGGACTCAAAGAGTGGTCGTAAATGGCTTCACATCCAGTTGGATGAATGTCTCAAGTGGGGTACCACAGGGCTCTGTCCTGGGACCTGTATTGTTCAACATCTTTATCAATGATTTAGATGAAGGAATTGAGGGTAAACTGATTAAATTTGCTGATGACACAAAGCTAGGAGGGATACCTAATACTAGAGAAGAGAGAGAGAGAGGATTCAAAAAGACCTAAATAAACTGGAGCAGTGGGCTGTAACTAACAGAATGGTTTTTAACAGGGAAAAATGCAAAGTACTACATCTGGGCAATAAAAATGAAAAAAGCATATACAAAATGGGAGGAATAGAGCTAAGCAACAGTACATGTGAAAAAGACTTAGGTATACTAATAGATCATAGACTGAGCATGAGTCAACAGTGTGATGCAGCAGCAAAAAAGGCAAATACAATTCTGGGATGTATTAACAGAAGCATACAGTCTAGATCACGTGAAGTCATTATCGGACTTTACTCCTCTTTGGTCAGACCTCATCTGGAATATTGCGTCCAGTTTTGGGCACCACATTTTAAAAAAGACATCGACAAACTGGAGCAAGTTCAGAGAAGAGCGACCAGAATGGTGACCGGTTTGCAAACCATGTCCTATGAGGAACGGTTACAGGATTTGGGAATGTTTAGCTTGCAAAAAAGAAGACTGAGAGGAGACTTAATAGCTGTCTACAAATATCTCAAGGGCTGTCACATTGTAGAAGGATCATCTTTATTCTCATTTGCACAAGGAAAGACTAGAAGTAATGGGATGAAACTGAATGGGAGGAGACACAGATTAGATATTAGAAAAAACTTTTTGACAATTAGGGTGATCAATGAGTGGACAGGCTGCCACGAGAGGTGGTGAGTTCCCCTTCAATGGACGTCTTCAAACAGAGACTGGACAGATATCTGTCTGAGATGATTTAGTGAATCCTGCTTTGAGCAGGGGGTTGGACCAGATGACCCAGGAGGTCCCCTCCAACTCTACCATTCTATGATTCTATGTGCGGAGGCTGACCTGAATGCCGACGGACGTGTTGAAGCTGGTACTCAACAACTGCTCTCTGCTGCTCAAAATCATTCCAATCATCTGCAACGTTGATTTCCAACGGGTAGTCACATCGCACACCAGTCGGTCAGCTGGAAGCTGCAAACGCTGCTGCAGCCCTGCCAGGACGGCGAAAGCTGTAGCTGATTTTCTAAAATGGGCACACGCGCGGCGTACTTTCACAAGCAGCTCTGGCAGATCCGTGTAGATTATGAGATACTGCAGAACCAGTAAGTTGAGCACATGGGCCAGGCCTGGTACATGTGCGAGCTTGCCTAGCTTCAGAGCCGCCACCAGGTTCTCTGATACAGCTTTCAACAACTCTGCAACTGTGTGCAGTTTGTCACCTAAGCATACAGTCCTGCTTATTGTTATTGCCACACAAAGTTTGAGTAAATAATCTGGAATATGTCTTGAAAAAATGAATCAAGTGATGGAGATGGAGGCTGAAGAGGAGGCGGAGGAGGTGTTGCAGGAGCTGTAGAATGTAGGGGTAACCCTGATAGACCCAGGGCCCGCAATTCTCTGCGTCGGGAGGACGTGTTCCGTCCCAGGGTCCCACTGGTTCCCAGCTTCCACAATATTAACCCAGTGGAATGCGTCAGTGAGATGAACCGTCCCTGGCCACATTAACTTGTCCACATGTTTGTGGTTAGGCGGTCCTTCACACTTAAGTGCACTGGGGAGGGCACAGGTAATGTTCTGGGACTCGCGTTTGTGGAAGGTGGAGACGATACCTGGAGAAATAGTGGCGGCTGGGGACCTAGTATGGACACCCGGCCGCCGCCACCATGAGGTTTCGGAAAGCTTCCGCCTCCACAATCTAAAAGGTGGGTGGATGGCTGGTTGCATACTTGCGCTTACATTCCAAGTAACAGAAAACTAAGCAGATGGTGGCCTCTATCATCATCACGACCTCACCTCGGCACTATGAACTCTCTTGATGGAGAAGCCAGGGCCCACCGGAAGATTCTCTGGTTCTCTGGTGGGCACGTTCAACCCTGCCAAGAAGCAGCCCTGGCTAAGAATAGTGTGTGGGAAGGTTCCTAGACACTATATGGCTGTTGTTTTACTGTGGACTGGCTCTGTACCGTCCCTGGCCACATTCACCTGTCCACGTGTTTGTGGTTAGGCGGTCCTTCCCAGTAAGTGCACTGGGGAGGGCACAGGTAATGTTCTGGGACCCGCGCTTGTGGAAGGAGGAGACGATGCCGCGAGAAATAGTGGCGGCTGGGGACCGAGTATGGACACCCGGCTACATCTGCCATGAGGCTGTGGACAGCTTCCGCCTCCACGAGCCTAAAAGGCAACATTTCAAGTGCAAGCAGTCCAGAAATGTGGCAGTTTAGTATTGCAGCCTGTGGGTATGTGGGTGGCTGGTTGCATACTTGTGCTTGCATTCCAAGTGTTATGTTCTGCTACCAAAGCTAAGGAAAGAGAGGAGATCTGTCCCTACTATAGGACTCAGCTGAATCCCTACGATGTAACAGGGAACCTGATCCTGCGATCAGACCTGCTAAAGTCCTAATCTAGTCTGTACGGAGACCTATAGATGTGGGGAGGGAATCCCTACAAGTACTAAGGACTGGGAGGAATATGGGACACCTCCTAACAGAAATAGTAGCAGACAGACGAACAAACAAAATAGATAGAACATAGAGGTCCGTAGACCAAGCAAACTAACAGAGTTAGATACAGAGCACAGGCTAGCTAGAAAGTAGACATACAATGAAGTCCAGCAAAGCCAGAAGGGCGGAGCAGGATTAAATAGGCCAACAAGGTCATGTGACCAGCAAAGGAAAAAAAACCTAACAGCAAGGTTCTAACAGTACCCCCCCTTCTAAGAGGATCCTCCGGATCCCCTAGGACCAGGCTTATCAGGAAATCTCCTGTGAAACGCTCTGATAAGTCTGGACGCGGAAACATCATCTGACCTCACCCAAGAGTTATCCTCGGGTCCGAAACCTTTCCAGGCCACAAGATACTGCAAACTACCTCTATACCGTCTAGAGTCAAGGATGCGAGAAATTTCATATTCCCCGTCCTCCTTCATGCGCAACAGATTGTATGCCCCCTTAAGGTCAATTTTAGAGAACCACTTGGCCCCCAATAACTGGTTAAACAGATCAGGAATCAATGGCAGTGGGTAAGGATTGCGTACCGTAATTTTGTTAATCTCACGAAAATCCAGACAAGGACGTAAACCACCGTCCTTTTTTTTTACAAAAAAAAATCCAACCGCCACAGGAGACTTAGAGGGCCTAATGTGACCGGCGGCCAAGCTTGTCTGTATGTATTCCTCCAAAGCCTTCCTCTCAGGAATAGTAAGGTTAAATAAACGACTCTTAGGAAGAGTCGCTCCAGGGACAAATTCAATAGAACAATCATAGTCTCTATGGGGAGGCAAAACCTGCGATTCTTTCTCAGAAAAAACTCTCCAAAAATCCTGAATAGGAACAGGCAATTCTCCCCTATCCAAAGCTGCAATACGCCCGTTACAACACTTGTCATAACATTTATGGCTCCAGGATTTAATTTCACTGGTAGACCAATCCAGTACAGGATTGTGAAATTTTAACCAGGGCAAACCCAATATTACTGGAGAAGGCAAGTTATTCAACACTACCAAATCCAATTTCTCATGGTGAACACCATTAATAGTGAGAGGAAATTCACTGACCTTGAGAGTAATATTCTTCAAAGGGGAGCCATCCACAGAAACCACAGCAATGGGGGATGATAAAGGTTCGGGTTTTAAATTGAGTCTTTCCAAGAATCCCCCATCAATTACATTCAGAGTAGACCCACAATCAAGAAACACCCGAAATTCCATTAATTTTTCCTGAGCAATCGTGGAAGCAGCTAAAAATATACCCTTGGAATTTAAACAGGCAATACGGGCGTGACTGACCATTTTTTTTTCTTTCTTCATACGAAGCTCACAGCCTTTAATCAAATGACCAGATTTTCCGCAATAGAAACACAAGCCTTCCGAAAAACGACGGTCTTTTTCTTGAGAGCGAGGTGCCACCGATCCAATCTCCATCGGTTCACCACTGTTAATACACACATTATCATAACCAGAAACTGACATAGCAGAGGATTTGCTCTCATTAACCCTAGCACGCAGTCTTCTATCCACCCGTATAGCTAATTGCATAGCCTGTTGCAAATCCTCAGGTGTAGGATAAGCAATTAGCAGGTCTTTAACCCTTTCACTGAGCCCAGCAAGAAATAGACTTTTCAGAGCAGAATCGTTCCACCCTGTTTGAGTGGACCAACGACGAAAATGTGTACAATATTTTTCCACATTACCCGATCCTTGTTTTAAACGTCTCAACTAAGTCTCAGCTGATGCGACACGGTCAGGATCATCATATAATAGTCCCAAAGCAGAAAAAAAACTATCCACTGATCTGAAGCATGTATCACTAGGTTGCAAAGAAAAGGCCCACTCCTGAGGCTCTTTGCGCAAAAGTGACATTATGAACCCTACGCGCTGGGATTCATCCCCAGAGGACTTAGGTCTCAAACGAAAATACAATAAGCAAGCATTTTTAAATGAAAAAAATTCTCGGTGTTCACCAAAAAATAAATCCGGCAAACATACCTTAGGCTCCAAGAAATGTGCTCCAGGACAGTTACTCACGTGCTGACGGAGCTCGGCCACCTCCAGAGAGAGTCCCTGCAGGCGATGAGCCAAATCCTGAACCGACACCATGATGGAACAGAAAAATCTTTCCTTAGAGAATTTGCTGGCTGGACTTACTGTTATGTTCTGCTACCAAAGCTAAGGAAAGAGAGGAGATCTGTCCCTACTATAGGACTCAGCTGAATCCCTACGATGTAACAGGGAACCTGATCCTGCGATCAGACCTGCTAAAGTCCTAATCTAGTCTGTACGGAGACCTATAAATGTGGGGAGGGAATCCCTACAAGTACTAAGGACTGGGAGGAATATGGGACACCTCCTAACAGAAATAGTAGCAGACAGACGAACAAACAAAATAGATAGAACATAGAGGTCCGTAGACCAAGCAAACTAACAGAGTTAGATACAGAGCACAGGCTAGCTAGAAAGTAGACATATAATGAAGTCCAGCAAAGCCAGAAGGGCGGAGCAGGATTAAATAGGCCAACAAGGTCATGTGACCAGCAAAGGAAAAAAAACCTAACAGCAAGGTTCTAACACCAAGGACTGTGGTAAAGGGAAAACTGAATGCTGCAAAGGGACAAGGACGTGGACTGTGATGGTTGCAAGTCTTCAATGACAGGTGCAAGGCGGGAGGCATCTTCGCATGCGCCACGGACAGGGGATTGGCGCCCACGCACAACAGCGGAAGAGGCAGTGGTGTTACCTGCAGACACTGTTTCTGGACCTTGGTGTTCAGCCCAGCTAATCAGGAGCTTTGCTGTCATATGCCTGAGCATGCTGGTGGTGGTCAGGCTGGTAGTTTTGGTGCTCTTGCTGATGCTGGCCTGGCAATGTTGCAAATGGCCTTTTTGGGGTTATCTAAACAGTCTTTAAAAAAGAACCAGACTCGGGAAGACCTAACAGTTGTACTGGCAAGTTCCGTCGTATTGGTGTTCCGGGGAGCAGTTGCCCGCCTTGTGTCTGTGGCCACCACACTGCTTGTTCCTGCCTGTTGTGGTTCTACAACTCCCCCCATGTGTGCTGCTGTCCTCACTCTGCATGTCCCTTTGCCAGGTTGGGTTAGTGACTTCATCTTCCATCGCTTCATTTTCCACTTCCGCACCCTGGTCCTCCTCCTGACTTTCTGTAAATTGCGTCTCATCATTATCCACCTCTTGCGACAGTAATTGCACTTTCCCACCGTCACCTTTGGTTGACCATGGTTGCTCAAATCGCTACATGTGATTTTCTGTTGCCCTGCTCGAAGCTGGCCGGTCGAGAGGCCCAAATTTATCGATGAAAAACTGAACAGCTCTTGGGGTAACCCTGGACTCTAATCTCTCCTTCAAACCACATATCCAAGCTCTTTCCACTTCCGAGTGGACCGAGCGAGAGGCCAGAATCTATAAATGGAAAGATGAACAAAACAGCTCTTCGGAGTGTCCAAGTGTGGGATCAGTTGTCTCAGGGCACTCGGAATGGTGGGAGTAAGAAAGATCAGGGTGATGAAGATGCCGACTCAAATTAAAAAAAATCTCCCGCATCCGCACATTCCTCAACCACGAATCTACAAAAACACTAGTGCACACACTCATCATCTCCCTTCTCGACGACTGCAACCTCCTGCTCTGTGGCCTCCCTTCTAACACTCTTGCATTCCTCCAATCTATCCTAAATTCTGTTGCCCGACTAATCCACCTGTCCCCTCACTATTCCCTGGCCTCTCCTCTCTGTCAATCCCTTCACTAGCTCCAGTTCAAAACCCTAACCTTGGCATGCAAAGCTATCCACAACCTATCTCCTCCATACATCTGTGACCTAGTCTTCAGGTACTTACCTGCAGACAACGTCCGATACTCACAAGATCTCCTTCTCTACTCCCCTCTTATCTCCTCTTCCCACAATCGCATACTAGATTTCTCTAGTGCATCCCCCCTTCTCTGGAACTCTCTACCCCACCATTTCTGACTCTCACCTACTGTTGAAACCTTCAAAAGGCACCTGAAAACCCACCTCTTGCGACATGCGTATAGCAGTAATCCTCGCTCAACCATGCCGCTGCTTGACCAGCTCTATCCTCACCAACTGTATCCTCACCCATCCCTTGTAGACTGTGAGCCCTCGCAGGTAGGGTCCTCTCCTCTACTGTCCTGTACCAGTCGCTGTCACATTTTTGTTCAAGATTATTGTAATTGTTTTTGCGATGCATACCCCTTTTTCACATGTAAAGCGCCATGGAATAAATGGCGATAAAGTAATAATAATAATGTGGTCCAGACTCACATCTACTGAGACTGGACCATATGGAACACAGAGTGGTGGTGGTGGTGGTGGCAAACTGATTGGAAACTTTATCTGCTATCCAACCAACAACCTTTTCACACTGCTCTGGCTTCAATAGTAGTGTTCCGCAGTCCCCTAGAAATTGGTACAGGAAGTTCGACATGACATGGGTGTTTGTTGTGCTCCCTCAGCAGGCACAGTTTCATCTTGCCCATGGCCTCTGTGTGCACTATCACCATCACCATAATGTCCCACCTTGCCCATTTTAAATGGCGTTTTAAGATTTGTCACGTTGCCAAAAATGTCTGTATTATTACCGAAGTAATATAGGATCACGTCTGATGAGATGACAACAATTTTAGGCAGTGCCCTGGGAGTCAGAGATGCTTCCAGGGGTCTTCCCCATGCTGTTCCCATGTAACACACCACATGGCCCAGATAAGGTAGTAAAATGTTAAAATGACATTTCCTGGTGAATGCATTTTTCATGGTTGAAAGCAATGCAAAAGTGCAAAAACGCTATGTGTGAACATAGCCAAAGGTGTGGAGAAGCATTTTTGGTTTTGGTTATTTATTTTGCCTTATATACAAGTCATTACCCTGGAAAGGATGTTCCTTAACATATTTCCCAGGAACATGCATTTTGGTTTAGTTTTTGAATGTTTTATTGTGAGTCCGTAAAAGTGACGTTGTAACGGGTCTGGGAGGCGGAACCTCTGAGCAACTATACAAGGGGGCGGTCCTTGTAAGGAAGTGGGTGGCTCCCAGGGAAGACGGTCAGGTAATCACGGCAAGTGACAGAGACAGTCTCTGGGTAGAAGGGCAGGTAGTCACGGCAAGTGACAGGGACAGTCTCTGGGTAGAAGGGCAGGTAGTCACGGCAAGTGACAGGGACAGTCTCTGGGTAGCAGGGCAGGTAGTCACGGCAAGTGACAGGGACAGTCTCTGGGTAAAGGGACGGGTACTCACGGCAAGTGACAGGGACAGTCTCTGGACAGGCAGGTGGTCACGGCTAGTGACGGCAGAGCCTCCAGGTAGGCTAGCAAGCAGGTAGCAGGTGAGCACTCCAAGGTGAGCAGGCGAGAGTCTCTGGACAGGCAGGTGGTCACGGCAAGTGACGGCAGAGCCTCCAGGTAGGCTAGCAGGCAGGTAGCAGATGAGCGCTCCCAGGTGAGCAGACACGAGTCTCTGGACAGGCAGGTGGTCACGGCAAGTGACGGCGGAGCCTCCAGGTAGGCTAGCAGGCAGGTAGCAGATGAGCGCTCCCAGGTGAGCAGACAAGAGTCTCTGGACTGGCAGGTGGTCTCGGCAAGTGACGGCGGAGCCTCCAGGTAGGCTAGCAGGCAGGCAGCAGATGGGCGCTCCCAGGTGAGCGGGCAGGCTGGTCCATAGACAGACTGACAGGTGTCGGAAGGCAGACCGTCGGACCGCAGGCTTGCAAGCAGGTAAACGGATATCTGGCAGGTATCAAGCAGGAATCTGACAGGTGACTAGCAGGTAACAGGCAGGAATCTGACAGGTGACTGGCAGGTAACTGGAAACGGGACCTGAGGGCTGAAGCAGAGTGAAGGCTTTGCAACAACATTGCTCGGGCACCTCCATTTTGGAGGAGGTGCCTTATATATGGTGAAGTCCTCCGGCCATTGGCCGGGGACTCCTTAGGACGGCGCTTGCGGCCCCATTAAGAGAGGGGGAGCGCGCGCCCTAAGCACCGTGGCTGGGAAGCAGCGCGCGCTGCCAGAAGAGCGGGAGGAAGACGCCGGGCACAGAGCGGAGAGGTGAGGGGAACAGCATCCCTGCCTAGCAGGAGGCAGGGACGCCGACGCTACAGACGTAATACCTCTGACAACATTGTTGACAGCAGTGACCTGGGAGTCAGAAATGCTTCCAACGGTCTTCCCCATGCTCTTCCCATGTCATTTGAGCGCTGTTCCCATCGATTTGGGCAATTTTTAGGCCCTCTGCAGACCACCGGGGGGAAGGGGCCGCTGGAGAAATACTTGAGTTTCCCATAGACTTACATTGGGCTCGTTACTCGGACAGAGCACTCGAGCATTCCAATTTGGTCGACCCGAGCAACGAGTACCCGAGCATTTTAGTGCTCGCTCATCACTAGTCCCTGCCATTCCCTCACTACACTAACTGCTTTATTGTTTTTTTTTACTACTTCCTTTTTTGATGACGTTTTATTTGAGAATCACATGCTCGGATACTCAAACAAAACATTATGTTACTGCTGCAGCCTCTGCCCCCTCCCTAAAACAAAGCGTTATCATTGATGCCCATTTCAGGGGCTGGGCTAGTCCCTGCTCTACTGAGCATGCGTGGGTTGTCCATGCCAATGGATACTGAGTAGATTTTTGTCACTGTGCAATATGTGTAGTGACAATGTGCTTTCTCACCAGCTTTGATCAGAAGTAATAAGCCGGCAACAGAGCGCATTGTCAGTGCGCATTGTAAAAAGAATACCGGGAGTGCAGAGACCAGCACCACCTCCGCAACTGATGTCACTTGGGGGGGTGGCGCTGGTCTTTGCACACCGGGTATTCTTTTTACAACACGCACAGACAGTGTGCTCTCCTGCTGGCTGGTTACTTCTGATCAGAGCCGGTAAGAGAGCTCACTGTCACTGCACAGTGACAAGAATCTACTGAGCATCTGTCGGAATAGAAAACCGACATATTCTCAGTAGAGCAGGGACTAGCCCAGACCCTGAAATGGGCGTCACTGATGACACATCGTTTCAGCGAGGGAGCAGAGGCTGCAGCAGTGACTGATGATGCTTAGTTTGAGTATCCCAGCATGCACTGGGATTCTCAAACAAAGCGTCAACAAAAAAGGAAGTAGCAAAAAAAAAATAAAGCAGATAGTGTAGTGAGGGAATGGTAGGGACTTTGTAAGTAAAGTATATTAGAAAATAGATAAGATTATGGCATTAAATAGGCATTTAGAATGAAAATTTATTTGTCTTTCGGAACACCTCTTTTAGAAACTGACAGGATGGAATGCTTATGACTGGTATTGATAAAAAGGGAGGCTATATTGGTCACTGATATGTATTTCAAATGTCAAAAATGTATTTTTGTACATTTTGAGTTGTTTGGTTATTATTAACAGATAAAAATAAACAATTGAGATGGGAAAATGTATGTTTTTCAAGTAGTTGCACAATAATTCTGTACACTAATAGTTGCCCAATAATTATGTACACATAAATATTCTCCTAAGAAAGTCAAAACCACATTTTACTTTCTTAAATATTAAGGTTTCAGATTTATTAACCTTTTGGATAGACCGACCGCACTGTAGTAATTAAATAATCATAAAAAATACAAGTTGCCTAATAATTGTGCGCACAGTGTATATTCGCATTTCTAAACACCATGTGGTGGCATCCCTCCTGCCCCCACCTTTTTATCTTTCTCTTTACTCCTTGTTTAAATTTTAATGACCCTAGTTGGGGTAGGTAAACACAACTGGTGTGAATACATGGTATTTGCTTGCTAATCAATATAAGAGATCGTGGTTATGAATAATACATATCTTTTATTGTAATGCTGTTTATATACTGGTTTTACATTAAAGATAGTTACAACCTGATTGGGTACACCTTGTCGTGGTGGCTTTTTGATAGGATACTGTTTTCTATGTCATTTACATCTACTATTACTATTTACTTATTTACTTTGAACTGGGTATTTGCTCTTGTTTGTTGTTAATAGCCACAGTGTGAATGTGTACCTACACATTGCACATACACCAACATGTGCTCCAGCTGATTTTTTTGGTTTTGCTTTAGTTTTTATACTTTGCACATACAGGGGCATGGCTCCCTCTTTTTGTGCTGTACATTTAGTTTATATAGTTTATCATGGGCAGGTGGTTAAACAGTCAGGCCTGGTCTGCTCTGTGACCGTCTATTTCGGCCTGTTGGCGAATAGGGAAGTTTTACACAAGAGATAGGACCATCACCTTGTCAGGGTGGGATGGCGATTACGCTTTTTTGATCTAAACATTCTTTTTTTGCTCACCTGTTTTACTAGTCACATTTCACCTTCGTACACACCACACAATACAACAGCCTGTGGCAGTTGCTGGCTTCTTGTCTGTGTATGTACCTACTTTGCATTTCTTGTTATGTCCTTTTTGGGAATGTGGAGGATAATTGTTTTTTTTAAGAAAAAATCATTATAAATGTAGAAAAAAATTCCAGACCATTAACTTAACATGTCTATTTTTGAGTCCAATTTGACACCCATACATGCCCACACCAATACAGCAGCCTGTTTCGTCGTGCCCTTTTTGAGAAGGGAGGGTAGAATTGATTTAAAAGAAAAAAAATCAAGACATTTAACTGTACGTGTCTGTTTTTGCACACTTGTTTTATTAGTCCAATTTGACACTGATTGTTACAGGTCCAGGTGGTGGAACCTCTGTGCCGCAGTGCAAGGAGGGACCCAGAGGGGCGTGACTAAGTATCAACCCGAACCGACCCTGGTCGGACGGCGGCTAATGACTCCGTGACCAGGGAGGATCCGGGCAGAGGGACCAGCTGCTACTCTGGGGACGACCTTGTAAGAGAGCAGGTGGCTCCCACGGGTCAGATGGCTGGGACTGACCGGTATGATGATGGACACAACAAGCAGGCAGAAGTCTCTGGTTAGCTGACAGGTGGTCACGGTACGTGACAGCAGAGCTAGTAGAAGTCTCTAGGTTAACCAGGCAGGTGGTCACAGCAAGTGACGGCGGAGCCTCCAGGTAGGATAGCAGGAAACAGACAGGTGACAGGTGAGCGCTCCAGGTGAGCGGGCTGGCAGGCTCGGCAGGTAACGGGCAGATAACAGGCTGGCAGGCAGGACGAGGAGTCAGGCTAGCAGCGGAACCTGAGGGCTGAAGCAGAGATAAGTAACTGTGCAACAACTTTGCTCAGGCACCTCCACTTTGGAGGAGGTGCCTTAAATATGGGAGGTCCTCCGGCTATTGGCCGGGGACTCCTTAGGGCGGCGCGCGCGGCCCCTTTAAGAGAGAGGGAGCGCGCGTGCGGGCACCCTAAGCACAATGCCCGGGAAAGAATGCGCGCCGGCCGCTGCAGGAAGAGGAGCGCAGGAGGACCCCTCGCGGGGAGCGGGGAGGTGAGAGAGACGGCGTCTCTGCCTGGCAGGAGGCAGAGATGCCGATGCTACACTGATATAAACTACACTAATACTGCTGCATGTTGCTGCAAGTAGCTTTCTGGACAAAGACCTGCCTACCTAACAGAAAATGCAGAAAATGTATAGCAAAAGAAAAAATGTTAATGAAAATGGATGATGTAATGTAAAAGAAAAAAGTGGGAGTCACTAGCAACAAGAGAAGCACCACCCCTGAGACCCACCCTCCAGGCAGCTGTAAGACCAAAAGCCATTGGCCTCTTTTGCCATAGGCAAGCATATTAGTGGGGAAAAAGGGGAGAAGTGTAATGGAATATATGCCGCATCACTCATCTCATATACAAAGAGAACACAGCAGCACTATGTAAGGGCAAGGATATATGCAAACACTGAAAACATAAAATCTAAACTACATTGTTGCTAAATAAAGTATACTTGCAAAAAAATTGTACTTACAAAAGATGAAGATTCTTAGCGCATTAATTGGCCAATTCATGTATGCCCATCAACCACGGCAAGGTGACCTCCCACTGATGGGTAACTATTAGTGTTGAGCGAGCATGCTCGACACTGCTCGGTTCTCGCCCGAGCATCTCACTACTCGGGATGTTCAGTGAGCACCGGGCATTTCCGGGTTACTCGGGCGGGAGCTCGGGTCTCCGCCCTGCACGTTTGGCGCTCTTTACAGAGCCAATAAACATGCAGGGATTGCCAGCCAGTCACTGTAATGCCGCAGCCATGTTGTTTGCGGGCTTTACAGTGATTGGCTGGCCGCACAGCGTCACCTCGAGTATTTAAAACCGGGCGCCGTCATTTTGGACACAGTCGCCCGGGATCAGACAGTGTAGGGTCAGTGCTGCTGAGTTAGGGAGAGATATATAGTGCGAAATAGGTAGTGTAGGGTCTCTAAAGCCTGTCAAATCAAACAAACAGTACTTCTCAGGACTAATATCCATCCCAGATAGCAGGCAGGCAGGCTGTATAGGAGACGCAGTGGTTATACCAACAAACGCTGCATTACAGTCCTGTGTGCTCCTGCTGGTTAAATTGCTAGACTTATCCCCCAGTCTCAGGGGCCAGGAAAAATCTGACCAGGCGGAGGACCTCCAGTTGTCTCCAGAACCCTTCGGGGTGCTACCTGGTAGTGAATGGACAGAGACTTTCCTATACTTGGTACCTGATACCTCGCCCGCTTCGTCCAGTGAGTCCGACCTAGTGTACTCTGAAGCAGAGGTTACCCCCGAATCTCTGCACTCCTCTGACCCAGCGGAGGACCTCCAGTTGTTTCCTGAATCCTCCGGGGTACCACCAGATAACAAAGGGACAGTGACGTTTCTATACCTTGTACCTGATACCTCGCCCATTTCATCCTGTGAGCTTGACAAGATGTACCCCGAAGCAGAGGTTACCCCCGAGTCTCTGCCCCCCTCCAACCCGGCGGAGGACTTCCAGTTGTCTCCTGTACCCTCTGGGGTGCCACCTGAAAATATGTGGAGAGAGACTTCCTTGTGTGCTGTTCCTGGTACTCCACCCATTTCGTCTGTTGCTGAGGATGGCTGGATAGGAGGTAGCATCCTAGCTACCCAGATGAGACCAGTTTTTTCTGTGGACAGCAGAAGTAATCTCCTTGAAGTGAAGGATTGGCCCTCGAATTCCCTGCGGAAGATTCTAGCAGGCCTGGCATGCATGATAATGCCCCGTCTCATGCTGCACATAACACATCTGCATCTCTGGCTGCTATGGGCATAAAAGGGGACAAACTTATGGTGTGGCACCCATGCTCCCCTGACCTCAACCCCATTGAGAACCTCTGGAGCATCATCAAAAGGAGTGTCTATGATGGCGGGAGGCAGTTCACATCTAAGCAACAGCTCTGGGAGGGTATTCTGTCCTCATGCAAAACAATTGAAGCAGAAACCATCCAAAACCTGACAAATTCAATGGACGAGAGAGTTCAGAAGCTCCTTTCGAACAAGCGGTCCTATGTGCAAATGTAACATCACCTACAATAAAGTTTTGAGTTGAAAACTGTTTGATTTCAGTTTGTAATTACCTGCTAATGCTTATAATTTCAAAAATGACCATTTTTTTGTTCTTTATTAAAATGAAAAGGTTGAAAACTCTGCTGTGCATAATAATTTGGAACATGCATTTTGAGTGCAGTTTGAGTTTTTTATTTTTTTAAAAATATACTGTTATCATAGGCAGTTTGTACAAAAACCTTTCAATTGTACTCTAATAGTTATTTGACTGGAAAATTGCAATGACTGCAATTCATATAGGTAATTTGGGAAAATCTGAGAAAATATTATGTGCATAATAATTTGGAACACAGTGTAAATCCGTATATTTATGCAAAAACAAAAAAAGTACACATATTTGGTATCGCCGCGTCCGAAACAACCCGATCTATAAAACTGTCACACTAATTAACTCCTTCTGTGCACACCGTAATAAAAATAAATAAAAAATGGAGCAAAAAACTATGCTTTTTCATCATATCGCCAAACAAAAAGTGGAAAAAAATGCGATCAAAAAGCAAAATGGAAATAAAAATGGTACCACTGAAAACGTCATCTTGTTCCGCAAAAAAAAAAGCGCCATACAGCTCCATCAGCCGAAAAATAAAAAAGTTATAGCTCTCAGAAAAAAGCGATGCAAAAAAAATATTTTTTCTATAAAATTGTTTTATTGTGTAAAAGCGCCAAAACATAAAAAAAATATACAGTAAGTGTAGTATCGCTGTAAACGTACTGACCCGAAGAATAATGCTGCCTTATTACTTTTACCACACGCAGAACGGCATAAAAAAAAAACTCAAAAAACAATTCCTGAATTGTTGGTTTTTGTTAATTTTACCTCTCAATAAACGGAATAGAAAGCGATCAAAAAATGTCACGTACCCAAAAATGGAACCAATAAAAATGTCAACTCGTCCCGCAAAAAACAAGCCATCACCTGACTCTGTCGGCCGAAATATGGAAAAATTATAGCTCTCAAAATATGGCGATGCAAAAACTAGATTTTGCAAAAAAAAGCGTCTCTTAGTGTGTGACAGCTGTCAATCATAAAAACCCGATATAAATCTGGTATCTCTGTAATCGCACCGACCCGAAGAATAAAGTAATCTCATCACTTATACTGCACGAGGAACGTCGTAAAAATAAATAAAACCAATTCTTCACCTGCTACTGATTTGTTTATTATGTCTCGCAAAGATCGCAGTAAGGCTCTGCTCACATTTATCCTGCGCTGAGCACTTACACCAGAGTTTCCGTGTAAATCTCTGAAATACGTGATTCAGACGGAACCCATGACGGAAGATTCCCTGTAATAAGGCAGATATAGGCCACTGTGGATGCCATCTGGACTGTGATCCCACGGTGTCCGTTTTTTTAGGCGTGTATAAAAGTGCGGTTGGCCACAGTTTTGTGCACTTCTAAAAAAAAAGGACACCACTAAACAGAGGCCAGACAGAGTCCAGAGTAACTCTGCTGCCTCATTACAGTGAATGGATCCCGCAGGGGTTTCATCTGAATTACATCACTTGGAAATTTAGATGGAAACCCCGATGTAAGTGCTCAGCCTCGAGCGCCGGATAAATGTTACGTAAAATGTTCCCAATAAAAGCTTCAACTCATTCCTCAAAAAAAGCTAGTCCCCTCTCAGGTCCGTCATCTGTTAAAAATACTCCAAGTTACTGGTAGCAGAAAGGCTCTGGAAAACCGAAATGGCCCTTGCCCCCCAAAAGAAATTCAGAAAATTTTGTGCTCCCAAATCCAAATGCCTATTCTACAATAATTTGTTCTCCAATTGTCAAATAGCGCTCCGTCCCTCCCAGATCTCGCCATATGGCTAAGCGGTACGATACAGTCACATATGGGGTATTGCCACTTTTAGGAGATATTGTGTGACACATTTCGGCACCAATTTTACCCATTGCCCTGTGTGAAAATGTAAAATCTGAGGGTAAAACATTTTTTTGTGGTAAAAATATAATTATGTTTTTTTCACTGCCCAATGGTATAAAATTAAAAAATACTCACTACTTCCCTAGATGAATTCCTTGAGAGGTGTAGTTTACAAAATGGGGTCACTTGTGGGGGTTTCTGCTGTTTCGGCATGTCAGCGACTCTTCAAATGTGACATGGTGTCTGCAACCTATCCCAGCCAACATAGCGCTCCTTTCTCTTCCGAACCCTGCCGTACACCAAAGCAGTGGTTTTCCCCCACATAAGGGGTATCGGCGTACTCAGGAGAAATTGCACAACAAATTTCATGGTGCAATTTCTCCTGTTATCCTTATGATAATGCAAAATTAGGGAATGAAAAACATTTTTTGTGGGAAAAATGTGAAAATTTTATTTTTACGACTCAATATTATAAACTTCTGTGAAGAACCTGTGGGTGCAAGGTGCTCACCACGCATCTAGATAAGTTCCCTAAGGGGTCTAGTTTCCAAAATGGTGTCACTTGTGGGGGGTTTCCACTGTTTAGGCACATCAGGGGCTCCCCAAATGCGACATGGTGTCCGCTAATTATTCAATCAAATTTTACATTCAAAAAGTCAAATGGCGCTCCTTCCCTTCCAAACCCTGCCGTGCGCCCAAACAGTGCTTTGCCTCCATATATGGGGTATCAGCGTGTTCAGGAGAAATTGCACAACAAATTTCATGGTGCAATTTATCCTATTACCCTTATGATAATGCAAAATTAAAGGATGAAAAACGTTTTTGTGGGAAAAATGTGAAAATTTTATTTGTACAGCTCAATATTATAAACTTCTGTGAAGCACGCTGGGGTTCAAGGTGCTCACCAGACATCTAGATAAGTTCCCTAAGGGGTCTACTTTCCAAAATGGTGTCACTTGTGGGGGGTTTCCACTGTTTAGGCACATCAGGAACTCTCCAAACGCAACATGGCGTCTGCTAATTATTCAAACAAATTTTATATTCAAAAAGTCTAATTGTGCTCCTTCCCTTCCTAACCCTGCAGTGCGCCCAAACAGTGGTTTTCCCTCACATATGGGGTATCAGCGCGCTCATGAGAAATTGCACTACAAATTGTGTATTCCATTTTTTCCTGTTACCCTTGTGAAAATAAAAAAAATTGGGTCTAAAGTAACATTTTTGTGAAAAAAAGTTAAATGTTCATTGCTTTCTTCCACATTCCAAAAATACTCGTGAAATACCTGAAGGGTTAATAAACTTCTTGAATGTGGTTTTGAGCACCTTGAGGGGTGCAGTTTTTAGAATGGTGTCACTTTGGGGTATTTTCTGTCATAAAGGCCCCTCAAAGTCACTTCAAATAAGATGTGGTCCCTAAAAAAATGTTTTTGTAAATTTTGTTGGAAAAATGAGAACTCGCTGGTCAAGTTTTAACCCTTATAGCTTCCTAACAAAATTTTTTGGTTCCAAAATTGTGCTGATGTAAAGTAGACATGTGGGAAATGTTATTTATTAACTATATTGTGTGACATATCTCTCTGATTTAAGGGCATGACAATTCAAAGTTTGAAAATTGCAAAATTTTCAAAATTTTTGCCAAATTTCCGATTTTTTCACAAATAAACGTAATTGATATCAAAGAAATTTTACCACTATCATGAAGTACAATATGTCCCGAAAAAAAAATCTCAGAATCAGGGGAATCCGTTGAAGCGTTCCAGAGTAATTACTTCATAAAGTGACAGTGGTCAGAATTGAAAAAATTGGCCCGGTCACGAAGGCAAAAACAGGCTCTGGCGCGAAGTGGTTAAAAGATTCTGGTGTAGGCCACATAACTATAACTGTGGTTTTGCAGTTCCACGGTTTAAATCTCTGCATTATCCACCTTTTTGCCTTTTTTACATAAAAAATAAAAAAATTAAGTGTTTCGCTCAGTTTTCAGACACAAATATATCTGTTTAAAAGATTCTGGTGTAGGCCAGAGAAATAGAACTGTGGTTTTCCTCTTCCACGGTTCTAATCTCCTTTTTATTACCCTTTTTCCATTGAATGGTTTTGCAGTTCCACGGGTCAAATCTCTGTATTATCCTGTTTTTGGCATTTTTTGCCTTAAAAAAACCTGTAATAGTTTCTCCCTGACTGGTCAGACACCAATATATCTGTTTAAAAGAGTCTGGTGTAGGCCAGAGGAAGAGAACTGTGGTTTTCCTCTTCCACGGCTCTAATCTCATTTTTATTACCCTTTTTCCATTGATAGTGCGAGTGTAAGCTATTTTACATAATTTACAATGGGCAAGGCGCGTGGCAAGGGACGTGGAACTGGACGTTCTGGTGATGGTGCGTGTAGAGGACGGGGCCGTGGCCAAGGTGAAAATGTGCCACAACCAACAGCCACATCTTCTCGCTCCAACTTCTTAACCGAATTACTAGGGAAGCACACTACAACACCAGTATTGCGAACTGATCAGTGTGAACAGGTTGTTAATTGGATAGCAGTAAATACTTCCAGTTACCTGGGCACCACCACCTCCGGTCTGTCTTCCACACGGTCAAGTTTTATTAGCCGTGAGTCTCGACCGCATACTCCTCCTCACCCTGATGCTCCTTCCTCCCACCATGCCGAGTGTCGTCAGACAGCAACTGATCCCACACTTGGACACTCTGAAGAGCTGTTCACTGGTCCATTTCCATATTTGTGCCCCTCGGCTGCTCCGCTTCAAGTGGTGGAAGAGGAGATCCCATGTAGCTATGGCCAAACATTTGTACAGCCACGGCCACAGGAAGTCGACGCTGGCAATTTGTCACAAGAGGTGGATGATGACGAGACACAATTACCACGAAGTGAGGAGGAGGATCGTGGTGCGCAAGTGGAAGAGGATGAGGTGGTGGATGATCTAGTAACTGACCCAACGTGGCAGAAGGACACGCAGAGCGCAGCCAGCAGCACAGAGGGGGAGGGAGGAAGAGTACTCCAACAGACAGGAAGAAGCAGTGTGGTGGCCGCACACAGAAGGCGGGCAACAGTTCCCCGTAACACCAACACGAGGGACGTTGCAAGTACAACCTGTAGGTCTTCCAGAGTCTGGAATGTTTTTAAAGACTCTGCTGATAACCCCAAAAAGGCCATTTGTACCACCTGCCATGCCAGCATCAGCAGGGGTGACAAAACTACCAGCCTGACCACCACCAGCATGATCAGGCACATGGCAGCAAAGCACCCGACTTTGTGGGGCGAACCCCAGGGTTCTTGACCAGTGTCAGAGGGTGTCACAACTGCTTCTTCCGCTGTGGTGCGTATAAGAGAACCCCCTGTTGTGCGTGCAAGGCAATCCCCTGTCCATACTGCATGCAAAGATGCCCCCTCCTCTCACTCTTCACTTGGTATGGCAGTTTCTCAAGAAACAGCATCAACGTCCACGTCCACATCCCACCGCAGCGTTCAATTGTCTATATCCCAGACCTTTGAATGAAAGTGCAAATTCGCAGCCAACGCCCCACAGGCCACAGTCCTAAATTTGCACATTTCACGACTGCTTGCGTTGGAAATGGTACCTTTTAGGCTAGTGGAGACGGAATCCTTCCGCAACCTTATGCCGGTGGCCGTCCCTCGGTACTCGGTCCCCAGCCGACACTATTTTGCCCGGTGTGCCATCCCCGCACTACACAAGCACGTGTCCCAAAACATCTGCTGTGCCCTCAACAACGCAGTTACTGGGAGAGTCCACCTGACAACGGACACGTGCACAAGTGCTTGTGGCCAGGGACGGTACATCTCCCTGACGGCACACTGGGTAAACATAGTGGAAGCCGGGACCCAGTCGGACCTTGGGATGGAACACATCCTCCCCACACCGAGGATTGCGGGCCCTATGTCAGTCAAAGTTGCCCCCACAGTGTACAGCTCCTGTGCATCATCCTCCTCCTCCTCCTCCTCATGTTCAGCCTCCATCTCAGATATCACCTCATCAGTTACAAGCTGGAAGCACTGCAGTACTGCCTCAGCCAAGCGGCAACAGGCTGTGCTGAAACTCATAAGCTTAGGTGATAAACCTCACACTGCTTGTGAGTTGTGGACAGCTGTGAAAGAGCAGGCAGATCTGTGGCTGAGACCGCTGAACCTACATCCAGGCATGGTTGTGTGTGACAATGGCCGTAACCTGGTGGCAGCTCTGAGGCGAGGCGAGATCACACACGTACCATGCCTGGCTCATGTGCTTAACCTCGTGGTTCAGCGGTTTCTTAAACCGTACCCCGAGATGCCAGATCTGCTCATCAAAGTATGCCGCCTGTCAGCTCATTTTCGGAAGTCGGCTACAGCTTCCGCCGCCCTTGCTGTGTTGCAGCAGCGTTTGCAGCTTCTGGCACACCGAAGGATTTGTGAGCAGAAGAGAGCAGTTGTGGAGTACCAGCTGCAATAAGGCTGTTGATATTCAGGTCAGACTCCACACATAAGACCTCTGGAGTGGACCTGGATGTCTGACATATGTACCATCCTGACCAAGATGGTGAGTGGCGATGATGCCATCATTAGCGTCAGCATCCCACTTGTCTGTCTTTTGCAACGGTCTCTGCAGAGAATTAAAGAGGAGGCATTGCAGCCAGAGTATGATGAGATGGATTAAGAAGCTGTAATGGGCGATTACACACAGCCAAGCCTCATCTCCTCTCAACGTGCATTGGGGGACAATGAGGTAGAGGAGGAGGAGGAAGAACAGGAGCTGGTATCATGCGCTGTAGATGGTAGTACCTGTACAACTGTCATACAGTCGGTTCAGCGTGGGTGGCCTGAGGACAGGGGGAGAGGAGGAGGAGGAGAGCATGGTCAGTCGTCATTTTGGTGAGGACACGGAAGTCTTGCCCGTTACCAGTCTGGCACGCATGGCTGACTTTATGTTACGCTGCCTTAACCGTGACTCTTGCGTTGTCAAAATGTTGGGTGACAGTCATTACTGGTTGGTGACACTTTTAGACCCCCGCTACAAGGAGGACTTTCACTCTCTTATTCCTGAGGTGGAGAGGTCTACAAAAATGGGGCAGTACCAGAAGGCCCTTGCTGCAGAACTGTTAAAAAAATTCCCATCTGAACAAGCTAGCGGCAGAGGTCACAGTTCGTTGACCAACCAAGGCGTACAGTCGAGAGAGACGCAACTCCAATCCAGCAGAGGCAGGGGAACACTGTCAACATACTGGGACAGTTTTCTGAGACCCGCCCAGCTTACAGGCCCTGAGGCACGGGGTACTCTCACAAGGAGTGGAAAGTTTCAAAAGATGGTGAGGGAGTACCTTGCCGACCGTACCAGCGTCCTCCGTGATTCCTCTGTGCCTTTTAATTATTGGGTATCCAAGCTGGACACTTGGAATGAACTCGCTCTGTACGCCTTGGAGGTCCTGGCCTGCCCTGCCGCTAGCGTGTTATCGGAGCGTGTTTTTAGTGCCACTGGGGGAATTATAACTGATAAGCGCACTCGCCTGTCAACTGACAATGTTGACAAGCTGACCTTTATCAAAATGAACAAGGGCTGGATTGGGCCAGACTTCTCATCACCACCAAATGACAGCAGAGTAACATAAAGTCAAATCCACTGTGTTATTTTGGGAGGTGTATTCCCATGCACCGCTTCACACCCACACATGGGTATACGCTTCCTCATTTCGGCTGTGTTTTGTTCTTCTCCACCACTATTATACCACCAGGGTGACCGTGGTCCGTGTTGTCAGCATTGCAAGTTCCTCCGTCCTAATTTTTGTCAGCTTTTGCTTGGAAGGCATAGGCAAAGACTATGGGAGACCCACTCCCCAATAATGGGAATAATGTTTTTAATATGCTGTACTGCATGGCTCTTGTTTGCAGCATTGCAAGTTCCTCCGTCCTAATTTTTGTCAGCTTTTGCTTGGAAGGTATAGGCAAAGACTATGGGAGACCCACTCCCCAATGATGGGAATAATGTTTTTAATATGCTGTACTGCATGGCTCTTGTTTGCCAGCATTGTGAGTTCCTCCGTCCTAATTTTTGACAGCTTTTGCTTGGAAGGCATAGGCAAAGACTATGGGAGACCCACTCCTCAATAATGGGAATAATGTTTTTAATATGCTGTACTGCATGGCTCTTGTAAGGGGCATGAAAACCGTCTTGTTAAACCACTCTGAACTCCACAGCTCTTCCAAGGGGCATTAAAACCGTCTTCTTAAGATACTGTGACCTCTACCACTCTTCCAAGGGGCATTGATGTTGTCTTTTTATTCCACTGCGACCTCCACCACTCGTCCAAGGGGCATTAAAACTGTCTTGTTAAGCTACTGTGACCTCCACGTCTCTTGCAAGGGGCATTAAAACAGTCTTGTTAAGCTACTGTGACCTCTACCACTCTACCAAGGGGCATTGATATTGTCTTTTTATTCCACTGCAACCTCAACCACTCTTCCAAGGGGCATTAAAACCATATTGTTAAGCTACTGTGACCTCCACGTTTCTTCCAAGGTGCATTAAAACAGTCTTGTTAAGCTACTGTCACCTTTACCACTCTTCCAAGGGGCATTGATATTGTCTTTTTATTCCACTGCGACCTCCACCACTCGTCCAAGGGGCATTAAAACCGTCTAGTTAAGCTACTGTGACCTCCACCACTCTTCCAAGGGGCATTAAAACCATCTTGTTAAGCTACTGTGATCTCCACCACTTTTCCAAGGAGCATTGATATTGTCTTTTTATTCCACTGCGACCTCCACCACCCTTCCAAGGGGCATTAAAACCGTCTTGTTAAGCTACTGTGACCTCCACGTCTCTTCCAAAGGGCCATTAAAACCGTCTTGTTAAGCTACTGTGACCTCTACCACTCTTCCAAGGGGCATTGATATTGTCTTTTTATTCCACTGCGACCTCCATCACTCTTCCAAGGGGTATTAAAACCGTCTTGTTAAGCTACTGTGACCTCCACGTCTCTTCCAAGGGGCATTAAAACCGTCTTGTTAAACTACTGTGACCTCTACCACTCTTCCAAGGGGCATTGATATTGTCTTTTTATTCCACTGCGACCTCCACCACTCTTCCAAGGGGAATTAAAACCGTCTGGTTAAGCTACTGTGACCTCCACCACTCTTCCAGGGGACATTAAAACCGTCTTGTTAAGCTACTGTGACCTCCACCACTCTTCAAAGGGGCATTAAAACCATCTTGCTAAGCTACTGTGACCTCCACCACTCTTCCAAGGGGCATTGATAGTCTTTTTATTCCACTGCGACCTCCAACACTCTTCCAAGGGGCATTAAAACCATCTTGCTAACCCACTCTGAACTCCACAGCTCTTCCAAGGGGCATTAAAACAGTCTTGTTAAGCTACTGTGACCTCTTCCAATCTTCCAAGGGGCATTGATATTGTCTTTTATTCCACTGCGACCTCCACCACTCTTCCAAGGGGCATTAAAACTGTCTTGTTAAGCTACTGTGACCTCTACGTCTCTTCCAAGGGGCATTAAAACAGTCTTGTTAAGCTACTGTGACCTCTACCACTCTTCCAAGGGGCATTGATATTGTCTTTTTATTCCACTGCAACCTCAACCACTCTTCCAAGGGGCATTAAAACCATCTTGTTAAGCTACTGTGACCTCCATCACTCTTCCAAGGGGCATTGATATTGTATTTTTATTCCACTGCGACCTCCACCACTCTCCCAAGGGGCATGAAAACTGTCTTGTTAAGCTACTGTGACCTCCCCACTTTTCCAAGGGGCATTGATATTGTCTTTTTATTCCACTGCGACCTCCACCACTCTTCCAAGGGGCATTAAAACTGTCTTGTTAAGCTACTGTGACCTCTACCACTCTTCCAAGGGGCATTGATGTTGTCTTTTTATTCCACTGCGACCTCAACCACTCTTCCAAGAGGCATTAAAACCATCTTGTTAAGCTACTGTGACCTCCACGTTTCTTCCAAGGGGCATTAAAACCATCTTGTTAAGCTACTGTGACCTCTACCACTCTTCCAAGGGGCATTGATGTTGTCTTTTTATTCCACTGCGACCGCCACCACTCTTCCAAGGGGCATTAAAACTGTCTTGTTAAGCTACTGTGACCTCCACGTCTCTTCCAAGGGGCATTAAAACAGTCTTGTTAAGCTACTGTGACCTCTACCACTCTACCAAGGGGCATTGATATTGTCTTTTTATTCCACTGCAACCTCAACCACTTTTCCAAGGGGCATTAAAACCATCTTGTTAAGCTACTGTGACCTCCACGTTTCTTCCAAGGTGCATTAAAACAGTCTTGTTAAGCTACTGTGACCTTTACCACTCTTCCAAGGGGCATTGATATTGTCTATTTATTCCACTGCGACCTCCACCACTTTTCCAAGGGGCATTAAAACCGTCTAGTTAAGCTACTGTGACCTCCACGTCTCTTCCAAGGGGCATTAAAACCGTCTTGTTAAGCTACTGTGACCTCTACCACTCTTCCAAGGGGCATTGATATTGTCTTTTTATTCCACTGCGACCTCCATCACTCTTCCAAGGGGAATTAAAACCGTCTTGTTAAGCTACTGTGACCTCCACGTCTCTTCCAAGGGGCATTAAAACCGTCTTGTTAAACTACTGTGACCTCTACCACTCTTCCAAGGGGCATTGATATTGTCTTTTTATTCCACTGCGACCTCCACTACTCTTCCAAGGGGAATTAAAACCGTCTGGTTAAGCTACTGTGACCTCCACCACTCTTCCAGGGGACATTAAAACCGTCTTGTTAAGCTACTGTGACCTCCACCATTCTTCAAAGGGGCATTAAAACCATCTTGCTAAGCTACTGTGACCTCCACCACTCTTCCAAGGGGCATTGATAGTCTTTTTATTCCACTGCGACCTCCAACACTCTCCCAAGGGGCATTAAAACCGTCTTGTTAAGCTACTGTGACCTCCACCACTCTTCCAAGGGGCATTGATATTGTCTTTTTATTCCACTGCGACCTCCAGCACTCTTCCAAGGGGCATTAAAACCATCTTGCTAACCCACTCTGAACTCCACAGCTCTTCCAAGGGGCATTAAAACAGTCTTGTTAAGCTACTGTGACCTCTTCCAATCTTTCAAGGGGCATTGATATTGTCTTTTTATTCCACTGCGACCTCCACCACTCTTCCAAGGGGCATTAAAACTGTCTTGTTAAGCTACTGTGACCTCTACGTCTCTTCCAAGGGGCATTAAAACAGTCTTGTTAAGCTACTGTGACCTCTACCACTCTTCCAAGGGGCATTGATATTGTCTTTTTATTCCACTGCAACCTCAACCACTCTTCCAAGGGGCATTAAAACCATCTTGTTAAGCTACTGTGACCTCCATCACTCTTCCAAGGGGCATTGATATTGTCTTTTTATTCCATTGCGACCTCCACCACTCTCCCAAGGGGCATGAAAACTGTCTTGTTAAGCTACTGTGACCTCCACCACTTTTCCAAGGGGCATTGATATTGTCTTTTTATTCCACTGCGACCTCCACCACTCTTCCAAGGGGCATTAAAACTGTCTTGTTAAGCTACTGTGACCTCCACCACTCTTCCAAGGGGCATTAAAACAGTCTTGATAAACCACTCTGAACTCCACAGCTCTTCCAAGGGGCATTAAAACCGTCTTGTTAAGCTACTGTGACCTCTACCACTTTTCCAAGGGGCATTAATACCGTCTTATTAAGTAACTGTGACCTCTACTACTCTTCCAATGGGCATTGATATTGTCTTTTTATTCCACTGCGACCTCCACCACTCTTCCAAGGCACATTAAAACTGTCTTGTTAAGCTACTGTGACCTCCACGTCTCTTCCAAGGGGCATTAAAACCGTCTTGTTAATCTACTGTGACCTCTACCACTCTTCCAAGGGGCATTGATATTGTCTTTTTATTCCACTGCGACCTCCACCACTCTTCCAAGGGGCATTGATACTGTCTTTTGATTCCACTGCGACCTCCAACACTCTCCCAAGGGGCATTAAAACCGTCTTGTTAAGCTACTGTGACCTCTACTACTCTTCCAATGGGCATTGATATTGTCTTTTTATTCCACTGCGACCTCCACCACTCTTCCAAGGCACATTAAAACTGTCTTGTTAAGCTACTGTGACCTTCACCACTCTTCCAAGGGACATTAAAACCGCCTTGTTAAGCTACTGTGACCTCCACCACTCTTCCAACGGGCATTAAAACCATCTTGTTAAGCTACTGTGACATCCACCACTCTTCCAAGGGGCATTGATACTGTCTTTTGATTCCACTGCGACCTCCAACACTCTCCCAAGGGGCATTAAAACCGTCTTTTTAAGCTACTGTGACCTCCACCACTGTTCCAAGGGGCATTGATATTGTCTTTTTATTCCACTGCGACCTCAGCCACTCTTCCAAGGGGCATTAAAACTGTCTTGTTAAGCTACTGTGACCTCTACGTCTCTTCCAAGGGGCATTAAAACTGTCTTGTTAAGCTACTGTGACCCCTACCACTCTTCCAAGGGGCATTCATATTGTCTTTTTATTCCACTGCGACCTCCACCACTCTTCCAAGGGGCATTAAAACCGTCTGGTTATGCTACTGTGACCTCCACCACTCTTCCAAGGGACATTAAAACCATCTTGTTAAGCTACTGTGACCTCCACGTCTCTTCCTAGGGGCATTAAAACCGTCTTGTTAAGCTACTGTGACCTCTACCACTCTTCCAAGGGGCATTGATATTGTCTTTTTATTCCACTGCGACCTCCACCACTCTTCCAAGGGGCATTAAAACTGTATTGTTAAGATATTGTGACCTCCACGTCTCTTCCAAGGGGCATTGAAACCATCTTGTTAAGCTACTGTGACCTCTACCACTCTTCGAAGGGGCATTGATATTGTCTTTTTATTCCACTGCGACCTCCACCAATCTTCCAAGGGGCATTAAAACCGTCTTGTTAAGCTACTGTGACCTCCACCACTCCTCCAAGGGACATTAAAACCGTCTTGTTTAGCTACTGTGACCTTCACCACTCCTCCAAGGGGCATTAAAACCGTCTTGTTAAGCTACTGTGACCTCCACCACTCTTCCAAGGGGCACTGATATTGTCTTTTTATTCCACTGCGACCTCCACCACTCTTCCAAGGGGCATTAAAACTGTCTTGTTAAGCTACTATGACCTCCACCACTCTTCCAAGGGGAATTAAAACCGTCTTGTTAAACCACTCTGAAATCCACAGCTCTTCCAAGGGGCATTAAAACCGTCTTGTTAAGCTACTGTGACCTCTTCCACTCTTCCAAGGGGCATTGATATTGTCTTTTTATTCCACTGCGACCTCCACCACTCTTCCAAGGGGCATTAAAACCGTCTTGTAAAGCTACTGTGACCTTCACCACTCTTCCAAGGGACATTAAAACCATCTTGTTAAGCTACTGTGACCTCCATGTCTCTTCCAAGGGGCATTAAAACCGTCTTGTTAAGCTACTGTGACCTCTATCACTCTTCGAAGGGGCATTGATATTGTCTTTTTATTCCACTGCGACCTCCACCACTCTTCCAAGGGGCATTAAAACTGTATTGTTAAGCTACTGTGACCTCCACGTCTCTTCCAAGGGGCATTGAAACCATCTTGTTAAGCTACTGTGACCTCTACCACTCTTAGAAGGGGCATTGATATTGTCTTTTTATTCCACTGCGACCTCCACCAATCTTCCAAGGGGCATTAAAACCGTCTTGTTAAGCTACTGTGACCTCCACCACTCTTCCAAGGGACATTAAAACCGTCTTGTTAAGCTACTGTGACCTTCACCACTCCTCCAAGGGGCATTAAAACCGTCTTGTTAAGCTACTGTGACCTCCACCACTCTTCCAAGGGGCATTGATATTGTCTTTTTATTCCACTGCGACCTCCACCACTCTTCCAAGGGGCATTAAAACCGTCTAGTTAAGCTACTGTGACCTCCACGTCTCTTCCAAGGGGCATTAAAACCGTCTTGTTAAGCTACTGTGACCTCTTCCACTCTTCCAAGGGGCATTGATATTGTCTTTTTATTCCACTGCGACCTCCACCACTCTTCCAAGGGGCATTAAAACCGTCTAGTTAAGCTACTGTGACCTCCACGTCTCTTCCAAGGGGCATTAAAACCGTCTTGTTAAGCTACTGTGACCTCTACCACTCTTCCAAGGGGCATTGATATTGTCTTTTTATTCCACTGCGACCTCCATCACTCTTCCAAGGGGCATTAAAACCGTCTTGTTAAGCTACTGTGACCTCCACGTCTCTTCCAAGGGGCATTAAAACCGTCTTGTTAAACTACTGTGACCTCTACCACTCTTCCAAGGGGCATTGATATTGTCTTTTTATTCCACTGCGACCTCCACTACTCTTCCAAGGGGAATTAAAACCGTCTGGTTAAGCTACTGTGACCTCCACCACTCTTCCAGGGGACATTAAAACCGTCTTGTTAAGCTACTGTGACCTCCACCATTCTTCAAAGGGGCATTAAAACCATCTTGCTAAGCTACTGTGACCTCCACCACTCTTCCAAGGGGCATTGATAGTCTTTTTATTCCACTGCGACCTCCAACACTCTCCCAAGGGGCATTAAAACCGTCTTGTTAAGCTACTGTGACCTCCACCACTCTTCCAAGGGGCATTGATATTGTCTTTTTATTCCACTGCGACCTCCAGCACTCTTCCAAGGGGCATTAAAACCATCTTGCTAACCCACTCTGAACTCCACAGCTCTTCCAAGGGGCATTAAAACAGTCTTGTTAAGCTACTGTGACCTCTTCCAATCTTTCAAGGGGCATTGATATTGTCTTTTTATTCCACTGCGACCTCCACCACTCTTCCAAGGGGCATTAAAACTGTCTTGTTAAGCTACTGTGACCTCTACGTCTCTTCCAAGGGGCATTAAAACAGTCTTGTTAAGCTACTGTGACCTCTACCACTCTTCCAAGGGGCATTGATATTGTCTTTTTATTCCACTGCAACCTCAACCACTCTTCCAAGGGGCATTAAAACCATCTTGTTAAGCTACTGTGACCTCCATCACTCTTCCAAGGGGCATTGATATTGTCTTTTTATTCCATTGCGACCTCCACCACTCTCCCAAGGGGCATGAAAACTGTCTTGTTAAGCTACTGTGACCTCCACCACTTTTCCAAGGGGCATTGATATTGTCTTTTTATTCCACTGCGACCTCCACCACTCTTCCAAGGGGCATTAAAACTGTCTTGTTAAGCTACTGTGACCTCCACCACTCTTCCAAGGGGCATTAAAACAGTCTTGATAAACCACTCTGAACTCCACAGCTCTTCCAAGGGGCATTAAAACCGTCTTGTTAAGCTACTGTGACCTCTACCACTTTTCCAAGGGGCATTAATACCGTCTTATTAAGTAACTGTGACCTCTACTACTCTTCCAATGGGCATTGATATTGTCTTTTTATTCCACTGCGACCTCCACCACTCTTTCAAGGCACATTAAAACTGTCTTGTTAAGCTACTGTGACCTCCACGTCTCTTCCAAGGGGCATTAAAACCGTCTTGTTAATCTACTGTGACCTCTACCACTCTTCCAAGGGGCATTGATATTGTCTTTTTATTCCACTGTGACCTCCACCACTCTTCCAAGGGGCATTGATACTGTCTTTTGATTCCACTGCGACCTCCAACACTCTCCCAAGGGGCATTAAAACCGTCTTGTTAAGCTACTGTGACCTCTACTACTCTTCCAATGGGCATTGATATTGTCTTTTTATTCCACTGCGACCTCCACCACTCTTCCAAGGCACATTAAAACTGTCTTGTTAAGCTACTGTGACCTTCACCACTCTTCCAAGGGACATTAAAACCGCCTTGTTAAGCTACTGTGACCTCCACCACTCTTCCAACGGGCATTAAAACCATCTTGTTAAGCTACTGTGACATCCACCACTCTTCCAAGGGGCATTGATACTGTCTTTTGATTCCACTGCGACCTCCAACACTCTCCCAAGGGGCATTAAAACCGTCTTGTTAAGCTACTGTGACCTCTACGTCTCTTCCAAGGGGCATTAAAACCGTCTTGTTAAGCTACTGTGACCCCTACCACTCTTCCAAGGGGCATTCATATTGTCTTTTTATTCCACTGCGACCTCCACCACTCTTCCAAGGGGCATTAAAACCGTCTGGTTATGCTACTGTGACCTCCACCACTCTTCCAAGGGACATTAAAACCATCTTGTTAAGCTACTGTGACCTCCACGTCTCTTCCAAGGGGCATTAAAACCGTCTTGTTAAGCTACTGTGACCTCTACCACTCTTCCAAGGGGCATTGATATTGTCTTTTTATTCCACTGCGACCTCCACCACTCTTCCAAGGGGCATTAAAACTGTATTGTTAAGCTATTGTGACCTCCACGTCTCTTCCAAGGGGCATTGAAACCATCTTGTTAAGCTACTGTGACCTCTACCACTCTTCGAAGGGGCATTGATATTGTCTTTTTATTCCACTGCGACCTCCACCAATCTTCCAAGGGGCATTAAAACCGTCTTGTTAAGCTACTGTGACCTCCACCACTCTTCCAAGGGACATTAAAACCGTCTTGTTAAGCTACTGTGACCTTCACCACTCCTCCAAGGGGCATTAAAACCGTCTTGTTAAGCTACTGTGACCTCCACCACTCTTCCAAGGGGCACTGATATTGTCTTTTTATTCCACTGCGACCTCCACCACTCTTCCAAGGGGCATTAAAACTGTCTTGTTAAGCTACTATGACCTCCACCACTCTTCCAAGGGGAATTAAAACCGTCTTGTTAAACCACTCTGAAATCCACAGCTCTTCCAAGGGGCATTAAAACCGTCTTGTTAAGCTACTGTGACCTCTTCCACTCTTCCAAGGGGCATTGATATTGTCTTTTTATTCCACTGCGACCTCCACCACTCTTCCAAGGGGCATTAAAACCGTCTTGTTAAGCTACTGTGACCTCCACCACTCTTCCAAGGGACATTAAAACCATCTTGTTAAGCTACTGTGACCTCCACGTCTCTTCCAAGGGGCATTAAAACCATCTTGTTAAGCTACTGTGACCTCTATCACTCTTCCAAGGGGCATTGATATTGTCTTTTTATTCCACTGCGACCTCCACCACTCTTCCAAGGGGCATTAAAACTGTATTGTTAAGCTACTGTGACCTCCACGTCTCTTCCAAGGGGCATTGAAACCATCTTGTTAAGCTACTGTGACCTCTACCACTCTTCGAAGGGGCATTGATATTGTCTTTTTATTCCACTGCGACCTCCACCAATCTTCCAAGGGGCATTAAAACCGTCTTGTTAAGCTACTGTGACCTCCACCACTCTTCCAAGGGACATTAAAACCATCTTGTTAAGCTACTGTGACCTTCACCACTCCTCCAAGGGGCATTAAAACCGTCTTGTTAAGCTACTGTGACCTCCACCACTCTTCCAAGGGGCACTGATATTGTCTTTTTATTCCACTGCGACCTCCACCACTTTTCCAAGTGGCATTAAAACTGTCTTGTTAAGCTACTATGACCTCCACCACTCTTCCAAGGGGCATTAAAACCGTCTTGTTAAACCACTCTGAACTCCACAGCTCTTCCAAGGGGCATTAAAACCGTCTTGTTAAGCTACTGTGACCTCTTCCACTCTTCCAAGGGGCATTGATATTGTCTTTTTATTCCACTGTGACCTCCACCACTCTTCCAAGTTACATTAAAACCGTCTTGTTAAGCTACTGTAACCTCCACCACTCTTTCAAGGGACATTAAAACCGTCTTGTTAAGCTACTGTGACCTCCACCACTCTTCCAAGGGACATTAAAACCGTCTTGTTAAGCTACTGTGACCTCCACCACTCTTCCAAGGGGCACTGATATTGTCTTTTTATTCCACTGCGACCTCCACCACTCTTCCAAGTGGCATTAAAACTGACTTGTTAAGCTACTGTGACCTCCACCACTCTTCCAAGGGGCATTAAAACCATCTTGTTAAGCTACTGTGACCTCTTCCACTCTTCCAAGGGGCATTGATATTGTCTTTCTATTCCACTGCGACCTCCACCACTCTTCCAAGGGGCATTAAAACTGTCTTGTTAAGCTACTGTGACCTCCACGTCTCTTCCAAGGGGCATTAAAGCCTTCTTGTTAAGATACTGTGACCTCTACCACTCTTCCAAGGGGCATTGATATTGTCTTTTTATTCCACTGCGACCTCCACCACTCTTCCAAGGGGCATTAAAACAGTCTTGTTAAGCTACTGTGATCTCCACCACTCTTCCAAGGGGTATTGATATTGCTTTTTATTCCACTGCGACCTCCACCACTCTTCCAAGGGGCATTAAAACTGTCTTGTTAAGCTACTGTAACCTCCACCACTTTTCCAAGGGGCATTAAAACCGTCTTGTTAAACCACTCTGAACTCCACAGCTCTTCCAAGGGGCATTAAAACCATCTTGTTAAGCTACTGTGACCTCCACCACTCTTCCAAGGGGCATTAAAACAGTCTTGCTACTGTGACCTCCACCACTCTTCCAAGGGGTATTGATATTGTCTTTTTATTCCACTGCGACCTCCACCACTCTTCCAAGGGGCATTAAAACTGTCTTGTTAAGCTACTGTGACCTCCACCACTTTTCCAAGGGGCATTAAAACCGTCTTGTTAAACCACTCTGACCTCCACGTCTCTTCCAAGGGTCATTAAAACCGTCTTGTTATACCACTCTGACCTCCATGTCTCTTCCAAGGGGTATTAAAACCGTCTTGTTAAACCTCTGTGAACTCCACGTCTCCTCCAAAGGGCATTAAAACCGTCTTGTTAAGCTACTGTGACCTCCACCACTCTTCCAAGGGGCATTGATATTGTCTTTTTATTTGACTGCGACCTCCATCACTCTTCCAAGGGGCATTATAACTGTCTTGCTAAGCTACTGTGATCTCCACCACTCTTCCAAGGGGCATTGATATTGTCTTTTTATTCCACTGCGACCTCCACCACTCTTCAAAGGGGCATTAAAACTGTCTTGTTAAGCTACTGTGACCTCCTCCACTCTTCCAAGGGGCATTAAAACCGTCTTGTTAAACCACTCTGAACTCCACAGCTCTTCCAAGGGGCATTAAAACCGTCTTGTGAAGCTACTGTGACCTCCACCACTCTTCCAAGGGGCATTAAAACCGTCTTGTTAAACCACTCTGACCTCCACGTCTCTTCCAAGGGGCATTAAAACCATCTTGTTATACCACTCTGACCTCCACGTCTCTTCCAAGGGGCATTAAAACCATCTTGTTAAACCACTCTGAACTCCATGTCTCTTCCAAGGGGCATTAAAACCATCTTGTTAAACCACTCTGAACTCCACAGCTCTTCCAAGGGGCATTGAAATGTTGTTTTTAATTAACTCTAACCTCCACGACTCTTCCAACGGGCATTGCATTTCCTCCTAATTTTAGTCAGCTTTTGCTTTTCAATGCATAGGCGAACACTAAGGGAGACCCACTCCCCAATAATGGGTAGAAGGTTTTTAGTACGCTGTAATCCACGTCTATTTCAAGGGGCATTGCAGTTCCTCATAATTTTTTGAAAGCCTTCCATTCACTGCTTAGGCCAACAGTGTACAGGAGACCCAGTTGCTATAAATGGAAAAAACGGTTTAGTTAAGGCCCTCTGACCTCCATGTCACTTCCAAGGGGCATTGGAGTGCCTCGAAAATTTTGGTAGGCATTGCACTCACTGTATGCCCTATAACTGTGTAGCCGAACTGCTCCTTTTGGTACAGAAACATATCCTACAAGACATGTGTGGTTGACTAGCCTGATATTGATGTGAATGGTACCTGTTCCTCCTGCTCTTTCTCCTTTGCCACCACCTCATCCATCATTCATCACCTGAAGCTTTGTTTTAACGGGAGACATAGAACTGGGATAGTAGCAGGAAAACATCTAGCAATCCTCGGAGGAGGTAGGATATGCACCAAAACGCTGACCACCTCAGGCCTAGCCGCTACTACATATATGCGCTTGCATTCCAAGGAACAGAAAGCTAAGGAGATGGATGGCCTCATGATCATGAATAATTTACACATTGTGTAGGAGGCCGACCACTGCTGCTGTCTACCTTCTGAACTTTGTGTTGAAGCCTGATTGACCCGCAATCCTCTATGTCTGGAGGATGTGTTGCATCCCAGTGTCCAACTCTGTCCCGGCTTCCACAATATTAACCCAGTGTGACGGCGTCAGTCAGATGGACCATCACTGGCCACATTCACTTGTCCACGTATTTGTGGTTAGGCTGTCATTCAAATAGGGGCGGCTGGGGACCGTTTATGGACACCCCGGCCGCCCCCAGGTGGCTGGGGACCGAGCATGGACACCCGGCCGCCCCCTGGCAGCTGGGGACCAAACATGGACACCCGGCCGCCAGGCGGTTGCGGGACTGAGTATGGATACCAGGCCGCCGACGCAGCCATGACGTGGTGGCCAGATTCCGCCTCCTAAAAGGCCCAATTTCAAGTGCAAGCAAGCAGTATGGTATTGCAGCCTGGGGGTGGGTGGGTGGCAGGCTGCATACTTGCACTTGCATTGCAAGGAATGGGGAGGTACAATTGAACACTGCCCTGGGACAAGGACTTGCACGGTGATAGTTGCAAGTCTGCATCTTCTGATGCGGCAAGGATCACTTCTGATGGGCACACTTTTAGGCAGTGACCTGGGTGTCAGAGATGCTTCCAGGGGTCTTCCCCATGCTGTTCCAATGTCTTTTCAGCACTGTATGCATGTGTCACACAGCACATGGCCAGATAAGGTTGTAAAATGTTAAAATGACATTTCCCGGTGAATGCATTTGTCACGGTTGAAAGCAATACAAAAGTGAAAAAACGAATAAAAAATCCTACTTGTGAACATAGCCCAAGGTGTGGAGGAGTATTTTTGTTTTTGGTTATTTATTTTACCTTATACAGAAGTCTTTACCATGGAAAGGATGTTCCTTAACATATTTCACAGGAAAGCACTTTCTGTTTCGTTTTTGAACGTTTTATTGTGAGCCCGTAAAAGTGGCTTAATACCTCTGTGTTATGTTCTGCTACCAGAGCTAAGGAAAGAGAGGAGATCTGTCCCTACGATAGAACTCAGCTTGATCCCTACGATGTAACAGGGAACCTGATCCTGCGATCAGACCTGCTAAAGTCCTCAGCTAGTCTGTACGGAGACCTATAGATGTGGGGAAGGAATCCCTACAAGTACTAGGGACTGGGAGCAAAATGGACACCTCCTAACAGAAATAGTAGCAGACAGACGAACAAACAAAATATAAAGAACACAGAGGTCCCAAGACCAAGCAAACTAACAGAGTTAGATACAGAGCACAGGCTAGCTAAAGAGTAGTAATACAATGAAGTCCAGCAAAGCCAGAAGGGCGGAGCAGGACTAAATAGGCCAACAAGGTCATGTGACCAGCAATAGAAAAAACCTAAGAGCAAGGTTCTAACAGTACCCCCCCTTCTAAGAGGATCCTCCGGATCCCCTAGGACCAGGCTTATCAGGAAATCTCCTGTGAAACGCTCTGATAAGTCTGGACGCGGAAACATCATCCGACCTCACCCATGAGTTATCCTCGGGTCCGAAACCTTTCCAGGCCACGAGATACTGCAAACTACCTCTATACCGTCTAGAATTAAGGATGCGAGAAATTTCATATTCCCCGTCCTCCACCACCGGAGGAACAGAGGCAGAGGCGTCACAATCCGACACAACAGCTTTTTTTAACAGAGAGACATGAAACACCGGATTAATTCTCCAGGAGGTAGGAACCTCCAACCTAACAGCAGATTGGTTGACAACCTGAAGCACCTTAAAGGGCCCTACAAACTTGGGACCCAATTTCTTAGAAGGAATCCTCAACCGCAGATTCCTAGAGGACAACCAAACCATGTCACCAACAGCGAACAAAACCTCCTGTCGTTTCCTATCAAAGTAGTCTTTAGATTTTCTGTTAGCCTCCTGAAGATTACCACGCACATCCGTCCAAACTCTCTCCAAATTGCCGGAAAAATTCTCCTCCTCAGGCACGGCAGATACCAACTTGGAGAACGACCCAAACGACGGATGTCTCCCAGAACAACAAAAAAAAAGGCGAACAACCAGCAGAAGAAGATGTATGATTGTTCAGAGCAAATTCAGCAAGTGGCAGAAACTCAGACCACCCCTCTTGATTGTCTGCCACAAAACAACGCAAGAACTGCTCAACATCCTGGTTTTTCCTTTCTGTCTGGCCATTAGATTCAGGATGATATCCGTATGAGAACGACAAATGAACTCCCAACCTGTCACAAAAGGCGCGCCAAAAACGAGCCACGAACTGAGGTCCCCTATCAGAAACAATGTCAGTAGGAACGCCATGAAGTCTGACAATTTCCTTGACAAAGGCCTTAGCGAGAGTCTTAGCGCAGGGCAGTTTGACGAAGGGAACCAAGTGACACATCTTGCTAAAACGGTCCACGACCACCCAGATGACAGTAAAACCCTCAGAGGGGGGAAGGTCAGTTATAAAGTCCATAGCCAAATGTGTCCAAGGAGCACTGGGAACCTCCAGAGGGCAAAGTAACCCCGCAGCAGGAGTATGTGAGGACTTAGATCTAGCACATATAGTACATTGACGCACCCACTTAATGACTTCCTTCTGCCATCCAGGCCACAAAAAACTGCGACCCACCAGTCTCTTGGTCTCAGAGATTCCGGGATGACCTGCCAACCGAGATTCGTGACACTCAACAAACAAATCTCTCCTAAAGGTCCCAGGCACAAACAACCTCCCATGGGGAGTGTTAGATGGGGCATTCTCCTGTGCTTTAAGAATCTCATCTTCCAAAACGGAGTCCAAAGCAGCTATCACAACACCTTCTTGTAAAATGTTCTCCTCTTTCTCAGCACCGACTATGGGAGAAAAACTGCGAGACAAGGCATCCGCCTTAACATTCTTAGTACCTGGGATGTAAGTAACGGAAAAATTAAACCGCGAGAAAAACAGTGCCCACCTAGCCTGACGGGCATTCAGGCGCTTGGCAGCATCAAGATATATCAAATTTTTATGATCCGTAAAAACCTGAACGGGAAATTCAGCACCTTCCAAGAGGTGGCGCCAGTGTTCAAATGCGAGTTTAATAGCCAATAATTCCCGATTACCAATATCGTAATTCAGTTCAGTCTCCGAAAATTTTTTGGAAAAAAAGGCACAGGGATGTACTCCATCCCCGTTATCCTGAGACAATACTGCGCCAACCCCCACAGAGGAAGCATCAACCTCAACCAAAAACGGCTTAGTCACATCAGGCTGCATAAGGATGGGAGCAGAGGTGAACCTCTCCTTGAGATACACAAAAGCTTCAATGGCCTCAGCAGTCCACTGAACAGCATCAGCACCTTTCCTGGTGAGATCGGTCAGAGGTTTGACAATAATAGAAAAATTTTTAATGAATTTTCTATAATAATTGGCGAAACCCAAAAACCTCTGTATCGATTTCAAACCAATAGGCCTAGGCCATTCCTGCACAGCTTGAACTTTCACCGGGTCCATCTCAAAACCTTCACTGGAGATAATGTAGCCCAAAAAACTAATTCTCTGTACAGCGAACTCACATTTCTCCAGCTTAGCAAAAAGCGAATTGTCAATTAATAACTGTAATACTTCACGTACGCTCCGCCAATGAGATTCCAGATCCGGCGAATAAATCAAAATGTCATCCAAATACACAACCACATTTTTGCCGATCAAAGGTCTAAGGATGTCATTAATAAGATTCTGAAAAAATGCTGGAGCATTGGTGAGACCAAAAGGCATAACCAAATTCTCAAAATGACCCACAGGAGTGTTAAAAGCAGTCTTCCATTCGTCACCCTCCTTCATGCGCAACAGATTGTATGCCCCCCGAAGGTCAATTTTAGAGAACCACTTGGCCCCCACTAACTGGTTAAACAGATCAGGAATCAATGGCAGTGGGTAAGGATTGCGTACAGTAATTTTGTTAATCTCATGAAAATCCAGACAAGGACGTAAACCGCCGTCCTTTTTTTTTACAAAAAAAAATCCAACCACCACAGGAGACTTAGAGGGCCTAATGTGACCGGCGGCCAAACTTGTCTGTATGTATTCCTCCAAAGCCTTTCTCTCAGAAATAGTAAGGTTAAATAAACGACTTTTAGGAAGAGTCGCTCAAGGGACAAATTCAATAGTACAATCATAGTCTCTATGGGGAGGCAAAACCTGCGATTCCTTCTCAGAAAAAACTCTCCAAAAATCCTGAATAGGAACAGGCAATTCCCCCCTATCCACAGCTGCAATACGCCCGTTACAACACTTGTCATAACATTTATGGCTCCAGGATTTAATTTCATTGGTAGACCAATCCAGTTCAGGATTGTGCAATTTTAACCAGGGCAATCCCAACACCACCGGAGAAGGCAAGTTATTCAAAACTACCAAATCCAATTTCTCATGGTGAACACCATTAATAGTGAGAGGAAATTCACAGACCTTGAGAGTAACATTCTTCAAAGGGGAGCCATCCACAGAAACCACAGCAATGGGGGATGACAAAGGTTCGGGTTTTAAATTGAGTTTTTCCAAGAATCCCCCCTCAATTACATTCAGAGTAGACCCACAATCGACAAACACCCGAAATTCCATTAATTTTTCCTGAGCAATAGTGGAAGCAGCTAAAAATACACCCTTGGAATTTAAACAGGCAATACGGGCATGACTGACCATTTTTTTTTCTTTCTTCATACGAAGCACACAGCTTTTAATGAAATGACCAGAATTTCCGCAATAGAAACACAAACCTTCAGAAAATCTGCGGTCTTTTTCTTGAGAGCGAGGTGCCATCGCTCCAATGTCCATCGGCTCTCCACTGTTAGTGCACACATTCTCATGACCAGAAACTGACATAGCAGAGGATTTGCTCTCATTAACCCTTGCACGCAGTCTCCTATCCACCCGTATAGCTAATTGCATAGCCTGTTGCAAATCTTCAGGTGTGGGATAACCAATTAGCAGGTCTTTAACCCTTTCACTAAGCCCAGCAAGAAACAGACTCTTCAGAGCAGAATCGTTCCACCCTATTTGAGTAGACCACCGACGGAAATGAGTACAATATTTTTCCACATTACCTGATCCCTGTCTCAAACGTCTCAACTCAGTCTCAGCAGATGAAACACGGTCAGGATCATCATATAATAGCCCCAAAGCAGAAAAAAAACTATCCACTGATCTAAAGCATGTATCACTAGGTTGCAAAGAAAAGGCCCACTCCTGAGGCTCTTTGCGCAAAAGTGACATTATGAACCCTATGCGCTGGGATTCATCCCCAGAGGACCTGGGTCTCAAACGAAAATACAATAAGCAAGCATTTTTAAATGAAAAAAATTCTTGGTGTTCACCAAAAAATAAATCAGGCAAACGTACCTTAGGCTCCAAGAAATGTGCTCCAGGACAGTTACTCACGTGCTGATGGAGCTCGGCCACCTCCAGAGAGAGTCCCTGCAGGCGTTGAGCCAAATCCTGAACCGACACCATGATGGAACAGAAAAATCTTTCCTTAGAGAATTTGCAGGCTGGACTTACAGTTATGTTCTGCTACCAGAGCTAAGGAAAGAGAGGAGATCTGTCCCTACGATAGAACTCAGCTTGATCCCTACGATGTAACAGGGAACCTGATCCTGCGATCAGACCTGCTAAAGTCCTCAGCTAGTCTGTACGGAGACCTATAGATGTGGGGAAGGAATCCCTACAAGTACTAGGGACTGGGAGCAAAATGGACACCTCCTAACAGAAATAGTAGCAGACAGACGAACAAACAAAATATAAAGAACACAGAGGTCCGAAGACCAAGCAAACTAACAGAGTTAGATACAGAGCACAGGCTAGCTAAAGAGTAGTAATACAATGAAGTCCAGCAAAGCCAGAAGGGCGGAGCAGGACTAAATAGGCCAACAAGGTCATGTGACCAGCAATAGAAAAAACCTAAGAGTAAGGTTCTAACACTCTGACCACGTTGTTGACAGCAGTGACCTGGGTGTCAGAAATGCTTCCTGGGGCGATCCCCATGCTGTTCCCATGTCATTTGAGCACTATCGTTTTGGGCACTTTTTAGGCTTTCTACAGACTGCCGGGGGTGCTGCCGCAAAAATGCTCGGGTCTCCCATAGACTAACATCGGGCTTGTTGCTCGGGTCGAGCACCCGAGTAACACGGTGACCTCGGCCCGAGCTTCGAGCACCCGAGCATTTTAGTGCTCGCTCAACACTAGTAACTATCCTTCTAAACATGCCTCTCTTGGGCTATAAGCTTACAATTTAAATGGGCAAACATGCCTCTCTTGGGCTATAAGCCTACAATTTTAAATGGGCAGGTAGAAACCAGCACTAGTTAACTAATTAAAAGCACCCTTGGGCTGATGGGTGGAGTGCAGAGTCAGAAAAGGAGGCAGTTACAACCTCCAATGGCGAACTGCAAGAAAACAAAAAACCCAATCAGCACCTCCATATAGTGTGAACAGGTGCAAGCTGCAGTGACTGCATAACATACAAAAAGAGAACACAGCAGCACTCTGTAAGGGCCAAGATATATGCAAAAACTGAAAACATAAAATCTAAAGTACACTTTATTTAGCAACAATGTAGTTTAGATTTTGCATCACTCATCTCAATCTTGGTTTGAATCTGTGTTCTGCACAGTCCTCCTCCGCCGCCGTAATAGTTAATCTTTTACGTTGCGGACTTTCACTTCCATCAATGACATCTGTATTACTTCTGCTTCTTAATCTCCTAAACCACAGCATTCTGGGGGCTCTGAATGATATTTCACAATAACTTCTTCAGTACTCACATCACATGATGCTGCAGGACCAATCTATTGCAGTGAGCAGGCTCTGCAGTAGGTAAATAAGCTGTGGACTTCCTGGCACACATCAACTAGGAGCTACAGCTTTTCATTAGCACACAAAGCGGCATCAGCTTGCTCACGTTTAAAAAGTAGATTGACCAGCAATAGAAGCAAGGCACAAGCTGTTCTCCTCCTTCTTCTCGAACCATCTTTCTGATATCCATGCCATATCTTCATGTAGTGCCAGGTTACTGTCATCTTCACCATCATCATTCTCATTTACTGCTTGCCGTATTTTTACCACCTTGCGTTGTCAGTTAGCCATATGTGTTTCCAGGAAACATGCTCTTCCATTTGTGCAGAAACTCAAATCCCATTTGTCAAAGTTCACCGCAATCAATGCCGTACTACATAGATTGTACTTGCTTTGGCGAAATGATTACATGCCCTTAGACTCAATGGAAGATACCTAAGATACATAGCCACCATCATTTCTTGAAGAAATCTATCTTTGCCTTGTACTCTTACATGGTAGAGACCATGGGCCACTCCTTGGGACTGACGTTGTGCTGCAAGGTTTACTAGACTGTCGACAGCAGCAATTATGGCCAGAGACATAACATGTCTTTTATAGCTCACTGAGTCAAAGTCTTGAATGGTGGCAATGCAATTCCAAAGGGAGGCCAGGTTTTTACTAGCGGCGCCTCTACACTAGGAAATGCTTATACACCACCTACACATTATCCTTAATGGACATGTCTCCATCCACAACAGTAATAGAGCAGAACGCTGTTCCAAATGTCATACAGGATGTTTCCTTGTAAGTGACAATGCCAGAAACATTGTGGTTACCATGTGTTTGGGCAATGCTAGGGTAGGTACACGCTACATTTTTGGCCATTATCAAGCACATATGCTCAAGAGGTATGTGCCCAATGATAGCCACTGTCAGGATGGATGCCAAGGCATCTATCCACCATAGGGATTCATCATGAAGAAACATATATCACATGATTTATTTTCTTTGCTGTAGCCCTTTACATAGGAAAATGCAGTCAGCTGCGCTTTCTTATAAAATTAAACTAAGACAGAGGCCAAAGAATACACTTTTTAACTCTGGTGAATGGGTACCTATGGCAATGTTGCAGAATATGTTGGTAAAAACTCATAACGTATACTATAGGCTAAAGGAACAGACGCAGTGGGTACCTAGCGGAATATTAGCTTACTGTATGGCAAAAGTCATCAGTTTGATAGCACAACATTTTTCAAAGAAATATACCTGCTGGAATAAGGTGTTGCTGATTCTCAGTAGAGTGTTTGTATACTTTATCCTTTCTTATGAGGCAAAGCACGCTCTCCAGGATTTGCATTGTCCTTTAAAACAAAGTTCTTTGGGCTTACATTGGTGTGTGATGGGTAAGAAAACGTTACACTCCATGAATTTTATTGCTGCATTGCCCAAAGAATTGTTCTATCACAGTGTGAAAAATATGCAATGGCTTCCATGATTTTTTACTATCATCCACTTTTTAGTGAATATAACAAGTTTTGGAGGTTTTGATTGGTCTGAATTCCCACGTTACTTGGTCTATGTCATTATCATCAATCATCGCCTACTGCTTGTTGTACTTTGACTACTTCTCCTCATTTATACAAGCAAAATTCATGTACTTCAGTGACTGCAATTTTATTTACCACCTCATTTTTGGTAAGGTCACATCCCCACCTTCAGTATTTGGTCAGTATTTTACATCAGAATTTGTAAGACAAAACCAGGAGTGGGTGATAAATACAGAAGTGGTGACGTGTTTCTATTATACTTTTCCTTTGATTGTTCCACTCCTAATTTTGGCTTACAAATACTGATGTAAAATACTGACCAAATACTGAAGCTGGGAACATGGCCTAAAGATCAGAATTTTATGTGCATAGACTGGTGTGATTTTTCTTGGTAGAACCCTGGGTCCCTGTGCAGAACTGGGCACAAAAGGCAAATACATTTTTCAAACAAAAATTTGGATTTTTTTATTTTTAAACTGGTGAATTGCGCCTGTAGAACCATGCACAGGATTGGGCTTTGCCTAGAAAAATCTTGGTGGCTCCACCAACATATTAAAGACATCATGTGCCCTTACGGCAGAGACAGACTGCCGTATTTCTCGTGCGAGGATCGAATCGTAAACCTCGTATTGGCCAGCAACTCCCCTGACCTGAGCTTGACAGCTGCATAGAAATACATCATGCTGTCATGCTCAGGTCACGAGAGGTGCTGGCCAGTCCGTTCAAGGGGATGCGATCATTGCACGAGATATCCAGCAGTCTGTCTCTGCCCTTACTTGAGTTCTCTCATCAATTTTTGGGCTTCCCATAGAAGCCTATAGAGAAAACAAAAACTTCAACAATGCACGGTTCAACAGCTTCTTTAAATGCTCAGTGCGCATGAGTTTTAAAGAAATCGCATCCACTATGCACAGCAGATTTTCTACATAAAAAGAGCAGCGCAGAAAACTCAGTATCAAAGCCCCCCGTCATAGGCTGGTCATAGGATGGTCATAGGCTAATTAATGTGATCACTGAAAAGGTGAGGACAAGTAAGTCTAATTAATCCCAGGTTAGTCTGATGTTGTCCTATGTTTCACACTAAACAAAGAATGTCATTACCTGTGCCCTGGCATTGTTTTTGATTTTGTATCCTGTTTTCCTGGAAAGTTTTTATTTTCTTATTTTTTAGCCTTGGGATTTTTGGGATCAAACTTCTGAGTTAAAAATCCAAACAGTTTCACTAAATACTTTTTTTCAAGAGATATTTTACATAGTGTACTTAGGTCTCAGGGGTATCAATAATGTTGACCACAAACTGTAAGTACAGTGACCTTTCTCTAAAATATCTTGGGCGTGAAATCAATTTTAGAATATTTATAAGATGATGTAATAAGGTGAGGTTTCCTAGGACACTGACACCCACTTTTGAGCTCTTGAAAAATAAGGCGAAAATTCTTTGAGCTGCCACCAGGGGGTGCTTCATGCATAGGAATATATTATTGGGCTCACTTGCAGTGTAGATCTCATGCAGTGTAGTTGCAGCAGACTGAAAGAAGATTTTCATTATATTATATGGTGGTGCATGAGAAAGCAAAGGATTAGAATTTCTATATCACAAAATCAGAGTGTTTACTTAGAGTATTACAATTAAATAGTAACTGTATTTTTATTTTTTTCAAATCACGGTAGCCCTTAAAATTGACTTTGGATCATTGGGCGTGTGGATCTAATTGCTTAAAACACAGTGCAGAAGCGATCAGGTTCTGCATGAGCCACACGCACAGCTGATTATGGACTTACAAGTAAGTCTATGGAGCCTGAACTCAGATTTGCTCATGCCTAATGCAGAATCTGAGCACTTCTGTATAGGGGTATAAGCAATCATGAGGTCTCAGGACTCAAACATGGATCAAAATCAAATAAGAAAAAAAATGAGTTACTCTTTAAATTATAGGTCTACTTTTCTGACTCTCTTTTCCATTCTAAATAATATAACACCATATACTGTGGTTATATAATATGAAAAGAGTTTTCCAGGCTGAAAGGAAAATTTTCAACTGCAAAACTGTTGACAGGGATAGAAATGAGACATGGAGGGAAGGCTAAACATACTTTTATGTAGCATCTTATTTGCAGCATGACTCCTAAAATAGAGTTTTACTCTCGCCCCTGCAAGTGCACCAGAGATGGTCCCTAAGCGTTTTCCGGTCTCTTTGGTGTGAGTTGCACAAACCCTCCACCTTGTTCTTGACTGATGCCTTTAGTGGGCTCCTGGTTGAATGCTAAAGACATCAATGAAAAGGAGAGCAGTAGTTTGGCGCTCACTAGAGACCAGAGAGAACTTCACAACTGGGGATTCTCTCCAATGCACTTGCAGAGGAGAAAGAGGCCAGAGAAGAATTGTATTTTAAGGGTGCAGCAACTAAAACGCTGCACAGGAGTTTGTTTAGCCATGTCTCTAATTTAACTTTATCAGCAGTTTTGCGCTTTCAAAATATGTGAACGTTTCCCTTAGAATAAAAAATAAACAAAAAACAATCATCCCCATTTGACAACTGCCTTACAACTGCAACTTATAATGGTTGTCCAGTTTAGAAAACCTATTTTCATGTTTATTAGCAAATTCTGAGTTAACTCTGTTCAACATCCTTCTCTATTAGTTTAAGTGGTGAGCAGTAACAAAGAGCATCCAATTGGATCCAACACGAATGCAAAACAGATATAACAATAGGCATAGATGTGTGAATGTAGCTTAAATCACAGATGGCTAGCATAATCATGGCACTCATTTTCCATATGTAAGTGATATCATATTAAACAGGTAATCTAAGTGTTCTGAAATGTTATTGCCAGTGTGCAACAAGCTATGACCTTTACACTAAGGATTTTGTTATCATTGAGCTGTCTGATCACTATTGCTGCAATACAAAGTAAACATTGCATGATGCCACTTGCTTCAGAGAGTGACATCCACATCCAATTTGAAGGGAAATTGTCATCAGAAAATACACAGCTTAAATCAGAGGCAGCACGACGATGAAAAGTAACCCCTATATTTAAAGACAACACATGGTAATGGTCACAGAGATCACCTCTTCTCCCTCCCTGCGCTAAAACCTCTGCACAGGTCACGCAGCATGCCTAGAAAACTGTTACATAGCAGTTAATGAGTTATATCCAGTCTATTGTTTCCTATAGTCTGTGTCTACTGTAAAACATATCTGTAAAAGTTGTTAACAGAAGGCAAAAATACCTCATGTAAAAAAAATACACTTAATAAAAAAAGACATATTAGAAAAGAAAAAAAAAGTTTTAATATCTGGTTTTAATTATTAAAAATAATATAGGTTATACGTTAACTTTAAGAACTATGACCATGGCAACAAAACTTTTTTATATCAAACATATGTTATATGTATTACAGAAAATTACATTATTTTCCAGTTAATAAGTAATTTTAGCAGTGGGCAGTCAAGCAGTTAAAACAATAACGGAATGCATAGTCAGAGCAGCAGTTGGCTCCCCACTCCATGGCTACTGCTCCGGCAGTTTCTGCTGGGTTGGGAGTGTTGGCATCACAGACTACCAGTGACCTGACTGCAGCAGCCACTAAACTGGTTTCAGGGCCAGGAGCGACTAATCAGTGGCCACAGAGGTCAGGTCGCTGGCTTATAGTGATGTCACCGCTCTCAGCCCGAATGGCCGCGTTGGCGCGGAGAGACGAGTGCCACGGTGAGTAGGCATTATTTGATTGTTATAATTGCCTGACTGCCCACTGCTCAGTTTACGTTTTGACTGGAAAATATAATTTTAATTTTGGCAAAATGAAAATCACTATATGGCAAAAACGTTGATATTGAGTATTTTCTTTTACTTTGGTGCATACATTGTATGATTAGTAATCCCCTCATAGTGTCAGAATCTGCTCTATACAGCATATATGCCAGAAAACGCCTCCATAAATAGTGTCATCCAGAGAACCAAATACCCACTAACACATAGTCTCCACCATCACAGTGCCAGCAGACATAAATAATAATACACCGATGGTACAACATATATTGGATTGCATTGTTATTCATCGGAATTCTCGGCCTGCATATACAGTGGGGAAAATAAGTATTTGATACACTTTGCAAGTTTTCCCACCTACAAAGAATGGATAGGTCTGTAATTTTTATCTTATGTACACTTCAACTGTGAGAAACAGAAACGTAAAAAAAATCCAGAAAATCACATTTTATGATTTTTATATAATTAATTTGCATTTTATTTCCAGATCTTTTAGGTTTCGGGGTTGTCGCTGGGCAACATTGAGTTTCAGCTCCATCCAAAGATTTTCTATTGGGTTCAGGTCTGGAGACTGACTAGGCCACTCCAGAACCTTGAAATGCTTCTTACGGAGCCACTCCTTAGTTGATCTGGCTGTGTGTTTTGCGTCATTGTCATGCTGGAAGACCCAGCCATGACTCATCTTCAGTGCCCTTACTGAGGGAAGGAGGTTGTTGGCCAAAATTTTGCGATACATGACCCCATCCATCCTCCCTTCAATACGGTGCAGTCATCCTGTCCCCTTTGCAGAAAAGCCCCCTATAAGTAAGATGTTTCCCCCACAATGCTTCATGGTTGGGACGGTGTTCTTGGAGTTGTACTCATCCTTCTTCCTCCAAACAAGGTGAGTGGAATTGATACCAAAAAGTTCTATTTTGGTCTCATATGACTACATGACCTTCTCCCATGCTTCATCTGGATCATCCAGATGGTCATTGGTAAACTTCAAATAGGTCTGGACATATGCTGGCATGAGTAGGGGGACCTTGCAGGAGTTTAATCCATGACGGCATAGTGTGTGTAACATCCCTGGCGGCATGCTGGCATGGCTTACCACCTCCCACCATGCAAGACCGCCATCTGCTCTGCTTGTCTACCGCACCTGCGGATTTTGCTCTGCTCTGCTTGTCTACCGCACCTTCGGGTTTTGCTCTGCTCTGCTTGTCTACTGCACCTGCGGGTTTTGCTCTATTCTGCTTGTCTACCGCACCTGCGGGTTTTGCTCTGCTCTGCTTGTCTACCGCACCTGCGGGTTTTGCTCTGCTCTGCTTGTCTACCGCACCTGCGGGTTTTGCTCTGCTCTGCTTGTCTACCGCACCTGCGGGTTTTGCTCTGCTCTGCTTGTCTACCGCACCTGCGGGTTTTGCTCTGCTCTGCTTGTCTACCGCACCTGCGGGTTTTGCTCTGCTCTGCTTGTCTACCGCACCTGCGGGTTTTGCTCTGCTCTGCTTGTCTACCTCACCTGCGGGTTTTGCTCTGCTCTGCTTGTCTACCGCACCTGCGGGTTTTGCTCTGCCGCTGTGCGACCTTGGTCGGACTGAGTTGATACTTAGTCACGCCCCTCCAGGCACTCCTCGGTTCATGGTCCAGTGGGATGACTAACCACGCTAACAGTGTTTTACTAAAGGTAATGTTTGAGACTGTGGTAGGCTTATTCCTGACATTTCTCAGTATCATCTTTACCCAAGAGGCGAATTCCCGTATGGAGCCCCAGACCGAGGAAGAATGACAGTCATCTTGTGTTTCTTCCATTCTCTAATAATTGTGCCATCTGTTGTTGCTTTCTCACCAAGCTGCTTGCCTATTGTCCTGTAGCCCACCCCAGCCTTGCGCAGGTTTACAATTTTGTCCCTGATGTCCTTAGACAGCTGTTTGGTCTTGGCCATGGTGGAGAGATTGGAGTGTGATTGAGTGTGTGAACAGGTGTCTTTTATACATGTAACAAGTTCAAACAGGTGCAATTTATACAGGTAATGAGTGCAGAGTAGGAGGCTTCTTATAGAAAAACTGACTTACAGGTCTGTGAGAGCCAGAATTCTTGCTGGTTGGTAGGTGATCAAATATTTATTACATGTAATACAATGCAATTTAATTATTTCAAAATCATACAATGTGATTTTCTGGTTTTTACTTTTAGATTCTGTCTCACAGTTGAAGTGTACCTACGATAAAAATTACAGACCTCTCCATTCTTTGTAGGTGGGAAAACTTGCAAAATCGGCAGTGTATCAAATACTTTCCCCACTGTACCTGAAATTTGGTTCATGTGTCATATGTCAGTGAATTCTTTAAGTTCATACATTTGTTACACGCACGCTGTTAGGTTCAGATAGGGGCGAGACAGGTTACATGAATTCTTTGGAATCCTGGGGGAACCGTTACTCAGGGTGACCATAGACCATGTGCTGCAGCTTTTCTCAGGCACGCAGGGGTATTGAACCTCAGGCACAGACACGTAGGTTGTTTCACTTGCTGACCAGACACACTTGACAAGAGTCCTCATAAACGGTAGAACAGTAGCATTTAATAAGAAGCCACACAGCCAGTGCAAGTTAGGTCTTATGAGTAACAGGCTCCAGTGACAAACAGTACAGTTTCCTTAGCAGAATAGCAGTTCACAGTCTTCCCAGTAATACAGGATAGCACAGTTCTAATGCAAAAACACATTAATGAACACAGCATTCTTTACAGCACAGTGAGAAGGAGGAATGGGGGAGGGTTTACTGAGGGAGATGATCCCTGTGACACCATTTATTCCAGTCCTTATCTTTCTGCCTGATAATACTCTGCACTGCTAGTTCAGGAACTCTACCTGATCTGTGCTTAGCTTCACTCCTGGCTTGAATCCTTTTCACTTGCAGGGGCGCTTCTGTGAGATACATAACACACACACCACCTTTCTCTTTGGTTTCAGCCAGACAGTAAACAACTTCCCCACAATCCCCCTGGGGCTCTGCTAAAACACTCCCCTTCTCCTGTGACTGTGTTAACTCCTCTAGTTTCTGGAGGCTTCTGGAGCACAACACTTCCTGTCTCGTGCTTATGTTACTTCTAATAGTTGCTGAATGCTTTTAAAGCAACAGCACTACTTCTGCATGTCACACTCTGCAACAGCACTACATCTGCATGTCACACATTCAGTATTTGGTTATTATTTTACATCAGTATTTGTAAGCCAAAATCAGGAGTGGAACAGAGGAAAAGTATAATAGAAATATGTGCACCACTACTGCATTTCTCTCCCACTCCTGATTTTGGCTAAAAAATACTGATGTAAAATAACAACCAATTACTGAATGTGTGAACGTGGTCTAAAAATGTTGAGTAGCTATTCCATATGCTAGTACCACTAAATCAACATGGCAATTACATGATATTTCATTTCAATACACATAATATAGCTTTAAAGCATTTCACCCATTTTATTTATCTTTCATTGCTTTCACGTTTGTTATCATTGTGTTTCAACCGAGAATCAATCTGTATGCTGAAACAGAGAGAAAACAGAAGCTAGGACTTTGCCCACTGACATCACCTCCCTGTCTTGTGTTTGTTTTCTTCTGTGTAGTGTCTGCACTCTCATTGATATGTGAAATAATTTTGTGGCCTTGTTAGAAGCTCTAAGAGGCTCAAACTTTGCCCAGGGCTGAACATACTAAATGATACAAACACAATATTGAGTTTGAAAATTTAATTAGATGAGAGTTATATGACACGCTAAGTATTAGTAATAGGCCCTGTAATTTTCTCTCATTTTGACTTCTTTGTACAGTTGATACAAACATTGGCAAAATAATATAGGTTTGTGTTATTTTTATTCTCTAATGCTATCAGGTATGTTTGAAAGTCTGGCAACAATCCTTTCAACTCTGAATGTCACATTGTACAGTGGACCAAGGGCAGAGAAGTCTAGAGCATCTTAAAAGTGGATGTCTTCATAGTTAACTCTTAAGAGGGGTTTTCCTCTTTAAATCAGTACATCGCCAAGGCAACATTTATAACAAAAAACATAAAGATATGTATAATATAAAAAAAAATTCACTTCCATTTTCTCCCATTAAATATAAAGAAACTTAAAGGCTAGGTCAACAGAAAAAATAAGAAAGTTATGGTTTCTGGAAGGAGGGAGAGGGAAAAATGCAACTCAAGAATGAAAATTGATTTATAGAAATCTACAGTGACATGGAATGAACAAACACGATCAAATAAAATACGGTCACCGTTTCATAACTAAACTGTGTCCCAGAGACGCTATAAGTGATAGCTCAGCCGTCCTATGGAATCTGAGGTTCAGTGGAAAGATGCGGCCCTTAGGTGTCAATTTCAGAGAGGTCTGTCAGAATCCCTGAAGGACGCTCTGGTTCTGCATGATCCCCCTTGTTCTTTGGAAGAAGCCATAACTCAGGCCGTATGGGTTGACCTCAGAATTCATGAGAGGCATGGTGGGCAGCGGATGCCATGTATTCCTCCCGGAACAGGCCCGTTATTCGCGGTAGGACCACTGGAGGTTGGAGCTTTCATGCTGTGGAGAAAAAAAGAAGACAGGATCTTGGACTCTGTTTCTACTGTGGTTTCGTAGGACATTTTTTAAAGCCCTCAAGCAAGTAAGCCGTTAAGAATATGTTTAAGTCTGGGTGATAGGCGAGGAGGTCACCCAGATTTCCAGGTACCCTTTTTCTCCTCAGATAAAATACTGCTCAAAACGGTTGTCTCTTTCAAGAACCAGGCATTGCCAGCAATGGTTTGCCTTGACTGTGGGTCTGCAGCTAGCTTTATAGACTCTGAACTGGAAATTAGGAAATTACAATTGACAAAACACTGCTAACTCAGAACTATGTCAACTTTACCGCTATGAAAAGTTATGTGAACGAAAGTTTACAGAAGGGTCGTATCTGTCCTTCCTCCTCCCCTGTGGCTGCTGGATTCTTCTTTGTAAAAAAGAAAGATGGGGGTCTCCGTCCTTGCCTCGATTTCCAAGAACTGAACAAGATCACGGTTTAGAATACATACCCATTTCCATTCAGCTCTGACCTTCAGAGCTTACTGGGGCTAAATGGTTTTCTAAACTTGTTCTCAGAGGGGCTTATAATTTAATACGAATCCAGAAGGGGCATGAGTGGGAAACAGTGTTTTTAATGTCGGCGGGTCTATTTGAAAATCTTGTCATGCCTTTTGCGTTAACCAATGCACCAGCAGTGTTTCAAAACATTATAAACGATGTCTTTTCTGATTGCATTGGGAGATTTGTTGTTATTTACCCTTGATGATATTTTAATATTTTCGCCTGATTTGGATTGTCACCAGGAACATGTCCGAGTTGTATTACATAGATTGAGGGAAAATTCTTTGTTTGCTAAAATTGAGAAATGTATTTTTTCTGTTCAGGAGGTTTTATTTCTGAGATACATTTTGTCGGCTGATGGTTTCAAAAAAGATCTTGGCAATGTACAAGCTATAATTAATTGGGTTCAACCTAGTTACCTGAAAGCATTGCAACATTTTCTAGGATTCACCAACTATTATAGGAAATTCATTAAGGGGTTTTTGCAGATTGTTAAACCTCTTACTGACCTCACACCTAAGGGGGCGGACCTCAAGGTTTCGTCACCAGATGCTATTGGGGCTTTTGAAAAACTGAAAAAGTATTTTATGTCTGTTATTGTTCTCATCCAACCCATTCTTCAGGAACCATTCATTGTGGAGGTGGATGCTTCAGAGGTTAGGGTAGAGGCCGTTTTATCTCAGAGACCCAAAACTATGACTAATTTGCGACATGTTCATTTTTCTCAAATAAATTTTCGCCTGCTGAAACAAGTTATAATGTTGGGAATTGTGAGTTACTCGCTGTTAAATTAGCTTTTGAGGAATGGAGGCATTTTTTGGAGGGGGTAGTTCATCAAATCACTGGGATCAATTATAATAAAAATTTAGCTTACATTACATTGAATTAGCTAAACGGTTAACTCTATAAATTTAAGTTAAATCTATAGATTCAGGTTACAGCTGCCGCTCTGTAAACTCAGAGCTGTGACTGAACCCAAGCCAGCGCTGCCCCCGTGACTGAAACTGAAGCACTGCCGTGGGGAATAAAGTTAATTTTCTCCCTGCATCGTTCGGCTAATTGTGGGTGCTGGGCAGGTTAATAACGCTATTAACCTGCAGATTAACCCCATATCTGCAGGTTAAGAGCATTTTTTTGGTGACAGGGTCCCTTTAAAAGGCAGTCACTTACAGCTCAAACTTAAAAGCTTGGAAATCAAATGTGTTGTTACTACCCTCATGTAAACCATCTTCTATATAAATAAAAATGTAAATGTTCTTAAATCTCCGAAAGTTCTTCACCGATTGCTTTGAAATATTGACACAATGTTGCATTCGAATACATGCATGTTTTTATATACCTACTATGTTTTTATATACCAGCCGTTGGACTTAAAAGCAACAGCGAGAGGGGGGTGTTACGAGTTTAGCCCCCGGCTGACTCTCCCCGGCCGCCTGCATTCTCCCCCCCTTAGTGACATCTCATTCATAAACCCTTCTCCCTCTTCTTCATTCGCCCCAGACTCTGCCTGTGCTCTGCTCCTTTTGTGTCCCCCCTGGGGATTGGGGGGAAGGGGAATGACGAGACCGTCTGCTCGAAGCCGAAAGAAGCGGCTGCTCATCACCACCACCGCCTAAGAGGCGGCCGCCTCTGCTCTCCGGCACCGCTGCTACTGCGGCTTCTTCTTCTCCAGCAGCTAAGTCTTATTTCCGACTGGGCAACAACAAACGGGGGGAGGGAGTTAAGGAGAGAGGGAGGCTGCACGGAGAGGCTCAGGCCGTGGCCTCCGCTCTGGGCACTGAGCTGGGCCCGAGCCTCGCAGCAGTGGGCAGATAGCGAGCGAGTGCAAATCCCACTGCGCCACTGGCGGGAGTGGCGCTGTGATCTGGCTGGTACCAGCCCGTGACATGTCAAGCGGATCACCCCCTCCTCCTCTACCGCCTGCCTCCATCTCTGCCCCTCCTGTCACATTCCCTCTGTACTAGGGAATTGCATAACTAGCAATCCCTGACATGACCGGCTCCATTGTGACACCTGACAGCAAGTACTGACCTCTTTAGTGACCTGTGCAGAGTAACAGGCCTGTAGGGGTCACAGGGTACAGGCTGCCGCCATGCCTGCCTGATGGGGACAACTATCAACAGCGCCAGCATTGCCCCATCTGATATGGAACCTCAAAAAATATTGTATACCCACAAGCATTGTGAAATTAAATATTTTAGAAACGTGTGTTTTCTCTTTTTTTTCTTTTCCATTAAACCAGACTGAGCCACAGCAACTCGTGGCCGGGTACAGCTAGTAGATAATAAAAATATTCTGTAAGCAATAACAATATAGGGGACAGACCAAAAATAATTAAAAAATCATTAACCCCTTTACCCCCGAGGGTGGTTTGCATGTTAATGACCAGGCCAATTTTTACAATTCTGACCACTGTCACTTTATGATGTAATTACTCTGGAACGCTTCAACGGATCCCTCTGATTCTGAGATTATTTTTTCACGACATATTGTACTTCATAATAGTGGTAAAATTTCTTCGATATCACTTGCGTTTATTTGTGAAAAAAATGGAAATTTGGCGAAAATTTTTAAAATTTTGCAATTTTCAAAATTTGAATTTTTAGGCCCTTAAATCAGAGAGATATGTCACACAAAATAGTTATTAAATAACATTTCCCACATGTCTACTTTACATCAGCACAATTTTGGAACCAACATTTTTTTTTAGTAGGGAGCTATAAGGGTTAAAAGTTGAGTAGCGATTTCTCATTTTTACAACAAAATTTACAAAAACATTTTTTTAGGGACCATATCACATTTGACGTGACTTTGAGGGGCCTTTATGACAGAAAATACCCAAAAGTGACACCATTCTAAAAACTGCACCCCTCAAGGTGCACAAAACCACATTCAAGAAGTTTATTAACCTTTCAGGTGCTTCACAGGAATATTTGGAATGTGGAAGAAAAAAATGAACATTTAACTTTTTTCACAAAAATGTTACTGTTTGGGCGCACGGCATGGTTCGGAAGGGAAGGAGCGCCATTTGACTTTTTGAATGTAAAATTTGCTTGAATAATTAGCGGATGTTATGTTGCGTTTGGGGAGCCCCTGATGTGCCTAAGCAGTGGAAACCCCACACAAATGACACCATTTTGGAAACTAGAACCCTCAGGGAACTTATCTGTGCTTCACAGAAGTTTATAACATTGAGCCGTAAAAATAAAACTTTCACACTTTTCCAACAAAAATGTTTTTCAGCCCCCAATTTTGCATTTTCACAAGGGTAACAGGAGAAATTGCACTATGCAATTTGTTGTGCAATTTCTCCTGAGTATTTTTTACGCCGTTTCTCATGCGGTATAAGTGATTAGACGTCTTTATTCTTCAGATCGGTGCAATTACAGCGATACTACATTCATATTGGGTTTTTATGATTGACAGCTGTCACACACTAAAAACCCCTTTTTTTTTGCAAAGATGAGTTTTTGCATCTCCATATTTTGAGAGCTATAATTTTTCCATATTTCGGCCGACAGAGTCATGTGACCGCTTGTTTTTTGCGGGACAAGTTGATGTTTTTATTGGTACCATTTTCAGGCACGTGACATTTTTTGATCGCTTCTATTCTGATTTTTGGAAGGCAGAATAAACAAAAACCAGCAATTAAGGAATTGTTGTTTTTTTTTGTTTGTTTTTTATGCCGCTCTGCGTGTGGTAAAATTGATAAGGCAGCTTTATTCTTCGGGTCAGTACGTTTACAGCGGTATATTGTTTTTATATTTTGGCGCTTTTACACAATAAAAACTTATATAGAAAAAAGAATTGTTTTTGCATCGCTTTATTCTGAGAGCTATAACTGTTTTACTTTTCGGCCGTTGGAGCTGTATGGCAGCTTGTTTTTTGCGAGACAAGATGACGTTTTCAGCGGTACCATTTTTATTCACATTCATCTTTTTGATCACGTTTTATTCCATTTTGTTTGGCGGTATGATGATAAAACATCGTTTTATGTTTTGTTTTTTATTTTTATTTTTTACCGTGTTCATTAAAGGGGTTAAATAGCGGGACAGTTTTATAGGTCAGGTCGTTCCAAACATGGCGATACCAAATATGTGTACTTTTATTGGTTTATTTTATTTTTATAAGATTATATATTTATGGGTATAATATATTTTTCTTTTTTTTATTATTTTTTTTTCATTTTTTTAATATTTTTACAATTTTTTTTTTATTTTTATTTTTTCACTTTATGACATTTATTTATTACTTTTACACTTTGTCCCACTATGGGACTTTCACTTTTTTCGGCCTGATCGGCTGTATAGCACAGGAATGCAGAACCATCCCTGTGATATGCAGCCTGTCAGCGCTGCACAGGGCGAAGTTACTTTGGTTGTGCAGTGCGCATGACCAAAGCAACTTCCTGCCTCCTAGTGACCCGGATGTTGTCATGATGACATCGGGTCATCATGGCAACATCCGGACCGGAGAGAAGGTAAGTATAGCGCTTACCTCCTCTTGCCACCGGAATGCTGCGATCAATTTCGATCGCAGCATTTTGGGGGTTAATGTGCAGGGAGCGGTGTGGGACCGCTCCCTGCACATAGCACCGGGTGTCAGCTGTGAGAATCAGCTGACACCCGGTGGCGATCTCGCCTGCACAGCTTGTGTGCGAGCGAAATCGCCAAGGCGTACTAATACGTATCTGGCCCATAAGGCCCAAGGCACAGATACGTATTAGTACGCCCTGGGCCAGAAAGGGGTTAAAGAGTATCTGTTAATTTTTATTTCATAAATCAATAGTACATATCAATATAAGCGACTTCGCAATATATGTTATCAAATAAATTTGCTTATTTCTCACCTTGGACAGATATTTAACTCTCAATTCTAGTAAAATCTGTAAAGTCTGTATTCAGTGAAGACTTACTTTTCCATTACTAAGATTGAAGATTGTGAAGACACGGGGGTCAGTGGGTGCTCTTGTCTGCTCGCCCGGTTATCTTTAGAAAGACCGCATGGACCAGGGCTCATACCACTGAACGCCCGCTCTCTTTTACCGTGGGCAGAACACTACTCAGACAACACAGGGTGATGGTAAACAGTGTGGCAATAATAATTTATTGAACCTCCAGCAATCAATAACATACAGAACAGTCCCAGCTAATACCCAAGATGATGCAAAATTACACAGTGTCACGCTTCTGCTGGCCCACCGAGGATAGAGCAACTGCAACTTTGGGACTTCCAGGACCAACTACCTCAACCAGTGGCACCCCGCTTTGGGTGGACACCCACAGAGAGCAGGTAGTGGTATAGGAAGCTGACAGTCCATTGAGGTACAAGGCCAGGAGACCTGAGGGTCCCACCCTGTCTTCTCCGAACATCTCCATGGGTTCCAGACGACCAAAGGGTCCCATCTGGCAACCCCAAATAACATCCATGGAACCAGGTGACCGAAGGCTTTCCCAAACGTCTCCATGGGACCAGGCAACCAGATGGCCACAACCTGGCGTCTCTGAACATATCCATGGGCCAGGTGAACTCATTGTTCCAACCTTGTTTGCCCAAATGTATCCATGGGTTCTCTAATGGTCACTGGAGCAAATCTGTATCCTTTCAGCCAGGGCTATATACCCTTAGGCTGGCATCCTGTAGAATCCAAATCTGTGTCCCTTTGGATGAAGCCATGCTACCAAGTTGCTGTCCTGAAGAGTCTCGCTCTAATTTTCGGGGCAGCAAAATAGAATCCTTTTTATATTTACATCTGTGGCTAAGGTCATCATTCACAGGTCAGGGGGAAAGGTGCAGGGCTCAGGTCTCATTGTTTGAAAATTTAACAAATTACATATTTGGTACCCCCCGCTCTGTAAATCAATAACTATCTGTCTTAGTACAATATGTAATTAGCATACTAAAAAAAATAATTGTTCCCCAACACTGAGTCGCTGTCCTCCATACAATAAGTTGCAGTAAATATCAACTCAAATGTCAACATTTAGGTTTATATAAATACTAGTCTGTCCTTCTTGGCTAGCCAAAGAAAAACACGTACATTCAAAAATCAACAACCACAATAGTGTATTTCTCCTGGACTAACAAATCTAGAAGTCTGGCTAATTAAGATTAGAAGTTGTGTCGTCACAAAGATGACATTTGGTGCTTTTACAATTTTATGGGGAGGAGCTAAAGACGGCGAACAAAATTTCAGAATACATCACAGAAAAAGATAAAGCCTTACCAACACCAGATCAGATTACCAATGCACCAGCCAAATGCAGCAGGCCCCCAAGATAAAGGTGGGGGCAGCACATGTGCAAAATACTGATACAAACAGCCACTCACTGACCTACCAATTCATGGAGGGAGTAGCTATGCACACAGATGGGGCTTGCATAGGATGCCAGTCACACAGATACGTGTGATGCACAGTGTCTGGCTTACAACCTATTAAGGCGCCTATACTATTAGATCAGAAGGGCTTGTCCAGCACTATATAAGCGCACCCCACAGAGACAGACGCCCCAATTCACCCAGCCAATACTAAAGGGCCTGGCCACATCCTGCATAAAAATGCTCTAAAAAGAGCTACTACAGACAGGCTTTGCCCTGGTTCTCCAACTATCCGAGGTGAACCCTGGCCTTCATTCACCCTTTAACAATTGTAGAGGTATGTTGAATTACACAGGGGCAGTGGCTTCAGTCCTCAGAGTAGTTGTTGGCTGCTGTTGTGGGCTGGCATGAATGGTCAGGTTGCTGGCTCGGTACCAGGAGGGAAGACAAGGGGAACATTTGGAAAACATAAGAATTGTCAGAAAAGGGGCCAAGGTCAGAAAAAGGTAAATATAGTGTGACATGCAGAAGTAGTGCTGTTGCAGAGTGTGACATGCGGAAGTAGTGCTATTGCAGAGTGTGACATGCAGAAGTAGTGCTGTTGCTTTAAAAGCATTCAGCAACTATTAGAAGTAACACAGGCACAGGAGACAGGAAGTGTTGTGCTCCAGAAGCATCCAGCAACTAGAGGGATTAACACAGTCACAGGAGAAGGGGAGTGTTTTAGCAGAGCCCCAGGGGTATTGTGGGGAAATTGTTTACTGTCTGGCTGGAGGAGCCGAAGAGAAAGGTGGCTTATGATCTGTATCTCACAGAAGGCAAGGAAACAGAATTCAGGTCAAGAGGGAAGTTAAACAAAGGTCAGTTAGACTCCCTGAGCTAACAGTGTGGAGTATTATCTGCCAGGAAGATAAGGACTGGAAGAAAGCCTGTCATAGAGATTATCTTCCTCATCACACCCTCTCCCCCCTCCATCTCCATGCAGAATAAAGAATGCTGTGTATTATTGAGTCCTTGTGAAGGAAAAGCCTGTGATTGTGTATGCATTAAAACTGTGCTGTACTGTGCTACTGGATAACAGACTGTGTACTGCTGTGCTGCAAAGGAAACTGTACTGTTATTACTGGAGCCTGTTGCTCAAAGAGACATTTGCATTGCACTGGCCGTGCCTCATTAAATGTTACTGTTCTACCTTTTATGAAGACCCTTGTCAGATCTGTCTGGTCAACAATCTATCATGTACCTGAGAGAAGCTGCAGCCTATGGTCGCCCTGAGTAACGTTTTCCCCAGGATTCCAACGAGTTCATGTAACTGGTCTTGCCCCTATCTGAACTTAGGCAATGTGCGTGTAACAATAGGCTGAACAGGAGCTAAACAAATGACATTAACCAGAGCTAGTATTTACTAGAACTGGCAGTGGAAGACCAAGACTTAGAAAAATAAATAGGAAGTAGCCCCGCCAGGGCTCCCTACTTGGAGAAAATCTAACAAGCCAGGAATTAACCCCCAAGCTTTTAAGCTGGACGGGAACACAATCCCAATTACTAATTCAGGACACTGTGTAGTCGCCCTGCATTGCCCATGGACAGAAGGCGAACACCCAAGTGGAACCACAAGAAATGATGAAAAAATCCAGCACCGATAAATGTAGAAAAAGTAGAACATGTGACGCGCCCCCTGGGCCATATTCTTTAGGGGAATACCCGGAGCCGGATCAGATGGGGGTTGTAGTCTCCGAGTGGCTGTGACCCGGTCCGTGCCCAGGGTGTCAAGCTCAGTGTGTGGCAGTCCTTACTGATGTTACTAAAGTTCTTTATGTCGACTACGCCACCCGTTGAATTGCGGTCACTACGGCCGCCGCTGCAGCAGGGTCCGCTGAGGCTGATGGTGTTTGTGCAGCTTAGGTAGTATAACCCCCAACGGGAGGGGTATAGCCTCAGGGGGTCAGGTGCAGAGGATGGTGGTTGTGGAAGTGCAGGGATGATGGTAATGAGAGTCAGAGTCGGGTTGTGCAGTTCAGGGTTCTTTACTTACTGCAGATGTTCCGGTCACTCCGGCCTTGAGTGACCACCCGAGCCGTGCTGCGTCCACCAGGTCCTGGACTCGGCCAACCCCCAAGTAGTTCTGGAGCGTGGTTCTGAGCTCCCTTTCTGTCCTGTCCTCGTCTCTGGCCTTCCCCACCAGGGATCCACCTATGTCCGGCTCCCTCGGGCCTCTTGTTGGCGAACCCTTGCCTCTGGGTTCCCTGACCCTATGCGTGGTCTGCCTTCTGGGTGGATATGGTGGGTGGCCGTGGCAGATGCTGCCCACGGCCTCCGGTCTCTGGCTGAGGTATGTTGTAGCCCCCACCAGTTTGGGATCCGGTACCCTGTTGCCAACTCTTCACCCTGTGATTGTATTTGGGGTCTCAGAGTTCCTTCTTTCTCCCCCTCTGGGTCTTTCTTTCTCTCCTCTCTCACTCTGGGCCTGGGGCTGCTCTGCTCTTCTGCTCTCTTCCTCTGGCTTCTCCGCAAAGACTGGCTGACTGACTGACTTCTCACAGACTGACTGTGGCTGACTGACCCTGATCTTAGATGGTGCCCACCTTATATACTCCCTCTATGTGTGAGCTCAGGTGACCAGCACCCAATGAGCTCCTAGCTTTACCCAGGCTGCTCCCCCTATCTGCCCCTACACTACTGGGATGTACCACCCCCCTCCCACTCCAGCCAGGAACAGACTCGGTCGTACCTGCACATTTCTAAGTGGGAGTACCGTTGGTCTGTTCCTCGGAAATGGGATGTGTGTAGTGCATGCAGCTGACTGAGCTCAGTTCCACACTCCATCCTTACCCGGGAGTGGAATATCACACCTCTGGGTTGAGGTGCAATACCCCTGTAGCAGCCGAATCCTCAGGGTCCTACATTCCCCCCTGGTAAATCACAGTACGTCCTCGGGCTGTAAGATATAAACAACATCCAAAACATACAATTTTTTTTTATAAACATAAACATAGAAAACATCATATATATATATATATCAGCAATAAACTTTTCATATAAAACTTTTCATTGGAAACATTCTTATCTTCTGGTACCTCCGGTCACGGTGCAACTTGTGACCGGGTAAAGTGCGACAGTCTCTCTTGAAGAAAAATGGTTTTCCCTATAAAACCGGTAGGGGGCGCTTTAGGAAGCGCAACTATATACAAGGAAATATGGCCGCTCTCAGTCCTCGGCCAGGTATTAGGAAAGGGATGACCGCTCTCAGTCCTCGGTCAGTGGGAATAGGGACACACGGGATTAACAGTTCACTCTTGGCTGGTCCCAACGGGGACTATATTAGCAGCAACGGTTCACTGTGCCCCGACGGGCAACTATATACAGCTTCTACTCTGCTGTACTCAACGACGACGTCCTCCTGCTCTTTCTTTGTGATTAACTTTAGCTTCAGACCCGTCCGGGTCCTCTTGCTCCTCCTCACACCGCAGCTCCTCCTCCGTCAGGCGATGCACATGGAGGGCGTAGGGTCCTTTGGCACACTTGTGCCGGGTGAAGGTGACCTCGTCCCCTAAATACAGGTCACGACCTCTGTGTCCCTCCGGTAGGTGGGACTCAACGTCTCTCCTGGTCACGAAGACGTCGCCTGGGGTGCGGTGATCTCTGATGAAGCCCCACCCGTGCTGCATATTAAACTTGATCACAGTCCCGGTGGAAGGGGGACCATGAGCTGCACGGGGACTCCTCCTGGCCCGGCTCTTCTGCTCCGCGCTCTTTATTTGGGCTTGTTGTTCCCGGACCCGCCTCTCTCTCCGCTCCCTCTCAAAGACCTCGAGCTGCTGCCGGCAGCACTCTGCACGCTCCGCTGCAGCTGCCCGGGTCTCCTGAGTGAACCCCATGAGATCTTCTCCGGTGGGGTCCCACTCAAACTGTGCCTCCTCTAGCGGGGGCGAGGTCCTTTTTACGGGCTTTGGAACCGGAATCAGGGGTTCGTCTAGGGGTCTCTCTTTCCGGAGTCGGGGATGGTGAAACTCCGGTGGCCATATAAAGGGCTGCCCATCCGGGCACGTATGTTGGGCGAACAGATCTTCTCCCAGATGCGGCACTCTTGGTTTTATGGGCGCGGTGGTGGTGGCGCCCGGGTTGCCCAGGCCTTGCGGCCAGGCCTGGGGCACCTGGAAAGTGAAGGGCACCGTAAGGACGGCGGCGCCCTGGGCTACTTGGCCCTGCGACCAGGCCGGTGGCTCCGCGGAGGTAGGGGGCGCTGTTGGTATTGCGGCGCCCGGGGGTACTAGGCCTTGCGACCAGGCTGGTGGTACTTCCTGCTTGGTCACGCTCGGGGTCGAAGCGTGTGACGTCACAGGGGTCGCGGCTGCGGCTTCCGGTTGAGGCCTAGTCTGTGGCGGTGACGTTGCGGTTACGGGCACGGCAGGGGGTACTTCGGGCTCTGCGACGGGGAGCTGGGGCAGGTACGCGGTTTCCCGGTTTGGGGTAGAGATGTCCCCTTTACCTGCCTCCTTTCGTTCGGCTCCCTTCTCGGCGCCGTCTCCGGCCTTCAGTCCTCCTGCGCCATCCTCAGAGGCGGTCTGTCTCCTCGTCTCGGGTGGCGTGCTCCGCTGACGAGTTCTTGTCTGCTGGGCCATCTCACGGCTCCACTCCGCCAACGTTTCTCGTTGCACCCGGGCCATCCTCCGTGCGAGGCCCTCCAGCGCAGTCTGTGCACACTCCCGATCTCGGGGGAGCTGTGCCAAGACCTCCACTAAGCCTAGTGGGGTCGTTGCTTCTAGCAGGCTCCTGACCAACGGGTCGGTGCTGCTCTGCTCTTCTCCCGTTGTCTCCAGCAGGCCTTCTGGAGTGGCGACCGGCAACAGGCTCCTGACCACTGGGTCGGTGCTGCCTGGAGTGGCGGCCCGCATCAGGCTCCTGACCACTGGGTCGGTGCTGCCTGGCTCTCCCTCCATCTCCGGGTAGGCTCTTTTTGGACTCTGCTCCAGGCTTCTTGTCTCCGGGTGCGCTCTCTCCAGACTGCTCCAGGCGACACCCATCTTTGCTCTCTTGTTCTCAGTCCTCCCACTTCGAGGGCGGTCCCGGGGCCACTTGGTGATTGTCAGCTCCAGGGGCAGTTCTTTCACGCTAACAGACACCTCTAGCATCACAGTCTCTGTTGGTGGGGGCGGTTTCCACTTTTGGCGCCATTTTCGGTCCTGGCCCACGATGGGAGGTGGCCTCTTGCCACCCTCTGGCACGCCCATAATGGCGTCCGCTCTTCCAAGGCGGGAAACCTTTGGAAATGGCGGGAATCGTCTCCCAGTGGCGGGAAACTCTGCAGATGACGGGAAAAAGCTGTTAATGGCGGACAACCGTCGGGAATCGATCTGTGATGGAGTCCGATGGCGGGGACCCTCCGGAACCGGCAGGAGACTTCTTTTTGAGGTAAACTTGTTCTTTTCTTCAGGCACGCAGTACCCGGGTGTTGCGGGCACGTGATCCTGCCGACTACGCCAAAGTTGACGCGCCCCCTGGGCCATATTCTTTAGGGGAATACCCGGAGCCGGATCAGATGGGGGTTGTAGTCTCCGAGTGGCTGTGACCCGGTCCGTGCCCAGGGTGTCAAGCTCAGTGTGTGGCAGTCCTTACTGATGTTACTAAAGTTCTTTATGTCGACTACGCCACCCATTGAATTGCGGTCACTACGGCCGCCGCTGCAGCAGGGTCCGCTGAGGCTGATGGTGTTTGTGCAGCTTAGGTGGTATAACCCCCAACGGGAGGGGTATAGCCTCAGGGGGTCAGGTGCAGAGGATGGTGGTTGTGGAAGTGCAGGGATGATGGTAATGAGAGTCAGAGTCGGGTTGTGCAGTTCAGGGTTCTTTACTTACTGCAGATGTTCCGGTCACTCCGGCCTTGAGTGACCACCCGAGCCGTGCTGCGTCCACCAGGTCCTGGACTCGGCCAACCCCCAAGTAGTTCTGGAGCGTGGTTCTGAGCTCCCTTTCTGTCCTGTCCTCGTCTCTGGCCTTCCCCACCAGGGATCCACCTATGTCCGGCTCCCTCGGGCCTCTTGTTGGCGAACCCTTGCCTCTGGGTTCCCTGACCCTATGCGTGGTCTGCCTTCTGGGTGGATATGGTGGGTGGCCGTGGCAGATGCTGCCCACGGCCTCCGGTCTCTGGCTGAGGTATGTTGTAGCCCCCACCAGTTTGGGATCCGGTACCCTGTTGCCAACTCTTCACCCTGTGATTGTATTTGGGGTCTCAGAGTTCCTTCTTTCTCCCCCTCTGGGTCTTTCTTTCTCTCCTCTCTCACTCTGGGCCTGGGGCTGCTCTGCTCTTCTGCTCTCTTCCTCTGGCTTCTCCGCAAAGACTGGCTGACTGACTGACTTCTCACAGACTGACTGTGGCTGACTGACCCTGATCTTAGATGGTGCCCACCTTATATACTCCCTCTATGTGTGAGCTCAGGTGACCAGCACCCAATGAGCTCCTAGCTTTACCCAGGCTGCTCCCCCTATCTGCCCCTACACTACTGGGATGTACCACCCCCCTCCCACTCCAGCCAGGAACAGACTCGGTCGTACCTGCACATTTCTAAGTGGGAGTACCGTTGGTCTGTTCCTCGGAAATGGGATGTGTGTAGTGCATGCAGCTGACTGAGCTCAGTTCCACACTCCATCCTTACCCGGGAGTGGAATATCACACCTCTGGGTTGAGGTGCAATACCCCTGTAGCAGCCGAATCCTCAGGGTGCTACACATGTATTAGTCCATATTAAGGTAAAAATTACAAGTAAGTCATGAATGACAAAAAATGAAAAAAAGGGAGAGGGAGGAGGGGGAAAAAACAACCTTACGCGTTTCGAACAAACATGTCCTTACCTATGATTAAGTGATTAAGAACATGTTGGTCCAAAACACATAAGGTTGTTGTTTTCACAGAGCCTCCTAATAAGATTGTTGGCATTGATGTTATTAGCTGGCACCAAAGATTTTTGCGTTTGATCCATAGCCTTTCTTGTGTATTACTATCCAGGAATCAAGGATCTTTTTAACCTAATACTCAAGGCTTCCTCTAACCAACACAAATGGAATGAATGATTAACAGGGTGGACAGGTGAACAAGTATGTCTTGAACAGGGATTTATGGAAGATTTTGGGTATACAAAAAGATGAAGGAAATATTAAACGTAAGGCTACAGGGTTGACAATCTAAATGATTTCATATGAACCAATTAATATGGGCCCTAGTTTAGCAGAAGGAACATTAAATTGTATATTTTTAGTGGATAACTACACCTTGTCCCCATCCTGAAAACCTGGCCCATCAGTGCATCTTCTATTTGCCCAGTGCCTTTCTCAGGTTTTCTCTGATATTAGACCAAGTAAGCCTTAATTTGTCTACGGATTTGCTGGCCTCAGGAGTATCAAATTTGGAGGCCAAAGAGGAATCAAAGTGAGGGTGATAGCCAAGATTGCAGAAGAATGGAGAATTCTTAATGTATTCTTGATGCATATTTTTCATGGCAAATTCAACCAAAGGCACATTTTCTACTCAGACAGACTGATGGTCAGAAGCATAACAGAGAAGAAATTTGTCGAGTGCCTGATTGGCACATTCAGACTGACTAGTGGTCTCTGGGTGTTAAGCAGCTGAAACGGAAAATTCTACATTGCTCTGTTTTAGTGTGCAAAATAGTAAAATATAAAAATACTACAGTATATAACCCTGGTGTCGCTGTTATCGTACTATCCTGAACCATGAAGTTGTCTAATCAATTTAACTCCATGGTCAACGCACAATATGGTATAGAAACAGAATTACGACAATTCCTGGACTACTGTTTATTTGTTCAATACATGTCCCAAAAATCGGAATAAAAAGGGATTCAAATATGTTATGCAGCTTCAATTCATCCCGCTTCAAACTTCAACTTATCCCAACTTTGTCAATGGAAATTTAGATGATTTTCACAATACTAGTAGCTGAAAAGTGCAGGAAAAGTAACAGAGCTCCCAAAAACCAATCCCATATAATCCATGCTCCAAAAGAAAAATAATCCCCATTTTGAGCCCTGCAGTGTGCCTAAACCACTATTAAAGGGTTGGTCGGGGCTTTCTGTATAATTTATGTTTGAACCTAGACCGCAGAATGCTGATTCTGGAGGAGCTAGTCACACCCCAACTAGTATTTTCCTTTCTAGAGTCTGGTCATAATATCACAACTGACCTTATGCCCAGTCTCCAGCAGGCCCCCCCCGCCATCTCTGCTTCTACTGCGCATGCACTGGAAGCGATTGCGCAAGTGCTGGAATCAGTAAGCCGATTTCTCCTGCTGCAGATGTCTCTCCTGTCAGCTGATTAGACTGAGCAGTCCAATCAACTGTTTCAGTGCAGGAAGAGGCCCTGCTGTCTCTCTGTCCTGGTATGTTATGACTCAGTCCTGGAATACCACTCACTCTCTTTCTTCTGTCCAGCATCTTCATCACTCCTTAGCTCCTTCTCCTTAGGGTGTAGGGCCGGCATCTCTCTGCTCATACTTAAAAATAATTGAATAAACAATTATTTTCTTCTCTTGACATGATCTCCCTGGAATCAAACCCACAGCCTCCAACCACAATCCTCCATTATTGCCTGCACTAGCTAAAGCTATGAGCCACACAGGCTGCATTGACAATTATGGGTGAATTTGGTGTACTTGAAGCTACAGTGTAGGCTCCGAGCCCACAGGCAGATTATAATGGTAGATAGAGCTACTGTACATCTGTACATAGAAATACACTCCTATGTCCCTGTATTCTAGAGGTGAAGAAAACATCAGATTTTTTTTTCCTATAGAAGTTATTAAAAATAATTATAAACATGTAATGTTCTTCTCTTGTGATCTCCCCAGGAATAAAACCCACAACCTCTATCCTTGGAGGCAGCAGCTAAAGCTATGAACCACAGCTTTCACTGACAAACATAAAATAATTTTGTAATCATGAAGCTGCATTGCGTATATTGTATATTTATACATAGAGATACATTGTATATAGCAGTGTATTTCTATGTCCCTGTATTTTAAAAGGAAAATAAAATAACTTTTTTTTTCTATAAAATTACTAAAACAATAATAATGAAAACCAATTACAAAATTTTTCTCTTCTTTTAAAGTGGTCTCCCTGCGACCTCTATCATTGAAGGCAGCTGCTAAAGGTAGGAGCCACAGTGTAACATACCTGGCGGCGTCCTTGCATAGTGGTCCATCTCCCACTGTGCAAGAGCGCGCACTTGATCTCCTGTCCAGAATGTCTCTCTGGCTTCCCTCCATGCTGTCTGTTTGTGTCTGTTTCTGCTGCTTAAGGGTGGCGCCCGATCACTTCCTGCTTTTTGTACCTGCTGTGGGTCACACCCCTTGTGCGTCCTCAGCCTATTGCTGTCTGTCACCTGGTATATAGCTCAGCTGCTCCCATCTATTCCTGCCTGAGCATAGTGTTTCATTCAGTGTGTGCTTGCACTCTGAAGGTGCCAGGTCCCGTCCCGTTCTGTGTTCTCTTGTCTGCCTATCCTGGAGGCTGTATTTCCAGGCCTGTCTGAACACGCTCCTAGCCTGTTCCTCCTGCCTTCTAGGGGCCGATTACCTAGACCCGTTCCTGTATCTTGTCTGACCTGTCTGAACACGCTCCTAGCCTGTTCCTCCTGCCTTCTAGGGGCCGATTACCTAGACCTGCTCCTGTATCTTGTCTGTCCTGTCTGAACACGCACCTTGCCTGTTCGTCCTGCCTCTCTGGGGGCCGTATTCCCAGACCCGCTCCTGTATTCCGCTGCAGTGTCGGTCTCCTCCGTACACTCAGTTCCAGTCTGAACTCTCTCCTATCCTTTACCTGTTTTGCCTCTATGTCCGTTCCCTTCCTTTTTCTGCAGAGTCTGAACTCGTACCTAACTCCTGCTTGTTGTCTCTGTACTCCCGTTTGTGAGTTTGTGGTCCACTCGCTACTTCTCTGCTAGTACCCTGTGGGTGTCTGGCTCTGCCTTTCCCTTCCTGTCTGTTCCGTGTGAACAGAGCCCTGTCCCCCCTACTCAGCCTAGCCTGCTCTGACTCCTTTGCTCACCGCTCCGGTGGTTCTAGCCTGCCCTGCTTCTGCCCACTGCTCCGGCAGTCCTGTCCTGCCCTGCTTCTGCCCACTGCTCCGGCAGTCCTGTCCTGCCCTGCTTCTGCCCGCTGCTCCGGCAGTCCTGTCCTGCCCTGCTTCTGCCCGCTGCTCCGGCAGTCCTGTCCTGCCCTGCTTCTGCCCGCTGCTCCGGCAGTCCTGTCCTGCCCTGCTTCTGCCCGCTGCTCCGGCAGTCCTGTCCTGCCCTGCTTCTGCCCGCTGCTCCGGCAGTCCTGTCCTGCCCTGCTTCTGCCTGCTGCTCCGGCAGTCCTGTCCTGCCCTGCTTGTGCTCGCTGCTCCTGCAGCCCCGTCCTGCTCTGTTCTTGCCCACCGCTTCGGGCGTTCCCTCTCTGCTGTGGTTGTCTACCGCATCTGCGGTTCTGTGACCCAGTCTGTACTGGGTCTTAACCTTTCTGTGCTCCAGCCCGTCCTTTCGGCCAGTACCTCCCTGCCTGCATACTCGCCTGTATCCACCCATCTGCATACCTGCCGTGTTTGCTTATATCCACCAGTCTGCGCCAGCCTAACCAGCCTGATCCAGTAATCCCTGTGTGGGTCAACCCCCGTGTCCGGAGTTTGACCTGGAGTAGCACCTGGTCCCTCTGCCCGGTTTCTCCCTGGTGCACTGGCGTCGTATGCCGTCGTGCCATCTTGGTCGGATCGGCCAGATACTTAGTCACGCCCCTCCAGGCACTCTCCGGTTCATGGTCCAGTGGAATCACTACAATCACACGCACACGCCGCTCAGCCCGGGCGTGTGCATAACAGCATGCTCAGGCCATGGTTCCCGTTGAGCCCCACGGCCTTCGCTCTCTGAGAAGTTTTCCAGCGAATACATGCATTATAATAAATAAATAAATATTTTTTTTTTCCTTTAGCTGAGTTCCAGGCGAATTACGCACCCGTCCAGATGGATCTATCTGCTCTCGTTCCCGCGGATCCGCTACGTTATTATGGGGATCCTAGACAAAGTCGTGCATTTGTGGAGCAATGCATGCTACACTTCAAGTTCTACCCTCTATGTTTTCCCACCGATCGGGTTAAGGTGGCATTCATTATGTCTTACCTGGCGGGTGATGCCTTGGAATGGATCAACCCCCTATATGAAACACAGGATCCGATCCTCCTGGACCTAATGGCCTTCCTGGTGGCCTTTCTAATGGTCTTCAATGATCCTAACCCGGAGGCTCCTGCTGAAGCTTCACTTCCCAATATCCCGGAGCAGCCCCAATGGGTAATGTGTGTGGGTAGCGCAATAGTCCTCCAGCCCAATGAGACTACTGCCCACCCAGAATCCTCACAGGGTGACTACGCTTTCCGGAATACTTCTCCCAACCTCAAGAGGCAGTCCAGACGTGCTAGACGTAGAGGCAAGCCGTCACGCCAGGGTCTGTCCTCCCTGAGACCTCCTGACCCCAACCTTGAAGTCCCTACTGAAGCTTCATCTCCCTGTATCCCGGAGAAGCCCCAACGGGTAATGTGCGTGGGTAGTGCACCAGTTCTCCTGCCCGAAGAGACTTCTGCCCATCCAGACTCCACACAGGAGAACTTCCTGCACCCGGCATCAGATGCTTCACCCACTTTAACCGGTGTGCATGTCCAAGGATGCTCCAAAGCTGTGGTTACCTCAGAGTCTGTGCACCTCTACTACCTGGCGGAGGACCCCCTGTTGCCTCCTGAATCCTCCGGGATACCACTCGATGACAAATGGAGAGAGAATTCTCTACACCCGGTACTCGATACTTTGTCCGCTTCGTCCTGTGAGCCTGACAATGGGTACCCCAAAGTGGTAGTTACCCCCGAGTCTCTACACCCCTCCGACCAGGCGGAGGACCTCCAGTTGTCTCCTGAACCCTTCGGGGTGCTACCTGGTAGCGAAAGGACAGAGACTCTCCTATACTCTGTACCTGATACCTCGCTCGCTTCGTCCAGTGAGTCCAACCTAGTGTACTCCGAAGCAGAGGTTACTCCCGAGTCTCTACACCCCTCCGACCAGGCGGAGGACCTCCAGTTGTCTCCTGAACCCTTCGGGGTGCTACCTGGTAGCGAAAGGACAGAGACTCTCCTATACTCTGTACCTGATACCTCGCTCGCTTCGTCCAGTGAGTCCAACCTAGTGTACTCTGAAGCAGTGGTTACTCCCGAGTCTCTACACTCCTCTGACCAGGCGGAGGACCTCCAGTTGTCTCCAGAACCCTTCGGGGTGCCACCTGGTGGTAAATGGACAGAGACTTTCCTATATCCTGGATCTGATACCTCGCTTGCTTCGTCCAGTGAGTCCGACCTAGTGTACTCTGAAGCAGAGGTTACCCGTGAGTCTCTACACCCCTCTGACCAGGCGGAGGACCGCCAGTTGTCTCCAGAACCCTTCGGGGTGCCACCTGGTGGAGAATGGACAGAGACTTTCCTATACTCGGTACCCGATACCTCGCCTGCTTCGTCCAGTGAGTCCGACCTAGTGTACTCTGAAGCAGATGTTTTCTCTGAGCCTCTGCACTCTTCTGACCCGGCGGAGGACCTCCAGTTGTTTCCTGAATCCTCCGGGGTACCACCAGAAAACAAAGAGACAGTGACTTTTCCTCATTATGTACCTGATAACCCGTCTATTTCTTCCTGTGAGCTTGACAAGATGTACCTCGAAGCAGAGATTACCCCCAAGTCTCTGTCCCCCTCCAACCCGGTGGAGGACTTCCAGTTGTCTCCTGTACCCTCTGGGGTGCCACCTGAAAATATGTGGAGAGAGACTTCCTTGTGTGCTGTTCCTGGTACTCCACCCGTTTCGTCTGTTGCTAAGGGTGGCTGGATGGGAGGTAGCATCCTAGCTACCCAGAGGAGACCAGTTTTTCCGGTGGACAGGGGAAGTGATCTCTTCGAAGTGAAGAATTGGCCCTCGAATTCCCTGCGGAAGATTCTGGCAGGCCTGAAGAAGAGGGGGCGTAAGGGGGGGGGGTGTTATGTTCTGCTACCAGAGCTAAGGAAAGAGAGGAGATCTGTCCCTACGATAGAACTCAGCTGAATCCCTACGATGTAACAGGGAACCAGATCCTGCGATCAGACCTGCTAAAGTCCTAAGCTAGTCTGTACGAAGACCTATAGATGTGGGGGAGGAATCCCTACAAGTACTAAGGACTGGGAGGAATATGGGACACCTCCTAACAGAAATAGTAGCAGACAGACGAACAAACAAAATATATAGAACATAGAGGTCAGTAAACCAAGCAAACTAACAGAGCAAGACACAGAGCACAGGCTAGCTAGAAAGTAGATATACAATGAAGTCCAGCAAAGCCAGAAGGGCGGAGCAGGATTAAATAGGCCAACAAGGTCATGTGACCAGCAAAGGAAAAAAAACCTAACAGCAAGGTTCTAACAGGGGGTACTGTAACATACCTGGCGGCGTCCTTGCATAGTGGTCCATCTCCCACTGTGCAAGAGCGCGCACTTGATCTCCTGTCCAGAATGTCTCTCTGGCTTCCCTCCATGCTGTCTGTTTGTGTCTGTTTCTGCTGCTTAAGGGTGGCGCCCGATCACTTCCTGCTTTTTGTACCTGCTGTGGGTCACACCCCTTGTGCGTCCTCAGCCTATTGCTGTCTGTCACCTGGTATATAGCTCAGCTGCTCCCATCTATTCCTGCCTGAGCATAGTGTTTCATTCAGTGTGTGCTTGCACTCTGAAGGTGCCAGGTCCCGTCCCGTTCTGTGTTCTCTTGTCTGCCTATCCTGGAGGCTGTATTTCCAGGCCTGTCTGAACACGCTCCTAGCCTGTTCCTCCTGCCTTCTAGGGGCCGATTACCTAGACCCGTTCCTGTATCTTGTCTGACCTGTCTGAACACGCTCCTAGCCTGTTCCTCCTGCCTTCTAGGGGCCGATTACCTAGACCTGCTCCTGTATCTTGTCTGTCCTGTCTGAACACGCACCTTGCCTGTTCGTCCTGCCTCTCTGGGGGCCGTATTCCCAGACCCGCTCCTGTATTCCGCTGCAGTGTCGGTCTCCTCCGTACACTCAGTTCCAGTCTGAACTCTCTCCTATCCTTTACCTGTTTTGCCTCTATGTCCGTTCCCTTCCTTTTTCTGCAGAGTCTGAACTCGTACCTAACTCCTGCTTGTTGTCTCTGTACTCCCGTTTGTGAGTTTGTGGTCCACTCGCTACTTCTCTGCTAGTACCCTGTGGGTGTCTGGCTCTGCCTTTCCCTTCCTGTCTGTTCCGTGTGAACAGAGCCCTGTCCCCCCTACTCAGCCTAGCCTGCTCTGACTCCTTTGCTCACCGCTCCGGTGGTTCTAGCCTGCCCTGCTTCTGCCCACTGCTCTGGCAGTCCTGTCCTGCCCTGCTTCTGCCCGCTGCTCCGGCAGTCCTGTCCTGCCCTGCTTCTGCCCGCTGCTCCGGCAGTCCTGTCCTGCCCTGCTTCTGCCCGCTGCTCCGGCAGTCCTGTCCTGCCCTGCTTCTGCCCGCTGCTCCGGCAGTCCTGTCCTGCCCTGCTTCTGCCCGCTGCTCCGGCAGTCCTGTCCTGCCCTGCTTCTGCCCGCTGCTCCGGCAGTCCTGTCCTGCCCTGCTTCTGCCCGCTGCTCCGGCAGTCCTGTCCTGCCCTGCTTCTGCCCGCTGCTCCGGCAGTCCTGTCCTGCCCTGCTTCTGCCCGCTGCTCCGGCAGTCCTGTCCTGCCCTGCTTCTGCCCGCTGCTCCGGCAGTCCTGTCCTGCCCTGCTTCTGCCCGCTGCTCCGGCAGTCCTGTCCTGCCCTGCTTGTGCTCGCTGCTCCTGCAGCCCCGTCCTGCTCTGTTCTTGCCCACCGCTTCGGGCGTTCCCTCTCTGCTGTGGTTGTCTACCGCATCTGCGGTTCTGTGACCCAGTCTGTACTGGGTCTTAACCTTTCTGTGCTCCAGCCCGTCCTTTCGGCCAGTACCTCCTTGCCTGCATACTCGCCTGTATCCACCCATCTGCATACCTGCCGTGTTTGCTTATATCCACCAGTCTGCGCCAGCCTAACCAGCCTGATCCAGTAATCCCTGTGTGGGTCAACCCCCGTGTCCGGAGTTTGACCTGGAGTAGCACCTGGTCCCTCTGCCCGGTTTCTCCCTGGTGCACTGGCGTCGTATGCCGTCGTGCCATCTTGGTCGGATCGGCCAGATACTTAGTCACGCCCCTCCAGGCACTCTCCGGTTCATGGTCCAGTGGAATCACTACAATCACACGCACACGCCGCTCAGCCCGGGCGTGTGCATAACACACAGCTTCCACTGACAAATAGAAGAAAATTCTGTAATCTTGTAATCATTACAGGCTCTGATCCCATAACAGATGATACTGGTAAATAGAGATATATCTGTACATAGTAGTGTATCTCTATGTCCCTGTATTTTAGAGGGAAAATAAAATAAAGATTTTTTTTCTATAAAATTACTAAAAAACAATTAAAAATTTCAATAATGTAATTTTACTACGCTTTTTTTAAAGTAAAAAACATCACAATTTATGGTGATCCGTAAATAGTGTAAAAAAATGGCGTGATTTAATTTTTTCTCTATTAAATCCATAAAAAATGAAATAAAAATGTAACACTGAGGCTGTATTCACGTGTAATGTAAATGTTATGTTTCTTCTGCTGCTTTTTTTCTGCACTTGTTCTGTAGGTGTCCGCATTACACGATGCAATAAAGATCTTCTCTGATAATTGTGTGTTTGCTTTGTTTCTTTTATGCAACTCCCCCTTATTTGATGCATTTTTGGTGCAGATGTGAAGCAGTATTTTTAATACAACAGAAAAGCTTTAATTTTGCAATTAAAAATGCAATGATGTTATTTTTTACTTGTGTTTTTTTCAAGCTTCACAAAGAAGCAGTACAACAGCATCTTTAGATTGTGACAAAGTCACTGGCAAAGTACTGGAGGAGAGATATGTAGCACAGAGATTGTTTGCTCCAGTAATTAAACATAGGGGAAAGGTTCCAGCACACAAAGGAATAAGTGGAATAAGGTGTTAATCAGCCATTTTTAGTGCTAGGGTGATTAAACACCCGTAGAGAGGAAGGAAGTCAGAGGATAAAATCCAAGCCTTTTAGAGCATTTGTGTGTGGGGCGGGCATGGACGTCGAAGCTCTGAGCTGTTTTGTCATGTGAAGGAAAGACAAACCTTGGGTTGTTTGTTCCAGAAGCGGGCGATTACCCGTAGCAACAAGGACTGTGCCATACGTTATGTTTTGTTTTTCCTGTTAGGCTGGGAAGGCCGTGTTTGTTTTTGCTAACATCGCTGTGGTTTTTTCAGCTCTTTTAATAAACCTAGCAGAAGATTTAAAGAGACAGTGTTCCTGTGTACCTCTCTGTGCAACCAAGTGAACCAATCTACTACAAGATGCATCGAGGGCAGAAGTTTTCATGACATCACATCTGTAGCGTCGGCGTCCCTGCCTCCTGCTAGGCAGGGACGCTGTTCCCCTCACCTCTCTGCTCCGTGCCCGGCGGCTTCCTCCCACTCTGCCTGCAGCGCCCGCTCTCCCCCGGTCACTGTGCTTAGGGCGCGCGCGCGCGCTCCCCCTCTCTTAAAGGGGCCGCGCGCGTCGCCCTAAGGAGTCCCCGGCCAATGGCTGGAGGATCCCTCCATATATAAGGCACCTCCTCCAAAATGGAGGTGCCCGAGCAATGTTGTTGCACTGTTCACTACTCTGCTTCAGCCCTCAGGTCCCGTTGCCAGTTACCTGCCAGTTACCTGCCAGTCTCCTGCCAGTTTGCTGCCTGATTCCTGCCTGTCATCCGCTTTCCTGCTTGCTAGCCTGAGGTCCGACGGTCTGCCTTCCGACACCTGTCAGTCTGTCTATGGACCAGCTTGCCCGCTCACCTGGGAGCGCTCACCTGCTACCTGCCTGATAGCCTACCTAGAGGCTCCGCCGTCACGTGCTGTGACCACCTGCCAGTCCAGAGACTCTTGCCCGCTCACCTGGGAGCGCTCACCTGCTACCTGCCTGTTAGCCTACCAAGAGGCTCCGCCGTCACGTGCTGTGACCACCTGCCAGTCCAGAGACTCTTGCCCGCTCACCTGGGAGCACTCATCTGCTACCTGCCTGTTAGCCTACCTAGAGGCTCCGCCGTCACGTGCTGTGACCACCTGCCAGTCCAGAGACTCTTGCCCGCTCACCTGGTAGCGCTCATCTGCTACCTGCCTGTTAGCCTACCTGGAGGCTCAGCCGTCACAGGTCGTACCTGCCCGTTTACCCAGAGACTGCCCCGGTCACTTGCCGTGACCTCCTGCCCGTTTACCCAGAGACTGTCCCGGTCACTTGCTGTGACCTCCTGCCCGTTTACCCAGAGACTGTCCCGGTCACTTGCTGTGACCTCCTGCCCGTTTACCCAGAGACTGTCCCGGTCACTCGCCGTGACCTCCTGCCCGTTTGCCCAGAGACTGTCCCGGTCACCTGCTGTGACCGCCTGCCTGTCTTCCCTGGTCGCCACCCGCTTCCTTACAAGGACTGCCCCCTTGTATAAGTTGCTCAGAGGTTCCGCCTCCCAGACCCGTTACAACATCTACTTTGCTAGAACATTTAGACTGTGTTCACATGTAGAGTAAATGCTGCGTTTTTTCTTTTGTTTTTGTTTTTTGCACAGAAATTCTTCTGCGTTTAACTGTCTAAGAAAAAATAGACACATTGAGTTGGGGTTTGAGTTGGCATACTTGCAGCATATAAACAACTGTTCAAATTGGCCATAAAACAGACAAAACCTACAAGAAACAAAATGAGTATAAACCTTGCTGTAACTAAATAAGTAGAAAGCAAAAGTGCATTTAAATAACTTAGGGTTCTTAGTAACACTGTTTTTGATGAAAAATAGCATAAAAGCCATCCCACCAATAGCAAGGTGACCCTATTCGGGACGGTCCTACACTGTCTAATATTAAAAACCTGTACTATTTTTGATCAAAAATGCACTTTTGCTTTTTACTTATTTAGTTACAGCAGGGTTTATACTCATTTTGTTTCTTGTAGGCTTTGTTTAACTATCTAAGCAAAGTAGATGTGATTTCATGAAAACTGTGTCCTCTGTGCGTCTAAGATGCTGCTGAACTAGGCAATTTTGGTACTTATTTTGTCTAGAGATTTTCATGTGGAGACTAAAAAAATTGCATGTAAAAACTTTTTTAAAGTGCCGAATCAAAGCTTTTCTGTACTATAAAAACATTTAAAAATGCTGCTTCAAAACTGCACCAAAAAGCATCGAATAAAGGGGAAAATGCAACAATCAGAGAAGATTGTTATTGCGTAGTTTGGTGTGTATACCTGCAGAATACAAAAAAACACAGTATTTATGCCACCAGCCAGCTCATCATTAGAGCCAGCTGTCAGTCAGTGCCGGGGGTGTGGTTACAGCCATCGCACTTTAGACATAAAGTGGTAACTGAAACCGTGCCGGCACCATCCCTATGACTGGAAGCCAAAAGCTTCCGGGAACAGCAAAGTTCATTTCCTCTAGGCAGAGGTGCTCTCAGTGCAGGAACCGCACAGTGTTGGAACGCCATTAATCCGGAGATTAACCCCATATCTTCATGTTAATAGCATTATTTTACATGACAGGTTCCCTTTAAGCTCTTAAATGTCTGCAGAATTCTTTCCCAATAGCTGATTGCAGCTCTTTCAAAAGATTTTCAATTGGATTAAAATCAGGACTAGAGATGAGCTGTTCAATGCACGGAGGATCGAATTTGAGTCGAATTTCCTGAATTCGAACAATCTGTTATTCAATTTATGAGGATCAGTAGAAAAAATGCCTGGCGCCATTTCACACATGCTGCTCATTCAGTGAGCAGGCTAATGGTATCTGGCGAGGCATTGCGAATGTTAGAACCTTGCTCTTAGGTTTTTTCCTTTGCTGGTCACATGACCTTGTTGGCCTATTTAATCCTGCTCCGCCCTTCTGGCTTTGCTGGACTTCATTGTATAACTACTTTCTAGCTAGCCTGTGCTCTGTATCTAACTCTGTTAGTTTGCTTGGTCTACGGACCTCTATGTTCTATATATTTTGTTTGTTCGTCTGTCTGCTACTATTTCTGTTAGGAGGTGTCCCATTTTCCTCCCAGTCCTTAGTACTTGTAGGGATTCCTTCCCCACATCTATAGGTCTCCGTACAGACTAGCTTAGGACTTTAGCAGGTCTGATCGCAGGATCAGGTTCCCTGTTACATCGTGGGGATTCAGCTGAGTTCTATCGTAGGGACAGATCTCCTCTCTTTCCTTAGCTCTGGTAGCAGAACATAACAGCGAGCTTCCCCATAATGCCCTGCAGCAATCTGATCACATGGTGTAGCACAGCCAATCACGAGGGCTATCAAAAGCAATATAAATGTAGGAACCCCATTTTATGCTTGTACTATGTAGGGATAAGAGCTCAGAGCAAAAAGCATACAGATAGAAAAAAAAAAAAACTAATGTGATTGTGGTGTACTCCATCAGTGCTGATGTACCAGATTGAAAATGGGTGTTATACTTGTGCAGTTCCCCCTGAAATAATTGCTGATGTTTGTTTTGCATATATTAGGAAAAGAGTTCTGTATTTCTTATCTGCTAAATGTATTATCGCTAAGTTGTCATCTCCTGGCCAGTATTTGTTCACCGTTCACTCTCGTTTGTTCCAATTAAGTTGGTTCAAACTGGGCATAACTTCGCATGGCAGTTGGTGGGTCTCTTGCTTTTGGCAGCCATTTTATAGCTAGAGCTGCTGTGAGACAGGAACCACTTATTGGGCTATTGAAGTCATCAATTTCTGACCAGCAGCAACCGACGTCAGCGGCTTCAGAGAAAGCGACAGTATTCTACCATCAAATATTATTTCTGTATACAGTTTTCAATAAACCAAGTCTTGAATTACACCTCGCAGTGGTTCTACATTCAAGTCTATGGACGCTGAGTCTGTGCTGGTCCTGTCTGCTCCGCATTTTGGATACGGAGGTAAAGAAAACAAAATCTCACAGCATCTTACCTATCAGCTACACCTCCAATCGCCTTATGTGGAGACAGAGCAGTCAGAAATTGGCTTAAAGGGGTTGTCCACTACGTTATATGATCCCCCAATGTATTCCCCCAGGGCCCATAAGTGTTTCTCTAAATACCTTGTAGTGTCTTTTCTGCCTGTGAGCGGCGCTATCACTGGCCGCTCACAGGCATCACGTGACCTGCAGCTGCAGCCGGCTCTGACATCCGCTGACGTCATGACAAGTCCAGGCTGCAGTAGGGGGTACTCACTTCCACGTTCCACTGGTGGCTGCTGGGTTGTGGGCAGGCTTACCCCGCACGTCACACCCAGCATCCACCGAACGCTCTCCCTCTCCTCATTCACTTTGAAAACGTGCGGTGGATGCTGGGTGTGACGCACGGGGTAACCCTGCCCACAGCCCAGCATCCACCGCGGGGAGCGCGTCACTGATGTCAAGCCTCACTTGACGTGACATCAGTGACGGGTCACGTGATGCCTCTGATCGGCCAGCGATAGCGCCACTCAGAGGCAGAAAAGGTACCGCAAGGTATTTACAAAAACACTTCTGGGCCCTGTGGTGATACATTGGGGGGTTCATATAAAGTAGTGGACAACTTCTTTAAGAGTCCAGTCATCGCGTCTGCCTTATGCCTGTACACCAGAGCACAGCTGCATCTCACACAGGAATCTCCCTAGCAACAGGCAAGTCAGAAGAGGTGCAGCTCGTCTCCATTAATCTACAAATGTCACCAAGCCGTTTTCACATTTAAATTAACCCTTTGCTTGCACAATTAAAAGAACAGTTTATGCTATGTGCAGTTTCACCTCAGATCACACCTTTTAAAGAGACATTCTGCGTATTTTACCTCAGACTGTTATAACAATTTTTCACATAGCAATGGTCACCCAGACTGGAAACCCCACAATTCACTAAAAATATTTTAGGAATCTTATTGGAGTGACCCATAAGAGCTGTGCTGTAATTTTCGCACCCAAAAAATCAAAATGGCCGAAAAACGTCCAGCACATTCTTCCGGCGCTGAGATACAGCAAGTGCAACCTGATTCTTAACATTATGAAGAGCAGAAAGCAGGAAGCAGAGCCCACACTTGCAGCAGACAAAATTGCACGACCAATGCGCTCTCTCAAACCGATTCTAAAAGTCATTGAAAATTACCATACCACAAAACACGAGTCGCCTCCCTCATGTCAGGTTTTCAACACTACAAAAGTGATGCAGCGAGTTTGCAAGATGCTATTAGATGGCTGAACACAACTCACAAAAGATACAAGACTGTCTGCAAGGTATGCGACCTTTCTAAAAGACTCTAATATCGATGAAGCCTTGTCAGAGTTAAGCAAAGCACAATCAATAGACAGAGAAAGAGATACATGGTGCAGGGTGTTAAGGATAAGGCAGAACCCATATCATTTATTTGCAAAAAAGCAGATCGCATAGATCAAATTCATCTAAACATTCTGCTTAGTCATACAGATCATCATGCTCAAATGTTCATTCCTGAGTGACAAAATACTAGAGGCCCACATAACCACAGAGGAATCCAGAATAAGACGTTCCTTCACAAAAAAGGAGGCAGATGCAGAAGCTGAAGCCAAGAAAGCAGAGGCAGACAGAGAAACCAAGAAAGCAGACGCAGAAGCCAAGGAAGCAGAGACAGATGCAGAAGCCAAGAAAGCAGAGGCAGATACAGAAGCCAAAAAAGCAGAGGCAGAAGCCAAGAAAGCAGAGGCAGAAGCAGAAGCCAAGAAAAGAGACGCAGATGCAGAAACCAAGAAAGGAGAGGCAGACGCAGAAGCCAAGAAAGCAGAGGCTCAGGGAAAAAAAGAGAGCAGAAGCAAAGGCTTAGATAAAGATTCTTCAAACAGAGATGGAAGAAGAAATCGCACTAGCCAAGGTAAAAGTACTTGAACAAACATTAAGGCACAGTCTTGATCCAGTTTTCCTACCACCACGGGAAGAAGACAACCCAGTTGATCGTACCAATGACTATGTGCTAATATAGTCATTTACAACGCCCCCATTTTCAGCACCGTTCAAGCTGACAATACTAAATCTTCCAAGTCAGCTCTACCTGCTGTGCCAGTGTCACCCACAGTACCTGCACAAACTCAAAACCAACACTCCGACGTACCCTCTCAAGGACAGATAATACAACAAGATGACCACAATGTGCTTTCTGGCCAGTTTCCACAGCTCAAGCAGCAGCCATCAGAACCTCCAGAGGCTAAACCACAGCTCAACCCTGAAGCAACATCAATCTACCTGGGAACATCTCATCCCTTCACGCCAAACTGCATATACGCCCAAGGGGAATCACAAGGTAAAACGGCAACAAGGAGTGAAAAATCAGACATGTCTGAGTTTGCCAGGTCCATGGTGAGCAGGGAGCTAATCAACACCAGTCTCACGAAATTTGACGACCGTACTGAGAACTGTAGAGCCTGGAAAGCAACGTTCAAAGCTGCCATTGCCAACCTCAACCTATCTGCGGAGTTGGAGCTCGATCTCATGATCAAATGGTTGGGCCCAGGCTCTACAAATCGTGTCAAGAGCTTTAGGACTGTCTATGTGGGACAATCACGAGCAGGTTTCGCTGCCACCTGGCAGAGACTTGAACGGACCTTTGGCAATGCTGATTTGCAATGCTGAAGCCGTTGAAAGGGCATTATTCAAAAGACTGAAGACTATTCCAAAGATCAATCTTAAGGAATTCCACAAGCTTCTGGACTTAAGTGATCTGCTCATGGAATTGGAACTCGCAAAAAAAGACCCTCGTCTGTCTGGACTGTGTTATCTGGACATTGCCCATGGAGTGAACCCTATCATCACAAAGCTGCCACACAGTTTGCAAGAGAAGTGGGCAGCGTGCGTCTCAAGATACAAAAGAGCACACAATGTCACTTTTCCTCAATTTATCCATTTCTGCAGGTTCATCGACGAACAGGCCCAGATGAGGAACGACCCCAGCCTCGATTTCCTGGAGTTTAACACTGCAGCTCCAGCAGCATCATCATCAAGGATGGGCGTGGTTTCGCATGGCAGTTGATGTGTCACTTGTTCTTGGCAGTTATTTTATCGCCAGGGCTGCTGTGAGACAAGAACCACTTATTGGGCTGCAGTGGTCGGCGCTCATAGCAAGTGAGCAAATCTTCTACATACAGGCGATCTGCTCATCGCCTGTATGTAGCAGAGCTGATCAGGTAATTGCGGCTCTCCCATGGAGACTATTGAAACATGGAAAAAGTAAAAAAAATGTTTTTAAAAATATAAAAAAAAATATATAAAAGTTTAAATCACCCCCCTTTTGCCCCATTCAAAATAAAACAATAAAAAAAACACACATACACATATTTGGTATCGCCGCGTTCAGAATCGCCCGATCTACCAATATAAAAAAAGAATTAAGCCGATCGGTAAACGGTGTAACGAGAAAAAAATTCTAAATGCCAGAATTACGTTTTTTTGGTCGCTGCAACATTGCAATAAAATGCAATAAGGGCAATCAAAACATCGTATCTACCCCAAAATGGTATCAATAAAAATGTCAGCCCGGCGCGCAAAAAATAAGCCCTCACCCGGCCCCAGATCCCCAAAAAATGGAGACCCTACGGGTCTCGGGAAATGGCGCCTTTTTTTAACATCTTTTTTACAAACTTTGGATTTTTTTTCACCATTTAAATAAATAAGAACCTATACATGTTTGGTGTCTACAAACTCATAATGACCTAGAGAATAATAATGGCTGGTCAGTTTTAACATTCAGTGAACGTGGTAAAAAAATAAAAAACAACAACTGTGGAATTGCACTTTTTTTGCAATTTCACTGCATTTTTTTCCAGTTTTCCAGTACATGATATGGTAAAACCAGTGAATTTGTTCAAAAGTACAACTCGTCCTGCAAAAAATAAGCAATATTGACCAAAAAATAAAAAAGTTACAGCTCTGGGAAGAAGGGGAGCAAAAAACGAAAACGCAAAAACAGAAAATGCTCTGGTCATGAAGGAGTTAAGGTATCTTATCTGGGTGGCAGCGGCAGTGTAGCAGGAGGCATGATCCCTTCCTCAGGAAGGTGGCAGAAGTGGGGCAATGCTGTGAGCCCTGGATGGGAGGATGGGGTGTCCCAGCATGCGATGCTGCAGGCCCGGTGTCGGCGATGAGGCAGAGTGGAGTGCATTGCTTTCTCGCCGATGGGCTTCAGCTGAGATCTCAATTTGTGCATGTGCCTCCTCCAGCGGCCACCTTACTGAAGCCATGGGCTTCAGGGAAATCTTAGATGCTACCATGACTGCAATTCTGCACACTCAGATCAGCACCATTTTTTGCGCCACTGGAAGGATGGCATTAATCCCCCCCACCTATCAATACAATGTAGGACAAAGGTCAAGATGATCTTGGGAAACACAACAGGATCCTTGCTTTGGATCTAGTAATGTCCATCGGCGTACCCGTCACATGATCGCGGGGCACCAATGGGTTGTCATGACAGCTAGGGACTGCAGAAGACTGCCGAGCCTGACATCACAATCAGGAAAAAAATTTCAAGTGCTTCAGCACTGCTATGTATAGCAAAAATCATGATCTCCTATGAACGCTGCTCACGGGTTGGCGTTCACAGGAGATCGTGATTTTTTCTATAAATAGGAGTGCTGAGGCACTTGACTTTTTTTCCTGTTTTCCAGTACACTATGTGGCAGAATGAATGGTGTCATTTAAATGTTCAACTCGTTCCGCAAAAAACAAGCCCTCACACAGCTGTATTACTGGAAAACTAAAAAAGTTGAGGCTCTTGGAATAAGGGGAGAGAAAAACGAAAATGAAAGCCAGAAAATCGTCTGGGGGGTGAAGGGGTTAAAACGGTCTATGTTTTTCTTCTAACCATTCTTGTGTACTTTCGGTCATTATTCTGCTGTAGTACCAATTTTCTTTGACTCTTGCACAACACCTCCAGTCTCTAAGGCAACAAGCAACTCTAGACCATTATGGATCCAACACCATTTTTCCCTATAGTTCGGGTGCACTTTTCCTTATAGGGTTTATTTCCCTTGGCTAGAAACATAACACTGGTATGCTTTAACAAAGAGCTCCAGTTTTGCTTTCACCTATCCATAGAACATTTTCCCAAAATTAATGTGGTCTGTCTATACAGCTTTTGGGTGAGTTTATTTTTTTATTTTACTCATTTGTATAGCACCATTAATTCCCCATCACTTTACAGATATTATCATCACTGTCCCCATTGGGGCTCACAATCTAAATTCCCTATCAGTATGTCTTTGGAGTGTGGGAGGAAACCCACGCAAACACAGGGAGAACATACGAACTCCTTGCAGATGTTGCCCTTGGTGGTATTTGAACCCAGGATCCCAGTGCTGCAAAGCTGCAGTGCTAACCACTGAGTCACCATGCTACCCAATTCAGATGCTTTTTTTCATGCCTCTTCTAAAGGAATCCATTTTGTGATTTTTGTGTAATCTTTGTGTGAAGTTTTCATTTAATGATGTCTTCATGCATCGGGCCAGGCCTATGGGCAGGATCTTTTCTTGGTGCTTTGGTCCCTTATTCATCCTCCTGTTTGAATGACAGGTCACTGATCCATCAGTAACCTTCCTCCTATTTTAAATATTGCGCCGGCACAATAATTGCTATTCAATTTACCAAAAATGTACTAAAAAAATGGGAAGAAATTTCCAAGTAGAGTAAAATTGTGGAAAAGAAAACTACAATTTCCCCCATTGTTTTTAATTTTTTTTTACTGTGTTCATTATGCAGTAAATATGACCTGACAGTATGATTCTGTGGGTCAGTATGATTACAGTGACACTAAATTTGTAAGTTATTTTACCCCATTCTGACGTGGTCAGTAATAGTACGTCCCAGTGCCCTGGGCCAATGGTACTAAGGATGTACTAATACGGACCGGCGATCGCGCCCACACACAGGTTGTGCGGGCGCGATTGTCACCGGGTGTCAACCACTCCCGCCATATTAACTCCTGAAATGCTGCGATTGAAGTCGATCGTAGAATTTCAGGAGCAGGGAGAGGAAAAACAGCCCCTCTTACCTTGGATCATTTCCATGGTGACCTAATGTCGTCATCTGGGTCACCAGCAAGTTACTTTGATCTTGTGCAGTGCAGGATCAAAGTAACTTGTGTCTGTAGGGCTGACAGGTTATTATGTATAGCAGTGATCCCTCACTGCTATAAATTATAACTGCGATCGGACTGAAGAAAGTGATAGTCCCATAGTAGGACTAAGTAAAATTTAAAAAAAAAGTAAAAAAAATGTAGTAAAACTATTTTAAAAAAATATACAGTACAGACCAAAAGTTTGGACACACCTTCTCATTTAAAGATTTCTCTGTATTTTCATGACTATGAAAATTGTACATTCACACTGAAGGCATCAAAACTATGAATTAACACATGTGGAATTATATACTTAACAAAAAATTGTGAAACAACTGAAAATATGTCTTATATTCTAGGTTCTTCAAAGTAGCCACCTTTTGCTTTGATGACTGCTTTGCACACTCTTGGCATTCTCTTGATGAACTTCAAGTGGTAGTCACTGGAAATGGTTTTCACTTCACAGGTGTGCCCTGTCAGGTTTAATAAGTGGGATTTCTTGCCTTATAAATGGGGTTGGGACCATCAGTTGTGTTGTGCAGAAGTCTGGTGGATACACAGCTGATAGTCCTACTGAATAGACTGTTAGAATTTGTATTATGGCAAGAAAAAAGCAGCTAAGTAAAGAAAAACGAGTGGCCATCATTACTTTAAGAAATGAAGGTCAGTCAGTGCGAAAAATTGGGAAAACTTTGAAAGTGTCCCCAAGTGCAGTTGCAAAAACCAACAAGCTCTACAAAGAAACTGGCTCACATGAGGACCGCCCCAGGAAAGGAAGACCAAGAGTCACCTCTGCTTCTGAGGATGTTTATCCGAGTCACCAGCCTCAGAAATCGTAGGTTAACAGCAGCTCAGATTAGAGACCAGGTCAATGCCACACAGAGTTCTAGCAGCAGACACATCTCTACAACAACTGTTAAGAGGAGACTTTGTGCAGCAGGCCTTCATGGTAAAATAGCTGCTAAGGACAGGCAACAAGCAGAAGAGACTTGTTTGTGCTAAAGAACACAAGGAATGGACATTAGACCAGTGGAAATCTGTGCTTTGGTCTGATGAGTCCAAATTTTAGCTCTTTGGTTCCAACCACCGTGTCTTTGTGCGACGCAGAAAATGTGAACGGATGGACTCTACATGCCTAGTTCCCACCGTGAAGTATGGAGGAGGAGGAGGTGTGATGGTGTGGGGGTGCTTTGCTGGTGACACTGTTAAGGAATTATTCAAAATTGAAGGCATACTGAACCAGCATGGCTACCACAGCATCTTGCAGCGGCATGCTATTCCATCTGGTTTGCGTTTAGTTGGACCATCATTTATTTTTCAACAGGACAATGACCCCAAACACACCTCCAGGCTGTGTAAGGGCTATTTGACCAAGAAGGAGAGTGATGGGGTGCTACGCCAGATGACCTGGCCTCCACAGTCACCAGACCTGAACCCAATCGAGATGGTTTGGGGTGAGCTGGACCGCAGAGTGAAGGCAAGAGGGCCAACAAGTGCTAAGCATCTCTGGGACATCTTTCAAGATTGTTGGAAGACCATTTCCGGTGACTACCTCTTGAAGCTCATCAGGAGAATGCCAAGAGTGTGCAAAGCAGTCATCAAAGAAAAAAGGTGGCTACTTTGAAGAACCTAGAATATAAGACATATTTTCAGTTGTTTCACACTTTTTTGTATATAATTTCACATGTGTTAATTCATAGTTTTCATGCCTTCAGTGTGAATGTACAATTTTCATAGTCATGAAAATACTGAAAAATATTTAAATGAGAAGATGTGTCCAAACTTTTGGTCTGTACTGTATATATATATATATATATATATATATATATATATATATATATATATATATATACTGTATATTGTGACAGGGTCACTGGTATGATATATGAGGGGAGGTATGTGTCACGCAGATTGCTAGCCTGTGTGAAATGAAACCAATAAACTTTCTGCCAGCATGTTATGTACTGGGGGTTAACTCTTCTAAAGGGTGTGGGTTTATGGGAATGACAAAGAGATGGGAGGGAAGTCATTCCCCATACCTCCACTTCATGGTGTGGCTGAGCAAGGTTTAAATGTTCAGTCGTGTTTTTTTTTCCTGTGTTGTTGAGTTTGGAGTGGCAAAGACTCCAGACTGGAAGGCCACAGCTCAGAGAGGAGCTGGAAGCTGGGACTACAACGAGTGTGGGCAAAACCCACACTGCTATGGACTGTGCTTTCGTTTATCTTTTGTTTTGTTGTTTTGCCAGTAAGGCTATGTATATTTTTGCTGGAGCTGCAGGGCTTTATGCCACATAATAAAGCCTGCAGAGAAAACACAGTTCCTGAGTCTACTTCCGGAAGTGACCGAGTGAGGCGTCTTACCACAATAAATATATTGTGACAGAGTCACTGGTTTTATATGCGAGTGGAGGTATGTGTCACTCAAGACTACTTTCACGTAGAGCATAGGCCCGGGAAGATACACTGGAACGCTGATGCCCTTTCTAGAATTCCCTGTCTGGTATCAGAAGGTGCCCAAACCCCCTGCTTTGGGCAGAGGGGGGGAATATGTGAAAGAGTGTTACGGATCCAGGTGGTGGAAGTTCTGTGCTGTGGTGCAAGGAGGGACCAGAGGGGCATGACTAAATACCTACTCGGCCTGACCAAGGTCGCACGGCGGCTCAGTCGACTCCGTGAACCAGGGAGGGACCGAGCAGGGGGACCAGGTGCCACTCTGGGACCGAACATGTATGAGAACAGGTGACTCCCATGGGTCAGATGGCAGGAACAGACCGGTAAAGCGGATAAGCACAGCAGGGAGGCTGACGGGTGGTCCGGGTACATAAGCAGGCTGATTCGGCAGATAGCCAGAGGGGTGCTCCTGTAGACAGGCTGGCGGGCATAACGGGTAACTGGCAGGTGCTTCCAGGTAAGCAGGCTGGCGGGCACGGCAGGTAACAGACAGGTGCTTCCAGGTAAGCAGGCTGGCGGGCACGGCAGGTAACTAGCAGGTGCTTCCAGGTAAGCAGGCTGGCAGACACAGCAGATAACTGGCAGGTGCTTCTAGGTAAGCAGGCTGGCGGACACGGCAGGTAACTGGCAGGTGCTTCCAGGTAAGCAGGCGGGCAGAGCCCATAGATAGACTGGCGGACTGGACTGTAAACAGACTGTCGGGCTGGATTGTAGTCAGACTGGCGGGCTGGACTGAAGAACAGACTGGCGGACAGGACTGACTTGCAGAGGGACCTGAGGGCTGAAGCAACAGTAAGTATACAGAGGAACAACCTTGCACGGGCACCTTCATATTGGAGGAGGTGCTTTAAATAGGGAAAGTCCTCAGGCCATTGGCTGGGGAATTTTAGGACGGCGCGTGCAGCCCCTTTAAGAGGGAGGGAGTGCGCCGTGTGCGCCCTAAGCACAGTGCCCGGGAAGCTGCGTGCACCAGCAGCAGCAGGGAGGCCAGAAGATGACGGACCAGGACCGCGGCGGTAAGGGGAATGGCGTCTCTGCCTGGCAGGGGGCAGAGACGCCGATGCTACACACAGTCACTGGTTTTATATGTGAGGGGGGGTATGTGTCACTCAGGATGCTCTCCTGTGTGAACTAAGACCTACAGAATTTCTGCCAGCATGTTATATGCTGGGGGTTACCTCTTTTAAAGGGTGTGGTTTTATGGGAATGACATAGAGATGGGAGGGAAGTCATTCCCAATACCTCTCCTCAGGGTGTGGCTGAACAAGGTTTAAATGTTCAGTCAGTTTGTTTTCCTGTGTGGAGTGTGTGGTCTGGAGATTGAAGTCTCCAGGCTGTGTGTGGCTGATGCCAGAGAGCAACACAGGAGGACTGGTGTTGCTGAAACTTCACAGGACTATCTGCAGCCGGTAAAGGCCTTGCTGGTTAGAGGACTCTGTTATATTTCATCTTTTGTTTTCCCATTAACCCCAAGAGGGACTGTTTATTTTTATGGGACACTGTTGGAGTTTATGCTGGACAATAAACTCGCAGGAAGTTTACCCAAACCGTGTGTTCTGTGTCTCCCTCCGGAGTGCCGAGCAAGTCGCTTTACCACAGTTGGTGTGAGAGTGATGGCAAAGATCCAGGAACACGTGTACCTGCTACAGAGAACGGATGTCCTGGGTGAAGGCCGTCAGCCAGCCAGAGAGAACTCATCTAGATGTGTGGTGAGCACCCTGAATCCCCAGGAGCTTCACAGAAGTTTATAACATGGCGCCGTGAAAATAAAAAAATCAAACTTTTTCTACAAAAATGATGTTTTAGCCCCAAATTTTTTATTTTCACAAAGGTAAGAGGAGAAAATGGACCCCAAAAACTGTTGTGCAATTTTTCCTGAGTACGCCGATACCCCATATGTGGGGAAAATACACTGTTTGGGCTCACGGCAGGGTTCAGAAGGGAAGGAGCACTGTGTGACTTTTTGAACGCAAAATTGACTGGAATAGAGAGCGGACGCCATGTCGCATTTGGAGAGCCCCTCTCGCGCCTAAACAGTGGAAACCCCCCAGAAGTGACTCCATTTTGGAAACTAGACCCCTCAAGGATTTTATCAAGGGGTATAGTGAACATTTTATTCGACACAGAATTTGATAACATTAGGTCATCATATTGAATAAGTTGTCATTAGTCTTGAGCTCAAGTGCTCGCTACTTGAGTTTGCATCGGGTACTCAGGTATGCACCATGGATCGTGGGTGCTGAAGTGACATGCTCGAGTCCCCGCCCCGCATGTTTCACGGTTATTAGACACCCCAAAAAAACATGCGGGGATCGCTCATGCATGGCAGGCAATCCCCGCAAGGTTTTTTTGGCAGTATAACAGCTGCAAAACATATGGGGCGGAGACTCAAGCACCCACGATTCTCGGTGCATCCCTGAGCACCCGATGCAAACTCAAGTAGTGAGCAGTTTTTGTAAAAATCCCAACCCCAACCAAACCCTAACTCCAATCCTAATACAACCCCAACCCTAGCACAACCCCAACCCTAACCCAACCCCAACCCTAGCCCAACCATAACTCTAGCCTAGCCCTAGCACAACCCTAGCCCTAGCCCAACCCTAACCCTAGCCCAACCCTAACCCTAGTCCTAACCCTAGCACAACCCCAACCCTAGCCCAACCATAACCCTAGCCCAACCAAAACCCTAGGCCAACCCCAACACTAGCCCAACCATACCCATAGCCTAGCCCTAGCACAACTCTAGTCCTAGCACAACTCTAGCCCAACCCTAACCCTAGCCCAACCCTAACCCTAGCCCAACCCTAACCCTAGCACAACCCTAGCCCTAAAGTTTCTTATTTACGCTGTTCCTCATGCGGTATAAGTGATTAGATGACTTTATTCTTCTATTCTTCGGTTCGGTGCGATTACAGCGATGCCAGATTCATATCGGGTTTTTATGATTGACAGCTGTCACAAACTAAAAGATGCAAAGACTAGTTTTTGCATCACCATAGTTTGAGAGCTATAATTTTTACATATTTTGGCTGACAGAGTCATGTGATGGCTTTATTTTTGCGGGACAAGTTGACATTTTTATTGGTACCATTTTCGGCCTCGTGACATTTTTTGATCGCTTTCTATTCCGATTTTTGGGAGGCAGAAAAAATAAAAACCAACAATTTTGGAATTGTTTTTTTTTATGCCGTTCCGCATGTGGTAAAATAGATTTTTATTTGCATTCGTCTTTTTGATCGCGTTTTATTCCATTTTTTGTTTGGCGGTGTGGAGGTTTCACCAATTTAAGATACATTAGGTATCTGCTCTACTCCAAATTAAAGATGTCCGAGTGCATGCAAAGAAGCTATTTAACCAAATTTGCTAATCTGGTTGAAAAACTTCATTCAGAGACTGAACCACGCAAAATGACATACTTTATTGCATAGACATGGGGTTATATAGTATTCTACTTCTAGGTGGGATTAGTAAAATTCATTGCTCTTTCTGATAACTCGGCACACTGCAATTTGCTCATCCATGTATCTCTTGGTCTCAGTAACGCCTTAGGAATTCTGATGGGAGGGGTGAGTTCGTCTCTCAGCTCCATCTTTACCAACTCGACATGAATCTCTCTGTTATCAGCCATGCACATGCATACGTCATTCCCAGGAAATCATTTAGTTGTTCGTGTCTACAATAAGAATAGAAGCTGTTAGTTATATATTCATTAACCATTAACATAATCCATGTGCATATACACATTTGCATACATACATACATACACATAGATTATTCCATCATCTCTATATTAATTCACACTGATTAGGTAATCTATTAAAAGAAACTATTTGATTTTCTATAATATATATATTTTACCTTGACAGATCCCCCTAAAATCAATTATTTGCTTTTAATATCCATATGCTAAAAATCAGAGGGGGAGAAGGAATTGACCCTATGTTAAGACTATTCTGGAACCCTACGATGTGGTGGGAACCTCGTCCCATTTAGACGGACCCACTGACGTTTCCTAAATCTAACTCAAATAAAGACCTACAGGAAAGGGATGGAGACCCTAAAAGATCTAGTGACTGGGTAATCGAGGGCCAATCCTAACACAGAAATATGGATATTAACTTTACAAACTCATTTACTTCCGGTAATCTCTCTCTGGTACAACACCTTTGTTCTAAGGGGAACTGTTTGTTCATAGGCCTCTTCATTAGATTCTTCGGACAAGACGCTGACAGGTACTGCTGCATCTACTGTTTTGGCAATTAACCTCTTGACACAGGGAATCACACAGATCAGCAATACACTAATTAGAATTACCACACTTAGTAAAATAATTCTCCCTTGGATTAACCAACTCTTCCAATCTCTCATCCAAGAAAAATATTTATCCCAGGGATCAGTCACACCTGAATTCCTTTCCAGTTCTTCACTTAAATCTGTCAATTTTTTGAGAGCCTTAGTAACTTTCCCTGTGGGACCGGTATTGTCTAGGATATAAGTATAACAATGCTCACCTATCATTTTGCATACCCCTCCTTTTTCTGCAAGTAACATATCCAGAGCTATTCTGTTTTGGAAGGCCATGGTAGATGTGGGTCCTAGTTGGTCAGCTATCCCTTGTAGGGCATCTTTGGTGTAATTGACAAATCTTTGTTAGTTATAATATATGTAATTTATCAAATCTACATTCTTGTTGACGGTTATTATGGGTATTATGGACTCAAATCCCGCCTTCACTTGGTCTCGCGCCTTCAATTTGTCTGGCACCCACCTAAGCGCTCCGAGAATATCAATATATATACAGTACAGACCAAAAGTTTGGACACACCTTCTCATTTAAAATTTTTTCTGCATTTTCATGACTATGAAAATTGTACATTCACACTGAAGGCATCAAAACTATGAATTAACACATGTGGAATTATATACTTAACAAAAAAGTGTGAAACAACTGAAAATATGTCTTATATTCTAGGTTCTTCAAAGTAGTCACCTTTTGCTTTGATGACTGCTTTGCACACTCTTAGCATTCTCTTGATGATCTCTCTTCAAATCTGGCATCCGGTGTGCCTCGCACATGATTCTTTATTCAGACAAAATCTCCAGACTGGATGCTGTGAGTACCTGGTTCAAGATCTGAGTCTGGAATAGAAGAATACACTGTGGCATGTGTTATTTTTAACTCTTTAGCAAATAGGACAACAAAATTCACAAGCTTATCATTCCCTGAACTAAGCTGCTGTGGGTAATATCGACCCATTCTAGGTGGCCCCCCAAACAAGATCTCATATGGTGTGAGCCCTGTGGGTTGTCTCGGGGTATTTCAGACTGAGTATAGGGCAATAGGCAGATTGATTTGGTAACTTCTGCAGTGAAGACGGGTCCTTGATCACTTTCAATCACTTCTGCAGATAAGTTCTGCCAGAAGCCTTTTCACTGTAGTTCTAGTGGTCATGTTGGCTACTGGGTATGCTTCTGTCCAGCCGGAAAACATATCCACCACCACCAAAACATATTCATATCTTCCACTCTTGGGTAATTGCATATGATCAATTTGGATTCTCTGGAAAGGATACTGTGACTTTGCCAGTTTCTTCTTTGCCACTTGTTCTGTTTTTCCAGGATTACAAGTGTTACAAATCTCACAGCTCGTAGTATAGTTTGTAGCAAGAGCTGAGATCTCGGGTGCAATATAGAGTTTATTAATAGCTGAAATCATCTGATTCTTCCCTCTATGTACCTTTCCATGAGCCCACTGAACCAATGCAGGATACAGTGCTCTTGGCAGACATACTCTTCTTCCCACTCTCCAGTTTCCGTCATTACAAAACGTTCCTCCCCGTCCGAGCCATCCTTGTTTTTCTTCTTCTGTTACCATATTCTGCCGATCCACTAAAGTCCTGTGTGCCGGATTCTCTTCCAGTCTTTGCTCCTCTTCATCTTCCTCCTCTTCTTCTTCCAACCCCAAACTTCTCATTCTCGTTTCTTCCTCATCCCCTCATTGTCTCTGACTTCTGGTAAGCACAAACACCTCCGTACCCCCCGACACCTCAGCTTCCTCTGAAAATATTGGTTTCATAGCTGCTGCTTTTGCTATAATGTCAGCCAGATGATTCCCCTTGGCTTCCTCCAAATTCAGTTTCCCATGAGCCTTAATTTGATCACAGCCACTTGCCTAGGTAACTTCAGAGCTTCTAGCAGTCTTCTCACTGCCGCTGCATTCCGTATTGGAGCTCCACTGGCTGTCTTGTAGCCCCTCAGGGCCCATATCAGGCCAAAATCGTGGGCAATCCCAAATCATTACCTCGAGTCCATGTAGATATTGGCCACTCGACTCTCTGCGCACTTACAGGCTTCGGTCAGAGGATACAGTTCGGCCTCTTGAGCTGACATATAAGATGGCAGTGGTCCAGCAGAAACAACCGTTGGTGGGGACACCACCGCATATCCGGTATGGTAAGTTCCATATTCATCTGCGTATCTGGACCCGTCAGTATACAGTATCAAATCCACTTCAGGCAGTGGCTGCTCAGAGACAGTAGGTAGGTGAGAGGTTTCTGCCTTCATAACCTCAAGGCAATCATGGTCACTCGAATCAGGGTATTCATGGTCTTCTGAGGACCCCCTTAGTCTTCAGAGCAGTCACCCCTTGACAGAGGAAGCAGGGTGGGGGGGTTCAAGACAGTACATCGCCGAAGAGCTATATTTTCTGGTAAAAGGAGCTCACATTGGATTCTGACACGACGTTGCATATATAGATGGTTGTGCTGGGTTTGTGCAAGGATAGCTTTCAAATCATGAGGGGCCAGTATAATTGTAGGATGGCCAAGTACAACATCTGCTGTTCTGTGGAGGAGTTCTGTAGCTGCCAGCACTGTTTTGAGGCATGTTGGAGTTGTTTGCGCCACTGGATCCAATTTGCTGGAATAATATCCGACGGGTCTCATGTGGCCTCCATGTTTTTGTGCCAGAACTCCTGAGGCATGGCCACACGCGTCAGAGACAAATAGAAAGAATGGAAATTCATAGTTGGGAATCCCCAGTGCAGGGGCTGAAGTGATGAGCTGTCAAAGCTGTAGAAATGGAACAGATAATGCACTCACTAACAGTGTTGCTTGATAATAGTCCTGTTTATTTGGGATTACACATGCAGAGTGGTGGTGCAGGTTCTGGTGTGCGGGGGTGAGAGGACAACAGCTGTTTTGCGCTGGTCCTGCGCTTCAACGGGTCCACTACCATATTGTATCAATGTGACTTCAGGGTTCTCACTCTTCCAGGGTTGGAGACAGGTAGTTAAGGCCAGTGTGAAGTGATGAGGGGAGTTCTAAGCTCCTTGAGGCATACCGGTCCAGGTGTACTGTACTCCTCTGTGTGTAAAAGCAAAAATATACTGACAATCTGGATGCAGAGACACACCGAAGAAGGCGTTTGACAAGTCGATTACTGCAAAATGCGTTGCCTCAGGGGGAATTTCACGGAGTAATGTATGTGGATTTGGCACCACTGGGGTCTCCAGGATTGTAACTGCATTCACAGCTCTCAGATCTTGCACCATCCTAAATTTATCCGGTTCTCCTCTTGCAGTTTTCTTCTTCACTGGAAACAATGGAGTATTAGCAGGAGAAACACAGGGAATTAATGCTCCTTTCTTGAGTAATTCTTGGATCTGGGCATCTAATGACGCTTCTTGGACTGCTTCAGTGGGTACTGTGGGAGTCTGGGAATCCGTGCACCTTCTTTCAGGAAAACTTGGACTGGCGGGACAGGCAGCTGGCCTATATCATCAGGACCTTGAGACCAGAGTTCAGATGGTATGCAGTCAAAATAATGCTGTGGTATGGCGGTTATTGCAAATTGGATGATACACAATGGGAGGGCATGTACCTTCGTTTGTTCCTCTAATGATATCGGAGTAGTGTTTGAATGAGCAATCTGACCAGCAGCTTCTGTTCTTTCCCAATAGGCAATGGAAATGTTAGTCGGGATGAGTGTGGTTTTCCATCCACCCCCACACATGAAAGGAAATCATCAGAAATAAGCGATTCATAGGGTAAATCTCTTGAGCAGGTGCGGGAGCAGGCTCTGGAGCAGGCCTTGGTACAGCATTCAATTGTTTCTCTATAGCTTTAGCAATAAGGAGTACCTTCTGCGAGGACATGTCCACGTATTCTGGCCTGGAGTCTGTAAGCTTCGCTGTGATTTCTTCTCTGAGTCCCCTAACAAATGAAGTGACTAGCAGATTCTGTTGGATCCTCTGACTTTCATCGAACCCTGGATCCTTGAACACAGTATAGATTCTGGTGTAACATTTTTCAACATTCTCCCCTGATTCTTGAGTACAGTCCGATACACTGGTAGATGAGTCTGTGAGCCGCTCCTTGGCCCACTGCTGAAGTTGTTGACAAAAGGCTCCTCCTAAGTCTCCTTGTCTGTCACTTGGCTGTCATTCAGAGCTACTTCAATTATTGGCCAAAAGGCATCTCCCGCTTTAATGCTAGTGATTTAATGAAGACCTTTCCAAGTGGCTGAATAAGTTTGTTGAATTTGTCTGATTCTTCTGTAGAACGCCATAGGGTGTCTGTCTGGGTCAGGTAGTTGACTAATCACTCGATAAACTTGCGAAGGTGTGAATGCCACATATATATTATGGTGATCTGGCACTGGAGATTCTGACTGAGAAGATGTTCAGGGAGATACCAACAACACAGCAACAGGAGGTGGGCTTGTTTGTCCAGGAAATAGTTCATTTGGGTTATCTTCTGAGGTCAACTGGCGGCTGAGTGGGTCTGATCTAGTTGTGGCACTTTCCACAGCTAGGGTGAGAATTTGAGATTTATGATAGTCATTGCTGATTAGTCTTATCTCCTCCAACGTAGTTAGTCCTCTATACTCCCGTATAGCTTGGACTATTGCTTGGGCACAGGCTTGCATAGGAAATCCATACATTCCGGAACTTATAGCAGGAAGAGCAATAGAAGTAAGGTTCCTTGTTCCAGCATAGTTCAGAATATTGTTGATTGTAGCTGTAAGTTGTGTCACACACTGATCATGATGATCTTCATCATACACGTTCCAGGTGTGGTGTGTATTGCAGCCTGTATTCCGGGTGCGCCAAGATGGCCGCCACCGGAAGGAAGCACACTACAGGAAGGGTGCGTGCCACTGGGAATGAGCACACCCACTGACATCTGGTCAGAGGCCGGAGGTGATGAAATGGGTGTAGTAATATGGCCGCTGCAGTAAGGGTTGGAACTTTGGGCGGACATAGGTATAACGGATGAGGATGGGGCACTAGGAGTGGCCTGGGTAGTAGCGAGGGGTGGGCCTCCTGGACGGGGCACGTAACATGCAACACAATAATCTGCTGACAATGGATTCTGCTGGCCACAATTAGAATACACTCAACAATTCATTGCGCTGCCATTATAGTGCGGTGGCGGAGGCATGGTGGGGAGGGGAGGAATAGTGGGAGGTCTGGGACGTGGTGCCCCGCATGCAAGACAAGTTTCTCTATTATCAGGATTCTGCTGACTGCAATTTGTACAGGTCCATCCCCCCCCGTCCGCCATTATCGGGCGGTGGCTGTAGAGCAATATCTTTGTAATACACATAACATGGCGTCTTTCCCTTCATGTCTGTATTTTCTTCCTCCACCCACCCTTCTTTTGACAAATTCTCTGCTGTTCTATACCAAGCCAAAGCTGTTTGTAACAATCCTTCATCTTCTAGCTTGCCCTTTTTCTTCTTCATAATTTCTTGCCATTCTAGCGGCTGTAACGGCCCCTATCTGGTAGCTCGCATATTTTAGATAACTGTTTAAGTTTCTGCACATACTTTTTACCTTCTTTCGATAAACTCAGTGCAACCTTTTCCACATGTATGCACTTTGCAACAACCCATTATCTTCCAGTTTTCCCCTGTTTTCACAAATTGCTGCATTCAACATCTCGTACTGTAATCTACCCCCCTTCCCGGGTACAACCCACACAATTACATTACTTTTTTGGTTTTCTTTACATATTTCCTTCCTTCTCTTCTAGCAACTATATCTTTGCGGTCCTGTCGCTCCTGATCAAGTGACCCCTGCGACACAAACAATGTCTTTAGTTTTTCCATGATTTTGGCTCCAGGTGTCCAGTCCCCTTAGACTTATGATACACAAGTAGAATTGTAACAAGTCCCTACACTCCCTCCCTACCTACCTGAATTGATTCTTTTATGACTTAATGAAGCACTGAACACCCCGCGCACCCGTGTCCTAGTGACGTCTTAATATACAGCTTAACAATGCAGTTGGCTCCCCACGTATTCCACGTCTTAATAGAGGATTGGTTGATCCCGCGTGCCCACTCCCTAATGGTGTCTTAATACTTGACTTATCAGCAACTTCACGCCCCGCGTGTCTCACAACTTAATACACGACTTATCAGAGGATTGGTTGGCCCCGCATACCCGCGCCCTAATGGCGTCTTAATACACGACTTATCAGCAACGTCACTCCCCGCGTGCCCGCGTTATGAACAAAGAAATTTTCCTAAATTCTCAAGTGTATATTTGTACGTCCCTGCGTACAAAGATCGTTCTAATGGGACGGAACACCTCAGATACCACAGAGCAGCAGTTAGCCAGGAGCGACTGCACACCAGAGTTCTTGGAATCACACAGCGGGGACCCTCCCAGTCACATGGGGCTGTACCTAAGGGCCAATCTAGACAGCACAAACTCACCAGAGACCGCTCAAAATACGAATAAGCACTACGGATTCATTAAATCTGCACACTTACCGTATTCAGTGATGACAGTTGATCAGGCTCTCGCTTTGACCAGTCCCGGCTCGTCCGTAGGTGGTCCAGTGATGGGCACCCCAAGACCTAGATTCCCTTTGAGTGTGATCCGAGTCACGGCACCATTTGTGGAGGTTTCACCAATTTAAGATACACTAGGTAACTGCTCTCCTCCAAATTAAAGATGTCCGAGTGCATGCAAAGAAGCTAATTAACCAAATTTGCTAATCTGATTGAAAAACTTCAGAGACTGAACCACGCAAAATGACATACTTTATTACATAGACATGGGGTTAAATAGTATTCTACTTCTAGGTGGGATTAGTAAAATTCATTGCTCTTTCTGATAACTCGGCACACTGCAGTTTGCTCATCCATGTATCTCTTGGTCTCAGCAACGCCTTAGGAACTCTGATGGGAGGGGTGATTTTGTCTCTCAGCGCCATCTTTACCAACTCGACATGAATCTCTCTGTTATCAGCCAAGCACATGCATAAGTCATTCCCAGGAAATCATTTAGTTGTTCATGTCTACAATAAGAATAGAAGCTGTTAGTTATATATTCATTAACTATTAACATAATCCATGTGCATATACACATTTGCATACATACATACATACACATAGATTATTCCATCATCTCTATATTAATTCACACTGATTAGGTAATCTATTAAAAGAAGCTAATTGATTTTCTATAATATATATAGATTTTACCTTGAAAGCGGTATGATGATAAATCATAATTTTTGCTTTGTTTTTTATTTTATTTTTTTACCGTGTTCACTAAAGGGGTTAACTAGTGGGACAGTTTTATAGGTCAGGTTGTTCCGGACGTGGCAATACCAAATATGAAAAAAAAAACAATAAAAGTACACATAATAAATAAATATTATGGGTACAATATATTTTTATTTTTTGGGGATTATTTTTTTCCATATATATTTTTACAATTTTTATTTTATTTCATTTTTTTCACTTTCTGGCACTTTTTTTTACTTTTGCACTTTGTCCCACTATGTGACTTTCACTTTCCGCAGCCTGATCGGCAGTATAGCACAGGAATGCAGCACCATCCCTGTGTATACAGCCTGTTAGCGCTGCACAGGGAGAAGTTACTTTGGTTCTGCACTGTGCATGACCAAAGTAACTTCCTGCTGTCTGGTGAACCAGATGTTGTCATGATGACATCGGGTCGTCATGAAAACATCCGGGAGCAGCTGCAGACATCGCGGGACGCCGGCAGGAGAGGCGAGTATCGCCCTTACCTCCCCTTGCCCCCACAATGCTGCGATCGACTTCGATCGCAGCTTTGCGGGGATTAATGTGCCAGGAGCGGTGCGTCACCGCTCCTGGCACATAGCACCGGGTGTCAGCTGTGACGATCAGCTGAAACCTGGCGGAGATCGCCTCGCACCGCTTGTGTGCGGGCACGATCGCAGCGCGCGTAATAGTACGTAGCTGGCCCTATAGGCCCAGGGCGCAGCTACGTACTATTACTGACAAGGTCGTAAAGGGGCGTTTGACCAGGTTACTGTATGTAATGGGGTTGCCCAAGAGCCGGGGACCAACACCAGGTTCCCCCACTTTGCATTGCAGGGGGAGTTGCTATATTGGGTGGCCAAACTAAGGGTGGGTGAGATAGTGGAACAGCTGTTAGTGCCGGGGCCATTGTCAGCTATATACTTTATAGCGTGGGTCGGAGTAAAGAACAAACACGATATATCGTATTAACAGGATATATATTGAAGCAGGCAAGCATATATTATAGCAGGCAGGTATAGGCAATAAGTGGTCAGTAAACAGTCTCTGGAAACGGTTGAGATGTCAGTACCAACCGATAGATGTCCCAGGTCCAGAAACGTACAGTCCACGAGATCCTGAGCTCGGACCAGGCTCCTTGCAGAGAGCAGGCTGAACTGCAGGTGGATGCAGAGCGGGTCTTTGCACACAGATGAAAGTCCAGATAAACGGCAGGCAGGTAACAGGTGGGGAATCCCAATGTAGAGAAGCAACAGGCACGATGCAAGTCCTTCAAGCTTGGCAGCAGGTAAGATACAAGATACACAAGCAAAGTATAGTTGGCCAGAGTCTCTTTATATATATAGCAAACAGAAAACAGGAGATATCAGACAGGAAACAAGATGGCCCCCGAGGCTGTCAACTCCATTTTGGATAAGGGCAGAACCAAACAGAACAGGTACATGCAGCTCCATCTTGGATAAGGGCAGCACAGGTACATGCGGCTCCATTTTGGATAAGGGCAAAAACCGGACAGAACAGATACATGATTCAGATCCTTACAGCCTTACAGACAGAGAGTATTAGATATGGCCCATTCACATGTTCTAGGGGGGACACCTATTGGTTGAGAAAACTCAGGAGAGGATACTGAGAAGGTTTTATTAGCCAGGGTGTTACCAAGAAATTCAGAACTATTGTAGGTCCTGCCCCACCTGCCAAATAACTGCTCCCTCTTCCCACTTCTGTAATCCATTAGTTCAACTACCGGCGATAGGGATCCCCTTTGAGAGGATTGCTATGGACCTAGTAGGGCCCTTAGTCTAATGAGCCCCAGGCCACAATATATCCTGGTGATGATGGACTATGCGACCCAGTAACCAGAAGCAGTGCCGCTTAGGAACTCGTCAAGTAAATGCATAGCCAGGCAGCTCGTCCATATATTTGTCAGGACCGTTCTGCCGAAGGAAATCCTAACGGACCAAAGAACCCCATTCATGAGCAAGGTAATGAAGGAGCTGTGCATGGTCCTCCAGATTACCCAGCTGCTAACCTCCGTTTTCCATCCTCAGACCGACGGCTTAGTAGAGTGCTTTAACAAGACCCTGAAAGCGATGCTCAAGAAAGTCGTAGCAAAGGATGGACAGGACCGGGACTACCTGCTGCCCTTACTACTCTTCTTGGTAAGGGAGGTTCCACAAGCCTCTACCGTTTTTTCTCCGTTTGAGCACCTGTATGGACGACATCCACGAGGGCTCCTGGACATCACTAAGGAAACCTGGGAAACTGAGGTTACGCCACACAGGAGCATCATTAACCCCTTTCCGACCCATGGCGTACTAATACGTATCTGTGCCCTGGGAATTATGGACCTGATACGTATTAGTACGCCCTATCTTTAAAGAGGCACCGCGACCGAAGTCGCGGTGATAAAATTAAAATTCCGGTGCCATCTTACCTTAGGGTAGATGGCGCCGGCATCTCGGAGGGTGGCGCCGCCCCCCCGATCGCTGTGATTGGCTGTTCAATTTCTCACTGTTTCCGGCAATCAGATTGCCATAAACAGTGCTGTGCAGCCTAGGATTGGTGCTCCTAAGAGCACCGATCCTAGGCTGTTGTCTAGTAACCCCAGCTCTCTCCCCAAACTGCTAGGATCGGTGCGATCGCCGATCAAATCGATCGCACCGATCACAGCGGGACCGCGCGGTAACAGGGCGGTCACAGGGCGGTGACCGGCTTGTGACCTGCCTGTCACCTCCCCATGACCCCCTGTGAAGTCGGTCTCCAGCTCCTTATCCTGCGGATCCTGCTCCTGAGCCTCTTCCAGAACCTGCTGCTGATCCTGCTGAAAGAAGAACAGAGAAGACTTTGGTAAGTGCATCTCTGTTCTCCCCTCATCCACCCCTCTCCCCACCTCCTCCCCCCCTCCTGTTTTTTCGTGCATCCTGCAGCGGCCGAGCGCTGAGCAGTGTCTACGTCACTGATCAACGTCCGTGCTCGCTGCTTTTCAAGACTTTTCTTTTTTTCTTTTCTGTGTTCGCTGTTTTCACGACTTTTCTTTTTTATTTTGTTTTTCTTTCTTTCTCTTCTTTCTTTTCTTTTTCTTGTCCCTGTCAATTCTCCCCCCCCCCACCTTTGCACCACATCCGCGCACACACCCAGCAGCTGCCGAGAGTTGATTGGTGACATAGTTCACCGATCCGCACTCGTGCTCGCTGTTTGAACCACCTACGGTAGTTCTTTTTTTTCTCTTTTTTTTTTCAGGAAAAAAAAGTTCACACCAAGCACACTGACACACACACACTCTAAATAAAGAACAGACACACACGCACCACATACACGGGAAAAAAAAAAATGGGCGGCTCATCCCAAACTCGCTATTCAGCGGAGGAGGCATACTCTTTTGTTGCCTCCGACACTGAGACCGACAGCGAGGGCGAGGATCCCACATTTCTTCCTCCTCAGCTTCCTCAGGTTCTCCTGGACCGCCCCGCAGTCGTCGCAGGAGAGAAGATGTTCCAGCGCCCCCCAATACTGACCCCATATGGACCTCGCCCCCCGATTTTGAGCCATTGATTCCTTATTTCGTGGCGGAATCAGGAATCAAGTTTGACACCACCGGCCTCACAGAAATAGACTTTTTCAAAGTCTTTTTCTCTGAGGATTTTATAAACCTCATGGTGGGCGAAACTAATTTGTATGCTCATCAATTTTTGGAACAAAACCCCTCTTCATCATTTTCTTACTGGTCTCCTGTAGACACAGAAGAAATTATGAAGTTTTGGGGCCTGGTCCTTCATATGGGGATCCTGAAAAAAACAGAGATTTGGCAATACTGGAGTGTTGACATTTTGTATAACACTCCACTGTTCCGAATGGTGATGATCCGGAAAGGTTTTGAGGCCATCCACAAGTTCTTGCATTACCAAGATAATGCAAGGTGTCCTGCACGCGATGACCCGAACTTTGATCGTCTTTTCAAAGTTCGGCCGGTCATCGAGCACTTCAACAACAAGTTTGGTGAACTGTACGTGCCCCAAAGGGACATCTGCATGGATGAGTCCTTAATTGCTTTCAAGGGGCGGCTTGGATTCCGGCAGTACCTGCCCAGTAAAAGGTCCAGGTACGGGATCAAGCTGTATAAACTTTGTGAGAGTACCTCAGGGTACACTCACAAGTTTAGAGTTTATGAAGGGAAGGACTCCCGGATTGAACCCCCTGAATGCCCCCCTGTTCTGGGAGTGAGTGGGAAAATTGTGTGGGACTTGGTGCACCCACTGCTGGATAAAGGTTATCACCTGTATGTGGATAACTTTTATACAAGTATCCCACTCTTCAAGTCCCTCTCTGTGCGACATACCGCAGCTTGCGGTACTGTCCACAAAAATCAGAAAGGCCTACCAAAGACGCTAATTGGGCAGCTGCTCAGAAGGGGTGACAGCAGAGCCCAATGTAGCAACCACCTGTTGGTGGTCAAGTACAAGAGGGATGTACTTCTCTTGACCACCATACATGGTGATGGCAGCACCCTCAGCACTGTAAGAGGTTCCACTACACAGGTCGCCAAACCAGACTGTGTAGTGGGGTACAACAAGTACATGAGGGGAGTTGATCTCTCCGATCAAGTCCTCCAGCCGTACAGTGTTTTGAGAAAGGCCAAGGTATGGTATAAGAAGCTGGCCGTGCACATTGTTCAGATGGCAATGCACAACGCTTTCCTTCTGTCTCAATGTGCAGGCCAGACTTCTGCGTCGTATCTTCACTTTCAGGAGACAGTTATCAAGGCCCTGATATTTGGCAGTGGTGGCGGAGCGGGTCCCACTACTTCTGGAACTGAAGGATCTCGAATTGTACCCGGCCAGCATTTCCCGGGGCAGATCCCTCACAGTGGAAAAAAGGTTAAGTCACAAAAGAAGTGCAGAGTGTGCTACCGAAGATGAATACACAAGGACACCATTTACCAATGTGACACCTGCCCCGACTAACCTGGCCTCTTCATGAAAGACTGCTTCAGAAGATGCCATACCTCCATGGACTATTGAATTAATTTCTGACGTATGAGAACCCGACGAACACTACACAGGTGACATAGTGTTCGTCAGGTTGTCATACTTCAGTTGAGTAGTGTTTGTCAGGTTGTAATACACAACTGGCATATAACACTACATTATAAAATTGACAAATCAGGAATCCGTTCCAAAAAGGGGGCACTTGTGGGGGAGCTCCAATGTTTAGGCACACAGGAGCTCTCCAAACGCGACATTGTTCCAATTTGTTAGCGGACACCATGTTGCGTTTGGAGAGCCCCTGTGTGCCTAGATGCATAGTGAGCACTTGGAACCCCCAGGTGCTTCACAAATTGATTCATAAAAATTAAAAAGTGTTTTTTTTCCCACTTTTTCATTTTTACGGAATAATTTGTGAAGCACCTGGGGGTTCCAAGTGCTCACTATGCATCTAGATAGGTGCCTTGGGGGGTCTAGTTTCCAAAATGGGGTCACTTGTGGAGGAGCTCCAATGTTTAGGCTCACAGGGGCTCTCCAAACGCGACATGGTGTCCGCTAACAAATTGAATGGAAAATCGGCTCAAATTGTTAGCGGACACCATGTCGCGTTTGGAGAGCCCGTGTGCCTAAACATTGGAGCTCCCCCACAAGTGATCCCATTTTGGAAACTAGACCACCCAAGGCACCTATCTAGATGCATAGTGAGCACTTGGAACCCCCAGGTGCTTCACAAATTGATTCATAAAAATTAAAAAGTGTTTTTTTTTCCCACTTTTTCATTTTTACGGATTAATTTGTGAAGCACCTGGGGGTTCCAAGTGCTCACTATGCATCTAGATAGGTGCCTTGGGGGGTCTAGTTTCCAAAATGGGGTCACTTGTGGGGGAGCTCCAATGTTTAGGCACATAGGGGCTCTCCAAACGCAACATGGTGTCCGCTAATTATTCAAGCAAATTTTACAATCAAAAAGTCAAATGGTGCTCCTTCCCTTCCGAGCCCTGCCATGCGCCCAAACAGTGTTTTTTCCCCACATATGGGGTATCTGCGTGCCCAGGGGAAATTGCACAACTAATTTGGGGGTCTATTTTTTCTTGTTACCCCTGCAAAAATAAAAAAAATTGGGTCTAAAGTAAAATTTTTGTGAAAAAAGTTAAATGTTCATTTTTTTCTTCCACATTCCAAAAATTCCTGTGAAGCACCTGAAGGGTTAATAAAGTTCTTGAATGTGGTTTTGAGCACCTTGAGGGGTGCAGCTTTTAGAATGGTGTCACTTTTGGGTATTTTCTGTCATAAAGACCTCTCAAAGTGACTTCAAATGTGATGTGGTCCCTAAAAAAATGGTTTTGTAAATTTTGTTGGAAAAATGAGAAATCGCTGGTCAACTTTTAACCCTTATAGCGCCCTAATAAAAAAAAATTTTGGTTCCAAAATTGTGCTGATGTAAAGTAAACATGTGGGAAATGTTATCTATTAACTATTTTGTGTGACATATCTCTCTGATTTAAGGGCATAAAAATTCAAATTTTGAAAATTGCTAAATTTTCGCCAAATTTCCGTTTTTTCACAAATAAACACAAGTGATATTGAAGAAATTTTACCACAATCATGAAGTACAATATGTCACGAAAAAACAATCTCAGAATCAGGGGGATCCGTTGAAGCGTTCCAGAGTAATTACCTCATAAAGTGACAGTGGTCAGAATTGTAAAAATTGGCCTGGTCATTAACGTGCAAACCACCCTCGGGGGTAAAGGGGTTAAACATGTCGCCCAGATGCAGGAAAGAATAGGGAAAGTGACACCGATCATGAAAACGCATCTCCTCCAGGCGCAGGAAGCTTAGGCAAGGGTCTATAACCGATCGGCAAGGCTGAGGCAGTTCCAGCCTGGGGACCGTGTTTTGGTGCTATTCCCTACCGTCAAGAGCAAGTTCCTCGACAAATGGCAAGGTCTGTACGAGGTGGTGGAGAAAGTCAGCGAGGTTAATTATAAAGTCCACCAGCCTGGCCGAAGAAAGCCGCACCAAATATACCATGTGAACTTGGTTAAGCTGTGGCGGGAGTGGGAACGTGTGAAAATTCCTTGTCTGGGAGCCGCACCCGAAGGCAAGGTGGAGGAGGTCACTATAGCAGAGTCTCTATCGCCAGCCCAGAAGAAACAGTGTCGAGAACTACTACAGTGGAATTGGGAGCTGTTCTCAGAGTTGCCGGGCATGGTCAGGTGGTAGAGCATGACGTGCTAACGCAGCCACACGTAAGAGTGAATCTGAAGCCGTACCAGATTCCGGAAGCACGCCAGGAAGTGATCTCTGCCGAGGTGAAGAGGATGTTAGACCTCGGGGTGACAGAGGAGTCAAAGAGTGGGTGGTCAAGCCCAATAGTCCTTGTGCCAAAACCCAATGAAGAATGGAGATTTTGTAATGGCTACTGCCGGTTGAATGAGGTATCCAAGTGTGACGCGTACCTCATGCCCCGCGTCGACGAACTCATCCAGAGGCTTGGACTGGCGAGGTACGTCACCACTCTTGACTTAACAAAGGACTACTGGCAGATCCCCATGTCCCAGACGGCCAAGGAGAGGACGGCTTTCTCGACACCTGATGGGTGCTTTCAGTACATTCGGATGCCGTTTGGACTACAGGGGGCCCCAGCTACCTTCCAGTGGGCTATGGATCGGATCCTAGCCCCATATAAGAAGTATGCCGCAGCCTACATTGACGACATTGTAATCTTTAGCCCAGACTGGGCTAGCCATCTACCTAAACTACAGGCCGTTCTGGATGCTCTAAGGAAGGCGGGATTTACTATTGTCAGGCAAAAGGTATTTTTGCCCGAGTTTTAAAAATGAGAGATGTTTTAAAAAAGGAAAAAAAAACCCACCCCCTATCTGTTTGTAAGTGAAGACATAGAACTCACTTTTGCTTTTCCCCAAACCAGGAATTTTTATGACCCGCCATAAAACCTCAGTCCAGGGCAAGCGCTGGTACAAACCGGAAAATCCCTCCAAAAAAATCCCATTGTTTAATTGTACAAACGTTTTATGCCAATTTTAATCACGCACAGGTCTGACAGAAACATCGGAACCACGTTTTTTGAATGCTCACCTTTTTCCCATTACAATAGTATAACTTGCATAACTGAGGAATGACCGGGAACTGAGATAATGGATTCTGAGATTCTGAGCGTCATAGAGGTTTCATATTTAATATCTATCTTCATGAATATTGGTGACGGTCAAGATGATGTCTCCCTCTTGGATGTGGGACCCCCCCACACCAAGATATGGAATCTGAAGGATTTTTTAGGTCTTCTGCAGCTGGGTGGGCTCGCAAAGCCGAGCCCCCTTGTTAGGTAAATAAGGGGTGTTCCCCAGAGTTTTGGCTGCTTGCTAAAAACCAGATCGGCCATTTTTCAAGCCATTCCAACCAGGGACGCAGACGCATGCACTACACGCTGCGTGAAGGAATCAAGTCTAATTTCCGGGGAGCCGTCCCCCCCACAGAATCTGAGACCATCACCTTGTGAAGCAGGTTTTGCTATTACTTATCCCTTTTATTTTAATAACTGTTTATGCATACATGTAAATTGTCTCCTTTATAATATCTTGTATATATTTTGTAAACACTGCCCACCTTTTGGGAGTAAATCATTAATTATTTACCAGTTTCTTTCTTCTTGTCCTATGTCGAGCAAACACGTTCCTCACTCGCTAATTCACGTTACCTACCAGGTACCCGATCCACCTGTTAAGCGATCGGTGGTGGCAGTATACCAGTATTTATGTGATATTGTGGTTTGAGGGTGGCTGGTCGGAGGTATATATACGTTCCTGGAAGGAACTGGTGGTATATATACGTCCTGTCACATCACGTGCCGCAATAGTCGACATAAATTAGAGCAGCTGCACCCGTGCTTATCCTCTGTCAATACCGTGTTTGACCAGCAGGATAAGGGGGCGCCAGAGAGCTGCAAGGTCTGACCCAAGAGTGGGTGTTGTTTTCATGACAAATTGGTGGCAAGCGGTGGGATCATAAGACATTAGTGATCTGGTTTGAGCAATCATTCCTCTCACTAAAAACTTGCACAAAAGTTTTGAAGATCGAACTCAGTGTTTATTAGATCTGAGACAATACTGTATGTGTAGCAGTTACCCCTACCCTTCTTCGATTTTTCTTTTCTATTTTTATTTTGGTGATCATGGTCGTAGTTGGGGAGTCCTGGTATCACCAGCAGAAAAAGGACACTCTTATTGGAATATGTATAATCAAAGGCATTGACCCCCACGGCAAAAGCAAAGAACAAATGATTGCTGAACTGTTACAAGATGCTGCAGAGCCCGTCCGACAGCAGAGCCCTGATGAGGGGGCGGCCAGCCAAGGCCCGGATGGCGCTGCTGCCGGGGTCCAACCAGTGATTGCCAGCCATACCCGCAACCAGGGTAGTGTGGACCCCCACCTGCAGATGGCCTTGGAGGAGCTCGCCACAGACAATCATGATGGACGACTGGAGCTGATCCTGAAATTCCAGGAGCGGGCTGAGCGACAAGCCCAAGCTGACCGAGAGGCTGCTGAGCGACAAGCCCAAGCTGACCGACAACACCAGCTGGAGCTAGCCCGGATTCAGAAGGAGTCGCCCTCTACGCAGACCCGTGAGTCCAACAGTGCCAGCTGCTTTAAACCTCGTCCTGAGCACTTCCCTGTGATGGAAAAGGATGGGGACTTGGACACATTTCTGCGAGGCTTTGAAAAGGCCTGCAGGCAGTATCAGCTGCCCATCGACCAATGGGCAAGATATTTGACTCCAGGGCTCCGAGGAAAAGCTTTGGAGGTGTTTGCTTCCCTCCCTCGAGAGCAGGATGGAGACTATGAGGCCGTCAAGCAGGCCCTGATAAAAAAGTACCAGCTGACTCCGGAGGTTTACCGGAAAAAATTCAGAACCCTCCAACGTGGACCACAGGACACCTACCGTGATGTGGTAGACGGGCTCAGAACCAACTTTGAGCAGTGGATCCAAGGACTGTCAGCGACCACCTTTGAGCAGCTAAAGGACCTGATGGTGAAAGACCAGTTCCTGCATCTGTGTCCGACTGAGGTATGGCAGTTCGTGATGGATCGGGAGCCACCTGATGCCAATAAAGCAGCGCAGATTGCAGACACCTACGAGGCCAACCGGAGACCAGAGGTGCGGAAGCCGGTCGTCGCCAGCTGGAAAGGGGGTAAGCCATCAACCACCATTCCTGCCCCTGCCAGCCGACCTTCCGGAGGCCTTTTTCCCATTGCCAAGGCCCTGCCTGCATCCGATGCCCGCAGGTGTTATTCCTGCAACCAGACTGGTCATCTCAGCGCCACTTGCCCAGAGAAGCAGAGGAAGAACCCCCCATCCAAGGCCCCAGGGCCTAATGCCTCAGTTCTTTTGGTGGGTGGGCCGGTTGGGAGGGCCTGTGAAAACTTTCAGTCTGTCAGGGTGGGGGACACTCTCACTGTAGGCCTCAAGGACACTGGGGCCGAACGAACCCTCATCCGACCCAAACTGGTGTCCCCTGAAGCGCTTATTCCAGGAAAGACCCTGACTGTCACTGGGATTGGGGGCGTCCGATGCCCCTTGCCCATGGCCCGGGTTTTTATTGATTGGGGTGCGGGGAGTGGGGTGAAGGAAGTGGGAGTATCCAAAAACCTACCTGCAAATGTTTTGTTGGGAACTGATTTGGGGAGGATGTTTGCTTATTATGTCCCTGACACCCCTCCCCGATCTGATGCGGTTGGTAAGGTTAATGCTGATAATGTGAATGTCAATGCTTTACCTGATGATGATGATGATGATGATGATGATGATGTTGTTGTATTGGAAGGTGCAGGAGAACTCAGCCATGTCACTCTGCGAGGTGATGTTGCTGAGGATCCCCTAGCAGGAGCAAAGGTCAGTGGCAAGGGTAATGGGGAGAGGCACGAGGACCATGGCGCAGGTGGGGCTGTGCCAGTGACCAGTGTCATAACAGATGGTGACCTGGCTGATAGTCGCTGCCCCATACGTAGCACTGTGCCTGAGGTAATGGAGGATGATGGAGAAGTAGTTCTCATGGCCTCGCCGGCTAATGAGACGGGGTTATTCTCCGGGGAGACGGCCTATATAGCCGCTGTTACCCGCAGTCAGAGTGCCCAGAACGCAAGTAACGCCCTGCCTTCTGGACCCTCCTCGAACAGAGGAATAACTGAATCAGGTAAGGACCCAGAGCCGGTCCCAGAGGGTCCCAGTGAGGACGTGGCCTTAACCTCACTTCTGGCTTCCTCCAGCCAGGAGTTTCAGGCAGCTCTGCACTCAGATGCTAGCCTAGAGACGTTAAGGAGCCTCGCTGAGAAACCCACCTCCGAGTCGGATAAGGAGAGGGTATTCTGGGACCAAGGGAGGTTGTACCGGGAGACAGTTCCCTGTACACCCCAACAGGAGTGGCTGAGGGAAAGACAGCTGGTTGTCCCCTACCCATTCAGGGATGAGTTGTTGCGGATCGCCCATGAAATTCCACTCGCTGGACACTTGGGGGTCAGCAAAACCAAGGCCCGGCTGTCTCATCACTTTTATTGGCCCAAAATGAGGACAGACGTGGTGAACTACTGTCGATCCTGTACCACATGTCAAAGAGTGGGAAAGTCAGGGCCGGCCCCCAAAGCCCCCCTGATCTCTTTGCCAGTGATAGAGGAGCCTTTCCAGAGGATTGCTGTGGACATTGTGGGACCACTGGCCATACCCAGCAGCTATGGAAAACGATTCATCCTTACCGTGGTAGACTATGCTACCCGGTATCCGGAGGCAGTAGCCCTGTCCTCAATTAGGGCGGATAAGGTGGCGGACGCCCTCTTGGCCATCTTTTCGCGAGTAGGATTTCCCAGGGAGATGCTTACCGACCAGGGGACTCAGTTCATGTCACGCTTAATGGAGGCCCTATGTAAGAAAATGCAGGTGCAGCATCTGGTATCGAGTGCGTATCACCCACAGACCAATGGTTTGTGTGAGCGATTCAACGGTACCCTCAAACAGATGTTAAAAATGCTGGTTGAGACCCAGGGTCGCGACTGGGAGCGTTACCTCCCACACCTGCTATTTGCTTACAGAGAGGTTCCACAGGCCTCGACGGGGTTTTCCCCCTTTGAGCTCCTGTATGGCAGGCGTGTCCGAGGACCCCTTGGGTTGATAAGGGAATTCTGGGAAGAAGAGCCGAGCTCCCCAGGAGTGTCCATCGTGGAGTATGTCATGCGCTTCCGTGACAAGATGCAGACCTTGACGCAGTTGGTGCATGACAACATGGCGCAAGCCCAGGCTGACCAGAAGCATTGGTACGACCAGAACGCCCGAGAACGGACCTACCAGGTGGGTCAGAAGGTGTGGGTGCTGGTCCCCGTACCAAAGGACAAGCTTCAGGCGGCCTGGGAAGGCCCGTACGTCATTCACCAACAGCTCAACCCGGTCACCTACGTGATCACACTTGACCACGAGCGGGGTAGGCGGAAGGCGTTTCACGTTAATATGATGAAGGCTCATCAAGAACGTGGAACCTGTGTCCTACCGGTCTGCAACCTGCCCGAGGATGGGGAGGATGACCCCCTCTTGGACATGCTCGCCCAAGCGAAGGCCAGCGGGTCCCTAGAGGATGTAGAGCTAAGCGACTTGCTATCCGCAGACCAGAGGTCTCAGATGCAAGCAGTGCTGAAACCCTTCCAAGCAGTGTTCACCAACCTGCCTGGCAGGACTGAAGTGGCGGTCCATGAAGTGGACACCGGGAATCATGCCCCACTCCGGCGGACAGCCTATCGAATCTCCGACGAGGTGCAGCATGTCATGCGCCAGGAGGTCGAGGAGATGCTGCAGTTGGGGGTGATTAAGCGGTCCAAGAGCGCGTGGGCCTCACCTGTAGTCCTGGTGCCTAAGAAGGACCGGACCACCCGGTTCTGTGTGGACTACAGGGGGCTCAACGCTATCACCGCCTCTGACGCACAACCAATGCCACGCATTGAGGAGCTGCTGGAGCGGTTAGCCAGCGCGAGCTATCTCTCCATTATGGATTTGAGTCGGGGATATTGGCAGATTCCCTTGAGCCCCGGGGCCCAGGAGAAGTCCGCCTTTATCACCCCCTTCGGATTGTATGAATCCACGGTCATGCCCTTCGGCATGAAAAATGCCCCTGCCACGTTCCAGCGAATGGTCAACCACCTGCTCCAGGGACTGGAGAGGTACGCAGTGGCGTACCTGGATGACATTGCCATCTTCAGTCCCACCTGGGAGGATCACCTCGAGCATCTGCAGCAGGTGCTCAGGCGCATTCACCAGGCGGGCTTGACCATCAAGCCGGGAAAGTGCCAGATGGGCATGAACGAGGTCCACTACCTGGGGCACCGGGTAGGTGGGGGTACTCTGAAGCCAGAGCCTGGGAAGGTGGATGCTATCGTGTCCTGGCCCACCCCCAGGACCAAGAAGCAGGTGCAGTCCTTCTTGGGCACCGCAGGGTACTATAGACGCTTTGTGCAGGACTATAGTAGCCTTGCGAAGCCCTTGACAGACCTCACCAGGAAGAGCCTACCCCATTCCGTCAAATGGACGGATGAATGCGAGGTGGCCTTTAGGGCTTTGAAGACTGCCCTGAGCAGCTCTCCTGTACTAAAGGCGGTCGACGGCACACGACCACTCTTAGTACAGACCGACGCCAGTGAGTTTGGCCTCGGTGCTGTACTCAGCCAGGTCGACTCGGGGAACCAAGAACACCCCGTGTTGTACCTAAGCAAGAAACTGCTGCCGAGGGAAGTGGCCTATTCCACCATAGAGAAGGAGTGCCTGGCCATTGTATGGGCCCTCAACCGCTTACAGCCTTACTTGTACAGGCGCCCCTTCACTGTCGTGACTGACCACAACCCCCATGTCAGGTGCCAACGGAAGGTTGTTACGCTGGAGCCTCACCCTCCAGCAGTACGACTTTACCGTTCAACACCGCAGGGGCAGCGAGCATGGCAATGCCGATGGGTTGTCACGGCGAGGGGAGCCTCCAGACATACGCTTGGAGGAGTACCAGAAGGTCCTACCTCCATAGCGCAGTCAAAAAGGGGGAGGTGTCAGGCAAAAGGTATTTTTGCCCGAGTTTTAAAAATGAGAGATGTTTTAAAAAAGGAAAAAAAAACCCACCCCCTATCTGTTTGTAAGTGAAGACATAGAACTCACTTTTGCTTTTCCCCAAACCAGGAATTTTTATGACCCGCCATAAAACCTCAGTCCAGAGCAAGCGCTGGTACAAACCGGAAAATCCCTCCAAAAAAATCCCATTGTTTAATTGTACAAACGTTTTATGCCAATTTTAATCACGCACAGGTCTGACAGAAACATCGGAACCACGTTTTTTGAATGCTCACCTTTTTCCCATTACAATAGTATAACTTGCATAACTGAGGAATGACCGGGAACTGAGATAATGGATTCTGATATTCTGAGCGTCATAGAGGTTTCATATTTAATATCTATCTTCATGAATATTGGTGACGGTCAAGATGATGTCTCCCTCTTGGATGTGGGACCCCCCCACACCAAGATATGGAATCTGAAGGATTTTTTAGGTCTTCTGCAGCTGGGTGGGCTCGCAAAGCCGAGCCCCCTTGTAAGGTAAATAAGGGGTGTTCCCCAGAGTTTTGGCTGCTTGCTAAAAACCAGATCGGCCATTTTTCAAGCCATTCCAACCAGGGACGCAGACACATGCACTACACGCTGCGTGAAGGAATCAAGTCTAATTTCCGGGGAGCCGTCCCCCCCACAGAATCTGAGACCATCACCTTGTGAAGCAGGTTTTGCTATTACTTATCCCTTTTATTTTAATAACTGTTTATGCATACATGTAAATTGTCTCCTTTATAATATCTTGTATATATTTTGTAAACACTGCCCACCTTTTGGGAGTAAATCATTAATTATTTACCAGTTTCTTTCTTCTTGTCCTATGTCGAGCAAACACGTTCCTCACTCGCTAATTCACGTTACCTACCAGGTACCCGATCCACCTATTAAGCGATCGGTGGTGGCAGTATACCAGTATTTATGTGATATTGTGGTTTGAGGGTGGCTGGTCGGAGGTATATATACGTTCCTGGAAGGAACTGGTGGTATATATACGTCCTGTCACATCACGTGCCGCAATAGTCGACATAAATTAGAGCAGCTGCACCCGTGCTTATCCTCTGTCAATACCATGTTTGACCAGCAGGATAAGGGGGCGCCAGAGAGCTGCAAGGTCTGACCCAAGAGTGGGTGTTGTTTTCATGACAACTATAAATCCAAGAAAATGTGCCATCGGAAAAGGGGAGGCCAAGTACTTGGGCTATGTTGTCGGGAGAGGTGAAATAAAACCGGAGGTCAATAAAGTGGAGGCAATCCAGAACTGGCCACAACCGCTCTCCAAGAAACAAGTAATAGCGTTCCTGGGAGTGGTGGGATATTACTGGTGGATTATCCCAAATTTTGCTATGATGGCCACGCCACTGACGGATCTCCTAAAGGCACCAGGTCAAACATGGTGAAGTGGACGGAGGAGACAGAGACAGCGTTTCAACTGTTGAAGTCAGCACTGCGTAAACAGCCGGTCCTGGTCACACCAGACTTTAAGAAAGAGTTTGTGGTCCAGACAGACGCTTCAGAGGTTGGTCTAGGAGCTGTACTCTCTCAAGAGATAGAGAATGGGAAGCTCTTCCCCATTTATCTGAGCCAGAAACTTTTGTCATGCGAGAAGAACTAAGCAATAGTAGAGAAAGAGAGACTAGCCATAAAATTGGCCGTAGATACTCTTAGATATTACCTACTAGGCCAGAAGTTTAAGTTGGTGTTAGATCATGCCCGATTGAGATGGTTGAGGGAAAAGAGGGGTAAAAATGCCAGGGTAACTAGATGGTTCCTAGCTCTTAAGGACTTCAACTTTCACGCAGAGCATAGGCCTGGGAAGTTACACGGGAAAGCTGATACCCTTTCTAGAATTCCCTTTCTGGTACCAGAAGGTGCCCAAACCCCCGGCTTTGGGCAGAGAGGGGAATATGTGACAGAGTCACTAGTTTTATATGTGAGGGGGGGTATGTGTCACTAAGGATGCTCTTCTGTGTGAACTAAGACCTACAGAATTTCTGCCAGCATGTTATATGCTGGGGGTTACCTCTTTTAAAGGGTGTGGTTTTATGGGAATGACATAGAGATGGGAGGGAAGTCATTCCCCATACCTCCCCTCAGGGTGTGGCTGAACAAGGTTTAAATGTTCAGTCAGTTTGTTTTCCTGTGTGGAGTGTGTGGTCTGGAGATTGAAGTCTCCAGGCTGTGTGTGACTGATGCCAGACAGCAACACAGGAGGACTGGTGTTGCTGAAACTTCACAGGACTATCTACAGCCGGCAAAGGCCTTGCTGGCTAGAGGACTCTGTTATATCTTTTGTTTTCCCGTTAACCCCAAGAGGGACTGTTTATTTTTATGGGACACTGCTGGAGTTTATGCCACACAATAAACCCGCAGGAAGTTTAACCAAACCGTGTGTCCTGTGTCTGCCTCCGGAGAGCTGAGCAAGTTGCTTTACCACAATATATATGTATATATATATATATATATATATATATATATATATATATATATATATTATACATAGATATATTATATTATATATATATATATATATATATATATATATATATATATTGTACCCATAAATAAATATTATTTAAAAAAAAAAAAAAAAGAAACAATAAAAGTATACATATTTAGTATCGCCATGTCCATGTCCGGAACTATAAAACTGTCCCTCTAGTTAACCCCTTTAGTGAGCACGGTAAAAAAAAAAAAAGCAAAAAACTGTGCTTTATCGTCATACCGCCAAATAACAAGTGGAATAAAACACGATCAAAAAGACAAATATAAATAAAAATGGTACCGCTGAAGACATCATCTTGTCCCGCAAAAAACAAGTCAACAGCTCCATCAGCCGAAAAACAAAAAAAGTTATAGCTCTCAGAATAAAGCGATGCGAACAAAAAATTTTTTTCTATAAAATAGCTTTTATTGTGTAAAAGCGCCAAAACATAAAAAAAACTATATAAATGTGGTACCGTTGTAAAAGTGCTGACCCGAAGAATAACGCTGCCTTATCAATTTTACCACACGCAGATCAGTATAAAAAAACAATTCCTTAACTGTTGGTTTTTGTTTATTCTGCCTCCCAAAAATCAGAATAGAAAGCGATCAAAAAATGTCACGTGCCTGAAAATGGTACCAATAAAAACGTCAACTCGTCCCGCAATAAACAAGCTATCACATGACTCTGTCGGCCGAAATATGGAAAAATTATAGCTCTCAAAATATGGCGATGCAAAAACTAGTCTTTGCAAAAAAAAAAGCGTCTTTTAGTGTGTGACAGCTGTCAATCATAAAAACCCGATATGAATCTGGCATTGCACTGACCCGAAGAATAAAGTCGTCTAATCACTTTTACCGCACGTGAAACGGCTTAAAAAATAAACTTGACACCTGATAAACATAGGGTTAGGGTTGTGCTAGGGTTAGGGTTGTGTTAGGGTTGTACTAGGGTTAGGGTTGTACTAGGGTTAGGGTTGTGCTAGGGTTAGGGTTGTGCTAGGGTTAGGGATGTGCTAGGGTTAGGGATGTGCTACGGTTAGGGTTGTGTTGGGGGTGGGATTTTTTCAAAAGTAAAGGAAAAACAATGATGACGATATGGCGACTAGTGTTGAGCGCAAGTGCTTGCTACTTGAGTTTGCATCGGGTGCTCGGGTATGCACCGAGTATCGCAGGTGCTCGAGTGACCTGCTCGAATCTCCGCCCCATATGCTTCGCGGCCAAAAAAACCTTGCGGGGATTGCCTGCCATGCACGAGCGATCCCCGCATGTTTTTTTTTGGGTATCTAACAACCGTGAAACATGCGGGGCGAGGACTCGAACATGTCACTCAAGGCCCCGCGATACATGGTGCATACCCGAGTACCCGATGCAAACTCAAGTAGCGAGCACTTGTGCTCAATACTAATGACAACTTATTCAATATGATGACCTAATGTTATAAATTTCTGTGTCGTACCTCTGGGTTCAAAATGTTCACTATACCCCTTGATAAAATCCTTGAGGGGTCTAGTTTCCAAAATGGGGTCAATTGTCGGGGGTTTCCACTATTTAAGCGCATCAAGGGCTCTCCAATCTCGACATGGCGCACACTCTCAATTCCAGCCAATTTTGCGTTCAAAAAGTCACGCAGTGCTCCTTCCATTCTGAACCCTGCCGTGCGCCCAAACAGTGCATTTTCCCCACATATGGGGTATCGGCGTACTCAGGAGAAATTGCACAAAAGTTTTTGGGGTCTATTTTCTCCTCTTACTGTTGTGAAAATAAAAAATTTAGGGCTAAAACATCATTTTTGTGGAAAAAGTTAGATTTTATTTTCACGGCTCAATGTTATAAAGTTCTGTGAAGCACCTGGGGGTTCAGGGTGCTCACCACACATCTAGATAAGTTCCCTGAGGGGTATAGTTTCCAAAATGGTGTCATTTGTTGCGGGTTTCCACTGTTTAGGTACATCAGGGGCTCTCCAAACGCAACATGGTGTCCGCTAATTATTCAAGAAAATTTTACATTCAAAAAGTCAAATGGCGCTCCTTTCCTTCCGAGCCCTGCCATACACCCAATGGTTTTTCCCCACATATGGGGTATTGGCGTGCTCAGGAGAAATTGCACAACAAATTTTGGGGTCCATTTTTTCCTGTTACCCTTGCAAAAATAAAAACATTTGGGCCTAAAATAACATTTTTGTAAAAAAATTTTTCTTCCACATTTCAAAAATTTCTGTGAAGCACCTGAAGGGTTAATAAACTTATTGAATGTGGTTTTGAGCACCTTGAGAGATGCAGTTTTTAGAATGGTGTCACGTTTGGGTATTTTCTGTCATAAAGGCCCCTCAAAGTCACTTCAAATGTGATGTGGTTCCTAAAAAAATGTTTTTGTAAATTTTGTTGGAAAAATTAGAAATCGCTGGTCAACTTTTAACCCTTATAACTTCCTAACAAAAAAAAATTTGGGTTCCAAAATTGTGCTGATGTAAAGTAGACATGTGGTAAATGTTATTTATTAACTATTTAGTGTGACATATCTCTCTGATTTAAGGGCATGAAAATTCAAAGTTTGAAAATTGCTAAATTTACCACTATCATGAAGTACGATATGTCACGAAAAAACAATCTCAGAATCAGTGGGATCCGTTAAAGCGTTTCAGAGTTATTACCTCATAAAGTGACAGTGGTCAGAATTGTAAAAATTAGCCTAGTCATTAACATGCAAACTACCCTCGGGGGTAAAGGGGTTAAGAGGTTTCTGTGCAGACCGGTATAATGCATTGTTGTTATGCTAGTGCATTAGAATGCATTATATCAGCGATCAGAGTATTAAAAGTTAAAGTTCCATGGTGGGACTAGGTAAAAAAGTAAAAAAAAAAAAAAAAAAAAAAGTAAAAATATTTAAAAAAAAAATAAAATCACAAAATAATAATAATAAAAATTAATAATATTATATATATATATATATATATATATATATATATATATATATATACACATACACATAATACACATGTATATACACACACACACACACACACACACACACACACACACACACACAGGTGTGAAAAATTGTTTCACCCCTCGCCTGATTTCTTATTCTTTTGCATTTTTGTCACTCTTAGATGTTTCAGATCACAAAACAAATTTAAATATTAGAAAAAGAGAACACAAGTAAACACAAAATGCAGTTTTTGAATGAAGGCCCAGTGTGAAAAAGTGATTGTCCCCCCCACCCCCACTTAAAACATAAATTAACTGTGGTGTATCACATTTTTGGGAAGCTGAGTGCAATTTCCTTAGCCACACAGAGGCCTGATTACTGCCACACCTGTTCTCAATCAAGAAATCATTTAAATAGAACCTGCCTGACAAAGTGAAGTCGATCCTCAAAAGCTAGAAATCATGGTACGATCCAAAGAAATTCAGGAACAAATGAGAAACAAAGTAATTGAGATCTATTAGTCTGCAAAAGGTTATAAAATAATTTCTAAAGCTTTGAGACTCCAGCGAACCACAGTGAGAGCTATTATCCACAATGGCAAAAACATGAAACAGTGGTGAACTTTCCCAGGAGTGACTGGCCGACCAAAATTACCCCAACAGCGCAGCAATGACTCATTCAAGAGGTCACAAAAGACCCCACAACAACATCCAAAGAACTGCAGGCTTCACTTTCCTCAGTTAAGGTCAGTGTTAATGAATCCACCATAAGAAATAGACTAGGCAAAAAAGGCATGCATGGCAGAGTTCCAAGATGAAACCCACTGCTGAGTAAAAAGAACATAAAGGCTCGTCTCAGTTTCACCAGAAAACATCTTGATGATCGACAAAACTTTTAGGAGAATACTTTGAGGACTGATGAGACAAAAGTTGGTATGGCGCATCTCCGGTCGCAAGCGCCGCCATTATTCTGACCCGGGAGGCAGAGTTACCACGCGTGTAGGGAATCTGTCCCAATCTGGTGTGGCGACTAGTTCTAGTGTTGTGGGATGTGTGAAGACACGTGACTCTGTGTCCCTCACTGATTTCTCTGCCTAGGGAAGATGGGACGCTATCTTCCCTGCTAGCCAAGCTAGCTGCTTAGTTTGGCAATGAGCAATAGTGGGATTTTGTCCAACCTGTGGTTGAAGCTAGCAGGGAGTGGCTGTCTGGGGATGGTTGGGAAGTAGTCAACACCTGATCATTAGGCTGGCTATATAATCCTGCTCCCTGCTTAGTCCTTTGCTGTTTATTGCAGTTTCAATGTGCTTGTTGGTTTGTGGTGTTAGCATTAGGTTTTGCTATCACAGCAGGGTCTTATCATTTTATTTTTGGCTACGCTTTCTGTGGTCCCAGAAGAGGTACTCACCTGGTCCTAGACTGAGCACCAGCCGCGTCACCAGGCGCCAGCTGTCCGACGACAGTGGGCCTGTGAAGGGCTCTGCCAAAGTCCCCCTTCCATTTTATGGGAGCTGGGTAAACAGTATTCCCGGCCCTCAAGCTCGCCTAGCTGGGCAGCTTGTATCAAGTGCGTCTGGGGCTGTACCTTTGCTGGTTTGGTGCCAGTCTTTTGGGTCCCTCTTAGAAGCCAGAACACAGAATTAGTGCACTACCAGGATATGGCAAGCCCATATAATAAAGATGGCGGCAACACAGGTGCAAAATACTGATGAGACAATCACTCACAACCTACCATTTCATGGAGGGGTTAATTGCTTAGTATTAGAATTGCACACAAAAAGGCTTGTATAGGGTGCTGTTCACACATGGATGGTGCACAGTATCTGACTTATAGCCTATTAGTTACGCCCATACTATTAGATTAGGCGAGATGTCTAGTATTATCTGAGTGCACCCAATGAGAACAGACACCCTAATTTACAATGCCAGCACAATGGGCCAGGCCGCACCCTGGAATAAAAAAGTGCAAAAATACATATATATAATATATGAGGTATTAGTCAATATTTTGGCCAAAATACGCAAGCTTGCAACCCACCTCAAGGGTCCTTATGTTTGCGAGTCCCTACGCTAAACTCAAAGCAAAGCCACAATAAGAAGAATTTAAATTCCCCCAAGATTCAAGAAAAAAAACACAGCAAAAAAGGCAAGAGTGTTTACCGGCCAGAACTCAGAACTAGTGCACTACCAGGATGAGGCAACCCCATATAATAAAGATTGCAGCAACACAGGTGCAAAATACTGATGAGACAATCACTCACAGCCTACCATTTCATGGAGGGGGTGATTACTTAGCATTAGAATTGCACACAAAAAGGCTTGTATAGGGTGCTGTTCACACATGGGTAGTGCACAGTATTTGGCTTACAGCCTATTAGTTACGCCCATACCATTAGATTAGTCGGGTTGTCTAGTACTATCTGAGTGCTCCCCATGAGAACGCCACCATCTCCAATCTGTTGGCCACAGAAATGCTGTCTTTCTGCCTGGTGGATACAGATGGTTTCCGAAAGCTGTTGGCTGTCGCATACCCCCAGTACCAGTTGCCCAGTCGCCATTACTTTTCTAAGAAAGCTGTGCCTGCGCTACACCAGCATGTCGCAGACAACATCATCCGTTCCTTGACAAAATCTATGTCTGCCAGGGGGGATTTCATCACAGACACCAGTATGACCAGGGGTGTTACATCTCGCTGACTGGGCACTGGGTGACTCTGGTGGCTCTGGGGGTAGGTAGGGAAGGGGCTGCTCCACAAGTCTTGGAATCCCCAAGGCGTGCGGGACAAACCTCTGTATCTAACCCTTAATCCACTGCTTCTGCCTCCTCCACGTCCTCTAGGACCTCCACCTGCGCCCTCAACCTCTGCCTTAATGAGACATGCATTCCAACAGTGCAGAGCAAATCCCTACCACCTCTGTACTGCGCAGCCAGGGCTCACTGCAATCAGGTAGTCTTAAAATTAATATGTCTTGTAGATCGCAGAGGTTAAGAGTTGTGGACAGCTATCCACGCTGAGATTGAGCAATGACTGTCTCCACTTAACCTGGAGCCAGGGAAGACTGTGTGTGATAACGGTGCGAAATCTGGTGGTGGCCCTACGCCGGGGCAACCTCACACACGTATCTTGCATGGCTCATGTCCTCAACCTGGTGGTACAGCAATTTATCCATCACTATACCGGCCTGGATGCGCTGCTGCAGAAAGCACGGTTGCTGTGTGCTTATTTCCGTCGATCGCACCCCGCTGGTCATCGACTTCCATCGCTACAGAGGTCTTTCGGCCTACCAGTTAACCGGTTGATATGCAATGTGGTGACATGGTGTAATTCCACTCTGCACATGTTGCAGCGACTGTGGCAGCAGCGACGAGCCCTGACACAGTATCTCATGTCATATACCTGGGCCAACGCAGTATGGATGTTGGGCAAATTTCATTTGCGGAGTGGGTACAGATTAAGGACCTCTGCACCCTTCTACACGGTTTTGAAATAGCTACTAAGATGGTTAGCGCTGACAATGGCGTCATTAGCAGCACTATTCTGGTAATCTACTTGCTGGAGCAGACTTTGAATAGCCTGCGGGAGAAGGTTGTGGTCCCAGAGGAAGAGCAGGAAGCAGAGGAGGATGCGAAAGGGATAACAATGTCTCTAAGTTCCACACTGTCGTCACACAGGCGGGTGCCAAAGCAGGGTGCATTACAGTGATCGAGGGGGACCCGTTTACCAGACAAACTGTTAGTGAAGGTGCAGGAGCCGAGGAACAAATGGAGGAGGACGAGGAGAAAGAGGTGATGGGCAAGCAACAGTCAGGAGATTAAGAGGATAATGATCCCCTCTCCGTTGTCCATGGTTGGCAGGAGGGTACTGAAGAAACAGGCATCAGTGTCACCCAGTCACTAACACAACATAGGCTTGGACCTTATGGAAGAGCCTGACACATGAGCGCCTTCTTGCTGCACTATCTGCAACACCATCCGCATATATAGTTATGATTCAAAATAGTGCTGGGCTGCCACTCTGTTAGATCCACGTTACAGATCCTTCCACCCTGGAAAGGGTGACACGCACATACTGGAGTATCGAAACACGCTTTTAGACAATCTTAAGAGAGGTTTTCCCCAAGTCAGCAGTGAGGCACATAGTGTGCATTGCAGCTCTAGACTTCCAACCCCAGTAACGTCCATACGTCAACGCAAAAACATTAGCAGCAGCAGCAGTGTAAGTGGCAGAAGCAATTTCTGTGGGTCCTTTCAAACACTTTTTAGACTAGCTTGTGCACCAGAACAACAGAGTACAAGTCTGACACATGGTGAATGACTGGAGAGGATGGTGCAGGAGTATCTCGAGCTCAATATCAATACCATCAGGGAGGGATTGGACCCTTTTACATTTTGGTCTTCAAAAATGGAAAAGTGGCCTGCTCTAACTTGTCACTCCTTGGAGGTTTTATCATTTCTGGCAGCCAGCGTTCTCTCAGAACGTGTCTTCAGTGCAGCTGGTGCTGTCCTGACGGATAAGCGCATCCAGGTGTCCCCTGAAAGTGTAGACCACCTAACTTTCATAATGATGAACAAGTCATGCATCTTCAAGGACTTTTGCACCCCAATCGCAGACTGCGCAGACTAGACAATGGTCTTGTTTTTAGTGTGCTGCATTGATCTTGCGTTATTGCAGTCTGTGATATCTTTGTCGTGGATCTGTGCTTGCTGTTGCTGCTAATATTAACAATAATTTTTGGAAATGTGGAGACTCCTGATTGGGTCTCCATCTGCTGGGTTGGCTGCAGTGGAAAGGTTGTCAGTGGCCCACTATACTAGTTGTACTCTGGTGAAATTGATGCCACTTTGGAGGTGTCTGCGCCTAATTTTTGGAAATGTCGCCGATCTGAAACGAGTCGAACCTTGAGCAGTTCGTTCATCTCTAATCGCAAACACTTGATTGCAGTTGTTGCTGCTAAGGGTGGATCAATCAGTTATTCGGTTTAGGGGGCGATCACTTTTTCACACAGGGCCCTGTAGCTTAAGATTTCTTTTCCCTTAATAATAAAGACCTTCATTTAAAAACTGCATTTTGTGTTTACTTGTGTTATCTTTGTCTAATATTAAAATTTGTTTTGTGATCTGAAACATTTAAGTGTGACAAACGAAATGAAAAAGAATAAGAAATCAGGACGGGGGCAAAAAACTTTTACACACCACAAAATTAACATTTTAATTTTTCTCACAAAATGTTAATTTAGCCTCAAATATTGCATTTTTACCAGGGTAACCGGAGAAAATGAACCATACAATTTGTTATATTTACATTTGTCTTTTTGGTCGCGTTTTATTCCACTTTTTGTTCAGCGGTATGATAAAAAAGCATAGCTTTTTGGCTCGTTTTTTTCATTTTTTTACGGTGTTCACTGAAGGGGTTAACTAGTGTGACAGTTTGATAGGTCGGATCGTTCCGGACGCGATAATACCAAATATGTGTACTTTTTTTTGTTTATTTTTATTTTTTACATAATTTATTGCATTTTTACAAGGGTAACCGGAGAAAATGAACCATACAATTTGTTACATTTACATTTGTCTTTTTGATCGCGTTTTATTCCACTTTTTGTTTGGCGGTATGATGAAAAAGCATAGCTTTTTGCCTCATTTTTTTATCCTTTTTTTTTACGGTGTTCACTGAAGGGCGCAATAATACCAAATATGTGTACTTTTTTTCGTTTATTTTTCTTTTTTACATAATTTACGTATTTATCGGTATAATACATATATGTATGTACATATATACAGTTGAAACCAGAAGTTTACATACACTATATAAAAAGACACATATGCATGTTTTTCTCAATATCTGACATGAAATTAGAATAAACCTTTCCCCTTTTAGGTCAATTAGGATTACCATAATTTTTAATATTTGCCAAATGCCAGAATAGTGAGAGAGAAAGAGAATGTTTTTAAGGCATTTTTATTACTTACTGCAAATTCAAAAGTTTACATACACTAAGATTACTATGCCTTTAAACAATTCTGGACTGCCCATATGATGATGTCATGTGTTTGGAAGCTTTTGATAGTTTATTGGCAATATCTGAGTTAATTAGAGACATACCTGTGGATGTATTTTAATGCACACCTGAACACACACTGCTTCTTTGTGTAGCATCATCGGAAAGTCTAAAGCAATCAGTCAAGATATCAGGAAGAGAATTGTGGACTTGCACAAGTCTGTTTCATCCTTGGATACAATTTCAAGATATCTGAAGGTGCATTGTTCATCTGTACAAACAATTATATGCAAGTACAAACAAGATGGGAATGTTCAGCCAGTATACCGCTCAGGAAGGAGACAGGTTCTGTGTCCCAGAGATAAATGTGCTTTGGTCCGACATGTGCATATCAACCCAAGAACAAAAGCAAAAGACCTTGTGAAGATGATGGCAGAAGCTGGTAAGATTGTGTCAATATTCACAGTGAAACGAGCACTGTATCAACATGGGCTGAAAGACCACTCTGCCATTACTCCAAAAGAAACATAAAAAAACAGATTAATGTTTGCAAATGCACACAGGAACAAAGACCTTAATTTTTGGAGACATGTCCTGTGGTCTGATGAAACAAAAATTGAACTTTTTGGGCATAATGACCATCGTTACGTTTAGAGGAAAAAGGGGGAAGCTTGGAAGCCTAAGAACACCATCCCAACTGTGAAACACGGGGGTGGCAGCATCATGCTGTGGAGTTGTTTTGCTGCAAGAGGGACTGATGCACTTCACAAAAATAGATGAAATCATGAGAAAAAAAGATTATGTGGCAATACTGAAGCAACATCTCAAGACATCAGCCAGGAAGTTAAAGCTTGGGCGGAAATGGGTCTTCCAAATGGACAATGACCTGAAGCTTATGGACAAAGCTGAAAAGGCAGGTGCGAGCAAGGCGACCTACAAACCTGGATCAGTTACACCTGTTTTGTCAGGAGGAATGGGCCCAAACTCCGACCAACTATTGTGAGAAGCTTGTGAAAGGATAGCCAAAACATTTGACCCAAGTCATTCAGTTTAAGGGCAATGGTACCAAATACTAATGAAGTGTATGTAAACTTTTGACTTTGCAGTAAGTAATAAAAATACCTTAAGGCTGTGTGCCCACAATGCGGATTTAATGCATTTCCACAGCGAAAACGCATTAAAAACACTTGTTAAGTTGTCTGCCTTGTTTCCCAATGATAATCCGCATGTGCTATGCACATGCTGCGGAAATTTCCGCTGCGGATTATCATCGCTGAAAAATCCGCAGCACAACTATTTCTTGTGCGTAATCGCGGCCAAATCGCCGCCATTGACTTGCACTGAACCTCATAACATTCGCATGTATGCATGCAGATGTTATGCGGTTCAATGCGTGGATGGTACCCGGGTCTGGAGAAGACGAGACTCTAATCCGACCCAAACACCATTAAGAAAAAAAGAATTAAAACGTAAAAAAATAAAAAAAAACATTATACTTACCTTTCTGGTGGCCCCCGGTCTCCTCTCCAGTGACGTCCTCTGTCCTCAGCGTCCCGCGGTGTTTTCAAGGGACCTGCAGTGACGTAATTTAGTCATGTGATGGTCACGCGACCGCTGACATCGGCGGTCGCGTGAACCGTCAGCTGACTATATGACGTCAACGCAGGTCCTTTCAGAACACCGTGTGATGCCAATGACAGAGGACGCCACCGGAGAGGAGACCTGGGGCTACCGGAGAGGTAAGTATAATATTTTTTTCTTATTTTTTACGTTTTAAGGCTGTGTGCCCACGATGCTTTTTTTAAGCGTTTCCGCAGCGGCAAAAACGCTGCAGAAATGCTTAAAAAACGCATGGTAGAAGGCCTGCCATGTCCCCCAATGATAATGCGCATGTACTGTGCACATGCTGCGGAAATTTCCGCTGCGGGTTATCATTGCGGAAAAAAACGCAGCACTACCAATTATTTTGCAGAAGTGCTGCGTTTTCACCGCCATTGACTTGCATTAGAACGCGCCAATTCTGCAAGACTGCATCTGTACTTGCGTAATTTGCGCGTTCTAATGTGCGGATGGTACCCGGGTGTGGAGGACAGGAGACTCTCCTCCGGACCCAGGTACCATTAAAAAAGCTGTAAAAAAAAGAATAAAATAAAAAATAAATGTATACTTACCTTCTGGCGGCCCGCAGTGCGCTCCTCCTTGCTTCCCGGCACTTCGCGATGGAATGAAGGACCTGCGCTGACGTCAGAGTCATGTGACGGGTCACGCTGACGTCGGCAGGTCCTTCACTCTACCGCTGCCGGCAGCCGGGACGGTGAAGCAAGCCAGCGTGGGCCATCGGAGGGTAAGTATATATTTATTTTTTTATTTTTAACCATTCTTTCGGTCACACTATATAAATCCATGCTGTTTGCATGGATTTATATAGTGTGACCAAGTTGACAAGCACTTTCCAAGTGACGCTAAAATCGCTTGGAAAGCGCTTGTCAACATGCATGCGTAAATGCAAGTGAAGAACGCTTCACTTCCGCATGTCCCTGGCAGGAAAAAGCATGTACAATCCGCATGCGTTTTTTTCTGCCAGGGAGATGCAGAAACGCTCAGGAAAAAATCCTGAGCATTTCTGTATCGTGGGCACATAGCCTTATTCTTTTTTTTACTATTCATGTTGCATTTAAAACAGCATAAGTTGGTCACGCAATATAAATCCGTGCCAGTTGCATGGATTTAAATTGTATGACCAACTTGTCAAGCACTTTTCCAAGTGATGCGCAAAATCGCTTGGAAAAGCGCTTGAAAAATCGCATGTGGAAATGTATGCAAAAACGCTTAAAATCCGCATGCGCTTTTTCTATCAGGGAGAGGCGGAAACGCTCAGGAAAAATCCGCATCAATTCTGCATCGTGGGCATATAGCCTTAAACATTCTCTCTCTCTCATTATTCTAGCATTTGGTAAATATTAAAAATTATGGTAATCCTAATTGACCTAAAAGGGGAAAGATTTATTCTGATTTCATGTCAGATATTGAGAAAAACATGCATATGTGTATTTTTATATAGTGTATGTAAACTTCTGGTTTCAACTGTATATATGTACATACATATATGTATTATACCCATAAATACGTAAATTATGTAAAAAAGAAAAATAAACAAAAAAAAGTACACATATTTGGTATTATCGCGCCCTTCAATGAACACCGTAAAAAAAGGAAAAAAACAATGAGGCAAAAAGCTATGCTTTTTCATCATACCGCCAAACAAAAAGTGGAATAAAACGCGATCAAAAAGACAAATGTAAATATAACAAATTGTATGGTTCATTTTCTCCGGTTACCCTTGTAAAAATGCAATATTTGGGGCTAAATGGACATTTTTTTTCCTTCCACATAGATGTAATTCCTGTGAAGCACCTAAAGGGTTAATAAAGTTCTTGAATGTGGTTTTTAGCACCTTGAGGTGTGCAGTTTTCAGAATGATGTCACTCTTTGGTATTTTCTGTCATATAAGCCCCTCAAAGCTACTTCAAACGTGATGTGGTTCCTAAAAAAATTGTTTGGTAAATTTTGTGGGAAAAATTAGAAATTGCTGATCAACTTTTAACCCTTCTAACTTCCTAACAAAAAAAATGATGTTTCAAAAATGGTGCTGATGTAAAGTAGACATGTGATAAATGTTATTTATTAACTATTTTGTGTGACATATCTCTCTGGTTTAAGGTCATAAAATTTAAGTTTGAAAATGTAAAAACTTTTTCACCAAATTTCCGATATTCTAACAAATAAACGCAAGTCATATCAAATATTTTTTACCACTTTCATGAAGTACATATCACGAATAAACAATCTCAGAATCACTGGGATTCGTTGAAGCGTTCCAGAGTTACTACCAGAAAACAGTCTGGGGGTGATGCGGTTAATGTATGACTTAAATTATGTTTTTAAAGATCGTAGTGTTATGAACACTTTTAGCAAAGTTCAATGCCTTTTTACGGGTTGAAACCATCACTCCAGGTGTCTCCAGCTCAGACTGAATTTCTTTTAATGTTATGCATGGTTTCTTTGCCACACTTCAAATCAACTTTTGTGGAGTTCTTTCATTAATTTTTCATTTTCTACCACGTCCTGGAAAATTGATCCAATTTGTAAAAGTAGCAACCTTTTTGTTAATATTTCAAACTGTCGTACTTGGCAGTTGGGTCTGCCTTGGCCTAGAGGCGGGGTTTTATAGGTGGTCCACCATGGTAGTGATAGGGGCATTCAGCAGACCCCTAGCTGTCAAAGAAATCCATTGGCACTCTTCTAACTTGTTGCGAGGGGCCAATAGAAGCCAGAGCATAAGTGCACTGACGATTGTGCCATTTTAATGACACCATCAGTAACTGACAGCTCCTGAGCCTGTTCCATACAAGTGTTCCCCAACTGTGACTTTTTTAAAACATAAAAATGAGTGATGCTAATTGTGTTGTGGTATTTTAAATTTTATAGAGTTCCTTTTCTGTCAAGTTTTAACTTTGTTATTTTTGTGTATTGTGTCTTTTCCGTGTCAAACATGAGTTTATATATATTCAAGCAGTTTCACTCAACACTATTTCAGGAGATATTTTACATGGTTAGTTAAAGGGGTTGTCTGGTAAAAAGAAATAAATCTGCAGTCACTCTATGTGACTGCAGACTTATGAATCCCACCAGTGCACGCAATGTATGCTGCGGGGATTCACCGGTTTCAGACCCGGGAATGGAGGATATGTATGAGTTATACAGACCCCCGGCCAGTGGTTGCGGTCTTGCTCTCATATGGAGAGAGGCCACGCCCTCTAGTCGGCCACGCCTACTAGACGGCTGCATCACTAGACGGGGAGCAGCTTCGGCTCAATACAAGTATGGAGGGAGGCCGCGCCCACTAGCCGAGGATAAGTATAACTCATACATACCCTCCAGTAGCATAACTACTGGGGGGGCAGAGGGTGCGGCAGCCCTGGGCCCCGTGCTCTAAGGGGCCCACCCAGAGCTACGCTTAACTGTATCAGCGTGAGCCGATACAGTTAAACTCTGGGGCAGAGCAGGGAGACACGATCTCCCTGCACTGCTGCTATGGAGCCCCTGAGCTGCCCCCCCCACAAGTTCAACTGTATCAGCATCTGCTGATACAGTTGAAAGCGATGGAGGAGAGAGTGTCAGCTGATTATTCCTCCCCCATCAGTCTTTCTCGGCGTCTGACGTCTCAGCGCGATGATGTCACTAAGTGACAGGGAACGAGGAGGAGAGGTGAGTATTGTATTTTAATTTTTTTAGAACAATTGCTGTGGCCATTAAACTATATTGAGGACTATGGGGGGTGCATAATAGTATAGGTGGGTGCAATATACTCAACGGGGGTGCATTATACTATATGGGATGCATAATACTATAGGGGGTGCATTGTACTGAACAGGGGTGAATAATACTATAGGTGGTGCATAATACTGAATGGGGGTGCATTATACTGAATGGTGGTGCATTATACTGAATGGGGGTGCATTATACTATATGGGGTGCATTATACTATATGGGGTGCATTGTAATGAACGGGCTATTGGGTGCATCATGCTGCATGGGCTATGGGGTGCATTATGCTGTATGGGCTATAGGGTGTATTATGCTGGTGTATGTGGGTGTATTATAGGGTGCCTAAAATGTGAGAAGTCATATGAGTCTTTGTTGCAATCTCTGAAGCCATGTCCTGGCTGGAAAAAGTTGCCATGTCAGTTTGGGCCAGATGGAAAAGAAGGGAAAAGTGAATAACTCCACCAGAAAGATCGTCATCTGTAAGTCACCATCAATAACTGTACTGTGATCTCTTACATGTTCCGCAGGACTGGTGTCTACCACTATATGTCACCATATGGTGGTAATATCAGTGTTGGTCTTTGTATAGAGATTTATTTTAGTAACAGTGCTGTCATCTGTTGAGGTTTTCCTACATCCACTATTAGGCCACGGCCCAGCTATCAGTATTTGGTTAGTATTCGGTCAGTATGTTTTCTCAGGAGTGGAAGTCAAAACCAGGTGAGGAACAATCAGAGAAAAGGTATAATAGAAACAAGTCACCAACTCTGCATTTATCACCCACTCCTGGTTTTGGCTCCCACTCCTGAGAAAAAATACTGACCAAATACTGATAGTGGGGCCGTGGCCTTAGGGTGCGCCACCATAGCTGTAATCAGGATTACCTGGTTAGGGGCCCACTCAGAAGTTTTGCCCCCCCTGACCCAAACCCCTAGCTACGCCTCTGATACCCTCCGTTCCCGGGTCTGAAATCGCCGAATCCCTGCAGCGCACTGTGCTTGCGCTGGGGGATTCATAAGTCTGCAGTCACACAAGGTGACTGCAGACTTATTGATTTGGACCAGACAAACTCTTTAACATTGAGAATGGACAATGTTGACCACAACTGCAACAGTCTATTGCAATATACAGGGCCAGTCTGCTACCAGACACAAAGTCTATTAAACCTTATTGTTATTCGAATCTTTGGTGCACCAGATGTCTTCTCCAGGCTATGAGATCTCCCTGTAGTAACTTGATTCTGCTGACTCTAATGCTGTCTTTTAGATCTGTCTGGAGCTAGCTCTTGGGGGAAAACATTGAATTCTGTCTGAACGGGATGAGCTGCTGTGAATCCTTTCTTTCAGATGTCTTTCAGTACATGAAGTACAGACTAGAAAGCCATGAATACCCTCTCACTGGTCTATCTTTTTATTAGTAATCTTGTTTTTCCCCTGCTTTGGGTGGATGCTTGCCACTGCTTTAGCTCTCTGCTGCTCTGATCTCTGACCCACGCACTAATGACACACCCTACAAGTCCAAAAAATTCTGTTCTCTTGTAGTCCTCTTCTAAACACTTTCCCTGGGACACTGCAATATTTTTAATGCACCTCATTCTGTAGGATACAAGGCACATATTTAAAATATATATAGTAAATCAGTTAGTTAATTGTGTTTTCTCAAAAAAAAATTCAATGACTATCCGATTTGACTGAATTTAACTACTAGACATCCATGTGCTTGCCTCAAAACAAATAAAATTAATTGAAAGTAGCTATTTATTGGAAATTTCTGCAAGAAATCTGCTGTGTGCGAATGTACCCTAAAGGACTGTTTTGTTTTCATGTAAATAAAGCTTTATCTCAGTTTTCGGTCAGTGATAGTTTTCTTCATATCCAGAGGCTGAAAGCTAAATTAGTCCTAGTCTGGCTCACAGCTGAGAGGTCTAATCAATCTGCAATCAATCCAAATACCTGAACTCAAGACTGATATATTTCACCGACATTGATAAATTGTAACAAACTATCAGGACAGGAAAGAAAGTTATCCAGCTGATGTATCAATCTTGAAGGATTGTTTAGATAGCATGCACTTCCTCTCAGTTGTGAAAAGTAGGTTTTTCTCAAGTTTTTAATTACTAAACATAAAAAAACTGTTTCCATTTACTGTCTGGAAGCAAAGATATATGTTACCTAAAACATAAATAGTGCTTTAACTGCGAACAACAAACATTTAATGCACATTTCTCACAGAAGTGATTCAAACTACAGCTAGGAATTTCTTGTTGTTTGAGGCTAGGTGCCCACGATGCAGAAATAAAGCAGGAAATTTCTGCAGCGTTTCTGCATGTTCTTGGCAGTCAAAAACTATTGCGGACTTTACACACGTTTTTGACGCGTTTTTACATGCGGATTTGACTTGCGTTTTTCAAATGCATTGGGACCTCAAATCCGCATGCAGAAACGCACAAATAAAGGACATGCTGCGGATTTTTCCGCAAGGAAAATCCGCTGCGGAAAATTCCGCAGCATGGGCACAGAACATGCAGATTTTCATTGGGGATCATGGGGCACGGATTACCAAGCATTTTGCAAGCATTTACGCTGCTGAAAATCCGCAGCAAAAACGCTTTAAAAACGCATAGTGGGCACACAGCCTAACAGAGTAGTGGAGTAGGGTGTCAGTAGCTGCCATCTAGGCACTCATTCTTCAAGACCCTCAATTTCATGAGAGCCAATTAACTTTTTAGCATATGTTTAGAGTATGGAAAGAAAATTGAGGAAGGCACAACTACTCAGTAAGAAAATAGAAACTCCATGAAAATGTTGCCCTTCATCAGATTTGATCTTGAGACTCCAGTTCTGCAAGACAACGATGCAAACCACTAAACCACCTCTTAAATATTAAATGAAGGGGTGGTCACATAATAAAAGCCCCTGAACATTTTCTATCCTCTGTGAGGGAATGAAGAGTCACTCTAAGGCTGTGTGCCCATGATGCGTTTTTTTAAGCGTTTCCGCAGCGGCAAAAATGCTGCAGAAACGCTTAAAAAACGCATGGTAGAAGGCCTGCCATGTCCCCCAATGATAATCCGCATGTGTTGTGCACATGCTGCGGAAATTTCATCATTGCGGAAAGAAAAGCAGCACTACCAATTATTTTACGGAAGCGCTGCGTCTTCGCCACCATTGACTTTCATTGGAACGCATGGATTCCGCATCACTGGATCTGTACATGCGGAATCCAAACGTTTCAATGTGCGGATGGTACCCGTGTGTGGAGGAGAGGAGACTCTCCTCCGGACCCGGGTACCATAGAACCTGTAAAAAAAATAATAAAATAAAAAATAAATATTATATTCACCATCTGATGGCCCCTGGTCTCCTAGTCTTCGCTTGCCGGCAGATCGCTTTGGACTGAAGGACCTGCGCTGACGTCATAGTCATGTGATGGCAGGTCCTTCAGTGTAGTGTACCGCGAGCTGCCGGCAAGCCAGGACAGAGCGAATAAAGACTCCGGGGGCCATCGGAAGGTAAGTATAGATTTATTTTTGTATTTTTTACCATTCTTTAAGGTCACAGTATATAAATCCATGCCGTTTGCATGGATTTATATAGTGTGACCAAGTTGACAAGCACTTTCCAAGTGATGCTAAAATCGCTTGGAAAGTGCTTGTCAACCCGCATGCGGAAAAGCATGTGAAGAACGCTTCACATCCGCATGTCCCTGGCAGGAAAAACGCATGTACAATCCGCATGCATTTTTTCTGCCAGGGAGATGCAGAAACGCTCAGGAAAAAATCCTGAGCATTTCTGCATCGTGGGCACATAGCCTAAGGGCTCAGTCAAACGGCCGTATAACACTGACAACGATCACATCACAATGCTCGGACTGGCTGCCGGCTCTCTTCACCTGAGTGTGATAGCTGTATAGAAATACATGCTGTCATGCTTGGGTCAGGAGAGCTGACTGCCAGTCCAAGCATTACAATGCGATCGTCTGACTGCGCCCTAAAGAATGGCTACCACAAGTACATGTATTATCTAGTTGGTCACTCATTTGACAAGCAATGTGCCACTTTCCTTGCAGGAGTCACTGCAAGGGAAATATGTGTCTACATGTGGCTTCCTCCTGTGATTACATCCTAGCTTCTGGAATCAAAGACAGACTGGCAGTGATCAGCTGATCACTGCAATGGCTTCTTTCTAAAAAGGGTATGTTTTTGTGATTGTGAAACAACTCCCTTTTAAAGAAGTTTTATCAAGATCAATCTTCAGAAGCACATTTCTCCCCAGCCTCCTGCTTTCCAGGGAGCGGTGTGCTTCTGAATATTGACAGTTTGGGCCTTTGCAGAATTGGAGGAGTGCAGTGGCATTGAATCTGAAGTGGCTGCAGAGCAGCGCTTGCAAGCTTTATAGCAAAGAGCTTGCAAAAGAGCTACATTCCTTGCCTAAAAAAAATAGACATCTCTGATAGACTGCAGAGATGGCCGGTAGCCTAGGCAACAAACCGTAAACTATCAAATTAAATAGCTCTCTGTTTTAGAGAACAGAGAGGATTTTAAATAACAAGTACATAGCAAAGTTGCTTGTTTTTACAAGTACTTTGGAATTTTTACTATCATAATGAGATAACCCCTTTAATACATTTGTTTAGAAGTTGTATATTTTATACATCTGCGAATATGTAATATATGGTTCAAAATACTCTTCCCAATAATTTTGTATTAATTGAAAGATTCCTTTGATAATAACCCTTGTAGTATTTATTCTAAATATGACCACAGAGGCCATCACTGTTATTTAAACGGAAATGTGAGCATTGTTGTTAATTTGGAAAATATTTTTCAGTGCTACAGCATTTGTATAATTGGTCATAAAGTCATAAAAATAAAGTCATCCAATGTATCTCTCTTTATATATGAAATATCAAGTAAGGATAATGTTGCTTCTTGCTTAAATATGTACTATCTTTATCATATACATAACCAGTAGTTTGGAGGAAATTAAAAGAAAACAATGCTGGTAAATAGACGGATATCACAATACATATCAGAGTAAAGTGTTGCCAAAGTGACAGTGGACTAATTACTGGGACTTACTGGTTGTCTTTAAATTTCACCGATAGATTTTACATGTTTACAATAAGTAAATGCTTAGGGAGGAACGGTACCTAAACCATTTACCGATATATTTGTATCTTGTATGTAACTCTTTCTCATGTACAGCACCATGGAATCAATGGTGCCATAAAAATAAGTAATAATAATAATAATAATAATAATAATGCGTAAGAGAATCCTCAAATTATGAATTTAGAAATTGTTTAGTCATAGTTGCTGAAGGCCAACAACAACATGTAACTATGTCACATAGTCATACTGAGGCCTCATCCACGTTTTAACAGGTATGTGAGAAAAAACCTGTGTCAACAATGTTTGTGACCAGTGTATGGTCTGTGTGTCCGTTTTGACCATCAGTGTCATCAATGATTTTCACAGATGGATAAATAGATTACAAAGTTTCTCCTATCCTTCACAATGTTAAATGCAGACAGCACACGGATGGTACACAAACCCATAGACTCGTATTGGCCCTTATCCGTGATACCGGAACAAAATGGACAGGTCTCCATGAGTTTTGTACAGACATAAGGTCCGTGACAAAAAACACAGACATGTGAATAGCACAATAGTTTATAATGGGTATCTGATGTGTCCATGAAAAAAAAATTAATAGAACACATACGTGCAAAACGGACATCTAAATGAGGCCTAAGGTTCTAATCACATGTTCAATATTTGGTCAGTATTTTACATCAGTATTTGTAAGTTAAAATCAGGAGTGGAACAATCATAAGAAAAGAATAATAGAAATATGTGGACCACTTCTGCATTTTCCACCCACTCCTGGTTTTGGCTTACAAATACTTAGTCTGCTGGGGATATTGAGCAGAGTGGAGTTTGTTGAAGCTGGTGAGTGACCAGCTAAAATGTGAGCTGTAGCACGGGAAAGCTGAGCAGTCTGTGTGTTAGAGCTGCAGAGAAAAGTGTGAAAGCTGGAGCCCATTAAGTGGGAGCTGTGCATGGAGCTGAACACTTCTGTTTGGTGCTAGAAGCTGCTGGAGCTCAGGCTGAAGGTGATACCAAGACTGGTAGGACCGTACCTCTTCTTTGTGTAAAGTTTGCTTGGGGAGAAGGGACTGAATATATCACCTTATTATGTCTGGGAAGAAGAAAAGCCCACTGGTATTGGCAGTCCCAGACAGAAGCTGAGAGGAAGAGGATTGTAATCTGCGAAGTGATACAGTTCAACTACCTTTTCCAGTAGATCCGTTGACACTTATTTAGCTTTCCCCAGGACTCACAATCCAGAAACATCAGTGGCTGGATGAAAGATGCAAGAGTCTGTCTACATCCCAGAAACTCACTCAGCTTTTATGCACACACACTGATTACAAGCAAACAGGTCACAGGCGAGGATGTTACCTTTAGTAGCCATTCAAACTCATTTGTGTCAAATTCTGTGCATGTTATCAGGCCAAAATCACCAGGGTATGTGAACTTTTGATCAAGGACATTTGGATGTTTTTGGTTGTTATTAACATTTAAAAAGAGAAAACACAGTAGTTTGACAATAAATAGCTTCACCCAACCAATAACCATGAGTGGAGAAAAAGTTTTTTTGTTATCATTCATATTCTCTGAAACCAGGCCAAGAAAGGAAAAATTATGCTTGAGTAAGTAAACTTTTGAGCACAACTGTATGTGCATGCTGAATGAACTGTTTATTTGCTGTTATACCTTTGTGCCCAGGAGAGGCTGTTTTGGTTTTGAATCCCTTGGTTTTATGGAAGCAATAAGACTGCATGTTTGAACAAAAAAGCATTGCCTGAGTGAACGCTACTTGTTGCGGTAAAAAGATATGGTCATGTGAACGGTTCCTTATGGTAAAGAATGTAGGATACGGGACTAGTAAATATAGAAACAGCATAGAGAAATTAAAAATAGTAAAGGCCACACATGTAAGTATGATTGTTCCTCCATTGTTACAAATCTAAAAGATGTATACATATGACTAGTTTTTATGTGACTTCTTATGCTGTCTGTATGGAAGGAGCATTTTATCACTCTTGCTGGGGCAGAAATATTGGTAAGGTTTAGCAAAAGTATACATTTTTGTGGGATCCCTCTTCATTTTAGGGTGTTTCTGAGACTTATGCTCAAGTATTAGAAAATGAAAGGGTTTTCCCAAAATCTTGTTATCTGCAATCAATGGGTTAGGGGGATAATTTGCTGATTGCTGGCGGCCTGTCCACAGGGACCTTAAGCGATCTTGAGAACAGGACTCTGGAATCCTGAGATTGGGGCATTGCAGAACCCTGTCTTATTTCAAGCAAAGGTGCACATGCTCAGTCTCCACCCCATTCATTGTTAATGGGACTGTCCAAAACACTATAAGGCTGTAATTTGCTTTTTCTGACAATCCCTTAGACAATGAATGAAGCGGAGGTCAAGCATGTGCACCTCCACTCCATTAATGACTTGGCTCTGGATTCCGTTCTCATGGATCCAGAGCCCCTTTCAACATATCCCAGTTTAAAACAAGACCCCATTCAGGTCCGTGTTCTGTTTACAGAAATATAAGGGGTTACTACTTTATTGGTAGCACAAAAGCTTTGGAAAAGTGACATGGCCTCCAAGAAGATATCCAGCTAATTCTGAGCTCCCAGATCCAAATGCCTCCTCCTCCTGAGCCCCACAGTCTGCCAAAACCACAGTTAGCGTTTATGTTTGGCATTACTGTAGCGAGGTGTGCATACTTAATTTACAGGTTTTACTGCTACAGAAGCACAAGCTGGGCACAATGTATTGAGCACTGTCATTTATTAGGCACTACAATGTATTGGGCACTAGGCTGTCATATTTGCATGCTTGTGCCTGGAAAACACCCATGGAGTCAAAATTGTCACACCTGTAGATGAATTCCCAGAGGGGTGTAGACTCCAAAATGGAGTTACTTCAGGGAGGTTTCTCCTTTTCTGTCACTTAGGGGCTCTGCAAATTGAGTCTATTCTAGTAAAAATTGAGCTTCAAAAGTCAAATGGCACTCCTTCCCTTTCAGGTTGTTTAAACAGTAATCTCTGACCACATATGGGGCATTGGCGTACTCAGGAGAAATTGCACAACAAATTGTGGGGTTCATTTTCTACTGTTAACTTTATGCGAAAATAAAAAATGTGGAGCTAAAGCAACATTTTCATATAAATAAACGTAATATTTCATTTTCCCGGCCCAATATTGTAAAATTCTGTGACGCATCTGACGCGCCCCTGGACCTGTGTCGCGCTGCGTTGCGCACGCGGGAGCTTACCCGGAGCCGGATCTCTTGAGGGTTGTAGTCTCGTGGCGGTGATCCGGTCCGTGCCCAGGGAGTCAGACTAAGTGGCGCTGTATTAGCGGTAGATGTTGGACGACTACGCCACCCGTTGAGTACAGCTAAGGAGCTGCTGCTGCAGGGCAGACCGCTGAGGCCGGTGGTAGGATTGTGCAGCGTGATAGTATAACCCCCAACGGGAGGGGTATGGCCTCAGGGCAGCCGACGTGGATGATGGGGGTAGCAGGAACCACTCGGAGACGGTACGGTGTAGTTCAGGGTCTTTACTGGTGACAAAGATAGACCCTCCCGGAGTACTGGCTAGCGATTGGGGCCTGGTCAGTCCTTGAGCAGATGGGATCTCCCCTGGCCAGGCGGAGTTGTAGGCCTCCCAAACTAACGATACTCTTCCGGCTACCTTGCTAGAGGCGGGTATAAGTAGCCCACGTCCCTGAGTGTACCGTGTGGTGCTCACCCGTATGGCCGGTGACTCGGGGCCTTCTAGTAGCTTCCGCTCCACGACGGCGGTGCTGGTCCCACGCGTGTGACCGTGCCTTCGGGTTTCTGGGCCAGAGGACCTGCAATCCCCTGCCGGTCGGTTTCTGCTGCTGGATAGGAGTTAGTCCCCACAGCCTCGGACTCCGGGTCCGGTGATAACTTCTCAGTCAGGGCGAGCTCTGCAGCTGCCAGCCCCTGACTCCTTGTAGCACTGCTCCCACAGAGCTCCTGATGTTCTTTTCCTATATCTGCTTCTCTGTCTCTACTTCTTCTCTACTCCCTAACCCTGCCTCAGCCCTAAGTTTATATAGGGGAAGTTCTTCCCCTCCCAGGACTGGGCAGGAGGTGTGGCATGCATAGGATCCCTGACCAAGAGACCTCCCACCTGCTCTCGGACATAACATTGCTGTTACTGTGGAAACCAGACCCCTGGGGTGCCACATTCCCCCCTAGTGAAATTTAGTACTCCGGGACTAAACATATTTTTAGAAAAACATAACAAGGTATAAACAATAATAATACAATAAGAAAAACACATAAGGATGGTCACGGCGTGTCCGCAACCGGGTGCAGTTTTTTGAAGAAAAGCAAGGTGTCCATTTCACCAAAACAGGGAGACGTAACCAGGTAGGGGTCTGTCCTGCCCCGAGTCCTTAACAGTCTTTAGTCCATTCCTAGGTTACGCTCCAACCAATTGTACAAGGATTCCCGGTAAATCCACCAAGGACTCCTAAAAATAACTAGAAACACATAATTATACACAAGCAACAAGAAAAACAGGTAACCATAAATAAAACAACTTATACACTTCAAATCCTCCATCGTGCGGGTAACTGGCCTCTAGTGGCCCTAGTGGACCTACGGAGCTGACTGTCTAGCCCCGAACTACAGGGTGTAGGAACTGTCAAGGGTAAACTGGGCAGCTGTCCACGGGCCCTTTGGCTCACTAGAGGCATGGCAGGTTCACTATAAGCAGAGGGTTGATCCTCCTGGTCTGCTGGTGTGGGGTCTTCTGCCTCCTGGACCGGCTGTTCTTCCAGCTCTACCTGTTGCTCCGTAGGTGCTTGGGATGCTGGTTGGAGGAAGGTGAGTACGGGTACCACAACTGCACCATTGACTTGAGTCCAAGACCGAGGGAAGTCTCCGAGCACAGTACTAACCATATCTTCCCTTTCCTCTACGGGTCGAGGGTCTTCTTGTTCCTCTTCAGGGTTCCGTAGCTGTTCGGGACACTTCTTCAGGTGATCCCGGGATACAATGGTTGTGGTTTCCCCTCCGTCTTTACTGATGGTACAGACCTTTGGCTTGAGGGCAGTACGATGTACGGGTCCTTCTCCCACTGGTCGTCCAACTTGTGGAGCCGCCTTTTCCTCTTCAAGACCTGCTCTCCGGGTACCAGGGGAACAGCGGGAGCATACTGGTTGTAAGTTTTCTCTTGTCTTTCCCTAGCTTGACAGAGACTTCGCTCCACGCTCTCCTGTACTTTCCGGTACTGCTGCTGCCTCTCTGTGTCCCAGTCTGCTTCTGGTGAAGTGTCCTCGGGTGTCAGGACTCCCATCTCCAGGTCAACAGGTAGCTTACCAGGTCTTGCCCTCATCAGGTAAGCCGGGGTACAGTTGGTGGAACCTACCGGGATGTGGTTGTATAGGTCCACTAGGTCGGGCAGCTGCGTTCTTCCAGGGGCAATGTTTTCAGAAGATCTATCACCACCTGGTTCATTTTCTCACAAAGTCCATTAGTTTGCGGATGATAGGGTGTCGTCCTTATCTTCCGGCAGCCATACAGAGTGCAGAATTCTTGGAAGACCTCCGCTTCAAAGGCAGGTCCCTGGTCTGTCAACACTTGGTCCGGGTACCCGTGTGGACGGCAGAAATGATGCTGGAAGGCTCTAGCTGCTGTTCGAGCTGTTAAGTCCTTGACGGGGACGACAACCAAGAACCGGGAGTAGTGATCCACGATGGTTAGTGCGTAGACGTAGCCACTTCTGCTTGGGGTCAGTTTTACATGATCCAAGGCTACCAGTTCCAACGGCTGCCGGGTGACGATGGACTGCAGGGGAGTCTTCTGGCTGGCACGGTCCTTCCTTCTTAGGTTGCACGGGCCACAGTCTCTGCACCACCTCTCGATGGTTCCCCTCATGCCTACCCAGTGGAACCGCCCGCGCAGCAGGAACTCCAGCTTCTTCCATCCGAAGTGTCCAGCCCCGTCGTGGTATGCCTCCATCACCACGGCTGCGTCTCTTCGTGGCACCACTACTTGCCAGATTAGTTCATGCGTCCGGGAGTTAACCATTCGGCGGCACAACTTCCCCTTATAAAGGAACAGTCGACTCTTCTCAGCCCACAGTTGCTTGGCTTCCTCCGGAGCGTCTGGGTCAAGGCGAGCCTCTGGCCGAGTCAGCATCTCCTTCACCAGTCGGACGGCAGGGTCACTGTCTTGCGTTTCCGCCCAGTTGTAGTGAGGCAAGGGATTAAACGTAGCAGCTTGCTTACTCCCTACCCGGTGGGAATACTGGATAGTCCCATGACGGTGGAACGCGGGGAGTTCGACTTCTTCCAGTCCCTCTGGATCTTCTCCTACGTCCGGTAGGTTTGGCATCCTGGACAGGGCGTCCGCGTTGGTATTGGAGCGTCCTTCCCGGTATTTGATTGTGAACTCGTAGTTGGACAGACGGGCCATCCATCTCTGCTCTAGGGCACCGAGTCTTGCTGTGTCCAGGTGTGTCAACGGGTTGTTATCCGTGTACACGGTGAACCGGGAGGAAGCGAGGTAGTGCTTAAAGCGTTCGGTGACTGCCCACACCACTGCCAGGAACTCTAGCTTAAATGAGCTGTAATTCTCAGGGTTTCTCTCGGTGGGTCGCAGTTTTCGGCTGGCGTAAGCGAATACTCGTTCTCTCCCCTGCTGGATCTGGGACAGCACGGCTCCTAGCCCGATGTTACTTGCGTCGGTGTAGAGGATAAAGGGCTGGCTGTAATCAGGGTACGCCAGGATTTCATCCCCCGTGAGGGCCATCTTCAGCTGGCGGAAGGACTCTTCTTCTAACTTCTCCCATCTGAAGGGTGGCTTCTGGTTCTTGGCCTTCCGGGACTGGCCTATCAGGAGGTCCTGCATAGGAGCTGCCTTTTTGGTGAAACCGGGGATGAATCTGCGGTAATAGCCTACCAACCCGAGGAACTGCCGCACTTCCTTTACACTGGAGGGCCTTGGCCATTCCTTAATTGCGGTGATCTTATCAGGGTCGGGAGCCACTCCATCAGCGCTCACCACGTGTCCCAGGTACTGCACCTTTGGTTTCAGGAGGTGACACTTGGAGGGTTTCACCTTTAGGCCGTAGCTTGCCAGAGCTTCGAACACTTCCGCCAGGTGTTTCAGGTGGTCCTCATACGTCTTGGAATATACGATGACATCGTCCAGGTACAGCAGGACCGTCTCGAAGTTTCTGTGGCCCAGACAGCACTCCATTAATCGTTGGAAGGTTCCTGGTGCGTTGCAGAGTCCGAACGGCATGCAGGTAAACTCGCTAAGTCCCATCAGGGTGGTGAATGCGGTCTTCTCCCGGTCCGCCTCTGCTACAGGAACCTGCCAGTACCCACTAGTGAGATCCAAGGTAGAGAAGAAGTTAGCAGATCTTAAAGCAGCCAAAGACTCCTCTATCCTTGGTAAGGGGTACGCATCCTTGTGTGTGATACGGTTAATTTTCCGGTAATCTACACACATCCTCATGGTGTTGTCTTTCTTTTTGACTAAGACTAGTGGAGCTGCCCAGGGGCTACAGCTATCCCTGATCACCCCAGCCTCCTTCATGTCTCTAAGCATCCCCTTGGCGTGTTGGTAGTGTGCAGGGGGTACGGGTCGATACCTCTCTTTTATGGGAGGATGGTCTCCCGTGGGGATGTGGTGTTCTACCCCCTTGACTCGCCCGAAGTCTAACGGGTGTTTACTAAACACTCTCTCGTACTCTTGAACCACCCGATAGACTCCCTGTTTCTGGTGTGAGGGAGTGGAGTCAGTACCCAAATGTAGTTGCTGACACCAGTCCTCCATTGTTTTCTGAGAGCCGTTACCTTCCTCCGGGGAAGATGGAGGCAAGGGTTCTACGGACTGTATGGAATCTTGATTGATGGTATACAATTTGGCTAGCGTGGCATACCGGGGCAGGTACACTTCCCTCTTCCCGATATTTATTATGCGAACGGGCACCCTCCCATGGCGTACATTGACCACCCCCCGTGCTGTCAAAATGGTGGGCCTACTGTCTGAGTAAACTGGTTCTACCATTGCCTGGTAATCTCTACCTCTCAGACCAATAGCTGCCCGGCACCAAATCATCATTTCACTTTTCGGGGGCATGGCAATAGGGAAAGGGTCACACATTCGCACGCTACCAATCTCACCACCGGAGAGTTCTAGCTGTTGCCGTCGCATCAGTGCCCGGATCTCTTTCTGGAGCACTCGCTGCTGGCCGGAGCTGGCGTTCTTGGCAACCTGCTGTAAAAGGAAAATCACCTCTGCAAGACAATTTTCAATTACATTAGTTCCTAGAGTTATCTTTGGGTGACTCTCGTGTTTGTCAATGTCTACAATGATCAGTCCCTGTGCTGCCAGTTCGACTCTACCGATTTTAATGGTCACCTCTTTAAATCCAATCTGTGGCACGGGCTGACCATTGCTGGCGATGATACTCAAGTCGTCGTCAGGGTAGCGGGTGATATCCGAGTCATTCCAGTACTGCTTGAAGAGCACGTACGGGATGGTGGTGACCTGTGACCCGGTGTCCAGTAGGGCACTCATAGGAATGCCATCCAGTACCACGGGTAAGACTGGACGTCCTCCCACATATTCGTCGCGCCAGTTCGATGGGCCTGGTGATCTATTTCCTGGGGGTTGGCCCTCTACCCCAGGTTGTGCCAGTTTAAAGGACAGTACCTTGCCATATGTCCGGGTTGATTGCAGCGGCGGCAGATGGGTCGTCCGTCCTCGTTGTATTGGTCGCTGGGTCTTCCTCTGGCCGGTGGGGTCCTCCTTGGTCGACGCCACGGGATGTCCTCCAGTCCGGATGCCAGCTGGATCTTCCCTGGAGTGGAAACCTGTAAAGACTGCACAGTTCGGGTTAGCGCAGCAACGCTTTTAGCTAGCTCTTGGACCTGATGGTGCAGGTCTGGAGCCGGGTCATTGTTCAAAGCCTGCGCATCAGCTCCCACAGGCCCTGCCGACAAGGGTGCCGCCTCCTGGTGGTAAGTGGTAGTGGGGCGTCTGTGGGTCACAACGCCACCTGGTGCCGGTTCTCGGAGCACCCGGATGGCTCTGTCCTTGAACTGTGCAAATCCCAGATGAGGGTCCTGTAAGGCCATTGCCCGCAACTGGGTTCGGTGGGCATTGCAATATAAACCCTCTATAAATTGATCAGTCAACAGCCTGTCCTCGTCTCCCACGCCGTCAGGGTCGGTCTGCTTAATGGCTCTCAGGGCCTCTTGTAGGTTCAGGGCATAGTCCCTTATACTCTCGTGTGCTCGTTGCTTGCACCCGTAGAATCTAAGCTTGATCTCGGCTGAGGTGCGGGTATCAAAGGTGTCCCTCAGCCGGGTTAGTATCCCTGCAACAGTCCTCCCCCCAGGTGGCCAGGACTTTACCTCCCTTTGGGCTGCCCCGGTTAATTGGGCCACCAGGATGCTCACTTTTTGCTCTTCTGTGAGGGGATACACCTGGAAGAGGCTATCCAGCTTTTCTCTAAAGTCATGCAGGGTATGTGACTCCCCTGAGTACTGGGGTAGCCAGGCCGCTCCCGGGATATAGGGCATGGTGAAAGGCATGACTGCAGCAGCGGTGGCGCTGGCGGGGGTTGAGGCAGTGAAGCTCTCCTCCGTATCCGACATCTTCCTCCCCCCTAGTGGACCGTGGCCTACCTTGCGATGATCCTCTTCCGTAGGCCGCGGCTCCGCAGTGGATCGTCAGGGTTGAGGACCTTCCGTCGCGCTCCTGTGACGTCGGCGTCTGCTGGGCTCCTTCCAGGACCTTACGCAACGTCCGGACGTGAGGCGGGGCTTCAGTTCTCGCGCGCTTTCGGAGTCCACGCCCCTCTTCTTCCCGCGCGGCGTCTTCAAGATGGCGTCCAACGGCGGGAAAACTCCACGGATGGCGGGAAGAAGGCAGAAGATGGCGCCGGATGGCGGGAAAACTTCGCGGATGGCGGGAAGAAGGTAGAAGATGGCGCCGGATGGCGGGAAACCTCCACGGATGGCGGGAATCTTCACCACTGGTAAGTTTGAACAGTCTTTTTCAGGCACGCAGTACCCGGTGGTTGCGGGCACGAAATCCTGCCGACTACGCCAAAAGTTGACGCGCCCCTGGACCTGTGTCGCGCTGCGTTGCGCACTCGGGAGCTTACCTGGAGCCGGATCTCTTGAGGGTTGTAGTCTCGTGGCGGTGATCCGGTCCGTGCCCAGGGAGTCAGACTAAGTGGCGCTGTATTAGCGGTAGATGTTGGACGACTACGCCACCCGTTGAGTACAGCTAAGGAGCTGCTGCTGCAGGGCAGACCGCTGAGGCCGGTGGTAGGATTGTGCAGCGTGATAGTATAACCCCCAACGGGAGGGGTATGGCCTCAGGGCAGCCGACGTGGATGATGGGGGTAGCAGGAACCACTCGGAGACGGTACGGTGTAGTTCAGGGTCTTTACTGGTGACAAAGATAGACCCTCCCGGAGTACTGGCTAGCGATTGGGGCCTGGTCAGTCCTTGAGCAGATGGGATCTCCCCTGGCCAGGCGGAGTTGTAGGCCTCCCAAACTAACGATACTCTTCCGGCTACCTTGCTAGAGGCGGGTATAAGTAGCCCACGTCCCTGAGTGTACCGTGTGGTGCTCACCCGTATGGCCGGTGACTCGGGGCCTTCTAGTAGCTTCCGCTCCACGACGGCGGTGCTGGTCCCACGCGTGTGACCGTGCCTTCGGGTTTCTGGGCCAGAGGACCTGCAATCCCCTGCCGGTCGGTTTCTGCTGCTGGATAGGAGTTAGTCCCCACAGCCTCGGACTCCGGGTCCGGTGATAACTTCTCAGTCAGGGCGAGCTCTGCAGCTGCCAGCCCCTGACTCCTTGTAGCACTGCTCCCACAGAGCTCCTGATGTTCTTTTCCTATATCTGCTTCTCTGTCTCTACTTCTTCTCTACTCCCTAACCCTGCCTCAGCCCTAAGTTTATATAGGGGAAGTTCTTCCCCTCCCAGGACTGGGCAGGAGGTGTGGCATGCATAGGATCCCTAACCAAGAGACCTCCCACCTGCTCTCAGACATAACATTGCTGTTACTGTGGAAACCAGACCCCTGGGGTGCCACACATCCGTGTGTTCAAAATGCCCATTACACCACTAGATTAATTCCTTGAGAGATGTAGTTTCCAAAATGGATCATTTTTGGGGGTCTTCTACTTCTTTGGCACCTTGGGAACTCTGCAAATGCGACATGGTGTCCGCAATCTATTCCTGCCAATTTGCAATCCAAAAATCAAATAGCGCTTATTTATTAATTATTTTGTGTTGTACTGCTATATGCTTTAAGAACATAAAAATTCAAAGTTTGAAAACTGAGTTTTTCAAAATGCTTGACAAATTTTAGATATTTTCATAAATAAATGCAAAGTATATTGATAAATGTAATACTATCATGAAGTACATTCTCAGAATCAGTAGGATTCGTTGAAGTGTTCCAGAGTTATTACCACAGAAAGTGACACTGGTCAGATTTAAAAATATGGCCTGGTCAGGAAGGTGAAAACAGGCTTCAGAGATAAGGGGTTAAAAACGCTTGGAAAACTTATCCTTTCTTCCTCTTCACTTCTATAGGAAAATCACTTTACTCTTCACATGAGTACATTTTTGAACATTTTTTTTACTGAAGGTTTGTAACATACATTGTGGCTGACAGGGCCGGCTCCATGTTTTTGAGGGCCCGTGTGAAAGAGTCTCAGTGGGCCCCTTTAACACATACCACAATTCATGATGCATAGATACGGCAGAGAAATACAGGTATAGTACAATGTCAAAGATTTCACTTACTTCTTACATTACAAGAGTGATATCTATTCTAAATTCGACAATAGCTCAGAAACAGGCGAATCCTCGCAGTGCAGAGTGCATGTCCTGGGGGGGATTCAAAAGTTTGCAGTCACACAGAGTGACTGCAGACTTATCATTGTAAACCGGATAGTATTGTCCTCCATACAGTATTATGGGCACCACATAGTCCTCCATACAGTATAATGAGCACCACATCGTCCTACATACAGTATTATGGGCACCACATAGTCCTGCATACAGTATTATGAGCACCACATAGTCCTCCATACAGTATTATGGGCATCACATAGTCCTCCACACAGTATTATGGGCACCATATAGTCCTCCATACAGTATTATGGGCACCACATATTCCTCCATACAGTATTATGGGCACCACATATTCCTCCTTACAGTATTATGGGCACCACATAGTCCTCCATACAGTATTTTGGGCACCACATATTCCTTCATACAGTATAAAGAACCCCACATAGTCCTCCATACAGATTAATGGCTCTACATAGTCCTCCACACAGTATTATGGGCACCACAGTCCTCCATACAATATTGTGGGCACCATATAATCCTCCATACAGTACTATGGGCACTACATAGTTCTCCATACAGTACTATGGGCACCACATAGTCCTCCATACAATATTATGGTCACCATATAGTCCTCCATACAGTATTATGGGCACCACATATTCCTCCATACAGTATTATGGGCACCACATAGTCCTCCTCCTCCATACAGTATTATGGGAACCACATATTCCTCCATACAGTATTATGGGCACCACATATTCCTTCATACAGTATAATGGACCCCACATAGTCCTCCATACAGAATAATGGCCCTACATAGTCCTCCATACAGTATTATGGGTACCACAGTCCTCCATACAGTATTGTGAGTACCACATAGTCCTCCATACAGTACTATGGGCACCACATAGTTCTCCATACAGTACTATGGGCACCACATAGTCCTCCATACAATATTATGGTCACCACATAGTCCTACATACAGTATTAAGGGCACCACATAGTCCTCCATACAATATTATGGGCACCACATAGTCCTCCATACAGTATTAAGGGCACCACAGTCCACTATACAGTATTATGGGCACCACATAGTCCTCAATACAGTATTATTGGCACCACAGTCCTCTATACAGTATTATGGGCACCACATAGTACTGCATACAGTATTATGGGCACTACATAGTCCTCCATACAGTATTATGGGCACCACACGTTCCTTCATAGAGTACTATGGGCACCGCATAGTCCTCCATACAATATTATGGGCACCACATAGGCCTCCATATAATATTATGGGCCCCACATAGTCCCCATACAGTATAACAGACCCCACATAGTCCTCCATACAGAATAATGGCCCTACACAGTTCTCCATACAGTATTATGGGCACCACATAGTCCTCCATACAGCATTATGAGCACCACATAGTCCTCCATACAGTATTATGAGCAACACATAGTCGTCCATACAGTATTATAAGCACCACATGGTGCTCCATACAGTATAATGGGTCCCATATAATGCTCCATACATAATAAAATAATCAAATACTCCCCTCTCCCTGATGCACCAGTCTCGCCAGCATCTTCTGACCCTCTGCACTGCTCAGCACAGAGGGAATGCTGTAGTGACATCATCGCGCCCTCTTTACTGAGACGTCACAAAGTTCGGACGGAGAGGGGGAATGATGGGAGAGGGAGCATCAGCGGACGGCTTCCTCTCCCACTATTATTTTCAACTGTATCAGCATCCAGGATACCGAAGCAGTTGAAAGTAAAATGCAGAGGGGGCTCGGTGCCCTGGTTCATGGGCCCCAACATTTGTCCAGGGCCTCGGCACTTGCCCGGGTGGTGACGCCGGCCCTGGTGTGTGACAAAAAATGCATGTCAATTTGAGGCAGATATTGAAAGAATCAATAGGCTACAAAAACTCTTCAGATAAAGAAAAGCTCCCCGAAAAATGCACTTTTCTTGAATCATTAAAGGGAATCTGTGAGCAGGTTGTTGCTACTTAATCTGAGAGAAGCATAATGTAGAGCACAAGAGCCTGATTCCAGGGATGTGTCACTTATTAGGCTGTGTGCTGTAGTTTTATTATTATTTATTATTATAGCGCCATTTATTCCATGGCGCTTTACATGTGAAAAAGGAGGTATACATAGCAAAAACATTTACATAATCTTAACAAAACGAGTCAGCAACTGGTAAAGGAGGAGAGAGGACCCTGCCCGCGAGGGCTCACAATCTACAAGGGATGGGTGAGGATACAGTAGGCGGGGGTAGAGGAGGTCATGCAGTAATGTGGTAGAGCGGTGATTACTGCAGGTTGTAGGCTTGTCGGAAGAGGTGGGTCTTCAGGTTTCTTTTGAAGGCTTCCACGGTAGGCGAGAGTCTGATGTGTTGGGGTAGAGAGTTCCAGAGGAGGGGGGATGCGCGGGAGAAATATTGTATGCAATTGTGGGAAGAGGAAATAAGAGGGGAGTGGAGAAGGAGATCTTGTGAGGATCGGAGGTTGCGTGCAGGTAGGTACCGGGAGACTAGATCACAGATGTATGGAGGAGACAGGTTGTGAATGGCTTTGTATGCCATGGTTAGGGTTTTGAACTTGAGTCTCTGGGCAATGGGGAGCCAGTGAAGGGATTGACAGAGGGGAGAGGCCGGGGAATAGCAGGGGGACAGGTGGATTAGTCGAGCAGCAGAGTTTAGGATAGATTGGAGGGGCGCGAGAGTGTTGGAAGGGAGGCCACAGAGCAGGAGGTTGCAGTAGTCAAGGCGGGAGACGATGAGGGCATGCACTAGTGTTTTTGCAGAGTCTTTGCTGAGGAATGTGCGAATCCGGGAGATATTTTTAAGTTGGAGTTGGCAGGAAGTGGAAAGGACTTGGATATGTGGTTTGAAAGGGAGATCAGAGTCCAGGGTTACCCCAAGGCAGCGAGCTTGTGGGACTGGGGAGAGTGAACAGCCATTGACGTTGATGGATAGGTCAGATGGGGGATATGAATGAGATGGTGGAAAGTTGATGAATTCTGTTTTATCCATGTTAAGTTTTCGAAATCTAGAAGAGAAGAAAGATGAAATAGCAGAAAGACATTGTGGGATTTTGGTTAGTAAGGAGGAGATACCGGGTCCAGAGAGGTAGATCTGTGTGTCATCAGCATAGAGGTGATAATGAAAGCCGTGAGACTCTATGAGCTGTCCCAGGCCAAAGGTGTAGATGGAGAAGAGCAGAGGTCCTAGAACTGAACCTTGGGGACACCGACAGATAGGGGGTGAGATGAGGAGGTGGTGCGTGAGTGGGAGACGCTGAATGTCCTGTCTGTTAGGTATGAGGAGATCCTAGATAGGGCCAAGTCCGTGATGCCAAGAGATGAGAGAATCTGTAGTAAGAGGGAATGGTCGACTGTGTCGAAGGCAGATGACAGGTCCAGGAGGAGGAGCATGGAGTAGTGTCACTTGGATTTGGCGGTTAGTAGGTCGTTGGTGACTTTGGTCAGGGCAGTTTCAGTCGAATGATGCGGTCGGAAGCCAGATTGTAAGCAATCGAAGAGGGAACATGAGGAGAGATGGGAGGACAGTTCAAGGTGGACATGTTGTTCTAGTAGTTTTGAGGCATAGGGGAGAAGTGATATGGGGCGGTAGCTAGTCAGAGAGGATGGGTCAAGGGAGGGCTTTTTGAGGATGGGTGTGATTAAGGCATGTTTGAAACATGAGGGGAAGACACCGGTTGTTAGTGACAGGTTGAAAAGGTGGGTTAGGGTTGGGTGAAGACTGTGGTAAGGTTAGGGATGAGGTGGGATGGGATTTGGTCAAGTTTGCAGGTGATGAGGTGTGATTTGGAGAGTAAAGAGGAGACTTGACCTTCTGTAATGGTGGAGAAGTGGGGTTTGGAGGAGGAAGATTGAGTAGATATGAGGAGGGGTTGTGGGGACTTTATGCAAAAGCTTTGTCTGATGGTGTCAATCTTCTGCTTGAAGAATGAGGCAAAGTCTTCGGCTGAGATGAGAGAAGAGGGAGGAGGCACTAGGGAACGAAGGAGAGAATTGAAAGTGTTGAATAGCTGTTTAGGGTTGTGGGACAGGGAACATAAGAGATGAGAAGTATGTTTGTTTTGCTGCAGTGAGTGTGGACTTGAAAATAGTGAGGGATTCTTTGCGATGAAGTGCTCGATGGAGTGAGACCTTTTCCATGTCTGCTCCGCAACCCTGGAGGCCCGTCGCAGTTCTTTAGTAAGGTTGGTGTGCCAGGGTTGCCTGTTGATTGTGCGAACTTTGATATGTGTGATAGGAGCGATCAAGTCGAGAGCTGCAGCTATTGTGGTGTTACATAAGCAGCAGCAACATCTGCGTCGTGTACGTGTAAAGAATTTATGTCTGTAAGAGGGAGGAGGGATTCAGAGTGAGTGTAGGTCAAGGTGTAGTTTCAATGCAATCAATATTTTATCGGCAGAAGATTAATACTACAGGACTACATTTTGCGGGTCGGGCAGTCAGGCTAATCAGTGTAACCCCACTCCCACCACTGATTAGCAGCTTGCTGACAATGTACAGTGTACACAGGACGCTGCCAGTCAGGGGTGTGGGCTGGGTTATACACAGGCCAGAAATCTTAGCTCCGCTACATCTACATCAGACAAACAAGGATTCTATCCATACAGCAAGCAGCCAAGTAAGTGACACATCGCTGGAATCAGGCTCTCTTGCCCTACATTCCGCTTTCTCGCAGACTATATAGCAAAAACCTGCTGACAGATTCCCTTTAAGATTGGCATTGTATATGCCACTTAATGAATTAGGAGTATCTGTTACTGGCATGCACAGCTGCCAGAACTGTACTCCAGTCAGTGACTGGAGTAAATTAAGGCACTTTGTAAATTTTCATGACTTTGACGGGCATAGGCACACCCCTTCCCATGTCCGCCTACATTGGCTGACCGAGACTGATGTGTAAGCTCCAAATGTTGCAATATTTTTGCACAATTACTTAATTACGCAAAAATATTGCAACAGAAATTCTGACATGAACACCTTAATAAATTGAGCCCTTATTGTTTCTGAGCCCCTCAAAAAGGTTGTACAAAAACAGCTCAAGATTCAGCGAGCTCAGGGTATGTACACAAGCCGCCATTGCCGAGCTCAGGGTATGTACACAAGCCGCCATTGCCGAGCTCAGGGTATGTACACAAGCCGCCATTGCCGAGCTCAGGGTATGTACACAAGTCGCCATTGCCGAGCTCAGGGTATGTACACAAGTCGCCATTGCCGAGCTCAGGGTATGTACACAAGAAGCCATTGCCGAGCTCAGGGTATGTACACAAGCCGCCATTGCCGAGCTCAGGGTATGTACACAAGCCGCCATTGCAGAGCTCAGGGTATGTACACAAGCCGCCATTGCCGAGCTCAGGGTATGTACACAAGCCGCCATTGCCGAGCTCAGGGTATGTACACAAGCCGCCATTGCCGAGCTCAGGGTATGTACACAAGCCGCCATTGCCGAGCTCAGGGTATGTACACAAGCCGCCATTGCAGAGCTCAGGGTATGTACACAAGCCGCCATTGCCGAGCACAGGGTATGTACACAAGCCGCCATTGCCGAGCTCAGGGTATGTACACAAGCCGCCATTGCAGAGCTCAGGGTATGTACACAAGCCGCCATTGCCGAGCTCAGGGTATGTACACAAGCCGCCATTGCCGAGCTCAGGGTATGTACACAAGCCGCCATTGCAGAGCTCAGGGTATGTACACAAGCCGCCATTGCCGAGCTCAGGGTATGTACACAAGCCGCCATTTACACCAGGGCAAACCTGCAGAGTTTTCTTAGAGGGAACCACTTCAGGAAACACAGACGCTTTTTTTTTTAATAGTTTTTTTTGGGGGGTGGAACGTTTCCTGGGCGCTCTTTGTTTTTTTTTGTCTGTTTTCTTCTTATTGCTCTGTATTGTAAAGTATGGAACGTCTTCAGAACAGAAAATGCCTCAAGGACAGTCAGGTCGCTTCTTTTAACTGCATGGCGGTTTTAAGCGTATTCTGGGTGCTTTTATTCAGGCGGGTTTCGGGTGGCCATTGCTATGACACATTTGGTGCACTTTCTGCCATCACATTGTATAATGTAGAGTCCCACATTTTATCTGCCACTGCCTGACAGGAATCACTGGCAGTTCCCGCCTAATTCGCGATGATGACGTCACCGGCCGCCGTGTGAGCACATCCTCCGGCCATCGCCTGCATCCTCGGCCCTGGGCTCACTGGGCTGGGTGTCTGAGTGAGTCACCATCTGTGCTTCCCAATCCTAAAAGAATGCAACTTTCCTTAGATAGTCTCAACACGCTGCAAGGCTCGACCATACCACCAACAGGGGGCCGCGGCCTCAGAGTTTGCTTTTCACAATAAATCAGGCTGAGATCCTGCGTGGAGTCTGATAGGAGAGGCTGGAAGCTCAGCACAAGCCCTTTTATGTGTGATAACCCAGCGTGTGATAGGGAGAGGCAGTGAGGCCACCCCCGTGCCGCACATGGTACGCTCCGGTGGAGAGGCTGCACACTGCCTGTTACAATAGCATTGCCATCAGCTGCTCCTCTACATTCGGAGCTTGGGATCTTCTCCTCTCAAGTTTCTGGGAGCCGCAGGATCTTTCGGGTGGAGGAGGGGCAGACACACTAGATCTCCCCAGTCACAGCACTCCATCTCCCCAGCAGATCCTGGCTGTCTGTTTGGGCAGGGAGGGGGCTGGACAATACTCTTCTTCCCTCCCTGGTGATGAAGGGCTTTTTTTCCAACTGTTAATCGGATCCTGTTGCCCTTAGGAATGAGCCTGTACCAGAGAGGCAGATCCTGATATTCCCATAGCCTCAGAGCCTGGCACAGCACAGACTAGCAATCACTGGAGCTGCCCATTGTATCCGCTGAGGACATGGACAAGACACGCGAGGATGCCACACAAGGTATGGGGGCACAGGGGGGCAGTGCTGGGACTATGCCCTGGCCCACAGCTATATGTGTGGCAGCCTGCTGTCAGGGCAGTGCGCCCATCATATGCCACTCAGGGTGGGTGAGGTCACTGGCACAGAATAGAGTTCTGCTCTGAATACTACTGTCCACTTAATGACGCTGCAGATTCCAGGACACTACATACATGTCCTGTAGCACACAATGCTGCAGATAGTCATCATGGAGGAGCACAGCACAATAGACTGATTCAGGAGGAGGGGGCACAGGCCCTCTCCCCCTCCTTGAGGCCAACAGGCTGTTTCTTTGAGAGATATATGGTACACAAGCCCTCAGCTGCTATTTCAGGGCTGTCCATAAACTTTCTAGGTTTTCTTCTTGCTAAAGTGTGAATGTTTATAAATATTATGACATTGTACATGAATGATTTGTTACTATTGAGGGTCCAGATGTGATAATGTTCATGTTCTGTATAATATGCTGCAGGCCCAGGTGAGGGTCACATCTACATCAGTTTACATCTGTCTGCGGGTTTAAAGAGACTAGTCTGTAAAGTTGTCCTAGCCCTCTAGTGTACACGGTGCTGTGCTCTGAAGTTACAGTCCAGCACTAGCGCTTGCACGTGATTTCTGCTGGTGCTTCTCCTAGATGAGTTGTAGGTATCAAAGTCAGAGGAAAGCTTAAAATGTAATTTTGTTTTTTTCTGTATCATAACTATCCCCTTTCAGAGTTGAGCAAATGATTTTCAGGAGCCTGGTCCAGGGGCCACGTCAGTATTCCATGGCCGCCAGGCTAGAGCACTGATTAGTAGGCCCTGGGACATCATTACTTTGTGATGTGACGCACACTTAACGTCATAAGGGCTATGCCAAAGAGAAATGGCTCTGGGGATATCACAGCTTGTAGGAGGTTCACAGTGCACTGGTCCGGTGACCACGGGCTACCAACATGGCGGCAAGGACCAGGGTCCTGTGAATCTTTTTGTTCAACTCTCATTCCCTTTCTTCTTCCAGAGTGTGGATTGCTGGGGCTTGGCTATTGAAAGTCCTGTCTATAACAGCTGCTAGCACTTATGCTTTTCTCCATTGAAACCAATGGGTGACCATCTCATATTAGAGCTTACAGAGTGAAAGCCATTCTTTGTAGCATTTAACTTCAATTTGTTATAAGAAATTTTCATAGCCAGTTCCTTCCCTAGAACAAAAATCTTTTTTAAAGGGGTTTTCCCCTACAGCATTCTCTCTGCCATCGGCGTGCTTGTGTTATAACAATAGAAGCAGCAGGTACTCGCCCTTCCAGGTCCAGCATGCATATTTCTCCAGGCATTGTTTACCTGACTTCACTTCACAAGCACTGCAGCCAAACACTGTGCTCATCAGCTCCTGCTGTCTAAATTGTCTGTTTCCATTATTACAGGCATTCTGAAAGGGGGGAAAACCCCTTTAATCTTTGGTACAGCAATATGAATCTCAGGTTCTGTCATGTGCTTCTTCCACATGTGTTGGCCTTCACAGAGTGGTGTCATGACCTGCCTCATCTCTATAAAGATATACGGTACACTTTCTGGCCCAGGGAGTATTAAAGGGGTTGTCCGGGACTTTAGCACTGATGGCCTATCGTTAGGATGGTCATCAATGTCTGATCGGAGGGGGTGCAGCACCCAGTACCCCGGCTGATCAGCTGTTCTTGGTGTTGGTCACAGTTACACACATAAAGTGTGTACACAGCATGTATTTGGCGACTGCCATCTTCTAACACTGTTCTGTGTTTTTGGTTGGGTGATAACTGCATGATCAGTACAATAATGACTATGTACAGTGAGATCTAATTGTCAGTACTGACAACCAAGTAACCAATAGAAATCTTCTACAGATTGGCTCTTGGGGTAGTATAAGCAGCTCCTCATATCTGTAATTTTATTCTGTCATGCAAATAACTTGCTGCTATACTTGTATCATGTGTGGACAAGTCTTAAAGCAGATTGAGAAGATTACACAGAAGTGAACTGGTCACAGATCTCATCACCGGTGTCTGCTTTTGTGTTTCCACCCATGTTTTGTCTGTTTCATAGCTGTGAAGGAAATAAAACTGCACCAATGAGCACTGTAGGGGATAAAACTGTACTAAATACCAGATAGGCCTAAACTGCAACTTGTGGGCATTGTATAAATGACCTGTAATCACACAGGGGATTGTGGTCGGTAGGCCATGTTTTGGTACTGTAGATTACAGCACTGGCCTGTACAAAAGTCAGCCATAAATCAAGTTCTTACACTGATAGATTGGCATTAATTCAATCTTTACTGAATTTAGCTTCTGGCTTCCTTGTGGTTTTCTCTACTGTGCCCTTGTATGTCTTCCTGGAAACTTGTTTATGTCTGTTGCCCTTGGATACTACGTATGGTATGCAACTGCTTCCAAGAGTGAAAGAGTGCTACAAAGCTATGTCTTATCTACAGCTAGAAAAGAAATCACTGTCTGTGACTAATAATACGGACACATGTCTGACTACGTGGAAGAGGGCTAGCTATATATACATTTGGGGTATAATTAGATATGAATAATCTGCACTAATAAATGACAGTCCTTTCAAACAGCTCGATTCCAATAACTCAGAAAACTGACTTTAGTTTCTTCGCATGTCAGGAAGAAGCTGAAAAAGAATAATAATGTGCTACGGTTTGTGCTTGGACTGCTGGCACGTTCAGTTTACATGGCAGTGAAAATACTGTTACTTCGTCGCTGAGTAAAGAAAGGGGAAACTTTTCTTCACATTACATAATCACTGAAATTCTGCCATATGCAGGAAAATGACGGGTTTCTGTGCTAAGCATAATATTGATTTCATTTATTTTTCGTAAATGGCATTTTTGTTACCACTTCATTATGAGCTATAAAGTTATTAAATTGGCTACCAAGGTATATATGCATGGCAGGCTTGTGTGCTTATTAAAGCAGCAATCTAGTATTCTAAAACTGCAGGTTAGTTCTCTTCTCTCCAGTGCATTAATATAAGGCTGAATAACACCTTAGTGACTTGTTAAGGAAAACAATGATATCACACCTTTTCATTGCTCCTAGCAGGAAACAGTCAGATGATCTGTAGGATCAGATGTCTACTGAGGTTGTGCAACAGATAAAACAGAATCGGCTTATTATATTACAGTTATTATTTGTTTTAACAAGATCTAAAGGGATATTCCCAATGTAAGCCTCCCATACACAATAGATGTCTGTCTGTCAAGTGATCATTCAGTGGATAACTATTTCTCCTGTGTCTATCATATGCAGGAACACTTGACTTGGCCAAGTGTAAATGAGTTGTATGAAAGAGACACTGCTAGACTCCTCTGGCATCAACTTTTTTCATAAACTACAAAAGGATCATCCATCAGAAATCCGACATGCCCTATCCTTCCCTACCTCAACATTGGGGGTTCCCATACAGAACAGATTTTGGTGGGTTCAGCCAACTTTAATCTAATGTGTATGGGGCCTTCAGATATTTTGGCATGTTCATGTTTGATAGATGCGGTCCCACCTTCTGGGACTTGCACATGCATTAAATAAGAGGGTCCTCTAATCTGCCTTGAATGGTGACCACCACATTCAGATAGAAATTAAAACAAAAATTTGTTGTGTTATGGGTGTGCTTATCTACGTTTTTTTAGTTTCTTGCAGAAAAAACTGAAATATCCGTTCTATTAAGCATCCATACTATTCACAGGATCTGAAGTATCCGTTGTTAACATCTTGGTGCCAGATATTGTAAGACACCTTCAGAGGTCTTGTAGATTCAGTTTTGTAATGACTCTGAATTGTTTAGGTGGCATGAGGGAGACTGATCAGGGAATATCATCCATAGATGTGTGCTAGATCCGTATGGATAAGTAATTGGGACACATGTCCCTTACTTATAGAATATGTAAATGAGCTATGGACTTTTACAATCAACAACAAAACTCCAGGTGTCAGTTAACCTTTTTAATTGACTCTACAATAATCTTTCATTGAAAGGAAACTGTTACCTGATTTTTACTACACCATCAAAGAGCAGCATGATGTTGGGGCATAGACCTTGATTCTAGTGATATATCCCTTACTGGGCTGCATGCTGTCATTTTGAAATAATCCCTGTTTTTTTTTCTGCTGCAGATCCAACAGTTCTCTGAATGCTGAGCTCTGTATAACTCCATGAACACCACTGATGGGCAGCTTTCTGTGTATACTGTGCAGAAAGCTGTCAATCACTGGTAGTGGCGGGGTTATGCATCACTTGTGACTATGGAGGACCAAGTAGTTGCAGTTGATCAAGTAGTCCTCTAGTGATAATCTCCTGCTGATAAAATGGTGATCTTTATCAAAGCTACAGCAAGCAGCCCAGTAATCATGAAATCAAGGTTTCCAACTCTACAGTATGCTGTGCTCATATTAGGTGGCAAAAACCTGGTGATAGATTCCCATAGAACCTTAGAAGACAATCAATTAGTGAGGAGAAAGTAGCAAATTTCATGGCACGCTTGGGACCTGACTCCTGGGTTTGCTCAGTCCATAAAGTTTAGAAGAAACCTTTTATTTGCAAATTAGTTCTGTCAGAGGAGAAATCGCTTATGCACGTCTTCCATACGGCAGTAAAGATTATTGCTTGGTTAAAGATACATATTTACAAGGGAGACTGCTGGTAAAATGAATGTACACCCCAACCGACAGCTATCTGAAGTGTATTGTCGGCACTAGATTAGAACTGATGAGCCATTAGTGGTCTGTTAATTTTGATCAGTTAGTTTGTATTGAGCCCTGAATCTGTAAGCTACCACAGAAGAACATTCACAGACAACTTTAACTTCCACCTTTCAGTTTCATGTAGATGAGTCTTGCCTTTAACTCCCACACCACTTTGCAGGATATATGCTGAGTGTGCATAAGGAAGTAACGAAGCAGGAAAAAGTTGGTGGTAGCATTAGGAAATTAGCCCAGAGAGATTGTAGTGACCTATTCTGATTTTCTGCTACGGTTTGCAGAGTTTCATGAAAAAATATAATTTATTGCAAAATTGCTTTTAAATTCTGAATCTAGAAAAAATATGCAGCATGGCAAAATAGTGTCTCTAGCTCCAGAAAAGTTTTAGAATAAGTACACTTTATAAACACCGATTACAGTTATCCTTTAAGGGGTAACTCTACTTTCAAGTAACTTTTCAGAATAAGTTGAGACATGTGTTTTACATTTTCACCAGTTTAATATAGGCTCAGTCTCTTGAAGGTGCTTATTACCACCCCAGGGTGATCAGGTGAGAGGAGACTAATTGCTCTGATGTTACCTGAGCTGTGTAGATGTGAATCCAACTCTGGGTTGAGGAGAAAAAAATTGTTTTAAAGCTATGCACCATTTGTCTGAGTTTCCCAATTCCCAGTTTCTCCCTTTTGCTTCTCACTCCTCACCCCCTTTGGTCTCTCCATAGAGTATAATAGGCTCTGTAATCTGTCACTTACTTTGCTGGCAGCTCATCTTGTCCTGAGCACGATAACGTTGAGTGGATGACAAAAGGCAAAGGAGAGGGAAAGAAGTGGCTCATAAGTGGAGAGAAAAGCAGAATTCTCTAATCACATGTGTTTCAAAATCTCTTATATTCACATGTACTATTGATTGATTTATGCAAAGTTTGATAAAAGTACACTTCCCTTTTAACATGTTTTGCCTTTGCACAAGTAGTAATTTTATGTTTATTGTAGGTCTGAACACTTGGCCCCCACCAATCCTGAGAAAGGGGGTTTTGAAGTCACCTGTGTGAATGCAGTGGTGGTGAGCATGCTCAAAGTGGAGCGGTGGTGTGGATAGATTATAAATGTAGCTAATAGGAAAACCCTTTAAGTATTCATAACATATTGGTTTGAGAGGAATTAGATTTGGTAGCTGATGTAAGAAGGCTCAAGGAACTGTTTTGTTACTGGCGTTGGAGCTCATATCTTTGCTTGATGAAGAATTGGCATAAATGGAGATGCTGTGAAATAATGATATACCCAAAAGTGTGTTTCTTCTAGACTGCAGTGTTAAAGGGGTTGGCCTGGACTTTTACATCTATGGCCTATTCTTAGGATAGGTCATCAGTAGCTAATTAATAATCTAGTAGCTGTGTCCTAGTACTGGATATCTGCCCCCAAGTTGAATCAATAGGGGACAGATGTGCAGTCACTAAACCGATGACGGAGCAGTGCAGCTCTGCAACTGGGCACTGCCAGCAGCATCAAGAGCAGCTAATGAGCAGAGGTGATGGGTGCCACACCACCACCGATCAGATAGTGATGGCCAGCAATATAAAAGTCTAAGACAACCGCTTTAAATGGACATCGTCTGGAATGCATGCTATAGGGCCAGTTTACACTGCCATCATAGTTTTCATTTGTAATAGAAACCATGGTGTTGTGCCATATCCATCATATGACAGATTCAACAAGTGTGTGTGATCAGCCGCAATTCCTTAGAACAACAAGACATCAAGAATAATGCTGCATGCTTTGCTGTTTTTGCAACCATAAGTGACAAAATCCCTGATGGAGACACTAATGGTTTTAATCTGAAGTAGCCGATTTATTCTTTTGCTTTTTGTTGCCTTCATTTGCCTTCTTATTGAGAGGTACATAAATACTAAACCCACTAAAACAATGAACAACCACAAAATCATTTTAAAATTATTCATTTAATACATTTTTATATTAAAAATAAATACGTACACCCATAAATCAAAAGACATGATTATAGAAAACAGACTCAGGGATATACAATAAATACCCAATAATTAATTCGCTGTGGGGCACAAATCAATAAAAAGAAATATAGAGGGCAAGTCCAGACTGTGTTAAAGTGCATAGTGCAATGAATACATATAGCAGCCACTAAAAAATAAAAATAAATTAAATCACAGTGGATATATGTAAATTTGAGTGTTAAGTTAAATGTATTAATGTGACCAAGTAAACACATAGGGATGGCTTTCTCAAGTATACACCTTGAGAAAGCCATCCGGCGAAACGGCGTTGGAGGTGGTGGGGCCTATCTATATGGTATTTATACGGTATTTATTCCTCCCTATGTGTTTACTTGGTCACACAAAGAAGGGGGCTGCCTTATGTTGGCTTTCCAGTCTGCCTCCTCCACACACAGCACTGGTGACGTGCGAAGACTGGACCCTTTTCTCCTGTGTTAAACCAAACCTGGAAAAAGAGCTGTCTTGACTATCACTAATAAACGTGTGTGAAGTATTAGTAAGGCTGAATTCACACATTCGTGTACAGACCACAATGCGCGGTCCTACCGGATGTTTCCTGACAAATACCAGCCTCATGAGCATATACGAGGCTTTATATTTTCGCATGTGTGTGCTGTTAGTGTATTTCACTCTGACACATGTCCATTTTGCAGATCAAACTTGTCTGTTATAGTTGATGGGTCAGTGAAAAATGGTCAAAACAAAGATACCCGATATGCATCCTAGTGTTTGTTCTTCTCTAACTGGTTGAGCAGCTTGAGAAATCTTAATCAGTTTTTTTCTGTTTGCATATGAGTAAAAAGGGATGGCAAACAAGGTAAAAACAGACACATGGTCTAAAATTGCATGAAAATCCAATCTTGCACAAATGTAAATTTAAGCTAATCTTTTTTGTATACGTGAAGAAAAACTGTTGTGTGAATTTACTTTAGTTTAATATATATTTATATTTTATACCCACATAAACTTTTTTTTTTTTACGTGGAAAGCCCCTTTAAACTGTTCTCTCTTTGCTTTGACACAAGGGAAGATGGGTTCTATTTTATCCGTTTTATCAAGAACGCCTTAATGTACTGTCTTATAACTGTGCAATCAACAATTCTTCTTGCTCCTTCTGAAGAGCTGTCCCAAGGATGAACGCTCTGCTGCTCCCGTATTCCAGCACTGAATGTTTTATTATCAGACAGCTAGGCTTGCTGTGCGAGGACACACAATGTGATGTAGTCACAATCTGCTGGCACCAACTGCTTTGCAGTAGATCACTTACCAGCTTACTCTGGGCATAAGGACAAGTTTGGACAAGATCAAATCCATAGTATAACCCCAATTCCAAAAAAGTTGGGAAGCTGTGTAAAATGTAAAGAAAGCAATGATTTGGAAATATCTTATAGCCGCCGCATTTTATTCACAACAGAACATAGAACATATATCGCAAGTTGAAAGTTAGATATTTTTCCATTTAATTTGAAAAAAAAAAGACACATTTAGAAATTGATAGCAGCAACGTATATAAAAAAAAAACCCTGTGACATGGTTAACAAAAGGCTAAAAAAAATTGTACTAATGGTTGGACGGTCAGTTTTCAAATAAATCGCATGACTAAAGTGTGTTAGAGAGGCAAAGCTTCTCAGAAGCAAAGATGGTTAGTGGTTCATCAATCTGTAAACAACTGCGTCTAAAAATTGCGGAAGGCTATGTGCCCACGATGCAGAAATGCTCTGGATTTTTCCTGAGCTTTTCTGCATCTCCCTGGCAGAAAAAATGCATGTGGATTGTACATGCGGATTGTACATGCGTTTTCCTGCCAGGGACATGTGGAAGTGAAGCGTTCTTCACATGCATTTCCGCATGCGGGTTGACAAGCGATTTTAGCATCACTTGGAAAGTGCTTGTCAACTTGGTCACGCTATATAAATCCATGCAAATAGCATGGATTTATATAGTGCAACCGTAAAAGAATGTTTAAAAATAAAAAAATAAATCTATACTTACCTTCCGATGGCCCCCGGTGTCTTGCTTCCCTCCGTCCTGGCTGCCAGCACATCGCGGTACACTGCACTGAAGGACCTGCCGAGGTCAGCGTCGTGTGACCCGTCACATGACTATGACGTCAGGGCAGGTCCTTCAGTCCATCGCGATCTGCCAGCATGAGAGGACGAGCGCACCGGGGGCCATCAGAAGGTAAGTATAACATTTATTTTTTATTTTATTCTTTTTCACAGTTTCTATGGTACCCAGGTCCGGAGGAGAGTCTCCTCTCCTCTTGACCTGGGTAGGATCCGCACATTGAACGCATGTATTCCGCATGTGCTTATCTAGTGAAGTGGAATACATGTGTTCTAATGCAAGTCAATGGCGGCGAAAACGCAGCACTTCCGCAAAATAATTGGTAGTGCTGCGTTTTTTTCCGCAATGATAATCCGCAGCGGAAATTTCCACAGCATGTGCATAGCACATGCAGATTATCATTGGGGACCATGGCAGGCTTCCTCCTACCATGAGTTTTTTAAGTGTTTTAGCCGCTGCGGAAACACTTAAAAAACGCATCGTGGGCACACAGCTGAACAATTTTAGAAAAAATGTTCTGCAATGTAAAACTCTAAAGGCTTAGAATCTCAACATCTACAATACCTGTGTTCTGGGGATTAGAGTTGTCCAGTCAAAACCAATCAGTCTGCAGTGACTCTGTGAATGCAGACCTATGAATCTCCCCAGCACACGCACTGTCCTCTGCGGGGATTTTTCTGGTTTCAGACCCAGTAATGGAGGGTATGTATGAATTATATATACCCCCGGCCAGTGGGCGTGGCCTCGCTCCATATACTTGTATTGAGCCAAGGCCGCGGACGGACAGAAGGCGTGTCTGACTAGAGGGCCCACTGGCCGGGGGTATGTATAACTCATACATGCCCTTCGGTTCTGGGTCTGAAACCGGAGAATCCTCCAGCGCACAGTGCGTGCCCTGGGGGGATTCATAAGTCTGCAGTCACACAGAGTGACTGCAGACTTATCGGTTTTGACCTGACAACCCCTTTAAGAGATGCTGAAGAAATCCATGTTAACAAAGGACAAGTCCAATGGTCAGTATTGGATGCTGATGAGCTAAGAGACCTCAAGATGCATTAAAAATGGGCATGATTCAGTTGTGAAAATTGCTGCATGGACTCAGACAATGATTTTTGGAAGTATTTCTATGAATTTAATTTGCTGTGGAAGGCAAAAGGGCAAGTAAAAGCTTTATTGTGCAAAGAAGAAACTCTGCCGTCTTCTCTGGGCCAAAGCTCCTTTAAAATCGACTGAGGCAAAATGTTAACCTGTTCTGTGGTCAGATGAATCAGAATTTAAAATTCTTTATGTGGTAACGTTTCTCCTTGTGGAGAATGACATACCGGCTCTGGCATGTCAAGGTGAGGAGGCTTATTCGCTGTGCAATGCTCCTCTGGGAAATTTAATATGCAAATTGCCTCTTCCTCTTTTTCTCTGAAGAGGCAATTTGCATATTAAATTTCCCATAGGAACATTGCACGGCGAATAAGCCACCTTACCTTGACATGCCAGAGCCGGTATGTCACTCTCCACAAGGAGAAATGTCACCCCTTAGACCTCACTCCCGAGCCTCTCACCTAGCCAAAACAGTTCTCATACTTTGCACTGACGAGGGCCAACAGACGAAACACTGTGTCTGCAAATTGAGATTCTGATTTGGCTGTTATACTAAGTCATATTGCATGACTTATTAAAGGGTCGATTGTGACTTGTAGGATTGCTGCTTCCAATAGGTGGTGCCACAGAGTTCAAGTCCTCTTATTCTCTGAAGAGGCAATTTGCATATTAAATTCTTTCTGGAAGCCACAGATGCTGTGTCCTGTAGACTCAAGTTGTGAGGGGCCTCCAGCTTATCAGCGCACATTTCAAAATCCTGTATCTCTGATGGTTTGGCGTTGCATTAGTGCCTATGACATGGGCAGCTTCTACATCATGGAAGTCCCTATCAATACTACATATTATATAGAAGTTTTTGGACTACGTACATATGCTCCTATCCAGATAATGTCTATTTCAGAGAAGACCTTGCATATTTCAGCAAGACCATGCTAAACCAAATATTACATTCATCACAATAGCTTGGCTTCACAAGAGAAAAGTTTGGGTGATGAATTGGCTGCTTGCAGTCCAGTCCTTTCACCAAAAGAAAACATTTTTGCCCATTATGTTATGAAAAATTTGGTAAAGTAGACCCAGGACTGTTGGACAGCAAAGAATCAGACAAGAATGGGACTACATTCCTCTCCCAAAACTCCAGCACTTCCCAGACATTTTCAGACTGTTGTAAAAAGAGGGGATACTACACTTTGGTAGACATGGTCTTGTCCCAACTTTTTTTTGACCTGTGTTGCTGCCATGAATTTGTAAATGAGTTAACTTTTTTAAATGAAATGGAAAAATGTCTAATTTTCACTTTTTGATATGTGTGCTATGTTCTGTTTTGAATAAAATTTGGATATGAGATTTTCAAATCTTTGCTTTCTTGTTTTTTTACGTTTTACACAGCATCCCAACTTTTTTGGGGGGAATTGGGGTATTATTTTGTTGTGAAGTGTTTAAATTTACATGTTTTTCATATGCTCAGTAAGAATATACACTGCTCAAAAAAATAAAGGGAACACTTAAACAATAGATTATAACTCCCAAGTAAATCAAACTTCTGTGAAATCAAACTGTCCACTTAGGAAGCAATACTGATTGACAATCAATTTCACATGCTGTGCAAATGGAATGGACAATAGATGCAAATTATTGGCAATTATTGAGACACACTCAATAAAGGAGTGGTTCTGCAGGTGGGGACCACAGACCACATCTCAGTACCAATGCTTTCTGGCTGATATTTTGGTCACTTTTGAATGTTGGTTGTGCTTTCACACTCGTGGTAGCATGAGACTGACTCTACAACCCACAGAAGTTGCTCAGGTAGTGCAGCTCATCCAGAATGGCACATCAATGCGAGCTGTGGCAAGAAGGTTTGCTGTGTCTGTCAGCGTAGTGTCCATAGGCTGGAGGCGCTACCAGGAGACAGGCCAGTACACCAGGAGACGTGGAGGTGGCCGTAGGAGGGCAACAACCCAGCAGCAGGGCCGCTACCTCTGCCTTTGTGCAAGGAGAAACAGGAGGAGCACTGCCAGAGCCCTGCAAAATGACCTCCAGCAGGCCACAAATGTGCATGTGTCTGCACAAACAGTTAGTAACCAACTCCATGAGGGTGGTATGAGGGCCCGACATCCACAGATAGGGGTTGTGCTCACAGTCCCACACTGTGCAGGACGCTTGGCATTTGCCACAGAACACCAGGATTGGCAAAGTCGAAACTGGCGCACTGTGCTCTTCACAGATGAAAGCAGGTTCACACTGAGCACGTGACAGAGTCTGGAGACGCCGTGGAGAGCGATCTGCTACCTGCAACATCCTTCAGAATGACTGGTTTGGCAGTGGGTCAGTAACGGTGTGGGGTGGCATTTCTTTGGAGGGCTGCACAACCCTACATGTGCTCTCCATAGGTAGCCTGAGATGAGATCCTCAGACCCCTTATGAGACCATATGCTGGTTCGGTTGGCCCTGGGTTCCTCCTAATGCAGGACAATGCCAGACCTCATGTGGCTGGAGTGTGTCAGCGGTTCCTGCAAGATGAAGGCATTGAAGCTATGGACTGGCCCGCCCGTTCCCCAGACCTGAATCCGATTGAGCACATCTGGGACATCATGTCTCGCTCCATCCACCAACATCACGTTGCACCCCAGACTGTCCAGGAGTTGGCGGATGCTTTAGTCCAGGTCTGGGAGGAGATCCCACAGGAGACCATCTGCAACCTCATCAGAAGCATGCCCAGGCGTTGTAGGGAGGTCATACAGGCACGTGGAGGCCACACACAATACTGAGCCTCATTTTGACTTGTTTTAAGGACATTACATCAAAGTTGGATCAGCCTGTAGTGTGTTTTTCCACTTTAATTTTGGGGGTGACTCAAATCCAGGCCTCCATTGGTTAATAAATTTGATTTCCATTGATGATTTTTGTGTGATTTTGTTGTCAGCACATTCAACTTTGTACAGAACAAAGTATTCAATGAGAATATTTCATTCATTCAGATCTAGGATGTGTTATTTGAGTGTTCCCTTTATTTTTTTGAGCAGTGTACTTATATCGACAAGATTCAACAATTGGAGATTTTCTGCATTGCCAAAGACACAATATGACCACAAAGGCCTAGATTCATGAAACAGTTTTTGCACTTCTGGGCAGTTCCTCCAACTTTTTGAAAAGAGGATAGAGTTTGGGTGGGATGGGGGGCATGGTCAGCACGCCAAATAAATTAATCAGAATTTATAACACTGAAGTGGCGCCCTGGCTGGTGTACATTTTTGGTGGTGATGCACTGTAGTTAAAAGATGCTCCAAATTTATTAGACACATGCTTCTTAAAGGGAATCTGTCACCCCCTGGGACTTTTCAGACCACTAATATGGGCATACAGCTGATAAAAATGTAAATCTATACTGACCTGTATGGCTCATATTAGAGGTCAGCTTGCTTTGATATATCTTTTTATAAAATCCGTTTTCCTAAGCTTAGCGACCAGGGGAAGCCAAGAAATGCCTGCCTACCTCCCCTGCACGTCACAGTGCCCTGTGACGTGCAGTCTATACCTGCACATCCTGCGCATGCGCAACGCACCTATAACTTAACTTAAGGCGCTTTTTTTTTTTTTTTCCTCCCTTCCTTATTTTACTGCTGTGCTCTAGTGCGCAGGCGCCGGGGAGTCACTGTGACTTCCGCTCCTGTGACCTTCGGCGTGCGTAACAGTGAGGTTTGGTCCCCACTTCCTCCCGGCATCCTGCTATCTGGGAGGAAGTGGGGACCAAACCTCATTGTTGCGCACGCCGGAGGTCACTGGAGCTGAAGTTACAGTGACTCCCCGGCCCCTGCGCACTAGAGCAAATCATTCAAATAGGACAGGGAGAGAAAAAAATGCACCTTAAGTTATAGGCGCTTGCGCAGGATGTTCAGATCTAGACTGCATGTCACAGGTCCCTGTGACGTGCAGGAGAGGGGAGGAATAGTAATTCACAGAATAAAGTACCTTTTGTTTTAGATAGATAGTCATAAAATTTAACCTTTAATGTATATTATCTTAAAAATAACAATTATGTTTATAATATTAAAACAACAAACCACCTTATTCGTGCATAATAAATAGATAAGAAAAGTGTGCCTGACCCTTATTATGACACTAATCTTTCCCTACCTTGCCGCTGAGGTTGGCACCCTAAAACCTGCGCATTGGTGCCCCCGCTCATTGTCGGCTAGCCCTCCTCACCCTAATTCACCCTATAATGGCAAGGGAAAACCTCAGATACCAAAACAATAGAAATATATTGATTAGTATAAAAAATATCCATAAATAACAGTAGCTCTGATCAGTTCAATTTAGCTGCATAAAAAAGGAAAGATATAGCGTTAGCCTATATATGGGAATGGCTTTTTTTGGTACATAGAGACACGGTCAATAATACATAGAAAATAACCAGTCAATCACCTGGTATTTGTAGACAGAAAATATCCTATATGTTAAATGATGGATATTAGCCTTTTTACAGTGTTTTTTTTTTTTTTTTTTTTTTTAGAATATATAGCCTAATCAATTCAACTCAACGCGTTTCTCCTTTAACAAGGTTCATCAGGAGTAATTAATCGGACCGCAAAAAGACCACTTATCTTTCATTTTTGTTATGGACCAAATATGCCATAGATTCCTTAATAGGGCTTTTCAGGAGTATGAGGTAGATCCCCCGTGTTCCAAATAGGCAGATGATGGGGGGGATATTTAAATTAACCATATAGGCGGGTATTTCTTGGTGTCCCCCAGTCGCCAAGCTTAAGAAAAAAGATTTTATAAAAGGATATTTCTCTGCAATCGGACCGCTAATATGGGACATACAGGTAAGTATAGATTTATATTTCTATAACCTGTATGCCAATAGTAGAGGTCTGATAACTCCCAGGGGGTGACAGTCCCTTTAATGAATTGGGGCCAAAGTGTTAATGCGGGGGATTTTAATTTGAAATGTTCTTTGACAAGTTACTTGAGAAATTGTTATGCAGTACAGTTAGGTAGGTCAGATACAGTGTTAAATATAATCGGTGCCTTATTTTTATTTTTTACATACTGCTGGGTTAAATGCCAAATCACTGCATTCACATAGTGCCTCAGATATTATGTCACAGAAAACCTCTAAATCGGGATCTGAATGGCTGCTAAAGGGGAAATATGGTAGCACACATTGCCCATTTAAATAAGATGGCAACAGTGCATTACAAAGTTTGGCCAAGTACCTTCAGAGCTAGAGCTGTTGAAGTAACTGTCCTAATGAATTATCCGCATAAGATGCCATATCACACCATGCAGGATGCACTGCAGAACAATAGTCATGTGCCAGCCACTAGTGGATAAAAAACTGTGGCACCACTGAAGCCTCTGTTCAGTTGGGGAAATAGATATCTATATTTTCACAGCTTTTTGTAATTTTTATGAAGGCTGGATAACCGCTAACCCTTACAAAGATTTATGTTTGCTTCTCTGCTCTAAATAGAAAGGTGAAGATCATCTGTGGAGTTGAATGACTTGCTCATGTATTTCTCAGCAAAGTTTCATGGCTCTTAGTAAATGTGAATCTTTGATAAATGTGGAGTTACAGGAGACTTGTAGTATCTGTTCTCACTGTGCACAAATGCTTAGATCTTTGTGATTATCTCTTATTGTGAGGTTGATATTACCTACAGGCATAGCAGAGGAGTTAAATGATGTCCTTTTTTTTTTTTTCAATAAGAAGAGAATGTTTTCTTGATCTTTGATTACCAGGGGTCAGCATGTGATTACCGCTGCCAATCAACTACAACCGTTATGTTCTGTGCTTTACCGGCTTCACCCCTCAGCATGTGATTATGCCAGCAATGCAGCACATTACTCATTCATGTACCATGTTGGTCCCTAGACTGGGAGCATTGCTGGAGGTCAGTAATGGGTCACTGGGGAAAGAAGAGGCGAGTATATATTTTTAAAATGTTGGATATCCCCTTTTATTCTAAAGAAACTAATTATGTCATGTACTATAGCCATAAAACACTGGTTGTCTTGTTGTATGTGCCCTGAACATTGGATTTGTTTGTATCTTTATTAGTGTTGAGCGAGTATGTTCTATTAATCCTTTCGGCGAGTACGCTCGGGCCGAGCGCCGAGTATTTACAGCTGCTCGATGATGAGGTTAAATCGCTCCCGTGTGCATGATTTGCAACTGTATTTATAGCTGCTCGGTGATATGGTTAAATCGCTCCCGTGTGCATGATTTGCAACTGTTTGATAGCTTTATTACATGTGAGGAATGTCTATTTCTAACACATTCCTCACATGTAATAAAGCTGTCAAACAGTTGCAAATCATGCACACGGGAGCGATTCAACCTTATCACCGAGCAGCTATAAATACTCGGAGCTCGGCCCGAGCATACTCGGACAGAACATACTCGCTCAACACTAATCTTTATGTTTAATTGTCTTTGATACTGCTTCTTTTATTGATGCTAAGCATTGTTTTCTCTTGTGGAAAGTGCTTCCAGCTGTTTAATGATGGGAAGAGATGTAGTCATACTAATATATTTGTATTGCCCAATATGCTGATGATCTGTATATGAAAGCGGCATACACGCCCCAGCTTTCACTCTGTCACTGCGTGACTTTATCCATCATCGGCCAGTGTGGGGCTATGTGGATGCTACACTGACTCAGAGCGCACACAGGTGTGTTAGCCTCCCAGGCATATTCCAGCCTCCACGCACAATGAAATAATGATTGCTGTGTGAGTGTGATGGATTAACCATTATGTCCCTGGAATAGCCTGCTATCCATTTGCATTATAAGAACACAACTGTTATAACTTTGTTGGTTCTACCATTAAAATATGGTATTCTTATGGATGTGTTGTGGAAACAAGAACCTGTAGAATACTGTACTATAGAACCAATCTGTAATCAATTTTTAAAGGATATTATCATAATGGCTTTATTTTTTTTACAATGCACAGTATCTGCATGACTTCTTAAACACAGTACAAGCCCATCATAAAGTTTATTCCTTTTACCTTTTGTGTCTTTGGGGCGCCATATCGTACATATATGATGCCAGCCTCGTCTGCTAGGTTTTATTCAGGGACAGCAGTTGCACGAGTTCACATTTGGCATGGTTCTTATGTACATATATAGGTCTTCTGGTCTCCCCTATATAATTTTTGATCTAGTCGTTAAAGAACCATTAGCTATCTCTCAGCTATATTAGGGTTCTATAGTTAAAGGTGTTGTCCACTATTCAGACAACCCTGTCTCAATCTTCATGCTCTCCACCTTATAAAATAATAACACACATACCCCTCTTTGGGAGCGCCGTTCCAGCAGTGTCAGCACTGACTCTCCTAGGGCCAATCGGTGGCCCCTACTTCTGACGTAACTGACATCCTGACAAAGTCACATGAAGTCAGACGCAGCTTCTCTCTCACTTCCTCCAGATGTCTGATTTGTCCAAAGGAGGGGAGAGTGGAGCTAGGGTTTATTTTTTTTATTAGGATATTTTCTTATCAGTATTTTTAAAAAAAATTAAACAGGGTCATTAGATTCATGAATCAGTGGGGTCTTCGGGGCCGAGGATGGCTGAGTGAAAACCTGGTTGCCAGATCAATGAGAATTTTTATTATACAGGTTCAGTAGATGCTCAAACCAGAACACAAGAACTACTAGGGGATAGATCCAGTGTAAACAGAAGTTAAAGAGAATCCTGGGGGGTTGTGGGTGCATCATAATAGTAAATCCATGCAGATTTAAAAATAGTTTGTATTAGCACACATGTATTCGAAAACGGAGACTACATTATGATTTTGGAAATAAACAAAAGTCTTAAGACGTTACATGAGGAGAAGGGCATGACCCTTTAAGTCTTAGAGCTTGACATGAAGATCCCTATACACATTAGAGCAAAGTCATCTGATTGCACCATTTTTGCAACTATCTTGTGTATATGGGGGCTTTCCTACTTTCAATCCAACAAAAATGGGCATGTTGAGTTTCAACATCCAAGAAGTGCCAAGGATCAGCACCTTTGAGTGACAAAAGGGTTAATCTGGTCACTCATCACTCTGTGATCTGCCTTACAAATGTAGCACTTTGGCATCAGAAATCAGAGTATAGGCTTTGGATTTCTGACATGTATCTTGTAGAATATGCATATTGCATGAGTATTTTACAAGAGTGATCATACGGTACCATCAAAAGGTATACGCGCATATCGTAACTATTCTATAAACTAATATAAAATAATGGAGAGAGACATGCACATTCACAGCCACTTTTCCATTTGTTCTCCAACCAGATGTGGGCCACCTCACAAGAAGATGCTATGTTTTCAGATGTAATGTCCTCAAAAGGAAAATTCTGAAGGGTTTTTTTTTTTTTTTTTAATGTGCATTCCAATAACTCAGTACTTTCATGTATTTGGAGTTCCACCAGAGAAAGACACTGTGTACATCTCTACTTAATATGTCAAGATAATAATGAACAGTAAGTAGAAAAAGAAAGTGATTTCTTAATTTCTTGAGTTGTGGGTTAGCGTAATATTATTTTTACTATAACTTTCTATTCTACAAGAGATCAATGAGTCTCACATAAAATACAACATTAATCTGTCATAAAAAGTTCTGGAAAAGTATCTTTTATATTGTAAAGATAGGGCTGCTGTTCTTCTTGTTCCGTTTTTAGCAAGCTGCTGGAAGAAATTTCCCATCGCCCTGCTTAGGAATCTGACAATGTAGCTATCCCAAAAATAACGTATTGTAATACATAAAACTGTGTAATTGGCTTCCTAAATCAATGTAATCATGTTAACGACAAAGAAATGACTTGCTCATTTTGATGCAAATTGCATTTCTTAGGGGCCTGTGACTGATGGAGCTTTTGTTCTTAGCACAGAAGCAATATCTGAGAAGTGGTGATAGGAGAGAAATGAGACTTTGGCTCTGTGAACTATCCCTGAATACACAGTGACATCAGATAGCAGGAAACCGGAACTCGCCCCCTCCCAAATCTTAACTCATTCTATTTACATTGTAACCACTAACTACAGATTCTATGTTAAACCCTGAAAAGGAACCATTTCTAACTTTTGCAAAACAAGTATGTGTGAATATGCCCTAATATTATAGGATTTTCTGCTTTTAAAAAGCACTGTTGCTCCAATGCAGTTTGCTAAAAACAAATTAATCTGCAGCACTGTTGATGTGAGCAGTTGCAGAGACTCTGCACTGTACCTAGGGAGGGTGCGAAGAGCACAGTTTGTTTTTTTGTTAAAAAAACAAAACACAAAGCAAAAAGGGATTTTCCAAAAACAAAAAACTCCTTTGAAGACGAGAGGCTAGACAGAAGAATGGATTAATGGGGAAGTAGCATAACAGAAATGGCCGCTATTCAAGATCCACATAGTCAGTCGGGAGAATGTTCTCTTGATGGATGAGTCAAGGGTGGAGCACATTGGATAACACTGCGCAAAGCATGTACAGCATTGGTGGTTGGGGTGCCCTATTAGAACTGAACTTGGGCTACATACTCTTATGCTCAACTGATGCTCCTTTCAAAACCCTCCTCACTGTGGTTGTGCATTGGAGAAATAAGGGGACTTGGGACCCCCTTCCTAGTGATTATGGGACCCCTACCAATCCTAAATGTATCACCTGTCCTGTAGACAACTGAAACACATAAAGCACTGTTTTGCTTGTTTAGTTATTAGTGCATTTGCTAACTGCTGCAGTTAAAGTATTTCCTATGCTGACTAAGTAACTCATGACTGATGCTTATTTGTCATGTGTCATGATTGGAAACCATTATGTGCTTCAAATATGCAAAAATAGCGACAGTGTCAGACTGAAGTGCTTTGGACCTGCCATAGGAGGAGTTATAATGAATGCAGTGATTTTCGGGAAAGCTATTCCATTCCTGAATAAGAGGACATCTGGGAAAGGTACAAATGCTCATTGGCTGGATTCACACATCGGGTACTTGTTATTGAATCCGCAATAATGTGCAGTAAACTGTTAGTGACCTGAAACTTGACAAATCCCATTCACTTGCAGCATGAAAAGTCCACAGCAGATTGTAGGTATGCTGCAGATTTTCAAATTCAATTAGTGAAATCCATAGCAAAATTCCAATTTGCACTTAAAACACGCAGATTTCATTGTGTTTTTTGTACAGTGTCATTTTTATGCGATTTGTGAACCTAGGCTTTTAGCTCTTCACATGTTAAAATTGGACCCAATAAATCTATTTCTGCTGATGTAAATGATGTGTTTATATGTCTCTTGTTTGTGCAGAAGGCTGTATGAATGCATTACGTAGATTGTCATGTCCCTAGTGTTACCAGCAACACTATTAAAAACGTGAACATCATGCGTGCTTAGACGTTTCAGTGTTTTATTATGTAGAGCATACATGTCAAACTCTGGCCTGTGGGGCAAATCTATCCCACAGGGTGGTTTTATTTGGCCCGCCACACCAGAACTTCTACACCCTATGTGGTGCCCATAATACTGTATGGAGGATTTTGTGGGGTCATTATTTTGTATGGAGGACTATGTGGTGCCTATAATACTGTATGTAGGACTATGTGAGGTCCATTATTCTGTATGGAGGATTATGTGAGGCTCATTATTCTGTATGGAGGACTATGTGGTACCTATAATACTGTATGTAGGACTATGTGGGGCCCATTATTCTGTATGGAAGACTGTGGGACCCATTATTCTGTATGCTGGTTGGTCCGTGACTTTGTCCAAGTATTTCATTTTGGCCCTCTGTGTGTGTGTTTGACATCTCTGATGTAGAGGGAAGGGAAGATAGCCTGAAACTTTTCCACCTAGATTCTCAGGAGAAAAAATCTGCAACGAATTACAGTATTGTTAAGGTGGATGAGATGATGTTGATGGTTATTTTCCTATTATATAAAAAAAAATCTACGTAGAATCCAGACTTGATGATCAAACTTGCAATGGATGAATTCCACAGCCAAATCCAGATAAAAACTGTGGATTGTTTGGTAGGTCTCTTGAAATTTTGCAGCAAAATCAATGATCGATTTTACGTTCCGCAGCATACTTGTCTATACGGATATCGAGTGCAAGAAAATGGATATTGTGCAACATGCAGTATACTTTTTTTATAATCTAACAGGTCCCTATGGTGGATGAATGTCATCCATACTGACTGTGGCCACTGTCTTATACCTCCTCAGCTTTGTGTCAGTAGCTTCATGGGTGAATTTTGCTTCAAATTTTCATTTCAATGTGTGAAATTAACAATGAAAACAATCAAATTGCGGTCATGCAGATTCTCAATCCACACCACAGGTCAATTTCCATATAGATATTTTTTTTCCAGCACGTAAATATTATTTGGATACTGTATTACACTGCAGATTTTTTTGCCAATTAATCTGGATTTTAAAATTTACAAATTAAGTATGTTAGTAGATGCTTGCAAAAAGAAATACTTGATGATTTTTATGTAAAGAGAACAAATTAAATCATTCGGATGAGAGCAGCTAACATTATTCTTGGTTGTAGTGATTCTGCATCAGTGTACATCCACGTATGTATATTACCTACAGTACAGACCAAAAGTTTGGACACATCTTCCCATTTAAAGATTTTTCTGTATTTTCATGACTTTGAAAATTGTACATTCACACTGAAGGCATCAAAACTATGAATTAACACATGTGGAATTATATACTTAACAAAAAAGTGTGAAACAACTGAAAATATGTCTTATATTCTAGGTTCTTCAAAGTAGCCACCTTTTGCTTTGATGACTGCTTTGCACACTCTTGGCATTCTCTTGATGAGCTTCAAGAGGTAGTCACCGGAAATGGTCTTCCAACAATCTTGAAGGAGTTCCCAGAGATGCTTAGCACTTGTTGGCCCTTTTGCCTTCACTCTGCGGTCCAGCTCACCCCAAACCATCTCGATTGGGTTCAGGTCTGGTGACTGTGGAGGCCAGGTCATCTGGCGTAGCACCCCATCACTCTCCTTCTTGGTCAAATAGCCCTTACACAGCCTGGAGGTGTGTTTGGGGTCATTGTCCTGTTGAAAAATAAATGATGGTCCAACTAAACGCAAACCGGATGGAATAGCATGCCGCTGCAAGATGCTGTGGTAGCCATGCTGGTTCAGTATGCCTTCAATTTTGAATGAATCCCCAACAGTGTCACCAGCAAAGCACCCCCACACCATCACACCTCCTCCTCCATGCTTCACGGTGGGAACCAGGCATGTAGAGTCCATCCGTTCACCTTTTCTGCGTCGCACAAAGACATAGTGGTTGGAACCAAAGATCTCAAATTTGGACTCATCAGACCAAAGCACAGATTTCCACTGGTCTAATGTCCATTCCTTGTGTTCTTTAGCAGAAACAAGTTTCCTCTGCTTGTTGCCTGTCCTTAGCAATGGTTTCCTAGCAGCTATTTTACCATGAAGGCCTGCTGCACAAAGTCTCCTCTTAACAGTTGTTGAAGAGATGTGTCTGCTGCTAGAACTCTGTGTGGCATTGACCTGGTCTCTAATCTGAGCTGCTGTTAACCTGCGATTTCTGAGGCTGGTGACTCTTGGTCTTCCTTTCCTGGGGCGGTCCTCATGTGAGCCAGTTTCTTTGTAGCGCTTGATGGTTTTTGCAACTGCACTTGGGGACACATTCAAAGTTTTCCCAATTTTTCGCACTGACTGACCTTCATTTCTTAAAGGATGGCCACTCGTTTTTCTTTACTTAGCTGCTTTTTTCTTGTCATAATACAAATTCTAACAGTCTATTCAGTAGGACTTTCAGCTGTGCATTCACCAGACTTCTGCACAACACAACTGATGGTCCCAACCCCATTTATAAGGCAAGAAATCCCACTTATTAAACCTGACAGGGCACACCTGTGAAGTGAAAACCATTTCCGGTGACTACCTCTTGAAGCTCATCAAGAGGATGCCAAGAGTGTGCAAAGCAGTCATCAAAGCAAAAGGTGGCTACTTTGAAGAACCTAGAATATAAGACATATTTTCAGTTGTTTCACACTTTTTTGTTAAGTATATAATTCCACATGTGTTAATTCATGGTTTTGATACCTTCAGTGTGAATGTACAATTTTCATAGTCATGAAAATACAGAGAAATCTTTAAATGAGAAGGTGTGTCCAAACTTTTGGTCTGTACTGTATGTGTAAAGTAGTGATCAGCAGATTCCATTGCCAGTGACAGCCCCTGGGACATGTTACAGTTTACACACATTTTACTGCTATCTGCTGGTGACTGTCGGTGTATACAGCTATTCTACGTGTGTGTGTGTGTTACTGTGTTTAGGATTTCTGCATAGAGGATAGAGGATATTTTGGGAAAGCTGTGATCATCTCCAGTTTTGCTCTTTCCTGAAACCCTGCTTTGTCCTGTAATGTCCCAGCCTTAGTTCAGTTTACTCTGTTGCCTGGTTCATTTCCCACAATGTATCACTTTTCCGCCTCAGTGCCTGAGATCCTGCCTCTTCTGTAATCCTCCTGACACTAGTGCTGGTACAGACAATGATGTTGTTGTTGGAAGGTCAATAAGCAATTTTCAGACACTATTAAATGATTTTGATTGCCAGGAGCATCTACACAACCTTGTTAAAATTGTTGCTCTACTGTCTTGATGGCCAGATGGATGTGACATTCAGCCCAACATATAATCACTTGATGAACATACATGCATGTAAACTACTACACTGTGAAGTCTTGAGTAGCCGCTAACCCAGTTATAAAGTATTATAGAATACACAATACATGAACACGATGATGGCACGGAGACTTTGAGTTCCATAAAGTGTAAAATAAAAAAAAACACTATCCAATGGCTGGGGACCAGCAAGAAAACCACTGGTCTCTGAATAGCCCAGTCTCCTGTGAAGACTGCTCCTCCCACACGACCACTGCAGCATGTACCTTTTTTTTTTTTTGTTAAAGGGAACCTGTCACCAGATTTGTCCCATATGAGAGAAGACCAGCACCTTTCATCCCTCATATGCAGCATTCTAATATGTTGTATACATGCCCCCGATCCGGCCTGCAACAAAAGAAAACACATTTTATTATACTCTCCTACAGGGTGGTCGGGCCCTATAGGCGTCGGTGGCCTTGGTCCGGTGCCTCCCTTCTGGTGACTGGTTCCCTTTTAAGGACTTGAGTATTAGGGCTCATATGCAAGAAAAACTTAAGAGTGTAATCCGATAAAAAATCGGATTGCACTCTGACCAATGTTATTCAGTGGGTTACATCTCATCTGCGATTTTTTATATTTTTTTTCTCTCAGCTGAAATCGGACTGAGAAAAAAAATCGCAGCATGCTGCGATTTGCCACGTATATCAGACGAGCCTCGCCAATACAAGTCAATGGGAGCGAGAAAAAAAAAAGACTGCACAAGAACCATTCGTATGCTATCCGATTTTTACGGATACATTACCATTACGTAGCATAGAACACTGCAAATGGTCCTGTAAATGATTGTAGAATAATAGTTGCAGGTAAAAAAACCGCATTGCATACGGATGCTAGGTGTGAAAAATTGCATTGTCACTCGTGTGATTTTTTTCGGTCCAGATATGGGAACGTTTTTTTTCACACATATGGGTGTGAGCCCTTATGCTGCAGATCCTTCGTAAATTCGGAAAGATTTTGACTTCCCTGTTGAACTCAGTGGGATATCTGCACCAAAATTGCAACCAATAAGTACACAACATAAATTGACATGCTGTGAGATTAAAGGGAATCTGTCACCAGATTTTTACCACTTAATCCGAGAGCAGCCAAATGTAGCGACAGTCATGATCATTAAAGCCCCCGTCTCACATAGCGAGATCGCTAGCGAGATCACTGCTGAGTCACGGTTTTGGTGACGCAACAGCGACCTCACCAGCGATGTCGCTATGTGTGACAGTTTGCAGCGATCAGGCCCCTGCTGTGAGGTCGCTGATCGCTGCAGAATGTCCTGGACCTTTTTTTGGTCTTTGCCCTTCCGCTGGTCAGCACACATCGCTGTGTGTGACCAGCGGGACCAGCGATCAGGCTGGTAACCATGATAAACATCGGGTTACTAGGGGCGCACGCGCACTTAGTAACCCGCTGTTTATCATGGTTACCACTCTGCTACGCTGAGCGGTAACCTCCCGCTCACCGTAGCAGAGTGGTAACCATGATAAACAACGGGTTACTAGGAGCGCGTGTGCCCCTAGTAACCCGATGTTTACCATGGTTTCCAGCCGGCTCCTGCTTCAGCAGGCTGGTAACCAGGAGCAGGACATCGTGGAAAGATTCTTTACACGATGTCGCTGCTCCCCTGATCGCTGGTGAGCCTGCCTGTATGACAGCTCACCGGCGACCACATAGCGACGCAGCAACGATCCCTGACAGGTCGTATCGTTGTCGGGATCGCTGTAGCGTCGCTAAGTGTGACGGGGCCTTTACTGGGCTGCTTGCTGTCGTTTTAATACCATCACTGTTTTATCAGCAGGAGATTATCATTAGATGACTAGTAGACCTGCTGCCAGTTAGTCCTCGATATTCATGAGTGCTGTATAACCTCACCCCCACCTCTGGCAGCTTTGTTCCTATGCACAGCGCACACAGAAAGCTGCCAATCAATGCTGTGGGCATTAAGAGAACTGGTAAATCTGCAGCTGATAAAACAGGAATTTTATCAAAAATAAAACAAGCACATCAGTTCGTAATACTTCACTGGATAAGGGTCCCTGCGACTACATAATTCTGCTTTAAGATGGGGTAACAAAAACCTGGCAACTGTTTTCCTTTACAATCAGAAGTGCTTGTAAGTTTTCATGCAGATATTTTTACAAAACGCATGGATTAGGCTGAGTGCACGTTGCATTTTTGCGGCGTTTTTTTTCAGGGCAGACTTCTCACAAAAACTGAAGGGATTCCTGATACCAGCAAAGTGAATGAGAATCCTGAAGCCTCATGCACACATTGCTAATTAGTGACTTGCAGATTTAAATCTGCAGCATGTCAATTCTTTCAACGTTTTGCTGCAGATTTCACCCATACTAATCAGTGGACAAAAATTTCCCCCCCAAAACTCAAGTAAAAAATGCAGGAAAACGATTGTTTGTGTTACGTTTTTCCTGCCAAAAGATGCAGAAATATCTGCAACAAATGTGAAGCCAAAAGATGCACATTTTTGCAGCGTTGTCAATGTGTTTTTCCATGTGTTTTTCTAGCAATAAATGCTATAGAGATAGATAATAGATATAGACAGACATCTAATTGCACAACCCCCTACATATAATAAAATTGCAGCATATGGAGCTTATTGGGCAGCTTTTTATGATTAAATAAATGAAAAAAAAAAAAAAACGATGTGGGGGTCTCTCCCATTTTTTGCAATCTGCAAAGGTGAAGCTGACAGATCTGAGCTGATATTATCAGGCTGGGAAAGTCCATGGCCTAAAAATACCAGCCTGCAGCCGCCCCAGAAGTGGTGCATCACATTAGATTTGCCCTGGTGCGTTGGCAATCGGGTTAATGGTAGTTGGGGTTGATGTCAGCTGGCATCAAGCCCTGGTGTTAGTAATGGAGAGTTGTCTATCAGACACCCCCATTACTAACCCAGTAATCTTAAAAAAGAAAAAAAAAAAAAACACATACAAGAAATACTTTTATCTAAGTAAACTGTCCCCCACACTTTCCCTGGTTCAATACTTTATATTAAAAAAAAAATCCCATGCAGGTCCGACGTAGTCCAGCGAATGGAAACCAGAAAAGTACATCCACACAAAACACAGAGAAATAAAACAGACACTTTCCCTCTTTCACCTCTTTATTTAAAAAAAAAAAAAAAAGTTCCCACGCAGGTCCAACGTAGTCCAAGCTAATCCAGCCAAGTCCATCAAATCCTCTGTGCAAAGCCTATGGAGCAGGGCCGGCTCCAGATTTTTCTGGGCCCCGGGCGAAAGTCTCAGTGGGCCCCTTTAACACATTCATGATGCACAGATACCGCAGAGAAATATAGATATAGTACAATGCAAAGATGTCACTTGCATTACATGAGCGATATCTATTGTAAATTCTACAATAGCTCAGAAACCGGCGAATCGCTCCATACAGAATACTGGCCCCCATATAACGCTCCATACGGACTACTGGCCCCCCATATAATGCTCCATACAGAATACTGGCCCCCATATAATGCTCCATACAGAATACTGGCCCCCATAAAATGCTCCGTGCAGGATGCTGGCCCCCATATAATGCTCTATGCAGGCTGTTCACCCCCCCCCCTCCCCCACACACACACACAAAATGCCCCATGCAGGATGTCACCCCCTCTTTCTATAATGCCCCATGCTGGATGTCACCCCCTCTTTCTATAATGCCCCACGCTGGATGTCACCCCCTCTTTCTATAATGCCCCATGCAGGATGTCACCCCCTCTCTTTATAATGCCCCATGCAGGATGTCACCCCCTCTCTTTATAATGCCCCATGCAGGATATCACCCCCTCTCTTTATAATGCCCCATGCAGGATATCACCCCCTCTCTTTATAATGCCCCATGCAGGATATCACCCCCTCTCTTTATAATGCCCCATGCACTATGTCACCCCCCCTCTTTATAATGCCCCATGCAGGATGTCACCCCAACCCATATTATGCCCCATGCCTCCATACATAAAAGAAAACAAATACTCACCTCACTCCTCGTCACCTGCTGCCGCTGCTCAGGTCCGAACTTCAGCGTCAGCGTCGCCGGCGTCTTCCCGCTCTGCGCTGCCTGTGACGGCTCAGAGGAAGGCGCGGTGGAAAGACGTCACCACATCCTCTGACCTGAGACATCACAGGGAGCGCACAGCAAGAAGACAGCGGATCTGCGGAGGCACGGGGAGAGGTAAGTATCTGGCTGCCGGGGCCCTGAGCAAGCGGGGGAGAAGGGCAGGCGCTGCCACCGCTCTCCTCTGCCCATAGCCCGGTGGGGTGCCCGACTGCAAGTGGGCCCGCCCGCCTGCTGAGGGCCCCGACACTTGCCCGGATGCGCTGGGTGCTGACGCCCGCCCTGCAGTATGGAGCCTCGTTCTGATGCTCCTGTAGGCTTTAGCAACAGCCACTCCCGGCTTACGCGGCGTGACTCCCGGTGACATCAGTAATGTTACCGCTCATCAGAGTTGCCGAGTCACGCTGCCCTCTGCGTGACCCGGCGGCTCTGATGAGCGGTAACGTTAATGAAGTCCCCATTCTGCAGAGGCGCCTGGTCTTGCGGAGCATGAGCCGGGAGTGGCTGCTGCTAAAGCCTATGGAGACTCAGAACGAGGGCTTTGCATGGAGGATTCGATGGACTCCGTGGGAATCTCTGGACTACGTTGGACTTGCGTCGGAACTTTTCTTTCTAATAAATAGGTGAACGAAGGACCGTGTCTTGTTTTTATTTTTCAAGTTTCCATTTGTGGACCACATCGGATTCCCTGTAGTACGTCGGATCTTTGTGGAAACTTTTCTTTTTTTTTTTTTTAAATGGTGAATGAGGGAAAGTGTGGGGCAGTGTTTATTTAAATAAAGATTATTTTGTGTGAGTTTTTTTTTTTTCTTTTTACATACTGGGTGCGCCACTTCTGGGTTGGCTGCGGGCTGTTATCTTTAGGCTGGGAAGGGCCCAATAACCAGGTGCCTTCCCAGCCTTCTAATGTCAGCTCACACCTGTCTGCTTTACCTTTTGCTCGTAAAAAAAAAAAAAATTGGGGGAACCCAACGTCGTTTCGTTTTTTTTTTCATTTATTTATTTAATCGTACAAAGCGGTGTATCTATATTATGTATCTCAGTAAATCGGACAAAAAAAATGCTTCTCCAATAATTAATGTAAAAATCGTTTTATTGGTACATCAATTCAAAGGGATATGCATATTAAAACCAATTAAAAAAGAGAAAATAGGGGAATGTGTAGGATGCAAAAAACAGACCAATGGCACAATATAAAACCATAAAACCACCACATTGGTTGTAAATATAAGATGCAAAGGTATAGAATAGAATAGAATTATATTTTAAATAATGAATGGTAGTGTGATACATAGAATAAATAGATATACCATGTATGTATAAGAATAGAAGAAAGTAAACGGTGTGTGCAAATAATGCTCCAAGGTGTGACAGTATGGTAGTTTCACAGAGCGAGAACTAAGCCAGTGCAAACAAATGAGCAGACACGGCCCAACTATCAGTATTTGGTCAGTATTCGGTCAGTATTTTTTCTCAGGAGTGGAAGCCAAAACCAGGAGTGGGTGATAAATGCAGAATTGGTGACTTGTTTCTATTATACTTTTCCTCTGATTGTTCCTCACCTGATTTTGGCTCCTATTCCTGAGAAAAAATACTTACTGAATACTGACCAAATACTGATAGTGGGGCCGTGGCCTAAGGTGCAAAATCAGATAACAACCACACATAACCATTATAATATATTTAATACACCTGTAAACAATGCAGGATACTAGTTACCATATGAATGTGCCCTAAGAGATGCCCATGGGGCATTTGACTATCATATTAACACTGAGGCCAAATGGGTTATTATTAGTGATGCGCTAATGTATTATCTGAGCACACTCAAGTCTTAACCGAGTATCTTTGGCGTTCGTGTCACCACGGCTGCCTATCTTACGGCTGTTACACAGCCACAACACATACAGGGATTGCTTCTTTGTTAGGTTATCCCTGCATTTGTTGCGACTGTCTTAACAGCCGCAAGACATGCAGCCGTGGTGACGCAAACATATTTGACAAGCATGCCGAATATACTCAATTAAGACTCGAGCGTGCTCTTATAACAATATTATCTATCTCTATAACATTCACTGCTGTGTAAAAATGCAGGGAAAAATGCAGCACAAATGCTACAAAAAAGCAGCAAATCCACAATCCTTTTTAGACCTGCGTTTTTTACTGACTTCAGTGACGTCAGTGGGTGAAAAAAAATCTTGAGAGAATTGACATCCTGCAAATTATTTTCTGCACCAAATCTGCAAGTCACAAGTAAGCAACATGTGCAGGAGGCTTCAGGATTCTCATTCACTTTGCTGGCATCAGGAAACTCTTTAGGTTTTGGTGACAAATCCGCACGGAAAAAACGCAACGTGTGTGCACATGGCCTAAGGTTTGCTAAAATCTCAACTACTTTTCCACCAGTAAAAAGTAAATGTACACTAATTATTTCATTAGTGAGTTTTAGGTGATCATTAAAAGCACAAAGTATTGTAATATAATTTTTTATGATCCACTAAACCTGCACATTAGGATTCCAGTATTTGGTTCCATTGATGCTCGTCATAAGCTTTTGAGGCTATAGTGCAGATGAATAGTGAGCCCTAAAATATGTTTTACGGTAATGAAGGCATATTTCGACAAGGTGTTGGATTTTGCAGTTTCCCATGGGTGGAAAAAATAACAGAAAAAAACAACATTGTAACTGAGAGTTCTTATTTTCCTTGGAAAACATGACGGCTTAGCATTTATATGCAGAACATGTTTAACCTAACCTCTTCCTAAACCCTGAGAACATCTACATATTGGTATTGTACCCAGTGTAGGGTAGATGTTGGAATAGGGCAGTATATAAAGGGCTGTGGGAATAATCAGTTCTTTAAACTGGTTGTCATGACACAAGAGGAAAAGACAGGGTATGATCTCAGCCATGAGAAATTCTTAGTTGGACAAGACAGTCTGTGTCAAGAGAGGGCTAGTGTGCTTTTAGAAAGGCTGGGTTTTTCATGTATTGGTAGAAATACAACAAAGCCCATCTACAATAAATAAGTTAATGGTCAGTAATATTATATATTTTAGAGGGCTTAATTATAGGGGGGTAAAAGGGCTAAATACCATGGGGTCTTCACTGCTCTCCTCAGGATAGTTGACACAAGGGTTTAATTAGAAGTCTGTTATGTCTGGCTTAGGCTATGTGCCCACGATGCAGAAATTAAGCTGAAAATCTCTGCAGCGTTTCTGCATGGTCTTGGCAGTCAAAAACGCTTGCGGATTTTACACGCGTTTTTGACGCGTTTTTACATGCGGATTTGACTTGCGTTTTTCAAGTCCATTGGGACCTCAAATCTGCATGCAGAAACGCACAAATAATGGACATGCTGCGGATTTTTCCGCAAGAAAAATCCGTTGCGGAAAAATCCGCAGCATGGGCACATAACATGCAGATTTGCTGCGGAAATTCCTCATCAAAAACGCTTGAAAAACGCATAGTGGGCACACAGCCTTAGAATACTAGAACCTGGATGTTATAATATTTGACAGTGCATAATATTTTACTCTTTAAGGAAAAGATGTAAAGATTGTTTTTATGATTTTGCTACCGATTCTGTTAACGTAATTTTGCCTTAAAGAGGTTATCCACTACATGGACAACTCCTTCTCATACCCCACGCTTGGACCCCATAAAATAATAAAGCTTATACTCTCCTCCCATGCTGGCGCCATTCCCGCAGTGTCTGTACGGTCTCCCCCGGGCTCCCATGCGGTATTTGGGCGCCGGCAGCACATGTCACATGAGTGCTGGTTTCACTATCCCTGCCTCCTGTCGAATTGAGCATGAAGAGGAAGTCAGAGCAGCTGCAGACCGGACTTCCTCTTCATGTTCGATTTGTCCTATGGCCGGGACAGTGACACCAGCCGTGATTGAGCGCTGGGGTCACATGTCACAACAACAGCACCGCAGCCCCGGGAGAGCACGGGAACAGCGCTGGCACGGGAGGTAAGTATAGTTTTTTTTTATTTTATTTTATCGGGGCCAAAGATTTTGATCAAGAAGGGGTAGTGCTAGTAGTGGACAACCCCTTTAAGGCTATGTTTACTGTAGCGTTTAGTGTTCCATAGGAACAGAAAAATATAACTCCTGCAAAAACATCCTGTACTATGAGGCTATGTTCCCTCGATGAGATTTTGGTGCGTTATTGACGCTGTGTATTTTTGCTGCTTCAAAAACAGTGTCTTACAGTTCCAGCAAAGTGGGTGGGATTTATAGAAATCTCATACCCACTGTGCTTCTTTTTTAACTCTGCGTAAACTCACCTGTGGTGCGTTTTTCAAATCCTCAGCATGTCAACTTCTCTTGTGGGCACACGGAGTTTTCTGTGCAGAATTTCCCCATAGATTTACATTAGGTGCGGAAATTCCGTAGGTACAAAAATGCACAAGTGTTGTTAGTGCGTTTCCGCATCAAAAACACATGTAATCCACACCTAAGTATGTCAAAATTTTGTCAAAGCAAAAAAAACAGGAAGTATCAAAAACAAAGCAACTTTATTTAAAGCATGACATACCAAACAGACAAAAAATGCAGCATAAAAAGGCTCGAAAAAACACAACCTAATTTAAATAATAGTTGCAGAAATTCTGCAGTGTCAAAAATGCACCAAAAGCTCACCATGGGAACGTAGCCTGACTGATACAAATGGCGCTAGTTGGACCCTGTGCACGAGCTGCGCTTTTTCTTCCAGGAAATAATGACAGAACTTGCAAAGGAGCCGGACAGCGGTCCCAATGCAAGTGTGAACATAGCCTTGCTTGCAAGCTGTTTTTATTTTCAGAGCCCAGTCTTCTTTCCCTTCATCCCTTCATTTTTTTCTAAAATTGAGTTCCACCACACGACAACCACAATATTTTGCTGAGAGGCCACAACACTTATCTGGTTCTTGTCATATATTGCACTAAATACTAACACACATGTCTATATGAGAAAGCTTTACAAATGCCTGTAAATGGTCACCTAGTTGGTGCCATAAAGAGCAAATCTCTACTGCTGGTATGGAAGAGGGAGAAGGCACGAACTAAGAAGGCAACATTCACATTTTGTTCTGTATTTTAATATATGGAGAGACAGACTGTCAGATTAAAAGGCTTCTCAAAATGTAGTATTTTACATCTACTTCTGCTATTTGCTCTACATAAATAATCTGTGCAATCATGTGTTATATACCTGGGGCATGCAGGCTGCATTACATTTGCAGGCCTCTTATACGATTACTACCCAGTTACCAAACTATGTTGCGGATGTAATGACACTGACATGGCATTCTGGCCTTTCTGCCCATTGTATTTTCTGTCTGCAGTCATAGGCACAGGATGAGAATATTACAATCAAAAGGTTGCTCACCAAGTTGCTGTTAGGTTGTGTTCACATGAAACAGAATTTTTTACAGAAATGTTTGTGACTAAACAATCCATTCTATATGGCAACACATCTAAGGGTACATATTTTTGGTTCATGTGTTGACCGGATCATGTAATTATGTAATAGTCAAGTTTGGTCCGACTTATGGCCTGAACTAATGCATATTAATAACATGCAGTTACGGCCCCCGTACAGGTGCATACAGCCAGGCACGTTCTCAGTTTGTGGATCTAATAGGTCCGATAAATTCAGCTGATCATGTGAACATTAGCCATTATGGGGTTGTTTCTACATCATGTGCTTGGATATTAGCACGCTCTATTCAGATGATTGTATTGTCACAAACATTTCTGATACAAATGTATCACGGCATACACTATATTCCATTGTCTTGCAGACCCATTTCATTTTAGAGTCCTGGCTAGCGGACTTTGCTGGGAATGTTGCCATTGACTGATCACTTAAATGGGATATAACCTGCAGTACTTGGCAGCGGCCACTATACAATGTAGCTGCAGCGTTCTGCTCTACATTGCTTGTATCAGGACCCTGCCGGAGCAGATCGGTGGGCATGACAAGTGGTGAAAACCTACCAATCCCATACTGATGATCTATTATGCTTAGGACCTCAATAATAGAACTCCCCAACAACCCCGGTAATTCCCAATGATACGCACATATGTACACACTAAATCCTAATTTAGGAATATCAAGCCAAATCGATATGATTTCCTGTGTCTAATAAATGTCCAAAAATAGCAACTTATTGAATGCAGCAGCACTTGTATACTCTGGCTCCTGGCCCCCAATGTCTGGTGTGTGGAAATATTGATGGTAGGTACTTTCTGTGCTACATGGGTTACTATGCCAGATCACATGTATCATATCCAGCAGAGTCACCGATACAGGCATATGTTGTTTCCGTTTCATTGATGTAATCACTGTTTCCTTTGCTGTATCCTAAACAGTCAGGAACAATCTGGAGGAATCTTGTGCATTTCTCTGGTATTTTGGGGGAGGGGCAGGAAATGAGTCATGCTCAGGTAAGGAAGATAAAATAAACTACAGTACCCCTAAAGGCAGTGTGTCATTTCCAGTTCATGCTCTATTACACCTTTAGGTCATTCCTAGACACTAAATCTGTCTGTGAAATTACATATAATTGCCTGAAATGTGAGCTGCTTATGGATATTTAGCTGCCTATAAACTGGTGCAATACGTTTTATTGAATTACCTAGATGAGTATGTCATATGTTGCTTTTTTGGATAGCTACTGAAAGAATTATCTTTGACATCACTACTGTTCTTAATCTATTTTTTTTTGTATGAACTGGATGATATGGTCTGTGATGCCACTGTCGTCCTGAATGAGGCAGTTTCTCATTCCTCTACAGAATTCATGTCAAACTTTGGCCCGTGGGCCAAATCTGGCCTGCAAGGTGGTTTTATTTGGCCCAAGGCATGAGAACCTCCACCCCCCTATGTAGGGCCATTATTCTGTATGGAGGACGATGTGAGGCCATTATTCTGTATAGGGCCATTATTCTGCATGGTTGACTATGTGGGGCCCATTATTCTGTACGGAGGACTATGTGGGGGCCATTATTCTGTACGGAGGACTATGTGGGGGCCATTATTCTGTACGGAGATCTGTGTGGGGGCCATTATTCTGTACGGAGGACTGTGTGGGGGCCATTATTCTGTACGGAGGACTGTGTGGGGGCCATTATTCTGTACGGAGGACTGTGTGGGGGCCATTATTCTGTACGGAGGACTGTGTGGGGGCCATTATTCTGTACGGAGGACTGTGTGGGGGCCATTATTCTGTACGGAGGACTGTGTGGGGGCCATTATTCTGTACGGAGGACTGTGTGGGGGCCATTATTCTGTACGGAGGACTGTGTGGGGGCCATTATTCTGTACGGAGGACTGTGTGGGGGCCATTATTCTGTACGGAGGACTGTGTGGGGGCCATTATTCTGTACGGAGGACTGTGTGGTGGCCATTATTCTGTACGGAGGACTGTGTGGTGGCCATTATTCTGTACGGAGGACTGTGTGGGGGCCATTATTCTGTACGGAGGACTGTGTGGGGGCCATTATTCTGTACGGAGGACTGTGTGGGGGCCATTATTCTGTACGGAGGACTGTGTGGGGGCCATTATTCTGTACGGAGGACTGTGTGGGGGCCATTATTCTGTACGGAGGACTGTGTGGGGGCCATTATTCTGTACGGAGGACTGTGTGGGGGCCATTATTCTGTACGGAGGACTGTGTGGGGGCCATTATTCTGTACGGAGGACTGTGTGGGGGCCATTATTCTGTATACTGGTTGGCCTGCGACTTTGTCTAAGTTTCACATCCCTGCTCTACTGTAAAGGTCTATTTACGCTGCAAAATGATCATGAATAAGGCTATGTGCCCACGATGCAGATATGAAGCAGAAATTTCCTGAGCATTTCTGCATCTCCTAAGCAGAAAAAACTGATGTTGATTTTACATTCTTTTTTCAGCGTTTTTCAAGCATTTTTACATGCGTTTATGCATGCGTTTTTGTTTTTTTTCTAACTGTTTTCCAAGCGATTTTGAGCATCACTTGGAAAAGGGCTTGACAAGTTGGTCATACAATATAAATCCATGCAACCGGCATGGTTTTTTATTGTGTGACCAATTTATGAGGAGTTCTCTGCTTCAAATCGTGCATCTAGTGTAAATAAAAAGAAAAAAAAAAAACCTTATACTCACCTCTCCGGCGGCCCCCAGTGTCCTCCAGACGGCGATCCTCTCTCCTCGGCGCCCCACGGTGTACTGGCAGGACCTGCGGTGACATCATTCGGTCACGCGGTCGCCATCTGCTGACCGAATGATGTCACTGCAGGTCCTGCCAGTACACCGCGGGGCGCCGAGGAGACCAGGAGCCGCCGGAGAGGTAAGTGAATATATATACCGTATATTCCGGCGTATAAGACGACTTTTGAAGACTGAAAAATCTTCTGTCTAGTCTGGGGTCGTCTTATACGCCGGTAATGCTTTTGAACTTTCAGAAATTGACATGCGGGGATACTCTGGGGGTGTTAATAAGCTGCCGTGGCCGTATCCCTGCCATGTCGGAGTTAATATAAGGTGGAGGGAGTTAAAATACGGCGGCGGTAGGTCCAGACAGTCAGCGCTTCTGTGCTGAAACTGACACATCGCTGCGTATTCCCAGCTCCGGACACAGCGCAGGGCTTCTGTGCCGACAGCTTTCACTTGTCACAGAAGCGCTGCGCTGTGTCCGGAGCAGGGAAGTTCGCATCGCTTCTGTGACAATATATAAAAAGCCGGCAATTCAGCAGCGGCATAAGCCGGCACCCGACAATTTAGAATAGAAAGAATAGAGCATCACACATAGATTAGATAGATAGAAACATGTCAGTCACATATATATGAAGTACAGTGACAGTGTTGATTACTGTACTTGTCATTTAGTGTAAAGGATTTATTAAAAAAAATAATAGTGTTTTCATGCACTGTCTCTTTAAAAAAGCCGGCCGGCAATTCAGCAGCGGTACCCGACAATTTATAACAGACAGAATAGAGCTTCACACATAGATTAGATAGATAGAAACATGTCAGTCACATATATATGAAGTACAGTGATAGTGTTGGTTACTGTACTTGTCATTTAGTATTAAAATAAAGGATTTATTATTAAAAAAATTGGCGTGGGGTTCCCCTTAATTTTAGGCTCTAGCTGAGGTTAAGCAGACGACTGGGGCAGATGTTTGAAGCCTGGGAAGGGGGTAATACCCACAGAGCTTCCCAGGCTACTAATATCAGCCCCCAGCTGAATACCTAGTCTTTACTAGCTATTAAAATGGGGAACCCCCCCAAAAAAATGACGTGGGGTCCCCCCTAATTTAATAGCTAGCAAAGGCTAGGCAGACAGCTGGGGGCTGATATTAATAGCCCAGGAAGGGAGCCATGAATATTGGCCCCCTCCCAGGCTAGAAACACCAGCCGTCAGCCGCCCCAGAAATGGCGCATCCATAGGATGCGCCAATTCTGGCACTTAGCCTCGCTCTTCCACGCTGCCCTGGTGCGGTGGCAGGGGGTAATAGGGTTGGGGTTGATGTCAGCTTATAATGCCAGCTGACATCAAGCCCAGGTTAGTAATGGAGAGGCGTCTATAAGACACCCCCATTACTAACCCCATAGTCAAAGTTAAAAAAAACACAAACACCCAGAATAAAGTCCTTTAATTGAAATAAAGACACAATCCTTTATTGTTCTAAATTAAACCATACTTACCATCACGCCCATTCCAGCTGAAGCCAACGATCTCCTGCAATAAAAGAAAAATAATAAAGCAACATCATCCTTACCTTTCCATGGTTCCCACGACAGCTTCAGCTCTGCTACATCGAGATGACAGGCTGGACCGCAGCAGAACGCTGCCATCCAGCCTCTCATCCCGCAGACACTGAGAAGCGCAGGCATGCTTGCGCTCCTCAGTGTCAGGCTGTGACGGCATCCAGATGAGCCGACAATGAACTCAGCTCACCTCCTGGACGTCCGTCACTGACAGCGTGGGAAACTTCTACTGCGCATGCGGGGAGCAGGAGAATTTTCCCACGCTGTCAGTGACGTGCATGAGGTGAGCCGAGTTCATTGGACATGATCTCGGCTCATCTGGATGCCGTCACAGTCAGACACTGAGGAGCACAAGCATGCCTGCGCTTCTCAGTGTCTGCCGCATGGCAAGCTGAACGGCAGCGTTCTGCTGCGGTGCAGCCTGTCATGTGAATGTAGCAGAGCTGGACCGGTCCTGGGAACCATGGAGAGGTAAGGATGAGGTTGCTTTATTATTTTACTTTTATTGCAGGAGATCGTTGGCTTCAGCTGGAATGGGCGTGATGGTAAGTATGGTTTAATTTAGAACATTAAAAAATTGTGTCTTTATTTCAATTAAAGGACTTTATTCTGGGTGTTGTGTTTTTTTTAATTACTTTACTAGAAATTCATGGCGGTCATGTCTAATACTGGCGTGACCCCATGAATTTCGGGCTTAGGGCCAGCTGATAATGCCAAGCTGGCCCTAACCCCTTTATTACCCAGTGAGCCACCGCACCAGGGCCCTGGATGAGTTGGGTACAGCGCCAGAAGATGGCGCTTCTATGAACGCGCCATTTTCCGGGGTGGCTGCGGACTGCAATTTGCAGCAGGGGGGGCCCAGAAAGCTTGGGCCTCCCTGCGCTGCAGATTCCAGCCCCCAGCTGCCTAGTTGTACCTGGCTGGACACAAAAATAGGGCGAAGCCCCACGTATTTTTTTTTTTAATTATTTCATGAAATAATTAAAAAAAAAAGGGCTTCCCTATATTGTTGTGTCCGGCCAGGTACAAATAGGCAGCTGGTGGTTGGGGGCAGCCCGTTCCTGCCTGCTGTACCTGGCTGGACACAAAAATATGGCGAAGCCCCACGTCAACATTTTTGGGAAAAATTAATTACAAAATTAATAATTTAGGGACTGCATCTTTATTAACCCCTCAATTGTCATTTAGTGTTAAAATAAAGGATTTTTTAAAAAGAAAATTGGCGTGGGATCCACCATCATTATAGTCTCTAGCGGAGGTTAAGCAGACGGCTGGGGCAGATGTTTGAAGTCTGGGAAGGGGGTAATACCCACGGAGCTTCCCAGGCTACTAATATCAGCCCCCAGCTGAATACCTAGCCTTTACTAGCTATTAGAATGGGGGACCCCCCCAAAAAATGACGTGGGGTCCCCCCTATTTTAATATGTTTATGAGTGACAGTTTTCCTGCTATATACCTGCATGTCATAAGAATTTAAATTAAAAAAGGACCATGTTAAATTCAAATCTGTTTTTTTTTAATTTTTACCGGTGTTTGGTATGCGTTGGAAAAGGGGTAGTCTTATACGGTGAATATATCCTAAACTCTATATTTTAACAGGAAAGTAGGGGGGTCGTCTTATACACCAGGTCGTCTTATACGCCGGAATATACGGTATATATTTTTAAACTTTCTAATTCTTTTTTAACTTGCAGGTACAATGGTACCCAGGTTGGATGAGAGTCTTCTCTTCTCCCAACCCGGGTACCATCCGCGCATTGAATCGCATAATATCCGCATGTATACATGCGGATGGTATGCGGTTCATTGCAAGTCAATGGGCGTGATTTCACCGCAAAATCACACCCAAATTGGTTGTGCTGTGGATTTTTCCGTAATGATAATCCGCAGCAGAAATTTCCGCAGCCTGTGCACATGCAGATTATCATTGGGAAACATGGCAGACAACTTAACAAGCGATTTTAATGCGTTTCCACAGCGGAAATTCCGCCGCGGAAACTCATTAAAATCTGCATCGTGGGCACACAGCCTAAGCGTTCCTAAGAATGCTTGTTTCCCGATTATCATACAGTGTAACTTGTTGCTGGTCAAAAATACACTCGTATGTTTGGTGAAATGATCTTTTGGTTTAGACAAAAGATTGTTCTCAGCAGCGCATCATTCTGTGTAAACAGGTCCTGTGCTGCTGAGAACAGTGGCAGCCTATGTGCACTGTACAATCTATTATTATCACAGCTATGTATCATGGCTGTTTAACTCTCTACATGTCCCAGTCGCACTGTAAAAACTTTGATTAAAGCACCACTCCAGCTTTTTTTTTTTCGTTTCAATTGCAGCTCTAGCATGGTCCTTTTATGCTAAGGTCCCTGACCCCAGTATTCTGCTTTCTTGCTGCTGTCTACACCTTCTATCACCACCGCTCCAGTCCGTCACCGGCAGTTTCTGACCTGCCAGATCCCTCCAATGTTTGCTGGAGCGAGCTGGAAATCCCTTTTCAATGCAAGTCTATGAGAGCTTCGTTCTGGCTCTCATAGACTTGTATTGAGTTCTGGCCAGTCAGAAGTTGCGGTCACAAGATGGTGTCGCAGGACCGGAGCTGTGCGGGAAAAAAGGTGAAAACGCTGGCAGGTGAGTTTAAGAGTAGGCGCAGGAACCTTGGGATAGAAGCGCCACTCCAGCACTGGGAAAAAAAAATGCTGGAGTGGTGATTTAAGAGAGAGATCGCTCTCTGTTTGCCCATTGACATGCCTACAGAGCAATCGTGGGGTGCTGATTGGTTACCTTGGCATCCAGAATCCAAACAATGCCCTCAATTTCTGCCATGTACAGCAGCCCATCAGATACTGCCAGAGGTGGAGTCAGATATGCCACCTGTCAGTCAAACACTTCCCGGCTTAGTAATGTAGTGTACAACATGAGTTGTACAGTGTATTATCAAAGGATCGCTTGTTCATGTGCTGTTGTGAGACTAGTAATTTATTGTAAAAAAAAAAAAAAAAAAAATTGTGTAAAGTTAAAAATAATAGAATGTAAAAACAAATCCCAGTTTAAATCTAAAAAAAATTTATGTGTAAAAAAACAAACAACAAAAAAAACCACATTAGGTTTTGCCACGTTAAAACCCGTACCATAAAGCTATTTCATCAATTATCTCTTTGAAAAACAGTGGTAGAATTAAATTTTTTGTTTACCCCACGTCACAAAAAATGAAAAATCAAAAAGTTACATGCATCCCAAAATGTTGCCAATAAAAAGTACTCGCTGCACAAAACACAGGCCTTTTATTCTGCTCTGTAACCAAAAAAATGAAAAAGTTATAGCTCTCAGAATATGATTACATTTCCCCCTCTCATTTGTAGAGAGATATATAAAAATGTACAAACTGGTGTTCACCGTAAGGCTATGTGCACACAATCCTTTCTGGCGGGATTTTGAACACCGTATACTTTATGCTGCATCCAAAGCGCTGCACGCAGGTGAATCCACATGTGTTCATTGAACCATGCGGATTCACCGCAATCAGTACATTACACTGATAGAATTTCACTTGTGGAGACTAGCATCTCTGCAAGAGAAATTTACATGCTGCGGCCTATGAAGACTTGCCGCATGTCCGTCTCCGCGGGTGAGCCGCAGGAGCACAGACGCATAGTGGGCATGGGATTTCTTGAAATCCCATCCACTATGCTCTAACATCTGGACGCTGCGTCCGATCCGCAGCCATTCCTGACCATGTGCACATACCCAAATTGAATCAGACTGCAGAATGAGGATATGAGCAGGGTTACAGCCCATAATTAATGCCTGTTTCTAAATAATAAGCACATAATGAGAATGTAGCATAAAGGGCTGTCACCCTACCTGTCAAATCATGCTCACAGTAAGATGTATCGATAACATTGTATATGTTGCAGGTAACATACTCCATAATTGCGGCGCCATATTGCTACACCCAAATTCTCTTTCCAAAAGCAAAATGGCGCCCGCACGTGCGCAGTAGCATCTCTTGGCAAATGAGAGATGCTACTGTGCTTATGCTGGCTGCTGTGGCCATTTTGGGGGAATGTAAATTTCGATATGACACACAAATTAGACAGTCGGTATGTAAAATAGTAGGCAGGTCACTGAAAGCACAATGACCTGTCAGAAGGCAGAGATAGGAATACATGAATACACAATGAGAGCACAAGCATATCATTTTGTCAGAAATGAAAGTAAAGATTTGTTGACTGATTTCATTAACAAAGGTATCATTTTACTCAGAATAAGGGCAACAACCTGACAGTGTATATGGTTTACTGCGCACAATCGTGCTCTTTAAATGTGCCAGGCTTCTACACATTTTGAATTTAGATAGTGTTTTGTTTTTGCATTTTTTTCTTCTTATGCATGTCAGGCAATTTTGTGCTTTTTATTTGAGCCAAAAACACAGTTCAATTAGTTTAAAGCACTAATCCAGCGTTTTTTTTTTTTTTATTGCACCGCTGAAGTGGTGCTTTAAAATGTAAATCTCCTGCCGCCTGTCTGATACTCGCCTTCCAGCGTTTTCATCTGTTTTTGCCGTCTGTCTCTGGCAAAAAGTGACCTGCCTGCAGTGTTTCATGAAGCTGCGCAGAGGTCACGTTTCTATAGAAGTCTATGAGCTCCTTGTTCTGGCTCTCACAGACTGGAATTGAGCGCTTGTGACGTGGCTTTTGACTTCCGGACAGTTAGAAGCTGCGCTCACAAGATGGTGCCGTGGGACCGGAGCGGTGGCGAAAAGCAGTGAAGACGCCGAAGGGTGAGTATGTGATCAGGGGCAGGAGACTTGCATTTAAAACGCAACTCCAGGGCTGAAAAAAAAAATGCTGGAGTGGTGCTTTAAGTCTAAAAAACAGATATGTTGAGCATGGCGCATTAAAAAATCACTCCAGCATTTTTTTCTTTTCCTATATAGTGTCACATAAATTATTATTCTAGAATAATGTAGAAGTTCTAGTGTATCTTTCGGACATACCTAGTTTAGTTGATGTGCTGTGGCTTTATTGTCTGCCATATTGATTTCTTTTTCCCATCTTATATGATTTTCCCCAAAGCCTTTCACATGATGCCTGAGTCTCATCATATTGCATTTACTCCTATCTGATGTCTGATGGCAGCCAGGATCAGTAGGATCAGCCACCCTTACCATCTATATGGGCACACAGGTCATAGGAAGCTGAATAAAATGGTACCTTAATATCTGCGATCTGATGTCTTATTCCAGAGAAATCTACATTTTTCTTATATGTAAATGACCTCTTCCAGGCTATGGGGAGGACAGTGCCTGGAAGATAACTCTGTCCCCAGAGCTTATTTTGCATGAGGGGGAGTTACCAGTGTGAGACCAGTAACTAACACCGAACAGGAGAAATTAACTTTTGTCTTCTTGCAAACACATCTTTTGCAGCTCTCTGATCTCTGCTGTATTGTAACCATATTGCACTGTCTGCGTGTGAGCTGGAAGCTGAGAGGAATCTGCAGATGTGTAGACGGAGGTATAATCACACACAGCTCTGCAGTAAGATCAGGAGAGCAGAGAGAGGCGATCACACAGGTAACTTCACCTTCATGTAAAATAAACTCTGGAGGCTGAGATATCATCCAGACAGCATCCTCCTCAGAGCCTGAAAGAAGTCATTTACATAAAGTAATAAAAGATGATTTATCCATGAGGCATACAGATAGGACTTTTTTCAGCATTCTATAACCTGTATGCCTCATATTAATAGTTTAGATAAGTCAAATGTGGTGACAGATTCACTTTAATACAGCTCTGTGTTTAGGAAAGTGAAAAACTAAGGGCTTGTGCAAGAGTAGTAAAACATAACATAGTGTGTGTGTGTGTGTGTGTGTGTGTGTGTGTGTGTGTGTGTATGGCTGTGTGCCCACTATGCGTTTTTCAAGCGTTTTTGCCGCGGAATTTCCACATTGAAAACGCTTGGTAAGACGTGCCCCATGGTCCCCAATGATGATCCGCATGTGCTGTGCACATGCTGCAGAAATTTCTGCTGCGGATTATCATTGCGGAAAAATAAGCAGCATGTCCATTAATTTTGCGGACACGCAGCGTCATCGCCGCCATTGACTTGCTTTGGACCGCGTGACATCCGCATCACTGCATCTGCACAAGCGGATATCACACGGTTCAATGTGCTTATGGTACCCAGGTCTGGAGGAGAGGAGACTCTCATCCAAACCTTGGTACCATAGAAACTGTAAAAAAAAAAAAAAAAAAAAGAATTTAAAATAAAAAATAAAGATTATACTTACCTTCCGATGTCCTCCCGGTGTTTTCTCCCCTCCGTCTGGTCTGCTGTATGGGTCGCGCTGTTGCGAAGGACCTGCCATGACGTTATTGAGTCATGTGACCTGTCGCATGACTCAGTGACGTCACCGCAGGTCCTTCACACCACCACGAGCCGCCCAAGACACTGGACGCAGGAGAGAAAACACCGGGAGGACATCGGAAGGCAAGTATAATCTTTTTTTTTTTTTTTTTTTTTTTTTTTTTTCCTTGTGTTCTTTAGCCCAAACAAGTCTCTTCTGCTTGTTGCCTGTCCATAGCAGTGATTTCCTAGCAGCTATTTTACCATGAAGGCCTCTGCTGCACAAAGTCTCCTCTTAACAGTTGTTGTAGAGATGTGTCTACTGCTAGAACTCTGTGTGGCATTGACCTGGTCTCTAATCTGAGCTCCTGTTAACCTGCGATTTCTGGGGCTGGTGACTCGGATAAACTTATCCTCAGAAGCAGAGGTGACTCTTGGTCTTCCTTTCCTGGGGCGGTCCTCATGTGAGCCAGTTTCTTTGTAGCTCTTGATGGTTTTTGCAACTGCACTTGGGGACACTTTCAAAGTTTTCCCAATTTTTCGAACTGACTTACCTTCATTTCTTAAAGTAATGATGGCCACTCGTTTTTCTTTGCTTAGCTGCTTTTTTCTTGCCATAATACAAATTCTAACAGTCTATTCAGTAGGACTATCAGCTGTGTATACACCTGACTTCTGCACAACACAACTGATGGTCCCAACCCCATTTATAAGGCGAGAAATCCCATTTGTTAAACTGACAGGGCACACCTGTGAAGTGAAAACCATTTCCGGTGACTACCTCTTGAAGCTCATCAAGAGAATGCCAAGAGTGTGCAAAGCAGTCATCAAAGCAAAAGGTGGCTACTTTGAAGAACCTAGAATATAAGACATATTTTCAGTTGTTACTTTTTAGTTAAGTATATAATTCCACATGTGTTAATTCATAGTTTTGATGCCTTCAGTGTGAATGTACAATTTTCATAGTGATGAAAATACAGAAAAATCTTTAAATGAGGTGTGTCCAAACTTTTGGTCCGTACTGTACATACATATAAGTATTTGATACACTGACGATTTTGCAAGTTCTCCCCCCTACAAAGAATGTATTTTTTTATCGTAGGTACACTTCAACTGTGAGAGACAGGATCTTAAAAAAAAAAAAAAAATCCAGAAAATCACATTGTATGATTTTTACATAATTAATTTGCATTTTATTGCTTGAAATAAGTATTTGATACAATAGAAAAACAGAACTTAATATTTGGAACAGAAACTTTTATTTGTAATTACAGAGGTCAGACGTTTCCTGTAGATCTTGACCATGTTTGCACACACTGCAGCAAGGATTTTGGGCCACTCCTCCATACACATCTCCAGATCTTTCAGGCTTCAGGGCTGTCGCTGGGCAACATTGAGTTTCAGCTCCCTCCAAAGATTTTCTATTCGGTTCAGGTCTGGAGACTGACTAGGCCACTCCAGAACCTTGAAATGCTTCTTACGGAGCCACTCCTTAATTGCCCTGGCTGTGTGTTTTGGGTCATTGTCATCCTGGAAGACCCAGCCACAACCCATCTTCAATGCTCTTGCTGACGGAAGGGAGTTGTTGGCCAAAATTTCGCAATACATGACCCCATCCATCCTCCTTTCAATACAGTGCTGTCATCCTGTCCCCTTTGCAGAAAAGCACCCCCAAAGTATGATGTTTTTCTCACCATGCTTCATGGTTGGGGATGGTGTTCTTGGGGTTGTACTCCTTCTTCTTCCTCCAAACATGGCGAGTGGAGTTGATACAAAAAAGTTATATTTTGGTCTTATCTGACCACATGACCGTCTCCCATACCTCCTCTGTATCATCCAGATCCTCGTTGGCGAACTTCAAATGGGCCTGGACATGTGCTGGCGTGAGCAGGGGGACCTTGCGTGCCCTGCAGGATTTTAATCCATGACGGCGTAGTGTGTTACTAACGGTAATGTTTGAGACTGTGGTCCCAGCTCTCTTCAGGTCATTGACCAGGTCCTCCCGTGTAGTTCTGGGCTGATTCCAGACCTTTCTCGGAATCATCTTTACCCCACGAGGTGAGATCTTGCATGGAGCCCCAGACTGTCAATCTTCCTCAGTCCTCTTGTGTTTCTTCAATTTTCTAATAACTGTGCCAACAGTTGTTGCCTTCTCACCAAGCTGCTTGCCTATTGTCCTGTAGCCCATCCCAGCCTTGTGCGGGGTCTACAATATTGTCTCTGGTGTCCATAGACAGCTCTTTGGTCTTGGCCATGGTGGAGAGGTTGGAATGATTGTGTGGACAGGTGTCTTTTATACAGAGAACAAGTTCAAACAGGAGCAATTAATACAGGTAGTGAGGGCAGAGAAGGAGGACTTCTTAACCACTTTACAGCCTGTGGCGTATTAGTACGCAACAGGCTGTAACCTCCGGTTCACTGAGGGCTACGGCGCTGAGCCCGCACTGATCCGGGCACATGTCAGCTGATTATTACAGCTGACATGTGCCCGCAACAGCCGTGGGTGGAATCGCGATCCAGCCGCGTCTGTTAACACGTTAAATGCCGCTGTCAATCTCTTGACAGCGGAATTTAACATAGCCGCGTCGGAAGTGCATCACTTACCCCGTCACGTGATCGCGGGTCACCGATGCGTGGGCATGACAACCCTGGGTCTGCTGCAGACTCCAGTGGTTGTCATGATCTGATTGCTATGAGCGCCACCTAGTAGTCGGCGCTCATAGCACAGGACGATTTCTGCTACATAGAGGTGATCTGCTGATCACCTCTATGTAGCAGAGGCGATCAGACAAGTGCTGCTTCTAGTTTTCTATGGAGACTATAGAAGCAAGCAAAAATTGAAAAAAATGGTTTTAAAAATATATAAAAAAAATAAAGTTTAAATCACCCCCCTTTCGCCCCATTCAAAATAAAATAATAAAAAAAACTACACATATTTGGTATTGCCGCGTTCAGAATCGCCTGATCTATCAATATAAAAAAAAATGAATCCAATCGGTAAACAAGCGGTGTAACAAGAAAAAAATTCTGGTCGCCGTAACATTGCAATAAAATACAATAAAGGGCGATCAAAACATCGGATCTACCCCAAAATGCAATAAAATACAATAAAGGGCGATCAAAACATCGGATCTACCCCAAAATGTTATCAATAAAAACTTCAGCTCGGCGCGCAAAAAATAAGCCCTCACCCGGCCCCGGGTCTCGGAAAATGGCGCTATTTGTTTTTTGTTTTGTTTTTTTTTTTTGCCAAACTTCGGAATTTTTTTTCACCACTTAAGTAAAATAGAACCTGTACATGTTTGGTATCTACGAACTCGTAATGACCTGGAGAATAATAATGGCAGGTCACTTTTAGCATTTAGTGAACGTGGTAAAAAAACATTAAAAAAAAAAAAACATCTGTGGTATTGCACTTTTTTTGCAATTTCACCGCACTTGGAATTTTTTTCCCGTTTTCCCGTACAGGATATGGTAGAACTAGTAATGGCGTTAAAGTACAACTCGTCCCGCAAAAAATAAGCCCTCGCATGGCCATATTGACAAAAAAATAAAAACGCTATGGCTCTGGGAACAAGGGGAGCAAAAAACGGAAAATTCCACGGTTTCGAAGCGGTTAAAGAAAAACTAACAGGTCTGTGACAGCCAGTATTCTTCCTGGTTGGTTGGTGATCAAATACTTATTTCATTAAATTTTATTGTGTAAAAATCATACAATGTGATTTTCTGGGTGTAATATTTGAAATCTGCAAATGTTAATGCTTTATATGAACCCCAAAATAATGTGACTGACAAATACATCACATCTTAAAAAAAACACAAAAAAAAACAAGCCCCCCATATGACTGTCATCAAAAAAAAAAAAAAAGAAAGTTATGGCTGCTGAAATACAACAATAGCAAAATTAAAAAAAAAGTCTGGCATAAAGGCTAAAACGGACTATGGCGCCAAGGGGTCAATGTATTGTCTCTTTTGAATTTCATTGATCCATTTGGTTAAAATTATGTGCTCCAAAATTGTCAGGCAGCGACCATGGTAAATCCGTACCATTGTGTGCTAGGAAGTTAGAGCGCTACTTGTGCCCAGTCATATAAGCGAGGCCACAGTTGTGGTTTTAGACACCTTTTATTATTTTCTATGTATGGTAACTGGATGAAGTGTTCTGCAGGGCAATGGAGCATACAAAAAGATCATTGTACGTTTAATGAATAGCATTGCCACAAAGCACTGATGTCTCGGAGTCATTGAATTGACGATATAGCCATTCTGTTTTATTTTACCATTTCTTATGCGCTGACTGATTTACTTAATGAAAGTAATGAAATAACTACTGATAATAGAATATATTAGAGGTCATGCGGCATGATTGCACCCCGGGGCCAGTGGATGAATCTGCAGTAGTAACTGGACAATCTGAATCAAAGCCATATATACTCTTGCTCTATAAACGATTGTTGCTTTTTTGTTATTTTTTTTCTTCAGACGTGTAATATATTGACTTTAAAAAAAAAAACAAACGAAAGCAGCCCTTTATTGTTGTGTAGTGTAGGTCCGTTCTGCAAATATTTATCACCTTGAGAAATGATTGAAAAAGTGTAAAAATAAAATGCTTCAGTTTCTAGTCCATTGTGAAGTATTTGTACAAGTACTATAAGAAGTGTGTTGTGACAATTCTCACAGTAAAATGGCTGCTAGTCGGGACAGTGCTTTCAATGAAGGAGTGATTAGTGACTGCATTCTTCCAGCATTAGCTAAGGTCAGTATATAAAGCAGGGAGTGCGGCACGGAGATGTGACATGGGTGTCCTCATGGTCACATGATGTGCTGTGTGCGAATGAGAATTCCAGGGGTGGTCTCTTTGTATCAGTCATCCTGCTTCTGTTTATCATTCTCTTACACAGAATCCTCCGGGCCTAGCTAGTCTGACATTAGAGACAGCCCCAAAGAGATCAAGACAATCAGTTTCTCTAAAGTATCCAATATACCAGAAAAAAAGCTGGTGTCTCTGGTAAATCTTGGCAACTTTATTACATTTACATTAAAATCAGGTCCCAAACAGGACAGTGCTCTGGTGTTGACGCGTTTCGACTTTAGCAGTCTTATTCGTAATGGCACGATTCCAGCAATGTGTCACTTGCTGGTCTGGATTCTGTCATTTGATACAATCACTGCTTTCTCTGCTGCAGATCTAACAGTGCTCAGAATACTGAGGCCTGTACAACTCCCCCCACCCCCTTGCACGCACACACACACACACACACACACACACACACACACACACACACACACACACACACACACACACACACACACACACACACCACACACACACCACTGATTGGCAGCTTTCTGTGTACAGTGGCAGAAATAATCAGTGATGAGGGCGTGATTACAAAGAAACGTTGACTAGGAGGCACAAAACGCCTAGTCCTGTACTGATCTGGTGATAAAACACAAATTTTATTGAGAACCGCAACATACAGCCCAGTAAGTGACACTCCGCTGGAATCGGACTCTCAGCCACTACATCATTCTACTCTCAGATTATATTGCAAAAATTGCTGACAGATTCCCTTTAAGCCTACCATGCACTTTGGCGGGTTGACCCCAGTTTAAAAGACTGTCCATTGTCCTCACATCCTTAGATGGAATTCTTGTCTGCATGTAATGGAAGATCAATGTACAGTAATTCCAGTAGATGGTGGTTGGGCGTGTACTGCTGTACGTCTTCCATTTCTGATAACAATTAAGCCGTATTGATTTAAAGCGGTTTGCAAGTTTTATGATTTCTCCTACTGAATTTATTAAATGGGGCTGGCACTAATTCTTTCCTATCTGAGTGATACTATTTCAGTTGCTTGTCTGACATATGGTGACTCCTTTTATTTCTGAGTTTTTCTTGCGCCTCTTCTTAATGCTGACCATTTGTGCAGCAACTGTCAGCCTTCTTAGGTTGAGCTGGCAGCCACGTGGTAATCATAGATATGTGGTGAATGGAAAGGGCCGGCTGTGTGGAACCTTCCCTGTCTTTGATGGTTGCTGGCAGCTGGGATCTTTGCAAGGTCAGACGCCTGGGTTCTTATGTCATCTGACTCTTGAGTACCAGGAGGCTAGATAGTGGGCACAATGTGTAAGATATACAACCTGTGTATAATCTATGTTCTATAAAAATGTTAATGCACATTCTATAAAGCCACTCGCTGCATCTAGAAATTAAGGCGAAGGCTGGATCAAATATGATCACGTAACTTTATTTTGCAAAATGTATTTCTGGATTATTTTCAATATGTGCGATACTCTGTAGTCTACTATGATTAGTCATCCTCCTGTAAAACGGTAAACGTAACCTGTAAACTAGCACGGAGCACAAGGAAATCAGGAAATCAATGTTGGTAGCCATGTTATTGCTGAAACATTGCAATTGTACTGTTGTAATTGAGTCACTGAACTATACTTCATAATGCACAGAGTATATGACCATGTAAACAAGCCAACGTCCCCAAAGTTAGAGGAGTATAATTCAGCAGACTGCTGTCTCTCCGGACTCAACCCATACACATGAGCGCTTGTTCAGTTGACTTCTATTTTTCCCTGAGTCCCATAGACATAAGTGTCTGGCTTCTTTGAGTGTCAACTCTTCCCAAAGAAAATGCATGAACAAAGACCTCAGCTGTAATTTGCAGGGGAAAAAATTTTCAAAATGTAAAGTATGAATTGGTACACCAGGTATTACTTTGTGTCAATAGAAAATGATTGTGGCGGATAAGTATTTTATATTAAATGGCTACATATTAAAACTGCAACTTTGGATAGTTGTAAGGGCGAGTCCCTGTAGGTTGACAGCTGGCAAGATTTCAATGGCCAGGGCTGAGCCCCAGACAGTCTTTCAGCTGACAGGTGCAGCATTACTGGCAGTCCTGGAGAGAGCAGCTGTAGAGGAGAATGCACAGAGGGCAGCTGTGGTGATCAGGGCACTTCCCACAATAGAAGAGGCTGCCTAGCAATGCTGCGGGGAAGGTTTACGGACGCAGAGATTGGGCACATCACCTTTATTATACTCACAACCCTTATTCTTCTAATAGTACTTGTCACGTATAACAGCAGGGGGAGTCACGCAGATCCCACCGCAGCCACCAGTTTGTCACGGGTAACACCGAAGAAATCTCGCAGATCCCACCACTGCCACCAGTTTGTCAGCGATAACAGCAGGGGACGCAGTGATGGACAAGGCCGCGGCTGCTTCCACTACTGAGCCAGTTAATGGGGAACCCATTGAGCATATGGTATATACACCCCCGATTACAACGTATGGAATATATATATTTCCACACACACCCCGGTATGGTCACAGCCAATTCCACAATGACAAAAGGAGCTACTAGCTGCTATCACCAAAAGGAAGAAAAGTGCTAAACCTGATATTGCATGAATGGCTCTTATCTTTATGGAGGGAAGCACTACGATTAGTGAAATGGAACACTCCCACAGCGAACTATGTCTTCCAGAAATGAACAATGACAGAACCCCAACCTTTTTTTTTATTATTAGATCAATGTTACACCCACATACCTCTCTTTGGTGAGCTCACATGGAGGCTGGTTGTGTGATTTTCTAGGTCTTTTAGAACTTTGAGATCCAGAACTTTCAGGATATCTTTGACCCTGAAGGTCCCAGGTGGTAGATATTGTCCTCGTGTTTCCTATTGTGATTTTACCTTTCTATAGAGATGAAACATGACATGGATAGCATCACCCATCGGACCGATATTAAGTTGGAGGATTAGAACGTCCATGGTGATGCGAGTTACTGCGTCATGTTGGCCCCATTGCTATGACACCGAAAATATATCTCCCATAAATATCAGATCGATTTAAACCTCAATATTAATCACTGACCACTGGCTCCAAAGTGTCTCAGACAAGCCCTTTGAACAGAGGAAGCTCTTGCCTCAAAAATATACTTCTCCACCTTTGCATAAACAAATCCCAGTCTAGGTGGCTGGTTCCCAGCAGATCTCTGCTGTACTTGTTCACTGCAGGAGGCCCCTACTTCAATGGAGTTTGACTTGTCAGCTCTTTCTCACTTTCCCAGTTATAGTTAATCCCATATGTTCAATATAAGGGTGATATGTCCCCTCTCTGAAGATGTCTTTATGGATTTTAATTTTTCTCTACGACTTATAAGATAACTTCTGTCCTGTCTTAAAGAGAACCTTGTCAGCACGATTTTGTAATGTAAAGTAAAAACATGGCTGCAATAGTGCTGATTAAATTGATATACAGTACAGACCAAAAGTTTGGACACACCTTTTCCTTTAAAGATTTTTCTGTATTTTCATGACTGAAAATTGTACATTCACACTGAAGGCATCAAAACTATGAATTAACACATGTGGAATTATATACTTAACAAAAAAGTGTGAAACAACTGAAAATATGTCTTATATTCTAGGTTCTTCAAAGTAGCCACCTTTTGCTTTGATGACTGCTTTGCACACTCTTGGCATTCTCTTGATGAGCTTAAAGAGGTAGTCACCGGAAATGGTCTTCCAACAATCTTAAAGGAGTTCCCAGAGATGCTTAGCATTTGTTGGCCCTTTTGCCTTCACTCTGCGGTCCAGCTCACCGCAAACCATCTTGATTGGGGTCAGGTCTGGTGACTGTGGAGGCCAGGTCATCTGGCGTAGCACCCCATCACTCTCCTTCTTGGTCAAATAGCCCTTACACAGCCTGGAGGTGTGTTTGGGGGTCATTGTCCTGTTGAAAAATAAATGCTGGTCCAACTAAACGCAAACCGGATGGAATAGCATGCCGCTGCAAGATGCTGTGGTAGCCATGCTTGTTCAGTATGCCTTCAATTTTGAATGAATCCCCAACAGTGTCACCAGCAAAGCACCCCCACACCATCACACCTCCTCCTCCATGCTTCACGGTGGGAACCAGGCATGTAGAGTCCATGCGTTCACCTTTTCTGCGTCGCACAAAGACACGGTGGTTGGAACCAAAGATCTCAAATTTGGACTCATCAGACCAAAGCACAGATTTCCACTAGTCTAATGTCCATTCCTTGTGTTCTTTAGCCCAAACAAGTCTCTTCTGCTTATTGCCTGTCCTTAGCTGTGGTTTCCTAGCAGCTATTTTACCATGAAGGCCTGCTGCACAAAGTCTCCTCTTAACAGTTGTTGAAGAGCTGTGTCTGCTGCTAGAACTCTGTGTGGCATTGACCTGGTCTCTAATCTGAGCTGCTGTTAACCTGCGATTTCTGAGGCTGGTGACTCAGATAAACTTATCCTCAGAAGCAGAGGTGACTCTTGGTCTTCCTTTCCTGGGGCGGTCCTCATGTGAGCCAGTTTCTTTGTAGCGCTTGATGGTTTTTGCAACTGCACTTGGGGACACATTCAAAGTTTTCCCAATTTTTTGGACTGACTGACCTTCATTTCTTAAAGTAATGATGGCCACTCGTTTTTCTTTACTTAGAATTTGTATTACGGCAAGAAAAAAGCAGCTAACAGTCTATTCAGTAGGACTATCAGCTGTGTATCCACCAGACTTCTGCACAACACAACTGATGGTCCCAACCCCATTTATAAGGCAAAAAATCTCACTTATTAAACCTGACAGGGCACACCTGTGAAGTGAAAACCATTTCCGGTGACTACCTCTTGAAGCTCAACAAGAGAATGCCAAGAGTGTGCAAAGCAGTGATCAAAGCAAAAGGTGGCTTCTTTGAAGAACCTAGAATATAAGACCTATTTCAGTTGTTTCACACTTTTTTGTTAAGTATATAATTCCACATGTGTTAATTCATAGTTTTGATGCCTTCAGTGTGAATGTACAATTTTCAAAGGCATGAAAATACAGAAAAATCTTTAAATGAGAAGGTGTGTCCAAACTTTTGGTCTGTACTGTATTTGGTGAAGAAATAATCCGCTTTGTGGTTCTATAATCAAAAGTTTTCTTCTTATTTGATTTTGGTGTCCAGGGGCTGGTGTGTGCACTGGCTCTTCTCCCTGTTTGTAATTAACCAGCCCCTCCGCCTGCTTCCTCTGAAATCTCAGAAGTGACCGGTCATTCAAAGACCTAGAGGCAGGAGGAGGGGCTGGGGAATCGCCGACAGGGAGGGGAAGACCCAGTGAAAAGTCCAGCCCCTGTGCACCAAAATCTAATTGGCAGAAAACTTCACATGGTGATTAAAGAAGAATCCCAACACGGAGTTCTTCACCAAGGGTGTAAATTTAATCAGTATTACAGCTATGTCTCTTACTTTACATTACAAAATCGTGCTGACAGATTCTCTTTAAAGCAAACCAGTCGCCAGGTCAAAAGTGGCCAGTTTTTGCTCTTGTTTCCACTGTTCCTCTTTATTCTTTAAAAACCCTCATGGTTCCAGAGATATGATCTTTTTATTTGGTGTGTGCTGTATTCACATTTTTATGATCTATACCAAGAGGTAATTGAACACAAGGTAATCATGCAGAGCAGCCTATAGACACATCCCCTTAGTAAACGCCATAAAAATCAGATCCACGTGGGAATGACTGTAAAGTTCTTTGTTATTATTTATTTTTAAGAAACCATTGATTTCTTGGTGCTGTACATGTGAAGAGGGTGTACGTACAAAAACATATATAAATTAGAGTGAACACACAGTGACAGACTGGCGCAGAGAGGGAGAGGACCCTGCCCTGTGCTGCGCAGTGCAAACAGCCAGAAGATGTTGAAGAGACTTGACCTGCGGCTAGCGGGGAACAAGGAGAGTTGAGTATTTGATTTATTTTTTTATGTATGGAGCATTACATTCTACTGTATGGGGTCCATTATACTGAATGGAGCAATTTATGGTGCCCATAATACTGTTATGGAGGACTATGTGGTGCCCATAATACTGTTATGGAGGACTATGTGGTGCCCATAATACTGTTATGGAGGACTATGTGGTGCCCATAATACTGTTATGGAGGACTATGTGGTGCCCATAATACTGTTATGGAGGACTATGTGGTGCCCATAATACTGTTATGGAGGACTATGTGGTGCCCATAATACTGTTATGGAGGACTATGTGGTGCCCATAATACTGTTATGGAGGACTATGTGGTGCCCATAATACTGTTATGGAGGACTATGTGGTGCCCATAATACTGTTATGGAGGACTATGTGGTGCCCATAATACTGTTATGGAGGACTATGTGGTGCCCATAATACTGTTATGGAGGACTATGTGGTGCCCATAATACTGTTATGGAGGACTATGTGGTGCCCATAATACTGTTATGGAGGACTATGTGGTGCCCATAATACTGTTATGGAGGACTATGTGGTGCCCATAATACTGTTATGGAGGACTATGTGGTGCCCATAATACTGTTATGGAGGACTATGTGGTGCCCATAATACTGTTATGGAGGACTATGTGGTGCCCATAATACTGTTATGGAGGGAGGACTATACTGTCCGGTCTAAAATGTAAAACTTTTGAATCCCCCCAGGACACGCACTCTGCACTGCGAGGATTCTCCGGTTTCTGAGCTATTGTAGAATTTACAATAGATATCACTCATGTAATGTAAGAAGTGAAATCTTTGGCATTGTACTATACCTATGTTTCTTATCTGTGCATCATGAATCGTGGTATGTGTTAAAGGGGTCCACTGAGACTTTCACCCGGGCCCACGAAAACCTGGAGCCGGCCCTGCTCGTGTGACTCCCAAAACGGAAAATTTAGACCAAAATTTCTACAATTTGGAACAGATTTGCCACACTTTCCTGAGGTTTGCTGCAGCAAATCAATTACGTTTAGACTTGCGCTAGTACTCTACCACACTTTATTTCTTTTTGACAATCTTGATGCGTAGTAAAGAGTAAACCCATTCTGGACCTGAAGACTTGTTCTGTGTTTGCCTTCTAACATGCTGACCTTTTAATAATGTTTTTATTTTTAATCCAAAATCGGAAACACAAATATTAGGATTTATTTTTTACCAAATTTGTAATGTGGTAAAACTGCAGGAATAAATAATAATTTAATTGGCCTTTATATCTGCTTTATTCCTGCTCTATTCAAAATGTGTACATTAGTCCTTTGGCTCTTTGTGGCAAACACAGGAATCAAACTGGAAAAATTACCTGCTAATTGGATTCGATCCTATTTTGGACACCTCATGGGCCTCACTGTGACTACAAGTTTGGCCGAATAAATGTAGCCGGTCCTTTAGGTTTCTTTTTGGTTAAGCAAAAAGGAAGATCTAACTGCTAGAAAATGCTTATTGATATAGCACCATCACATTCCGCACCGCTTTACACTGTCCCCATAGGGAATTTAGATTGTGAGCCCCAATCAGTATGTTTGTGGAGTGTGGGAGGAAACCTTCACAAACACAGGGAGAACACAAAACCTGCAGATGATGTCCGTGGTGGGATTTCAACCTAGGACCCCAGCACTGCAAAGCAACTGTGCTAACCACTGAGCCACCATATATGTAATTTTACTATAGGTATAAGTAAAGTATTTATTTTTTTCCTGATAGACTTTGTAGTCCTATATGTTTTTGTATTGACGGTTTCACAAAGCATTTGCCGTCCCTGCCTCCCATTGAGGCGTGATTGACAGGCCAAAAGGCAATCTGCAGACCATGACAGAGAATTCTTCATCGAATCTTCTGACGTCTGTCCTTTTTGGCACTTCACGCATCATTGGACGTAATTACAGCAGAAACTGTGTGACTATTCAGACCAGTGGTTCAGCCCAGATGCCTACTACAGGGTAATTCTATTACAGCACCTCAATGATTAAAGGGAATATCCGGGACTTTCTGAAAAAGAAAAACTGTGCCTAAGCACTAGCAGGCAGGTAGTTGCTACTTACCTGCCTGTTGTGCACGGCGGCGTTCTTCCTCGGCACAAAGTGGTCACAGACCGCTCCTGCCAGGGATTCAGCTGCTAACGTCACGTCGATAGAGCAGCGGATTCTCTTCCGCACTGCTCTGTTGATAGCGCAGGACTTTTAACGTCATTCTGATAGGCAGCGGGAATCCGAATGTCAATCTGATTGGTAGGCTAGAAACTTGATGTAAAATGTCACAGAAGTAATATTTTACAGCCTAAAAGTGGAAAATATGGTATCTCTGTATTCTCATAATATTTCCCACTATTGCTGCAAACCTGGCCACAACATTCCCCCCCCAGGTTCCATTGACATATTATAAAGAACTGATCTCAGTGTTGATTGAAATACAGCAAAATCTCACAAAACTGCTGTTCTATTAAATTAAATAATACAGTATAAAATGAATTGCTACATGGCACTAAATGTTATCTTATGTAGTTGCCACTTGTTCTAGCCCTTGTAACTTTTTACTGTTTTTGCGCCTTGGGTGTTTTGTATCCATTCGTTATCAGTATTGCTGTTATTTTGTAATCACTCAGTAAGAAGCAACAGTACATTCATCCTTCTGTTGTTATTCAGGGATTCTGAAATAGATTGTGATCAGGTGGGGCTGCTGTCCCTTCCATGGCATCCTTTTCCTTCCTGAAAGGAAGCGTCATAGGGGAGCCAGTGCTGCGGTCACTCCCCAAAGTTATTCACTGCTTGGATAGGGATGTCCTAAGGAACAATCTTTTGAGTCTGGATTGTCTTTTTTACTGAGCATGCTCCAGTTGTCCATTCCCATATATGTGCTGTATGGTCTCCTACTCACAGCATTACTTTGTTGTGTTCCTTTGCTGGATAACCAGCACATGCACAGTATAAAAGACTCAGCACAGCCTCTGACAAGGATGTGCCTGATGACTTTTCATTTCAAAGCGAGGAAAGCAACTGTCCAGTGACTACCACACTGCCCTTCGATTCTTCATTTCAGGGAGGAAAAGGATGCCAAGTAAGGCTATGTGCCCACGATGCAGAAATGCTCAGGATTTTTTCCTGAGCGTTTCTGCATATCCCTAGCAGAAAAAAAGCATGCGGATTGTACATGCGTTTTTCCTGCCAGGGACATTCAGATGTGAAGCGTTCTTCACATGCATTTCTGCATGCGGGTTGACAAGCGCTTTCCAAGCGATTTTAGCATCACTTGGAAAGTGCTTGACAACTTGGTCACACTATATAAATCCATGCAACCGGCATGGATCTATATAGTGTGACCGAAAGAATGGTAGAAAATAAAAAAATATTTCTATACTTACCTTCTGATGGCCCCCGGTGTCTTGCTTCGCTCCGTCCTGGCTTACCGGTAGCTCGCGGTTCACTACACTGAAGGACCTGCCGCCACATGACTATGACCTCAGCGCAGGTCCTTCACTCCACCGCGAAGCAAGCGAAGACAAGCACACCGGGGGGGCCATCAAAAGGTAAGTATCATATTTATGTTTTATTTTATTATTTTTTTTACAGGTTCTATGGTACCCGGGTCCGGAGGAGAGTCTCCTGTCCTCCACACCCGGGTACCATCCGCACATAGAAATGCATGGAATGTGCATCTACAGATGCAGTGATGCGGAATCCAAGCGAGTCAATGGCGGTGAAAACGCAGCGCTTCCGCAAAATAATTGGTAGTGCTGCGTTTTTTTCCGCAATGATAATCCGCAGCGGAAATTTCTGCAGCATGTGCACAACACATGCGGATTATCATTGGGGAACATGGCAGACCTTCTACCATGCGTTTTTTAAGCATTTGCAGCGTTTTTGCCACTGCGGAAACGCTTAAAAAACGCATCGTGGGCACATAGTCTAAGTGACAGCACCTTGCCCCTGATGATGATGATCTGTTTCTGAATCCCCAGTGTATGCTGGGAGACTCAAACGAATCATCATTGGAATGAAGTAAAAAAAGACTGGAGGTTAGAATAGAAAGAGCTAGTGAAGTATATTAGAAACGTGGTTAGAATAGTAATTAAAATAGGTAGACCTATAATATGAAATTCACTATTGGTGTCGGACAATCACTTTAAAGAATATTATGTTACAGAACCTACAAATATGGTCATTAAACCACGTCCAATTTACCTGAAAGGGGTAGAGAGGGCCCTTGAATGTCCAAGCTGAGCCTTATAAGCCTTGTGGTCAAGTAATAGCATCAAATACCATTTACTGTGAGATTTCATGATAAATATCAATCCCAAACTACCTAGCCCAAAACTGGCCTATAAAATATTAATCGGTCTGTATGTATTTCTAATTTTAATAAAATATAAAGTGCAATAAATAGCATGAGGGTTATTAATTCAACGATGCAATTTGGATCTTGAATTAGCTGCTGCCTTGGTAAAGAGAAGAAAGAGAGTGATTGAAAGTTTGCCAACATAACATAATTTGATGGCAAGGGTTCAGGCAGGAAGAAATAATTCAGTCCAACCACTGTATATGTCATTGTTTATGCTCCGAAAAAGGCAAAAATAATAATAAACATCCATTTCCTATACATTACATCAGCGTTTTGTATTTTCTGCTTAAAAACTGAAATATTGAATGCAGAAAAACATTAAAAATGATTAAGAAAACAAAACAAAGTGCTATCTCTATTTATGTCTTCCATATTATTCCTGGGATGATAACACATAATTGACTCTCTGGTGTACAGTTTTCTCTGAATTTGCATATTTAAAGGAGTTATAATTTCCGCAAATAAAAGTTCTTGCATATACAATATAATATACTTTCCATCTCGTTTCCTGAAGGCTTCCAATATTTCTGCTCCACCATTTGTATCATTCATCAGTCTAGGCAGTTTAGAGCCTAATGTAGTCAGTTCTATTTTCTATATTCAATAGTTTTACTTTACTTTTGGGATGAATACTGGTTTGTTGCAGAATTTGACTGAATGTGTAATGTACTGAGTTGCAGCTAGGCCTTGAGGATGTTGAATCATGTGATGCCCTAATATGTTACTAAGTGGTATTCATATTTTGTATATTTTTTAGGTGTAGAAGCAACAGAAGAAAATGTGCAGCCTCCAGCCGAGCCCTCGCACAAGTCTGACTGTCGGTTAGCAACAGGACAACCAAACACACAGACAGAAGCAGACACTGACAGCTCTTCATCTTTGACGAAGAGCCAACTCTTACAACAGACTCGTGGACCTGATACAGAACAGTCGGCTGATGAGCCCTTTTTCTCTTCACAAACAGAAGATCCTTGTGTTTCTGCTGAGGAGGGACCAAGATTACCCATTGAAGATCACAGTTCTTTACCACAGACTGAAAGACCAGGCACATCACAAGTGGCTGACAGTCCTATCTCTCCAAAAGAAAAGCAAACTGTAAAATGTGATGGGACTTCTCCCTCTGCTGCCCAATCTCCTACTCCAGCTGTTACACCCAAACTAAAAATAGGTGCGCCTCATAAAACTACCTTACTGGCCATTGGCTGACGCATGAATAATTAACATAATCCTAATGTCCGTGTTTAAGAAAACAAGACCACCGTGGAATTAGGGTCTGATTTTAAGGATCTTCTGATATAGCATATAACTGGCTTTGTTTCTCAGCTCTAACCATTACTGCTGCTGTTTGTAATATCGATGAGCTCATCACTTATAATAATGGTTTGGTCAATATGATAATATTTGTTGCAGATCTTGAGCTGACATACAGGCAAAATGCGAGCAAATCAAATCAAAATTTGCTAAACATGATAGCAGTAGTAAGGCCTTGTAAAAATAATGGCAATAAACCTGGACCTTTACCCTCTTGTTAGACTTGGATGATGAATAATATGGCTTCACTGCTGACAAGGTGCTTCCCCTGTCAGCACAGTGCCAATTTAGCTTTAAGCTGATCAGATGTATCGTGTTTGACAGGCTGGTTACCGGGCCTATGTTGCCTAAAAACAGTCTTTGATTGTTTTGTCAAGCAGTCCTACAAGTCTATCATATTATTGAAGTTTTCAGTTAAAGTCAGACTTGTCAGTGACCTAAGGGCAGAAAAAGGGGCAAAGAGGCCTTACAGAACTAAAACCGTGCAATGTGAACTGAGGTCTAAGATGGTACACATGCAAGAAATAGGAGCATGTTCACACAAGCAAAAAGATACAAAACCTACAAAAGACAAAAAATATATCACATACCCTACCATCATTATATATAAATGTAAAGCAAAGTTGCATATGAAATATAGGGTACTTAGTGAACTATTTTTGATCAAAAAAAGTATACAAGCCGTCCCACCAGCAACAAGGTGACCCTAATTGGGACGGTCCTACACTGTCTATATTAAAAACCTTACTGTATATAAAAGTTGAAGTAATGCATATAAAAGGGTAGACAAATAGAACCGGGTCCCAAAATCAGACCACCTAAGCCCGTGGTAAGCTACATATATACTGACCAGCTCAACTAGGGGGATGCCACATCCCTAATTTGCACAGAATGCAAACAAGACAAAAAAACAAGCAATGTGAACTGAGGTCTAAGATGGTTTTACTGAAACTTTTGCCACAAAAATTTATATTAATCTAATCAGTTCCTCCTGCCCTATAACATTCTGCCTGCAGATCCGAAATTATTTTCAACATGATGGGTTCCCTTTTAAGAATATTATTTTCACAAAAAAATTAAAAAGATATAACGAGTGATTTTATGGCATATAAGACCTCTTTAGAGGTCTTTCACATATAACACTGTTTATGGCATTTTGGTTTAAAAAAACATATTATTTAAGCCTTTTCTGGGTGGCTTCTTTTTATTAAAACATTTTAGGGTATGTGCACATGTTAAGCATTTGCTGTATTTTTGTCACGGTTTTTCTGTGCAGTTTTGTCACAAAAACTGAAGGATTTCCTAGTGCCAGAAAAGTGAATGAGATTTCTGAAGTCTCATGCACACATTGCTTATTTTTTCCTTGCAGATTTGAAACGTTCAGTGTTTTTGCAGCAGTTTTCACCTTTTCTAATGAATGGGGGAAAAATACATTAAAAAAACATAAACAACATGCTCATTTTCTACTGCGTTTTCCCTGCCATCACATCCGTATTTGAAGCAGATTTACAGCAGCCTTTTCTGCTGCAAAAGCTCAACGTGATCACATAACCTTTACGATGTGTTCGCATGTTGCGTTTTTTTTTGTGTTTTTTATTATGCAAATTTAAAAGCTGCTTTTTACAGTATCAGTAAAGCATATGAGATTTTAAAATGCACAAGCTTTTTTTTTCCAGACTAACTTGGAAAACAGCAGCGTTTTTTTAAATCTGCAGCATGTCAATTCTTTCAGCCTCCTTGCAGTGTTTTTTCACCCACAGAAAGCAAAGTGAAAAATGCTGCAAAAAACACAACAGCATGTTTCGCTGAGTTTTTTTAAAATTGTCTTTGGTGAATAAAACTAACTTTATTAAGCATGTGCTGTAGACAAAGCACACGTAATATGCCCCCGAGAAACTGGGAAAAAAGTGACAAAAACACTGCGAGAACACTGAAATACAGGTGTTTTGAACGCAGCATTTTTTTTGCCAAGAGAGGCAGGTTTTGTCTGCAGAAAAATATGCAGCAAAAATGCTGAGTGTGAACATAGCCTAATGTGGCTTTTTTTTTTCTCCTAATTGAGCATTTTATTTATACAACCCCTGGCAAAAATTATGGAATCACCGGGCTCGGAGAATGTTCATTCAGTTGTTTGATGTTGTTGAAAAAAATTACCCTTACTGAGTACCACATTTTTTATCTTGATTTCTTTTAGTGTTTCTTAAAGCCCTAAAGTTGTCATCTGAAATGACTTTTGTTTTGTGCCATGTCCGTGATCTGCTTTTTTTCAACAACATTAAACAACTGAATGAACATCCTCCGAGCCCGGTGATTCCATAATTTTTGCCAGGGGTTGTATAAAGCTTTGATGATATCTGCTTTATTTACATGATTAATGCATAGCTTTCCAATAAAATGCCAACCTTTGAGCACAATTTTACATGTTACAACCTGCAATATAATTCAGAATTGCATTTTAATTTCTGCTGAAATGTTCTTTCTAGGCTCATTGTCTGCACAGCGTTTACTCTAGTGATTTGCCGTCTGAGAAGCTTTTAAAGTTGGTCAGCCGAGAGGCCAGTTAATGTGTGTCTGTCAACAGGTTTGTTGACTATATCCAGTAACAGTCAGGCTATATTCACATCATGTTTTAAGGCCTCCATTTGACGTATATGCTGGGAAAAGTACCCAACATGTATGTTAAATTCAGGCATGAAATCTGCATGGTGTCCATTATCCATAGACTTACATGGTAAAAAAGGGAATCTGTCAGCACGATTTAAAGGGACTCTGTTGCTCTGTTGGCACAAACTGTTAACCAAATACAGGTGCTCGGTGCTTCATGGTGGGACCAATAATTTATATACACCTTCCCACCTGTTTGGTTTCCTTCTTTCTCCACCCTTCTCTAGCCTTAAGAAGCCAGAGCTGTCAATCAAAGAAGAGGGTGGGGGTGGAGATTGGCCCCGCCGTGAAGCATCGAGCGGCGGTACTTGTTCAAACTGAGTCCTTTTAACTTCTCTCCACATACTATTTATATTTGCATGTAGCGCTTTCAAAGACAAGTCGAGCAATACATTTACATGGCCAGTCCATTACTCTGTTACTGAGAAATCACCGATTGAATTGATATGAAAATGAGGCTGAAGAGCTATGTGTAGATGTGAAGCTTCTGCCACTCCAGCTTTATTACCTGCCCAGTGCTGCCTCCTCTTACTCAACTGACGAGTCATTTGCCTGAAATCACCCGGCATATAGGCTGTCAGTCAAGCAGGAAGAGGCAGTGCTGGGTGGGGAATAGAGCTGGAGTGACAGGGCTCAGATCTACAGCCTCATTTGCATATCAATTCAAACTTTGATTTCTCAGCAACAGAGGAACCGACTGGCCAGGTAAATGTATTGCTGGACTTGTTTTTGTAAAAGCTACATACACATATAAATAACTTTGGGTATGAAATCATGCTGACACATTCCATTTAATAACCTTTTTGTGATATACTAGCGTATATCGGCCAACAAGATACTTTTTTTGGCCTCTACCTAGCAAAAGAACCCCGTGGACATGTTAATAGACAGGAACTTTCTCAACACACGTTAAACATAGAGCAAAAAAGCTTTCTGAATATAGCCTCAGCAGAATTGTGACTACAGCTCCAGACTATAATACAAGCGGTAGTTCTAGATCAATAGCAGATAGTGTATTCACAACGTTACTCAGCTTGTCTATCTATAAATCAACTGTAAAATTGTGTAAAAATCAAGACCTTTCGTTATCATCAGATATATTGAATATATTTCAAATTCAGCATGGCTTCCTCATCATGTTGACTTCTTCAGTGTTTCAATGAAGCTGCTGTAAAGTCCAACCCAGGTTTTCCAGATGGATTTGCGTGACATTGTTAATTTCACTGCCATTTTGCATGTTTACTAACAGATTATCCCTGATAATGAAGGCAATTGTAGTATACTACAAGTATATGTTAGGGACTATCTTTTTATGCAGTTCATTAATATATTCATGTAGTCTTGACTCTGAACGTTTAAACAATGCATGAGATGAAGGAAGCCGGTTTTCCTTGACCTCGTTTATTTCTGCTTATATACCTGCTGTCGTTTGACAGTATTATGCACATTTTAACTGGCATAATTGTAACATTTAAGAGTTAAAGGTATACATGCAGAAAATTTCCTGATATATGCCTTCTATGTATGTCATTGTATCCTTACAATGATAAACCTCGCCCTTGCTACTATGTTGTACTTTTTTAGCACTATTCTTTGTAATTGAAAAAAGGACTACTGACATATACCAGCTTATCAGATGCCAAAATGACTCCCTTGTCCTCATTTAGGTGAATGGGATCTATGGATACATTTCACGTATGTAGCGTAGCTTTCTAGATGCGTATTCCAAATAGACACGGAAGTGTGAATTCAACCTTCATCTACACTTCTGTGGCTGATGGATGACTTTGCTATAAGTTGACAGTTTTGATCATATATTATATTTTTATATTGTTTTAATCAGATATTTTTACTTTTGCTGTTTTAAGACCTTCTTTGCCAATATAATACAATACATGCATTTATTTCTTCTTCTTGGACTTCCATCGCGAAACCATGAAAGCAAGATTCTTTAGGTGCCCCTAATATTCTTTGCATTAAATGAAGCAAACAGAGTCCAAAATGTGAAACTTTGGTCTGTGTGTGCGATCATTTGCAGCAATGAAGTCTATAAGGTTATTGTGGCCATCCACAAAGCCGAACACCACCAGAAAGGAGCACGAGTGGAATCCATAATTTCATACTTTGAACTCTGTTTGCCGTATTAAACTTAGTGGCTGTATATGGGGTACGTCTGAATCCCTTTTTTAGGGATTAAGATAGAATCTCAATTGACGTTAGAACCGTACTGCAAAATATAGTGTAATAAGGGTGTAAAAAAGCAAAAAAAAATCTAAATGTACTAGAACCCATGTTTGAATTTCCTTGCAGACACCCAGAAAGCAGAACAACGACAGAAGCAAGCAAAAGAAAGGAGAGAAGAAAGGGCCAAATATCTGGGTGAGTAGATAACAAAACATCGCGTGTTATTAACCTAGCGTCATGCTATAGAGGCTCTGTCTCTTCCATTAGAACTCTTGAAATTTGCCCTTGCCAGGAAAACTCGCAAGTCAAATACATGAATATTTCATTTACTGTGGAGGCTAAACAACATGAATATTTCACTTCTTCCAGACACATAGGAAGCAGAGAACTTCTGTCTTCGCTGTTGAGTTTTCTTTGATGTGCCCTCTTCACCCAACTATCCTTGCTATAGCGCCAACATATGCCACTGCACTAAATGCATGCTATATCTGAATTATACTTTACCCAAAGGCTGGATATAAGAAATGCAAATTGACAATAATTCAATTAAATTGAGTAAGGAAATAAGTTGTACAACTCCTAGTTAATTATTTTCAGCGTCGGTATGAAACACTGCTTTTTGTAAATCTCCCCTTTGTGGAGTGTGGCACTTATAGAGATTCATCTCTCTACATGTAGTTCCAAAAATCCACCCACAGTTTATTTTTTCATGTGGGCTATATGTTGTCTGCTACATTGTAAAGGAGGCGAAATAACAGTTCCTAGAGTACAGAGTTCCTTTCTAGTGTGAAGATGTCACTGTGGCTCTGCCTCAATTCTTCTACATGACTGCAGAGATGATGACTAGAAACTCATGTTCTGTCACGCCATACCAGCTCAACGCCTTGATATGCAGAGCAACTTGTCTTTTCTTCAAGCTTATTGAAGTTCATGCTCATGACGAAGACAGGAGGATGATGCTTGAAAAGCAGTGAGATTTGTTTGAAGAATTGCTACTTCTAGTGACTTTAGTTCATATTTCATATTTTTACAGTCACTACTAAAATCTCCTAAACAGTTGTTTTGCTTAAAGAGAATCTTTCACCAGTTTTAGTATGCTAATCTGGCCACATCATGGAATAGTGGCTACAGAACTGAATGAAAAGTGGTCTTTTTTTTTTCTTTCTTATCTCCAATGTGGAGATATTGGCTTGTAAAGTTTAGATTCTAATTCATGCTAAGACTAAAGGGGCGTTAGCAGAGACTTGCTTTTAGGGGCGTGTACTTTTCCCCTGTATGACGGTGACCAATCGTAAGCAGGAGGTGCCAAAACGAACACACCCCTAGAGAAGCTTAGAACTGTCTTTCTTCTGTGAGACAGCCCAGCTCTTCTAAATGTTCTCACTGCTAGCATTAGCTATGTGGAGCAGAGCTTTGTATCACTGCAAAGACCTCTTTCAGCTTTCATCTTATGGGACCAGGTGATCAGTAAGAAGAGCAGAGCTTGGTGTGGTTACATGTCTCACGTGAAAAAGCCAAGTCTGACTTCCTCTGGGGTCATGATCTTCTTTTTTTTTTTTCTTTTTTTTCCCCCTCTCCTGCTTATGATTGCTCAATCTCATGCAGGGGGGAAAAGGTACATGTCCCCTGATATAAATCTTAAGTGCCTTTTGGTCAGAGCATAAATTAGAATCTAAACTTTACGAGTGAATATCTAAAGATTGGTTAAGAGAAATTAAAATCAAAAAAATTATTTTTTTTCCAGATCTGCTGGTGAAAGGTCCTCTTTAAAGGGAATCTGTGACCAGATTTTTGCTACCCCATCTGAGAGCAGAATGATGTAGAAGCTTACACCCTGATTCAAGCAATGTATCACTTACAGGACTGCTTGTTGTAGTATTAATAATCTCCTGTTAATAAAAGTAATTTTTATCACTGGAGGACTAGAAAACTTGCTGCAATGTTGTCCTCCATATTCATCAGCTCTGTATAACCCTGCCCACACCACTGACTGGCCGCTTTTTGTGTGCAATGTGCTTAGGCAGGAAGCAGAAAATCTGTGGTGGGGGCGTGATAACACTGATCTCATGAATATAGAGGACTACATGGCAGTCAGTTTACTAGTCCTCCAGTGATCTGCTAATAAAAGTGATGTTGTCAAAACTACAGCAATCAGTCCTGTAAGCGATACATCACTGGAATCTGGGTCTCTATGTTTACATCATACTGCTCTCACATTATTTTGGCTCAAACCTTGTGCCGATGCAAAAGTTTGGGCACCCTTGGAGATTTGTGTGCTCATAACTTTGATCAAGGTTTCAGACCTTAATTAGCCTGTTAGGGTTATGGCTTCTCAACTATTGTCGTTAGGAAAGACCAGGTTATGCAAATTTCCCAGCTTTATTAAAACCCAGCCTCCTCTAACCTTGTGCCAAAAAACAGCAGCCATGTGTTCTAAGTGGCTGCCTAACACTCTGAAAATGAAAATGGTGGAGTCCCACAAAGCAGGAGAAGGCCATAAGAAGATGGCAAAGTGTTTTCAAGTTGCCCTTTCCTCAGTTTGAAATGTAATTAAGAAATGGTAGTTAACAGAAACAGTGGAGGTTAACCCCTTTACAGCCTGTGCCGTATTAGTACACACAGGCTGTAATCCCCCGGTTCAGTGAGGGCTCCGGCGCTGAGCCCGCACTGAACCGGGCACATGTCAGGTGATTATTACAGCTGACATGTGCCCGCAACAGCCGCGGGTGGAATCGCGATCCACCCGCGGCTGTTAACATGTTAAATGCTGCTGTCAATCTCTGACAGCGGCATTTAACAACGCTGCGCCAGAAGTGCGTCACTTACCCCGCACATCGACGACCCCGTCACGTGATCGCGGGTCACCGATTGGTGGTCATGATAACCCTGGGTCTGCAGCAGACACAAGTGGTTGTCATGAGCGGGTCGCTATGAGCGCCACCTAGTGGTCGGCGCTCATAGCACAGGACCATTTCTGCTACATACAGGTGAGCTGCTGATCATCTGTATGTAGCAGAGGCGATCAGACAAGTGCTGCTTCTAGTCTCCTATAAAGACTATAGAAGCAAGCAAAAAGTGAAAAAAAAAAAAGAAAAAGTTTTTAAAAATATTAAAAAAAATATAAAAGTTTAAATCACCCCCCCTTTCGCCCCATTCAAAATAAAATAAAAAAAACCCTACATACACATTTGGTATCTACTGTTCAAGGAAGAGTCATCAGAAGAAAACCTCTCCTGCGTCCTCAACATAAATTTAAGCATCAGAATTATGCAAAAGAACATCTAAATAAGCCTGATGCATTTTGTAAAGAAGTCCTGTGGACTGATGAGGTTAAAATAGAACTTTGTCCATAATGATCAAAGGTATATGTGGAGAAAAAAGGGTACAGAATTTCAGGAAAAGAACATCTCGCCAACCATTAAGCATGGGGGTGGATAAATCATGCTTTGGAGTTGTGTTGCAGCCAGTGGGACGGGGAACATTTCACAGGTAGAGGGTAGAATGGATTCAATGAAATTTCAACAAATTATTGATGCAATAATAACAGTATCTGTAAAAAAGCTGCAGTTGAAAAGAGGATAGCTTGTACAAAATCCACACTAGACTACCTCAAAAGACAAGCTGAAGGTTTTACAATGGCCCTCACTGTCCCCTGATCAGAACATCATTGAAAATCTGTAACTAGTCCTCAGAATACCAGTGCATGCAAGACTACCCTGGAATCTTTCTGAACTGGAAGAATTTTCCAAGTGGAGAATAGATGAAAATCCCTCAAACAAGAATTGAAAGACTCTTGGCTGGCTACAAAAAGCACTTACAAGCTGTGATACTTTCAAAAGGGGGTGTTATTAGGTACTAACCATGCAGGGTGCCCAAACTTTTGCATCGGCACATTTTCCTTTTTGTAATTTTAAAAATGTAAAAGATGAGAAAAAATGTATGTATGTGTGTATATATGTATATTTGTATGTATGTGTGTGTGTGTATATATAATATATATTTTTATGGCCTAAAATACAAAGGAAATGTCATCTTTAACCTTAGGCCTTTTAGAGATCATTTCATCTTCAACTTGCTTAACTATACACAATAACAGTAATCTTGACCAGGGGTGCCCAAACTTTTACATGCCGCCACTGTAATTTGATAAAATCCGACATGTTGGTCTAGTTGTTTTTAGTACCAAGGAAAAGACAAGGCAGTGTTTAATTGAAGAGTAATAAGTCCAGCTCTCTGGCATTTCTCCAAACCTTGTGAGATTGCCGGGTTACAAATATTGATTAGCTTCTTTAGAATGTTTTTATGTCGGTCCATAACCATTGATCTAAACCTACTGCGGAACTTTAAGGCGGTGCCCTGGAAACTCTGCAGTCCCCAATGTCACCCTGCAGACACCAGTGGATGATGGAATAGAAGAGGATCTATATACAGAAATCTCTGTGCTGTGCAGTGCAGAATGAATGCATTTTACTTGATGTGGGGTATTGTTACCCTAGTGTGAATGGCCTGCTGTTGGTACACATTCTAATTGCATGTATTCACCAATAACCTCGTTTTACTGAGCAAAAATATGTGAAAAAAAACTCCTTATAACACATTTTATAGAAAAAAAAAAAAATCTTGTACATTGTATAGTAAATGTCCTCAAGTATGCTTAAATGAGTAAATTATACAAAGTACTAGTGTACTTCATGTCACAATCATGCTGTCCTGGGCCTGTCAGGTCCTCTCTGTACCTAACACAGTATACTGTTGGCATGAGATTAGAGCTGTGTGTGAAGGGTGCTGGTTGACTACTCATTTCAGTAGTTAAAGGGAATCTGTCACCCTCTGGGAGATATCAGACCTCCTACTATGGGCATACAGGTTATAGAAAAGTAATTGCAGAGAAATCTGTTTTTATAAACTCCGTTTTGCACAGGCTTGGCGTCCCCCAGACGCTAAGAAATCACCGCCTGTCTGTTTATTATTCCCCGAAATCCTCGCCTATCTGCTTAGTTACCATATTCCCCCCCCTCCCCTGCACATCACAGGGCCCTATCCTTAGGATAGGTCATCAATGTTTGATCAGTCGGAGTCTGAAACCTGGCACTGATCAGATGTCCTCGGTGGCAGCCAATTGAAAATGCCCAATTGCGGAGCTGCTCAGTCTTCTGATAGTGGGCGCGGCAGGGTACTGCAGATCCGCCTACTATTGATTTGAATTCAAATCTAACAATGAACATTTTTAGCTGGCTCTTGTTTCTATGATATCAAATGGTTTTGCATAAAAGTTTCAGTACTTTGAAAATTTATTATTTTTGCAAATATAAAGATGCAGAATATTTTGTTATGCCAATTTTCAGATATTTATTTAGAGGAAACTTGGCAACAATTCAAATAACTAAAACATGTCTAAACACTTACGAATTATAAGCAGTTACAATAATTGCACTACAAATTTGGTCCTCATTCAGTGGTCCTATTTTTTTTGCTTGTCTCTTATACTCCTGCATTAGATCATCTCTTACAATTGTCCACAGTAATCTGCAAGCATTGATGGATTCCATTTTCCTTGATATCTTTTCTCTATACCCTCAATATCTTGGTGAAATCTCTCAATGCTCATCACTCACTGCTCCGCAGTTTGGTGAAATGCAGTCTAGGTGCAATTGTCTTTAAGGACATGTTTCTGCCAAGATCCTTATGTTTTGAGCAGATTTTCCACCAGCGCTTCGTTATCTGCTCTTGAGTTTCCCAAAAAATGAGGTACCACTAATGCGAATGCTACCCATGTAGCCTTTTCCTTGCTCTGCAGCAAACTGACAAATTCCTCATCTTGAGGAGGCTTACGAATATGACATCTAATAAAGACTCCTTCCTTTATCTTTGCTTCACTCAACCTTGGAAATTTATCAATGAGATATTTGAATGCTTTTGTATATTCTCCATTGTTTTTTCATAGTTCATTAGGCCAACAATGTGGGTCAACAAGTGCTGGATGCAGGATATTTTTACTCCCTGGCTGAAGTGAATGTCGGAGAGGCCAGTCTTTTATTGTAGTAGTAATATTTTCCTGTACGACTATCCCACTCACACAGAAAGCAGCAGTACTTTGTGTATCCACCCTGAAGACCAAGTAAGAAGGCAACCACCTTTATGTCACCACAGAGAGTCCACAAATGTTGGTCATAGTTCAGGCACCTCAACAGCTGATTCGGACTGCATAATCAACTGGAATTGAAGGTAGCACATTGCCATTATGCAGCAAGAGGGCTTTTAGGCTCGTTTTGGACTAATCAATGAAAAGCCTCCAATCCTCTTATGACTTCTCTTCAGAGCTTCCATTAAACTGTTGATGTTGTTGCATGCCACAAGATCGCCTTCCATGAAGAAGTAGTGGACAAGATCTTAATCATTATGGCGGAACAAAGAAATCCAAACATCGCCCGCTAGGAGATTCCACTGCTGTAGCCTGGAACCTAGAAGTTCAGCCTTAGTCTTGGGCAGATCCAAATCTCTAACAAGATCGTTCAGTTCACTTTGTGTTTTATAAGGTGTGGTTCAGTTGAGGTTGCTGGCAAAAAGTCTGAATTGTGAGAGGAAGATGCTTTGACACCAAGCGCCCTATTCTTCTTCCCTTGACTGGACTGAAAATGTTTCTGGTGCTTTTGGAACCAGCAGTTCTTTTGTATGTGATACTGGGTGCATTGCAGATGAATGTTTGGATGCTGTAAAGTTCACTTCTTTCTCCTTGAATCTCCTTTCGTAATCTGGTAGGGGGGGGGACCATGTAGAAATAGCAATTGGTATTGTGATCGCTTGTCTCTCTCCAGATCATTGGGACTGCAAAAGGCATATATTACATCTTACCCAGTGGTTGCAGGGGAAGTGGCAATGTACATCTATTGCAGCATAGGTGTGGATCCCAATTCTTGTCCTGGTCTCTTATTTTGCAGCCAAAATACAGTTTGTAGGCTTTCCTCATCAAGTTTCACCTTTGTGACGCAAAAGTGACTTCTCTGCATATGTGCCAAATACAATCTGCTTTGAAAAGAAAAAAGACATTGAAGCTGGTAGTAAGAAGCGCTAGGATGTCAAAATGAGGGGCAAACAGTCCATGAGCTAAAATTAAAAAGTAAGCCAAAGCAGCTCACCAGTAACCCCAAAGGGGTGACATGTGGAAAATGCAAAAGGTAAAAGCTGGTGATAAGCGCTAAGGCATATAAAATTCAGCAATTACTACCTTTTTAATAAAGTCCTTGTAAAAACACAATGCGTTTCGACGGCATGCAAGCCGTCTTCATCAGGTGATACAAGGAAATGACCTCAGGAATGTTATATAGGATCAAAAATCAAACCGATTGGACCGCTCATTAATGACATAATAACAATCAGTAATTTAACCCCCTAATATTGTCTGCAAGCCAGCGGGGGGAACACAAACCAGCATGTAGGATACCATGAATCATATTATATTTCACAAAAAAAAAAAACACTTATTTAAAAAATAATTGAAAAATAAAAATATATATACATACACATATACACACATGCACACACATAAATAAAGCATGCGTGCACATGCATGTATATTTAATTTAAAATTAATAAATGTTAAACGATGCATTCAATTATATACGCTAAAAGCTATTATAAAGCTCATTTCATTATATTTTCAATAGTAAGATTATGTCCTTCCGGTGTAAAGTGCACAATTTAAAAATCCAGAAGCTTTCTTTCTTAATAAGATTGCCCAAACTATTTTGCATACTTTTATCTATATGATCAATAATTGTAAGGGTCATTTGACTAGGGTCCCCCTGATAAACTCTGCAATTGATACCCATTGGTATTTTAATATTGTGCATCAGAGGGATTGTTTTTTGATCCTATATAACATTCCTGAGGTCATTTCCTTGTATCACCTGATGAAGACGGCTTGCATGCCGTCGAAACGCGTTGTGTTTTTACAAGGACTTTATTAAAAAGGTAGTAATTGCTGAATTTTATATGCCTTAGTGCTTCTTATCACCAGCTTTTACCTTTTGCATTTTCCAAATACTATCTGCTTTGTCACTGCAAGAACGAGGCATATTTGAATAAACATAGAAACCTGTCAATATACTAAGAAACTAAGATGAGAAATCCTTAAACTGTGTACCTTACACAGAGAACATTTATAAAAGTAGGTGATTCAACTGTAATTAGGATTACGTCATCGGAGCAGAGTTGTCGCTTTTTGTTTGGTTCAATAGACGACGTAATAGACTAGCTACTAACAATGCAATAATGATGATGAAATAATAAAGATGCAATTTTTCTATAAGCCTGTATGAAAGGTGTCCTAAGTAATTACAACCTCCTCTGGATCTTGAAAATTGGAGCCCATCAGCAAATTTAAGCATCATATTCGTTTTCAGCACCACAAAATTAGTTGAATTCAACTTTTTTCACTTGTGAACCAGTTTAGCTATAGAATAGTGTATCTTATGCCTGAAAAAAAACCTTTTAAGCTCAAAATCGGGACACTTTTGAAAGATGAAGAATTTTAACAAGTTGTAGAACTGACTAATTTAGACACATTTGAGTACACCTTTGTTTCTGCTCTAGACAAGTCCATAAACTAGTAAAGTTGTGAAATCACACATATATACTAGAAATTGTATGAACAGTAGTTCCTTCATGTGTACTATTCTTGGAATTACTGTACAGTAGCTGCTATGGGCTGCCCATCAGAAAATGCAAGCTGTTATTTATGGCAGCATATTTGCTGATGGATTTTCAGTAGAACTGAAGATTTTAATTCCCTGTGACCAATCTTATATATTTATGTAATTATATATCCAAAGAGAGAGTACAGATTATCCTAGTCATGCAGCTCAAGCATGATCTCTAACCAAACTTTATAATTACCTGCAGCTGCCAAGAAGAATGTGTGGCTTGAGAAAGAGGAAAAGGCAAAACAGCTTCGGGAGAAACAAATACAAGACCGGAAGAAGAAGTTAGAAGAACAGAGGCTGAAGGCCGAGAGGAGAAGAGTCATACTGGAGGAACGGCAAAGGTTAAAGTATGAGAAGAATAAGGTACATAAGTGTGAATAGTCAGTGCTATGTGATGGCTTTTCCTATTGTCAAAATGAATATACTTTGCTTCAGTAGCAATATAAAACACCTAAAGTAATGCAGAATCATTTTATAGTTATTCAATATATGAATTTGGCATTTTTATTGGAATGTCTAATTTATTATTACTCCTGAAATCTATCGCTTTCACTGAAAACTCTCTTTAGCTGTGGGAGAAAGGCAAATTAGTGGAAGTTAAAAATTCATGAAATCAATCAGCTATCTCTGCGCATCAGTGTACAGCAGTCTGTCAACTGATCTGGGCTCCAGACCGACATAAAACAGAACTGTGTTACTTCCAGGGTCATATCTTGAAGCTTGTGGGTCCCAATGCAAAATCTCCAATGAGGCCCTCAAGTAACACAGGTCTTTAATAGTTTTTTCATATGGGACAAAGGGACCTTTGGACCCCCGTAGTCTAAAGGGCCCGTCCGGGTGCAATTGCAACCCCTGCACCTATTATTATAGTTACGCCCCTAATTATTACATATTTATAATTTTAGGCCATTTTGTCTTGGATAAGTCTTGCTAGTTATCTAGTGGATACCTGCCCATACTGAACAGCTTAATGATTATAGGAAGGGGGCAGTGTTCATTTTTATTTGCATTTTGTCTTCATACTCCTAGCATCCAGCTAGCCTGTCATAAACCTGTAATTACACATAAGATAACAATGTTATTCTCATGAAGAATCAATGACAATTCAACCATGTCATTACCTGTAGGAAAGACAGACGTGCAGACTAGCATGTTCTGTAGCCTTGCAGGGGATTTATCTGACTAATGCACAATACACTTGATCCACTGTGTGCAGACAATGGCAGCATCTCATCATTTATATAACAAAACTACCCAGTTTATTATATAGGAGCATAGGTAAATTTGTGAATCAGGGAAATGTAATATTTTCATGCATCTGAACAGTGGGTCCCCAGGGCTGTGGAGTCTGAGTCCATTTTGGTGGAGTTGATATAAAATGGACCGACTCTGACTCCTAAAATATATAATAAATTGGGTTCAGTAGTACAATGCAGTTTGTGGGGAATATTTTTTCATAAGAATTTGGGAAAGTTATGAAATGTCCTATAAATGTCTGTCCTATTCCTGATCTAAGGGTCTAGACTTTTAGCTGAGATGATTCTCTGCTATAGTAAATTGATCACTTAAACATGAGCCATGTATGAGGGAGTCGGAGTCGTGGAGCCGGTGTCATGGAAATTGAGGAGTCAGAGGTTTGGCTTACCAACTCCACAGCCCTGAATGTAACTGGAGGGTCCTTGGCACCCCAGTCCAACACTGCTAGTATTTATATTATGGAATGCTTTTTAGGATGAAGCTTAGATGATAAAAGTTGGTGGTTTTGTTTTTTCTTTCCATATGGTTCAGAAGTTGTCAGTGGAAATGGTAAATCTAGTATTTATCACATTTATCTAAACCTATGCCATGTTTTGCATGTGTTTGTAACTGTATGATATTGTCACTTGTTAGGAGAAATATGAAGCAGCAGTCAGCCGTACCACAAAGAAGACTTGGGCAGAGATTCGTCAGCAACGATGGTCATGGGCTGGTGCGTTAAATCAGAACTCTCCAGGACATAAAGGGGGTAAATAAAAGAAGTACTGCATATGTTACTGGTACTTTTTGATATCTTTTTGTAATGATCTCTCTGCGTTGACATTAGCATTCCGCTGATCCAACACAATATCTAATGTCTATGTTGGCTGTCAGACATTCTCCTAAAAACTGATATTGGGAAAAAAATACAAAAGGATTGGACAGGCTGGATTTTATGGTTTCTCATGGAGCTGCTTGGATGCTGCTTATCCCCCACTATATGAAAAAAAAATGAACATTTGCTAAGAGTTTAGCCATAGTTGCATGTTAATAAGGGAGGCTGGACTTTGAGCTTTTAGGCGAATGGCTATCTAACATTTCCAGCCAACTACACTCCTGTGGTGATGTGTATGTCAGGCCTGGGGCTAAATCTCTATAAACGTAGTTGTTGCTGTTGCATGTAGGCTAGAAGGCTGATATAATAATCAGATACTTATTGTATTGTGCTGTGCTTTTCTTGTTTCTCCTAAACTTTAGCTGTAAATAGATGCTCAGTGTCTGCCGTAAACCTTCCCAGGCATGTAGACTCAATAATCAACAAGCGATTATCTAAATCCTCTGCCACCTTGTGGAACTCACCAAACAGAAGTAAGTGTTGTGGAAGTTTTCTAATTATATCCAGGGTTGGCTCATCCTCCTCTGTGTAACAGCAGGCCTTGCATAATTCTGACATCCTATACATCAGCATGCCCTGGAATTTACAGTGTGGTTTGAATTAGAGGTTGCTTGCTTGAAGATCACAAAGAAGTTGGAGTGTTGCTGCAGGACAACATCTGCTTTAGGATGTGCAGACACTTTTTTTCAAGAAGTTTATTAATGGCCAAGTCCATGTATACACATGAAAAATACAATATAAAAAAACTTGCGGCTAAAAGACTCTTAAGACACTGGATTGCTTTCTGTTTCTCTGGAATTTAGTTACCAGATTTGGCCTCCCAACTATTTCCAGGGCGGATAGCAGAGGAGGAAGCTTGATCATTGTGGAACAGTGAAGTTGCTGGCCTGTCCTTTCTTTTGTAAACCTACGACTAGACTTACTGCAGATCTGAAGATATGAACTCTTGAAATGAACAAGACTTCTGCAATGTTATCCAACTATTGATATGTTGATACAATTGAAAGACACAATTCATGACTACATCATCTTTTCACTGTGACTATAGAGTGTCATGCCATAAAGCAGGAGTGGTTAAGTGCTAGGAAATATGTGGCTCTGTCACTACAATTCTCCAAAAACATTGGTTACAAGGGAATACGTTTTGTCATTCGCAGTAGGTATACATTTTCTATATCATGTAGCCTATGTTAAAGGGAATCGAATATAATATGAATATAACAAACTTTTTTATATTTCTGTTTGAAATTGGCCACTAGAGCAGGAACAAAGTGAACATTTCCTGTTTTCTGCGCATCATTTGTTAGCCTTGCCGTATAGACTGTGACAGGATGAGCAGTACCATATTATCATTAGACGGTAGGAGCTATTGTACTGCTGGAGGGCTAGATAATGCGTAATACCAACACTATACACACAGATAATACTGTATGTAGCTTGTCTGTTATTGCTGGTCACTGAGGGAAAGGGCCATACTCCCATCGCTTTCCAGAGAGTAATAAGCGGACCTTTCTCTGTCAGGCAATTGCCAATTTATTAGGCTACCATAAAGCAGTTGTCCTGTACTATCTATGCAGACATTGTGCCACATACATTGTTGATTTGACGCATGTTGATAGCCATGTTAGATACTTTTCCTTACATAACCTCTTGGTTGGATTACTTTTAGACTAATATTTTTAAATTGTCTAAAAAGACACAAAAAAATAACTAAAACACATAATAAAATTGGCACAACATATGTACGGCAGTTTCTTGGCACAAATTGAGCCAGAATTTAAGCACATTTACTATTTTAAATCTCCACCGATGTCTGTGCTCTAGAATGGCTGCTAATGCCAGCTATAGGTAAACCTAGTAAAATGAATAATAATCCAGATTTAATCCACATGTTTTCTCAACTGTGAGAGTTTTTTGTATAATGGAAATTATTTTTTTAAATATTAACTGTGAACATTTTTTTTCTTTTCTCTATCTATTCATTAATACCTGTTACAAATTCACAATTGCTGTTTCTTTCATTTATTTGTGGCGTTGACCTGCTTATCTCTTGGCAGACAGGAGCTTGCAGCTGAGCCCATGGGAGAGCAGTATTGTTGACCGTCTGATGACACCCACCTTGTCCTTCCTAGCACGAAGCCGCAGTGCTGCAACACTCCCTGGTAACAGCAGAGAATTGAGTAAGATTTTGAGTGGTGTGTTTCTGTAGGCAAACTGCGCTTTAGTCCTCTTTCTCTGGTGTTCTTACTTTCATGCCTTATATCTTTACCAGGTGCCCATGTATGTCCCCGTTCTGCCTCTGCAAGTCCACTTGCACCATGTAATAATCACAAGCATCGTTGCTCCGAGCGTCGTAGGACCACAGCTGGCAGTCCTGATGTAACGCCAAGGAAAAGGAATGATTCATCCCCAGTGAGTAGCTTCTAAATATGTTATCAGACCATAAATCAACCCATTGAGATACTAGGAAGTCATTTGCCTTTTAATATGTTACATGCTTTAGAAAATGAGCGTAATTTTAATATATTTGCGCTATAAATATGCATGGTTAATTAATAATCTGTAATCCTTAGAAAAAGAAAGAAAAGAAGGAGAAAGATAGAGAAAATGAGCGTGAAAGAAGTGCGCTAGGTAGGGAGCGTATCGTAAAAAAACGCCAGTCACTTCCTGCAACTAAAAGCCGCATATCCTCCACACCTGACAAAAGGTCAGTTTTACTAAAGAAGAATGCGCGTTTTTGTCTACTTGGAATCTGTTTGTAATGGTTTCTGTCCATTTCTGCAGTTTGAAGTCTAAAAATCGCCCGTCCTCACCATCTACTCCTACCAGGCGGCCAGTTTCACCCTTTCCAAGTCCATCAGCACCACTAACCCCAAAACAGCCTTCCCCAAAGGGTGCTCAGGTGACACCCAAGTCTAAAGCTAAGACAGATAAACTAAAGGAAGAGAAGACCCCAGGGAAGGTCAAAGAGAAGAAAGCTGAGCACAAAGTTGACAAAGAGAGGCTGCCATCCCCTGCACCTCAACTAGAGGAAACAAAGGCCCAGGAACCACCAGAAAGTGCCTCTTCTAGCACCACACCAAATATAGGTTTGTACCCTTCAGCTGGACGTCTACCATCCTCTTAAATTTGTCTCTGTATATATTTTATTAAAATAGTACCTTTTTATATTCCAGACAATTCAGCTACAGTTTTAAGTGCTGCTACTCCTGCACAAACCCTCACGCCTATTTCTGCTGCAGTGAATGTTTCTTCCCCAGCTCCTTCTCCAAGTAAGCCAATGGCGGGCACAACTGATAAAGAGGAGGCTGCCCGTCTACTAGCAGAGAAGAGACGGCAAGCAAGGGAGCAAAGAGAGAGGGAGGAGCAGGAGAGGAGGGAGAGAGAAGAACAAGAAAGGTGAAAACTTAAAAGATCTAGCTTTTGGGGTTTGGGGAACAGCCAGTGACTACTCTGTGACAAGTGTGGTTTGCGATGTACTGAGCAACAATTGGCAATTTTATGAAAGAAAAGCATGAAATAGAGGCACTTCAAGGAAGTCTTTATAATCATTCATGGACATGTTGAATCCTGCAAGTAGGAACATGGCATTACATTACTACATACTAGAGAAGGTGCAAATCTATTTGCAGGACTGGTTCAGAGTCCACTTTTGTTATCTGTTGACACCGGATGGGAGCTCTGCAAACCACCTTTTACCTGAGGGCATCCTGGCTCAGCGTCCTTGTTGCATCATGTGATGCACATATGGTGTGGTGCTAGTCTTGCTAATCAAAAGAAGAACATTAAATGCGGGCAAGTAAGAGGAGGTTCGTATGGCTCCACAGATGGCCACAGATTGCTGGTTCTGTGAATCGATTCATAACATTTCTGCTGCACCCTGTATATAAGCAAGATTTCTTAAATTGTTCACAAATTCCTAGATAGTCACATCCCTTTACAGAATTATTGTTGCATATGTATCGCTGTTGCAGAAACAGCAATTTACCTTCATTATATTGAACAGCTTATATCCACTAATGTATGGGTAATTTAAGGTTGTTTCCTTTTAAAAGTGGATCTGTCACTAGAATAACCATGCCCATCTAATGTCACCAGTGTCGGGCTTGTTAAACAGTACTTACAGTGCTTGATGGAATGTTTCTAGACTTGGTTGTTGAAAACAAAATTTTTTTTCCTGTTTTCCCAACAAATATGTAAATCATGTTAAGGGGTAATTCCGTTTCCTATCCCTTTCCCAGCCATTCTCACAAGTTTCCCCACCACACCTCATCACCAACACCTTCCAGCACTGTGATTGACAGCCAAGACCATCCTAAAGTCTGGGGAAATCTACCATATTCTATCATAGATATTCACATATGTGGAATTACCCTTGATGAACTTGGTTCTTGCAGCAGATGGTCTTAGAAACTTAATACCCACTGAGAGAGCCAGTTTTCCCCCGCAGCACTATCTCACTGCAGTGCTATGGAGAGTGCAGCTCCTAATGAGCATGTGTAGGACTTCAGTGGCAGGGAGGACAACTGTGAAAAGAGCTTGGCAATCAAACTAGGTGGTTGGAGATATGCTTTACAATCTGAATACAGTGAATGACTGGTCTCCTAAAATGAGGAGTGTTCAGAAAGGATTATAGTCATTCCGGGATGGATTTGCAAAGTAAGTACACCATCCTCATCAGAGCTAGGCCATTTATTTCAAGCTATATAGAGATTATACTGTTCGATCTGGTGACAGATCCTCTTTAAAGGGGTATTTCCATCTCCAAGATCCTATCACAATATGTAGTAGGTTTATTAATAATAATAATAATGGCAAATACCTCCAATTAGAAATGTATAAGGTTTTTCTGAATCACTGTCTTTTTCCTCATGTGCAGGCATTGCAGGGCCTTAGTTATCCATGGTTACGACCACTGATATAATAACAGCTAGTTGCTAGTGGTCGTAACCATGGACACCTAAGATCCTGCAATGCCTGCACATGAGGCATAGCGAAGCAGAAAAACTACTACATTCTAATTGGAGGTATTTGCTAATATTATTATTACACCTACTACGTATTAGGATAGGATCTTGGAGATGGAAATGCCCCTTTTAATGTAACAGTGCACTTGCAGTGAAGCCCCAAGTTTATTAAAGTTTTACTTGTTTAGGTTAAAAAAGCCATGAGTCTGTCAACTTAAGTGTTACATGATCTAGTATACATTTTTAATTGCTTGATTAATTAACAATGCAATTTGTTCCTTTTTATATGCTGACATAGTATCTATCATTACCACTTAAAAACATATTACAGAAAGATCTAGATAAGCTGTCAGCGTGAGAGAGAACATGGCTGAAGTTTAAAGGGAACCTGTCACCAGAAAAAATGCTATTAACCTGCAGATAATAGTGTTTTTTTTTTATTTTTTTCTGGTGACAGGTCCCCTTTAATGTTGAGAAATGTAGAGTAATTCACCTAGGCCATAGTAATTAGTAATGGTATTGCTGTGTATGTATGTGTGTGTGTGTGTATGGAGGAATACTGAGCTCTAAGCATCATAAAATCTTTAGTATCAAAAAAAGCTGTCTGAACGAAGCAATTTATTATTTTATTAACACGTCTTTTAAAAGCAGGCAATGTTTACTGCATGTGCAATCTTGCAATCAATTCTTTGAGCTCCTGTTGCCGGACCTGCAAGCAGAATGCAGATTTAAAAGCCCCCAGCAAATCATGACTACATCTCCTGTGGTCAATTTATATGTTTTTATGTCCCTGCAAGTTATTTTTTATTATTTTTGTGTAGAGAGGGGAAACCTAATAATAATGTATTGTAGAAAATCTCTACACAACAGATGATAATTTATTGTTATTAGGCCTTTTACCAAATTTTTACATTTTCCTCATTCATTGTTGAACCTATTCACTGGTCTATATTTCTGTAAAAGTTTTAAAACCTGGCGGTTTCAGCCTGTCCTGTGTAATCAGTAGAGCCTATAAAAGAAGTACTCCAACGGGACACACTTACAGCTGTTTCAGTAATTCTCCACACACGGATGGCCATCTTTCCACCAGACAACTTGTATTACAAAATGGAGCAAAATAGTGGACTATGCATTTAAATAAGCAAAACATGCAATATTCTTCAAGATCATGCAAAAGTCACCATACATATGGGATATAGTCATAATATAGTTATGACTATGGTCAGTTCCTTCCCTTCACACTCAAAAGGGACATTTGACGTGAGGTGTGCAATTGTATTTGGAAAGCATTACTATAGATAATTTGTCTTCTGAATCTTCCTGGTATACTATGGCCTTCCAGAGCCACTGAGAGTAATAATATAGGTCTGAGGACCTCTGTGACCACTCTACTAAAGCCTAGATGATTTAGAAAGTTGAGACTCACTGCTTCTTACATATGAAAACTATTTTATTGCCGTGTGTTAAATCTGGCTATTGTGATTTGTTTGTTACGTATTTACTGTAATAGCATGGTTGTTCTTTAACCCGTAAATTCTGCCAACTGTAGACGAGACAGAGAAGAGCGAGCACTTCAGGAGGCTGAGGAAAGACTCCAGAGAGAGGCCGAGGCCCAGCGACTGGAGGAGCAGAGGAGAGTAGCGGAGGAGGAGAGACGTCAACAGGAAGAGGAAGAAAACAGGAAGGCTGCAGAAGAAAAAGCCATAGCTGAGCGAGAGGAGACTGAGAGACTGCAGAAACAAGTGAGAGATAAGAAAAATTTACAATGTATAAAAGAATAATAATAATAATTTTTATTTTTATAGCGCCAACATATTCCGCAGCACTTTAAAGCAGGCTGAAGAGTATTCTTGTGCTAAATAGTTAAATGTCGGTAACTATTTTGCTGAATCCTTTATTATTGAAGTTATTGACACGGATATCCTGTTTCCTGGTCATATGAACATCCATAACAGATCACACAATAAACATGCACTACTGGTCTTTCCAAACATATATTGTAAAAGTAGCATTTCATTAAGGAAGGGCCTCTGCTGCCCCCTATTGTCAGTGTGCAAGCCGTAGCCATTTTGCCATATCATGCTTTACCATTCTCCTTGACAGCGAGATTAAAAATAAAATGAAGGTGCACTTTCTGTCCGTTATAGAATAGAAAATATTTGGTTCTTTAGCTAAATGATTTTATCTGTATTTATACTTTACCATGATTAGTACATAAGCAGAGGCAGTTGTTGTTTTCTTTTCATTTTACATAAGTTTATTTTTATAGTTTATGTTTAGCAAGGTTATATTGAAGCCAATTGTACTAGCTTTCAAAGGGGTTGTCCAACGCTTTTAATTTTTTTAAGACCACTCATAAAGGTATATAGCAAACAGAGGAGTAAAATGTACTCTCCAATGCCGTTCTGCTCCTGTGTTGATGATTCCTTGATCCTCAACTGACCTTCATCTGCCTTGTGCCTAAAAATGATGTGGCATCAAAATGCAATGTCTAAAGCACTGTGGAAATTTATTGGTGCTATATAAGTATGTGAATTCTGCATCTATTCCCTGGTGGCAGGGCAGCAGTAACATTAGTGGGGTTGAAGTGCCACCGCTACAGTCAGTGATTGGCTACAGTGGCCACATATCGAGACAACACAACAAGGCTTGAGCTGGGTAAATGGAACCTGTCAGGGACCCAGGGAGGCATCAACGCAGGAGTAGCAGGGGAAGGGTAAGGTAAGTATTAGGGTATGACAGCAAGAATTTTCCTATGTGTATTTCGAAACAGATGCACTTCAAAATCCTCATCAAAATATGCTATGCTATTCATATGACACGTTTTGTCTTGTTTTTTTTTTTTTTTTCCATTTTTTTTCCAGTGAGGTTTTGAAAACCTAATAACGGGAAAAAAAGTGACATGTCCTTTTCTTTGAGGTGGTTTCCTTGTGGAATCCATTTCAGGCTTGACACTAGCAGGTAAACAAAAAAATTATTGAAAGCATGCCATAGGTTAAAAAAACTCTCTAAAAACAAAAAAGCAGCATTTCCCAAAGTAGATTCTTCTTGGAAAAACTTGTCGGATTTTTCTGCCTGCAAAAATGTGCATGTGAACATATTTGTGCTCTTTTTTTTTTTTTTATTAGTTTTGTCAGATGATGATTTTATGGGGCTGAAAAACCCATTTTAAATGCTATATTAAGCTCTCTCAAATCCAAGTTGTACTCTCTTAGATTACATGCCTATGGACCAGAATGTTCAGGCAGACAATTACATCATTTCTTGTTCATGGCATATAAATTCATGCAGTTTTCATGAGGTATTTTTGCTGCACTTTTCTGGTCCATAGGATAGCATATTTAAAAGGACTCTGTCACCAGGTTTTTGGTGCATAATCTGAAAGGAGCATAATGTAGAGACAGATGCCCTGAATCTAACAATGCGTCACTTACTAGGCAGCTTGCTGTAGTTTTGATAAAATCACTGTTTTATCAGCAGAAGTTTACATTAGAGGACTAGTAAACCTGCTGCCATGTAGTCCTCCATATTCATGAGCTCTACATAATCCCACCGAAATACCTGTTTGGCAACTTTCTGCTGATGCACAGCGTACAGAGAAAGCTGCCAATCAGTGGTGTTGGTAGGGCTATACAGCATTCAGAGAACTGGGAGAGCTGCAGCAGATAAAGACTGATTTTATCAAAACTGTAGCGAGCAGCCCAGTGACACAGCACTGGAATCAAGGTCTCCATCAAGCTGCTTTCAGATTGGATAGCAAAAACCTGGTGGCAGATTCCCTTCAAGGTTATCTGTCACTTTGCTTTTCTCTTATTTTTGTACACAACATGGCTCAGTGGATTACAGATTATTAAATTTTTAATTTGCATTTTCCATGCAAACTGTGACATGTCTGATTTTAACCAGTTAAAGGGGTTGTTCAGTACTGAAGCATTTATGACCTATCGAGAGAATAGAATTAATGAGTTTTGGGGAGCCACGCGCAGCACCCCCACCGTTAAGCTGAAATCTGCTCCAGTAGCCGTTGATGCTTGGCAGCCCCATACATTGCTTATTAGCCACTGCTGAGTACTGCACTTCATCTCCCATTCACTTTAATGGATAGGTCATAAATATGAGATGTGTATGAGGGAATGGAAGATAGTGCAGTACTCTGCACTGGCCACTTAGCAATGTATGGGGCTCCTGAGTTCTGTTCCATACATCTTAGAGAGGACCTTCCACCAAAATTTTCAGGTTGAACTAGATACACGATGTAATAGTGGCTGCAGAGCGGAGTAAAACGTGTGTTTGTTTTTTAATTTCGCCTCTCCTAGTGGGTGTTAGATAGTTTTTCACTGGGGGCGTGTAGTTCTTCCCACTGTATGGCATTGCAGGCAGTGTCTTCACTGGACATGCTGTACCCATGAATTAAGAATTCTGAGAATGATTCATCAGTCCAGGTGGAGGGAAAAGGGGATCTCTCTGATAAGATGGATTACAAAGTTGCTTCCTTTCATGGTTACTATTGATTTATGAAATAAAAATGTAAACAACTGTTACACTTTGTAATTTGTTAATACAGATGCCAAGCAGTTATGTGCCTCTAGCTTGGTGACTAGGATGCCACATTGTCTCTCCGAATGATTCTTTTTAGCATTTATTTGTTTCCTATTGATAGGATTGATAGGTGTAGGTTGCTGGAGTTGGATGTATTGTTTTGAAAGCTATTCTGGTTGTCTTAAAAAGTAGTTGCAAATGATAAATCCTGCATATAATGTGATGAATCAATGGGCTATAACCTGCAGTGTAAATAAATGTTGGATAATCCCAATCATAACATCAGTCTATGCCCTCATATGTGCATTAACATTGTCTGTTCACAGCTATGCAGATGTGGGCAGGATACAGCGCAATACAGCCAAATTAATCAATATCGGACTAGTGCATAAGAAATAATGTGGGATAGTGCCTACCCTGTCGCATGTCTCATTTAACCATTGGCAGGCTTTACATTTTTATGTTTGTGTAGTTTCTGTGTTTATCAAAGTGGTGCACTGTGAGCAGTATATAGTATAAAGAAGCTTTTTGTCTCCTCTCCTGTGCAGGTTGTTTTACAGAATCCTCTTCAAGTATATTTACCTTTTGAAACCTTTTACAGAAAGAAGAAGCTGAAGCCAAAGCTCGTGAAGAAGCCGAAAAACAGAGACTGGAGAGAGAACAACACTTTCAGAGGGAAGAGCAAGAGCGTCTGGAGAGGAAGAAGGTACCAACCAAGAAAATATATAATATATATATTTCCGTTTTTCCTTTTTTTTTTTTTGCAAGACAAGTTGTACTTTTGAATGACACCATTCATTCTACCACACAGTGCACTGGAAAACAGGAAAAAAAATCTAAGTGTGTTGAAATTGCAAAAAAAGTGCAATTCCACAATTGTTTTTTGGGTTTTTATTTACCATGTTCACTATATGGTAAAACTGACCTGGCAGTATGATTTATATTCTGATGTTGATAATTCTTACTTTAATTTGCATTAAATTACAACGTTGCAGTACAGGGAGGGGAAAAGGGTTCTGTCTAGTATCCTTAGGCTATGTGCACAAGTTGAGTATTTGCAGCAGATTTTGCAGGAAAAGCACTGCATAAAACATGCACTTTTTTTACATGCATTTTTGATGCCTTTTTAACTTGCATTTTTATTCCATTCATTTGAACGGATAAAAAAACACTGCAAAAACACTGAAAGAGTTGACATGCTGCAGATTTGGAGAAACACTTTGGTAGTTCAAATCCACAAGGAAAAAATCACCAGCACATGCTTGTGATTTCAGAAATCACATTCACTCTGCTTTTCTTCAAATAGCAGATGTCTCTTGAGTTTTTTCCTTATAGATCTGCTGTGACCACACTTTTTATAAGATGAAACTAAAGGTTTCTTTATATGTGGATGTTAAGACAATCTGGGTGCCTTCTTCATTTGTATAATGAAGGTTTGTAAGGAAAAGGTAACGGGACTTTATAGTAGGCATCATCCCGACTAACTGTGTATAGGCAATAAACCCTTTGAACTGGCCATGAACTTTCATTGCATGTAGGATCATTAGAATAGCCAAAAATCAACCTTGGAGAGTTATGGTTTGGAAATGAGAGAGTATCTTTAGCTCCAAAGCCTGTTTTTTGGAAATGAATAGGATGGCTAGATGTACCTTCATATGTCCAAACTGAAAATCTGCCTTCTCAATAGTGAAGGGAATTAAACCCTTCATAACTGGGCACCTTTAGTTTTTGCACATTTGTTTTCTTCCTCCCACTGTTTCAAGAACCATAACTTTTTTTTTTTCTCTCGACATACCTGTATGAGGGCATGTTTTTTGTGGGACAAGTTGTAGTTTTGAGTGACGCTATTTATTTTACCATGCAAAGTACTGAAAAACAGGAAAATAAATCCCAAGTGGAATGAAATGGTGGAAAAAATATATAATTATGATAATTTTTTGGGGGGGGGGGGGTGGGCGTTGTTTTATTGTTTGCTGCACAGGAAAAAAATGACCTGGCACCGTGATTCTCCATGTCAGTACGATTACAGCAATACCAAACTGATGGGATTTTTTTCTCTTGTCAGTGGTTCAAAAAAAGTAGTTTGTATTGCCATTTTCTGAGACTCGTGTTTTTTTTTTATTTTGTTTTTTAGGGCTTTTTTAACTGATATTTTTATTGATACCTTCTTGAGGTACTGTACATATGATGTTTTGATCACTTTTTTGCATTTTGGGGGTAAGGTGTAGCAATTGAAAAAAATGGGAATGCTGGCATTTTTATTTTTTCAGCGTTTAAAGTACAGTTGACAAAAGGGGGTTAATATAAACTTTTGTTTTAAAATATTTAAATGAAAAAAATAGTGTTTTTTCATTCTTAGGCTGCTTGGGGACTGTGATCGTTGATTGTTTGTTCTATATGCTGTAGTACTGCAGCATTGCAATATGTAGGAATATCACTGATCTATAAGGCTGAGCCACAGGCTTGGCTTCATAGGAGCATCAAGGTGACCCCTGGCTGCCATGGCAAACCATTGTCTTTTTCCATGATCTTTTTGTGGTGGTGCCAATGAAAGATGTAAATGGCAACATACAATTGGGCAGAGATTGACAGCAGCATTTAGATGATTAAACAGCAGAGAGCAGCCAGGTATATAGTGAGGTAAGGTCCGGAGCCTGCTCCATACTCCCGCACCTGATAGGACGCACTGGTACATTCTATATGTCAAGAAAGGTGGAAATTATTCCTGATCATTGGGGGTCAGACCAGTTGGACCTCTATTGATCTCAAGATTGGACTCTGAGCCCTGTGTAGATGAAGCAGAAGTTAAGCATATTCACCACCAAGTTGTTCCCTGTCTGTGAATGTCGGAGATAGTGGTACATATTTCTTTAAGGGGCTATGAATAATTTGACAGTCATAGTACTTCTGCCTTTATCAACATAATATGCAGTCGCCAACCATTTATTGGCCCGATGGACAGTTGTGTGACTTATGCTCCGCTTATAACAGGAGTGCAAACCTGTGTTGAGTAGACGTAGATCAGTCCCTAGCTATTGCATGCACATCATTAGCTGAGGAAGTGTGTATGTGGCATCCGTGTAGGCTCCAGCTATGCGATTTCATATTTGAAAGGGATTTCTTGTACATGGAAGATAGACTAACCTTAAGCCAGGTAATGTGTACAGTGTGCACACATAGTAATCTGAAAAACACCTTGGTTTTTTATACATTACAGTGAAGTTTACTTAATCCATGTGGCTAGAATTGGAAACCATCTCAATATAGAAATACAATTCCTATGGTCAATAGAATGCTTATGAATGATGGTTGACAATGTTGCACATTATATCAGGTGAAAGAGAAACATTAGAAGCAAAATGTTAATGGAATATTTGAATGTGAATATTTAAAATGTCCTCTGCTGGCCATGCAAATTTGATAGCTACCTCAAATTATCACCAATAATTTCTCAGGGGTAATGTTGGATGTTTTGCTTTCTGTATGTCACATTATAAATATTCATTCTTGATCCTTACCTATTTCAGCGTCTTGAAGAAATAATGAAAAGGACACGGAAATCAGATGCTCAAGTAAGTACTTCCCATGTTTGGTATCTAACAAACTATTGGATTATGTATTGTTAGAGAAGTAAAATACACAAAATGCAACAGTTAAATTTTAAGGATTTTTTAATGTAAACTTGTGACTTCTTGCAGAAAAAGGATGATAAACAAGCAGTGAATGGGAAGGAAACCAAGCAAGAATCTACTCGCAGCAAAGGTAAGTCATTAAGAGCCTATTGAGGTGAACATATATTTTTCGTTATTTTATGACCAACAGTATCTAAAAGTTCTTCTTTGCAGATGAAGCAGAATCATCGGAAGTAATCTTGAAGATTGAACTTCCAGAGAAGAAAGTTGTAAGGATACAGGACAAAATGGCAGGAGCTGATTTGCCTCAGGGGTAAGTGCGAGAAGTGTTGGCCACCTGTTTATCTTCCATACTTCTGATTATGTATGATCTACACTGGCTGCATCAAACAGCTCATCAGGTGAAAAAAAAATCACATTTTAAATGGTATTGTGAATAAATATGAACATTCATTGAACGGATGTTCATTTCATGACTCCAGCTGATTGTTTGCTTCTGTTGAAATTTCCATCACCTTTGTTCTAATGTATGGACACCCTGATGGAGAATCTGTCAGTAGGACCAACCCTCCTAAGCAATCTACATTGCCATGCCGGACATAGAAAGCTGAATAACATGCCTTGATATCTGCAATATTTAAATGAGCTTTAAGATCTATGGGTCTGATACTGATTTCCCTTAAAATCTGCCTCCAGAGCTTATTTTAAATGAAAAGAGGTGTTACTATTTTGATATATAATGCCTGACAGTCTGATTTCCTGATCTACATGTCTCATATTGGTAATGCCCCCTTTGATTTAAAATAAGCTCTGGAGGCAGTTTCTTTGGAAGATCTATGTCCGGCCAATAGCTTTTAACAGTTGCGCATTTATCTGTAATTTAACATTTACAAAAACTTACCGAACCCTCTACACAGTGCTGCTGACTATTTTACAAATCTTATGCACATACATGTTATATCAAGCCACTTGATGTGATTGAAAAAAGTAAGCCAGTAAAATTGCCTGCTGCTTGGCTCTTAATAGTAAAAAACAGAGGTTGTGTTTGATAAGGAACTTCTGTTTCAGGAACATGGTCTTGCCATACACGTATCTCATGTAGGCAAGAAACCAATCCAAGTCAACAGCAACCAGTACCCTACCTTTTGGTGACCATTGATGTATATGTATATGCATGACCTTACCATGCAGGCTAATATTTTCAGTATTTTATTTAGGGTACCTGGACACATAGTGAATGGTGTACAACCTTCCAAACAGGAAAATGGATTCTCCTCTAAAGAATCATCCCCTGCATTTGAGGAGGTGATAACGTTGTCTGAAATTAGCAGTTCCAATGGAGATAAAGTTATTCCTCCTGCAGAGCCAATAATCGCCTTTGGAGGCAAAGATGCTTTCATAAAAAAGTCAACTGTCCAGCCACCTCAGATAACAGGTAAGGGGCTAGTATTTAGTGTTCTTGTGCAAGGCAGGATATACAACAGTCACATCTTACAGCTAAATATGAATGACAGTAATAACATGAATGTTAGTTTAGGAAAATAAACCTAATCCTTGTTCAAATCACTGCTGTCAATTCCTTTGTGTAAGATGTGCTCTAGTTTATTTATTTGTCCATTATTTGTGGCCTTTTAGCTGAAGCATAATTTGTATTTCTTTTCTTGAAGAAGAAATGTATACTCAACTATATTTTTTTTTCAAATAATATATAGTTACATGTACATTTTATGCACTGTGGAACGGCATGTTCTCTATACAGATGGCCCATAGAGACTTTTCTTTATCTGTTTTATAAACATATGCTTTACCCTGGCCAAACAACGTAGTGTGGAAAATCCTTACTTTGCACAACCAAGATTATCATTTCATGTCATATAATTTACATTAAAGATGACCTTGGATTCTATTCCTCATGTATTCAGAATTTTGGAGCATCTTTTCTCAAATCTTGGCATTGTGCTGCTCTTCTGTTATTCCTTTTAGAAAATTTATAAAGTGACAACTGGATGTTACCAGTTGGGGCCGTGTGTCTACACATTGTGAAGGCTTGCTCACAGTAGCATAGATTCCCTCATGCGAGAGAATTGGGCCAGTTATGCTAATGAAACTCTGCTCAAACTCTGAGTCTGATCTGGGTGTCCTCTTTACTGTGATCTGATTCTATCACATGAGAGAATCAGAGCTGAGGTGCGGAGAAGATGGAGAACTTAATTTCTCCATCTTCTCCACTGTCTGTGCCCGTACATTGGCCTGCACTGAGAGGACATCCAAGTGCACTCCGATGTTTTACTTACACCCATAGTCTTGAATGGGTGCACACGGGGCGATTTGCAGAGCCGCTCGCAGCATGCTGCAATTGTTCTCTCATGCCGAATCGGCATGAGATAAAATCACTGATTTGCACTGCCGCATAGAATAACATACTCATCTATTTTTATACGCTACTGTGCGCGAGCCCTGATATTGTCCAATCAGTGTAGACTGTATAGGAACACATCCCTTTGATGAGGGGGAATAGTAGCACCCAATTGTCAATTTATTCATAAATTAGGAAAAATCGAGGAATGCAGTTAACAAGAAAAGAAGCTCTAGGATTTGTATTTTATGAAGAATAAAGGCATTTACTCAATTAATACATTATACATGTCAGGAGAGGCAACAGGCCTTCTTTAAAATTTCCTTTGTTTAGAAAAATTGGGCCAGAGGGAAAAAATATAATGTAAAAAAAACCACCTGACCAGATAAACCCCCCTGCTGATCCAGCACCAGCTCTTCCTGCCAATTTGTTTTTTAAAGTGGTACAGCAATGAAACCCCCGACTATCCACAAGACCGATGAAGTCAGTCACTGGCCACAGCAAAGTAAACAGAATGGCAAGGAGCATCACACTGGTGGCACTGGAGCAGCTGGGGACTTTCCCACCATTGGCCAAATATTTCATGATCTTATAAAGCCCCTTTAATTTTCAATGTTTTTCTTCTTTTTCAGAAGTCCTGTAACAGTTTTCAACATTACGTCTGAGTTCCTGTTGGCTGAGAGGACCTTGGGAAACTAGCAGAAACTTTGGGACAAAAATCATTGTGTTTTTAGTCTTTCTGCGGTTTGCTTGAAAGCAAAATGGTTTCCACTGCTGATGGCTCTATGATCTGAACGAGCCGAAAGGAATATGTTAACTTCAATGATGATGGTTACAACTAGGAGACCAGTGCCACAATCTATCTACTTTTGACAAATACTGGACACTTAGTGTTATTACAATTTTTTGTGTTCTTTTTTTTTTCTTTTTAACATGCACCTTATATTAAAACAAGACTGACAAGGTTTAGCTCACAAGACGAGAAGAAACATAAAAAGAATAAAATGATTAAAGTGGAATATCCCGGCCATGATTGAAAATGTGGGAATGAGCTTGTTGGTGTTCCTAATTATTTAGCTATTTAATAAGAAGAGACTGCTGGGTACAATGATGTATGTGAATTCTGTAAATAAAACCTCACAGTGTTACATCCACAGTTGTGAATTATTGCTTGTCTCTTTGCATTACATTGAAACAACATATTTCAAGTTCATTTGTGCTAGCACTAAAGTGGTAAGTTGGGGTATTGTTTGTTTATATATTATTTATTATATGCTTGTCTCTGATTATGTATGTACCTCTGTTACCTCCCCATATTTTTGTAATGGAGTAGGGGAGTCAATGTATGGACGGAAAGTAATCTTTCACATGGATTGCACTCATGGAAAGAATCCTGCTACACTGTTAACCAGCTTTACATTGATCTCTGTGCTATTCACCCAGAAGAGCATTTATGAGGTCAGACACTGATGTTGGACGAGAAAATGTTGATCGCAAACTCTGTTTTAGTTTATCCCAAAGGTTTTTGATGAGGTTAAAGTGACTGACCGCACACAATGATTCTTCAAACCAAGTACAGGTGCTTGGTGCAACCTTGGCGTGGCCAAACATTTAAGTGCACCTTTCCACCTCTGTATTTTCCATCCTTCTATGGCTCTATAATGCCAGACCTGTCAATAAAAGAAGAGTGTGTGAAGATAGATGGAAAACAAGTAGGTGGGAAGGTGCACTTAAATGCTTGGCGACACAAAGTGTGCACTGAGTGCCTGTACTTGGTTTGAACAGTCATTTTGTGCTGACATATTTCCAGTAAGGTGAGGAGTTAGTCAAATTCTTAGACACCAAACTTATACAATCATGCCTTTATGGACCTTACTTTGTGCCCAGGTGAAAAGTACCTTCCCTAATCTGTTCCCCCAAAAGTTGGAAGCTTATGATTTTCCTAGGTCAAGTCTAAGCAAAGACCTGACCTATGCCAACAATAACAAAAAAAAGTTAAGCGGTGTATTTATTTAGTATAGACTGCATATATTTAGTTATATTACCCCTAAACTCTTATTTGAGAGGGCATCTACCAATAAAGAACATATTTTACTTTCACTGATTTTACGACTACAATAAAGTATACAAGAGGAATAAAACTATCTCTGGCCGTGACTTGTATTCTGCATTTTTCACCAGTTTTTCCCCTGGGGGCTCTATATGTAGTTTTTCAGTTGTCTCAGCAGCTAGTCTCCAAATACTGGTGCAATGTCTCCCATAAACAGTACCAAAAGATATGAGAAATACCTGCCATAACATCTCTTTCTAGCTCATTCAGATTCAGAAACAGCATGATGTACATAATATAGCAGTACTGAGCGGTGTAACTATGAATCCAGCATTTGGGTGATGCAAGCACTTATTATAAAGCATTACTACAATCTGTCTCTCCTCCTTCTTTCCCCATAGACTTCAATAGGTATCTGTAACCCGATCCATCAGTGAGCTTGTGTGGCGCCCCTGCGGGTCCAGTCGCCACAGAGGTACTGCATCTCTGTCAGGAGGGAGCACTACCCGGGACCCACACACCCACATCCAACACCACATCACTCCAGTAGGGAAGGGTGAGATTGCTCCTGAGGGAGAGCACAGTCCCTGTCCCTGTCTGGAGGAGGGAACTAGGTAGAGGAGGTGGGTGGAGGAAGTAGTTTAGGGAAGCACACAAGGAAGGACTGAAGGTAGAGGGAACCACGTAGAGTGACAGTTAGTGACGTGGGTCACATGACAGACAGTATAAAAAGACAGGTAGAAACATCTAGAAGCGCCCAGTGAGTGAGGACCATTGAGGAGTAGGGTCCAGTAGGAGAGAGAACGAGAGGAGCGAGGGAGACAGAGAAGGGATCCTAGGGGCACGGGAAGTGCAGAGTCCACCCGTGCCCGAGCTCACGCTGACCGTAGTCGGGAAAAGGGATCAGGTCGCAGTAGAGGACCGGCCCCAGACTAGTGGAGGACCGCAAGACTCAGCTAGCAAACCAGAGGCTGTGGTATCTCTAAGTACCGTAGCCAAAACCACACACATTTGCTGAAAAGGTGGCCATAAAGGACCAAGGGGACAGAGAGGCCGTCGCCTGACAAGGCTCGCGGCCACTGGCTCGGGACACTGTGAGGCGCAGGGCAGGAAGGTGAGAGCTAGCGCAGAGAGAGACGACCCAGGAAAGGTACACAAGAAGGGGGTCCCGATCAAGTGCACCCAAGTTATCTGAGAGTTGGCTGGATCACTTCCCCGGAGGACACAGGACTCGGTGGGCTGTTATAACCTGCTGGCAGTTGTAACCTGGAACATCACAAGAACTGTGAGTAAAAACTTGAAGACTACACCCTGCTGTGTCCTTGACTTAATTGCTGCGTCACCTGCCTTGCACTACACCAACAACAAAGCTACCTCTTTTATTGCCCTGGGGCCTAGCTCTACCCGTGGAGAGCTGAACTATCTCTGCTGCGTCACAAACGGCCCCAGTGGATCTGAACAGCAGCGGCCACCAATAGCCGCATACCACGGGTGGTGTCACGAAACTTTATCCCCAAAACTTTATCCCCCCCGTTATTGACCGCCCGGGGCCACGGACCGGGTCACGCCACCGTGACTATCCCAAAAGAACCGACCGGCCTGGTGCCGAGTACTCCACGGCCCCAGGGAGCGCGTCAAATGTGGCACCCCAGGAGTCTGGTTGCCATATTGGCATTGCCTCCCTCACGGGGTGATGCCATGCCTGGAAGCAAGGAGGAGTCCCTTTATCAGGTAACACCAGCATCCAACACTTTTCCTGGCTCCAGACCAGAAGGGGGAGCTCTAACCTGGTTTCAGGGGAGCTTCCCCTTTAAATTGGGGCCCAGAGGCGGGGGTTAGGGGAGTCAGTGGAAGACAAGGGAGAACCTGGGGAGGGGAGCTGTGACCAAGCTCGCCCAGAGAAAAACGCCAGAAACCGGACACTGGAGTCCGTGGTTAGTCGGGTACTGAAGTCCCGGCAGCTAAATCCAGAGGGCAGGAGACCGCAGGTCTCCTGGCCCCACCAAACACCCGGCGGCTCAGCAGCATACTTGAGCCCGGAGCCGCCACGAAGGAGCGACACCTGTAAAAGGCTCGAGCTGCCTGCCATACGGGCTAGGATTTAACGATCACTCAGGAAAGAGGACCGCAGCAGGGCCAAAGAGGACAGCTCAGAAGGAAGGCCTACAACCCCACCGGGCGAGGTGGATCCCATATTGCTTCTAGGCTGCCCGGATCTCTATTACCTTCTGTTACCAGTGCACCGGTCTGCACCATCAAACATCAGGTAAAGGTAGAGGAAACCACCATTCCTGTGGCGTCTGGTCATTATTTGCACCCTCAGTCCTGCACCCCAACATCCACAATCCCCTACATAAACCGTACCGGTAGCCCTGGGGTCCTGCTCTACCCGTGTGGAGCAAATCCATCCCGGCTGCGTCACCAACGGCCCCAGCGGTCTCTTTCAGCAGCGGCGGCGGCGGCCACCTATAGCCGCATACCACTGATGGCGTCACAAAACTTTTCCCCTAAATAAACTGTCCTTTTTATTGACCGCCCAGGGCCCTGGACTGGGTCACGCCCCCGTGACTATCCCAAGGAACCGACCAACCCGGTGGCGAGTACCCCACGGTCCTAGGGGGCGCGTCACTTGTTTTGGACAGGATCGATTTTAGCAGTTTTTCAGATAAACTGAAGAAAGAAGCATATATTTCTGCTTAACATGTTACAAACTTTATTTGCTTGTTCTATTGATTTATGCTCAGTTTATTAAAACAACCGTGACCATTTATATTTCATTCTGACCAGTTATTAGCCTTTTTGAACCCTTTGTAAACTCCACATATGTCACCTATTTTACCCTTTTCTGCACTGTTGTCTCATGTTGTGCATCAAGGTACAACAGGACAAGTCCAAGAAGAGAAATTGATGAGCGAGAGAAGAAGAGGCAGCTGCCTAGCTTTTACGCTATTCTCTTTCTGCAGTCCACCTAGAGCTGATGCATCCTCAATTTGAAAGCAGTGCAGAGTAGCAAGGCGTCACCTACAGGAGGAGAATCAGATGGCATGATCTTAGTGCAGACCGGGTCATGCTGCACGTGAACAAAGCACAGCCAGCACAATAAGCTGCATTACATCTTGCATCGACCCTACCTGCTGAGAAAGAAGCAGTCATCACTTGGTGACAAACAAGTTAGCCATGCAGAATAGAATAAGCGTAAAGGTTAAATGAGTGAGTAGAATGGTGCCATTGTTGGGTTTAAGACTGGACCCCATGTGTACTGCAGTGGTCTTAAACCTGTAGCTGTTAGGAAATCAAAATGCCATTCTATAGTACACGTTATTAATATGGTAAATGGAAAAGCCATAGGTAGAAGACTCCTGCCATACACTGCGTGGATGCTGAGTTTACATGTTAGAGACTCGTTAAAATGTAAGGTTACCTCTTTCACTTCCAGGCTTTTCTCAAAACTTTGCACCTCTGATAGCCAGGACAATTTTTGAACCTGGTATACTATCAAAATGCCACATAGCTTCTGGTACACTGTCAAAATGCCACGTAGCTATATATACATACAGTACAGACCAAAAGTTTGGACACACCTTCTCATTTAAAGATTTTTCTGTATTTTCATGACTATGAAAATTGTACATTCACACTGAAGGCATCAAAACTATGAATTAACACATGTGGAATTATATACTTAACAAAAAAGTGTGAAACAACTGAAAATATGTCTTATATTCTAGGTTCTTCAAAGTAGCCACCTTTTGCTTTCATGACTGCTTTGCACACTCTTAGCATTCTCTTGTTGAGCTTCAAGAGGTAGTCTCTAATCTGAGCTGCTGTTAACCTGCGATTTCTGAGGCTGGTGACTCGGATAAACTTATCCTCAGAAGCAGAGGTGACTCTTGGTCTTCCTTTCCTGGGGCGGTCCTCATGTGAGCCAGTTTCTTTGTAGCGCTTGATGGTTTTTGCAACTGCACTTGGGGACACTTTCAAAGTTTGCCCAATTTTTCGGACTGACTGACCTTCATTTCTTAAAGTAATGATGGCCACTCATTTTTCTTTACTTAGCTGCTTTTTTCTTGCCATAATACAAATTCTAACAGTCTATTCAGTAGGACTATCAGCTGTGTATCCACCTGACTTCTGCACAACACAACTGATGGTCCCAACCCCATTTATAAGGCAAGAAATCCCACTTATTAAACCTGACAGGTCACACCTGTGAAGTGAAAACCATTTCCGGTGACTACCTCTTGAAGCTCATCAAGAGAATGCCAATAGTGTGCAAAGTAGTCATCAAAGCAAAAGGTGGCTACTTTGAAGAACCTAGAATATAAGACATATTTTCAGTTGTTTTCACACTTTTTTGTTAAGTATATAATTCCACATGTGTTAATTCATAGTTTTGATGCCTTCAGTGTGAATGTACAATTTTCAAAGTCATGAAAATACAGAAAAATCTTCAAATGAGAAGGTGTGTCCAAACTTTTGGTCTGTACTGTATATATATATATATATATGTATGTATGTATATGTGTATGTATGTGTATGTATATATATATATATATATATATATTATTTCCTTAATAACATTGTGCATCAAAGTGAATAAAAAGAATTATAAAAATTGATATTAGTAGGGCTGAAAGTGTAACCCAAAGGGAGAATTGGATTCTTCACACCTTAAAATCCTTAAAATATAAGCTTAATATGGGCAGAGTCCAAGCAAACCACTTAAAGGGGTATTCCCATCTCCAAGTTCCTATCCCAATATGTAGTAGGTGTAATAATAATAATATTAGCAAATACCTCCAATTAGAAATGTAGTATAGTATTTTTGATTCGCTATGTCACTTACCTCATGTGCAGGCAATACAGGACCTTAGGTATCCATGGTTACGACCACTAGCAGCTAGCTAATAGTGTTGAGCCACTCCCGTAGTGTTCGAGTTCGGTTCGTCGAACACCCGTATGTTCGACGAACTGTTCGTCAAACACCTTCGAACACCGTTAAAACCAATGGCAGGCAAATAGAAACACATAGAAAACACATAGAAAACACATACAAAACACTTCAAAGGTGTCCAAAAGCTGACAAACTGCTCAGAAGACACAACTAACACATGGAAAAGTGACAAGTACATATAGTCATGCGAAAAGAAAAGAGATGGAGGGGGAGACATAGATATAGGCATGCCATGCCCTTCTAAAACCAAAAAAGTGCGAAGCCGACACGGCCAGTCCGTTCCTGCCCGTGCGACCTCCATGTCGCCGGGTTTGTGCCAGAGCTGCGGTGGACCCTGATGGCCAGCCCCCCTCTCCCAATACTGGTGCCTGTCCACTGGTGGGTCGAGCGAGCCCCCCTGCGGTGGAGGCAGCTCTAAGCTTTTAATTTAAATTGTCTCTCTAATTTGAATGAATACACTTTAAATCCATTTACAAGGATCTATTGGAGGGCAAGTCTCATGCCAGCAGCCGCGTAATTCCAGCTCCAGTAGCGTCCACTAAAGCTGCTGCAGTTAAAAAGCTTTTATAAGGATCGAGCTTGGCAGTCCACCGCAAGGCGTCCTACCGCCAGTCCCAGCCCCTGTGCCTTGGGGTGCCTCCCGATGCTCTTCACTGAGTATCCTGGGGGCCCGAAGCATTTCCTTTGAAAAAATTAAGTGTCCAAACTACAGGTGGTGTAGCTTGCTTAACAGCTGGGATAATCCGCTGACTAGCAGACACTGCTACTAGGCACAAAGTATTTCCTGGGCTAGATGCAGTTAAAAATTTGTAATTAGATACTCTCGTTGGATGCTGAGAAAGCATTCCATAGAGTCTCCTGGCACGCCATATATTATTCTCTTAAAAAGCTTGGGGTAGGAGTCTAGGGGACCCTTTTATAGCCAAAATCACGGCCCTGTATCGCAATACATCACCTAGGCTGAAGATAAATGAAACTGTAGCACCCCTAGGGCTCGGTTGCTACAGAGGTATTGCACCTCACCCAGAGGTGTGATATCTCACTCTCAGGTAAGGATGGAGTGTGGATCAGGACCCCGACACATGCATGCATTACACCACATTGCCGTGGGGCAGGGCGACCAATATGCCCCTGAGATGGGCACGACAGTCCCTGTCCCTGGCTGGAGTGGGGGGAGGGAACACCGAGGAAGGGGAACCCTGTAGTGAAGGAGCAGGGAGGAAGCAGTTCCTGGGTGCATTGAGAAGGGAGTATAAAAGGTGGGCACCATCTTAGTTCAGTGCAGAGAAGTCTGAGCAGAAGTGACAGGGAGCAGGGGCTCTGCATGAGCTCTGCTCCGGAGGCGGGCCTAGTAACAGAGGCCCAGGCCTGGAAGAGGGAGAAGGAAGGAAGAGGAGAGGAGAAGGCTCCAGGAACGAAGGGATCCCAGGGGTGCGGACGGGCGAGTCGCCACCGCACGCCCGAATCCACCTGCGTGGAGGGGTCAGGCCAAAGGGGGAGACCGGTCCCCGAAACTAGTGGAGGCGGGAAACGACCCTCAGCTAGAAACCGGAGGCTGTGACATTTTATGTGGCGCAGCCCCTCGCTACACCCGCTAGGAAGGCACCACAAAGGGTCAGGGAAACTGGCGCCAAGTTTACCAAGAGGAGGCCCGAGGCAGCCGGACAGAAGCGTGGTCACTGGTGGGGTAAGAAAGGCCAGAGAAAGGACACACAAAGGGGGTCCTGTGAAGCGCTCCAAAGTTATCTGGGAGTTGGCCGAGCCCCTCACCTGGTGAGCACAGTACGACGTGGGCAGCCGTTACCTGCAGAAGTGGTCTGGATAATAAGAACTGTGAGTAAAGGCCCTGCACTGCATCACTGACTCCGTGTCGTTACTGCTGCTGCCCTGCACCATCACCCCCATCCTCCGCATACACTGCCCTGAGGCTATACTCCTCCCGTGGGGAGTTATACTACGCACTGCTGCACCCACAACACCAGCCTCAGCGGTCTGCCCTGCAGCGGCGGTTCACTCTGACCGCAATCCACGGGTGGCGTAGTCGGACATTTAAACATCAAAACCACATAAATAGTTCCGCCACTGGTTTGACCGCCCCGAGCTACGGAACCGGGTCGCCGCAACGGAGACTACAACCCCCAGTATCCACCAAAAAGGGTCCGGCTCCCGGAGTCCCAAGGCCCAGGGGGCGCGTCAGAACATTTTCATCACCTTTCATAATCACCAATGGGACAAGGCAGGGATGTCCTCTGTCCCCTCTCTTATACATCCTAGTGACGGAGCACCTGCTTTCATCAATTCACCATAACCCCAATATTAGGTGGATTGAGGTGGGAGGCACCGAGTACAAGTGCTCTGCATTTGCTGATGATGTCCAAGTATATAGCACTCAATCACATATATCCATCCCTGCTGTTATGGCTGAAATAGATCACTTTGTTACATGGTCAAATTTTAAAATCAATGCAGCGAAGTCTGAGGCCCTCGATGTTTCCCTCCCCAAATCCATACAGGATTACATCCAGTCCAACTTTCCCTTTGCCTGGCCCTCACAGGGTATCAAATACTTAGGAATTTGTATTCATAGAGACCTCTCCCATCTATGTTATCTTAATTTTGGGCCCTTTATTGAACAACTCCATACAGACCACGGTTGGCAAGTTAGAACTGTAAGATTCACTACGTGAACCACAGGTGTTTTGTGGAAAAGCACATGTACACTGTGTTCCTAATTATTATGCAAAAAGTGTTTAGGAGTGATAAGGTAAGAATTTTTTTGTTTGTCAGTTAAACTCATTGATGGTGATGTGTGTCAGGGCTCTTTATATCACTGTAAGCAATTGCAGACTCCTGTGCTAATTAGTTTGGCAGGTGTGTACAATGAAAGGCAAGACTACTTAAGAAGGCTGTCCCACATTATTAAGCAGCCTACAAGAAGTATGTAGCTGATTCACAGTACACACGTGTGCGTGCTGATAAGGGAAAATTGAGGACTCTTTCCTACAGGCAATTACGTCAGGTTAAGAGAGCAGCGGCAAAAAAGTCTTGTCATAGCAGCAGACAAGTTTTTGAAGCTGCTGGTGCCTCCAACGTCCCCCGAACAACAAGATGCAGGGTCCTTCAGAGGTTTGCAGCTGTGTGTAAGCCATCCTGTCGACCTCCTCTATCCACTGTACACAAGCAGAAACGGCTCCAGTGGGCCAAACAATACATGAAGACTGACTTCAAAACTGTTTTGTTCACCGATGAGTGCCGTGCAACGCTCGATGGTCCAGATGGATGGAGTGGAGGATGGCTGGTTGATGGACACCCCATGCAAACACGGCTACGGCGCCAACAAGGAGGAGGTGGAGTAATGTTTTGGGCTGGAATCATGGGGAGAGAGATTGTCGGCCCCTTTAGGATCCCTGAAGGGGTAAAGATGAACTCCATAATGTATGTGGAGTTTCTCAAACAGCACTTCCTGCCATGGTTCAAGAAGAAGAACCGTGTATTCCGCAGCAAGATCATTTTCATGCATGATAATGCACCGTCTCATGCTGCACATAACACATCTGCATCTCTGGCTGCTATGGGCATAAAAGGGGACAAACTTATGGTGTGACCCCCATGCTCCCCTGACCTCAACCCCATTGAGAACCTCTGGAGCATCATCAAAAGGAGTGTCTATGATGGCGGGAGGCAGTTCACATCTAAGCAACAGCTCTGGGAGGGTATTCTGTCCTCATACAAAACAATTGAAGCAGAAACCATCCAAAACCTGACAAATTCAATGGACGAGAGAGTTCAGAAGCTCCTTTCGAACAATGGGTCCTATGTGCAAATGTAACATCACCTAGAATAAAGTTTTGAGTTGAAAACTGTTTGATTTCAGTTTCTAATAACCTGCTAATGCTTATAATTTCAAAAATGACCATTTTTTTGTTCTTAAAATGAAAAGGTTGATCGAAGAGTGTGGGGGATCTAAGAGTGTGGCAACCCAGTAGTCAGGATTATTTTGAATTCTGACAATCTGATGGTCATGTTGCAGGTAGTGCAGCAAGAAGGCACTCATATGTCTTGCGCATCTAGGAGCCCCAAAATTATTTTCCGGCCTAGATGCAGCTAAAAATTATTATTAATTTGAAAGCTAGTGGAGCTTAGTATAGATGGCCGAATAGAATCAGTACTGCAAACTGCTACAAGGCCCAAATTATTTTCCAGCCAAGATACAGATAAACATGATTAGTAATTTTAAATCTGGTGGAGTTTAGTATAGATGGCCTAATAGAATCAGTACTGCAAACTGCTACAAGGCCCAAATTATTTTCCAGCCAAGATACAGATAAACATGATTAGTAATTTTAAATCTGGTGGAGTTTAGTATAGATGGCCGAATAGAATCAGTACTGCAAACTGCTACAAGGCCCAAATTATTTTCCAGCCAAGATACAGATAAACATGATTAGTAATTTTAAATCTGGTGGAGTTTAGTATAGATGGCCTAATAGAATCAGTACTGCAAACTGCTACAAGGCCCAAATTATTTTCCAGCCAAGATACAGATAAACATGATTAGTAATTTGAAAGCTTAAAACGGTTGGTGAGGTGATTTTAACAAATCATCATGCTTTTACTCACCCCAGGATGACACAGGGGTAGAAAAGTCCTTTCGGATCCATGATTTGTTCATCTTTATGAACGTGAGTCTGTCTACATTATCAGTGGAGAGCCGCGTGCGCTTATCTGTCAGCACACCACCAGCAGCGCTGAACACACGTTCAGACAGAACGCTGGCTGCGGGGCATGACAAGATTTCCAAGGCGTAAGTGGCGAGCTCCGGCCATTTATCCAGATTGGAAGCCCAAAAAGAGCAAGGGTCCAGTGACACAGTCATGGCTTCAATGTTTACTTGGAGATACTCCTGTACCATCGTCTCTAGGCGTTGACTATGTGTCAGGCTTCTTGTCTCCTGTGGCCTTGCAAAGGTTGGGCTAAAAAAGTGGTGAAATGATTCCGCAAAATTGATGTTACCAGCAGATACTGTGTTTCTGTTACGTTTTGAGTGCTGAACACTCGACGGTCCCACAGTTGGCAAGTTTGAACTGTGAGATTCACTACGTGCACCACTAGTGTTTTGTGGAAAAGCACATGTAAGATTCTGCAACCGTCTTTGCTGATACTCCTGCATGCGTGCATCTCTTTCTACGGCAGGAATAATTTCTGCAAATTTACTTTTGTACCGGGGATCTAACAGTGTGGCAACCCAGTAGTCTAATTCTCACAATTCGAGGGTCATGTTGCAGGTAGTGCAGCAAGAAGGCACTCATGTGTCTTGCGCATCCAGGAGCACCAAGTCCCTGTTGTGTTGGTGGCGAGGTAACAATCATGCTTCCTTCCTCTGCCCTCTCCCCCCAACCTCGCACAACAGAAATGTGATCAAGGTCTCCCTCATCTGATGAGTCTTCCATCAGTTCGTCCTCCACTTCTTCCTGGGCTCCTGCACCTTCCTCACTAGTTTGGCTGCTACCATGCGCCCTGGTAAAACCATCTCCCCCACCCTCACATGCCTGCCGCCTTGGTGCTGCCGACCGTCTGGACCTTGCAGATGTTAGCCCTTCCGCATACAACTCCTCCTCCTCTACTTCCTCCACCTCCTCTTGTACCACCACCTGACTCCGAATTCTGTTTAACATGTGCTCCAGCATGTAAATCACCGGAATAGTCATGCTGATAATGGCATCGTCAGCACTAAACATCTTCGTCGCCATTTCAAAACTGTGCAGAAGGGTGCATAGGTCCCTGATCTGAGACCACTCCTCCAGCGTGATTTGCCTCACCTCTGGATCTCGTTGGCACAGGCTATACGTCAGAACGTATTGCACCAGGGCTTGTCGGTGCTTCCACAGTCGCTGCAGCATGTGCAGAGTTGAATTCCACCGGGTAGGCACATCGCATTTTAGCCGGTGAAGTGGCAGGCCCATCGACTTCTGTAGAGATGTAAGTCGCTGAGCTGCGGGATGCAAACGGCGGAAGTGAGCACACAGCGACCGTGCCCTCTGCAGAAGGCCATCTAGTCCGGGATAGTGGGCTAAAAATTGCTGGACAACCAGGTTCAACACGTGAGCCATACAAGGCACGTGTGTGACATTGCCCCGGCGAAGGGCCGCACCCAGGTTTGCAGCATTGTCGCACACGGCCTTCCCTGGTTTCAGGTCCAGTGGAGACAACCATTCATGATTCTGGTTCTCCAGAGCTGACCACAACTCCTCAGCTGTGTGACTCACATTTCCCAGACATTTCAAAGTAAAAACCGCCTGATGATGTTGAGCCCTGCTGCCAGCATAGTAAGGAGTTGTGCAGGATCCCTTCTGCACAGTTAGAAAGCTTGTGGCATGACCAGACAGGCTTTGGGTGCAGGTGGAGGACCGAGAGGAGGTTGTGGAGGCAGAAGCAGTGGAGGAACTTCGAGATAAAGAGGATTGACGCACAACTCGTGGGGACGGCAAGACTTGGACAGCAGCCCCTTGTCCTGCTGTCACCATAGTTACCCAGTGCCCAGTCAGCGACATGTAACGCCCCTGTCCATGCCTACTTGTCCAAGTGTCTGTGGTGAAATGCACCCTGTCACACACAGAGTTTCTCAAAGAAGCGGTGATGTTGTGTGCGACATGTTGGTGGAGAGCAGGCACACCTTTCTTTGAGAAGTAGTGCCGACTGGGCATCTGGTACTGGGGCACTGCGACGGACATAAGTTCTCGAAAATCCTCTGTGTCCACTAGGCGGAAAGGCAGCATTTCTGTAGCCAAGAGCTTGCAGATGGTGAAATTCAACCTCTTAGGTTTCTCATGGCTAGGAGGAAATGGTCTTTTACTTGTCCACATCTGAGGGACCGAGGGCTGGCTGTTGTGCTTAGATGGGGTTGAGAAGGGTGTCCCCGGCAAACTGCCGGTCTGTGAGGAAGATGCAGACGGACATGTTAGGTTGCCTTGATCCAAAGGTGGTGCTATCGATGTCGGACAGCGCTGAACACCAGCTGGTGTTTCCACCTCCAAAGAAAATGATGACCTGCCAATCACGCTGGCTGTTGCGGGTAAAGAGGTGGCAGGTCTGCGTCCCAAAACAGGTGTGACTGCTGTCCCCCCAGTCACAGAGGATGAAGAGGCCGCGGATGCCCAAGCTGTGGCAGATGGCGGTTGGCCCGGCCGGCTAGGCCGCATTGTAGCACAGTGAGCTTCCCACTGCAACTTATGCTTCATATCCATGTGCCGGTTCATGCATGAAGTACTCAAACTATGGATTTTTTGGCCTCTACTTAGCTTTTGCTGGCAAATGTTACAGATAACACGAGTTGGGTCATCTTTATCGATCTGACAAAATGCCCAGGCTATGCAAGGCTTAGCACCCATGTGACCTGAAGAGTCACCACGACTTGTGGTCAGAGGCAGAGTTGTGTTTGAGGATGCAGTTGTTGACGTGCTTCCAGTAATACGTCTCTGTCCAGGAAGGCGCAACCTGACCTCGTCGTCACTAGCATCCTCCTCCACCTCCTCTGCTGACCTCATCGACTGGCTGACTGTGGGTTGACAGTAAGTGGGATCTCCAACCTTGTCATCATCACCCTGTGTGTTATCACACCCGTCGTCCTCAGAGCCAACCTCTTCGTGCCCTGACAAAAAACTAAAGTTGTCGCTCCAATCAGGTATTTGAGTCTCATCATCGTCTTCCTCATTGTCTCCACCAACAGGAGTTACAGTTTGGGAACGAGGGTCTACATTATGGTCAGAACCTTCTGCGTCTGGTCCTGGATCCGACTCATAAAGATTCTGGGCATCAGTGCAGATCATTTCCTCGTCTGGATTAACAGAAGCTCTGGAGCCGACCTCTGATTCCCAGGCTATAGTATGAGTAAACAGCTCTGCAGACTCAACCATCTGTTCTACCCCATACTCAGACGGGCAGCTGGAGACTTGGGAGCTGTGAGGAAGCAAGTGCGATTGGGGTGACACCTCTGAGGACTGGAGTATGTGTGATGTTGAAGTTGAGGTGGAGGAGAGCCCACTTAAAGGAGCACTTGATATCCGTTGAAGCACCTGCTGTTTTTGTGCCTCATCTGGAATTTGTAGCGATTGGCGTGGCCGTAAGAAAGGGATCTTATCACATTGTCCACTAAAAGAAGTAGACATCTTAGTTTGGCTGGAAGATGGTCTTTCTTCTGCACATGTTACTGTTGCTTTAACACCTACCCCACGGACACAACCTTTTTTTCCCTTCCCAACATGCCTATTCCCCTTTCCACCAGCAGCAGGCCTTTTTCCACTCATTTTGGTGGGTAACTAATTCACAACTCTGGAGTTGTTTGCACAAAAAACAATGGATGGGAACCGAGCTGAGTGGCCAAACTGTGGTATTAGCCCAAAAGTATTGGCTGGGTTAGATGCAGATAAAAATTATTTTGAATTGGCAACCTGGTGGAGGTTAGTATAGATGGACTAATAGAACAAGTCCCACACACTGCTACAAGCCGAAATATTTTTTCAGAGCTAGATGCAGAAAAAAATTATATTGAATTTGCAACCTGGTGGAGGTTAGTATAGATGGACTAATAGAACAAGTCCCACACACTGCTACAAGCCGAAGCTGAAATATTTTTTCAGAGCTAGATGCAGATAAAAATTATATTGAATTTGCAACCTGGTGGAGGTTCGTATAGATGGACTAATAGAACAAGTCCCACACACTGCTACAAGCTGAAATATTTTTTCAGAGCTAGATGCAGAAAAAAATTATATTGAATTTGCAACCTGGTGGAGGTTAGTATAGATGGACTAATAGAACAAGTCCCACACACTGCTACAAGCCGAAATATTTTTTTAGAGCTAGATGCAGAAAAAAATTATATTGAATTTGCAACCTGGTGGAGGTTAGTATAGATGGACTAATAGAACAAGTCCCACACACTGCTACAAGCCGAAATATTTTTTCAGAGCTAGATGCAGTTTAAAATTATATTGAATTTGCAACCTGGTGGAGGTTAGTATAGATGGACTAATAGAACAAGTCCCACACACTGCTACAAGCCGAAGCTGAAATATTTTTTCAGAGCTAGATGCAGATAAAAATTATATTGAATTTGCAACCTGGTGGAGGTTAGTATAGATGGACTAATAGAACAAGTCCCACACACTGCTACAAGCTGAAATATTTTTTCAGAGCTAGATGCAGAAAAAAATTATATTGAATTTGCAACCTGGTGGAGGTTAGTATAGATGGACTAATAGAACAAGTCCCACACACTGCTACAAGCCGAAGCCCAAATATTTTTTCAGAGCTAGATGCAGATAAAAATTATATTGAATTTGCAACCTGGTGGAGGTTAGTATAGATGGACTAATAGAACAAGTCCCACACACTGCTACAAGCCAAAATATTTTTTCAGAGCTAGATGCAGAAAAAAATTATATTGAATTTGCAATCTGGTGGAGGTTAGTATAGATGGACTAATAGAACAAGTCCCACACACTGCTACAAGCTGAAATATTTTTTCAGAGCTAGATGCAGAAAAAAATTATATTGAATTTGCAACCTGGTGGAGGTTAGTATAGATGGACTAATAGAACAAGTCCCACACACTGCTACAAGCCGAAGCCCAAAATTTTTTCAGAGCTAGATGCAGATAAAAATTATATTGAATTTGCAACCTGGTGGAGGTTAGTATAGATGGACTAATAGAACAAGTCCCACACACTGCTACAAGCCGAAATATTTTTTCAGAGCTAAATGCAGAAAAAAATTATATTGAATTTGCAACCTGGTGGTGGTTAGTATAGATGGACTAATAGAACAAGTCCCACACACTGCTACAAGCCGAATCCCAAATATTTTTTCAGAGCTAGATGCAGAAAAAAATTATATTGAATTTGCAACCTGGTGGTAGTTAGTATAGATGGACCAATAGAACAAGTCCCACACACTGCTACAAGCCGAATCCCAAATATTTTTTCAGAGCTAGATGCAGAAAAAAATTATATTGAATTTGCAATCTGGTGGAGGTTAGTATAGATGGACTAATAGAACAAACCCCACACACTGCTACAAGCTGAAATATTTTTTCAGAGCTAGATGCAGAAAAAAATTATATTGAATTTGCAACCTGGTGTAGGTTAGTATAGATGGACTAATAGAACAAGTCCCACACACTGCTACAAGCCGAAGCCCAAAATTTTTTCAGAGCTAGATGCAGATAAAAATTATATTGAATTTGCAACCTGGTGGAGGTTAGTATAGATGGACTAATAGAACAAGTCCCACACACTGCTACAAGCCGAAATATTTTTTCAGAGCTAGATGCAGAAAAAAATTATATTGAATTTGCAACCTGGTGGTGGTTAGTATAGATGGACTAATAGAACAAGTCCCACACACTGCTACAAGCCGAAGCCCAAATATTTTTTCAGAGCTAGATGCAGATAAAAATTATATTGAATTTGCAACCTGGTGGAGGTTAGTATAGATGGACTAATAGAACAAGTCCCACACACTGCTACAAGCCGAAGCCCAAAATTTTTTCAGAGCTAGATGCAGATAAAAATTATATTGAATTTGCAACCTGGTGGAGGTTAGTATAGATGGACTAATAGAACAAGTCCCACACACTGCTACAAGCCGAATCCCAAATATTTTTTCAGAGCTAGATGCAGAAAAAAATTATATTGAATTTGCAACCTGGTGGAGGTTAGTATAGATGGACTAATAGAATGATGCTACGCCCAAAAGGTTTTACTTCACTAGGTGCAGTAAAAAAATTGGTATTCTATACACAGGTGGTGTAGCTTGCAACACAGATAGGCTACTCCACTGACTAACATACACTGCAAGAGGCCAAAAAGGATTTGCTTTGCTAGATTTAGCCAAATGCTGTGAAAAAAACTTGCACAGCACTAAAACAGACCTGCCTGGCAAAAAGTGATAGGAACTGATGTAACCTAGCCCTCAAAAGGACTGCAATTACAGTTAGCCTTTACTCCCAACCTATCTATTTAAGAGCACAGACCTGCCTGATAAAAGTGATAGGAACTGATGTAACCTAGCCCTGAAAAGGACTGCAATTACAATTAGTCTTTACTCCCAACCTATCTATTTAAGAGCACAGACCTGCCTGATAAAAGTCGTAGGAAATGATGTAACCTAGTCCTTAAAAGGACTGCAATCACAACTATTCCCTACTCCCAAGCTATCTGTAGATTTGTGCGAAAATTGGCTTGAAATTAACAAAGTATAGCGCACACAGCAACAGCGGTGCCGTCTAACACGCAGCTGCAGCAGTGAGAAAATGGTGGCGACGGGGAAAATGGCTGGGTCTTATAGGGCAAGGACATGTGACATACACTGCCAATGACACATGCCCTTGCTTGTGTGAAAAAAAGCAGTTCGCTCCGTATGTGCGCTGCTGATAGGCTGACAGATTTCACCTCCCCACTGTAAATGCGGGAAAGAGAAAAAAAAATGGAGATCTTCATTATTTCTGCAGAGATCCATCCCCTGCCCCTCCCCCCGCCCCGCTGTACACTCAAACTGTGTATTAACATTAATTTTCAGCATTACTGAGAAAAAATCCAGTTATGATTTTGGTGCACGAACAGTTATCGAACATAACCTCGAACAGCCGAATTTTTTTCAAATTGTTCGTGTTCGCCGAACGGCTCGAACACCGCCCAAAACAGCTCGAATTTGAGATTGGCGAACAGTTCGAGTCGAACACCGCTCATCTCTACTAGCTAACTAACTGTCACTTTATCAGTGGATGTAACCATGGATACCTAAGGTCCTGCAATGAATCAAAAATACTATACTACATTTGTAACTGGAGGTATTTGCTAATATTATTATTATTACACCTACTACATATTGGGATAGGATCTTGGAGATGGGAATACCCCTTTAAGCCTAACTTTACATCTTGTATATATTTACAAAATCGTAATAACTGGAGAGATTACATTTTCAGAAACTTATTTTTTAGGAGTCAATTAATTTCTGAAATGCCGTATGAGGGTACAATCTGTTAGATGCTCCCCACAAATCACACCATTTTAAAACTTCCACCCCTTGTACTAATCACAATAATCTAGTAGATTAGTTAATCCTTAGAGGTTGTCCACTACTCGGACAACGCCTTCTCAATCCCTATGTTTTCCCCCAGTAAAATAATAACACCTAGGCGTACTAATCTGTGCCTTATGGGCCAGATACGTATTAGTACGCCCTGGAAATTTCGCCTGCACAGCCTCTGTGAGGGCGCGATCGCCGATGGGTGTCAGCTGATAGTACCGAGTGTCAGCTGTGACAATGTGCAAAGAGCGGTTCTGCACCACTCCCAGCACATTAAACCCCAAAATGCTGCGATCGAAGTCGATCGCAGCATTCTGGGAGCAAGGGGAGGTAAGCGCTGCTTACTTACCTCCTCTCCAGTGTCCCGCGCTGTCTCTGCCTGGTTCCAGTAGTTGTCATGGTGACCCGATGTCAACATGACGACATCCGGGTCACCAGGAGGCAGGAAGTTACTTTGGTCATGCGCGGTGCGCGACCAAAGTAACTTCTGCATGCAGCTCTGACAGCCAGTATATAGCATAGAGATGCTGCTGTATCTCTATGCTATATAAGCGATCAGTCTGCAAAAAGTGAAAGTGCCATAGTGGGACATAGTGTACAAATAAAAAAAAGTGCCAGAAAGTGAAAAAAAAAAAAAAAAAAAAATAGTAAAAATATAAAAAAATAATCCCCCCAAAAATAAAAATATACTGTATCCATAAATACATTATGAAAAAAAGAAAAGTACACACATTTGGGATTGTCACGTCCGAAACGACCTGACCTATAAAAATGTCCCACTAGTTAACACGGTAAAAAATAAAAAACACCCGCCAAACAAAAAATGTAATAAAACGCAATCAAAAAGACGAATGTAAATAAAAATGGTACGGCTGAAAACTTCATCTTGTCTCGCAAAAAACAAGCCGCCATACAGCTCCATCAGCCGAAAAATAAAAAAAAGTTATAGCTCTCAGAATAAAGCGATACAAAAAAAAAATATTTTTTCTATAAAATAGTTTTTATTGTGTAAAAAACAATATAAATGTGGTATCGCTGTAAACGTACTGACCCAAAGAATAAAGCTGCCTTATCAATTTTACCACATGCGGAATGGCATAACAAAAACAAAAACAATTCCTGATTTGTTGGTTTTTGTTTATTCTGCCTCCCAAAAATCGGAATAGAAAGTGATCAAAAAATGTTACGTGCCCGAAAATGGTACTAATAAAAACATCAACTTGACCCGCAAAAAACAAGCAGTCACATACATGACTCTGTCGGCTGAAATATGGAAAAATTATAGCTCTTAAAATATGGCTATGCAAAAACTAGTCTTTGCAAAAAAAGTTTTTTTTAGTGTGTGACAGCTGTCAATCATAAAAACCCATTATGAATCTGGCATTGCTGTAATCGCACTGACCCGAAAGATGTGAAAAAATAAACTCTAGGGTTAGGATTGTGCTAGGGTTAGGTTTGGGCTAGGATTGGGATTTTTTCAAAAGTAAAGAAAAAAATTACAATATGATGACTAGTGTTGAGCGCAAGTGCTCGCTACTTGAGTTTGCATCGGGTGCTTGGGTATGCACAGAGTATCGCGGGTGCTCGAGTGACATGCTCGAGTCTCCACCCCATGTGTTTTGCAGCTGTTATACAGCCAAAAAAAACTCGCATGGATTGCCTGCCATGTACGAGCGATCCCAGCATGTTTTTTTTTTGGGTGTCTAATCCGCGATACATGGTGCATAACAGAGTACCCGATACAAACTCAAGTAGCAAGCACTTGTGCTCAAGACTAATGACAACTTATTCAATATGATGACCTAATGTTATCAAATTCTGTGTCGTACCTCTCGATTCAAAATGTTCACTATACCCCTTGATAAAATCCTTGAGGGGTGTAGTTTCCAAAATGGGGTCACTTGTGGGGGGTTTCCACTGTTTAGGCATATCAGGGTCTCTCCAAATGCGACATGGCGTCCACTCTCGATTCCAGCCAATTTTGCGTTCAAAAAGTCAAACAGTGCTCCTTCCCTTCTGAACCCTGCCGAGTGCCCAAACAGTGTATTTTCCCCACATATGGGGTATCGGCGTACTCAGGAGAAATTGCACAACAGTTTTTGGGATCCATGTTCTCCTCTTACCCTTGTGAAAATAAAAAATGGGGCTAAAAGATATTTTTTGTGGAAAAAGTTTGATTTTGTTTTTATTTTCACGGCTCAACCTTATAAAACTTCTGTGAAGCATCTGGGGGTTCAGGGTGCTCACCACACACACCTAGATAAGTTTCCTGAAGGGTTTAGTTTAAAAAATGGTGTCACTTGTGAGGGGTTTCCACTGTTTAGGCACATCAGGGGCTCCCCAAACGCGACGTGGCATCCGCTAATTATTCAAACAAATTTTACATTCAAAAAGTCAAATGGCGCTCCTTCCCTTCCGAGCCCTGCGATGTGCCCAAACAGTGTTTTTTTCCCACATATGGGGTAACGGAGTGCTCAGGAGAAATTGCACAACAAATTATGGGATCCATTTTTTCCTGTTACCATTGCGAAAATAAAACAATTTGGGTCTAAAGTAATATTTTTGTGAAAAAAAATAAATGTTAATTTTTTCCTTCTACATTCCAAAAATTCCTGTGAATCACCTGAAAGATTAATAAATTTCTTGAATGTGGTTTTGAGCACCTTGAAGCTAAGTGCCCACGATGCAGAAATGCTCTGGATTTTTCCTGAACGTTTCAGCATCTCCCTGGCAGAAAAAAACGCATGCGGATTGTACATGCGTTTTTCCTGCCAGGGACCAGCGTAAGTGAAGCGTTTTTCACTTGCATTTCCGCATGCGGGTTGTCAAGCGCTTTCCAAGCGATTTAAGCATCACTTGGAAAGTGCTTGATAACTTGGTCACACTATATATATCCATGCAACCGGCATGGATTTATATAGTGTGACCGTAAAAGAATGGTAAAAAATAAAAAATAAATATTATGCTTACCTTCTGATGGCCCCGGTGTCCTTATCCGATGCGTCCGGTCTCCCCGGTGTCTCGCGGTTGTGTAAAAGAACCTGCCATAATGTCATTTAGTCATGTGACGGATCACGCGACCGCCGACGTCAGCGGTCGCGTGACCCATCACATGACTAAATGACATCATGGCAGGTCCTTTTAGACCATCACAAGCTGCCGGGGAGACCGGACGCATCGGATAAGGAGACCGGGGGCCATCAGAAGGTAAGTATAATATTTATTTTTTATTTTAAATTCTTTTTTTTTACAGGTACTATGGTACCCGGGTCTGGAGGAGAGTCTCCTCTTCTCCAAACCCGGGTACCTTCCGCACATTGAACCGCATAATATCCGCATGTGCACATGTAGTCATGCGGATATTATGCGATTCAATGCAAGTTAATGGCGGCGAAAATGCCGCGATTACGCAGAATAACTGGTAGTGCTGCGGATTTTTCCGCAATGATAATCCGCAGCGGAAATTTCCGCAGCATGTGCACAGCACATGTGGATTATCATTGGGGAACATGGCAGACCTTCTACCAAGTGTTTTTTAAGCGTTTCTGCAGCGGAATTGTCGCTGCGGAAACGCTTAAAAAACGCATAGTGGGCACACAGCCTGAGGGGTGCAGTTTTTAGAATGGTGTCACTTTTGGGTATTTTCTGTCATAAAGACCCCTCAAAGTCACTTCAAATATGATGTGGTCCCTAAAAAAATGGTTTTGTAAATTTTGTTGGAAAAATGAGAAATCGTTGGTCAACTTTTTACTCTTATAACTTCCTAACAGAAAAAAAATGTTGGTTCCAAAATTGTGCTGATGTAAAGTAGTCATGGGGGAAATGTTATTTATTAACTATTTTGTGTTTCATATATCTCTGATTTAAGGAAATGAAAATTCAAATGTTGAAAATTGCAAAATGTTCAAAATGTTTGCCAAATTTCCGTTTGTTTTATTTCCACAAATAAACGCAAGTGATATCGAAGAAATTTTACCACTATCGTGAAGTACAATATGTCACGAAAAAACAATCTCAGAATCAGTGGGGTCCGTTGAAGCGTTCCAGAGTAATTACCTCATAAATTCACAGTGGTCAGAATTGTAAAAATTTGCCTGCTCATCAACGTGCAAACTACCTTGGGGGGGGGGAGGGTAAAGGGGTTAATTGAGGGGCAGTGGGTTATGGATTTATTTATTCAATAGCCTGCACACAATGGGTAATGAATTTATATTTTAAATTGGCTGATTTGTATCTAATGGGGCAGCATATAGCTGGCTAATTTGCTTTTTCAATGGCTGGGTGCACAGTGGCATATTATGTATCAATGGTGTGGTGCAGATTTGTGTTCAGGGGTGTAGCATAATTTTTGATCACAGCACATACATATATGTGACCTTGTTTTGTCGGGGGGCCTTGGTGATTGTGGCGCCCCTGAGGGTTCAGTCGCCACAGGGGTACTGCACCTCTGCTAGAGGTGTGGTATCTCCTCTTCCAGGTAAGGATGGAGCATCTCTCAGGACCCTACTTCACACTCAACACTACACCACTCCTGTCCTGTAGGGGGCCTAGATGCACCAGGGTGCTGCCCCAGCCCGGGATAGAGGAGATGGGGGGAACCAAAGATAGGGGGGAACCATGTAGTGGGTGAGGGTGGAGGACACACTTTTAGGATGCACTAATAGCACCATATTTAACCAACGGCCATCTTTAGTTCAAGATTGTGATCTTCATCAGTGATAGTGGTCTCTGTCTCTGATTGTGGTCACCCACCAGAGTTCATCTACAGGCCTCATCCGACTGAAGATACGCGCTCCTTGTTCTCTGGCCTTGAGACGAGGAGCAGGTCTGAGTTAACCACTGCCTCTACCCGGTCAAGGTCCTGACCTAAGAAGGCCTGGAGGGGAGCAAAGGAGACAAGCTCCACCGGCAAAAGGATCCCAGGGGGATACGGACGGAGCGGCATACGCCACCTGTATTTCTTACTCTGGCCTAGTCAGAGGGACTCCTGCTGCAAGAGGGGTGACCGGCCCCCGATATCTGACTTTATTACTTTAAGTCTCTGTCAGAAAAGCCCGGAGGCTTAGTGGATCCCAGGAGGGATACGGAAGGAGCGGCATACGCCACCTGTGTCTCTCTACCTGCGTTTATCCAGTGGGACCCAGCCTTACACCTAGTTCTAACCACACAAACAGTCGAGTGAAGACTCAGTGGGAGAACATACCTAGGAGAGAAACACACACCAGAGGGGTCTCGACAGGTGCTCCTGATCTATCTGGAAAGTGCTGAACCCCCTTCCTGGTGGCCACAGCACGCTGCGAGGAGCAGAGGGAAGCTTTGCGGCTAAAGTTCATCTAACGTGAGTAAAGAACTGGATGACTTCACGCACCGCCTCAGCTTGTTATTTCCCGCTCGGCACTGCACCCACCATTCCATTCCTTCTCACACTGCCCTGAGGCCTGCTCCGCCTGTGGGGAGCCATCCCATCCTAGCTGCCCATATCACCAGCCTCAGTGGACTGTAGCAGCGCTGGTGGCCCTCACCAGACACCACAGGTGACGTAGTCGAGCAAACCACTCATCCTAAAAGAAGCCCATTATTTTTATGTGACAGCCCTGGGCACGGAACGGGTCTAGGCCACGACTGCATCCCCCCTCAACATCAGCAAGAGGCCCGGCTCCGAGTAACCCCATTTCCCAGGGAGGGCGTCGCATGATCTTGAAAAAGTTAGGAGGAAAGACTATTCATGGCTGACATGGGTCAACATTAAAATAGCACTCCTATCAAAGTTTTTATCCTCTTAATATATTGCAATCATCATATTATATAGCACTGTGTACGTACAATTGCTCATTTTGCTCTTCTACCCAGATAGTTCTTCTGTTTTCCATTATATCTATGACATCACGTGATTAAAACCTGACTAGCTGAATCCATCTTAGCTCTATGTAGAAACAGGAGGCCTTTTCCCTGCATGTGGGAGGAAGTTTATTATTTTAAACCAGTGCTGGCCATTACAAATGACACAGGAATCGTGGCAGTGCTCACTTTTTCTTCGACGGACAATCATTTATCCAGATGTCCCATGTAATGACCGGAGGTCCGAGAGAGATCCAGTGAGTCACAAATTGAGACAGAGACAGAAATAAACAACACTTTCTTTACTAAAACAGGGATTAGACTAAAATTCAGTATTGAATGAATCAGTCTCAGGTTCTGCCTGGGACACTGTCTCTACTAAATACACACAATCAGCAAAAGCTGAAATCAATGTGCCAATCTCAAGGTTTCCAGCTTGTGTGAATTATTCTAGAGATCTGGAACAATTTTACCTAAACACTGTGTCAGTCTAGTGAGGGCGGTCTATGGGGACCCCCTGAGATGGCACACTGCATACAATCCTACCACTATGAACAATAATAATGCATGAAATTATATCAATTGCTCTTATACCCTTATTATCAGGATATCCGGATATCTTAAAGTTATGGTACCGTTAACCTCAGATGCAGTCTATCACAGGCCTGTGAATCACGGTGGCTGCAGCTAGTCCCGGAAAACTTTGGCGCCAAAACAAAAACAAAGTTCACAAAACAGCAAAAATTCCTTGTCTTGTCGGCCGATGCCAAGCCCACACGCCGGGGACTTTAGTCCTGTAGCCTCAGATTAAGGTCTGGGAAGATCTCTTCACAAAGTCTTGTCAATATCCTCTCAGTGGAAATGGTACCAGAAACCTTCTTTCCTCCCGAAGTCTCTCACTGTTATCCAGTACACCAACCGCATGCTCAGTCACAGAAATGGATTCCTCAGTCCCTTCATCACTCGACACGTGACTCCTCCTGCACAAAGTCTATAATCCACTCAGCATGGACTTCCACAAAACTCCACAGAGCCACACAGCTTCCCCAGCTCAGCACTTGTCCTTAAACAGAGATAGGGGTAAACAAACTCCACACAGAAGAGTGTAAAGACAGCGTCTTATTGCAGCTCCTTTTCACAGACTTCCTGTCTAGACTTACACATCAGATGCTCTTAGAATACACACAGTTTCTAGCACTGCCCCTCCTCTGAGCCCAGCCAGGCAAAAGTCACAGGATCCTAGTGCTCTCCTGCTGTTATCACATTTCACACTCTCACATGCCACCCCACTAGAGGTTGGCATCCTCGACACACCTCCCCACTCAAAGTCGTCTTGTGCATAGCGTTGTGGAGGTATACCCGCCGTAGCTCGAGTAGTTCTCCTGAGACCCACCCCAACAGGCTCGGCTCCCGAGGGAGCAGAAGTCTCTTCAACGGGAGCCAATGAGGCTGCTCCCTCCTGAGGTGTGGCGCCCGGTGCCACATCATACGGATCAGGTAACTGACCTGATTCCCCGTTCTCCGAAGAACATACCACATTCTCAATACTCTCTCCACACGGGGACAGATCGGTCGCAGGGGGCAAGTAAGCAGGGGCGGAGACAGACCCACCATCAAATTCGAGAGTATTAGGGATGCCCACCCCTCGGGACACGGCCTGTGGTTTCGGGGAAACGGGGACGGCATCTTTAAACCAGCACCGTTGTAGCATGTTACGATGAAGATTACGGGATGGTCCCCCTGTCCCCACCGGTTCAACCTCGTAGACTGGAATCTCAGGGCTCAGTCGTTTTTTTACCAGGTACGGAGTCGCCTCCCACCGTTCACTCAGCTTTCCGAACCGTCGTTTGATTCTCACCAACACTCTATCCCCCGGGGAGAATGGCTCGGTTTGCACTGGGCGCGTGTCCCTATGGGTCACCTGACTGAGTCGATCACCCACCACCTGACACACCACCCTCAATCGCCGCCAGTGTTCCCGAACCCATTCTGATGCGGTCCGAGGGGGATTGGAGGAGGGATCTGGCATGCTCAAATCCTCAATGTCCTGCCCTGGCCTCCCGAACATCAACATGTGTGGTGAGTAGCCAGTAGTGCTGTGCACTCTATTATTGTAGGCCCACATCAATTCAGGAAGATACTCAGGCCAGCGTACCTGTTGTTTACCCTCCAACGTCCTCAACATCTGCAACAGAGTCCGATTAAAGCGCTCACAAGCTCCATTACCTTGGGGATGGTAAGGTGTCATTCTCGACTGTGCGACACCATACAGCTGGTACAGCTCCTTCATCAATGCCCCCTGAAAACATGCCCCTTGATCCGAGTGTATTCTTTGCGGACACCTAAACACCTGAATGAAATATCGACACACGGCTTCAGCCGCCGACTCCACCGTCTGATCTCTTGTCGGCACTGCTACAGCATACTTGGTGAAGTGGTCTGTCATTACCAAGCAATAGGAATACCCAGACGTTGAGTATCCTATCAGGACATAGTCAATCATGAGCAGCTCTAAAGGAGCGGAAGTCTTAATAGATTGCTTGGGCGCCGGCTGCTCAGGGCTCTTACTGAGACCACAGACCCGACACTGCCGACACGCCTCTGTCACCATCTCCCTCAATTCAGGACAATAGAGGACTCGCTGTAGCCACTGGAGTGTCTTTTCACTCCCAAAGTGGGCCCCTTTCTCATGCGCCTCACGAGCGACTACCGGACCCACCCCCATAGGAATTACTAGCTGGTACCGGTGCAGCAGCTCAGATGGCAGGTACACCTTACGGTACAAGAGGCCCTGTTCCACGCACAAGTTATCCCACTGTCGCAGTAGTTTCACTCCTTCCACGGACAGCTGGGCCTTTTCCTCTGCACGCGGCCAGACCCCTTTTGGTACCCAACTGCGCACTAGTGCAATGTCAGAGCAATCGTTCTGGTCCTTCGCCCAATCCGAGGGTGTTTTCCCCAGAACACACGGCATCCCTGACGCCACCCCACGTGAATGTACCACACTTCGGAAGATAGGTACCTGCCCCAAGTCAGGGGTTTCAGTGTCCTCCAGCTGGTCATCAACATTTTCCCCCGAGGACCCAAGGGGCACCCTCGAGAGTGCATCCGCATTTCCTTTTTCCCGCCCAGATCGAAACTTAATTCGATAGTTAAACTTAGCAAGGCGAGTGACCCACCGCTGCTGCAATGCTCCCAGCTTTGCGTTTTCTAGATGAGCCAGAGGGTTATTATCAGTCATGACCAGCACCTCAGCTCCCGTTAAATACTCGGCAAAGCGTTCCGTCATCGCCCACACCAGGGCCAGTAGCTCTAGGCGAAATGAACTGTAGTTAGCTGGGTTGCGTTCAGTGTCTCTCAAAGACCTGCTGCCATAGGCGATTACTCGCTCCTGACCATCCTGCACTTGTGCTAGTACCGCCCCCAGCCCATGCAGACTGCCATCGGTATATAACAGGAAAGGGGAATCGAACCGGGCATATGCTAACAACGGAGCACTCGTTAGGGCGGCCTTCACCTCCTCAAATGCCTTTCGTTGCTGGGGTCCCCATGGGATGGGGCGATTTTTGGGGCCTTGTGCCGTCCCTCTTAAGAGCTCATTCAGGGGACTCACTACTTGTGAAAACTTAGGTACAAATCGCCGATAGTACCCCGCTAAACCTAAGAAGGCCCGAACCTCTCGCAGGGTACGGGGGGGTGGCCACTCCTGCACAACCATGACCTTACTGGTCACAGGCAGAACCCCGTCCGGAGTCACCACGTGACCTAGATACTCAATCTGACTCTGTAACAGTTGGCACTTCTTTGGTTTTATTTTTAGGCCATAACAACTGAGCCGCCGGAGAACTTGACGTAACTTCTCAAGATGGTCTTCAAATGAGGCCCCGAACACCACAATGTCATCTAGGTATATCAGGACTGATTCAAAATTCAGATCACCTAAGCAATGTTCCATCAGGTGCTGAAAAGTTCCCGGGGCGTTAGTGAGCCCGAAGGGCATCCGGTTGAATTCAAAGAGCCCCATTGGTAGGACAAACGCCGTCTTGGCTCGATCTTTTTCGGCCATTGGTACCTGCCAATAGCCACTTGCTAAATCCAACGTCGAGAAATATTTGGCCCGACCCAATGCCGACAGAGACTCTTCTATGCGAGGTACTGGATATACGTCCCTCACCGTGTGAGCATTCAATTTGCGATAGTCCACACAAAACCGAAGGGTCCCATCTTTCTTCCGCACCAAGACCACAGGGGCCCCCCAGGGGCTCTGGCTTTCTCGGATCACTTGGTTGTCAAGCATACTGGCCACCATGCGCCTCACCTCTTGATAGAGTGTTGGGGGGATTTGACGATAACGTTCCCTAATAGGAGGAATATCCCCTGTGGGAATCTCATGCTCAATCGTCCGGGAACAACCGAAATCCTCTGCATGTCGCGAAAAGGTCTCTTGATGTTCCCACAAGACCTTCTCCAGCTTCTCCAATTGCACAGGGGTCAGTTTCTCCCGATCCACTCCCATCTGGTCCATGATCACACGACCATTCCATTCTTCGGTAGGAGATTTGGTCTGGCCTACTTCAACCGCGAATGTCCAGGAAGACTGTTCATCTGAACGAAGCTCAAACACTGTCTTATCAGGCACCTTCCCTGCTGGCACGAACAGTTCAGCCAGAATAGTCCCAGCTGGAATTGTAACAGCCTCATCTAAAACGTTGATACATCTGACTGGCACCCGTCCATTCTTCACAATCGCCAGAGACCGGGCCACATGCGCCTTGGCGAACGAGGACTTCTCTGGGGCTGGCTCGATGAGTACTTCAAGCTCATTTAGTCTCTGTGCAGCCCCCACCGGTAACATTAAGAGTTCTTCATGCCGGGGCGCTAGCGAGATCGTGGTCCGCGATGGCACTCGGACCAGGCCCACCCGACCCCCTGGGACCGTACTCTTCAGGAGATCGCAACTCAGCACTAGACGGTGTAACATTCTCTGGGTGGGTCGATGGTGGGTAGCACTTGCCCAGTATCGGGGTCCCTCCCTGGCATACATCTGATGATTTAAATCTCGCAGAACGTTCATTCCGAGCATCACCTCCATCCCTCTTCTGGGAGGGTGGTCCACCAGCACTATCCCTTTCTGACCCAGCTCTTGACCAAACATTTTCAGTTGCATCCACACGATCCCCTTCACCATCAGTTGGCCATTGTTAGCGGCTGTAAGCCTTATCACTCGGCCGTCCTCGGGAACCACGAGTTGACTGAAGTGCCTTTCGTACACCTCTAAGGGCATTATGGTACATTCGGATCCTGTGTCGACCAAGCATCTCATCTTCCGCCCTTCAAACTCTGCTTCCAGCACTGGACTGCATGCGAACAAATCTTGTTCTTCCCATCGAGGGCTTTGTGGGGGGTGGGCCGCTGCTGCTCGCCCTCTCATGGCAGCGGCTGGGAGTTTAACGCCGGAGAAGGAGGCTCCGGGGCTGCAGACATCCGGCAGTACCGGGAGATGTGTCCCCGACGTCCACACCTCCAGCAGGTGACTGCTCCTTGTGGACGAGAACTTGGATCATTCGAGGGGAGCGACCTGGCAGACTGTGGAACCACCATTCCGGAGGGCGGGGCGGGTGGCCCTTCCGTAGGAGTAGGGACCGGCCCAGCTCTGAGTTTAGACACCTCCAGCTTTAACTCCTTCAGTTCGGCACGCAGAGCCTGTACAACGTTTACCAGTCCACCCACTCCTGAAACTGGCGCCAGACCTCCCTCCAGCTGTGCACTGTCCACTGCCCCCTCGGCCACCAGAGTAGACTCCTCCTCCCTTTCCACCGCGGCCCGATAAATCGGCCAGAAGGATAATTTCGGGGTAGCTCGGGACATCTCCATCAGTTTGTCTCGAAGGAGTCTATTGGCTAACCCCGTTATGAATTGATCCCGGAGTAGGCGGTCTACCTCTCGGAATGCCCCCATGGCCCCTGGGTCTAGTCGCTGCACCTCATTCAACGTTTCCTGTAAAGTGTTCGAGTACTGCATCAAAGTTTCACATTCCCTTTGGGGCCGATTGAAAAACAAGGAATGAAGCTGGGCCACACGAGCCCGGCCTCCTGAACTCCCCTCTAACAGCTCCAAGATTTTCTCTAATGTGCTCCTCTCTGACTCTGGACGTACCATCACCATCCGCCTAGCGTCGCCCTCTAGTGCATTTAATGCCAACTCTGCCCGTAATGCGGGGGCCAGATTACACATCCGCAGAACACTCTGAACCCTCTCAGCCCAATCCTGCAACGGCATGTTACGCCTGTCGTATTTCGGCATGTGCTGGAGTAAAGCTCCTACCGGCACATATCCTCCCACAGTCGTCGCGGCTGCCAGGGGTTCCGCTACCAGCGGGGGGGCTACTGGTGCGGCAGAGTCATTTCTTCCCTCGTCTCCGTCCATGACAAGCACTGGATCCTGCCGACTACGTCAAAAATGTAATGACCGGAGGTCCGAGAGAGATCCAGTGAGTCACAAATTGAGACAGAGACAGAAATGAACAACACTTTCTTTACTAAAACAGGGATTAGACTAAAATTCAGTATTGAATGAATCAGTCTCAGGTTCTACCTGGGACACTGTCTCTACTAAATACACACAATCAGCAAAAGCTGAAATCAATGTGCCAATCTCAAGGTTTCCAGCTTGTGTGAATTATTCTAGAGATCTGGAACAATTTTACCTAAACACTGCGTCAGTCTAGTGAGGGCGGTCTATGGGGACCCCCTGAGATGGCACACTGCATACAATCCTACCACTATGAACAATAATAATGCATGAAATTATATCAATTGCTCTTATACCCTTATTATCAGGATATCCGGATATCTTAAAGTTATGGTACCGTTAACCTCAGATGCAGTCTATCACAGGCCTGTGAATCACGGTGGCTGCAGCTAGTCCCGGAAAACTTTGGCGCCAAAACAAAAACAAAGTTCACAAAACAGCAAAAATTCCTTGTCTTGTCGGCCGATGCCGAGCCCACACGCCGGGGACTTTAGTCCTGTAGCCTCAGATTAAGGTCTGGGAAGATCTCTTCACAAAGTCTTGTCAATATCCTCTCAGTGGAAATGGCACCAGAAACCTTCTTTCCTCCCGAAGTCTCTCACTGTTATCCAGTACACCAACCGCATGCTCAGTCACAGAAATGGATTCCTCAGTCCCTTCATCACTCGACACGTGACTCCTCCAGCACAAAGTCTATAATCCACTCAGCATGGACTTCCACAAAACTCCACAGAGCCACACAGCTTCCCCAGCTCAGCACTTGTCCTTAAACAGAGATGGGGGTAAACCAACTCCACACAGAAGAGTGTAAAGACAGCGTCTTATTGCAGCTCCTTTTCACAGACTTCCTGTCTAGACTTACACATCAGACGCTCTTAGAATACACACAGTTTCTAGCACTGCCCCTCCTCTGAGCCCAGCCAGGCAAAAGTCACAGGATCCTAGTGCTCTCCTGCTGTTATCACATTTCACACTCTCACATCCCATACAGTTTGAAGGGGCTTCATCAGAGATAATAACTTTACCCCAGTAAACTCTGCAGTCCAATCATACGTCCAGCAAAGTTATTTTGTCTAATGAAGCCCCCTTCAGACGGCTTAAGACATTGGTAAGAATGATTGTCTGGAGAAGAAAAGATGAGCACTAACATGAGTCTTGTGTCATGCCAACAGTAAAGCATCCTGAGACTATTCATGTGGGGAGTTGCTTCTCATCCAAAGGAGTCGGCTGGCTCAAAATTTTGCCTAAGAAAGCTGCCACAAAAAGAATAGTATCACAACATCCTCCAGAACAACTTTTTCCAATGATTTGGGAGCAATGTGGTGATGAACAATGCTTTTTCCAGCATGATGGAGCAAAAGTGATAACTAAATGGTTCATTGAACAAAACATTGACATTTTGTGTACATGGCCAGGACACTTACCAGATCTACAACTCACTGAGAACCTGTGATCAATCCTCAAACAGCGGGTTGACAAACCCAAAAACTCAGAAATTGTGGTAACTCCAAGCATTGATTAGGCAAGAATAGGTTGACATCAGGCAGGACTTCGCCCAGAAGCGGATATCCAGTATGTGAGGGAGAATTGCAGAGCTAAATTTTGGTGATAACCAAAATTTTTGTCAAGCTCAAAACTTTTGTCTACGACCGTATAACCAGAAAACATCATTAAAGTTAAAAAAAAAAAACCGCTTTAGCGCTGTTTGGCTGTTCTGGGCCCTGTGTCACCCCCCCAGTGTTCTTGTGATGTGAACAATGTAATGTGACAGCCATAGCGATCAGTGTCCACTGTCACGAGTGGGGAACAGGGGGCTCTAAGCAGCCAAGTGGTATAATAAACAATATTTGGGTCTCATTCACATGTAACTTGTGGATCCATACATGTGGAATGAATGAGCCTTATATTTATTCCACATGTGACATAAATCTTTTCTCCAGGCCTAAAGTGTGATTCTGGAACAGAAAGGAGAAAAGATATTTGGAACATTCAATATGTTTAAATGGATTCCTGGGTGTGGAGGAGCTTAACTATGTGGTTCTCGGGCACTGTGAGGGGGTGAATCCCCTTTGTGCTGCAGTGATGATGCTAGAAAGTACGTACACTGTAACCAACACCAGCTAGCTAACACTGAGGAGCGCCTCAGAAGTCGCGTGTGACAGTGTGCACTAGTGATGAGCGAGCGTGCTCGACACTGTTCGGTACTCGCCTGAGCATCTCACTGCTTGAGATGCTCGGCGAGTACTTCCGGGATGCTTGGGCGGAAGCTCGGGTACCCGCCCCGCATGTTTGGCGCTCTTTAGACAGCCAATTAACATGCAGGAAATGCCTGCCCCTCACTGTAATGCTGTAGCCATGTTGGTTGTGGCATTACAGTGATTGGCTGGCCGAATAGCGTCATCGGGTCTATATTAGACCCAGTGACTCTATGCTCCTCACAGTCTACTGTGGCGCCCTGCTACGCGTTGGTGCCACAGAACCCAGAAGGGTGCATGGATGGACTTCTCCACAAGAGGCCCTCACACATTCACACATCTCCACCCTACCACCTCCGACCAGCAGAGGGAGCCCGTTAGGGATATATAAAGGGAGGGTGGAGCCAGGCAGCTCAGTGAGAAGTTAGTTTCAGTTGAGTTCCTGCTGAGACACAGAGAGGAACAGAGCTCTGAGTGAGCTGAGAGCGTACTGACGCTCTGAGATCAGTGAAGAGAGCAGCAAGCTGGCTGCTGTGCTTAGGCGAGCCAAAGCCTACAGCACATGTGGAAGCCTAGTGAGGGCCTGAGTGTGGCCGAAGGTGAGAGGAGAAGGAAGAAGTAGTGAGGGGGCAGAGGAGCATACCACGCTCACCCCGATATATGTACCGGACACCGGGTCCGCGTCTACAGGGACTATCTATACCCAGTAGGAACCACCGGAACCCCTGGAGAACTACAGGTCCCAGGTTCACCAAATGCTGATTGTAGTACCAGGGCTAGGAGTCACGGAGGCCCCAGCGTCCAGGGAGAGTGATCTCCAAAGAGAAGGCCGTACCACCAAGTCAGCAGGTGCAAGGAGAGACAGTAACCTAGCTAGGCCTAGTTCCAGGCAGGCCAGAAGCTTAGAGAGTACAGCCATGGATCAGGAGACCCTATACCCGCTCACTGGGGAGAGTCCAAAAGTGTGCCCTTCACCTGGAGTACCCTGGACCGTGCCTGCAGCATCACCAGTAAAGGTATTGAAGCTTACCCCCGTGTGAGTGTCCGTCTTTCCTCCGGGACCATCCTGCCGTCTCTCCCCTGCACCACCATCCATTACACCCGACGCTGCCCTGGAGCTAGCTCTACCTGTGGAGAGCCACACCATCCCTGCTGCCGTAACACCAGCTCCAGAGGACTGCTCCGCAGCGGCTGCACCCCTTAGCCACATTCCACAGGTGGCATCACAAACTTTCCCAAATCCCCTATAAATCTCCCCCTTTTAACTGACCGCCCTGGGTCACGGACCGGGCCAGCCACTGGGATATCCCCCAGCAGCCAGAGGCCCGGCTGCTGAGTACCCCACGGCCCAGGGGGCGCGTCACTACCATTCAGACAGGCAGAGTAGGGAGAGGTGCTGCTGAGTGAGGGACAGAATTGGCGGTTTATTAGTTAGGTATAGGTATTCCACAGCAAGATCGATATCCATCTGAACTAATAGTCCTTCTAAGGACTAATCCAGCTGCATATATTACTGGTGATAGCAGGAGTTAGGCAGGCAGAGTTTGTGGACAGTGTATACAGCACAATAGGGTCCATTGCACGTTCTGTCTGCTGCTGCTGATACAGATATCCTTAGCCTTAGATATCAGGGCTAATTTTTTTTTGCTTTAATCCTGATTATTTGCTTAAAAAGCAATACAGTACACCATTTTACTGCTCCATTTGCTTGTTAGCAGAATACAGCCAGATTTTTTTGATTTTATTCGCATTACTGTATTGTGGAAGCAGAGAAACTTTTACATCATCACATGTGATCCCATATTACTGCGGTAATAATCATGACATTTTTTGGAGCGTACCAAATATTACACTCCATTTAAAGTCTGCCACTTGGGTGTTGTTCATCCTATTCACACTTGGTCGCTGACCAATACCACATCTATAAGGCCACTTCCTAAAACCGTGGTCATTAGACGTGATCCCATATTACTGCGGTAATAATTGTGACATTTTTTGGAGCGTGCCAAATAATACACTCCATTTAAAATGGGCAAGGTGCGTTGCAAGGGACGGGGAAGTGGACGTGATGGTTCACACAGAGGCTGAGGCCATTGGCAAGATGAAACTGTGTCTGCTGAGGGAGCACAACAAACACATCATGTCGAACTACCTTCCTGTCCCTATTACTAGGCAGCCGCGGAACACCACTCTTGAAGCCAGAGCAGTGTGAAAAGGTTGTTGGTTGGATAGCAGATAATGCTTCCAGTCAGTCAAGTCTCAGTAGCCGTGAGTCTGGACCACATATTCCTTACCCTGATCCTCCTTCCTCCCACCATGCTGGATGCCCAGAGACAACTGATCCCACACTTGGACACTCCAAAGTGCTGTTCACTTTTCCATTTATAGATTCGGGCCTCTCGCCCGGCCCGCTTCAAGCAGGGCAAGAGGAGATCGCATGTAGCGATGCCCAAATATTTGAGTAGTCACGGTCACACGAAGGTGACGGTGGGAAACTGTCGCAAGAGGTGGATGATGATGATGAGACACAATTGCCACCAAGTCAGGAGGAGGCCCAGGGTGCGTACGTGGAAGACGAGGTGGTTGATGATGAAGTCACTGGCCCAACCTGGCAAGGTGACATGCATAGCAAGGAAAGCAGCACAGAGGGGGAGGGAGGCATAGCACCACAACAGGCGGGAACAAGCAGTGGAGTGGCCACAGACACAAGGCGGGCAACTGTTCCCTGGAACACCAACACGAGGGAAGTTGCCAGTCCAACTGTTAGGTCTTCCAGAGTCTGGTTCTTTTTTAAAGACTGTCCAGATAGCCTGAAAAAGGCCACTTGTACCCTCTGCTATGCCAGCATCAGCAGGGGCAGCAAAACTACCAGCCTGACCACCACCAGCATGCTCCGGCATATGACAGCAAAGCCCCGACCAGTTGGGCCAAATGCCAGAGTCCAGAAACAGTGTCTGCGAATAACAACACTGCTTGTTCTGCTGTTGTGCGTGCACATCAACCCTCTGTCCATGGCGCAGGCGAAGTTGCATCCCGCCCTGCACCTGTTGTTGTAGACTTGTAACCATCACCGTCAGCATCCACGTCCTTGTCCCAGCACAACATTCAGTTGTCCCTACCCCAGTCCTTTGAATGCAAGCACAAATACGCAGCCAACGCCCCACAAGCCACACTACTAAACTCACACATTTCTCGAATGCTTGCACTTGAAATGTTGCCTTTTAGGCTCGTGGAAAAGGAATCTTTCCGCAACCTGATGGTGGCGGTTGTCCCTACTTACTTGGTCCCCAGCCACCACTATTTCTCCCGGTGTACCGTGCCCGCATTACGCAAGCACGTGTCCCAGAGCATTACCCGTGCCCTCAACGCAGTTACTGGGAAGGTCCACCTAACCACAGACACATCGATAAGTGCTTGTGGCCAGGGACGGTAAATCTCGCTAGCGGCACACTGGGTTAATATAGTGGAAGCCGGGACCCAGTCGGACCCTGGTTCGGAACACGTCCTCCCGACACTGAGTATTGCGGGCCCTGGGTCAATCAGGGTTGCCTCCACATTCTACAACTCCTGCACCTCCTCCTCCGCAGCCTCCATCTCCGAAATGAGCACATCAGTCAGTAGCTTGAAGCACTGCAGCACTGCCTGGGCCAAGCGGCAACAGGCACTGCTGAAGCTAATATGCTTAGGTGATAAACCTCACACCTCTGCAGAGTTGTTGACAGCTGTAAAAGAGCAGGCCCATAAGAAATTTTTTAGAGGCCTACCTCTAACATTCTGTATATTATACAGTATGTTCATGTATACCCCCAGGGGTAAATGTTTTTCAGCCCATGCACTTAGTCCATGGGCATTACCAGTATAGGAGACCCACTCCTTAACAATGGTAAAAAATTTTTTAATGAGGACCTCCTTTACATCTCTTCAAAGGGGTATTGGAGTGTGTCCAATTTTTTAGCAGCCCTTGCAGTCACTGCATGCGCAAAAACTGTATAGGAGACCCACTCCTTTATAATTAGAACATTTTTTTTTTTACTGAGGCCCTCCTCTACATCTCTTCAAAGGGGCATTGGGGTTTTTCCAAATTTTGGGCAGCCATTGCAGTCACTGCATATGCAATAACAGTTTAGGAGACCCGCTCCTTTATAATGGGAACATTTTTTTTTACTGAGACCCTCTTCTATGTCCGCTTCTTATTATGGTAACAACAAAGCATAGCCGGCTGATGGCCCTCTAACAATAGTGAGGGACAACTGCTGGCCCTGTAACAATAGTAAGGGTCGCCTGATGGCCCTGTAAAAATAGGCTTTGTTACTTTCAGAGTCCCTCCTTCATAAATGAAACAGGATGTGTCTGATCATGTCTCACACACCACATGGGCAGATAAGGTAGTAAAATGTTAAAATGACATTTACTGATGAATGTATCTTTAATGGTTGAAAGCAATGCAAAAGTGCAAAAACGCATCAAAAACACTACGTGTGAACATAGCCCAAGGTGTGGCGGAGCATTTTTTTTTAATGTTTTTTTTTGCCTTATATACAAGTCATTACCCTGGAAAGAATGTTCCTTAACATTTTTTTCCAGGAAAATCCATTTTGGCTTCGTTTTTGCATGTTTTATTGCGAGTCCGTAAAAGTGGCGTAATACTCTGACAACATTGTTCACAGCAGTGACTTATGAGTCAGGCTGTGTGCCCACTATGCATTTTTTAAGCGTTTCCGCAGCGGCAATTCCGCTGCAGAAACGCTTAAAAACCGCTTGGTAGAAGGTCTGCCGTGTTCCCCAATGATAATCCGCATGTGCTGTGCACATGTTGCGGAAATTTCTGCTGCGGATTACCATTGCGGAAAAATCCGCAGCACTACCATTAATTTTGCGTAAACGCGGCGTTTTCGCCGCCATTGACTTGCATTGGAACGCTTGGATTCCGCATCACTGCATCTGTACATGCGGAATCCATGCGATTCAATGTGCGGATGGTACCTGGGTCTGGAGAAGAGGAGGCTCTCCTCCGGACTCGGGTACCATAGAACCTGTAAAAAAAAGAATAAAATAAAAAATAAATATTATACTTACCTTCTGATGGCCCCCGGTATCCTTGTCTCTGCTTGCCGGCAATTCGCGGTAGACTAAAGGACCTGCGCTGACGTCATTTAGTCATGTGACGGGTCATGAGATGCTGATGTTGACAGGTCCTTAAATCTACCGCGAGCTGCCGGCAAGCCAAGACACATTGGTTAAAGACACCAGGGGCCATCAGAAGGTAAGTATAGATTTATTTTTTATTTTTTACCATTCTTTCGGTCACACTATATAAATCCATGCCGTTTGCATGGATTTATATAGTGTGACCAAGTTGTCAAGCACTTTCCAAGTGATGCTAAAACCCGCATGCAGAAATGCATGTGAAGAACGCTTCACATCCGCTTGTCCCTGGCAGGAAAAACGCATGTACAATCCGCATGCGTTTTTTCTGGCAGGGAGATGCAGAAACCCTCAGGAAAAATCCAAAGCATTTCTGCATCATGGGCACATAGCCTTAGACATGCTTCCAGGGGTCTTCCCCATGCTGTTCCCATGCCATTTCAGCACTTTTCCAATCGTTTTTTGCAATTTTTAGGCCCCCTGCAGACCTCTGGGGAGGGAGGGGGGCCGCTGGAAAAATGTTCGAGTTTCCCATTGACTTACATTGGGCTCGTTGCTCGGGTCGAGCACCCTAGCATTACAATTTGCTCGACCTGAGCAACGAGCACCCGAGCATTTTAGTGCTCGCTCATCACTAGTGTGCACCTAACCAATGCGTCTACGCAGGTCAGATGCACGCTGCCAAAGAAACCCAAGCTTGCCCCAGCTTGGCCAGCACTGCCACATCATTTAATTTCCATATCTTTGGCAGTACCTGACAGTTGGCTAAAGAGGGGGACATCTGAAGGGCCAGATGTGGCCCACAGGCTGCACTTTGCCCACGTCTAATTTAAAGTTCTGTATAGGTTGTATCATGCTGACATCTTGTGGCCAGTTTGGGTTACTACACAGTGTGTATATTTTATATTCCCTGTCTCCACATATATTTTCAATAGTACAGTATATATTGACACTTTTTTTTTTGCACATATCCAGTATGGATTCCACTCCTAAAAGGCTTTGGGAAAGTGATTCCATCTTGCTTGCACTTCTTTGCCAAACGGAAGTATCTTTTGCGCTTTCAGATCCAAGTATCCATCTTGTAGTCCCCTCTACTACTAGGAATGTGGTTATTTGGATTATGTCTGTTCTTCCATGCAGGAGATAATAAATTAATCAAAATGATCACTTGACCAGGTTGCACAGGACTTTTCCTTTTGGAGACCTCCATCAGATACAGAGATGGGAGTGGTGGATGAGGTGCATTATTTTTCCTCTAAAGAGAATGAATCAAAAGAGCTGAATATGTTTGACGTGGAAAAAAAAACCTAGGCCCATTAGGCAATCTGCACAGAGAACCAGACTAATACCCAGAGGCATGAACAATTCTGCACCTTAGGGGGCTTAGGGATTTGAATGTAGATGGTTCTCCAAAAAAAATCCCCTGTCCTCAGTTAAAAGGTTCAATTTGATATACAATAGTGTTCAAAATAATAGCAGTGTGTTCAAAAACATGAGTTAGGCTGTGTGCCCACGATGCATTTTTTAAGCGTTTCCGCAGCGGCAAAAACGCTGCAGAAACGCTTAAAAAATGCATGGTAGAAGGTCTGCCATGTTCCCCAATGATAATCCGCATGTGCTGTGCACATGCTGCGGAAATTTCCGCTGCGGATTATCATTGCGGAAAAAAACGCAGCACTACCAATTATTTTGCGGAAGTGCTGCGTTTTCGCCGCCATTGACTTGCATTACAACGCATGGATTACGCATCACTGTATATGCAGATGCGCATTCCATGCGTTCTAATGTGCGGATGGTACCCAGGTATAGAGGAGAGGAGACTCTCCTCTGGACCCGGGTACCATAGAACCTGTAAAAAAAAAGAATAAAATAAAAAATAAATATATACTTACCTTCTGGCAGCCCGCGGTGCGCTCCTCCTCGCATGCCGGCAGTTCGCGATGGACTGAAGGACCTGCGCTGACGTCATAGTCATGTGACGGGTCAAGCGACGCTGACGTCGGCAGGTCCTTCAGTGTACCGCTGCCGGCAAGGGAGAACGGAGCGAAGCAAGACACCGGGGGCCATCAGAGGGTAAGTATAGATTTATTTTTTGACATTCTCACGGGTCACACTATATAAATCCATGCCGTTTGCATGGATTTATATAGTGTGACCAAGTTGACAAGCACTTTCCAAGTGATGCTAAAATCACATGGAAAGTGCTTGTCAACCCGCATGCGGAAATGCAAGTGAAGAACGCTTCACATCCGCTTGTCCCTGGCAGGAAAAACGCATGTACAATCCGCATGCACAATCCGCATGCATTTTTTTCTGCCAGGAGATGCAGAAACGCTCAGGAAAAAATCCGGAACATTTCTGCATCGTGGGCACATAGCCTTAGGCACAAAATCTTTATACTAGTTTTTATTTCCATGCATTGGGAACATTGCACACTGTTTTCTAATTAAAAACATGAAGACAAATGTACACTGCTCAATAAAATTAAGGGAACACTCAAATAACACATCCTAGATCTGAATGAATGAAATATTCTCATTGAATACTTTGTTCTGTACAAAGTTGAATGTGCTGACAACAAAATCACACAAAAATCATCAATGGAAATCAAATTTATTAACCAATGGAGGCCTGGATTTGGAGTCACCCCCAAAATTAAAGTGGAAAAACACACTACAGGCTGATCCAACTTTGATGTAATTTCCTTAAAACAAGTCAAAATGAGGCTCAGTATTGTGTGTGGCCCAGGGGTGGATTAAGAGTAGCAAGGGCCCCGGGCAGTTTAGAAGGTGCGGCCCCCCCCCCCCACATCTGATTTATTACGTGACATGTCACATGATCCCCTGTGATAGATCATGTGATAGTTCACGGGAAATTAATTTGGCACAATATTAATTGTGCTGCCCCATCTGAGAGCAGCACAATATTGGGGCAGATACCCTGATTCCAGCGATGTGTCACTTTTTCAGCTGCTTGTTGTCATTTTGAGAAAATCACCGTTTTATCTGCTGCAGATCTAGCAGCTCTCTGAATGCTGCGCTCTGTATAGCCCCGCCCACACCACTGATTGGCAGCTTTCTGCCCATGCTCAGTGTACACAGAAATCTACTGATCAGTGATGGGAGTGGGGTCCTACAGAACTTACTAGTCAATTACCTTCTGACAAATCAATGATTTTATCAAAACAACACTAAGCAGCCCAGTAAGTGACACATTACTGGAATCAGTGCCTCTAACCCTACATTATGCTGCTCTCAGATTAGGTGGCAAAAACCTGATGACAGATTCCCTTTAAAGGAGCTCTAAAGACAAAAAAGTTTGCATTAAAAAAAATACAAGCCATTTGTGAAATTAACTTTTTTTCATTGTTAATTCACATTAGACTGTATCTTCAACCCTTTTGTCAGCAGGTCTTATTACAGACTCTGAATAGGGCAGCTCTCTCCCTCTCCCTCAGCAGAAAGTCACAGCATGGTTAAAAAACGGGATCTTTTATGATTTTCTCATAATAAATAAAAAAGGACATGCAAGTCCTCCAAACTATTTTCCGTTTCTCTATAGGGGAGGTCCTAAATCTTTCTTGTTCTTTAGTTGATCACATGTCAAAAAGGCAAAGCATTTACTATGAACTCGCCTAAAAAAATATACACTTGGAGAGTAATATCATCATCTGCATGTAAATATTCCTTGACTCTAAGGGCTCGCTCACACTGTCGTATAACACGGCCGAATGCTATGTGATGTTTTATCGGATAGGACTCGGCCCTATGTTATACTATGGGACAGTGCAGATCTGCGATTATTGGCATGAGAAAATAATCTCATTTGATATTCGGACCATGTGCACCCATACAAGTCTACGGGTGTACGTAAAACATTGGACTGCACTCGGATGTCATCCAAGTGCAGTCCGATGAACACTCACAGAGACTATGGAGAAGATGGAGAAATTAAGTTCTCCATCTTCTCCATATCTGTGCTGCGAGAGAATCGGATCACACTCAGTTGAAGTTCTGACAGAGTTTGAGCCGAGTGTCATTAGCATAATTGGCCCTATTCTCTTGCATGAGAGAATATATGGCTTAGTGAGTGGACCCTAAAACTGAATAGTAGTGACGGACAGGCACCTCACAAGCGGGATCCATGTAGCTCTCAGATGTCATGCAGGTAGGGCTTCATTCCATGGGGTAGGGCTTAATTTCAAGGTATATAAAAAAAATGGACTTCAAATAAAAATTAAATGAACACAAAAAGCACTAATTGAATTATTTTTTTCGTATTTATGTTTGCAGCCCCTTTAAAAACCCTTTGAGGACCAAGGCACATATATGTCCAATAGGTTTAAACTGGAAAAAATTTGATTGAATAAAATTTAAGGTCCTCCAAGGTTTAAGTAGGTCATAAATTCATATGAATACTTGCTCATACAATTGCACATGCCAAAAGATGAAGAAGAACAGAATCAAAAATATGACATTAAGTGGAGCACTTACAGGTATTCAAGGTGAAAGAGACCAGCAAAGGCATCGTCTCGAATGACAGTAAATGAGTTAGAATTCAGCAAGCTGAAAATGAAGACAGCAGGTTAGAAGCGAACCAGACTTTATGGTGCTCAGAATTAGTCAAGCAGAATTTATTGACTGCTGTTGCAAAGCACTGAGACTCCCGCAGTGTATAGATGGCGCCGTGCGGCCTCCCGCTGTGTATAGATGGCGCCGTGCGGCCTCCCACTGTGTATAGATGGCACCGTATAGATGGCTACGTGCGGCCTCCTGCTGAGTATACGTGTATAGATGGCTACGTGCGGCCTCCTGCTGAGTATAGATGCCGCACGGCGCTCCCCTCAGAGACAGCAGGAGGCTGCACAGCGCCATCTATACTCAGCGGGAGACCGCACGTAGCCATCTATACACAGCAGGAGGCCACAAGGCGACATCTATACTTAGCGGGGGGCTGCACGTAGCCATCTATACACAGCGGGGGGCGCACGTAGCCATCTATACACAGCGGGGGGCCGCACGGCGCCATCTATACACAGCGGGGGCCGCACGTAGCCATCTATACACAGCGGGAGGCCACACGGCGCCCCCCCCCGAGACATCAGGAGGCCGCACGGCGCCAACTATACTCAGCAGGAGGCCGCATGCAGTCATACACACACACAAACATATACAGACACGCATAAACACATTTGAAACACAAAAATACATACAGACAGACATCACACAATGACATCTGCCAACACACACACACACAAACAGACAGACATCACACACACCCACACCTGCCCACACACACACACCTGCCCAAACACACACACACCTGCCCACACACACATCTGTGTGTGTGTATGTATAGTGTGTGTGTGTGTATAATGTGTGTGTATGTATAATGTGTGTGTATGTATAGTGTGTGCGTATGTATAGTGTGTGTGTGTGTGTGTGTGTGTGTATAATGTGTGTGTATGTACAGTACAGACCAAAAGTTTGGACACACCTTCTCATTTAAAGATTTTTCTGTATTTTCATGACTTTGAAAATTGTACATTCACACTTAAGGCATCAAAACTATGAATTAACACATGTGGAATTATATACTTAACAAAAAGTGTGAAACAACTGAAAATATGTCTTATATTCTAGGTTCTTCAAAGTAGCCACCTTTTGCTTTGATGACTGCTTTGCACACTCTTGGCATTCTCTTGATGAGCTTCATGAGGTAGTCACCGGAAATGGTCTTCCAACAATCTTGAAGGAGTTCCCAGAGATGCTTAGCCCTTGTTGCCTTGTTGGCCCTTTTGCCTTCACTCTGCGGTCCAGCTCACCCCAAACCATCTCGATTGGCTCCAGGTCTGGTGACTGTGGAGGCCCGGTCATCTGGCGTATCACTCTCCCTCTTGGTCAAATAGCCCTTACACAGCCTGGAGGTATGTTTGGGGTCATTGTCCTGTTGAAAAATAAATGATGGTCCAACTAAACACAAACTGGATGGAATAGCATGCCGCTGCAAGATGCTGTGGTAGCTATGCTGGTTCAGTATGCCTTCAATTTTGAATAAATCCCCAACAGTGTCACCAGCAAAGCACCCCCACACCATCACACCTCCTCCTCCATACTTCACGGTGGGAACCAGGCATGTAGAGTCCATCCGTTCACCTTTTCTGCGTCACACAAAGACACGGTGGTTGGAACCAAAGATCTCAAATTTGGACTCATCAGACCAAAGCACAGATTTCCACTGGTCTAATGTCCATTCCTTGTGTTCTTTAGCCCAAACAAGTCTCTTCTGCTTGTTGCCTGTCCTTAGCAGTGGTTTCCCATCAGTTATTTTACCATGAAGGCCTGCTGAACAAACTCTCCTCTTAACAGTTGTTGTAGAGATGTGTCTGCTGCTTGAACTCTGTGTGGCATTGACCTGGTCTCTAATCTGAGCTGCTGTTAACCTGCGATTTCTGAGGCTGGTGACTCGGATAAACTTATCCTCTGAAGCAGAGGTGAATCTTGGTCTTCCTTTCCTGGGGCGGTCCTCATGTGAGCCAGTTCTTTGTAACGCTTGATGGTTTTTGCAACTGCACTTGGGGATACATTCAAAGTTTGCCCAATTTTTCGGACTGACTGACCTTCATTTCTTAAAGTAATGATGGGCACTCGTTTTTCTTTACTTAGCTGCTTTTTTCTTGCCATAATACAAATTCTAACAGTCTATTCAGTAGGACTATCAGCTGTGTATCCACCTGACTTCTGCACAGCACAACTGATGGTCCCAACCCCATTTATAAGGCAAGAAATCCCACTTATTAAACCTGACAGGGCACACCTGTGAAGTGAAAACCATTTCCGGTGACTACCTCTTGAAGCTCATCAAGAGAATGCCAAGAGTGTGCAAAGCAGTCATCAAAGCAAAAGGTGGCTACTTTGAAGAACCTAGAATATAAGACATATTTTCAGTTGTTTCACACTTTTTTGTTAAGTATATAATTCCACATGTGTTAATTCATAGTTTTGATGCCTTCAGTGTGAATGTACAATTTTCAAAGTCATGAAAATACAGAAAAATCTTTAAATGAGAAGGTGTGTCCAAACTTTTGGTCTATACTGTATATGTATAGTGTGTGTATGTATAGTGTGTATAATGTGTGTGTATGTATAGTGTGTGTGTGTGTGTGTGTGTATAATTTGTGTGTGTGTATTTTTTTTTAAGTTAAAAACAAGTAAAATGCATGTGGCATCAATATCAAGACTCCAGATATAAGGGCCTATTCACACTGAATTTTGCAATGCATTCATCTCCTCTTTCCAGGCTTCTATCTAAATCCCTGAAAAATGGCATTCAGATGGGCCTCGACATAGCCATTGATTTGAACAAAGGCAAACCGAGGCTAAAGTCTGAACCTTTAGGCTCCATTTGCTCTGCTTTCAGATGTCTCATTTCAGACAGCACAATCCTGAATTTCAGGGATTCAGTTGTAAGCCTTGTGTAAAGACCTGAATGCAGCGCTGGATGTAGTGTGAATAGGTCCTTACATCCTACACCACCTCAGGGGATTGTTGTTATGGAGTATTGACCCTGGGTGGCCGCAGTTATGACCACCACCAGGGCTCGCGGTCACCCACCCTAGCTTTGGTATTCTGGGGAGCTGGTATAATGAATATCTGAGAAGAGCCCTAGAGAAGCAAGAACATTGGACAACCAAGAGGTGGTGGCCTCAAGTCAGGTGTAGTGTTCAATAGGGCAAGACTTTCTAACCTGCCCACACACACACACACACACACACACACCTGCCCACACACACACACACACACCTGCCCACACACACACTTGCCCACACACACACACACACACACACCTGCCCACACACACACACACACATATACACACTCACACACCTGCCCACACACACACACACATATACACACACACACACCTGCCCACACACACACACACATATACACACACACACCTGCCCACACACACACACACATATACACACACACACACCTGCCCCCCCCGCACACACACATATACACACACACACACCTGCCCACAGACACACACAAACACATATACACACACCTGCCCACACACACACACACCTGCCCGCCCACACACACACACACACCTGCCCGCCCACACACACACACATATACACACACACCTGCCCCCCCACACACACACATATACACACACACCTGCCCACACACACACACACATATACACACAAACACACCTGCCCCCCCCACACACACATATACACACACACACACCTGCCCACAGACACACACAAACACATATACACACACCTGCCCACACACACACACACCTGCCCGCCCACACACACACACACACACCTGCCCGCCCACACACACACACACCTGCCCACACACATATACACACACACACACCTGCCCAAAAACACACACACACACCTGCCCACACACACACACATATACACACACACACACACCTGCCCCCCCCCCACACACACACATATACACACACACACCTGCCCACAGACACACACACCTGCCCACAGACACACACAAACACATATACACACACCTGCCCACACACACACACCTGCCCGCCCCCACACACACACACACCTGCCCACCCCCACACGCACACACACCTGCCCACACACACACACCTGCCCACACATACACACACACACCTGCCCACACACACACACACACCTGCCCACACACATATACACACACACACACACCTGCCCAAAAACACACACACACACACCTGCCCACACACACACACATATACACACACACACACACCTGCCCACATAGACTCCTGCCCACAAACACACACACACCTGCCCACACACACACCTGCCCACACACACACACACACACACACACACACCTGCCCACACACACACACACCTGCCCACACAAGACACCTGCCCACAAACACACACACCTGCCCACACACACATCTGCCCACACACACACACACACACACTCACCATCCCCCGGCTCCATTCCTCCTGCCTGCTCTGTCTCTTTTCCGGTGCAGCACTGTAGGCCGGGGCGCACTGCGTGACGTCACAGCTAGGAGACACAGCCGCACACAGGGCCGTGTGTCCTAGCAGTGACGCGGCCGGGCCAGCACAGGGAAGTTAACTGCTGCAGTGCTGGCCCGGCCGATGAAGAAGTAGCGGCGGCCGCTACTGGGGGAACGGTCCGGGCGCCCCCTCCTCCCGCCACTGCTACCGCTATGTGCCGCGGCGGCCCGCACATATAATGAGGGCAATCCGGCATTAGACACCCCGCCTGGAGCCGCGGGCCCCCTGTCGGCTCGAGGCCCCGGGCGGTCGCCCGGATTGCCCTCATTATAATGCGCCTATGGTGTGGCCTCCACGTGCCAGTATGACCTCCCTACAACGCCTGGGCATGCTCCTGATGAAGTTGCGGATGGTCTCCTGTGGGATCTCCTCCCAGACCTGGACTAAAGCATCCGCCAACTCCTGGACAGTCTGTGGTGCAACGTGACGTTGGTGGATTGAGCGAGATATGATGTCCTAGATGTGCTCAATCGGATTCAGGTCTGGGGAATGGGAGGGCCATAGCTTCAATGCCTTCATCTTGCAGGAACTGCTGACACACTCCATCCACATGAGGTCTGGCATTGTCCTGCATTAGGAGGAACCCAGGGCCAACCGCACCAGCATATGGTCTCACAAGGGGTCTGAGGATCTCATCTCGTTACCTAATGGCAGTCAGGCTACCTCTGGCGAGCACATGGAGTGCTGTTCGGCCCTCCAAAGAAATGCCACCCCACACCATTACTGACCCACTGCCAAACCAGTCATGCTTAAGGATGTTGCAGGCAGCAGATCGCTTTCCACGGCGTCTCCAGACTCTGTCACGTCTGTCACATGTGCTCAGTGTGAAACTGCTTTCATCTGTGAAGAGCACAGGGCGCCAGTGGCGACTTTGCCAATCCTGGTGTTCTGTGGAAAATGCCAAGCATCCTGCACAGTGTTGGGCTGTGAGTACAACCCCCATCTGTGGACGTCGGGCCCTCATACCACCCTCATGGAGTCATGGAGTCGGTTTCGAACCGTTTGTGCAGACACATGCGCATTTGTGGCCTGCCGAAGGTCATTTTGCAGGGCTCTGGCAGTGCTCCTCCTGTTCCTTCTTGCACAAAGGCGGAGGTAGCGGTCCTGCTGCTGGGTTGTTGCCCTCCTACGGCCCCCTCCACATCTCCTGGTGTACTGGCCTGTTTCCTGGTAGTGCCTCCAGCCTCTGGACACTACGCTGACAGACACAGCAAACCTTCTTGCCACAGCTCACATTGATGTACCATCCTGGATGAGCTGCACTACCTGAGCAACTTCTGTGGGTTGTAGAGTCCGTCTCATGCTCCCACGAGTGTGTAAGCACAACCAACATTCAAAAGTGACCAAAACATCAGCCAGAAAGCATTGGTACTGAGATGTGGTCTGTGGTCCCCACCTGCAGAACCACTCCTTTATTGAGTGTGTCTTGATAGTTGCCAATAATTTCCATCTATTGTCTATTCCATTTGCATAACAGCATGTGAAATTGATTCTCAATCAGTATTGCTTCCTAAGTGGACAGTTTGATTTCACAGAAGTTTGATTTACTTGGAGTTATATTCTGTTGTTTAAGTGTTCCCTTTATTTTTTTGAGCAGTGTATATAATTTTTAACTACTTTACAGAAAATAACAAAAATGAACATTGGGCTGTTCGAAAAAAATAACAGTGTCTGCATTTGTCTTTATAAACTCATAATATGTACTCTTTTTTTTGAGGATTTAGCATTCCTGTGAATCACTAACTTAATATTTAGTTGTATACCCTCAGTTGTTTAGAACTGCTTCACATCTATGTTGCATAGAGTCAACCAACTTCTGACACTTGTCAACTGCTATTTCAGCCCAGGATGCTTTGACTACATCCTACAATTTTTTGGCATTTGTTGGCTTTGCCTCAGAAACAGCTTTTTTGATGTCACCTAACAAGTGTTCTATCAGATTAAGGTCCGGGGATTGGGCTGGCCACTCCGTAACCTCAATTTTGTTGGCCTGGAACTAAGATTTTGCTTGTTTACTGGTGTGTTTAAGGTCGCTGTCTTGTTGAATCACCCATTTAAAGGGCATATTCTCTTCAGCGTAAGGCAACATGACCTCTTCAAGTATTTTAATATATGCAAACTGGTCTATGATTACTGGTATGCGGAAAATTGGTCCGGCACCATAGTAAGAGAAACAAGCCTATATCATGATGCTAGCACGACCATGCTTCACTATCTTCAGAGTGTACTGTGGCTTGAATGCAGAATATGGGTGAACTGTTTGTGGCCCTTGGACCCAAAAAGAACAATTTTACTTTCATCAGTCCACAAAATGTTTCTCCATTTCTCTTTAGGCCAGTTGATGTTCTTTGGCAAATTGTAGCTGCTTCAGTACATGTCTATTTTTTAACAGTGGGACTTTGCGGGCACTTCTTGCTAAGAGATTAGCTTCACACAGGCATCTTCTAACTGACACAGTACTCACAGGTAACTTGAGACTGTCTTTGATCATCCTGGAGCTGATCATTGGCTGAGCCTTTGCCATTCTGGCTATTCTTCGATCCATTCAAATTGTAGTCTTCCGTTTTCTTTTTTTTTTTTAATACATAATACTTGGCACAAGCTCGACGAAGCAGAACACGAAACGCGCGTTGGGGTACGAGGCAGTGTGGTCTCCTATATGATGGCACATGGTTTGCATGGTTACCCAGACTTACTAGAACTATATTAAACTGCGGGGGTTACAGCAATCCTTCTGGTTGCTATCTTTATGATTAACCTCTAGGTGGCTTTCTTGTATTGTCATTTAACTAAATTCTTTGATTCACTGAGATAATGACATGATATCTTAACTTATATATATATGACATGCACATGGGCTCCTGGATATTTCAACATTATGTATTGATAGTGGTATCCTTAATACGATTGATTGTTATTGTGAAGCTGCATGTACACGTTATTTATAATATTTGCCATCTATGTAACCACACGTGATAATGTATTGAACCGATGCACTAATTCTATATCATACCTATGTTTATTGGTCAATAATATTATTACCTAGAACCACACTGTCTTAGTCTTTTTAAATGGGTCTTTTTTAGGGGCTATTTTTTATAAAAGGGATGTCTGTTGATTGTGGAATAAACTTCTTGATATAATAAACTTACAAATCTTTGAAAGTATATGAACTTTTACTTTTTGATTTATTCTACACTGTAGATGTTGGGAAGGATTTGTGAGCAGAAGAGGGCAGTTGTTGAGTAACAGCATCAACAAGACCGTCGGTATTCAGTTCAGACTCCACACATAAGATCTCATGACATGTATGTCAGACATACCGTATTTTTCGGACTATAAGACTCACCGGACCATAAGACGCACCTAGGTTTTAGAGGAGGAAAATAAAAAAATAAAAATTTAAGCAAAAAATGTGGTCATGATGCACTTTTAAGGGGGAAGGGGTCTTCTGCTGACACTGGTATAGGGGTAATGTCCCCCAATTCTGACAATATCCCCCATCCTGGTATATATGCTGCCCCCCTTCCTTTTATATGTGGTCCCCATCCCCATCCTGGTATGCCTGGCATCCCTCCATCCTGGTATGCATGGCACCCCTCATCCTTATCCTGGTATGCATGGCACCCCTCATACCTATCCTGATATGCATGGCACCCCTCATCCTTGTCCTAGTATGCATGGTACCCCACATCCCTGTCCTGGTATGCATGGCACCCCTAATCCCTATCCTGGTATGCATGGCACCCCTCATCCCTGTCCTGGTATGCATGGCACCCCTCATCCCTGTCCTAGTATGCATGGCACCCCTAATCCCTATCCTGGTATGCATGGCACCCCTAATCCCTGTCCTGGTATGCTTGGCACCCCTAATCCCTGTCCTGGTATGCATGGCACCCCTAATCCCTGTCCTAGTATGCATGGTCCCCCTAATCCCCATCAGGCTGCATATTAAAAAAAAATAAACACTCCTACTCACCTTTCTTCTCTCCTCCAGCGCTGCGTCCGGTCTACCTGCACTGATCTCTCCATGTGAGCCGCGCATGACGTCACTGCCATGCACGGCTCACAAGGAGAGATCAGCTGCCGGAAGTCACTGCTCTCCACGCCGGGTCTGTGTGCGCAGGGAGCAGTGACTTCACTCTCCTTCATAGCCGGCACACAGCGGAGCCGCGCTGTGGCTGCTGCTGCTGCCGGCTGTCTCCTGTGCCCGCTCATTAAAGGGCATGAATATTCACCCCCTCCCCATGCCCATGGGCGTGTAGAGAGGTTGAATATTCATGCCCTTTAACAGCGGGCACAGGAGATAGCCGGCAGCAGCAGGAGCCGCAGCGCGGCTACACTGTATACCCCTATTAAGGAGCATGAATATTCAGTGCTCCCCACGCCCCATGGGCGTGGGGAGCAGTGAATATTCATTTTCTTTAGCAGCGGGGACAGTGTAGGGTGCAGTAGGCGGCTGCTGCCTCCTGTGCCCCGCTCCTCCACCGATACCGCTCCCCCCACACCACACATAAATATACACCCCCCAACATTCGGACTATAAGACGCACCCCCCATTTTCCGCCAAAATTTTGGAGGAAAAAAGTGCGTCTTATAGTCTGAAAAATACGGTATGTACCATCCTCCAAAACTTTGAGGACTCCACCAAGATGGTGAGCGTCAATGACACCATAATTAGCATCACCATCCCGCTACTCTGTCTTCTGAAACGTTCTCTGCTCACAATCAAAGAGGATGCATTGCAGACGGAGCACGATGAGATGGAGCAAGGAACCATACAGGGTGATTACACACAGCCCAGCCTCATCTCATCCCAACGTGGATTGGGTGACAATGAGGAAGAGAAGGAGGAGGAGGAAGAACAGGAGCTAGTTTCATGCACTATAGACGGTACTACCTGCACAACTGTCATACCGTATGTTCAGCGTGGATGGCCTGAAGACAGAGAGGAGGAAGATGAGGAGGAGAGCATGGTCAGTCGTCCTCTTGGTGAGGACACAGAAGTCTTTCCTGTTAGCAGTCTGGCACGGTCGGCTGAGTTTATGTTACGCTGCCTTTCCCATGACCCTCGCGTTCTCAGAATATTGTGTGACAGTCATTACTGGTTGGTGACACTTCTAGACCCACGCTACAAGGAGAACTTTCTATATCTTATTCCTGAGACGGACAGGTCTACAAAAATGGGGCAGTACCACAAGGCCCTTGTTGCGGAACTATTAAAAAGATTCCCATCTGAAAACGCTGGCGGCAGAGGTCACAGTTCGTTGGACAACCAAGGACTACAGGCGAGAGAGACACAACTCCAATCCAGCAGAGGCAGGGGAACACTGTCAACGTTGTGGGAGAATTTTCTCAGCCCCTCCCATCGCACAGGCCCTGAGGTGCGGGGTACTCTCACAAGGAGTGCAAAGTTTGGGAAGATGCTGAGGGAGTACCTTGCCGACTGTACCAACGTCCTCCGTGATTCCTCTGTTCCTTATAATATTGGGTATCCAAGCTGGATACGTGGAATGAACTGGCTCTCTACGCCTTGGAGGTCTTGGCCTGCCCTGCCGCTAGCGTTTTATCAGAGCGGGTTTTTAGTGCCACTGGTGGAATTATAACTGATAAGCGCATCCGCCTGTCAACTGAAAATGTGGACAGGCTGATTCTTATAAAAATGAACAAGGGCTGGATTGGGCCAGACTTCTCAACACCACCGAATGATAGCAGCGTAACAAACTCAAATCCAGTGTCTTTTTTTGGGAGGTGTATTCCCATGCACCTTTTCACACCCACACATGGGTATATGCTTCCTGATTTTGGCTATATGCTCTTGTCCTCCTCCTTCTCCTCATTCTCCACCACCATATCACCAGGATGACTGTGGTCCGTGATGCAACACCCACATAATTTTTTTAAAGGGTGTTTATGATGCCCGTAAAAAAATTTTTTGTACAGTATGTTCATGTATACCCCCCAGGAGTAAATGTTTATTAGCCCATACACTTAGTGCATGGGCATTACAAGTATAGGAGACTAGCTCCTTTCTAATGGGAACATTTTTTTATGAGGCCCTCCTCCACATCTCTTCCAAGGGGCATTGGAGTGCCTCTCAATTTTTGACAGCCCTTGAATTCATTGCATAGGCCAACACTATGGGAGACCCACTTCCTAATAATGGGAACATTTTTTCATGAGGCCCTCTACGTCTCTTCCAAGGGGCATTGGAGTGCCTCCCAATTTTTGGCAACCCTTGCATTTACTGCATAGGCAAACACAATGGGAGACCCACTTCCTAATAATGGGAACATTGTTTTCAGGAGGCCCTCCTCTAAGTCTCTTCAAAGGGATGTTGGGGTGCATCCAAATTTTCAAAGGGGTATTGGGGTGCGTCCAAATTTTGGGCAGCCCTGCCACTCAATGCATACGCAATAACAGTATAGGAAATCCACTCTTTAGTAATGGGGACAACAAAGCATAGCCGGCTGATGGCTCTCTAAGAATAGTGAGGGCTGACTGCTGGCACTTTAAGAATAGTAAAGGCCACCTGATGGCCCTATAAAAATAGGCTTTGTGACTTTCAGAGTCCCTCCTTCATAAATGAAACAGGATGTGTCTGATCATGTCTCACACACCACATGGCCATATGAGGTTGTAAAATGTTAAAATGACATTTCCCGGTGAATGCATTTGTCACGGTTGAAAGCAACACAAAAGTGCAAAATCGCATCAAAAATGCTACTTGTGAACATAGCCTATGGTGTGGAGGAGTATTTTTGTTTTTGGTTATTTATTTTGCCTTATATACAAGTCATTACTCTGGAAAGGATGTTCCTTAACATATTTCCCAGGAAAATCCATTTTGGTTTTGTTTTTGCATATTTTATTGTAAAAGTGGCGTAATACCTCTGACAACATTGTTGACAGCAGTGACCTGGGAGTCAGAAATGCTTCCAGGGGTCTTCCCCATGCGGTTCCCATGCCATTTGAGCACTGTTCCCATCGATTTTGGCAATTTTTAGGCCCTCTGCAGACCGCCGGGGGGAACCGCCTGAAAAATGCTCGAATTTCCCATAGACTTACTTTGGGCTCGTTGCTCGGGTCGAGCACCCAAGTATTCCAATGTGCTCTACCCGAGCAACGAGCACCCGAGCATTTTAGTGCTCGCTCATCACTAATAGGTTCATCTTGGTATGTCGAGTTATCCGATATGAATTTGAGAGAGAAGATGAAAGAGCCATCTTTGCAAAAGTAATCAGGGAATCTCCATAAGAAGTCTGAGCCCTGAGGGAAAACCGTCGATAATTCCATAGTTACTGGAGCATGGTCTGAAATAACGATGTTATCGATGTGTACAGTAATTAATTTGGCTAACAGGGAGGGGGAGATTAGTATATAATTAGTGATGAGCGAACGTGCTCACCACTGCTCGGTACTTGCCCGAGCATCATTGTGCTCGACGAGCTCGGTGCTCGGCGAGTATTTCCGGGTTGCTCTCCGGGAACTCAGGTCCCCTCCCTGCATGTTTGGCGCTCTTTAGAGAGCCCATGAACATGCAGGGATTGCCTGCCATGCACTGTAATGCCGTAGCCATGTTGGTTGTGGGCATTACAGAGATTGGCTGCCCACACAGCATCATCAGGTGTATATAAGACCAGGCGCCGCCATGCTCGTCACAGTCTACTCCGGAACCAGGCAGAGTAGGGAGAGCTGCTGCTGCGTCAGTGAGAGATTTGCTTTTTCATAGTTAGTATAGGTATTCCACAACATATATATATATATCCAACTGAACTAACAGTCCTTCTGAGGACTAATCCAGCTGCATATATTCAGTGGTGATAGCAGGAGTTAGGCAGGTAGGCAAGCAGTGTACGTTGCAGACTGCAGTGCATGATACAGCACAAGAGGGTCCATTGAACATCCTGTTAGCATAGGTCAGTGATGGCGAACCTTTTAGAGACCGAGTGCCCAAACTCCAACCCAAAACCCACTTATTTATAGCAAAGCGCCCAACACTGCAATTTAACCTGAATGCTGAGGTTTTATTTTAGAAAAAACAACTCATACATTAGCATGTCACTCAAGCACCCTCAATACTCTGTGCATACCAGAGCTGCTGATGCAAACTAGAGTAGCGAGCACTTGTGCTCAACACTAGTAGTCGTATTGTCATCATTTTTTTTTTTTTTTACTTTTGAAAAAATCCAATCCTGACCCCCAACCCTAACACAGCCCTAACCCCAACTGTAAACCTAACACAGCCCTAACCCCAACCGTAAACATAACACAGCCCTAACCCCAACGTAACCCCAACACAGCCCCAACCCCTACTGTAACCCCGACACAGCCCCAACCCCTACTGTAACCCCGACACAGCCCCAACCATAACCCCAACACAGCCCCAACCGTAACCCCAACACAGCCCCAACCGTAACCCCAACACAGCCCCAACTGTAACCCCAACACAGCCCCAACCGTAACACCAACACAGCCCCAACCCCAACCCTAACCCTACTATAATGCAACCCCAACACAGCCCCAACCCCAACCGTAACCCCAACACAGCCCCAACAGTAACCCCAACACAGCTCCAACCGTAACCCCAACACAGCCCCAACCCCAACTGTAACCCCAACACAGCCCCAACCGTAACCCCAACACAGCTCCAACCGTAACCCCAACACAGCCCCAACCCCAACCATAACCCCAACACAGCCCTAACCCCAACGTAACCCCAACACAGCCCCAACCCCTACCGTAACCCCAACACAGCCCCAACCCCAACTGTAACCCCAACACAGCCCCAACCCCAACCGTAACCCCAACACAGCCCCAACCGTAACCCCAACACAGCCCCAACCGTAACCCCAACACAGACCCAACCGTAACACCAACACAGCCCCAACCCCAACCCTACTATAATGCAACCCCAACACAGCCCCAACCTCAACCGTAACCCCAACACAGCCCCAACCGTAACCCCAACACAGCTCCAACCGTAACCCCAACACAGCCCCAACCCCAACCATAACCCCAACACAGCCCTAACCCCAACATAACCCCAACACAGCCCCAACCCCTACCGTAACCCCAACACAGCCCCAACCCCAACTGTAACCCCAACACAGCCCCAACCCCAACCGTAACCCCAACACAGCCCCAACCGTAACCCCAACACAGCCCCAACCGTAACCCCAACACAGACCCAACCGTAACACCAACACAGCCCCAACCCCAACCCTAACCCTACTATAATGCAACCCCAACACAGCCCCAACCCCAACCGTAACCCCAACACAGCCCCAACCGTAACCCCAACACAGCTCCAACCGTAACCCCAACACAGCCCCAACCCCAACCCCAACACAGCCCCAACCCCAACACAGCCTCAACCCAAACCGTAACCCCAAGTCAGCCCCAACCCCAACTGTAACCCCAACACAGCCCCAACCCCAACCGTAACGCCAACACAGCCCTAACCCCAACCGTAACCCCAACACAGCCCCAACCCCAACCGTAACGCCAACACAGCCCCAACCGTAACCCCAACACAGCCCCAACCCCAACACAGCCCCAACCGCAACTGTAACCCCAACACAGCCCCAACCCCAACTGTAACCCCAACATGGCACCAACCCAAACCGTAACCCTACTATAACGCAACCCCAACACAGCCCTAACGCCAACCCTAGCCCTACTATAACGCAACCCCAACACATCTCTAAACCCAACCCTAACCCTACTATAACGCAGCCCCAACACAGCCCTAGCCCCAACACAGCCCTAGCCATAACCCTAACCCTATCCCCAACCCTATCCTCAAAACACCCCTAACACAACCGTAAGCCTAGCCCCAACCCAAACTGCAAAGAATGAAAAATATATATCTTTTATTTTACAATTTTTATTTGACAAGGGGATGACAAAGGGGGATTTGATTAATTATTGCCTTTTGATCACTGTGATATCAATATCACAGTGATCAAAAGGAACCAATAGAAAAAAAAAAGATCTGCTGTTGCTGGGTACTGGCCAGCAGATCTCAGAGGGTGCACTGCGCATGCGCCCGCCATTTTTTTTTAGGAGATGACTCGTAGGCCAGGGGATGGAGGTGGAGGGCCCGTGGATGGCGGGGGTACCACAGGGGCATTATTTCTCTCTCCTCTGACATTTATATTATGTCAGAAGAAAGAGGAATCATTGTAACATTGGCACACTTTTTTTCTTTACTTGATCGCTGTTAATATCATGTGATCGGGGACCGGAAAAAAAGGCCCTGATCATATTCTCCAGGGTCTCAGCTAGGTAGCTGAAATTCCGGAGATTTTCTGATACTGGGAGGCGGTACAGCCTTATTCCTGATTGCCGTTTTAAAATGGCAATGAGGGAATAAGGTCCCTTAAAGAAGTTGTCCACTACTTTTTGATTGATGCCCTATCTGTAGGATAGGGCATCAATGTATGATCTGCTGGGGTCCTGCACCCGGCACCCCCGCCGATCAGCTGTCATTGGTGCTGGCCGCCGGCCGGAAGTGCTTACCTATGGTGCTTGGCCGTCCATCTGTAGCAGCCGCCGCGGGGTACTGCACATCCGCCTCCTATTCAATTCAATGGTAGGCGGATGTGCAGTACCCCGCGGCGGCTACTACAGATGGACTGCCAAGAATCGCAGGTAAGCACTTCCGGCCGGCGGCAGCTGCCGCCAGCACCAATGACAGCTGAACGGCGGTTCTGCGGCGTACGGGACCCCGGCCGATCATACACTGATGCCCTATCCTACAGATAGGGCATCAATCAAAAAGTAATGGACAACTTTTTTAATGGACTGCTGGGGCGCCACACGGGTACACGACACAGCGCTCGGGCACAGGTGACGGCGCTGGCTCAATAGATTGCTGGCGGTGCTTCGGCTGAAACGATGGCACACGTGCCCACAGGGAGGGCTCTGCATGCCACCTCTGGCATGCGTGCCATAGGTTCGCCCACCGCTGACCTAGGGGAAACAGTCAGTGTGGAAAAACATAGTTCAAAATTGTGTAAACTGCTATTTATTTCTAACATTAGTTATACCTAATGTTTACCATGGGACCTTCAAATTTGACTAGCAGTCCTAGTCAAGCGGCGTGCAGGCTGATGGGCCGGTGCAAGGGCTGATGGGGCGGCACACAGGCATAAGAGACGGCACAGGACACAGCGCACGCGCGCCTCGGCACAGGACACAGCGTGCGCATGCCCAAGCATAGGACACAGCGCGGTCGCAGGTGATGGAAGTAGTTCAGGAGTCTGTCGGCAGGGCTTGTGCTGATCCTATAGCTCGCATGCCAACAGGGAGGGCTCTGCGTGCCACCTGTGGCACGCGTGCCATAGGTTCGCCACCGTTGGTATAGGTATTCCACAATAAATATATATACAGTGTGCAGAATTATTAGGCAAGTTGCATTTTAGAGGATTATTTTTATTATTGATCAACAACTATGTTCTCAATCAACCCAAAAGACTCATAAATATCCAAGCTTAATATTTTTGGAAATTGGAGTGGGCTTTTTTTCGATTTGGCTATCTTAGGAGGATATCTGTTTGTGCAGGTAACTATTACTGTGCAGAATTATTAGGCAACTTAATAAAAACCAAATATAATCCCATCTCACTTGTTTATTTTCACCAGGTAAACCAATATCAGTGCACAAAATTTAGAAATAAACATTTCTGACATGCAAAAACAAAAACAAAAAAAATTAGTGATGAATATAGCCACCTTTCTTTACGATGACACTCAACAGTCTTCCATCCATAGATTCTGTCAGTTGCTTGATATGTTTTCGATCAACATTGCGTGCAGCAGCCACCACAGCCTCCCAGACACTGTTCCGAGAGGTGTACTGTTTTCCCTCCCTGTAGATCTCACATTTTATGATGGAACACAGGTTCTCTATGGGGTTCAGATCAGGTGAACAAGGGGGCCATGTCATTATTTTTTCTTCTTTTAGACCTTTACTGGCCTGCCACGCTGTGGAGTAGTTGGATGCATGTGATGGAGCATTGTCCTGCATGAAAATCATATTTTTCTTGAACGATACAGACTTCTTCCTGTACCACTGCTTGAAGAAGTTGTCTTCCAGAAACTGGCAGTAGGTCTGGGAGTTGAGCTTCACTCCATCCTCAACCTGAAAAGGTCCCACAAGTTCATCTTTGATGATACCAGCCCATACCAGTACCCCACCTCCACCTTGCTGGCGTCTGAGTCGGAGTGGAGCTCTCTGCCCTTTACTGATCCAGCCTCTGGCCCATCAAGAGTCACTCTCATTTCATCAGTCCATAAAACCTTTGAAAAATCAGTCTTAAGATATTTCTTGTCCCATTCTTGAAGTTTTATCTTATGTTTCTTATTCAAAGGTGGTCGTTTTTCAGCCTTCCTTACCTTGGCCATGTCCCTGAGTATCGCACACATTGTGCTTTTTGGTACTCCAGTAACGTTGCAGCTCTGAAATATGGCAAAACTGGTGGCGAATGGTATCTTGGCAGCTTCACGCTTGATTTTCCTCAATTCATGGGCAGTTATTTTGCGCCTTTTTTAGCCAACACGCTTCTTGCGACCCTGTTGGCTATTTGCCATGAAACGCTTGATTGTTCGGTGATCACGCTTCAAAAGTTTGGAAATTTCAAGACTGCTGCATCCCTCTGCAAGACATCTCACAATTTTGGACTTTTCAGAGCCCGTCAAATCTCTCTTCTGACCCATTTTGCCAAAGGAAAGGAAGTTGCCTAATAATTAAGCACACCTTATATAGGGTGTTGATGTCATTAGTCAACACCCCTCCTCATTACAGAGATGCACATCACCAGATTTAATTAATTGGTAGTTGGTTCCCAAGCCTATGCAGCTTGGAGTAGGACAACATGTATAAAAAATATCATGTGATCAAAATACTCATTTGCCTAATAATTCTGCACGCGGTGTATATATATATATATATATATATATATATATATATATATATATACACACAGTACAGACCAAAAGTTTGGACACACCTCATTTAAAGATTTTTCTGTATTTTCATGACTATGAAAATTGTACATTCACACTGAAGGCATCAAAACTATGAATTAACACATGTGGAATTATATACTTAACAAAAAGGTGTGAAACAGCTGAAAATATGTCTTATATTCTAGGTTCTTCAAAGTAGCCATCTTTTGCTTTGATGACTGCTTTGCACACTCTTGGCATTCTCTTGATGAGCTTCAAGAGGTAGTCACCTGAAATGGTCTTTCAACAATCTTGAAGTAGTTCCCAGAGATGCTTAGCACTTGTTGGCCCTTTTGCCTTCACTCTGCGGTCCAGCTCACCCCAAACCATCTCGATTGGGTTCAGGTCTGGTGACTGTGGAGGCCAGGTCATCTGGCGTAGCAGCCCATCACTCTCCTTCTTGGTCAAATAGCCCTTACACAGCCTGGAGGTGTGTTTGGGGTCATTGTCCTGTTGAAAAATAAATGATGGTCCAACTAAACGCAAACCGGATGGAATAGCATGCCGCTGCAAGATGGCGTGGTAGCCATGCTGGTTCAGTATGCCTTCAATTTTGAATAAATCCCCAACAGTGTCACCAGCAAAGCACTCCCACACCATCACACCTCCTCCTCCATACTTCACGGTGGGAACCAGGCATGTAGAGTCCATCCGTTCACCTTTTCTTTGTCACACAAAGACACGGTAGTTGGAACCAAAGATCTCAAATTTGGACTCATCAGACCAAAGCACAGGTTTCCACTGGTCTAATGTCCATTCCTTGTGTTCTTTAGCCCAAACAAGTCTCTTCTGCTTGTTGCCTGTCCTTAGCAGTGGTTTCCTAGCAGCTCTTTTACCATGAAGGCCTGCTGCACAAAGTCTCCTCTTAACAGTTGTTGAACAGATGTGGAGACAGGCCAGTACACCAGGAGACGTGGAGGGGGCCGTAGGAGGGCAACAACCCAGCAGCAGGACCGCTACCTCCACCTTTGTGCAAGAAGGAACAGGAGGAGCACTGCCAGAGCCCTGCAAAATGACCTCCAGCAGGCCACAAATGTGCATGTGTCTGCACAAGCGGTTCGAAACCGACTCCATGAGGGTGGTATGACGTCCACAGATGGGGGTTGTGCTCACAGCCCAACACCGTGCAGGACGCTTGGCATTTGCCACAGAACACCAGGATTGGCAAAGTCGCCACTGGCGCCCTGTGCTCGTCACAGATGAAGGCAGATTCACACTGAGCACATGTGACAGACGTGACAGAGCCTGGAGACGCCATGGAGAGCGATCTGCTGCCTGCAACATCCTTCAGCATGAACGGTTTGTCAGTGGGTCAGTAATGGTGTGAGGTTGCATTTCTTTGGAGGGCCGCACAGCCCTCCATCTGCTCGCGAGAGGTAGCCTGACTACCATTAGGTACCAAGATGAGATCCTCAGACCCCTTGTGAGACCATATGCTGGTGCGGTTGGCCCTGGGTTCCTCCTAATGCAGGACAATGCCAGACCTCATGTGGCTGGAGTGTGTCAGCAGTTCCTGCAAGATGAAGGCTTTGAAGTTATGGACTGGCCCGCCCATTCCCTGAATCAGATTGAGCACATCTGGGACATCATGTCTCGCTTCATCCACCAACGTCACGTTGCATCACAGACTGTCCAGGAGTTGGCGGATGCTTTAGTCCAGGTCTGGGAGGAGATCCCACAGGAAACCATCCGCAACCTCATCAGGAGCATGCCCAGGCATTGTAGGGAGGTCATACAGGCAAGTTGAGGCCACATACAATACTGAGCCTCATTTTGACTTGTTTTAAGGACATTACATCAAAGTTGGAGCAGCCTGTAGTGTGTTTTTCCACTTTAAATTTGGGGGTGACTCCAAATCCAGGCCTCCATTGGTTAATAAATTTGATTTCCATTGATGATTTTTGTGTGATTTTGTTGTCAGCACATTCAACATTGTACAGAACAAAGTATTCAATGAGAATATTTCATTCATTCAGATCTAGGATGTGTTATTTGATTGTTCCCTTTATTTTTTTGAGCAGTGTATATCCATCTGAACTAACAGTCCTTCTGAGGACTAATCCAGCTGCATATATTCAGTGGTGTTAGCAGGAATTAGGCAGGCAGTGTATGCGGCAGACTGCAATGCATGTAGTGCAAGAGGATCCATTGAACGTTCCAGCTGCTGCGGTTCTTATAGATATTTGTAGGCATAGCCCCAGATATCAGGGGCCAGGGAAAAAAAAATTTGATCTTAATCCTGGTTATTTGCTTAAAAAGCAATCCAGAGTACACCATTTTTCTGCTCCATTCGCTTGTTCTCACTGCAGAATAAAGCCAGATCTGTTCCATATTTCAGCGATAAAAGTCCTGAAATTTAAATTGAACGTGGAAAATATTGGCCTCCTTTTCCATTCCGTTGCAGTGTGTCAGTCAAGCTATTCACACTAGGTGTCTGTGAAGGATAGTATTAGCAAATTACAGGCCTGCTATTTAAAACCGTGGTTCTGTGTCAGACATAACACCTATAAGAGTGTTCCAAAATCAGACATTTCTTCCATTTTCATTCCGTTGCATTGTCAGTCAAGCTATTCACACTAGGTGTCTGTGAAGGATAGTATTAGAAAATTACAGGCCTAGTGTGAATAGCTTTACCGACACACTGCAACAGAATTAAAATGGAAGAAATGTCAGATTTTGGAACACTCTTATAGGTGTTATGTCTGACAGAGAACCACGGTTTTAAATAGCAGGCCTGTAATTTGCTAATACTATCATCAGGGGATAGAGGCTAAAAAAAAAAATTCCCTGATGACGCCAGATCTCTGGTGAAACATGCTGGGGAGACTTTGTGTTTTGTTTTAATGGCAGTAGTCAGTATACAATAGTCATACATAAGCATAGGAGAGTATAGGTAGCGGCCGCACCTTGCTTGCCTTAGGATATACAGTAGTCATACAGATAGATGAAATGAGAGATCAATGTATCCTCAATAGTTAGTTAGTTGTTATACTGACCTCTGTAAATTTTTAAAGCTATATTCCTTTATACTAGTCGAATAAAAGTTATATTTTAGGGTCTTTAGGTTGGGGTTTTGTTGCCTTTGGCAAATAGTGTTTATGGTTATTTTTTAAAGACTCTGCAGATAACCCCAAAAAGGTCATTTGCATCACCTGCCAGGCCAGCATCAACAGGGGTAGCAAAACTAGCAGCCTGACTACCACCAGCATGATCAGCCACATGGCAGCAAAGCAACTGACTAAGTGGGCCAAACCCCAGGGTCCAGCAACAGTGTCTGCGGGTGACACCACTGCTTGTCCCTCTGTTGTGCGTGCACACCAATCCCCTGTCCATGGCGAATGCCAAGATGCCTCCTGCCCTGCACCTGTCGTTGCACACTCTCAACTAGCACCATCAGCATGCACGTCCAGGTCCTTGTCCGAGCGCAGCGTTCAGTTGTCCCTACCCCAGTCCTTGGACTGCAAGCGCAAATACGCAACCAACGCCACACTACTAAATTCACACATTTTGCGAATGCTTGCGCTCGAAATGTTGCCTTTTAGGCTCGCGGAGACGGAAGCTTTCCGCAACCTGATGGCGGCGTCCGTCCCTCGGTACTCGGTCCCCAGCCGCCACTATTTCTCCCGTTGTGCCACAACATTAGACATGCCCTCAACAACGCAGTTACTGGGAAAGTCCACCTAACCACAGACACGTGGACAAGTGTTTGTGGGCAGTGACGGTACATCTCGCTGACAGCACACTGGGTTAATATAATGGAAGCCGGGACCCAGTCGGAACACGTCCTCCCGACGCCGAGGATTGCGGGCCCTGGGTCAATCAGGGCTGCCCCCACATTCTACAGCTCCTGCACCTCCTCCTCCTCTTCAGCCTCCATCTCCGAAATGACCATATCAGTCGCAAGCTGGAAGCACTGCTTCACTGCATCGGCCAAGCAGCAACAGCCTGTGCTGAAGCTAATATGCTTAGGTGACAAACCGCACAATGCTGAAGAGTTGCGGAAGCTCTGAAAGAGCAGGTAGATCTGTGGCTCACACCGCTGAACCTACAGCCAGGCATGGTCATGTGTGACAATAGCCGGAACCTGGTGGCAGCTCTGAGGCGAGGCAAGCTCACACACTTACCATGCCTGGCTCATGTGCTTAACCTCGTGGTTCAGCGGTTTCTCAAAACCTACCCGGATCTAATGGATCTGCTTGTCAAAGTATGCGGCCTGTGTGCCCATTTTAGAAAGTCAGCTACAGCTTCCGCCATGCTTCAGCAGCGTTTGCAGATTCCAGCTCACCGACTGATCTGCGATGTTCCCACACAACGGAACTCTACATTGCAGATGTTGGGAAGGATTTGTGAGCAGAAGAGTGCAGTTTTTGACTACCAGCATCAACAAGGCCGTCGGTATTCAGGTTAGACTCCACACATAAAACCTCAGGAGTGGACATAGATGTCAGACATATGTACCATCCTCCAAAACTTTGAGGACTCCACCAAGATGGTGAGCAGCGATTACGCAATAATTAGCATCACCATCCCGCTTCTCTGTCTTCTGAAACGCTCTCTGCTCACAATTAAAGAGGATGCATTGCAGGTGGAGCACAATGAGATGGAGCAAGGAACCATACAGGGTGATTCCACACAGCCCAGCCTCATCTCATCCCAACATGGATTGGGTGACAATGAGGAAGAGGAGGAGGAGGAAGAACAGGAGCTAGTTTCCTGCAATATAGACGGTACTACCTGCACAACTGTCATACCGTCTGTTCAGCGAGGATGGCCTGAGGACAGGGAGGAGGAGGAAGAGGAGGAGGATGAGGAGGAGAGCATGGTCTGTCGTCCTCTTGGTGAGGACACGGAATTCTTGCCTCTTTGCAGTCTGGCACACATGGCTGAGTTTATGTTACGCTGCCTTTCCAGTGACCCTCATGTTGTCCATATTTTGGGTGACAGTAATTTTTGGTTGGTGACACTTCTAGACCCACGCTACAAGGAGAACTTTCTGTCTCTTATTCCCTTGCAGGACAGGCCTAAAAAAATGGTGCAGTACCAGAAGGCCCTGGTTGCGGAATTATTAAAAAAAAAATTCCCATCTGAAAAAACGCTGGTGGCAGAGGTCACAGATCGTTGGACAACCAAGGAGTACAGGAGAGAGAGACACAAACGCAATTGAGCAGAGGCAGAGGAACACTGTCAAAGTTCTGGGACAGTTTTCTCAGACCCTCCCATCGCACAAGCCCTGATGCGCGGGGTACTCTCTCAAGGAGGGAAAAGTTGCGGAAGATGCTGAGGGAGTACCTTGCCGACCATACCAATGTCATCTGTGATTCCTCTGTGCCTTATAATTATTGGGGACATGTGCAACACTAAAAAAATAATCACAGAGGACAATTGTATTTTACTCACCAACTTAAACAACAAAGGGATTTGGTCAACACTTAACATTTATGAGCTCTTTAATGAGGATATAGTAATGGTCAAAACAAACAGCATAAATAATTGGGGGAAGGACCTTAAACTTACAACTACGATTGAACAATGGAAATACAGTCTTAGTCTTACCTATTCATTTAATCTTTGTTTGAACTTTCATGAATGCCATTTTAAAATCATTACAAGATGGTATCTAACTCACAATAAATTATCCAAGCCTATAAAGTTCTATCCCCTATGTGTTGGCGTGGTTGCGGGCTTAAAGGGGATGTGCTTCACATTTTTGGGAACTGTCCAAATCTAGATAATATGTGGAAAGATATCTCCTTATTGATTTATAGAGTCACTCACCAAAAAATGATAATCATCCCAAAACTCGCACTTCTATCTTTAGGCACAGAGTTCATTCCAAAAAATTTGAGACATCTAATCATACACATTTTCTTAGTTGTCAAAAATTTAATCGCATCTAATTGGAAAACTTACACTATTCCTTCGATCTCCGAAATTATAGATAAAGTATCCCTACACAATTTATACGAATATATTAATGCCAAAATAAACAACTCTACACAAATATTATATTAAGTGGAACTTTTGGAATGAACAATTTCCCCTCCAATAGGAATTCTGACAAAACTGTTATATATATTGTTTGAATATATTATCTTTTTGATTATACTACTAGAAACTGTTAATTTATTTTTTTTTCTCTATATTTTGAATAAACAATTATTTTAATATGTTATTTTAATTGTTTATTATTCAGCTTCGTTTTAAAGTTACCATAGTCAGACAACATTATCTATTTAAGCTTCTGTACTGGATTACTATGTTTTAAATGCATAAGCTAGATTTCCTCCTTTCCCATGTTCCTTTCTTTTATGTATCATTGTAGCAAATAGTAGTTATGTTTATGTTTTGTTCACTTTGAAAAATTCAATAAAGATATTAATAATTATTGGGTATCCAAGCTGGACACGTGGCATGAACTGGCTCTCTACGCCTTGGAGGTCCTGGCCTGCCCTGCCTCTTGCATTTTGTCAGAGCGGGTTTTTAGTGCCGCCGATGGAATTATAACCGATAGGCACATCTGCCTGTCAACTGAAAATGCTGACAGACTGACTCTTATAAAAATGAACAAGGGCTGGATTGGGCCAGACTTTTCAACGCCACCGAATGATAGCAGCATAACATAAACTCAAATACAGTGTCTTTTTTGGGGGAGGTCTAAGTCTATTCCCATGCACCACTGTCTTCACACCCAGACATGGTTATACGCTTGCCGATTTTGTCTATTTTGCTCTTGTCCTCCTCCTTCTTTGCATCCTCATCCTCCACCACCATATCACCACCATATGTACCATCAACATATCTACGTCTCTTGCAAGGGACATTGGAGTTCCTCCAAATTTTTGGCAGCCGTTGCTTCACTGCATAGGCAAACAGTATGGGAAACACACTTCCTAATAATGGGAAAATTGTTTTCAGGAGGCCCTCCGACCTCTACGTCTCTTGCAAGGGGCATTGGAGTTCCTCAAAATTTTTGGCAGCCGTTGCTTCACTACATAGGCAAATAGTATGGGAGACCCACTTCCTAATAATGGGAACACTGTTTTCAGGAGGCCCTCTGACCTCTACGTCTCTTGCAAGGGGCATTGGAGCTCCTCCAAATTTTTTGGTAGCTGTTGCTTCACTGCATAGGCAAACAGTATGGGAGACTCACTTCCTAATAATGGGAGCATTTTTTGCAGGAGGCCCTCTGACCTCTACGTCTCTTGCAAGGGGCATTGGAGTTCCTCCAAATTTTTGGCAGCCGTTGATTTACTGCTTGCCAAACAGTATGGGAGACCCACTTCCTAATAACGGGAACATTTTTTACAGGAGGCCCTCCGACCTCTACATCTCTTGCAAGGGGCATTGGAGTTCCTCCAAATTTTTGGTAGCCGTTGCTTCACTGCATAGGCAAACAGTATGGGAGACACACTTCCTAATAATGGGAACATTGTTTTCAGGAGGCCCTCTGACCTCTACGTCTCTTGCAAGGGACATTGGAGTTCCTCCAAATTTTTTTCAGTCACTGCATACGCAGTTAATAATGGGAACAACAAAGCATAGCCGACTGCTGGCCCTTTAAGAATAGTAAGGCTGTAAAAATAGTGTTTGTGACTTTCACAATCCCTCTTTCATAAATGAAACAGGATGTGTCTAATGATGTTTCACACACCACATGGCCAGATAAGGTAGTAAAATGACTTTTACTGGTAAATGTTTTTTACCATTGAAAGCAATGCAAAAACGCATCAAAAGCGCTACGTGTGAACATAACCCAAGGTGTGGAGAAGCATTTTTGTTTTCGGTTATTTATTTTGCCTTATATACAAGTCATTACCCTGGAAAGGATGTTCCTTAACATATTTTCCTGGAAAATCCATTTTGGTTTCGTTTTTGTATGTTTTATTGTGAGTCCGTAAAAGTGGCGCAATACCTCTGACAACGTTGTTGATAGCAGTGACCTGGGAGTCAGAAATGCTTCCAGGTGTCTTCCCCATGCTGTTCCCATGTCGTTTGAGCACTGTTCCCATCAATTTTTAGGCCCTCTGTAGACCACCGGAGGGAGCCGCCGGAAAAATGCCCAAGTTTCCTATAGACTTACATTGGGCTCGTTACTTGGTCCCAGCACTCGAGCATTCCAATTTGCTCGACTCGAACAACGAGTACCCGAGCATTTTAGTGCTCGCTCATCACTATATATAATCAATCCGGGACCAGGAGTCATTGGCGTGTGAGAAGTGGGTATACCCTCTATTGCTAGGGTTGAGGAATCTCCAGGAGTCAAAGCTGATAGGTGGACATAAGAGGCGAAAGCGCCTTGTCAAGTGTAGTTGTTGATTGGAGGGTACCCGTGATATTTTTCCTGTCTTCGTGGACCGATACCACCGAATTAAACTCACCACCTACTATTTTATTAGAATTGGGGTCAAGCAGAAGTCTTGTCTCCAACTGTTTAAAAAAGGATTTGTTCCCTACGTTAGGGGCATGGATATTATAAATAGAAAAACCCCCACTAGGTGTGGACATTGTTAGGTGGGCCAGTCTACCTTCACTATCCGTTTGCCGGCTGATGATCTGGTGTGTGAAGTGTTTATTGATAAGGATTAAGACCCCAGCCTTTCTGTCCACCAAAAAGGAACCATAGACACCGCCCACCCACAATTTCCTCATCCTGGGGAAATCTGCCACTGGAAGGTGTGGTGTGTCACTTGTAGGAGGGCTACGTCAGGTTTTAAGCGTTTTAAATGCCTGCTGATTTTCATGCGTTTTTTGGGAGATCTCAAACCTTTAACGTTCCATGACACAATAAACATATTCAGGATCAATACGGTTGAACAAAGCTGGTAAGATAATTACAGGGCAATGATGGCATGTAACTAGACTATAAAATAAATAATTTTCAACATTGTGTAACAAACCTAAACAACAAATAACAAACAAAACATTAGAAAATATTTGTCCTAGCAAGAGCGGGGACATTTTGTTCCAACTTGCTAGGAAAACCTTTCCCCTTCTGCCCAACCATGTGTATAAAACTTCAATTTATCCCCCTTTTTATGTTATTTTTCCTTTTCTCTGCCACCCTTTCCCTGCCCTTACCCTCTCCTCTCCCCTCTATCCTCCTCCCCCGAGGAGTATAATTACATCAGTAAAGATAATAAGAATCCAGAGAGAAAGGAAGCCAGAAGCAACGGCTTCTAAACGACACTCTACATTAGCACCCCTGTATGGAGAGAAAATCGTTTACTATTTCACATTTTAGGCTGTATTTTCATTAGGTCTCTGTTCTCCTTTGCCTGCCCGACGCGCAGATCTCTCTGGGGTCCACGAGCAGTGAGACTCGTTGTCAGCTTGGGGGGCCCGATCAGGACTGACCCTTGGACACAGAAGATTGTTGACAAAAACCTCTGCCTTGTAGGTGATATAAATTCCCGAAAGGAACCATCTGGGTTCCTACGATCTTTGAATCGTAGAGTATCCGGGTAGCGGAGTTGAAAGCGGATTTTTTCTTTATGGAGTCTGGTGCAAATGGAGCCTTACATTTTCTGGTTACCTCAATGGGAAAGTCCTCAAAAAGCAAATTTTTATGGGCTTGAATGATCAGCAGGTGGTTCAACTGTTTGCTGTATATGCCCGGATAATGTCCGCTTTATTGTTAAAATCCAGAAATTTCATGATGACCTGTCTCGGTCTAGATGTAACCCGGTTCATGGAGGTAGATGGCGGAGAGCCAACCCTGTGGACTCTCTCCACCTTTTTTTTCCTCTGGTAATTTTAAAGCCCTTGGAACATCATTTTCACATAGTGGTTTCAGGGTATTTTGTAGATACGACTCTGGTAACCCCACTATTCTCCAAGTCATCGATACGGTCTCTCAAAATCAAGTTTTCATGAGCGATAGCTGTCACTTTGACATGGTCATCCTATAAAATCATCCTCAATGGTCGATACTCGTGTTTCTAATTCAGTCAGCTGTTCAGCTTGCTCATCCTGCCTATCTTTTAGGTCCTTCAGGGCAGTATTATGTGTGGATTGGATTATGGTTTTAATTTCAGGTAGTAATTTAGCCGTGACCACAGCTGCCAAGTCTGAAGCGTCCATTTGTGTTTCCCCTTTCTTTGAAGTAGAAGTGTGGGTAGTTTAAAGGGATGGCCTGACTCCTCTCCACCCTCTGTTTGGGAGAACTGATCATCCTGGTCATGAGTGGGAGCCATCTGTCGGAGCCGTCAATATGACAGGAAGAAATATTCTGTTTTTGCCCACTACATAGGAGGTAGTGGTCCATATAAGTAAGTGTAATTATTTAAAGGTCGCCTTTAGCTTGGTGTCACTTTCAAAGACCATGAGGATGCAGAAATCGAGAGTCAGGTGGCTGAATGAAATGGACGAGGGGGAACATAAGCGGTTTGCAACTGTTCTTATCCCATGCTTACAAAAAGGAAGATTACCAAAGCAAACCACCTATTGTCCAGTTATGAATCTTGGTTGCAACACCAGGTCCTATATTTCAATATCAAACGGGAGCTCTTCACCTAAATGTTTTCTCGTCTTCCGTTTTCTTCCACGTTTTCTCTGGTTTTGCTTTCCATTTTAAAGCATTGGAGATCATTTTAGCTGAACAGCCTATCATTATCTGCACTTCTTTATAAGTTTTACCCTCTCCAATCAACTTTTTAATCAAAGTACGCTGTTCTTCTGAACAATGTCTCAAACGACTTATATTTCTCAGGCTTTCTAGGAGAAATGCATGTACAACATGTGCTGGCTTCACCCTTAAATAAGGGCCACCTGATTCACACCTGTTTCCTCACAACTGCTATTATTTTGAACCATTGCCCTTTCAATTAATTATTCAAATACACAGACTCAAAAACATGCAGATCATGAATGCTGAGTCTGTTGGTTTTCTTAGAATCTACTGCACCAACTGGTAAATTGTTTGACATGTGGTAATATAATTTATACCAAAAACAGTGATTAATCTGGTTAGTCATATTGGACTGCTATTATTTTGAGCACTGCTGTATTCTCTTGAGAATAAACAAAATGTGGATTGGCTATATCCCCAAAATGTGGACATGGCTGTCTCAAAGCTATAAAGACAGCTCCAAGCTTCAGTATCTTATTGTGTGCTTAGGTGCTCATATATCTTGGCTGTTTCTCAGACAAAGAATAGTGCAGCATCTTATGACAAAGTAAAAAGGTGCGACAAAAATGGACACAAAGCATGCAAGCACACATCAATATGACTGTGAGCTATCTATCTGATGCTGCTGTGTTCTAGATCAAGTTGGCTACTTGGACCTAGTGTTGAGCCACCCCCGTAGTGTTCGGGTTCGGTTCGGTTCGTCGAACACCGGGATGTTCGAGGAACTGTTCGTCGAACTGTTCGTCGAACACCTTAGAACACCGTCGAACACCGTTAAAACCAATGGCAGGCAAACAAAAACACATAGAAACACATAGAAAACACCTGCAAAGGTGTCCAAAAGCTGACAAACTGCTCAGAAGACACTCTCTTTAAAAAAGCCGGCCGGCAATTCAGCAGCGGCATACACCGGTACCCGACAATTTAGACAAGAAGGAATAGAGCATCACACATAGATTAGATAGATAGAAACATGTCAGTCACACATATAAGAAGCACAGTGACAGTGTTGGTTACTGCACTTGTCATTTAGTGTAAAGGATTTATTAAAAAAAATATTAGTGTTTTCATGCACCGTCTCTTTAAAAAAGCCGGCCGGCAATTCAGCATCTGTACCCGACAATTTAGAACAGAAAGAATAGAGCTTCACACATAGATTAGATAGATAGAAACATGTCAGTCACATATATAATAAGTACAGTGATAGTGTTGCTTACTGTACTTGTCATTTAGTGTAAAGGATTTATTTAAAAAAATAATAGTGTTTTCATGCACTGTCTCTTTAAAAAAGCCGGCCGGCAATTCAGCATCTGTACCCGACAATTTAGAACAGAAAGATAGAGCATCACACATAGATTAGATAGATAGAAACATGTCAGTCACATATATATGAAGTACAGTGATAGTGTTGGTTACTGTACTTGTCATTTAGTATTAAAATAAAGGATTTATTATTAAAAAAATTGGCGTAGGGTTCCCCTTAATTTTAGGCTCTAGCGGAGGTTAAGCAGACGGCTGGGGCAGATGTTTGAAGCCTGGGAAGGGGGTAATACCCACGGAGCTTCCCAGGCTACTAATATCAGCCCCCAGCTGAATACATAGCCTTTACTAGCTATTAAAATGGGGGACCCCCCAAAAAAAATGACGTGGGGTCCCCCCTAATTTAATAGCTAGCAAAGGCTAGGCAGACAGCTGGGGGCTGATATTAATAGCCCAGGAAGGGAGCCATGAATATTGGCCCCCTCCCAGGCTAGAAACACCAGCCGTCAGCCGCCCCAGAAATGGCGCATTCATAGGATGCGCCAATTCTGGCACTTAGCCTCGCTCTTCCACGCTGCCCTGGTGCGGTGGCAGGGGGTAATAGGGTTGGGGTTGATGTCAGCTTATAATGCCAGCTGACATCAAGCCCAGGTTAGTAATGGAGAGGCGTCTATAAGACACCCCCATTACTAACCCCATAGTCAAAGTTAAAAAAAACACAAACACCCAGAATAAAGTCCTTTAATTGAAATAAAGACACAATCCTTTATTGTTCTAAATTAAACCATACTTACCATCACGCCCATTCCAGCTGAAGCCAACGATCTCCTGCAATAAAAGAAAAATAATAAAGCAACCTCATCCTTACCTTTCCATGGTTCCCACGACAGCTTCAGCTCTGCTACATCGAGATGACAGGCTGGACCGCAGCAGAACGCTGCCATCCAGCCTGTCATCCCGCAGACACTGAGAAGCGCAGGCATGCTTGCGCTGCTCAGCGTCTCTCTGTGACGACATCCAGATGAGCCGAGTTCATGTCCAATGAACTCGGCTCACCTCATGCACGTCACTGACAGCGTGGGAAAATTCTCACGCTGAAGCGCTGATTGCAGGAGAATTTTCCCACGCTGTCAGTGACGTGCAGGAGGTGAGCTGAGTTCATTGGACATGAGCTCACCTCATGCACATCACTGACAGCGTGGGAGAATTCTCCTGCACTCAGCACTTCAGCGTGAGAATTTTCCCACGCTGTCAGTGACGTGCATGAGGTGAGCCGAGTTCATTGGACATGACCTCGGCTCATCTGGATGCCGTCACAGCGAGACAGTGAGGAGCGCAAGCATGCCTGCGCTTCTCAGTGTCTGCGGGATGACAGACTGGATGGCAGCGTTCTGCTGCGGTCCAGCCAGTCATCTCGATGCAGCAGAGCTGAAGCTGTCGTGGGAACCATGGAAAGGTAAGGATGAGGTTGGTTTATTATTTTTCTTTTATTGCAGGAGATCGTTGGCTTCAGCTGGAATGGGTGTGATGGTAAGTATGGTTTAATTTAGAACAATAAAGAATTGTGTCTTTATTTCAATTAAAGGACTTTATTCTGGGTGTTGTGTTTTTTTTAAATACTTTACTAGAAATTCATGGCGGTCATGTCTAATACTGGCGTGACCCCATGAATTTTGGGCTTGGGGCCAGCTGATAATACCAAGCTGGCCCTAACCCCTTTATTACCCAGTGAGCCACCGCACCAGGGCCCTGGATGAGTTGGGTACAGCGCCAGAAGATGGCGCTTCTATGAACGCGCCATTTTCCGGGGTGGCTGCGGACTGCAATTTGTAGCGGGGGGGGGCCCAGAAAGCTTGGGCCTCCCTGCGCTGCAGATTCCAGCCCCCAGCTGCCTAGTTGTCCCTGGCTGGACACAAAAATAGGGCGAAGCCCCACGTACTTTTTTTTTAATTATTTCATGAAATTCATGAAATAATTAAGAAAAAAAGGCCTTCCCTATATTGTTGTGTCCGGCCAGGTACAAATAGGCAGCTGGTGGTTGGGGGCAGCCCGTTCCTGCCTGCTGTACCTGGCTGGACACAAATATAGTGCGAAGCCCCACTTCAATTTTTTTTAATTATTTAAGGAAATTCATGAAATAATTAAGAAAAAAAGGGCTTCCCTATATTGTTGTGTCCGGCCAGGTACAAATAGGCAGCTGGTGGATGGGGGCAGCCCGTTGCTGCCTGCTGTACCTGGCTGGACACAAATATAGTGCGAAGCCCCACTTCAATTTTTTTAAATTATTTCAGGAAATTCATGAAATAATTTAAAAAAAATTGACGTGGGGCTTCGCACTATATTTGTGTCCAGCCAGGTACAGCAGGCAGGAACGGGCTGCCCCCAACCACCAGCTGCCTATTTGTACCTGGCCGGACACAACAATATAGGGAAGCCCTTTTTTTCTTAATTATTTCATGAAATAATTTAAAGAAAATTGACGTGGGGCTTCGCCCTGTTTTTGTGTCCAGCCAGGTACAACTAGGCAGCTGGGGGCTGGAATCCGCAGCGCAGGGAGGCCCAAGCTTTCTGGGCCACCCCCGCTGCAAATTGCAGTCCGCAGCCACCCCGGAAAATGGCGCGTTCATAGAAGCGCCATCTTCTGGCGCTGTACCCAACTCATCCAGGGCCCTGATGCGGTGGCTCACTGGGTAATAAAGGGGTTAGGGCCAGCTTGGCATTATCAGCTGGCCCTAAGCCCGAAATTCATGGGGTCACGCCAATATTAGACATGACCACCATGAATTTCTAGTAAAGTATTTAAAAAAAACACAACACCCAGAATAAAGTCCTTTAATTGAAATAAACACACAATTCTTTATTGTTCTAAATTAAACCATCACGCCCATTCCAGCTGAAGCCAACGATCTCCTGAAATAAAAGAAAAATAATAAAGCAACATCATCCTTACCTTTCCATGGTTCCCATGACAGCTTCAGCTCTGCTACATCGAGATGACAGGCTGGACCGCAGCAGAACGCTGCCATCCAGCCTGTCATCCCGCAGACACTGAGAAGCGCAGGCTTGCTTGCGCTCCACAGTGTCTCTCTGTGAGGGCATCCAGATGAGCTGAGTTAATGTCCAATGAACTCGGCTCACCTCATGCACGTCACTGACAGCGTGGGAAAATTCTCCTGCACTCAGCGCTTCAGCGTGGGAGAATTCTCACGCTGAAGCGCTGAGTGCAGGAGAATTCTCCCACGCTGTCAGTGACGTGCAGGAGGTGAGCTGAGTTCATTGGACATGAGCTCACCTTATGCACGTCACTGACAGCGTGGGAGAATTCTCCTGCACTCACCGCTTCAGCGTGAGAATTTTCCCACGCTGTCAGTGACGTGCATGAGGTGAGCCGAGTTCATTGGACATGAACTCGGCTCATCTGGATGTCGTCACAGAGAGACGCTGAGCAGCGCAAGCAAGCCTGCGCTTCTCAGTGTCTGCGGGATGAGAGGCTGGATGGCAGCGTTCTGCTGCGGTCCAGCCTGTCATCTCGATGTAGCAGAGCTGAAGCTGTCGTGGGAACCATGGAAAGGTAAGGATGAGGTTGCTTTATTATTTTTCTTTTATTGCAGGAGATCGTTGGCTTCAGCTGGAATGGGCGTGACGGTAAGTATGGTTTAATTTAGAACAATAAAGGATTGTGTCTTTATTTCAATTAAAGGACTTTATTCTGGGTGTTTGTGTTTTTTTTAACTTTGACTATGGGGTTAGTAATGGGGGTGTCTTATAGACGCCTCTCCATTACTAACCTGGGCTTGATGTCAGCTGGCATTATAAGCTGACATCAACCCCAACCCTATTAACCCCTGCCACCGCACCAGGGCAGCGTGGAAGAGCGAGGCTAAGTGCCAGAATTGGCGCATCCTATGAATGCGCCATTTCTGGGGTGGCTGACGGCTGGTGTTTCTAGCCTGGGAGGGGGCCAATATTCATGGCTCCCTTCCTGGGCTATTAATATCAGCCCCCAGCTGTCTGCCTAGCCTTTGCTAGCTATTAAATTAGGGGGGACCCCACGTCATTTTTTTGGGGGGGTCCCCCATTTTAATAGCTAGTAAAGGCTATGTATTCAGCTGGGGGCTGATATTAGTAGCCTGGGAAGCTCCGTGGGTATTACCCCCTTCCCAGGCTTCAAACATCTGCCCCAGCCGTCTGCTTAACCTCCGCTAGAGCCTAAAATTAAGGGGAACCCCACGCCAATTTTTTTAATAATAAATCCTTTATTTTAATACTAAATGACAAGTACAGTAACCAACACTATCACTGTACTTCATATATATGTGACTGACATGTTTCTATCTATCTAATCTATGTGTGAAGCTCTATTCTGTCTGTTATAAATTGTCGGGTACCGCTGCTGAATTGCCGGCCGGCTTTTTTAAAGAGACGGTGCATGAAAACACTATTATTTTTTTTGATAAATCCTTTACGCTAAATGACAAGTACAGTAAGCAGCACTTTCACTGTACTTCGTATATATGTGGCTGACATGTTTATATCTATCTAATCTATGTGTGAAGCTCTATTCTTTCGGTTCTAAATTGTCGGGTACCGGTGTATGCGCTGATGAATTGCCGGCTTTTCATGTTTCACTGTGAGCACTGTTCCCATCGATTTGGGCAATCACTGTAATGCCACAACCACCATGGCTGTGGCATTACAGTGAGTGGCAGACAATCCCTGCATGATTGGTGCTCTAAATAGCGCCAGACATGCAGGACACGCTTTTGGTGCACGAACAGTTATCGAACATAACCTCGAACAGCCGAATTTTTTGCAAATCGTTCGGGTTCGTCGAACAACTCGAACACCGCCCAAAACAGCTCGAATTTGAGATTGGCGAACAGTTCTAGTCGAACACCGCTCATCTCTACTTGGACCATGACACTTTCTACAGCAGGGTGAAGAGCTCTCAGAATTAAACTTTGGGTTGCTGATGCCATTTTAAAAAATTATGCAATTCTGAGTTCAACCCAGGACGTCTTTTTGAGGCTCATCTAAATGAGCTGATGGAAGACCTTTCTGACTAAAACAGAACCTTAATATAAGCTGTAGCAGGTGCTCCTTTTGAAGCAGATCACATCTCAGATTCCATCAGACAAACTCTTACAGGTTAAGACGTGCGCCTCAATGAGGTAGCAACAGAGGACCCCATGGTGCCAATATACCCAAAATTCCTGATTTTCGGCACAAGGACTCCTGTGGGAAGTCACCTGATTCATTATCTCCAGGCATGGAAGGAAAATGTGTCAGATCCATGGGTCGTAAATAGTGTTGAGCATTCCGATACTGAAATATCGGGTATCGGCCGATATTCACTGTATCGGAATTCCGATACTTAATTCCGATACTTTTATAATATCGAATACCGGAATCGGAAGTTCCCATAATGCCTGCGCTCTGCAGTGTCTGTGAAGGATGACAAGCTGGATGGCAGCGCTCAGCTGCGATCCAGCTTGTCATCAGAATGCCATCCCAGCGTGGGAGAATTCTCCTGATTTTTTAAAAGCCGGCGCGCGGTAAAAAGCCGCCGGCTTTTAAACAATCACACAGCCCCATACTGCTTCCCCGCAGCCTCCCACCCCGATCCTCCGCTCCCCTCGCCACCTCCAATCCCAATCGTAAATTAGGACCGGGCGGGGAGCGCAGCACCAAGGAGCGGGGAGCGAAGGACCCGGGCGGGGAAGCCGGCAGTGAAAAGACTTCACCGCCGGCTTTCCCGTTCTGTGCTGCGCTTTCCCGCCGGTTATTTCAAATGAACAGCTGAGGTATCAGGTGATGCCGATCAGCTGTTCATTTGAAGTCGCCGCGGTGCCCTCAGAGGGTTCATGTGAGTTAATGCTTGACTGCATGAACTCACATCAACTTTCCCACGGCCGCACAGGTCAGCCTCACCTCCCAGACCCGTCATGATTAGTGTGTGCGGGGTGTGTGTGTGTGCGGGGTGTGTGTGTGTGCGGGGTGTGTGTGTGCGCGGGGTGTGTGTGTGTGCGGGGTGTGTGTGTGTGCGGGGTGTGTGTGCGCGGGGTGTGTGTGTGTGCGGGTGTGTGTGTGCGGGGTGTCTGTGCGTGCAGGCAGACATAGGCCGATGTGACACTACTACTCCCATCGGCCTATGTCTGTCCCCGGTCCACTCGTGCCAGCAGGATCAGCTCGATGGGAGCAGTAGTTCCCATCAGCCTGATCCTGCTATTTAAATTGCCCTACTATGTCCCCAATAAATTTTAAATACATGTCATTGGTGGCCAGTGGTTACCTACAATAAATTAGTTCATACATTACCTGTCCCCGCCGATCGCCACCTAAAATAAAGTAAAAAATAAAAAACTACACCTATACTCACCTAGACACCTAATTCCCCGAAGCCATCGATCTCCTGTAATAAAATATAAAATAATAAACCACAACCTTATCCTTACCCCTCCGTAGCAGTCCACGAGTGTCCCACGAAGATCTCCAGTTCAGAGCAGCCACATAGAATGTGACCGCTCTGAACCGCTGCCGCCGCTAGAATGACGGGGCCGTAAGGGTTCACCGGAGTTCAGGCAGCGCTGCTCCGGTTAGCTCCTTTACGGCACTGCTGTATCGTGAGAAATTCCCACGGTACAGCACTGCCGTAAAGGAGGTCTCCGGAGCTGCGCTGCCTGAATGCACTCCGGTGACCTCAGTCAGTGGCTCCCGCTGCCGGGAGCGGACGTGTTCCCGGCAGTGTGAGCTTACAGCAGCCATGCACAGCTGTCACCATCTCCAGATGTGACAGCTGTGCATGGGAGATCAGCGCAGGAACGTGGACAGGTAACTATTTTTTTTTTAGTAAACTAAGAATTAAATAAAATGGTGTGTTTTATTTCAAATAAATTATTTTTTTCTGGGTGTAGTGTGTTTTTTCTTTTTAACACTTTGTAGGTTAGTAATGGGGGTGTCATATAGACGGCCATCATTACTAACCTGGGCTTCATGGCAGCTGGCGCTGACATGAACCCCAGCCCTATTACCCCCTGCCACCGCACCAGGGCAGTGTGGAAGAGCGAGGCTAAGTGCCAGAATTGGCGCATCATATGGATGCGCCATTTCTGGGGCGGCTGACGGCTGGTGTTTCTAGCCTGGGAGGGGGCCAATATTCATGGCACCCTTCCTGAGCTATTAATATCAGCCCCCAGCTGTCTGCCTAGCCTTTGCTAGCTATTAAAATAGGGGGGACCCCACGTCATTTTTTTTGGGGGGGTCCCCCATTTTAATAGCTAGTAAAGGCTAGGTATTCAGCTGGGGGCTGATATTAGTAGCCTGGGAAGCTCCGTGGGTTTTACCCCCTTCCCAGGCTTCAAACATCTGCCCCAGCCGTCTGCTTAACCTCCGCTAGAGACTAAAATTATGGGGGATCCCACGCCATTTTTTTTTTAAATAAATCCTTTATTTTAACACTAAATGACATTTGAGGACTTAATAAAGATGCAGTCCCTAAATTATTATTTATTTTTTAATAAATTTTTCCCAAAACTTTTGACGTGGGCTTCGCCATATTTTTGTATGCCAGCCAGGTACAGCATCCAGCTTCTATGAACGCGCCATTTTCCGGGGCGGCCGCGGACTGCAATTTTCAGCAGGGGGGGGGGGGGGGGGGCAGAAAGCTTGGGCCTCCCTGCGCTGCAGATTCCATCCCCCAGCTGCCTAGTTGTACCTGGCTGGACACAAAAATAGGGAGAAGCTCCACGTTTTTTTTTTTTTAATTATTTCATGAAATTCATGGAATAATTAAGAAAAAAAGGGCTTCCCTATATTGTTGTGTCCGGCTAGGTACAAATAGGCAGCTGGTGGTTGGGGGCAGCCCGTTCCTGCCTGCTGTACCTGGCTGGACACAAATATAGGGCGAAGCCCCACGTCAATTTTTTTTTAATTATTTCAGGAAATTCATGAAATAATTAAAAAAAAATTATGTGGGGCTTCGCCCTATATTTGTGTCCAGCCAGGTACAGCAGGCAGGAACGGGCTGCCCCCAACCACCAGCTGCCTATTTGTACCTAGCCGGACACAACAATATAGGGAAGCCCTTTTTTTCTTAATTATTCCATGAATTTCATGAAATAATTAAAAAAAAAAATGTGTGGCGCTTCGCCCTATTTTTGTGTCCAGCCAGGTACAACTAGGCAGCTGGGGGCTGGAATCCGCAGCGTAGGGAGACCCAAGCTTTCTGGGCCCCACCCGCTGCAAATTGCAGTCCGCAGCCGCCCCGGAAAATGGCGCGTTCATAGAAGCGCCATCTTCTGGCGCTGTACCCAACTCATCCAGGGCCCTGGTGCGGTGGCTCACTGGGTAATAAAGGGGTTAAGGCCAGCTTGGCATTATCAGCTGGCCCTAAGCCCGAAATTCATGGGGTCACGCCAATATTAGACATGACCGCCATGAATTTCTAGTAAAGTATTTAAAAAAAACACAAACACCCAGAAAAAAGTCCATTAATTGAAATAAAGACACAATTCTTTATTGTTCTAAATTAAACCATACTTACCGCCACGCCCATTCCAGCTGAAGCCAACGATCTCGTGCAATAAAAGTAAAATAATAAAGCAACCTCATCCTTACCTTTCCATGGTTCCCAGGACAGCTTCAGCTCTGCTACATCGAGATGACAGGCTGGACCGCAGCAGAACGCTGCCATCCAGCCTGTCATCCCGCGGACACTGAGAAGCGCAGGCATGCTTGCGCTCCTCAGTGTCTCTCTGTGACGTCATCCAGATGAGCCGAGGTCATGTCCAATGAACTCAGCTCACCTCATGCACGTCACTGACAGCGTGGGAAAATTCTCCTGCACTCAGCGCTTCAGCGTGAGAATTCTCCCACGCTGTCAGTGACGTGCATGAGGTGCGCCGAGTTCATTGGACATGACCTCACCTCATGCACGTCACTGACAGCGTGGGAAAATTCTCACGCTGAAGCGCTGAGTGCAGGAGAATTCTCCCACGCTGTCAGTGACGTACATGAGGTGAGCCGAGTTCATTGTCGGCTCATCTGGATGCCGTCACAGCCAGACACTGAGGAGTGGAAGTATGCCTGCGCTTCTCAGTGTCTGCGGGATGACAGGCTGGATGGCAGCGTTCTGCTGCGGTCCAGCCTGTCATCTCGATGTAGCAGAGCTGGAGCCGTCGTGGGAGCCATGGAAAGGTAAGGATGAGGTTGCTTTATTATTTTTCTTTTATTGCAGGAGATCGTTGGCTTCAGCTGGAATGGGCGTGATGGTAAGTATGGTTTAATTTAGAACAATAAAGAATTGTGTGTTTATTTCAATTAAAGGACTTTTTTCTGGGTGTTTGTGTTTTTTTTAAATACTTTACTAGAAATTCATGGTGGTCATGTTTAATATTGGCGTGACCCCATGAATTTCGGGCTTAGGGCCAGCTGATAATGCCAAGCTGGCCTTAACCCGTTTATTACCCAGTGAGCCACCGCACCAGGGCCCTGGATGAGTTGGGTACAGCGCCAGAAGATGGCGCTTCTATGAACGCGCCATTTTCCGGGGCGGCTGCGGACTGCAATTTGCAGCGGGTGGGGCCCAGAAAGCTTGGGCCTCCCTGCGCTGCAGATTCCAGCCCCCAGCTGCCTAGTTGTACCTGGCTGGACACAAAAATAGGGTGAAGCTCCACGTTTTTTTTTTTTTAATTCATGAAATTGATGGAATAATTAAGAAAAAAAGGGCTTCCCTATATTGTTGTGTCCGGCTAGGTACAAATAGGCAGCTGGTGGTTGGGGGCAGCCCGTTCCTGCCTGCTGTACCTGACTGGACACAAATATAGGGCGAAGCCCCACATAATTTTTTTTTAATTATTTCATGAATTTCCTGAAATAATTAAAAAAAAATTGACGTGGGGCTTTGCACTATATTTGTGTCCAGCCAGGTACAGCAGGCAGGAACGGGCTGCCCCCAACCACCAGCTGCCTATTTGTACCTGGTTGGACACAACAATATAGGGAAGCCCTTTTTTTCTTAATTATTTCATGAATTTCATGAAATAATTAAAAAAAAAAAATACGTGAAGCTTCTCCCTATTTTTGTGTCCAGCCAGGTACAACTAGGCAGCTGGGGGATGGAATCTGCAGCGCAGGGAGGCCCAAGCTTTCTGCCTTCCCCCCCGCTGAAAATTGCAGTCCGCAGCCACCCCGGAAAATGGCGCGTTCATAGAAGCTGGATGCTGTACCTGGCTGGCATACAAAAATATGGCGAAGCCCACGTCAAAAGTTTTGGGAAAAATTAATTAAAAAATAAATAATAATTTAGGGACTGCATCTTTATTAACTCCTCAAATGTCATTTAGTGTTAAAATAAAGGATTTATTTTAAAAAAAATTGACGTGGGGCTTCGCCCTATATTTGTGTCCAGCCAGGTACAGCAGGCAGGAACAGGCTGCCCCCAACCACCAGCTGCCTATTTGTACCTGGCCGGACACAACAATATAGGGAAGCCCTTTTTTAAAAAAATTATTTCATGAAATAATTAAAAAAAATTGACGTGGGGCTTCGCACTATATTTGTGTCCAGCCAGGTACAGCAGGCAGGAATGGGCTGCCCCCAACCACCAGCTGCCTATTTGTACCTGGTTGGACACAACAATATAGGGAAGCCCTTTTTTTCTTAATTATTCCATGAATTTCATGAAATAATTTTAAAAAAAAATGCGTGGGGCTTCGCCCTATTTTTGTGCCCAGCCAGATACAACTAGGCAGCTGGGGGCTGGAATCCGCAGAGCAGGGAGACCCAAGCTTTCTGGGCCACCCCCGCTGCAAATTGCAGTCCGCAGCCGCCCCAGAAAATGGCGCGTTCATAGAAGCGCCATCTTCTGGCGCTGTACCCAACTCATCCAGGGCCCTGGTGCGGTGGCTCACTGGGTAATAAAGGGGTTAAGGCCAGCTTGGCATTATCAGCTGGCCCTAAGCCCAAAATTCATGGGGTCACGCCAATATTAGACATGACCACCATGAATTTCTAGTAAAGTATTTAAAAAAACACAACACCCAGAAAAAAGTCCTTTAATTGAAATAAACACACAATTCTTTATTGTTCTAAATTAAACCATACTTACCATCACGCCCATTCCAGCTGAAGCCAACGATCTCCTGCAATAAAAGTAAAATAATAAAGCAACATCATCCTTACCTTTCCATGGCTCCCACGACAGCTTCAGCTCTGCTACATCGAGATGACAGGCTGGACCGCAGCAGAACGCTGCCATCCATCCTGTCATCCCGCAGACACTGAGAAGCGCAGGCATACTTCCACTCCTCAGTGTCTGGCTGTGACGGCATCCAGATGAGCCGAGGTCATGTCCAATGAACTCAGCTCACCTCATGTACGTCACTGACAGCGTGGGAAAATTCTCCTGCACTCAGCACTTCAGCGTGAGAATTTTCCCACGCTGTCAGTGACGTGCATGAGGTGAGCTGAGTTCATTGGACATGACCTCACCTCATGTATGTCACTGACAGCGTGGGAGAATTCTCACGCTGAAGCGCTGAGTGCAGGAGAATTTTCCCACGCTGTCAGTGACGTGCATGAGGTGAGCTGAGTTCATTGGACATGAACTCGGCTCATCTGGATGACGTCACAGAGAGACACTGAGGAGCGCAAGCATGCCTGCGCTTCTCAGTGTCTGCGGGTTGACAGGCTGGATGGCAGCGTTCTGCTGCGGTCCAGCCAGTCATCTCGATGTAGCAGAGCTGGAGCTGTCCTGGGAACCATCGAAAGGTAAGGATGAGGTTGCTTTATTATTTTTCTTTTATTGCAGGAGATCGTTGGCTTCAGCTGGAATGGGCGTGATGGTAAGTATGGTTTAATTTAGAACAATAAAGAATTGTGTCTTTATTTCAATTAAAGGACTTTACTCTGGGTGTTTGTGTTTTCTTTTAACTTTGACTATGGGGTTAGTAATGGGGGTGTCTTATAGACGCCTCTCCATTACTAACCTGGCTTGATGTCAGCTGGCATTATAAGCTGACATCAACCCCAACCCTATTACCCCCTGCCACCGCACCAGGGCAGCGTGGAAGAGCGAGGCTAAGTGCCAGAATTGGCGCATCCTATGGATGCGCCATTTCTGGGGCGGCTGACGGCTGGTGTTTCTAGCCTGGGAGGGGGCCAATATTCATGGCACCCTTCCTGGGCTATTAATATCAGCCCCCAGCTGTCTGCCTAGCCTGTGCTAGCTATTAAATTAGGGGGGACCCCACGTTATTTTTTTGGGGGGGTTCCCCCATTTTAATAGCTAGTAAAGGCTAGGTATTCAGCTGGGGCTGATATTAGTAGCCTGGGAAGCTCCGTGGGTATTACCCCCTTCCCAGGCTTCAAACATTTGCCCCAGCTGTCTGCTTAACCTCCGCTAGAGCCTAAAATTAAGGGGAACCCCACGCCAATTTTTTTTTAAATAAATCCTTTATTTTAACACTAAATGACAAGTACAGTAATCAACACTGTCACTGTACTTCATATATATGTGACTGACATGTTTCTATCTATCTAATCTATGTGTGATTCTCTATTCCTTCTATTCTAAATTGTCGGGTACAGATGCTGAATTGCCGGCCGGCTTTCTTAAAGAGACGGTGCATGAAAACACTATTATTTTTTTAAATAAATCCTTTACACTAAATGACAAGTACAGTAAGCAACACTGTCACTGTACTTCATATATATGTGACTGACATGTTTCTATCTATCTAATCTATGTGTGAAGCTCTATTCTGTCTGTTATAAATTGTCGGGTACAGATGCTGAATTGCCGGCCGGCTTTCTTAAAGAGACGGTGCATGAAAACACTATTATTTTTTTAAATAAATCCTTTACACTAAATGACAATTACAGTAAGCAACACTGTCACTGTACTTCATATATATGTGACTGACATGTTTCTATCTATCTAATCTATGTGTGAAGCTCTATTCTTTCTGTTATAAATTGTCGGGTACCGCTGCTGAATTGCCGGCCGGCTTTTTTAAAGAGACGGTGCATGAAAACACTAATATTTTTTTTAATAAATCCTTTACACTAAATGACAAGTTCTGTAAGCAACACTGTCACTGTACTTCTTATATATGTGACTGACATGTTTCTATCTATCTAATCTATGTGTGAAGCTCTATTCTGTCTGTTATAAATTGTCGGGTACAGATGCTGAATTGCCGGCCGGCTTTTTTAAAGAGACGGTGCACGAAAACACTAATATTTTTTTTAATAAATCCTTTACACTAAATGACAAGTACAGTAAGCAACACTGTCACTGTACTTCATATATATATGACTGACATGTTTCTAACTATCTAATCTATGTGTGAAGCTCTATTCTTTCTGTTGTAAATTGTCGGGTACCGGTGAATGCCGCTGATGAATTGCCGGCTTTTCATGTCATTCTACATTATTCTTAGTTGTTTTACTTCATGTAGAATTAACCTACAAGGAAAGAAAGGGTTTATTTTCATTCCGATATTTGTGTCCCATTGACTTGCATTGGTTTCCGGTATCGGAATCGGCGATATCCGATACTTTTTGGGTATCGGCCCGATCCAATCCGATACGATATTTCCTGATATCGGAAGGTATCGCTCAACACTAGTCGTAAATCTAAAAAAGCATGAAAGATCACCGTACTCCTTGGTTATAGTGAACAAAATGTTATTGATCTGTGAGCATATCATGTTCACCTTTTTACAAGATGGCCAATATTTCAGTTCTCCCAGACTTAGATCATGGCCTTGGATCAAAATTGATAAAGCACAACTGTAAGTATGTCCATGTTCACACAGTGTACAATTAAGTAGGTAGTGCAGATAAAGTGATTTATTGAATGCCTAACTCCATAGACAAAGTTCAAACAACACTAAGGTATCGCATCACAAGAGGGGAGAATGGGGATATTTGGGTATCTAAAACATAGTTGAGCAGGTAGATGAGTGAAGTCACAAGGAAACTTACAGACAATAGTAAGCAGGCTAATGTATGGCTAAGTTAATATATAACTGTGCGATTAGAGCAGACTAATGCAAAAACGAAATACCCTATATTATTTACGAGTACTATAGCTATTTATTTACGTACTGCAGGGAATTTGCTCATTTTGTTTTTTATCTTAGGCTCAGCTTGTTAAATGGCCACAGTGTGAATGCACACCTACAATATGTATTGCACTTATGTCAATATGTGCTCCGGCTCAATTTTTTTTTCTATTAAGATAAGAAAAAGTAAACATCGGGGTCAGTATTAGTAATCATGCCGTACACTCAAAGATATAAAGAAAACATGCTAGTAGATAAGAATAGCAGGATAGCATGTTAGGAGCAGTGTGGTGGACGCTCCGTAAAGAGGTGACTGGACACAGCATTTTCTCACTTTCTCATTGCTTGCTATAGGTGAAAAAGCACTGAAAACGCTGAAAGAATTGACGTCCTGCAGATTTCAAAAACGATGCAATGCTCAAATTCATTCAGGAAAAAGAAACAAGCGTGCACATGGGATTTTTGAAATCTTATAGCTTTAGCTGGTACTATAAAAACCTGCTTTGAATTTGCATTAAAAAACACAGCAAAAAATGCTGCATGTCAAGATAAAGCTGCGTAAAGCAGCATTTGTGCAGCTTTTTTTAGACAACATATGGCAGCTGGATGCATTCATCCAAAACTCTACCCACCATGATGCTCAATGTCTGCAAAGTTATGAAACCATATTACCATTGGGCATCATGGTGGGTAGTCTCAGATATATGCAGCCAGCAGCAGTGTGTGGTCTCAACATAAATCTTCTATTAAAGGAGCACTAAAGTTATTTTTTTATTTTTTCTTCTATTAACAAATAATAGTGTGTATCCAGAGGGAGTATTGAAATGTTACCAGTCGACGTCTTCAGCCGTTTCCATCACCGTTCCAGTGTCACGTGACCGCGTTTGTGACCTGCCGAATCACATAGGGACATCTGTATGGAGCAAAAATCACTTTCTCAATGTAAGTTTAGAGAGTTTTGTTCTGATTCTCACAGACTTTGGGCTCAAGCAGACGAGCGTATAAGTTGGACATGTGCTATCAAAAATGTTGATCAAGTAGCAACGGACAGCATACTGCCCCATGTTATTCAATAGGAATGTTTAGAAGAACGATTTTCTTTCTTGGCCTGACCATCCATGAGAAAAGAAAAATTGTAGCATGCATTACTGTCTTCTGAGTCTCGAAAGAGACTGACTGATTCAAGTCTATGGGTGCGTAAGAAAAAACAGATATCACACAGAATATCTGAGTGGCATCCGATTTTTATGGATACATTTCTAGAATAAACCATGGAAACTGTATTTGATCATGTACATTTTTTAACATAGTTGTATGAAAACAGATCGCATATGGATGTCACACGGACATACAAAATGGGCACACACATGAAAATCGGATGACAATTAGAAAAAGATTGTCCGAGTTTTCTGGAAGAAACTCGGGCAATTTGTCATATGCAGCCTGCCTTACATTGAGAAAGTTGAAATGTGACCTCCGATTCACACAGCGGACACTGTGATTTGGCAAATCGCAAATGTGATTACATGATGCGACAGTGGACTGGAGCTGGAAATGACAGAAAACAAACAGTGACTGGTAAGTATTGCAATACACTCTCTTTATACATATTAATATTTGCTCATACAGAGGAACAAAAAAAAAAGAATAATCACTGGTGTGCTCCTTTAAATCAATGTTTAGTGGCTAGATTTCGTTGTTTTATCCGAATCTTTAAAAAATAATTAGGGATGAGAGTATCATTTTTAACCTGACTCTTCATTCATTCATTCATTCATTCATTCAAGAAATAGTTGCTAATTTCTAGCTATCCCAAGAAGTTATCCTGACCTCTATTTGTGATAATCAAAAAAAAAAATGAGAAAAATATAAAAATTCAATAATCTAGACTAAAGACAAACAAATTCTTTGCTCAGGTGTAGGGAGAAAAACAACAACGATATTATTGCCAAGTGGATCAGACAAGCCTTTTAAATCTGGTTTATGCTGCTGCTGGTTCTATTACTCCAGAAAATCTAAAAGTTCATAATATCAGGAATATGACCTGTTCCTGGGCAAAAAAAGAGAAGTCTCTATTGCTCAGATCTTTTGGCAGCTGTTTTTTTTTTTCTGTCAGTACAGACTTTACATATCGTCCTAAATAATGTACTGTACATCATACCATAATACCATCCTAATTAGATTCTCTAGAATTTCTCTCATGGGAGAAAGGGTTTATACACTGTGTTCCAAATTATTATGCAAATAATATTTTCTCAGATTTTCCCAAATTACCTATATGAATTGCAGTCATTGTAATTTTCCAGTCAAATAACTATTAGAGTACAATTGAAAGGTTTTTGTACAAACTGCCTATGATAACAGTATATTTTTTAAAAAATAAAAAACTCAAACTGCACTCAAAATGCATGTTCCAAATTATTATGCACAGCAGAGTTTTCAACCTTTTAATTTTAATAAAGAACAAAAAAATGGTCATTTTTGAAATTATAAGCATTAGCAGGTTATTACAAACTGAAATCAAACAGTTTTCAACTCAAAACTTTATTCTAGGTGATGTTACATTTGCACATAGGACCGCTTGTTCGAAAGGAGCTTCTGAACTCTCTCTCGTCCATTGAATTTGTCAGGTTATGGATGGTTTCTGCTTCAATTGTTTTGCATGAGGACTGAATACCCTCCCAGAGCTGTTGCTTAGATGTGAACTGCCTCCCGCCATCATAGACACTCCTTTTGATGATGCTCCAGAGGTTCTCAATGGGGTTGAGGTCAGGGGAGCATGGGTGCAGGGCCGGCGTCACCACCCGGCGCACCCGGGCAAGTGCCGGGGCCCTGGACAGAAAGGGGGGCCCACTCATCTGGGTTGCTTGCTAATATATCGCTATGTGTCATGTGTGTGAGCGGTGCTGCTGTACTGCCCGCAGCGTCCTTGGTTACCGCCGGCCGGCAGATCCTTTTCTGGACTGCGGGGGGCCGCACTCACCTCGGTTGCTATGTGAGGGCTGCCCGCCGTGTCCTGGGTTACCGCCGGCAGGCAGATGCATCCTTAGCTTCCTCTCTCCTCCAGCTATTGAGTGCTCAGCGCTGCAGACATCCAGCCAGATGGTGGCAGTGCTGTGCACCATCTATTCTTACCGCAGCTGCACTGCCTTCTGACTGGGTCCTTCCTCCGAGCTCGTGCTCCTCGGAAACCAAGAGCCAGCCACAGCCAGCACACACTGCAACCGACCGCCGGTAACTTTTTCTGTGCACGTCTTACTCTTATCAATGTCTTTCTATCTATAGATACATGATGTGACAGTGATAGTCACATGCATCATCATGGATCTATAATCTATAAATAGAAAGATATAACTTGACTATACTATATATCTATCTAAGCACAGCAGCACACACACTACTACTAAGCACAGCACTGTCTGCAGTATCTGAGGAAATCCTGTCTGACTGTGTGGAATAGCAGAGAAGGAAGGGGCAGCAGGCAGGGCAGAGGTAGGCATGTCGCATGATGGTGCCTGGCTGCTCTGCAGCTGCTATAGGAGGGGACTGGAGGGCTATACTTAATGGTTTGACTCTGACCCACCATCACCAACATCCCTACCCGTTCCATTCCTTCTCTGCCATTTCTCACAGACAGGGCTTCCTGTTTATACCGCAGTGTGCTGACCGGAGGAGCAATGGCAGTAATTCACACAGTGACAGTCTCCACATAGTGGAAATGGAATGGCACCAGTGGGTCATGGTCAGACCGTGCCAGAAGAAGGGACCAGCCAGTGCAGCCACACATAGATACGCACACGGCACACCATTAAGTATAGCCCCCCAGTCCCCTCCTAGGCATGCCTAGTCTGTCTGCTCTGCAGCTGCTATAGGAGGGGACTGGAGGGCTATACTTAATGGCGTGCCGTGTGCGTATCTATGTGTGGCTGCTGCATGGGGCATTATGTGGGGGGACGACAGCCTTCATGGGGCATTATGTGTGTGTGTGGGGGGGACAGCCTGCATGGGGCGTTATGTGGGGGAGGGAAGTGACATCCTGCATGGGGCATTGTGTGTGTCGGGGGGACAGCCTGCATGGAGCATTAAGTGAAAGGGGGCACAGCCTGCATGGAGCACTATATGGGGGCCAGTATCCTGTATGGAGCATTATATGGGGGTCAGTATTCTGTATGGAGCATTATATGGGGGCCAGTATTCTGCATGGAGCGCTATATGGGGGCCAGTATTCTGCATGGAGCGTTATATGGGGCCCATAATACTGTATGGAGGACTATACTGTCCGGTCTGCACTGTGCGCTGCAAGGATTAACTGGTTTCTGAGCTTTTGTAGAATTTACTATAAATATCGCTCATGTAATGTAAGAAGTGAAATCTGTGGCATTGTACTATATATATACAGTACAGACCAAAAGTTTGGACACACCTCATTTAAAGATTTTTCTGTATTTTCATGACTATGAAAATTGTACATTCACACTGAAGGCATCAAAACTGTGAATTAACACATGTGGAATTATATACTTAACAAAAAAGTGTGAAACAACTGAAAATATGTCTTATACTCTAGGTTCTTCAAAGTAGCCACCTTTTGCTTTGATGACTGCTTTGCACACTCTTGGCATTCTCTTGATGAGCTTCAAGAGGTAGTCACCGGAAATGGTCTTCCAACAATCTTGAAGGAGTTCACAGAGATGCTTAGCACTTGTTGGCCCTTTTGCCTTCACTCTGCGGTCCACCTCACCCCAAACCATCTCGATTGGGTTCAGGTCTGGTGACTGTGGAGGCCAGGTCATCTGGCGTAGCACGCCATCACTCTCCTCCTTGGTCAAATAGCCCTTACACAGCCTGGAGGTGTGTTTGGGGTCATTGTCCTGTTGAAAAATAAATGATGGTCCAACTAAACGCAAACCGAATGGAATAGCATGCCGCTGCAAGATGCTGTGGTAGCCATGCTGGTTCAGTATGCCTTCAATTTTGAATAAATCCCCAACAGTGTCACCAGCAAAGCACCCCCACTCCATCACACCTCCTCCTCCATTGCTTCACGGTGGGAACCAGGCACGTAGAGTCCATCCGTTCACCTTTTCTGCGTCTCACAAAGACACGGTGGTTGGAACCAAAGATCTCAAATTTGGACTCATCAGACCAAAGCACAGATTTCCACTGGTCTAATGTCCATTCCTTGTGTTCTTTAGCCCAAACAAGTCTCTTCTGCTTGTTGTCTGTCCTTAGCAGTGGTTTCCTAGCAGCTATTTTACCATGAAGGCCTGCTGCACAAAGTCTCCTCTTAACAGTTGTTGTAGAGATGTGTCAGCTGCTAGAACTCTGTGTGGCATTGACCTAGTCTCTAATCTGAGCTGTTGTTAACCTGCAATTTCTGAGGCTGGTGATTCGGATAAACTTATCCTCAGAAGCAGAGGTGACTCTTGGTCTTCCTTTCCTGGGGCGGTCCTCATGTGAGACAGTTTCTTTGTAACGCTTGATGGTTTTTGCAACTGCACTTGGGGACACTTTCAAAGTTTTCCCAATTTTTCAGACTGACTGACCTTCATCTCTTAAAGTAATGATGGCCACTCGTTTTTCTTTACTTAGCTGCTTTTTTCTTGCCATAATACAAATTCTAACAGTCTATTCAGTGGGACTATCAGGTGTATATCCATCAGACTTCTGCACAACACAACTGATGGTCCCAACCCCATTTATAAGGCAAGAAATCCCACTTATTAAACCTGACAGGGCACACCTGTGAAGTGAAAACCATTTCCGGTGACTACCTCTTGAAGCTCAAACAAGTCTCTTTAGCCCAAACAAGTCTCTTCTGCTTGTTGCCTGTCCTTAGCAGTGGTTTCCTCGTCATACCTAACAGACCGGACATTCAGCGTCTCCCACTCACACATCACCTCCTCACCTCGCCCCCTATCTATCGGTGTCCCACAAGGTTCAGTCCTAGGGCCACTGATCTTCTCCATTTACACCTTCGGCCTGGAAAAGTTCATATAGTCTCACGGCTTCCAGTACCGCCTCTATGATGATGACACACAGATCTACCTCTCTGGACCCGAGATCTCCTCCCTACTAACAGCTCTCTGCCTCCGGGTAACCCTGGACTCTAATCTCTCCTTCAAACCACATATCCTAGCCCTTTCCTCTTCCTGCTGACTCCAACTCAAAAATATTTCCCAGATCCGCACATTCCTTACTCAAGAATCTATAAAAACACTAGTACACAACCTCATAATCTCCCGCCTTGACTACCGCAACTTCCTGCTTTGTGGCCTTCCTTCTAACACTCTCGCAGCCCTCCAATCTATCCTTAAATCTGCTGCCCGACTAATTCAACAGTCTCCCCGCAATTCCCCGCCCTCTCCCCTCTGTCAATCCCTTGACTGGCTCCCCATTACCCAGAGACTCCAGTTCAAAACCCTAACCATGGCATACAAAGCCATCCACAACCTTTCTCCTCCATACATCTGTGACCTAGTCTCCCGGAACATACCTACATGCAACCTCCGATCCTCACAGGATCTCCTTCATTACTCCCCTCTTATCACCTCTTCCCATAATCACATACAAGATTTCTCTCGTACATCCTCCCTACTCTGGAACTCTCCACCCTAACATATGAGACTCTCGCCTACTGTGGAAACCTTCAAAGGGAATCTGAAGACCTACCATTTCCGACAATCCTACAATCTACAGTAACCACCGCTCCACCATACCACTGTGTGACCAGCTTTGCCCCATCCCCCCACTGTATCCTCACCCATCACTTGTAGATTGTGAGCCCTTGCAGGCAGGGACCTCTCTCCTCCTGTACCAGTTAGCGACATCTATTGTCTAAGATTATTGTACTTGTTTTTATTATGTATACCCCTTTTCACATGTAAAGCACTATGGAATAAATGGTGCTATAATAATAAATAATAATAATAATTTGGCAACGCAGAAGGACAATTTTAGGGCTTTATAAGTTTAACCTTCCGCATGCACTGTGACTTGTGGCTCCCCGCGCGTGCGTAGTGAAGCTGTGTAGTTCCCAGCTTCACTGTGTGCGGCCAGAGCCGCTCGTCACAGCGCATGAGCAGTGGAGCTGGGAACTACACAGCCCAACTGCGCACGCTCGGGGAGCCGTACGTCACAGAGCATGTGCGGCTCCCAGCGCTGCAAGCTTCATACTGCGCAAGCGCCCCATAGTTCAGCACGAGCTGGGAGCAGAATTCAAATGCGTGGGTGGTGCCAGTCCTGACTGAATGCGAGGATCACACCCCTATGACTGAACGAGCAGGTATCATATAAGTTTATGAAATGCTTTATACTCATGAGATCAGCACCGATTTTAATGTAAAAAACGTGTTAGTGATGCACATTGCATCACTAACAATGCAATGGGGCAGTTTACATAGTAGATAGGACATGACAGGTTCCCTTTAAACAGCACTCAGCTTCTGCATAAGTGCATGGTCAGAGCAGTGTAAGGACCCACAAGCTTAATATTGAGCCCATATACCTCTTTGTCTGTGACACAGGAGCTGCTGCTTGCTATGAGCAGTCTTTTGAACAATCCACACTAATCTTCAGTATGCTTAGGGCGGAAAAAGATATACTGTATAAAAAATGCAACATGATAGGTATCCTTTAATGCTGAAAGCTTTCATGGAATAGGTAGGGGGCAGGACTGTCTCAGTTATTGAAATGGAGAAACCTTTGCAGTAGCTCATATTAGTTTCTGCGCACAATGGAAGAGAACAAAAGGATAAAAGAATGCAAATGTTGGAAGCAAAAAAGATGCTAACCATGAATATAATTTTACAGCTTACACATAGAATTTGACTTTGCAAATACTCTGGTTACATCTTTTGTACGGCTCTTGAACTAGAGCCTATTCTTTCCAAAGCTGTGTTTGTGTCCCAGTGTTAACCGTCACAGAGGATGCAAGTGTGCGCTCTAGAGAGCCTGTCCTGGTTTGATCTGTACTTTAAAAAGCGGTAAAATGTCCTTTTCTCTGTATCCAGTTTATTTATGCCTTGTTTTATGTATTTTTCAAGTAATCTGAAATCTATTAAATGTTCTGCTCCCTGTATCGCCTTGCCCTTTCCAAATTGGCAGATTTATCCTTTAGGTGTCATTTCTAGGAAGGAGGCTGAGAAATTTAAATTGGTTTACCCCCTTCATCACCCAATGAAGAACTCTGTTTATCATAGAACTTCCAATTGTTTCTTAGGCCAGTTTCACAAATTTATAAAAGGACAAGGCACTCCTGTACTGTTCGTGCACAAGTAGGCTCCCGCCCCTAGTATATAAAGTAATGAAGAACTTGGCAATCATTGCGAGAAGTATATCAAGATCATTTATTAGCAGGTGCAATTGACAGTAAATGCATTACATTTTGGTTAAACCATTGACCTTCATTGGATGCACTGTGTACAAGATAGAAAAATGAAAATAATAAAATAACTATATTTACAAACATGTATTTATATGGATTTATATATTTCTATTTCCAGCATAGATTACACTGTTCTACAGCCAAATTGGTTCAGAGATAAAACAGTTGAATTTAACTAATTTTGTAGTGCTGAAAACGAATATGATGCTTATATTTGCTGATTGGCTCTAATTTTCAAGATCCAGAAGAGGTTGTAATTACTTATGACTATTTTCATGCAGACTTAAATAAAAATTGTGTCTTTATTATTTCATCATCATTATTGCATTGTTAGTAGCTAGTCTATAAAATCATCTATTTAGTCTATTGAGCCTTCAGTATACTATCATTTTTGGATGAACAATTAAAAAACCCCAACTCAGCTCTGATTATGTAATCCTAATTACAGTTGTATCACCTACTTTTATAAATGCTCTCTGTGCAACGTATGCAGTTTTAGGATTTCTTAGCTTAGTATCTTAGCATATTGACATATTTCTGACACGCCCAGGGGTGATGGGGACGACTCGGTACCCGGGCCTTTGCCTGGCCTTTGGGGATGTTGCGGTGGTCGGCTCCCGGGCCCGTACCCTGGGGTCAGCTTTTAAAAGGGGATTGTTCGTTAATTTTATGAAAGTTCGTGACGCCACCTGTGGTTTCTGGTGAGAATCACCAGCGCTACGGCAGTCCACTGAGGCCGGTGATAAGGCAGCTCGATGGTATAGCTTCCCACAGGTGGAGCTAGGCCTCAGAAAAGCATATGCAGGGGGAATGCAGGACAGGCGAGACCCAGCCGGGTCAGAGCAAGAATGGGGACAGATACGGTAGTCACTTCAGTACCTTTTACTGGTGGTAGTTTAGGCACATCCCGGAGCACTGTAGGGTGAAAGGTGCATATCAGGATCCTCCCCAATGAGCGGGTGTAGGGCCTCCTGTTTCTTGCCTCTTCGTAGAAAGTTTCTGACCTGCCTGAAGCTAGGCCTAACTATATCTCTGTCCTGCACTGGCTGACGTTGTGGTAGGGCCTTCTCTTGGAGTGCACGCTCCCAGTTTACGGGGCCTATGTGTCTCCTGGCTCTGTTACGTATCAGCTCTCTGGTGAACCTGGGACCTGTAGTTCTCCAGGGATTCCGGTTATGCCTTACTGGGTCGTAGAGATCCTGGTAAGCTCGGACCCGGTGTCCGGTATATGTTTCGGGGTGAGCTGGGTAAGCTCCTCTGCCCCCACTGCTACTCACTTTCCACTCGCCTTCGGCCACGCTCGGGCCCTCGCTAGGCTACTCACGCCATCTTATGGCGCCGGCACACCTTAAGCTCTAACTGAGCTCCTGAGTCTAGACTGGGCTTACCTCTGCAGACAGACTTCTGCAGGAACCGAACTGAGAAATCTGTCCCTCTCTGGCTGTGAGCAGGAACTCTGTTCTGGCTAGACTGAACTGCCTAGCTCCACCTTCCCTATTTATATCCCTAACGGGCTCCCTCTGCTGGTCTGAGGTGGAAGGTGGAGATGTGTGAATATTTATGGGGACCTCTTGTGGAGGATTCCATCAATACCCCCTTCTGGGGTCTGTGGTACCAAGCGCAGCTGGGCGCCACATTCCCCCCTAGCAAAGCTCAGCACTCCCGGGCTGAAGTACATTTTAAAACAACAATAGTAAACATTAACAATGCAATAACTCTTCCCTTTATGGGAGGCACATTTCTTAAACATTGCATAATAACATAAACAGGTACAAAGCGTCCTCAGAATTCAAGTCTCTTATGGTGAGGTTCCCAGACAGGATGTCCATCTCACAGGGTAGAGTACTTGGTGGTTTGAGGGACCTGTTCCAAACGCTCAACGTAGGCCCTGGGGTGGCTGCAGGGCATGAAGATCCCGAGTTGGACCTCCAGTAGAACAACTCCAGACAGGTTTTACTTCTGAGGTCACCTAAAAGGGGCACTCCAGGGAGCGCAATTATATACAATAAATAGTTTTTGGGCTGCACACAGTCCTCAGCCACAAAGTTCTTTATGTAACAAGGGAAGTAAATAGGTAAAGTATCCATATAACTTGAACTGTTCAGTAATAAAGCAAAGCACAAAATAATATACATATGCATGAAAACACACAGAAATACAGTTTAATACCCCAGGGGTAACTATCTACTCTTTTCAGAGTTTAGCTATCTTACTGATTATACCTGACAGGGGGCTGACCTTAAGTACTACGCGTTGATCTGCGTGGTACTGGAATGCGTGAGGCACTAATAGGTGCTCTACCTCCCAATGTGTCAGTACTAGGTGTGGAGGGGCTACAAGGCTGCATTGACCTCTCTACTGGACTGACAAGTTCACCATTGGCTGGGCCTTCTTACTCTTCTCCTACCGGGGATCCTTCGTCCGGGGATTCTTCTTGAGCTGGCTCCTCTTCAGCACTTACAGGCTCTTCTTGCTATGGGTAGAAGGTGATTACAGGGATGATTACTGCTCCTCCCAGTTGGGGCCAATCTGCCGGGAAATCTCCTAAGTTAGTGTGTATTACTGCTTCTTTAGGCTCCTCCGGGATAACGAGAGGCACTTCCTCTTGGGGTTTTAGCAGATCTGGACACAACTTTAGGTGATCCCTGGATACTGTTGCAGTCGTCCTTCCTCCGTCTCTACTAATTATGCAGGTCTTCTTATTATCAAATCTTGAATTCAACACAGTGTAGGGTTCCCTCTCCCACTGGTCATCAAGTTTGTGGTTCCTTCTTTTCCTTTTTAGTACTACTTCACCAGGTATGAAGGGTTCTGCTTGGGTACCTCTGTTGTATTGAGCTTCCTGCTTGTCCCTCACCCGAGTGAGACTGTCTTCAACACAGGCTTGTACTCTTCTGTACTGCTCCTGTCTGGCCGTGTCCCAGTCCTCAGTGGTCCAATCTGCTTCTGGTTCTACAGCACCAAGCTCCAGGTCCATGGGCAGCTTTCCTGGCCTTGCTCGCATGAGATATGCCGGAGTACAGTTGGTGGAACTTACTGGTATGTGATTGTACAGATCTACTAGGTCAGGTAGTAGGTCAGGCCACTGATTTCTCTCTTCAAGTGGTATGGTCTTTAGCAGGTTGATGATGATGTTATTCATCTTCTCACAGAGACCATTGGTTTGTGGGTGGTACGGTGTAGTTCTTATCTTCTTACACCCGTATAGATGACAGAACTCCTTCAACAACTCAGCCTCAAAGGTCGGGCCTTGGTCCATCAGCACCTGCTCAGGATAACCATGGGGTCTACAGAAATACACTTGGAACGTCTTTGCTGCTGTCTCTGCCGTCAGGTCTTTGACGGGGGCGACCACCAGGAAACGTGAGTAGTGATCCACCATGGTCAGAGCATAAGAGTACCCTGACCTGCTGGGGGAGAGCTTGACATGGTCCAGGGCCACGATCTCCAGGGGTTGAGTCATCTTGATGGGTTGCAGGGGTGCCTTCTGGCTGCTGTAGTCTTTTCATCTGAGGCCACAGGGTCCACAGTCCCGGCACCATCGCTCAATGGAGCTGCGCATTCCTACCCAGTAGAATCGACACTTTAGCAGGGTCTCTAGATTTTTCCAGCCAAAGTGCCCCGCCTGATCGTGGTAGGCCTCCAACACCATTTGGATGTCTGTCTTGGGGACCACTATCTGCCATACCATCTCATGGGTTTTTGGATTGACGTACCTCCGGCACAGCTTCTCACGGTAGATAAACAGCCGGCTTCTCTCGTTCCACAACTGCTTTGCTTGCAGAGACGCTTCTTTTTCCAGGGAGGAACCATCTTGGGTTATCAGCTCCTTGATGCGGCTGACAACCGGGTCACTGTCCTGGGTCTCTTTCCAGCTGTGGTGAGGCAGGGGGTATAACGTCTTTCCACGCTGTCTCCTGGAGGCTCGTTGCTCGTGGATCATCCCATTCTGGTGAAAGGCAGGTAGGTAGAGATGAGCGGTGTTCGACTCGAACTGTTCGCCAATCTCAAATTTGAGCTGTTTTGGGCGGTGTTCGAGCCGTTCGGCGAACACGAACGATTTAAAAAAAATTTGGCTGTTCGAGGTTATGTTCGATAACTGTTCGTGCACCAAAATCATAACTGTATTTTTTCTCAGTAATGCTGAAAATTAATGTTAATACGCAGTTTGAGTGAACAGCGGGGCGGGGGGAGGGTCAGGGGATGGATCTCTGCAGGAATAATGAAGATCTCCATTTTTTTTTCTCTTTCCCGCATTTACAGTGGGGAGGTGCAGTCTGTCAGCCTATCAGCAGCACACACACGGAGCGAAGTGCTTTTTTTCACACAAGCAAGGGCATGTGTCATTGGCAGTGTATGTCACATGTCCTTGCCCTATAAGACCCAGCCATTTTCCCCGTCGCCACCATTTTCTCACTGCTGCAGCTGCGTGTTAGACAGCACCGCTGTTGCTGGGTGCGCTATACTTTGTTAATTTCAAGCCAGTTTTCGCACAAATCTACAGATAGCTTGGGAGTAGGGAATAGTTGTGATTGCAGTCCTTTTAAGGACTAGGTTACATCATTTCATACGACTTTTATCAGGCAGGTCTGTGCTCTTAAATAGATAGGTTGGGAGTAAAGACTAATTGTAAATGAAGTCCTTTTCAGGGCTAGGTTACATCAGTTCCTATCACTTTTTGCCAGGCAGGTCTGTGCCAGTGCTGTGCAAGTTTTTTTTCACAGCATTTGGCTAAATCTAGCAAAGCAAATCCTTTTTGGCCTATTGCAGAGTGTGTTAGTCAGTGGAGTAGCCTATCTGTGTTGCAAGCTACACCACCTGTGTATAGAATACAAATTTTTTTACTGCACCTAGTGAAGTAAAACCTTTTGGGCATAGCATCATTCTATTAGTCCATCTATACTGACCTCCACCAGGTTGCAAATTCAATATAATTTTTTTCTGCATCGAGCTCTGAAAAAATATTTACGCTTCTAGCAGTATGTAGGACTTGTTCTATTAGTCCATCTATACTAACCTCCATCAGGTTGCAAATTCAATATAATTTTTTTCTGCATCTAGCTCTGAAAAAATATTTCGGCTTCTAGCAGTGTGTGGGACTTGTTCTATTAGTCCATCTATACTGACCTCCATCAGGTTGCAAATTCAATATAATTTTTCTCTGCATCGAGCTCTGAAAAAATATTTCAGCTTCTAGCAGTGTGTGGGACTTGTTCTATTAGTCCATCTATACTGACCTCCATCAGGTTGCAAATTCAATATAATTTTTTTCTGCATCGAGCTCTGAAAAAATATTTCAGCTTCTAGCAGTGTGTGGGACTTGTTCTATTAGTCCATCTATACTGACCTCCATCAGGTTGCAAATTCAATATAATTTTTTTCTGCATCTAGCTCTGAAAAAATATTTCGGCTTCTAGCAGTGTGTGGGACTTGTTCTATTTGTCCATCTATACTGACCTCCATCAGGTTGCAAATTCAATATAATTTTTTTCTGCATCGAGCTCTGAAAAAATATTTCAGCTTATAGCAGTGTGTGGGACTTGTTCTATTAGTCCATCTATACTGACCTCCATCAGGTTGCATAATTTTTTTCTGCATCGAGCTCTGAAAAAATATTTCAGCTTCTAGCAGTGTGTGGGACTTGTTCTATTAGTCCATCTATACTGACCTCCATCAGGTTGCAAATTCTATATAATTTTTTTCTGCATCTAGCTCTGAAAAAATATTTAGGTTTCTAGCAGTGTGTGGGACTTGTTCTATTAGTCCATCTATACTAACCTCCACCAGGTTGCAAATTCAATATAATTTTTTTCTGCATCTAGCTCTGAAAAAATATTTCGGCTTATAGCAGTGTGTGGTACTCATTGTATTAGGCCATCTATACCAAGCTCCACCAGCTTTGAAATTAATAATAGAAATATGGGGCGCGCCTGGCTAACAAAAATATATGCTTCATAACAAAAAATAACAGCCTAGCGCACTGCATTAATAAGATGGCATCATCGTCTCTCCCAGTGCTAGGCCTACTACGCCGGCTAGCATTCCTGTGCCTAAAACACAATGTATGGGTCTGCGCTAGCCACGATGCTGAGGGGTCTAAAGCTGCTGCTAACGCTTTATCACAATTCAATTGGCAGATGTTCACAGAGCTCTTCCCCAACGCCCACCCATCGGGCAACAGTTGCCCACCCTCCCTATGGGATCTAGTGGCGAATAGTTGATGCCATTAATCAGAGCGTCAGTTGCCCCGTCGATGTAGCAAGCATACGGTAAGGCATGGGAAGAGTGGACTCGACTTGTAGCAGACAGACGGGTTGACCAATGTGAACAAGCCAGATCACAAGTCACCATAGAATTTCTCCACCAGCTAATGATGAGGGGCATATCAGGGGCGTCAGCGCAGCGGTGTCTGACCGGAGTAGCATTTCACTTCCAACTACTGAATTGGGGAGATGTGACAAAGATTCATCATCAGACAATCCATAAAAGGGTGGAAAAGGGGTCAGCCAAGTCACTAAAACTGATTTCTCACATCATATCCCTAACACCATTAACATGACACTCACAATTTGAAGCAACACTACTGTCTACTGCATTTGCGATCGCCTTCTTCGGGGCGCTATGCATAAGCGAATTAGTCCCTCAATCCAAAATTACCACCAGTGGAGGCTTATTACACCAGGGCGTAGTCATAGCCAATAATGCAACACGTCTACGCATACGCCAATCGAAAACGGTTCCAGCGGGCAGGGGCACTTGGGTACTTCTACAATCCACAAACGGTACACTGAGTCGGGTAACAATAGTAAAAACATATATAACCATCAGATCACAAATTAATTTCTTCCTATCACACATTGATGGAACACCATTATCAAGATACCAGTTCCAAGCTATATTTAATAAATGCATAACATCGGCAGGGAACCACCCCAAAGATTACGGGACACACTCATTCCGCATAGGTGCGGCCACGGAAGCAGCAAGAGCAGGACTGTCAGAAACGGAAGTTCAGAGGATAGGGAGATGGCGATCCACGTGTTTGGCGAGATACATAAGACCGGACTTGTTATCCTAACGTGGTTTGTTTCTTTTACAGGTGACGCTAAGCCAACAGTGTGGGTGATAGACCACTCGTATATATATTGGGCAGAAAAAAGGGCAAAAGTCCGCCCAGGCGGGAGGAAATTAGAGTTTCATAACACATATTTCAACTGAAGAGGTATTAGAGGCCTGCTATGGCCACAGGCACTAATGGAGGTAATCAAGGTAGGGAGAGAGGCAAGAGGTCTGGTCATCTTAGTTATACACGCCGGGGGAAACATAGTAACATAGTAACATAGTTTTTAAGGTTGAAGGAAGACTAAGTCCATCTAGTTCAACCCATAGCCTAACAACCTAGGACATCACAAGAGCGCATAACTAATGGCAATAATGAAACTAGACACTGAGCGCTTCAGAGAATTTTTCACAAAACTAACTATAGTATGGTCAGAGATTGTGCCGATAGCGGTATGGCAAGGTGCGCGAGACATCACGGCCATCGAACGGACAAGGCGGGTAATAAATATTCGGATGGCAAAATTTAGAAGAGACAGAGGCGGTGTAGTGATACGACACCGACAGCTGGAAGGAGATAAAGCAGGCCTCATACGGCCCGACGGTGTTCACTTAATCGATATTGGACTGGACATATTCCTGTCAGGACTCCAGGACAGAGTGGAACAAGCGTTAAGAGTGATGGGTGGGGGTCAGAGTCCTGCATACGAGTACGCAGGATCCTCCATGGCCTGGAAATAGAAAGGACAACTTGCCGGAGTGGAGACCCAGGGCATGCTGCAACAAGCTGAATTATTTTAGAAATAAAATGCCTTTCTAATGGAATGAGTATAAAGAGTTAATAAACTGTGACCGATCCTCACCCATCCAGTTGTAAGAGTTACATTATTGTATTGTCAAGGAAAGGGGGGCTGAGCGTCTGGGTTTGGTTGGGGGTCCCCACAGTCTGCCTAGGCTAGATGAATTTAAAAATTCTTATTAGATACACAGGCGGTGCAGCTTGCTTCACAGCTGGGCTACTACGCCCAAAGTATTGCCTAGGCTAGATGCAGTTAAAAATTCTACGCTGACTAGCAGACACTGAAGCTTTGGAGCAGACCTCTGAGTAAACAGCTCTTCAGACTCAACCATCTGTGTTACCCAAAGCCATAGTGTATGTAGTTTCTTACAGTTAAAAGGGGGGGGGAGCGACCCAACCCACCTGAAATTGACGATGCCAACGTCACGTAAGACACAGCAAGGGGACTCCAAAAAGAGTCTAGATTTTTTCCCAAAATTGTGGCACAGACACCACTTAACCCTAGAACGCATACCTGGGGCCTCGCAGGCCCGTCCTGTTAATTGTTTTCTATTTTCTGCAAGATTACTTTAGTTAGAATTTTGAAACTCTAGGTATTCTTCATGTATATAGTCGTTTGTCATTTGACTTTGAGTTATTCCATGTTATTTGCACGCGGGCCTAAAAGGCCCCAGGTATGTGAAAGTGTAGATTTTTATGGTCATGCGTTCTAGGGTTAAGTGGCATCAATTGCCCCACAATTGCTTAAAACGGTTGGTGAAGTGATTTTACCAAATCCTCAAGCTTTTAGTCTCCCCAGGATGACACAGGGGTAGAAAAGTCCTTGCGAATCCATGATTTGTTCATCTTTATGAACGTGAGTCTGTCTATATTCTCAGTGGACAGCCGCGTGCGCTTATCTGTCAGCACACCACCAGCAGCGCTGAACACACGTTCAGAGAGAACGCTGGCTGCAGGGCATGACAAGATCTCCAAGGCATGAGTGGCGAGCTCCGGCCATTTTTCCAGATTGGAATCCCAAAATGAGCAAGGGTCCAGTGACACAGTCATGGCTTCGATGTTCACTTGGAGATACTCCTGTACCATCCTCTCTAGGCGTTGACTATGTGTCAGACTTCTTGTCTCCTGTGGCCTTGCAAAGGATGGTCTAAAAAAGTGGTGAAACGATTCCACAAAATTGCTGTTACCAGCAGATACTGTGTTACTGTTACGGTTTGAGTGATGAAGACTCGACAGTCACACGGTTTGCAAGTTAGAACTGTGAGATTCACTACGTGCACCACTGGTGTTTTGTAGAAAAGCACATGTAAGATTCTGCAACTGCGTCTGCAGATACTCCTGCATGCGTGAATCCCTTTCTATGGCAGGAATTATTTCGGCAAATTTACTTTTGTACCGGGGATCTAACAGTGTGGCAACCCAGTAGTCGGGATTACTTCGAATTCTGACAATCCGAGGGTCATGTTGCAGGTAGTGCAGCAAGAAGGCACTCATGTGTCTTGCGCATCCAGGAGGACCAAGCCCTTGTTGTGTTGGTAGCGAGGTAAGAATCATGCTTCCTTCCTCTGCCCTCTCCCCCCAACCTCGCACAACAGAAATGTGATCAAGGTCTCCCTTATCTGATGAGTCTTACATGCCCATCGCCAGTTCGTCCTCCACTTCTTCCTCGGCTCCTGCACCTTCCTCAACAGTTTGGCTGCTACCATGCGCCCTGGTTAATCCCTCTCCCCCACCCTCCCATGCCTGCCGCCTTGGTGCTGCTGACCGTCTGGACCTTGGAGATGTTATCCCTTCCACATACGACTCCTCCTCTACTTCCTCCACCTCCTCTTGTCCCACCACCTGACTCTGAATTCTGTTTAACGTGTGCTCCAGCATGTAAATCACCAGAATAGTCATGCAGATAATGGCATCGTCGTCAGCGCTAAACATCTTCGTTGCCATTTCAAAACTGTGCAGAAGGGTGTGTGGCGCCCCTGAGGGTTCAGTCGCCACAGAGTTACTGCATCTCACCCAGAGGTGTGGTATCTCACCCTCAGGTAAGGAAGGAGTATGGCTCGGGACCCTAACACCTGCATCCAACACATACCCGCAGTGGGGGTAGGGCGAGATTGCTCCTAAGGGAGAACACAGTCCCAGGTCCCTAGCTGGTGGGAGGGTCCTATGTAGTGGGTGCTTAGGGGATCAGCTTAGGGGAGCACATCACAGGGAGAGTATAAATAGGAAGCCATCTTATAAAACACAAGCCAGTCAGAGGAGGAGAAGTGACAGGAGCAGAGGCTCTGCATGAGCTCTGCTCCGGAGGCGGGCCTACCCTGGGAGGCTCAGGACTGAAGGAGAGAAGAGAGGAGTGGGAGCAGGAAGGCTCCAGGAACCGAAGGGACCCTAGGGTTACGGGCCGTGCAGAAGGCCACCCGTACGCCCGCTGCTACCAGGAGGTAGAGGGGTCAGGCCAGATAAGGGGAACCGGTCCCTCAACTAGCGGAGAAACAGCAAGGCTCAACTAGAAACCGGAGGCTGCAGCATTTCATGTACTGCAGGCCAAAGTCCACACCAGTCTCACTAAGAAGGTAGCCACATAGGACCCAGGGGACGGAACACACGTCGCCCGCCAAGGCCAGAGGATACCGGATAGAAGTGTCACTGGGTGTGAGGTGCAGGGAGAAGGCCAGAGAAAGGACACAAAGAAGGGGGTCCTGCTAAGTACTCCGGAGCTATCTGGGGGAGGACTGAGCCCCTCACTGAGTACAAACAGCACGACGGGGGAGATTGCTCTGGTACCTGTAATTTGGACTGCAACAACTGTGAGTAAAGATCTTGGGACTGCATCACACGGACTCTGTATTCATTACTGACTCTCTGCACTACAACCACCATCATCCACCCACACTGCCCTGAAGCTACACTCTTCCTGTGGGGAGTAATAATACCATTGCTGCAAAACCACCAGCTTCAGAGGACTGTTCCGCAGCGGCGGCCCCTTTGGCCGCACTCCACAGGTGGCGTAGTCGGACATTATACAACCCATATATACAAATTACCCTTGGCTTGACCGCCCTGGGTCACGGACCGGGTCACCGCCACAGTGACTACAACCCCCAGCGTCTACCGGCCCGGCTCCGGGTACCCCACGGCCCAGGGGGCGTGTCAACTTCATAGGTCCCTGATCTGAGACCACTCCTGCAGCGTGATTTGCCCCACCTCTGGATCTCGTTGGCCCAGGCTATATGTCAGAACGTATTGCACCAGGGCTTGTCGGTGCTGCCACAGTCGCTGCAACATGTGCAGAGTTGAATTCCACCGTGTCGGCACATCACATTTCAGCCGGTGAACTGGCAGGCCCAACGACTTCTGTAGAGATGTAAGTCATTGAGCTGCGGGATGCGAACGGCGGAAGTGAGCACACAGCGACTGTGCCCTCTACAGAAGGCCATCTAGTCCGGGATAGTGGGCTAAAAATTGCTGGACAACCAGGTTCAACACGTGAGCCATACAAGGCACGTGTGTGACATTGCTCCGGCGAAGGGCCGCACCCTGGTTTGCAGCATTGTCGCACACGGCCTTCCCTGGTTGCAGGTCCAGTGGAGACAACCATTCATGAAACTGAGTCTCCAGAGCTGACCACAACTCCTCAGCTGTGTGACTCACATTTCCCAGACATTTCAAAGTAAACACTGATGCCGTTGAGCCCTGCTGCCAGCATAGTAAGGAGGTGTGCAGGATTCCTTCTGTGCAGTTAGAAAGCAGGTGGCATTACCAGACAGGCTTTGGGTGCAGGTGGAGGACCGAGAGGAGGTTGAGGAGGCAGAAGCAGTGGAGGAACTTCGAGATAAAGAGGATTGACGCACAACTCGTGGGGACGGTAAGACTTGGACAGCAGCCCCTTGTCCTGCTGTCACCATAGTTACCCAGTGCCCAGTCAGCGACATGTAACGCCCCTGTCCATGCCTACTCGTCCAAGTGTCTGTGGTGAAATGCACCCTGTCACACACAGAGTTTCTCAAAGAAGCGGTGATGTTGTGTGCGACATGCTGCTGGAGCACAGGCACACCTTTCTTTGAGAAGTAGTGCCGAATGGACATCTGGTACTGGGGCACTGTGACGGACATAAGGTATCGAAAATCCTCTGTGTCCACCAGGCGGAAAGGCAGCATTTCTGTAGCCAACAGCTTGCAGATGGTGAAATTCAACCTCTTAGCTTTGTCATGGCTAGGAGGAAATAGTATTTTACTTGTCCACATCTGAGGGACCGAGGGCTGGCTGTTGTGCTTAGACAGGGTTGAGTAGTGTGTCCCCGGCAAACTGCCGGTCTGTGAGGAAGATGCAGGCGGACATGTTAGGTTGCCTTGATCCAAAGGTGGTGCTCTTGATGTCAGAGAGCGCTCAACACCAGCAGGTATTTCCACTTCCAAATGAACTGACGACCTGCCAATCAAACTGGCTGTTGCGGGTAAAGAGGTGGCAGGTCTGCGTCCAAAAACATGTGTGACTGCTGTCCCCCCAGTCACAGAGGATGAAGAGGCCGCGGATGCACAAGATGGGGCAGACGGTGGTTGGCCCGGCCCGCTAGGCCGCATTGTAGCAAGGGTGAGCTTCCCACTGCAACTTATGCTTCATATCCATGTGACGGTTCATGCATGAAGTACTCAAACTATGGATTTTTTGGCCTCTACTTAGCTTTTGGTGACAAATATTACAGATAACACGAGTTGGGTCATCCTTATCGATCTGAAAAAATGCCCAGGCTATGCAAGGCTTAGAGCCCATGCGACCTGAAGAGCCACTACGACCTGTGGTCAGAAGCAGAGTTGTGGTTGAGGATGCAGTTGTTGACGTGCTTCCAGTACTCCGTCTCTGTCCAGGAAGGCGCAACCTAACCTCGTCATCAATAGCATCTGTGACGCCCCGCTGCGCTTGGTATCACAGATCCTAGAAGAGTGCATTGATGGAATCCTCCACAAGAAGCCCCCATAAACATTCACACATCTCCACCTTCCACCTCAGACCAGCAGAGGGAGCCCGTTAGGGATATAAATAGGGAAGGTGGAGCTAGGCAGTTCAGTTCCTCTGAAGAGTTCCTGCAGTAGAGAAGCCTAAGAGAGGTCAGTCTGCAGTGGAGCTCAGTCTAGTCTAGAGAACTCAGTTAATAGTTCAGCAGTGGAGCACGAGGCTCCTGCTAGCTAGATTCAGGGAGCCCAGTTACAGCTTAAGGTGTGCCGGCGCCATAAGATCGGTGAAGCACGGCAAGCTGCCGTTAGTGTGTATAGCCTAGTGAGGGCCTGAGTAGGCTGAAGGCGAGTGGCGAGTTAGTACATAAGGGGCAGAGGAGCTTAACCAGCTCACCCCGAAGCATTTACCGGACACCGGATCCGAGCTTACCGGGATCTCTATGACCCAGTAAGGCATAACCGGAATCCCTGGAGAACTATAAGTCCCAGGATTGCAAAGGTGCTGATACGTAACAGAGCCAGGAGACGCTTAGGCCCCGCATACTGGGAGCGTAAACTCCAAAACAAGGCCCTACCATAAGGTCAGCCAGCGCAGGACAGAGACAAAGTTAGGCCTAGCTCCAGGCAGGTCAGAAACTTACTACGCAGAGGCAAGAAACAGGAGGCCCTACACCCGCTCATTGGGGAGGATCCTGATATGCACCCTTCACTCTACAGTGCTCCGGGATGTGCCTGAATTTCCACCAGTAAAAGGTACTGAAGTGACTACCGTGTCCGTTCCCGTTCTTGCTCTGACCCGGCTGGGTCTCGCCTGTCCTGCATTCCCCCTGCATATGCTTTTCTGAGGCCTAGCTCCACCTGTGGGAAGCTATACCATCGAGCTGTCTTATCACCGGCCTCAGTGGACTGCTGCAGCGCTGGTGCTTCTCACCAGATACCACAGGTGGCGTCACAAACTCTTATAAAATTAACAATTATCCACCCTTTTAAAGAGTGACCCCAGGGTACGGGCCCGGGAGCCGACCACCGCGACATCCCCAAGGCCAGGCAAAGGCCCGGGTACCGAGTCATCCCCATCCCCTGGGCTAGTCACATCCTCCTCCACCTCCTCTGCTGACCTCATCGAATGGCTGACTGTGGGTTGACAGTAAGTGGGATCTCCAACCTCGTCATCATCACCCTGTGTGTTCTCACACCCGTCGTCCTCAGAGCCAACCTCTTCCTGCCCTGACCGAAAAGTCAAGTTGTCGCTCCAATCAGGTATTTGAGTCTCAACATCGTCTTCATCATTGTCTCCACCAACAGGAGTTACAGTTTGGGAACGAGGGTCTACATTATGCTCAGAACCTTCTTCATCTGGTCCTGGATCCGACTTATAAAGATTCTGGGCATCAGTGCAGATCATTTCCTCGTCTGGATTAACAGAAGCTCTGGAGCAGACCTCCGTTTCCCAGGCTATAGTATGGGTAAACAGCTCTGCAGACTCAACCATCTGTGTTACCCCATACTCAGACGGCAGCTGGAGACTTGGGAGCTGTGAGGAAGCAAGTGCGGTTGGGGTGACACCTCTGAGGACTGGAGTATTTGTGATGTTGAAGTTGAGGTGGAGGAGAGCCCACTTGAAGGAGCACTTGATATCCGTTGAAGCACCTGCTGTTTTTGTGCCTCATCTGGAATTTGTAGCGATGGGCGTGTCCGTAAGAAAGGGATCGTATCACATTGTCCACGAAAAGAAGTAGACATCTTAGTTTGGCTGGAAGATGGTCTTTCTTCTGCAGATGCTTCTCCCCCCCCCCCCACCGTGGGGGGGCTCGACCCACCAGCGGACAGGCACCAGTATTGGGAGAGGGAGGCTGGCCGTCAGGGTCCACCGCGGCTCTGGCACAAACCCGGCGACACGGAAGTCGCACGGGCAGGAACGGACTGGCCGTGTTGGCTTCGCACTTTTTTTGTTTTAGAAGGGCATGACATGCCTATATCTGTGTCTCCCCCTCCTTTTACTCCTCCACCTCTTTTCTTTTTGCTTGACTATATGTACTTGTCACTTTTCCATGTGTTAGTTGTGTCTTCTGAGCAGTTTGTCAGCTTTTGGACACCTTTGAAGGTGTTTTCTATGTGTTTCTATGTGTTTTTGTTTGCCTGCCATTGGTTTTAACGGTGTTCGAAGGTGTTCGACGAACAGTCCGACGAACAGTTCGGCGAACATACGGGTGTTCGACGAACCGAACCGAACTCAAACACTACGGGGGTGGCTCAACACTACAGGTAGCTCAATCTCTTCCAGGTCATCCACTTCTTCTTCTGTGTCTGACTGGTGAGGCATCCTGGACAGGGCATCGGCGTTGGCGTTCTTGCGGCCCGTCCGGTATTTAATTGTGAATTGGTAGTTTGACAGCCGAGCCATCCATCGTTGTTCCAGTGCCTCTAGCTTAGCTGTTTTAAGATGGGTCAAGGGGTTGTTATCAGTGAAGGCAGTGAACTTACTGGAGGCTAGATAGTGCTTGAACCTTTCAGTGATGACCCAGACCAAGGCCAGGAACTCCAACTTAAAGCTGCTATAGTTCTCTGGGTTCCTCTCGGTCGGGCGGAGCTTCCTGCTTGCGTATGCGATCACTTTCTCTTGGCCATTCTGCTTCTGACTTAAGACAGCTCCCAGTCCTTCGTTGCTGGCATCTGTATACAGCAGGAACGGTTGGCTGCAGTCAGGGTAGGCCAGGATCTCGTCGCATGTCAGGATCTCCTTCATCTCCTGAAACGACTCGGCTTGCTCCTTACCCCAGTGGAATGGGGGATTTCTGCCTTTGGGGGACTGCCCTACCAGGAGGTCTTGCAGAGGAGCTGCTTTCTTGGTGTAGTCTTTCACAAACCTCCGGTAGTATCCTACTAGTCCCAAGAACTGACACACCTCTTTGAGGTTCTTCGGCTCCGGCCACTTCTGTATGGCAGTGACCTTCTCCGGGTCTGGTGCTACCCCTTCCGGACTGACAATGTGCCCCAGGTACTGTACCTTTCTCTCGAGCAGGTGGCACTTTGAGGGCTTCAACTTCATCCCGTACCGGGACAGTGACTCAAATACCTCTGCCAGGTGCTTCAAGTGGTCCTCATATGTTTTGGAGTACACTATCACGTCATCCAGGTATAGTAACACAGTCTCGAAGTTGCGGTGTCCCAGGCTGCACTCCATCAATCTCTGGAATGTTCCAGGGGCATTGCAGAATCCAAACGGCATACTGTTGAACTCGCAGAGTCCCATCGGGGTAGTGAAGGCCGTCTTCTCCCGATCCTCCTCAGCCACAGCTACTTGCCAGTATCCACTAGTGAGGTCAAGGGTGGAAAAGTAATTTGCAGACTTTAAGGCAGCTAGGGACTCCTCTATGCGTGGTAAAGGGTATGCATCTTTATGTGTAATGCGATTTACTTGTCGGTAATCTACACACATTCTCATGCTCCCGTCCTTTTTCCTAACTAGCACTAGGAGAGCTGCCCAGGGACTACAGCTATCCCTTACTACCCCCGCCTTTCTCATGTCGTGCAACATTTCCTTAGCCTTCTGGTAGTGTGCTGGTGGTATAGGCCTGTAACGTTCTTTGATGGGTGGATGGTCACCTGTGGGGATATGGTGTTGAACCCCCTTAATCCTCTCGAAGTCAAGTGGATGTTTACTGAACACCTGCGTGTATTCTTGAACCACCCGGTGTACACCCTGTTTCTAATGAGCAGGAGTGGTGTCTGTCCCAACATGGAGCTGTTGACACCAATCCTCCACCTGGGTTGCAGGGTCATCATCCTCCACTTCCTCTGGTGAGGTTTAGGACTCCGCATTGTGAATGCAGTTGTTATTTACAGCATGTAATTTGGCAACAGTGGCATAACGTGGCAATCTGACCTCATCTTCCCCACAGTTGAGAAGACGGACGGGCACCCTCCCATTGCGTACATCTACCACTCCTCTGGCGGTTAAGAGCGTGGGTCTGTGCTCGGAGCAAAGGGGTTCTACTACCGCCTGGTAGCTCTGTCCTACCAAGCATGTTAAAGGTAAAGGTTATAAGACCATCTCCAAGCAGCTTGATGTTCCTGTGACTACAGTTGCACATATTATTCAGAAATTTATGATCCATGGGACTGTAGCCAACCTCCCTGGCCGTGGCTGCAGGAGGAAAATTTATGACAAATCAAAAAAACGGATAATACAAATGGTAACAAAAGAGCCCAGGATAACTTTTAAAGAGATTAAAGGTGAACTTCAAGATCAAGGAACATCAGTGTCAGATCGCACCATCCGTCGTTGTTTGATCCAAAGTGGACTTCATGGGAGACGACTAAGGAGAACACCATTGTTGAAAAAAAATCATAAAAAAGCCAGACTGGAATTTGCCAAATTACATGTTGACAAGCCACAAAGCTTCTGGGAGAATGTCCTATGGACAGATAAAACAAAAATGGAAGTTTTTGGCAAGGCACATCAGCTCTATGTTCACAGACGGAAAAATGAAGCATATCAAGAAAAGAACACTGTTCCTACTGTGAAACATGGAGGAGGCTCTGTTATGTTCTGAGGCTGATTTGCTGCATCTGGCACAGGGTGTCTTGAATCTGTGCAGGGTATAATGAAATCTCAAGACTATCAAGGGATTCTAGAGAGAAATGTGCTGCCCAGTGTCAGAAAACTTGGTCTCAGTCGCAGGCCATGGGTCTTGCAACAGGATAATGACCCAAAACACACAGCTAAAAACACCCAAGAATGGCTAAAGAGGGAAACATTGGACTATTCTGAAGTGGTCTTCTATGAGCCCTGACCTAAATTCTATTGAGCATCTTTGGAAAGAGCTGAAACATGCTGTCTGGAAAAGGCAACCTTCAAATACGAGACATCTGGAGCAGTTTGCTCATGAGGAGTGGGCCAAAATACCTTTCGAGAGGTGCAGAAGTCTCATTGACAGTTACAGGAATCGTTTGATTGCAGTGATTGCCTCAAAAGGTTGTTCAACAAAATATTAAGTTAAGAGTACCATCATTTTTGTCCAGGCCTATTTCATGAGTTTAATATTTTTAAAAATTCTGTGGAAGCAGGGTTGAAAGCAATGTCTGATTTTCATTTGTTCATGTTCATATATTTTTATTATTAATTTTGTCAGATTCAAGTTATTTCTGTGACCATTGTGGGTTTTTCTTTCATTAAACGAGGGGTACCAACAATTTTGACCACGTGTGTATTTTAGGAGTTGGTCCATTTTATACCGACTCCGACTCCACGACTCTGAGTCCACAGCCCTGATTGCAATATGATTTTGTGAATGAGGATAAAGTCATTCTTGCATGCAGCTGAAAAGTGGGGCCCTCGAGTTGATGTTACTGGTGGGCCCATGTCACTCCAGTCCAACACTGATTGTAAGAGATGATCCGATGCAGGAGTACAAGATACAAGCAAAAAAGATTGATCACTGAATGAAGACCAAATTTTGTAGTGCAATTTCTGTAACTGCTTATAATTCGCAATAGTGTTTAGACAAGTTTTTGTTATTTGAATTGTTGCTAAATTTTCTCTAAATAAATATCAGAAAATTGGCATACCAAAATATTCTGCATCTTTATGTAACAAGGGGAAAATTGACTCTGCACTATCGTTAGGTTTGGGAGGGGGACTTGTGAATGCGTTCTAACATATGTGAAAGTCAGTAACATAGTGGTGCTCAGCTTACAAGTCCCAAATGGGAGAAGGCACAGCAGCATGTCCAAAAAGAAAATTAGCGGCACTCACCGTTGTGGGCAAAAGAAGTTTTCTTTATTCAAATCCTCTAAAAATCTCGGCAGCGTAGGTAGCGGGGAGAGGAGAACAGCGGGTACAAAGAAACAGATGACACCATTTTGCATTGGAGTACGCTTCAACGGATCTGAACAGGATATGATGTAGGTAACTTATTTAGCTCTTACAATCAGACACGTCATCAGACAGACAGTAAAAGCAAAATAGACAAACAAAAAACAGGCAAGTGAAGCAATAAAGATACAAACTTATAAAAAGACAGAGAGATCGTTCTTATCATTTAAATCTATAGGTAGTGCTGGGCGAACCCGTGAATGTTCGGGCCCGGCAGGCTTGGCCGAACATTTAAAAAAAAGCTTGGTTCGGGTACAAGAATGGTACCCGAACTCAGACCTGTAATCGCGAGCCCGAACATCCAGTGTTTGTGTGACAGCGTGATAAACACTGGTTCTAATCGGCGATAAGTTTGTTACCACTGGTCAGAGCGCTGCAGTTCCTATGCTGTCATACAGAGGACATACAGAGCCAGCCTGATGACATACAGTCATACAAAGCCAGCAGCTGTGACTGGCGGTAACGAGGTTACCGCCAGACACAGTACTACTCTCATCAGCATACGCCTGGTCTCGCTGATAGCCACGAGAGCAGACGCCACTGATGGAAGTATTCATCAGCTGGCACCTGTGCAATAAATAAATTTAAAAAGGATGTATGGTCCCCTCTATTTTCGCTATCTAGCGCAAGTAAAGCTGACAGCTGCGGGCAGCAGCCCCCAGCTGTCAGCTTTATATTTGCTAGTTGTCAAAAATAAATGGGTCCCATGCCGTTTTTTTAATTATTTAAATAAATATTTTAACCCCTTAATAACATCTGACGTACTAATACGCGTCTGTGCCCTGGGACTTAAGAGCCAGACCCGTATTAGTACGTCATCGCGATCGCGCGCGCACACAGGCTGTGCGGGCGCGATCGCCGCCGGGTGTCAGCTGATTGTCACAGCTGACACCCGGTACTATGTGCAGGGAGCGGTCACGCACCGCTCCCAGCACATTAACCCCCGCGATGCTGCGATCGAAGTCGATCGAAGTCGATCGCGGCATTGCGGGGGCAAGGGGAGGTGATCGGCGATACTCACCTCCTCTTCCGGCTTCCAGCGCAGTCTGCAAAGGCTTCCCGGGTGTTGCCATGACGACCCGATGTCGTCATGACAACATCCGGGTCACCAGAGAGCAGGAAGATTGCTTGGACATGCGCAGTGCATCTCCAAGCAATCTTCACACTGTGCACTTCTGACAGCCTTCATGGCATAGGGATGGTGCTCCATTCCTGTGCCATGCAGGCGATCAGAAAAAAAAAAGTGAAAGTCCCAGAGTGGGACAAAGTAATAAAGTGTATAAACTGTGTGAAAGTGGAAAAAAAAAAAAAAAAAAAATGTGCAAAAATATTATAAAAAAATAAAAAAAATAATACACCAAAAATAAAAATATAATGTACCCATCAATAAATATTATTATAAAAAAAATAAAAAAAAAACAATAAAAGTACACATATTTGGTATCGCCGCGTCCGGAACAACCTGACCTATAAAACTGTCCCACTAGTTAACCCCTTCAGTGAACACGGTAAAAAAAAAAAAAAAAAAAACAAGCAAAAAACAATGCTTTATCACCATACCGCCAAACAAAAAGTGGAATAACACGCGATCAAAAAGACGCATATAAATAAAAATGATACCGCTGAAAACGTCATCTCGTCCCGCAAAAAACAAGCCGCCATATAGCTCCATCAGCCGAAAAATAAAAAAGTTATAGCTCTCAGAATAAAGCGATACTAAAAAATATTTTTTTCTATAAAATAGCTTTTATTGTGTATAAGCGCCAAAACATAGAAAAATGATACAAATGTGGTACCGCTGTAAACGTACTGACCCGAAGAGTAAAGCTGCCTCATCAATTTTACCACACGCGGAACAGAATAAAAAAAAAAAAAAAAACAATTCCTGAATTGTTGGTTTTTGTTTATTCTGCCTCCCAAAAATCGGAATAGAAAGCGATCAAAAAATGTCACGTGCCTGAAAATGGCACCAATAACAACGTCAAGTTATCCCGCAAAAAACGAGCCGTCACATGACTGTCTGCCAAAATCTGGAAAAATTATAGCTCTCAAAATATGGCGATGCAAAAACTAGATTTTACAAAAAATGCGTCTTTTAGTGTGTGACAGCTGTCAGTCATAAAAACCCCATATGATTCTGGCATTGCTGTAATCACACCGACCCGAAGAATAAAGTCGTCTAATCACTTATACCGCACAAGGAACGGCGTCAAAAATAAACTCTTGAGTTAGGATTGGGCTAGGGTTAGGGCTGGGTTTGGGGCTAGGGTTCTGCTGGGGCTAGGGTTGTGCTGGGGCTAGGGTTGTGCTGGGGCTAGGGTTGTGCTGGGGCTAGGGTTGTGCTGGGGCTAGGGTTGTGCTAGGGTTAGGGCTGGGGTTGGGATTTTTTTCAAAAGTAAGAAAAAAAGATGACGATATGGCGACTAGTGTTGAGAGCAAGTGCTCGCTACTTGAGTTTGCATCGGGTGCTCTGGTATGCATTTAGTATCGTGGGTATTTGAGTGACATGCTCGAGTCTCTGCCCCATATGCTTCGCGGCCAAAAAACTTTACGGGGATTGCCTGCCATGCACGAGCGATCCCCGCATGTTTTTTTTTGGGTGTCTAATAACCGTGAAACATGCGGAGCAGGGACTCGAGCATGTCACTCGAGCACACGCTGTACATGGTGCATACCTGAGTACCCGATGCAAACTCAAGTAGCGAGCACTTGCGCTCAAGAATAATGAAAACTTATTCAATATGATGACCTAACGTAAACAAATAATGTGCCGTACCTCTGGGTTCAAAATGTTCACTATACACCTTAATAAAATCTTTGAGGGGTATAGTTTCCAAAATGGGGACACTTGTGGTGGAGCTCCACTGTTTAGGCACATCACGGGCTCTCCAAACGCGACATGGTGTCCGCTAACAAATTGAATGGAAAATCGGCTCAAATTGTTAGCGGACGCCATGTTGCGTTTGGAGGGCCCCTGTGTGTCCAAACATTGGAGCTCCCCCACAACTGACCCCATTTTGGAAACTAGACCCCCCAAGGCACCTATCTAGATGCATAGTGAGCACTTAGAACCCCCAGGTACTTCACAAATTGATTCGTAAAAATGAAAAAGTGAAAATAAAACACTTTTTCATTTTTATGAATTAATTTGTGAAGCACCTAGGGGTTCCAAGTGCTCACTATGCATCTAGATAGGTGCCTTGGGGGGTCTAGTTTCCAAAATGGGGTCACTTGTGGGGGAGCTCCAATGTTTGGGCACACAGGGACTCTCTAAATGCAACATGGTATCCGCTAACAAATTGAATGGAAAATCGGCTCAAATTGTTAGCGGACGCCACATTGCGTTTGGAGAGCCCCTCTGTGCCCAAACTTTGGAGCTCCCCCACAAGTGACCCCATTTTGGAAACTAGACCCCCCAAGGCACCTTTCTAGATGCATAGTGAGCACTTGGAACCCCCAGGTGCTTCACAAATTGATTCGTAAAAATGAAAAAGTGAAAAAAAAAACACTTTTTCATTTTTATGAATCAATTTGTGAAGCACCTGGGGTTCCAAGTGCTCACTATGAATCTAGATAGGTGCCTTGGGGGGTCTAGTTTCCAAAATGGGGTCACTTGTGGGGGAGCTCCAATGTTTGGGCACACAGGGACTCTCCAAATGCAACATGATATCCGCTAACAAATTGTCGGCTCAAATTGTTAGCGGATATCATGTTGCATTTGGAGAGTCCCTGTGTGCCCAAACATTGGAGCTCCTCCACAAGTGACCCCATTTTGGAAACTAGACCCCCCAAGGCACCTATCTAGATGCATAGTGAGCACTTGGAACCCCTAGGTGCTTCACAAATTAATTCGTAAAAATGAAAAAGTGGTTTTTTTTTCACTTTTTCATTATTACGAATCAATTTGTGAAGCACCTGGGGGTTCCAAGTGCTCACTATGCATCTAGAAAGGTGCCTTGGGGGGTCTAGTTTCCAAAATGGGGTCACTTGTGGGGGAGCTCCAAAGTTTGGGCACAGAGGGGCTCTCCAAACGCAATGTGGCGTCCGCTAACAATTTGAGCCGATTTTCCATTCAATTTGTTAGCGGATACCATGTTGCATTTAGAGAGTCCCTGTGTGCCCAAACATTGGAGCTCCCCCACAAGTGACCCCATTTTGGAAACTAGACCCCCCAAGGCACCTATCTAGATGCATAGTGAGCACTTGGAACCCCTAGGTGCTTCACAAATTGATTCGTAAAAATGAAAAAGTGTTTTTTTTTTCACTTTTTCATTATTACGAATCAATTTGTGAAGCACCTGGGGGTTCCAAGTGCTCACTATGCATCTAGAAAGGTGCCTTGGGGGGTCTAGTTTCCAAAATGGGGTCACTTGTGGGGGAGCTCCAAAGTTTGGGCACAGAGAAGCTCTCCAAACGCAATGTGGTGTCCGCTAACAATTTGAGCCGATTTTCCATTCAATTTGTTAGCGGATACCATGTTGCATTTAGAGAGTCCCTGTGTGCCCAAACATTGGAGCTCTCCCACAAGTGACCCCATTTTGGAAACTAGACCCCCCAAGGCACCTATCTAGATGCATAGTGAGCAGTTGGAACCCCCAGGTGCTTCACAAATTGATTCATAAAAATGAAAAAGTGTTTTTTTTTTCACTTTTTCATTGTTACGAATCAATTTGTGAAGCACCTGGGGGTTCCAAGTGCTCACTATGCATCTAGATAGGTGCCTTGGGGGGTCTAGTTTCCAAAATGGGGTCACTTGTGGGGGAGCTCCAATGTTTGGGCACACAGCAGCTCTCCAAACGCAACATGGTGTCGCTAACAATTTGAGCCAATTTTGCGTTAAATTTGTTAGCGGACACCATGTTGCATTTAGAGAGCCGCTGTGTGCCCAAATATTGGAGCTCCCCCACAAGTGACCCCATTTTGGAAACTAGACCACCCAAGGCACCTATCTAGATGCATAGTGAGCACTTGGAACCCTCAGGTGCTTCACAAATTGATTCATACAAATGAAAAAGTGTTTTTTTTTTCACTTTTTCATTGTTACGAATCAATTTGTGAAGCACCTGGGGGTTCCAAGTGCTCACTATGCATCTAGATAGGTGCCTTGGGGGGTCTAGTTTCCAAAATGGGGTCACTTGTGGGGGAGCTCCAATGTTTGGGCACACAGGGACTCTCTAAATGCAACATGGTGTCCTCTAACAAATTTAACGGAAAATCGGCTCAAATTGTTAGCGACACCATGTTGCGTTTGGAGAGCCGCTGTGTGCCCAAACATTGGAGCTCCCCCACAAGTGACCCCATTTTGGAAACTAGACCCCCCAAGGCACCTATCTAGATGCATTGTGAGCACTTGGAACCCTCAGGTGCTTCACAAATTGATTCATAAAAATGAAAAAGTGTTTTTTTTTTTCACTTTTTCATTGTTACGAATCAATTTGTGAAGCACCTGGGGGTTCCAAGTGCTCACTATGCATCTAGAAAGGTGCCTTGGGGGGTCTAGTTTCCAAAATGGGGTCACTTGTGGGGGAGCTCCAAAGTTTGGGCACACATGGGCTCTCCAAACACAACATGGCGTCCGCTAATTATTCAAGCAAATTTTACAATCAAAAAGTCAAATAGCGCTCCTTCCCTTCCGAGCCCTGCCGTGCGCCCAAACAGTATTTTTTTCCCCAAATATTGGGTATCTGCGTGCCCAGGGGAAATTGCACAACAAATTTTGGGGTCCATTTTTTCTTGTTACCCCTGTGAAAATAGAAAAAATTGGGTCTAAATTAACATTTTTGTGAAAAAAGTTAAATGTTCATTTTTTTCTTCCACATTCAAAAAATTCCTGTGAAGCACCTGAAGGGTTAATAAAGTTCTTGAATGTGGTTTTGAGCACCTTGAGGGGTGCAGTTTTTAGAATGGTGTCACTTTTGGGTATTTTCTGTCATAAAGACCTCTCAAAGTGACTTCAAATGTGATGTGGTCCCTAAAAAAATGGTTTTGTAAATTTTGTTGGAAAAATGAGAAATCGCTGGTCAACTTTTAACCCTTATAGCTCCCTAACAAAAAAAAATTTTGGTTCCAAAATTGTGCTGATGTAAAGTAGACATGTTGGAAATGTTATTTATTAACTCTTTTGTGTGACATATCGCTCTGATTTCAGGGCTTAAAAATTCAAATTTTGAAAATTGCAAAATTTTCAAAATTTTCGCCAAATTTCCGTTTTTTTCACAAATAAACGCAAGTGATATCGAAGAAATTTTTCCACAATCATGAAGTACAATATGTCACGAAAAAACAATCTCAGAATCAGGGGGATCCGTTGAAGCGTTCGAGAGTAATTACCTCATAAAGTGACAGTGGTCAGAATTGTAAAAATTGGCCCGGTCATTAACGTGCAAACCACCCGCGGGGCTTAAGGGGTTAAAAAAACAGAGTAGGGTTCCCCTTATTTTTGACAACCAGTCAAGCTAAAGCAGACAGCTGGGGCTGCTATTCTCAAGACTGGGAAGGGGCCATGGATATTGGCCCTCTCCAGCCTAAAAATAGCAGCCTCCTCATAAAAAGCGCATCTATTATATGCACCAATTCTTGCTCTTTGCCGGCTCTTCCCACTTGTCCTAGTGCGGTAATATTTGTGGGGTTGATGTCAGCTTTGTAGTGTCAGCTGACATCAAGTCCACAGGTTAGTAAAGGAAAGGTGTCTATAAAACGCCCCCATTACTAACCCCAAAGTCAAACGTAATAAAAATACAGTCAGGGTAAAGTCCTTTAATGGAAATGAAAACACAGACTCCTTTATTTGAAATAAACACTCTCTACCCTCTTTCACCTATTACTATAAAATTAAAACAAATAAAACACCATATTCCTCACCTGTCTGATGATAATCCATATGTCCCACGACGTAATCCAACTACTACATTTGCATTTCATGGCTGAGCGATGGCAAGATGCGACCGGTCAGCCGTGATTCCTGGAGACTCTGAGCAGAGCGAAAGAGCGAAGTTTCAGTAACCTGCGGTGACATTATTGAGGTTACCGCAGGTCACAAACTGCGGTTTCCACGGGCCCCTCAGTGTGAGCAGGCCAATGAACTGCGGTGACTTCAATGAGATCACCGCTAGCACAGTGAGAAATTTCTCACAGTGCTAGCGGTGATCTCATTGAGGTCACCACAGTTCATTGGCCCACTCACAACGAGCTGCCTATGGGAACCACAGCTTGTGATCTGCGGTGACGCCACCACAGGTCACTGAAGCTGCACTCTGTATGTCATCTGTATGAGAGTGTGGGAACCGCAGGGCTCCTACCAGTGGTAACAAACTTATGGCTGATCAGAGCTGGTGTTTCTCGCGCTGTCACACAGATGACAGCGTGGGAAACACTGGATGTTCGGGCTTCCAAACCCGAACAGTAACACGGACTTCAGGGAGAAGTTCGTGTTTGGGGTCCGTGCACAGACACTTGGTGTTTTGTACGGACCCCGAACTTTACCATTTGGGTTCCCCCATTCCTACCTAAAGGTCATTGTGCATTTGTACTGATAATCCATTTAGCTTCCTTTTTTAATTAAAGCTTATGCCTTTTCGGGTAATTTAACATCTTCTAACCCTATGAACTTTAAAACTCCTGGATCAGCTGCATGGATCTCCCGTACATGTATGAATTTTGGTGATCCTTTTTCTGACCCAATCGAGTGTGAGTGTTTCCTAAACCTGACAAACAAATGTCTTATTGTTTTACCTATGTAAAAAAAAATTCACACGGGCAAAAAATACGCATAAGCCACATATTTCATTTTGCAGGTGATAAACAGTTTCAGCCGATTTGTTACCTGACCAATCCTAACATGATTGTACAGTATGTAAGATGTTAATTACAAAAAGAGCATTGGTTACACTTGAAATTACCCACATGGATGGATTCTCTAGGCATGATTTTTGCCTGTTACTTAACGATTTTGGACTAAAAGTTTTTTTTAGGTTTTCACAGCGCCTACATGTAATTAAAGGGCCTTGCGATATCACTTCTCGTAGGTCTGCATCATTACTCAGAATATGCCAGTTTTTTTAAATAGCTGACCGTATAGTCCTGTCCATTGGGCCAAACTTGAAATTAAAAATATATTTTTTCTTTTTTGCATCTCCCTAGTATGATCTTTATCCCTTTTATACTAAACTAGCTGTACCCGGCCATACGTTGCTGTGGCTCAGTCTGGTTAAATAGAAAAGAAATAAAAGAGAAAGCACACATTTCTAAAATATTTAATCTCATAATGCTTGTGGGTATACAATATTTTTTGCTGTTCCATTGTCTGTGTAGATATAGAGATTGTCTGTTTTGCCGATTGTAGAAGATGCAACATATAATTGTCCATGTGAGAAGCAATCCGTGTCTATATTTAAACAGCACAAATGGCCCTGAGCTTTGTTGATGGTGATTGCATGGTACTTGCTGTCAGGTGTCACAATGGAGTCTGTCATGTCAGGGATTGCTAGTTATGCAATTCCCTAGTACAGAGGGAATGTGACAGGATGGGGCACAGAGATCAAGGCAGGTGGCGGCAGAGGAGGAGGGGGTTATCCGCTTGACATGTCCTGGGCCAGTACCGGCCAGATCACAACGCCGCTCCCGCCGGTGGCGCAATGGGATTTGCAATAGCTCGCTATCCGGCCACTGCTGCGAGGTTCGGGCCCAGCTCAGCACCCAGAGGGGAGGCCTCTCCGTGCAGCCTCCCTCTCTCCTTCCCTCCCTCGCTTGTTGTTGCGCAGTCGGAAATAAGACTCACCTGCTGGAGGAGAAGCCGCAGCAGTGGTGCCGGAGAGCAGAGGCGGCCGCCTCTCAGGCGGTGGTGGTGATGAGCACCCCCAACCCCCACGGGGGACACGAAAGGAGCAGAGCATGGGCAGGGGCAGGAGCGAATGATGGAGAGGGAGAAGGGTTTATGAATGAGATGTCACTAAGGGGGTGTATAATGCCGGCGGCCGGGGAGAGTGAGCCTGGGACTGAACTCGTAACACCCCCCTTCTTGCTAGTAGTAGGTATATAAAAACATGCGTGTATTCGGATGCAACGGTGTGTCAAAATTTCAAAGCAATCAGTGAAGAACTTTCGGAGAGTTAAGATTTTGAACAAACAAACCTTTACATTTTTATTTATTAGATAGATATCTTTTTGATGCACAGTCATAACGTTTTCTAAAGTATTATCCAGTAAACGATTAGGGTAGCCTCTTCTTTCAAATCTATTCTTGAGTTCTTTTGCTTGAGTATGAAAAGTAGTGTCTTCATTATTGATTTTTAAGAGGTGTAACAACTGACTATATGGAAGGGATCTTTTTACATAATGTAGATGTGCATTATCAAAGTGTAGAACCGCATTAGTAACTGTCTGTTTTATAAAGGCTTTCGTATATAGGCCGTTCTCTTTTATCTCTATATGTACATCCAAAAAATCCAGTTGAGACCCTCCGAATTGTGATGTAAAAAACATATTAATTTGGTTGATTGCATTTAGGTGGGTAACAAAAGCCTTGTTCAGTACCAGACCAAATAACAAAAATGTCATCCACATATCGAAAGAAAAATCTGATGAATTTTAAATATGGATTTTCGATGTTATAAACATAATGCTCTTCAAAAAACGCCTGATACAATTTTGCTAATGTGCATGCTACCGGGGTACCCATTCCAGTCTCCGTTTTATGAATGTATCAATCGTCCATAAATTTTAAAGCATTATGCATTAAAATGAAATGTAATGCCCCACAAATAAAATCTATATTGTAATCCTATTTGCCAATCCCTTCTGTTATCTTTTTGACTACCTTAGTACTTTCCCCCTGTGGAATCGTGGTGTACAGGCTTTCAACATTGATAGAGGCAAAAGAAAATTATTCTTGCCAATCAAAGTCCTGTAGAGCCAATAAAAATTAACCAATATCTTTTATTAAAGATGGTATATCCTTCAAGAGTGGTCTAAGGAGCCAATCCATATACTCTGATAATGGCCCTGATATGGAACGAATCACTCCCACAATTTGGCGGCCTGGAGGGGCTGACATAGACTTGCGTACCTTCAGAATAAAGTACCGGTGGAGTTTCTGTGGGAAGGAGGGAAATAGTCTTTCTGCTGTCTTTTTTGATATGGTGCCTTTAGATACATGAGAGTGCAAAAGGACTCTAAGGATTTTTTAAATTTAAATGTGCAGTCATATGATAGTGGACTACAGATGTTTTTGTCTGAAAGTTGGGTCAAAGCCTCCATAGAATAATACTCCTTTTTCAAGAGAACAACATTCCCGCCATAATAATAATGCCGTTGTTAGATCTTAGCAGATGTAAGGCTTTTTTCTCACCATCGCTCAAATTTTGTTTTTCCAGAGGGTAAATGATGGCATGCACCTCTTTAAGGACCTGTTCATAGAACAGGTCAACAACATTTCCAGCTTGTGTAACAGGCATATAAAAAGATTTTTAAGCGCCAAGAAAAGGTTTCAGACCTTTTTTTGATGAGCGAGTATTTTTTAACGGACCCTTGCTTAGGTTCAACAAAATAAGTGCATCTTCACGCATAGTGGAGAACTGAGAGTCTCTGATGACACCTAAAACATCAGACATGCTAGGAACATCCCCTATTCTCTCAACCATATCAACATGAGCGGCCTGGTTGAAGGATTTATATAAATGAATTTTTCTTGTAGCCTTAAATAAGTCCACCTTAAATTCTGCAAAATCAAATTCATTCGTCAAACAATAATTCAAAACCTTGGAAAATAAAAAAATTAAGTCATTAGTCAAAACATAATGTGTAAAATTAATAACAGTCAACTGATCATTTTCATTTAATGTCTCCAGGACACATGCTTGCGTTTTGTCCCTGTGTTTTTTTTGTTCACCCTAATCTAATGCGTTTCCAAAGGGATGTTTGCCATGATATTCTCACATTCATTTATCCTTTTTTGAGATCTTAAATCTGTGCGTCTTGTTTCTTCTGACGCACTAGAGTACGAATCTATGGTCCAATAGTCTGACTGTTGTTTTCTATAATTCTTAAGTTATTTTTTTGTGCTTTCTCCCACTGAAAAATCCGGCCTGACTCATGATCTGATTTAAAGGAACTTAACTTTTTTTCTTTGTTTTATCTCCAATTGAACAGGAATAAGTATTTTTTCCAGTTTTACATTAACCCCTTTAAAACCCAATGTGGTTTGCACGATAATGACCAGGCCAATTTTTACAATTCTGACCACTGTCACTTAATGAGGTAATTACTCTGGAACGCTTCAACGGATCCCCCTGATTCTGAGATTGTTTTTTTGTGACATATTGTACTTCATGATAGTGGTAAAATTTCTTCGATATCACTTGCGTTTATTTGTGAAAAAAAATGGAAATTTGGCGAAAATTTAGCAATTTTCAAAATGTGAATTTTTATGCCCTTAAATCAGAGAGATATGTCACACAAAATAGTTAATAAATAACATTTCCCACATGTCTACTTTACATCAGCACAATTTTTGAACCAAAATTTTTTATTAGGGAGCTATAAGGGTTAAAAGTTGACCAGCGATTTCTCATTGTTCCAACAAAATTTACAAAACCATTTTTTTTAGGGACCACATCACATTTGAAGTCACTTTGAGGGGTCTTTGTGACAGAAAATACCCAAAAGTGACACCATTCTAAAAAGTGCACCCCTCAAGGTGCTAAAAAAACATATTCAAGAACTTTATTAACCCTTCAGGTGCTTCACAGAAATTTTTGGAATGTGGAAGAAAAAAATTAACATTTAACTTTTTTCACAAAAATGTTATTTTGGACCCAATTTTTTAATGTTCACAGGGGTAACAGGAAAAAAATGGACCCAAAAATTTGTTGTGCAATTTCCCCTGAGCACGCAGATACCCCATATGTGGGGAAAAACCACCGTTTGGGCACACGGCAGGGTTCGGAAGGGAAGGAGCGCCATTTGACTTCTTGAATGTAAAATTTGCTTGAATAATTAGCGGACACCATGTTGCGGCTGGGGAACCCCTGATGTGCCTAAACAGTGGAAACCCCCCACAAGTGACACCATCTTGGAAACTAGACCCCTCAGGGAACTTATCTAGATGTGTGGTGAGCACCTTGAACCCCCAGGTGCTTCACAGAAGTTTATAACACTGAGCCGTAAAAATACAATTTTCACATTTTTCCCACAAAAATGTTTTTCAGCCCCCAATTTTGCATTTTCATAAGGGTAACAGGAGAAATTGCACCATGCAGTTTGTTGTGCAATTTCTCCTGAGTAAGCAGATGCCCCATATGTGGGGAAAAAACACCGTTTGGGCGCACGGCAGGGTTCGGAAGGGAAGGAGCGCCATTTGACTTTTTGATTGTAAAATTTGCAGGAATAATTAGCGGACGCAATGTTGCATTTGGAGAGCCCCTGATGTGCCTAAGCAGTGGAAACCCCCCACAAGTGACACCATTTTGGAAACTAGACCCCTCAGGGAACTTATCTAGATGTGTGGTGAGCACCCTGAACCCCCAAGTTCTTTACAGAAGTTTATAACATGGAGCCGTGAAAATAAAAAAATCTAACTTTTTCCACAAAAATTATGTTTTAGCCCCAATTTTTTTATTTTCACAAGGGTAAGAGGAGAAAATGGACCCCAAAAACTTTTGTGCAATTTCTCCTGAGTACGCCAATACCCTATATGTGGGGAAAATACAGTGTTTGGGTGCACGGCACAGTTCAGAAGGGAAGGAGCACTGTGTGACTTTTTGAACGCAAAATTGCCTGGAATCGAGAGCGGACGCCATGTCGCGTTTGGAGAGCCCCTGACGTGCCTAAATAGTGTCACTCGAGCACCCGCGATACTCAGTGCATACCTAAGCACCCGATGCAAACTGAAGTAGCGAGCACTTGCGCTCAACACTAGTTGCCATATCGTCATCTTTTTTTTTTTACTTTTGAATAAAATCTCAACCGTAACCCTAGCCCAACCCTAACACCAACCCCAACCCCAACCCTACCCCTAGCCCAACCCCAACCCTAGCCCAACCCTAACCCCTAACACAACCTTAACCCGAGAGTTTATTTTTTACGCCGTTCCTCGTGCGGTATAAGTGATTAGACGACTTTATTCTTTGGGTCAGTGCGATTACAGTGATACCAGAATCATATCTCGTTTTTTTGATTGACAGCTGTCACACACTAAAAGTCGCATTTTTTTGTAAAAACTAATTTTTACATCGCCATATTTTGAGAGCTATAATTTTTCCATATTTTTTTTTTTTCACTTTGACACTTTTTTTTACTTTTATACTTTGTCCAACTATGGGACTTTCAGTTTTTTTATTCTGATCACCTGCATAGCATAGGGATCGAGCACCATCCCTGTGCTATGCAGGCTGGCAGAGCTGCAGATGCAGAAGATGCTTTGGTCATGCACTGCGCATGACCAAAATATCTTCCTGCTGTCTGGTGACCCGGATGTTGTCATGACGACATCGGGTCTTCATGGCAACATCTGGGAAGCCGAGACAGCGCTGGAGGCCAGGAGAGGAGGTGAGTATTGCGATCACCTCTTCTTGCCCCCGCAATGCTGCGATCGACTTCGTATGACTTTGTACGCAAAGACGTACTAATATGTATCAGGCTCTTAAAGCCCAGGGCGCAGATATGTATTAGTACGTCTTGGGCTTTAACGGGGTTACAATTCCTTGTCTGGTTTTCTTACAAATGAGTACGAACTCTATCCTGGCCTTTTCCAACTCCATACAGACCTTGTTATATTCCTTTTCATTGTACTTTAAAATAAACAACATACTTTTTTTTTAAAAAATCCAGGTGTATTTTTTCTCAGATGCCAAGAATTCACTGACTTTTTCAAACTGTGAAATTTCTTTATAGACCCGTGAACCTCTGGGATCACAATCCTGATAAGACTTCAATGATTTAACAGTCCAAAAAAAGACTAGCATCTTTTTCAGTCAAAAGAGTAATTTTACGTTCTAGAGATTGGACACTAATAACCTGTAATTCCTCTTTTTGATAGCAGTCCATAAAAAATTCACACCCGTTCTCTCTCCCTGCTAATAAGCTTGCCAAGGCTTGATGTTCTGTCATAATTTGACAATCAATGATTCCTGTCTCCATAATACCCAAATCCATATTTATTTGATGTGCTCAGAGTCCATATAAAGAAACCAGAAAATGTAACAACAAGGAGAGAATTGACTCAGCACTATCGGTAAGTTTGAGTAGGGAACTTGTGAATGCAGTCTGACATATGTGAAAGTCAGTAACACAGTGGTGCTCAGCTAACAAGTCCTAAATGAGAGAGGGCACAGCAGCATGTTCAAAAAGAAAATTAGCGCACTCACCGTTTTGAGTAAAAGAAGTTTTCTTAATTCAAATCCTTTAAAACATCTCGGCAACGTAGAGAGCAGGGAGAGGAGAACAGTGGGTACAAAGAAACAGACGACGTTCATATAGTTGGAAGAAGTTAAATTCCCCCAAAAAGGGGAGAGATCGGCGTAAACTTTTATTACAAAAGCAAGCAAAATGGATTATCAATACGAATGCACAAGGATTTACAGGTTTAAATTATGTGGTAAAGCGACTTGCTCAGCTCTCACAGAGGCAGACACAGGAAACACTTCTTAGGTTAACTTTCTGCTGATTTATTAATACATGGCATAAACCACGGCAGGGTTCCACAACATAAACACGGCCTCTACGGGATAATGGGAAACAAAAAGATAAAGTATAGTACAGTTCATAGGTGAGAGGGGTTTTGCCTGCTCCAGGTATCACAATAAAGTTTCACCACAAAGTCCATCTGTGGAGGTCTCTGTCTTCCGCACACACAGTCTGGAGACTTCCTTCTCCAAGCCATATACCAGAGAGAACATAGCTCTCCTAACTCCATTTAATATAAACATTGTAATGGCATAAATTGTAAGCGCACACTACATGTCAGCTGCATCAAGGGCACTCATATGACCAAGACCACATGATCAGCGGTCATGTGGGCTAAGCTACTCACCAAGACTCCCATTCAGCACTAGGGTAACTACTAGTGTTGAGCGAGTATGTTCTGTTCCGAGTATGCTCGGGAGAGCACCGAGTATTTACAGCTGCTCGTGATATGGTTGAATCGCTCCCGTGTGCATGATTTGCAACTGTTTGACAGCTTTATTACATGTGAGGAATGTGTAAGAAATAGACATTCCTCTTATGTATTAAAACTGTCAAACAGTTGCAAATCATGCACACGGGAGCGATTAAAACATATCACCGAGCAGTTATAAATACTCGGAGCTCGGCCCGAGCATACTCGGCGAAAGGGTTAATAGAACATACTCGCTCAACACTAGTAACTACCACAAGGAATAGGGGTGGGAAAGGAGAGGGAGGGAACACAACCTAATGACTCCAGCATCATTATAATTATTGCAATAATACATATGCCTAAAGTATTGGCACCCCTGCAATTCTGTCAGATAATACTCAGTTTCTTCCTGAAAATGATTGCAATCACAAATTCCTTGGTATTATTATCTTCATTTAATTTACTTGCAAGGAAAAAACACAAAAGAGAATGAAGCAAAAATCAAATCATTGATCATTTCACGCAAAACTCCAAAAATGGGCCAGACAAAAGTATTGGCACCCTCAGCCTAATACTTGGTTGCACAACCTTTAGCAAAAATAACTGCGAACAACCGCTTCCGGTAACCATCAATGAGTTTCTTACAATGCTCTGCTGAAATTGTAGACCATTCTTCTTTGGCAAACTGCTCCAGGTCCCTGATATTTGAAGGGTGCCTTCTCCAAACTGCCATTTTGAGATCTCTCCACAGGTGTTCTATGGGATTCAGGTCTGGACTCATTGCTGGCCACCTTAGAAGTCTCCAGTGCTTTCTCTCAAACCATTTTATAGTGCTTTTGGAAGTGTGGTTTGGGTCATTGTCCTGCTGGAAGACCCATGAACTCTGAGGGAGACCCAGATTTCTCACACTGGGCCCTACATTTGCTGCAAAATTTGTTGGTAGTCTTCAGACTTCATAATGCCATGCACACGGTCAAGCAGTCCAGTGCCAGAGGCAGCAAAGCAACCCCAAAACATCAGGGAACCTCCACCATGTTTGACTGTAGGGACCGTGTTCTTTTCTTTGAATGCCTCTTTTTTTTTTCCTGTACACTCTATGTTGATGCTTTTTGCCAAAAAGCTCTACTTTTGTCTCATCTGACCAGAGAACATTCTTCCAAAATGTTTTAGGCTTTCTCAGGTAAGTTTTGGCAGACTCTAGCCAGGCTTTTTTATGTCTCGGGGTAAGAAGTGGGGTCTTCCTGGGTATCCTACCATACAGTCCCTTTTCATTCAGACACCGACGGATAGTATGGGTTGACACTGCTGTACCCTCGGACTGCAGGGCAGCTTGAACTTGTTTGGATGTTAGTCGAGGTTCTTTATCCACCATCCGCACAATCTTGCGTTGAAATCTCTCATTAATTTTTCTTTTCCGTCCACATCTAGGGAGGTTAGCCACGGTGCCATGGGCTTTAAACTTCTTGATGACACTGCGCACGGAAGACACAGGAACATTCAGGTCTTTGGAGATGGACTTGTAGCCTTGAGATTGCTCATGCTTCCTCACAATTTGGTTTCTCAAGTCCTCAGACAGTTCTTTGGTCTTCTTTCTTTTCTCCATGCTCAATGTGGTACACACAAGGACACAGGACAGAGGTTGAGTCAACTTTAATCCATGTTAACTGGCTGCAAGTGTGATTTAGTTATTGCCAACACCTGTTAGGTGCCACAGGTAAGTTACAGGTGCTGTTAATTACACGAATTAGAGAAGCATCACATGATTTTTCAAACAGTGCCAATACTTTTGTCCACCCCCTTTTTTAGGTTTGGTGTGGAATTGTATCCAATTTGGCTTTAGGACAATTCTTTTTGTGTTTTTTTCATTGAAGACAAATTAAATGAAGATAATAATACAGAAGAATTTGTGATTGCAATCATTTTCAGGAAGAAACTGAGTATTATCTGACAGAATTGCAGGGGTGCCAATACTTTTGGCCACCACTATATGTACAAAAATGCATAAAAGCCAAGCAAAGATTCGGGTAGAGGGCCATAGTTTAGCCTACATATAGATTTATATATAAAAATAGTAGATATCCCCTAAAGAGGTAAACGCCCAATGTCTTCGTCCCCATACTTCGATCCACCTCCAGATTCATCCCAACAACTGGTCTAAAAGAAAAAAAAAAAAAAGTGTTAAAATCACATATACACATATACATATACTCCAGGTGATGTAGAGCTAGAGTGGAGAATTGAAGGGAGTAAGGTTCAAATTAAGCTATCCTGTAAATTATATTCAATAATGAATGCCAGTGCCGCGGCGCTGCAACTAATAATTGTTTTGTCCTGACACTGCTTGAGTTCATCCTTGTCAGGAATTATTTCCTTTTCAGGGATGATTATTACTTGCAGCGCCCCGCCTTCCTCAGAGCATCCAGAATCGCCTGTACATTTTGCTAGTTCGTTGGGCGATTGCCGACATGATTACACCTATGAGCTCTCGTCTACACTGCCGGGATTTATAAATGTGGATGTCATACACACACACACAGTGTGTTGTCACATACTGCCACTGTGTGTCTATTCCTGACCATCTACATATACTATTTACATATATACAAGTTAGAATAATGCACACACATACACACACACGTACACGGCACACACAGACGTACATACAGTGCCTACAAGTAGTATTCAACCCCCTGCAGATTTAGCTGGTTTGATAAGATGCAAATAAGTTAGAGCCTTCAAACTGCAAACGAGAGTAGGTTTTATGAACAGAAGCAAAAATCTTACAAACCAAAAAGTTATGTTGCTCAGTTGAATTTTATAAAATTTTAAACATAAAAGTGTGGGTCAATTATTATTCAACCCCTATGTTTAATATTTTGTGTAATAACCCTTGTTTGCAATTACAGCTAATAATCGTCTTTTATAAGACCTGATCAGGCCGGCACAGATCTGTGGAGTTATATTGGCCCACTCCTCCATGCAGATCTTCTCCAAGTTATCTAGGTTCTTTGGGTGTCTCATGTGGACTTTATTCTTGAGCTCCTTCCACAAGTTTTCAATTGGGTTAAGGTCAGGAGACTGACTAGGCCACTCCAACACCTTGACTTTTTCCCTCTTGAACCAGGCCTTGGTTTTCTTGGCTGTGTGCTTTGGGTTGTTGTCTTGTTGGAAGATGAAATTACGACCCATCTTAAGATCCTTGATGGAGGAGCGGAGGTTCTTGGCCAAAATCTCCAGGTAGGCCGTGCTATCCATCTTCCTATGGATGCGGACCAGATGGCCAGGCCCCTTGGCTGAGAAACAGCCCCACAGCATGATGCTGCCATCACCATGTTTGACTGTAGGGATGGTATTCTTGGGGTCGTATGCAGTGCCATCCAGTCTCCAAACGTCACGTGTGTGGTTGGCACCAAAGATCTCGATCTTGGTCTCATCAGACCATAGAACCTTGAACCAGTCTGTCTCAGAGTCCTCCAAGTGATCATGAGCAAACTGTAGACGAGCCTTGACATGACGCTTTGAAAGTAAAGGTACCTTACGGGCTCGTCTGGAACGGAGACCATTGCGGTGGAGTACGTTACTTATGGTATTGACTGAAACCAATGTCCCCACTGCCATGAGATCTTCCCGGAGCTCCTTCCTTGTTGTCCTTGGGTTAGCCTTGACTCTTCGGACAAGCCTGGCCTCGGCACGGGAGGACACTTTCAAAGGCTGTCCAGGCCGTGGAAGGCTAACAGTAGTTCCATAAGCCTTCCACTTACGGATGATGCTCCCAACAGTGGAGACAGGTAGGCCCAACTCCTTGGAAAGGGTTTTGTACTACTTGCCAGCCTTGTGACCCTCCACGATCTCGTCTCTGATGGCCTTGGAATGCTCCTTTGTCTTTCCCATGTTGACCATGTCTGAGTGCTGTTCACAAGTTTGGGGAGGGTCTTAAATAGTCAGAAAAGGCTGGCAAAAGAGATCTTTAATCCACACATGTGAAGCTCATTATTCTTGGTGCCTGAACTACTTCTTAATACTTTAGGGGGACCAAACAGAATTCTTGTGGTTTGAGGGGTTGAATAATAAATGACACTCTGAATTAACTTTTAACGTTTTTTAAAAAAAAAACAAAAACAAAATTTGCTGCAGTGCATTTCCCACTTCCAGGCTGATCTACAGTACAAATGTCATAATGCCAAGTTAATTCCGCATGTGTCAACCAGCTAAATCTGCAGGGGGTTGAATACTACTTGTAGGCACTGTATATGTACATAGCACACACATGCTGCACAACAAACAACCTCACATACACACACCTCACATAACACACAATACACACACCTCACATAACACACAATAAAGTTGACGCGCCCCTGGGCCTGTGTCGCGCTGCGATGCGCACGCGGGAGCTTACCCGGAGCCGGATCTCTTGAGGGTTGTAGTCTCGTGGCGGCGACCCGGTCCGTGCCCAGGGAGTCAAACTGAGCGGCGATGTACTAGCAGTAGATGGTTGGTGACTACGCCACCCGTTGAATGCAGCTATGGAGCTGCCGCTGCAGGGCAGACCGCTGAGGCCGGTGGAAGGATGGTGCAGCGTGGATGGTATAACCCCCAACGGGAGGGGTATGGCCTCAGGGCAGCCGACGTGGATGATGGGGGTAGCAGGAACCACTCAGAGACGGTGCGGTGTAGTTCAGGGTCTTTACTGGTGACAAAGAAAGACCCTCCTGGAGTACTTGCTAGTGATAGGGGCCTGGTCAGTCCTTGAGCAGATGGGATTTCCCCTGGCCAGGCGGAGTTGTAGGCCTTCCCAACTAACTGTACTCTTCTGGCTACCTTGCTAGAGGCGGGAATAAGTAGCCCACGTCCCTGAGTGTACCGTGTGGTGCTCACCCGTATGGCCGGTGACTCGGGGCCTTCTAATGGCTTCCGCTCCACGATGGCGGTGCTGGTCCCACGCGTGTGACCGTGCCTTCGGGCTTCTGGGCCAGAGGACCTGAAATCCTCTGCCGGACGGTTTCTGCTGCTGGGTAGGAGTTAGTCCCCACAGCCTCGGACTCCGGGTCCGGTTAGAAATCTTCTCAGTCAGGGCGAGCTCTGCAGCTGCCAGCCCCTGACTCATTGTAACACTGCTCCCCACAGAGCTCCTGATGTTTCTTGCTATGCTGCTTCTCTTCTCTACTCTTGTTCTGTCTTCTTTCTCACTAACCCTGCCTCAGCCCCGGGTTTATATAGGGGAAGTCCTTCCCCTCCCAAGACTGGGCAGGAGGTGTGGCATGCACAGGATCCCTGACCAAAGGACCTCCCACCTGCTCTCAGACGTAATATCTCTATCACTGTGGCAACCAGACCCCTGGGGTGTCACATTCCCCCCTAGTGAAATTTAGTACTCCGGGACTAAACATATTTTTTTTTTTTTTTTTTAGAAAAACATAACAAGGTATAACAATAACAATACAATAAGAAAAACACATAAGATGGTTACGGCGTGTCCGCAACCGGGTGCAGTTTTGAAAAGCAAGGTGTCCATTTCACCAAAACAGGGAGACGTAACCAGGTAGGGGCCTGTCCTGCCCCGAGTCCTTAACAGTCTTTAGTCCATCCTGGGTTACGCTCCAACTATGTACAAGGATTCCCGGTAAATCCACCAAGGACTCCTAAAAAGAACTAGAAACACAAAATTATACACAAGCAACTATAAACAAGTAAACATATAAGATAGCTTAAACATTTAGATCCTCCAACGTGCGGGTAGCTGGCCTCTAGTGGCCCTAGTGGACCTACGGAGCTGACTGTCTGGCCCTGAACTACAGGGTGTAGGAGCTGTCAAGGGTAAACTGGGCAGCTGTCTATGGGCCCTCCGGCTCACTAGGGGTATGGCAGGCTCACTATAAGCAGAGGGTTGATTTTCCGGGTCTGCTTGTGTAGAGTCTTCTGCCTCCTGGACCGGCTGTTCTTCCAGCTCTACCGGTTGCTCCGTAGGTTCTTGGGATGATGGTTGGAGAAAGGTGAGTACGGGTACCACAACTGCACCATTGACTTGAGTCCAAGACCGAGGGAAGTCCCCGAGCACGGTACTAACCATATCTTCCCTTTCCTCTACGGGTCGATGGTCTTCTTGTTCCTCTTCAGGGTTCCTCAGTTGTTCGGGACACTTCTTCAGGTGGTCCCGGGATACAATGGCTGTGGTTTCCCCTCCGTCTTTACTGATGGTACAGACCTTCGGGTTTTCGTGGCTTGAGGGCAGTACGGTGTACGGGTCCTTCTCCCACTGGTCGTCCAACTTGTGGAGCCGTCTCTTCCTCTTCAAGACCTGCTCTCCGGGTACCAGGGGAACAGCGGGAGCATACTGGTTGTAAGTTTTCTCTTGTCTTTCCCTAGCCTGACAGAGACTTCGCTCCACGCTCTCCTGTACTCTCCGGTACTGCTGCTGCCTCTCTGTGTCCCAGTCTGTTTCTGGTGAAGTGTCCTCGGGTGTCAGGACTCCCATTTCCAGGTCAACAGGTAACTTACCAGGTCTTGCCCTCATTAGGTAAGCCGGGGTACAGTTGGTGGAACCTACCGGGATGTGGTTGTATAGGTCCACCAGATCGGGCAACTTTTCAGGCCACAGACTGCGTTCTTCCAGGGGCAACGTTTTTAGAAGATCCATCACCACCTGGTTCATTTTTTCACAAAGTCCATTAGTCTGCGGATGGTAGGGTGTCGTCCTTATCATCCGGCAGCCATACAGATTGCAGAATTCCTGGAAGACCTCCGCTTCAAAGGCAGGTCCCTGGTCCGTCAGCACTTGGTCCGGGTACCCGTGTGGACGGCAAAAGTGCTGCTGGAAGGCTCTAGCTGCTGTTTGAGCCGTTAAGTCCTTGACGGGGACGACAACCAGAAACCGGGAGTAATGATCCACGATGGTTAACGCGTAGACGTAGCCACTTCTGCTTGGGGTCAGTTTTACATGATCCAAGGCTACCAGTTCCAACGGTTGCCGGGTGACGATGGACTGCAGGGGAGTCTTCTGGCTGGCGCGGTCCTTCCTTCTCAGGTTGCACGGGCCACAGTCTCTGCACCACTTCTCAATGGTTCCCCTCATGCCTACCCAGTGGAATCGCTCGCGCAGCAGGAACTCCAGCTTCTTCCACCCGAAGTGTCCAGCTCCGTCGTGGTATGCCTCCATCACCATGGCTGCGTCTCTTCGTGGCACCACTACTTGCCAGAGTAATTCATGCGTCCGGGAGTTAACCATTCTGCGGCACAACTTCCCTTTGTAAAGGAACAGTCGACTCTTCTCTGCCCATAGTTGTTTGGCTTCCTCCGGAGCGTCTGGTTCAAGGCGAGCCTCCGGCCGAGTCAGCATCTCCTTCACCAGTCGGACGGCAGGGTCGCTGTCTTGCGTTTCCGCCCAGTTGTAGTGAGGTAAGGGGTTCAACGTAGCAGCCTGCTTACTCCTTACCCGGTGGGAATACTGGATAGTCCCATGACGGTGGAACGCAGGGAGTTCAATTTCCTCCAGTCCCTCCGGATCTTCTCCTTCGTCCGGCAGGTTGGGCATCCTGGACAGGGCGTCCGCGTTAGTATTGGAGCGCCCTGCCCGGTATTTGATTATGAACTCGTAGTTGGACAGACGGGCCATCCACCTCTGCTCCAGGGCACCGAGTCTTGCCGTGTCCAGGTGTGTCAACGGGTTGTTATCCGTGTACACGGTGAACCGGGAAGAAGCAAGGTAATGCTTAAAGCGCTCAGTGACTGCCCATACCACGGCCAGGAACTCTAGCTTAAATGAGCTATAATTCTCGGGGTTCCTTTCGGTGGGTCGCAGTTTTCGGCTGGCGTAGGCGATTACTCGTTCTTTCCCCTGCTGGATCTGGGACAGTACGGCTCCTAGCCCGATGTTACTGGCGTCGGTGTAGAGGATGAAGGGCTGGCTATAATCCGGGTACGCCAAGATTTCATCCCCCGTGAGGGCCATCTTCAGCTGGCGGAAGGACTCTTCTTCTAGCTCTTCCCATTTGAAGGGCGGCTTCTGGTTCTTGGCCTTCCGGGACTGGCCTATCAGGAGGTCCTGCATAGGCGCTGCCTTTTTGGTGAAACCGGGAATAAACCTTCGGTAGTAGCCTACCAACCCGAGGAACTGCCGCACTTCTTTTACGCTGGAGGGGCTTGGCCATCCCTTAATTGCGGTGATCTTATCGGGGTCGGGAGCCACTCCATCAGCGCTCACCACGTGTCCCAGGTACTGCACCTTTGGTTTCAGGAGGTGACACTTGGAGGGTTTCACCTTTAGGCCGTAATTCGCCAGAGCTTCGAACACCTCCGTCAGGTGTTTCAGGTGGTCCTCATAAGTTTTGGAGTATACGATAACATCGTCCAGGTACAACAGGACCGTCTCGAAGTTTCTGTGGCCCAGACAGCACTCCATTAATCGTTGGAAGGTTCCTGGGGCGTTGCAGAGTCCGAACGGCATGCAGGTGAACTCGCTAAGTCCCATCGGGGTGGTGAATGCGGTCTTCTCCCGGTCCGCCTCTGCTACAGGAACCTGCCAGTACCCGCTAGTGAGATCCAAGGTAGAGAAGAAGTTAGCAGACCTTAAAGCAGCCAATGACTCCTCTATCCTTGGTAAGGGGTACGCATCCTTGTGTGTGATACGGTTGATTTTCCGGTAATCTACACACATCCTCATGGTGTTATCTTTCTTTTTGACTAAAACTAGCGGGGCTGCCCAGGGGCTACAACTATCCCGGATTACCCCAGCCTCCTTCATGTCTCTAAGCATCCCCTTGGCGTGTTGGTAATGTGCAGGGGGTACGGGTCGATACCTCTCTTTTATGGGAGGATGATCTCCCGTGGGGATGCGGTGTTCTACCCCCTTGACTCGCCCGAAGTCTAACGGGTGTTTACTAAACACTCTCTCATACTCTTGAACCACTCGGTAGACTCCCTGTTTCTGGTGGGAGGGAGTGGAGTCAGTTCCCAAGTGTAGTTGCTGACACCAATCCTCCATTACTTTCTTAGAGCCGTTACCTTCCTCCGGGTGAGATGGAGGCAAGGGTTCCACAGACTGTATAGAGTTTTGGTTGATGGTATATAATTTTGCTAGCGTGGCATACCGGGGCAGGTACACTTCCCTCTCCCCAATATTGATTATGCGAACGGGCACCCTCCCATGGCGTACATTGACCACCCCCCGTGCTGTCAAAATGGTGGGCCTACTGTCTGAGTAAACTGGTTCTACCATTGCCTGGTAATCTCTACCTCTCAGACCAATAGCTGCCCGGCACCAAATCATCATTTCACTTTTTGGGGGCATGGCAATAGGGAAAGGGTCACACATTCTTACGCTACCAATCTCACCGCCGGAGAGTTCCACCTGTTGCCGTCGCATCAGTGCCCGGATCTCTTTCTGGAGCACTCGCTGCTCGCCGGAGCTGGCGTTCTTGGCAACCTGCTGTAGAAGGAAAATCACCTCTGCAAGACAATTTTCAATTACATTAGTTCCTAGAGTTATTTTTGGGTGGCTCTCATGTTTGTCAATGTCTACAATGATCAGTCCCTGTGCTGCCAGTTCGACTCTACCGATTTTGATGGTCACCTCTTTAAATCCGATCTGTGGCACGGGCTGGCCATTGCTGGCGATGATACTCAAGTCGTCGTCAGGGTAGCGGGTAATATCCGAGTCATTCCAGTACTGCTTAAAGAGCACGTACGGGATGGTGGTGACCTGTGACCCGGTGTCCAGTAGGGCACTCATGGGAATGCCATCCAGTACCACAGGCAAGACTGGACGTCCTCCCACATATCTGTCGCGCCAGTTCGATGGGCCTGGTGATCTTTTTCCTGGGGGTTGGCCCTCTACCCCAGGTTGTGCCTGTTTAAAGAACAGTACCTTTCCATATGTCCGGGTTGATTGCAGCGGCGGCAGATGGGTCGTCCGTCCTCGCTGTATCGGTCACTGGGTCTTCCTCTGGCCGGTGGGGTCCTCCTTGGTCGACGCCACGGGATGTCCTCCGGTCCGGATGCCAGCTGGATCTTCCCTGGGGTGGAAACCTGTAAAGACTGCACAGTTCGGGTTAGCGCAGCAACGCTCTTAGCTAGCTCTTGGACCTGATGGCGTAGGTCTGGAGCCGGGTCATTGTCCAAAGCCTGCGCATCAGCTCCCACAGGCCCTGCCGACAAGGGCGCCGCCTCCTGGTGGTAAGTGATAGCTGGGCGCCTGTGGGTCACAACGCCACCCGGTGCCGGTTCTCGGAGCACCCGGATGGCTCTGTCCTTGAACTGTGCAAAGTCTAGATGGGGATCCTGTAAGGCCATTGCCCGCAACTGGGTTCGGTGGGCATTGCAATATAAACCCTCTATAAATTGTTCAGTCAACAGCCTGTCCTCGTTTCCCACCCCATCAGGGTCGGTCTGCTTTATGGCCCTCAGGGCCTCTTGTAGGTTTAGTGCATAGTCCCTTATACTCTCATGCGCTCGCTGCTTGCACCCGTAGAATCTAAGCTTAATCTCGGCTGAGGTGCGGGTATCAAAGGTGTCCTTCAGCCGGGTTAGTATCCCTGCGACAGCCTTCCTCCCAGGTGGCCAGGATTTTACTTCCCTTTTGGCTGCCCCAGTTAGTTGGGCCACCAGGATGCTCACTTTTTGCTCTTCTGTGAGGGGGTACACCTGGAAGAGGCTATCCAGCTTTTCTCTAAAGTCATGCAGGGTATGTGACTCCCCTGAGTACTGGGGTAGCCAAGCTGCTCCCGGGATATAGGGCATGGTGAAGGGCATAACTGCAGCAGCGGTGGCGCTGGCGGGGGTTGAGGCAGTGAAGCTTTCCTCCGTATCCGACATCTTCCTCCCCCCTAGTGGACCGTGGCCTACCTTGCGATGATCCTGTTCCGTAGGCCGCGGCTCCGCAGTGGATCGTCAGGGTTGAGGACCTTCCGTCGCGCTCCGGTGACGTCGGCGTCTGCTGGGCTCCTTCCAGGACCTTACGCAACGTCCGGACGTGAGGCGGGGCTTCAGTTCTCGCGCGCTTTCGGAGTCCACGCCCCTCTTCTTCCCGCGCGGCGTCCTCAAGATGGCGTCCAATGGCGGGAAAACTCCACGGATGGCGGGAAGAAGGTCGAAGATGGCGCCGGATGGCGGGAAAACTTCGCGGATGGCGGGAAGAAGGTAGAAGATGGCGCCGGATGGCGGGAAACCTCCACGGATAGCGGGAATCTTCACCACTGGTAAGTTTGAACAGTCTTTGCTTTTCAGGCACGCAGTACCCGGTGGTTGCGGGCACGAGATCCTGCCGACTACGCCAAAGTTGACGCGCCCCTGGGCCTGTGTCGCGCTGCGATGCGCACGCGGGAGCTTACCCGGAGCCGGATCTCTTGAGGGTTGTAGTCTCGTGGCGGCGACCCGGTCCGTGCCCAGGGAGTCAAACTGAGCGGCGATGTACTAGCAGTAGATGGTTGGTGACTACGCCACCCGTTGAATGCAGCTATGGAGCTGCCGCTGCAGGGCAGACCGCTGAGGCCGGTGGAAGGATGGTGCAGCGTGGATGGTATAACCCCCAACGGGAGGGGTATGGCCTCAGGGCAGCCGACGTGGATGATGGGGGTAGCAGGAACCACTCAGAGACGGTGCGGTGTAGTTCAGGGTCTTTACTGGTGACAAAGAAAGACCCTCCCGGAGTACTTGCTAGTGATAGGGGCCTGGTCAGTCCTTGAGCAGATGGGATTTCCCCTGGCCAGGCGGAGTTGTAGGCCTTCCCAACTAACTGTACTCTTCTGGCTACCTTGCTAGAGGCGGGAATAAGTAGCCCACGTCCCTGAGTGTACCGTGTGGTGCTCACCCGTATGGCCGGTGACTCGGGGCCTTCTAATGGCTTCCGCTCCACGATGGCGGTGCTGGTCCCACGCGTGTGACCGTGCCTTCGGGCTTCTGGGCCAGAGGACCTGAAATCCTCTGCCGGACGGTTTCTGCTGCTGGGTAGGAGTTAGTCCCCACAGCCTCGGACTCCGGGTCCGGTTAGAAATCTTCTCAGTCAGGGCGAGCTCTGCAGCTGCCAGCCCCTGACTCGTTGTAACACTGCTCCCCACAGAGCTCCTGATGTTTCTTGCTATGCTGCTTCTCTTCTCTACTCTTGTTCTGTCTTCTTTCTCACTAACCCTGCCTCAGCCCCGGGTTTATATAGGGGAAGTCCTTCCCCTCCCAAGACTGGGCAGGAGGTGTGGCATGCACAGGATCCCTGACCAAAGGACCTCCCACCTGCTCTCAGACGTAATATCTCTATCACTGTGGCAACCAGACCCCTGGGGTGTCACACACACACCTCACATTGCACACACCTTACATGCACACACTGCACACACACACACACACACCTTACATGCACACACTGCACACACCTCACATAAACACACTGCACATACCTTACATGCACACACTGCACACACATCTCACATAACACACACTGCCCACACCTCACATAACACACACTGCACATACCTCACATGCACAAACTGCACGCACACATCTCACATGCACATACCTCACACACTTCACATGCACACACCTCACAACACACACTGCACACACCTCACATCACACAACACACACTGCACACACCTCACATCACACAACACACACTGCACACACCTCACATCACACAACACACACTGCACACACCTCACATCACACAACACACACTGCACACACCTGACATGCACACACCTGACATGCACACACCTGACATGCACACACCTGACATGCACACACCTGACATAACACACACTGCACGCACACCTCACATAAAACACACTGCACACACCACATACACACACCTCACATAACACACACTGCACACACACCTCACACCGCACACACCTCACATACCTTACATGCACACACATCTCACATAACACACACTGCCCACACCTCACATAACACACACTGCACATACCTCAAATGCACACACTGCACGCACACATCTCACATGCACATACCTCACATAAAACACACACCTCACACACTTCACATGCACACACCTGACATAACAGACACTGCACACACCTCACATACACACACCTCACATAACACACACTGCACACACACCGCACACACACCTCACATGCCCACACTGCACATACCTTACATGCACACACTACATACACACATCTCACATGCACACACACTGCACACACCTCACATGCACACACCTCATATAACACACACAAAGTACACACCTCACATAACACACACTTCACACACACCTCACATGCACACACACCTCACACAACACACACCACACACAATACACACACTGCACGTACACCTGACATGCACACACACCTCACATAACACACACCTCCCATAACACACACTGCACACACACTTCACATGCACATACACCTCACATGCACACACACCTCACATAACACGCCTCACATAATACACACTGCCCACACCATACACTGCACATACACCTCACATAACACACACTGCACGCACACCTCACATAAAACACACTGCACACACATCACATACACACACTGCACACACACCTCACATAAAACACACTGCACACACATCACATACACACACCTCACATAACACACACTACACACACACCGCACATACCTCACATGCCACACTGCACCCACCTCACATGCACACACTGCACATACCTTACATGCACACACTACACACACACTGCACACACCTCACATGCACACACACCTCACATAAAACACACTGCACACACTTCACATACACACACCTCACATAACACACACTGCACACACACCGCACACCTCACATGCCACACTGCACCCACCTCACATGCACACACTGCACATACCTTACATGCACACACTACACACACACTGCACACACCTCACATGCACACACACCTCACATAAAACACACTTCACATACACACACCTCACATGCACACCCCTGACATAACACACACTGCACGCACACCTCACATGCACACACCTGACATAACACACACTGCATACACCTCACATGCACACACTGCACATACCTTACATGCACACACTACACACACCTCACATGCACACACCTCACATAACACACACTGCACATACACCTCACATGCACACACACCTCACACACATACCTCACATAACAGACACTTCACACACACCTCACATAACACACACTGCACATACACCTGACATGCACACACTGCACACACACCTCACATGCACACACCTCACATAACACACCTCACATAACACACACTACACACACACCTCACATCACACTACACACACACCTCCCATGCACACACCTCACATAACACACACTGCACACACACCTCACGTGCACACACTGCACACACACCTCACGTGCACACATCGCTTTATGCTGGAGGGAATGATCTTCCACACTATGAGCTGCAGCTTCTCCTGATGGCAGCAGCCCTGTCGCAGCAGACACCTCCTGCCTCTCATCTGCTGCGAGCTGGCAGGAGCCAGAGCTCAGCAAAGCACACACAGGTGGACATAGACTTATCTGGCAGCTCATCAGCTGGGTAGGTGCTGGGCTCTGGCTCCGCCTCCCCCTCAGGCTGTGTGTAGGAGGACAGGAGTACTGGCCAATGAGCGCTTCTATCCCTCTGATGGGGGTGGTTCAGTGGCTGGTGCTCCTGTCTTTCGTTGCAGGCTCCTCCTCTCTTACTGAGAGGCTCAAGGTTCTGAAGTTCCCCAGAGTGCAAGGCCTGTGGTGACATCACGGTCACATGACAGGTCACATAATCGTGATGTCACTACAGGTCCTTAGCCAGTCTACATCGGAAGCTTCACTGATAATTCTATTATCAGTGAAGCTGCTGCTGTAGATGTTGGGGGCCCCTAGGCAGATGCCTAGTCTGCCCCCCCCTAACTCCGGCCCTGATCACGGCATGCTTCTGGAATCCTGTAGGGCTTCAGGTTCACCCTTATATGCGGCTCTGTCAACACATCATGCTCTACCACCTGCGTACACCCCGGCAACTCCCAGAACAGGTCACTATTCCGCTGCAGCAGTTCTCGATACTGCTGCTTCTGGGCCAGCGATAGAGTCTCCGCTATTGTGACATCCTCCACCTTGGCTTTGGGACTGGCTCCCAGGCAAGGAGCTCCCGTGGGTTCCTGATCTCGCCACGGCTTGAGCAAGTTCACATGATATATTTGGTGCGGCTTTCTTTTGCCTGGCTGGTGGACTTTATAATTAACTTCACTGAGTTTCTCCACCACCTCATACGGGCCTTGCCACTTGGCCAGGAACTTGTTCTCAACTGTGGGGATTAGCACCAGAACACGGTCCCCAGGCTGGAACTGCCTCAGCTTCGCTGATCGGTTATACACCCTTGCCTGGGTCTCCTGTAAATGGAGGAGATGAACCTTCATGAAAGGCATCACTTTCGCAATCCGCTCGTGCATCTGGGCGACATGCTCTATGATGCTCTAGTGGGGCGTAACCTCGGCTTCCCAGGTTTCTTTGGCAATTTCCAGGAGTCCTCGCGGATGTCAGCCATACAGTAGCTCAAACGGGGAGAAACCAGTAGAGGCTTGCAGAACCTCCCTTACGTAGAAGAGCAGGAACAGCAGCAGGCAGTCCCAATCTCGACCATCATTCTCAACAACCTTTTTGAGCATTGCCTTGAGGTTTTATTGAAGCGCTCCACTAGGCCGTCCGTCTGCGGATGGTAAACAGATTCGCAACTGGGAAATCTGGAGGACCTTACACAGCTCCTTCATTACCTTACTCATGAATGGGGTTCCTTGGTCGGTTAATATCTCCTTTGGCAATCAGGTCCTGGCAAAAATATGGACAGTTCCCGGGTTATGCTCCTACTCAACGAGTTCCTTAGTGGTACTGCTTCAGGGTACCGGGACACATAGTCCATGACCACAAGAATGTATTGGTGGCCCTGTGCCGATTTAACTAATGGACCCAATAGGTCCATGGCAAGACTCTCAAAGGGGATCTCTATCACAGATAGTGGGATTAGAGGACTACGGAAGTGGGAAGAGGGAGCGGTTATCTGGCAGGTGGGGCAGGACCTACAATAGTTTAGGATCTTCCGGTAACAACTTGGCCAGTAGAACCTCCTCATTATCCTCTCCTGAGTTTTCTCGGCCCCCAGATGTCCCCCCAAAACATGTGAATGGGCAATATATAATACCCTCCGCTGGTATGGTCCTGGAACTAACAGCTGTTCCACTATCTCACCACCCCTTAGTTTGGTCACCCGATGCAATAAATCCCCCTGAACTGCAAAGTGTGGGAACCTGGTGTCGGCCCCCAGCTCTTGAGCAACCCCGTTACAGACAGTAACCTGGACAGTAACCTGCTGCAGTCTCAAAGTTCTCTCCGGACACTTCAACTCAGGGAGGTCAGCCTCCTCGGTCACCGTCTCGTCCTCGTCGCCGGCAAGGACACACAGGGGGAACTCATCCACTTGTGATTTCGACAAGGGTTCTTCCCTAGGGAACTGGCTGTTGTCCAAGTGACTCAATATGGTCCCTTTTTCCCACAAGTCCCAAAACAAGGAAAAATCGCAGCCCAATATCATGGGATGTATCAGGTCCTTGACCACCCCGACTTCGTGGGACTGGGCACCACAATCTGTTCCCACAGTCACTCTGGCCACAGGGCAGTCTTGGCGTCCCCATGTATGCAGCGAACGCTCACGGTTTTGGCAGGGATCAACTGATGGGGAAGGGTAGCACTTATTAGGGTCACCAGAATCTCAGAGTCCAACAGTCCAAGCACCCTCAGTGGAATTGGGATGTCCATTTGCGGCTCTCGGCCTCTATGTGGTGAATCCACCCCCTTTGGGTATTCCAGTACGGGGAAGTGACAATGTCCGATTTCCCGAGGAATTTCTCGACTATTTGGAACCTCTCTACTAGGCTGATGAGGTGGTCCGCATTCTGGGGGTTGTCCTGGGCAACCAAAGTCTGTACCGACCTGAAGAGAGAGTGTATGAACCTGCCAATCACCACACGCTCGACCATCTGGGCAGGAGTGGAAGACTCTGGCTGCAACCACTTCTGGACCAGATGCAGTAAGTCAAACATCTGCGAACGAGGGGGTTTGTCGTCGGCATACATCCAGTGGTGGACTTGTTGGGCTCTCACTGCCATAGTCCTAGGTGTGCCAAGATTTCTGTCTTTAGTTTGGCATATTCCTTGATATCCTGCAGTGCCAAGTCATAATATGCCTTTTGGGGTTCGCCCGACAAATAGGGTGCCAGAACCTCTGCCCACTGTTCTGGTGGAAGTCTCTCCCAATCCGCAACCCTCTCAAAGACTGTCAGAAAGGCTTCCACATCATTCCCCGGGGTCATCTTCTGTATGGCTCGTCTTACCGCATTCCTGGCGCTTGAGTCATCAGCTGGACCTGGGGGCGGGGCAGTGGGTCTGCCCTTGATGGCGTCCACCAGAAGCTGTATCGGCTGCTGGTGCTGCTGCATTTTCTGCTGCAACTGGATCTGTTGTAGCAACAGCTTGGTTGTTTCCCTTTGAGCTTGCTGCTGCTGCAGGAGCTGCTGCTGCTGTAGCTCTCGGTGCTGTTGTAGCTGCTGCAGGTGCTGTTGATGTTGTTGCTGCTAGCGCTGGACTAGATGCTTGATAAGCTCCTTCATGCTGCCGGACAGAGGCCTGAACCTGACAACTTTTGAAAATATGTAGAACAGTGTTATATGTGGGTAGAATATATTTACAAAATACATAGTACATTTATGAGTATATCCAGAATTAAAGCACCACTCCAGAGAGTTTTTTTTTTATATTGTAGCGCTGAACTGGTGCTACTAATCTAAGTTCCCTGACCCTAGGATTATACTTACCAGCCGCCGTCTTCATCTTTTATTGGCACTGCTCCGGTCGGTCTTCAGCAGTTTGTGATCTGCCGGATTGCTGCAGTGTTTGCTGAGAGATCTGTAAAGTCACAACTCACTGTAAGTCTATCACAGCCAGAATGAGGCCAAAAGGATGTTCTCATAGAGTTACATTGAGAGCTTGTGACTGTTACCTCTGACCTTCGGTCAGTCAGAAGTTGCGATCACAAGATGGCGGCGCGGGACCAGAGAAGCACAAGGAAGAGCTAAAGACAGCGGCTGGTAAGTATAACACTAGGCTCAAGGAACTTAGATTAGTAGTAATAAATCCTACAACACTGTATTAAAGAGGCAAGCAATAATACTATACAAATCACTTTATTAATTAATTTTAGTAAGAATAAAACAATAAAAAAACAAAAAACACAAAGAACTTGGATAAAAATGAATAAAAAAAGAGAGGGAGAGATGTGCTATGATTGAAAAATACACTAAAAATACACTACTGGATCATTAAATATTCTATGTGCATAAAGATAATGTGCATAAAGATAAATTCATGTGCATTGATAAGTAATCTAAACAAATAGAGTATAAATGTCTAGTGACAAAAGGGTAATGAACAAAATATAAATATATAGTTACCAAATAATAATTTCATTAGATCCAGTATTATGATCAATAGTTATTGTAAAGTGCCAAAGGTAGAAATCCCATGAGGGATCAAAAAAGAGGTTGTTCCAAGTTTAAGCATGATACTGACCAGAGTTAGCCCACTTAAGACAGTATGGTGGATGGGAAGTGGCTGCTTTAAAGAAGCACTCTCATCAAAGTTTTTATCCTCTTAATATATTGCAATCATCATATTATATAGCACTGTGTATTTAAAATTGCTAATTTTGCCTTTCTACCTAGCTAGTTCTTCTCTTTTCTCTGCTCTAGGCAGAAATCATTCCCCTCTTCAACTCCTGACCCAGCTGCTCCGCTCCTCCCTCTGCCATTGACTTTCCAGTGAATGATGAATCATGCAGGGAAAACTGACCTTTTTTTTTTTTTACATAGAGCTTAGAAGGATTCAGCAAGTCAGTTTTTAATCATGTGATGTCATAGACCTAATGGAAAACAGAAGAATTAACTGGGTAGAAAGGCAAAATGAGCAATTGTAAGTACACAGTGCTATATATTATGATGACTGCAATATATTAAGAAAGTAAAAATTTGGATGGAAATGCTTCTTTAAATAGCATAGAAACAGTTGCAAAAAATTACCAAAGAGGACATAATTTCACCGGGTACCACCAGCAGCACATGCATGTCACATTACATTCACATCAGCGGCAAGGTGCAAGTCGCTTTAGTGTGACGTGTGTCTCAGTTCATGATGCGAGGTGAGCTAGGTGCATGTGCAGAACGGCGCTCAACAAATCCCGCAGCCTTGGTGGGAAAGGGAAAGGCCGTGTTCCTGTGAATAGGGGAAGGAGTATTATCAAAGGCGAAACTAGAGTCTGATGGGCCCCGATTCCAAATTTTACCGGGGTTCCCCCATCCTGTTATATACATATATATGTCCTCTATCCAGGTATATATATCCCCCATCCTGGTACTGTATATACAGAGGGGAAAATAAATGCCTGATACACTGCCGATTTTGCAAGTTTTCCCACCTAAAAAGAATGTAGAGGTCTGTAATCTTCAACTGTGAGAGACAGAATCTAAAAATAAAAAAAACAGAAAATCATATTGTATGATTTTTAAATAATTAAATTGCATAAATTGTATGAAATAAGTATTGGATCACCTACCAACCAGCAAGAATTCTGTCTCTCACAGATCTGTTAGTTTTTCTTTAAGAAGCCCTCCTACTCTGCACTCTTTAACTGTATTAATTGCACCTGTCTGAACTTGTTATCTGTATAAAAGACACCTGTTCACAAACATAATCAATCACACTCCAACCTCTCCACCATGGCCAAGACTAAAGAGCTGTCTAAGAACACCAGGGGCAAAATTGTAGACCTGAACAAGGCTGGGATGGGCTACAGGACAATAGGCAAGCAGCTTGGTGTGAAGGCAAAAACTGTAGGCACAATTATTAGAAAATGGAAGAAATACAAGATTACTGTCATGCTTCCTCGGTCTGGGGCTCCATGCAAGATCTCACCTCCTAGGGTAAGGATGATTCTGAGAAAGGTCAGGAATCAGCCCAGAACTACATGGGAGGACCTGGTCAATGACCTGAAGAGAGCTGGGACCACAGTCTCAAACATTACTGTTAGTAACACACTATACCATCATTTATTAAAATCCTGCAGGGCATGAAATGTCCCCCTGCTTACACCACCACATGTCCAGGCCTTTTTGAAGTTCACCAATAACCATCTGGATGATCCAGAGGAGGCATGGGAGAAGGTCATGTGGTCAGATGAGACCAAAATAGAACTTTCTGGTATCAATTCCACTCGCCGTGTTTGGAGGAAGAAGAAGCATGAGTACAACTCCAAGAACACCGTCCCAACTGTGAAGCATGGTGGGGGAAACATCATACTTTGGGGGTGCTTTTCTGCAAAGTGGACAGGAAAACTGCACTGTATTGAAGGGAAGATGTATGGGGTCTTGTATCGCGAGATTTTAGATAATCTCCCTCAGTAAGAGCACTGAAGATGGGTCGTGGCTGGGTCTTCCATCAGGACAATGAACTGAAACACATTGCCAGGGCAATGAAGGAGTTCGTCAAACATATCTGAATCCCATTGCAATCAATGGGAGGCAAAACCAAACACATAGACAACACCTTTAAAGGGCCACAAAAGCTGCTAAAAGAGCTCAAATTAGAGGAAGACACCAGGAAAAGTGGCATCAATTGACCCAGCGTTCAAATAGTATACTTATTATTATTATTTATTATTCTAGCGTCAGTTATTCCATGGAGCTTTACATGTCAAAAGGAGTATACATAGCAAACAACAAGTACAATAATCTTGAACAAAAACGAGTCACCGACTGGTACAGGAGGAGAAAGGACCCTGCCCACAAGGGCTCACAATCTACAAGGGATGGATGAGGATACAGTAGGTGAGGGTAGAGCTGGTCATGCAGTGGTATGGTGGTCCGATGGTTACTGCAGGTTGTAAGCTTATTGGAAGAGATAGGTCTTCGGTTCCTTTTGAAGGTTTCCACAGCAGGCGAGAGTCTGATATGTTGGGGAAGAGAGTTTGGGAGTAGGGGAGACGCACGGGGACAAATCTTGTATGTGATTTTGGGAAGAGGAGATAAGAGGGGAGTAGAGAAAGAGATCTTTCTACTGAAACTGCCCTGACAAAAGTCACCAACGACCTACTAACCGCCAAATTCAAGCGTCACTATTCTCTCTGTCTTTCTCCTCCTGGACCTGTCATCTGCCTTCGACACAGTGGACCATTCCCTCTTACTACAGATTATCTCATCTCTTGGCATCACAGACTTGGCCCTATCTTGGATCTCTTCATACCTAACAGACCAGACATACAGTGTCTCCCACTCACACACCACCTCCTCATCTCGCCCCCTATCTGTCGGTGTCCCCTAAGGTTCAGTCCTAGGACCTCTGCTCTTCTCAATCTACACCCTGGGCCTGGGACAGCTCATAGAGTCCCACGGCTTTCAGTATCATCTCTATGCTGACGACACACAGATTTACCTCTCTGGACCTGATATTGTAACACAGGTACTTTAGATGCAGTGAAACAGAAACACAGAGCAGCCAGTACAGGGTTAATAAACAAGGGGGATTTACTGTAACAGAGTCAATCTCCATGCAGGGAGTAACAGGGGAAATATGGGGACAACAAGGGAAGTAGCAGGTAATATGCTATAACTGACAATCCACAGTTGGGCTAGATGTAGCAGAGTCAACACGGTTGTAATTGGCAGTTTTTACACTTTGCGTACTCTTGCTCCTCACAAGGCAGTTGCTGGTGTTGGTTTTTTCCGGCTTCCCCGCCTAAACAATGCTCCGTTTTCTGGTGGCAGCGGGCGGTCTCCGGTTTGACCCGCTGAGCCCCTAGTCCATAACAGTGCACCTCACTTGCTCGGTTCCAGGGATCCTGCGTCTCTTCTCCCTCTAGTCGGGCTTGATTCCCACTGTCTACTGCCACTTTTCCCGCACAAAAACGCCTTTTCTACCCTCTTCCTAGACACCAGCTCAGCTCCCCGGTCACCTGACTCCTCAGCTCTCTCCCTGGACACCCCCCCAGCTTCCCGGTCACCTGACTCCTGTCTCGCAGTCTGTCTTCCCCCTGCAACAAGAGGCACGGCCCCGGCAGTTCCGGATCCCTTGCTCTGAAAGTACTTACACCCCGGTCTTCCCCCTTAAACTCCCGCTCTCCTTTAACTCGCCATTCCACGGGCGAGAGTTCCTTCACCAAACGTTCACATTCTTGGACTTCCTGGACGATACGTTGCCATATAAATTGATCTTGTTCGTAACGGTGAGGAGGCACTCCTGCTGTTGTCCGTTCTGACTGGCGTAACTCAGTTTGACCGATGGGGGGAGCAGGGTCACTTGGATTCCCAATCTCCGCGTGCCCGGTGGCTTCAACTGATGATGTTCTCTCGCCGCCTGCACTGGGAACTGCAGGTCATCGAGTGCTGGGGCTCGGAGGTAGAATCAACAATTCTTCTTCATCCACATCATGGCTTGGGGCAACTGTGACAGGACCCTCTCTAGAAGCAGGTGATTCTTATTCATCCTCGTCATCTTTAGACAGACAGGGCCGCAGCATACTACGATGAACCACTCTGGTAGGGGCTCCTTCAGCCCCCTTGGGTTGAACTTCATACACAGGTCTTTCATCGCCAAACCTGCACTTCAGCTTCACTTGGTGCGGGGTCCGTTCCCAAAGCCTACTCAATTTGCCCCGGGGCCGCCTGTCTCGAACCAACACCCGCTCCCCGGGCTTCAGAGCTGTCCCTCGAAGAGGCAATATCTCATGATGTTTGAGCTTCCGAAACTTTTGTTGTACCAACCGTCGGAGGGTCTGCAGTCGATGCCAGTGTTCTCGGACCCAGGAAGACAACTCCATCCATGGGTAGTCCTCCTCGGGGTCCAGCTCTATCTCGGTAATCTCTCGCCCCTTTCACCCGAACAGTAAGGTATAAGGAGTGAACCCCGTCGTACTATTCACTCGATTGTTGTAGACCCACACCAGCTCGGCTACAAACTCAGGCCATCGCACCATCCGATCTTCCTCCAACGTGCGGAGCTTTTGGATCAGTGTTCGATTAAAGCGTTCACAGGCCCCATTTCCTTGAGGGTGATAAGGAGTAGTCCGTGACTTCTCAATCCTGTACAACCGGTGCAGCTCTTCCATCACTCGGCCCTGGAAGCAGGTGCCTTGATCGGAATGGATCCTTTGGGCCGCCGTACACCCGAATGAAGTCTCGGCAGATGGCCTGCGCAGCTGATTCGGCGGTCTGATCTCTGGTCGGGGTCACCACCGCAAACTTTGTGAAGTGGTCTGTCATTACCAGGCAATGGTTATACCTGAGATGCGCCGGTCCAACAGTCAAATAGTCGATCATCAGCACTTCCAAGGGGGCAGAAGTCACAATGGTTTGTATAGGGACCCGCTGCTCCGGGTGTCTTCGACAAGTGTCTTCTATCGTTTCTCGCAGTCGGGGGTGATACACCAGCCTCTGCAACCACTGAAATGTCTTCTCTGGTCCAAAGTGAGACCCTCATTCATGAGCCTCCTTAGCCACTACTCCGACCAACTTCTCTGGGATCACCACTTGCCAGGTGGTCCCGAACTCTCGCAGTAGCTGTACCCGTTGGTACACCAGCCGTCTCGCAAACACAGTCTCTCCCATTGTCCCAGCATTTTCAGTGCTCCCGGGGACAGGGTACTCCTCGCCTCTTGACTGGGGACCTGCCTCAAATCCACCCATTGACATAATTGAGCAACTTCTCTGTCAGTCAGTTGAAGTCGGACCCAGTCATCTCTTGGCCGCCCTAGCACTTGTTCTTCCGACGTCTCTCCGATCTGTCCCTGCGTCGCGACCAGCGGTCCCACGAAACTTCGGAAGCTAGGGATCTCATCTGCCTCCAAATCTTCATCGCGATCATGATCAGGCCGTTCATATGTCACTCTGGAGAGGGCGTCGGTGTGAGTATTCTCTTCCTTAGACCGGTAGGCGATTTTATACCAGTACCTGGCCATGCGGGCCACCCACCGCTGCTCCAGGGCCCCCAACTTCGCATTCTCCAGGTGAGCCAACGGGTTGTTATCTGTTCTCACCAGTACTTTGGACCCGGACAAATACTTTGCAAACTTCTCGATCATTGCCCAAACCAGAGCCAGCAACTCTAATTTGAAAGAGCTATAATTTTCTGGGTTCCTCTTGGAGTCGTGAAGGGAGCGACTGGCGTATGCAATCACGCACTCTTTCTCCTCCTGTACTTGGGATAACACAGCTCCCAGACCATGTAGGCTCCCATCAGTGTGGAGTATGAACGGTTGGGAGAAATCCGCATAGGCAAGTATTGGGGTCTCGGTCAGGGCCATTTTTAGGGCACGGAAAGGCCTCTTCCTGGCTGCTTTCCCACCGAATCGCCCGATTCTTGGAGCCCGCCGGCACTCCTTTAAGTAGCTCCAACAATGGGTTGGCTATGCGGGTGAAGTTCTTCACGAATCTTCGGTAATACCCGGCAAGTCCTAGGAAGGCCCGAACGTCCTTCACTGTCTTCGGGGTAGGCCACTCCTGTACGGTGGCCACCTTTTCCTGGGTGGGCCTGACTCCTTCACCGGACACAGTATGACCGAGATATTCGATCTGTTTGCGGAACAGGTGGCACTTCTGGGGCTTCACCTTTAGACCATGACTCTGTAGGCGGCTCAGTACTTGCTCCAGTCGCTGGAGGTGCTCCTCGAAGGTGGCGGCATAGACAATTATGTCATCAAGATAAATCAGTGTCGCCTCGAAGTTCAAATCGCCCAGGCACCTCTCCATCAGACGCTGAAACGTCCCGGGGGCGTTAGGCAGGCCGAAGGGCATCCGATTGAACTCGAACAGTCCCATGGGTAATATGAACACCGTCTTCGCACGGTCATGTTCGGCCACGGGCACCTGCCACTATCCGCTGGCCAGATCCAAGGAGAAGTATCTTGCCTTCCCTAAGGCCGACAGAGACTCTTCGATTCGGGGTACTGGGTAAGAGTCTCGTACTGTACAGGCATTCAGTCGTCTATAGTCCACACAGAACCGCAGGGACCCATCTTTCTTCCGGACCAGGACAATCGGGGATGCCCACGGACTCTGACTCTACCGTATCACACCATTTTGTAACATATGGGCTAGCATCTCCTTAACTTCTTTATACATCTGGGGAGGTATCTGCCGGTATCTCTCCTGCACTGGGGCAGCACTCCCCGTGGGAAATGGCTTCGGTGCAACAAAAATCATCCTCATGGCGAGCAAAGACTTCCTGATACCACTCCAGTACCTCCTCAACCTGCTGCACCTGTCGAGGTGAAAGTCCCGTCAATTCAGCCCACATTCGTTCTAGGATTCTTCGTCCACCCTTCGCACAAGCACGGTGGGATTCCAGCGACACAGTGACTGCCAGACTCCAGGGGTCTCCTCTCACAGCGGACAGCTGTACAGCATCAGGTCGCACCAACCTCTCTGGCATTCCCAGAATCTGGGCTATTTCCGCCCTGGGAGGGAGTGTGAGATCACCTTCGCCCAGATTAACGCACCGCACTATAACATTGACACCCTGGACGGTGGCCAGTGTCCGAGCCACCAGGAGTCCAGGGGGTACCTTGTCCATCGACGTTGGTTCTATCTGTACTTCGACCCCCTCAAGAGGTGTGCAGGCCCGTGCGGGTAACGTGAGTACAGTTTGTCCTGGCGGTAAGGTGAGCGCCGTAGCTACTGGTACTATTACTTTCCCCAGGACCTTCCCTTCATTCGACGTTGAAAAACCCTCCTTTGGGGGGTTCGTGGGTCCCACCAGTCTAGAGGAATCTCCTTCGGATCACTAATCAGCATTTGCCCGATCTCTTTTAGCACATTCATTCAGACGGTCACCGGGGTCCACTTCCGGTTCCCCCTGTGACCAAGACGACCCCTTTTTTTCCCACATCTTTTCCACACACTTGGATCTTCATCCACACCACCCCTGCGACCGGGATGGGTAATTGATTAGCTGCCGTGAGTCTAATTACTGGTCCCCATTCAGGCCACGCTATCTCTGGAAATTGCTGTTGAAAGTAGGCTTCTGTCATCGTAGTCACCAGGGATCCCGTGTCAGGCAGTGAACAGCCCGACCGCTCATTTCGGCCCAGACAGTCAGGCTGGTGGAAACTAGGTCCTTGGGACTTCCTCTTTTTCTTTCCCCTTCCTTAGGCTCCGGGCTGTGTCCTCCAAACACGGAGCCCGCTAGTTTAACGGCTGCCGCGACAGGGGCCGCCCTCGGCTAGCACAGCAGCAGGTCGTGTCTCTGTCTGTGTGGGGCTGCCTCACTTCTCTACGGAACTCTCCTGCGGGGCGGGGCCTGAATTCAATTCTTTCCCTAACTGGGGCAATCGATCTGGGTATTTCTGGTGTCGGTGCAGGGGTCTTCTTGAGCCTGGACTATTCACCCCGCATCCTGTATCTCCTTTCGCATCTCTCGAGCGAATTCCGGTTCAGCTGCAGGCGGGGTAGGTACCTCGTTACTCCGGACCATCCCTGCCAGGGACATCACCCCCATCTCCTGCTCTCTCACATGTGCCTCCGCCCCCACTTCTAGAAAAGTCATACGTGGGTTAGCGCGCAGCCGCTCCCGCAAGACCTGCTTCAGCTGCACATCCCTGAGGCCTGCCACAAATTGGTCCCTTAAGACCAAGTCAGGGGGGCCCATTCCCAAATTCCCCATGTCGTCTTTTCTAGTGATATAGGCATGTGTGACACCCCAGGGGTCTGGTTGCCACAGTAATAGAGATATTACGTCTGAGAGCAGGTGGGAGGTCTCCTGGTCAGGAATCCTATGCATGCCACACCTCCTGCCCAGTCCTGGGAGGGGAAGAACTTCCCCTATATAAAACTGGGGCTGAGGCAGGGTTAGTGAGTTGAGAAGAGTAGAGTTAAGAAGAGGAGCAGCTATAGGAAAGAAAGATCAGGAGCTCAGTGGGAGCAGTGCTACAAGGAATCAGGGGCTGGCAGCTGTAGAGCTCGCCCTGATTGAAGCGTTACCACCGGACCCGGAGTCCGAGGCTGTGGGGACTAATCCTTACCCAGCAGCAGAAACCGACCGGCAGGGGATTTCAGGTCCTCTGGCCAAGAAACCCGAAGGCACGGTCACACGCGTGGGACCAGCACCGCCGTCGTGGAGCGGAAGCCACTAGAAGGCCCCGAGTCACCGGCCATACGGGTGAGCACCACACGGTACACTCAGGGACGTGGGCTACTTTTACCCGCCTCTAGCAAGGTAGCCAGAAGAGTACAATTAGTTGGGAAGGCCTACAACTCCGCCTGGCCAGGGGAGATCCCATCTGCTCAAGGACTGACCAGGCCCCAATCGCTAGCCAGTACTCCGAGAGGGTCTATCTTTGTCACCAGTAAAGACCCTGAACTACACCGCATCGTCTCTGAGTGGTTCCTGCTACCCCCATCATCCACGTCGGCTGCCCTGAGGCCATACCCCTCCCGTTGGGGGTTATACCATCCACGCTGCACAATCCTTCCACCGGCCTCAGCGGTCTGCCCTGCAGCGGCAGCTCCATAGCTGCATTCAACGGGTGGCGTAGTCGTCCAACATCTACTGCTAATACTCAGCCACACAGTTTGACTCCCTGGGCACGGACCGGGTCACCGCCACGAGACTACTACCCCCAACAGGCCCGGCTCCGGGTAGTCCCCGCGTGCGCAACGCTATACCAAGTAGGCCCAGGGGCGCGTCACATGCACCCTCTGTAATGCATTAACATATTGCGTCACAGTCTCCCCCTCCTGCTGCACTTGGTGAAACAGCCGTATCCTCAGCTCTCCTGCATTGGTGGGATCCCCATGCATCGCCTCCAATATCCGCACCACTTTTTCTACAGTATCCCAGTCATGGGGAGGGCGGTACATCACGGATTGTCGGGCCTCGCCGTCCAGGGCCAGTAAGGCTATTTCGACTTGCATAGCTGGGGTCATCGGATGCATACGTAACATACTCCTAACTCTCTCAACCCAGTCCCATAGCATCATACTGTCCCCGGTGAACTTTGGGAGATAGCTGAGCATGGCCCCCAGTGGCAAGCTAGATCTAGGGGCTTCCAGGATGGACTGATCTGCAGTGTCTGTGTCTAAAGACTGCATCCTGCTGACTACGCCAAATGTAACACAGGTACTTTAGATGCAGTGACACAGAAACACAGAGCAGCCAGTACAGGGTTAATAAACAAGGGGGATTTACTGTAACAGAGTCAATCTCCATGCAGGGAGTAACAGGGGAAATATGGGGACAAGGGAGGTAGCAGGTAATATGCTATAACTGAAAATCCACAGTTGGGCTACATGTAGCAGAGTTAACACGGTTGTAATCAGCAGTTTTTACACTTAGCTGACTCTTGCTCCTCACAGGGCAGTTTCCAGCTGGTGCCGGTGTTGCTTTCTTCCGGCTTCTCCGCCTAAACAATGCTCCGTCTTCTGGCGGCAGCGGGCGGTCTTCGGTTTGACCCGCTGAGCCCCTAGCCCATAACAGTGCACTTCACTTGCTCGGCTCCAGGGATCCTGCGTCTCTTCTCCCTCTAGTTGGACTTGATTCCCACTGTCTACCGCCACTTTTCCCGTGCAAAAACTCCTTTTCCACCCTCTTCCTAGACACCAGCTCAGCTCCCCGGTCACCTGACTCCCCAACTCTCTCCCTGGACACACCCCCAGCTTCCCAGTCACCTGACTCCTGTCTCCCAGTCTGTCTTCCCCCTGCAACAAGAGGCACGGCCCCGGCAGTTCCGGATCCCTTGCTCTGAAAGTAATTACACCCCGGTCTTCCCCCTTACAATATCACCTCCTTACTAACCAGAATTCCACAATGTCTGTCCACTATCTGATCCTTCTTCTCTGCTGGATTTCTAAAATTTAACATGGATAAAACTGAATTCATCACCTTTTCCCCCATCTCACTCAGCCCCCCTCCCCCACCTGACCTATCCATCAAAATCAATGGCTGTCCACTTCCCCAGTCCCACAAGCTTGCTGCCTCGGGGTAACCCTGGACTCTAACCTCTCCTTCAAAACACATATCCAAGCCCTTTCCACTTCCTGCCGACTGCAACTCAATAATATCTCCCTCAACCACGAATCTGCAAAAACACTAGTGCACGCCCTCATCTCCCGCCTCGACTACTGCAACCTCCTGCTCTGTGGCCTCCCCTCGAACAATCTCGCATCCCTCCAATCTATCCTGACCTCTGCTGCCCGACTAATTCACCTGTCCCCCCACTATTCCCCGGCCTCTTCTCTCTGTGAATCACTTCACTGGCTTCCCATTGCCCAGAGACTCCAGTTCAAAACCCTAACCATGGCATACAAAGCCATCCACAACCTGTCTCCTCCATACATCAGTGACCTAGTCTCCCGGTACATACCTGCACACAACCTCCGACCTTCACAAGATCTCTTTCTTTACTCCCCTCTTATCTACTCTTTCCACAATCACTTACAAGATTTCTCCCGTGCATCCCCCCTACTCAGGGCCAGTTTTAGACAAAGTGGAGCCCTGGGCAAAAGTTTACAGTGGAGCTCCAAATGCTAACATTTTGCATCATCACAAATAAACATTTAGGTTACATTCGTGCTCAGGATGTGGATACAGTTGGCGGAGAGGCCTGGAGCCAGTGCTGGCTGTAGCATCGGCGTCTCTGCCCCGTTCTAGGCAGAGACGCCGTCCCTCTCACCTCCCCGCTCCTGGCGCGGCGTCCTCCAGCGCTTCTCTCCCCGCTGCTTCCGGCACGCGCTCCTTCCCCGGCAGTGTGCTTAGGGCGCGCGCGCGCTCCCCCTCTCTTAAAGGGACCGCGCGCGCCGTCCTAAGGAGTCCCCGGCCAATTGCCGGAGAACCTCCCATATAAAAGGCACCTCCTCCAAAATGGAGGTGCCCGAGCAATGTTGTAGCACTGTTCACTACTCTGCTTCAGCCCTCAGGTCCCGTTGCCAGTTACCTGCCAGATACCTGCCAGATTCCTGCCAGTCTGCTGTCTAATTCCTGCCTGATATCCTGCTACCTGCCTGCTAGCCTGAGGTCCGACGGTCTGCCCTCCAACTTCTGTCAGTCTGTCTAAGGACCAGCTTGCCCGCTCACCTGGGAGCGCTCATCTGCTGCCTGTCTGCTAGCCTACCAGGAGGCTCTGCCGTCACGTGCTGTGACCACCCGCCTGTCCAGAGACTCCTGCCCGCTCACCTGGGAGCGCTCATCTGCTACCTGTCTGTTGGTCTTCCTGGAGGCTCCGCCGTCACATGCTGTGACCACCCGTTTATCCAGAGACTCTCGCCTGCTCACCTGGGAGCTCACGTCTATCATCTGCCGCCACAGGTTGTACCAATCCTTTACCCAGAGACTGCCCCGGTCACTTGCCGTGACCTCCTGCCCGTTCATCCAGAGACTGCCCCGGTCACTTGCCGTGACCTCCTGCCCGTTCATCCAGAGACTGCCCCGGTCACTTGCCGTGACCTCCTGCCCGTTCATCCAGAGACTGCCCCGGTCACTTGCCGTGACCTCCTGTCCGTTCATTCAGAGACTGTCCCAGTCACCTGCTGTGACTGCCTGCCCGTCTACCCTGGTCGCCACCCGCTCCCTTACAAGGACCGCCCCCTTGTATAGTAGCTCAGAGGTTCCACCTCCCAGACCCGTTACACTGGCACCATGTGGTCTGCCGCTATTAGCAGTCCGCAGAAGCGTTGCCAGGGTCAGAAAAGATTGGGGGCCAAGTCCCAAGACAAAGATTTGCCCCCCAACTTTCTCCCAAAATTTTTTTTAACACCGAATATAAACACAGTGATAAGTGAATACAGATAATGTAGTAGATGTCACCTGCAGTTCGATGTAAAACAATGGACACCATGTGCAGTGGCAGTGCCACATGGAGACATTAATTTTCTTGAAAGAGGTGCTTCTGTCTCCTAGGGAAAGTATGTCTTCTGCCTTCTTGCTGCCCCTGAAGACAGTCTGCTATGGTCCTCTAGAGTGCACTACAAAAATAGAATTAGATAACTGTAGGATACTACTGATAGGGCCACTATGACTATGACAGTGTATAAGGGGGAAATCTTTGATGAAGGAACTGTATTTGGCAACATTATTCATGGGGCACTGTAACTTAGGGCACATTTGATGTCAAGTCTCCTGTTTGAGCATTTTTCATTGTTTATGGAACTGCCGGATACACAAGTGCAGTTCCAGAGGAGTCCATGAATGGAGCGGAGGTCACGCATACACACCACCGCTTAATTCAAGAAAGGACTCTGCAGGACCGAGTTTCCATGATGCAAAGCCACAGGTGGCACGCAGAACCCTCCTTGTTGGCACGCGAGCCATAGGATAAGCACAAGCACCGCCGACAGCCTCCTGAGCCAGTTCCATCACCTGCGACCATGCGCTGTCTGCTGAGCCGGCGCGCGCTGTGTGTCTCGTGCCGCGGCGCGCGCTGTGTCTCGTGCCGCGGCGCGCGCTGTGTGTCTCGTGCCGCGGCGCGGGCGCTGTGTGTCTCGTGCCGCAGGCGCTGTGTGTCTCGTGCCGCGGCGCGCGCGCTATGTGTTTCGTGCCGCGGTGCGAGCTGTGTGTCTCGTGCCGGAGCGCGCGCTGTGTGTCCTGTGCCGGGGCACTGCGACCGCCACCACTCTCCTCAGCCCGCGCACCATCCCCCTCTCACTAGAACCACGGCCCCTCTAATCTGCACACGTGCGGCCTGATGGGAGCCGGGCGCATGGCCCGAGTAGAGTGGCCCGCGGAGCTAGTGAAGCACTGAGGAGGGTGAGGAGATGGTGCACGTGACAGGTAGGACTGTGATATGTGAAGTCCAGATCAGCGTTGGAAAAATACAGCGTGCAGCACCATGTGGGGCCCATTATATGGCGTGCTGCACCATGTGGGGCCCATTATATGGCGTGCAGCACCATGTGGGGCCCATTATATGGCGTGCAGCACCATGTGGGGCCCATTATATGGCGTGCAGCACCATGTGGGGCCCATTATATGGCGTGCAGCACCATGTGGGGCCCATTATATGGCGTGCAGCACCATGTGGGGCCCATTATATGGCGTGCAGCACCATGTGGGGCCCATTATATGGCGTGCAGCACCATGTGGAGCCCATTATATGGCGTGCAGCACCATGTGGGGCCCATTACACTGCATGGAGCACTATGTGGAGCTATTATACTGTATGGAGGACTATGTTGGGCCATTATACTGTATGGAGGACTATGTGGGGCCCATTATACTGTATGGAGGACTATGTGGGGCCCATTTTCTGTATGGAGGACTATGTGGGGCCATTATTCTTTATGGAGACCTATGTGGGGCAATTATTCTTTATGGAGGACTATGTGGGGCAATTATTCTTTATGGAGGACTATGTGGGGCCCATTATTCTGTATGGAGCACTATATGGGGCCCATTATTCTGTATGGAGCACTATGTGGGGCCCATAATTCTGTATGGAGGACTCTGTGGGGGCCATTATTCTGTATGGAGGACTATGTGGGGCCCATTATTCTGTATGGAGGACTATGTGGGGCCCATTATTCTGTATGGAGGACTATGTGGGGCCCATTATTCTGTATGGAGGACTATGTAGGGCCCATTATTCTGTATGGAGGACTATGTGGGGCCCATTATTCTGTATGGAGGACTATGTGGGGCCCATTATTCTGTATGGAGGACTATGTGGGGCCATTATTCTGTATGGAGGACTATGTGGGGCCCATTATTCTGTATGGAGGACTATATGGGGCCCATTATTCTGTATGGAGGACTATATGGGGCCATTATACTGTATGGAGGACTATGTGGGCCCATTATACTGTATGGAGGACTATGTGGGGCCCATTATTCTGCATGGAGGACTATGTGGGGCCATTATACTGTATGGAGGACTATGTGGGGCCCATTATTCTGTATGGAGGACTATGTGGGGCCCATTATTCTGTATGGAGGACTATGTGGGGCCCATTATACTGTATGGAGCACTATGTGGGGCCCATTATACTGTATGAAGCACTATGTGGGGCCCATTATACTGTATGGAGGACTATGTGGGGCCCATTATTCTGTATGGAGGACTATGTGGGGCCATTATTCCGTATGGAGGACTATGTGGGGCCCATTATTCTGTATGGAGGACTATGTGGGGGCCATTATTCTGTATGGAGGACTATGTGGGCCCATTATACTGTATGAAGCACTATGTGGGGCCCATTATACTGTATGGAGGACTATGTGGGGCCCATTATTCTGTATGGAGGACTATGTGGGGCCATTATTCTGTATGGAGGACTATGTGGGACCCATTATTCTGTATGGAGGACTATGTGGGGGCCATTATTCTGTATGGAGAACTATGTGGGGGCCATTATACTGTATGCAGCACTTTGTGGGGCCCATTATTCTGTATGGAGCACCATGTGGGGCACATTATTCTGTATGGAGGACTATGTGGGGCCATTATTCTGTATGGAGGACTATGTGGGGCCCATTATTCTGTATGGAGGACTATGTGGGGGCCATTATTCTGTATGGAGGACTACGTGGGGCCCATTATTCTGTATGGAGGACTATGTGGGGCCATTATTCTGTATGGAGGACTATGTGGGGCCATTATTCTGTATGGAGGACTATGTGGGGCCCATTATACTGTATGGAGGACTATGTAGGGCCATTATACTGTATGGAGGGCTATGTGGGGCCCATTATTCCGCATGGAGGACTATGTGGGGCCCATTATACTGTATGGAGGACTACGTGAGGCCATTATACTGTATGGAGGGCTGTGTGGGGATTACAGTTGGAGAATCATACTGCGATGGGGGTCACCATTCTTTGTTGGGTTGTTGGGGGGATTGAGGTAGAGGGGTACAATCTGGTCATTATACTGTGGGGGTATCATACTGTGTTTTGGGACAGTTTTGTTTGCATCCTACTTTATTATCTGTATTATTCAAGGTTTTGTTATTGCATATTTAAATTGGGCCATATGCTTTTTACTGCTTTTACATAACATATTATTCTACTATAATTCCAAAAGTTAATTGTTTTAATTGTTTAACAAATATCAAGGTTGGCCCGCGACTTCGTCCAAGCTTTTAACTTTGGCCCTCTGTGTATTTGAGTTTGACATCCCTGTCTTAAAGGGTGATTCTCATCATGATAAAGGGTTACAATTGCAAAGAGGTAGTAAAAACAAACAACTTTGCAATTTTACTTTTGATTAAAGGTTTATGACCCCAAGGCTATAGGGTCTAGGAGAGGGGAAAAGACAGAAAACACAGGCGCAGATCTAAGTGTAGATTATTAGGTTCAGCTATTTTTCAGAAGCTAATTTGCTCACCTTTGATGTAGCTTGTGGCATAGCGTATCGACCTCTTAGGTCTGACTGAGATGCCTTGACTCCTTGGTGTGCAGCTATAGTCTGGATACAACAGATCTCTCAGCCAGGAGACCGTGGAATGAAGGTCAGGAGAAAATGAAAGGATTCATCCAGTCAGTTCAGCGCTCCCAGGAGACAGGCACCAGGCAGAGGTATTAAAAGTCTTCAGAAATTTACTTAGATAAAAATCATCATAAAAAAAGATACATAGGACAACGCGTTTCGGCTATATATTGGTACAGAATAGCCTTCCTCAGGTACCTATCTATTCACAGACTGTATGGGAAGATCTTAACCCTAGAATGTGCAACCATAGAAATCTACACTTTCACATACCTGGGGCCTTTTAGGCCTGTGTACAAATAATATGGAGTAACTCAAATAGAAATACTTTTCAAAGTTTATTTGAGATGTGAGTATTTCAAAACATTATAATTATGTGCATAAAACAAAAAAAAGTAATTACACTGGCTTAAAATGCCCAATATATGCATTCTATATAATTCTTATATATGTATATCGATTTTTTTTGTCTAAAAGTTTTTTTACATAAAAGTTGTAGTAAACATGGTGCAGGAATATTTCTTTTCAAAAACTTTCCTTTTCAGCTTTACTGATTACCCCAACAAGTTTCACATATTATTTTTTCGGAAGAATGTTCCTTGAAGACATTTTGTCTACAAGTAGTACAGAAACGCTCAGATTTCCTGTCCTTCTTTGCTGGACAAATATAACAGTGCTTTCTTTTTTTTTCTCTTTGCTCTGGATGTTCCTGAAAATGTATACCACATCGGATCATAGCTTCCGTAATTTTCCTTGGCAAGCATTTCGTGTTGCTTCACTCCATCATGGTAGGCATCAAAAGTTCATAGCAAAGTTCCGCCAAGAATAGATGTCTCTTGTCCTTCCGGTTGGCATGGAATTCTGGATGAGTTTCACTATAAACAATGTAGCTATTGAGGGCTGACACATCAAGGATATTATAAAAAATGACTACAGGCCAACGTTTTGTCTGCCTCTTGCACGAATACTCTCCAATCATTTCATCCATCTTGTCCACACCTCCTTTTGTTTTATTATAATGCAGTATGATTTCAGGTTTCTGATTCCGGTCATCGGTGTCAATACTTCCATCATGATGCATTGTACTCAGCAATATCACAGATTTTTCTTTCTTTCTTGCTTTCTTTACTTTATAAGATACCATTGTCGCTTGATTGCAGAAACCAAAGACACTCTCATAAAGTGGTCGGTTTTGATTGTGCTTCATGATTGGAGGAATTTTGCGGCGGTTTGGCCTCATAGTACCAACAAGTGTGAGTTTTTTCTGAAGCAAAAATTTGCCCAGTTCCAGATTGGTAAAGTAGTTGTCCATCGTTATATTTTTTCCAGAATTGAAAATTGGTACTGAAAGTTTTTTTACTATGTCAGAACATAGGTCTTTCTGGACTGAAGCATCAGCTTCTTTGCCACAGTAAATCAGACCATTCATGCCATAATAGCTTGTAGAATCACACATCCAGAACATTTTTATGGCATACTTGGCAGGTTTACTGGGCATATACTGAATGAATTTGCAACGTCCCCTAAAGGCAAGAAATTGCTCATCCACTGTCACATTGTCATTAGAATGGTAAAGCTTTGTACAGTTTTTGATGAAAAGATTCCAGATGTAGCTAATAGGGGCTAATTTATCTGTTTCCAACCTCACAGGACGAGTTCTCTTATCATCAATACGAAGGCTTCTCCGAATATTCTCAAATCTATTGACTGACATTGTAGCATCGTAGTATGGATCTGAAAAGGGGTTCAGAAATGATTCTCTGTTTGGAACATCGTACGATTTTGTACACCCTGCCAGAAGAGTAAGGGCAATATAACCATATAGTTCCTCTTTTGTTATATTTTTCCATGTTTTTTTTCTTCCTGAAGCGATATGTTTTCCTTCTAAGTAACAGTACAGACAAAAAGACTGAGTATCACATGTAAACCAAGTACAGGCCTAAAAGGCCCCAGGTATGTGAATATGGGGTAGTCCCAAAAAAGAGTTGATTTACCGAAATGCCTATAACATAAAAATATATGAACAACTGGAAATTACTAACAACTATATACCTGAGGAATAACTAGAGTTTCAAAATTCTAACTAAAGTAATCTTGCAGAAAATAGAAAACAAGTAACCTAGCAGGCCTGCGAGGCCCCAGGTATGCGTTCTAGGGTTAAGGCTCATATATGTGCTATTCCCACAAAAGAAGATATGGAGAACTATATCTTTAGGCTGGAAGCTTCCTATAGGGCTGAGACTGCTTCTATTAGAGGGGAACTTCAGCAGCTGTCTGAAAGGGTGGCTAATGATGAAAGCCATACAGAGGCCATCTCTCAGAGATTACACACACAAGAACAGACGGCTGCAGCTCACTCTCAGCAATTGAATACCTGTCTGATTTGGTGGACGATATAGAAAATAGAGGGAGATGCAATAATATCAGAATTATAGGCCTCCCAGAATCCGTGGAACAGAATAAGCTAGAGGAATCTTTATGTTGTATCTTTAATTCTATATTAAATCTACCACGTGACTTAGACATAGAATTTGACAGGGCTCACAGATCCTTGGGACTCAAGTCTACTGATGTAAACAACAAAGAAAATGACGGCACATCCACTACAAAAAATAGGTGTGAACAGGTGCTTACTAAGAGCAGCTACCTCCATATACAATGAACAAATAAAGCAGCACACTGTAACACTGAGTATATAGATATGAAATATGAATAGCATAACTGCTGTAGTAAATAGAAATAAATGAAAAAAATTCATATCTATATACTCAGTGTTACAGTGTGCTGCTTTATTTGTTCATTGTATATGGAGGTAGCTGCTCTTAGTAAGCACCTGTTCACACCTATTTTTTGTAGTGGATGTGCCGTCATTTTCTTTGTTATTGATTTAGCGTTGACTGAGCACTCCACCCCCACCCCCATGCCGCAGGTGGTTTTAAATGCATCAGGATCTGTCTTTCCCACACATAAGCAGACGGAGGTCTCTTAGAGAGGTATTCACATTGGTAGGTCCTGACATCGAGAAACGCCTTACCGCGGCTGTCAGGGACACATGAATTGGCCAATTTATGCGCTAAGATTTCTCATTTATTTACAGCAGTAATGCTATTCATTTTCCATACTTCATATTTACATGCGCTAAAAAAGAAATTTCAAAAAAATTTTTTTCATTTATTTCTATTTACTACAGCAGTTATGCTATTCATATTTCATATCTATATACTCAGTGTTACAGTGTGCTGCTTTATTTGTTCATTCTTTACTGATGTAAACAGACCTAGAGATGCTGGATACATAGATATAAAGTGAAGGAGAACATTCTTGCTAAAGCCCGCATGACGCGCCCCTGGGCCTGTGTCGCGCTGCGGTGCGCACGCGGGAGCTTACCCGGAGCCGGATCCGTGGAGGGTTGTAATCTCGTGGCGGTGACCCGGTCCGTGCCCAGGGAGTCAAACTAGACGGCAGTCTATTAGCAGTAAATAGTTGATGACTACGCCACCCGTTGAGTGCAGCCAGGAAGCTGCTGCTGCAGGGCAGACCGCTGAGGCCGGTGGTAGGATTGTGCAGCGTGATAGTATAACCCCCAACGGGAGGGGTATGGCCTCAGGGCAGCCGACGTGGATGATGGGGGTAGCAGGAACCACTCAGAGACGGTACGGTGTAGTTCAGGGTCTTTACTGGTAACAACGACAGACCCTCCCGGAGTACTTGCTAGCAAACGGGGCCTGGTCAGTCTTTGAGCAGATGGGATCTCCCCTGGCCAGGCGTAGTTGTAGGCCTCCCAAACTGACTGTACTCTTCTGGCTACCTTGCTAGAAGCTGATGTAAGTAGCCCACGTCCCTGAGTGTACCGTGTGGTGCTCACCCGTATGGCCGGTGACTCGGGGCCTTCTAATGGCTTCCGCTCCACGATGGCGGTGCTGGTCCCACGCGTGTGACCGTGCCTTCGGGCTTCTGGGCCAGAGGACCTGAAATCCCCTGCCCGACGGATTCTGCTGCTGGGTAGGAGTTAGTCCCCACAGCCTCGGACTCCGGGTCCGGTAAAGAATCTTCTTAGTCAGGGCGAGCTCTGTAGCTGCCAGCCCCTGACTCCTTGTAACTCTGCTGTTTCCTATGCTGCTTCTCTTCTCCACTCTCCTTGTCTGACTCACCCTGCCTCAGCCCCGGGTTTATACAGGGGAAGTTCTTCCCCTCCCAAGACTGGGCAGGAGGTGTGGCATGCACAGGATCCCTGACCAAAGGACCTCCCACCTGCTCTCAGACATAATATCTCTATCACTGTGGCAACCAGACCCCTGGGGTGTCACATTCCCCCCTAGTGAAATTTAGTACTCCGGGACTAAACACATTTAGAAAAACATAACAAAGTATAACAATAACAATACTATAAGAAAAACACATAAGATGGTTACGGCGTGTCCGCAACCGGATGCAGTCTTTGAAGAAAAGCAAAGGTGTCCATTTCACCAACACAGGGAGACGTAACCAGGTAGGGGTCTGTCCTACCCCGAGTCCTTAACAGTCTCTAGTCCATCCTGGGTTACGCTCCAACTATATACAAGGATTCCCGGTAAATCCACCAAGGTTTCCTAAAAATAACTAGAAACACAAAATTATACACAAGCAACAAGACACAGAAAAACATAAATAAAACAATTTATACACTTTAAATTCTCCAGCGTGCGGGTAACTGGCCTCTAGTGGCCCGAGTGGACCTACGGAGCTGACTGTCTGGCCCTGAACTACAGGGTGTAGGAGCTGTCAAGGGTAAACTGGGCAGCTGTCTACCGGCTCTTTGTCTCACTAGGGGTACGGCAGGCTCACTATAAGCAGAGGGTTGATTCTCCTGTTCTGCTTGTGTGGAGTCTTCTGCCTCCTGGACCGGCTGTTCTTCCAGCTCTACCCGTTGCTCCGTAGGTTCTTGGGATGATGGTTGGAGGAAGGTGAGTACGGGTACCACAACTGCACCATTGACTTGAGTCCAAGACTGAGGAAAGTCCCCGAGCACGGTACTAACCATATCTTCCCTTTCTTCCACGGGTCGATGGTCTTCTTGTTCCTCTTCAGGGTTCCTCAGTTGTTCGGGACACTTCTTCAGGTGGTCCCGGGATACAATGGCTGTGGTTTCCCCTCCGTCTTTACTGATGGTACAGACCTTCGGGTTCTCGTGGCTTGAGGGCAGTACGGTGTACGGGTCCTTCTCCCACTGGTCGTCCAACTTGTGGAGCCGTCTCTTCCTCTTCAAGACCTGCTCTCCGGGTACCAGGGGAACAGCGGGAGCATACTGGTTGTAAGTTTTCTCTTGTCTTTCCCTAGCCTGACAGAGACTTCGCTCCACGCTCTCCTGTACTCTCCGGTACTGCTGCTGCCTCTCTGTGTCCCAGTCTGTTTCTGGTGAAGTGTCCTCGGGGGTCAGGACTCCCATTTCCAGGTCAACAGGTAACTTACCAGGTCTTGCCCTCATTAGGTAAGCCGGGGTACAGTTGGTGGAACCTACCGGGATGTGGTTGTATAGGTCCACCAGATCGGGCAACTTTTCAGGCCACAGACTGCATTCTTCCAGGGGCAACGTTTTTAGAAGATCCATTACCACCTGGTTCATTTTTTCACAAAGTCCATTAGTCTGCGGATGGTAGGGTGTCGTCCTTATCTTCCGGCAGCCATACAGATTGCAGAATTCCTGAAAGACCTCCGCTTCAAAGGCAGGTCCCTGGTCCGTCAGCACTTGGTCCGGGTACCCGTGTGGACGGCAGAAGTGCTGCTGGAAGGCTCTAGCTGCTGTTTGAGCCGTTAAGTCCTTGACGGGGACGACAACCAAGAACCGGGAGTAATGATCCACGATGGTTAACGCGTAGACGTAGCCACTTCTGCTTGGGGTCAGTTTTACATGATCCAAGGCTACCAGTTCCAACGGTTGCCGGGTGACGATGGACTGCAGGGGAGTCTTCTGGCTGGCTCGGTCCTTCCTTCTCAGGTTGCACGGGCCACAATCTCTGCACCACTTCTCGATGGTTCCCCTCATGCCTACCCAGTGGAACCGCTCGCGCAGCAGGAACTCCAGCTTTTTCCACCCAAAGTGTCCAGCTCCGTCGTGGTATGCCTCCATCACCATGGCTGCGTCTCTTCGTGGCACCACTACTTGCCAGAGTAATTCATGCGTCCGGGAGTTAACCATTCTGCGGCACAACTTCCCTTTGTAAAGGAACAGTCGACTCTTCTCTGCCCATAGTTGTTTGGCTTCCTCCGGAGCGTCTGGTTCAAGGCGAGCCTCCGGCCGAGTCAGCATCTCCTTCACCAGTCGGACGGCAGGGTCGCTGTCTTGCGTTTCCGCCCAGTTGTAGTGGGGTAAGGGGTTCAACGTAGCAGCCTGCTTACTCCTTACCCGGTGGGAATACTGAATAGTCCCATGACGGTGGAACGCAGGGAGTTCAACTTCTTCCAGTCCCTCCGGATCTTCTCCTCCGTCCGGCAGGTTGGGCATCCTGGACAGGGCGTCCGCGTTGGTATTGGAGCGTCCTGCCCGGTATTTAATTGTGAACTCGTAGTTGGACAGACGGGCCATCCACCTCTGCTCCAGGGCACCGAGTCTTGCCGTGTCCAGGTGTGTCAGCGGGTTGTTATCCGTGTACACGGTGAACCGGGAAGGAGCGAGGTAATGCTTAAAGCGCTCAGTGATTGCCCATACTACGGCCAGGAACTCTAACTTAAATGAGCTGTAATTCTCGGGGTTCCTTTCGGTGGGTCGCAGTTTTCGGCTGGCGTAGGCGATTACTCGTTCCTTCCCCTGCTGGATCTGGGACAGTACGGCTCCTAGCCCGATGTTACTGGCATCGGTGTAGAGGATAAAGGGCTGGCTATAATCCGGGTACGCCAGGATTTCGTCCCCCGTGAGGGCCATCTTCAGCTGGCGGAAGGACTCTTCTTCCAGCTCTTCCCATTTGAAGGGCGGCTTCTGGTTCTTGGCCTTCCGGGACTGGCCTATCAGGAGGTCCTGCATAGGTGCTGCCTTTTTGGTGAAACCGGGAATAAACCTTCGGTAGTAGCCTACCAACCCGAGGAACTGCCGCACTTCTTTTACGCTGGAGGGGCTTGGCCATCCCTTAATTGCGGTGATCTTATCGGGGTCGGGAGCCACTCCGTCAGCGCTCACCACGTGTCCCAGGTACTGCACCTTTGGTTTCAGGAGGTGACACTTGGAGGGTTTCACCTTTAGGCCGTAACTCGCCAGAGCCTCGAACACTTCCGCCAGGTGTTTCAGGTGGTCCTCATACGTCTTGGAATATACGATGACATCGTCCAGGTACAACAGGACCGTCTCGAAGTTTCTGTGGCCCAGACAACACTCCATTAGGCGTTGGAAGGTTCCTGGTGCGTTGCAGAGTCCGAACGGCATGCAGGTGAACTCGCTAAGTCCCATCGGGGTGGTGAATGCGGTCTTCTCCTGGTCCGCCTCTGCTACAGGAACCTGCCAGTACCCGCTAGTGAGATCCAAGGTAGAGAAGAAGTTAGCAGATCTTAAAGCAGCCAATGACTCCTCTATCCTTGGTAAGGGGTACGCATCCTTGTGTGTGATACGGTTGATTTTCCGGTAATCTACACACATCCTCATGGTGTTGTCTTTCTTTTTGACTAAAACTAATGGGGCTGCCCAGGGGCTACAACTATCCCGGATTACCCCAGCCTCCTTCATATCTCTAAGCATCCCCTTGGCGTGTTGGTAATGTGCAGGGGGTACGGGTCGATACCTCTCTTTTATGGGAGGATGATCTCCCGTGGGGATGCGATGTTCTACCCCCTTGACTCGCCCGAAGTCTAACGGGTGTTTACTAAACACTCTCTCATACTCTTGAACCACCCGATAGACTCCTTGTTTCTGATGTGAGGGAGTGGAGTCAGTACCCAAATGTAGTTGCTGACACCAGTCCTCCATGTCTTTCTTAGAGCCGTTACCTTCCTCCGGGTGAGATGGAGGCAAGGGTTCCACAGATTGTATAGAACTTTGATTAGTGGTATATAATTTGGCTAGCGTGGCATACCGGGGCAGGTACACTTCCCTCTCCCCGATATTTATTATGCGAATGGGCACCCTCCCATGGCGTACATTGACCACCCCCCGTGCTGTCAAAATGGTGGGCCTACTGTCTGAGTAAACTGGTTCTACCATTGCCTGGTAATCTCTACCTCTCAGACCAATAGCTGCCCGGCACCAAATCATCATTTCACTTTTTGGGGGCATGGCAATAGGAAAAGGGTCACACATTCTTACGCTACCAATCTCACCGCCGGAGAGTTCCACTTGTTGCCGTTGCATCAGTGCCCGGATCTCTTTCTGGAGCACCCGCTGCTCGCCGGAGCTGGCATTCTTGGCAACCTGCTGTAAAAGGAAAATCACCTCTGCAAGACAATTTTCAATTACATTAGTTCCTAGAGTTATTTTTGGGTGACTCTCATGTTTATCGATATCTACAATGATCAGTCCCTGTGCGGCCAGTTCGACTCTACCAATTTTGATGGTCACCTCTTTAAATCCGATCTGTGGCACGGGCTGACCATTGCTGGCGATGATACTCAAGTCGTCGTCGGGGTAGCGGGTAATATCCGAGTCATTCCAGTACTGCTTGAAGAGCACGTACGGGATGGTGGTGACCTGTGACCCGGTGTCCAGTAGGGCACTCATGGGAATGCCATCCAGTACCACAGGCAAGACTGGACATCCTCCCACATATCTGTCGCGCCAGTTCGATGGGCCTGGTGATCTTTTTCCTGGGGGTTGGCCCTCTACCCCAGGTTGTGCCCGTTTAAAGAACAGTACCTTGCCATATGTCCGGGTTGATTGCAGCGGCGGCAGATGGGTCGTCCATCCTCACTGTATCGGTCACTGGGTCTTCCTCTGGCCGGTGGGGTCCTCCTTGGTCGACGCCACGGGATGTCCTCCGGTCCGGATGCCAGCTGGATCTTCCCTGGGGTGGAAACCTGTAAAGACTGCACAGTTCGGGTTAGCGCAGCAACGCTCTTAGCTAGCTCTTGGACCTGATGGTGTAGGTCTGGAGCCGGGTCATTGTCCAAAGCCTGCGCATCAGCTCCCACAGGCCCTGCTGACAAGGGCGCCGCCTCCTGGTAGTAAGTGGTAGTGGGGCGTCTGTGGGTCACAACGCCACCTGGTGCCGGTTCTCGGAGCACCCGGATGGCTCTGTCCTTGAACTGTGCAAAGTCCAGATGGGGATCCTGTAAGGCCATTGCCCGCAACTGGGTTCGGTGGGCATTGCAATATAAACCCTCTATAAATTGTTCAGTCAACAGCCTGTCCTCGTTTCCCACCCCATCAGGGTCGGTCTGCTTTATGGCCCTCAGGGCCTCTTGTAGGTTTAGTGCATAGTCCCTTATACTCTCATGCGCTCGCTGCTTGCACCCGTAGAATCTAAGCTTAATCTCGGCTGAGGTGCGGGTATCAAAGGTGTCCTTCAGCCGGGTTAGTATCCCTGCGACAGTCTTCCTCCCAGGTGGCCAGGATTTTACTTCCCTTTTGGCTGCCCCGGTTAGTTGGGCCACCAGGATGCTCACTTTTTGCTCTTCTGTGAGGGGGTACACCTGGAAGAGGCTATCCAGCTTTTCTCTAAAGTCATGCAGGGTATGTGACTCCCCTGAGTACTGGGGTAGCCAAGCTGCTCCCGGGATATAGGGCATGGTGAAGGGCATAACTGCAGCAGCGGTAGCGCTGGCGGGGGTTGAGGCAGTGAAGCTCTCCCCCGTATCCGACATCTTCCTCCCCCCTAGTGGACCGTGGCCTACCTTGCGATGATCCTCTTCCGTAGGCCGCGGCTCCGCAGTGGATCGTCAGGGTTGAGGACCTTCCGTCGCGCTCCTGTGACGTCGGCGTCTGCTGGGCTCCTTCCAGGACCTTACGCAACGTCCGGACGTGAGGCGGGGCTTCAGTTCTCGCGCGCTTTCGGAGTCCACGCCCCTCTTCTTCCCGCGCGGCGTCCTCAAGATGGCGTCCAATGGCGGGAAAACTCCACGGATGGCGGGAAGAAGGTCGAAGATGGCGCCGGATGGCGGGAAAACTTCGCGGATGGCGGGAAGAAGGTAGAAGATGGCGCCGGATGGCGGGAAACCTTCACCACTGGTAAGTTTGAACAGTCTTTGCTTTTCAGGCACGCAGTACCCGGTGGTTGCGGGCACGAAATCCTGCCGACTACGCCAAAGTTGACGCGCCCCTGGGCCTGTGTCGTGCTGCGGTGCGCACGCGGGAGCTTACCCGGAGCCGGATCCGTGGAGGGTTGTAATCTCGTGGCGGTGACCCGGTCCGTGCCCAGGGAGTCAAACTAGACGGCAGTCTATTAGTAGTAAATAGTTGATGACTACGCCACCCGTTGAGTGCAGCCAGGAAGCTGCTGCTGCAGGGCAGACCGCTGAGGCCGGTGGTAGGATTGTGCAGCGTGATAGTATAACCCCCAACGGGAGGGGTATGGCCTCAGGGCAGCCGACGTGGATGATGGGGGTAGCAGGAACCACTCAGAGACGGTACGGTGTAGTTCAGGGTCTTTACTGGTAACAACGACAGACCCTCCCGGAGTACTTGCTAGCAAACGGGGCCTGGTCAGTCTTTGAGCAGATGGGATCTCCCCTGGCCAGGCGTAGTTGTAGGCCTCCCAAACTGACTGTACTCTTCTGGCTACCTTGCTAGAAGCTGATGTAAGTAGCCCACGTCCCTGAGTGTACCGTGTGGTGCTCACCCGTATGGCCGGTGACTCGGGGCCTTCTAATGGCTTCCGCTCCACGATGGCGGTGCTGGTCCCACGCGTGTGACCGTGCCTTCGGGCTTCTGGGCCAGAGGACCTGAAATCCCCTGCCCGACGGATTCTGCTGCTGGGTAGGAGTTAGTCCCCACAGCCTCGGACTCCGGGTCCGGTAAAGAATCTTCTTAGTCAGGGCGAGCTCTGTAGCTGCCAGCCCCTGACTCCTTGTAACTCTGCTGTTTCCTATGCTGCTTCTCTTCTCCACTCTCCTTGTCTGACTCACCCTGCCTCAGCCCCGGGTTTATACAGGGGAAGTTCTTCCCCTCCCAAGACTGGGCAGGAGGTGTGGCATGCACAGGATCCCTGACCAAAGGACCTCCCACCTGCTCTCAGACATAATATCTCTATCACTGTGGCAACCAGACCCCTGGGGTGTCACACGCACATTGGAACCTATCATCTTCAATGAACATGTTATTCAGATTATGCATGATCTGTCCTGGTGCACACTTCAAAAGAGACATGCCCTGAAGCCCCTGCTCGACATACTGAGACAACATAAAATCCTTTATTCTTGGGGCTTTCCTTTTAGACTTCAAGTGAGACAATCTGGAACTTTACATGTTTTGCGAAGTCTGGGAGACTTATCAACGTTCACTAATGGACTGGGAATTCCATCGGTCCAAGTGCTTCCATCAGAGTGGCCGGGTCTTCCTAGAGGCCTTGGAAGGAATGACACACCTCGCCTTCAAAAAAGAAAGACACAATTTTGGCATGAGAAATGGAGGTCGCAATATAGAAGAAAGAAGAGCATCACCTCCGGATTGACTGGCTTCACTATTCTCACTCATTGTTCTCTTTGATACTGATTAATGCTTAGCAGTCGGGGAATCGTATACAAAGTTGATATAAGCACACATCTATAGATATTTTTATATACGAGTTGGACATTAACGTTTTGGTAGATAATAAATGTACTATTATGAGAAACGTACACTAAGTCATTATGGATCTGCGGACTGAGCCTGGGGGGGGAGCTACCCTCCATAGAAAGCGCGTTTCCACTAAGTGTATCTACATTCTGCTGGACGGGTGTGGAATTTTCTATTTTTCCCTGGTAGTCCTCCTCTTTGAGGACTTTCTTTGTGGCTGGGGAAGGCTCCCAAACTGATTTCTTCTTCTCTCTTTTTGTGTTGATTCCCTCCTTTCCTATATATATATATTTTTCTTTCGGAGAGGAAGGAGTCATCATCATTATTCAGATAGAGAAACTGTCTTTCTCTTAAGTTTTAACCCCTTTTTTTCCCTTTCTCTCTTTCACTAATCCTCTCTCAGACCTAATTCCTGGTCCTCAAAATGAACACAGTCAAATTCTGTTCTCTAAATACTTGAGGCCTCAGTGTTCCTCAGAAACGTTCTCAGATTCTGTACTCCATGCATAAACAAAGGGTTCATATCCTCATGTTACAAGAGACACATTTTAAATCTGATCATGTTCCTAAGATAAAAGATAGATATTATAACAACTGGTTTCACAGTAAAAATCCTGAAGCAAAATCCAAAGGGGTTTCAATCGCAATCCATAAATCATTAGCATTCTCCCTAATGGACACACTTATTGATACACAAGGCAGATACGTATTTTTCAAGATCAAAATTTTAGATTCAATATACACAATTGCTAATTGATATCTGCCTAATAAGGGTCAGATTATTGCATGAAGCACGTTCTTAACCGCATTGTCTAATTTCTCAGAAGGTACAGTGATCGCAGGAGGAGACTTCAATTTTACCATGAATCCAAAAGTAGATACCTCTTCGGGTAGGAGAACAGTCCTGGTGAAACAGCTACGATCTTTCAAAAGGGCCCTCCATGCCCTTCGACTCACTGATGTTATAATGAACCCTCAGGGTAAGGATTACACGTATTTTTCGCATATACATAATTCATATAGATGCAGAGACCTCTTTCTTTTGAGCCATCACGCTTTGTCCTGGCAACCCGAGACCACAATTGGAGATATTTTGCGGTCGGACCACGCTTCGGTTTTTCTGATACTTTCTCTTCCATCTCTAGCCAAACGCTCTTGGACTTGGAGATTGAATGATAACCTTATCAAAGATGTTCTGTGTGAATCAGAGTTAAAAGAGTCTATTGACTCTTTTATCCAAACACATGCTTCTGATCAAACCTCAATCCCTTAAAGGCCCCGTCACACTTAGCGACGCTACAGCGATCCCGACAACGATATGACCTGTCAGGGATCGTTGCTGCGTCGCTATGTGGTCGCTGGTGAGCTGTCAAACAGGCAGGCTCACCAGCGATCAGGGGAGCAGCGACATCGTGGAAAGAATCTTTCCATGATGTCCTGCTCCTGGTTACCAGCCTGCTGAAGCAGGAGCAGGCTGGTAACTATGATAAACAGCGGGTTACTAGGGGCACACGCGCACCTAGTAACCCGCTGTTTATCATGGTTACCACTCTGCTATGGTGAGCGGGAGGTTACCGCTCACCGTAGCAGAGTGGTAACCATGATAAACAGCGGGTTACTAAGTGCGCGTGCGCCCCTAGTAACCTGCTGTTTATCATGGTTACCAGCCTGATCGCTGGTCCCGCTGGTCACACACAGCGATGTGTGCTGACCAGCGGGAGGGCTAAGACCAAAAAAAGGTCCAGGACATTCTGCAGCAATCAGCGACCTCACAGCAGGGGCCTGATCGCTGCAAAGTGTCACACATAGCGACATCGCTGGTGAGGCCGCTGTTGCGTCACCAAAACCGTGACTCAGCAGCGATCTCGCTAGCGATCTCGCTATGTGAGACGGGGGGCTTTACAGTGGGAGACTTTGAAATGTGTCATGAGAGGGATCCTGATAAAGCATGGCTCAAGGCTAAACAAAGAGAGGGTTCGGAAAGTGGAAGAATTATTAAATCAAATTCACTCCCTTGAAATTTTACATAAACACAATCTCCATGCCTCCACTCTTGTTGAGTTAACAAAGAAAAAGACAAATTAAAAGGAATCTTAGATAAAAAATATTTGCAATCCAGGGAAAAATCAAAACGTTTTTTCTACGATTTTTCAGATAAATGCGGGAGACTGCTGTCCAGATTTTGCTCCACCCACGTATGACAGCTACATTTATCCCATATGTCAGAGGAAAGGAGGGTAGGGATGAACATAATCCCAAAGAAATTGTAAATCTTTTTAGGTGTTACTATGAGAATCTATACAACATTAACCGCTTCCCGACCGCCCACTGTACATAAACGTCGGCGCTTGCTGGGCTCTGTGGAGCGCCGACATTTATAAAAGGTCGGTGGTCCCGCAGCCCTCAGGACCCCCAGGGTCCTGCAAGCGCTGCGGGTGTGGTGCAGAGCGACAGCTCTGACAGGGGACATCATCGGGGCCTGATTGGATCTATAGTGATCGCGGCATTTAGAAGATAGTGAGAGGAGAGGGGGTCGTCCACTTACCTCTCCGACGGCCCCCTGATGTCTGACAGGACCTGCCGTTGTCATGGCAGCCGGAGGTCACATTACCGACTCCGGGTCTGCCATGTATGGTATCCAGCTAGACTTCAGCCTGCAGCTGAAGTCAAGCAGGAGACACAGACCGTGTGAAACTGTCAGCAAAGCTCTGATGCAATGCAGAACATCTCTATTGCATTGCATGAGAACAGTAATTAGAAAAATCAAAATGAATGTCCCATACAGGGACTAAGTAAAAATGTGGAAAAAAAAAAGTCTAAAAAAATGTTTTCAATCTGTTAAAAAAAAAATCACAAAATAAATAAAAATAAATAAAATATTAAACCAATAAATCCGTATATTTATGCAAAAACAAAAAAAGTACACATATTTGATATCGCCGCATCTGAAACAACCCGATCTATAAAACTGTCACTCATTAACTCCTTCTGTGCACACCGTAAAAAAAATAAATAAAAAAAAGGAGCAAAAAAACTGCTTTTTCATCATATTGCCAAACAAAAAGTGGAATAAAATGCGATCAAAAAGCAAAATGGAAATAAAAATGGTACCGCTGAAAACGTCATCTTGTTCCGCAAAAAAAAGCCGCCATACAGCTCCATCAGCCGAAAAATAAAAAAGTTATAGCTCTCAGAATAAAGCGATGTAAAAAAAAATATTTTTTCTATAAAATTGTTTTGTTTTTGTGTAAAAGCGCTAAAACATAAAAAAAAAATATACGGTAAGTGTAGTATCACTGTAAACGTACTGACCCAAAGAATAACGCTGCCTTATCACTTTTACCACACACAGAACGGCATAAAAAAAAACTAAAAAAACAATTCCTGAATTATTTTTTGTTCATTTTACCTCTCAAAAAATGGAATAGAAAGCGATCAAAAAATGTCACGTACCCAAAAATGGTACCAATAAAAACGTCAACTCGTCCCGCAAAAAACAAGCCCTCGCATGACTCTGTAGGCAGAAATATGGAAAAATTATAGCTCTCAAAATATGGCGATGCAAAAACCAGATTTTGCAAAAAAAAGCGTCTTTTAGTGTGTGACAGCTGTCAATCATAAAAACCCGATATAAATCTGGTATCGCTGTAATCACACCGATCCGAAGAATAAAGTAATCTTATCAGTTATACCACACGAGGAACAGCGTAAAAAATAAATAAAACCAATTCTTCACCTGCTACTGATTTGTTTATTATGTCTCCCAAAGATTGCAGTATGGCTCTACGCTGAGCACTTACACCAGAGTTTCCGTGTAAATCTCTGAAATACGTGATTTAGACGGAACCCATGACGGAAGATTCCCTGTAATGAGAAATTGCACAACAAATTTCATGGTGCAATTTCTCCTGTTACCCTTATGATGATGCAAAATTAAGGGATGAAAAATGTTTTTGTGGGAAAAATGTGAAAATTTTATTTTTACAGCTCAATATTATAAACTTCTGTGAAGCACATGGGGGTTCAAGGTGCTCACCACACATCTAGATAAGTTCCCTAAGGGGTCTAGTTTCCAAAATGGTGTCACTTGTGGGGGGTTTCCACTGTTTAGGCACATCAGGAGCTCTCCAAACACAACATGGCGTCCGCTAATTATTCAAACAAATTTTACATTCAAAAAGTCTAATGGCGCTCCTTCCCTTCCGAACCCTGCAGTGCGCCTAACCAGTGGTTTTCCCTCACATATGGGGTATCAGCGTGCTCATGAGAAATTGCACTACAAATTGTGTAGTCCATTTTTTCCTGTTACCCTTGTGAAAATAAAAAAATTGGGTCTAAAGTAACATTTTTGTGAAAAAAAGTTAAATGTTCATTGTTTTCTTCCACATTCCAAAAATTCCAGTGAAACACCTGAAGGGTTAATAAACTTCTTGAATGTGGTTTTGAGCACCTTGAGGGGTACAGTTTTTAGAATGGTGTCACTTTTGGGTATTTTCTGTCATAAAGGCCCCTCAAAGTCACTTCAAATAAGATGTGGTCCCTAAAAAAATGTTTTTTGTAAATTTTGTTGGAAAAATTAGAAATCGCTGGTCAACTTTTAACCCTTATAGCTTCCTAACAAAAGAAAATGTTGGTTCCAAAATTGTGCTGATGTAAAGTAGACATGTGGGAAATGTTATTTGTTAACTATTTTGTGTGACATATCTCTCTGATTTAAGGGCATGACAATTCAAAGTTTGAAAATTGCAAAATTTTCAAAATTTTCGCCAAATTCCGATTTTTTCACAAATAAACGCAAGTAATATCCAAGAAATTTTACCACTATCATGAAGTACAATATGTCACGAAAAAAACAATCTCAGAATCAGGGGAATCTGTTGAAGTATTCCAGAGTAATCACATCATAAAGTGACAGTGGTCAGAATTGAAAAAATTGGCCTGGTCACGAAGGCAAAAACAGGCTCTGGCGCGAAGTGGTTAAGAACCAATTTCCAGACATGTCTCCCTCAGATCTCTCCAATAAGATTAAAGAATACATCCAGGAGACGCTTCAGCCCATGTTGAGTGACTCAATGATGGAAACTCTGGAAGAGGTGATATCCATAAGAAATTGATTCTGCGATATGAGCCTCCCCATCAAGTAAATGCCCTGGCCCAGATGGCGTAACGCATTTTACAGTTTAGAGAGCAACTCTCTCCAATAATGCTAAAACCTTTAATGCTATTGATGGAAATACTGGATTTGTCCCCCAATCTTTAGAGACACATATTAGTGTTCTCCCCAAGCCAGGTAAATCTCTTTATTAAATATAGATAATAAATTATTTTCAAAAATCTTGGCCGATAGGTTAGCTCCTTTACTCCCCTCTTTAATTAATAATGATCAAGTAGGCTTTGTCAAAGGACGAGAAGCTAGGGACAATACTATTAAGACAGTACTCATTATTTCTAAAGCAAGAATTCAGTCCACTCCACTAGGTCTTCTATCTATAGACACAAAGAAGGTTTTCAATAGAGTTCACTGGGGATTCATGGAGGAAGCATTAAGACAGATAGGTTTGGGCCCTTGCTACCTACAGAAAATTACGGCACTATATAAGAGCCCAACAGCAAGAGTGAGAGTAAATAATTCTGTTTCTGCTCCATTTGCAATTAACAATGGAACTAGACAAGGGTGCCCCCTATCTCAATTGCTATATTGCTCTCTGAAATAATCCCAATATTCATGGATACAAAGTGGGATCTAAGTCTTATAAAGCAGCTCTGTATGAAGATGATTTACTTCTCTATATATCCCAACCACAAATGACATTTCCAATGTTTCCAATGATTCTAAAAGAATTTGATAGGTTTGGATCAGTCAGTAATTTTAAAGTCAATTACTCTAATATCTCTCCCACTGACTGAAGTCTCAAAAGTTAATGACTAAATTTCCATTTAAATGGCAGAAAGAATCATTGAAATATTTAGGGGTCCATATTCCCTCAGATCCTAATAAATTATTTGAGCTTAACCATCAAGGTGAATAGAACATATGGAGATCTATTGAAATATGGTAAATTGAAGCGATCTTGGTTTAGAAGAATGAACACCATCAAAATGGACATTTTACCTCATTTCTTGTACATTTTTCAAACAGTCTCGATCTCTCCTCCCCATAGTTTATTTCATAAACTAAGGTCAGTTATGATTAAATTCACTTGGGGTAAGATTAAACCTCGCATAAACATACAGACACGCTCTCGTCATAAATCAAATGGTGGTGCAAGCCTTCCAAATTTCAAGAGATATTTTCAGGCCTCTGCCTTGCTGAGGATCCTAGATTGGTACTTTTATGCAGACACTAAACAATGGGTGGGGATGGAACAGGAAGGCTTAGAAGTCCCTCTACCACATCTACCATGGTGTCAAGAAGGCTCAGTGACCTTCGTCAAGTGCAAATTAACTAGGGAAACACTTAGAACATGGCTTTCCCTGAGGAAAAAGTGTTTCCAGATAAAACTATTAGTCCACTCACATCAATATTTTATAACCCTTCCTTTCTACCTGGATATCTACGCGGGTCCTTCCTCGGTCGGAGAGTAGTGGAGGACACCCAATTGTTTCAAATATTGGAAAATGGTATGATATCTTCTTTTGTATCTTTACAAAGTCTCCAAATGTGAAAATCAAATGTTTTGAATACATGCAAATGCGATCCTTTCTAGTAGCACATAACCCTAATGTAAATTCGCTCTCAAACTACACTTTCTTTGAGAACATGTTCCTTCAGGAAAATGGACCGACTCATGTCATTTCTGTGATCTATGAGGGATTGGGTAGAGAGGAGGGAACCGAGAAGCTGGCATAGCAGCGAGCATGGGAGGGGGACTTGGGAATTAGTTTGCCACTCTTGAATAGGCAAAAGGGTTTCTCTTCACACACAAGCTTACTAATGCTGGGAGTGCACAAGAGAAGAACTATAAAATACTTACACGATGGTATCACTACCCTTCTAAATTACATGCAATATTCCCTACAGTTTCAGAAATGTGTTGGAGATGTGAATGTGAAGTGGGTTCCATGATTCATATCTGGTGGGAGTGTTCTAGAATTAAACCATTTTGGGAGAAGGTATTTGATAATTACTAACATATAACAGGTAACAGAGTAACACAGTCTCCCCAAATAGCTCTCTTGTCAATTCTCCCTTTTACAATAGGTACTCAAAAGAAAGACCTACTTCGATTTTGCTTAACAGCGGCACGGACAGTAATCCCGCGGTTTTGGAAAATTAAAAACCCACCTTGCATACACTGTGTGCAGAATTATTAGGCAAGTTGTATTTTAGAGGATTATTTTTATTATTGATCAACAGCTATGTTCTCAATCAACCCAAAAGACTCATAAATATCCAAGCTTAATATTTTTGGAAGTTGGAGTGGGATTTTTTTAGATTTGGCTATGTTAGGAGGATATAGGTTTGTGCAGGTAACTATTACTGTGCAGAATTATTAGGCAACTTAATAAAAACCAAATATAATCCCATCTCACTTGTTTATTTTCACCAGGTAAACCAATATCAGTGCACAAAATTTAGAAATAAACATTTCTGACATGCAAAAACAAAAACCAAAAAAATTAGTGATCAGTATAGCCACCTTTCTTTATGATGACACTCAACAGCCTTCCATCCATAGATTCTGTCAGTTGCTTGATCTGTTTCGATCAACATTGCGTGCAGCAGCCACCACAGCCTACCAGACACTGTTCCGAGAGGTGTACTGTTTTCCCTCCCTGTAGATCTCACATTTTATGATGGACCACAGGTTCTCTATGGGGTTCAGATCAGGTGAACAAGGGGGCCATGTCATTATTTTTTCTTCTTTTAGACCTTTAATGGCCAGCCACGCTGTGGAGTAGTTGGATGCATGTGATGGAGCATTGTCCTGCATGAAAATCATGTTTTTCTTGAACGATACAGACTTCTTCCTGTACCACTGCTTGAAGAATTTGTCTTCCAGAAACTGGCAGTAGGTCTGGGAGTTAAGCTTCACCGAATCCTCAACCCGAAAAGGTCCCACAAGTTCATCTTTGATGATACCAGCCCATACCAGTACCCCACCTCAACCTTGCTGGCGTCTGAGTCGGAGTGGAGATCTCTGCCCTTTATTGATCCAGCCTCTGGCCCATCCATCTGGCCCATCAAGAGTCACTCTCATTTCATCAGTCCATAAAACCTTTGAAAAATCAGTCTTAAGATATTTCTTGGCCCATTCTTGACGTTTTATCTTATGTTTCTTGTTCAAAAGTGGTCGTTTTTCAGCCTTCCTTACCTTGGCCATGTCCCTGAGTATTGCACACCTTGTGCTTTTTGATACTCCAGTAACGCTGCAGCTCTGAAATATGGCAAAACTGGTGGCGAATGGCATCTTGGCAGCTTCACGCTTGATTTTCCTCAATTCATGGGCAGTTATTTTGCACCTTTTTTGGCCAAAACGCTTCTTGCGACCCTGTTGGCTATTTGCCATGAAACACTTGATTGTTCATTGATCACGCTTCAAAAGTTTGGAAATTTCAAGACTGCTGCATCCCTCTGCAAGACATCTCACAATTTTGGACTTTTCAGAGCCCGTCAAATCTCTCTTCTGACCCATTTTGCCAAAGGAAAGGAAGTTGCCTAATAATTAAGCACACCTTATATAGGGTGTTAATGTCATTAGACAACACTCCTCCTCATTACAGAGATGCACATCACCAGATTTACTTAATTGGTAGTTGGCTCTCAAGCCTATGCAGCTGGGAGTAGGACAACATGTATAAAAAGTATCGAAGTGATCAAAATACGCATTTGCCTAATAATTCTGCACGCGGTGTATTGGATTGGTACAATGAAATGGTGAATTTATGTAGAATGGAAGAACTTTCTGCAGAATGTAATGGAACAAACGATAAATTCAGGAGGGTTTGGAGCGGATGGATTCTGTTTCAGGATTCACATGATTTTCATACCCTGTTTTAATAGTTTCAACAGATTTATGTGATTGTGCTCTTAATTAGCTACATGGGCATAAGGACCGTCCCCCCTCCCCATCCCTCGTCCCTATGTCTTTTCTCGCTCTTTTTCTTTCTTCTCTTTATATGATTTCTTCAGACATAATATAGAAGTTACCTCAACATAAGAACCTCTTATTGGTGATTATTACATAAACAATATGATGTTCAAGGTATTACAATGTGAACTGGTATTGAAAGAGGTGATCTCATTTGAACTGTGGACATTTTTTACATTGTTATGTTTTCTTCAAATTCTAGTTCAATTTATTTTTTGATTTTCAACATGTATAATAATCAATAATTTATGTATAATTAATGTTTTATAAAAGAGATTGAATATAAAAAGTGTTGTCTGATTATATGACTTTTAGGACCTATCCTTAGTATAGGGCCTTACAATGAGGCAGTATCAGATTGGTGAGGGTCTGAAACCTGGCACCCCAAACAATCACTTTCCTTTTTATCAGCTATCTTGAATTGGAGTTGAAGTGCAGTACAGACCCCACCAATCTTTTATTGATGACCTATGCAATGGGCAGATCATCAATGTCATATGTCTGACAACTTCTCTTCCTGCTATCCACATCACAGGCTCCATGAATCAGGCACTGGCTGCTGTACTGCCGTCATATATGTATAGGGAGAGACCTGACAGCCTGCCGTGGACTGTCCTCGGACTAGTCAGCCAAGACACATACAGTGAAGGAGATAAGTATTTGATCCCTTGCAGTTTTTGTAAGTTTGCCCACTGACAAAGACAAGAACAGTCTATAATTTTAAGGGTAGGTTAATTGTAACATTCAGAGATAGAATATCCCAAAAAAATCAAGAAAATCACATTGAATAAATTACATACATTTTTTTTGCATTTTGCAGTGAGAAATAAGTATTTGATCCCCTACAAACCATTATGAGTTCTGGCTCCTACAGACCAGTTAGACACTCCTAATCAACTCGTTACCTGCATTAAAGACAGCGGTCTTAGATAGTCACCTGTATAAAAGACTCCTGTTCACAGACTCAATTAATCAGTCAGACTAACCTCTACAACATGGGTTAGACCAAAGAGCTTTCTAAGGATGTCAGGGACAAGATCATAGACCTGCACAAAGCTGGAATGGGCTACAAACCATAAGTAAGACGCTGGGTGAGAACAAGACAACTGTTGGTGCAATAGTAAGAAAATGGAAGAAATACAAAATGACTGTCAATCAACATCGATCTGGGGCACCATGCAAAATCTCACCTTGTGGGGTATCCTTGATCATGACGAAGGTGAGCGATCAGCCAAAAACTACACGGGGGGAACTTGTTAATGATCTCAAGGCAGCTGGAACAACAGTCACCAAGAAAACCATTGGTAACACATTACAACTTAAAGGTTTAAAATCCTGCAGTGCCCGCAAGGTTCACATACTCAAGAAGGCACATGTGCAGGCCCATCTGAAGTTTGCCAATGAACACCTGGATGATTCTGTGAGTTATTGGGGGAAGGTGCTTCTCAGGGAAATATTAATGTCAGGAAAATGTTCGTCCATATTTGCCTGACATAGATGTTCACCCCTGTAATGGGTCTGGGAGGTGGAACCTCTGAGCAACGATACAAAGGGGCAGTTCTTGTAAGGAAGAGGGTGGCTCCCAGGGTAGGCGGGCAGGTAGTCACGGCAAGTGACGGGGACAGTCTCTGGGTAGAAGGGCAGGAGGTCACGGCAAGTGACGGGGACAGTCTCTGGGTAGAAGGGCAGGAGGTCACAGCAAGTGACGGGAACAGTCTCTTGACAGGCGGGAGGTCACGGCAAGTGACGGCTAAGCCTCCAGATAGGCTAGCAGGCGGGTAGCAGGTGGACGCTCCCAGGTGAGCGGGCAAGAGTCTCTGGACAGGCAGGTGGTCACAGCAAGTGATGGCTAAGCCTCCAGGTAGACTAGCAGGCAGGTAGCAGGAGGACGCTCCCAGGTGAGCGGGCAAGAGTCTCTGGACAGGCAGGTGGTCACAGCAGGTGACGGCAGAGCTTGCAGGTAGGCTAGCAGGCAGGTAGCAGGCGGACGCTCCCAGGTGAGCGGGTAAGAGTCTCTGGACAGGCAGGTGGTCACAGCACGTGACGGCAGAGCCTCCAGGTAGGCTAGCAGGCAGGTAGCAGATGAGCGCTCCCAGGTGAGCGGGCAATCAGATCCATAGACAGACTGGCAGGGCTGGTAGGCAGACTGTCGGACCGCAGGAATACAAGTAGATAGACAAGTAACAGGCAGGTATCAAGCAGGATTCTGGCAGGTAACTGGCAGGTATCTGGTAACGGGACCTGAGGGCTGAAGCAGAGTGATAGGCTATGCAACAACATTGCTCGGGCACCTCCATTTTGGAGGAGGTGCCTTATATATGTTGAGGTCCTCCGGCCATTGGCCGGGGACTCCTTAGGACGGCGAGCGTGGCCCCATTAAGAGAGGGGGAGAACACGCGCGCCCTAAGCTCAGTGGCCGGGAAGCAGCTCGCGCTGCCAGCAGAGCGGGAGGAAGACGCCGGGCATGGAGCGGAGAGGTGAGGGGAACAGCGTCCCTGCCTAGCAGGAGGCAGGGACGCCGACGCTACAGTACCCCCTCCTTTAGGCCCCCCCTTTTTTAGGCCAGACAGAGATTTATCAAGGATGAGAGGGACATGGATGTTCTCCCGGGGCTCCCAAGTTCTCTCCTCAGGACCAAACCCCTTCCAATCTACCAGAAAAAAGGTTTTTCCTCTTACCCTTTTGGTGGCCAGAATGTTCTCTACCTCAAACAAGTTTTCGGCGGAAACCGGAGCAGGAGGCATACCTGTAGACTTGGAAAAAGAGTTAAGTACCACGGGTTTGAGGAGAGATACATGGAAGGAGTTAGGGATCCGCAAGTTGGCCGGGAGTTTCAATTTATAGGCCACTGGGTTGATTTGTTTGATAACTTCCAATGGGCCGATGAACCGAGGCCCTAACTTGTAGGAAGGAATCTTGAGCCGGACATACTTGGACGAGAGCCAGACTTTATCTCCAGGACGGAATTGTGGAGGATCCAGGCGTTTTTTGTCAGCGTGTCTTTTCGTCCGCTCGGACGATTGAAGGAGTGCGGATCGGGTACTCTCCCAAATGGAGAATTCGCTAACGAGAGATTCCGCAGCCGGATTGTCCACCGAGGTGGAGACGGGAAATGGGATCCGAGGATGCTGACCGAAGACTACAAAAAACGGGGATTTGGAGGAAGATTCGCTCTCGTGATTATTGTAAGAGAACTCGGCCAATGGTAGGAGATCCACCCAGTCCAAATGGTGGGCATTAACGAAGTGCCGCAGGTAACTGGTCAGGATCTGATTGATCCGCTCCACTTGACCATTGGACTGTGGGTGGTAGGCGGAGAAGTCCAGGGTGACGTCCAGCAGCTTACATGTGGCTCTCCAGAAGCGCGAGGTGAACTGAACCCCACGATCCGACACGATGTGGAGGGGCAGGCCATGGAGACGGAAGATGTGGTGGATAAAGTCTTTAGCCAGCTCGGGTGCAGACGGGAGACCCGGCAGGGGAATGAAGTGAGCCATCTTGGAAAAGCGGTCATAGACCACCCAAATAACCGTACAACCGGCAGAGACAGGGAGATCCGTTATAAAGTCCATAGCTATATGCTGCCATGGGGCAGCAGGTACTGGAAGAGGAAGGAGGCGACCGGCTGGCAGATGTCTTGGAACCTTGTTGCGGGCGCAGGACACACAGGCTGAAACAAAGTCTATTACGTCCTTGTGCAGGGTAGGCCACCAGTAATGCCGGGTAATAAGCTGGAGGGTCTTTTTCTGACCGGCGTGGCCAGCTAGCTTAGACGAGTGACCCCAGTGTAGGATCTTCTTCCGATCAGGTACTGTTACGAACGTCTTACCGGGAGGGAGACGATTTAGATTCACGGGGGCCACCTGCATTACTCTGGCGGGATCAATGATGTGCTTAGGCTCCTCCTCTAGATCAGACACCAGGAAGGATCGGGACAAGGCGTCGGCTTTGATGTTTTTGTCTGCCGGGCGAAAATGAAGAACGAAATCAAAGCGGGCAAAAAACAAGGACCACCGGGCTTGGCGCGGGTTAAGTCTCTGGGCACTCTGGAGGTAAGCCAAGTTCTTGTGGTCCGTGTAAATAATTACCGGGTGAAGAGCCCCCTCGAGCAGGTAACGCCACTCCTCCAGTGCCAGCTTAATGGCCAATAACTCTCGGTCTCCTATAGAATAATTGCGCTCAGAAGGGGAGAAGAGTTTGGAGAAGAAGCCGCAAGTTACCATTCTTCCGGAAGACGACTTTTGGGTAAGTACCGCTCCGGCTCCAGAGGAGGAGGCGTCCACTTCCAGGAAGAATTGTTTGTTGCCGTCCGGACGATGCAGCACCGGGGCGGAAGAGAAAGCCTGTTTTAAGGAAAGAAAGGCTTCCTCTGCTTCGGGCGGCCATTCTCTGGGATTAGTGCCCTTACGGGTGAGCGCAGAGATTGGGGCAGTCCGGGAAGAGAAGAGCGGTATGAAGAGGCGGTAGTAGTTGGCGAAGCCCAGGAACCGCTGAATAGCCTTCAACCCCTCTGGTCGGGGCCACTTCTGGATGGCAGACAGTTTCTCAGGATCCATTCGTAGGCTGGTCTGAGAGATTATGTAGCCCAGAAACGGAAGCAAGGTCTGTTCAAAGTGGCACTTCTCATATTTAGCGTAGAGGTGGTTCTGCCTGAGCCTGAGCAGGACTTGACGAACGTCCCTCCGGTGAGTGAGAAGATCCGGAGAGAAGACCAAGATGTCGTCCAGGTACACCACCACGCAGGAGTAGAGAAGGTCACGGAAGATGTCATTGACCAACTCTTGAAAGACGGCGGGAGCGTTACAGAGACCGAAGGGCATTACCAGGTATTCATAGTGGCCGTCCCGGGTGTTGAATGCCGTCTTTCATTCATCCCCCTGACGGATACGGACCAGGTTATACGCCCCACGGAGGTCCAGCTTGGTGAAGATTCTAGCCCCCCTCAGACGGTCAAATAATTCCGGAATGAGCGGAAGGGGGTATTTATTCTTCACCGTGATCTGGTTAAGGCCTCTATAGTCTATACAGGGACGGAGTGAGCCATCCTTCTTTTTGACGAAGAAGAAGCCTGCTCCCGCCGGGGAAGTAGATTTCCGGATGAATCCCCGGGCCAGATTCTCCTCAATATATTCTGACATGGATCGGGTCTCAGCAGCGGACAAAGGGTAAATGCGCCCACGGGGAGAAGTAGCGCCAGGCATCAGATCAATTGGGCAGTCGTATGGTCTATGAGGGGGTAATGTCTCTGCCTCCTTTTTATTAAAGACGTCCGCATAAGACCAATAGGGAACCGGAAGACCAGGTAGATTGGCTGGGGTAGGAGAAGGACGGACAGGATGGATGAGAACTAAACAAGTCTTATGGCAGTCCTGTCCCCAGCGAAGGACTTCTCCCGTCTGCCAATCAAGCACGGGTACATGTTTCTGAAGCCAAGGTAGGCCTAGCAAGAGGGCGTGAGAGAGTCCAGGCAGAACATGAAAGAAGATGGTCTCTGAGTGCAGCATTCCCACCTGCAGGGTTATGGATTCGGTGATGAGTTGGATGGAATGTGGTAAGAGGCCCCCATCTACGGCAGCGACAGACAAGGGTACAGCTAGAGGTTTGGTGGGAATGCGGTATTTCTCTACCAGGGACTGAGAAATGAGATTTCCGGCAGCTCCAGAGTCAAGTTGGGCTAGTTCAAAATAACGGTTCTCCCCGCAGATGAAAGAGACCGACAGCAACAGAGATGGAGAGGGTTTACTCTTTTCTAGGACGAACTCTCTGAGCGATCCTAGACACAGGCGTTTCCCGACCTCTCCGGGCAGGAACGGATCCGGTGCTCCTTACTGACACAGTAGAAGCAGCTCCCCTCGGCACGGCGTAACTCTTGACGGGTCTTGACCATCTTGGTCTGGTCGACCTGCATAGGCTCGGGTGAGTGCGCCTGGGGAGTAACGGGAGAAGTGACGGGTTTCTGGAAGGTAGGGGCTAGACATGGAAACCTCCTCTCACGGGTGACTTCTTTGGCGCGCTCCTGGAACCGGATGTCTATCCGGGTGGCAAGAGTTATTAAGTCGTCGAGAGTGGTAGGAATGTCCCGACCGGCGAGTTCATCTTTAATACGGCCGGACAGACCCTCCCAAAAGACAGACACCAGGGCGTCGTTATCCCAGGCCAGCTCCGAAGCAAGGGTACGGAACCGTATGGCATATTGGCCCACGGTGAGATTTCCTTGACGGAGGCGTAGCAGAGATGATGCGGATGAGGTCTTCCATCCTGGTTCGTCGAAGACTTTCCAGAAAGCCGTGAGAAAGGCTGGCAGGTTGGACACCAGGGGGTCTCCTCTCTCCCATAGAGGATTTAGCCAAGCCAGTGCCTCTCCCGTGAGATGGGACATAATGAAGGCTACTTTGGCTCGGTCGGTGGAAAACTGGTGTGCCAACAGTTCGAAGTGCAGAGTGCACTGGTTAATGAAACCCCGTGACTGGCTGGGATCTCCACCAAAACGAGGAGGAGCGGAGAGGCGGGGACCGGGAAGAGATGCCATGGTGTTGATGGGCTGCGGCGGTGCCGGGGTAGTAAGTGTGCGTGTGGAGGCAGCTCCCGAAGAGGTAGACAATGTGTCCAGGCGGGAGTTAACACTACGCAGATGACTCAGGATGGACTCCTGTTGGGACCTCTGACGGGAAAGTTCATGACACAAGTCCGAGAGCGAGGGAGCTTGGGTGCCACCGGGTTCCATGGCCCGAGCAAACTGTAACGGGTCTGGGAGGTGGAACCTCTGAGCAACGATACAAAGGGGCAGCCCTTGTAAGGAAGCGGGTGGCTCCCAGGGTAGGCGGGCAGGTAGTCACGGCAAGTGACGGGGACAGTCTGTGTGTAGAAAGGCAGGAGGTCACGGCAAGTGATGGGGACAGTCGCTGGGTAGAAGGGCAGGAGGTCACGGCAAGTGACGGGGACAGTCTCTGGGTAGAAGGGCAGGAGGTCACGGCAAGTGACGGGGACAGTCTCTTGACAGGCGGGAGGTCACGGCAAGTGAAGGCTAAGCCTCCAGATAGGCTAGCAGGCGGGTAGCAGGTGGACGCTCCCAGGTGAGCGGGCAAGAGTCTCTGGACAGGCAGGTGGTCACAGCAAGTGATGGCTAAGCCTCCAGGTAGACTAGCAGGCAGGTAGCAGGTGGACGCTCCCAGGTGAGCGGGCAAGAGTCTCTGGACAGGCAGGTGGTCACAGCAGGTGACGGCAGAGCCTCCAGGTAGGCTAGCAGGCAGGTAGCAGGCGGACGCTTCCAGGTGAGCGGGTAAGAGTCTCTGGACAGGCAGGTGGTCACAGCACGTGATGGCAGAGCCTCCAGGTAGGCTAGCAGGCAGGTAGCAGATGAGCGCTCCCAGGTGAGCGGGTAAGAGTCTCTGGACAGGCAGGTGGTCACAGCACGTGACGGCAGAGCCTCCAGGTAGGCTAGCAGGCAGGTAGCAGATGAGCGCTCCCAGGTGAGTGGGCAATCAGATCCATAGACAGACTGGCAGGGCTGGTAGGCAGACTGTCGGACCGCAAGAATGCAAGTAGATAGACAAGTAACAGGCAGGTATCAAGCAGGATTCTGGCAGGTATCTGGTAACGGGACCTGAGGGCTGAAGCAGAGTGATAGGCTATGCAACAACATTGCTCGGGCACCTCCATTTTGGAGGAGGTGCCTTATATATGGTGAGGTCCTCCGGCCATTGGCCGGGGACTCCTTAGGACGGCGCACGCGGCCCCTTTAAGAGAGGGGGAGCGCGCGCGTGCCCTAAGCACAGTGGCCGGGAAGCAGCGCGCGCTGCCAGCAGAGCGGGAGGAAGATGCCGGGCACGGAGCGGAGAGGTGAGGGGAACAGCGTCCCTGCCTAGCAGGAGGCAGGGACGCCGACGCTACAACCCCCCTCCCTTATTCCCCTTCTGCTCAGCACAAAAGCCCCAATTAGCGCAGTCATGAGGGACGCCTTACACAAACAATGCCAACCAAGAACTGTACAAGCTACCTAAAATGCAAATGTACATCTTCTTAACACAGACCTGAGATAGATTGATACCTTCTCCCAGGAAAGAGGAAATGGTTCGTTAAGTTCAAAGGCACTCACAAACAATTCCCGGCCACCAGCCATAGCCAGGTCGACTCCGATATGAAATATGAAATATTGTGAGTTCCATACTTCCGACAATAATGAGACGCATATTTTTAGTGGCCGAACCAGCCCAGGAATGCATCCATAGTTTTCCAGGGCTGTTAGCAAAATCAGGGAGCTGTAGCACAAAAACACTAGGATAGCAGACTGCAGCTATGCGATGTATGGTCTCTAACTGAAGATAAATTCATAATAGAAAATATGATATCACTTTTGGGCTTCTGGGATCAACGCGCGATGAGTTATCCCAAAAAACAGATTTTTAATACAAATTTGAAGGGTGGAGCCCAGCCCCTGTGATGTCATCACAGGGGGTCTCTCCTTTCAGCATAAAATAGTTTGTTGAGGCTGAAGCCGTGTTCTTTGCCCGGAAGTATATGTCTATCATAGCGGAGGACCCTGTTCAATAACAGTAAACGGAGCGTCTCCACTCCAAGTCATCTTCTTTTATCCTGTTTATTTTATGTAACTGCCTATGTATTTTAATGTCTCCTTTGTAACATCCTTGTATATAATTTTTCTTGAACATTGCCTCCCTTTTGGACTAAATATAAAATGTAATAGTTCTGTTTCTTTTGTTCTGTAATCGTTCCCTTCCCCGTAACCATACCCACTACCAAAATGCAGGTGTCCGGCCAGGCCTGTATTATATTTCAAACTCGGCCGGTGGTGGCAGAGAATAATAATAATTGGGCTATTGTGAAGCTGACAGTGACCTACGAAGGGCGTTAAACACAAATTCCAGGCTTTGGAACCCAGAGGTGTGACGCCATACGCTCACTGGTTGCTTACCGATACCTATGCAGCAAGTAGTCTGGATTGCGTGCTCGCGACTCCGGAAGAAATACTGACAGCGTGACGGCACGGTGAGATATTGCGTGGTCTCCCCGGTGTCTCGCCTGTGTGGTGATTCCCTGACAGTGCTGTGGTCAGATGAGACAAAAATTGAGCTCTTTGGCATTAACTCAACTCGCCGTGTCTGGAGGAAGAAGAAGGGTGGTACAACCCTAAGAACATCATCCCAACCGTGAAGCATGTTGGGGGAGACATTATACTTTGGGAATGCTTTTCTGCAAAGAGGACATGACGACTGCACCGTGCTGAAGGGAAGATGGATGGGGTCATGTATCGCGAGATTTTGGCCAACAACCTCCTTCCCTCAGTAAGAGCATTGAAGATGGGTCGTGGCTGGGTCTTCCAGCAAGACAATGACCCAAAACATAAAGCCAAAGCAACAAAGGAGTGACTCAAAAAGAAGCACAGTAAGGTCATGGAGTGGCCTAGCCAGTCTCCAGACCTTAATCCCATTGAAAACTTATGGAGGGAGTTGAAGCTCCGAGTTGACCAAAATTCCTCCTGACATGTGCGCAAACCTCATCATCAACTACAAACAACGTCTGACTGCTGTACTTGCCAACAAGGGTTTTGCCACCAAGTATTAAGTGTTGTTTGCCAGAGGAATCAAATACTTATTTCTCACTGCAAAATGCAAAAAAAATTATCTAATTTATACAATGTGATTTTCTTGATTTTTTTGGGGATAATCTATCTCTCAATGTTAAAATAACCTACCCTTAAAATTATAGACTGTTCATGTCTTTGTCAGTGGGCAAACTTACAAAAACAGCAAGGAATCAAATAATTATTTCCTTCACTGTAGGCCCTAATTCATCAAGGTGTTTATGCCAGAATTCTGCTGTAAAACACATTAATAAGTCACAACATTTTTGCATGCTTTGGAGTTTACATAAAAATTGTGCAACTTTTGTTATTTTCACACCTGTTCCGCTCAGCTTTGCCAAAATGGGCCAAACCTGGCCTGACTAAAGTTACACCAATTTTACTTCAGTTCCTGACTGGAGTAATCTTTCTGGCAGCACACCCCTCATTAAAGGGAACCTGTCATATCCCAAAACACTATGACCCAGCAGATATGGGGTTAATCTGCAGGTTTAGAGTGTTCTTTAAGTTTTTTCAGCTTTTTTGGGGGTGCGGATGTTTGCTGTGGCTGTTTGCTTTAGTATGTTTAACGCCACATTCACATGTTCAGCATTTGGTCAGTATTTTACTTTAACATTTGTAAGCCAAAAAAAAGGAGTGGGTGATAAATACAGAAGTGGTGACGTGTTTCTATTATACTTTTTACTTTTATATATACTAAATAATAAATATACTATTTACTTATTGTTCCTCTACTGGTTCTGGATTACAAAAACTGATGTGAAATACTGACCAAACACTGAACGTATGAACGTGGCCTAATAAAGTTTGTTTAATTCACCAAAAACACTTAAAAAAATGTAGTGAAAACCGCTGTTGCGGCATGCAAAGTTTTTTTCACTTTTTCATTGCTTTCTATGGGTGCAAAAAACGCTGAAGGAATTGGAATTTTTTCCTGAATGAATTTCAGAGCAGCAGCGTTTTTGAAATCTGCAGCATCTCAGTTCTTTCAGCATGTTTTCACCTATAGAAAGCAATGAAAAAGTGAAAAAATCTGCAGATATTGCAACTGAGTTTTTCGCTGCATTTTTGGTGAATAAAACTAACTTGTACTGTATTTATTTTTTTAATTTATTTTACTCATTTATATAGTGCCATTAATTTCACAGCGCTTTACAGACATTATGGGCACTGTCCCCACTGGGGCTCACAATCTAAATTCCCTATCAGTATGTCTTTCGAGTGTACAAAAGCACACGTCATCTGCTAAAAATGCTGCAAAAAAAAACAAAAAAAAAAGCAACAAAACCGCTGATTCATGTACCAGCGGTTCAGGCAACACGAGTCTCATGTGGGGTTCAGTTTAGAAGCATTTTATATATAAAATATGTGTGCGTGCGTATTATATATATATATATATATATATATATATATATATATATATATATATATATATATATATATATATATATATATATATATATAGTATACAGTACAGACCAAAAGTTTGGACACACCTTCTCATTTAAAGATTTTTCTGTATTTTCATGACTATGAAAATTGTGCATTCACACTGAAGGCATCAAAACTATGAATTAGCACATGTGGAATTATATACTTAACAAAAAAGTGTGAAACTACTGAAAATATGTCTTATATTCTAGGTTCTTCAAAGTAGCCACCTTTTGCTTTGATGACTGCTTTGCACACTCTTGGCATTCTCTTGATGAGCTTCAAGAGGTAGTCACCGGAAATGGTCTTCCAACAATCTTGAAGGAGTTCCCAGAGATGCTTAGCACTTGTTGGCCCTTTTGCCTTCACTCTGCGGTCCAGCTCACCCCAAACCATCTCGATTGGGTTCAGGTCTGGTGACTGTGGAGGCCAGGTCATCTGGTGTAGCACCCCATCACTCTCCTTCTTGGTCAAATAGCCCTTACACATCCTGGAGGTGTCTTTGGGGGTCATTGTCCTGTTGAAAAATAAATGATGGTCCAACTAAACGCAAACCGGATGGAATAGCATGCCGCTGCAAGATGCTGTCGTAGCCATGCTGGTTCAGAATGCCTTCAATCTTGAATAAATCCGCAACATTGTCACCAGCCAAGCACCCCCACATCATCACACCTAGTCCTCCATGCTTCACGGTGGGAACCAGGCATGTAGAGTCCATCCGTTCACCTTTTCTGCATCGCACAAAGACATGGTGGTTGGAACCAAAGATCTCAAATTTGGACTCATCAGACCAAAGCACAGATTTCCACTGGTCTAATGTCCATTCCTTGTGTTCTTTAGCCCAAACAAGTCTCTTCTGCTTGTTGTCTGTCCTTAGCAGTGGTTTCCTAGCAGCTATTTTACCATGAAGGCCTGCTGCACAAAGTCTCCTCTTAACAGTTGTTGAAGAGATGTGTCTGCTGCTAGAACTCTGTGTGGCATTGACCTGGTTGTCTAATCTGAGCTGTTGTTAACCTGCGATTTCTGAGGCTGGTGACTTGGATAAACTTATCCTCAGAAGCAGAGGTGACTCTTGGTCTTCCTTTCCTGGGGCAGTCCTCATGTGAGCCAGTTTCTTTGCAGCGCTTGATGGTTTTTGCAACTGCACTTGGGGACATTTTCAAAGTTTGCCCAATTTTTCGGACTGACTGACCTTCATTTCTTAAAGTAATGATGGCCACTCGTTTTTCTTTACTTAGCTGCTTTTTTCTTGCCATAATACGAATTCTAACAGTGTATTCAGTAGGACTATCAGCTGTGTATCCACCTGACGTCCGCACAACACAACTGATGGTCCCAACCCCATCTATAAGGCAAGAAATCCCACTTATTAAACCTGACAGGGCACACCTGTGAAGTGAAAACCATTTCTGGTGACTATCTCTTGAAGCTCATCAAGAGAATGCCAAGAGTGTGCAAGCAGTCATCAAAGCAAAAGGTGGCTACTTTGAAGAACCTAGAATATAAGACATATTTTTAGTTGCTTCACACTTTTTTGTTAAGTATATAATTCCACATGTGTTAATTCATAGTTTTGATGTCTTCAGTGTGAATGTACAATTTTCACAGTCATGAAAATCTTTAAATGAGAAGGTGTGTCCAAACTTTTGGTCTGTACTGTGTGTATATATATATATATATATATATATATATATATATATATATATAAAATGGTATATGGTGAAACTACACACCTGTCCTATATGTGTATAGTCTACCCTTATTAGCTCACATGGGAATGAATTCATTTATTTCTATATAATGAATACCCTGGTTCGGCAGACAATATCCCTATTTTGTGTCATCCAGACAGTAGTGACAGGAGGTCGCCCTGTCAGAGTATAAGCAGTGATTAGTGACTGTGGTCGGCGCTGCTGTGTGTGGCTGTGAAACCTGATCCTGCAGCGATCAGCACGGAGCTCCGACATCACAGTGAGTTAGTAACTGCTCTCTGACAGCACTGCTTGTTATTGCTGCTGTGGGAAATAAAACAGTATTTCTGTCTGGGGCTCACCGGCTCTTGCAAGAGCCCGTGAGAATCTGCAGGAGCTTCAGCCACAGTGTGTGCAGACTGCGATCTGCAGAGGCTGAAAACACAAAAGCAGAGAGTGGGAAGCTGTCCTGGCCGGGAGGAGAAGCTAGGCAGACAGGGACATGCACTTATGGACACTGGAGGGAAGAGCCAGGGCAGTGCACTTTTGATCCGGGGACTCGGCCCCAAATAAAAGTGCATAGCGATGCCACTGGATGGGGGCCCTTGCGGACGTGGGGGCCCTAGGCATTTGCCTACTTTGCCTGCCCCTACTCTGGAAGTCTCTACCCCAACGCATCAGACTCTCCCCTACCGTGGAAACCTTCAAAAAGAACCTGAAGACCTACCTCTTCCGACAAGCCTACAACCTGCAGTAACCATTGCTCCACCACACCGCTGCACAACCAGCTCTACCCTTACCTACTGTATCCTCACCCATCCCTTGTAGATTGAGCCCTCATGGGCAGGGTCCTCTCTCCTCCTGTACCAGTTTGCCGTTGCGTTTTTGTTGAAGATTTTTGTAATTGTTTTTGCTATGTATACCCCCTTTTTCACAAGTAAAGCGCCATGGAATAAATGGCGCTATAATAATAAATAATAATAATCTTGTGAGGATCGGGTTTGAGTGCAGGTAAGTACCGGGTCACAGATGTATGGAGGAAACAGGTTTTGGATGACTTTGTATGCCAAAGTTAGGGTTTTCAACTGGAGTCTCTGGGCAACAGGGAGTCAGTGAAGGGATTGACATAGGGGAGAAGCCGGGGAATAGCGGGGTGACAGGTGGATTAGTCGGCCAGCACAGTTTAAGATAGATTGAAGGGGTGCAAGTGTGTTAGAAGGGAGGCCACAGAGCAGGAGGTTGCAGTAGTCGAGGAGGGAGATGATGAGGGCGTCCACTAGTGTTTTTGCAGATTCATCGTTGAGGAATGTGTGGATCCGGGAGATATTTTGGAGTTGGAATCGGCAGGAAGTTGAAAGGGCTTGGATCTCTGGTTTGAAGGAAAGATCAGAGTTAAGGTTGCGGGACTGGGGATAGTGGGCAGCCATTGACTTTGATGGATAGGTCAGTTGGGGGGTTCAATGAGATGGTGGAAAGATGATGAATCCATGTTAAGTTTTAGAAATCTAGCAGAGAAAAAGATGAAATAGAGGACAGACATTGTGATATTCTGGATAGTAAGGATGTGATATCAGGTCCAGAGATGTAGATCTGTGTGTCATCAGCATAGAGGGGATACTGAAAGCCATGAGACTCAGGTGTAACTCAAAGGTGTAGATGGAGAAGAGCAGGGGTCCTAGAACTGAACCTTGGGGGACACCGACTGATAGGGGGAGAGATAAGGAGGTGGTGTGTGAGTGGGAGACACTGAATGTCCGGGCTGTTAGGTATGAGGAGATCCAAGATAGATCCAAGTCAGTGATGCCAAGACATGAGAGAGTCTGTAGTAACAGGGAATGGTCCACTATGTCGAAGGCAGATGACAGGTCCTCCAGTGTAATGGTGCGGTTGGAAGCCAGATTGTAAGCGGTCAAAGAGGGAGCAGGAGGAGAGGTGGGAGGACAGTTCAAAATGGATGTGTTGTTCCAGTAGTTTTGAGGCATAGGGAAGAAATGATATGGGGCGATAGCTTAAAACAGAGGATGGGTCAAGGGAGGGTTTTTTGAGGTTGGTTGTGATCGAGGAATGTTTGAAGCATGAGGGGAAGACACCAGTTGTTAGTGACAGGTTGAAGGAAGAGTTGGTTAGGGTTGGGATGAAGACTGTGGTAAGGTTTGGAATGAGGTGGGACGGGAATGGGTCAAGTTCACAGGTGGTGAGATGTGATTTGGAGAGTAAAGAGGAAAGCTGATTTTCCGTGATCGCGGAGAAGCTGGTTTTGGAGGAGGAGAGTTGAGTAGTTATGAGGATGGGCTGTGAGGACTTTAGGCAAAAGCTTTGCCTTATGTTGTCAATCTTCTGCTTGAAGAATGAGGCAAAGTCTTCAGCTGAGATGAAAGGGAGGGTGAGCTGGGGGATGGAGGAGAGAACTGAAAGTACTGAATAGCTGTTTAGGGTTGTGAGACAGGGATGATATGAGAGATGAGAAGTAGGTTTGTTTTGCTGCAGTGAGTAATTGCGCAGCATTTTGACAACTTCTGTTACTGGACGGGCTACTCGACTCCTTTTCTTTGGCAGCCGCACAGTGGTACACCTTGTAGATAAGTGCCACAAAGAGCATGTGCTCCAGTGAATGGCAAGCAGTGCATCAAGTGGCCCCTCCTCCTCTTCCTCCACCTTAACATCAAACATAGTACAGTCCTCAGAGGTGGCACCACAAGTACCCTTGTTTTCCCCCGCATCACAACTCTCCAACCGCTCAACTGACTGTGGTGAACCACAGATGGGTGAGTCTGCAGAGCTGTTCACACATTCACATGGGCATCTGCTCCAAAGACTCAAAAGGAGGAAAGCATCTGCACCGGTGTCCAAAATTTTTTATGTTGGGTCCGGGGCAAGACGAAGTAGGGTCTGAGCAGAATCCTAACCTCTGTCACCAGACCTTAACCCCCGTGGGGGGAGTTAATCCTCACGAGACTCAAATACCTGAGGAGCATGCAGACTGTACTGTGCTGTCAGGGCAGGAAGAGTAGAAGGATGGCTCTCAGAGCGAGGAGTGGGATAACAGAGAGGATAACGATGAGGTTGTAGATCCAACTTGGTGTGACCCCATAGGCACGCAGCTGAGTAGCTCAGCAGACGAGGTGGAGGACGGTTACAGATGGTTTCTGAAAGCTGATGGCTGTCGCAGTCCCCCAGTACCAGTTTCCCAGTCGCCATTATTTCTCTAGGAAAGACGTGCTTAAGCTACAACAGCATGTCGCAGACATCACCCGGGCATATCTGTCTCAGCCTTGCCGATTGATTGTAGACTCTTGCCTGGGCTATTGTGCCTTAAGATAGCTCTCTCTCACAATAGGCATCACCTTCGCAATCCTTTCCTGCATCTGGACCACATGCTCGATGATGCCCCGGGGGGGGAGATAACCTCTGTTCCTTAGGTCTCCTTTGCAAAGTCTTGGAGGGTGCTGGCCATACAACAGCTTGAATGGAGAAAACCCCGTAGAGGCATGCTGAACTTCGCTAATGGAAAACAGCAGATACAGGAGTAGGCAATTCCAGTCTTGGCCATTCTTCTCCACGACCTTCTTGAGCATTGACTTCAGGGTTTTGTTGAACCTTTACACCAAGCCGTCGGTCTGTGGATGGTACACCGATGTCCTGAGTTGGAGGGCCTTAGACAACTCCCTCATCACTTTAACCATGAAAGGAGTTCCTTGGCCAGTCAGGATCTCCTTTGGCAGGCCCCTCTGGGAAAAAATATGGACTAGCTCTCGGGCTATACTCCTGGCGAAGGAGTTTCTCATCTCCAGGTACCGTGTTGCATAGTCCATGACCACCAGGATATATTGATGCCATGTGGTGGACTTAAACTGGGGTCCGACAAGATACATGGCAATGCGGTGTAATGCAGCGGCTTGTGGCATTACTATAATGGTCCAGGATGTGTTTTGGCTGACCATGTACCTCCCCCTCAGGTGACTGGTCACATGACTGTGACATAGCACAGGTCCTGTGCACACAGAATGTCTGATCACATGACTGTGACATCAGCACAGGTCCTGTGTGCGCTGCAAGATATAAAAACCCTGGTAGTTTTGAGACAGGGTATGTAAGGCATGAGGCCTGTTCCTGTGTGGGACACCATTAGCCTGGAGAGGCTTAGTGAGGCCTAGAGAGGCCTGGTGAAGCCTGAAAGGCAGAGGCTGGATGTTGGCTGTGTAAACATACCAGTAGCCTTGGATGGTACGAGGGCTGGAGACCCCATTCTGGGAAGCCGTAAAGGCCACAGCAGTGGCAGAATAAACCTGAAGTAGCTAAAACCCGCCAAAGGTAAAAACACTGCGTTATATGGACATTTGTGTTGTTGCCTAGCTGAGGGCTGTAACTGGAGCCAAGTGGACGTGTCTGTCGCTGGAAAGGCTCCCAAATGTTATGTGTGTAATATGCCGGTGAGCCACTAAGATGGACTGTGTGATAAGCAGTTATGAAGTGCAATAAACTGCTGAAGTGTGAAAACTGAAAAATGTGGCTGGCGTGCTTTAATTGACCCGGTGCAGCGAGTGTCCCCCAGTATGATGACTAGCGCTGCCTTACAGCGGTCAAATGGGACCTCTATAATGGGCAGCGGTGCTAGAAGACTACGGAATTTAGAGACTGGAGCAGTTAGCTGGCAGGTGGGACAGGACTAGCAATAGTTAACAATCTCTCGGTGAAATTCAGGCCAGTAGAACCCCTGAAGGACAGGCTCTTGGGTTTTGCTACGCCCAGATGCCCAGGGCCAGGTCAAACACTCTAAACCTATAGGGCTCCAGTACTAATAGTTGCTCTATTACCTCCCCCCTCAGTTTAGTAACCTGGTATAGCAAGTCCTCATATAGCAAGAACTTTCTCACGCTCGCGGTGACGTCAGTGAGGTGAACGGCTTTCATTGGATATGAACCCCGCTCAACTTCATCACGTCACTGCGAGTCAATGAGGTGTGCAAGCGTGCACAGCTCATTGTCTCTGCAGGATGGCAGGCTGTATAGTCGCATCATGCAACAATGCAGCCTGCCATCTAGATGTAGCAGAGTTAGACTCGTCGTGGGACAAATGGATTATTTTCTTCACGTCGGAGAGGTGAGGATGAGGATGCTTTATTATTTTATTTTTATTGCAGGTGACATGGGCTTCAATGGAATGGGCGTAACGGTAAGTATAAGGCTTTAGGTTAATTTTAGATTTATTAAAGGAGTCTGTGTGTTTATTTCAAATAAATTATTTTATTCTGGGTGTTGATGTTTTATTTTACTATTTGACTATGGGGTTAGTAATGGGGGCATCTTATAGATGCCTCTCCATTACTAACCCCTGGGTTTGATGTCAGCTGGCAATACAAAGCTGACATCAACCTCAACCATATTACCCCACTTGCCACCACAAAAGGGCAAGTGGGAAGAGCGGATTCTAAGCGCCAGAATTGGCGTATTTTTTTCTGGGGCAGCTGAGAGCTGATGTTTGTAGTTTGGGAGGGGGCCAATATTCATGGCCCCTTCCTAGGCTATTAATATCAGCCCCCAGCTGTCTGCCTAGCCTTTGCTCGTTGTTGAAAAAAAATTGATGTGGGGCCCCCCCCTCCATTTTAATAACTAGTAGTGTTGAGCGAGTATGTTCTGTTAACCCTTTCGCCGAGTATGCTCGGGCTGAGCTCAGAGTATTTATAGCTGCTCGGTGATATGTTTGAATCACTCCCATGTGCGTGATTTGCGACTGTTTGACAGTTTTATTACATGGGAGGAATGTCTATTTCTTACACATTCCTCACATGTAATAAAGCTGCCAAACAGTTGCAAATCATGCACACGGGAGTGATTCAAGCATATCACCGAGCAGCTATAAATACTCGGAGCTCGGCCCGAGTGTGCTCGGACAGAACATACTCGCTCAACACTAATAACTAGCAAAGGCTAAGTATAGAGCCGAGAGCTGATATTAAAAGCCTGGGAACTTCCATGGGTTTAACCCCCTTCCCAGGCTATAAACATCTGCCCCCAGTTGTCTGCTTTCCCTCTGACGATTAATAAAATTACGGGTGATTCTGTGACACCCCAGGGGTCTGGTTGCCACAGTGATAGAGATATTACGTCTGAGAGCAGGTGGGAGGTCTCTTGGTCAGGAATCCTATGCATGCCACACCTCCTGCACAGTCCTGGGAGGGGAAGAACTTCCCCTATATAAAACTGGGGCTGAGGCAGGGTTAGTGAGTAGAGAAGAAGTAGAGACAGAGAAAAGAAGCAAATATAGGAACAGAACATCAGGAGCTCTGTGGGAGCAGTGTTACAAGGAGTCAGGGGCTGGCAGCTGCAGAGCTCGCCCTGACTGAGAAGATTTCTTACCGGACCCGGAGTCCGAGGCTGTGGGGACTAACTCCTACCCAGCAGCAGAATCCGTCAGGCAGGGGATTCTAGGTCCTCTGGCCAAGAAACCCGAAGGCACGGTCACACACATGGGACCAGCACCGCCGTCGTGGAGCGGAAGCTACTAGAAGGCCCCGAGTCACCGGCCATACGGGTGAGCACCACACGGTACACTGAGGGACGTGGGCTACTTATACCCGCCTCTAGCAAGGTAGCCAGAAGAGTACAGTTAGTTTGGGAGGCCTACAACTCCGCCTGGCCAGGGGAGATCCCATCTGCTCAAGGACTGACCAGGCCCCAATCGCTAGCCAGTACTCCGGGAGGGTCTATCTTTGTCACCAGTAAAGACCCTGAACTACACCGTACCGTCTCCGAGTGGTTCCTGCTACCCCCATCATCCACGTCGGCTGCCCTGAGGCCATACCCCTCCCGTTGGGGGTTATACTATCACGCTGCACAATCCTACCACCGGCCTCAGCGGTCTGCCCTGCAGCAGCAGCTCCTTAGCTGTACTCAACGGGTGGCGTAGTCGTCCAACATCTACCGCTGATACATCGCCGCTCAGTTTGACTCCCTGGGCACGGACCGGGTCACCGCCACGAGACTACAACCCTCAACAGATCCGGCTCCGGGTAAGCTCCCGCGTGCGCAACGCAGCGCGACACAGGCCCAGGGGCGCGTCAACTTTTGGCGTAGTCGGCAGGATCTCGTGCCCGCAACCACCGGGTACTGCGTGCCTGAAAAAGACTGTTCAAACTTACCTGTGGTGAAGATTCCCGCCATCCGGCGCCATCTTCAGCCTTCTTCCCGCCATCGGTGAAGATTCCCGCCGTTGGACGCCATCTTGAAGACGTCGCGCGGGAAGAAGAGGGGCGTGGACTCCGAAAGCGCGCGAGAACTGAAGCCCCGCCTCACGTCCGGACGTCGCGTAATGTCCTGGAAGGAGCCCAGCAGACGCCGACGTCACAGGAGCGCGACGGAAGGTCCTCAACCCTGACGATCTACTGCGGAGCCGCGGCCTACGGAAGAGGATCATCGCAAGGTAGGCCACGGTCCACTAGGGGGGAGGAGGATGTCGGATACGGAGGAGAGCTTCACTGCCTCAACCCCCGCCAGCGCCACCGCTGCTGCAGTCATGCCTTTCACCATGCCCTATATCCCGGGAGCGGCCTGGCTACCCCAGTACTCAGGGGAGTCACATACCCTGCATGACTTTAGAGAAAAGCTGGATAGCCTCTTCCAGGTGTACCCCCTCACAGAAGAGCAAAAAGTGAGCATCCTGGTGGCCCAATTAACTGGGGCAGCCCGAAGGGAGGTAAAGTCCTGGCCACCTGGGGGTAGGACTGTCGCAGGGATACTAACCCGGCTGAGGGACACCTTTGATACCCGCACCTCAGCCGAGATCAAGCTTAGATTCTAAGGGTGCAAGCAGCGAGCATACGAGAGTATAAGGGACTATGCCCTGAACCTACAAGAGGCCCTGAGAGCCATTAAGCAGACCGACCCTGACGGCGTGGGAGACGAGGACAGGCTGTTGACTGAACAATTTATAGAGGGTTTATATTGCAATGCCCACCGAACCCAGTTGCGGGCAATGGTCTTACAGGACCCTCATCTGGGATTTGCACAGTTCAAGGACAGAGCCATCCGGGTGCTCCGAGAACCGGCACCAGGTGGCGTTGTGACCCACAGACGCCCCACTACCACTTACCACCAGGAGGCGGCACCCTTGTCGGCAGGGCCTGTGGGAGCTGATGCGCAGGCTTTGAACAATGACCCGGCTCCAGACCTGCACCATCAGGTCCAAGAGCTAGCTAAAAGCGTTGCTGCGCTAACCCGAACTGTGCAGTCTTTACAGGTTTCCACTCCAGGGAGGATCCAGCTGGCATCCGGACCGGAGGACATCCCGTGGCGTCGACCAAGGAGGACCCCACCGGCCAGAGGGAGACCCAGCGACCGATACAACGAGGACGGACGACCCATCTGCCGCCGCTGCAATCAACCCGGACATATGGCAAGGTACTGTCCTTTAAACTGGCACAACCTGGGGTAGAGGGCCAACCCCCAGGAAAAAGATCACCGGGCCCATCGAACTGGCGCGACAAATATGTGGGAGGACGTCCAGTCTTACCCGTGGTACTGGATGGCATTCCTATGAGTGCCCTACTGGACACCGGGTCACAGATCACCACCATCCCGTACGTGCTCTTCAAGCAGTACTGAAATGACTCGGATATCACCCGCTACCCTGACGACGACTTGAGTATCATCGCCAGTAATGGTCAGCCCATGCCACAGATTGGATTTAAAGAGGTGACCATTAAAATCGGTAGAGTCGAACTGGCAGCACAGGGACTGATCATTGTAGACATTGACAAACACGAGAGTCACCCAAAGATAACTCTAGGAACTAATGTAATTGAAAATTGTCTTGCAGAGGTGATTTTCCTTTTACAGCAGGTTGCCAAGAACGCCAGCTCCGGCGAGCAGCGAGTGCTCCAAAAAGAGATCCGGGCACTGATGCGACGGCAACAGGTGGAACTCTCCGGCGGTGAGATTGGTAGCGTGAGAATGTGTGACCCTTTCCCTATTGACATGCCCCCAAAAAGTGAAATGATGATTTGGTGCCGGGCAGCTATTGGTCTGAGAGGTAGAGATTACCAGGCAATGGTAGAACCAGTTTACTCGGACAGTAGGCCCACCATCTTGACAGCACGGGGGGTGGTTAATGTACGCCATGGGAGGGTGCCCGTTCGCATAATCAATATCGGGAAGAGGGAAGTGTACCTGCCCCGGTATGCCACGCTAGCCAAATTATATACCATTAACCAAAATGCTATACAATCTGTGGAACCCTTGCCTCCATCTCACCCGGAGGAAGGTAACGGCTCTAAGAAAACAATGGAGGACTGGTGTCAGCAACTACATTTGGGTACTGACTCCACTCCCTCACACCAGAAACAGGGAGTCTATCGGGTGGTTCAAGAGTACGAGAGAGTGTTTAGTAAACACCCGTTAGACTTCGGGCGAGTCAAGGGGGTAGAACACCACATCCCCACGGGAGACCATCCTCCCATAAAAGAGAGGTATCGACCCGTACCCCCTGCACACTACCAACACGCCAAGGGGATGCTTAGAGACATGAAGGAGGCTGGGGTGATCAGGGATAGCTGTAGCCCCTGGGCAGCTCCACTAGTCTTAGTCAAAAAGAAAGACAACACCATGAGAATGTGTGTAGATTACCGGAAAATCAACAGTATCACACACAAGGATGCGTACCCCTTACCAAGGATAGAGGAGTCTTTGGCTGCTTTAAGATCTGCTAACTTCTTCTCTACCTTGGATCTCACTAGTGGTACTGGCAGGTTCCTGTAGCAGAGGCGGACCGGGAGAAGACCGCATTCACCACCCCGATGGGACTTAGCGAGTTTACCTGTATGCCGTTCGGACTCTGCAACGCACCAGGAACCTTCCAACGATTAATGGAGTGCTGTCTGGGCCACAGAAACTTCAAGACGGTCCTGTTGTACCTGGACGATGTCATCGTATATTCTAAGACTTATGAGGACCACCTGAAACACCTGGCGGAAGTGTTCGAAGCTCTGGCAAGCTACGGCCTAAAGGTGAAACCCTCCAAGTGTCACCTCCTGAAACCAAAGGTGCAGTACCTGGGACACGTGGTGAGCGCTGACGGAGTGGCTCCCGACCCTGATAAGATCACCACAATTAAGGAATGGCCAAGTCCCTCCAGTGTAAAGGAAGTGCGGCAGTTCCTCGGGTTGGTAGGCTACTACCGCAGGTTCATCCCCGGTTTCACCAAAAAGGCAGCTCCTATGCAGGACCTCCTGATAGGCCAGTCCCGGAAGGCCAAGAACCAGAAGCCGCCCTTCAGATGGGAGAAGTTGGAAGAAGAGTCCTTCCGCCAGCTGAAGATGGCCCTCACGGGGAATGAAATCCTGGCGTACCCGGATTACAGCCAGCCCTTTATCCTCTACACCGACGCAAGTAACATCGGGCTAGGAGCCGTGTTGTCCCAGATCCAGCAGGGGAAGGAGCGAGTAATCGCTTACGCCAGCCGAAAACTGCGACCCACCGAAAGAAACCCTGAGAATTACAGCTCATTTAAGCTAGAGTTCCTGGCAGTGGTGTGGGCAGTCACCGAACGCTTTAAGCACTACCTCGCTTCTTCCCGGTTCACCGTGTACACGGATAACAACCCGTTGACACACCTGGACACGGCAAGACTCGGTGCCCTAGAGCAGAGATGGATGGCCCGCCTGTCAAACTACGAGTTCACCATTAAATACCGGGCAGGACGCTCCAATACCAACGCGGACGCCCTGTCCAGGATGCCAAACCTACCGGACGTAGGAGAAGATCCAGAGGGACTGGAAGAAGTCGAACTCCCCGCGTTTCACCGTCATGGGACTATCCAGTATTCCCATCGGGTAAGGAGTAAGCAAGGCGCTACGCTTAACCCCTTACCTCACTACAACTGGGCGGAAACGCAAGACAGTGACCCTGCCGTCCGGCTGGTGAAGGAGATGCTGACTCGGCCAGAGGCTCGCCTTGACCCAGACGCTCCGGAGGAAGCCAAGCAACTGTGGGCAGAAAAGAGTAGACTGTTCCTTTACAAGGGGAAGTTGTGCCGCAGGATGGTTAACTCCCGGACGCATGAACTAATCTGGCAAGTAGTGGTGCCACGACGAGACGCAGCCATGGTGATGGAGGCATACCACGATGGAGCTGGGCATTTCGGATGGAAGAAGCTGGAGTTCCTGCTGCGCGGGCGGTTCCATTGGGTAGGCATGAGGGGAACCATCGAGAGGTGGTGCAGAGACTGTGGCCCGTGCAACCTGAGGAGGAAGGACCGTGCCAGCCAGAAGACTCCCCTGCAGTCCATCGTCACCCGGCAGCCGTTGGAACTGGTAGCCTTGGATCATGTAAAACTGACCCCAAGCAGAAGTGGCTACGTCTACGCGTTAACCATCGTGGATCATTACTCCCGGTTCTTGGTTGTCGTCCCCGTCAAGGACTTAACGGCTCAAACAGCAGCTAGAGCCTTCCAGCAGCACTTCTGCCGTCCACACGGGTACCCGGACCAAGTGCTGACGGACCAGGGACCTGCCTTTGAAGCGGAGGTCTTCCAGGAATTCTGCAATCTGTATGGCTGCCGGAAGATAAGGACGACACCCTATCATCCGCAAACTAATGGACTTTGTGAGAAAATGAACCAGGTGGTAATGGATCTTCTGAAAACGTTGCCCCTGGAAGAACGCAGTCTGTGGCCTGAGAAGCTGCCCGATCTGGTGGACCTATACAACCACATCCCGGTAGGTTCCACCAACTGTACCCCGGCTTACCTAATGAGGGCGAGACCTGGTAAGTTACCTGTTGACCTGGAAATGGGAGTCCTGACACCCGAGGACACTTCACCAGAAGCAGACTGGGACACAGAGAGGCAGCAGCAGTACCGGAAAGTACAGGAGAGCGTGGAGCGAAGTATCTGTCAGGCTAGGGAAAGACAAGAGAAAACTTACAACCAGTATGCTCCCGCTGTTCCCCTGGTGCCCGGAGAGCAGGTCTTGAAGAGGAAAAGACGGCTCCACAAGTTGGACGACCAGTGGGAGAAGGACCCGTACACCGTACTGCCCTCAAGCCACGAGAACCCGAAGGTCTGTACCATCAGTAAAGACGGAGGGGAGACCACAGCCATTGTATCCCGGGATCACCTGAAGAAGTGTCCTGAACAGCTACGGAATCCTGAAGAGGAACAAGAAGACCATCGACCCGTAGAGGAAAGGGAAGATATGGTTAGTACTGTGCTCGGAGACTTCCCTCGGTCTTGGACTCAAGTCAATGGTGCAGTTGTGGTACCCGTACTCACCTTCCTCCAACCAGCATCCCAAGCACCTACGGAGCAACAGGTAGAGCTGGAAGAACAGCCGGTCCAGGAGGCAGAAGACCCCACACCAGCAGATCAGGAGGATCAACCCTCTGCTTGCAGTGAGCCTGCCATATCCCTAGTGAGCCAAAGGGCCCATAGACAGCTGCCCAATTTACCCTTGACAGCTCCTACACCCTGTAGTTCAGGGCCAGACAGTCAGCTCCGTAGGTCCACTAGGGCCACTAGAGGCCAGTTACCCGCACGTTGGAGGATTTTAAGTGTATAAATTGTTTTATTTGTGGTTACCTGTTTTTCTTGTTGCTTGTGTATAATTATGTGTTTCTAGTTGTTTATAGTCTTTGGTGGATTTACCGGGAATCCTGTGTACATAGTTGGAGCGTAACCCAGGACGGACTAAAGACTGTTAAGGACTCGGGGCAGGACAGACCCCTACCTGGTTACGTCTCCCTGTTTTGGTGAAATGGACACCTTGCTTTCTTCAAAGACTGCACCCGGTTACGGACATGCCGTGACCACCTTTATGTGTTTCTTTATTGTATTGTTATTGTTATATCTTGTTATGTTTTTCTAAAATATGTTTAGTCCCGGAGTACTAAATTTCACTAGGGGGGAATGTGACACCCCAGGGGTCTGGTTGCCACAGTGATAGAGATATTACGTCTGAGAGCAGGTGGGAGGTCTCTTGGTCAGGAATCCTATGCATGCCACACCTCCTGCACAGTCCTGGGAGGGGAAGAACTTCCCCTATATAAAAATGGGGCTGAGGCAGGGTTAGTGAGTAGAGAAGAAGTAGAGACAGAGAAAAGAAGCAAATATAGGAACAGAACATCAGGAGCTCTGTGGGAGCAGTGTTACAAGGAGTCAGGGGCTGGCAGCTGCAGAGCTCGCCCTGACTGAGAAGATTTCTTACCGGACCCGGAGTCCGAGGCTGTGGGGACTAACTCCTACCCAGCAGCAGAATCCGTCAGGCAGGGGATTCCAGGTCCTCTGGCCAAGAAACCCGAAGGCACGGTCACACGCATGGGACCAGCACCGCCGTCGTGGAGCGGAAGCTACTAGAAGGCCCCGAGTCACCGGCCATACGGGTGAGCACCACACGGTACACTGAGGGACGTGGGCTACTTATACCCGCCTCTAGCAAAGTAGCCAGAAGAGTACAGTTAGTTTGGGAGGCCTACAACTCCGCCTGGCCAGGGGAGATCCCATCTGCTCAAGGACTGACCAGGCCCCAATCGCTAGCCAGTACTCCGGGAGTGTCTATCTTTGTCACCAGTAAAGACCCTGAACTACACCGTACCGTCTCCGAGTGGTTCCTGCTACCCCCATCATCCACGTCGGCTGCCCTGAGGCCATACCCCTCCCGTTGGGGGTTATACTATCACGCTGCACAATCCTACCACCGGCCTCAGCGGTCTGCCCTGCAGCAGCAGCTCCTTAGCTGTACTCAACGGGTGGCGTAGTCGTCCAACATCTACCGCTGATACATCGCCGCTCAGTTTGACTCCCTGGGCACGGACCAGGTCACCGCCACGAGACTACAACCCTCAACAGATCCGGCTCCGGGTAAGCTCCCGCGTGCGCAACACAGCGCGACACAGGCCCAGGGGCGCGTCAATTCCATGCCATTTTTTTTCAGAAATGTATTAATTTACTCATAAAATACATGTACAGTAAGCAACACAGTCACTGGAATAATTATATATGTCACTGATATCTTTCTAACCATCTATTCTATGTATATATCTATTCTCTCTAATTCTATAATGTAGGGTCCCGCTGTGATTTTACTGTACGTGGGTATTGTCGGGTATTCAAAGAAACAAGTGCTGCAAAATCGGATGGCACTCGCGTGGTCCGAGTGTCGTGTGTTTTTTTTCTTGCACCCATTGACTTACATTGGCGAGTCTCGTCCGAGATACGCGGCAAAACGCAGCATGCCGCGATTTTTTTCTCAGTCTGATTTCTGCTGAGAAAAAAAAATCGCAGATGAGCTGTAACCAATTGAATAACATTGGTCAGAGTGCAATCCAATTTTTTCTCGCTGATGGGTATGAGCCCTTACGAGGTGTTCTGTTTGTGCTCTTAAACTGCTCTGCGTGTACCCAGACTTTCTGACCATTCTTGCTTTCTGTCTGGCTTTCAATTGTATCTATAGCAGGAGTGAGCACTACATACAATAGGAGCTGCAATCAAGGTATGTGAACCAGGGAAGTAAAACTATATCTGGCAACCACCAGCAGTAAATCGGGAGTTTTAGTAGGGTGTGGTTCTGTCCTATTGGCCACAGCAGGGAACTGAATACTGAATACTCTAGCATAAGCACCAAAAATGCCAGACGGGATGGTACTACAAGTACCAGCCACCAGCTGATATTCTTTTCCGCAAATGACCAATATTTAGAAAGATGTTTGTTAGCTACTTTGTTGCATCTAAGATGTATGTAAAAGGTTGGCTATTTTCATTTGAACTACTCAGTCATAGTGTTGAGCGATACCTTCCGATATCAGGAAATATCGTATCGGATTGGATCGGGCCGATACCCAAAAAGTATCGGATATCGCCGATTCCGATACCGGAAACCAATGCAAGTCAATGGGACACAAATATCGGAATGAAAATAAACCCTTTCTTTCCTTGTAGGTTAATTCTACATGAAGTAAAACAACTAAGAATAATGTAGAATGACATTAAAAGCCGGCAATTCATCAGCGGCATTCACCGGTACCCGACAATTTACAACAGAAAGAATAGAGCTTCACACATAGATTAGGTAGATAGAACCATGTCAGTCACATATATATGAAGTACTGTGACAGTGTTGCTTACTGTACTTGTCATTTAGTATAAAGGATTTATTTTAAAAAATATTAGTGTTTTCGTGCACCGTCTCTTTAAGAAAGCCGGCCGGCAATTCAGCATCTGTACCCGACAATTTATAATAGACAGAATAGAGCTTCACACATAGATTAGATAGATAGAAACATGTCAGTCACATATATATGAAGTACTGTGACAGTGTTGCTTACTCTACTTGTCATTTAGTATAAAGGATTTATTTTAAAAAATATTAGTGTTTTCGTGCACCGTCTCTTTAAGAAAGCCGGCCGGCAATTCAGCATCTGTACCCGACAATTTATAATAGACAGAATAGAGCTTCACACATAGATTAGATAGATAGAAACATGTCAGTCACATATATATGAAGTACTGTGACAGTGTTGCTTACTGTACTTGTCATTTAGTGTAAAAGATTTATTTAAAAAAATATTAGTGTTTTCATGCACCGTCTCTTTAAGAAAGCCGGCCGGCAATTCAGCATCTGTACCCGACAATTTATAACAGACAGAATAGAGCTTCACACATAGATTAGATAGATAGAAACATGTCAGTCACATATATATGAAGTACAGTGATAGTGTTGCTTACTGTACTTGTCATTTAGTGTTAAAATAAAGGATTTATTTAAAAAAAAAAATGGCGTGGAGTTCCCCTTAATTTTAGGCTCTAGCGGAGGTTAAGCAGACAGCTGGGGCAAATGTTTGAAGCCTGGGAAGGGGGTAATACCCACGGAGCTTCCCAGGCTACTAATATCAGCCCCCAGCTGAATACCTAGCCTTTACTAGCTATTAAAATGGGGGAACCCCCCAAAAAAAATAACGTGGGGTCCCCCCTAATTTAATAGCTAGCACAGGCTAGGCAGACAGCTGGGGGCTGATATTAATAGCCCAGGAAGGGTGCCATGAATATTGGCCCCCTCCCAGGCTAGAAACACCAGCCGTCAGCCGCCCCAGAAATGGCGCATCCATAGGATGCGCCAATTCTGGCACTTAGCCTCGCTCTTCCCACTGCCCTGTAGCGGTGGCAGTGGGGTAATAGGGCTGGGGTTGATGTCAGCTTATAATGCCAGATGACATCAAGCCCAGGTTAGTAATGGAGAGGCGTCTATAAGACACCCCCATTACTAACCCCATAGTCAAAGTTAAAGAAAAACACAAACACCCAGAATAAAGTCCTTTAATTGAAATAAACACACAATTCTTTATTGTTCTAAATTAAACCATACTTACCATCACGCCCATTCCAGCTGAAGCCAACGATCTCCTGCAATAAAAGAAAAATAATAAAGCAACATCATCCTTACCTTTCAATGGTTCCCAGGACAGCTTCAGCTCTGCTACATCGAGATGACAGGCTGGACCGCAGCAGAACGCTGCCATCCAGCCTGTCATCCCGCAGACACTGAGAAGCGCAGGCATGCTTGCGCTCCTCAGTGTCTCTCTGTGACGGCATAAAGATGAGCCGAGGTCATGTCCAATGAACTCGGCTCACCTCATGCACGTCACTGACAGCGTGGGAAAATTCTCCTGCACTCAGCGCTTCAGCGTGAGAATTCTCCCACGCTGTCAGTGACATACATGAGGTGAGGTCATGTCCAATGAACTCAGCTCACCTCATGCACGTCACTGACAGCGTGGGAAAATTCTCACGCTGAAGTGCTGAGTGCAGGAGAATTTTCCCACGCTGTCAGTGACGTACATGAGGTGAGCTGAGTTCATTGGACATGACCTCGGCTCATCTGGATGCCGTCACAGCCAGACACTGAGGAGTGGAAGCATGCCTGCGCTTCTCAGTGTCTGCGGGATGACAGGCTGGATGGCAGCGTTCTGCTGCGGTCCAGCCTGTCATCTCGATGTAGCAGAGCTGAAGCTGTCGTGGGAGCCATGGAAAGGTAAGGATGAGGTTGCTTTATTATTTTACTTTTATTGCAGGAGATCGTTGGCTTCAGCTGGAATGGGCGTGATGGTAAGTATGGTTTAATTTAGAACAATAAAGAATTGTGTGTTTATTTCAATTAAAGGACTTTATTCTGGGTGTTGTGTTTTTTTAAATACTTTACTAGAAATTCATGGTGGTCATGTCTAATATTGGCGTGACCCCATGAATTTCGGGCTTAGGGCCAGCTGATAATGCCAAGCTGGCCTTAACCCCTTTATTACCCAGTGAGCCACCGCACCAGGGCCCTGGATGAGTTGGGTACAGCGCCAGAAGATGGCGCTTCTATGAACGCGCCATTTTCTGGGGCGGCTGCGGACTGCAATTTGCAGCGGGGGTGGCCCAGAAAGCTTGGGTCTCCCTGCGCTGCGGATTCCAGCCCCCAGCTGCCTAGTTGTATCTGGCTGGGCACAAAAATAGGGCGAAGCTCCACGTTTTTTTTTTTTTAATTCATGAAATTCATGGAATAATTAAGAAAAAAAGGGCTTCCCTATATTGTTGTGTCCGGCTAGGTACAAATAGGCAGCTGGTGGTTGGGGGCAGCCCGTTCCTGCCTGCTGTACCTGACTGGACACAAATATAGGGCGAAGCCCCACATAATTTTTTTTTAATTATTTCATGAATTTCCTGAAATAATTAAAAAAAAATTGACGTGGGGCTTTGCACTATATTTGTGTCCAGCCAGGTACAGCAGGCAGGAACGGGCTGCCCCCAACCACCAGCTGCCTATTTGTACCTGGTTGGACACAACAATATAGGGAAGCCCTTTTTTTCTTAATTATTCCATGAATTTCATGAAATAATTAAACAAAACAAAACGTGGAGCTTCTCCCTATTTTTGTGTCCAGCCAGGTACAACTAGACAGCTGGGGGATGGAATCTGCAGCGCAGGGAGGCCCAAGCTTTCTGCCCCCCCGCTGAAAATTGCAGTCTGCAGCCGCCCCGGAAAATGGCGCGTTCATAGAAGCTGGATGCTGTACCTGGCTGGCATACAAAAATATGGCGAAGCCCACGTCAAAAGTTTTGGGAAAAATTAATTAAAAAATAAATAATAATTTAGGGACTGCATCTTTATTAACTCCTCAAATGTCATTTAGTGTTAAAATAAAGGATTTATTTAAAAAAAAAATGGTGTGGGATCCCCCATAATTTTAGTCTCTAGCGGAGGTTAAGCAGACGGCTGGGGCAGATGTTTGAAGCCTGGGAAGGGGGTAAAACCCACGGAGCTTCCCAGGCTACGAATATCAGCCCCCAGCTGAATACCTAGCCTTTACTAGCTATTAAAATGGGGGACCCCCCCCCAAAAAAATGACGTGGGGTCCCCCCTATTTTAATAGCTAGCAAAGGCTAGGCAGACAGCTGGGGGCTGATATTAATAGCCCAGGAAGGGTGCCATGAATAATGGCCCCCTCCCAGGCTAGAAACACCAGCCGTCAGCCGCCCCAGAAATGGCGCATCCATAGGATGCGCCAATTCTGGCACTTAGCCTCGCTCTTCCACGCTGCCCTGGTGCGGTGGCAGGGGGTAATAGTGGTGGGGTTCATGTCAGCGCCAGCTGCCATGAAGCCCAGGTTAGTAATGATGGGCGTCTATAAGACACCCCCATTACTAACCTACAAAGTGTTAAAAAGAAAAAACACACACTACACCCAGAAAAAAATAATTTATTTGAAATAAAACACACAATTTTATTTAATTCTTAGTTTACTAAAAATAATAGTTACCTGTCCACGTTCCTGCGCTGATCTCCCATGCACAGCTGTCACATCTGGAGATGGTGACAGCTGTCATGGCTGCTGTAAGCTCACGCTGCCGGGAACACGTCCGCTCCCGGCAGCGGGAGCCACTGACTGAGGTTACCGGAGTGCATTCAGGCAGCGCAGCTCCGGAGACCTCCTTTACGGCACTGCTGTACCGTGGGAATTTCTCACGATACAGCAGGGCCGTAAAGGAGCTAACCGGAGCAGCGCTGCCTGAACTCCGGTGAACCTTTACGGCCCCGTCATTCTAGCGGCGGCAGCGGTTCAGAGCGGTCACATTCTATGTGGCTGCTCTGAACTGGAGATCTTCGTGGGACACTCGTGGACTACTACGGAGGGGTAAGGATAAGGTTGTGGTTTATTATTTTATATTTTATTACAGGAGATCGATGGCTTCGGGGAATTAGGTGTCTAGGTGAGTATAGGTGTAGTTTTTTATTTTTTACTTTATTTTAGGTGGCGATCGGCGGGGACAGGTAATGTATGAACTAATTTCTTTTAGGTAACCACTGGCCACCAATGACATGTATTTAACATTTATTGGGGACACAGTAGGGCAATTTAAATAGCAGGATCAGGCTGATGGGAACTACTGCTCCCATCGAGCTGATCCTGCTGGCAGGAGTGGACGGGGGACAGACATAGGCCGATGGGAGTAGTAGTGTCACATCGGCCTATGTCTGCCTGCACGCACAGACACCGCGCACACCCGCACAAACATCGCACAGACACCCCGCACACACACCCCGCACACATCGCACAGACACCGCACACACACCCCGCACACACACTAATCATGACCGGTCTGATGGTCTGGGAGGTGAGGCTGACCTGTGCGGCCGTGGGAAAGTTCATGTGGGAAATGCTCCGGATTTTTCCTGAGCGTTTCTGCATCTCCCTGGCAGAAAAAACACATGCGGATTTTACATTCGTTTTTTCTGCCAGGTAGAAGCGTTTGTGAAGCGTTTTTAACATGCGATTTCGCATGCGGGTTGTCAAGCGCTTTTCCAAGCGATTTTAGCATCACTTGGAAAAGTGCTTGACAACTTGTTCACACTATATAAATCCATACAACCGGCATGGATTTATATAGTGTGACCAAGTTACGATGCCGCAAATGCAGCATCAATAGTAAAAAAAAAAACAAAAAAAACATTATACTCACCTTCAGTACCTTAGCGATGCGTCTGGTATCTTCAGCGGCTCCCGGTGCTCTAAAAAGGACCTTCCATTACGTCATTTAGTCATGTGATGATCACAGGTGATGATGACGTCAGCGGTCGCGTGACTGTCACATAACTAAATGACGTCACGGAAGGTCCTTACAGACCACCCTGCCGGAAGCCAAGGAGACAGCAGCGCCGCTCAGAGGAGACCGGGGGGCACCGGAAAGGTGAGTATAAGGTTTTTATTTTAATTATTTTTTTAACTACAGGTACTATGGTACCCGGGTCTGGAGGAGAGTCTCCTCTTCTCCAGACCCGGGTACCATCCGCGCATTGAACCGCATGATATCCGCATGTGCACATGTAGTCATGCGGATGTCATATGGTCCAATGCAAGTCAATGGCGGCTGAAAAGCCGCAATTCCACAAAATAAATGGTAGTGCTGAGGATTTTTCCGCAGTGATAATCCGCAGCGGAAATTTCCGCAGCATGTGCACAGCACATGCGGATTATCATTTGGGAACATTGCAGACCTTCTACCAAGCGTTTTTTAAGCGCTTCCGTGGCGGAATTGCCACTGCGGAAATGCTTAAAAAACACATAGTGGGCACACAGCCTAAGACGCACTTTCTTCCTTTTGGAGAAAAGTTAGTGGGGGGGTTTCTTATATAGTCCGGATGTACAGTACCTTATAGTTCGGCTGTGGATGTTTTGGGGGAGAGCGGCAGCGGTGGAGGAGCGGGTCACAGATGCAGGAGCCGCCTGCTGCAGCTAAGGTTTCATTCACATGAATGTGTCTCCAGTACGTGTGGTGCCAGACTGGAGACACTTACACACGCAGACCCATTCAAATGAATGAGTCCGCGCACATCAGTGTGTTTCCACGAACTGTGTGTCCATGGGCAGAACATGCTGATATGTCCCGTTTTTTTACATGCAGCATGCGCCGCAAAACATCCCACACACGTGCATACTGATGACATATGGATGACATCGGTGTGTCATCAGTGTGACACATATCAGCGCCTGGGAATCAGCGGTACAGTTTGAGCTGTTCCCAAGCGCCGGGTGCTGGAGGCACGTCTTATCATTGTCCCCTGCTTGTACTGCGATCAGCACAAGCAAGGGACAATGTTGAGAGTAGTATTCTGCTCCCACTCTCTCCAAGTGTAATATTAAGAATAAAATAAAAAAGTCATTATAATCACCTGTCTGAAGATGAAATAAGTGTCCCACGCAGTGTGATCAGTGGCTTGAGGTGACCGCACGCTCTGAGGAGCAGGGAAGAATAACTCGCTGCAGAAAGCGGGCTCCTGAAATGCGTTGAGTTCAGTGAGCAGTGTCCTGTCACTCAGTGAGCTCAGCGGCTAGCTGACTGCAGCGAGTCGATCTCCTCTGCTCCTCAGCATGTGTGGTCGCCTCAAGCCACCTCTCACGCTGATGAAGAAATGTCGGTCAGATGGATTACAGCATGGGACACTTATTTCATCTTCGGACAGGTGAGTATAATGATTTTTTTTATTTTATTCTTAATTTTACACTTGGAGACAGCGGTAGAAAAATACTACTCTCAATAGAGTCATTCCATGTCAAGTGGACCAGTGGTCCCCACTCGACCTTCTCCGATTTTGCTGAAAATTTATAAGGATGTACATGTATGCTTGAAAAGAGGTTCTGTAAATTTTTAGGGCCAGATCTCAAATACATTGGGCACTGTTGACCTGTCACTGGAGGTTCCACCAAGCCTGCGGCTTCAGCTAAGAGGATTTTGCAAACTTTGGCAAACAATTGCAGCAATGCAAAGTCATGTAGATGTTTGGTGTACAGGGCAAAGCACCAGTTACTATTGGTTTTTGGTCTTGAGTTATACATGGGCAAAGTTTGGCATAAATTTTATGCGACATGTTTTACAAGCTACTTTGACACAAAATTGCGGCCGAAATATTGTTTTGTCATAGCCGGTAATAATTTTATCGTGTTTAGCAGCAAACCTTGAGCTAGTATGCCAAATTTCAGCATCATAGCCAGTATAGAACTCTAATGGCTATGTGCCAAAGTTTGCAAAATCCTCTTAGCTGAAGCCGCAGACTTGGTGGAACCTCCAGTGAAAGGTCAACAGTGCCCAATGTATTTGAGATCTGGCCCTAAAAATTTACAGAACCTCTTTTCAAACATACATGTACATCCTTATAAATTTTCAACAAAATCGGAGACGGTCGAGTGGGGACGATTTTTAAAACTGGTCCACTTGATGTGGAATGACCCAATATTGTCCCTTGCTTGCGCTGATCGCAGTACAAGCAGGGGACAATGAAGAGACGTGCCTGCAGCACCCGGCGCTTGGGAACAGCGAAAACTGTACCGCTGATTGCCAGGTGCCGATACGTGTGATACTGATGCGTCCCGCGGTTGCCACGCGTATGCCACACAGGGACACATGGATATCTCCGTTTCTGTTTTTTCCAGTACCGGAAATATCTGTACGTGTGAAAGAGGCCTTACAGTGTGCCCGCTATTAAGGAAAATTAATATTCACTGTTCCCCACGCCCATAGTCCCGGCAGTGGGGAGCAGTGAATATTCCGGCAGCTGACCTCAGCATGTGAGGGGGCATGTCAGTGACGTCAAGCGCTGGCATCAGAACACGGCGCTGCTGGAGCAGAAGGAAGGTGAGTAGAATCCTTTATTTTTTTAATGTGTGCGTAGTGAGGTCGCCATATATACCAGGATGGGCATAGAGGGCCATGTATACCAGGATAAGGATGGGGGGCCATGTATAGGAGGGTAGGGATAGGTGCCATGTATACCAGGATGGGGATGGGGTGCCATGTATACCAGGATGAGTATGGGGGGCCATGTATAGGAGGGTAGTGATAGGTGCCATGTATACCAGGATGGCGATGGTCCGGTGCGTCTAAGGCTGTGTGCCTACGATGCATTTTTTAATAATTTCCGCAGCAATTCCGCTGCAGAAACGCTTAAAAAATGTTTGGTAGAAGTCCTGCCATGTTCCCCAATGATAATCCGCATGTGCTGTGCACATGCTGCGGAAATTTCCGCTGCGGATTATCATTGCGGAAAAAAACGCAGCACTATCAATTATTTTGCGGAAGCGCTGCATTTTCGCCGCCATTGACTTGCATGGATTACACATCACTGCATCTGTACATGCGGAATCCATGTGTTTCAATGTGCGGATGGTACCAGGGTCTGGAGGAGAGGAGACTCTCCTCCGGACCCGGGTACCATAGAACCTGTAAAAAAAAGAATAAAATAAAAAATAAATATTATATTTACCTTCTGATGGCCCCCGGTGTGCTTGTCTTTGCTTGCCGGCAGATCGCGGTGGACTGAAGGACCTGCGCTGACGTCATTTAGTCATGTGACGGCAGGTCCTTCAGTGTACCGCGAGCTGCCGGCAAGCCAGGACAGATCGAATAAAGACTCCGGGGGCCATCAGAAGGTAAGTATATATTTATTTTTTACCATTCTTTACGGTCACACTATATAAATCCATGCCGTTTGCATGGATTTAAATAGTGTGACCAAGTTGTCAAGCACTTTCCAAGTGATTCCAATCTGAATCATATGCTAAATAGTTGGAAGACAATTTTATGTATGAGATAGCTAAGATGATTGTCTATAAAATGATGGTAGTCTCACGTTCGAAGCAATAGTGGATGGTAAGATATGGAGCCTGAAAGTCAAAAATTCAAGAGATTGTGTTACCCTTTTGCTTGTCATTGTATGTCTCTGTGTCAGCAGTGGGGTCCTCCTGGGTCTCTTGCCATAGTGTTTCATTTCATTCAAATGTCGATGGATAGTTTGTGCTGACACTGATGCACCCTGAGCCTGCAGGACAGCTTGAATTTCTTTAGAACTTGATTGGGGCTGCTTATCCACCATCAGGACTATCCTGCATCGCAATCTTTCATCAATTTTTCTCTGCCATCCACATCCAGGGAGATTAGCTACAGTGTCATGGGTTGTAAACTTCTTGATGTTGTGTTGTGCACCGTGGACAAAAGAATATGAAGATCTCTGGAGATGGACTTAAGATTGTTGATATTGTTCAACAATTTTGGTTCTCAAGTGCTCAGAAAGTTCTCTTTCTGTTCTCCATGCTTAGTGTGGCACACACAGACACATAATGCAAATCTTTAATCAACTTCTCCCCTTTTTATTTGGTTTCAGGTGTGATTTTCATATTGCCCACACCAGCTACTTGCCACAGGTGAGCTTGCAACAAAGTCGTTTACTCACAATTTTGGAAAGGTGGCAATAACTTTGTCTGGACAATTTTTGGGGGGGTTTGTGTGAAATTATGTCCAATTTGCCTTTTTTATGTTTTTTTTGTGTTGTTCCAATACACACAAATCATATAAACATGTGTATAACAAGAGGTGTAATTGCAATAATTTTCTAGGAGACATAATTCATTTTCTGGGACAATTTCAAGGGTGGCAACACTTTAATCCATGATTGTAGGAGGAAAGGTGCACTCAAAGGTTTGGCCATGCCATGGTGCACCCAGCGCCTGTAATTGGTTTGACCAGTCATTCTAAGCTGACAAACTCTCTTTAATTATAAGGCTGGGTTCACACTTATACACTGCTCTCCAACAAGCACTACGTCGTGGTTTCTGTTGGAATCTCAGAAAAAGAATATTCTGGTGGGAACCATGACAGTGCCAAATAGAACCATTCATTTGGACACTGCCTGTCCTCTGTCCTGGCAGAATTCATCTTTTTCAGACACATTCAAATTTTGTTCTTTGTGCACATCTGAAAAAGATAAATACAGCCAGGACCGAGGCCAGGCGGTGTTCACAGTGACTCCATTGGCTTCATTCAAGTGAATGTCTCTTTCATGGCTATGTAGGGGTCAGATCCTCTGCACATCTGATATTTTGTAGTAAAAGGTGATAAGAGATATTTTCCTGAGAGCTCAGTCAAAGTATAATTTTCTGGTAGGCTCATTTTATCATACCTTGCCTGACTGAGGCATTTATATACTGTACATCTTATTTTAGGATCTGTCTCCATGTCACTGATGGCTGCAGACATTTATGGATTACAGCCAAGTAAAGAACTGCTACTACATTTTCTCTTCATGGACATTGGAGAACAGCAATGAGCTTGTCTCATCTGTCAGGTCCACATCAGTGCCCAGTTGTCACTTTGCCCAGGTATTTGATGACATCTTTCAGTTCTATTTTCAGTGATTTTCCTGATGCTGATAAACCATCTCCCCGATATATTACTGGTAAGAGGTCAAGAAAATAATGTTTCGGTTTGTTATCATACCCCATGGTAACTGACAGGCTCCACTGATCTTTAACATTAGTGATTAAACTCTAGCAGATGGGGTGCACTGCCTCCTGACTCTGAAAAAAAAACCTTTTCCTTTTATTCCTATTAGTGCAGCTGTCTCAGAAATACTTGTGTTGCCTCTCCCAGAACTTAGCATCATGCCATGTTAAAAATGAATCACTTCACTTTGCTTGCTTGTTCAGACTCCAGTTACATCTTCTGCAACTGTGTGTGCTACTGTTATTCCGCTATTTAGTGTCAGTCTTGTAATGACTATAAATATATCTCTTAATCTTGCCAGTTTTTCTTTCAGTCCCATTGCAACATATGTATAAAATAATGCACCTAGCCATGCAGTCTGCCTTTATAAACATTTGTGAAAGAATGAGTTGTTTTAAGGCTGTGTGCCCATTATGCGTTTTTTTAAGCGCTTCCGCAGCGGCAATTCCACCGCAGAAATGCTTAAAAAACGCTTGGTAGAAGGTCTATAATGTTCCCCAATGATAATCCGCATGCGCTGTACACATGCTGCGGAAATTTCCGCTGTGGATTATTATTGAGGAAAAATCTGCAGCACTACCAATTATTTTGCGTAAGCGCGGCGTTTTTGCCGCCATTGACTTGCATTGAATCGCTTAATATCTGCATGACTACATGTGCACATGCGGATATTAAGCGATTCAATGTGCGGATGGTACCCGGGTCTGGAGAAGAGGAGACTCTCCTCCAGACCTGGCTACCATAGTACCTGTAAAAAAAAAAAAAAAAAAAAAAAAAAAAGATTTTAAAATAAAAAATAAACATTATGCTTACCTTCTGATGGCCGCCTGTCTCCTTAGCGATGCGTCCTGGCTCCCCGGCAGCTCGCGATGGTCTAAAAGGACCTGCCATGACGTCATTTAGTAATGTGACAGGTCACGCGACTGCCGACGCCAGCGGTCGCGTGACTTGTCACATAACTAAATGACGTCATGGCAGGTCCTTTTAGACCATCGCGAGCTGCCGGGGAGCCATCAGAAGGTGAGTATAATGTTTATTTTTTACCATTCTTTTTAACTATTAACGACAATCCGCATGTGAAATCACATGTGAAAAACGCGGGCCATACGCTTGTCCCTGGCAGAAAAACGCATGGAAAATCCGCATGCGTTTTTTTCTGCCAGGGAGATGCAGAAACGCTCAGGAAAAAAAACGGAGCATTTCTACATTGTGGGCACATAGCCTAAGGGAATGTTCACGTGGCGGTGTTATTTAGACCTCGGTGTACGCACTGACTTTCTCCTTCAAAAGACACTTCAGGAAGATGCCAGCTATTTTTTCCCAGAAGCACCTTTTTCTATATATTTTCTGATATCTTTTGCGGCGGCTTTGCCGCTGGTGTATTGTTTTTTTAATTGTATGTATTAATAGTGAGCTGCTTCTATACCACCAGAAGAATAAACTGGTTACTTCTAACTGCTTTGTGGGTTTAGAATCCTGAAAAAAGTTCAAAAAGACAGAACATATGCACAGCAAGTCGTTTTACATTGCTATGCATATGTGCACTCACTCTAAGGGCATCTTTACAAGACATTTTTTGATGGCTCAGCTTCAAAATCCGTATCAAAGATTATTCAGAGTATTTAAATATGCTTTTATGCAGATTTTGGAGTGCATACGCTTCAGAATCCTTGTCATAAAACTTTTTAGACCTGATTTTTTAAGACCAACATTGTGCACGTCAGTAAAAAGTAAAAGGGATAAAATACAGAAACAACTTACGGAGAACACCACAGGGAAAATATGGACAGATCTGCAATACACGTTGCTTCTCCTGGGGTCTGATTATGATATTTGGTAGCAGTTCATAGAGAAGGAGTGTGAAAGTTTTATTGTCCCCTGACTGAGGTGAAGCGATGCTCTCAAAAGGTCAGTAGTCTCGAAAGCTTGCTATTTGTTACCATCTTTTCAGTTAGCCATTAAAAGGTATCAAATACAGAGAATTTTCAATTTTGACACATTTTCAATCTACTGGCTAACACAGTACAAAGATTTATTTTTTCTGTAACAGTACAGATTCCAATCAATGGGTTGTCTGTGTAACGCAGGACAGGTCCTCCAGAGGGACAGATACTATTTGCCACTGCTTTCCACTCTGACCAAGGATAAGGATCCCAACCATAGGACCCCACTCCGTTAACTCAGAATCATTTACTTTCAGATTTGAATAAATACTTATAAAATCTGTATGAAAATGATTTTTCTATACTGAACAACCTTTTGTGAATGCTCTTTATTAGGTCAAAATGAATACAGTATTAGGATTATTTAACCCTCCATTATAAAATATTAAAGGGGGTCCTATAATGGACATTAATGTCTGATGGCGGAGGGCCCCACCTCTAAACAAGGGTCTCAAGCCCAATTCTCCTCACTACATGCATTCAGAGCCTATGGAACTGAGAGCCAGTGCTCGGTTGTTTCCTTCAATCCCACAGACACTGAGGCATCCCACAGGCAAGGTGCCTGCTCAACTGATGCTCCATTCAAACTTCTCCTCATTGCAGTAGTGCATCATAAAGTAATGGGGACTCAGGACCACCATTCTAGTGATAAATGGGCCCTCAGCAATCAGAAATGTATCAGCTACCATGATAGGTGATATATATCCATTTCTTAGACAAACTCTTTAAAGGGAATCTGTCAGCACGGAATGACTGTTCAAACAAAGTACATGTGCTCAGTGCACCCTTTGCGTGACCCAACCTCCCTCCCCCTCTTCTCTGATAGACAGCTCTGGCTTTATAGAGCAGAGATCGAGGGAGATAGAAGGATATCAAATAGGTGGGAAGGCGCACTTAAATGATTGGCCACACCGATGGTGCACCGAGCACATGTACGTGGTTTGAACAGTCATTCTGTGCTGACAGACTCCCTTTAAAAGGAATGTGTTATTTCATTATCCAATTTGGGCACTGAACCGTATTAAAGGCTGTCTCTTCCTGTTTTAGAGAGACAGGGACATACTAACCAAACAAAAGTACCCCCCCCCCCCAAACACAGTACGATACCCCCATGGTGAATTCATCCACATGCACAGTATAATGACTCTACTGTACCCCAACTCAACTCCCAAGGCAAAGTATGATGACCCCAACACAGTATGTTTCTCCCACTGTGACTGCCACAAAGCTCTCCATGCACATTAATGGGCCTACATACAGTATAATGGCCCGCACTAGCCCTCTAAACAGTATAATGGCCTCCACACAGTATGAAGGACCCCACACAAACTTTCACATTGTATACTTGCTTGCATACAGTATAATGGACCCCCACATATCATAATGGCCCCATATAGCCTTCCATATAGTATAATGTGCCCCCCATAACACTACATATAGTATAATGCACCCTCCATGGTCCTCCATACAATATAATTCGCCCCCCCATGGCCCTCTATAGAAGTATAATGTACCCCCATAGACCTCCATATAATATAATGCACCCCCATGGTCCTCCACACAATATAATGTGCCCCCATGGTCCACCACACAATATAATGCGCCCCCATGGTCCTCCACACAATATAATGCGCCCACCATGATCCTCCAGACAGTATAATGCACCCCCATGGTCCTCCATACAGTATAATTCACCTGCCATGATCCTCCATACAGTATAATGCACCCCCATGGTCCTCCACACAATGTAATGCACTCCCCATACTGTATTATGGCCACCGGTCACTGATTTAAAAAAAAAATAAACAATACTCACCTCTCCTGGTTCCACCTGATGCTCCAGTCTCCTCAGCGCGCGGTGTGAAGTGCCGGACATTTCAGAGCAGCGGGCGTGCTGTAATGACGTATCTTGCCCGCTGCTCTGACACGTCAGACATCGAGGAAGAATGGTGGGGGTGGAAGCTTCTTCTGGCGCTCCCTCCTCCATCATCATTGCTCGCGCTGACCGTCAATGCAAGCGGAAATGCCGTTGCGGAAACGCTTAAAAAATGCATAGTGGGCACACAGCCTTAGGCTATATGCCCACGATGCAGAAATGCTCCAGATTTTTTCCTGAGCGTTTCTGCATCTCCCTGGCAGAAAAAACGCAAACGCATGCGGATTGTACATGCGTTTTTCCTGCCAGGGACAAGCGGAGGTGAAGCGTTCTTCACATGCATTTCTGCATGCGGGTTGTCAAGCGCTTTCCAAGCGATTTTAGCATCACTTGGAAAGTGCTTGACAACTTGGTCACACTATATAAATCCATGCCTACTTACCTTCTGATGGCCCCCGGAGTCTTTATTTGATCCGTCCTGGCTTGCCGGCAGCTCGCGGTACACTACACTGAAGGACCTGCCGTCACATGACTAAATGACGTCAGCGCAGTTCCTTCAGTTCACCGCGATCTGCCGGCAAGCGAAGACAAGCGCACCGCGGGCCATCAGAAGATAAAGATAATATTTATTTTTTATTTTATTCTTTTTTTTTTTTTTACAGGTACTATGGTACCCGGGTCCGGAGGGGAGTCTCCTCTCCTCCAGACCTGGGTACCATCCGCACATTGAAACGCTTGGATTCCGCATGTACAGATGCAGTGATGAGTAATCCATGCGTTCCAATGCAAGTCAATGGCAGCGAAAACGCAGCGCTTCCGCAAAATAATTGGTAGTGCAGCGTTTTTTTCCGCAATGATAATCTGCAGCGGAAATTTCCGCAGCATGTGCACAGCACATGCGCATTATCATTGGGGAACATGGCAGGCCTTCTACCATGCATTTTTTAAGCGTTTCTGCAGCGGAATTGTCGCTGCGGAAACACTTAAAAAAACGCATCGTGGGTACACAGCCTTAGTGTACCGAGCAATGTCAGAAGAAAGGAGACAGGGAGGAGAATGCGCACAGCAGCACACATGCTGGAAATATTCAGATAGTGCTCACTTCCCAGAGCAAGCATTGTCAATCAGAATTGCGGCTAAATCAACCATTTATCGGATCATTAAGAACTTCAAACACAGGTTAAATTGGTGTGAAGAGGGCTTCAGGACTCCCAAGAAAGCCCAGCAAGGGACAGGACCGTCTCCTAAAGAGGATAGGATACTGCTACAGTATCGGTTAACAGGTTGGTTCACAAATCTATCCATTATCTGAGATAGATTACTTGAATATTGGGACGCCATTCCCTACTTCAAGGCACTCACCATTGTGACAAGGAGGTAATTTCATAGGGAGATACCCTTATCAGAATAGTTCCCACTGTTTACCTAGTGTCTCTCCTCACTTGCTCAAGGTACGCATAGGGACTCCAAGGGATAGACGACGCACGAGCGGGGGCACCACGCATAGGGACTCCAAGGGGTAAACGACGCACGAGCGGGGGTCGCCATTATCGTATGTCATTCTAGGGTGCCAACCCCTGCTGTAAGGAAGGGCTGTAATAGTACAAAACCCATCAACTCATTTATGTGTACTTAGCACTTGTTATGCACATGCACTTTATATTTTGGTGTAGTTTTCTATATGGACATTTTTAACTATACCTAATAAAGGTTATATTTTAAAGGGTTATTTTCTTATGTTAGTAAACTTTTAACCCCTCTAACATCCTAACAAAATAAAATGACATTTGGAAAATTATACAGATGTAAAGTAGACTTATGGGACACGTTATTTATTAATTGTTTTGTACAGCATGACTAACTGATCTAATGATATAAAGATTGAAAGTTTGAAAATTGCGATTTTTTTTTCACAATTTTTGCCAAAATTGCAATATTTTCACAAATAAACATAAGTCATATCAAACAGATTTTATCACTAACATAAAGTACAATATGTCACGAAAAAAACTCAGAATCGGTGGGATCCGTTGAAGTGTTCCAGAGTTATTACCTCATAAAGTGACACTGGTCAGATGGAAAAAATTTGGGCTGGTCAGGAAGGTCAAAATTAGCTGTCACTAAGGGGTTAAAGACAAACTGACATTCAGCATGAAGCACAGGGAGTGGACGACTGCAGAGGACTGGGGTACAGTTATTTTCTCTGGTGAAGCCCCCTTCAGACTATTTGGGAGTTCTGGAAGAATGATTATCCGGAAAAGAAAATGTGAGCGGTACCATGAATCGTGTGTCATGCCTATAGTAAAGCATCCAGAGACCCTTCATGTGTGGGGTTACTTCTCATCCAGGGGAGTGAGGCTCACTCACAAGTTTGTCTAAGAACATGGCCCCGAATAAAGAATGGTATCTAATCATCCTCCAAGAGAAGAACAACTTCTCTCAGCAATCCAGGAGCAATGTGGTGATTAACAATGCTTCCCACAGTCCAGCATGATGGAGACCATGTCACAAGGTAAAAGTGAAAACGACGTGACAGTCAATAAAACATTGACATTAAATACATGGCCAGGAAATGCCCCAGATCTCAATCCCAATGAGAACGTGTGGTCAATCCTCAAAGAGTGGGCGTACAAGCACACTCAGATATTGTGATAAACTCCAAGCACTGATCAGACAAGAATGGGTGGTCAATAATCAGTCAGGACACGTCTATAACTGTACACTATAGAACTACACACACACATTATATATATATATATATATATCAGCAGTGGCACGGCACAGCTTCCACACAGCAGCCTGTGCACCAGGTATGTGTGGGCTCCTTGTACTTTTTACACCACTAATTCCACCTTTCTTCAGTAACTATGTCGGCCTCCTGCCTGAAGCAAACGTCACCTGTTAGACCAGCCATGACACCACTCTGCTGACACAAGGATACGCCCCTCACCAAAGCCAGGGAAGATGGCGCTGAAACTCGCGGTGCTTTATGGGAAGTGTAGTTTACGGCCGGGAAGTTGTTCTGTTGTCGTAACGTTCCCAGGACGGCAGTTCCCGGCATGCTCTGCGCGCACAGCACTTGGCTCTTCAGAGTCTGCGCCGTGCTCGGAAGCTGGAGGAGGCCGTCGGCAGAGCGCAGGTGAGCGTGGAGCACCGTAAGGCCTAATGCTGGGTTGTGGCGTCCTGGCTCTCTCCTAGACTAGTAGACGCCATTTTCCAGCCTTGTCTTCCCGCCGTGTCGCCCCGAGTGTTCTTATGGCGGCGGTGTCCCCGGCGCTGTAGTGGCTTGTCTGTTGCTCTGTGTGTAGGTGACTTTATATGTAGCACATACCTTCGCGTTTTGCATTAATGGCCGCTGGCTGGGAGTGAGGCCGGATATGGGCCCCACACAGGGGAGGAAAGCTGTGAGCCCTGTGATCAGTATGGCTGTGCTGTGCACTGAGCCCGGGCTATCTGCAGAGGGGGTGTGAGCAGAGTGCGAGGGTGGCCCCCACCTACACTCCCGCTTATAGGGGGCTTTTATAAGGCTAATGCTGGCCCCAAATGTTAACCTATACACATTTATCTACTTTTCCCTCGCTGGCCTTTGACCCCTCACTGGATGTTTGTAGAGTTTCTCATTGTAAGAGTGTGTTCACATGTAGGGTTTTTGATGCAGTTTCCTCACTTAAACACCCCCCTCCCCTTCCGATGCAGGAAAAACTGCATCTATTGTGTTTTTATGCATTCATTACAGCGTGAAAGAATTGACATATTGTGCTTAAAAAAAAAATAAAATTTCTGTAACTGAAAAGCGCGAGGGGTAAAAACAGTGAATGAAATATTAAACATAGTGACTTTGCTACTATAAAATACTTTTTTTTTTTTTTCTTTTTGATTTGTTCGCACAGGATATCAATAACTCTAAAGCTACATGTAACGTAAAAACTGAGCAGTGTTTGGAAAGGAAAATGCAAAACGCCACCTGCCAGGTTTTTTTTCCACCCTTTATTGGCTAGAGCAACATTCACACTTCCATTTGGACTTAGTGTCACTTTTTCATTTATTATATGAACATTTATTTTTAAAACAAAATTTTACTATGTTAATTTTTCTTTCTTAAGCCGCTGGGGGCTGCCATTTTTATTCACTGCTGTGGTGTGACTGCAAGTACACCCCAACACTGACAAGTGGCTCAGTAGTGCATTATTTTCTCTGGGCACATTCATAACCTACAGGTTAATGGTTATCGGACACGACAGGTTAACTTTTAAATACTTTTTCATATTTTATACCCTGAAAAAAATATATCTACAAAGAGAACATTTCCCTTGCTGTCCTAGTATAATGTTAAAATGGCCGGTAGACGTTCATGAAATTAAAAGAGATACACAGGGAACATTTTCATATTTATTTTTTAAAGTGGCTCACAGTTGGTGAGTTGGAAAAATGAAAAATCGTTGGTCAACTTTTAACCCTTATAACTTCCGAACAAAAATTTTTTTTTTTTTTAAATTGTGCTGATGTAAAGTATACATGTGGGAAATGTTATTTATTAACTATTTTGTGTGACATCTCTCTGATTTAAGGGCATAAAAATGAAGTTTAAAACTTGCAAAAGTTTCTAAATTTCCCTTTTTTTCACAAACGCAAGTGATATCGAACAAATTTTATCACCATCATGAAGTACAATATGTCACGAAAAAAATCTCAGAATCGGTGCAGTCCGTTTACACCATAAAGTGACACTGGTCAGAATTGTAAAATTTGGCCTGGTCATGAAGGGGAAAACACGCTTGTGTGAAGGGGTTAAAGAGGTTGTCCATTACTTTTACATTGATTACCTATCCTTAGATTTGGTCATCAATGTCTGATCGACCGGGGTCCAACACTGCTGTCATCGGTGGCGGCAGCCGCCAGCCGGAAGTGCTCACTTACAGAGCTTCTCAGTCTTTTCGTAGTGGCCGCCGCCGGGTACTGCACATCCGCCTTCTATTGATTTGAATAGGAGGCGGATGGGCAGTACCAAGCATCGGCCTCTACAAGCGGCCGCTGACACTGATAACAGTTGATAGGCGGGGGGGCGTACTAGGTGTCTGCATTGAAACATTTTTTTAAACACCTACCATTGTGGAAGTGATTGACTTTCCATTATATATGGATTAAACAGCACTTTTCTTTGTGGGACAACCACTTTTAGCTCAGTTGACAATACATATATACTTTTTTTTTCTTTCTGTGTGTGTTTAAAGCATGAAAGTACACACTCATCAATGTGATATTGGTGTGCGATTCATTTTTAAGCAGAGATTTACCGGTAACCTCCCATAAACTTGTGGTGTGGGTTTAGCTAACCTTCACACAAACTTTTCAAACACACCATCTTTCCAATGGTTACATGTGGTTTTTTGTTGAGTGAAATTAACCTAAAGTTCTCCAGGGCTTTAGTTTTAGTGGGCAACGTACAGGATAGAATATCAATATCTGAACGGTGAAAGTCCAACTCTTGCTCCATTCGCCCATAAAAGTAAAGGAACATGTGGCTTGCTGTGCCTGCTGATTCAGATCACTGCCATTTAGCTGAAAGGGACTGAACTGCATGCCACAGACTGGAATTTAGACCTTTCTCAAACATACCTGATTTTTCTTAGAATTTGTATTGTTGATGAGTGTTTTTGAGTGGAGTGTCGTCAGTGTGTCAAGTTTCACCATCTGTTATATCATTCATTTTTCACGGGGGGGGGGGGGTGGGGGGACGACTGCAACGCTTCTAGTTGATTTTCATGGTTGTATAGATTTTGTATGGGTAATTTTGATCTGTGATTCAAACCAAAAACGGGCATATCTCTGTAATTTTTTGCCGCCCGCTCAGTCCGCAAACAAGCAGACATGTGAAGAGCCCCATAGACTATAAATGGTACGTGTTCTTTGACTCGTGAATGTCTGAATCAAACCTTGGGGGTGCGTCTTTATCCGAATATGAAAAATTGCCACACCAGCCCCAGTTCCTAAAATGTGTTTTATAAATATATCCCATCCCAGTGTTGTAGCGCTAACATTATATAGAGCCTGTTGCTCTGGATGATTGTAAAAAAACAACAACTCAACTATCGAGTATATTTCACACAGTAAAATTTTACCCGAAAAATAGCAAATGGTTATTCCCATCTGAATCATTTATGCTCCAACTAGAGGAGATTGGGTTCTGGAAAAAAAAAAAGCCAGTGGGGCTGCGCTATTCTGCTGGCATACCTCTCACTTCTATGGGAGTTCCTTCATGGCTGAGCCATGCTTGACTGTTTATCGAGCTGCAGCTCCTGTGCATGGTGCTTGAACACTAAGAGATCCCTTAAATTTTTACTGCTAAACTTTCTTCTGCAGAAGAGGAAGACTAGTTTTTTAGTGGGTAACTTTTGTTACAGTGGATGTACAACTAGTATCCATTGAAAAATGTAAAAAAGAAAAAAAAAACAGCTCTTCTTTTGAACTTGTGCAAATGTCAATATCATATAGATGGACTTTATGTTGGTACACACCTTCCCTATTGTGCAATGCTTCTAGGACAAATTACCTCCATTCTTTATGGAAGTTATTAAGGGTAAAACGGGAGGTACAGTATTGGTCTACAGGATATTTCGACTACAAATCCATAATATGGCCGTGTATATGAGCTCTTAAAGAAGGCCTACCATGATCTCTTTTCCCCCTGAGCCTGTGTGTAGTGTTAGGCTGTGTGCCCACTATGCGTTTTTTAAGCGTTTCCGCATTGGCAAAAACGCTGCAGAAACGCTTAAAAAACTCATGGTAGAAGGTCTGCCATGTTCCCCAATGATAATCCGCATGTGCTGTGCACATGCTGCAGAAATTTCCGCTGCGGGTTATCATTGCGGAAAAAAACGCAGCACTACCAATTACTTTGCGGAAGCGGTGCGTTTTCGCCGCCATTGATTTTCATTGGAACGCATGGATTCCGCATAACTGGATCTGTACATGTGGAATCCAAGCGTTTCAATGTGTGGATGGTACCCGGGTTTGGAGAAGAGGAGACTCTCCTCCGGACCCGTGTACCATAGAACCTGTAAAAAAAGAATAAAATAAATATTATATTTACCTTCTGATGGCCCCCGGTGTGCTTGTCTTCGCTTGCCGGCAGATCGCGGTGGACTGAAGGACCTGCGCTGACGTCATAGTCATGTGACGGCAGGTCCTTCAGTGTAGTGTACCGCGAGCTGCCGGCAAGCCACGACGGAGCGAATAAAGACTCCGGGGGCCATCAGAAGGTAAGTATAGATTATTATTATTATTATTTTTTTTTAACATTCTTTGCGGTCACACTATATAAATCCATGCCGTTTGCATGGATTTATATAGTGTGACCAAGTTGTCAAGCACTTTCCAAGTGATGCTAAAATCGCTTGGAAAGCGCTTGTCAACCCGCATGCAGAAATGCATGTGAAGAACGCTTCACATCGGCTTGTCCCTGGCAGGAAAAACGCATGTACAATCCAGATGCGTTTTTTCTGCCAGGGAGATGCAGAAATGCTCAGGAAAAAATCCAGAGCATTTCTGCATCGTGGGCTCATAGCCTTAGTGTGTTTTAATATACTTGCCTACCGCCACCTTCTCTAGTATCCACTGCCATTTTTCTGCCCTTCTCTGTGATGTCTCCTCTCTTCAGACTCTCCAGAAGAGCAGTGCTGACTAGAGATGGGTGAGCCTGCACACCAGGGCTGTGGAGTCGGAGTTAGTTTTGGTGGAGTCGGTAGAAATGTACCGACTCAGACTTCAGCTTTAAAAAAAAATGTATTAATATTTCATAATTGAACTTTCATATGAATTTTAGATTATTTTTTCTATAGATTAAATTTTTGTTTTAAGGCCCCATCACACTTAGCGACGCTGCAACGATCCCGACAACAATACGACCTGTCAGGGATCGTTGCTGCGTCGCTATGTGGTCACTGGTGAGCTGTCAAACAGGCAGGCTCACCAACGATCAGGGGAGCAGCGACATCGTGGAAAGAATCTTTCCACCATATACCAGCTTTTATGTGTCTCAATGGGGAAATGGCCCGCATGCTTGGTGTTTCTCTGGAGAGAGAGAGTATTAGAAAATTAGTAATCGAAGAAGCTTTTAAACAAAAGGAAGAACTTAAAAAAACTCTCAAGGGACTCTTTCTGTTTCTTAAAATGGATGCCTGCACACATCAGAGTGAACTATTTTGCCATCAATGTCCGATTTGTTTGTGACATAAATGAAATAGTTACCAAGACATTGGCAGTAAAAGACACCAAAGCTCATCACACCAGTGAGTTTCTCCAGGTCTTGGTGGAAAAGGTTCTGCAAGACTATGAACTTAAAAAAGAGCAAGTTCTTTCTGTCGTAACTGACAATGCTTCAAATATGATAAGTACTATTAAGCTAATGAATGAGAGTAATGATGGTGACCAGCAGCTAGAAGAACATTTTGGGTCCACAGACACAGAAATGTTTGAAATAGAGGAACACAGTATTGTAACTGAGGAGCAAACTGAAGTTGCTTCAGATGAACAGCAACATGATAGTTTAGATCTTGTTGAAACTGTGTCAATACGTTCTTTCATTCATCACATGCGCTGTGTTGTGCATACGCTACTGCTGGCTATAAGAGACAGTCTGCAAGAAGGACATGCTGCTGCACTGATTGGCAAGGTGAGAAAATTGGCTACTGTTGCCAGAACCCCTAAAGTTGACTCAATTTTGAAGAGACGTGCTGGAAAAGGGGCAATTATTGATCAAGCCACACGATGGGGCAGTACTTACTTAATGATTCAGCGCTTGGTTGAACTGAAAACCTTTCTTGTAGACGTGGCTAACCCTCAACTGACGCTAAATGAAAGTCAGTGGAATCAGGTGACTGAGCTGGAAAAATTGCTAGAGCACCCATTTACAGTGACTAAAAAATTACAAGCAGAGGACTTAACTCCAGGTATTTTCTTAAAGGAGTGGAAGAATCTGATGTTTCGCCTATCCCAAAGAGGAGGGTTAATTGCAAGTGGCATTGCTACATCAATGAAACTGAGAGAGGAGCTACTATTACAAAATAACATTCTTTTGGCAGCTGTTTATGTAGACCCAATGCATCGGATTCTTCTAGATGATCAACAGCTAACTAAAGGAAAAGAAGCTCTGTTTGAAATAGCAGTAAGGATGAAAGGGTTGCAGAATAGTCAGGAGGAACAAGAAGAATTTGGTCGTCCTGCCACATCTTCACCCTCATCATCAACTGATGAAGAATTTAATTTTGAAAAATATTTGGATCACAAGGACCGTGCAAAGCATTCCCGCATAGAAGGGTCATCCCCATCAAAGAACACAGCCAGTACATTTCAGCAGAATTTTTCATGTGCACTAAAAGAAATTGAGAAATTTGACCGTTCATCAAAAATAACAGTGCAACAAGCGATTCCTCTGTATCCTGACATTGTCAGAGATGTTTCCCGAGTGGTTACTGCTTTGCCACCAACCCAAGTTAGTGAAGAGAGGTTGTTCTCTGCTCTCAAAATAATTAGATCAGATTTGAGGGCATCCATGAAGGAGGATCTGACAGAGGCTATACTTTTTCTGAGGACAAATTTATAGATTTTTTTTCTTATTAACTGCATAACAGTGTTTATTGCATATTTACTTACAAGAGTTTAGAAAAGTTATTTGCTATATTCTAATTGTATTCTAATAAATATAGTTTTTGCTCTAAGTGGTCTGATTACTTATATGATGGTGAGAAACTGAATAAGCACGATGTTAATATTGTACAACAGTAAATTTATTGTTACGAATTGGCCATTTATGAAGGAATCTGAGTCGGAACCTGATAAAATCCAGGAGTCTGAGTCGCAACTGTGGCTTACCGACTCCACAGCCCTGCCGCACACAAATGTTTGGCGTTCGTACCAAACCGGACAGTCACTGTTCGGACCTGAACACTGAACATGGATTTTCTGCTGAAGTCCAGTGCAGTGTTCAGGGTAAGTCTGTGGCAAGAGAGACTTTTCTTAGCAGTTCGGGTATTCATTATTTTCAATGGGGTTTGGGTACTGTTCTGGTACCTGAACCAAACTTCTTAAAAAGTTTGGGTCAAGCACCACAACCTGAACTTCCACCAGTCCACCGATCACTAGTGATGACACTCCGAAAATGACCAAAACAGCCCCCCTGGATACCTGAGAAGGCAGCGGTAGGCAAGTATATTAACACAGTGAGGCTGAGTTCACACGATGCGTTTTTCATGCGTTTCCGCTGCGTTTTTGCAGTTGCGGAAACGCATGAAAAACGCATGGTAGAAGGGCAGCAATGTTCCCCAATGTAAATCCGCATGTGCTGTGCCCATGATGCGGATTTTTCCGCAGCGTAAACGCTGCGGTCAAAAATCCGCAGCATGTCAATTAATTTTGCGGAAACGCTGCTCTTTTGCCGCCATTGACTTGCATTAGACCGCATGAAATCCGCATCACTGTATATGTTGATGCGCTTTTCATGCGGTCTAATGTGCGGATGGTACCCGGGTGTGGAGGAGAGGACTCTCATCCAGACCCAGGTACCATTAAAAAAAAAAAGAATAAAATAAAAAATATATATATTCTCACCTTCTGACGGCCCGCGCTGCGTCCTGCCGGCTTCCCGGGCACTTCGCGGTTGAATGAAGGACCTTCGCTGACGTCAGAGTCATGTGACGGGTCACGTGACGCTGACGTCGGAAGGTCCTACAGTCTTCACTGCCGGCAGCCGGGACCGATGAAGCAGGACACCGGGGGCCATCAGAGGGTAACGTATAGATTTATTTTTTATTTTTTGACATCACACACTATATAAATCCATGCCATTTGCATGGATTTATATAGTGTGAAGTTGACAAGCACTTTCCAAGTGATGCTAAAATCGCTTGGGAAGCGCTTGTCAACCCGCATGCGGAAATGAAAGTGAAGACCGCTTCATTTCCGCATGTCCCTGGCAGGAAACCGCATGTACAATCCGCATGCGTTTTTTCCTGCCAGAGAGATGCAGAAACGCTCAGGAAAAAATCCTGAGCATTTCTGCATCGTGTGCACATACCCTGACAGTATTACATACACGAGGGAAAAAAAAACGCTCTTGCTCTGCTTAAAGAAGCACTCCCATGAACTTTAAAGTTAACCTGTCACCATGAAAATGCAGTCTACTCTGCAGGCGCCATGCTATAGAGCAGGAAGAGTGGCATACATTGATATACAATTGAAACCAGAAGCTTAAATACAATATATAAAAAGACACATGCATGTTTTTCTCAATATCTGACATGAAATCAGAATAAGGCTAATTGCCCACGATGCAGAAATGCTCCGGATTTTTCCTGAGCGTTTCTGCATCTCCCTGGCAGAAAAAACGCATGTGGATTTTACATGCGTTTTTCCTGCCAGGGACAAGCGTAATTGAAGCTTTTTGCACATGTGATTTCGCATGCGGGTTATCAATCGCTTTCCAAGCGATTTTAGCATCACTTGGAAAGTGCTTGACAACTTGGTCACACTATATAAATCCATGCAACCGTAAAAGAATGGTAAAAAATAAATATTATACTTACCTTCTGATGGCCCCCGGTGTCCTTATCCGATGCGTCCGGTGTCTCGCGGTTGTGTAAAAGGACCTGTCATGACTTCATTTAGTCATGTGACGGGTCATGGCAGGTCCTTTTAGACCATCGCGAGCTGCCGGGAAGCCAGGACGGATCGCTGAGGAGACCAGGGGCCATCAGAAGGTATAATGTATTTATTTTTCTTTTTTTTACAGCTACTATGGTACCCAGGTTGGATGAGAGTCTCCTCTTCTCCAAACCCGGGCACCATCCGCACATTGAATCGCTTAATATCCGCATGTTGACATGTAGTGATGCGGATATTAAGCGATTCAATGCAAGTCAATGGCGGCGAAAACGCCGCGATTACGCAAAATAATTGGTAGTGCTGCGGATTTTTCCGCAATGATAATCCGCAGCGGAAATTTCCGCAGCATGTACACAGCACATGCGGATTATTGCAGACCTTCTACCAAGTGTTTTTTAAGCGTTTCTGCAGCGGTATTGCCGCTGCGGAAACGATTAAAAAACGCATAGTGGGCACACAGCCGTAACCTTTCCCATTTGCCGAGAGATGCTTCTGCTCACCTGCCATTTTGCTTTTGGAAAAAGAATTTGGATGTAGCAATATGGCGCCAAGCATGCACAGTACAATCTCTCGGCAACTGAGAAATGCTACTGCGCAGGCAACTGGGGCCATATTGCTGCAGGCAAATTTCTTTTTCCTCTAGCAAAATGGCGCGTGCGCAGTAGCATTTCTCGGTTGCCGAGAGATGGTACTGCACATGCGCGGCACCATATTGCTACACCCAAATACTTTTTCCAAAAGCAAAATGGCGCATGCGCAGTAGCATCTCTTGGCAAACGAGAGATTCTACTGCACGTGCGCTGGCCTCCGTGGACATTTTGGGGGAATGTTAATTTCAATATGACACAAAAATTGCACAGTCGTTATGTAAAATAGTAGGCAGGTCACTGAAAGCACAATGACCTGTCACAAGGCAGAGATAGGAATACATGAATACATAATCAGAGCACCAGCATATCATTATGTCAGAAATGAAAGTAAAGATTATGAAAGAACCACTGGATGGATTTAATCAACAAAGGTATCATTTTACTCAGTATAACAGCAACCACCTGACAGTGTATGTGGTTTACTGCGCACAATCCTGCTGACAGGTGCGCTTTAAGTACATGTGAAACATATGGTTACAATTATTTGATTTCCTTCTCTGTGCATGAATTCTGTTTATTTTTGAGTCTTGTGTAAATACACTAAGTGCCACAATGGAAACATATTATGCATGTGTAGTATATATTTTTTTTATGATTACATCTTACATCTTGAATGTTTGTTAAACCCCAGCTGCTTGGTTCTGAATGAAATATGTTTGTGTTGATGCTTTGCAGCTGCTATTGATGGAATCCATTTGTTGGGGATATCTGTGTAATCAAAATGTAAATCATCGTGTATTTTCATTGTGAAACTATTCTTGCTTATTCATGCTAAAAGATATCCCACATGCAGAAGCCTCCCAGCTGCACAATGAAACCCCTTGACAGTGGTAAAATTGAAATGATCTTCCTTGTTAAATTATTTTTCTGCAGAATGTTTTCTTCTGTTGAATTTGAGACCCTACCTTCTGAATTGTTACAAAATGCGAATTGGCTTAAAGGGAATCTGTCACCCCCTGGGACTTATCATACCACTAACATGGGCATACAGGTGATAGATATGTGAATCTATACTTACCTGTATGTCCCATATTAGAGATCTGATTGCTTTGAAAATGCTTTTTATAAAATAATTTTACCTATGCTTGCCATCCGGGGGATGCCAAGAAATCCCCACCTACTTAGTTCATTTCAATATCCCCCCCCCCCCCGCCCCGCACTTCACAGGGACTTGTGACGTGCAGTTCCCGTGCTGGATCCCACGTCTGCGCAATTTACCTGGTACACAAGGCGCGGTAATTCCGGAAGCCTGTGTATCCTTGTGGAGCAGGGGTCTTCTGCTCAGGCAAGTCACTCTGCCTTCCCGGCGCCTGCGCAGAAGACCCCTGCTCCACAAGGATACACAGGCTGCCGGATTTATCGCGCCTTGTGTACCAGGTAAATTGCGCAGACGCGGGATCCGACACAGGAACTGCACGTCACAAGGCCCTGTGATGTGCGGGGGGGGGTGGTGGGAATATTGAAATTAAGTAGGCGGGGATTTCTTGCCATCCCCCGGACGCCAAACATAGGTAAAATGATTTAATAAAAAGCATTTTCAAAGCAATCAGATCTCTAATATGGGACATACAGGTAAGTATAGATTCACATTTCTATCACCTGTATGCCCGTATTAGAGGTATGATAAGTCCCAGGGGGTGACAGATACCCTTAAAGGGAATGTCCATACAAAACACTCTTGCAGTAGAAATGTTTGCACCAAATGCTTTGCATTTTGCTGGTTTATCACAGGTTTCACTCAGATTTCAGCCTTTGTAAAGCAATAGTGAGAATCGGCAGTGTAAATACTTCATACCTAACGCCCTAAAGACACCTACGGAACTGTAAAATAAAGCTTCTATATGAATGAATATATATATCCGGTCTTGGCATACAAGAACTGATGCAACATACTGACCAAATACTTGTGTGAATGAGGCCTAAAGGTTAGAAGATAGGTTCAGGATAAAGTTGTGAAGATGGTATACACTCACATGCCTTTTGTCTGTTGTAATTTATTGTGACTGATGTGAACATAAATTTAGACATGGTTTGGATGCTTGCAGACTAATTGGGTGGCATGCCCTAAAAACTAAGCAGATTTTTCCTTCTATTTGAGGATTGGGAATAAAATTAAAAACCCTCATTCATTGAACAGTTTGTTGTAGGTTGTTCAGATTTCAATTGTTATGAGTGCTCTGGCTTAGTTATTTTATGATTCCTATTCCTTTCAATCTAGTTTGTTGCTATTTATCATTTAGCTTTGATCCTTCTTTCATTTTGGCAGGGGAGAGCAGGCCCCCAATACAAATTAATTGGTCAGCCGTCCCACTGAAATCACCAGCATCGGCCACATTATCGCTAATGTGCAGGGGCTTTTTACATGCTTTTTCACAGTTTAACCAATTGCTATTCTGCCTGTCCCACCGTATATATTCATGATCGGTTTTGCTTGCTGTTCGGGGAAGGTCCCCAAAGGGTAAATTGACCCAACTTAAGGAATAATGTGATTAAAACTTGACTTTTACTGTAATTAATTAATATGGTCTAACAAAGATTAAAAATAACGTTGGTGGTATTACTGTGTAGCATTTCTTTGGGACTCCTCTATGGGATATCACTCTCCTAAAGCTAATATATCTTCCACCTAGATTAATGGCTGCAGTCCACTACCTAGGATGGCTTTTCTAAGGACAACTATAGATGTCAGTTACAAGACCACTAGAGCTGATTAAAATTTACTTATAGCCTCCCCAACATGTTTTGCCTTGACTGGCTTCATCAAGGGACTGAAGCTAGACTTAGTGTCAACACACTCCCCTACACATGGGCAGTCTTCCATTCCCACTGTAAAAAAAAAAAAAAAAAAAAAAATGTATATGTACCAGTTTTGCCTTTAATACATAGTTCACTTTGTGTCAATAGATTCTTAGGTCATGCCCACAGCTGTACAGTTGTATACTGAACCTGCACACTCTTGTCATTGTTCCATTTGCTGAGGGTGGATTATGGTAGGGGGGTTGGTGAGAGTTTGGAGCCGCACTAATCAAGCATCAACCACCTATACCATAGGTAAGTGAGTGGGATTCTGCAGCTTCATATCAAATATGTAATAAGGTAAATGTTTAATGTGATATATAGTTGTAGATATAGATATATATAGATATCGATATATCTATATAGATATATCTAATATTATTTTCGTGCAACTGAAGAAATATTTTTTTTACTTTATAAATGAGGTCAGACAAGTTTCTTGAGCAAATTTCTTGCAATGAGAATGTTGACTCACTTCACTAAAGTATGTAGCGCAGGTCTTTTCAAAAACATTTTTTTTTTTGTCCTGTATGTAGCTGAGACCCTGGACAACACTATCATGGCCTGATTTTTCGGTCCCTGATAACATCGTTGCCGTTGTTCAATTAATTATTGAACGAATAACGGCGATCGCGAAAAACAAGTGTGCCGTGTGCCTGCTATTAAAATAATTTTTGTCTCCTCAGATAAGATATACATGTCAGAGGAGAGAGAAATATTGTGTGTATATGTATGTATGTATGTATGTATGTATGTATGTATGTGTATATATATATATATGTATGTTATATGAAAAAGTTTGGGCACCCCTATTATTCTTAAGCTTAATGTTTTATAAAAATTGTTGTTTTTGCAACAGCTATTTCAGTTTGATATATGTAATAATTGTTGGACACAGTAATGTTTATGCCTTGAAATGAGGTTTATTGTACTAACAGAAAATGTGCAATCTGCATTCAAACAAAATTTGACAGGTGCATAAGTATGGGCACCCTTATCATTTTCTTGTTTTAAATACTCCTACCTACTTTTTACTGACTTACTAAAGCACTTTTTTTGGTTTTGTAACCTCAATGAGCTTTGAACTTCATAGCCAGGTGTATGCAATCATGAGAAAAGCTACTTAAAGTGGCCACTTGCAAGTTGTTCTCCTGTTTGAATCTCCTCTGAAGAGTGGCATCATGGGCTCCTCAAAACAACTGTCAAATGATCTGAAAACAAAGATTATTCAACATAGCTGTTCAGGGTAAGGATACAAAAAGCTATCTCAGAGATTTAACCTGTCAGTTTCCACTGTGAGGAACATAGTAAGGAAATGGAAGAACACAGGGACAGTTCTTGTTAAGGCCAGAAGTGGCAGGCCAAGAAAAACATCAGAAAGGCAGAGAAGCAGAATGGTGAGATCAGTCAAGGACAATCCTCAGACCACCTCCAGAGAGCTGCAGCATCAACTTGCTGCAGATGGTGTCCCTGTGCATCGGTCAACTATACAACGCACTTTGCACAAGGAGAAGCTGTATGGGAGAGTGATGCGAAAGAAGCAGTTTCTGCAAGCACGCCACAAACCGAGTCGGCTGAGGTATGCAAAAGCACATTTGGAGAAGCCAATTTCTTTTTGGAAGAAGGTCCTGTGGACTGATGAAACCAAGATTGAGTTGTTTGGTCATACAAAAAGGCGTTATGCATGGCGGCAAAAAAACACAGGATTCCAAGAAAAACACTTGCTACCCACAGTAAAATTTAGTGGAGGTTCCATCATGCTTTGGGGCTGTGTGGCCAATGCCGGCACCGGGAATCTTGTTAAAGTTGAGGGACGCATGGATTCCACTCAGTATCAGCAGATTCTTGACAATAATGTTCAAGAATCAGTGACAAAGTTGAAGTTACGCAGGGGATGGATCTTTCAGCAAGACAATGATCCAAAACACCGCTCCAAATCTACTCAGGCATTCATGCAGAGGAACAATTACAATGTTCTGGAATGGCCATCCCAGTCCCCAGACCTGAATATCATTGAACATCTGTGGGATCATTTGAAGCGGGCTGTCCATGCTCGGCGACCATCAAACTTAACTGAACTGGACTTGTTTTGTAAAGAGGAATGGTCACAAATACCTTCATCCAGGAACTCATTAAAAGCTACAGGAAGCGACTAGAGGCTGTTATTTTTGCAAAAGGAGGATCTACTAAATATTAATGTCACTTTTCTGGTGAGGTGCCCATACTTATGCACCTGTCAAATTTAGTTTGAATGCAGATTGCACATTTTCTGTTAGTACAATAAACCTCATTTCAAGGCAGAAACATTACTGTGTCCAACAGTTATTATATATATCAAACTGAAATAGCTGTTGCAAAAACAACAATTTTTAGAAAACAATAAGCTTAAGAATAATAGGGGTGCCCAAACTTTTTCATATAACTGTGTGTGTGTGTGTGTGTGTGTGTGTGTGTGTGTGTGTATGTGTGTGTGTGTGTATATTATATTAGTCTTATCCCGTCTGTCTGTCTGTCCGTCCAGGAAATCCCGCGTCGCTGATTGGTCCGGCCGCGGCCAATCAGCGACGCAGGATTTCAGAAAAAGATGGCGGCCGTTAACGGCTCATCTGCCAGACGGAGGTCAGCGGCGATGCAGCAGGGAGATGACCGGCGCGAGGCGCTCATCTCACCTCTGCTGGCAGCACAAGTACCCCGACAGGTGGCGCCGCTCACCTCCATGCGGCTAACGTCGGGAGATCAGCGGCTTGGCCCGCTGATCTCCGGAGGGCAAGTGTGAACGGAGGACCGGGGAGCGACACCGCCGGTCGGGATGCTTCTGCTGCGAGTAGCCGCTCATCTCCTGGCTTCTCGCAGCGGAAGTAGCCGCACAGGCAGCGATGCTCCCTGGTCCTCACTAATACGACGATGGTTGGTTGCGGCCAGCGACCAATCAGCATTATTGTCGACCAGAAAGCCGTTTTCAACAAAAACATACTAAATAACATTTGTGAAGTCTATGAATTTGTTCTAAGAAATAGTATCGCCTCCATCAGATCCTCCTTCATAGATGACCTCAAATCTGACCTAATAATTTTAAGGCTAGAGAACAACCTCTCTACACTAACTTAGGTTGGAGGCAAAGCCGTAACCACATGGGCAACATCTCTAACAATTTCCGGGTATAAAGGAATTGCCTCATGCACAGTCAGTTTTGATGAACGGTTGAATTTTTCTATTTCTTTGAGAGCAAGTGAAATATTTTGCTGAAATATGGTCAATCTGCTTGCTATAGGAGCCGGAGTGAAATATTTTTCCTTGCGGCAACGCTTTGCCTTCTCCATGTCAGCTAAATACTTGTCAAAGTCAAACTCCTCATCTGATGAGGATGAAGATATGGCAGCAGTAGCACTGTCAGGACCCAAGTCCTCTTGCGCCTGGCAGTCCTCCTGTAGGCCACTCATCCGAACTGCTACCTCAGTCAGAGCTTCTTTTCCTTTAGTAAGCTGTTGATCATCAAGCAGTATACGATGACTTGGGTCCACATAAACCGCTGTCAGAAAATGTTTATTTTCCAATAGCTGTGTCTCTCTCCGTTTCATTGAAGCAGAAATTCCATCTGCGATTAAACCTCCTCTTTGGGACAGGCAAAATAACAAGTTCTTCCACTCCCTTATGAAAATGCCAGGAGTTAAATCCTCAGCTTGTAATTTTTTAGTCACGGTAAATGGGTGATTAAGCAATTCCTTCAATTCAGCCACCTGTGTCCATTGACCTTCAGTTAGGGTTACCTGAGGGTTCGCCATATCTATAAGAAACGGTTTTAGTTCAAGCAATTGCTCAATCATTAAATAAATGCTGCCCCACCGAGTGGCTTGATCGACAATTGCCCCTTTCCCAGCACGTCTCTTCAAGATGGAATCAATTTTAGGGGTTCTGGCGGCAATAACCAATTTCCTCACTTTTCCAATCAGATTTCCAGCATGGCCTTCTTGCAGACTATCTCTTATTGCCAGCTGCAGCGTGTGCACAACACAGCGCATGTGATGAATATGAAGGTGTTTTGAAGCAGCTTCAACAAGATCATCTATTTCTAAAGTATAAATTTGCTGTTCTTCTGTTGTAATATCTGTTTGTTCCTCAGTTACATGAACAGCGCTGTGGCCTTCCATCTCAAACATACTGAATCCTAAATTTTCTTCTAGCTGTTGTTCATTACTCTCATTCATCAGTTTAATTGTACTTATGTTTGAAGCATTGTCCGTTACAATAGCAAGAACCTGTTCTTTTTTGAGTTTGTAATCTTGCAGAACTTTTTCCACTAAGGCCTGGAGAAACTGGCTGGTGTGATGAGCTTTAGTATCTTTTACTGCCAGTGTCTTGGTAACAATTTCTTTGTTGTCACAAACATACCGAACATTGATGGCAAAATAGTTCACTCTGTGACGTGTGCAGGCATCCATTTTAAGAAACATGAAGCGTCTTTTGAGAGTCTTTTTAAGTTCTTCCTTTTGTTTAAGGGCTTCTTCAATCACTAATTTTCTAATAGTTTCTCTTTCCAGAGAAACACCAAGTTTGCGGGCCATTTCTCCAATAAGAGCTGTAAAAGCTGGTCGTGCCAATAATGATAATGGTACACCGTCCTTCACAACAAGCTGTATGAGCTGTCTTTTAAACATATCTGCCCTCGCTGGCTACGGCCATGATTCACACACAGCGTTTTTGCGGATCCGTTTTTTGCAGTAAAATGCAGTGACTCTGGGCATCCCAGCAAAGTCAATGGGTTTCAAGATATGACATTCAGACACATCGTTTTGTGAGGATCCGTTTTTGGGCTCAAAAACGTATCCTCACAAGGAATGAGCATGTCAGTTTGTGCGGCGTTTTTCTAATCTGCTTTTGCTATTGAAAACATTATCTATGAGCTCAATAACTTTCAGGTGATGCAGTTTTTTAAAAAACTGATCTGCTTTTGCAGCTGAAAAACGTATCCTCAAAAAACGCAGCAAAAACGCTGTGTGTGAATGTAGCCTTAGATCATTTATAGGACATTTCATAACTTTTCATAACTTTCCCAAATTCCTATGAAAAAATATTCACCACATTCTGCATTGAACTACTGTACCCAATTTATTTATTTTAGGAGTCGGTCCATTTTATTCCGACTCCACCAAAATGAGCACAGACTCCGACTCCACAGCCCTGATGGTAGGGTCTATCACAGTGATCAAAAGCCAATAATTAGTATGTCATCCCCTTAGATTAACTTTTTTTTTTTTTACTTTATAATTTTTCTTTCTTTCTTTGCCGTTAGGGTTGGGCTGATGAGTTAGGGGTTGAGGCTTGGGGTTGCACTCGAGGTTTTTTCAAAAGTTAAAGATGGTACTACACAGAATTTGATAACATTAGGTCGTCATATTGAAGATGTCGACATTAGTGTTGAGCACAAGTGTTCGCTACGCGAGTTTGCAGCGGAGTGCTCAGGTATGCACCGAATATCGCGGGTGCTCGAGTGAGATGTTTGAGTCTCCACCCTGCATGTTTTGTAGCTGTTAGACAACCAAAAACATGTGGGGATTACCTGCAATACCCAAACAATCCTCCATGTTTGTTTTTTTTTGTCTATCAGCCGCGAAACATGTGGGGCAGGGACTTGAGCATGTCATGCCAGCACCCGCTATACTCTGTGCATACTCGTTCACCCGCTGCAAACTGGAGTAGCGAGCACTTGCACTCCACACTAATGACGACATATTCAATATGACGACTAGTGATGAGCAAGTATATTCTGTTAACCCTTTCGCCGAGTATGCTCGGGCGAGCACCGAGTATTTACAGCGTGCTCTGTGATATGTTTGAATCACTCCCGTGTGCATGATTTGCGACTGTTTGACAGCTTTAACCGGTTCGCGACGGCCCACTGTAGATAAATGTCGGCGCTTGCTGGGCTCTGTGCAGCGCCGACGTTTAAAAACGGTGGGTGGTCTCGCAGCGCTCAGGACCCCCAGGGTCCTGCAAGCGCTGCGATTCCGGTGCAGAGCGTTGGCTCTGACAGGGAACATCATCGGGACCTGATTGGATCAGGTCCCAGTGATGTTAACCCTTTGCTATGTTCTATATGCCGCGATCTATAGTGATCGCGGCATATAGAAGATAGACAGAGGAGAGGGGGGTCGTCTTACTTACCTCTCCGACGACCCCCTGATACCTTCCAGGACCTGGGGTTGCTATGGCAGCTGGAGGTCACATGACCGCCTCCAGATCTGCCATATATGGTGTCCTACCTGGCTCAGCCTGCAGCTGAAGCCAGGCAGGAGACTGACTGTGAAACAGTCAGCGAAGATCTCATGTAATGTAATATATGTCTATTACATTACATGAGATCAGTGATCAGGAAAATCAAAATTAATGTCCCATACAGGGACTAAGTAAAAATGTAAAAAAAAAAATGTTTTTAAACTGTTAAAAAAAAAAAATCACAAAGTAAATAAAAATAAATAAAATATTAAACCAATAAATCCGTATATTTTTACAAAACCAAAAAAAGTACACACATTTGGTATCGCCACGTCCGAAACAACCCGAGCTATAAAACTGTCACACTAATGAACTCCTGTGCACACCGTAATAAAAATAAATAAAAAACTGAGCAAAAAAATATGCTTTTTCATCATATCGCCAAACAAAAAAGTGGAAAAAAATGCGATCAAAAAGCAAAATGGAAATAAAAATGGTACCGCTGAAAACGTCATCTTGTTCCGCAAAAAAAAAGCCGCCATACAGCTCCATCAGCCGAAAAATAAAAAAGTTATAGCGCTCAGAATAAAGCAATGCAAAAAAATATTTTTTTCTATAAAATTGTTTTATTGTGTAAAAGCGCTAAAACATAAAAAAATACAGTAAGTGTAGTATCGCTGTAAATGTACTGACCCGAAGAATAACGCTGCCTGATCACTTTTACCACATGTAGAACGGCATAAAAAAACCCTCAAAAAACAATTCCTGAATTGTTGGTTTTTGTTAATTTTACCTCCCAAAAAACGGAAAAGAAAGCGATCAAAAAATGTCACGTACCCAAAAATGGTACCAATAAAAATGTCAACTCGTCCCGCAAAAAACAAGCCATTACAGCTCTCAAAATATGGTGATGCAAAAACTAGATTTTGCAAAAAAAAGCGTCTTTTAGTGTGTGACAGCCGTCGGTCATAAAAACCCATTATGAATCTGGTATCTCTGTAATCGCACCGACCCAAAGAATAAAGTAATCTAATCAGTTATATCACACTAGGAATGGCGTAAAAAATAAATAAAACCAATTCTTCACCTGCTACTGATTTGTTCATTATGTCTCGAAAGATCGCAGTAAGGCTCTGCTCACGTTTATCCTGCGCTCTGCGCTGAGCACTTACACCAGAGTTTCTGTGTAAATCTCTGAAATATGTGATTCAGACGGAACCCATGATGGAAGATTCCCTGTAATGAGGCAGATATAGGCCACTGTGGACGCCGTCTAGCCTGGGATCCCTTGGTGTCATTTGTTTTAGGCGTGCATAAAAGTGCAGTTGGCCACAGTTTTGTGCACTTCTGAAAAAAAGGACACCGCTAAACAGAGGCCAGACGGAGTCCAGAGTAACTCTGCTGCCTCATTACAGTGAATGGATCCCGCAGGGGTTTCATCTGAATTACATCACTTGGAAATTTAGATGGAAACCCGATGCAAGTGCTCAGCCTAGAGCGCCGGATAAATGTTACGTAAAATGTTCCCAATAAAAGCTTCAACTCAGTCCTCAAAAAAAGCTAGTCCCCACTCAGGTCCGTTATCTGTTAAAAATATAAGGGACTTCCAAGTTACTGGCAGCAGAAAGGCTCTGGAAAAGCAAAATGGCCCTTGCCCCCCAAAAGAAATTCAGAAAATTTTGTTCTCCCAAATCCAAATGCCTATTCTACAATAATTTGTTCTCCAATTGTCAAATAGCACTCCGTCCCCCCCAGATCTCGCCGTATGGCTAAGCGGTACAATACAGCCACATATGGGGTATTGCCACTTTTAGAAGAAATTGTGTGACACATTTCGGCACCATTTTTACCCATTGCCCTGTGTGAAAATGTAAAATCTGAGGGTAAAACATTGTTTTGTGTTAAAAATATAATTATGCTTTTTTCACTGCCCAATGGTATAAATTAAAAAATACTCACTACTTCCCTAGATGAATTCCTTGAGAGGTGTAGTTTACAAAATGGGGTCACTTGTGAGGGTTTCTGCTGTTTCGGCATGTCAGCGACTCTTCAAATGTGACATGGTGTCTGCCACCTATCCCAGCCAACATAGCGCTCCTTTCTCTTCCGAACCCTGCCGTACACCAAAGCAGTGGTTTTCCCCCACATATGGGGTATCGGCGTACTCGGGAGAAATTGCACAACAAATTTCATGGTGCAATTTATCCTATTACCCTTATGATAATGCAAAATTAGGGAATGAAAAACATTTTTTTGGGGAAAAATGTGAAAATTTTATTTTTACGGCTCAATATTATAAACTTCTGTGAAGCAGCTGGGGGTGCAAGGTGCTCACCACACATCTAGATAAGTTCCCTAAGGGGTCTAGTTTCCAAAATGGTGGCACTTGTGGGGGGTTTCCACTGTTTAGGCACATTAGGGGCTCCCCAAATGCGACATGGCGTCTGCTAATTATTCAAACAAATTTTACATTCAAAAAGTCAAATGGCGCTCTTTCCCTTTCAAACGCTGCCGTGCGCCCAAACGGTGGTTTGCCTCCACATATGGGGTATCGGCATGTTCAGGAGAAATTGCACAACAAATTTCATGGTGCAATTTTTCCTATTACCCTTATGATAATGCAAAATTAAGGGATGAAAAACGTTTTTGTGGGAAAAATGTGAAAATTTTATTTTTACAGCTCAATATTATAAACTTCTGTGAAGCCCCTTGGGTTCAAGGTGCTCACCACACATCTAGAAGTTCCCTAAGGGGTCTAGTTTCCAAAATGGTGTCACTTGTGGGGGGTTTCCACTGTTTAGGCACATCAGGAGCTCTCCAAACGCAACATGGCGTCTGCTAATTATTCAAACAAATTTTACATTCAAAAAGTTAAATGGCTCCTTCCCTTCCGAACCCTGCCGTGCGCCCAAACAGTGGTTTTCCCTCACATATGGGGTATCAGCACGCTCAAGAGAAATTGCACAAAAAAATTTGGGGTCCATTTTTTCCTGTTACCCCTGTGAAAATAAAAAAAATTGGGTCTAAAGTAACATTTTTGTGAAAAAAGTTAAATGTTCATTTTTTTCTTGCACATTCCAAAAATTCCTGTGAAGCACCTGAAGGGTTAATAAAGTTCTTGAATGTGGTTTTGAGCACCTTGAGGGGTGCAGTTTTTAGAATGGTGTCACTTTGGGGTATTTTCTGTCATAAAGACCCCTCAAAGTGACTTCAAATATGATGTGGTCCCTAAAAAAAATGTTTTTGTAAATTTTGTTGAAAAAATGAGAAATCGCTGGTCAACTTTTAACCCTTGTAGCTCCCTAACCAAAAAAAATTTGGTTCCAAAATTGTGCTGATGTAAAGTAGACATGTGGGAAATGTTATTTATTAACTATTTTGTGTGACATATCTCTCTGATTTAAGGGCATGAAAATTCAAAGTTTGAAAATTGCAAAATTTTCTAAATTTTAGCCAAATTTCCAATTTTTTCACAAATAAACGCAAGATATATCGAAGAAATTTTACCACTATCATGAAGTACAATATGTCATGAAAAAACAGTCTCAGAATCAGGGGAATACGTTGAAGCGTTCCAGAGTAATTACTTCATAAAGTGACAGTGGTCAGAATTGAAAAAATTGGCCGGGTCACGAAGGCAAAAACAGGCTCTGGTGCGAAGTGGTTAATACATGTGAGGAATGTGTAAGAAGCAAACATTCCTCACGTGTATTAAAGCTGTCAAACAGCCGCAAATCATGCACACGGGAGTGATTCAAACATATCACCGAGCACGCTGTAAACTCGGTGCTCGCCCTAGTATACTCAGCGAAAGGGTTAACTAAACATACTCGCTCATCACTAATGACGACCTAATGTTATCAAATTCTGTGTAGTAACTTTTGGGTTCAAAATCCTCACTATACCACTGGATAATATCCTTGAGGGGTGTAGTTTCCAAAATGGGGTTACTTGTGGGGGAATTTCTGCTTTTTAGGCACCTTACTTTGTAGGCACCTTAGGGCCCCTGGAAATGTGCCATGGTGCCTGCAATCTCAGCCAAATTTATGTTCCAAAATTCCGCTCCTTCTGCTCTGAGCCCTGCTGTTTGTCCAAACAGAACTTTTGTGGGATAACGCCGCACTCGTAGAAAAGTGGGTAACAAACTTTGGGGTCCACTTTTTGGTGTTGCCTCTTGCAAAAGTAAGAAATTTGGGGCTAAAGCAAGATTTTAGAGCTAAAATTTTATTTTATTTTTTTTTTCATTCCACTTTGCATTAATTCCTGTGTAGCAACTGAAGGGTTAAAAAATACATTTCCCGATAAATTTCCCCGACAACCGTTTTAAAGTGTTTGAGGGGTGCAGTTTTCTAAAATGCTATCACTTTTGGAGTGTTTCCAATATATAGGCCCCTCAAAGTCCACTCTCCCATTGGGTCATGGCACCCGCAAACAATAACAGTAAAATCTGCAATAAATTATGGTGCTCCTTCCCTTCCGAGCTTGTACTGTGCCTCAAAAGTCGTTCCCGATTACGTGTAGGGTATTGGCGTACTCAAAGGAAATTGTACAGCAAACTGAGAGGTCCATTTTTTCCTATTAGCCTTTATAAAAATTAAGAATTTGGGGCTAAAACATTTTAGTGGTAAAAATTTAATCATTCTTTCTTTACGCCCAATGGTATAAATTTCTGTGAGGCACATGTGGTGTCAACATGCTCACTGCACACCTAGATGAATTCATTGAGAGGTGTAGTTTGTAAAATTAGGTCACTTATGGGGGTGGTTTCTGCATTTCTTTCACCTCAGGTGCTCTGCCAATGTGACATGACACCCTAAGGCTGTGTGCCCACGATGCCTTTTTCAAGCGTTTATGCTGCGGAATTTCCGCAGCGTAAACGCTTCAAAAACGCATGGTAATCCGCCCCCCATGGTCCCCAATGACAAGCCGCACTGTCAATGCCCATGCTTCGGATTTTTCCGCAGCGTTTATGCTGCGCTCAAAAATCCGCAGCATGTCCATTAATTTTGTGGAAGCGTTGCGTAATTGCCACCATCGACTTGCATTGAGACGCACATAATCCGTGTCAGTACATTTGTACTCACGGATTATATGCATTTCAATGTGCGGATGGTACCCAAGTCTGGAGGAGATGAGACTCTCATCCAGACCTGGGTACCATTGTACCTGTAAAAGAAAGAATAAAATAAAGATTATATTCATCTTCCGATGGCCCCCGGTCTCCTTCCCTGTGCTTGCGGGCAGGACTGAAGGACCTGCGGTGACGTCAGTCATGTGACCGCAGGCCCTTCAGTGCAGTGTCCCACGATCAGCTGGCAGCCAGGAACGAGCGCAGCAGCACACGCCGGGCCATCGGAAGGTAAGTATAGGTTTATTTTTTTATTTTTAAACATTCTTTTACGGTCACACTATATAGATCCCTGCTGTTTGCATTTATTTATATAGTGTGACCTAGTTGTCAAGCACTTTCCAAGTGATGCTAAAATCGCCTGGAAAGCGCTTGTCAACCCGCATGCGGAAACGCATGTGAATAACGCTTCAAATCCGCATATATTTGGCAGGAAAAACGCATGCACAATCTGCATGCGTTTTTTCTGCCAGGGAAATGCAGAAATTTTCTGCTTCATTTCTGCATCGTGGTCACATAGCCTAAAACCATTCCAGCAAAATCTGAACTCCAATATGGTGCGTCTTCCATTTTGAGCTTTGCACTGTGCCTCAAAAGTAGTTTTTGGCCACTTACGGGGTATCTGTGTACTCAGGAGAAATTGCAAAATAAATTGTATGGTCTGTTTTGCTCCATTACCCTTGTGAAAATGAAAAATTTGGGGCAAAGCCAACATTTTTGCGGGAAGAAACCTTATTTTTTAATTTTCACAGTTCAACGTTATAAACTTCTGTGAAGCACCTGGGGATTCAAGGTGCTCACAACACATGTAAGTACGTTCCTTAAGGGTTCTAGTTTCCAAAACAATGTCACTTGTGGGGGGTTTCCACTGTTTAAACACATCAGGGGCTCTCCAAACGCGACATGGCGTCCGCTAATGGTTCCAGCAAATTTTGATTTAAAAAAAAAAATGAAGAGGTGCTCCTTCCCTTCTGACCCTTGCCATGCGCCCAAACAATAGTTCTCTCCCATATACGGGGTATCGGCTTACTCAGGAGAAATTGCACAACACATTTTGGGGGTCCATTTTCTTCTGTTGCCCTTGTGAAAGTAAAAAATTTAGGGCTGAAGTAACATTTTTGTGAAAAAAAAAAAAAGTAAAATGTTCATTTTTTTTTTTCCCCTTCCAAATTTCATTAATTCCTGTGATGTACCTGAAGGGTTAATAAACTTCTTGAATGTGGTTTTGATGACATTGAGGGGTGCAGTTTTTAGAATGGTGTCACTTTTGGGTATTTTCAGTTATACAGGCCCCCCAAAGTCACTTCAAATGTGATGTTCCTAAAAAAATAATTTAGTTATTATTTTTAGAAAAATCAGAAATTGCTGATCAACTTTGAACCTTTCTAACTTCCTAACCCCCCCCCCCCCAAAAAAAAAATTAAAAAATGATGCAGATGTTAAGTAGACATGTAGTAAATGTTATTTATTAATTTTGTGTGGTATAACTATCTGATTTAAGGGCATACAAATTTAAAGTTTAAAAATTGCGAAGTTTTCAAAAAATTTTGTCAAATTTGATATTTTCATAAACATACGCTAATCATATTGACCAAAGTTAATGACTAACATGAAGTACAATGTCACGAAAAAACAATCTCCGAATCACTGGGATCCTTTGAAGCGTTCCAGAGTTATTACCACATAGTGACACTGGTCAGATTTCAAAAATTTGGCCTGGTCATTAAAGTCAAAATTAGCTCAGTCATTAAGGGGATAAAGAAGCACTCCCGTTATTTTTTTATTATTATTCGCTTAACATTTGTAAATGTCAGTACAGTGTCTGTGTGTTAGGTTATGTGCCCACGATGCAGAAATGAAGCAGAAAATTTCTGCATCTCCCTGGCAGAAAAAACGCATGCAGATTGTGCATGCGTTTTTCCTGCAGAATACATGCGGATTCACATGCGTATCCACATGCGTTAACGCATGTGTTTCCGCATGCGGACTGACAAGCACTTTCCAGGCGATGGCATCACTTGGAAAGTGCTTGACAACTAGGTCATACTATATAAATCCATGCAAACGGCATGGATTTAAACAGTGTGACCGTAAAAATAAAAAAAAATAAAGCTATACTCACCCCCGATGCCCCGGCGTGTGCTGCAGCGCTTTTCCTGGCTTCTTCCGGGTTGCCGGCACATCGCGAGACAGCCTGCAGTCACATGTCCGCAACGTCCTCTCAGGTCCTGGAAGGCGAAGCGCTGCCGGCAAGCAGAGAGAAGCCGCCGGACAGGTGAATATAAACTTTATTTTTTATTTTATTCTTTTTTTTTTTTTACAGGTACAATGGTACCCAGGTCTGGATGAGAGTCTTCTCTCCTCCAGAACTGGGTACCATCCGCACATTGAAACGCATATAATCTGCGTGTACTAATGTACAGACGCGGATATTATGCGTCTCAATGCAAGTCAATGGCGGCGCTTCCGCAAAATTAATGATCATGCTGCGGATTTATGAGCGCTGCAGAAACGCTGCATTGACATTGCGGAATGCCATTGGGGACCATGGGGTGCGGATTACCATGCGTATTTGAAGCGTTTCTGCTGCGGAAATTCCACAGCGGAAACGCATGAAAAACGCATCGTGTGCACGCAGCCTTAATATACTCTCTCCTCCGGTATCCAGTGTCGTTCCTCTTTTGAGTTGTGACGGAGATTGACTCTCCGGATCACATTGCGCAGTTTGTGAGCTGAGAGTGGCTTCTACAAGGTTAGTCTATGGAGCGTCAGAACGAGGCTCCATAAGCTTACATTGTAGAAGAGATTTCCAGTGCATACACCAAGCTTTATGAGCAGTTTTCCTGTCTTTGGCGGTCGCTTGGTCACAGGGAGCATCTCCTGGACCCTAACTGGGCACTGCACGAAGAGACAGAAATAAGTGGGTGTAGAAATTTTAACAGCTTGAGAATAAGGCAGGCTTTACACCTCCAGCATTCACAGTCTGACTTCATACTGCGATGTTTGCACCGGCCGCAGGTCTCTTGACCTCAACTCGCCAGTTTTATATTCATGTATGATGCAGTTGGGTTCGGGTCAAGATACCTGCAGCCGGCTGGAATTGAACCATAAACGTTGGACTTATGAAGCTGACCAAAGATGTTTAAATACTAGTTACGTTTTTTCTTTTAAAAGCAGACATAATCTTTGCGCTTAATTTACAGATTGCTGACCACGTCTTTGCTAAAAAACATCTGCTGCTTACTGCTTAAAGGGAACCTAGCAGTTATGGGGTTTATGTGCAGGTTAATAGCCAAACGCTGCGGGGAGAAAATTACCTTTATCCTCCCAGGCAGCGTCCCAGTTTGTCACGGGGACTGTGCCGGCGCTGGTTGAGTTACCGCTCTGTGTATAGAAAGGCGGCTATAACCATTCACCCCATCCCCCCACGGCCCTGGCTGACACTGGCTCTGCATTGGGGCCGTCTGTCAGGCTATGTGCCCACGATGCAGAAATGCTCAGGATTTTTTCCTGAGCGTTTCTGCATCTCCCTGGCAGAAAAAAACACATGCGGATTGTACATGCATTTTCCTGCCAGGGACATGCGGATGTGAAGCGTTCTTCACTTGCATTTCCGCATGCGGGTTGACAAGCGCTTTCCAAGCGATTTTAGCATCACTTGGAAAGTGCTTGTCAACTTGGTCACACTATATAAATCCATGCAAACAGCATAGATTTATATAGTGTGACCGAAAGAATGGTAAAAAATAAATCTATACTTACCTTCCGATGGCCCCCGCAGTCTTGCTTCGCGCTCCGTCCTGGCTGCCGGCACATCGCGATACACTGCACTGAAGGACCTGCCGACGTCAGTCGCGTGACCCGTCACATGACTATGACGTCAGCGCAGGTCCTTCAGTCCATCGTGATTTGCCGGCATGAAAGGACTAGTTCAGCGGGGGCCGCCAGAAGGTAAATATAATTTTTATTTTTTATTTTATTCTTTTTTTCACAGTTTCTATGGTACCCAGGTCCGGAGGAGAGTCTCCTCTCCTCTGGACCTGGGTACCATCCTCACATTGGAACGTGTGCATGTCCTTATCTAGTGAAGCGGAATGCATGCGTTCTAATGCAAGTCAATGGCGGTGAAAACACAGCACTTCCGCCAAATAATTGGTAGTGCTGCGTTTTTCTCCGCAATGGTAATCCGCAGCGGAAATTTCCGCAGCATGTGCACAGCACATGCGGATTGTCATTGGGGAACATGGCAGGTCTTCTACCATGCGTTTTTTAAGCGTTTCTGCAGCGTTTTTGCCGCTGCGGAAACGCTTAAAAAACGCATCGTGGGCACACAGCCTCAGTCAGGACTCCCTTCTCAATTTCGCCAGTATCTGTATCCTCAAGTTGAAGATAATGGTGACTACAATGATAAAATAGGGAGCAGTCTGCTCCACCCCCCTTTCACCATTGAGCCTGTGCCACTGAGAGTGCAGCTTGTACAATGACCTCTACATTGTGCCCACTGCGGAGCTCCGAACACTGCACAGACCAGAGTAGCGGGTGAATGGTGTTGGTTGAGGGTTGCTTTTTTTATGTATAAATTGTCAGTCATGTGGATGGCATACTGTGTTTGAAGCTGTCTATAGTACAAACAATGAATAATAGGAGACGTAAGATTTACTGTTTTCCTTATAAAATTATATGGTTTTGTTTAGCTGCTACTGATAAGAATACAAGTTACAAAAAGCCCCATTGTAAAATGTCTTGGCAGTAGCAACTAGGGAACATACTTAATTGTGCCCATTATTAAGTGATAGGCTGTGTGCCCGCGATGCGTTTTTTAAGCGTTTTCGCAGCGGCAAAAACGCTGCAGAAACGCTTAAAAAACACATGGTAGAAGGCCTGCCATGTTCCCCAATGATAATCTGCATGTGTTGTGCAAATGCTTCGGAAATTTCCGCTGCGGATTATCATTGTGAAAAAAAAATGCAGCACTACCAATTATTTGGCGGAAGTGCTGCGTTTTTGTCGCCATTGACTTGCATTGAAACGCATGGATTACGCATCACTGCATCTGTACATGCGCATTCCACGCGTTTCAATGTGCGGATGGTACCAGGGTCTGGAGGACAGGAGACTCTCTCCTCCGGACCCGGGTACCATAGAACCTGTGAAAAAAAGAATAAAATAAAAAATAAATGTTATATTTACCTTCTGATGGCCCCCGCTGCGCTCGTCCTCCCATGCCAGCAGATCGCGGTGGACTGAAGGACCTGCGCTGACGTCAGTCATGTGACGGCAGGTTCTTCCGTGCAGTGTACCGCTATCTGCCGGCAAGGGAGAACGGAGCGAAGCAAGACTGCGGGGGCCATCAGAAGGTAAGTATAGATTCATTTTTTTATTTTTAACCATTCTTTGGGGTCACACTATATAAATCCATGCTGTTTGCATGGATTTATCTAGTGTGACCAAGTTGCCAAGCACTTTCCAAGTGATGCTGAAATCGCTTGGAAAGCGCTTGTCAACCCGCATGCGGAAATGCATGTGAAGAACTCTTCACATCCGCATGTCCCTGGCAGGAAAAACGCATGTACAATCCTCATGCGTTTTTTCTGCCAGGGAGATGCAGAAACGCTCAGGAAAAATCCGGAACATTTCTGCATCGTGGGCACATTAGCCTTGAAATTCGTATTAAACAATAATATAGTGTTGAGCGAACTTGCTTGGGTAACGTGTGATCTGAGCATACTGTGGTATTTTCCGAGTATTTTTGGCATGCTCTGCTAATATGTTTGAGCCCCTGCGGCTGCACGTTTTGCAGCTGTTAGACAGCTGCAACACATGTGGAGATTGCCTGTTTGTTAAGCAATCCCTGCATGTGTTGAGGCTGTATACCGCTGCAAACATGCAGGAACTTGAACATGTTATCAGAGCACGCCCAAGATGCTCGGATAACATGTTATCCAAACACGTTCGCTCATCACTAATAATATAATGAGCGGAATTAAGTTTGGTCTGTTGGTTGGACCCTCTACAAGTCATGATCTCTCGTGGCCCCTTGGGAAATGAATTGCCCACTCGTAGTGTAGAACCATCCTTTATTTTTGTTCTAGCATTAAACTGCACTAGTCTCCGATCCTCGAGACTGTATCTGCATGAAGCATAGTGTGTTCTGTCAGAGGAATGCTCTGAGCATAGTTGGTAATTTAGATGTGAATAAACTTCAGTTAAGCTGCAGCTAGTTTCAGTATCATGTGTTTGTCTTATGACAAGTCATTACAGTTGTGCTATTTCCAAGCAAAGTCTAAACTGTTCACTGGATTTGAACTTTGGTCATGAGGTGCAAAAAGCTCTGCGGCAGCTGCTATTCAGAGCTTGGCTAGCCCTGTAGTGCTGTAAATCTACAATGAAAAACATTGTATGGTGTATGTTGGCCTCACAAGGAGGGTATAATCACACTGCCTGCATTATTTTGGAAGAAGAAAATTTATGGCAGATGGCTCTCTGTAGGTCAGGGTGAACTCTTGGTTTACTATTGCTGCTGACATCATTTATGTATATGAAAAAAAGCAGTACTGATCATTCCAGATGTATATATTGGGATAATATATGTATTATTCTAACCACTTGTGCCACATCTAACCAGTATAAATCATTTTTCAGCAGTTTCCCATTCTGAATTCCCCTTTTTTCAAATTGTCATATTGGGATAGGACCTTGGAGATGGGAATACCCCTTTAAGTCCATAGAGTTCAACCTACAGCCTGATAAGTTGATCAAGAGGAACGCAAAAACCCCAGGGGGCAGACATTAATAGCTCCATATTATTTGGGATACATTCCCACCCAATGTAAGATTGCGCATTTGGTGTTTTTGTGTGTATTTTATAATATTTTCTAAATAAAGGAGTTGAAAATAACTTCTAAGTAAAGCCGTTCAAATGACGTTTTGTTACAAACCATTTATTTATTTTTCTTCACAGTTTGAGACCTGTGTTCTACATGAGCTAACTGCTCAGAAGTATTTCCATTACTATACTAAAGGTAATTTTTTTTTACTCTAAATTCTTTGAATTCAGCTCTGATAACAAGTTATAATTACTGGATTGTGAAATGTTGCTTTTGGCTGTCAGTATAGAAGCCAAAAATAATTTAGTGTTATACTGATTTAACCACACATATCCACTGCACTCTTTCAGATTTTCAGATTTCAAATGCAAAAATAGAAAAACAAAAATTTTATTTAAAAAATATCGTGTTTTATATAAAATTAGCATCGCAAGTTACAATTTAATTGAGTAATGGCAAATCTTATTCTAATTGCTCAAATTGGAGTGCATTCTTAACGCTATTTAATGTATATATCTGTAATGAGCATATGTCACTTTGTGCTCTGCTGGATACATACGTCCTTGCACTATACAGCTTCTGTATCGGAGTGTTCAGCTGCAGGAGCCTGACTGATATATGGCCGGGCTCCTGCTGCATCTGCCAAGTTCTCACCAATTCCTGCAATTTAACCCCTCACTTGCCACTGTCAGTGGTGGCAGAGACAGATGAGGACTTTGGCAGAGCTTTCCCTTTATCAGCCCATTGCAACCTACACAGCACGACTGTGGGGTGTCTGTGAATTTTTATGTCAATCAAAGGCCTAGCAATAGTCTCTGGTCTGCCATGTATCTCAACCTACTAGATCCTGCTGGAGTATGGATTTCATGGGCCATCTGTCAGTCTTGGGCTGCATTCACATATCTATTGGAAATATCCATTTGCTGCCCCAATTTTTTATTGGACGGCACCTTAGTGTTTCACGGATCCATTAACACATCTGTGAAAATCAAAATCTGAGTATGAGACTCGTGGTATGTCTTATTCTGATCCGATTAATTTATGGTACTGCTTGGAATAGCCAAGCCCTGCATCCATTGGGTAGGGGATAAACTGTTATTCCCCCCAAAAAAATCAAGTTAAGCTCTGGCATGCATAACTAACCAGGGCTGTGGAGTCTGTAAGCAAAACGTCCGACTCTTCAATTTCCATGACTCTGACTCCCTCATACACGGCTCATGTTTAAGTGATAAATTGACTGTAGCACAGATTCATCTCAGCTAAAAGTCTAGACCCTTAGATCAGGAATAGGACAGACATTTATAGGACATTTCATAACTTTCCCAAATTCTTATGAAAAATATTCCCCACAAACTGCATTAAACTACTGTACCCAATTTATTATATATTTTAGGAGTTGAAGTCGGTCCATTTTATACCGACTCCGATTCCGACTCCACCAAAATGGACTCCGACTCCACAGCCCTGTAATTAACATAGTAGACCCCAGGGACTTTGTGAAGCCCCGGCTAACATGACAACGCATTGGCAAACCACTGCAGCTTCTAAGGAGTTAAATTTCTGCAAATAGTGCTGGCTCTGAACACAGCATTTGCAGACAGGTGTTGTCTGTATCACACAGCTAGTACATGCAATCTATGGAGCGGGTAATGCACACTTCGGACCATATACAGCCGTTTTTGACAAGGAGTTAAAAAACTTGAACATATTTCAAGGGCAATAATTTCTGTTAAGATTCTCATAAATTTCTTTGCTGTAATTAGAATCTCACCATAGCTATAAAAACTATTAACCCCTTCATGCCTAGGCAATTTTCCATTTTTGCACTATTTTTTTCACTCTTCTTTCAAGAGCCATAACTTTTTCTTTTTTTTTTCCATCAGCATGGCCTTATAAAGGCTTGTTTTTTTGTGGTATAAGTTGCAGTTTTGAATCATTCACCCATTTCACCAGTGTACTGAAAAACATTGTTTTTTGAGGAGTAAAAGATTTAAAAGAAAAAAACTCTGCAATTCTGCCATTATTTAAGTTTTTTGTTTCAACTGCACTCGTTCAATATAAAATTATTTTGCAGGCAAATATAATATCAAATTTGGACGATCTTTCACCAGCTTGAGCATGTTAAACTGGCTACATAATGGAATAGTGGCTGCAAAGCGGAGTAAAACATGGCATGACTAAGAACCGTACATATTCCTAGGTTCTATGCACACAGGATTCTTTCACTGGATGACCTGTTTTTCAACTTTGTGCGTTTTTTTCGTATCTTTTTAATGGATCAATAAGGTTTTTTTTTGTTTGTTTTTTCTTGGAAATGTAAAAAAATTGAGTGCTGGACAAGATTACCATTTTTTTTCATGTGTGCTATTTTCCTTCCAAATGGTATTCAGGGTATATGCACACAATCAATGAACGCTGTGGATTAGACGCAGCACACATGCGCTGCGTGCAAACCGCAGCTTTCTACATTACAAGCAGTGTGGATGAGATTTCAAGAAATCCCATGCCCACTATGCGTCTCCATGCACTTACGGATCACCCACAGACACTGACATGCGGCGCGTCTTTCCAGACCGCAGCATGTCAATTTCTCTTGCAGAGTCGCTAGTCTCCGCAAGAGAAATTAGATCGCTGCAATGTATTGATTGCGGTGAATCCGCATGGTTCAATGAACACATGTGGATTCACCTGCGTGCAGCGCTTTTGACGCAGCATAAAGTATACGGTGTTCAAAGCACTGACAGCACTTAGTGTGCACATACCCTCAGTGTCTGCACATTTAGAAAGTTCAAAGCTTTATTTTATCAGCTGAGCGAAACATTTCTTTATTGTGAGCAGATTTTTCTGCTGCAAATACTGTAGTGTTGGCAGGAAAAATGTGTAAAATAGGTGCATTTTAATGTGAATTTTTTATTATTTTTCTTTACCATTTGGCTGAAAAATACTGAAAATTCTTGCTACAGATTTGAAAAAATGCTTTTAAGGTTCAAAACTGCAAAGAATAAGAGGCATGATATTTCCTCAATTTCATTCACTTTTGCCGACGTGTGAACAAAGCCTTTAGATCAGACCTGGGCAAAGTGCAGCTCACGAGCCACATGCAGCCCTTTGGCTGTACTGGTTTGGCCCGTGGACTACGACAGTCAATGGGCTGAATACAGTTGTGTCCAACACCAAACCAGCCATTTGCCACTTGATGTCTCCTTTTCGCTGGTATCTGGGAAACTGAGGGCTTAATACTTTGCAAGGGGCTTTGTGGAGGCATAATACTATGCAAGTGGTTGTTTTGGGAGAAATCTTGTTGTGTGGGTATATAATACTATGTAGGGGGCTGTGTGGGATCGTCATACTACGTAGGGGACTGTGAGGTGACTTTATACTGTGTGAGTGCCTTTGTCTGGACATTATACTGTGTGCAGGGCTTTGGGAGGACATACGTAGTGGATTTGTCTGGAAATTATATTCTGTACGGGACTTTATGGGGACATACTGTGGAGGGGGGCTTTGTGGGGAGAACAGCTTTATAATTTGTGGACGCCAATCAAATTTACCTGTTTTTTTTTAAAGGTACTATGAAAAAATGAAAACTTCATTTTTTTTTTTTTTTACCAGTTTATATTGGGAATTGATGGTCCTTTCTGTATAATGTCCTTGTGAAGACCCGGGGTGTTCTGTGGGCATATTTCTACTCAGACAACACAGGGTGAGGGTAAAACAGCGTGGCAATACTTTATTGAATCACAAAATAGGACACTAAACACTTGGAACAGTCCCAGCAAATACCCAAGATGGTACAATGTAACCGTCCTCACCCTTCCGCTCCGCCCGCCTGGGATAGAACAGCTGTGACTTTGGGACTTCCAAGGCCAGCTACCTCAACCAGTGCCCCCACCCCCCCCCCCCACCCCCACAGAGGAGGTAGCGGTAAGCTTAGGAAGGTAGCAGTCAATCGAGGTACAAGACCAGGAGACCCAAGGGTCCCACCCTGGCCTCTCCGAGAGTTTCCATGGGGCCAGATGACTTCATCGTCCCAACCTGGTCTCCCCAAACATATCCATCGGCTCTCTGATGGTCAGTGGAGCAGATCTGTATCTTTCCAGTCAGGGCCGTACCCTTAGGCCGGAATCATGTAGAATCCAAATCTGTGTCTCTTTGGGTAAAGCCATCCTTCCAAGTTGATGGTGTGACAGCGTATGAGTGTCCTCTTGCTTCTCCTTGATTCTCTGTCCCAAGTGTGTCTGCTACAGAAGCACATGCCCCTTAAAATAGTTAGTTGTCCTTGCAAGTACACATTCACAGGTAAGGGGTTAGGGAGGACAGCCTCATGTCTCATTGTTTGAGTATTTAATGAATTTGCTTAGTTTGTCCTCCTGTCTTGTGAGTCAATAAGCCACAGTGTCCACAAACGTTAATCAACATATTTAGCAAACATTCATTGTTCCAGAATCAAAGAGGAGACAACAATCAGGGTTATACAAATGCTGGTCTGCTCCTCTTATTGACCAGTCACATAAATACACATATATTTACAAGTCAACCCAAAGATAATAGTGTATTTCTCTTGGATTAACAAATTTAAACGTCTGGTTTAAGATTATAGGCTGTATCGCCACAGTTCTATTTTCAATTGTATTGTTCACTATAGTATTGCTTATTATTCATTTAGACCTAGAGGACAATCTGTAGTCATAAACTCATGCCTTTCACAATAAAAATGAAACTAGAGATGGGGCATTACCAGACATATAGTCAGGTTATTCAAAATCGTGCCTCCTGAGGAAGCGAGATGAAACGCACGTCGGGGCAGTGGGACACCGGGGCCTGCCTTGCCCATCTTCACTGCACCGGCACTTTAATGTAAGACTTAGATTTTATATTGTTACATATATTGCTGTATTGTGCCTCTGAGCCACACTAGGCTGTATTAAGAACTTATTGTACTCTGCTATAATGGTGAATATATACAGCTGTGATGTATATTTAGGTGAGCAGATTTATTTCCATATGTGTCCTCCCATTACATGAGGTACCCCTTTTTATTCTAGTATATATTTATTATTTGTTTCCAATAAAGCTTTTTTTTGGGGTTCAAATATTTTAAGTGGTCACTTTTGCCTCTTTGGCTTCCGTACTTGCCAATATAGATAATTTGATATTTTCTAGTTTGTATAGTGACACCATATGTATGGGGCAATAAATTTAATTGATACTATATTTATTATTCATTTTGACTGAGTAGTCATAAACATATGCCTTTCATAATCAAAACTGTAAAGAAAAATTAGAGATGTGGTATTTCCAGCCATACAGTAATGATGTTCAAAATCAATTCATTGTTTCACATAATATTGTATTTGCATGGGTTTTCTTTTAATTTATGCTTTAAGCTAAAGTTGAATAAAGTTTTTGTTTTACTCAAAAAATATTCTTTGAACCATATTTGCAAGCAATTTTTCAACATTTTTCTTCATGAACAATGCAAAAAGCCTGCAGCATGCTTGCTCTGCAGAATTTGTGATTTATGACAGCCATATCTTCAAGCATTGGGGCATGGGGCAGAGTTTCAGGTCCACCAAGTTTACCCTGTGAAGTTGAATCAAGCCATAAAGTTGTGGAATTGATGCTTTCCACATAGATTGTAATGTCGTGCTTTTAGACATTAACTGCATGGGATTTTTCATTGCTGGATTCGTTTTTTTTCTATCTGCCGGTAAATCATTGTGAATAAATCTCCCATTATATTATTGTAATTTTTCACATGGCTGTCATTTTTCTTGGGATAGCGACCAGGATAATATACTATGTACTTATTAACAGATAATGGTTCTGCCAATACTGCCTGACAGTTTCTCATATCCCTTTGTGAGACAAAGCACCATTTGATAACATTCGATTACCCTAGCCTATTCTTTATTACTCCCAGGCACTTACACCGTATTCTTTATTAATCTTAATCATTGATTTTCCTAAACAATTGCCAATCTCCTTGTGTTCTAATGCCCCATGGAGGATAATCTCCAGGCTGTGCTACTGCTTTAATAGCTGGCTGGGTGGAGTTTAAACTGCAGATTTGCAAAACTGTTTTGTAGCCCAAACCAGGAAGGAAATTTAACCTTTCTTGTTCTACTAGCGAGGATCTCGCATCATTCCTCCTATGTTCACTGTAAGTTCTGGGACGTTTTCTGCCTCTATAATTTGTGTTTTATTATGAGTTTGTACATGTTTTTAACCTTTCCTAGCTATGATTAAAAATACTTGTTAATTGTTACTTTTTCCCCAAATTTCTGTAAACTTTCCTAGGCTGTGTTCTCACACTATGTGATTGTATAGTTAATCTGTACAATTCCTTTACTATTTCTGCTGGTTTTACTTTAGTTCCCCAAGCCCGTGCAGGTTAATATATCTTGTAGCCAAACTTTATGCTGCAAAAACCCATATTGCTTGACTAACAGGCACATGGTTGTCTATATCCTTATTGCCGAAGCATGGTCTTCCGTGTGTATGTGTAACGCGCAGCTCTTAATAATATACATTTTAATTGCTCGCCCCTTGAGAATATTGTCTTAATGTAATATTCCTCATGTATTTCCTAATTATTTTTTTCACATAACATACCCATACGAATAGAAATTGTATGATGTGTGTGTACATCTTTTTCTGTTTGATATTGCAACCTTTTCTGATCCTATGCAATTATCTTTTTAAGCTGCTTTTATACTGTAATGGACCTTCCTTTGTGAATTATTAATTGTGGTACATTCTTAAAGGAGTTGTTTTGGGGCTTTTTTATACTACCTGTGCCCAAAGGTAGACAACCTCTTCTACTTTTTCAGTTTTTCTTTAACATTGTCCCATAATGTCTGAAGCCTCCCAGATTAATTACAGCGGTTTAACAGAGCGCATTAAAGGTCATTTAAAACATTTTGTGCTTTGTTTTATTAAACCCGACAAAAGGCATTGTCCTGCTGATTTATGCTGTTAACCCTTTGAGTGGCAGAAACAATGCCAGTTGTAGCTGAATGCTTGGTTTTGCTTTTTAGTTGTAATATCACTTATCTGACGTGGCTTATCATAGTTTGTTGGATATCATCTGTCCCCTCAGGCTGTTTGTTCCACCCTATGTCCCCAGGTGGGTGCCAATATCTCTAGGGTAAACAGGTGATAAACAGGTTTCAGTCTTTCACCTGCTGTTTTTAAGCTTGGCATAAACTCAAGGGAGCAATGGCCTCATGAATAAATAGATATTTACCCCTGTGGCAGAGTGGGTGTTTTTTAAATGTTCACTGTTTCACTTATGGACTATTGATAGGCTGGTTAGAATATCCAACTAAGTCTCTGTGTGATGCCAGCTCTAAAAGATTTATTTATGACTCCTAAATGTGGCATAAAAAATACCAGTAATACTCTTCAGTGTTGTAGAAAGCAGGGTAATCTTGGACTTGTTCTTGCAACAGACGTGCAACAGAATGTAGAATTTGCACAATATCAGAAAATGAAGACTGAGGGGATGGGGCTATTAGGAAATTTTTATAAAGAACAAAATCGTAGCAATGCGTTTGTGTTCTGTACCCTAATGAGTATTCGATTTTGCTTTTCCATGTCTGATGTCTCCAGGACTTTTCAGGTGGAATTGATGTAAGATTAAGAATAAACAGGCATGTGTATGTAACATGAAGAACAACACCTCTCTGGTCATGATGACTTGTATTCTGCATTTTTAAGTGGTGTCCACTCCCTGGTTTCTCCTTGTTCTTCTCTGCTTGGTTTACCTACATTTTCTTATTTTCACTTGTACTATTTATTGATTTATGGAAGGAAAAAAAAAAAGCATCGTTACTATTTAAGAATTTTTACTGCCATCACTCTAGTAGTCTTTTATTTCTCCCTAGTCTTTTCCAGCTGTGTTTTTTTTTTTTTTTCAAAGCATATTACTAGGATATGTAATTTTTCTGACCAGTGAGTGGTCCAAACACTGGTGGTACTCCTGAACACCTGACAAACCATCACTTTTGAGATGTAAAAAAATGCTCCAGTACCAGTGTTTCCTTAAACTAACATGCCAGGAGAGCTGAAAGGTCATCTTTTAAAAGGGATTATCCACTTTAGACGATCCCTTTTCCATGGAGAGTCCGCAGACTTTAAGGCTAAGCGTATTAAAAAATAAATAACTGTCCAGTTTTCCTCCAGGAATAGCGGTAGATTTTTTTTCTGTACAGTCATCTATAGAGCATATGTTTTTATAAATAAGCAGTTATTAAAATCTGCAAGACTAAATAGTTTCCTATGAAATGGGAAGCTCTACAGTTGATCTGTATGGGAGCTGATTATTTATTTTTTGGTACACCTATAGAGTTGAATATGCGGAAGAGACTAGTACATTTTTTTTTCCCCCTTTCACGTGAACATTTAGTCTATAAAAAAGTAACCTGAATAGCCCTATTGAATAACATTGGTCTGAAAGATATCAGTTTTCTTTTTTTATTCACAGACAGCTCTCGGACTGAAAATTTGGTTTTGTGAACGTAGCACAGTTCCAGCAGTGGGACCCCATAGTGATTATCTTAGTAGCCTATGTGCCTAATATCCATGTTTCACATCAGGGTATATTGAGCATATGTTTCATGTAACCCCTTCACAACATGTGATGCAATAGTATGTCACACATCAGGGGCCGGTGAGCCTGCATCATACACGGGAGAGGAGATGCCGGCTGCGATACACAGCCAGCATCTTTTTGTAACAGTAACAAGGGCTTGACAGTTGCATTTAAAGAGGACCTATCAACATGTAAAAAGTGGCCAGTTTTTTTATTATTATTCCCACTGCTCTTCTGACTATTTCAATTTGTTGTTTTTTTTTTTGTTTTTTTTTTATATCAATCTGCCATTCTGTTCCAGTGATATGGACCTCTATTTAGTGCTAAGTACTATGTATTGAGAATCCTGTGAGAAACCCCCTCTTAGAAAAGACCATAAAAAGTAACACAAATTTAAAAAGCAACATATCTCTGAAACCGTATGAATAAAAAATAAAATAATAAAAGTAATACTCTGGAGAGTAAAATAAATAAATAAAATAAGATCAAAAACTATTCACTTTTAGTCTGGTGGCAGGTCATCTTTAAATGGCACGATTGCCAGACAGCTCATATCAGCCACCATGGGGTGTCAATGGGTTTCCATGGCAGCTGGGGACTAGCAGCCTTTGGCTGTGCTGTAGAGGAGAACATCATTTTAACGATATAATGAAATATAACCGTGTATAGAAGAAGCGATCAGACGATTCTAGGATGCTAAAGAGACTAAAAAAGTAGAGACAAGAAGAAGTTGAAGTGTACTCTTTAAAAATGAGGTGAGATGAACAAACAAAAACACCCTGCTGAAGGAGAAAAGGAGTACATAGTAATGAAAATATTGATGGTTGTAAACCAGCACTTTGGTTATTCAGTCAGTTAATTTGCATACGTGTGAACAAAGTCTATGTAGTTTGATTACAGAATTTAATGTATGCTTAATTGTAAGCATAATTGCAAAAAATAAACTAGATACACACCATATAAGAATATAATATTGAGGAAATAATGACTATTGTATACCAGCTGAAGGTTAAAGGGAATCTGTCACCTCCTGGGACTTTTCAGACTGCTAATATGGGCATACAGGTGATAAAAATGTGAATCTATACTGACCTGTATGGCCCATATTAGCAGTCTTGTTTCTGTGTAAAAGCTTTTTTATTAAATTATTTCTGCCAAGCTTCGTGTCCCCTGTAAACTCCAAGAAATACCCGCCTACTAGCCCTATTTCCATACTCGCCCCACCTCCCCTGCACGGGGCCCTGTGACCTGCAGTTCCCGGCTGGATCCCACGCCTGCGCGGTTTCCTCTGTACGGACGGCGCTCTTCTCCCTGCTGTTAGTGTAGTGTTTTGCAGCAGGGAACTTGTCCGCAGGCGCTGGGAAGGAAGAGTGACTCACCTGCGCACAAGTTCCCTGCTGCAAAGCACTACACTAACCGCAGGGAGAAGAGCGCTGTCCGTACAGAGGAAACCGCGCAGGCGCGGGATCCAGCCGGGAACTGCACGTCACAGGGCCCGCGAAGCTTAGCAGAAATAATTCAATAAAAAAGCTATTACACAGCAACCAAACCGCTAATATGGGCCATACAGGTAAGTATAGATCCACATTTCTATAACCTGTATGCCCATCATGTGTATTGACAGATTCCCTTTAAGATCGAGCTACATGGCTGAATAGCATAGCAGGGATTGTACATTATCCTGTCTGAATAGACTACCCCCACAAGGACCTAGTTTAAAAAAAGTATATAAATCATATATTGAAACAATCAAAAATGGAAAAATATGTACATACCCATCGGCAACTTCGCTAACTGGAATGGCAGCCACCCTGACGTGCAAGCCTTTGCCTATCATTTGTTTGAGTGCTTATTTCTTTGTAATTCTATTTGTGTGGGGTATCATGTAAGGAATTGTGATTATTCTGTAACAAATGAGGCTACTCAACCTGAAACGATCATAAAATATATGTTTAATCTAGCTCATATATCTATACAAATCTGCTTCAAAGTTTCGCTTTTATTGGAATCTGTCAAAACATCAACTCTACAAGCTGACTATATGAGCATGCAGGTCATAGAAAGTTGAATAAAATAATACCTTGTTATCTGCTATCCCATGACTTAAGAAAAATGTGGATTTCTCTGAAACATGTAAATTAGATGTTAAAATCTCTGGGAGGGATGGAAATCTTCCCGAGAATCTGCTTCCAGAGCTTATTTTAAGGCTAGGGTCAGACGGCCGTAGATTCTCTCATCCAAGAGAATCGGCCCAATTATGCAAATGACACTCTGATCAAGCACTGATCAGTGTGAGCATAGTGTGATCCTATTCTCTCAGATGAGAGAATCGGAGCACACGGAGAAGATGGAGAACAACATTTCTCCATTGTCAGTGCTCTGAAATTGGACATGTGTGTGGCCCCATTAACATTGGTCCCAGTGCGATCTGATGTTTTGTTTTGCAATGCCTCTGTATGTAAAATGATCCCCTTCCTGCATGTGGGATGTCAGTCTCCATTCTAGAAAGCTCTGGCCCGCTGCTCTTGCTTTTGCGCAGTGTTTTGCCCTTGTTTGGGCATTGGCTTCAACTTCCTTCTGCATGGCTGGGTGGTGCCTGTGAAGAAGGAAATTGAAGCCAGTGCCCATAGTAGGGCAGAAGAAAGAGTGCTGATCAATGCAGCCCCCCTCCTTTTTTTTCCACTGAATTAGCTGTGATGGACAAATGAACCAGACAAACAGCCTTCTTCATCATCATGTCACTAACAGAAGGGAAGGAAGTGATCTGCCTATAAGGGGACTAAAGTAGAAGTCCCAAAACCCAGAGAAAGGCGCTAAAACCAGAATATTGCTGCAAATTCAGTAATAAAGTATATTAGTAAGTTGAATTATTTTACATTTCATACCCATAAAGTTAAAGGTTTCTAATGCTATATTAAAAATAAGTTTTCTAAGCCGGACAACCCCTTAATATATTTTACAAGAGTTGGCACTTCATGCTGGCAGACAAAAAGTTACTAGAGATTCATTGGAGCAGTTCTTTATTTTCACCAGGGCTGTGGAGTCAGTAAGCCAAACCTCCAACTCAGACTCCTCAATTTCCACGACTCCGACTCCAACTCCACGACTCCGACTCCCTCATACATGGCTCATGTTTAAGTGATAAATTTACTGTAGCACAGATTCATCTCAGCTAAAAGTCTAGACCCTTAGATCAGGAATAGGACAGACATTTATAGGACATTTCATAACTTTCCCAAATTCTTATGAAAAAATATTCCCCACAAACTGCATTGAACTACTGTACCCAATTTATTATATATTTTAGGAGTCTGAGTGGATCCATTTTATACCGACTCCACCGCCCTGATTTTCATCTTCATTATGTAGCCATTGACCAGCAGTAAAAAAAAAAAAAAAAAAAAAAAAAAAGGAAAGTTACAGCTAAACAAGGATCTATGGTACTTTACTTCAAAGCGGGTTGAGATCTGTTCGCTACTAAATTGTGCTTTTGCACCGCTCCTGGCATGTCTAAGTAAATACTTGTGCTCCCTATGAACTAACAATCCTAGGGTATCTTTGAGGTTTCCACCATATACTTTAGGTGGTATGTGCGAAACAGAAAGCGATTTCTGGTTTGATCTGAAAATTGCCTACGCCTTGCTTAGTCGCACATATCAAACTACGTTGGGATCATTGTAATGACCTCTGTGAAAGTTCATTCTCTGTGCGTTGACTACTAGATCTGTTTTGGTACAGCTGTGCTCCTATAATAACTTGCAGGGTAAGGAACCCAGGATTAGTAGAGATTAGTTGTTAAACAGGTGATAGTTTGTAAATATTTCATGAAACGCTGGTTGTAAAATGGTGTCCTGAAAGGAAGGTGTAACTTGACTAGGGTCAGCTGTTAATTGTTTAGCAGCAAATTAATCCACTTGTCAAGTGACAGGAGTAATACTGCTGGGCTCTGTTCACATCTGTGGTGGAGGTTGCATGCAGCACTATTTTTCCATTCAAAATGCTGGCCACCTGAGTGTAACTGGGCAAACCTAATGATGTCAGTGGGATGTGGCAGGCACCACAGGTGATCATGATTCTTCAGGCATTATGTGAACAGAGCCTAATACTACTCAAGGGCTGCTCACAGATGAGGCTTTTGGAAGCCTTGACTTGCGAGTTACTGACTTGGGAGTGAGTAGCTGATCGGCTTAGATCATTAAAAATATGGTTGTCTTGAGATCATTTTCTAGCGTATGGTGAAGTTTGAGTTAAGAATAAGCACTCCTGTAAAAACCATGTTGGTTGCATGTAGTGATTATGCCTTTCTGTAGGCCTTCTAGAAAGGTTTCCTAAAATGAACTGGTTGTGTTATGGGTTTGTGGCTGCTCTGCATATAATTATACTTTTGAACCGAATCACCAAATGCAGTGTGCTCCCAAGTGTTTTCCTTGTAGTGAGCATCCAAAATTTTCAGTCAATGCTAAATCACTATTTAGGTAAAAAGGAACTCTTAGTGTTATAAAGATGAGAAAATAATCAATACAGATTAGACCAGGGGTCTCAAACTGAGTCGGGTAAAGGGGCCGCACATAGAAAAAAATTGAATATGAAGGGCCGCATCCTTTGCCGGAGAAGATATTACGTTTTCAGTGATGGCATTATTTCTCTATATGACTTCTTGATCATAATGTTCTATTTTTTGGCATGTTTTTTATTCTTTTTTAAAGAAGTTGTCAGGTACTTTAGATTACCCCCCCCCCCCACACACACACACACCCCAATGTATCCCCCCGGGACCCCTAAGGATTTTTGTAATTTGCTTACGTTGCAGATACTGCCTGTGAGCGGCGCTATCCTTGGCCGCTCACAGGCATCACGGGACCCCGCACTGATGTCACGACAAGTGAGGTGTGACTCGGCTCTGGGGTCCCCGCGGTGGCTGCTGGGTTGTGGGCGGGGTTACCCCCCACGTCACACCCAGCATCCACCACATGCTTTCCCAATGAATGGGGAGAGGCAGAGAGCGCAGTGTATGCCGGGTGTGACGCGGGGGGTAACCCCGCCCACAGCCTGGCATTCACTGTGGAACGCAGAAGACAGAGACCCGCGGCTGCTGCCAGCACTTGTCGTGATATCAGCGGATGTCAGAGCTGGCTGCAGCCGGGGGTCACGTGATGCCTGTGAGCGGCCAGTGATAGCGCCACTCACAGGCATTATCAACAGCAGAAGGTATTTACAAAAATCCTTAGGGGCCCTGGGGGGGTAATATAAAGTACTGGACAACCGCTTTAATGGTGTTTATCATATGGATTATGATACAGGTCCTCCCTTTTTCCTTTTAATTTTTACATAGAACAGTATTTTTGATGGCCAAATATTATTCCATTATTTTTTCATTCTTTATTTAACATTTTCTTTTAAATGTTTTCCTTTTTTTTTTTTTTTTTTTTTTATATATACCCCCAGTCGACCCCATACAGTAAGTTTTTCAATTTTGCTCCACATAGTAATTCTTACCCCCATCCTGTAATAATGTATCCAATCCTGCAATAATGTCACGTGTCCAGTAAAAATATTCCTAAGCCTGTAATAATGTCCCTCAGCCTGTACTAATGCCCCCTTCATGTAATAGTGCCCCATCTTGTAGTAATATCTTTAATAATTGTCCCTACCCTGTAATAATGTCCCTCATTCTGCAATAATGGTCCCCGTCCTGGTCCCATCTTAAAAAAATGTCCCCCTTCTTGTAACAATGTCCCCCTTTCAGCTGCTCCTTACACACATAAAAAAATTATTTTCACCTGATCTCGCTCCCCTGGCAATAACGCACATTTAGTGAAAAGAAGTGCTGACGTCAGCTGTCCCTGGCTCGCTGGACGCGATTGTCTCAGGGACCGCGTGATTGAGACCCCTGGATTAGACCAAAGAGCACAGAGATAAAAGGTGGACATTAACTGACAGGACCTGTCACCAGGTCGGAATTGGCGAGTTTTTGCTATTATTCCTGCTGTTCTACTAATAATTATAATAATAAAATTGTATTCTGTGAAATATGGTTTCAGAGATGAGCCTTTTCTTCTTAATGCTACTTTTATAGTCTGTACCTAAGGGGCATTGTCCTCAAGGTAATTATGCAGAGCAGCCTAAAGACATACCCCAGAGGCAGAGATCCTGTGAAGCTTCACAGGACCTTAAAAAAAATTAACACTAAATGAAAAGGTGGATTTACAAAAATTACTTGGGAGCAGCAGGGAAAGAAAATTAAGGCAAATATTTGCCACTTTTGAACCTTAAATCAATGTCCTCTACTTACTACACCCATCAACTTGTTTGGAAATTATAATTGGTATATCTAAGGATGCATGGGGCACATGCTCAATTATACTGAAATTGTAAACATGGTATATCTGGCATGGAAGACTGGTTGCTTTTCACATTGAATATGGCACTTAGACATTTCTTAAAATCAAACATTTTTTTTTATACAAATACAGGTTCAAAAGATTTTTTTTCACCATAGCCTCAATTTTTATGTATGTTTTAATCTGGGTATAAAAGTCAGAACTCAAATTATTTTATTGATGTATTAACTATGCTTTTCAAACTCTGTTTAGATTGCAAGGATTGATTTGAAAGATGTCCAAAAACAAGTCAAAGTCCAGATCGGGGTCATCTCGCTCCGTTTCCCGCTCAAGATCTCGCTCATTTTCCAAGTCTAGGTCCCGCTCAAGGTCACTCTCACACTCTCGCAAGCGGAGGCACAGGTAAATGTTTTGTCAAATTACATTTTATGCAATTGCAAGTTAGGCTGTGTGCCCACGATGCGTTTTTTAAGCGTTTCCGCAGCTGCAGAAACGCTTAAACGCATGGTAGAAGGCCTGCAATGTTCCCCAATGATAATCCGCATGTGCTGTGCACATGCTGCGGAAATTTTTGCTGCGGGTTATCATTGCGGAAAAAAACGCAGCACTACCAATTATTTTGCGGAAGTGCTGCGTTTTCGCCGCCATTGACTTGCATTGAATCGCTTGGATTCTGCATCACTGGATCTGTACATGCGGAATCCAAGCGTTTCAATGTGCAGATGGTTTCTGGGTGTGGAGGAGAGGAGACTCTCCTCCGGACCCGGGTACCATAGAACCTGTTAAAAAAGAATGAAATAAAAAATAAGCATCATATTTACCTTCTGACGGCCCCCGCTGCGCTTGTCCTCCCTTTCCGGCAGATCGCGGTGGACTGAAGGACCTGCGCTGACGTCATAGTCATGTGACGGCAGGTCCTTCAGTGTAGTGTTCGCGAGCTGCCGGCAAGGGAGGACGGAGCGAAGCAAGACTGCGGGGGCCATCAAAAGGCAAGTATAGGTTTATTTTTAAACATTGCTGTTTGCATGGATTTATATAGTGTGATCAAGTTGACAAGCACTTTCCAAGTGATGCTAAAATCGCTTGGAAAGCGCTTGTCAGCCCGCATGCGGAAATGCAAGTGAAGAACGCTTCACATCCGCTTGTCCCTGGCAGGAAAAACGCATGTACAATCCGCATGCGTTTGCGTTTTTTCTGCCAGGGAGATGCAGAAACGCTCAGGAAAAAATCTGGAGCATTTCTGCATCGTGGGCACATAGCCTTAGTATTTACCACAATCTTTCAGCACATAATCATTGACTTCAGTTTGACACTCTTATAATGTATATGGTTTTTACCAAATGCCCCTCCCTGTATGGAATTGTGCAGTCTGCAGTGCTGTTCGATGCAGCAAAAAAAGTATATCTGATACATTCTGGGCCAACAGAGGCGAAAAGGACACTTTTTGGACTCTGTTGGCTTGAATGGACTCTCTGTTGGCCCAGTATATTCAAACCAAGTACAAGCGCTCAGTGCATAACAGCAGGGCCAAACATTTAACTACACCTTCCTACCTGCTTGTTTTCCCTCTGTCTATACCCCCTTCTTCTTTGATTGACTGCTCTGGCTTGTTAGAGCCGGAAAAGGGCAGAGATAGCTGGAATACAAGCAGATGGGGAATGTGTAGTTAAAGGATTGGCTCCGCCATGATCGCCTGTACTTGGTTTGAAGTCATTCTGTGCTGACATTCAGTCCGTTTAAACATGATTTCTCACTCTATGGTGTTTAATCCTTTAGAGCAGGAAAAGATTTTCCATTGAACAGGATATAATACCATTCTTGGCATACAAGCTCCTGCCTGAAGTAGTAATGCAATCATGTGCATGGAGTCTAAATCTGTATATTCATAACAATGCTTCTGAGAAATTAAAGACTTTCCCATTCACACAGAAAAGGACCCTGTCCTCAACATTAAATGAATGGTCCTACATGGATCTGTTTACGAAGAGTGTTAGGTTGAGGCTAGTCGGGCTATTAATGCAACATGATTTTTGCATCAGTGTTATGATGACCCTTTACCCCTATAGGGTTCTGCTGAATCAAACGAAAGATCAAGGTTTATTTTAGATGAACAATCAGTCTGGGTGTTCCTGCCATAATATGGGGTATAAGCTGCAATTTACCTTTTATAGTATTCTAGTCTTCAATACACCGTTTTCTAATTTGATATTTGTGACTGAAGCTCGCCTTATGTGAGGAGCGCTTATAAAATCCTGCCGAGTACAATAAAGTTTTGGGGTATTTTTTTTTTTTTTTTTTTTTTTTTTTAAATTTTGCCTCTGTTGCAGAGAGATTTGCAATTAAATATTTGCCACCTAATGAAGTAACTTCCGCTAAGTCCAAGTGGGTGGTGTTAGATATTTTTCACTGGGAGCATGGACTTCTGCCTCCCTTTATAACACTGATCAATCATAAGCAGGCAACAACATAGAAGTGCAGAAGGCTCTATGATGATGTGGACTCGGGTCACATGTGACCCTGATGACAAGTCCTGGCACCCAGTGTGTACAACCTAAATGAGCACTGGAGATGCACACAGCACAGGAGGTCTGGAAATGTTAACTGCTTTTAATAGCTTCACACTTCTGTGTAATGTATTTTCTGTGCTTATTTAGGCTGCACACTCTGTATGACAGGACCTGTGGACTCAAATCATTTGACCCTGATGACATCATCACAGGTCCTTCTACACTTCTATGTTGCTTCCTCCTTATAATTGGTCAGGGTCATAAAGGAAGCAGACGTGTACTCCCCCAGTGACAAATGTTACAACTCCCACATGTACTTAATGGAAACTGACGCATTAGGTGCCAAATATTTGATTGCTAATATTGCTGCAACCGAGGTGAAATAAGAAAAAAAAAAATCTGCTGTCACGATTACATTGTGTGTCCAGTTCAACATAAAATACTTGGTCCTGAAGCTACAATGCATTTTATATCTTTCCTGCTTTGCTAGGTACATTTTATTTTACTTTTTGACACACCAGACAGAAATAAAAAAAAAAGACATAAAGAATGGAAATATTAATTTGTTTTCAAATGGAAGTCTTGACTTATTTTTGTTCATCTTTGTCATTCTGGCTGAGCGGAGTAAACACAAGGGCACATGTTAGGGAAAGGCCCCAGCATTTCATGATGCGATGGACAGGGGCACTGCTATAAATTTGGTACATGTTGGTCAGCTCTAACCATAAGAATTGAAATGTCCTTTTATGCGCAGACATATATTTGCACCACTTTTGTTGTATTATTTCACTTGTTTGTGCAAATGTCAAATTTATCCTCTCAGTATTTGACTTGTCTCCCCTCACAAATTTTTTTAAGCAGTTTTAAATGCTTGATAATAAACTACAATGACAAGGTTTTTTTTGTTACATTATAAGCATGTATCCCCCCATCCCATGGTGTTTTTCAAGTCCTATAGACCTTATGAGAAATGCCTAAGAAATTCTAAAGCATGATGAACTTTGCAAAAGAATCTTATGAACGCAAAAATGTTATGCATGAAGGCGCATTAATATTTGCCATAGACTTTGAAACAACACTTGGGCATTGAGTGATACAGCGAAAAATACAGTATGACATGGAGTCTGTGAATCCAGGATTTGCATGCCAAATTTTTTTTTGTCATGTACGCTTTCAAAAATCCAATAATACAGTTTATATTCAACGTGATGAAGTTGCATTGCTTACATTTTGCAAGCTGATTTAGAAAATGGCAACAATTTGGTTGGTATTGCTGGGTTTCTATTTGTGCTTGGTTTGTAAAGGGCTATTTCCAGAATCCTTTGATAGACGATAATTTTCTTGACCTCTGCTCTGTACAGTAACAGATTCCCAGGTTCCAGAGTTCCGATAACCATGGGATATCATTGGTCAGAACCCTGCAATTCAAGAAGTTAACCCCTATCCTATGCATCCGGACAACTTTGGATTCTGGGAATTGCCCCTTTAATTCGTCAATGATGTACTTGCTTAGTTGTATTTTTAGGTATTAGTACTAGAAAGTCAATAGCGTGATATTTGCAGTACTTAATTGAATATTTTCTAGACAAAATTTTATAATTAAATGTGCTTTTCCAACTAATTTTGGTTGTAAAAAAAAAAAAAAAAAAAAAAATATGACTGCTGCAGACAATCATTTGCCCAAGTGTAAATCTTGCAAGTGACCTGAGGCCAGTGATTGGCTTCAGCTCTCATTGCTCCTGGGCCACTAGAGCAGGTTAGTGCTTTGTTTCATTTTGACATTTCTTGCTTCTAATTGTGTGGCGGCGTTAGTACTTTTCTTCTCAATCAACCCCTTTAGTGCTTAGGGTGAAAGTAGCCCCTTAGTGTAACTGATAGCTTGCAATTAGTAATTGCCAGTAGTTGAATATGATGCTCTCAGCTATGATGAATCATGTTAAAGGTTAAAACTGACAAGGTACATGAGGGACAGTATGAAAATCCCTGTGAGACACGTGCGAGTTTAATTGAATCTTTCGGGTGGAGGCTCAGCTCCCCTGAATCTGCCATTTATGTCAAGTGGTTTCAATTGATGGTGTCTGTCCCATGTGGCATCTGAACTAGGTACTTGAGTTTCTAGGCAAGTTAACTCCTCCTCATATCTGTGTATTGTGTGACATGCGTTAGTCGTTCTGTGAAACATTCTGCTCTTTATTTGCCAATAGCTGCTAAACATCATCTTGGCTCAGAAAGCTTTGGAAATTCTCTCCTCTTTCCTGCTTTTTTTTTTTTAGCAGATCTTCACTTTCAGCTTTCTTATAACTTCAGCTGCTCTTAGCAGAAATTTCCTCTTTCTCTTGGGTAGTGTAAGACAAGCGATGTTCTCTGGGGTATACTTTCAGCGATCTGTGTCGAAGCTTGTTGATTTGGCTTAGTTCTTAGAAGCGGCTCTACTCTCTAGCACATGAACGTGCTCTGATGGTAACTTTAACTTGAGTCCAATGAAATCAAAGAAGAGGTAAGAAGAACTGGGATTTCATCTAATGCCATTTAATCCAGGTCTTCCAATTACTTGCATGTAGCAGTAATAGTTCTATTTGAATCTGTTTTTTTATTTTTTTGTTTTTAATAGTCTGTCCACATGGTCTTGGATTATATTGATTCTGACAGATTTGATCATTTTTGTCTTTTTTTTTTTTCTTGAAGTCAGTGTTATTTTGTAACTGGCTCTAGTATATCTGCAGTTTGTGCTTTTTCAAGAGCAGTTTCTATTTTGTGTGATTGTATGTGTTAATTTTTCCAAATTGGATATTACACATTTCATTGCTTTTCTGTTTAGAATTAAAATGATCACAGGATGCATTTTAGTCCTGTTGGCTTAAGATTATGTAACTATGTTCACACGTGGCATTTTTTATGAAGTAAAGCTGCTTTTTAAAGTACCAGCAAAAGCAATGAGATTTCGGGAATCTCATGCACAGCTTTTTTGCCCCCTGACTTATTTTGAGCTCTGCGGTTTTTTTCTGCAGCATGTGATTTCTGTCAGTGATTTTGGCTGCGTTTTTTACCCATTGAAAGTAATGAGAAACTGCAAAAAAAAACAACAAAAAACGCAGCATAACATTTGTGCAGCGTTTTTGGTGACTACAACTACCTTTATTAACATGTACTGTATACAAATCACACATGTAATCTGCACCAAGCAAACCCACAGCAAAAAGCTGTGTTTTATACAGAGTTTTTTTCTGCCAAGAGTGAAGGATTTGTCTGCAGAAAATGTCTGTGAAAGCACGTTGTGAATATAGCTTTAGACCCAGCTGTTTATCTTTTATCTAATCCTGGATTTATTCAGACATTTTTGTTAAGTTAATATTGTCTGTCCATCTTCCCATGCATTCTTGTATAGGTATCTCCTGCTCTTAGAAGATATGTCCGCTATTTAACCCCGTGTAAATGGACTTTAAGAATTGTAGACCTTGTAATACACTGCATACATTGTAATACTTGGTAAATCTATATGATGGCCTTACAATAGTGCACATTTTTTAATACAAGTTATTAATATGGACATATTCTGCAGCACACTATTTAAGGCATTTTTTCCTTTGCACGGCTAAGGACAAGCTTGTTGGCGTTTCTCATCCTTGTTTTCGTTTAACAGTAATTTATTTTTCACATAACTTGATGTTTGGTAGATCATATTTGTCATGGTTTGTTTTCAGCCCTATGGTGTAGACCTCTTGTTCTGGAAAGTCCCAAACTAATTTCCTATTTTTATGTAGTACTAGATACTTTTAATTTGGTGGGTGCTGGCTTTTCTTTATATACAGAGATTAATAATATATTGCACTAAAATAAGTCGGTCAAAACAAATACCGGGAGTGTTTTAGACTGAAATCTGTCTCAGTACTTTTTTTTGTTTTGTAAAACTCCCAACCTGCAATGTCCTAAGTTTTTTTTCACATATGAGAAATCGAAAAGGCAGGGCTTTTTTTTTTTATAATTTTTCAGTTTTTGTTACAGTATTTGATTATAAAACAAATCCATTGAAAACTGCAGTAAATTGTCAATTGTGAAACCATCTTCAGGCGCAGTCCACACACACACACACACACACACACACACACACACACACACACACACACACACGCATGCATACACATGCACACACACATACACATGCACACACACACTTATGCTGTCTGTTATTGCTGAAAAATGCAATTATTTAGGTGACTGTGAAGATCATACCCTTTCACTTTTATTTGCAAAAATTAGGGATGATCCCAAACTATTGTCCCCTTGAAAAGTGAGCTTTTTCAGGGCTCCAATTTATTTAAGAAAATGTTAAACTGAGGGAAACCTACTTTAAGATGATGCACAGTTCTTTATGGTTTTAAAAAAATTACATGCCAGATATGTAATCAACCAGTTATTGGTTAGACATTGTCAAAAGGCGAAATGTAAGCTAACCATTCCGAGGGAACATCAACATCTACTTTTTTGTTGCCCTCCATACAATAGCCATTTCTCTCCAGTGGTTCTTATAACAATTAACAAGCTGGCTGTGACGCTCCTTCATCTCCAGGTTGGCGATTCTCTTAACTAATAACTAATGGACATTATAGAGGTAGTAGAGGCAAACTAAGAAGTTTTTTCAAGAAATTGAGTTATATCTTGTTGGTTTCTCTATTAAAAGATTAGACAAATAATGCTGTGCTTCTGCTCAGTATTGTGATATCTGACGGCAGATATGGCAGGAGACTGAAAATTAGAGAGGGCCCATAATGAGAACAGTGGACGGGGCAGACCCTAAATACAAACTATCACTTTTGTATATTGTATTTAGTTCCACTCATATAGTTGCATGTTATTACTCATCGAAAATTGCATGTAATGAGACTTACAAGATTTCTAAGGCGTGAGTAGAGACAGCTCTTCATTGCTTTCCCTGTTTTGTAACTGAAGTACATTTTGCAATTTCCTTGATAATCAAATAAAACCTTTTTGAATAGGAATGCATTTGTATAGCACAGCACTCGCATGTATCACAGAAGCACCTAAAGGTGTTTTTCTAAGGGTTTTGTAAAACATCGATTACACCATAATTCACACAGCAAATACTTTAATTTATATACAGCTGTCATGTAATATACACTCATGAAGTATGAGCCTAGGTAGTATAACATCTCCACAAACCACTAGCGTGCCATGCATCGGGATCGCACATGTTTTACAACAAATTGAAAAAAAAATTCTGGAAAGTGTGCTTTTTTTTTTTTTTTTTTTTTTTTTTTTTTTGCTGCACATATTTTGACCATTTAGTAAGATAAACGGCTTGTAATTTGACACTGCAATAAATTACCACTCTACACAGTAGGTGAATTCTGGTCATGACTTATGACTGACCCGGGATAAATAGGAGCATGGAAATAGTTACACACTACATAATTTCAGTGAAGTGACCAGTGATCCCTAAACTTCATCTAAGCTTGTCACTCCATTGTTAATAAAACCCCTAATCCTTGGTTGTCTAGCTGCCTCCATACATTGCATCGATGTACAGAAAAATGCATACAGGTGTACCTGATGGCAAAAAAAAGATTTTCACAGTTGAAATCACAATGTCACCAACCTGTATACAAATGAGATGTAAATGGGAAAAAGTTATTAATAAATATATGGAAAGTAGATGGATTTATCATTTTAAATGCACAACTATTGACTGTTTGTCTTCCCATGTATATTTCTTTCTTCTTATTTGTATTGCTGGTAGTACTCTGCTGCTATTCACATTTTTTAGCGGACTTGTCTGCTGCAGCATTTCATAGTCACTAATGTCTGCTCTATCCTACTTGTGTTATAGACGGATAGATCTGAAAGTAATACAGTACCTCCTGTTTAAATGGAAACTCCAAACAGGTGCAGATGGCATAGCTATAGAGCAAGGTTTCACCACATGTCGTCATTTTTCTATATAGTCACGACCATTGGTTATGCATTTTCACCAGCGATTACCGTAATAAGAGCTTGTCACACTTGTAAAATTCTCAACCAACAAACGCAGGCTGCTTTTTACACTTGCGATGACCACATCATTGACTGAAAAATGTTGCCCACAGTCACTTTCTTAGGCCCAAAAATATAAGTCTAAGGGTATGTGCCCACGTAGCGTTTTACAAGCGTATATGCTGCGGAATTTCCGCAGCATAAACGCTTGGGAAACGCTTGGTAATCCGTCCCCAATGATAAGCCGCAATGTCAATGCCTATGCTGCGGATTTTTCCGCAGCATTTATGCTGCTCTCAAAAATCCGCAGCATGTCCATTAATTTTGCGGACATGCAGCGTAATCGCCGCCATTGACTTGCATTGAAACGGATAATATCAGTGTCAGTACATTTGTACACACGGATATTATGCGTTTCTATGTGCGGATGGTACCCAGGTCTGGAGGAGAGGAGACTCTCATCCAGACCCGGGTACCATAGAAACTGTAAAAAAAAGAATTTAAAATAAAAAATAGTGTTTATACTCGCCTTCTGATGTCCTCCCGGTGTTTTGTCTGCTCCGTCCGGTCTATTGCAATGCTCCCGCTGCCATGACGTCACTGAGTCATGTGACCCATCACATGGCTCAATGACGTCACTGCAGGTCCTTCACACCACCGCGAGCCGCCCAACACACCGGGCGCGGCAGAGAGAACACCAGAAGGTAAGTATAAACTTTATTTTTTTTTTTTACCATTTTATTCTTTTTTTTTTTTTTAACTAACTTGGTCACACTACTATAAATCCATGCCGGTTGCATGGATTTATATAGTGTGAACAAGTTGTCAAGCACTTTTCCAAGTGATGCTAAAATTGCTTGGAAAAGCGCTTGATAACCCGCATGCAGAAATGCATGTGAAGAACGCTTGACAAACGCTTCTACCTGGCGGGAAAAACGCATGTGTGTTTCCTGCCAGGGAGATGCAGAAAAAATGTGCAGCATTTCTGGATCGTGGGCACATAGCCTGAAGGTGCCAAATCTGGACTATATGTGGATGTGATATGATCTTCCTGCCAAATTTTGTTATGTTCTCCGTGGTTTTGACATATGGGGCCTGCCGTTATCCTGTTGCAAGCGATAATTTGTATTCTCTGGCAATTCGAGCCTTCAGCATCCTCATGTAGTGTTCAGAATGGCGTTAATCCATGCTACAGGAAATCCTGAAGAATCACGCCTTTTTTTTTTTATCCCAAAACACACTGCACCTCACTTTGCTGGTACATGTCTCTCTTGAACGTCTTTACACCTGGAACCTGGCTCATCTTTCACATAATTTTCACCACTCACTAGCACTCTGCTCACATTCTGTATTCTCTCCATAAATCTTCAGCAAGTGTCAATTGAGGTCAATAAATGGATTTTTTTTGGAGCATGGAGGAATTGAATGATACACCTGTGTTTTGACCTCAAATCCAAGTCCAACTTCATTTTGTAGACTGCCTCTCAGATGCTGTTTCTTGGACAATAACAAAATTTACAGGATATTAGAAGGGAGGTTCAACCTTGAATAATACGCCACCAACATCCAACTCTGATTTTGTACGTCAATGCATTTAATCTTGGAGGCATTACATTCAGAGCAACCCATCTTATGTTTGTTAGGCTGCGTGCCCACAATGCGTTTTTCATGCGTTTCCGCTGCGGAATTTCCGCAGCGAAACGCATCAAAAACGCTTTGTAATCCGCCCCCCATGGTCCCCAATGGCATTCCGCAATGTTAATGCCCATGTTGCGGATTTTTCCGCAGCGTTTCTGCGGCGCACAAAAATCCGCAGCATGTTCATTAATTTTGCGGACACGCAGCGGAAGCGCCACCATTGACTTGCATTGAGACGCATATAATCCGTGTCTGTACATTTGTACACGCAGATAATATTCGATTCAATGTGCAGATGGTACCCAGGTCTGGAGGAGAGAAGACTCATCCAGACCTGGGTACCATTGTTGTACCTGTAAAAAAATAAATAAAATAATAAATTTATATTCACCTTTCCGACAGCTTTCTGCATGCCGGCAGCGCTGAAGGACCTTCGGTGATGTCACAGTCATGTGACCGCAGGCCCTTCACCGCTGTGTCTCGCGATATGCCGGCAGCCGGGAACCAGACAGGAACGAGCGCTGCAGCACACGCCGGGGCATCGGGGGCGAGTATAGCTTTATTTTAAGCATTGTTTTACGGTCACACTATATAAATTCATGCTGTTTGCATGGATTTATATAGTGTGACCTAGTTGACAAGCACTTTCCAAGTGATGCTAATCGCCTGGAAAGCGCTTGTCAATCTGCATGCGGAAACGCATGTGAATCCGCATGCATTCTGCAGGAAAAACGCAAGCACAATCTGCATGCGTTTTTTCTGCCAGGGAGATGCAGAAATTTTCTGCTTCATTTCTGCATCATGGTCACATAGCCTAAGGGTATAATCTGCATGTTTTTCAACTTTGGGGAAACTACAGAAATTCCACATATTGCTCATGCTTGGAACAAGTTGTTTCACACATGAGTAATTTTGTCACTTGGGTGTTGTAGGATTTGGTGTAATGTTTCCAGTCTGTTTTTAAATACTTCATACTAATTAGATTGCCATACTAAGCTGTGTTTAAAGGGGATTCCCTCAATCTATCATAGTATAAATGACATGAAAAGATTATACATGTTCAATAAATTCTTTCAAAAATGTATTAGGTTTTGTGGTTAAAAACAAACTAGGGCTATAGAGTGTTTTAGTTGTGAAAGTCTTGGTATTGGACTTTGCTGTTTCTCCACTAATAACATCATGTCCAGAACAAGAGATTTAATATAATGTAGATTTTTTCTGCTTACGGAGAATGCTAAATTAGACTTTACCAAAAGACAATATAAAGCCTCTAACATATATTGTTTATACATTATATGTACTTGCATATATCTTAACAAAGTTTTGTCTCTCGTCTTTACTCTAAATCTTTTTTGTTCTCTCCCTAGTTCTCGATCCCGCTCAAGGTCTTATTCACCTGGGTATAATAGAGAGCGAAATCATCCAAGAGTTTACCAAAACCGTGACTTTCGTGGTCACAACAGAGGTTATCGGAGGCCATATTATTTCCGAGGTCGTGGTAGAGGCTTTTATCCACGGGGTCAACATAATCGTGGTGGATATGTGAATTACCGCCCAAATTGGCAAAATTACAACCGCCAACCGTATAGTCCTCGCAGGGCTCGATCTCGTTCACGCTCTCCAAAGAGGAGATCTGTGTCTCCTCGGTCCAGGAGCCATTCAAGAAATTCAGACAAATCATCATCTGATCGCTCCAGGAGGTCTTCATCGTCTAGGTCTTCCTCTAATCACAGCAGAGTGGAGACTAAGCGTAAATCGAAAAAAGATAAGAAGAGACGTTCAAAGGATCGCAGGTCCTCTGCTCAGGCAACAGATGATGATTCAAAGGAACAGTCTACATCTGGGGCAGCGGATGCCAGTAGCAAAGAGGGAAGTAAAGCCTGGCAGGATATGGAAGCTTATGATGAAAGCCCTGCACCTCAACACAGTCCTGAACGTGCACCAACACTTAAAAGCTCTGTGCAGTCTGTGGTGGTTAGACGCTGCTCTCCCAGGCCCAGTCCTGGACAGAAGCCTAGTCCACCCTCACCCACAGTTTTGCAAGGTAGCTCTTCCTTCAGAGCATCTTCTCGTCAAAGTCCATTCGAACATAGCTTGAGTCCACCAAGGAAGAGTCCTATGACCAAGAGCCCACCTTCAATGAGCTCTCTATATGGCAGTAGTCAAAAAGAAGATGGCAGATCTGGAGAGATGACTGCACCAGTGGGAACTGGATATAAGAGGTATTACAAGAGGTATAATATCTTCTGGGGGTATTTTCTGCTATTAGGCTAAGGATACAAGGTTATGTGGCATGTGCCAGCAATTCTCACTCACTGCACCAAAACCATCTATGCAACTTGTCTGTGACATGCAGCATTATGCCTATTGTACAGCTGCAATTATTCTGTAAAAAAATAAATTGCAGACGAGATGCAGTCGTATGTGACTTGTATTGAAGTCTGTGGTAAGAGTGTTGACTGTCACTTGTGAACAGCAACAGAAAACTCAACTCCTTTTGAGACATTTTCTGTCTCTATAGGTAGCAAGACGCAATGCAGCACTCTAGGAAATCGTTAATGTGATGTTGCAATGCTGCACTGATTTTCATGTCACGTGGCACATATTGCCGTGTAGACTTGGTGTGTTTGGAATATTGGCAGTGCTCTGGGGTGGGAGAAATGAAAAGTAACCGTATCCCAAATACAATGGAACGGTCTTGCTAGTGCCACTTAGGATATAAGCTTTGCTAGACTTGTTAAAGGGAATCTGCCAGCGAGCTTTTGATATGTAATCCGACAGCAGCATTATGTAGGGACAGAGACCCCGACTCCAGCAATATATCACTTAGTTTCTTGTGTGCAGCAGTTATGCTAGAATCAGTTTTCACTCTTGCAGTTCTAGCAGAGCTGAGATGTTAAGCTTTGTATAACCCCACCCACCCCACAGCTTTAGAGAGTTGCTAATTAGTGTGGGGGTGTGGTTGGGCTACAAGGCCGACCAGTTGGCTTGTAGTGATAATCTCCTGCTAGTAAAACACCTATCGAACAGCAAAACACAGCCTAGTAAGTGACACATCACTGTAATCGGGCTCTTTTTCCACTATATCATGGTGCTCTCGGATTACATAGCAAAAACCTGCTGACAGATTCCCTTTAGAGTCTGACTAGATAGCTATCCTAGAACAAATTTCTCATGCTAATGCTATTGTGCACGCCCTTATAATCCTGTTATTGAGCATTGACTCAGTAGTCAAAATATATTGAGATACAGTAAAAAAGTTAATTTACAACACACATGTGAAGTCCCATGCACAGCCAAAGGACAGTTGGCAAAAATGATCAAAAACGGAGTGTCTACCATGTTGACGCTGACAGCTGATCATTGGTTTCTAAGAACGTACTTCAGGATACAACCAATATGGCTGCACTTTTTACTGCGGCTTTTGCTGATGTGTCTGTGTAGCTACTGCTATAACTTGTGGTGCACTAGTATAAAGTCATTTTGGATAGACATTACCTTTCCTATGATGTTGTCTGGGAACAGACATAAGGCCATTGCATATGAGTTGTGGTTTAGAGACTGTAACTACTATATATATATATAATTTTTTTTTTTCTGCCATCTGTGTAAAGAGGCATAGATGATCGACAGCTTGTATTACTGTATGCACATGTCACACTATTTTTAGAAGTTTTCCACATCAGAATATAACCCAACATAAACGCAGTTCACTTATTAATTCCATTTCTTTACCCCCATAGTTTTTGAAGGTATTTAATTCAAACAATCTGTTCTAGAACGGCTATTACCCATGTGTCTCCCCTTGAATCCGCCTGTTGTTATATATCTATATTTGTGTTTATTTTGTCTACAGTGTACGGGCAATTTTAATCCTCTAGGAAACGTTCATCATTATTGGAGTTTTTTTTTTTTTTTTTTTTTACTTTTTAAGGCATTATATTCCAGTTTGTGCTCTATAAGAGAAACGATCTGAAGCAGAGGACAAAAAATATATATATCATGGTCTTAGAATTCAGACCCAATAACCTAATCAGATATAAAAGCACATTCAATACTGCCGCTCTACTCAGTTCAGGATGGTACAGTGATAAAAAGCATAATCTCTTAAGATCCAGAGATAAGTTTAGGACGAGCAGTGGTAAGTATATGTTTTTGCTTGCATTTAGATAGGGTTCACGTGAATTTCCATTCTCATGTAAACCTAAAGCAGCAGTTCTACGTAGATTTTTAGACTGGAGCAAATTGAAAAGAGCAGCTCAGCCATTTGTTAGCATGATGAAGCCATATTCTTCAGCATCTGAAGCCTGATTGTAAAATGTACAAGACTGAGCTTTGCACACTACTAATGAGATATGCGAATCTGCAAGGCAAATCCTTGGCAAAGTAGAACTGCTGCTTTCAATTGATGTGCCATGAAACCGTCTCCATGTGTGACCACTACTTCCAAGCCAGTTATATTCCACGGGGATATCTGCTAGCAGTAGTTTTTAATGTATCACCACATGTGTTATTGAGCCATGTGCCTATGTTGTTCCTGGGGGGCCATAAATATCACCCAGAACATAAGTACATCTGATGCTTTAAGGCTGTTTTACTGCTTTTTTTTTTTTTTTTTTTTTTTTTTAAATTCGTTTCTTGTCCTAATTTTTTAAGGAATCTTCTTGATGTTCTTGCATTGTGTATAAGACATCTGTTTTTAGTGTGCTCATTAGGTGGTTATCCATATAGTCATATTCTCTGCTTTCTAAAGGTTCATGGAGGAGCAGAAAAATAAGGCCTCGGAGCTGGAGAAAGAGAATGGAAAGGAAAAGCTGTCTAATCTGGAGAAAATGAAGGATCGTAGCAGCCCTACTGATTTTGCGATGAGTGAGTTAGAGAGGTCTTATAAAAAGAGCGTATCCCCAAAACGCTATAAAATGCGAGAGGACTTGGAGAAATTGAAATTGTCTGAATTGCGTTATGCAAAAGAGGATGCAGACCAAGAGAAAAAAGGACGAGGAAGGAAAGATTCTGATAGTGATTCCAAGAGTCAAGATGCATATGATCCAGCGAAATGGGAAGAATTGTCTTTTGCAACCAGCACTAAGGAAAAACGCAAAAAGTCTGTGGATATGGATGAGGAACTTTATACTGAAAAATCCAAGAAAGATGAGAAGGCCTCGAAGTCTGGCCATAAAGGGTTCCTGCCGGAAAAAAATTTCAGAATAACCAGTTTCAAGGCATCAAAGGAGAGGAGTGAGTCTCCTCCTTCTAGGAAATCCTCAGAGAGCAGAGAGAAGCTGTTATCCAAGGAGGACATGTCTTTCTCCAAATCGAATTTCTCTGTTAGCAGAGAGATGGGTCCTAGTGTGCGCCTGGATTCGTTTGACGAGGATCTTGCACGGTAAGTTCAAGTGGTTCTCTGTTTGTTATTGTGTTTTGCCATTTCATAAGAGATCGCATTTTCAGAGCTCTTGAACAGTACAATCTGGTCTCCTTTCCCACGCCAATCAATCTCAGCACAACTGTCAATTTTCCAAAGTAGTTCAAGAAGTTAAAAGCAGTGTGCACATTGGTTATGGGAAGGACACATTTTATGTTTAAGTTAATGTCCTTTGTGTCACACCAAATGGCCTTCAATGGGTGGTGTATTTTTTTGCAGTGCTTTTATAAAGTTGCAATTAGTTGAGTATAGCAGGATTTTTCTGAGTTTATTCATCTACGCGACGCTTTAGCTAAGTTTTTATATATATTTTACTTTACAAGGTGAAGTAATACCACACTTCCTGTCAAGGTGTAACGGACAACACATGAGTGCTTTCATTACTGGAAAATATTGTTGTTTTTTTCATTTCCCCTTTTTTAATTACAGTCCAAGTGGAGTAATGGCTCATGAGCGGAAACTGTCTCGGGACCTTGTTCACAGCAACAAGAAAGAGCAAGAGTTCAAGTCCATTTTCCAACACATTCAATCTGCACAGTCTCAGCGCAGCCCATCTGAGCTATTTGCCCAGCACATTGTGACTATTGTGCACCATGTTAAAGGTAAATTAACTGAAAAAGGATGTAATATTTGCATGCAACCAGGTATACCATTTTAATTCTGCCTCTTTGTGTATGCTCCCTTTTCCATTCGACAAGGTATAAGTCAACATAAAGGGGTATTTCCATCTCCCAAGATCCTATCCCAATATGTAGTAGGTATAATATTATTATTATTATTATTATTATTAATGATGATAATATAATATTATTATATACCTCCAATTAGAAATGTATAGTTTTTCTGATTCTGTCTTTCCCCGTGTGCAGGCATTGCAGGACCTTCGGTATCCATGGTTACGACCACTATTATGACAGTTTGTTAGCTAGTTGCTAGTAGTGATAACCATGGATACCCATGGTCCTGCAATGCCTGCACATGAGGAAAGAGAGATAGTGAATCAGAAAAACTATGCTACATTTCTAATTGGATGTATTTGCTAATATTATTACACCTACTACATATTGGAATACCCCTTCAACTTATTTTTACCGGACAACCCCTTTTATCAACTAATCAAAGGATAGTTAACTTGTTGATTGGGGGTCTGCACGCAGGGACCTGCACTGATTATCAGAACAGGAACTTTTTATCCCTCCACGAGCCAAAGGAGCCGTGAAGATTAATTTATATATTTTGTTAAGATTTTGTATGACTTGTGCAAGTCCAGTGGATAACCATATCCTCTGTGAGTGCATGCATATAGAGATAGTTGACAATCATTAAACAGGACCGCCTACACGATTCTCAAAGGGGATATCCGGGACTTAAAAAAAAAAAAAAAACATTTAGTTGCTAAGAGTCAACTACCTGTCTGTTGTACCCAGCGCCGGTAATTAGCCGCTCCTGCTAGAGATTCGGCTGCTCCCTATTGACAGAGCTGCAGTTTGTCTTCCTCTGGACAGGGCGGGACTACTGGTGTCATACTGATTGACAGCTGGCTCTCTACTGCTTAATGGGGGGAAGGCGGCTGTCAATCAGCATAACAGCAGTAGTCCCGCCCTGTCAACAGGAAGAGAAACCTCTGCTCTGTTGACCCAGGAGTAGCTGAATCTCTGGTAGGAGCGATCAATGACCGGCGACAGGTAGATGCCTCTGTTAGCAACTACATGCCTTTTTTTTTTTTTTTTTTTTTTTTTTTTTTTAGTCCCAGATATCCCCTTTAAGCGAAAAACAATCACAGATTTAAATAGTTATCTAGGATCTTTTATCACAGAATTAAATGAATTTGCTTTGATTTAGTGATTTAGTTCTGCATTACAATGCTGGGAGATCAGGGGGAAAAAACAAATCTATTCATATATTATGCATTCATACTCACCACACACTCGTGCCGAGAAAATGCACATCTCAATCTTCTCGGCCCTTCTTGCTTATTGTGGCAGATTCCCTTTAACACCTGGATGCTTTTCTACCATTATTCAACAGAGCACCATTTTGGCCCCTCAGCAATGACACTGAGTGAACGTTTCGCTTCTTATTTAAAGAAGACAAAAGAACCAGAACCATCAAAATCTCGAAAGAGTCCAGAGATTCATAGGTACCATTTATTCATTGAATTTCCCATGTTATACCATTTACCTGCATTGATGTCCTTCTTTCAGTCGGTTGTCAAGTTTACCATCTCTTGCCTGATATTTTTTTTTACGTTTCGTACAGGAGAATTGACATTTCTCCTAGTGCTTTCAGAAAACATGGGCTTATGCACGAGGAAGGCAAACAAACGAAAGAAGGAAGCCACAAGGTAAAGACGTTGTTTATTTTTACAATTTTGACATAAAATAAAAAGCCTGCAATCTACTAGGTATTTTCTATCTTAAGAAATGCTTCTGCCTTGCTCTCTACTTAAGTTTGTGTTTTTCTTTTAAGGATGTGAAATATGTCTAAAAAATGAACTGCAAAGTGTTAAATGTTTAATAAATCAAAATCTATATATCAACAACCTTTGTGAAGTGATTTAGGATATGGTAAAAATGAAATCACTCCAAGGTCTATTGTGGTTGAACTTGAAAGACAGAGGAATTTTGGAACCAATATCTCCAGTGATGAGCAAATGACCCTAATGTATTTTTGGGTTCTGCTTGTAAGTATTTCACTCTATTGTATACCAGACACCTTTTTGTTCATAACAGCTGGTTGCATGCCCTGAACAGTGGAAATTGCACCCACCAGTTGGTATAATCCTGGTGACTTGCCTTCAAATGAACTGTGTTGCTGTGACCATGACCATACATTACGCCTGCTTAGGAGTTGTACAGTGCGAATTTATGGAGGATAGACAAGATTGCCTACTTTAACCAAAATGTCAGCATTAAATGAAGGAAAACAGCACATTGCTAACAACATCTACCGTCTGTTAGTAGAAAAGGTAAAGAAAACTGAAAAATTAAAGCATTATGCGACTTTCCCTTTTTATTCTAAAGCGAATCTGTGATCGGAAAAAAAATGCCCCGTTTAAGTCATGTGTTTGTTAATCGTGTAATTTTTTACTTGATTTTTTTTCTCCTTTTTCTTTAATTGTCTAAGTAGAATGTGCCTGAGCCCTGAAATCATGTAGTTTTTACACTAGCCACTAAGCCTACTATAAAACTGACACTTTCTTTTCTGTAAAGATCACTTCTCCGCAGTGATATGATAATCATCACAGCATGGAGTACAATAGAGGGTAGTACTTCCGTTATAAAGCTGAAGCCTGATAACTCAGGGTCTGCCATTGACAACAGGCGATGGACACAGCTCACCTCCTCTCCCTGCCTGCATATAATTGAGCTGGGCCCCAACATTCTACCATACGAGTCTGTGGTTTACAAACTCTGACAAAAAATTTTGTCACGTAAAGAAAATTGTGTATTAGAATTTATAAAAAAAAAAAAATCTGAAAATAAAAGCACAGTGGGATTCGGTATATGGGGCTCCAGACTAAAATATTTAATGGACATTTTTTTTTAAAAGTGAAAATTTTGGTATCCAAACTTATTAGTTTCCGGATTTAAACACACTCAGAAATAAGTATTATGATGAAAAAGACTTCAATGTGGGATGTTTGAGATGCCTCTTCGCTCTGATTTTGTGATTTGGCCATCCATTGGTATTTTGGAAAGGAAGCCGCTGTTTCTAACTATAATGTAAAGATTGTGTACTGGGCTAGATGCCAAATGTGCGTGAAGTCAGTTGCAACCATTTTGGTGAAATTTGGAGCTCTTGTGTCAAGGTATAGAGAGAATGTCATTTTAAGTAATGTAGATGTGTTCTGTGTCCTGTTGTGAGGCAGAAATGTAAAAACACACAAAAATAATGACTTGCCCTTAGAGGTTTTCCACTACTGGTTTAAACCACTTTCATTTGTCCTAACTCTTCCTAACTAACACTTTTCTAATACACTTATTACATGCCCTGCATCTCTCTGTGTCATATATCCTTCTGTTTTGATTCTGGCTTTGCTACTTCCGATCTGGGGAATGGAATCAGAGCAAAAGAGCAGGTCACGTCACTGTGAGTGACAGCAGTCTGAGCATGCATGCTCCGATCACACTTCACTCTCCTCTGTTTGAATCCTGCTTTGAAGTGCCCTCCGTTCAGCTGACAGTCCCTTTGATGTGCTTTTGGTTATTAAAAAATATATCACAGGTCTTGTCAGCTGAAGCCATGGCACTTCAAAGCATCCTCGGTTGGCACCACGCATGACCGAGCTCCCATAATGCTTCACTCTTCTCTGTCTGAATGCTGCTTTGAAGTGTCATGCCTTCAACTGACAAGCCCTGTGATATTATTTTCAGGATTCAAACAGAGAGGGGAATGAAGTCTGATCTGAGCATGCGTGCTCAGACTGCTGTTCTCATATCTGAAGTAGCAGAGCCAGAATCAAAGCAGAAGGATCTATGACCCACAGAAAGATGAGCTTACAGGAGCAGGGCTCCTAATAAATGTGTATTAGAAAAGTTAGTTAGGAAGAGTTAGGACAAATGAAAAAGGGTTAAATCAATAGAGGAAAACCTCTTTCAGTCCTTTCCTGATAATTGTCATGGGGATTGACTTATCAAATGCCCCATTCCAGTACACCACAGTATCAGACTGGCCACATACTTGTAGTTCTCTGGATCTTCGCTGAATAGTCTTGTACATGCAGCAGACGGAAGCAGTGGCTAGTGACATCTTGGATATCCCCACAGATCAAACGTGCATGCGCTCTGTGGCTTTCATCCCTAGTGGGTATGTCTTCTGCCCGTTATACTCTAGTGCTATTGTCAGTCGTGCCAGATGCAGGGGGTGCTAGCCTACGCACATAGCCAAGACCAAAAGTTTTGAGTCTGACGCAGAACTTGGTTTTCACAAAGTTTGCTGCTTCATTGTTTTTTTTTCTTTCTTTTAGTCAGGTGTCTCTATGGTTACTGAAGTACAGTTAGAAGCATTTCATAAGTCTTTGAACTTTTTATTAACAAATACATCAAGTTTATGCAAATACTCAATACTTAGTGTTGACCATTATTTTTCAAGACTTCTGTAATTTTCCCTGGCAGTTGGCTATCTGCTTCTGGGCAAAATCCTGACTGATGGCAACCCTTTATTGCCTTATCAGTTCTTTGAACTTATCACAATTTTCGTAGATTGACCACATGATCCCAATGGGATTGAGATCTGCTGAGTCTTTTGGCCATGGACCAAAAATCTCAATGTTTTGTTCGCCAAGCCTCTTTGGTTATCACTTGTGGCATAGTGCTCCATCATGCTGGACTGGAAGAAGCATTTTTCATCACCACATTGCTCCTGGATTGCTGAAGAAGTTGTTCTTCTCTTGGAGGATGATTAGATACCATTCTTTATTCAGAGCCATGTTCTTAAGCAAAAATGTGAGTGAGCCTCACTCCCCTGGATGGAAAGTAACCCCACACATGAATGGTTTCAGGATGCTTTACTATGGGCACAGCACGGCACCCGTGGTAGTGCTCACCTTTTCTTCCCCAGATAATCATTTTTTCAGATGTCAGTCTCAAGGGAGCCCAATCAAAGAAAATAACTTTACCCCAGTCCTCTGCAGTCCAACCCTGTTTTTCCTGCCAAGTTATTTACAAGAAAGGGCTGTCAGAAGTCCGAATTTGGCCCTGAAGCTGATATCCAGCACGCCAAGGTGAATTACAGAAGTCCCGAGAAATAATGTACAACACTGTAAATATTGAGTCTTTGTATAAGCTTGTTGCGTTAGTGTAAAAACATGAGATGCTTATTGTACTTCAATAACCATAAAAACGTCTGATTAAAGGATATAAAAACACTGAAGCAGCTAGCTTTGTGAAAAACCAACATTTGTCAGTAAAAACATTTGGCCACGATTATACCCTATTGACATGTCCGCACATGGGAAACTTAAAGGGTCCACACTGCACTTTTTGACAATTGGTAGTAACAGGGGATGGCTCCTATTTCATGGTAACATGAGCGGAAATTTAAGTCACTGCTATGCAAATCTGTCACGTATGATTGTTTTGGTGCCTTGGAACTCTTTCATAAAGTTTGTCAAAAATGAAATAGATACAATTGCTTTAAAACTTAATTAGCTAGACCTTGCATAATAGTTTTATTTGAGGTAAGTAAAATAGTGCTAGATATATTTGATGTTTTAAGAGAGAATTGATGTAAGCAACATATATTTTTTTTGAATGCTAAAGCCAGCCTTGTTGAGTGTCTGATTATTTCAGTGGGGAGACCAAGGATCGTGTATGTTGACATTCAACATGTCTGATCTTATTTCCCCTGGATTCATGAGGTTTGTGGCCAGCTTTACTCTCCATAAAATCTCTGCAAATACTGGCAATGGACCAGTTTCTGAAAACATGCTAAAAACTGATATTTTCTTCAGCCTCTGCAAAAAGATAAAGCTTTAATAAAAAAAAAAAGAAGAGAGATTTTGAACGTATTCTTAGTTTTTCATCTTAGCTTACTATACAAGGAAGCATAGGGTCACGCCTGGCTGTCGTTTTAGCCACTTCTGAGTAAAAATTGCATATCTACATATCTCAGTTTCCAAAGTCTATATTTACATAATGCAGTTCGGTTAGTTTTTTTCATGTGGTGTTTTTCTTTCTCTTAAAAATAAAAATTACTAAATTGGAACTACATGTCTTTTAAGTGTTTTTTTTGTTGTTTTTTTGGTACAAAATGGATAAAAATTAAGCAAGACACCCTCCAAACCACTTCTATTTTATTTGTATATGTTGAGGTCACCCCATTTTTATGTTTTAAAAAGTTTGTTTGTAGATATTTCCAGTGTTGTGTGGCCATGAATGCATATTGGTCACGGTTGCGTTAATTAACATTTTATAATGGGTGTTACCATTATTTACAAAATTTTAGCACCCCCCCCCCTGAATTTTTTAGTAACGAAAAAAGGTAACCCGAAATATAGCAAATGTGTTGTATGTAATGATCTTGTGTGTGTAGAATTGATTCATACTTCCTGTCGCTACAAAACCAAGAAATAAAAAAAAAATAAATCTGACTTAGTGTAACTTTTTCTTATGTTACACTAGGGAGAGGGAAAATACAGAGAAGAGCCCTCAGATCTGCGGCAGGACATTGAACGCCGCAAAAAACATAAGGACAAGCGTGACCATTCCCGTGACTCTGGGGATTCCAGAGATTCGAGTCGTTCCAGGGAGAGGTCACCTGAAAAACCCGAGAAGTCCAGGAAGTCATCCAAAAAGCACAAGTACGTAGAGTGTATTAATTACTGTTCCAGCTATTGGACACTATTCACTTCTATTAACTTAGGTATTCAACATCAAATCTTAATAGTAATAGAGTTGTTATATAACGTTATCAGTTATTCACTGGAAATATAATGGGAGGAAAGTATCTTTAACCCCTTCTTGACATGACGAATTTCTGTGCTTGAATTTTCGTTCTTTCCTCCCTTTTTTCCAAGAGCATAACTTTTTTTTTTTTTTCTGTCCACATAGACCAGGGGTTGACAATTAATTTTCCCGAGGGGTCACATGAAACACCATGACTGTTGTGGAGGGCTGAACAAATAGGTTGAAAGTAATTCTGCTCAATTGTAACATATATTATAATTTTTATAGTGATATTGTATCACTTAATATTGAGCAGAAATAAGTATGCGTACATCCCCCTATATACTGCACGCGTCTACACACAACCCCTTGTATACAGTATGAGCTCCCACAGAGCCCCCCCTATATGCAGTATGAGTCCTAACATAGCCTCTCTATATAGTCACCACATAGCCCCTTGTATACAGGATGAGCCCCTACATAGCCTCCTATATACAGTATAAGCCCCCACATAGCCTCTTTATGTAAAGTGAGACTTTCACATAGCCCTCTATATATAGGGGGCTCACACTATATAGTTAGCCCCCCACATAGCCTCTCTCTATACAATGGGAGCCCCCTATATACATGCAAGCATCCCATACACATATGAAAAAAAAAAAAACATACCTTGCTCCTGATCCTCCTGAGCTCTCTGTCTCCAGTGCTCTGACTCTCTGTATAGCAGACGCATATACTGCAAACACTGAATGGTGGAAGGAGGAGCCAACTGCTCCGTCCTCCGCCAAATGTATTCACCGCCGTCTGCATCATGAGGATGCGGATAGCAGTGACAGTGGGCGAGGGCATGGTGCGGCCCTTGGGCCACTGTTTCAGTCTTTTGGCTGTCCTTGTACTTGAATAACACCAATCATTCTACCACATAGTGTACTGAAGAGCAAGAAAATTTCAAGTACAGTGAAATTGCCAAAAAAAAAAACACGCAGTCCTGACTGTTTTTGGGAATTGTTTTTACAGCGTACATCGGGTTGTAAAAATAAGCTGTCAATAAGAATCTTCTCAGTTCGATTACAATAATATCCTACTTGTCCAGTTTTCTTTATTTTAGTGGGGGGAAAAAATGTTATTGTCAGTCTTCCAAGACCCCGTAACGTTTACACTTTTCGGTGGTTAGAGCTTTATTGAAGGCTTTATTTTTTTTTGCATGTTGAGATGACATTTTTCTTGATACCATTTTGGAATAGATATGACTTTTTGATTCCTCCTTACAGCATCTTTGCGGTGTTGCGGCAACCATAAAAACACAGTTTTGGAATTTTTTCTGTTTACGGTATTTACTGATGGGGTTAAATTTTATATTTTGATCAGCCTTTTATGGCTGCATATACCCACTGCCGATTTGTGCTGTACATGTACGGCGGATGTCGGTAAGGGGTTAACTAGTGCTTGCTATTATCACAGAACACTACCAACTATTTCCAAAAACTGGTAAGATGATATGGTACAATCTACTTAAATCTTCAAACGATTTTTTTTCTCTGTTCTGTAGGAAGCATAGGAAAGTGCGTGAGCGTTCCCGCTCTTCCTCCTCCTCTTCACATTCCTCCCATTCTATGCGAGCAGCAGGAACAGATGAATTCCCTCCTGAAAATGAAGACAAAGATGAAAATTCTTCAAACATGGAAAAGGCTCGTTTAGGAAACAAGGAATACCAAGGATCCAGTGACCGAGGAAGAGCTCGAGGAAGTTTTGTAAGCTACTCCTGTATCTTCGGTGGCAATGTTCTGGATTTGTAAATAAAATTTAATTTTATAGAGCACCCATCCCTTTCTATTTAAGAGTGTGCAGCCCCAGACTGTGATTTTTATTTAAATATAAGTTGGTGTCAAGTACTATTATAAATACTCCAAATATCCCCAGAAAGGGTCATACAGTCTACCAGAGTTGGGCCTTAAAGGGCTATTCCCATCTCCAAGATCCTATCCCAATATGTAGTAGGTGTAATAATAATAATATTAGCAAATACCCCCAATTAGAAATTTAGTATAGTATTTTTGATTTGCTATGTCTCTTTCCTCATGCGCGGGCATCGCAGGACCTTAGGTATCCATGGTTACGACCACTAGCAGCTAGCTAACTAAAGCCCCCGTCTCACATAGCGATATCGCTAGCGATATCGCTGCTGAGTCACGGTTTTGGTGACTCACCAGCGATGTCGCTGTGTGTGACACTTTGCAACGATCAGGCCCCTGCTGTGAGGTCGCTGATCGTTGCAAAGTGTCCTGGACCATTTTTTGGTCGTTGGCCTCCCGCTGGCCAGCACACATCGCTGTGTGTGACCAGCGGGACCAACGATCTGGCTGGTAACTATGGTAAACATCGGGTTACTAGGGGCACACGCGCACTTAGTAACCCGCTGTTTACCATGGATACCACTCTGCTACGGTGCACGGAGGCTCCCGCGCACCGTAGCAGAGTGGTATCCATGGTAAACAGCGGGTTACTAGGGGCACACGCGCACTTAGTAACCCGATGTTTACCATAGTTACCAGCCTGCTCCTGCTTGCAGCAGGCTGGTAGCGGGAGCAGGACATCGTGGAACGATTCTTTCCACGATATCGCTGCTCCCCTGATCGCTGGTGAGCCTGCCTGTTTGACAGCTCACCAGCGACCACATAGCGACGCAGCAACGATCCCTGACAGGTCGTATCGTCGGGATCGCTGCTGCATCGCTTAGTGTGACGGGGCCCTAACTGTGACTTTATCAGTGGACGTAACCATGGATACCTAAGGTCCTGCAATGCCTGCACATGAGGAAAGGGTGATAGTGAATCAAAAATACTATACTACATTTCTAATTAGAGATATTTGCTAATATTACTATTATTACACCTACTACATATTGGGATAGGATCTTGGAGATGGGAATACCCCTTTAACTTCCATGCTTTGGGACTTTGTCATGCAATGCGGCATCCCACAACAGTCTGCAACCCTTCTCTTAGTGAAAGAGGGAGATCTCTTTCTACCAACTCAGCGCTGCCATGTACTATTAAGCTGTTACTGAACTATAACCATTGTATCGATGGAAGTTACCGTACGGGAACTGATTTGTAAAGTACGCGGTGTAGCTGGGATAGTAGAAAGGGCGAGATCTCACTCTTTCACTGCGAGAGGGGCAACGTAGGGTTGAGGGGATCCTGCTTTACATGCTGGAATGCTACAACCTAGAACAGGGGTCCTCAAACTTTTTAAACAGGGGGCCAGTTCACGGTCCCTCAGACCATTGGAGGGCCGGAATATAGTTTTTAAAAAAAACTATGAACAAATTCCTATGCACACTGCACATATCTTATTTTGAAGTAAAAAAAAACAATACAGGAACAAATACAATATTTAAAATAAAGAACAAGTAAAGTTAAATCAACCGGTATTTCAATAGGTAGGTAACTGTACCCAATAGGCAGCATAGGTCCCCAATAGGCAGGTAAATGTACCCAATAGGCAGCATAGGTCCCCAATGGGCAGGTAAATGTTCCCAATAGGCAGGCTGTTCCCTCCCCCCTTATAATGCCATATGCAAGCTGTCCCCCCCCCCCCTTATAATGCCCCATGCTGGATGCCACCCCCCATATAATGCCCCATGCAGGATGTCCCTTTCTCACACCATATAATGCCCCATGCAAGATATCACTCCCCTGTCTTTATAATGCCCCATGCAGCATGTCACCCCCCCCATATAATGCAGCATGTCACCCCCCCATATAATGCAGCATGTCACCCCCCCATATAATGCAGCATGTCACCCCCCCATATAATGCAGCATGTCACCCCCCCATATAATGCAGCATGTCACCCCCCCCATATAATGCAGCATGTCACCCCCCCCATATAATGCAGCATGTCACCCCCCCATATAATGCAGCATGTCACCCCCCATATAATGCAGCATGTCACCCCCCCATATAATGCCCCATGCAGCATGTCACCCCCCCATATAATGCCCCATGCAGCATGTCACCCCCCCATATAATGCCCCATGCAGCATGTCACCCCCCCATATAATGTCCCATGCAGCATGTCACCCCCCCATATAATGCCCCATGCAGCATGTCACCCCCCCATATAATGCCCCATGCAGCATGTCACCCCCCCATATAATGCAGCATGTCACCCCCCCATATAATGCAGCATGTCACCCCCCCATATAATGCAGCATGTCACCCCCCCATATAATGCAGCATGTCACCCCCCCATATAATGCAGCATGTCACCCCCCCATATAATGCAGCATGTCACCCCCCCATATAATGCAGCATGTCACCCCCCCCATATAATGCAGCATGTCACCCCCCCATATAATGCAGCATGTCACCCCCCCATATAATGCCCCATGTCACCCCCCCATATAATGCCCCATGCAGCATGTCACCCCCCCATATAATGCCCCATGCAGCATGTCACCCCCCCATATAATGCCCCATGCAGCATGTCACCCCCCCATATAATGCCCCATGCAGCATGTCACCCCCCCCATATAATGCCCCATGCAGCATGTCACCCCCCCATATAATGCCCCATGCAGCATGTCACCCCCCCATATAATGCAGCATGTCACCCCCCCATATAATGCAGCATGTCACCCCCCCATATAATGCAGCATGTCACCCCCCCATATAATGCAGCATGTCACCCCCCCATATAATGCAGCATGTCACCCCCCCATATAATGCAGCATGTCACCCCCCCCATATAATGCAGCATGTCACCCCCCCCATATAATGCAGCATGTCACCCCCCCCATATAATGCAGCATGTCACCCCCCCATATAATGCAGCATGTCACCCCCCCCATATAATGCAGCATGTCACCCCCCCATATAATGCAGCATGTCACCCCCCCATATAATGCAGCATGTCACCCCCCCATATAATGCCCCATGCAGCATGTCACCCCCCCATATAATGCCCCATGCAGCATGTCACCCCCCCATATAATGCCCCATGCAAGATGTCACCCCCCATATAATGCCACATGCAGGATGTCCCCCCCCATATAATGCCCCATGCAGCATGTCCCCTCCCCCATATAATGCCCCATGCAGCATGTCACCCCCCCCCCCATATAATGCCCCATGCAGCATGTCACCCCCCCATATAATGCCCCATGCAGGATATCACTCCCCTGTCTTTATAATGCCCCATGCAGCATGTCACCCCCCCATATAATGCCCCATGCAAGATGTCACCCCCCATATAATGCCGCATGCAGGATGTCACCCCCCATATAATGCCGCATGCAGGATGTCACCCCCCATATAATGCCGCATGCAGGATGTCACCCCCCATATAATGCCGCATGCAGGATGTCACCCCCCATATAATGCCGCATGCAGGATGTCACCCCCCATATAATGCCGCATGCAGGATGTCACCCCCCATATAATGCCGCATGCAGGATGTCACCCCCCATATAATGCCGCATGCAGGATGTCACCCCCCATATAATGCCGCATGCAGGATGTCACCCCCCATATAATGCCGCATGCAGGATGTCACCCCCCATATAATGCCGCATGCAGGATGTCACCCCCCATATAATGCCGCATGCAGGATGTCACCCCCCATATAATGCCGCATGCAGGATGTCACCCCCCATATAATGCCGCATGCAGGATGTCACCCCCCATATAATGCCGCATGCAGGATGTCACCCCCCATATAATGCCGCATGCAGGATGTCACCCCCCCATATAATGCCGCATGCAGGATGTCACCCCCCCCATATAATGCCGCATGCAGGATGTCACCCCCCCCATATAATGCCGCATGCAGGATGTCACCCCCCCCATATTATGCCGCATGCAGGATGTCACCCCCCCATATTATACCCCATGCAGGATGTCACCCCCCCCCCCCCCCACATTATACCCCTTGCAGGATGTCACCCTCCATATAATGACCTATGCCTCCATTCATTAAAAAAAAAAATTAAAAAAAAATCCAATACTCCCCTCACTTCGCACTTGCTGCCGCTGCTCTGGCCTGGACTCCAGCGTCGCGGCGGTGTTGTCCCGCTCTGCGCTGCCTGTGACAGCACTCGGGAGGGCGCAGTGTAAAGACGTCACCGCACCCTCTGACCTGAGACTTCACAGGAAGCGCAGAGCAGGAAGACAGTGGATCTGCAGAGGCACGGGGAGAGGTAAGTATCCGCCTGCCGGGGCCCTGAGCAAGCGGGGGGGAAGGGCGGGCAATGGCACCGCTCTCCTCTCCTCCGCCCATAGCCCGGCAGGCCGGATGAAAGTCCTCTGCGGGCCGTAGTTTGAGGACCCCTGACCTAGAAGTTTAAGCCTTACTATAGTAGGAAGTTATGCACTTTAGGGGACACCAGAGGCACTTATGAGTGGTTTTGACACTTATACTAAATACGGAGTAAGCCCAGTCTGGAGATGGGCCTTATTGACTGCAGTTTTATTCTTTTTGTTAGTGGTTTTTGCAGCCACTTTTGTGACATTTTAATCATTTAGCAATTTTATTTATTAACCCCTTGGCGACATCCTCCATACATTTACAGTGAGTGCACAGCTTATATAGAGCGAGATTAGCAGATGAGCCCACTCCATATTGTGCCGGTCCAAGCTGTGTTATACATTAGGCTTCCAAAATTAACTATTGCGTTTGGATTTGGATTAAAGGGTATATCTGGGACTTTATAAGAAGCAAAAAATGTGCCTAAGTATTACTAGGCAGGTAACCGCAACTTACCTGCCTGTTGTGCACGGCGCCTTTCTTCCTCGCCACAGAGCTTTGACTGACTGCTCCTACCAGGGATTCTGAAGCCGCTGCTCACATCGGGTCTACAGAGCGGAGGCTTCTTTTCTGCTTTCGCTCTTTTGACAGGGTGGGACTTCTGACTTCATTCTGATTGACATCTAGATTCCCGCTGCCTAACTGGGGGAGCCGGCTGTCAATCAGAATGATGTCAGAAGTCACGCCCCAACTCGTCAGCAGAGACAGCTGAATCCCAGGCAGGAAAATTGCAAAAAGGCAATGATAGTTACCAGCCAAAATGTCAAGGAAAATGCACAACAGGATGCAGCAAGCCCCTTTTGTTAGGAGGAGGTAACACAGGTGCAGAATGCTGATGAACAATCACGCTCAACCTCTTATCCATGGAGGGGGTGATTGCCTTGCATTAAAACTGCACACAGATGAAGCTTGCAATAGGGCGCAAGTGACACACATGCGGGACCGTGCCTAGCCAGAAACCTATTACACGCCCCCACTATTCGATTAGGCGGGATGCCCGGCACCCTATCCGTGCATCACCGAGGTACAAGCCCCTAATTCACAAGGTCACCATTGATGGGCCTGGCCTAGGAGGTATTAGTTAATATTTTGCCCAAAATACTTAAGCTTGCAACCCAGGCAAGATTATCTCTTCCTTTCCCCTCAAAAAGATAAAGATCAGAAAGTCTTTTGGAACCCAAAAATGGTGCCAATAAAAGCTACAACATATCCGGGTTGACAGAAAAATGAAACTGTATACTGTTGAAAGTAATAAAGGAAGAAATAAATTAAAAGCTTTATTAAAAACAAAAAAAAATCTTCAAAGGATTAAGCAATATCTACTGATTGTGTAAAATTCCTTATTTTGTACACAAACTACTTTGTCATTTTACTTCATAAAAAAAAAAAAAAAAAAAAGCAAAAAAATATTTTTTGTTGCCTATTGATAGTACATTTGATATACCATGCCCTATTTAAAATCAACGCATCAGGGGAAGGGTTTTTGTTTCTAATTGGCATTTCTTTTCATTATTTTTTTTCTGCTGTCCCTGACATGATCATGGTTAAAACATACTAATAACCGGAGTGGTTAGTATCTGTGTAATTAGTGCTGATACACAAAAGGCTTGCTCGTCCCACTGCTCTCTATGTTGTGGGTCGTCTACATTATTATCAACACTAAATTAAAGGGGGTTTCCAGTCCTCCGTATCAGATTGATGTGGTTCCTTCACCTGGCACCACCACCTTGAACTGTTAGAAGCAGCGGTGTGTTAACAGTGTATGGAGTGGAACACCACCGCTCTTACAAGCTTCGGCTACTGCAGATCAGCTACTATTCATTTGAATTGGGCCTTAAAAAGAGCTTTCTAGAATGAATATTTTCACTTGTCCCAGAGAGCCGATTCTAGTACTATTACTGAGCCACAGTCTAGTTAACGTTCAACAGGTGACCTCTTTCTCTGTAAAAGGTTGGCTATCTCTAAAGCGTGTGTGTGTATAATATACAATTATTCTAAAGAATATAAATTCAAACTGCATGAATCCATATTTTTACTAACTTGATTTGACTAAGAAAATTTCATGGTGAAAAACTCAAATCCCATACTTACTGTTGGTAGTAAACTTAATTTAGTTACTTAAATTATAGCGCATAAATATGTCTCAACAGCAATACAGGGCACGAGGTACAAGACCGTGGAACAGGGGTGCTTTTTCAGGAAGCAACAATAACAACAACAATGACTTCCAGAAACGCAACCGGGATGAAGAATGGGATCCAGAATACACCCCTAAAAGCAAAAAGTATTACTTGGTATGTATGGCTCCTTCTGCCCTGATACCACTAGTGTAGTGCTTCTTTGGTGCATTTCTATGCTTGCTTGTGAGATTGCAGGGAGAAACATTGTCCCTTTTTATGTCTTTTCAGCAACATGTACATGGGCATTGCACCTAATATTCACCACCTTGTCAACTTATGACTGCCCGAGGAGACCTATTTAGCTGACCCCGAATTTTACATATTTTATTTTTAAGAAGGGTTCTCACACTTGGTATTTACCTAAAATTAAGGTTTTATTTTGTTTTGTTTTTTGTAGTTGCATAGTATTGTGATAAATTGACAGTAATGGGATATAGTTTTAGAGAATGTTTTGTGTGTTTTTAGTTTTCATTTTTTCCCCCTTGAATATGAATCAGAAAGATCCATTTTAAGACTTGTTACCTTTTTATAGCAACGTGTTAATTTTCAGGTGCGGTGGTAAACTAAAGAACAATGCAGTTTGGGGAGACGTCCATTCATTACAGTGACATTCAGTATCCAGACCCCGTCCTGATCCATTCTCATCTCTCTGCAGCACGACGACCGGGAAGGGGAAAACGAGGAAAAATGGGTGAATCGCGGGAGAGGCCGCGCCAATTTCACTCGTGGAAGGGGGAGGTTCTTGTTTCGAAAACCGGGCACCAGCCCAAAGTGGGCTCACGACAAGTTCAGCGGGGAGGAGGGAGAAATAGAGGAAGACGAGAGTGGAGCAGAAAATAAGGATGAGAAAGGCAGCATGTCACTGGATTAGACTGATTTAAGTTCCTATTTGTGGGGAAACTTTCCTATCATTCTCTGATATGGTTTGTCCTGATGAATGAAGATACTTGTTCCACTAAATCAGATTTTTCTCTATTAACAGATCTTTGATTTTGATTTTATATTTTACCTCCTATAATTATTCTTTTTTCCTGAACCAATGTGTAAACGTTTTCATGAAATGTAAAAGCTATGGGACTACCACCTTTTTGGATATACTGCTGCCATCCACTATTCTTGTGTATTTCATCTGATCGGAGAAAAACAACTTGACTTTGTGTGTAACTACAGTCAGCCACCCCTAAAGCCTATCTCGATTGTTTTTGTTATATTTTGATTTTCTTTTCCAGACTATTTTTTTTATGATCTGTACCTGTTTTAAGATTTCCGTAGTACTATCAGTTACTAAAGCTGTGGTATTCTTTTTAGAAAAAACTTTCAAAGCCTTTTTCCTTAGATATGAAAAAGGGCATGCTGAATAAATGGTAAATGGGTACACAAATCGAGTATGCGTTTTGATTTAATTCTCGCGTTTTGATTTAATTCTCTAGTATTTTTAAGGGTTTATCCATTACTCGTTTTTACAGCGCTCTCGAACTTAATAGGCAGGATTTTATAAAGAAAGGCATGTTTAAGACTGGAGAATGTAGGAGCTGGAGAATGTGTCAGATATATACCAGCATATAATGTGAATTATTAACTATAATCTCAAACACAGCACTCTACCATGGGAAATATCACCCCAAAGCATCAACCATAGTCAGCGTGCAACACACAGCAAACCACATGTTTGGTAAAAGGGGATGCTGCATAAGTCCTCTATCTTGACACTGGCAACGGGACCTGGGTGGGAGAATAGGGAGGGGCAGGGTTGTATACAAGAGGAAAAGTGTGATAATAAAGAAAGAGAAAAAAAAATACATTTGGGGTTGGGAAAAATAATAAAATGACACATGATGCCTAGGGACCTGGTCCATCCGTCACGTTGGTAATCTGTGGCCGCTGGATGGGAGCACTGAGAATCTCCTCCTACCTGGCAGCATCTGTGGTACTTCCTTGGATTAGCTGGCCTGGCACAATGTTGCACGAGGCAGACTGATCAAAAAAGCTGCCACAAATGCCAACAGAATGTGTTTTCAGGGCTCCAGTCCATCGGTGTCACAATGCTGATGTGGCTGATGAACCAGGTCTAGCAAATCGATTCACACCACCTCTACTATGGACTCTCTATAGGAGGAGGGCATTGCATTTTTGAAAGATGCTCAAAACTGTGGTAGCAGATTTTGGGAAAACAGTGGCTAGGACATTCCTAAAAGAAAAATCAAACTATAAGGGAATCAACAATGTAAAACATTTCCTTTCATATCTATGTACCAACAAGTTATTTGATAACAGAACACTTGGGGCCTTTAGACATTGATATCCTGAAATCTGTATTACAGTATTACGTAACACAAAATCAGCAAGCTGTGCCGTGAAAGTCTACACATACATCTGCATGTCAGCTATCACATAGACTATAGTACACGTCCTGCTACTTTGTGGAAGATAATTTATTTTGATTACACTTGCTTAGTTTATGGGTTATGAAAAAGCAAGGGATAAATCAGCCTTCTGAAGTCTTGAGCTGACAGCTCTTTCAAATACCATATAAACATGCATGCTAGAATCTGAGCATGCATGTTTACTTCAATGGAGACATTGTGTCAGAAGTAATGGAGTTCTATCAAAGCAAAGAGAGGAAACCATTACATTAGGGTAAAGATTTTGCTGCTTGGTTCTGAAAGCATTCGTTCCTGTTCTTGGTGCTAGATTTATAAATTACCTTCTGGACTAAGAATAGGGCATAAAGACATAACCTTTTCAGTCAGGTTTACACGGCATGAAATCTAAATATAAATGCACAATCGTAAGTTGCAAGGTAAAATGGTCTTGGCTTATGTTTTATTTCCACCGGGCACCCCCTAATACCACAGCACTGGAAAAACTCACCAATTCCAGATGCCATCCTCGGTAGATTTGATTACGAAGTTTCTTTGCCGTAAAGCAAGCAGTCTCGATTGAATACAAGGGCAGTAGTGGTTTCAATATGGATGTAAGTGCTAAACATAGTGTGATAGACCATTTTCATTACAACTTAAGCATAGCTGATGCTATGTTTAGACATCCTGTCTGCTTTAATAGCTGTGTTCAAATGCATAAGTTGTAGTGATGAGCGAGCATGCTCGTTACTCGAGATTTACGAGCATGCTCTGGTGTTTTCCGAGTATCTTTGGCCTATCTCGGGTGTTATTTTTCAGTCACTCCATGCGCATGATTTGCGACTGACAGCTTTAATACATGTGAGGAATGCCTGTTTCTTAAGCATTCCTCACACGTATTAAAGCTGTCAAACAGTTGCAAATCATGCACACAGAATGACTCAAACCAGGGCTGTGGAGTCGAAGTTGAAGTCAGTATAAAATGGACCGACTCTTACTCCTAAAATAAATTGGGTACAGTAGTTCAATGCAGTTTGTGGGGAATATTTTTTCAGAAGAATTTGGGATGGTTATGAAATGTCCTATTCCTGATCTAAGGGTCTAGAATTTTAGCTGAGACAAATGTGTCCTACCGTAAATGTATCACTTAAACATGAGCCATGTTGTGAGGGAGTCGGTGTCATGGAAATTGAGGAGTCGGGAGTCGAAGGTTTGGCTTACTGACTCCACAGCCCTGACTCAAACATAACACCCAAGCACACTGAAGATACTCTATGAGCACCCAAGCATGCTCGCCGAAAGGGTTAACAGAACATGCTCACTCATCACTAGTAAGCAGAAAAGAATTTTGGAGCATTTTGAAGATGGAACTGTAGAAGAAAGCTCTAAGGACATTAATGCTAAGAGTAAGTTCTCGGACTCATTCACACCCTTATTTTCAGTCCGAAAGCTGTCCAGGAAAATATGGAACGTACTTGGGCCAATGTTCAGATGAGCCATGTGTTTTGTTTTTTTCCCTGACCGTATGAAAAAAAAATAGCAGCATGCACTAGTTTCTTCTGTTAATTGAATGTGACTCACCCATTCAAGTTTATCGGTATGCAAAAAAAAAAATCTGATGCCATATGGAGCCACAGTATAGCATTTGGTTTTTTGGGTACATTGATATTCTGTAGCAATCTGTAAATGGTTTTGTAGATCAATTAATAGCTACTGCTATAAAAAAAATAGATTGCATACGGACTGTTTAGCTAGGTTATTTAAGGAGGGTGTGGCAAGAGGTTCAACGGTAGCAATCTTGTCCTAGGTTATGACAGTGGTATGAAGAAATGGCAACAGAGGGACCTAGCAGAATCTCGCTGTTGCTACCGCTTATGTTGGATCCACACCTCGCCTCCCGCCTGACGTCGGTTATGTCAGACGGAGCATGTGGTACGGACCTGCCCTCTGCACCTGCGTGACGTTCCGCACCCCCTCAAGGACGCGCAAGGTCAGATTGGTGCAGTTCTGCACAGACACCCCCTGTCCACACTGGTACAGGAAAGCACCAGGGAGTGAGAAGAGGCGGCCCACTCAGTCACTGACACTCAGTCACTGACGTGGCACCACACTCGCCCACAACCCTGACAGACTGAGAAGCTCTTTCACTAGCTCCAGTGAAGCAGAGCCTGGTTGGCCTGGGAGAGCTGCCACCAGTTTCTATTTGATATAACAGACTTATATCGGGCTAGAAACCAGCCCAGTAGAGTGTTCGTTGGACCGAACAAATGACGTGAGGTTAGTGGATCGAGATTTAAGAACAGCCCAAGATGAAATTCTATATTTAATCGCCTTAGGGGCACACTAAACAAGATGCTATATACATAAGGGTTATACATACTCAGTGGTCAGTTACAAACATGACAGTATGGGTACAAAAGATATAAAGCAGTTATTACAAATCAATTACCAGTTAGGTGGACGATCTGGCTTTCAGGGGAAGGGGTGCCACATGGGAGGTTTGTGGGCCTTCTGTGTTGTTGCAGGACTTTTCTCACACGACTTGATGTCATGACCCCCCCAAGAAAAAGACAATGGAGCCAGGTCTGCTGGAGTTCTTAATCACTCTGGATCCCTCCCACTCCTGCCTCCTGGTTGGGCCCAACTTTCCTCCAGTGGTCTCTCTCAGCTAACAAACTCCCAAAACCAAAATGGGCCATGGGCGGTCCTAGGGAGCTGGTTCTGGTGTCATCGGATCCAGCCAGGCCCCTGCTACTCGTGGATACCAAACACCGGGTTCCTAGGGGCCCCTGCAAGGCTGTGCTGGGTATCTCCCCATCCTGGCACGCTGGACTGTGTTTAAAACTAGGGTGACATTCCCCATTTCCTCAGTTTCCCAAAAATCTATTTTGTGTATCACTCGGATGTATTTTGTTCCCATAGCTCAACCTTAAATTCTAGTTTCTCACACAATGGACTGCATTGCGGGCTGTAGCAGCTTCACAGCTGCTGGTGGGGGTTCTTGTCACTCATGGCCTGTTGGCCTCCTTTGCAAGCTGCAGTGTCGAATTACATTGTACATGGAGATCTCTCTAAAACCTGCCAAACAGTGCACAGTGATTGACATGGGATTGTCTTGAATATCTTCACAAGTGGTATTGCAGCTTATTCTCCAATTAAATTAAGTGCCTTTCTGCTGATGCGCCCATCTGATATTGTTTAATGTCACGTGAGTGGTGCAGCGCATCAGTGGCCCGAGTATATATCCACTTTGGCTTGAAATAAGGCGTTTTATTGCTGGCTCTGTTGCGATTGCTGCACAATAGGAGTGGAAACACAGAATATACATATAATCAAATATGTCCGAACTCTTTAAACTTAACACAAGAAAAAGTTGCAAGGCCAAAAACCATATTATAGCCTGACTACATAGAAAGGACAAGCTCCTGAAATCCTATAAATGCTATAGAAAACATTGAGTCATATGTCTACTGGTAATAAACAATGGATTTTATTCAATAATGACAATTGCATACAAAAAAAAAGAAATAAAGGAATCAGAAGTGAAAACTCAGGTGCATAATAGAGACGAGGTCTATACACATTGTGTAAAGAGTGGCAGTAATACATATATGGTCATAAGATGTTAGTATCAAAAACCAAGTTGCTTACCCATGACTCTGTGTATGACCAAGTGCCAAATAACCCAGACGCGTGTTTCGCTTGGGCTTCCTCAGGGGGGGGTTAATGCAAAGTATGAAATATGATTTGGTTAGGTGAGAGGCTTAAGATTGGGATCTAAGAGGTAAGGTTTCTCCTTGTGGATAGTGACATGCCAGATCTCATACTTCGCACTGATGAGGGGTAACACCCCGAAACACTGTTTGCAAATTGAGATTCTACAGTCATGGCCAAAAGTATTGAGAATGAGACAAATAGTAATTTTTCCAAAGTTTACTGCTTCATTTTTTGTAATGGCAATTTGCATATACGCCTGAATGTCAAAGAGTGATCAGCTTAACAGCAATTACTGTACTTGCAAAGTCAATATTTGCCCAGAAAATGAACTTTAACCCCCAAAACACATTTCAACATCATTGCAGTCCTGCCTTAAAAGGAGCAGCTAAAATCGTTTTAGTGATTGATCCATTAACACAGGTGTGGGTGTTGATGAGGACAGGGCTGGCGATCAATCAGTCATGATTAAGTAAGAATGACATCACTGGACACTTTAAAAGGAGGCTGGTTCTTGGTATCATTGTTTCTCTTCAGTTAACCATGGTTATCTCTAAAGAAACACGTGCAGCCATCATTGCACTGCACAAAAATGGCCTAACAGGGAAGAGTATCGCAGCTACAAAGATTGCACCTCAGTCAACAATCTATCGCATCATCAAGAACTTCAAAGGGAGAGCTTCCATTGTTGTCAAAAAGGCTCCAGGGCTCCCAAGAAAGACCAGCAAGCGCCAGGACCGTATCTTAAAACTGTTTCAGCTGCGGGATCGGACTACCAGCAGTGCCGAGCTTGCTCAGGAATGGCAGCAGGCTGGTGTGAGTGCTTCTGCACGCACTGTGAGGCGGAGACTCTTTGAGCAAGGGCTGGTTTCAAGGAGGGCAGCAAAGAAGCCACTTCTCTCCAGAAAAAACATCAGGGACCGACTGATATTCTGCAAAAGGTACAGGGAGTGGACTGCTGAGGACTGGGGCAAAGTCATTTTCTCTGATGAATCCCCTTTTCGATTGTTTGGGACATCTGGAAAACAGCTTATTCGGAGAAGAAGACGTGAGCGCTACCACCAGTCTTGTCTCATGCCAGCTGTAAAGCATCCTGAAACCATTCATGTGTGGGGTTGCTTCTCAGCCAAGGGAATCGGCTCACTCACAGTCTTGCCTAAAAACACAGCCATGAATAAAGAATGCTACCAGAATGTCCTCCAAGAGCAACTTCTCCCAACCGTCCAAGAGCAGTTTGGCGCCCAGCAATGCCTTTTCCATCATGATGGAGCACCTTGCCATAAAGCAAAGGTGATAACTAAATGGCTCATGGAACAAAACATAGAGATTTTGGGTCCATGGCCTGGAAACTCCCCAGATCTTAATCCCATTGAGAACTTGTGATCAATCATCAAGAGACGGGTGGACAAACAAAAACCAACAAATTCTGGCAAAATGCAAGCATTGATTATGCAAGAATGGACTGCTATCAGTCAGGATTTGGTCCAAAAGTTGATTGAGAGCATGCCAGGGAGAATTACAGAGGTCTTGAAGAAGGGGCAACACTGCAAATATTGACTTGCTGCATTAACTCATTCTAACTGTCAATATAACCTATTGGTACTCATAATATGATTGCAATTATATTTCTGTATGTGATATAAACATCAGACAAACACTAATAAAAACCAGAGGCCAGCAGATCATGTGAAAATATAATTTTGGTGTCATTCTCAAAACTTTTGGCCATGACTGTAGTTTCGGTTTCATCCTAAGTCTCATGGCATGGCTCGTTAAAGGGTCGATATTGACTTTGAGAATTGTTACTTCCAATAGGTGGCACTAGAGTTCTAGTCCTCTTCCTTTTTGAAGGGGCAAGTTGCAGAGGAGCATGCATGGCGTATAAGTTTCCTCACTCTGATATGCCAGGCCTGGCATGTCACTCTCCCTAAGGAGAAACGTTACCCATTAGATTCTGTTTATTTCTATATATGGCGCTCAGACTCAATATTGTATGAATCGTGATGTTTTGAAAATGTTGTTTACATTTTTTTTTGGTCAGTTGCATACTATTAACATTTCTTACTATCCTGTAATTTTCATAACTCCACAGCTTCTTTGTTGCAATTTAAATATTGAGGTGTATATTTCATAACCACATACAGTACTGTGCAAAAGTTTCAGACCGGTGAGAAAAAAAATGCTAAAAATAAGAATACTCTCAAAAATAGAAGTGTCAATAGTTTGTTTCGTCAATTTACAAAAGGCAAAGTGAATGAACAAAATAGAAATCACCCTTTGCCCTCATAACTGCAACAAAGCATCAATTCTTCTAGGCACAGTTTTTGAAACAACTCAGCAGAGAGGTTCTTCCAAACGTCTTGGAGAACTAACCATAGATCTATGGATGTTGGCCTTGCGCAAATCCATCCTCTTCATGTAATCCCAGATAGATTCGATGATGTGAAGATCAGGGCTATGTTATCACTTTCAGGACTCCTTGTTCTTCTTTATATTAAAGATAGTTATTAGTGACGTAGGCTGTATATTTGTTGTTGTCTTGCAGCAAAATAAATTTGCAGCCAATCAGATGCCTCTTTGAGTGTATTGTGTGATGGATAAGTATCTGGCTGTAGTTCTCAGCATTTAGGACACCATTAATCTTGACCTAAGTCCCCAACTCTATTTGACAAAATGCAACCCCAAGCTTACAAGGAACCTCCACAATGCTTGAGTGTGGTCTGCACTCTCATTATTGTACTACTCTCCAGCCTTCACAAATAAAACTGGCATCTGTTACCGCCAAACATTTACTATTTTTACTTATGATTCCAGAGCCTCTCAGGCTGATATTTTCTGCTCCAGAGTTCCTATGTTTTTTGCATAGTTGAGTCACTTGACTTTGTTTCCATGTCAAAGGTTTAGCTTTTGGCCTCAATTCTACCGTGAAGACCACTTCTGGCCAGATTTCTCCTAACAGTAGATGGTTAAAACAGGGTCCCACAAGTTGATGCCAGTTCTGAGCTGATGGATTGCTGAATATGTTCAATTTTGAAGGGGAATAAGCATGTTGTGTCATTCTGTTGCACTGTTTCATTAGCCGCCCACTGAATCTATGGTCCTTTACATTGCCCATTTCTTGGTGTGCTAAATGCAGAGAAATAAAAGCAGATACTTATTAGTGATGAGCGAAAGTGCTTGGATAATATGTTTGAGTCCCTGCGGCTGCATGTTTTGCCACTGTTAGACAGCCGCAACACATGCAGGGATTGCCGAACAGCTGCAAAACATGCAGCCGCAGTGACTCGAAAATATTATCCGAGCACTACAAGATACTCGGATAACACCCAAGCGTGCTTAGATAACACGTCTGAGCATGTTAGCTCATCACTAATACTTATCCATCATGCAATACCATCAGGGAGGCCGATTCGCTCCTAATTTAATCTGCGGCAGGGCGACCCCAAACATCTAGCCCATGTCATTAAGAACTATCTTCAGCTAAAGAAGAACAAGTCCTGCTAGTGATAACATGACCCCAACAAAGTCCTGGTCTTATCAAGTTTGTCTGGGATTACATGAATAGACAGAAGGATTTGCACGAGCTCACACTATATCATATCTGTAGCTAGTTCTCCAAGATGTCTAAAACAACATCCATGCCAAGTCCCTTCAAAACCTGTGTGACATAGAAGGATTGATGCTGTTTTGAAGGCAAATGGTGGTCACACCAATTATTGATTTGATTTAGATTTCGCTCTTCATTCACTTTGTATTTTGTTAACCCCCCTTACATATAATGTTCAGTTATGTCATATGCCAACTCCATGACTTTGATGCGGGCTCAGGAACTAAACCTATCTCTTTACTGGAAGATGATGACTGTGATATTCAGCCATCATCTGCATTTAATAGCCGCAGGTGAAACAAAGTTCCACCTGCGTCTATTAATTTATTAAATGCCGCTGTCAATGTCTGGCAGCATTTACAGCGCAGCTGCTTGTGATGCAATAATGGGGCGGCGATGAGTTGCCATGTCAGTCGTGGGTTTGCTGAAAGTCCCACGTGCCTGACATGATGGTACTCCTGTCAATAACGTGATTTGTGCTATATACAGCAATCGTGTGGAAAGTCCAATCTATCAAAATATAAAATTAATTAATAGTGATGAGCGCGTATGTTCAGCGTGCTCGGGTGTTATGTTTCAGTCTCTCTGTGTGCATGATTTGCGACCATTTGACAGCTTTAATACAGGTCTGTTTCTTAGGCGTTCCTCACATGTATTAAAGTAAAAAAAAAAAAAGCAAGCCCAATGAACCGAAAATTGAAAATGGCAGTACAACATTTAAATAAAAAAACAAAACTATGCTTGTTTGGTATTGCCATTATCTTACTGACCTGGAGAATCATATTGCTTGGTAATTTCTACCATATAATGAGCATTGTAAATAGAAAACCTAAAAAATAATCATGAAACTGCGCTTTTTTTTGTAGTTTCGCCTCACTTGGAACTTTTTCTTCCTTTTCAGTACATTACATGATAAAATAAATTGTGTCATTGAAAAGTACAACTTGTCCTGCAAAAAAGTTATGGCTCTCGGAAGAAGGGAAGGGAAAAACGAATATTCAAGAACAGAAAAAAAGCCATGTCGCGAAGGGGTTAATTGATAAAAAATAAATGAACACTTCTCTTTTTGAAAGCATTCTTACTTTGCAGCATTTTTTCACACGTGCCTAAAACGTTTGCACAGTACTGTACATGACAGTTATGTGTTGATTAACATCAATATTTCATTTTCAGGTTGATGAATCCTCATACAGTGACCAATTGTCAACACTTTCAGAGATGCTCGAAAAGTTACAGTAATTGAAGTTTCAGAATTTTGCTAATGCAGTCATAAAATGTATAATTGAACATTAATTACATATTAAGGCATATGATTATATGTTGGAAGCAGCATCATTTGTCTTCACGCCACCCTCTTTCATAGCCACCATGACATCATCTAACTTTCTAATGAATTTTAATGGAGGGGGGATGCAACATGCTTCCTTTGATACTGTGTTTTAGGCTATATTCTCAACTGGACGAACTGTTTTCAGTGCAAGTTCTGGAGAAGGGTGAACTAACCCCCTCTTACTGTGGTACAGTTCTGCACACAATGACTATTATTTGTGGTTGTTGTACAGTTTTTCCCATTGACTTCAAAGGGAATAACCATAGTATTAAAAACTGCATTTAAAACAATGGTTTCCGTTTTTTAACCATTATCATTCTACAAAACATTTTTTAGAACTCTTTAATTTTGCCATGATGGTATGACCACAGCAATAACATTATGTAAATACCAATGTGGTAAAGATACCACAAAAACCCATGTGGGAAACATATGTAAGGCTAGGTTCATACTATGTATTTGCATCCAAGTTTTCTGCTTACACATAGTATTAACCCCTTTCCTACGTGTGTCGTAATAGTATGGCACACATCGGGTCCCTCCCTTTAGTGCGGGTTCCAGCACTGAGCTCGCACCTTTCCGGGCACATGACAGCTGATCTGTACAGCTAATGTACTGCCCCAGGTGGAATCTTGATCCACCTCCGGCTGTTAACTAGTTAAATGTGCTGTCAATCTCTGACAGCGGCATTAAACTCACGCTTACAGGAAGCGCGTCACTGGCTCCGCCCATCGGCGACCCTGTCACATGATCGAGGGTCGACAATGGGTTGGCATGACAACCCAGGGTCTTTAGGAGACCCCTGCTTTTGTCATTGCCAGATTGCTATGAGCGCTGCCCAGACCGTTGAATCGTAACAGCCTGCGGTTCACATGCTGTCACAATTCCTTGGTATTCCCAGGGAAAGAGGGTGGTCACATAACCACAAATGTTAAATTTGCATACCTGTGGTCTAGGTGCGGATTAGACACATTCGGCTTCTTTCAGAAGAAGTAAAGTGAGAGAAGTCGTATATATCTTGTTGGCACTTAACCGCAAAGCGCATCCATGCATGTAAACCGCATGTACTTGCTCACTTGTGTCCAAGGGTGATGGCGCATACTGATGCTCTTCAGTTTGCGTACCGGCAGGGACTGGGGGTGGACGATGCTGTAGCGTCTCTGCTACAAACAGTACATTCCCTTTTGGACAATGATGGAACCACAGTGCGTGCTTTGTTCTTTGATTTCTCTAGTGCGTTCAACACATTACAGCCACTCTTACTGCGTGGAAAGTTGATTAAAATGGCGGTGGATGAGGGACTTGTGAATTGGATAATTGACTACCTGTCGGATAGGCCACAGTTTGTTAGGTGGGGGACGGCTACATCAGATAGTGTACTGAGCAGTGTCGGAGCCCCGCAGGGAACAGTGCTGTCGCCATTCCTCTTTACATTGTACACAGCTGACTTTCAGTATAAATCAGACCGTTGTCACCTCCAGAAGTACTCGGATGACTCTGTGATAGTTGGCGGTATTGGGAAGGACCAGGATGAAGAGGAATATAGAAGGGTGGTTGCGGACTTTGTAGTATGGTGCCAGGCTAACCATCTAGAACTAAATGTTAAGAAAACCAGGGAGTTGGTGATGAGCTATGGAAGGTGCAAGAAGGTATGCCTACCTGTTACCATTGACGGTCAGGATGTGGAGATGGTGGACAGTTTCAAATATTTGGGGGTTTACCTGGATAGCAAGCTAGACTGGAAGTGCCACATGGAGAAGGTCTACAAGAAGGGGATGAGTAGATTGTACTTCCTAAGGAAGTTAAGGTCGTTTAATGTGTGTGGCAAAATGCTTGAGGTGTTCTACCAATCCATTGTGGCTAGTGCCACCTTTGCGGCAATAATTTGCTGGGGTAACAGTGTGCGTGTTGCTGACGCCAACAAGCTCAACAAACTTATCAAGAAGGCTAGCGCGACGGTGGGCCTACAGCTTGGGACTTTTGAAGAGGTGGTAGAGGATAAGATTAAGAAGAAGTGCAGAGCTATAATGGGCAACAACACACACCCGCTTTATGAACTGTTTGCGAAACAGAAGAGCACATTCAGCAATCGCCTAATACAACTAAGGTGTAAAAAGGAAAAATACAGGAGATCGTTTGTTCCAACAGCTATGGGGGTGTTTAACAAATGTCTGAAAAGCAATGTCTAAAGCATTCCAAATGTTATGTTATCATATGTGTCATGTTCGAGATCTGTGTTCTGCTGCTGTGATACCGCAATTTCCTCCGGGATAAATAAAGTATATCTTATCTTATCTTATGTCACATTTCGGTTGTCTTCAGTCATATAGAGTGACTGCAAACTTTTGTCCCAAGCCCAGACAACCCATCTAATGGGAGTCTGTCAGCCCAAACTGTCAGTATAAATTAAAGGGAGTCTGTCAGTATAGACTTACTGTTCAAACCAAATGCGCTCAGTGCACCCTTGGTGTGAAAGGTGCGATTTTTACTGGGGCTATGACACTTACAAGGCCATGTGCTTAGTTTTTGAGCTGACAGTCCCTTTAAATAAATTCTGAAAATTAATGTGTCAGCCAACTCACCCAAATAATCTATTTCCCAAGTTATGGGCATCCAGATGGGTCCAGGGACAGCCAAGTGGAGAGAAGGCACAGCAGAATTACTCAAGGAAAGCTAAATCATCCAGTATTCCATCCTATTTAAATGGGTTCTCTCATCTTGTTCAATAAGTTAATGCCATTTACCTTTTATTAAAAATCCTCTCCATTCTCAGTAATGGAGAGATTTTTAATTCTATAGTGTACTGTTTTTTTTCCTAGGTTACTGGCCATCTCTGCAGTCTATCAGAGGTGGCCAATTTCCTTGTTCAAATGTCTTTATTGTTTTTTTTAACAATTTTTTACACTAAGGAAGGGGGAAGGGAAAAAGACAGGGTGAGACCAAAGGATAAAACACCTGAACAAGGAATGTATAAGCGGGGCCCAATTGCAAAACTAGACAACCAACAGGAGATTAGACCCCTAAAATATAACTTTTATTCGAATATGCTAAAAAGGACTCAGTAGTCACCATAACAACAAACACAAAAACAAGACAAAATGCCAGGGAACAGGGATAAGTCACACATCAGTCAGGAAGGATTACGGGCTCTATCTGTCCCTATTTTGTCCCTAAATTCTCTCCCTTCCTGACAGCGGAGGTTGGCACCCTAATTTTTGCTCCGTGGCGCCCCCGCTCAACGTCGGTGTCCCTAATATCCCTGGTAAATCTCTATCTTTATATTTAAAAAACCACAATCGTGAATAAAAGATAGAGAAAAGTGAACGTACAGATTAAGAAGCCGACAATTCATCATAGATATGCATTTAAGGAGACCCAAGTCTGTGTATTGCGACAATAATAATAGCCCTGGGAATTTTTAGAAGGTAAGATTTGTCTCAAGATAGCTGGTTTATTACATTCATACACAAACCAGCATATACTAAATAACCTAAGCTAATAAAGCAGGTTCTGTTATATATGAGACTAATCCCCAGAAGTAATGCCCACAGACCGGTATCACATGTGCATCCTGCTCTATGTCGTTCTAAGTTGTCAGAGTCAGAATGTGATAGAGACTGTAACACATACAAGCAAAACAAATGACCAATTCTAAATGCATTATAACAATCTCAATATCATTTAGTAAGGAATAGCATTTATCATTGGTAATGCATTATGTCACATCTCATAGATATCAAAGAAATAACACAAATCATTAGTGATTCCTAATATCCTATGTCAGAAAATACAGGGATTTAGCACTTATCATAGATAGTCCCTTATATCATGTCCCAAATGCAAAGACAGTCTGATATCATATAAGTAGATAGGGAGCAGCACTTATCATTGATGATCCCTCATATCTCGTCCCAACGTGTTTCTCCCTGGTACTCTCCAGGGTTCATCAGGGGAACTGGAGAGGCAATCAATCCTTCTCTCCAGACGCTCAGTCAGTGCTGCATATGATAAGTGCTAAATCCCTGTATTTTCTGACATAGGATATTAGGAATCACTAATGATTTGTGTTATTTCTTTGATATCTATGAGATGTGACATAATGCATTACCAATGATAAATGCTATTCCTTACTAAATGATATTGAGATTGTTATAATGCATTTAGAATTGGTCATTTGTTTTGCTTGTATGTGTTACAGTCTCTATCACATTCTGGCTCTGACAACTTAGAACGACATAGAGCAGGATGCACATGTGATACCGGTCTGTGGGCATTACTTCTGGGGATTAGTCTCATATATAACAGAACCTGCTTTATTAGCTTTGGTTATTTAGTATATGCTGGCTTGTGTATGAATGTAATAAACCAGCTATCTTGAGACAAATCTTACCTTCTAAAAATTCCCAGGGCTATTATTATTGTCGCAATATACAGACTTGGGTCTCCTTAAATGCATATCTATGATGAATTGTCGGCTTCTTAATCTGTACGTTCACTTTTCTCTATCTTATTCACGATTGTGTTTTTTTAAATATAAAGATAGAGATTTACCAGGGATATTAGGGACACCGACGTTGAGCGGGGGCGCCACGGAGCAAAAATTAGGGTGCCAACCTCCGCTGTCAGGAAGGGAGAGAATTTAGGGACAAAATAGGGACAGATAGAGCCCGTAATCCTTCCTGACTGATGTGTGACTTATCCCTGTTCCCTGGCATTTTGTCTTGTTTTTGTGTTTGTTGTTATGGTGACTACTGAGTCCTTTTTAGCATATTCGAATAAAAGTTATATTTTAGGGGTCTAGTCTCCTGTTGGTTGTCTAGAGACCAAAGGATAACATTAATGGGTAGGAAAGGAAGGAAATAAAAAAACAAGGATAAACTATTAACCAGGGAAAAGACGGGTGGCCAATTTCCTAAGCAAACGGTGTGCTTACAAGCTCTTTGCTATAGAGCTTCCAGTACTGCTCTGAAGCTGGACAGATCACTGGAGCCGGCCATTTTCAGTCACCCTATTCTCCTCCAATGCAGCAGATGCAAACTTGCCTTTGCTTGCTGCATGAAGGAGTACAGAGTTCAGTCCAACGGCACAAACGTAGTACTCTTTAAAAAGATGAAAAAAACACTTTATAGCTTAACATTTATTTCATCCTTTTAATTACAACACTTTAGCATGGAGGATACACAGGCCTATAAACAGCAGGTAAAATAACTATTGAACACATCCCCAATTTTGTAAGTAAATATATTTCTAAAGGTGCTATTTACATGAAATGCTCACCACAAGTCAGTGACTACCCATCCAATCCACACAGTCCAAGAAATCAAACCATAGTTGTCCGTAAATTAAGTTATGTGTAAAAATGAGAAATGACACAGGGAAAAAGTATTGAACATGCTTATTCAAATTTAATACTTCATACAAAAGCCTTTGTTGGTGATGACAGCTCCATGACACCTCCTGTATAGAGAAACTAGTTGCATGCATTGCTCAGATGTGATTTTGGCCCATTATTCCACACAAACACTCTGCAAATCCTGGAGGTTCCGTGCGCTCCTTCTATGAACTCTGAGCTTTAGTTCCTTTCATAAATTTTCTATTGGAATCAGGTCAGGTGATTGGCTGGGCTATTCTAGCCACTTTAGTTTCTTTCTCTGAAACCAATTACTAGTGTCCTTGGCTGTGTATTTGGGATCATTGTCTTACTGAAATGTCCACTCTTATTTCATCTTCATCATCCTGTTAGATGGCAGCAGATTTCTTTTCAAGAATGTCTCAGTACATTTTTCCATTCATCCTTCCGTCAATTATATGAAGTTTGCCAGTTTCATATGCTAAAAAATAGCCCCACGCCATGATGTTCCTACCTCCAAACTTTACTGTTGGGATGGTGTTTTTTGGGTTATTCAGTGCCTTTTGGCCTCCAAACATGGTGTGTATTATTGCATCCAGAGAGTTCAATTTTATTCTCATCTGACCGGACTATATTCTGTCAGTATTTCACAGGCTTGTCTAAATGTTGTTGTGCAAACTTTAAATGCCTTTGAACATGCTTTTTGTTTAGCAATGGAGCATGCATACAGGCCATGAAGGTTGAGTGCATTACTTATAGTTTTGTTTGAAACAATTCTACCTGCTGATTCCAGGTCTTTCTGTAGCTCTCCACAGGCGGTCCTTGGTTCTTGGACAACTCTTCTGTTAATTCTTTTCACTCCTCTGTCTGAGGAAAGATCGTGACCTGATCAAGGCCAGTTTATGGTGAAATGATGTTCTTTCCACTTCCGGAATATGACCCCAACAGTTCTCACTAGAACCTTCAGTAGTTTCGAAATTCTTCTGTAACTAATGCCATCAGTATGTTTTGTAACAATTAGGTTGGAAAAGTTATTTAGACAGCTCACTGGTTTTACCCATCATGAGATGTTTCTTGTGTGGCACCTTGGTAATGAGACACCTTTTTATAGGCCATCAGTTGAACCAGCTGATAGTGAAAAATAATACATGGCAGGATTGCTTTCCAATTACTAATAGATTTCAGCTGGTGTTATGACTTTCTGTGGCTTTTTGCACCTCTCTTTCTTCATGTGTTCAGTATTATTTCCCTGTGTCACTTCTGATTGTTACACATAACTGAATTTATGGACATCTATGTTTTGATGTCTTTGCCTGTGTGTATTGGATGGGCTGTTACCTCTGGTGAGAATTTCATGTCGAGCAACTTTAAAAATATATTTACTTAGAAAATTGGTGATGTGTTCAATACTTACCATTGCTATAAATGAAATACCCGTTTACACAGGCTGATGAAAGGGTAAGGATATATGATTGTAAGAGATAAACTGGCTGACAAACGAGCATTTTTGCTGCCATGTTTACATGGCACAATAATTGGAAAAGGGTGCTTTTCCACATGCTCCTTTTCATGATTATCCGTTCATGTAAAAAGGCCTTCATTGCACATATTTACACTGTGTGCAGAATTATTAGGCAAGTTGTATTTTAGAGGATTATTTTTATTATTGATCAACAACTATGTTCTCAATCAACCCAAAAGACTCATAAATATCCAAGCTTAATATTTTTGGAAGTTGGAGTGGGCTTTTTTTCGATTTGGCTATCTTAGGAGGATATATGTTTGTGCAGGTAACTATTACTATGCAGAATTATTAGGCAACTTAATAAAAAACAAATATGATCCCATCTCACTTGTTTATTTTCACCAGGTAAACCAATATCAGTGCACAAAATTTAGAAATAAACATTTCTGACATGCAAAAACAAAAACAAAAAAATTAGTGATCAATATAGCCACCTTTCTTTATGATGACACTCAACAGCCTTCCATCCATAGATTCTGTCAGTTGCTTGATATGTTTTCGATCAACATTGCGTGCAGCAGCCACAACAGCCTCCCAGACACTGTTCCGAGAGGTGTACTGTTTTCCCTCCCTGTAGATCTCATATTTTATGATGGACCACAGGTTCTCTATGGGGTTCAGATCAGGTGAACAAGGGGGGCATGTCATTATTTTTCTTCTTTTAGACCTTTACTGGCCAGCCACGCTGTGGAGTAGTTGGATGCATGTGATGGAGCATTGTCCCGCATGAAAATCATGTTTTTCTTGAACGATACTGACTTCTTCCTGTACCACTGCTTGAACAAGTTGTCTTCCAGAAACTGGCAGTAGGTCTGGGAGTTGAGCTTCACTCCATCCTCAACCCGAAAAGGTCCCACAAGTTCATCTTTGATGATACCAGCCCAAAACAGTACCCCACCTCCGCCTTGCTGGCGTCTGAGTTGAAGTGGAGCTCTCTGCCCTTTACAGATCCAGCCTCTGGCCCATCCATCTGGCCCATCAAGAGTCACTCTCATTTCATCAGTCCATAAAACCAAAAATCAGTCTTAAGATATTTCTTGTCCCATTCTTGATGTTTTATCTTATGTTTCTTGTTCAAAGGTGGTCGTTTTTCAGCCTTCCTTACCTTGGCCATGTCCCTGAGTATCGCACACCTTGTGCTTTTTGATACTCCAGTAACGTTGCAGCTCTGAAATATGGCAAAACTAGTGGCGAATGGCATCTTGGCAGCTTCACGCTTGATTTTCCTCAATTCATGGGCAGTTATTTTACGCCTTTTTTGGCCAACACGCTTCTTGCGACCCTGTTGGCTATTTGCCATGAAACACTTGATTGTCCATTGATCACGCTTCAAAAGTTTGGAAATTTCAAGACTGCTGCATCCCTCTGCAAGACATCTCACAATTTTGGACTTTTCGGAGCCTGTCAAATCTCTCTTCTGACCCATTTTGCCAAAGCAAAGGAAGTTGCCTAATAATTAAGCACACCTTATATAGGGTGTTGATGTCATTAGACAACACCCCTCCTCATTACAGAGATGCACATCACCAGATTTACTTAATTGGTAGTTGGCTCTCAAGCCTATGCAGCTTGGAGTAGGACAATATGTATAAAAAGTATCAAAGTGATCAAAATACGCATTTGCCTAATAATTCTGCACGCGGTATAGATTAAGAAACTAATTGGTATTCAAGAGTGGACATACACTTCAAAGTTTAAGTTCATCTTTAGTTACACAACACTAATATGAGAACTGCATATAGGAATGGACTGGGAGTGAAATTCAGTGTGAAAGCACACAGGCCCATGCTGTCCTCACCCCCTTCCCCAGATGAGGGCCTCGATTACTAATATTACCCTGTCTAGAGGAAATCAAAATGTCCTACAAGAACTATGTTTCCAATAATACTGCTATATAAGATTTAATAATAATACTGCAATAATAATATTACAATATAACAGACATACCTCCAGACCATAACCATTACACAGTCTATACAGTAGTGATAATACGATTGTACTGATCATTAACCAAAACCATTGTACTAGGACATGATATTACCACCATACAGTGACCATATAATGTTAATATCAGTTGTACCCCAATGTCCGGTTGATATAGGGCAGCACGGTGGCTCAGTGGTTAGCACTGCAGCCTTGCAGCGCTGGGCTCCTGGGTTCAAATCCCACCAAGGACAATATCTGCAAGGAGTTTGTATGTTCTCCCTGTGTTTGGATGGGTTTCCTCCTGGTTCTCTGGTTTCCTCCCACATTCCAAAGAGATACTGATAGGGAATGTAGATTGTGAGCCCCAATGGGGACAGTGCCCATAATATCTGTAAAGCGTTGTGGAATTAATGGCGCTATATAAGTGATTAAAATATGTGTGTACTGTACAGGTTTTCACTTGTGATGTTCTCATTGATCTTAATTAATTTTCCCAGACCACAATGACCACTTGCCCCTGCAAAATGTGACATAGAGACATCTTCAGCTTACTGCTTCTCAGATTCCCTCACCTATACACAAACATTATAGTGCTATAACCATTTCCTTAGACAGTAATAATGCTCCTCTGTGCCCTCCATGGTAATAATGTCGCCTTGTGCCTCCATATAATAATAATTCCCATGTACCTCCTTTAATAATACTCCCCCCTAACACCTTATAATAATGACCCTGTACCTCTGTACAATAATAAAAACACCCCCGTGTTTTCTTATAATAATGCCTCCTTACTTCCCCTATAATGATAACGATTCCCCAGTGAGCCTTCATATAATAATGACCCTCAGTGCCTCTTTAGTGTAATAATGCCCCTGAGCAAAAGTTTTTAACGGCAGATAGGCTCAGTCACAGAAGAACATACATCACAACTTTTTAAGACATGGAGAAACATATGTATTGCAGCACTTACACAGTTATTCTGCTTAGAATGAAGCCCCTTAGTGTTCTCATCTCCTTCCATGGTCTCCATAGAGTATGGTGCACTTAAAATGCCCCACACAGTGTGATGTCCCCACATTCCTACACCTTATGATTGCAACACAAACTCCAATGCCTCACAGCATCCCACACAGTAATATTGTCACCACAGCTCCTCACACCCACATAGTATGATATCCACCAAAGCTTTGAATATAGTGTGATGCCCACTACAGCCTCCATAGAATATGCTGATCCCCACACAGCCACAATATAGTATGCTGGTCCCCACACAACCCCCCAAAACAAATGATGGTCCCCACACAGCCCCCATACAGTATGATGGTCCCTACACAGTCCCCCATCAAGTATACTAGTCCCCACACAGCCCCCCCATAACATATGCTGGTCCCAACACAACCCCCCATAACAGCCCCCTAAAAAAATAAAACTTTATACTCACCTATTCTGGCGCCCCATTTACCGCAGTTGCGGTCGCCGTCTCCTCCTCTACCTCATTTCGCAGAGGATGCGTTCCCTGCATGGCGCTGTCCTTCAGCAGGCTGGGAGTAGCTTGAATCTGGCTGGAGAAAGTGATAGAGCACGGAGTACTTGTTAATCTTTGGACACCACAATCTGGCACACTGGGACCCATCTGCCTACAAACACCTTGAAAAAGGCCAAGATAGGCCGAAACGTTGAATTGTATCCGAATTGATTTTGGGTCTGGTCTTTCCTGTTTTTGTCACTTTATCTAATAAACTGCATATATTTGACATTTTCAGTGCCATAGTTTCTATTTTGCATTAACTCTACCTTTTACTTCAGAGCACCATGCAAAAAACAGTTGAGCACCCATTCCCTCTATTTTACCTGTTAACAATGTCACAGTCAGTATGGCCCACGGCCGGATCGGCCCATCTTGCATTTTCCAGACTTGCCCTATGGCAAAAATATTTCCGTATTATTTGAAGTACTCCAATTACTCTGTCCTCAAAAAATAAAGTTCACGGCGGTAGAGAATTCAGCTTACGCACCGTAGTCTGTAAATCCTGAATAATGTGAGCTGTGCTTTACGACATTGAATTCCCCGCAGCTCCCGTGGCCTATTATCTGATGTCTCGTGATTGTGATGTAAAGGTATAGGAAGTACTACCTTATGACTGTTTATTCTGGACCTTGTTCATGTTCACCTTCAATACATTCCTAACTTGTTACAAACACATACCTCTGCCCTATGTCGCCGTCTGATGTCAACACTTGTAAAACCTGTTCACTCCCCTTCTGCTATACTAAACGTGTATCAGACGGAGTATCTGTCTGTCCTCGCATTCATTCCTTTAACTCGCCTTTCCTGTTTTTTACCAACCAATCCTTGTGCTCAAGTTATGGCAAGCTTTTCTTTTTTTTTTTTTTTCGTGAGCTTCAGGATTAAGGAACTGTTTCTTTAGAAAGTTGTTCTTGATTGTGAAAAGCAGGAAGCTGGGGCCAACGCAAGGCCTTATCGCATATATCTGGATGTGATTCTCTATACACTGCCCATTCTTGAGACAGATACACACCATGAGCACACAGGGTAAGTGTTACCGAGGTTGTTTATTATATGCCACACACATGGCTATGGCTTTTAAAGGTCTTGTATGGAATCATCATAACGTATAGTGGACAGGTAAATGGAAATTCAGCTTAGAAAACTGTCCAGAGCCACATTAAGGGTATGATAATGCTGTCTTGCAGTCTGCTACCATTAATAAATTAGATCTAATATTTAAAGTCCACACAACAGCTACCAAACTGAATGAATGAATGAACGTACTGCATTCTGAATCCATACAGCTTCAATCTTCCTTTAACCACATTTTAAAGGTATTTCTTCCAAAGTGTCTCCATTTAGCGTTTTTTCTTAAAAAGAACAAAAACGTATATATTATATTATATGTGTACTGTAGATATATTGGTTTTTGCTGCCTTTTTAGTGGTAAAAATTGCTGCCAGCAGATATTTGGTGAGAATCAATAAAGAAATATTGAGCGGAATACCTGCACTTTTCTGTTACTTTGGGGGTTATCTTGTTTTTGATTTTCAAAACTACGGCCTGCTATATGACAATGTTTGGCATTTTTCTCTCACGCTCACCAGTGTTCTTTTTCCTTTGTTAAAAAAAACTAATTTGTGTTTATGTTTTTGGATGGCATTCTTTTTAGTTTTTGACATTACAACTAGTAACTCTATTAGGAATCTTGGTGTCACATGACTTGTAATGGTAAAAATGCAACTTAAAAAAAAACAACAACCAAAAAAAATTCAGGTAATTAATTTTAAAAAGTCCACGAAAAATAATGTAATAATGACATGTTATATGCATTTTTTGGTCTAAAAACACTGCTAAGGAAGTGTGTGTAAAGGTAACCTCCCATTGTTAGCTCTGGAAATAGCAACATTTGTATTACTTTACTATGTATATTCTGTGGGCTGAAGTGCACAACACGTTCACTGCTTGTATGATTAGGAATTGCTTAGGGCAGGGTCCTGTTTATTCTTTTCATATCACTGTGTCAATACTTGATAACTTTTTTCCCTGCTTTAGCAGAGGCAATAAAGCTTATTGCGACCAGTCAACTGTAATATAAGCAGGGTTTTTTTTGTAGTTTTTGGTGTTTTTGTTCTGTGTCCTTTGTGTAATAGCGGGCTAAAGGACAACGATTAGGACTTACTGATGGTGCCTATATCAGGGTTCACATAAAGGGTTAATTACTACAATTCAGCCAACTGCCTATCCCTGACAGATGCCTCCAATGTATTGCCTATGTGTAGCTGTACAGTGGCAGTGCCATACATTGCCACAAGGGATCAATTAGAAGAAAATAATAAACATCATGGTATATATTATTGTGCGGGATAGCTTGGCAGATTGTGCTATTCCATAGTCTCAGAAGGCCAAAATGGCACTGAAATATTTTATATAATTTAGAAGATAAGAGATACCTAAAATCAACTGAAAACAACATTAATAGTCAACACTCAGTAATACTAGACATGTGATTGCCTATGTGTAAATGCAAACGTAAGCAAACATTATTTCAACGGGTGTACCACATTTTCTGGTTTAGGGGCCACATAGCCATACTGAACCAGTCTCAAGGGCCGCAAAAAAATTTAAAGGGGTAATTACATGAATTATCACCAGAATCACCGTAAGTACATTCAAACATCACCATAACCAAAGTTATGAGTATTTGAGGTGGATTTTGAAAGTTTCTGGTAAAAAAAAAAAAATCAGTGTGAACACACGCTAACTTAAACTGAGTTTTTGAAGCAGAAACTCACCAACTCCTCCTCATAATCTCAAATCTCTAAGTTTTGAGGATTTTTAACATAGGCATGAAGCATGTTATAGATTACTACATGTGTACAAGATCAAACCACCACCAGCAAGAGTGCGGCACTAAAACCACCATTAGTACAGGAATGCAACGCCAGACCCACAATCAGCAGTCCTTGGTTGTGTCCTGAGGAAGAAGTTAGATAACTTCGAAACGCGTTGGCTGTACAACCATTCAATAAAAATCCTTTCCTGAATTTCTTCATCTCATGAATATATCCATCCACGTGAGTTTGCCAGCAGCGCAAGGAAAAGTGCTGTGAATCTGCACAGCTAGAACCACCATCAGCACATGAAGGCAGCACCAGAACCACAGTCAGTACATGAAGGCAGCACCAGAACCACTGTCAGTACACGAAGGCAGCACCAGAACCACCGTCAGTACATGAAGGCGGCACCAGTACTACTGTCAGTACATGAATGCAGCACCAGAAACACCATCAGTACATCTAAATTGACATCTATAAATATGTCCTATGCTGTCCCCAGAATAAATAATTGCTCCTCATCGTATCCCTTTCTATAATATCCACCACACTGTCCCTCTCTCCATAATATACCCCCTCACAGCCCCTCATCATAATATACTCCCTCTCCATAATATACCTCCACACTGCCCCTCTCCACAATATCACCCCAAATTTCCCCTTTCCATATCTCCCCCAAAATCCTCTCAGCATATTATTTCCACTGCCTCTCACTATACTATGTTCCCTTTCACAATCTGCCAATTGCCCCGTAATGTCTTCCAGTGCCCCTTTATGTGCCCTCACAGCAAGCCCAACCCTTAACTCCCCCTGGCCCTCTCATCTAAAATTAAAGCACTTTTCATATTCAGCTCCTCCGTGGAGCGCTTACCAGGACCCTCTGTCTTCCTCTGCCTATGCGGCCCTGCCCCAGTCCTGGCGCCGCAGTGCTCAAATGTATTCTTGCCTGAAAGATGTGAACACATTTGAATATAGGAAGGAAGCGACGTCTCCCAGACAGCTGCACAGGCCGCACAACATCGCTTAGCATGCTATATGTGGCCCGTGGGCCATATGTTGTGCTGGCCTGCATTACTTGATTGGCTGTTCTTTAAGTGTGAAAGAATAAGTAGTGTTTACATTGAGAACATGTAAAGCAGTATTAACACATTGTGATTTTCAGTATAATTGTATGTGCAGGAAATGTTCATTGTGGTAGCTTCAGAAAAAACATCAATGAGGTCTTCTGGTCCAAGCAGGAAGTACCAATCAATTCCTAAAAATTTAGGACACTGTGTAAAATGTAAAGAAAATTAAAAATGTGTTGATTTGGAAATCTCTTATATCCATATACTAATATATATATATAAATATATATATATATATATATATATATATATATATATATATATATATATATACAGTACAGACCAAAAGTTTGGACACACCTCATTTAAAGATTTTTCTGTATTTTCATGACTATGAAAATTGTACATTCACACTGAAGGCATCAAAACTATGAATTAACACATGTGGAATTATATACTTAACAAAAAAGTGTGAAACAACTGAAAATATGTCTTATATTCTAGGTTCTTCAAAGTAGCCACCTTTTGCTTTGAGGACTGCTTTGCACACTCTTGGCATTCTCTTGATGAGCTTCAAGTGGTAGTACAATTTTCATAGTCATGAAAATACAGAAAAATCTTTAAATGAGAAGGTGTGTCCAAACTTTTGGTCTGTACTGTATATATATATATATATATATATATATATATATATATATATATATTTATTATATTCACAACAGAACATGGAGAAGAGATCAGAAGATGAAAGTTATACATTTTTCAATTTCATGTGAAAAAAATTAACTAATTTAAGAGTTAACATCCCAAAAAAGTTGGGATAGGACCATGTTTACCAATGAGTAGCATCCACATTTCTTTTTACAACAGTCTGTAAACATCTGGGGAGTAAGGAGACCAATTCCTAGAGTTTTGGGAGAAGAATATTGTTCCATTCTTGTCTGATGTAGGACTCCAGCTGTCCAACAGCCCTGGGGCTTCTTTGTGGATTTTTCATTGCATAATGCGCCAAATGTTTTTTATTGGTGAAAACTATTCTTTTTTTGCGATGCCATGCTGTTGTGATGGATGCATTGTGTTGTTAGCATTGTCATCCTGAAATATGCAAGGTCTTCCCTGAAATAAATGTTGTCTGGATAGGAACACGTGTTGCTCTAAAATCTCTATATAATGATCAGCATTCATAGTGTCTTTAAAGATGTGCAAGCTGCCCATGCCATAGGCACTAAGGCAACTCCAAGCCATCAGAGATGCAGGCTTTTGGACCATGCGCTCATAACAAGTTGGATGGTCCATAGACTTCAGTCTAAGAGAGGATTCACACTAGGTAGGTTCCCAGCAACGAGAGTCGCCTTACCATGGCTGCCGAATACACACGAATTAGACAATTTATGCGCCAAGAATTCTCCTTTATTTCTATTTTCTTGAGCAGTAATGCAATTCAAATTTCATATATTTCATGTTCGCATTCTTAGCGTTGCAGAGTGCTACTTTATTTGTTGGTTATATATGGAGATAGCTTCTCTTAGTAAGCACCTGTACACACTAGTTTTCTGTTTTGGAAGTGATGGTCAGTCTTTTGATATCAATATACACCATCAGCCCATGATGTGTGGCTTACGGCTGTCTGCCGGCTTGGTGCATTAACATCAGGTCTAGCAAAGAGCTATGAAGAACACGTTTCTAAATGGTGACTTTTGTGAGTAGCCCCACACAGAAGAGGAGATCTGGATGCGCATATACAGGTCTTGGAGGGATTACAGATAATTTAAGCTGGGTACCCTGAAGACAGGATGATACTACCTGTCAAAGTTGGTACTTGAAGCTGAATGCCACAGTGTAGTGGGAGTTCTTGATGCGAGAATACTGAATGGAAGTATTGTGGGAATCCCTGGATCTTGGCATATTGCCTCATTGCAATTTCTGTGGAAAAACTTTGGTTGTCATTATACTGGTAATGGGGGCTCTGGTTATCACTACTGTGAAGGGGGTGGGAGCCGGATGTGGCTCGTGACCCTCTCTCAGTGCTGAATATGGCTCTCAAAGTCAGAAAGGTTGGGGACCAATGAGTTAGAATATTTATTCAATACCAAAACAGCAAAAAAGTAATTTATCTAAGTAACTTCTCAGTCTTTAAGAACGTGCTCGGATAAGGGGTTAACCGAGCATGCTCGGGTGATAACTGAGTATCTTCGTTCGAGTCCCTGAGTCTGCATGATTTGCGACTGTTAGACAGCCTCAACACATGCAGGGATTGCCTGTTTGTTAGGGAATCCTCACATGTGTTGAGGTTGTCTAACAGCCGCAAATCATGCAGACGCAGGAACTCAAACATAATATACGAGCACGCTGAAGATACTCAGCACCCAAGCATGCTTGGTTAACCCCTTATCCGAGTACGTTTCGTCATCACTAGCGCCTGCACATTCAATCTCCCTTCGTTCCTCCTCAGTTTTTCACCCTTCTAAGGGCACAGGCTTCACTTTCCTTCTGCGCAGGTGCTGGCGAGTCATTTGTACTTCCACTCCCTGTGTTCTCCGGTGCGCAGAAAAGGTGCACTCCCTACATTGGGAGTGTAAGTGACTCGTCGGCACCTGCGCAGAAGGAAAGTGAAGACTATGCACTTAGAAGGGCGGAACACAGAGGAGGAACGAAGGAAGATGGAATACGCAGGCGCAATTTAATCTCTAGCACCGGATGTCACAGGGACGTAGGAATGATTAAGGAGAGGAGAAAAACATGCTAATGAAATGCAGAGGCAGCGTTTTTTTTCTGACGGCTGCCTGCCTATAGCCTGGAAGAACTCATTGACAAAAAGTCATAAAAGATGCAACAAGGCACGAGATGTAAGGCATACAGTTAGTACTTTTTTATTCACTCTGTAACCTGTATGCCCATATTAATGGTATACTTGGTTCAAATGTGATGACAGATTCCCTTTAACAGTTACCAGATCTGCAATCACAGCAGCTTGACCCTCACTAATCACACTTTTAGACAGGTCTCACGGATTTTAGTGAACCTTCATCACACAGATACTTCAGCCTTATAATAATAATAATAATAATAATAATGTTTATTTTAGAATAATAATCTTTATTTTTATATAGCGCTAACATATTCCGCAGCGCTTTACATACATTATCGTCTCTGTCCCCATCAGGGCTCACAATCTAGACTCCCTATCAGTATGTCTTTGGAGTGTGGGAGGAAACTGGAGAATCCGGAGGAAACCCACGCAAACACGGGAGAACATACAAACTCCTTGCAGATGTTGTCCTTGGTGGGATTTGAACCCAAGACCCCAGCGCTGCAGTGCTAACCACTGCGCCACCGTGCCACCCTACCACACTTATTTAGGCAGAGATCAGTTTTGGTTCTTTACATTTATTCTTGCAAGGCCAAGTGCTTATAAAGACCATAAGAAACAAAAGGTGGGATCTCTTAGTGCTGTGTATCTACAGCCTCACTTCACCTGATAGAACTGAGTAACTCTGTATGTAATGTTGAAAGGCAGTGCACATTCATCATCATTCTCCACAAGTTAGACAAAAAATGATGCCTTGGAAAGATAAAAAAAAATTCAAGCTCCGGAGCATCCCACTTGTTTCAACTAAATGCCATTTAGGTCAGTGATCACACTCTCTCTGGTTTCTAAAATAACAGGTATGTAAAAGCAATAGCTAGAAACAAGCACTTAAAAAAAAAAAAATTCCAATTAAAAATGTGTTATACTTTGTGCGAACTACCAGTATAAGTTTGTATTTACACCTGTAAACACCTGTAAATACCCCTTTAATCCAATAAGTGATTATATGATAGGTTAAGAGGCAGCAGGAACAATGTAAGGCTTTTCTGAAGGTACTGCAGAACTGAATCCTCAGTCTTTTCGAGCAGGCATCACCAGAGCAGACTTCATTAACTTGCATTAGCTTTTCAAAGCATGAACATCTTATTTCGGACAAGTTTTGTCACGTTGGCTCATACAGTTTAGATAAATGTTGGCTGAACCCATCCATTTCAACAGGAATGACCAATAAATTGGGGTGTTCCAACTCTCACTTGACATCCTCTACTTGGTCTGGCATGTTACATTTCAACATCTCTATTTTCAAGTGAAACCAACACATGAATATGCAAATGATAACTAAATACCAAATCTCCAACCCTACTTGAAATGGCTTATAAATTATTAATACAATTTTGGGAATTTTCTCAAAAATTGTAATTAACTCATAGACTGTAAAATGTATGAAATACTGATTTTAAATGTCCATTTTATAATATGCATTGGTTTTCATGGTAAAATAAAAATCTTGCATCTATAATCTATTCTGATAAGACCATTATGACACTATAGGGACCTGTAAACCATGCAATGAAGTGTTCATGGGAGAGATAGAGTAATTGACTACATAAAAGAGGGTGTCCTTAAAGAATTTTAAACAGTAACTATCATGTCTTTATGGCTACCCTTTTTAAGAAAACTAGATAGCGATAGAGAGATGATTTGTAAAAATGCTCAGTCAGAGCACTTCCTTATGCCAGGCTAAACGACTTGACTTTCTAGCAAAAGTCTGTTCCAAACTTCCAGGTTGTAGGCATGCATATTGGGATCCCAGAATCCCCCATGGCTTCCCTCATGGCTTCCCTCACAGAGAAAGTGTGAAATCTCGAACGTTATTATGAGATCTTGTACATTGTGCTTAATCAGCACTGCTGCGTCATTTATTAAGTATTTACTGATCGATAACTGCTCTACTGATACTACTGAGCAATAGCTGCAGCAGGGCTTGAGATATCGCAATAATAGTCAAGATTTCAGACTTTCACAGTAAGGGAAGCCGTGGAGCATTGTGGAATTCCACTCTGTATACTGGGATCCCACAACCTGGAGGTTCCATCTTAAAGAGAACCTGTCAGGTCCCCCGTGCCACCAAAACCACCAGCAGTTTTGTCTGCATATGTACAGTCCTGCTCATCGTTATTGGCACCCATGAAGTTTAAGTACATAATGTGAAATATCTCCTGAATAAAATGAATCAAGTGAAACAGTTTTTTTGTATAGAGCAAAAAATACAAAAGACCAAATGATAAACAATATTTTAAAACAAAAAGCAATGGGAGGGAAAATAAGAAAAAACTAAAGCTTGCTGTGACACTGGTATTGACACCCTTTACATTAATTTAGTATGGAAACACATTTTGACTTGCATGTGGTAAATCACAAAAGACATTCACCTGTGATTAATTGTCGGTGCCCATGTGACATGAATTAGCCAATGAATGATGACTAAAGTGTTTTAAAAAGCCACATGGCAGGCCCTGATCCTTTGTCACAATGGTGAAGACAAAGGAGCTGTCTGAGAACATCAGATCTGCTATTACTAGCAAACACAAGATTTCTAAATGGTATAAGACCATCTCCAAAGACCTTGGTATTCCAGTTTCAACAGTGCGCAATTTTAATAAGAAGTTTGCCAAGCATGGAACTGTCAAGAACATCCCTGGACGTGGGGGAAAGAGGAAAATTGACAAGAGATGTCTTCAAAGGTTGGTGTGAATGGTAGAAGAAACACCACATCAAACATCCAAATACCTGAAGGCCAATCTGGAACAGTCTGGGGTTATAGTTTCAACAAGCACCATACACTAAACCAAGCAGAGCTTTTGGGCAAAGGCCAAGGAAGAAACCATTGCTGAAGAAAAGACATAAACAGGAATGACTGATCTTTGCTAAAGAGTACCTTGACAAACCACAATCCTTCTGGGAAAATGATCTGTGGACAGATGAAATAAAAATAGAGCTTTTTGGCAATGCAAAGCAACAGTTTGTTTACAGACATTTTAGAGCGAAATGTCCTACCCAATGTATGGAAACTTGGTTTAAGTCAAAGATCATGGGTCCTCCAACAAGACAATGACCCAAAACACACATCCAAAAGTACACAGGAATGATTGAAAAAGATAAAATGGCCAACAATGAGTCCTGACCTCAATACCATTGAAAATCTTTGGGGTGAGCTGAAATCTGCCATTGGGAAAAAGAACACTGCAAACATTCTAGAGCTTGAACAAACTGCAAGGGAAGAGTGGGAGAAAATTCCAGCTGAGAAGTGCAAGAAGCTTATAGATGGCTACAAGAAACGTTTGGAGGCCGTCAGCAATACCAAAGGGTCTGCAACCAAGTATTAATTAGGAGTGCCTTTATTGCTGCACATGCTGTTTATTCTGTTTCTTCTTTGAAATTGCAACATGGAAGTTGAAAAACAATGCTTTATTGTTGTATTACTTTGGACCACTAATTAAAAAATCCTGAGGATTTAACTTTGGTACATTTCCATTTATTTCTGAAGATATTATACAGTCTATGAAAAAAATGAAGGGGTGCCAATAATGGTGAGCAGCACTGTAAATACTCTGCCTAACAGTCCCTGTATTACATTACACACATAATCAGATCTTTAGAAAAAGTATTTCTAAAGTCTATTTATGATATGTAAATAAGGCCTTTGACTAGTCGATGGGGCGTTAGTGTCCCCAGACTAGTCGGCCCACTTAGCAATGTTATCACGCCCCTGTGAGCGTGATAACATAACATACAAGCGCCTGCATCATTGCTAGTGCTACACTTACCTCGCGCATACACGTGACTTCTTCCTCGCATATCTTTGATCCTCTGAAGCCGGGTGTACACGTGCCGGCTTCAGAGAGGCACACTGCGCACGATCGGAAGTCTTGTGCTCTCTGCGCCTCTCAGAACCTTCTCATAGTTTTCTTAAAAAAAAAGAGTAGCCACAGACTGGTGATAGGTACTCTTTAAATAAAGGTTGACTCATATGTCGTAATGAGGATACATTCATTGTGTCTTATGCAGTTAAACCAATTACGGTGGGTACGGAAAGTCTTTAGACCCCTTTAAGTTTTTCACTCTTTGTTTCATTGCAGCCATTTGGTAAATTGTAAAGAGTTAATTTATATTTCTCATTAAAGTACACTCTGCACCCCATCTTGACTGAAAAATAACAGAAATGTAGACATTTTTGCAAATTTATTAAAAAAGAAAAACTGAAATATCACATGGTCGTAAGTATTCAGACCCTTTGCTCAGTATTGAGTAGAAGCACCCTTTTGAGCTAGTATAGCCATGAGTCTTCTTGGGAATGATGCAACAAGTTTTTCACACCTGGATTTGGGGATCCTCTGCCATTCTTCCTTGCAGATCCTCTTCAGTTCTGTCAGGTTGGATGGTGAACGTTGGTGCACAGCCATTTTCAGGTCTCTCCAGAGATGCTCAATTGGGTTTAGGTCAGGGCTCTGGCTGGGCCAGTCAAGAATGGTCACAGAGTTGTTCTGAAGCCACTCCTTTGTCATTTTAGCTGTGTGCTTAGGGTCATTGTCTTGTTAGAAGGTGAGCCTTCGGCCAAGTCTGAGGTCCACAGCACTCTGGAAGAGGTTTTCATCCAGGATATCTCTGTACTTGGTCACATTCATGTTTCCTTCAATTGCAACCAGTCGTCCTGTCCCTGATGCTCAAAAATACCCCCATAGCATGATGCTGCCACCACCATGTTTCACTGTTGGGATTGTATTGGGCAGGTGATGAGCAGTGCCTGGTTTTCTCCACACATATCGCTTAGAATTATCACCAAAAAGTTCTATCTTCATCTCATCAGACCAGAGAATCTTATTTCTCTTAGTCTGGGAGTCCTTCATGTGTTTTTGAGCAAACTCTATGCGGGCTGTCATATGTCTTGCACTGAGGAGAGGCTTCCGTTGGGCCACTCTGTCATAAAGGCCCGACTGGTGGAGGGCTGCAGTGATAGTTGACTTTGTGGAACTTTCTCCCATCTCCCTACTGCATCTCTGGAGCTCAGCCACAGTGATCTTGGGGTTCTTCTTTACCTCTCTCACCAAGGCTCTTCTCCCATGATTGCTCAGTTTGGCTGGACGGCCAGGTGTAGGAAGACTTCTGGTGGTCCCAAACTTCTTCCATTTAAGGATTATGGAGGCCACTGTGCTCTTAGGAACCTTGAGTAATGCAGAAATTCTTTGGTAACCTTGCCACAATTCTGTCTCTGAGCTCCTTGTGCAGTTCCTTTGAGCTCATGATTTTCATTTGGTCTGACATGCACTGTGAACTGTGAGGTCTTATATAGATAGGTGTGTGCCTTTCCAAATCAAGTCCTATCAGTTTAATTAAACACAGCTGGACTCCAATGAAGGAGTAGAACCATCTCAAGGAGGATCAAAGGAAATGGACAGCATGTGACTAAATATGAGTGTCTGAGCAAAGGGTCTGAATACTTATGACTATGTGATATTTCAGTTTTTCTTTTTGAATAAATTTGCAAAAATTTCTACATTTCTGTTTTTTTTTCAGTCTAGTGGGGTGCAGAGTGTACTTTAATGAGAAAAAAATGAACTTTTTAGAATTTACCAAATGGCTGCAATGAAATAAACAGTGAAAAATTTAAAGAGGTCTGAATACTTTCCGTACCCACTGTACATATGTTCATTAGCTTAATTAATTACATTATGAATTGATTTAAAGGGCTATTTGCAAAATCTTAAATTATCCCCTATACAATGCACCTGCATTCTCCTGCATCCATTTTTAAATGATTTCGCAATAAGATATGTTTTTATGGGACAGAGAGTGCCGCCTTTCCTCTCTTCAAAGTCTTACGAAAATCTTGTATTTGGTGAAGCACCTGGAGTTCCCGTGTGTGCCATTATCCTTTCAAGTCGTGTGAGTTATGCATGGTGCCAGGTTTTTTCTCTTTTTTGGACTTTCAAGGAGAGCAAAGAGCTGTACTCAGCTATATCCAACAGTCCTATTAATGATGAATAGAGCAGAGGCCAAGCATGCACAGCTCCTTTCTATTGAAGACGGCATGCAGAGCCCAGTTCTTGGCTTCTTGAGCCCCATTCCAGAGCCTAACAGATAGCAGATAACTTGTGATTTTGTGAATAATCCTCAATGTTGTTATAATGCTTAGAATTTTGTTAAAATTGTTTGCCCTCATCTGTAAATATATCAAATAAACTCCTAATTTGAATAGATGTGCTATGCAATTTTTTTTTACATTTTATTCTGGTTGGTGTTTCTGGTTTGTTATGTATAGAGTCACCTTTAATGAGGTTTTATATGAATATGTCTAATACATCTATAAGCATACATTTTACAACTTTGTTATACAATAGAGTTTACATTCCTCACCACTTTTTCCATAATTGTTTGCTGTCAGTGGATGAGAACATTGTTATTAATATTTAGATGCCTCATACTCAGACATAATAAGATATGCTCTCAGTTGAGAAGTGGATACATTTCTATACCGTTTAGGCAATTCTCTGCTGCAAAGTAAAACACTGTAGCAAACTACCGGAGATTTCTATTACACAATGAATTTTGTTGTGACATTGATTTCACTAGTTCTTTAAAACATTCTTCAGAAAAATTGGCCCATGCGGACAGAATAGTTTTTCCCAGATGGAGGTATTGACATGCCCTGAATAGTCCATTCTTTCTCAACCTGAGAAGATCTATAGGATTAAGATCTGTGACTGTGAAGGCCAGGCAAGCAAGGAAAACTCATTGTCATGATCTTGTAACTCATCCATGACCATGCTGCATTGTCCCGCTTAAAGAGTCTTTTCGCCATTAGCTGCTATTAAGAGATGAATTTGCTTGGCCGCAATGCTTCTGAAATCCCTACTATCCAAGCATCCATCCACAGGTATCAGGAGCCAATGAATGTAACAAAAAAAAAGACTCCGCCCACCATTACTCCGCGTCTACCAGCCTGAACCGTTGACACATGAGAGGAAGGGTTCATTGAATTATGTTGCTCAGTCAAAATTCTGACCCTTTATCAGCATGGTGCAACAAAAATCTGGATTCATCTGGTCAGGCAATGTTTTCTACTGCTTAGGAATCCAATTTTTGAGCTGTTTGGCCCCCCTGCAGTCTTGACTGTCTGTTTCCCTTAGACAGTAATGGTATTCAAACTTGTCATTTGCTATTATAGCATATCCTTGCTAAAGAACAACCAGGTTGAACACCAGTATTGTTTAAGCTGCAAATTTCTTGACTGTGGATCGTCTCTTTACCAGAATGAATCTTGATTTCTGCCCCTGACATCTTCCATCAACAAGCTGTTTATGTCAACAGGATCCATTTCGATGATTATTCAGTCAAATGGTGTTAGTATACTCTCATTCACAAGGAAACCCCAAACACTATGTATGGGATTTTAGTACCTTTCCATTATCTGTATACCACCAGGATTGCAACTGATAGTTCAGTCTCCTGGGCAAACACCCCCACCCCAAGCCATCTACCCCCAGGATAAATAATAATCATTTGAGGAGGGTAGATTAACAGTCTTTGTCCATATTTATCACTTTGGAAGGATTTGTCTGACAAAGGAAGACCTTCTAAGGTTGGAGTTTGGTGCCAGGAGCTCTGAGTGAGTGAAAGGCCAACCTTCCACAAGCCTATACACACATGGTCAAATTTGTGGGTACCCCTCGTTTAATGAAAGAAAAACCCACAATGGTCCCAGAAATAACTTGAATCTGAAAAAAGTGATAATAAATTAAAAATCTTTGAAAATGAACAAATGAAAGTCAGTCATTGCTTTTTAACCCTGCTTCCACAGAATTAAAAAAAAAATTAAACTCATGAAATAGGCCTGGACAGAAATGATGGTACTCTTAACTTAATATTTTGTTGAACAACCTTTTGAGGCAAGCACTGAAATCAAACAATTACTGTAACTGTCAATGAGACTTCTGCACCTCTCGACAGGCATGTTGACCCACTCCTCATGAGCAAACTGCTCCAGATGTCTCGTGTTTGAAGGTAGCCTTTTCAGCATGTTTCAGCTTTTTCCAAAGATGCTCAATAGGATTTAGGTCAGGGCTCATAGAAGGCCACTTCAGAATATTCCAATGTTTTCCTCTTAGCCATTCTTGGGTGTTTTTAGCTGTGTGTTTTGGGTCATTATCCTGTTGCAAGACCCATGACCTACGACTGAGACCAAGCTTTCTGACACTGGGCAGCACATCTCACTAGAATCCCTTGATAGTCTTGAGATTTCATTGTACCCTGCAGAGATTCAAGACACCCTGTGCCAGATGCAGCAAGCAGCCCCAGAACATAACAGAGCCTCCTCCATGTTTCACAGTAGGGACAGTGTTCTTTTCTTGATATGCTTCATTTTTCCGTCTGTGAACATAAAGCTGATGTGCCTTGCCAAAAACTTCCATTTTTATCTCATCTGTCCATAGGACATTCTCCCAGAAGCTTTGTGGCTTGTCAACATCTAGATTGGCAAATTCCAGTCTGGCTTTTTTATGATTTTTTTTCAACAATGGTGTTCTCCTTAGTCGTCTCCCATGAAGTCCACTTTGGATCAAACAACGACGGATGGTGTAATCTGACACTGATGTTCCTTGAGCTTGAAGTTCACCTTTAATCTCTTTAGAAGTTAACCTGGGCTCTTTTGTTACCATTCGTATCATCTGTCACTTTGATTTTTCATAAATTTTCCTACTGCGGCCACATCCTGGGAGGTTGGTTACAGTCCCATGGATCTTAAATTTCTGAATAATATATGCAACTGTAGTCACAGGAACATCAAGCTGCTTGGAGATGGTCTTAAAACCTTTACCTTTAACATGCTTGTCTATAATTTTTCCTTCTAATCTCCTGAGACAACTCTTTCCTTTGCTTCCTCTGGTCCATGTTGAGTGTGGTACACACCATGTCACCAAACAGCACAGTGAGTATCTGTAGCCCTTATATACAGGCCCACTGACTGATTACAAGATTGTAGACACCTGTGATGCTAATTAGTGGACACAACTTGATTTAACATGTCCCTTTTGTCACATTATTTTTAGGGGTACCATCATTTCTATCCAGGCCTATTTCATGAGCTTAATTTTTTTTTAAATTCTGTGGAAGCAGGGTTGAAAAGCAATGACTGACTTTCATTTGTATATTTTCATAGATTTTTAATTTATTACTTTTGTCAGATTCAAGTTATTTATGTGACCATTGTGGGTTTTTCTTTCATTAAACGAGGGTACCAACAATTTTGACCACGTGTGTATTTGGTCATAGAAGTGTTATTCAGCAGAGTGCATCGTGAAGGTCTCAACTAGTGAAGTTGATACAATACAAAGAAAAAACATCACTACATTATGTGAGATGGAAGAGAGGGTGCAGTGTGTATGACTGTAACTAGTGCATAGTGTCATGCCAGGGGCCTTGGTGTATGTACAACTTTAGCACAAATTTGATCATTTCCATTAAATGGACCCATACAGGAGGTGCAATATCTGCATTACAGGTGTATTAACCCATAGCTTCAAAAAGGAAACCAATGTGGGGTATGGAAAACTCTAAAATTAAGCATAGTTGCCCCTTTGTTCTTTACATTTGCAGGCAATCCAGTCCCTTTACCTCCAGAAATGCTACTTTCTGATGTCTTAGTAACATGTTAGATGACAATTGTGTTTCTTATGGTGACTCCTAGATTTCACTGTAAGTAATCCTTTTCTGGAAAATAATCATGTCTGCTTATATTGAAGCTTAACTGGATGTATAAATATTCTTACTCTTGAACAAAACAAGGAAGTGGAATAGTCTCACTAAACTCTTTCTGAAACCTTTTAATTTTTAATTCCCATAGTCATATACAAAAAATGACCTGAGTCATGTTATCACTCACATGGCATGTGACAGGTGACACGTCTGAAAACAATTTTTAAATTGTAAAGTGGTATTTTGACATGAGACAAAGAGGCATTCATGACTAGTGTTGAGCCACCCCCGTAGTGTTCGAGTTCGGTTCGGTTCGTCGAACACCTTCGAACACCGTTAAAACCAATGGCAGGCAAACAAAAACACATAGAAACACATAGAAAACACCTTCAAAGGTGTCCAAAAGCTGACAAACTGCTCAGAAGACACAACTAACACATGGAAAAGTGACAAGTACATATAGTCATGCGAAAAGAAAAGAGGTGGAGGAGTAAAAGGAGGGGGAGACACAGATATAGGCATGTCATGCCCTTCTAAAATCCAAAAAGTGAGAAGCCGACACGTTCAGTCCGCTCCTGCCCGTGCCACCTCCGTGTCGCCGAGTTTGTGCCAGAGCCGCGGTGAACCCTGACGGCCAGCCCCCCTCTCCCAATACTGCTGCCTGTCCGCTGGTGGGTCGAGCGAGCCCCCCTGTGGTGGAGGCAGCTCTAAGCTTTTAATTTAAATTGTCTCTCTAATTTGAATGAATACACTTTAAATCCATTTACAAAGATCTATTGGAGGGCAAGTCTCATGCCAGCAGCCGCGTAATTCCAGCTCCAGTAGCGTCCACTAAAGCTGCTGCAGTTAAAAAGCTTTTATAAGGATCGAGCTCGGCTGTCCACCGCAAGGCATCCTACTGCCAGTCCCAGCCCCTATGCCTTGGGGTGCCTCCTGATGCTCTTCACTGAGTATCCCGTGGTCCCGAAGCATTTCCTTTGAAAAAATTAAGTGTCAAAACTACAGGTGGTGTAGCTTGCTTAACAGCCGGGATAATCCGCTGACTAGCAGACACTGCTACTAGGCACAAAGTATTTCCTGGGCTAGATGCAGTTAAAAATTTGTAATTAGATACTCTCGTTGGATGCTGAGAAAGCATTCCATAGAGTCTCCTGGCACGCCATATATGATTCTCTTAAAAAGCTTGGGGTAGGGGTCTAGGGGACCCTTTTATAGCCAAAATCACGGCCCTGTATCACAATACGTCACCTAGGCTGAAGATAAATGGAACTGTAGCACCCTGAGGGCTCGGTTGCTACAGAGGTATTGCACCTCACCCAGAGGTGTGATATCTCACTCTCAGGTAAGGATGGAGTGTGGATCAGGACCCGACACCTGCATGCATTACACCACATTGCCGTGGGGCAGGGCGACCAATATGCCTCTGAGATGGGCACGACAGTCCCTGTCCCTGGCTGGAGTGGGGGGAGGGAACACTGAGGAAGGGGAACCCTGTAGTGCAGGAGCAGGGAGGAAGCAGTTCCTGGGTGCATTGAGAATGGAGTATAAAAGGTGGGCACCATCTTAGTTCAGTGCAGAGAAGTCTGAGCAGAAGTGGCAGGGAGCAGGGGCTCTGCATGAGCTCTGCTCCGGAGGCGGGCCTAGTAACAGAGGCCCAGGCCTGGAAGAGGGAGAAGGAAGGAAGAGGAGCGGAGAAGGCTCCAGGAACGAGGAATGAAGGGATCCCAGGGGTGCAGACGGGCGAGTCGCCACCGCACGCCCGAATCCACCTGCGTGGAGGGGTCAGGCCAAAGGGGGAGACCGGTCCCCGAAACTAGTGGAGGCAGGAAACGACCCTCATCTAGAAACCGGAGGCTGTGACATTTTATGTGGTGCAGCCCCTCGCTACACCCGCTAGGAAGGCACCACATAGGGTCAGGGAAACTGGCGCCAAGTTTACCAAGAGGAGGCCCGAGGCAGCCGGACAGAAGGGTTGGTAAGAAAGGCCAGACAAAGGACACACAAAGGGGGTCCTGTGAAGCGCTCCAAAGTTATCTGGGAGTTGTCTGAGCCCCTCACCTGGTGAGCACAGTACGACGTGGGCAGCCGTTACCTGCAGACGTGGTCTGGATAATAAGAACTGTGAGTAAAGGCCCTGGACTGCATCACTGACTCCGGCTCTGGGTGTCCCAAGGCCCAGGGGGTGCATCAGAACATTTTCATCACCTTTCACAATCACCAATGGGACAAGGCAGGGATGTCCTCTGTCCCCTCTCTTATACATCCTAGTGACGGAGCACCTGCTCTCATCAATTCGCCATAACCCCAATATTAGGTGGATTGAGGTGGGAGGCACCGAGTACAAGTGCTCTCTATTTGCTGATGATGTCCTAGTATATATCACTCAATCACATATATCCATCCATGCTGTTATGGCTGAAATAGATCACTTTGTTACATGGTCAAATTTTAAAATCAATGTAGCGAAGTCTGAGGCCCTCAATGTCTCCCTCCCCAAATCCATATAGGATTCCATCCAGTCCAACTTTCCCTTTGCCTGGCCCTCACAGGGTATCAAATACTTAGGAATTCCTATTCATAGAGACCTCTCCCATCTATGTTATCTTAATTTTGGGCCCTTTATTGAACAACTCCATACAGACCACGGTTGGCAAGTTAGAACTGTAAGATTCACTACGTGAACCACTGGTGTTTTGTGGAAAAGCACATGTACAGTGTTCCAAATTATTATGCAAAAAGTGTTTAGGAGTGATAAGGGAAGAATTTGTTTGTTTGTCAGTTAAACTCATTGATGGTGATGTGTGTCAGGGCTCTTTATATCACTGTAAGCAATTGCAGACACCTGTGCTAATTAGTTTGGCAGGTGTGTCCAATGAAAGGCAAGACTACTTAAGAAGGCTGTCTCACATTATTAAGCAGCCTACATTTTCTGCCAAAATGGGAAAGAAAAAGGATGTGTCGGCTGCTGAGAAGCAACAAATTGTGGAGTGTTTAGGTCAAGGCATGACTACAATCAACATTGTGCGATGATCAGTTTGAAGTGTCTTGGCAATCAAGAAGTATGTAGCTGATTCACAGTACACACGTGTGCGTGCTGATAAGGGCAAATTGAGGACTCTTTCCTACAGGCAATTACGTCAGGTTAAAAGAGCAGCGGCAAAAAAGCCTTGTCATAGCAGCAGACAAGTTTTTGAAGCTGCTGGTGCCTCCAACGTCCCCCGAACAACAAGATGCAGGGTCCTTCAGAGGTTTGCAGCTGTGCATATGCCATCCTGTCGACCTCCTCTATCCACTTCACACAAGCAGAAACGGCTCCAGTGGGCCAAACATTACATGAAGACTGATTTCAAAACTGTTTTGTTCATGGATGAGTGCCGTGCAGCGCTCGATGGTGTAGATGGATGGAGTGGAGGATGGCTGGTTGATGGACACCCCACGCAAACACGGCTACAGCGCCAACAAGGAGGAGGTGGAGTAATGTTTTGGGCTGGAATCATGGGGAGAGAGATTGTCGGCCCCTTTAGGATCCCTGAAGGCGCTAAAGATGAACTCCATAATGTATGTGGATTTTCTCAAACAGCACTTCCTGCCATGGTTCAAGAAGAAGAACCGTGTATTTCACAGCAAGATCATTTTCATGCATGATAATGCACCATCTCATGCTGCACATAAAACATCTGCATCTCTGGCTGATATGGGCATAAAAGGGGACAAACTTATGGTGTGACCCCCATGCTCCCCTGACCTCTACCCTATTCAGAACCTCTGGAGCATCATCAAAAGGAGTGTCTATGATGGCGGGAGGCAGTTCACATCTAAGCAACAGCTCTGGGAGGGTATTCTGTCCTCATGCAAAACAATTGAAGCAGAAACCATCCAAAACCTGACAAATTCAATGGACGAGAGAGTTCAGAAGCTCCTTTCGAACAAGGGGTCCTATGTGAAAATGTAACATCACCTAGAATAAAGTTTTGAGTTGAAAACTGTTTGATTTCAGTTTCTAATAACCTGCTAATGCTTATAATTTCAAAAATGACCATTTTTTTGGTCTTTATTAAAATGAAAAGGTTGATCAAAAAGTTTGGGGGATCTAAGAGTGTGGCAACCCAGTAGTCATGATTACTTCGAATTCTGACAATATGAGGGTCATGTTGCAGGTAGTGCAGCAAGAAGGCACTTATGTGTCTTGCGCATCTCGGAGCCCCAAAATTATTTTCTGGGCTAGATGCAGCTAAAAATTATTATTAATTTTAAATCTGGTGGAGCTTAGTATAGATGGCCTAATAGGATCAGTGCTGCACACTGCTACAAAGCCCAAATTATTTTCCAGTCAAGTTACAGATAAACATGATTAGTAATTTTAAATCTGGTGGAGCTTATTATAGATGGCCTAATAGAATCAGTGCTGCACACTGCTACAAAGCCCAAATTATTTTCCAGCCAAGATACAGATAAACATGATTAGTAATTTGAAAGCTTAAAACGGTTGGTAGGGTGATTTTAACCAATCATCAAGCTTTTACTCTCCCCAGGATGACACAGGGGTAGAAAAGTCGTTTCGGATCCATGATTTGTTCATCTTTATGAACGTGAGTCTGTCTACATTATCAGTGGAGTGCCGCGTGCGCTTATCTGTCAGCACACCACCAGCAGCGCTGAACACACGTTCAGACAGAACGCTGGCTGCGGGGCATGACAAGATCTCCAAGGCGTAAGTGGCTAGCTCCGGCCATTTATCCAGATTGGAAGCCCAAAAAGAGCAAGGGTCCAGTGACACAGTCATGGCTTCAATGTTTACTTGGAGATACTCCTGTACCATCGTCTCTAGGCATTGACTATGTGTCAGACTTCTTGTCTCCTGTGGCCTTGCAAAGGATGGGCTAAAAAAGTGGTGAAATGATTCCGCAAAATTGATGTTACCAGCAGATACTGTGGTTCTGTTACGGTTTGAGTGCTGAACACTTGACGGTCCCACGGTTGGCAAGTTGGAACTGTAAGGTTCACTACGTGCACCACTGGTGTTTTGTGGAAAAGCACATGTAAGATTCTGCAACAGTCTCTGCTGATACTCCTGCATGCGTGCATCCCTTTCTATGGCAGGAGTAATTTCTGCAAATTTACTTTTGTACCGGGGATCTAACAGTGTGGCAACCCAGTAGTCAGGATTATTTCTAATTCTCACAATTCGAGGGTCATGTTGCAGGTAGTGCAGCAAGAAGGCACTCATGTGTGTTGCGCATCCAGGAGCACCAAGTCCCTGTTGTGTTGGTGGCGAGGTAACAATCATGCTTCCTTCCTCTGTCCTCTCCCCCCAACCTCGCACAACAGAAATGTGATCAAGGTCTCCCTCATCTGATGAGTCTTCCATCAGTTCGTCCTCCACTTCTTCCTGGGCTCCTGCACCTTCCTCACTAGTTTGGCTGCTACCATGCGCCCTGGTAAAACCATCTCCCCCACCCTCACATGCCTGCCGCCTTGGTGCTGCCGACCGTCTGGACCTTGCAGATGTTAGCCCTTCCGCATACAACTCCTCCTCCTCTACTTCCTCCACCTCCTCTTGTGCCACCACCTGACTCCGAATTCTGTTTAACATGTGCTCCAGCATGTAAATCACCGGAATAGTCATGCTGATAATGACATCGTCAGCACTAAACATCTTCGTCGCCATTTCAAAACTGTGCAGAAGGGTGCATAGGTCCCTGATCTGAGACCACTCCTCCAGCGTGATTTGCCCCACCTCTGGATCTCGTTGGCCCAGGCTATACGTCAGAACGTATTGCACCAGGGCTTGTCGGTGCTGCCACAGTCGCTGCAACATGTGCAGAGTTGAATTCCACTGGGTAGGCACATCGCATTTTAGCCGGTGAAGTGGCAGGCCCAACGACTTCTGTAGAGATGTAAGTCGCTGAGCTGTGGGATGCGAACGGCGGAAGTGAGCACACAGCGACCGTGCCCTCTGCAGAAGGCCATCTAGTCTGGGATAGTGGGCTAAAAATTGCTGGACAACCAGGTTCAACACGTGAGCCATACAAGGCACGTGTGTGACATTGCCCCGGCGAAGGGCCGCACCCAGGTTTGCAGCATTGTCGCACACGGCCTTCCCTGGTTTCAGGTCCAGTGGAGACAACCATTCATGAAATTGGTTCTCCAGAGCTGACCACAACTCCTCAGCTGTGTGACTCACATTTCCCAGACATTTCAAAGTAAAAACCGCCTGATGACGTTGAGCCCTACTGCCAGCATAGTAAGGAGGTGTGCAGGATCCCTTCTGCGCAGTTAGAAAGCTTGTGGCATGACCAGACAGGCTTTGGGTGCAGGTGGAAGACCGAGAGGAGGTTGAGGAGGCAGAAGCAGTGGAGGAACTTTGACATAAAGAGGATTGACGCACCACTCGTGGGGACGGCAAGACTTGGACAGCAGCCCCTTGTCCTGCTGCCACCATAGTTACCCAGTGCCCAGTCAGCGACATGTAACGCCCCTGTCCATGCCTACTCGTCCAAGTGTCTGTGGTGAAATGCACCCTGTCACACACAGAGTTTCTCAAAGAAGCGGTGATGTTGTGTGCGACATGCTGGTGGAGCGCAGGCACACCTTTCTTTGAGAAGTAGTGCCGACTGGGCATCTGGTACTGGGGCACTGCGACGGACATAAGGTCTCGAAAATCCTCTGTGTCCACCAGGCGGAAAGGCAGCATTTCTGTAGCCAAGAGCTTGCAGATGGTGAAATTCAACCTCTTAGCTTTCTCATGGCTAGGAGGAAATGGTCTTTTACTTGTCCACATCTGAGGGACCGAGGGCTGGCTATTGTGCTTAGACGGGGTTGATAAGGGTGTCCCCGGCAAACTGCCGGTCTGTGAGGAAGATGCAGGCGGACATGTTAGGTTGCCTTGATCCAAAGGTGGTGCTATCGATGTCGGACAGCGCTCAACACCAGCTGGTGTTACCACCTCCAAAGAAAATGATGACCTGCCAATCACGCTGGCTGTTGCGGGTAAAGAGGTGGCAGGTCTGCGCCCCAAAACAGGTGTGACTGCTGTCCCCCCAGTCACAGAGGATGAAGAGGCCGCGGATGCACAAGATATGGCAGACGGTGGTTGGCCCGGCCGGCTAGGCCGCATTGTAGCACACTGAGCTTCCCACTGCAACTTATGCTTCATGTCCATGTGCCGGTTCATGCATGAAGTACTCAAACTATGTATTTTTTGGCCTCTACTTAGCTTTTGCTGACAAATGTTACAGATAACACGAGTTGGGTCATCTTTATCGATCTGAAAAAATGCCCAGGCTATGCAAGGCTTAGCACCCATGCGACCTGAAGAGCCACCACGACTTGTGGTGAGAGGCAGAGTTGTGTTTGAGGATGCAGTTGTTGACGTGCTTCCAGTACTACGTCTCTGTCCAGGAAGGCGCAACCTGACCTCGTCGTCACTAGCATCTTCCTCCACCTCCTCTGCTGACCTCATCTCTTGGCTGACTGTGGGTTGACAGTAAGTGGGATCGCCAACCTCATCATCATCACCCTGTGCGTTATCACACCCGTCGTCCTCAGAGCCAACCTGTTCCTGCCCTGACAAAAAACTAAAGTTGTCGCTCCAATCAGGTATTTGAGTCTCATCATCGTCTTCCTCATTGTCTCCACCAACAGGAGTTACAGTTTGGGAACGAGGGTCTACATTATGGTCAGAACCTTCTGCGTCTGGTCCTGGATCCGACTCATAAAGATTCTGGGCATCAGTGCAGATCATTTCCTCGTCTGGATTCACAGAAGCGCTGGAGTCGACCTCTGATTCCCAGGCTATAGTATGAGTAAACAGCTCTGCAGACTCAACCATCTGTTCTACCTCATACTCAGACGGGCAGCTGGAGATTTGGGAGCTGTGAGGAAGCAAGTGCGATTGGGGTGACACCTTTGAGGACTGGAGTATTTGTGATGTTGAAGTTGATGTGGAGGAGAGCCCACTTAAAGAAGCACTTGATATCCGTTGAAGCACCTGCTGTTTTTGTGCCTCATCTGGAATTTGTAGTGATTGGCGTGGCCGTAAGAAAGGGATCTTATCACATTGTCCACTAAAAGAAGTAGACATTTTAGTTTGGCTGGAAGATGGTCTTTCTTCTGCAGATGTTACTGTTGCTTTAACACCTACCCCACGGACACAACCTTTTTTCCCCTTCCCAACACGCCTATTCCCCTTTCCACCAGCAGCAGGCCTTTTTCCACTCATTTTGGTGGTTAACTAATTCACAACTCTGGAGTTGTTTGCACAAAAAAACAATGGATGGGAACCGAGCAGAGCTGAGTGGCCAAACTGTGGTATTAGGCCAAAACTATTGGCTGGGTTAAATGCAGAAAAAAATTATATTCAATTTGCAACCTGATGGAGGTCAGTATAGATGGACTAATAGAACAAGTCCCACACACAGCTAGAAGCCCAAATATTTTTTCAGAGGTAGATGCAGAAAAAAATTGTATTCAGTTTGCAACCTGATGGAGGTCAGTATAGATGGACTAATAGAACAAGTCCTACACACAGCTAGAAGCCCAAATATTTTTTCAGAGGTAGATGCAGAAAAAAAATATATTCAGTTTGCAACCTGATGGAGGTCAGTATAGATGGACTAATAGAGAAAGTTCCACACACTGCTAGAAGGCCAAATATTTTTTCAGAGCTAGATGCAGACAAAAAATTATTTTTAATTTGTAACCTGATGGAGGTCAGTATAGATGGACTAATAGAGAAAGTCCCACACACTGCTAGAAGGCCAAATATTTTTTCAGAGCTAGATGCAGACAAAAAATTATTTTTAATTTGCAACCTGATGGAGGTCAGTATAGATGGACTAATAGAGAAAGTCCCACACACAGCTAGAAGGCCAAATATTTTTTCAGAGCTAGATGCAGATATAAATTATTTTTAATTTGCAACCTGATGGAGGTCAGTATAGATGGACTAATAGAGAAAGTCCCACACACTGCTAGAAGGCCAAATATTTTTTCAGAGCTAGATGCAGATAAAAATTATTTTTAATTTGCAACCTGATGGAGGTCAGTATAGATGGACTAATAGAGAAAGTCCCACACACTGCTAGAAGGCCAAATATTTTTTCAGAGCTAGATGCAGAAAAAAATTATATTCAGTTTGCAACCTGATGGAGGTCAGTATAGATGGACTAATAGAACAAGTCCCACACACAGCTAGAAGCCCAAATATTTTTTCAGAGGTAGATGCAGATAAAAATTATTTTTAATTTGCAACCTGATGGAGGTCAGTATAGATGGACTAATAGAGAAAGTCCCACACACTGCTAGAAGGCCAAATATTTTTTCAGAGCTAGATGCAGAAAAAAATTATATTCAGTTTGCAACCTGATGGAGGTCAGTATAGATGGACTAATAGAACAAGTCCCACACACTGCTAGAAGCCCAAATATTTTTTCAGAGCTAGATGCAGAAAAAAATTATATTCAGTTTGCAACCTGATGGAGGTCAGTATAGATGGACTAATAGAACAAGTCCCACACACTGCTAGAAGGCCAAATATTTTTTCAGAGCTAGATGCAGAAAAAAATTATATTCAATTTGCAACCTGATGGAGGTCAGTATAGATGGACTAATAGAATGATGCTATGCCCAAAAGATTTTACTTCACTAGGTGCAGTAAAAAAATTGGTATTGGTATCACAAGGTATAGCGCACACAGCAACAGCGGTGCCTTCTAACACGCAGCTGCAGCAGTGAGAAAATGGTGGCGACGGGGAAAATGGCTTGGTCTTATAGGGCAAGGACATGTGACATACACTGCCAATGACACATGCCCTTGCTTGTGTGAAAAAAAGCACTTCGCTCCGTGTGTGCGCTGCTGATAGGCTGACAGATTGCACCTCCCCACTGTAAATGCGGGAAAGAGAAAAAAAAATGGAGATCTTCATTATTCCTGCAGAGATCCATCCCCTGCCCCTCCCCCCACCCCGCTGTACACTCAAACTGCGTATTAACATTAATTTTCATCATTACTGAGAAAAAAATCCAGTTATGATTTTGGTGCACGAACAGTTATCGAACATAACCTCGAACAGCCGAATTTTTCTCAAATCGTTCGTGTTCGCCGAACGGCTCGAACACCGCCCAAAACAGCTCGAATTTGAGATTGGCGAACAGTTCGAGTCGAACAACGCTCATCTCTATTCATGACTCATTTCCATCCAAAACATATAACATACTGCATATATTCCAAGACTCATAATTTTATGATTTACTCAAGAGGTAAATATAGAATTAGAACATTGATGTACGTATCTGTATAATTACAATGATGACAACATAATAGTGGCAGTCACTTCTGTATAAGTGATAAGTAGTCAATTTTATCAACAGATAAGCAAATGTTAAAATGTTAAAATTTCTTTCTTGTGAAAAAACATTTGAATCCAATATGAATTCTGATAATTTCCATGCGATACATATTATACTCCCAGGTAAGAAAAAGTATTGTTTGGTGTCAGGGATTATTGGAGTTAAAATATTATGGATATTAACTTTATTTTGATTGACTTTTTCACCAAGATCAAGGCCCTAATTCATCAAAACTCTTATGCAAGGAAATTGGTGTAAATTGCTTTGAAGAGTTAAAATTTTTGTGCAACACAAGGTTTCAAAAAAATATTGTGACTTTTGACACTTTCACTCCAGTTTCAGCCAGCTTCACGTCAATTTTAAGATACTACTGATTCATTAAGAGGTGTAAGAGAGTCCAACATGCCCTTTCATTAAGACCAGCGTGAACATAGCTGATCTTGATGATTCGGGGCCTCAGTTTTAGTACTGAATCTGAAGTAAGTATATTTTTCCATATGTATTTATTAGGAATTTTCTAAATAATACAAAAAACACATACTGTATTTTTCGGATTATAAGACGTACCGGACCATAAGACGCACCTAGGTTTTAGAGGATGAAAATAGAAAAAAAAAGTTGTAGCAAAAAATATGGTCATGATGCACTGTTATAGGGAAGTCTGCTGCTGACACTGTTATATGGGTAATGTCCCCCAATTCTGTACTAATATCCCCCATCCTGGTGTATATATATATATATATATATATATATATATATATATATGCCCCCATCCTGGTATATATGGTCCCCCATCCTGATATACATGGCCCCTTCCCCAGCCTGATATACCTGGCCCCCATTCTGGTATACATGGTCCCCCCATCCTGGTATACATAGTCTCCCCATCCCCACCCTGGTATACATGGCCCCGCATCCTGTTATACAGGGTCCCCCATCCCCATCCTGATATACATGGCCCCTCATCCTGGTATTCATGGTCCCCCCATCCTAGTATACATTGTCCCCCATCCCCACCCTGGTATACATTGCACCTATGCCCACCCTGGTATGCATGCCCCCCCTGTCACGATACAGCCTCTAATCTTAATAAGCCAGACGTTTAGATTTGTTAATCCAAGAGAAATACACTATTGTGTTTCTGTTGACTTGTGAATGTATGTGTATTTATGTGCCTGGTCAAGAAGAACAGACCAGTATTTGTATAACCCTGATTGTTGTCTCCTCTTTGATTCTGAAACAATGATATTGATTTAAAGAGCCCCCTACTATACCAACTATGTAAATAGCTTAGCTCAAACAATGATAGCTGAGCCCTGTGAGTAATGCCCTCTCTAACCTGTTACCTGTGAATGTGTACTTGCAAGGACAACTGTAACTATTTTAAGGGGTATGTGAGGACACTCAGACTTTCTTCACACCATCAGCTTGGTAGTATGGCTTTACTCAAAGAGACACAGATTTGGATTCTACATGATTCCAGCCTAAGGGTATATAGCCCTGACTGGAAAGATACAAATCTGCTCTATTGACCGTCAGAGAGACCATGGATACATTTGGGGAAAGCAGGATGGGGCGATGAAGTCACCTGGCCCCATGGATTTGTTGTTTGGGGTTGCCAGGAGGGACCCACCGGTCACCTGGAACTCATGGAGACATTCGGAGAAGCCAGATTGGAACGCACCGGTTTTCTGGCCCCATGGAAACTCTCAAAGAGGCCAAGGTGGGACCCTCGGGTATCCTGACCTTGTACCTCGATGGACTGCTTCCCTAGCTTGCCCCTACCTTTTTTTTGTGGAGGCTCACCAGAAGCGGGGTGCCACTGGTTGAGGTAGTTGGCCCTGGAAGTCCCAAAGTCGCAGCTGTTCTATCCCAGGCGGGAAGAGTGGAAGGGTGTGACTGTGTAATGTTGTATCATTTTGAGTATTTGCTGAGACTGTTCTGTGTGTTTATTGTCCATTTTGTGGTTCAATAAAGTATTGGAATGCTGTTTTACCCTCACCCTGTGTTGTCTGAGTAGTGTTATGCCCACAGAGGACCCCGGGTCTTCACACACCCCTATTCCCATCCTGGTATACATGTCCCTCCATCTTGTTATATATGGCCCTCCCATCATGGTATTCATGGCCTTCCATCCTGTTATATATGGCCCCCCATCATGGTATACATGGCCCTCTATCCTGTTATATATGGTCCCTCCATCCTGTTATATATGGCCCTCCCATCATGGTATTCATGGCCTTCCATCCTGTTATATATGGCCCCCCATCATGGTATACATGGCCCTCTATCCTGTTATATATGGTCCCCCCATCCCCATCCTGGTGCGGTAAATATGGACCTGCCACCCCCATCCTGGTAAATATGGCCCCGCCATCCCCATCCTGGTATATATGGCCCCCCCATCCCAATCCTGGTATATATGGCCCCACATCCTAGTATATATGCCACCCCCATCCCTATTCTGGTAATTATGGCCCCCTCAAACCGCACACATAAAAAAATAAAGGATTCTACTCAACTTCCTTCCCTCTGCTCCAGCGGCGTTCAGTTCTGATGCCAGTAGCTGACATCAGTGTGTAAGCAGCGCATGACGTCACTGACATGCGCCCTCACATGCTGAGGTCAGCTGCCGGAATATTCACTGCTCCCCACGACCAGGACTATAGAAGTGGAGAGCAGTGAATATTAATTTTCCTTAATAGCAGGCACAGTGTTAGCAGCAGCCGCGGCTCCTGCAGCTGCTTGGCGATCACGTGTGTCCGCTATTAAAGAGTATGAATATTCACTGTTCTCCACTCCTATGGGCGCACACCCCCCCCACTTTCTTATAGTCTGAAAAATACAGTACATTATTCAATAACCACAAAAGATATAAAGTGTTACATTGTGACATAACAATAGATAATTGTTAGTTGCCGGATGTGCAACCAGCATGGTCTAGCATATAATAGAGACAGATGAAAAATGCCCCTTCAAGGGATAGAATGATGTGACAGTATTGCACACCAAGACTAGAGAGTGGATTTAACATAAGGTTTAAAGTAACATTGTTGGTGAACAATCTACCCTAAGAAAAATGTGTTAAAACTATGTCGAAGGGTAAGGGAGGAAGGAGGAAATAGGGTTTATATAAGTCATTGCATGTTCTTTTAAACTATGCCAAACTTCAAATAGAGAAGTTTCCTAGTATTTTCTTTTTTGAGACAGCAACTTGTATATTGAAAGTGTGCTTTAACCTTTTCCTGGGTCTAGAGGACAAAACTGCTATAAAGCTTTCCTAAATTTTGAAAAATAACTAAAATTTGTGATCATTGTTTTCATTAAGTTCATGTGGAACAAATAAAACAATGGAAATAAATTTTGTGTGTATGTGTGTGTGAGAGGGTGGTACATGAGGGTTAATTCAGGTCTAGAGTATGCCCCTTTCCGCTGCTGCAGAGATCAGATCTGGGATAAGTATTAACCCCTTACCGACATATGACGTACTGGTACATCATATACCGGCTCCTTCACTTTGATGCAGGCTCTTAAAATGCAATAAGATGCGATCAAAAATTGTATCTACCCCAAAATGCTATTAGTAAAAACATATAATCAGAATTACTTGGATGAAGGCTATAACATGTCTTATGGTTATGCGTGTTCGATTTATGAACTTATGCAAATTACCCCAAACCAATATTAGCCATTACCAGGATCAAGCCTGAAAATTGTTTTTGATTGGAAAAACAAAATGTGCTTTGAGCTTTATGCAGGACTTGACCCAATAAACTAACTGTATTCTTTTTTAATGTCCTTTTCCTTGTAGGAGACATGTTGGCCCTTGTGGACTTCCAGGGGCAGCTTGAAGATGAGTTAACCATTAGAGTCGGTGAAGTAGTAAGAAATGTTAAAAAAACAGGAGAAGAAGGATGGCTAGAAGGAGAAATCAATGGAAAGAGAGGGTTCTTTCCACAGAGTTTTGTCAAGGTATAGAAATCAGTTTATAACTGGTTCTAATAGGTTTCTGTCATCAGGGCATTAACACAGCAAGGAATAACCATGAAATACATTGATTTAGAGTGAGCCTATCAAATCCCCTGTCACTAATCACTATTATAGGGGTTTGCATGCTGATTCCTTTATTCTGCTATGGTATTTTATCTGTCTTACTAATGTGGCTATCTTTCTATAATGTACTTTATTCTGCAGCTCGGCATATGCAGAGCCAACCACTGAGCACCTGTAGACCAATAATAGACACAGGGAAGGAACTGCACACCTAAAGGCCTATACGTCTGATGAAGGGTCTTTATCCGAAACATTACGCAATACTGTACTTACCGCGGTGTAACCAATGGCTATGAAATACTATCAACAAATCCTATTTGAAGCATTTCAAAGTACCTTTAGGTGTGCAGCTCCTTCACTCTGTCTACTATTTGTCTGGGAAAAGAGACGCAATACTTTATAAATAGAATAATTTAAGGACATGGTCACACATATTACAATGTACAGTCATTGCCAAAAGTATTGAGAATGAGACAAATAGTAATTTTTCCAAAGTTTACTGCTTCATTTTTTGTAATGGCAATTTGCATATACGCCTGAATGTCAAAGAGTGATCAGCTTAACAGCAATTACTGTACTTGCAAAGTCAATATTTGCCCAGAAAATGAACTTTAACCCCCAAAACACATTTCAACATCATTGCAGTCCTGCCTTAAAAGGAGCAGCTAAAATCGTTTTAGTGATTGATCCATTAACACAGGTGTGGGTGTTGATGAGGACAGGGCTGGCGATCAATCAGTCATGATTAAGTAAGAATGACATCACTGGACACTTTAAAAGGAGGCTGGTTCTTGGTATCATTGTTTCTCTTCAGTTAACCATGGTTATCTCTAAAGAAACACGTGCAGCCATCATTGCACTGCACAAAAATGGCCTAACAGGGAAGAGTATCGCAGCTACAAAGATTGCACCTCAGTCAACAATCTATCGCATCATCAAGAACTTCAAAGGGAGAGCTTCCATTGTTGTCAAAAAGGCTCCAGGGCTCCCAAGAAAGACCAGCAAGCGCCAGGACCGTATCTTAAAACTGTTTCAGCTGCGGGATCGGACTACCAGCAGTGCCGAGCTTGCTCAGGAATGGCAGCAGGCTGGTGTGAGTGCTTCTGCACGCACTGTGAGGCGGAGACTCTTTGAGCAAGGGCTGGTTTCAAGGAGGGCAGCAAAGAAGCCACTTCTCTCCAGAAAAAACATCAGGGACCGACTGATATTCTGCAAAAGGTACAGGGAGTGGACTGCTGAGGACTGGGGCAAAGTCATTTTCTCTGATGAATCCCCTTTTCGATTGTTTGGGACATCTGGAAAACAGCTTATTCGGAGAAGAAGACGTGAGCGCTACCACCAGTCTTGTCTCATGCCAGCTGTAAAGCATCCTGAAACCATTCATGTGTGGGGTTGCTTCTCAGCCAAGGGAATCGGCTCACTCACAGTCTTGCCTAAAAACACAGCCATGAATAAAGAATGCTACCAGAATGTCCTCCAAGAGCAACTTCTCCCAACCGTCCAAGAGCAGTTTGGCGCCCAGCAATGCCTTTTCCAGCATGATGGAGCACCTTGCCATAAAGCAAAGGTGATAACTAAATGGCTCATGGAACAAAACATAGAGATTTTGGGTCCATGGCCTGGAAACTCCCCAGATCTTAATCCCATTGAGAACTTGTGATCAATCATCAAGAGACGGGTGGACAAACAAAAACCAACAAATTCTGGCAAAATGCAAGCATTGATTATGCAAGAATGGACTGCTATCAGTCAGGATTTGGTCCAAAAGTTGATTGAGAGCATGCCAGGGAGAATTACAGAGGTCTTGAAGAAGGGGCAACACTGCAAATATTGACTTGCTGCATTAACTCATTCTAACTGTCAATATAACCTATTGGTACTCATAATATGATTGCAATTATATTTCTGTATGTGATATAAACATCAGACAAACACTAATAAAAACCAGAGGCCAGCAGATCATGTGAAAATATAATTTTGGTGTCATTCTCAAAACTTTTGGCCATGACTGTAGTATAAGTAACTTTCCATTCCATGAGATAAGGCTTTCTTGACAATATCATAATGCATATGTGTAACTTTATTTTCTTCAGGTTTAAAAAAATAATGAATCAAATTATATATAGATATATTTTTTAATGATACTAAATCAGGATTTCGTAAATGTCTGTGCTAAATATCTGTTGAAAAGAGATGTTATTAGCTCTACGAAAACAGGAAGAACATATTGTTTTAATACTTATTGTGTCTGCATGAGTCCTAGTGGAATACCGCTAAAACAACTTAGGACTCATTGTTATACTGCTTTCACATAATACATGAAATGCTTGCAAACATTCCAATATTTCTTGTATTTCTGCCACAGGAAATTCCTTCACTTTTTCTTAATGATAACGGTCAGAGGTTTCCAAGATCCATCAGGAAAGTCAATGGTAATAAAGTTGTTACATGTTCCTATTTATTGACTAGGATAGAATCTCTTGAAATCTCTTAAAGAGAACATGCCATGTTAAAAAGCGCTATTAACCTGAAGATATGGGGTTAATCTGCAGGTTAATAACGTTATGACGGTGCCCACACTGAGAGCCCCGCAGCCTGGAGGAAATTAACTTTATTCCTCCGGGCAGCCTCTGGCTTTCAGTCATAGGGGTGGGCCAGCGCAGCTTCAGTCACCGCTCAGTACATAGTGAGCTCTGGTTTTTACCATGCCTCGGCACTGACTGACAGCCGGCTCTGTATTAGAGGCTCTTTATTAGAGCCGGCTGTCAGTCAGTGCCAGGGCGTGCTTACAGATACCGCTCACTATGCACTGAGCAGTGACTGAAACCGCACCTGCTGTGCCTCCATGACTGAAAGCCTGAGGCTGTCAGGAAGAATAAAGTTAATTTCCTCCAGGCAGTGGGGCTCTCAGTGCCGGTGCTGAGCAGCTTCAGAACATACCTGCAGGTTAATAGTATTTTTTTAACATGACATGTTATCTTTAAAGTCCAATATTTAAAGCCAATACTTATCTGGCCTCTATTTCCCTTCAGCACTTCTTCATGCTGTCGGGGTAGACAGGCAGTCATTGGTGAATTCTTAAAGCTGTATGATCATATGGAAGAAAGGATGTCATATAGCTATTCAACCCGGACAAGAAATCTAAATTGACTGTCCAAGCAGACAATTGCTTTAATTATGCTCTTTCTAATCCATAAAATGGTCAGCCTGCTTATGACACTATGGTGAAATTACTGGTTTTCCAGCACAATTGAGATGCTTAGGCAGACAAGGTTACTAACTATATAATTGTTTTAATCTGTTAGAATGATTATGATCTAATGTATACGACTAGCTTCACTAATCATAACTGTATAGAAAAGAACATTCTAGAACAGATTTGTTTTCTGTCTATGGAAGAAGACATCTTTATAATGTAGGTGAAAACAACCAGAAGTCTTCTTACAGGTTTCTTGACTGCAGCGCAATGCTTATCAAAGGGGTAAGGAGCATCTGGCCACTCATTTATGCTACACCAGCAATAGGGGAATAGTAGCATTACATGAGCCAGGGTTACCAGTAAGGTAGGGATCCAAAGAGAGGTACCTAACGCAGCATATAGGGATGGGTTCATTTCATGCGACAGCTGGTGTCAATGATTTTCTACATCACAGATGTGAAATCTAAATTCTCTATATTATATATTAGCCTTAAAAAGATATCATGATAAAGTGAAAGTGTAAGAATACTTTTACTGCTTTCCCCCCTAAGATTCTCTAACTAAAAATAGAAAGAAACTAAGCCAATATTCACTTTTTCATAAAATTGTAACCTTTTACCACAGCAGCTTTTTGTAAGAAAAATCTCAATTGTAGTGAACTTACTTTTGTGGTCTAATTTGAAAAAGGGGAACATAGCCTGTGTCTTATATTCGTGTTTTACACTATTAGGCCATATGTTCAGTATTTGGTCAGTATTTAAATCAGTATTTATAAGACAAAACCAGGAGTGGGTGACAAATACAGAAGTGGTGACGTGTTTCTATTGTACTTTTCCTCTGATTATCCCACTCCTGGTTTTGGCTTACAAATACTGATGTAAAATACCGACCAAATACTGAATGTGTGAACTTAGCCTTATCACAATCCTACTTCTCCCATATTTTTAAGACACATGCATACAGGGGTATTTCCCATTAGCCTCTTTTATAAGAACTTGAAAAGAAGGGCATTTTCATCAGGAAAGTGGCGGCTATGCATGCATACTCAGCCTTTAAATAAGTCTACAGGGGAAATTCTTTAGGTGAGCACCCTTTGATGATTCTGTATATCCCATAGACTTTACAATTATAAATAAAACCGCATGGTAGGTCATTGTAAGTAACATTTTACCACCCTCATATATATTATCTAGCTTGTCCTCAGAAGAAGAAACAGCGATGGTGTCGGGCTGAGTACTCCTACAACCCAGGTAAACAAGATGAATTGGAGCTCGTCGCTGGAGAAGTTCTGGAGATTCTAGAGGAGGTGATGTCAAGAAAATGTTATTTATTTAATTCTATGCTAATGTATATACATTTTAGATATAAAGTACTCAGATTAAGTTGTTTGCACTAAGCACAAAGGAAACGTGTAAGAAATCACGAGAGCAATCTAAGAGTGTACAGCATGGACCAGATTTTCTAATGTCTGTAAGAAACTTCCTGACTACGCCACAAATGATGTATCAGTGGCATGCACAGCAATCAGAGGCAGATGACAGAGATAATTATAGACACATAATTAAAAAAACAACACCCAAATTGTACAGTACAAATCACTGGAAATTATAGACTTAGACATAGTTGAAATGTCAAAAACAAACGCTTATTTCCAATGAACAGCTAACAAATGTCCACCTGAAGGCATAAGAGATAAGCTTTGCTACTTCCTACCAATTTCCATGTAAGTGGGTTGCCAGCTCTTATAAGATCTCTCAGAAGAACTGGCAATAGTAAATTTTTTTTCCTACAAATTATTATTTGCCTTATTTGCACTTGTATGGACATTACCGCATTAGTTCATGATCAAATTGTAAAATGCCGGCACATGTACATTGTGGAGCCATCATCTAACATCAGCTGCTCTAATGGCACACTATTTTATATAGTTATTTAACATTATATAAAATCAGTACATCTTTTGGATATACAGTACATGAACAGTAGCCATAGACTGCAGCTTCCTTCCAACACCACAATAAACCTACAAGTTGAGTTCAATTCTGCCTTGTGGGGAGAGTCGAAATACCCCAATGTATATATACACTGCTCAAAAAAATAAAGGGAACACTTAAACAACAGAATATAACTCCAATTAAATCAAACTTCTGTGAAATCAAACTGTCCACATGCTGTTGTGCAAATGGAATAGACAATAAATGGAAATTATTGGCAATTATCAAGACACACTCAATAAAGGAGTGGTTCTGCAGGTGGGGACGACAGACCACATCTCAGTACCAATGCTTTCTGGCTGATGTTTTGGTCACTTTTGAATGTTGGTTGTGCTTTCACACTCGTGGTAGCATGAGACGGACTCTACAACTCACAAAAGTTGCTCAGGTAGTGCAGCTCATCCAGGATGGCACATCAATGCGAGCTGTGGCAAGAAGGTTTGCTGTGTCTGTCAGTGTAGTGTCCAGAGGCTGGGGGCGCTACCAGGAGACAGGCCAGTACACCAGGAGACGTGGAGGGGGCCGTAGGAGGGCAACAACCCAGCAGCAGCACCGCTACCTCCGCCTTTGTGCAAGGAGGAACAGGAGGAGCACTGCCAGAGCCCTGCAAAATGACCTCCAGCAGGCCACAAATGTGCATGTGTCTGCACAAACGGTTAGAAACCGACTCCATGAGGGTGGTATGAGCGCCCGATGTCCACAGATGGGGGTTGTGCTCACAGCCCAATACCGTGCAGGACGCTTGGCATTTGCCACAGAACACCAGGATTGGCAAAGTCGCCACTGGCGCCCTGTGCTCTTCACAGATGAAAGCAGGGTCACACTGAGCACATATGACAGACGTGACAGAGTCTGGAGACGTAGTGGAGAGCCTGACTGCCATTAGGTACCGAGATGAGATCCTAAGATGCCTTGTAAGACCATATGCTAGTGCGGTTGGCCCTGGGTTCCTCCTAATGCAGGACAATGCCAGACCTCATGTGGCTGGAGTGTGTCAGCAGTTTCTGCAAGATGAAGGCATTGAAGCTATGGACTAGCCCCCCCGGTCCCCAGACCTGAATCCGATAGAGCACATCTGGGACATCATGTCTCGCTCCATCCACCAGCGTCACGTTGCACCACAGACTGTCCAGGAGTTGGCGGATGCTTTAGTCCAGGTCTGAGAGGAGATCCCACAGGAGACCATCCGCAACCTCATCAGGAGCATGCCCACGCGTTGTAGAGAGGTCATACAGGCATGTGGAGGCCACACACAATACTGAGCCTCATTTTCACTTGTTTTAAGGACATTACATCAAAGTTGGATCAGCCTGTAGTGTGTTTTTCCACTTTAATTTTGGGGGTGACTCCAAATCCAGGTCTCCATTGGTTAATAAATTTGATTTCCATTGATGATTTTTGTGTGATTTTGTTGTCAGCACATTCAACTTTGTACAGAACAAAGTATTCAATGAGAATATTTCATTCATTCAGATCTAGGATGTGTCATTTGAGTGTTCCCTTTATTTTTTCGAGCAGTGTATGTATATAACCAATGCATTTAGACATATCAATAGATGCAGAAACTCTTGGGTTAAAATCTGCCATATCAATAGCTCAGGGTCATTTATTTACCTGCGATGATGTTACTGATCAGCTAGTACTTGACTGTATATGGTCAAGTTGGCCAATACCCAATCATTCCATGAAAGATCATTTCACAGTGAAAAAATGTTCATCCTTCTCTTTGTTTCATTGAACACGTATGGCCATTTTGAGTGACTATACCAATAGTTCACCAGATGATCATTTGATCAATGGTTGATTAACCTCCTTCTATCTAATGTGTATGGCCAGCTTAATTTCAGCTGCTTTGCTGTATTTGTATGTGGACTGTAAATCACCTTTGAGACAAACATTGTGCTGGACTTCTTCAGATTGAAGATGGTTGGTGGCTGGGCAAGAAGGGAGATTTGATCGGAGCCTTTCCATCCAACTTTGTGCAAGAAATATCAGAGCCTCCTCCAGGTAAGACTGGCATAGGAAACAAAATCTGTAAGATTGCAAGTCAAACACAGTTCAAATGGTGAATTAACACTGAGTATGATAATAAAAAAGTTAATTATAATTATTTTTTTTTACTATACAGAAATCTGTATATCTAGAGCCTAGAAAATCTTAATCATAAATGTATGTTTTTTTGTGCTCATAGAATTTCTGGAAAAAGGCAGATTATAGGTTGTCCCACTGCTTGGTCCCCAAACAATCAAATTTAATCTGTGCAAAATCTTGCAGAAAATGTTAGTTCTCTTGCAGAACCCCCACAAGGCAAATGAAGCATTACAAAGTGCAAATGTAATGTACGAACATGATTGTTCCTTTTCTGATTGCTCTCGGCTATGTCAAAATGATGGGGATACGAGAAACTCCCCTCCATTTACTATTGAGTAGTTGAAAAAAGTTGAAAACATGTCTCCTAAAGCCAAAAACTGGATTTTCATTATGGATTTCACTTTCACAGCAAATTCACAACAAAAATCCGTTGCATGTGTGTGCAATTACTCCTTAACATTCCAAGACATACCATATACAGTATATCCATCAGGAGCAGTGGTAAATTAAGTCTCCATCACATACAGGTGCTTCTCACAATATTAGAATATCATCAAAAAGTTAATTTATTTCAGTTCTTCAATACAAAAAGTGAAACTCATATATTATATAGAGTCATTACAAACAGAGTGATCTATTTCAAGTGTTTATTTCTGTTAATGTTGATGATTATGGCTTACAGCCAATGTAAAACGCAAAAGTCATTATCTCAGTAAATTTAAATAATTAACAAAAAACACCTACAAAGGCTTCCTAAGAGTTTAAAAAGGTCCCTTAGTCTGTTTCAGTAGGCTCCACAATCACTGGGAAGACTGCTGACTTGACAAATGTCCAGAAGGCAGTCATTAACACACTCCACAAAGTCCCAGAGTTCCAATATTCATTTGGAAATCAAGGTCCCAGAATCTGGAAGAAGACGGAGAGGCACACAATCCAAGCTGCTTGAGGTCTAGTGTGAAGTTTCCACAGTCAGTGATGGTTTGGGGAGCCATGACATCTGCTAGTGTAGGTCCACTGTGTTTTATCAAGACTAAAGTCAGCACAGCCGACTACCAGGAAATTTTAGAGCACTTCATGCTTCCCTCTGCCGACAAGCTTTGTGGAGATGGAAATTTCATTCTCCAGCAGGACTTGGCACCTGTCCACACTGCCAAAAGTACCAATACCTGGTTTAAAAACAACAGTATCACTGTGCTTGATTGGCCAGCAAACTCGCCTGACCTTAACCCCATAGAGAATCTATGGGGTATTGTCCAGAGGAAGATGAGAGACACCAGACGCAACAATGCAGACGAGCTGAAGGCTGCTATCAAAGTAACCTGGGCTTCCATAACAGCTCATCAGTGCCACAGGCTGATCGCCTCCGTGCCACGCCGCATTGATGCAGTAATTGATGCAAAAGGAGCCCCGGCCAAGTATTGAGGGCATTTACTGAACATACATTTCAGTAGGCCAACATTTCGGATTTTAAAAATATTTTTCAAGCTGTTGTTATAAAGTATTCTAATTTACTGAGATAATGACTTTTGTGTTTTCATTGGCTGTAAGCCATAATCATCAACATTAACAGAAATAAACACTTGAAATAGATCACTCTGTTTGTAATGACTCTATATAATATATGAGTTTCACTTTTTGTATTGAAGAACTGAAATAAATTAACTTTTTGATGATATTCTAATTTAGTGAGATGCACCTGTATGTGTCAAGCTGATCGGGTGGGTGCTGCTTGTATAGCTGCTTGATCAGCTGCAGGAATCCAACTGACATACACAGCTGAGCCCCTGCTGGAACTGCAAGGATCAGTGAAACCATCCATCCCTGCAGTTTAACTCCTCATACGTCACTCTCAATAAAGACAGCAGCACATGAGGAGTTTGACAGAGGGACATCTGGGGTGCCAATGAGTTACTATGTGAACTGGCCATATACTAATGCAGGATTTAATAGGATTTTTTATGACACTAATAAGGATAAAGTAATAGCCTGCACTACATAAGTGCAGAAGTCTCATTTTGAGATATATTTGACTTATTAATCACTTTTGCTTTCATTTTTGTATAAGAAAGTTTTTTGTATTTTTTCACATATTGTCTTTTTTTCTCCCATAATCGTTTTATAGTACGGGTTGTTATGTACATGGTGATACCAAATTTGTCTGTAAAAGAGGCATCTTTTACATTTTTCTATTTAAAAAAAAACTAAAAAAAATGTATTAATCCCTTAAGGGGACTTGGATATACTATGCTTTGATTGCGTAGGTTATGCACTGCACTACATAAGTAGCATAGCATATTCAAGTCCCCTTAAGGGACTAATACATTTTTTTTAGTTTTTTTAACCCTAGAATGCATGACCAAAAAAATGGGTATTTTCAAAAAAGAGTTGTTTTGCCGAAAATGCCTGTAACATAAAAATAAATGAACAACTGGAAATGACAAACAACTATATACCTGAGGAATACCTAGAGTTTCAAAATTCTAACTAAAGTAATCTTGCAGAAAATAGGAAATAATTAACAGGGTGGGCCTGCGAGGCCCCAGGTATGGGTTCTAGGGTTAAATAGAAAAATGTAAAAGATGCCTCTTTTACAGACAAATTTGGTATAACCATGAACATAACAACCCGGACTATAAAACGATTATTGAGGAAAAAAAGACAATACCTGAAAAAAATACAAAAACTTTCTTATACAAAAATGAAAGCAAAAGTGATTAATAAGTCAAATATATCTCAAAGTGATACTAATAAAGACTATAGGTTATAACACCAATATCAAGCCCTCATACAGCTCTGTAATCAAAAACATTTCAACCGATATGACTATCAGAATACGACAGATAAATAGGTTTTATTTTCTTTAAAAAGTAATTTTCTTGTGCAAAACTAGTAAAATGTAACAAACTGTATGATTTGTGTATCACAGTAATTTTACCAATCCATATTATAAAACTATATAATTATTGATCTTGTGGTATACGCCAAAAAGCAAAAAAAGAGACAGAATTTGTTTTGTTTTTTGTTCATCCTACAGCACAAAAAAATAAAATAAAAAGTGTTCAAAAAGTCTCAGGTACCCAAAAATGGCACTAATTAAAAGTACAGCTTGTCCCACCAAAAATGTGGGGACAAAAGCTCTCAAAATATAGTGACCCCTCAAAAAATAATTTTTTTCACCTCCCAAATAGTGTAATAAAAAATGACATCACAAACTGATACTACTGCAAAGAACAGACAATTTTTTTTTTCATCAGTGTATATGTTGTCTAAAAGTAATAAAGCATTACTGAAACCATAAATATATTTGGTATCACCTAAGCCTGCGGCTACATGGTGGCTTTGGCCGTGACACATCATATATCCAAAGATTGCTAGGTGTCACTGGTACATCACATACCAACCAGGTATGATTTTTTGCGACTTGCTTTTCGCGGTCACAGTACCGCCAAGGTTGCAATGCAACCCCATTCACTTGTATTGTGCTGTGAAGTAGCAACGGCACTAAGCAATCTATAGCTGCACAGCTTGTGTCTTGGCCAAAGTCGCTATATTGTCCCAACATTAATCATACTGACCCACAGAATAAAATAAGCACTTTATTTTCGCAGTAAATGAAAAATGTAAAATGCAAAAAAACCCCAAAAAAACAGAATTGCTGTTTTTTCTCTATTTCTTCCTTTAAAGAATAAATAAAAGTTAGATATTAGGTTGCATATGTCCCAAAACGGCGGCCCTAACAAATACAACTCGTCCCACCTAAAAAACAAGCTGTCATACAGCTGCGTTAATGTGAAAAAAAATTATCATGGCTGCAGGACCTTGATGATGAAAAAATGTAAAAAGAGGTTTGTTCATTTAGGCTAAATTAAGCCCTGCCCTTACGGGGTTAATGTTTGAAAGTATATGCATAGTTTATTATGTATTATTCATTTGTTCTGCAGATAAGTCCGTCAATTTAAAGAAAAACAATAAGCAAAGACCAAAAATGATGGAAATAAACTTTACTCCTACTGTAGACAACACGGTAAGATACTGAAGCTTGTGATTGTGGTTTGCACACTGCATCTTACACAGATTACAAAATAAGGGTATGTGACCATGACATCTTTTAGACGCCGGTGTACCTGTATTATTCTTGAAGCAGCATACCCTTCAGGAAAATGCCAGCAATGTTTTTCCTAAAGTGTCTTTTGGACATCTTTTGCAGTGGCATTTTTTACATTCTACAGTATATATTAAACAGTGGCAGCTTCCAAGCAGAAGCTACCAGAAGAATGGTTAAAGTCATTTCTTTCAGCCACTTCACGGCTTTAGAAGCCTGAAGCAATTAAAAGAAGTGACAAAAGACAGATCATATGCACAGCAATGACATTTGGACATTGCTGCGCATATGCACATTATTTTTCATGTTTTTAGAGCTTTTTTTCAGGCAGGTTCCTGGTGGAATCCACCTGACAAAGACATCGATGTTAGACAAGATTGTGTTCCTGAATTACTGCCCTGCCTCATCCTTTATTTATGGTAGATTTCGTTTTTATAATGAATATCTTACTAACTGTGACTCAGATGTATGAGCTAAATTCTAGTCTCTAAAATATATGATACCAGTGAAATATAGGCTTTCGTTAGCTTTTATATCTTCTATCCACCAGTTTATCTATGCCTATATTTCTCTTTTTAGGTGAAACAGAATGAAAAGGCTGCAGTGAACAACACTAAAGGTAAAACATTTTCTACAAGAGCTTTTTAATGGCAAATACAATGAATACATGGGAATTAATGAAAACATTTGGTGAACATTGCCTCTTATGCCTAGAAAAAAAAAAAATTCTACATATTTTTTTAGTTTAAAAAGCTATTCATGTTTTATAGTAAAGTATGTGTCCACTGTTCGATAACCTCTTATGAATGTCCCCTGTATGCTGCATAACAACTTGTCTAGGAGTAGACCCCTTTAAAGATGTTCTGTTCAGTCTTTTGGTTCAGGACGGGCATATGAAAAGCAATGCTTGACAAATTCGTTGCTTTGATAACATTCTGAAAAACAAATTGCTACCATCCTTCAGGGATCCCTTTGCTAGTAATTTTCTGCTATACAATTCTTGAAATTCCTCCTTTATCATCTTATTTTGTACTGACCACAGAGGTCCGGTTTACGGGTTAAACGGTTTTGTACCATTAAGGGGATGTAACAACTATACTACTCCTTTGGAATTGCCTTGATAGCTTAGTGTGGACTCTTATCCTCTGCATAGCCTGTAAAATGCAGTAATACACAGCACCCAGATTACAAGCAGGAGCTATTTCTTCTAGCAGCTCTCCATTCTGGCTCATAGAGGTAGGTTCTACGACTGTAGACACGGTTGTGGAAAGTGATTTTCAGGGCACCAGATAGGAAATCCCCCTCTGCATTTGTTGTGGTGACTAAAGCTGCTATTGAGAAAATTGTGCTGGTGTTCCCTGTACTGCTGTCTTGATTGAGAACCAGGCCAAACCAGGCAAGCCAGCCAAACCTGTGGGGTCTCACGGAAATGTTGAGTCAATATCTCAGAAAAGTGATATTGCAGATATTGCAGCCTGTAAAGTTTGTTTTCCTCTGCACATAGCTTGTGTGCTTTACTCAACGTCAAAAGGAACTTGTGAAACTTTAGAAGGTATTTGCTTAACTTACAGTGATAACTACATTAACCAATATGTGAACATTTATGCTACATTTTTTGCTAACCACACCATATGTGTGCCCTTTATCAAACGTGAAAAATATATATCTTTGTACCGTGTTAGCCAGTAGACAGAAAAATATTTAGATTTGAGAGTCCTCAGTGGTTGATACCTTTTAATGGCTAACTGAAATGATGGTAACCATCTTTTCAATTAGGCCACGGCCCCACTATCAGTATTTGGTCAGTATTCGGTCAGTATTTTTTCTCAGGAGTGGGAGCCAAAATCAGGTGAGGAACAATCAGAGAAAAGGTATAATAGAAACAAGTCACCAATTCTGCATTTATCACCCACTCCTGGTTTTGGCTCCCACTCCTGAGAAAAAATACTGACTGAATACTGACCAAATACTGATAGTGGGGCCGTAGCCTAATTGAAAAGATGGTTACCATCATTAAAAGGTATCAACCACTGAGAACTCTCAAATTGAATTTTTTTACCAAACACAAACTTTTATTTTTTTACTAGTTGCTGTATACTAACTATAACTTTCTTTTTTTTTAACCAAACCATTTTAAGGATCTGTCAAAAATGTATTGCTTACAGTTTACATTAGTTTTTAGAGAACAGTTATTCTTTTATTTTGTAAAGGACAAATTCATTCTTTATTTTATCTTCAGTTTAAGACGTATACTGTATGAAATGTAGAAACGTATTAATATGCTACTAACTTCTGTTTACAAAAAAAATGTAAATTATACCTGTCGTAGCCTGTATTTTTTAGTACTGTAATAACGGGGCATAAATCTATTAGCATAGCTTGTAAAAGTTGCCCGCCCTAAATTGCAGCAGTCACAAATGCGTTCCAACGTGCCTATTCAAGAGTGATGAACCCTGCTTCACCTCTTGGAGACCTAATGGAGAAATCTTGGTATGATGGGTGTCAGTTTGATTGATACTGGATCATGAAGCTGATTTGGGTATCAATGAAGGAAATAATCAATCTACAGTAAATGATAAAATTAAAGAGATGTTTGCTTTCTATCAGTAAATTGTGGTCATGTCATATATAGGAGACATGTCACAAGACCATGGTATCTTATCACTGCACAGTATTCACAGGGCAACGTGTTTTCAACAAACCTAGCATTAATTATACAACTGAATATAAGAAACTTTGTAATATATCTAATTAGAGAAAATGGCTCTCTTTCTCCACATTTGATCCCCTTGCCTCTTTTGAGCCTGCTGCAATGTTCAATCATTCTAAAATATTGCTGAAATTTAGCTCACTGAGGGGTCAGGTTACAAGTTACAAGTTGCCCATAGAAGTCTATATATACAGTACAGACCAAAAGTTTGGGCACACCTTCTCATTTAAAGATTTTTCTGTATTTTCATGACTATGAAAATTGTACATTCACACTGAAGGCATCAAAACTATGAATTAACACATGTGGAATTATACACTTAACAAAAAAGTATGAAACAACTGAAAATATGTCTTATATTCTAGGTTCTTCAAAGTAGCCACCTTTTGCTTTGATGACTGCTTTGCACACTCTTGGCATTCTCTTGAATGCGGTGGTTTTCAGTTGCTGTTTGTTTGTGGGTCTTTCTGTCTGAAGTTTTGTCTTTAACAAGTGAAATGCATGCTCAATTGGGTTGAGATCCGGTGACTGACTTGCCCATTCAAGAATATTCCACTTCTTTGCTTTAATAAACTCCTGGGTTGCTTTGGCTTTATGTTTTGGGTCATTGTCCATCTGTAGTATGAAACGACGACCAATCAGTTTGGCTGCATTTGGCTGGATCTGAGCACACAGTATGGCTCTGAATACATCAGAATTCATTCGGCTGCTTCTGTCCTGTGTCACATCATCAAGAAACACTAGTGACCCAGTGCCACTGGCAGCCATGCATGCCCAAGCCATCACACTGCCTCCGCCGTGTTTTACAAATGATGAGGTATGCTTTGGATCATGATCTGTACCACGCCTTCTCCATACTTTTCTCTTTCCATCATTCTAGTAGAGGTTGATCCAAAGAAAGTTCTTCCAGAACTGTGCTGGCTTTTTTAGATGTTTTTTAGCAAAGTCCAGTCTAGGCTTTTTATTCTTGATGCTTATGAGTGGCTTGCACCATGCAGTGAACCCTCTGTATTTGCTTTCATGCAGTCTTCTCTTTATGGTAGATTTGGATATTGATACGCCTACCTCCTGGAGAGTGTTGTTCACTTGGTTGGCTGTTGTGATGGGGTTTCTCTTCACCATGGAGATTATTCTGCGATCATCCACGACTGTTGTCTTCCGTGGGCGCCGGCGCCCAGGTCTTTTTGCATTGATGAGTTCACCAGTGCTTTCTTTCTTTCTCAGGATGTACCAAACTGTAGATTTTGCCACTCCTAATATTGTAGCAATTTCTCGGATGGGTTTTTTCTGTTTTTGCAGCTTAAGGATGGCTTGTTTCACCTGCATGGAGAGCTCCTTTGACCGCATGTTTACTTCACACCAAAACCTTCCAAATGCAAGCACCACACCTCAAATCAACTCTAGGCCTTTTATCTGCTTAATTGAGAATGACATAACGAAGGGATTGCCCGCACCTGGCCATGAAATAGCCTTGGAGTCAATTGTCCAATTACTTTTGGTCCCTTTAAAAACAGGGTGGCACATGTTAAGGAACTGAAACTCCTAAACCCTTCATCCAATTTTAATGTGGATACCCTCAAATGAAAGCTGAAAGCTTGAACTTCAACTGCATCTGAATTGTTTTGTTTAAAATTCATTGTGGTAATGTCTAGAACCAAAATTAGAAAAATGTTGTCTCTGTCCAAATATATATGGACCTAACTGTATATATATATGTATTGTAAGGCAGCACTAGTCATCATAATGGGGGATACTCGCTGCACCGGGTAAATCAAAGCACACCAGCAATGTCCTTCCGGTATGTCTTAATTCATTGGTTTATTATCTCATCATAAACCGCATATGACCGGGTCCAACTCAGTGGCACGCCGACACACATATATATATAATGTTCACGAGCCAAGTGGCAGACCGGCCCACTTGCTCCAGGTACAGCCTTCAGCAAGGTAATAACATATGTCCATATCAATGTCCATATAACACAGTGTATTACCTTTGCCGGGTTTAGCTGCTGCAGTCCATTAGGCTTGCCACCACTGTGGCTTTGCGGCTTCCCAGGTAGCGGTCTCCAGCCGTCGTTCCCTCAAAGGCCACTGACATCCACACAGGATCCAGGCTTTGCCTTTCAGGACTCTTCATGAAGCCTCTGCCTTCCAAGGCAACTAGCATCCACTCACAGGATCCAGTCTCGACCTTTCAGGTTGCCAGGCTTCACTCGGCCTCACTAGGCCTCACACGGTCGGTGTCCCACACACACGGGAACAGGCCTTACGCCTCACTCACAGAACACACCGAACACACCTGTCTCCCATCAAGCGGGGTTTATATATCCATCCCGTGCACACACACACACACACAGACAGGACCTTGCTGATGTCACAGTCATGTGATCAGACAGACATTCTGTGCGCGCAGGACCTGTGCTATGTCACAGTCATGTGACCAGTCACCTGAGGGGGAAGGTACATGGTCAGGTAAAACACATCCTGGACCATTACCGTAATGCCAGCAAGTCGCTGCATTACATATCCCCCCCCTCTGTTCAAATATACACAATCACTATAGCCCCCAGCTCTGTTCAAACTTGTGGGATTGAACACATAATATACACAATGACATTATAACCCCCAGTTCACATAGAGACCATGTACTTTACAATTGTGCTACTCAGCCCCTGGAACATTAGTTAACGACATTAGCCCATTCCTTAGGGACCTACCATTTGTCACTGTCACTGACTTCGTCAGGTCACCTTTCCGGGTCGTAACCTTGTCAGAGCTCCCCCGCTCCCAGCGGTCAGTTGTAACCTTGTCAGGTCTCCCCCGCTCCCAGCGGTCAGTCGTAACCTTGTCAGGTCTCCTCCGCTCCCAGCGGTCAGTCATACAGCGGTGTGACTCACATGCCCTGGTATCTAAGGTCCGGTTCGACTCCGTACTGTCCCGTCCTCTATTGGGTCGTTTGTATGGGCTGCTCAAACCTGAGTTACTGGAGGTCTCACTACCTCTAAACCCACGCCCACTACTCTCAGGACATCTTGAAAGGTCCCTAACTCCAGCTATAGCTGTTCTGTTATTTAGGGGGCCCTTTCTCTGTCTGGTCTCATAATTATTAGACGGCTGCCATCTTCTGCTACTCAAATGATGCTGTCTATCCACTCGCAGTCTAGCGAGATTCAACAATTCTACCTCTCGCAGGTATGTCACTCGGTACTCCAACAGCATGCGCATATATCCCAGGCTTTCTTCTGTTCCTACAGCGGAGAATGATACCATGCCGTCTTCGTCTGGTATCCAGTCCTGACGATCACGTGGACTGCTTACTTTCACCACACCATCATCTGCATGGCTCGACCATTTCTCCCAACGAGCTTCCTCACCAGAACATGAGGCACCCGGATGACCTCTTCACGCATACTGTGAGCTTTCCTCATCAACTCCAGTTGTCTAACGGCTTGTTCCGTCTTCAACCAGAGAAACCACTTTGTGCGAATACATCGCCAGTGCATGTCACTTAGGATAGCCACCCTCTTCACTGTGACTTTGGTTGTGGACAGGACCACCAGCTGTTTAGCTTCTGAGGTCAAGTACACCTTACAGGCTCCCACGGCCTTCTTAAACTCCTCATGCACGGACTCACTGGTGCATTCTTCCCTCAAATCCTCGGGTACATCTACGAGGCACTTGTACCGAGACGTTTCGGTCTCACCAGTGGTTTCCAGACGATCAACCAGCTCAGGTTTCAGGGACAACTGACCTCCAGCTTCCTCACCCTGTATGCTTTCCCTGAGCTGACTCACAGTTACAACTTCACGAATTTCCGTCTTGACCACTTCCATCTCATATTTATCTGTGGTTAACTCTCTCTTAGCTCTCCTCAGGTCCACCCTCTCTTGGTATAAGGGAGTGGGTGCAATGTGTTCGCCCTCTTATTCTCCAAGAAGGCTTCTTTCACTGAGTGATACTTTGTCAGGCGACTTTTGAGCCCGGAAACTTCTTCCTCTAGCTCCGCCACTCGTCTTTCAGCGGCCCATCTCTGAAGCTCTTCCTGCTTCCAATGGGTTTGTAGCGACTCCTTGAGCTCCTTGATCTCGGCTCCTACATCCACCGAATCATCCGAGCTCACATCACTCGAGGAGGTATCAGCTTCATACCTCCCATCACCAGCGACCAACTCCTGGCCCTGGTCTGTGGCTTCTCCAATAGACTCCATCATCTTTTTCCACTCAGCTTCCATCTTGCTGACTGTTTCCTTAAGGCACGTCACCGCCCTCTGGAGAGTATCACAGAACATCTGTAGCTCCTTCACCTGAGCTTCCAGACCTAGGGTCTTCCTGCGGAGATCACCATTTTCATCACGGGTGTCCTGCAGGGTGGTCTCAACCACTTGGCGCACATGCTCTGCACCCGCCTTATCCTCCTCTAGTTTTACTTTAACCTTAAGGAGATCCTCATAATCTCTCCTACGATGTTGCAGTTCCTTACCGAACTTTTCATCGCACTCCTTCTTGGAGTCACACAGTTTCTGGTGGAACTGTTCGCGCAGTCGTTCTAGGTTTTGTTCACGCCCAGCAACTTCATCCTGCAGCGCCTCTTTGAGGGCAGACAGCTCTAACTGTACCAGGGAGAAGCGATCTTTCACCTCGCATAACTCATCTTCACACACCGCTTTGTCAATCTCTAATTGAAAAACCTCCTCCTTGATTTTGCGGCGGTCCTCCTTAATTCCGTAGAACATTTCCTTCCACTGGTTAATTTCCACGTGGCTTTGCTCCACGTCTCGCTGCCAGTTCCTCATAAGCTGGTGTATTTTCTGCTGTTCAGACTACAGGTTCAACTGGTCTGAGGACACGTTCCCCAGGTTTTCACATAATTGCTGCACGTCACTCTGACCCTGCTGGCTGATAGGCTCCAGCTCTTGGTCACGACTGGCCGCCTTCTCTTTCAGGGCTGTCAGATCCTTCTGACTCGGTACCGTACCGGAGGTTGCTACTGGCAACGTCACCTCCTCTTCTGCTTCGGAAGGAGGATCCACCCTTGAAATAAAGGCACACAGTACTACATTTTCCTTATTTTCGCTTTCAGCCAAGTCTACAGGAGCAACCTTTTTGTGGCCCTTGCACCGTCTACGGGATGGGGACTTTCTCACCTCGTCTAGCCCCTCCTGACTGGCCTCTCCTTCTACTTTCGTAGTGTCACCGTCAGCTACGGGGTCTGTGTCACTCCCCATGGTGTTGTGGACTAACAGGTCACCTCCCACTTTGACGTCACCCCCTTCTACTGGAGCTACCCCGTTATCAACGGTCACATTGTCATTTTTAGGAGGTACCAACCCACCACCAGTAATTTTTTTTGATTTTCTATCCTCCACACTGTTTTGAACAACCGCCCCCTTTTTAGACTCCGCCCCCTTTTTTAACAAACACACCGGCAGGGGAATTTTTACAAGAAAAATTAATAATAGTCTTAGGACTCAGTTCACAACAGCTCTTACCACCTCCCCGAGCACTCTGGGACAACACTGGCGCCCCCGGAGAGTTCATAGAATGGTCCACTGCCGCCATTCCATATGGTGCCCACAGCTCCTGTGGTTCCTGCACCATGTCCAGTTTCATGTCCAGTAGACGTTTCTCAAATTCCTGCTGCGGTTTTAACAGGCACTTTAATCGCTCAATAGCTTCAGACTCAGTTGCTGCTCCCTTCACAGCCATTTTTATCTGCTCCTGCATTTCCTCAGGACACTATTCACACACCGCTCTCCCCGGAAAAATTTTCGTGGCCCCGCCGAGCCTCTTTGAGGGCAGACAGCTCTAACTGTACCAGGGAGAAGCGATCTTTCACCTCGCATAACTCATCTTCACACACCGCTTTGTCAATCTCTAATTGAAAAACCTCCTCCTTGATTTTGCGGCGGTCCTCCTTAATTCCGTAGAACATTTCCTTCCACTGGTTAATTTCCACGTGGCTTTGCTCCACGTCTCGCTGCCAGTTCCTCATAAGCTGGTGTATTTTCTGCTGTTCAGACTACAGGTTCAACTGGTCTGAGGACACGTTCCCCAGGTTTTCACATAATTGCTGCACGTCACTCTGACCCTGCTGGCTGATAGGCTCCAGCTCTTGGTCACGACTGGCCGCCTTCTCTTTCAGGGCTGTCAGATCCTTCTGACTCGGTACCGTACCGGAGGTTGCTACTGGCAACGTCACCTCCTCTTCTGCCTCGGAAGGAGGATCCACCCTTGAAATAAAGGCACACAGTACTACATTTTCCTTATTTTCGCTTTCAGCCAAGTCTACAGGAGCAACCTTTTTGTGGCCCTTGCACCGTCTACGGGATGGGGACTTTCTCACCTCGTCTAGCCCCTCCTGACTGACCTCTCCTTCTACTTTCGTAGTGTCACCGTCAGCTACGGGGTCTGTGTCACTCCCCATGGTGTTGTGGACTAACAGGTCACCTCCCACTTTGACGTCACCCCCTTCTACTGGAGCTACCCCGTTATCAACGGTCACATTGTCATTTTTAGTAGGTACCAACCCACCACCAGTAATTTTTTTTGATTTTCTATCCTCCACACTGTTTTGAACAACCGCCCCCTTTTTAGACTCCGTCCCCTTTTTTAACAAACACACCGGCAGGGGAATTTTTACAAGAAAAATTAATAATAGTCTTAGGACTCAGTTCACAACAGCTCTTACCACCTCCCCGAGCACTCTGGGACAACACTGGCGCCCCCGGAGAGTTCATAGAATGGTCCACTGCCGCCATTCCATATGGTGCCCACAGCTCCTGTGGTTCCTGCACCATGTCCAGTTTCAGGTCCAGTAGACGTTTCTCAAATTCCTGCTGCGGTTTTAACAGGCACTTTAATCGCTCAATAGCTTCAGACTCAGTTGCTGCTCCCTTCACAGCCATTTTTATCTGCTCCTGCATTTCCTCAGGACACTATTCACACACCGCTCTCCCCGGAAAAATTTTCGTGGCCCCGCCGAGCCACAGCAAAACCGGATTTGAGTGCGATGACAACCTTCGCAACCCCGCCAAGCTGCAGCCAGATGCTTTAATCCACACTCGTCGTCCTGTGCTGTTGCCCCTAGCAACCGGGCTGCAGTTGCCCCTAGCAACCGAGTTGCAGTTGCCCGCATTCTCGAACCATATGTAAGGCAGCACTAGTCATCATAATGGGGGATACTCACTGCACCGGGTAAATCAAAGCACACCAGCAATGTCCTTCCGGTATGTCTTAATTCATTGGTTTATTATCTCATCATAAACCGCATATGACCGGGTCCAACTCAGTGGCACGCCGACACACATATATATATAATGTTCACGAGCCAAGTGGCAGACCGGCCCACTTGCTCCAGGTACAGCCTTCAGCAAGGTAATAACATAGCAATGTCCATATCAATGTCCATATAACACAGTGTATTACCTTTGCCGGGTTTAGCTGCTGCAGTCCATTAGGCTTGCCACCACTGTGGCTTTGCGGCTTCCCTGGTAGGGGTCTCCCTCAAAGGCCACTGACATCCACACAGGATCCAGGCTTTGCCTTTCAGGACTCTTCATCAAGCCTCTGCCTTCCAAGGCCACTAGCATCCACTCACAGGATCCAGTCTCGACCTTTCAGGTTGCCAGGCTTCACTCGGCCTCACTAGGCCTCACACGGTCGGTGTCCCACACACACGGGAACAGGCCTTACGCCTCTCTCACAGAACACACCGAACACACCTGTCTCCCATCAAGCAGGGTTTATATATATTTTACACACACACACACACACACACACACACACACACACACACACACACACACACACACACACACACAGGACCTTGCTGTCACAGTCATGTGATCAGACAGACATTCTGTGCGCGCAGGACCTGTCACAGACATGTGACCAGTCACCTGAGGGGGAAGGTACATGGTCAGGTAAAACACATCCTGGACCATTACCGTAATGCCAGCAAGTCGCTGCATTACAGTATATATATATATATATATATATATATATATATATATATGAATACAGAGATGAAGTGAGAGATAGATAAATACAGATACTGCTAAAGGCTGTGTTAGGCGTTTTTCTCACATCAGCACTGAATTCACAGTTACATTGCTTATTACTGTTATATAATGTCCTCTATTCTGCTGCTTATGACTGTGTGCCACAGGAATCAAGAGAGCAGGATTTCCTCATCTCTATGTACTGTATGTAGTTTATAAGAAATATCCTTGCAGCTAGTCTCTGCCCCTGCATTCAATGAAAGCTGACAATTACAAATGAAGTCTGGAGAGGTAAAAGTTGGTGAAAAATGTAATATACAAATCTTATAAAGCGAAGAAATTGACTTCTCATGTGCACATTTATCACAACTTATTCTAAAAAAATCACCTGAAATGAAAGGTGAGTTGAAATCAAATTGCTCGAGTTGTCTTCTTCAGTAAATGGGTTACTAAAAATCTTTTAAAATTCTGGGTAAGACAATATGGCCACCTTAAGATTCCCATTGGAATTGTCCACCATCTTTTCAAGAATTGTGACTTGCAAATCTGCTAAATAGCCTTCCGCTCCAACATTATTATGGCACCACACAATATATGTTGTTGATCTTTTGTGTCCTTTCTCAAACTTTAAAAATAGCAACACAAACAAAAATAATAGGGCTGGTCAGGATAGCAGCATAATACACTATATACTTCATCACCTGCTGGAGACTGTGATAATCTATTACATTTCTTTCTCAATTGATTCTCATTCACTGCAGCTGCCATAGAGCATTCACAGCATGTTGTACTTCCTATACAAACAATACTGGAAGGCAGTGTTTATATCCAAAGTGGCAGCGTACAGGAAAGTTTGCAAAAATCAAGTATAAATAGATACAATATTTAAAAAATAATGACAAAAGATAGTATTATATTTCAATATAAATATTTTAAAAAAAATATTTCTCCTGTATACATACAGTACAGACTAAAAGTTTGGACACACCTTCTCATTTAAAGATTTTTCTGTATTTTCATGACTATGAAAATTGTACATTCACACTGAAGGCATCAAAACTATGAATTAACACACGTGGAATTATATACTTAACAAAAAAGTGTGAAACTACTGAAAATATATCTTATATTCTAGGTTCTTCAAAGTAGCCCCCTTTTGCTTTGATGACTGCTTTGCACACTCTTGGCATTCTCTTGATGAGCTTCAAGAGGTAGTCACCGGAAATGGTCTTCCAACAATCTTGAAGGAGTTCCCAGAGATGCTTAGCACTTGTTGGCCCTTTTGCCTTCACTCTGCGGTCCAGCTCACCCCAAACCATCTCGATTGGGTTCAGGTCTGGTGACTGTGGAGGCCAGGTCATCTGGCGTAGCACCCCATCACTCTCCTTCTTGGTCAAATAGCCCTTACACAGCCTGGAGGTGTGTTTGGGGTCATTGTACTGTTGAAAAATAAACGATGGTCCAACTAAACGCAAACCGGATGGAATAGCATGCCGCTGCAAGATGCTGTGGTAGCCATGCTGGTTCAGTACGCTTTCAATTTTGAATAAATCCCCAACAGTGTCACCAGCAAAGCACCCCCACACCATCACACCTCCTCCTCCATGCTTCACCGTGGGAACCAGGCATGTAGAGTCCATCCGTTCACCTTTTCTTCATCGCACAAAGACATGGTGTTTGGAACCAAAGGTCTCAAATTTGGACTCATCAGACCAAAGCACAGATTTCCATTGGTCTAATGTCCATTCCTTGTGTTCTTTAGCCCAAACAAGTCTCTTCTGCTTGTTGTCTGTCCTTAGCAGTGGTTTCCTAGCAGCTATTTTACCATGAAGGCCTGCTGCACAAAGTCTCCTCTTAACAGTTGTTGAAGAGATGTGTCTGCTGCTAGAACTCTGTGTGGCATTGACCTGGTCTCTAATCTGAGCTGCTGTTAACCTGCAATTTCTGAGGCTGTTGACTCGGATAAACTTATCCTCAGAAGCAGAGGTGACTCTTGGTCTTCCTTTCCTGGGGTGGTCCTCATGTGAGCCAGTTTCTTTGTAGCACTTGATGGTTTTTGCTACTGCACTTGGGGACACTTTCAAAGTTTTCCCAATTTTTCGCACTGACTGACCTTCATTTCTTAAAGTAATGATGACCATTCGTTTTTCTTTACTTAGCTGCTTTTTTCTTGCCATAATACAATTTCTAACAGTCTATTCAGTAGGAATATCAGCTGTGTATCCACCTGACTTCTGCACAACACAACTGATTGTCCCAACCCCATTTATAAGTCAAGAAATCCCACTTATTAAACCTGACAGGGCACACCTGTGAAGTGAAAACCATTTCCAGTGACTACCCCTTGAAGCTCATCAAGAGAATGCCAAGAGTGTGCAAAGCAGTCATCAAAGCAAAAGGTGGCTACTTTGAAGAACCTAGAATATAAGACATATTTTCAGTTGTTTCACACTTTTTTGTTAAGTATATAATTCCACATGTGTTAATTCATAGTTTTGATGCCTTCAGTGTGAATGTACAATTTTCATAGTCATGAAAATACAGAAAAATCTTTAAATGAGAAGGTGTGTCCAAACTTTTGGTCTGTACTGTACATCTAAGTAATATCAATCCCTTTAAAATGCAATATAACGTTTGTGTAATTGATGGAATCATGGTTGTAATTTGCTCTTTCAGATTCATCTCCTGGGCTGGTTCCTACCAGTGAATTTGCCAGGGTTATGTTTGATTACGTTCCTGCACTGCCCGATGAGCTAGCCCTGAAGAAGGGGGATGTGGTGGCAATTGTCAGTAAGGTATGCTTCGCTTCATAGGATCTTTAAATTAGGATTATTTAGGGGCTTAACAACTGTGATTTGCAGTGAACTTAAAGAGGTTGTCCACTACTTTATCATTGATGACCTCTCTTTAGGATAAGTCATCAGAGTCTGATCGGTCGGGGTCCGACACCCGGCACTCCCGCTGATCAGCTGTCCTCAGTGTCGGCGGCAGCGGCCGCCGTCCAGAAATGCTCACTTGCGGAGCTGCTTCGTCTTCTAATAGTGGCTGCTGCTGGGTTCTGCACATCCGCCTCCTATTGATTTGAATAGGAGGCGGATGTGTAGTACTCGGTCGCGGCCTCTATCAGAAGACGGAGCAGCTCCGCAAGTGAGCATTTCCGGCTGACAGCCGCCGCCGACACCAGCTGATCGGCGGGGGTGCCAGGTGTCGGACCCTGATTGATCAGACATTGATGACCTAACCTAAGGATAGGTCATCAATCGTAAAGTAGTGGACAACCTCTTTAATATTTTGACACAAAAGGATTTATTAAATAAACTTTCTGGCATATTGACTAATTTTATTCTCAGCAAGTTTCACTATAGCCTAAGCTTAATGCCAGAACTACACAGGGCTGTGAATATACTGGAGTGACAAAGTCAGAATCTGCCTATTCAAAATTCCACAAGGACCACATATGCAGAGATGTAAGCTGTAGTTGCCCCGAAAAGTATTGCAGCTAAGTACTTTTTTGAAAGGGGCAAATAGTCAATAGAGATGGTTCAATTTACAAGGCCCAGAGAAGGGGTAAGCAACAAGAAGAAGACATCCTATACACAGCTATGGACACATGGAAAAGCCCACCCATTAATCATAGTTAAGAAATAAAATAAACATTTATAGAAATTAAGTAAAATGTATGAAAAAATTCTAAATATTTTGCTTAGACATTTCTGTCTGCCCTCCATCTAATATACACACGTGATCAAAACTGTTGGTACCGCTCGTTTAATGAAAGAAAAACCCACAATGGTCACAGAAATAACTTGAATCTGACAAAAGTAATAATAAATTAAAAATCTATGGAAATTAGCAAATGAAAGTCAGACATTGCTTTTTAATCCTGCTTCCACAGAAATTTATAAAAATATTAAACTCATGAAATCGGCCTGGACAGAAATGATGGTACTCTTCTTAACTTAATATTTTGTTGAACAACCTTTTGAGGCAATCACTGCAATCAAACGATTCCTGTAACTGTCAATGAGACTTCTGCACCTCTCGACAGGTATTTTGGCCCACTCCTCATGAGCAAACTGCTCCAGTTGTCTCGTGTTTGAAGGTTGCCTTTTCCAGACAGCATGTTTCAGTTCTTTCCAAAAATCAGGGCCGGCTCCACACAGGCTCCTAACCAGCTCAACAAGGGGGATGCCACACCCCTAATTTGCACAGAATGCAAACAAGACAAAAAAACAAGCAATGTGAACTAAGGTCTAAGATGGTACACATGCAAGAAATAGGAGCATGTTCACACTAGCAAAAAGATGCAAAACCTACAAAAAATATATCTGGTTAGTGTATATGTAGCTTGCCACGGGCTTAGGTGCTCTGATGTTGGGACCCGGTTCTATTTGTCTACCCTTTTATATGCATTACTTCAACTTTGATATACAGTAAGGTTTTTAATATAGACAGTGTAGGACCGTCCCAATTTAGGGTTACCTTGTCGCTGGTGGGACGGCTTGTATACTTTTTTTGATCAAAAATAGTTCACTAAGTACCCTATATTTCATATGCAACTTTACTTTACATTTATATATAATGATGGTAGGGTATGAGATATATTATTTGTCTTTTGTAGGTTTTGCATCTTTTTGCTACTGATTACAAGATTGTAGACACCTGTGATGCTAATTAGTGGACACGACTTGATTTATCATGTCCCTTTTGTCACATTATTTTCAGGGGTACCATCATTTCTGTCCAGGCCGATTTCATGAGTTTAATTTTTTTTTTAAATTCCGTGGAAGCAGAAAAGCAATGACTGACTTTCATTTGTTAATTTCCATAGATTTTTAATTTATTATTACTTTTTTCAGATTCAAGTTATTTCTGTGACCATTGTGGGTTTTTCTTTCATTAAACGAGGGTACCAACAATTTTGACCACGTGTGTACATATTCACTGTGCATGAAATTTGTTGTGAGTACACTTAAAACTGCATAAGATTGTGTCCCACGTCATCTCTTCAGGACCACGTTGCTCCCCAGCCAGCCATTTTCCTGATTGCTCTGGGTCGGGGATTCTCAATTGATTGGGCAGTTCTTCGTTACACTACTGGTCTAAATTGTATGCTCTCCAATGTTGCTGTGTGAGTCAGCTTTACTTTTATAGCATCAGAAACATGGAGATAGGCCGGGATCAAGATATAAGGGAGCTCCATCAGTCCTAGCCAGCCTTAGTGCAATGCTTCGAGGTTCAGCACCAAAACACTTGTAAGAACTGGGCATGTCCGACCATAACTACAAATTGGCAGCGCTGGTCGGTTCCCTTGATGATGAGCAGTAAATAATAAGAAAGGAATGATAAGAGAACAGAGAGGATTTTTAATAATTACATTTCAAAGTTTCATCCAAAATAAACCTGCATGTTGAGGGAGAGTTTAGAGGCCCCCATACACATTAGATTGCTGGCTGGTTCCTCCAAAATTGTGTATGAACAGCTTTAGGCCTAGGGATGCCAACAGTTATGTAGGCTGCAGTAATTTAAAGGGGTTTAACCAGTGTTTAAAGTTATTCCCTATTTATAATATAGGCGATAACTTACTGATTGCGGAAGTCCAACTATTGGGCTTCCAGAGATCCCAAGACCGGGGCTCTGCAGAGCCCTGCCTGAATAAAGGACTAGCATTCGTACCTCCACTTCATTCATTCTGTACGTGATTGCAAGTGTACAACTATTATGAGCACAGGTGAAATGCACTCCTTCTGGAGACATACTGTTTCAACACTATGCATGAATAATATAGTAATATTTCCGCAGCACTGGAAGCTAAGTGACAGGATAACGTTACAAATATGATCATGCAAATTGCCTCTTCAGAGAGTAAGAGGACTTGAACTCTAGTGCCACCTATTGGAAGTAGCAATCCTAAAAGTCAATATCAACCCTTTAACGAGCCTTGTCATATGTAGAGATGAGCGTTGTTCTGCTCGAACTGTTCGCCAATCTCAAATTCGAGCTGTTTTGGGCGGTGTTCGAGCCGTTCAGCGAACACGAACAATTTGAGAAAAATTCGGCTGTTTGAGGTTATGTTCGATAACTGTTCGTGCACCAAAATCATAACTGGATTTTTTCTCAGTAATGATGAAAATTAATGTTAATACGCAGTTTGAGTGTACAGCGGGGTGGGGGGAGGGGCAGGGGATGGATCTCTGCAGGAACAATGAAGATCTCCATTTTTTTTTCTCTTTCCCGCATTTACAGTGGGGAGGTGCAATCTGTCAGCCTATCAGCAGCGCACACACGGAGCGAAGTGCTTTTTTTCACACAAGCAAGGGCATGTGTCATTGGCAGTGTATGTCACATGTCCTTGCCCTATAAGACCAAGCCATTTTCCCCGTCGCCACCATTTTCTCACTGCTGCAGCTGCGTGTTAGACGGCACCGCTGTTGCTGTGTGCGCTATACCTTGTTAATTTCAAGTCAATTTTCGCACAAATATACAGATAGCTTGGGAGTAGGGAATAGTTGTGATTGCAGTCCTTTTAAGGACTAGGTTACAGCATTTCCTACGACTTTTATCAGGCAGGTCTGTGCTCTTAAATAGATAGGTTGTGGGAGTAAAGACTAATTGTAATTGGAGTCCTTTTCAGGACTAGGTTACATCAGTTCCTATCAGTTTTTGCCAGGCAGGTCTGTGCCAGTGCTGTGCAAGTTTTTTTCACAGCATTTGGCTGAATCTAGCAAAGCTAATCCTTTTTGGCCTATTGCAGAGTGTGTTAGTCAGTGGAGTAGCCTATCTGTGTTGCAAGATATACCACCTGTGTATAGAATACCAATTTTTTTACTGCACCTAGTGAAGTAAAATCTTTTGGGCATAGCATCATTCTATTAGTCCATCTATACTGACCTCCATCAGGTTGCAAACTGAATCTAATTTTTTTCTGCATCTAGCTCTGAAAAAATATTTGGCCTTCTAGCAGTGTGTGGGACTTGTTCTATTAGTCCACCTATACTGACCTCCATCAGGTTGCAAACTGAATATATTTTTTTCTGCATCTACCTCTGAAAAAATATTGGGCTTCTAGCTGTGTGTGGGACTTGTTGTATTAGTCCATCTATACTGACCTCCATCAGGTTGAAAACTGAATATATTTTTTTCTGCATCTACCTCTGAAAAAATATTGGGCTTCTAGCTGTGTGTGGGTCTTGTTCTATTAATCCATCTATACAGACCTCCATCAGGTTGCAAACTGAATATAATTTTTTTCTGCATCTACCTCTGAAAAAATATTTGGCCTTCTAGTAGTGTGTGGGGCTTTCTCTGTTAGTCCATCTATACTGACCTCCATCAGGTTGCAAACTGAATATATTTTTTTCTGCATCTACCTCTGAAAAAATATTGGGCTTCTAGCTGTGTGTGGGTCTTGTTCTATTAATCCATCTATACTGACCTCCATCAGGTTGCAAACTGAATATAATTTTTTTCTGCATCTAGCTCTGAAAAAATATTTGGCCTTCTAGTAGTGTGTCGGACTTTCTCTATTAGTCCATCTATACTGACCTCCATCAGGTTGCAAATTAAAAATAATTTTTATCTGCATCTACAGTACCTCTGAAAAAATATTTGGGCTTCTAGCTGTGTGTGGGACTTGTTGTATTAGTCCATCTATACTGACCTCCATCAGGTTGCAAACTGAATATATTTTTTTCTGCATCTACCTCTGAAAAAATATTGGGCTTCTAGCTGTGTGTGGGTCTTGTTCTATTAATCCATCTATACAGACCTCCATCAGGTTGCAAACTGAATATAATTTTTTTCTGCATCTACCTCTGAAAAAATATTGGGCTTCTAGCTGTGTGTGGGACTTGTTGTATTAGTCCATCTATACTGACCTCCATCAGGTTGCAAACTGAATATATTTTTTTCTGCATCTACCTCTGAAAAAATATTGGGCTTCTAGCTGTGTGTGGGACTTGTTCTATTAATCCATCTATACAGACCTCCATCAGGTTGCAAACTGAATATATTTTTTTCTGCATCTACCTCTGAAAAAATATTGGGCTTCTAGCTGTGTGTGGGACTTGTTCTATTAATCCATCTATACAGACCTCCATCAGGTTGCAAACTGAATATATTTTTTTCTGCATCTACCTCTTAAAAAATATTGGGCTTCTAGCTGTGTGTGGGACTTGTTCTATTAATCCATCTATACAGACCTCCATCAGGTTGCAAACTGAATATATTTTTTTCTGCATCTACCTCTGAAAAAATATTGGGCTTCTAGCTGTGTGTGGGACTTGTTGTATTAGTCCATCTATACTGACCTCCATCAGGTTGCAAATTGAATATAATTTTTTTCTGCATCTAACCCAGCCAATAGTTTTGGCCTAATACCACAGTTTGGCCACTCAGCTCTGCTCGGTTACCATCCATTGTTTTTTGTGCAAACAACTCCAGAGTTGTGAATTAGTTAACCACCAAAATGAGTGGAAAAAGGCCTGCTGCTGGTGGAAAGGGGAATAGGCGTGTTGGGAAGGGGAAAAAAGGTTGTGTCCGTGGGGTAGGTGTTAAAGCAACAGTAACTAGTGATTGATTGTTAATGAGTTAAATCTGTGCAGATCTAAGCAGATACGTCCCTATATATTGAGACTTAGTTAAGGGGCAGCATTTATGCGGGGGCATTTATGCATATAGCGTTTATGCATACTTTATCGAAGTGCCATAATTTAGCAAAGTGCCCTGGCAGTTAGAAAATGGCAGTTGGACAGGGCAGGAGACAGGTAAGACATGCAAGACAAACCAACAAACTTGCTTACAGGTCATCTTTTTGGCAAACAGTATTCACCATTTGTATCTGTGCCATTTATTTTCTGGTTGCTACAATCATCCACATTCACCGTTCTCCCACAAATGCGGCACACTTCATCCATATTAATCCCTCACTCCTCTCTTCTCCTATGTACAGTTGTCATGCTCTCTTCACAATGTTATACCACGCAGATCCATTCATTCCCACCATACAACGCAGGAAACGCTCTCACAAATCACTCAATCATCTGCTCACTCTCTGTATCTTCCTTCTATTAGTCGCAGGTGATATTTCTCCCAACCCAGGACCCTCCAGTAATAATAACACTAACTCTTTCCCTGTTGCATTCAGAAACCCTGCTAATCTCATTAATATTCCCTGCATATCTTCTGTCTCATTCAACTGTGCCCTTTGGAATGCACGCTCAGCTTGTAATAAACTCTCTTACATCCATGACTTTTTCCTCTCTAATTCCCTCAACCTTCTGGCTCTCACTGAAACCTGGATCCAGCAGTCGGACACCACCGCCGCTGCAGCTCTCTCCTATGGTGGCCTACATTTCTCTCATACCCCGCGACCTGACAACAGATCAGGTGGAGGTGTTGGTCTGCTTCTTTCAACAAAATGTAATTTTCAGGTTATCCCCCCTGTACCCTCCCTTATCTTCCCGTCCTTTGAGGCCCACACAGTCAGACTCTACCGGCCCTTCTCCCTGCGAGTGGCGGTTGTCTATCGCCCCCCAGGTCCCCCCCGTCAATTCCTGGATCACTTTGCTGCCTGGCTTACAAATTTTCTATCCTGCGACATCCCCACGATAATCATGGGAGACTTTAACATCCCAATTGGCGATCCTCTTTCCCCATCTGCCACGCATCTTTTATCATTAACCTCCTCCTTCGGCCTTTCACAGCTTGCTAATTCTCCTACACATGAGGACGGGAACACATTGGACCTGATCTTCTCCCGGCTTTGCTCAGTACATGACTTTACTAACTCTCCCCTTCCACTCTCTGACCATAATCTTCTTTCATTCTCTGTCAAGAACTGTGACTCTACTCAAGACACTCCCACCGTCCACACTTATAGAAATTTATGCGCCATTAACACCCAGAAATTTATAAAAAGGTTGCAATCATCATTGGCCCCAATCTCCTCCCTCTCATGTCCCGACTCTGCATTGAAGCATTATAACAAAATAATGCTATGCGCCCTGGATGAAGCCGCACCTCCTACACAAAGAACAATTCGGCATAGACGGCGACAACCCTGGCACACGCCTCAAACACGTCTTCTCCAGAAGTACTCCAGGTGCGCTGAACGGCTGTGGAGAAAATCAAATCTGCCCGAAGATTTCCTCCACTATAAATTTATGCTGAAAACATATAACTCTGCCCTTCACCTCTCCAAACAAACCTACTTTAACAACCTCATCATCTCACTTTCCAATAATCCTAAACGACTCTTTGACACGTTTCATTCTCTCCTCAATCAAACAGCACAGGCCCCGACCACCGACCTCAGCGCTGACGATCTGGCTAACTATTTCAAAGAAAAAATTGACCATATCCGACAGGAAATTTTCTCCCAATCCCCAAATGTTATGCATGCTCCCCCCCGCCACATTGTATCTTGCTCATTTTCTGACTTCGAACCAGTCACGGAAGATGAAGTGATCAGGCTCCTTGCATCTTCTCGCCCTACCACCTGCACCAGCGACCCTATTCCCTCACATCTCCTTCAGTCCCTTGCTCCAGCTGTCACCTCTCACCTAACTAAAATTTTCAACCTTTCCCTCTCATCTGGTATCTTTCCCTCTTCTTTTAAACATGCCAGCATACAACCATTACTTAAAAAACCATCCCTCGACCAGAACTGCATGGCCAACTACAGACCTGTTTCCAATCTTCCCTTTATCTCTAAACTCCTGGAACGCCTGGTCCACTCCCGTCTAATCCGCTATCTCTCAGACAACTCTCTTCTTGACCCTTTACAATCTGGTTTCCGCTCTTTACATTCTACTGAAACTGCCCTCACTAAAGTCTCTAATGATCTACTAACAGCTAAATCTAATGGTCACTACTCCCTGCTGATTCTCCTGGATCTCTCTGCAGCATTCGTCACTGTGGATCATCAGCTCCTCCTCACTATGCTCCGCACTATTGGCCTCAAGGACACGGTTCTCTCCTGGTTCTCCTCTTATCTCTCTGACCGCTCCTTCTCTGTGTCTTTTGCCGGCTCCTCCTCCTCCCTACTTCCTCTTACTGTCGGGGTTCCTCAAGGATCAGTCCTAGGCCCCCTTCTTTTCTCCTTATACACCGCTCCTATTGGACAAACAATCAGTAGATTCGGTTTTCAGTACCATCTCTATGCTGATGACACCCAATTATACACCTCTGCTCCGGACATCACCCCTGCATTACTACAAAAGACCAGTGATTGTCTTTCTGCTGTGTCTAACATTATGTCCTCCCTCTACCTAAAACTGAATCTGTCAAAAACTGAACTACTCGTCTTTCCTCCCTCCATTAATCTACCTGTGCCCGATATTGCCATCTCCGTTTGTGGCTCAACCATTACTCCCCAGCTACAAGCCCGCTGTCTTGGGGTCATTTTTGATTCAGATCTTTCTTTCACTCCTCACATCAAATCACTCGCTCGTTCATGTCATCAACACCTCAAAAACATCTCAAGAATCAGGACTTTTCTCACCTTTGACTCGGCAAAAACTCTTACTGTCGCTCTTATTCATTCTCGTCTTGACTATTGCAACGCTCTACTAATCGGTCTCCCTCTTACTAAACTCTCCCCTCTCCAATCCGTCCTGAACGCAGCAGCCAGGATCATATTCCTCACCAACCGCTACTCAGATGCCTCTTCCCTGTGCCAGTCATTGCATTGGTTGCCCATCCAATATAGAGTTCGTTTTAAACTTATCACGCTTACCCACAAAGCGCTCCATGCTTCAGTACCCCCCTACATCTCCTCCCTTGTCTCAGTCTACCACCCTACACGTGCCCTCCGTTCTGCAAATGACTTGAAACTAAAATCCTCCATAATCCGAACTTCCCACTCCCGTCTCCAAGATTTCTCGCGTGCTGCGCCAATTCTCTGGAATGCACTACCCAGGACAGTTCGATTAATTCCCAATACCCACAGTTTCAAGCGAACCCTAAAAACACATTTCTTTAGACTGGCGTATCACCTAAACACACTCTGTCCATCCCAGCTTTCCCCCATATTAAAATCTTCTTCAACTTCGGGTTCAAACCAACCATGCACATAAAAGCCTCTGTCAGGACTGCACACATACTGGCTGGCGACCAGTCCATGTATTATTATTTATCCTATTCAGTATATCAAGGCTGCATTATACAATATATGTACTTTTTACCTTTTGTATCTCCCCCACTTCCTCATAGACTGTAAGCTCGCGAGCAGGGCCCTCACTCCGTTCGATTTGAGATATGCTTATTCTGTATTGTCTGTATAAGTCCCCCCTAAAATTTGTAAAGTGCTGCGGAATATGTTGGCGCTATAAAAAATAAACTATTATTATTATTATTATTATAACATCTGCAGAAGAAAGACCATCTTCCAGCCAAACTAAAATGTCTACTCCTTTTAGCGGACAATGTGATAAGATCCCTTTCTTACGGCCACGCCAATCGCTACAAATTCCAGATGAGGCACAAAAACAGCAGGTGCTTCAACGGATATCAAGTGCTCCTTTAAGTGGGCTCTCCTCCACATCAACTTCAACATCACAAATACTCCAGTCCTCAAAGGTGTCACCCAAATCGCACTTGCTTCCTCACAGCTCCCAAATCTCCAGCTGCCCGTCTGAGTATGAGGTAGAACAGATGGTTGAGTCTGCAGAGCTGTTTACTCATACTATAGCCTGGGAATCAGAGGTCGACTCCAGCGCTTCTGTGAATCCAGACGAGGAAATGATCTGCACTGATGCCCAGAATCTTTATGAGTCGGATCCAGGACCAGACGCAGAAGGTTCTGACCATAATGTAGACCCTCATTCCCAAACTGTAACTCCTGTTGGTGGAGACAATGAGGAAGACGATGATAAGACTCAAATACCTGATTGGAGCGACAACTTTAGTTTTTTGTCAGGGCAGGAACAGGTTGGCTCTGAGGACGACGGGTGTGATAACACACAGGGTGATGATGATGAGGTTGGAGATCCCACTTACTGTCAACCCACAGTCAGCCAAGAGATGAGGTCAGCAGAGGAGGTGGAGGAAGATGCTAGTGACGACGAGGTCAGGTTGCGCCTTCCTGGACAGAGACGTAGTACTGGAAGCACGTCAACAACTGCATCCTCAAACACAACTCTGCCTCTCACCACAAGTCGTGGTGGCTCTTCAGGTCGCATGGGTGCTAAGCCTTGCATAGCCTGGGCATTTTTTCAGATCGATAAAGATGACCCAACTCGTGTTATCTGTAACATTTGTCAGCAAAAGCTAAGTAGAGGCCAAAAAATACATAGTTTGAGTACTTCATGCATGAACCGGCACATGGACATGAAGCATAAGTTGCAGTGGGAAGCTCAGTGTGCTACAATGCGGCCTAGCCGGCCGGGCCAACCACCGTCTGCCATATCTTGTGCATCCGCGGCCTCTTCATCCTCTGTGACTGGGGGGACAGCAGTCACACCTGTTTTGGGGCGCAGACCTGCCACCTCTTTACCCGCAACAGCCAGCGTGATTGGCAGGTCATCATTTTCTTTGGAGGTGGTAACACCAGCTGGTGTTGAGCGCTGTCCGACATCGATAGCACCACCTTTGGATCAAGGCAACCTAACATGTCCGCCTGCATCTTCCTCACAGACCGGCAGTTTGCCGGGGACACCCTTATCAACCCCGTCTAAGCACAATAGCCAGCCCTCGGTCCCTCAGATGTGGACAAGTAAAAGACCATTTCCTCCTAGCCATGAGAAAGCTAAGAGGTTGAATTTCACCATCTGCAAGCTCTTGGCTACAGAAATGCTGCCTTTCCGCCTGGTGGACACAGAGGATTTTCGAGACCTTATGTCCGTCGCAGTGCCCCAGTACCAGATGCCCAGTCGGCACTACTTCTCAAAGAAAGGTGTGCCTGCGCTCCACCAGCATGTCGCACACAACATCACCGCTTCTTTGAGAAACTCTGTGTGTGACAGGGTGCATTTCACCACAGACACTTGGACGAGTAGGCATGGACAGGGGCGTTACATGTCGCTGACTGGGCACTGGGCACTTTCAACCTGACGTAATTGCCTGTAGGAAAGAGTCCTCAATTTGCCCTTATCAGCACGCACACGTGTGTACTGTGAATCAGCTACATACTTCTTGATTGCCAAGACACTTCATCCTGATCATCGCACAATGTTGATTGTAGTCATGCCTTGACCTAAACACTCCACAATTTGTTGCTTCTCAGCAGCCGACACATCCTTTTTCTTTCCCATTTTGGCAGAAAATGTAGGCTGCTTAATAATGTGAGAGAGCCTTCTTAAGTAGTCTTGCCTTTCATTGGACACACCTGCCAAACTAATTAGCACAGGTGTCTGCAATTGCTTACAGTGATATAAAGAGCCCTGACACACATCACCATCAATGAGTTTAACTGACAAACAAACAAATTCTTCCCTTATCACTCCTAAACACTTTTTGCATAATAATTTGGAACGCAGTGTACATGTGCTTTTCCACAAAACACCAGTGGTTCACGTAGTGAATCTTACAGTTCTAACTTGCCAACCGTGGTCTGTATGGAGTTGTTCAATAAAGGGCCCAAAATTAAGATAACATAGATGGGAGAGGTCTCTATGAATAGGAATTCCTAAGTATTTGATACCCTGTGAGGGCCAGGCAAAGGGAAAGTTGGACTGGATGGAATCCTATATGGATTTGGGGAGGGAGACATCGAGGGCCTCAGACTTCGCTACATTGATTTTAAAATTTGACCATGTAACAAAGTGATCTATTTCAGCCATAACAGCATGGATGGATATATGTGATTGAGTGATATATACTAGGACATCATCAGCAAATAGAGAGCACTTGTACTCGGTGCCTCCCACCTCAATCCACCTAATATTGGGGTTATGGCGAATTGATGAGAGCAGGTGCTCCGTCACTAGGATGTATAAGAGAGGGGACAGAGGACATCCCTGCCTTGTCCCATTGGTGATTGTGAAAGGTGATGAAAATGTTCTGACGCACCCCCTGGGCCTTGGGACACCCGGAGCCGGACCCTTTTTGGTGGATGCTGGTGGTTGTAGTCTTCGTGGCGGCGACCCGGTTCCGTGGCTCAGGGCGGTCAAACCAGTGGCGGAACTATTTATGTGGTTTTGATGTTTAAATGTCCGACTACGCCACCCGTGGATTGCGGTCAGAGTGAACCGCCGCTACAGGGCAGACCGCTGAGGCTGGTGTTGTGGGTGCAGCAGAGCGTAGCATAACTCCCCACGGGAGGAGTATAGCCTCAGGGCAGTGTATGCGGAGGATGGGGGTCATGGTGCAGGGCAGCAGCAGTAACGACACGGAGTCAGTGATGCAGTCCAGGGCCTTTACTCACAGTTCTTATTATCCAGACCACGTCTGCAGGTAACGGCTGCCCACGTCGTACTGTGCTCACCAGGTGAGGGGCTCAGACAACTCCCAGATAACTTTGGAGCACTTCACAGGACCCCCTTTGTGTGTCCTTTGTCTGGTCTTTCTTACCAACACTTCTGTCCGGCTGCCTCGGGCCTCCTCTTGGTAAACTTGGTGCCAGTTTCCCTGACCCTATGTGGTGCCTTCCTAGCGGGTGTAGCGATGGGCTGCGCCACATAAAATGTCAGAGCCTCCGGTTTCTAGCTGAGGGTCGTTTCCTGCCTCCACTAGTTCGGGGACCGGTCTCCCCCTTTGGCCTGACCCCTCCACGCAGGTGGATTCGGGCGTGCGGTGGCGACTCGCCCGTCCGCACCCCTGGGATCCCTTCATTACTCGTTCCTGGAGCCTTCTCTGCTCCTCTTCCTTCCTTCTCCCTCTTCCAGGCCTGGGCCTCTGTTACTAGGCCCGCCTCCGGAGCAGAGCTCATGCAGAGCCCCTGCTCCCTGCCACTTCTGCTCAGACTTCTCTGCACTGAACTAAGATGGTGCCCACCTTTTATACTCCCTTCTCAATGCACCCAGGAACTGCTTCCTCCCTGCTCCTGCACTACAGGGTTCCCCTTCCTCAGTGTTCCCTCCCCCCACTCCACCAGGGACAGGGACTGTCGTGCCCATCTCAGGGGCATATTGGTCGCCCTGCCCCACGGCAATGTGGTGTAATGCATGCAGGTGTCGGGTCCTGATCCACACTCCATCCTTACCTGAGAGTGAGATATCACACCTCTGGGTGAGGTGCAATACGTCTGTAGCAACCGAGCCCTCAGGGTGCTACAGTTCCATTTATCTTCAGCCTAGGTGACGTATTGCGATACAGGGCCGTGATTTTGGCTATAAAAGGGTCCCCTAGACCCCTACCCCAAGCTTTTTAAGAGAATCATATATGGCGTGCCAGGAGACTCTATGCAATGCTTTCTCAGCATCCAACGAGAGTATCTAATTACAAATTTTTAACTGCATCTAGCCCAGGAAATACTTTGTGCCTAGTAGCAGTGTCTGCTAGTCAGCGGATTATCCCGGCTGTTAAGCAAGCTACACCACCTGTAGTTTAGACACTTAATTTTTTCAAAGGAAATGCTTCGGGACCATGGGATACTTAGTGAAGAGCATCAGGAGGCACCCCAAGGCATAGGGGCTGGGACTGGCAGTAGGATGCCTTGCGGTGGACAGCCGAGCTCGATCCTTATAAAAGCTTTTTAACTGCAGCAGCTTTAGTGGACGCTACTGGAGCTGGAATTACCGCGGCTGCTGGCATGAGACTTGCCCTCCAATAGATCCTTGTAAATGGATTTAAAGTGTATTCATTCAAATTAGAGAGACAACTTAAATTAAAAAGCTTAGAGCTGCCTCCACCACAGGGGGGCTCGCTCGACCCACCAGCGGACAGGCACCAGTATTGGGAGAGGGGGGCTGGCCGTCAGGGTTCACCGCGGCTCTGGCACAAACCCGGCGACACGGAGGTGGCACGGGCAGGAGCGGACTGGCCGTGTCGGCTTCTCACTTTTTGGATTTTAGAAGGGCATGACATGCCTATATCTGTGTCTCCCCCTCCTTTTACTCCTCCACCTCTTTTATTTTCGCATGACTATATGTACTTGTCACTTTTCCATGTGTTAGTTATGTCTTCTGAGCAGTTTGTCAGCTTTTGGACACCTTTGAAGGTGTTTTCTATGTGTTTCTATGTGTTTTTGTTTGCCTGCCATTGGTTTTAACGGTGTTCGAAGGTGTTCGACGAACAGTTCGACGAACAGTTCGGCGAACACACGGGTGTTCGACGAACCGAACCGAACTCAAACACTACGGGGGTGGCTCAACACTAGTCATATGATTTAGGATGAAAGCATAATCTCAATTTGCAGACACGGTGTTACAGGTTGTTGCCCCAAAATGTTACAATATTAACAAATCAGATTCAATTATACGTTGACAGTGCAGACTTCACATGAGTGTAAAAGTAAACACCCATAAAAGGGATCCACAATACAGATGTATTGCAGATGAAAGGACTTCAGTATATCATCAGTATAGCATTAATATTATACTGGGTTCAGACCTAGTGTGAGATGCTATTCTTGTCTGCCAACTAATGGCCAAAAAAATTGAATTTATAACCTTCCTCCGAAGGAGCCACAGACCTCAAATACAGTACAGACCAAAAGTTTGGACACACCTTCTCATTTAAAGATTTTTCTGTATTTTCATGACTATGAAAATTGTACATTCACACTGAAGGCATCAAAACTATGAATTAACACATGTGGAATTATATACTTAACAAAAAAGTGTGAAACTACTGAAATTATGTCTTATATTCTAGGTTCTTCAAAGTAGCCACCTTTTGCTTTGATGACTGCTTTGCACACTCTTGGCATTCTCTTGATGAGCTTCAAGAGGTAGTCACCGGAAATGGTTTTCACTTCACAGGTGTGCCCTGTCAGGTTTAATAAGTGGGATTTCTTGCCTTATAAATGGGGTTGGGACGATCAGTTGTGTTGTGCAGAAGTCTGGTGGATACACAGCTGAAAGTCCTACTGAATAGACTGTTAGCTGCTTTTTTCTTGCCATAATACAAATTCTAAGTAAAGAAAAATGAGTGGCCATCATTACTTTAAGAAATGAAGGTCAGTCAGTCTGAAAAATTGGGAAAACTTTGAAAGTGTCCCCAAGTGCAGTTGCAAAAACCATCAAGTGCTACAAAGAAACTGGCTCACATGAGGACCACCCCAGGAAAGGAAGACCAAGAGTCACCTCTGCTTCTGAGGATAAATTTATCCGAGTCACCAGCCTCAGAAATTGCAGGTTAACAGCAGCTCAGATTAGAGACCAGGTCAATGCCACACAGAGTTCTAGCAGCAGACACATCTCTTCAACAACTGTTAAGAGGAGACTTTGTGCAGCAGGCCTTCATGGTAAAATAGCTGCTAGGAAACCACTGCTAAGGACAGGCAACAAGCAGAAGAGACTTGTTTGGGCTAAAGAACACAAGGAATGGACATTAGACCAGTGGAAATCTGTGCTTTGGTCTGATGAGTCCAAATTTGAGATCTTTGGTTCCAACCACCTTTGTGCGACGCAGAAAAGGTGAACGGATGGCCTCTACATGCCTGGTTCCTACGGTGAAGCATGGAGGAGGAGGTGTGATGGTGTGGGGGTGCTTTGCTGGTGACACTGTTGGGGATTTATTCAAAATTGAAGGCATACTGAACCAGCATGGCTACCACAGCATCTTGCAGCGGCATGCTATTCCATCCGGTTTGCGTTTAGTTGGACCATCATTTATTTTTCAACAGGACAATGACCCCAAGCACACCTCCAGGCTGTGTAAGGGCTATTTGACCAACAAGGAGAGTGATGGGGTGCTACACCAGATGACCTGGCCTCCACAATCACCAGACCTGAACCCAATCGAGATGGCTTGGGGTGAGCTGGACCGCAGAGTGAAGGCAAAAGGGCCAACAAGTGCTAAGCATCTCTGGGAACTCCTTCAAGATTGTTGGAAGACCATTTCTGGTGACTACCTCTTGAAGCTCATCAAGAGAATGCCAAGAGTGTGCAAAGCAGTCATCAAAGCAAAAGGTGGCTACTTTGAAGAATCTAGAATATAAGACATATTTTCAGTTGTTTCACACTTTTTTGTTATGTATATAATTCCACATGTGTTAATTCATAGTTTGATGCCTTCAGTGTGAATGTACAATTTTCATAGTCATGAAAATACAGAAAATTCTTTAAATGAGAAGGTGTGTCCAAACTTTTGGTCTGTACTGTAGGTAAATGGAGTCCAAAACATGCAACTGTATAGTCTGTTTGACCTTTTTCCACTGGTGTCCATCTTTTTAGCCAGATATAACAGTGTTGTCTATTATGCTGTTATGTCCAGAATAAAATATGAACACTGATGGAAAAAATAATGTAGCAATGGTAAGTGGATTCTATTTCATTTTCTATTGGGCTCACTCCAATACCAAAGTGGATTTGTCTTTTTCAGTTGAGTATGTTCATCTTTTTACAGGATTTTTCATAAGTAGTTTTATTTTTTTTTATTGCATCATTGACATTGTGTAACAAATTAGAAAATGCAGAACTGAATTCCTAGAATACTTCTATTTCCCTTTAAAATACTAATGCATGTGATGATTTACTGAAAGCACACTAAAATTAGCTTTCAAAATGAGGTCTGAACCACAGGCCAATATTCCTTGTTAGCCACAGTGTGATCTCTGCAACAGATATTGGTCTTTGTGAAGGCACATGTCTGAACGTAGGAAAGAAAGAAAAATAGAATATATGACACAGCTATAGTAAGATGAATACACATGCAAGTAAATCTCATTTTAATTATCACTTCACTGGTGTTATTGTTCCAGCCACACACTACTCATGGCAATCATTTTTCCAACCTCGCTGAGCTATCAGTTATTGTGCTCTAAAGATTCACAGACTCAAAATATCAGTAGTAATGTGATATAACCTGTATCATTACCACCGCTAACTGATGCAAAAACTGCAGGTAATATATGCTTTTTGCCTTGATTTAGTTGCAGTTGTTAAATTATTTAAAGGAATAAAAACTGATAGAAATGAACTGTAATATAAGTTGGTATGCATGCAACGTTTTGGCGCATGTTCACACTGACCACTAAACAGGCAAAACCAAAGATAAAAAACAAAATGAGCAAGTAGCCAGCAGTAAATAAATAGCAATAGTGCTTGAAAATAACATAGGGTACTTGGATAACATTGTTTTGATAAAAAGAAAACAAAAACGTAAAAGCCATCCCACCACGTCAAGGTGACTCTACCCGGGACGGTCCTAACCTATAGTATTAAAACCTTACCATTTGTCAAATGATGTAAATGTGAATAATGGCCCAGCAGGACCGAGGCCCCGGCTATTGAACAGTATACAGCAGAGTCTTATTGAATATTATGTGATGTATACAGTAGTCTCAGTGGATTGTACATGATGTATAGAACAGAGTCTCAGTGTATCCTGCATTATGTACAGTATAGAGCAGATTCTCAGAGTATTTTTTGTGATGTATACAGCAGAGTCTCATTGTATAGTGTCTCCTATCGACAGCTATAGTTTGATTTCTTTGCCTGTGTGGATTTGATTGGTTGTTACCGACATCTGGTGAGAATTTCATGTCAATTGCACCTTTATAAATTTATATACTTAGAAAATTGGTGACTTGTTCAATACTTATTTCACTCGCTGCATACAACCACAGGTGAAGTTAAGTCCAGTATCCAAATTTTCTTCTGTTTTTAATATGGGTCAGGAGTGGTTGACTTAACCCCTTCGCGACCTTGGGATTTTCCGTTTTTGCATTTTCGTTTTTTGCCCCCCTTGTTCCCAGAGCCATAGCGTTTTTATTTTTTGGTCAATATGGCCGTGTGAGGGCTTATTTTTTGTGGGACGAGTTGTACTTTTAAACGCCATTGCTGGTTTTACCATATCGTGTACGGGAAAACGGGAAAAAAATTCCAAGTGCGGTGAAATTTAAAAAAAAATGCAATTCCACAGTTGTTTTATTTTTTTCTTTCCACGTTCACTGGATGCTAAAACTGACCTGCCATTATTATTCTCCATGTCATTACGAGTTTGTAGACACCAAACATGTATAGGTTCTTTTTTATTTAAGTGGTGAAAAAAAAATCCAAAGTTTGCTAAAAGAAAAACAAAAAAAAAATGGCACCATTTTCCGAGACCTGTAGCGTCTCCATTTTTTGGGATCTGGGGCCGGGTGAGGGCTTATTTTTTGCACGCCGAGCTGAAGTTTTTATTAATACTATTTTGGGGTAGATACGATGTTTTGATCGCCCGTTATTGCATTTTATTGAATGTTGTGGCAACCAAAAAAACGTAATTCTGGCGCTTGGAATTTTTCCTCGTTACGCCGTTTACCGATCGGGTTAATTCTTTTTTTAGATTGATAGACTGGGCGATTCTGAACGCGGCGATACCAAATATGTGTATGTGGGGTTTATTTTTTATTATTTTATTTTGAATGGGGCAAAAGGGGGGTGATTTAAACTTTTATATTTTTTTAAGTTTTTAAATATTTTTAAAAACATTTTTTTTAACTTTTTGCTTGCTTCAATAGTCTCCATAGGAGACTAGAAGTAGCAATTACCCGATCGCCTCTTCTACATAGAGGCGATGAGCAGATCACCTCTATGTAGCAGAAATGCTCTTGTACTATGAGCGTCGACCACTAGGTGGCGCTCATAGTAATCTTTACATGATAACCACTGGAGTCTGCTGCAGACCAAGGGTTGTCATGACCACTCATTGGTGACTCGCGATCACGTGACGGGGTCACCGATGGGCGGGGCTAATGCCATGCTTCCGGCACGGCAATGTTAAATGCCGCTGTCAGAGATTGACAGCGGCATTTAACATGTTAACATGTTAAATGTTAATGTTAATCAGCTGACATGTGCCCGGTTCAGTGCGGGCTCAGCGCCGGAAGCCCTCACTGAACCAGGGGTGATGGCCTGGGGCGTACTAATACGCCCTGGACCAGTAAGAGGTTAAAGTGGTTTTCCCACAAACAAAGAACATTTTAATTAATAGATCTTGGAATTAAAATAAGTTCTGCAATTGGATGTGTTTAAACAATGTTCCTGTGCTGAGATAATCTTATAAATGTGCCCCTGCTGTGTACTGTGTAATGGCTGTGTCTGACCGTGCAGAATCATGGTCTGATCATACCACAGCACCTGGTCAGGGAAGGAAACAAAAGAGAGAATACAGATATTACAGCAGGGGATTTCAGCTGATTCTTTTTGTGAGGCAAAACATTTCACTGCCTGTTTTTAAGCAATGTTTTATTCAATGATCTATTGATTAAAAGGTTGATTGAAATTAACTTTGTTTGTGGGAAAACCCTTTTAAGTCCAATGTTGAGATTCTCTAAAACTTCTAGTGTCCAATGTGATTCACAACAGAGACGCCATGTAGTAGAATCTGGCGTTCATACCTGTTGCAACGTTTTAGGGATCTCCCTTTTCTCAAGCAAGATGTTTTTCTCAGAAGAGATGGTGAATTCAGGAGGCAGAAGAGAGTAACATGTGCCTGACATGTGGAGAAAGAAGCTGATTTCTCTGATAATATATATTACAAAGTTTCTTATATTCGCTTATACTATTGATTTATACAAACTTTTTAAAAAAGTACAGTTCCCATTGTAATATATATCATATTATCGCTTGCATCTTTACACAGGAGACAGAAGATGAGGGCTGGTGGCGAGGAGAATTTAATGGAAAAACCGGTCTGGTCCCAGATAACTTTGTAATATTGATACCCACAAACTCACAAATTGTAAGTGTGATCCATTGATAAATATTTCAGAAACATGCCGAGATATTTCACCATTTATGACTAACTTCACTTATTTCAACTTACTAGTTAGTCATCTATTTGTGGCAGAAGTGTTTAAAGATCTGGTATTTTTAGCATGTGGCCAACTCTTCATTCCTGAAAGAATATGACTTGAGGTGCAGGTCCCAGAAGTCAATATACCATAAATGTTCATCCAGATAAATCATTACCTTAGCTGATGTTTTATCATGCACATTTGCCATAGCATGAGATGTGAAACAAGCGCAGAACACAGTAATGCTCAATACACAGTGCAAACCTCTTCCTGATATATAATAGTGTAAAAACAATCTACTATTGCACCACCAGAAAACTGTTAAGCAGTTTACCTAGATACCATATATTTCTGTTATGCATCACAGTATTAGTATATAGAAGCGCCTTCACATCACAAGTATCCTTACTGTGTACTAACACAGGGTTCACACAGCCCGATAGTGTTCAGATTGGGTACTGTTCCACTATCATACAAATCTGAAGCAAAAACAAACCTTCACATGATTTTGGTATCAGTATTGTGTATCTGTAATGTGGTGCAGGGTGGTAGTTTTGGGCGAGGGGACCATCATCCGCATCCCACCACGCTGTAGGAAAATAGGGGTCCTTGGCGATATGCCTCTGCAGACGGCATACTGCCGTTGGACATGGCAGGCCAGGACCAGATGATGTAGGATTGAAGGAATGAGACCCAAGTCCAAAAATAAACTTTAACTTTTCGATTACATATGACATCACATTATATCCATTACAAGTCATAACATTACAGAAAATCATTGTGGGAACCTCCATCTTCCCCTGTGAGAACCACATGGATCGAGGTCCCCCACAGCTAATTTCAACACCCAAATGACCTGTGAGGACCCCACTGGCTTAGGTACGTTGGTACAACTCCCCTCTAATGCTCTCAATGCCCATTTGATCAGGGCCACATGCTCTTTGCTGTGTCACTGCATCATTATATCTCCGCAGGAGAACTCGTATTCCTGACTTTTCTTTAGGTCTCCTGATCACTGCTCTCCCTGAGTGATTACCGGACATTTACTTAGGCCTCCTGATCTACAATAAGGACCTCATCCTGCTGCTCTCCTGAAAAATTCCCTGTTCCATTAATTAGGCTTTCTTGCCTCTAAAACATACTGTCCAATGCCTGGTGGCCTTCCCTCCTTACAGACAACATTGCTCGTGGTTAGGCCATAGGTCTTTCACTTCTCAACGCTGAACTCCTAACAAAACAGGAAACTGCAGACCTGTGTACCCATGTAACTGCTCCCACCAAAGGTCGTTCCCCACCTGTTAACCCTGTCTGCTGCTATTTCACTGTTGCTGGGCCGAAAAGACGTTTCAAAACATCACAATGCATTATATAACCATCAAATCTCCAAGAGGGGGTGTGGGCAGCTTTTCCACTCCTTTACATATGTGCGAAATGAAGATTCAGCTGGTAAGGCGTCTCCTTGTATGCAGTAAAATAGCTCTAAGGGCGTAATTCATCATTTGTGGTTTATGTTTTGTGGTATTTGTTAATAGTTTTTGCACTATATTCTTCAAAATGGAGCATGTGATTCATGAAGTTTGCGCAAAAAAAAATAACGTTTTATTTTTGTCTTTGTCCCAATTCACGACTTTGTAGAGTGTAGTTCAAAAAGTTGTACATTTAGTTTGTGTCAAAATAACTAGGGCACATCAAATGACTCCAGAGGGGGACAGGTGGGGTCACAGGGGGGACAGGAGTACATTTGTGTCAAATTTAGTGACTTTTAAAAAGGTGAAATTGATGAATCAGTAGAAAACATCTGGAAAACAAAAACTCCACCCACAATGGCAAACATAAAAAGGCTAACATATAAAACAGGCTTTAAAAAAGGTGCAAGTTGAAAGAAGAATTAGGCTCAAATAAAAACAGGTGAAAAACACCAAAAACTAGACACAATAAGGCGCAAAGGCAATAATGAATCGGGGCCCATCTCTCTAGAGCCACAGCCACCTTTAAATGGCTGCTCTGCAAATCAGTGTCAGAGAACATCGGGACATATTTACTAATCCAGTCTAATATTTAGAGAGTAATCTGTAATTAGTCTGAAAATGAGCCAAGTTCTTCCAAGTGGCTCCTGCTGGATAATAAATTGAATGCATTGTTTGTCTAAAGGGGCATTTACACTGTAAGATAATTATGAACGAGCGTGATTAAAAATCACGATTCACGATTATCTTTCTGAATAAACAAGCTGCCCATCATTCAATGAATGTGCAGAACGTTAAAATCTTCCATATGGTTTCAGGGATAGGGGCTTCTTTATTTAGAGCTAATTTTTATGGACTGTGCCAAAGGGGCATGGTTCTCAGGATTCTCTGGGGTGTGTCCTTAAGCTTCCTGCATTTTTACCATGTGCCCCACTTCCTTAGCCATAAAAATGTGCACTAAATAAAAGGCCCAGATCTCTGGATCAGTATGGGGGATTTGAACATAACAAAAGCTGGAATATTTAGCGAAGCAGGGGGAATAAAATGAGAGTGAAAACCGGAAAATTTTGACCCCGAGATAGGTCTTCTTTAAACAGTGTATTATTTATTCATGCCATTTTTCATTATTAACATTGCAGAAAGCCAGCAAGCCTCCTACACGTACTGCCACACTGAAAGGACCAGGTGAGCCATGAACTTTAAAAGAAATATTTCTAAAATAATATGTTAATACTTGAATTAAGGTGGACATACACAATGGATAATTGTCAGACAACCTACTGATTTTGGGTGAATCAGAACGCACAGGAGAAGAGCCACTACTAGTGGTGTTTGGAAATGGATTATTCTCCTATCTACAATGAAAAATAACCATGCTTGTCTGAGCTGTATCTTAAAGTATGGGCTCAATTATAAATTCGATTTTGGAATATGTTAAAAAATTGCATAAAAGGCATAAACTCAATCTTATTACTCAATTTACTGCCATTAGCTACATGCCTATTGTCCCATCTGGACAACTGCTGTCCATATGTCAAAGGCCTTATTCAGACATCCATTTTTCACATATATGTTATATTCATGGTTTCCATTGATAGAACATGTACCCATTATAATATCTGGTGCTACTGACATGTCTGTTTATTTATGGACAGTGTGTTCGCAAAAAAAATCACAGAGAAATGAGCTGAATGACACTTTTGTGATAACTGGACAACTCCTTTAATGTACAGTACAAGCCCAACTTTCTTTCTTGTAACTCTGTGTCTTTTTTCATATCCTTCTGCCTCTCTGTTCATTCAGCTGCACAGAGCTGAATGGTCAATCCTATTCTTAGATGCTAAAACTACATTTCCCGGCAGCCCACTGCTCCTCCTCAGTGCTGCAGGACCCTCTCTGTGCTCTACTGTGTGCTTCCTAATAGAGATAGATCTCAACATGGCCATTTTTACTCTTAGGCTACGGCCCCACTAGCAGTATTTGGTCAGTATTTTTTCTCAGTATTTGTAAGCCAAAACCAGGTGAGTAACAATCAGAGAAAAGGTATAGAAACAAGTGAATCACTTCTGCATTTGTAACCCACTCCTGGTTTTGGCATACAAATCATGAGGAAAAATACTGACCAAATACTGATAGTGTGACATTAGCCTTAAAGGGAATCTGTCAGTAGATTTTTGCTATTTAATTTCAGAACAGCATTATAAAGGGCAAGAGAGCCTAATTACAGAGGTGTGTCATTTTCGAGGCTGTTCTCTATAGTTTCAATACAAACAGTGTATTTATTAACAGTAGGAGATTATCACTACAGGACTAGATCTCATGTGCATGTCAGACCAGCTAATCTGTGCAACACCACCCCCACCACTGATTGGCTGCTCGCTCACAAGGTGCAGTGTAAACAGAAAACTGCCAATCAGGGGTGTGGGCGGGTTTGTGTACAGTTTAGCTACATCTACTTTAGGAATGCTACATCTACTATAGGGAAAACAAGGATTCTAGCAAAACTGCACCAAACAGTCCATTAAGTTACACATCGCTGGAATCAGGCTCTCAGCCCTTACATTTTGCTGCTCTCAGATAGCATAGCAAAAACCTGCTGACAGATTCTCTTTAAGGATGATGTGGTCATTGATAGCTTTGAATGTAATGACTGTGACCCACTATGTGATCAATATTCATTAATACTTAAAGAGCATGATCATGATCTAATCTGCATGCAGAGCAGAATGGAGCATAGAACTGATGAGCTGTTGCTACAACATGGCTGTCAGGGCAATGAGGATGCTGTGAGAGGGTCTAGGGAATGGCAACATATACAGGATCAACAATACATCTGTTTTTTATGAACAATAGGTGGGATCTTTGGCAAAGCATAGCTGAGCTGTTAGTTGTCTTATTAGACAGGATCATTAGGGGCATCTGAGAATGCTTGACCTACAGCATTAGAACTAATGTAGAATGGATCAAGTGGCAATTGAAGATTAACAGATTCCTGGCGAGTCATCATTAGTGGGGTGGTAGCAGGAAATCAGAGAAGATTTAAAAGTAGGTTGTATTACCACAAATGATTAATGCTATATGTACAGAAAAGTGAGACCAAAATAAAGTTTTTGTGAGTAACCCTTTAATGGAGTGATCAGTGTATAGTAATGTGATTATAAGATTGTTCCGCACCAAGATATACATCTAAACCTGGTGATGATCACCACAAAAATATCATAAGCAATAGTTGCAACTCTCAACCTACATAGGGAAAGTCCTTGTGAATTATTTGAACTGCATTTAAATAAAGCATAGCTAACAGTATACAGGCTCAGCTGAAATAGAAGTCAGTATCAGGATACTTGATTTAATTATCTTATTGTAGTTTTACTACTCTGTACAGTACATATTAAAGAGATTTTCCAGGAGCATCTTAAAAATAATAAAATTTGCTTTATTTACCGATCGCTGCTCCAGCACTACCTCCTTTCACTGCTCTCAGTCTTTGTTGACAGCCTAAAGCGGTGATGTCACGACTACAGCGCATGTGACCATTGCCACCTTGTCAATAAAGCTGTGACAGATGTTGTATGTGACCAGCACTAGAGCAGTGGTCAGTGAGTAAAGCTAATTTTATTACATTTCAACTAGGAAACCCCTTAAAAGGCCTTATATGTTTGTAAAGATTTTAGGATTGGGGTTTTCTGAGGAATATTGCATGTGTGATATTTAAATTATCTGTATTTTTTACTCATTGTTTTAGTAGCAAAAAAGGACACAACCGCCATTGACCTCAAACCACTTGTGAACAGACCACAGTCACCCAGTGCCAATTCCAATGCAAGTTCCACAGGGCAGAAAGGTAGTTCAGCCAACTATGGATGTTCTTAAGAGCAATTATTTTTGTTGTTTTCACAGTTTGCGTATCTTTACCAACTCTCACCAACTGCCATATCTACACATCTCAACATTGAAATTGCATCAACAAGAAGAAAGTGTTGTGAAATTATGTAAATAATGTGATCGATAGACATGTTAATAATATGCAAATGATGTAAAAATGGAAACAACATTTTCTAAACATCTTCATTAATTCAGTATTGAGTATGAGCACCATGCTCAAAAATCACGGAACTTACACGCCTTGGCATGCTATTAATAAGGTTATTATTGTTCAGCCACACTGAATGTATTTGGACGTGCAAATCATCAAGATCCACTGCTGGCAGCTGCGTTTGCAATTGACAACCAATGACGTCCCAGATGTGCTTGATGGCAGTCCAGACCATGGTAGCACATTTAGGCCACGCAGGCTGCTCATAGTAGCACAAGCAACATGTGGCCTGATTTTGTCATGTTAAAACATGGCTCCTGGGGCACTTGAAGAAATGGTTGTGCTGTCAATGTACCCAGTATGAAGAATAAAGGGCGGCTACCATTCATTATGTCAACTCACACCATAACCCTGTGAGACGGACCTGTGTGACATTCCTTCGTAAAGGCCTAAAGGCGTTGCTCACATGGACTTCAGGCCAATCTCTGACTATCATAGCATCCAAGACAAAAGCGGGACTCATCGCTTAAGTGCCATCTTGCTCTGCATCCTTTGAGAGTGGTGGCATGAAAACTCAAGGCAGCATGTTGCTTATACTACTGTGAGCAGCCTACGTGGCCTTAATGTGCTACAACTACCTGCAGCATCTCTGGACTTGTCTTCCATCGAGCACATTTGTGATGTCTTTGGTCGGCAATTGTAAAGAGAGCTGCCAGCAGTGGATCTTGATGATTTAGGTGCCAAAGTACATTGAACAGAACATTCCTCAGAAAACCATTAATAACCTCATTAACATCATGACAAAGCGTGTTTAAGTCCGTGTATTTCTGCATGTGGTGCTCATAACTGACACTGAATGCATCAAGATGTTTGAAAATTTTGCTTCTATTATTTCAGCACTTGGATAGCATCAATAACATGTCTATTGATTCGGTGATATCAATGATTTCACCACTTTTCTTTCTTGGTGTTGCAATTTCAACATTGAGGAGTGTATGTAGCCACTGTGCAAAGAATCCTCTATATGTCTTGATGAAAAAGAATTGAAGCCTACAGTCAAAACAGTCATTTTTGTTTGGCATGTAGCCCCAAACCTGAGCCTAAGGACCACAAACATCTACTTTTCACATATTAATTCAGCAATAGCAGGAAAACTCAAACCACACTGAAAATGACCATTTGAAGCTTGCATATTAATATAAAAGGGATCACTCAATCTTATAACAATCAACTTTAATTATTGTATAATAAAAAGCAATGATTCAAATTTCTACTATATTTAGGTTTAAACAGTTTCTCTCCATGTTCAAGATATTTGTTTGCAGTTAATGTAAAGAAAGCATTATTTCTTACTGTCCGAAGCTAAAAAGCTGTGTCGACATTTTCCTTCTTGCACAGTTTATTACAATGTATCAGATTGAGGACCTATTCACATGGTCATATGGATTTATGTACAGAGCCATAATAGGGTACCCATAGAGAGTACATAAGGCTTAAGACTTGCCTGTTCCTTCATATGTCTCTGATGCCGTAAGGAGGTATTCTATGATTTTTCTGCCTGCTTCTGTATACATTTGGAATAAAAAAGTGAGATGCCCCATCAGATGCCATATGTACTGAGTTATTCTCCCATAAAAGCATCTGTTCTGTACATACGGATATTAACCAAAATATTGCTGAAGGGCTCTATAGTTTGGAAATGTGCAAAACTCAATGTGTACCTGTACAGACTTCCGCATTCTACTCTGGCATGCATATAAGGCATATGCATTCCTTACTTTAAGCCATATTTTGAGAGATTTCTTCTTGTGCTGTGCTTTCCTCAAGGAGTTTTGTCTACACCCATGCATTAAAAAAAACTGTTATCTGTGAGCAACAATAATTCAGGATGGGTTTTCAACATCCGCTTAATGCCAGTGGGAAAAAAAATCTTACTCCTAGAGATATTAACAATGGAGGGTGACTGAGAAATAGGCCTGATTCATCAAGATTGGCATGTTCACGCCAGTCTTAATGTGGGGGCGTGATGGAGTCAGAAGCACCTGATTCAGGGTCTGGAGTAAGATTTGTTGCGTAAAGAATGCCCCAACTCCACATGGATTAAACGAGCAGGGGTCGCTAGGCTCCATACTAACCTGTCCCTCTTCATCTCCGCCCATTATGCCAGAGCTGGCCGAAAAATACCAAAAGTTGCTATATTTTTGCACAACTTTGCGTTGGTGAAATATTTTGCGGTGTCTCAAAATGTTTTATGAATGAACACTTTGATAAATTGGGGCCATAAAGTACAACAGAAATTTGGCAACTCCTTTATAAAAAGCATGCCTTACATTATAGATCACCATAGGCTGATACTTCCAAATGTCCAAACAAGAAGCTGTAGTGTAGTATGAGGATGTTTGGCATTAAGCAAATATTTCTTATTATACTTTTCAATCCAAAATAATAAGCACATTAATGTACTGTATCTTTGTTAGACAATTAATGTACACTTTGTTAGACACAGATTATGATGACGTTTGTCTTTCTCTTGATCAGTCCAGGCCAGTCTGTACAACTCTACATTTCTAACTTTATTTTAACAGCAAAAATTGACATTACTACCATGGACATCAAGCCTCCAGTGGATAGGTCACAGTCACCCAGTACCAGTTCCAGTGCCAGTTCCACAGGACAAAAAGGTAGAGAATAGCAAGTTTTTGGTAATTTTCACAGTTGGTACCAAATTTCTAGTGTTGCCTTCATGATAGTTTATCACACTGATTTCCCATAGGGCTTTTACAGTCTTCTGTAAATGCAGTTAAAGGGATTATCCAGGACTATTTAATTTTTTCACTATGGGCCTAAGAACTAACAGGCAGGTAGTTTCTAACTGTCTGCCTGGTATGCCCAGCGCTGATCTCTGCCAGCACAAAGCGATCACAGACAGTGACTTCTCTTCTGCACTGTTGACAGGGAATGATTGCCAATGTCATGCTGATTGACAGCTGGCTCCCCACTGCCTAACTGCGGGAAGCCGGCTGTCAGTCAGCATTATATTGAGAGTCACGCCTCATCGACATAGAAGCCTGGAAGAAAGAGAGCTGCTCTGTTGATGTGGATCTGCTGAATTACCGGCAGGTGTGGTTGGTGACCACTCTGAGTCGGCGTCGGGTAGAACAGGCAAGTAGTTCCCTCTGTTAGCAACTGCCTGTTAGTTTTTAGGCCCATAGTGGAAAAAAAGAAAATAGTCCTGGACAACCCCTTTAATACATAGTACTGAGACTGTGTTACTATAAATCCCAACGTTCTGATCTGAGGGTCCATGACTGCAAAACAAATCACAGACTGTTTCCTGTTATATTTAGCTAAATAAGCCTTTTAATAGGTCAGAGTTTTAGCTGAATATTAGTGATAAGACGGCTTTATCAGAAACACTTCCTTTTATTGGAGCCTTTTAATTAATTTGGGAAATCGCCAATTTAATAAAACAACATACTTGAAAGTAGAAATGTTGACTGTACTGTTTGGATTATGAATCCCTTATGGAATCATATACATTCTCCAAATGGTCACAATGCTTAATTGTGACTTTATATAAACTCATGGACACCGAATGCTTAATATATACATCACTTGAAGTTATAATAAAAATTCAAAGTAAAATATCGTCTTTTTATTAGCGTGCAGTTTAAATGTTTGATACATGTGCTCTACTTTCTGTGTAATACGAGTAGAATGAGTAATAGGACACCATAGTTTTTTCGAGCGCTGCGTGATGGTGCAATGATCATCACCGCAGACATGCCTCTTCTTTCAGCCCACACAGGAAAAGACTTAGTAGTACTTTATATGACAGGATGAAACTTCTACAGGTAACGGCAAGAAGCAGACCTACATTTCTATGTTTAGTGCCATCAGGTATTTATGAAGGATTAATTATCTTATAGCAATTAAAAGAAAAATATGATATGTTTCTTTTTATGTCAACTAAAAGAGGTTGTTTTCCATGTGCGGTGGGCTCTTTAATGTACCCTTTCTCGTTTTCTATACTTCATTTTAGTTGCTAAAATGGACACATCAGTCACGGACCTTAAGTCACCAGCTAACAGGCCGCAGTCACCCACTTCTAGTTCTACAGGTCAAAAAGGTAAATCAAAATATGAAATTCCTCGAGGATCTAATGTTTGTATCACTGTAGATGTACTTCTCCAGGAAGATTGGCCAGAAGTGATGGGTAAAATTAGTATTATAAATCTTTCCAATTCCAACACATCAATGTCTTGAAGCCCATATTAGGATTTGTACTAGTAATACGGGATCACTAACCTCAATGTTTTTCCTAATTTTATAACTGGAGAAACAGGTGACTCCAAAGACATTGCTGTAAGATGTGCCATTGGATAAACCTGCTAAGCTGCCATTTGTGGCTCTTGGTGATCCTACCACTTCTTTTCCATCTGTAGGACCTGTTAAGATTACACTTATCAGACAAAAATCATGTGTCACATAAGGAATATAAACCCCTGAAACAGATTCACATTCGACATATCCATTTACAGCTTTACTTGCATTTGTTAATGCATACAGTATATATCTAAGCAGTACCTTTTTTATATGGCAGTGTTATTATGTTGACTGTACATTACCATATTGTGGTGTCGATTTTTTATATATTTTTTTAAATTTCGTGCAATATTTGCTTTTTGTGTTTGTAATTATTGGTGGGAGTTGCAAAAAAGATGGTTTATATTGACTATTCAACCTTGAATAGAAAGTACTGTTTATAGAACACATTATTCCTAATCCTAATAATATGGGTTCAGTGCTGAGTGCTTATATTGTATATGCTTAAAGAAGCACTCCCTATATTATTTTTATTGCCTAAACCTGTGTATGTAGTGTAAGTGTAATAATACAGTATATTCACCATCACTGATCGCTGTCTTCTCCAATTTCCGGCTCCACTCCTGGTCCTCTTGTAGGACACGAGACTTCGATTCTGACTCGCTTTGGTTTATGTGTGAACTTGATGTAGCTTTATCAATGTAAATCTACGGAGCCTGATGCTGATGCTCCATAGACTTACATTGTGAAAGTGACTTCCGGCTCACACATAAACCCCAGTGAGAGCCAGCAACTCGGAATAGAAGTCATGTGACCCAGAAGTGTCGGCGCAGCGCTGGAAACTGGGAAAGTTGACGATCAGTGAGTATATGGACACACTTACATTACATATAAATTGACACAGGTTTAGCTAATAAAAATATATATTTTAATAACCTTTAAAATCAGTGTTGCTGAAGCCTAAAACCCATAGATCAAATTTATAGTTTCCTATATGATAATATACATGTGGCTACTGTGCATCAGAACCACGTGATGTTACAGTGAAAGGGGTTTTACCATTTTATTTCAAAAAGGCATTATAAAGGTTGCCGGGGTCAACAAAAATTAATCTACAAGGAATAAGCGGCATAACAAAAAGAAAGAACCATTACTTACCAAACTGATCCCCTGCCACTACTTTTTAGTTACTTCCCTGCAGCTGTTATTTGCCCGCATGATGGCTGCAGCCAATCACTGGCCTCAGTGATGAAGTCAGCATGGACTGCTGAAACCAGTGATTTGCAGTCACAGTCATGTGTGTAGACAGCATGTGGAGAGTTAACAGAGACCGTTGTCTAGCACCAAGTTGGTGGCCATGTACTGTCAGGGCATTCATCAGTTAAGCAACAGTTCTTTTATTATTTTAGGAGGGTAACTGCTGTTTCAGGTGGACTTTTAGCAGCATGTCTATGTCTGCCTCTCTTTCCCTCCTCCTGGAACTTCTCCATAGACCATTATGAGCAGCCACACTCATCACTTTGCACAGATTTTACCAGTAAATTCCAAATGAATAATCAGTCCAGGAGTAGGAAGAGACATTTTTCTCTAATGGAATATATTTCATATCTTCATTTTTGCTATTGACATATGAAAATAATTTAAAATGACAGTTACTCTTTAACGGGAATTTTTCACCAGGTTTTTACTACATACATTTGAGAGCAGCATTATGTAGGTGCAGAGACCCTGATTCCAGAAATGTGTCACGTACTTTGCTGCTTGCTGTCATTTTGATAAAATCACTGTTTTTTTCTGCTGCAGATCTAACAGTTATCTAAATGTTGAGCTCTGTATAACCCCGCCCTCACAACTAATTGATTATACAATGTACATAGAAAGCTGCCAATCAGTGGTGGGGGCGGGGTTATAATGAGATCATGAATATGGAGGACTACCTGGCAGCAGGTTTACTTCAATGATAATCTCCTGCTGATAATACAGTGATTTTATGAAAACTACACCAAGCAGCCCAGTGACACATCGCTGGAATCAGGGTCTCTGTCTCTGCATTATGCTGCTCTCAGAATAGTTAGCAAAAACCTAGTGACAGATTTCCTTTAACTACTTGCAGACCACCCAACGTCTTAAAACACCAGGTCTGCATATGTCAACAGCTGAGAAGAGAATGTGGAGTTAGAGTGCAATGCACTGGCTTTCAGAGGTGGCCGTAGTCCCCATAGAGAAAGCAGAGATTTTTTTATGCTTTAGTAGGAAAAGTGACACTCCATGCTTCTCATTTATGAAAACTCATGAAGAAAAAAAGGTGATAGCTAATCAGATGTGTGAGTCCATTTTATTTCCACACTCAATAAAAAATGGACAAAACCACAATTATCACACTATAGAATTTTCTCAGCATAAAATAAATAAATAAAAATCTGGGTATTTTAGTCACATGGTTTGATTTCACCATATATTTTAAATTAAATAAGACTAAAATTAAAAAGTTATGTTTTCTTTCCAGAAACAAGCAGCCCTGTTGCCTCTGGTCTGTGTCTGGTATTGGAGCTATATCCCACCTGGGGATGAGCTGGAACATTTCATAGACACAGATCAGGAGATGCAATAGAGAGATCATGGGCCTTATCGAGTCAGCCATGGAAACCTAAACCCCTACCTTGTAGATAAATGAAAACTATTACTGAAACTAGTGGTTTGGCTATATAAGTCCTAGTACAACATTACAAATAATGCCAGTTTAGTACTAATCCAATGTACCAGCATCAACTTGCCCCACAGCACTTCCAGGATAATTTGCAGGTGGCTTCACAGCTCGATCTCTCAGTGCTGGCACCCTGGATTATTACAAAACAGGGGTGTTTACAACCATACTACTAGTTTTAGCAGTAAATTATCCTTTCTGGTTCCTTTAATAAGTACCGTATTTTTCGGACTATAAGACGCACCGGACCATAAGACGCACCTAGGTTTTAGAGGAGGAAAATAAAAAAATAAAAATTTAAACAAAAAATGTGTTCATGATGCACTTTTAAGAGGGAGGGGGTCTTCTGCTGACACTGGTATAGGGGTAATGTCTCCCAATTCTGACAATATCCCCCATCCTGGTATATATGCCGCCCCCCTTCCTTTTATATGTGGTCCCCATCCCCAATCCTGGTATGCATGGCTCCCTCATCCCCAATCCTGGTATGCATGGCACCCCTCATCCTTATCCTGGTATGCATGGCACCCCTCATACCTATCCTGATATGCATGACACCCATCATCCCTGTCCTGGTATGCATGGCACCCCCCACCCTGTCCTGGTATGCATGGCACCCCTCATCCCTGTCCTGGTATGCATGGCACCCCTCATCCCTGTCCTGGTATGCATGGCACCCCTCATCCCTGTCTTGGTATGCATGGCACCCCTCATCCCTATACTGGTATGCATGGCACCCCTAATCCCTATCCTGGTATGCATGACACCCCTCATCCCTGTCCTGGTATGCATGGCACCCCTCATCCCTGTCCTGGCATGCGTGGCACCCATCATCCCTGTCCTGGTATGCATGGCACCCCTCATCCCTATCCTGGTATGCATGGAACCTCTAATCCCTGTCCTGGTATGCATGGCACCCCTCATCCCTGTCCTGGTATGCATGGCACCCCTAATCCCTATCCTGGCATGCATGGCACCCCTCATCCCTGTTCTGGTATGCATGGCACCCCTCATCCCTGTCCTGGTATGCATGGCACCCCTCATCCCTGTCCTAGTATGCAGACACCCCTAATCCCTATCCTGGTATGCAGACACCTCTAATCCCTATCCTGGTATGCATGGCACCCCTAATCCCTGTCCTGGTATGCATGGAACCCCTCATCCCTATACTGGTATGGAGGCACCCCTAATCCCTATCCTGGTATGCATGGCACCCCTCATCCCTATCCTGGTATGCATGGCACCCCTCATCCCTGTCCTGGTATGCATGGCACCCCTCATCCCTGTCCTGGTATGCATCGCACCCCTCATCCCTGTCCTGGTATGCTTGGCACCCCTCATCCCTGTCCTGGTATGCATGGCACCCCTAATCCCTGTCCTGGTATGCATGGCACCCCTAATCCCTGTCCTAGTATGCATGGTCCCCCTAATCCTCATCAGGCTGCATATTAGCAGCGCAGACAGTGTAGGCTGCAGTAGGCGGCTGCTGCCTCCTGTTTCCCACTCCTCCACCGATACCGCTCCCCCCACACCACACATAAATATACACCCCCCCAACATTCGGACTATAAGACGCACCCCCCATTTTCCTCCAAAATTTTGGAGGAAAAAAGTGCGTCTTATGGTCCGAAAAATACAGCAGTTTACGGTATAAAAACATCTGATAGCACCACTTGTGTCAATGAAATCTATCTGCTATAGCTGTTCAGCTCTATATACCTGATTAAAGTTTTAATACAGTCACAGAGTGTCCCTGTTTCTAGAAATGAAGACAAGAGTTGAGTTAAAAGTTTCACAGAACCTATGGTCCAGCATCACGTCAGTAGTCTGTGGCCTATGGACCAGTAGCCTATGGACCAGAGTCCTGCGAACCTCCTCCTACCTACCAGCATCCCCATCACTACTTCTGAGCTGTTGGCCCATTGCAATATCATGCACACATTATAGCATGGCACAGGGCGGTAGCCGTGGGTGAGGTTCTAGTCCCCAGTGCCCCGACACGTTACATGAAAATGGGGGTCCTGGCTGGGTGTCTGGACTTGTGCTGTGAGGGCGCTACGCTCGTACCGGCCACATGAAACCAATTTTGCTGGTTGGCCATTACCAGATGTTTCATAGTTCATTGAGAGAGACCACTTTTCAAAAATAAACTGAGCAGAGATTTGGTAGGGAATATATACATAGAGGGTACAAAGTCTTAAGAACATTTCCTTTACAACTCAAAGCATTTTCCATATAGTTCCCTTCCTTATTTTATTCCAGTGTTCTCTGTGTACACTTTTTCTCACTACTTCACCACAGCCTAGCTCTAACGCTACAGTCCTGATTAACAAGTGTCCTTTATTTGTTCTGCAGTTCCACGTCCTTTTTTCCCTTTCAGGTGCCACTATGGCCGGTAAAGCTGACGTTATGGAACTCCCGCCTGGGACACTTTCCTCTTCCCACGTACTCAGTCATCTTTAGGCCCGTTACCTTCCAGCATTATAAGCTTGGGGTCTCGTGGCTCAGCGTCCTCTCCTAGGACCTGTCCCGAAAGGTCACTCTGTCTGGTAGTCACTTATGCTCTGGTTCTCGCTATTCCTCCTCTTTGGTCTCCTCTTGCTCAGGGTCACCCCAAAATGCTGCACTGCTCACCTTGGACCTTTTGGTCCACTCATTATGGACTCTAGGCCCTATCTGACTTTCTGACAGGAAATTGTCACTTTCCCTCTAACTCGGCGTTTCCCACTCTGGGCTAGTCTCAAATATTAACTCTAACTATCTCTATTGTCAAACTACACATATCATTAACGCATAACATTATTCACATTATACAACATAGTTCACATAGCATCACATGACACATCACAAAACATTAAAACTTATTTCTTCAAAAGAGAAATGTGGGCAGCATGTCCATATCTTTATAGCATCAAGGTAGGCCTAATAATCAGAACAGACGATAGAGATGCCAGCAAATGGAAAGAGGTTCACAAGTACTCTAATCCTGCATCTATGGACTACCGGGTGGATAGGAATCTCTTTGCTCAACTCTAGTGAAGACCTTATTTTCTACTGTCTTACACACATACTGTATTTAATGTTTTTTTAATGCAATTTAAAAAGTAATAGATTTATTTTATTATAAAGTTATTTAGATGGGATATAGGCAATGGATCAAGTGCCCACCAGACAGTCTGTTTTTCCCAGGGGACTGCATCCTCATTTAAGGTATATTTGGTATTACTGTGTAAACCACTGATGAGCCAAATATGAATGCAAATTCATTGGTCTGTCTAGCGTTTCTCAGAAATAGCAACAGGAAATAAACTTTTAGAGGGTGTATGTCATGCACATACAGAACAGTCATGAAATGAGTTATGGAGTCTGCAAATAGGGCAGGAAGCCATCTACACCATGAAGTCTAGAAAAGCATTCTGTAAGGCCTGTCACATAGATTATATGATACAAGCATCAAAAAGATAAATCCCCCATTAAACACTAACTGTTGATCAGATTAACATCCAGATGTGCAAGCAAATTATTTCTGTGGGGGCAGCAAAATTGAATCATTACAAACTAAAAAACAAATGATACTCAAAATAACAGTGCTATATAAATAGTCATATAGCATAGGTGACTTTTGGACAAACAGATTCGATACATAAAAACACCGGGTAAGACACTAATGATACTGTGGATGGAAAATGTACTTTCACCCAGAGAATTATTTTGTGAACGGATAATAAATTATTATATTGTAACACTTAAATATTATTACACTACTTGTTTCAGAGCCAAAAGAAAATAAAGCCGACATTGCTTCCAAGGCGGCACATCAGCCAGGGAAGAAAGCAGCCCCACCTCCACCAATACCAGCCAAGACAAAGCCCAGCACCAGCCAAGCCAACAAGTGAGATTTTAAATAAAAAAAACACTTGAGTTGCAAAAAAAAAAAGGAGGAGATTGGTCCCTATTTATTGATATATGTAAGGATAGTCAATCTAGTTTGATCACGTTGGTAGAAAATGTGATCATTTACCTCTGTGAGACAGTGAGGGAAAGCATATTTTGGTTTTGGAACAGCCCAGCTCCAGGATCCCAGACTAGCCCGAGCATAGGAACGGGTGATAATGATAAATGGGGTGGCACAGCAACCTGGCTCAGAGGCGGTTTTTCCTTGTACGGCGGTCAACCAGGATTTGTTATATCGAGTTGACAGAATCTGTGACAAAATAATAGAACAGCTGGTTGGGCCCCAATGTGCTTAGAAGCATACTGAACTGCTGGAGTGCATTGTAATCACATTCTATTCACAGCCACATACCATGCAAAATAAAATAAGTTTGGACTGGGTCAAGTTGTTTGACCAAGTCAGTTTAGGAAAGCCGATATTGGGCTTTTATTTTTGGAGAGATCTGTAGGATGGTAGTGGGACGGATCTCTCCCTCCAGTCCAGGTCTTACCAGTAGCCCATGGCCACGGTTTTCATTTAAAGCTGCAGTTAAGGTTTGGGTGAGTCAGTTTGTGTTTGGGATTTCACATGTAGCAGAACTGAAGCTGCTGTGGACATATGCCTGGCTGTGAGAAGCTAACACAGACCAGAGTTAGTGACGTGAGCAAACACGTTAGCACCCGAGAATCTTACGGAGGTGCAAGTGCCAGTGGCACTGGACTTTATTTCACATGTTCACTGCTGCGATCCGGAGGTGAGCACTTTTCATGTGTGCAGTATATGGACAATTAAGAACGTGTTATTGAACTTGCCTGGGCCACTGTCTCTCTAAATTCATTGGCGGAAACGCCGCTCCTTACACCCCCTATGAGAAAGTTTATTAGTAAGAGATTCTAACTTTATTCTACATTGTATGTAACATAGGTGCCAACACATGATTCTTAAAAGGGAGTCAGACAAGAGGTTTTTAGTATGTAATCTAAAAGCAGCATGATGTAGGGGCTGAGAGTTCGACTAAAGCAATGTGTCACTTGCTAGGCTGTGTGTTTTTGCTTTAATAAAATCAGTGTTTTATCAGCACAATATTATCACTAGAGGTTTAGGTGTCTCGTACCTCCTAGTCCCCCTAGTCCAATCCTGCTCCAGCACTGGTAAGCAGCTTTCTGTCAAAAAAATGTACAAAGAAAAGTACTAATCAGTGGTGTCGGTGGGGTTATACAGAGATCAACGTTCTGAGCTCTGCTAGAACTGCTTACTAAATAACACATCACTGGAATCAGGGTCTCTGTCCCTATATCATACTGCTCTCAGATTGCATAGCAAATACCTGCTGACTGATTATCTTTGAAGTCAATAAAATCCTTATCCAACAGGCTCCTTTTAATGGTAATTTCATGAAGCACTTAACAAAGGTTTATATATATATATATATATATATATATATATATATAGCCATAGGGCAAAGAAATTAGTTTTGATCACTAAATTGAAATATTGGTTGAAGGTGGATTTTGACTTCAAAGTTTCAGGCATTTAAGAAGGCCCATCTAACTTAGAGATGAGGAGCATTTAGTGATAGCAGTGGTTGATGGAAAGCACAAGTGGGATAATGAAGGTAGATCACTGGGGAATTAGCAAAAGATACGGGGCGAGGAGGAGACTAAAATAATTAAAAGGAGACAAAAAAGGTATATGCAGAAACAAAACTGCACATTCAAAAGTATAAAGTTTTATTACCAAATAAATATATGGTAGTTACAACACAGCAGATAAAAATATTTAAGAACACCAACCAGTATATAAAACTAAACGTTGCAAGGCCCAGGTAGTGGACAACAAGATCAACTATGTCCTTGAAAACAACAATAATTCTGGATCAAGGTAAAGATGCAAAGAATTCAATGTAATCCCACAAGGAGTCAACAATTCACATCATATGTGAAATTTTAGTGTAGACCAGCAAGGAGTGAGTCATTCCAAAAAAATAGCAGAAACAAGATGATGATAAATAAAATAACTAAACAGATGTAACATCAGCCCCAATACAGGAACGACAAGTCATCAGAGCATAAAAGAACCAACCATATCCAGAAAAGAGGAGATGGGAATGGAGCCCAATGTGTATCGCCGCACACAGTGGCTTCATCAGGAGATCCTGGACCTTCAGTTTTTACATAGATTAAATGGTGGTAGAAGGACTTGTTGGTCCTTGCCCCACCATTATATTCAGCAGCATCTGTGTTCTTAAAACACACATGCAGCTGAATTCGGAACATACTCCAACTTCCCGGGACAGTAATTCAGGACACTGTATCCGAGACAGTTGTCAGGTATGCATTACATCAGATATGTGCAGCTTATATATTAGCATTGGTGCCCAGGAGGCAAGTTGGCCGCACTGCCATAGACTGCACTAATGATTACACTGGCTTATGAGTACTGTTGGACTGGCACACCAGTGTTTTAAGACAGAAATGAGTAATGTGTGCTATGACAAGCATCTTGCTCGTATTAAGTAGTTGGAGAGTACGTGGCCCTCTTCTATGCCAGAGAGGGACAAATCATGGTCATGAGAAGATGCTCTGGCAAAGGCTTGCCAGCTTTGAGGTTGTGAACTACGCCTGTCTGAATGTCTCCTAATTTGAATTGTTACAAAATATATAATGGACATACTCACAAATAGCATCATTTGTTCAAAGAAACTTTATGTTTTCCTAGACCCACAACTGAAACACAGACAAAACCAGCAGAAGAGAAGAGGGACAGGCATAAGGAAACAAGTAAGTTTGTCCTAGGGCATTTACTTCAGGAGAAATGTAAGTTCTTAAAATTATACAGGTATTTAAGATAGGGAATGAAGTGGATATGTTAACAGATTTCAAAACTCAAACTGCATACAATAGTAAGTAAATCTCTTAGAGTGGATGAGGTTGGTGTACTTACTTTGAAGATCCATGTCAGTATCTATAATATAACCGGGGATGCGTCCCTCTGTCTGAAGCCGCGATAGACTGCGCAAGCGCGACGCGCCTGCATAGTCTGGACCCCACAGAGGCAGGCATCCCCATCCTAAACGAGGATGTGGATTGTGGCGCCGGAGATCGCGGTATGCGTAAGCACTGAACGCATACCGCAATCTCCAGCACCATAACAACTTACCTATCCGGGAGGCCAGTTGCTGCGGTGTCTCTTCGGGCAGAAGGCCGGGATCCACCGTCTGTACCGGCGCATGCGCATAGCGCGCTTCCGACGCTGTTTTATTGAAGACACATTGCTAGTGTGTCTTCAATAGACACATTGAAGACACACTTGCAGTGTGTCTTCAACAAAATGGCCCCGGAAAGCGCGTACTGCACAGGCGCTGATCCGGCTTCACAGTTCTCCCCCGCCCTCTCATGACATCACTTATAATATAAATATGTTATGTACCCCTGACGCCGGAAATCGCGGTCTGCACAGGCGCTGATCCGGCGTCACAGTTCTCTCCCCGCCCTCCCCCGCCCTCTCCTGACATCACTAATAATTTAAACATGTAACGTACCACCACACTTCGCCGCCATTTTAAAGACAGAAGATTTTTGCGTCACACAGTGCCTCCAGTCTCTATCTTAAAAAAAAAATATTTTGTACTATATATACATTACAGACCAAAAGTTTGGACACACCTTCTCATTTAAAGATTTTTCTGTATTTTCATGACTATGAAAATTGTACTTTCACACTGAAGGCATCAAAACTATGAATTAACACATGTGGAATTATATACTTAACAAAAAAGTGTGAAACAACTGAAAATATGTCTTATATTCTAGGTTCTTCAAAGTAACCACCTTTTGCTTTAATGACTGCTTTGCACACTCTTGGCATTCTCTTGATGAGCTTCAAGAGGTAGTCACCAGAAATGGTTTTCACTTCACAGGTGTGCCCTGTCAGGTTTAATAATCCCGCGCAAAAAACATCAGTGGAGCAATCCACCCACTTTCTACTGAATATATATGAAAAAGTGTCAGCGGAGCAATCCCGCACAAATAGCGTCAGTGGAGCAATCCCGCACAAAATATGTCAGCGGAGCAATCCCGCACAAATAGCGTCAGCGGAGCAATCCCGCACAAAATATGTCAGCGGAGCAATCCCACACAAATAGCGTCAGCGGAGCAATCCCGCACAAAATATGTCAGCGGAGCAATCCCGCACAAATAGCGTCAGCGGAGCAATCCCGCACAAAAAACGTCAGTGGAGCAATCCTGCACAAAAACCATCAGCGGAGCAATCCCGCGCAAAATATGTCAGCGGAGCAATCCACCTACTTTCTACTGAATATATATAAAATGTGTCAGCAGAGCAATCTTGCACAAAAAACGTCAGCAGAACAATCCCGCACAAAAAACGTCAGCGGAGCAATCCCGCACAAAAAACGTCAGCGGAGCAATCCCGCACAAAATACGTCAGCAGAGCAATCCCGCACAAAAACCATCAGCGGAGCAATCTTGCACAAAAACCATCAGCAGAGCAATCCCACACAAAATACGTCAGCGGAGCAATCCACCCACTTTCTACTGAATATATATAAAATATGTCAGCAGAGCAATCCCGCACAAAAAACGTCAGTGGAGCAATCCCACACAAAATACGTCAGCGGAGCAATCCCACACAAAAACCATCAGCGGAGCAATCTCGCACAAAAACCATCAGCGGAGCAATCCCACACAAAATACGTCAGCGGAGCAATCCACCCACTTTCTACTGAATATATACAAAATATGTCAGCAGAGCAATCCCGCACAAAAAACGTCAGTGGAGCAATCCCACACAAAATACGTTAGCGGAGCAATCCCACACAAAAACCATCAGCGGAGCAATCTCGCACAAAAACCATCAGCGGAGCAATCCCACACAAAATACGTCAGCGGAGCAATCCACCCACTTTCTACTGAATATATACAAAATATGTCAGCGGAGCAATCCCGCACAAAAAACGTCAGCGGAGCAATCCCACACAAAAAACGTCAGGGGAGCAATCCCACACAAAATACGTCAGTGGAGCAATCCCGCACAAAATACGTCAGCGGAGCAATCCCGCACAAAATACATCAGCGGAGCAATCCCGCACAAAATACATCAGCGGAGCAATCCAGACACTTTCTACTGAATATAAATATATAATACGTCAGTGGAGCAATCCAGCCACTTTCTACTGAATATAAATATATAATACGTCAGCGGAGCAATCCAGCCACTTTCTACTGAATTTATAAATATAATACGTCAGCGGAGCAATCCAGCCACTTTCTACTGAATATATAAATATAATACGTCAGCGGAGCAATCCAGCCACTTTATACTGAATATATATATAATACGTCAGCAAAGCAATTCTGCACAAATTATGTCAGCGGAGCAATCCCGCACAAAAGACGTCAGCGGAGCAATCCCACACAAAAAACGTCAGGGGAGCAATCCCGCACAAAATTCGTCAGTGGAACAATCTCGCACAAAATACGTCAGCGGAGCAATCCAGCCACTTTCTACTGAATATATATATAAAATACGTTAGGAGACCAATTCTGCACAAATTATGTCAGCGGAGCAATCCCGCACAAAAAACGTCAGCGGAGCAATCCCACACAAAAAACGTCAGGGGAACAATCCCACACAAAATACGTCAGCGGAGCAATCCAGACACTTTCTACTGAATATATATATAAAATACGTTAGGAGAGCAATCCGGCACAAAATATGTAAGCGGAGCAATCCCGCACAAAATACGTCAGTGGAGCAATCCCGCACAAAATACGTCAGCGGAGCAATCCCGCACAAAATACATCAGCGGAGCAATCCAGACACTTTCTACTGAATATAAATATATAATACGTCAGTGGAGCAATCCTGCCACTTTCTACTGAATATAAATATATAATACGTCAGCGGAGCAATCCAGCCACTTTCTACTGAATATATAAATATAATACGTCAGCGGAGCAATCCAGCCACTTTATACTGAATATGAATATATATATATATATATATATATATATAATACGTCAGCAGAGCAATCCAGCCACTTTCTACTGAATATAAATATATAATACGTCAGTGGAGCAATCCAGCCACTTTCTACTGAATATAAATATATAATACGTCAGCGGAGCAATCCAGCCACTTTCTATTGAATATATATATAAAATACGTTAGGAGAGCAATTCTGCACAAATTATGTCAGCGGAGCAATCCCGCACAAAAAACGTCAGCGGAGCAATCCCACACAAAAAACGTCAGGGGAGCAATCCCACACAAAATACGTCAGCGGAGCAATCCAGCCACTTTCTACTGAATATATATATAAAATACGTTAGGAGAGCAATCCCGCACAAAATACGTCAGTGGAGCAATCCCGCACAAAATACGTCAGCGGAGCAATCCCGCACAAAATACATCAGCGGAGCAATCCAGACACTTTCTACTGAATATAAATATATAATACGTCAGCAGAGCAATCCAGCCACTTTCTACTGAATATAAATATATAATACGTCAGCGGAGCAATCCAGCCACTTTCTACTGAATTTATAAATATAATACGTCAGCGGAGCAATCCAGCCACTTTCTACTGAATATATAAATATAATACGTCAGCGGAGCAATCCAGCCACTTTATACTGAATATATATATATATATATATATATATATATATATAATACGTCAGCAGAGCAATCCTGCCACTTTGTTCTGAATATATATATAATACGTCAGCAAAGCAATTCTGCACAAATTATGTCAGCGGAGCAATCCCGCACAAAAGACGTCAGCGGAGCAATCCCACACAAAAAACGTCAGGGGAGCAATCCCGCACAAAATTCGTCAGTGGAACAATCTCGCACAAAATACGTCAGCGGAGCAATCCAGCCACTTTCTACTGAATATATATATAAAATACGTTAGGAGAGCAATTCTGCACAAATTATGTCAGCGGAGCAATCCCGCACAAAAAACGTCAGCGGAGCAATCCCACACAGAATACGTCAGCGGAGCAATCCAGACACTTTCTACTGAATATATATATAAAATACGTTAGGAGAGCAATCCGGCACAAAATATGTAAGCGGAGCAATCCCGCACAAAATACGTCAGTGGAGCAATCCCGCACAAAATACGTCAGCGGAGCAATCCCGCACAAAATACATCAGCGGAGCAATCCAGACACTTTCTACTGAATATAAATATATAATACGTCAGTGGAGCAATCCTGCCACTTTCTACTGAATATAAATATATAATACGTCAGCGGAGCAATCCAGCCACTTTCTACTGAATATATAAATATAATACGTCAGCGGAGCAATCCAGCCACTTTATACTGAATATATATATATATATAAATATATATATATATATATATATATATATAATACGTCAGCAGAGCAATCCAGCCACTTTCTACTGAATATATATATAATACGTCAGCAAAGCAATCCAGCCACTTTCTACTGAATATAAATATATAATACGTCAGCAAAGCAATCCTGCCACTTTCTACTGAATATAAATATATAATACGTCAGCGGAGCAATCCAGCCACTTTCTACTGAATATATAAATATAATACGTCAGCGGAGCAATCCAGCCACTTTATACTGAATATATATATACATATATAAATATATATATATATATATATATATATATATATATATATAATACGTCAGCAGAGCAATCCAGCCACTTTCTTCTGAATATATATATAATACGTCAGCAAAGCAATTCTGCACAAATTATGTCAGCGGAGCAATCCCGCACAAAAGACGTCAGCGGAGCAATCCCACACAAAAAACGTCAGGGGAGCAATCCCGCACAAAATTCGTCAGTGGAACAATCTCGCACAAAATACGTCAGCGGAGCAATCCAGCCACTTTCTACTGAATATATATATAAAATACGTTAGGAGAGCAATTCTGCACAAATTATGTCAGCGGAGCAATCCCGCACAAAAAACGTCAGCGGAGCAATCCCACACAAAAAACGTCAGGGGAGCAATCCCACACAAAATACGTCAGCGGAGCAATCCAGACACTTTCTACTGAATATATATATAAAATACGTTAGGAGAGCAATCCGGCACAAAATATGTAAGCGGAGCAATCCCGCACAAAATACGTCAGTGGAGCAATCCCGCACAAAATACGTCAGCGGAGCAATCCCGCACAAAATACATCAGCGGAGCAATCCAGACACTTTCTACTGAATATAAATATATAATACGTCAGTGGAGCAATCCTGCCACTTTCTACTGAATATAAATATATAATACGTCAGCGGAGCAATCCAGCCACTTTCTACTGAATATATAAATATAATACGTCAGCGGAGCAATCCAGCCACTTTATACTGAATATGAATATATATATATATATATATATATAATACGTCAGCAGAGCAATCCAGCCACTTTCTACTGAATATAAATATATAATACGTCAGTGGAGCAATCCAGCCACTTTCTACTGAATATAAATATATAATACGTCAGCGGAGCAATCCAGCCACTTTCTACTGAATATATATATAAAATACGTTAGGAGAGCAATTCTGCACAAATTATGTCAGCGGAGCAATCCCGCACAAAAAACGTCAGCGGAGCAATCCCACACAAAAAACGTCAGGGGAGCAATCCCACACAAAATACGTCAGCGGAGCAATCCAGACACTTTCTACTGAATATATATATAAAATACGTTAGGAGAGCAATCCGGCACAAAATATGTAAGCGGAGCAATCCCGCACAAAATACGTCAGTGGAGCAATCCCGCACAAAATACGTCAGCGGAGCAATCCCGCACAAAATACATCAGCGGAGCAATCCAGACACTTTCTACTGAATATAAATATATAATACGTCAGTGGAGCAATCCTGCCACTTTCTACTGAATATAAATATATAATACGTCAGCGGAGCAATCCAGCCACTTTCTACTGAATATATAAATATAATACGTCAGCGGAGCAATCCAGCCACTTTATACTGAATATATATATATATATATATATATATATATATATATATATATAATACGTCAGCAGAGCAATCCAGCCACTTTCTACTGAATATAAATATATAATACGTCAGCAGAGCAATCCAGCCACTTTCTACTGAATATAAATATATAATACGTCAGCGGAGCAATCCAGCCACTTTCTACTGAATTTATAAATATAATACGTCAGCGGAGCAATCCAGCCACTTTCTACTGAATATATAAATATAATACGTCAGCGGAGCAATCCAGCCACTTTATACTGAATATATATATATATATATATATATATATATATATATATAATACGTCAGCAGAGCAATCCTGCCACTTTGTTCTGAATATATATATAATACGTCAGCAAAGCAATTCTGCACAAATTATGTCAGCGGAGCAATCCCGCACAAAAGACGTCAGCGGAGCAATCCCACACAAAAAACGTCAGGGGAGCAATCCCGCACAAAATTCGTCAGTGGAACAATCTCGCACAAAATACGTCAGCGGAGCAATCCAGCCACTTTCTACTGAATATATATATAAAATACGTTAGGAGAGCAATTCTGCACAAATTATGTCAGCGGAGCAATCCCGCACAAAAAACGTCAGCGGAGCAATCCCACACAGAATACGTCAGCGGAGCAATCCAGACACTTTCTACTGAATATATATATAAAATACGCTAGGAGAGCAATCCGGCACAAAATATGTAAGCGGAGCAATCCCGCACAAAATACGTCAGTGGAGCAATCCCGCACAAAATACATCAGCGGAGCAATCCAGACACTTTCTACTGAATATAAATATATAATACGTCAGTGGAGCAATCCTGCCACTTTCTACTGAATATAAATATATAATACGTCAGCAGAGCAATCCAGCCACTTTCTACTGAATATATATATAATACGTCAGCAAAGCAATCCAGCCACTTTCTACTGAATATAAATATATAATACGTCAGCAAAGCAATCCTGCCACTTTCTACTGAATATAAATATATAATACGTCAGCGGAGCAATCCAGCCACTTTCTACTGAATATATAAATATAATACGTCAGCGGAGCAATCCAGCCACTTTATACTGAATATATATATACATATATAAATATATATATATATATATATATATATATATATATATATATATATATATATAATACGTCAGCAGAGCAATCCAGCCACTTTCTTCTGAATATATATATAATACGTCAGCAAAGCAATTCTGCACAAATTATGTCAGCGGAGCAATCCCGCACAAAAGACGTCAGCGGAGCAATCCCACACAAAAAACGTCAGGGGAGCAATCCCGCACAAAATTCGTCAGTGGAACAATCTCGCACAAAATACGTCAGCGGAGCAATCCAGCCACTTTCTACTGAATATATATATAAAATACGTTAGGAGAGCAATTCTGCACAAATTATGTCAGCGGAGCAATCCCGCACAAAAAACGTCAGCGGAGCAATCCCACACAAAAAACGTCAGGGGAGCAATCCCACACAAAATACATCAGCGGAGCAATCCAGACACTTTCTACTGAATATATATATAAAATACGTTAGGAGAGCAATCCGGCACAAAATATGTAAGCGGAGCAATCCCGCACAAAATACGTCAGTGGAGCAATCCCGCACAAAATACGTCAGCGGAGCAATCCCGCACAAAATACATCAGCGGAGCAATCCAGACACTTTCTACTGAATATAAATATATAATACGTCAGTGGAGCAATCCTGCCACTTTCTACTGAATATAAATATATAATACGTCAGCGGAGCAATCCAGCCACTTTCTACTGAATATATAAATATAATACGTCAGCGGAGCAATCCAGCCACTTTATACTGAATATATATATATATATATATATATATAATACGTCAGCAGAGCAATCCAGCCACTTTCTACTGAATATAAATATATAATACGTCAGTGGAGCAATCCAGCCACTTTCTACTGAATATAAATATATAATACGTCAGCGGAGCAATCCAGCCACTTTCTACTGAATATATATATAAAATACGTTAGGAGAGCAATTCTGCACAAATTATGTCAGCGGAGCAATCCCGCACAAAAAACGTCAGCGGAGCAATCCCACACAAAAAACGTCAGGGGAGCAATCCCACACAAAATACGTCAGCGGAGCAATCCAGACACTTTCTACTGAATATATATATAAAATACGTTAGGAGAGCAATCCGGCACAAAATATGTAAGCGGAGCAATCCCGCACAAAATACGTCAGTGGAGCAATCCCGCACAAAATACGTCAGCGGAGCAATCCCGCACAAAATACATCAGCGGAGCAATCCAGACACTTTCTACTGAATATAAATATATAATACGTCAGTGGAGCAATCCTGCCACTTTCTACTGAATATAAATATATAATACGTCAGCGGAGCAATCCAGCCACTTTCTACTGAATATATAAATATAATACGTCAGCGGAGCAATCCAGCCACTTTATACTGAATATATATATATATATATATATATATATATATATATATATATAATACGTCAGCAGAGCAATCCAGCCACTTTCTACTGAATATAAATATATAATACGTCAGCAGAGCAATCCAGCCACTTTCTACTGAATATAAATATATAATACGTCAGCGGAGCAATCCAGCCACTTTCTACTGAATTTATAAATATAATACGTCAGCGGAGCAATCCAGCCACTTTCTACTGAATATATAAATATAATACGTCAGCGGAGCAATCCAGCCACTTTATACTGAATATATATATATATATATATATATATATATATATATAATACGTCAGCAGAGCAATCCTGCCACTTTGTTCTGAATATATATATAATACGTCAGCAAAGCAATTCTGCACAAATTATGTCAGCGGAGCAATCCCGCACAAAAGACGTCAGCGGAGCAATCCCACACAAAAAACATCAGGGGAGCAATCCCGCACAAAATTCGTCAGTGGAACAATCTCGCACAAAATACGTCAGCGGAGCAATCCAGCCACTTTCTACTGAATATATATATAAAATACGTTAGGAGAGCAATTCTGCACAAATTATGTCAGCGGAGCAATCCCGCACAAAAAACGTCAGCGGAGCAATCCCACACAGAATACGTCAGCGGAGCAATCCAGACACTTTCTACTGAATATATATATAAAATACGCTAGGAGAGCAATCCGGCACAAAATATGTAAGCGGAGCAATCCCGCACAAAATACGTCAGTGGAGCAATCCCGCACAAAATACATCAGCGGAGCAATCCAGACACTTTCTACTGAATATAAATATATAATACGTCAGTGGAGCAATCCTGCCACTTTCTACTGAATATAAATATATAATACGTCAGCAGAGCAATCCAGCCACTTTCTACTGAATATATATATAATACGTCAGCAAAGCAATCCAGCCACTTTCTACTGAATATAAATATATAATACGTCAGCAAAGCAATCCTGCCACTTTCTACTGAATATAAATATATAATACGTCAGCGGAGCAATCCAGCCACTTTCTACTGAATATATAAATATAATACGTCAGCGGAGCAATCCAGCCACTTTATACTGAATATATATATACATATATAAATATATATATATATATATATATATATATATATATATATATATAATACGTCAGCAGAGCAATCCAGCCACTTTCTTCTGAATATATATATAATACGTCAGCAAAGCAATTCTGCACAAATTATGTCAGCGGAGCAATCCCGCACAAAAGACGTCAGCGGAGCAATCCCACACAAAAAACGTCAGGGGAGCAATCCCGCACAAAATTCGTCAGTGGAACAATCTCGCACAAAATACGTCAGCGGAGCAATCCAGCCACTTTCTACTGAATATATATATAAAATACGTTAGGAGAGCAATTCTGCACAAATTATGTCAGCGGAGCAATCCCGCACAAAAAACGTCAGCGGAGCAATCCCACACAAAAAACGTCAGGGGAGCAATCCCACACAAAATACATCAGCGGAGCAATCCAGACACTTTCTACTGAATATATATATAAAATACGTTAGGAGAGCAATCCGGCACAAAATATGTAAGCGGAGCAATCCCGCACAAAATACGTCAGTGGAGCAATCCCGCACAAAATACGTCAGCGGAGCAATCCCGCACAAAATACATCAGCGGAGCAATCCAGACACTTTCTACTGAATATAAATATATAATACGTCAGTGGAGCAATCCTGCCACTTTCTACTGAATATAAATATATAATACGTCAGCGGAGCAATCCAGCCACTTTCTACTGAATATATAAATATAATACGTCAGCGGAGCAATCCAGCCACTTTATACTGAATATATATATATATATATATATATATAATACGTCAGCAGAGCAATCCAGCCACTTTCTACTGAATATAAATATATAATACGTCAGTGGAGCAATCCAGCCACTTTCTACTGAATATAAATATATAATACGTCAGCGGAGCAATCCAGCCACTTTCTACTGAATTTATAAATATAATACGTCAGCGGAGCAATCCAGCCACTTTCTACTGAATATATAAATATAATACGTCAGCGGAGCAATCCAGCCACTTTATACTGAATATATATATATATATATATATATATATATATATATATATAATACGTCAGCAAAGCAATTCTGCACAAATTATGTCAGCGGAGCAATCCCGCACAAAAGACGTCAGCGGAACAATCCCACACAAAAAACGTCAGGGGAGCAATCCCGCACAAAATTCGTCAGTGGAACAATCTCGCACAAAATACGTCAGCGGAGCAATCCAGCCACTTTCTACTGAATATATATATAAAATACGTTAGGAGACCAATTCTGCACAAATTATGTCAGCGGAGCAATCCCGCACAAAAAACGTCAGCGGAGCAATCCCGCACAAAAAACGTCAGCGGAGCAATCCCACACAAAATACGTCAGCGGAGCAATCCAGACACTTTCTACTGAATATAAATATATAATACGTCAGTGGAGCAATCCTGCCACTTTCTACTGAATATAAATATATAATACGTCAGCGGAGCAATCCAGCCACTTTCTACTGAATATATAAATATGATACGTCAGCGGAGCAATCCAGCCACTTTCTACTGAATATATAAATATAATACGTCAGCGGAGCAATCCAGCCACTTTATACTGAATATATATATATATATAAATATATATATATATATATATATATATATAATACGTCAGCAGAGCAATCCAGACACTTTCTACTGAATATATATATAATACGTCAGCAAAGCAATCCAGCCACTTTCTACTGAATATAAATATATAATACGTCAGCAAAGCAATCCTGCCACTTTCTACTGAATATAAATATATAATACGTCAGCGGAGCAATCCAGCCACTTTCTACTGAATATATAAATATGATACGTCAGCGGAGCAATCCAGCCACTTTATACTGAATATATATATACATATATAAATATATATATATATATATATATATATATATATATATATATATATATATATATATATATATATAATACGTCAGCAGAGCAATCCAGCCACTTTCTACTGAATATATATATAATACGTCAGCAAAGCAATCCAGCCACTTTCTACTGAATAGGATGGGAGCATCACATGACAGAATGGGGGCGCAGGATGGGAGCAGCACACACCAGGATGGGGGAGCAGGATGGCAGCAGCACATGACAGAATGGGGGCGCAGGATGGGAGCACCACATGACAGGATGGGGGCGCAGGATGGGAGCACCACATGACAAGATGGGGGCGCAGGATGGGAGCACCACATGACAAGATGGGGGCGCAGGATGGGAGCACCACATGACAGGATGGGGGCGCAGGATGGGAGCACCACATGACAAGATGGGGGCGCAGAATGGGAGCAGCACATGACAAGATTAGGGCGCAGGATGAAAACAGCACATGACAAGATGGAGGCCATATACCAATATAAATGCTCACCACCCGGGCGTAGAGCGGGTTCAATAGCTAGTAGCTATATAATCTTATAGGAAAGTGTAACTCAATCTCTGCCCAACTAACTTTATTGACAGCTCCTCAGTGTCCCCTCCTGCTGCTGAGATCTCACACTGATCCCTACAAGCTGAGACTGTAAGTTAGTCTGGGTGGGCAGAGACTGAATACACTTGGACTCATGAACTCTCTTACGTTGTAGTTTCACTCAAAAATTCTCATTTTAGTAAGCACATTGGCATCATCAGGTCTAAGAGAGCTATTTAACATTGAATGCAGTTTTATTGTGACGTCTGGTGACAGATTAGCTTTAAAGTCTAACACCACTGATTATATAAAAATTAAAGTATTGATGCAGTTAACCATAATATCACTCTTTCCCCTTTTTACTATATCAGGAGTCTAAGAAACTGGGTTATTAAAACTAATTATTTTAGTCCTCAATCTGTAAAGCATGCTTTTCGTTTTCCTGTACCTACCAGTAAAAATAAGGGAACACTGCAGTCACCAATGGATTTCTTACCTCAACAGTGAAATTAGGGTTACTTCCTAAAAGTATGTGTGACATGCATAAGTAGTGCTATTGCAAAGTGTGACATGCTTTAAAAGCATCCAGCAACTATTAGAAGTAACACAAGCACAGGAGACAGGAAGTGTTGTGCTCCAGAAGCATCCAGCAACTAGAGGCGTTAACACAGTCACAGGAGAAGGGGAGTGTTTAAGTAGAGCCCCAGGGGAATTGTGGGGAAGTTGTTTACTGTCTGGCCAGAGCCAAAAAGAAAGGTGGCTTATGATCTGTATCTCACAGAAGGCAAGGGAACAGAATTCAGGTCAGGAGGGAAGCTAACCAAAGGTCAGTTAGACTCCCTGAGCTAACAGTGTGGAGTATTATCGGCCAGAAAGATAAGGACTGGAAGGAATCTTGTCATAGAGATCATCTCCCTCATCACACCCTTCCCCCCCTATATCTCCATGCAGGATAAAGAATGCTGTGTACTATTGAGTCCTTGTGAAGGAAAAGCCTGTGGTTGTGTATGCATTAAAACTGTGCTACTGGATACTAGACTGTGTACTGCTGTGCTGCAAAGGAGACTGTACTGTTATTACTGGAGCCTGTTGCTCAAAGAGACATTTGCATTGCACTGGCCGTGCCTCATTAAATGTTACTGTTCTACCGTTTATGAAGACTCTTGTCAGATGTGTCTGGTCATCAACTAAATCTATCGTGTGCCTGAGAGAAGCTTCAGCCTATGGTCGCCCTAAGTAACGGTTCCCCCAGGATTCCAACGAATTTATGTAACCGGTCTCGCCCCTATATGAACTTAGGTGGCGTGTATGTAACATACGATTTATCACCTATCAACACAATAAGTAATGAATGTTAAATTGATGATATACCCTAGTGGGTAGATGTGCTTAGCTGGTTCCAAATAGTCCAGTTGTTTCTCTTCTAAAGGTCAGTGGGATTTTCAGCAATCACACCCCTACTAATCAAACCTGTATCGCCTAACCACTGGATTTTTTTCTGTTATTTGTGTGAAAATACTTTAGTTCTAACAACCATTTTTATCTACTGAAAGTATGTGAAGGAACATTTAAAAAATGGTAATGCACGTTATTTCTCTTTAATAATTTGTCTAAAGATTCATTTCAGATTAGATTATTTTTTTCTTAAATAATGCAGATAGTTCAACTCTGGATGGAATGAAAGTTTCGTCAGTAAAGTTGGCACATCCCACAGCAGACAGACCAAAGATGCAGGGAAAACGTCTACCAAAGAATAAGTTTGCCTCCTCAGGGGTAAGCCTTGCTTTTACTTTTTATAGGAGAATGTTTGCTTACTGTTACGCTTGTCTGTTATTATTTATCTTGTGATCCCCAGTGACAGCTTGCATTATATTCTGGAGCTGCATTCACAATTCTGACTTTTGCTTATAGAAACGGTCAGTCAAATCCTTAACAATTTATTAGATTGACCAGATCAGAATACCAAGCAATGACTGTTGTAAAGGCTATCCATCACAGATTCCATGTTCCAGGCTTACTGTGAACATTAGACCAATAATGAATAGTTTTATACAGTGGCGTAACTAGAATCCAATGGGCCCTGGTGCAAAATTTGGATCTGGGCGGCCCCCCACATGTTGATCAGATGTATGGGCTCTTGTAGCATTTTAAATCCTAGAAGGATATACGTGTTGCCCCACCCCCGCATTATGTACCAATGTTCCCATCCTGCACTAATACCCCCATTCTAGGCCTCTTGCTGGTATATATATCCCCCATCCTTAGCCCCTTCCTGGTATATATGTCCCCCATCCTGGTCTATGTGTCCCTCATCTGTGTGACCCACTACTCAGGTAGCGTCAGCCCTCCCTGGGAAAAGGTGTACTCGGACGGCGGGCCAGTGGAAAAAGGGAGAGGGGATTTTGTCGCGGCCTTGGCCTGGTCCGTGCCCAGGGCGCACACACCAAAAATATAGGCTTCAGGATGGATGAGTGGTTATTAACGACTATGCCACCTGTGGTTTCTGGTGATCTTCCACCAGTGCTGCGTTCAGTCCTCTGAGGCGGGATGTAGTGGCAGCAGAAGATGGTACTACTCCCCACAGGCGGAGCAGGGCCTCAGGGCAGAGGAAAGGACAGGAGGAGGATGGGAGTAGTAGTGGGAAATGAGGTGCGGTGTAGTGCAGTGTTGCGCTTCAATAAAGGACTGGAGGCCATAGGGGTAGTCTTCCAAGCTTTACTCACGGTAGTATGCACAGCTGCAAGGCTTCTCCCTGCTCTTCACGGTGCGCTGCGGCCACCAGGAAAGGGTTCAGTACACTCCGGATAATTCAGGTGCGCTATTTAGGACCCCAAGCACCCAGGTGTTCCCAGAATGTCCCACTAGGTCTTATCCTGTCCGTGTGTGTGTGGAAAGGCCGGGTCTCCCTCTGGACTATGCACAGAACAAGGGTATGAGTGGCGACTCCGCTTCGTTCGTTACCCGTTGGGATCCACTGAGCCTCCGGGCTTCTCCAACTAAGACTTGAAGTGACAGAGTCAGATATCGGGGGCCGGTACCCCTTTTGCAGCAGGAATCCCTCTGGCTAGGCCAGAATAGTGAGGACAGGTGGTGTTTGCCGCTCCGTCTGCATCCTCCTGGGATCCTTTTGCCTGTGGAGCTTTTCTCCTCTACTCCCCTCCAGACCTTCTTAGGTATGGACCTTGACCGGGTAGAGACAACCGTTAGCTCCCGCCCGCTCCTCGCCTCAAGGCCAGAGCACGAGGACCGTGTCCCCATCAACTGCAGGTTCACACAGAAAGCCACGTTCAGTGATGAAGATCACAATCAAAGACCCCCAAGACCAATGATGGCCGTTTATTAAATATGAATTAGCAAGTGTAACCTCTAAGTGTGTCCTCCACCCTCACCCACTACATGGTTCCCCTTATCTTTGGTTCCCCCATCTCGTCTTATCCCGGCTGGGGCAGCACCCTGGTGCATGTCAGCCCCCCCTACAGGTGGGAGAGGTGTAGTGTTGAATGCAGAGGTGGGGTCCTGAAAGGCACTCCATCCTTACCTCGGAGAGGAGATACCACACCTCATTGAAGAGATGCAGTACCCCTGTGGCGACCGAACCCTCAGGGGCGCCACACATCCTTGGCCCCTTCCTGGTATATATGTCCCCCATCCTAGGCCCTTTTCTGGTATATATGTCCCCCATCCTAGTATATTTGGCCCCAATCCTGGATTACTTCCTGGTATACTGTATATGTCCCTCATCTTGGGCCCCTTCCTAGTATATATATCCCCCATCCTGGACCCATTGCTTGTCTCTGTGGCGCAATACATTTCAGCTGAATGTGTGTCCTCAATTGCACATCCAGCTGAAATAGCCGCTGGCATCGGCAGGCCCCCTCCAGCACAATCCTGGTTGCGGTCGCGCCCCCTGTGACTGCGATCGTTATGCCAATGTTTTTTGATCTCAGCTCTGGGGCTTGAAGAATTGCAAAAGCAATTATTGACTCATTTAAAAAATTGTAAGTAAGAGCTTGCTCAGATGAACGCATAATTGGTCCGTGTACTGTCTGTATGTGCCATGGATCACACATGGACCCATTTTAGCCAGACTGCCAGTGCACATGGCCAATTTTTAATGCAGACTTAAAGTTTGTTTGAAAAAGAAAAAAAAATCACAACATGCACAACTTGGGTCTGTTTTATGGACTAAAATAATGTATCCAATGTGAAGGGAGCTCCTGCACCCGTTTAAAAAATGGATGAATGAGCCATGAAGGTGCACCTAGAGCCAGTCATGTCCCCATTTGTGGTCATATTGTGCCCATCTGAACTTGGCCTTGGCAGTACATGGTAAACATTTTCTAAATTACTAAATAATTATATTGATTGAAGGGAACCTTTCAGCTGCTTTGGATAGTGAGGAATCCACCTAGGCTCCTTTATTACAGAAAGCTACATTTTATTCTGAAATGCCACATACAAAACATAGCTTAAAACACAAGCTGTGTGCAGGGAGAAGAGCCCATTGAGTAGCTCTCTTGCGCTTCTCTCCGTCTGACTCAGCTTGATTGACAGCTATCTCTCTACTTGCATATAAGGGTAGAACTGTCAATCACACCAAGCTGAGCGGAGAGAGGCAGAGGGGACCTGCCCACATAGTCTTCTCCCTGTGTTTGACCTTTTTTTTAAAAATTATTAAGCTATTTATTCTCCGAAATAATACAGCATTTCAGAAGGAAACATCGCTTTCTGTAATGAAGCCTAGCTGGATTTCAAGCTGCACACATTTGGGCAAGAATTTCTGTCAATCTCCCTTAAGTTATATATGTCAACTGTAAAACAATGTTCAAAGGTGCACGTCTGCTTTGTGTTGGGTGTGTGTCTAAACAAGTTCATTTCAGGTTCACAATTAAAGAATAATTCCTATGCATTCGTCACCTGTCATTACGTATGACTCAGCGCACTTTACTTAGCTTGTTGCTTCTCTTATTCTAATCGTAGAATGAGTCTGTTAGCAATAAAGATGAAGATCAAGTGAATTCCCACGTAAAAAGTCCCACAACTAAGGTATGCATTTTTATCTTCTCCCATCTGCATCTCTTCTATATAAAGCACATACAGGTGATACAGCCCTAAGGTGTGTAAGATTACACCTGTCAGGTTCATATGCTGCAGGGAAAGTTTCATCTTTTTCCCACAAAAATAGCAAACATATTTCCTTCACCTTAGAGGGGTTTTCCCACACTTTGTCTTACGGCATGTCATCTAGAGTCGTCTGCTGATCCAAAAAATGAGGTTGACACTGGAAGTTAAAAAGTCATCACACATGCCTGATTAACCCCTGAAAATGAATGTTAGATACAGTAAAAGCTGAATACCCCCACATCTTCGACCACATAGGAAAACACCTGCATTATAAATGACACATGGTAGGTGGAGGGCCATGGAACCGATACTGCATTAGTGCCCTGGAACCAAATATAGCCCTTGTCTTCTGGCTACTACGACTGATCACACTTTTATGGCATTTATAATTCATATTCCAGAATATCACACAATTACTGATAGAAACAAGACAATTAAAAATTGTGTCACATAATGGATAGGTGGCATCTTCTGAGGGGCAAAACAATCATTGTCAACATGATCATAAGGATTGAAAATCTATGTTTTATACGTGATGCAGAAAAAAAAAAGATTAAAAGTGAACCACGTGAAAAAAGTGCTATGTGAGCATTTGATGAGTTCTTGATTTTCTGCAGGATTTCTACTATTATTAGCTGAATTAGTGCGTTTTTTTCACTTGTGTTTTTGTCGCATTTTTGACTCTGTGGTTTTTGTCTTTTTTTGGTATGTCATGTACAGTCATGGTCAAAAGTTTTGAGAATGACACCAAAATTATATTTTCACATGATCTGCTGGCCTCTGGTTTTTATTAGTGTTTGTCTGATGTTTTTATCACATACAGAAATATAATTGCAATCATATTATGAGTACCAATAGGTTATATTGACAGTTAGAATGAGTTAATGCAGCAAGTCAATATTTGCAGTGTTGCCCCTTCTTCTTCAAGACCTCTGTAATTCTCCCTGCTCTCAATCAACTTTTGGACCAAATCCTGACTGATAGCAGTCCATTCTTGCATAATCAATGCTTGCATTTTGCCAGAATTTGTTGGTTTTTGCTTGTCCACCCGTCTCTTGATGATTGACCACAAGTTCTCAATGGGATTAAGATCTGGGGAGTTTCCAGGCCATGGACCCAAAATCTCTATGTTTTGTTCCATGAGCCATTCAGTTATCACCTTTGCTTTATGGCAAGTTGCTCCATCATGCTGGAAAAGGCATTGTTGGGCGCCAAACTGCTCTTGGACGGTTGGGAGAAGTTGCTCTTGGAGGACATTCTGGTACCATTCTTAATTCATGGCTGTGTTTTTAGGCAAGACTGTGAGTGAGCCGATTCCCTTGGCTGAGAAGCAACCCCACACATGAATGGTTTCAGGATACTTTACAGTTGGCATGAGACAAGACTGGTGGTAGCGCTCACCTCTTCTTCTCCGAATAAGCTGTTTTCCAGATGTCCCAAACAATCGAAAAGGGGATTCATCAGAGAAAATGACTTTGCCCCAGTCCTCAGCAGTCCACTCCCTGTACCTTTTGCAGAATATCAGTCGGTCCCTGATGTTTTTTCTGGAGAGAAGTGGCTTCTTTGCTGCCCTCCTTGAAACCAGCCCTTGCTCAAAGAGTCTCCGCCTCACAGTGCGTGCAGAAGCACTCACACCAGCCTGCTGCCATTCCTGAGCAAGCTCGGCACTGCTGGTAGTCTGATCCCGCAGCTAAAACAGTTTTAAGATACGTTCTAGGCGCTTGCTGGTCTTTCTTGGGCGCCCTGGAGCCTTTTTGACAACAATGGAAGCTCTCTCCTTGAAGTTCTTGATGATGCGATAGATTGTTGACTGAGGTGCAATCTTTGTAGCTGCGATACTCTTCCCTGTTAGGCCATTTTTGTGCAGTGCAATGATGGCTGCACGTGTTTCTTTAGAGATAACCATGGTTAACTGAAGAGAAACGATGATACCAAGAACCAGCCTCCTTTTAAAGTGTCCAGTGATGTCATTCTTACTTAATCATGACTGATTGATCGCCAGCCCTGTCCTCATCAACACCCACACCTGTGTTAATGGATCAATCACTAAAACGATGTTAGCTGCTCCTTTTAAGGCAGGACTGCAATGATGTTGAAATGTGTTTTGGGGGTTAAAGTTCTGGGCAAATATTGACTTTGCAAGTACAGTAATTGCTGTTAAGCTGATCACTCTTTGACATTCAGGAGTATATGCAAATTGCCATTACCAAAAATGAAGCAGTAAACTTTGGAAAAATTGCTATTTGTCTCATTCTCAATACTTTTGGCCATGACTGTATTAAAGTCTTTTTTTTTTTAAACTTCCTGGTATTTGGCTTTGACAAAGCTTTATTGTGCGGACTACATGTGTTTTTAGTGTATTTCCACAGCGAAAACGGACTAATAACACCTATATGTTTTTGCCTGCGGATTTTCTGCATCTGATACAAGTCTATGGGGAAAATCCGTATATAAAGCTTAGCAAACCTTCAATTAGAAATGGCACCGCAGGTCAGATTACGCTGCGTAAAAACTAAAGCACAGTTGGAATGACACTTCTATAAATCCCATGCATTTTGATGGAACTGTAAAACACTGAGATTTTTGTGCAGCTAAAATACGCAGCATCAAAAATTCATTATGGGAACGTCAACTTATGTACGCTAAGGAATCAGAACAGAAAAAAGGTTTCTGGTAGAAAGTAATTCAAATAATAGATGGTGTAAACTTTCACTAGACGGTCTAAAGATGTACAAAATTAAACTGCATGAACCACTTAAAGCATAACCGTTGTTTTAAATTTTATGTCATAAATCATTAGTACACATGAAAATAAGCAACGTTGTAAGAAATCTGCTTCTTTCTCTGCCAGAATTGATCAGCCATTATCAAAATTATCAATTCTGAGGTAAAATCTGTATTCAGTGAAGACAGACTTTCCCATTACTGAGATAGGAGAATAGTGCAACTTTCACCATTTTATGGATCCTATGTTCATCAGTGTTTCACCAGTAATTTTTTTCGGAAAAAAATAAAGTTCAAAAATTCTCCTATTACAGTGTTAATCACGGACAACACACTGATGGCATCTGTGATTTTTGCGGACCCATACTCTTTTATTGTTAATTTTGGTCCGTGACTCCGATCAAAAATGGGCATGTCTCCATGATATTTTTGTGGACTCACGCTCTTCAAAACAACACAGACATGTGAATAGCACCATATTTTATAATGGGTACATGTTCTATCTGTGAAAAGCCCAGAAAACATACATGATTCACTGGCGTCTGCATGAATTCTCAATGAACTGTAATCTGAACCTAAGAAATTTGCAAACCGGTATGTTTAGAGGCAAATGTAATCCTCAAACTGAAATGTAGAAGAATATGGTATGTACCTTGATCTTTACATTTAATGCCTGGGGAGATGGCGTAGCCAATGATTAAAGTGGCATTTTCTGTTGCTTTCCTAGAATACTCCAAGGTTTTCTACCACGCCTAGTCAAACCGCAAAGATCAGTCCAAATACTAATTCAGCTTCTGTTACGTCCAAGAAGAGCCCTGAGCTTGTACAGAGTGTTCAAGTGGAGGAGCTTATGGAAGAAATCAGATCACTTAAACTTATGATGGAGATACTTAAAAATAAGCAATTGTAAGTGATCACGCTGTATTTCTATCTGTTCTATACTGCTTGTATGTATTTCACATATCCTTTTTATATGTTACAAATTATGCATCAAGCAGTATCAGATCCTGTACATCTTGTTGCTTACACTTTAATGTAGTCAAAGTGTCTACATAGGTCCTGCCGCTCGCTCAAGACCACGGCCGGTGCCACCAGCTAAGTTGGCTTAGGCATAGAAAAAAGTTTCCTGGTAGCTAATAGCACGTAGCACTGACTAGTGGCCACGAGGAAGCCTCACATGTGTGACGATATGCGTGGGGTCTGGTCTCTATCCTAACCTTATGACTGTCACAGGTTCTATATGATCTTATTGTACATCATGGATTATCAAGTCCATTACATTTATCTGTGCAGGGTGTTTGTCTTATTATCACCCACATATTTGCTTTGCCTCCGTCTTTTATGTCTCATTTGACAAATATTGGTTGTCTGTTTCATGTGATACATTTTTTCACATGCCTCATCTTATGGGGTTGCTATTTGACATGTACACTAAATCACTTTAGCAGTTTAGTATAAATGCATTATAGATTGTTCTATCTTGGTTTATACTTATTTTGATTGTATGCTATTGTATTGGTTTGGCAGAGATATTATGCTATATTGCACTATATTATTATTTTAGATGCTTTTCTTCTTTATCTCTTTTGATACATACTGACATTATATAACTCCTGGTTGTATATATTATGACAGGAGCCCTGGTTATATCTTTACCTTTCTTCTGTTATGTTTAATTATACTTTTGGTGGTGCTTGCCTTGCTATCTTTACTATGTGGCGCCCCTGAGGGTTCGGTCGCCACAGAGGTATGCATCTCACCCAGAGGTGTTGTATCTCACTCTCAGGTAAGGAAGGAGTACAGCTCGGGACCCTAACACCTGCATCCAACACATACCCGCAGTGGGGGTAGGGCGAGATTGCTCCTAAGGGAGAGCACAGTCCCGAGTCCCTAGCTGTGGGAGGGGCTATGTAGTGGGTGTGGGTGGAGGAAGTAGCTAAGGGGAGCACATGAGAGGAAGGTATAAATAGAGAAGCCATCTTGAGAGTTCAGTTCAGTTCAGTCTGAGGAGAGAGAGAGAACAGTCTACAGTGAGAAGAGTGGAGCAGGGCTCTGCAGGAGCTCTGCTCAGGCAGAGGGCCTGAGGAGAGGCCCAGGACTGAAGAAAGAGGAGAGGGAGCAGGAAGGGCTCCAGGAACGGAAGAAGGGACCCCAGGGGTACGGGCAGTGCTGTAGGCCACCCGTACGCCCGAATCTACCGGGAGGTGGAGGGGTCAGGCCACACAAAGGGGACCGATCCCTCAACTAGCAGAGAACTTTATGACTCAACTAGAAACCGGAGGCTGCAGTATTTCAAGTCCTGCAGCCAACAGTCCCTATCAGTCTCACCAAGAAGGTAGCTATAGAGGACCCAGGGGACGGAACAGACGTCGCCCAACAAGGCCCGCAGGTACCGGATTGGGACACTTGGTGTGAGGTGCAGGGAGACGGCCAGAGAAAGGACGCAGAAGGGGGTCCCGTTAAGTACTCCGGAGATACCTGAGGGTGGACTGAACCCCTCCCTGAGTTAGCGCAGCACGACGAGGGAAGTTACACTGGTACCTGTAACTTGGACTGTAATAACTGTGAGTAAAGACCCTGAGGACTGCACCCCCCTGCCTCTGTAATTATAATCTGCGCCATCGCCCCCGCACTACAATGCCCAGCATCACCTATTACTTCTACACTGCCCTGGAGCTAAGCTCTACCTGTGGAGAGCCACACCAGCTTTGCTGCACTAACATCAGCACCAGAGGACCTGCTCCGCAGCGGCAGCTCCCTTTAGCTGCATACCACAGGTGGCGTCACGAACATTGTACATAATTCCCCTGTAAATAATTCCCTATTGAATGACCGCCCTGGGTCACGGACTGGGTCACCGCCACTGTGACATCCCCCGGCATCTACCGGCCCGGCACCGGGTACCCCACGGCCCAGGGGGCGCGTCAACTACATATCCATATAATATGCTCATCTGAAGGAGTCTTTAGGTGAAGTCGACCCCAAAGATAGCACGCCGTCCTAGGATCTGGTGAACATGACACCCACCTTAATATACTAAGAAATTTAATGGAGTTTGGGAACTATTCAAACTTGTCCATATTTCTGCATAAATTTGACTTAAAACTGCATCAGATTTTAACACAAGTCCTAAAGATAGGTAAAGATAACCTTATAAAATAGAAATATTAGAATGTGTTCAAATGAGGAAAATGACCCAACATCACGTCTGGGAGTAGCAAATGTATGTGAATCTTTAGGATTAGCAAATAAGAAGTAAGTTAAAATCTGGCATTTTTAATCAATGGGATGGCAATCAGTTGAGAGTGGGCTACCTATTTTTTTAACTAACAAGGATCTATCAAAGTCTTCACAAGACATATTTGTGGAAGTGTATCAAAGCACATACAAAGGAGATTTCTGAAGATCTCAAAAAAAGAGTTGTTGATGCTAATTAAGCCGGAATGGGTTGCAAAACCAATTCAAAAGAGTTTGGTCTCCACCAATCCACAGTTAGACAGCTTTTGTACCACTGGTGGAAATTCAAGATCATTATTACTCTCCCGAGGATGGGTCAACAAACAAATATCACCCCAAAACAATAATAGTCCACAAGGTTACATAGATTCCCAAGGTAGCCACTAAGAAATTAAAGGCCTCTCCCACATTGTTTTTTAACAAGGAGGACACTGAATAACAATGGTGTACATAAAAGGACTGCAAGGAGAAAACCACTGCTCTCCATAAAGACCATTGCTGCCTATCTGCAGTTTGATAAAGATCACCTAAACAAGCCAAATGACAACTGGAACAATGTTTTGTTACGAACGATACTAAAATAGAACTTTTGGTTTAAATGAGAAGCATAATGCTTTGAGAAAGACAAACATTGCATTGTAGAATGATAACCCCATATCATCTGTGAATTATGTTGGCCCAGACAGCTTGCCATCATTGGTCGACCAAGGAATTCTGAATTATACCAGCAAATTCCAAGGGAAAATGTCAGGATATCTGTTGATGAGCTGAATCACAAGAGAACATGGGTCATGCAGCAAGACAATGACCCAAAGCACACAATTTGTTCTACAAAAGAATGGTTAAATAATAATAAGGTTAAAGTTTTGTAATAGCCAAGTCAAAATCCCGAACTTATAGAAACCTATAGAAATGTTGTAGAAGGACCTGAAGCGAGAAGTTCATGGGAGAAAACCCACCAATATCATGGAAATTAAGCTGTTTTGTAGAAAGGAATGGGCTAAAAGTCGATGTGCAGGACTAATCAACAATTGGCAGAAAGATGTAGATGCAGTTATTGCTGCATAAGGAGGTCACGATAGGTACTGAGAGAAAAGGTTCACATACTTTTGCTAATCACAAGTATGTGATATTGGATAATATTCCTAATTTAAAAAAATGACAAAGTGTAATATTTTTATCTCATTTTTTTTCTTTGTTTTTAGGACTTATATGAAAATCTGATAGTGTTTGGGGTCAAATTCATGCTGAAATATAAACAATTCTGAAAGGCTCCCAAATTTTCAAGTAACAGTGTACAATGCTTGTTAAGAACTGTGTGGCACTCAGTTTTACGAAGAATTGCTAAGGTTTTGCAATGCGGTTCTCAACCACGTAATGTTTACATGATATACACATGGATTCAATGTGCTTCATCAGTGAAAACCATATGGGTCAAAACTACAAAACAGCCAGAACATGCAGTAAAACCAAGTGCAGTTTTGCCATCTGGTTCTTGGCGCACTACCACATGGGCAGACACACTAATACCAAAAAAATATTAGCACAACTAGCAAGATAGTAATTTATAAATGTATATATTAAGGTTAGACGTGTACTAGTTATTCTTAGTATCCTTACATTCACAATTTTGCATTTTGGTCTTTTTTATTATTACTGCAGGACCGATATACAAGAAATTAGATCAGAAATGAGTCAAGAGAGAGTGAAACGCTTAGCATTGCAGGTATGTGGGAAAACATAGATAAGACATAGTGATGGTTGATCTGTATAATGCATTCACATAGACCCTGCACTGCAGCACATCGAGTTATTATGGATCCATATTATGGATTCATAGCCATTGTTTGTGCATGGTACTACCAAGAGCAACCTTTTTCTACTTAGAAATGCTTCTTGGAGAGAATCTATAATATAATGCTACAAGCGTCCCTCTGTCTGAAGCCTTTATAGACTGCGCAAGCGCGACAGACAGAAGAACGCTTGGAGCTGTTACAGGTAAGAGGAGTGTATGGCGCCGGAGATCGTGGTATGCGTAGACACTGAACACATACCGCGATGTCCGGCGCCATACTTACATACTTACCTGACCGAGAGGAGCATTGCTGCGGCATCTCTCTTCTCGCCGGAGACCGGGGCAGGAGTGAGGCGCCGGGTCGGCGCATGCGCATAGCGCTATCTGGCGCCATTTTACTGAAGACACATTTGCAGTCTGTCTTCAGCAAAATGGTGCCGGACAGCGCGGTATGGGCACGCGCGTACACCGGCGCCACACTTATCCCCCGGCCTCCGGCAGAACGGGACACAGCGCTGGAGCACAGGGAAGAAAGGTGAGTTTAAGTGTTTATTTATTTTGTATGTGTGCATCGTGATAGGGATGAGGGGTGCCATATATACCAGGATTGGGGTTGAGTGGTGCCATGCGTACCAGGATTGGGGGTGAGGGGTGCCATGCATACCAGCATTGCATTTGGGATGAGGGGTACCATACATACCAGGATTGGTGGGTGAGGGGTGCCATACATTCCAGAATAGGGATGAAGGATACCATGCATACCAGGATTGAGGGGTGAGGGGACCATGCATACCAGGATTGGGGGGGTGAGAGGCCCATGCATACCAGGATTGGGGGGTGAGGGGACCATGCGTATCAGGAATGAGAGGTGAGGGGGTACCATACATAGGATTGGGAGGTGAAGGGGTACCATACATACCAGGATAGGGATGAGGGGGTACCATGAATACCAGGATTGGGGGGACCATGCATACCAGGATTGGGATGAGGGGTGGTATGCATACCAGGATTGAGGGGTGAAGGGACCATGCATACCAGAATTGGGGGGTGAGGGGTGCCATGCATACCAGGACAGGGATGAGGGGGTACCATGCATACCAGGATTGGGGTGAGGGGGGGACAATGCATACCAGGATTGGGGATGAGGGGGACCATACATACCAGGATTGGTGGGTGAGCGGTACCATGCATACCAGGATTGGTGTGTGAGGTGTGCCATTCATACCAGGATTGGGGATGAGGGGTACCATACATACCAGAATAGGGATGAAGGGTACCATGCATACCAGGATTGGGGGGTGAGGGGCCCATGCATACCAGGATTGGGGGGTGAGGGGACCATGTGTACCAGGAATTGGAGGTGAGGGGGTACCATACATAGGATTGGGAGGTGAGGGGGTACCATACATACCAGGATAGGGATGAGGGGGTACCATGAATACCAGGATTGGGGGGTGAGGGGACCATGCATACCAGGATAGCGATGAGAGGGTACCATGCATACTAGGATTGGGATGAGGGGGTACCATGCATACCAGGATTGGGGGGTGAGGGGACCATGCATACCACGATTGGGGGGTGCCATGCATACCAGGATAGGGATGAAGGGGTACCATGCATGCCAGGATTGGGGGGTGAGGGGACCATGCATACCAGGATAGGGGGTGAGAGGGGGACCATGCATTCCAGGATTGGGGGTGAGGGGTGCCATGCATACCAACATTGGGGATGAGGGGTACCATACATACCAGGATTGGTGGGTGAGTGGTGCCATGCATACTAGGATTGGGGGGTGAGGGGTGCCATGCATACCAGGATTGGGGATGAGGGGTACCATACATACCAGAATAGGGATGAGGGGTACCATGCATACCAGGATTGGGGGTGAGGGGACCATGCGTACCAGGAATGGGAGGTGAGGGGTACCATACATAGGATTGGGAAGTGAGGGGGTATCATACATACCAGGATAGGGATGAAGGGGTACCATGAATACCAGGATTGAGGGGTGAGGGGACCATGCATACCCGGATGGGGATGAGAGGACCATGCATACCAGGATTGGGATGATTGGGTACCTTGCATACCAGGATAGGGAAGAGGGGTGCCATGCATACCAGGATTGGGGGGTGAGGGGACCATGCATACCAGGATTGGGGGGTGTGGGGTGCCATGCATACCAGGATAGGGATGAGGGGATACCATGCATACCAGGATTGGGGGGTGAAGGGACCATGCATACTAGGATAGCGATGAGCGGTACCATGCATACCAGGATTGGGGGGTGAGGGGGAACCATGCATACCAGGATTGGGGGCTGACAGGGGGACCATGAATACCAGGATGGGAGGGTGAGGGGTGCCTTGCATACCAGGATTGGGGGTGAGGGGTGCCATGCATACCAGGATTGGGGATGAAGGGTACCAAACATACCAGAATAGGAATGAGGGGTACCATGCATACCAGGATTGAGGGGTGAGGGGACCATGCATACCAGGATTGGGGGGTGAAAGACCCATGCATACCAGGATTGGGGGGTGTGGGGACCATGCGCACCAGGAATGGGAGGTGATGGGGTACCATACATAGTATTGGGAGGTGAGGGGGTACCATACATACAAGGATAGGGATAAGGGGGTACCATGAGTACCAGGATTGGGGGGTGAGGGGACCATGCATACCTGGATTGGGATGAGGGGGTACTATGCATACCAGGATAGGGATGAGAGGTGCCATGCATACCAGGATTGGGGGGTGAAGGGACCATGCATACCAGGATTGGGGGGTGAGGGGTGCCATGCATACCAGGATAGGGATGAGAGGGTACCATGCATACCAGGATTGGGGGGTGAGGGGACCATGCATAACAGGATAGGGATGAGTGGTACCATGCATACCAGGATTGGGGGTGAGGGGTGCCATGCATATCAGCATTGGGGATGAGGGGTACCATACATACCAGAATAGGAATGAGGGGTACCATGCATACCAGGATTGAGGGTGAGGGGGGACCATACATACCAGGATTGGTGGGTGAGGGGTGCCATTCATACTAGGATTGGGGATGAGGGGTACCATACATACCAGAATAGGAATGAGGGGTACCATGCATACCAGGATTGAGGGGTGAGGGGACCATGCTTACCAGGAATGGGAGGTGAGGGGGTACCATACATAGGATTGGGAGGTGAGGGGGTACCATACATACCAGGATAGAGATGAGGGGGTACCATGAATACCAGGATTTGCGGGGTGAGGGGACCATGCATACCAGGATAGGGATGAGAGGGTACCATGCATGCAAGGATTGGGATGAGGGGGTACCTTGCATACCAGGATAGGGAGGAGGGGTGCCATGCATACCAAGATTGCCGGGGAGAGGGGACCATGCATACCAGGATGGGGGGTGAGGGGTGCCATGCATACCAGGATAGGGATGAGGGGATACCATGCATACCAGGATTGGGGTTGAGGGGACCATGCATACTAGGATAGGGATGAGCGGTACCATGCATACCAGGATTGAGGGATGCGGGGAGACCATGCATGCCAGGATTGGGGGGGTGACGGGGGGGACCATGCATACCAGGATTGGAGGGTGAGGGGACCATGCATATTAGGATTGGGGGGTGAGGGCTGCCATGCATACCAGAATAGGGATGAGGGGTACCATGCATACCAGGATAGGAATGCGGGGTACCATGCATACCACGATGATGGATGGGGTGCCATGCATACCAGGATGAAGGGTACCATGCATACCAGAATAGGGATGAGGGGTACCATGCATACCAGAATAGGAATATGAGGTGCCATGCATATCAGGATTGGGGGATGAAGAGTTCCATGCATACCAGGATTGAGGGATGAGGAGCCCATACATACCAGAATTGGGATGAGGGGTGCCATGTATAACAGGATAAGGGGTACCATACATACCAGAATAAGGATTCGGGGTACCATGCATACCAGGATGAGGGATGGGGTGCCATGCCTACCAGGATGAGGGGTACCAACCATACATACCAGGATAGGGATGCGGGGTACCATGCATACCAGGATGAGGGATGGGGTGCCATGCATACCAGGATGAGGGGTACCATACATACCAGGATAGGGATGAGAAGTGCCATGCATACCAGGATTGGGGTTGAGGGATACCATGCATACCAGGATTGGGGATGAGGAAGCCATGCATACCAGGATAGGGATGAAGGGTACCATGCATACCAGGACTGGGGGTTGAGGAGGGGACCATGCATACCAGGATTAGGGAGTGAGGGGGGGACCGTGCATACCAGGATTGGGGAGTGAGGGGACCATGCATACCAGGATTGGGGGGTAAGAGGTACCATACATTCCAGAATTGGGATGAGGGGTGCCATGTATACCAGGATGAGGGTTACCATACATATCAGAATAGGGATGTGGGGCACCATGCATACCAGGATGAGGAATGGGGTGCCATGCATACCAGGATGAGGGATGGGGTGCCATGCATACCAGGATGAGGGGTACCATGCATACCAGAATAGGGATGAGGGGTACCATGCATACCAGGATAGGGGTGAGGGGGTACCATGTATACCAGGATTGGGATGGAGTGCCATACATACCAGGATTGAGGGATGAGGAGGCCATACATACCAGAATTGGGATGAGAGGTGCCATGTATACCAGGATGAGGGGTACCATACATATCAGAATAGGGATGTGGGGTACTATGCATACCTGGATGAGGGATGGGGTGCCATGCATACCAGGATTGGGGGGTGAGGGGTGCCATGCATACCAGAATAGGGATGAGGGATACCATGCATACCAGGATAGGAATGCGGGGTATCATGCATACCAGGATGATGAATGAGGTGCCATGCATACCAGGATGAGGAGTACCATGCATACCAGAATAGGGATGAGGGGTATCATGTATACCAGAATAGGAATATGGAGTGCCATGCATACCAGGATTGGGGGATGAGGAAGCCATGCACACCGGGATGAGGGATTGGGTACCATACATACCAGGATTGGGGGATGAGGGGTGCCATGCATACCAGGATTGGGATGAGGGGTGCCATGTATACCAGATTTGGAATGAGGGGTACCATGCATACCAGGATTGGAGATGAGGGGTGCCATGCATACCAGGATTGGGGGTGAGGGGTGCCATGCATACCAGGATTAGGGGTGAGGGGTACTATGCATACCAGGATTGGGGGTGAGGGGTGCCATGCATACCAGGATTAGTGGTGAGGGGTGCCATGCATACCAGGATTGGGTGTGAGGGGTACTATGCATACCAGGATTGGGGGTGAGGGGTGCCATGCATAGCAGGATTGGGGGTGAGGGGTGCCATGCATAGCAGGATTGGGGGTGAGGGGTGCCATGCATACCAGGATTGGGGGTGAGGGATGCCATGCATACCAGGATAGGGATGAGGGGTGCCATGCATAACAGGATAGAGATGAGGGCAGCACATAACAGGATGGGGAAACAGGATTGGGGGCACAAATACCAGGATGGGGGCAGCACAAATACCAGGATGGGGGCAGCACAAATACCAGGATGGGGGCAGCACAAATACCAAGATGGGGGCAGCACATACCAGCATGGGAGACCATATATCAATAAAAATGCTCGCCACCCGGGCGCAGAACGCGTTCAATAGATATTACATCTATAATGTTACATGCAATAGCACATGTGCCTCCATATGTAGGTAATAAGAGCGGCTTACAAATCTGTAATTCAGTCATTCATATGAGCTCTAAGGAGCCTTGGGCCCACTGTATAGCAATAGAGGATTTTCTAGGTACACAGTACTAGTCCCCAATGATCAGATATCAATGTTGTTCCTCTAGTTTGACACCTGTCAAACTCTGTATATGACTGAACCTGTGCACAGGCAATCCATCTCCCCATTGTGATCAAAGATCTCTGCAACTGTTTAATTGTCTCCCCCCACCGAAAAAGAAAGCAAATAATGAAATGGAGATGTGAGCACATAATGCCAGTGTGCATGGCGTATATTTTCCCTTCATATTCAGTGACTCAAAGGGATTTAAGAGGTGAAATACACAGCGGATCATGAGCATCATCTGCCAGTCTATTTCAAGAAAAGAACAGGTGTCCTTAATCTTTTGTGCTCTCAGTGTATCACACAACACTGAAACCAAGAAACCATCCAACCACCACATGCCATGACTCGTGGTGCTCGAATTATCTTATTGTGCTTTGTTTACATTAGGCCTCATTCACACAAGATTACTTATAAGCTGCCCATTTCAAGGATTCTAAATGCGGATATAATGGTAGTTAATGGACCTATTATTCTCCCCATAGTAGTTTACAAAGACTGAAAATCATCCAAAAAATCCCAGCTGCCATGCACATGTCATAGGCAGGAGCTAAGGTGCTTAGTCCATACTATTAGGGTATGTTCACACTGATTTTTTAATCCTATTGATTTTGGTGCATATCTAAAAGTCCACACAAAAACTGCCTCCCATCACCATCAATTGTACATCTGCATTGCTATTTATATGGCCATGGATTTTTCCATAGCAGATTTGAAAACTGCTTTAATAAATGAGGGGCATGTCACTTAATGAAGACGTTTTCACGAGAATAGACCATAGTTTAATCCTAAATAGAGCTAACCCATGGGCAAACCTGTGGCAGTTCCTTTGCTATAATTTATGCTCCATCCGTTGGATTACACAAGCACATCATTGCTAACCTATTACCGTGCTGAATTAGTGAGCTAGGTGGCTCTGAGTGGAGCATTCTGTCTACAAGGGTAGAGCCACTGAGCTATGTGATTGACTGCCGCACTTTGTACATGACAGCACTGCAGCCAATACGAGATCCTGAAAGTAACAGCGGAGACTCAGCACTGTTCTCAGGGACGGTTAGTAAAATGTGGTTTATTCATAACAAACTAGACCCGAGAACCAGGATTTTCTGGAAGGGGGAAACTCTTTAAGAAATGAATCAGTACACAATGTTGTCCCTATAAAAGTGGTTGTCCACTACTATGACAACCCTTTATTACATAGGAAGGAAAAAGGTAAAAAATCGTCACATCCATCCAGAATGTAAAAAATGAATTGGAAAAACTTTATTGGTTACATGATTAAAAGATTAAAAATGTAGAAACCTCGACCTGACGCTTTTCTGGTTCAAAATGCAGGTGCATCTTTTAATCATGTAACCAATAAAGTTTTTCCAATTCATTTTTTACATTCTGGATGGATGTGATGATTTTTTACCTTTTTCCTTCCTATTTGGCTGCAGTCACCAGAGGGTGCGGCACTCTTCAGATGGACTCCAAACAGAACCAAAGCAGGCTCCTTTCCAGAATGGTGAGCTCCTAACAGCCCCCTCTCCCCTTACCTAACTTGGTCCCTTCTTACATACTTTAATCCTCTCTGTAATAAAAAAATAACTGATACTCACGTCCTGCACTAGCGCTGTTCCAGGGATGTCGGCCTTGGGTTGGCATTGGGTCCACAGGGTCTCGTGTGGCATAACAATCAGTGGTCACTAATCGCTGCCACCCTCTTTACAGCAGCTTAAACTGATAGCTATGCTTAATATATTTAAGAAGGGATTATCCTAGTAGTTCACAACCTCTTTTAAGACCAACAAATAAAATGTTATTCAAGGGGAGATATTTCCTTCAAGCTCGAGGTTTGGACAGTATACTGCCAAATTGCCCCTAACTAGTGCTAAACAAGTTGGTCACTTGTTTATTATAAGAACCATTTTCACTTTTTTTTTAAATTATCGGCAGCCATTTCCCCATTTTCATGACAAGGTGCGCTGCCAACAAATAATGATTTTTATGTCATCAAAGATGCAATGACAGTCAAGTGAACAGTCATCATGATGATTAAAAGGCCATTTACACTGGAAAATAGAGTAGTTGGATTAGTACAATAACAATAAATGGTTGCGTTCTGAACCTTTTTTGAAAAAAATTGAATAGAAACTTCTGCCACTTTATGGGTTAACCCCTTTACTGTTTCTCACAGACGCTTACACCTTTTAATATGCCACACTGACTCTCCTTTGACAAGGGTCAAGGTTACCTCATGGTTTATGTAACCTTAGCCTGTCTGACTGAGGCAGTTTTCATAATACCCACTAGCAGATGGTAAATTTAACTTGATAACGTTAGATACCTGATCCCTTCATAGATTCAGAAGAGGGAGGTTATCTACAGCAGAGAACGCCAAACTGGTGAATAAAGAAAATGTTACTGATGTCTCATAGGGCACAAGATTAGTGACACATAAGAGAGGGCAAATAAGTGCCATGTCACAAATATACTCCTAAGAAGATAATATTAAACTTTATATGTATTTCATAGATGGAAATTGATAACCTCAAGAAGCTATCTTCCTCCTAAATACCATTGAAAACTTGGGCTGGTTCCATGAGCACACAAAGAACAGCAAACAGATGCAAAACCACAGGAAGATGGAGAACCTAACAATGAGAAGACTACATTGGGAATGGACACTATTGGACATATTCTGAGAATAAATATCACTGCCACTGATTTTGCTTTTTGGACCAAGAATTTTTTTGTATGTATTATTTGTGGTATATAATTCCAAAACTTTCTGCAATGTAGTCTTCAGTAGATCATAGATCTGGCATTTATTGATAAAAATGTTGGCACGTTGTTCAAACTATGACTACCTATTCTACAGGCAATGTTTTTTATTTTTTTGCATAATCACTCTTACATATGGTGTGATTGCAAGATACTGGTGCACAGTTCTGTATCATTATAAAGATGCTCATTACAGTGGTTTGCTTTATATATTAGCATTGTCATGACCCAGCACTAATGGTTGAACATATATTGTCTCTACCTTTTTCTAAAGATTCTAAAGATTCATGATTGAAAGATGTTCTTCTCATACCCTGGACTGAACTTCCATATGATATAGACACTTCTAGTCCTTGTTGTTCTCTATGTATCTGGGCAATAACACATAACATTTTTGGCCCATTTCTCAAAAAGTCTATTACTTCAACTACCACCTACAAAGTTTGTGACTTATTTATCCCTCACACTATATATCTCATGTCTAAAAACTCATGCATACAAGCAGTCCAGCTTTTATTTATCCAAACCAGTTTAGGGTTTGTGAATATCACTTTAATGCTTTTCGTTTGACGTATGCACTGAGGAAGTCTTGTAAAGGATGTGCTGAACCTTAAAGAGATTGTGCGGTCTTGAATGATAAGTCTACAGCCACTCTATGTGACTGCAGAATTGTGGATCCTCCCAGCGCAGGCACTGTGTGTGCTGCGAGGATTCGATGTTGTCTCCACCAGAACCTGTCTAGTGGGTGCAGCCTGCTCAATACACTTGTAGACTAGATGGTCTCACCCACTAGACTAAACGGGGCCTGGCCTTGCTCAATACCAGTGTATTGAGCAGGCTGCACCCACTAGATGGGTTATGGCCAGGAGTATGTATATTGCATATTTGACCACCGTTTCCACCGGCAAATCCACGCAGCGCACAGTGCGTGCTCTGGGTGGATTCACAAGTCTGCAGTCACACAGAGTAACTGCAGACTTCTTATTCTAGATCGGACAAGACCTTTAAAGGGGCTATTCCCATCTTGTACATTATGGCATTCCATTTGATATGGATGTCTCTGTTTGTCATCCAATGACCCAATAAAGATACCGTTTTAGATATGCCATTGGTGAGTGCCTCTTTTTCTATTTTCTTCTACTTATCTATTATAAAATAAGCTATCCTCAAGAGTTGGCGATTGGGTCCGAGTTAATTTTTGTTTGATCCTGTCTTCCTTGGAAATTGGGTGTACCAGCAGTGCCAGCATTCTTCTCTTTCTATTTTATGCCATAAATGTATTGCAGATGCAAATCCCACCACTGAACATTGCGTATATCTCGATAATGGGGTCCTGACGTTTTTCACCTATTCGTGGAGCGGTGGTCAGAATTCCTTATCTTTTGAATGAGAATTCTGACCACCATTCCACTAATGGTAGCGCACAGCAGGGCCACATTCTCAGGTTAGATGCGAGTATCATTTTTGATAACAAACACATACTGCACTTCTATACAGTTACCAAATAGGTGTGCAGACAATCTTTTTGGCATTGATTGGGTCTATATGGTTGGTAGGAGTATGAACATAGCTATAGTGTTATGTTCAGGTGATATGGATGGCCACTTCACATTTTGCCAACATTTCTAGTCTAGGGCTCTTCATAAGAACTACTGTTGTAGTTTCTGTACTGATAATCGCTTTTTCTGTTGAAATTGGAAATGATTACTGCTAAGATTTAATTTGGCAGATCATGTATGACCTATTGTATGTTTTTAGGGCCTTATAAGTCTTGTATACGATAAGAGCCTAATGTATACTCTAATCTATTAATTGAAAAGAGGATGATCTTTTTCAAGTGCAAATTGAATTTTGTCCTTTATAACTTCATTTACCTACATAAATGTGCAGTTTATCATGCCTGACTATCCTCCAGAGCCTAAATGTCCAAATGATTGTTCCACCTTTACTAGTAGTATTAGAGATTTAAGTTAGGTTTATGGTTACATTTGGCAACGTGGAGCATAATATAGATATCCTTTAAAAATGACCTGTCATCAGAAAGGAGTGGCCAGTTTTTGCTTTTATTTTAATTTAATTGCTCCCCTGAGTATTGTGTTGTGGAATTTTTTAATTTGCCGTATGACTCCAGAGTACTGATGATCGAGCATGCTCGTTACTCAAGATTTACGAGCATGCTCGGGTGTTTTCCGAGTATCTTCAGCGTCCTCGGTGTTATGTTTTAGTCACTCAGTGCTCATGATTTGCGACTGTTTGACAGCTTTAATACATGTGAGGAAGGCCTGTTTCTTAGGCATTCCTCACATCTATTAAAGCTGTCAAACAGTCGCAAATCGTGATCACTGAGTGACTAAAACATAACACCGAGGACGCTGAAGATACTCGGCGAGCACCCGAGCATGCTCCCTGAAAGGCTTAACAGAACATACTCGCTCATCACTACTCCAGAGATATGGGCTTTTTTTATTTTGTGCTAATTTCTATGGTCTGTACCAAGGGGTCGTTGCTCCCAGGAGTCTCTGGGGGCTTGTCTTCAGGCTGCTCTGTAAGCCATACCCCCTTGTTAAAGACCATAAAAATTACCACTAAATAAAAAGGCCCATATCTCTAGAAACATAAGGCCAATTTAAAAAAAAAAAAACCTGAACACTCAGTGGAACAGTGGGAATAATATAATAGCAAAAACTGGTCACTTTTGATAGGGTAATAGGTCCTTTTTAAGTTGTAAATGCTATTGAAGTTGAATAAGCCACTCCATAGCATCAAAGCTGAATTCAAACCTCTTGGACAAAAGGCATAACCTACACATGGTGACATAAGGGAACTATTGACACAATAAATTTAATCTGTCCTGGAAATCAAGTGCCTTGTAGCCCAATTTGAATTCAGTTTTCACTATCTACATCGGCATTTACACTTCATGTGTTGACCATAGAGTAATATTACTGCCAATACCATGAAATATTTATTTCTACTGCTACTGCCATCATACAGCATGATAATAAGCACCATAGTTATCGCATGGGACCCCTGACCTTTGTAGATTCCCAAATATCTGCACAATGACTACTCATACAGTTATATGAAAAAGTTTGGGCACCCCTATTAATCTTAAGCTTAATGTTTTATAAAAATTGGTGTTTTTGCAACAGCTATTTCAGTTTGATATATGTAATAACTGTTGGACACAGTAATGTTTCTGCCTTGACATGAGGTTTATTGTACTAACAGAAAATGTGCAATCTGCATTCAAACAAAATTTGACATGTGCATAAGTATGGGCACCCTTATCATTTTCTTGTTTTAAATACTCCTACCTACTTTTTACTGACGTACTAAAGCACTTTTTTTTGTTTCGTAACCTCATTGAGCTTTGAACTTCAAAGCCAGGTGTATGCAATCATGAGAAAAGCTACTTAAAGTGGGCACTTGCAAGTTGTTCTCCTGTTTGAATCTCCTCTGAAGAGTGGCATCATGGGCTCCTCAAAACAACTGTCAAATGATCTGAAAACAAAGATTATTCAACATAGTTGTTCAGGGGAAGGATACAAAAAGCTGGCTCAGAGATTTAACCTGTCAGTTTCCACTGTGAGGAACATAGTAAGGAAATGGAAGAACACAGGGACAGTTCTTGTTAAGGCCAGAAGTGGCAGGCCAAGAAAAACATCAGAAAGGCAGAGAAGAAGAATGGTGAGATCAGTCAAGGACAATCCTCAGACCACCTCCAGAGAGCTGCAGCATCAACTTGCTGCAGATGGTGTCACTGTGCATCGGTCAACTATACAACGCACTTTGCACAAGGAGAAGCTGTATGGGAGAGTGATGCGAAAGAAGTCGTTTATGCAAGCACGCCACAAACAGAGTCGGCTGAGGTATGCAAAAGCACATTTGGAGAAGCCAATTTCTTTTTGGAAGAAGGTCCTGTGGACTGATGAAACCAAGATTGAGTTGTTTGGTCATACAAAAAGGCGTTATGCATGGCGTCAAAAAAACACAGCATTCCAAGAAAAACACTTGCTACCCACAGTAAAATTTGGTGGAGGTTCCATCATGCTTTGGGGCTGTGTGGCCAATGCCAGCACCGGGAATCTTGTTAAAGTTGAGGGACGCATGGATTCCACTCAGTATCAGCAGATTCTTGACAATAATGTTCAAGAATCAGTCATAAAGTTGAAGTTACGCAGGGGATGGATCTTTCAGCAAGACAATGATCCAAAACACCGCTCCAAATCTACTCAGGCATTCATGCAGAGGAACAATTACAATGTTCTGGAATGGCCATCCCAGTCCCCAGACCTGAATATCATTGAACATCTGTGGGATCATTTGAAGAGGGCTGTCCATGCTCGGCGACCATCAAACTTAACTGAACTGGAATTGTTTTGTAAAGAGGAATGGTCAAAAATACCTTCATCCAGAATCCAGGAACTCATTAAAAGCTACAGGGAGCGACTAGAGGCTGTTATTTTTGCAAAAGGAGGATCTACTAAATATTAATGTCACTTTTCTGGTGAGGTGCCCATACTTATGCACCTGTCAAATTTTGTTTGAATGCAGATTGCACATTTTCTGTTAGTACAATAAACCTCATTTCAAGGCAGAAACATTACTGTGTCCAACAGTTATTACATATATCAAACTGAAATAGCTGTTTCAAAAACACCAATTTTTATAAAACATTAAGCTTAAGATTAATAGGGGTGCCCAAACTTTTTCATATAACTGTATTTGGGAGACATAAGATCCCAGGTCATGGAATGGCCTCTTTTTTTTGCTTTGAAAAGTGATTAGAATCAAATCCACCTTTAGGTCTGCTTCACATGGCACAATAGGACCTTGTTACTGAGGATGGCAGGTAGTTATAGCAAAATGGTGCTAGGACTGTTTTTCTGAAAACTGTATCATAGCTTTGCATTTTAAATCTGCTGCAGACTCCTCAATTAAAGAGGTGTGGCCCCAAAACCAGCACAACGTGAATGGGATTTAATCAAAACTTATTGATTGGAGTGTAGTCCCTAACAAGCATGTGAATATTTATTTTACTCACTTTTATAGCGCCATCTTATTCCACAGCACTTTACAGACATTATCAGCACTGTCCCCATTGGGGCTCACAATCTACATTCCTTATCAGTATGTTTTTTAAGTGTGTGAGAAAACCAGAGAACCACCACACAAACAAGGGGAGAACATACAAACTCCTTGCAGATGCTGTCTGTGGTGGGATTTGAACCCAGGACCCCAGCACTGCAAAGCAACAGTGCTAACCACTGAGCCACCATGCTGTCCACAGCCTTAAATAATTAAGGAGGGAGCCCTTTTCACTTTTTTTTTTTACTCATAATCAGTATTTTTCTTTGAATGTTTCAACAGTAAGTACTCTTAACTATATAAGCACACTAGGGTTGGATAAAGACAATCCTATTCGGTAGCTGTCATAAGGAAATGTGTGTATATAAATGCATCTAATGAAATATCTTGGATCCCTCAATAATGCTGGTCAAAGAATAGTTGTCCAATATTTTAGTAAACTCTCTTGAATAGTACGAGTCACACAATATTGTGTTTGAAAGTTTTTCTAAGAAATAATGAAAAGTAAAAGATGAATTGTGATTCGATGCTACAGGGAAGAGCCCTGGGTGTTATACAAAATCCTGTTTTTTTGGGCACTATTTCTTCAACTGATATGTAAAATGTGCAATATACTCAATAAATATCGAGGCATATTTATTCAAATGTTGTTGATTCATTTGAATGCATTAGAAAATATGTAATGCAAGTTCCTTCGCTCCAACTTAGAGGTTTCTGAGATTCAAATTGCAGCCTCGGAGGCTAAGAACCAGTACGATTTCTAATCATCCCTGTGGTGTTGCTTTATTTGTAGGTTTCTATACATAAATTTAGGTGGTTCATATGTCTGTAGTGCCACAAAATACCTGTATATGTGATAGACTTTTATATGTATTGCCAACTATGGTGAGGGTTGGTTTCTCTGCTGGGAAAACTGCATCCACACATTGTACCCGATCCCTTACTGGAGGGGTGTGCACTTTTGCCTGAACCAGGAAGTTGTTCACGATCCCTCAGAGGGGAGGAGGTGCTTCTGAAGTTGGTATGTGAGAAGAAGTAGCATCATGGAGGTCCTGGTGCAGACAAGCTGCATGAGGCAAGGTATCAGTCCCTAGAGCCACAGAGACTTCCAGAGTCCGTGGTAAAATGAGAGACTGCTCAGTCTTTATATAATGAGCAGAAGAGTGCATTTGCCCAGGAGCTCAACATCTGAATAGAATCAAGAACACAGTTGCAAGAGGCAGTAAGTGTTCTGACAGGATTTGAGTTGCCTGCTTGCTGGAAGGGATCACGCATCCAGTAACTGTCTACCTTAGACCCTTGGGGATCCAAGGAATCGTGTGACAGAGGTATAATTATCAGCAGGAAGACCACACTACGTCAAAGCAGAGAAACTGAGTTCTCACCGTGCAGGTCTGACCTAAACTCTCTGTGTGAGTTGTATGGAATCTTCTGGAACTGTTTGCAGAACTTCAGTAAAAGGTACAAACTGATCACTACCCTATCTAGCGTTGATTATTCTCTGCTGCACCATTCCTGCTCCAACTCCCCTGGGAGCAAGCCCTGATTGGGAAGGGTTAATCATCTGGCACTGACCATCACCACCTATCTCTCAGGGATCTTCATCAGCGCCCGACCATACCAGGCCGAACATCCCAACTGGCGTCACAAACCTTCTAATTATTTTATTATTAGCCCCACAATTGACAAAGACTAGCGCGCCCCAGTCGGACTTAACCAGCACTCGGACTGCCGTGCCCCTGTATCTTTACCGCAGCGGCCCAGCCGGGTCGGCACACATACATGATACCAAATAGAAGAATTCATAGCTGCATTATAAGTGAAAGATTTTCCCCATGTCTACCAAATTTAGTCACAATAATGTGTTATAATAATATACCAAACCAGAAAAAACGACAATAAGAGGCCACTAGCATATAATCAAAGAAGTCCAAATTTTATTAAACAATCTTAACAGGTACAGAGGGGAATAAAGTGCCAAGTGCAAATGGTTAAACACCATAAGGGTCGCACTATGTATCAGCCAGCATATAGTTACATACATATACAGTACAGACCAAAAGTTTGGACACACCTTCTCATTTAAAGATTTTTTTGTATTTTCATGACTTTGAAAATTGTACATTCACACTGAAGGTATCAAAACTATGAATTAACACATGTGGAATTATATACTTAACAAAAAGGTATGAAACAACTGAAAATATGTCTTATATTCTAGGTTCTTCAAAGTAGCCACCTTTTGCTTTGATGACTGCTTTGCACACTCTTGGCATTCTCTTGATGAGCTTCAAGAGGTAGTCACTGGAAATGGTTTTCACTTCACAGGTGTGCCCTGTCAGGTTTAATAAGTGGGATTTCTTGCCTTATAAATGGGGTTGGGACCATCAGTTGTGTTGTACAGAAGTCAGGTGGATACACAGCTGATAGTCCTACTGAATAGACTGTTAGAATTTGTATTATGGCAAGAAAAAATCAGCTAAGTAAAGAAAAACGAGTGGCCATCATTACTTTAAGAAATGAAGGTCAGTCAGTCTGAAAAATTGGGCAAACTTTGAAAGTGTCCCCAAGTGCAGTTGCAAAAACCAAATAGCTCTACAAAGAAACTGGCTCACATGAGGACCGCCCCAGGAAAGGAAGACCAAGAGTCACCTCTGCTTCTGAGGATAAGTTTATCCGAGTCACCAGCCTCAGAAATCGCAGGTTAACAGCAGCTCAGATTAGAGACCAGGTCAATGCCACACAGAGTTCTAGCAGCAGACGCATTTCTACAACAACTGTTAAGAGGAGACTTTGTGCAGCAGGCCTTCATGGTAAAATAGCTGCTAGGAAACCACTGCTAAGGACAGGCAACAAGCAGAAGAGACTTGTTTGGGCTAAAGAACACAAGGAATGGACATTAGACCTGTGGAAATCTGTGCTTTGGTATGATGAGTCCAAATTTGAGATCTTTGGTTCCAACCACCGTGTCTTTGTGCGACGCAGAAAAGGTGAACGGATGGACTCTACATGCCTGGTTCTCACCGTGAAGCATGGAGGAGGAGGTGTGATGGTGTGGGCGTGCTTTGCTGGTGACACTGTTGGGGATTTATTCAAAATTGAAGGCATACTGAACCAGCATGGCTACCACAGCATCTTGCAGCGGCATGCTCTTCCATCCGGTTTGCGTTTAGTTGGACCATCATTTATTTTTCAACAGGACAATCACCCCAAACACACCTCCAGGCTGTGTAAGGGCTATTTGACCAACAAGGAGAGTGATGGGGTGCTACACCTGATGACCTGGCCTCCACAGTCACCAGACCTGAACCCAATCGAGATGGTTTGGGGTGAGCTAGACTGCAGAGTGAAGGCAAAACGGCCAACAAGTGCCAAGCATCTCTGTGAACTCGTTCAAGATTGTTGGAAGACCATTTCCGGTGACTACCTCTTGAAGCTCATCAAGAGAATGCCAAAAGTGTGCAAAGCAGTCATCAAAGCAAAAAGTGGCTACTTTGAAGAACCAACAATATAAGACATATTTTCAGTTGTTTCATACTTTTTTGTTAAGTATATAATTCCACATGTGTTAATTTATAGTTTTGATGCCTTCAGTGTGAATGTACAATTTTCATAGTCATGAAAATACAGAAAAATCTTTAAATGAGAAGGTGTGTCCAAACTTTTGGTCTGTACTGTATATACCAATTTGGGTAAATCTACCAGGTAAAGAGTACAAATAACAAATATAAAGTTGTAATCAATGAATGGATAATATATAAATAAATATACCAGATAGTATAATACCCACAAGACCCTGTACACAAGCCTGAATAGTTGGAATAAAGTCATCTAGTTCATGACTACCTTTAATACAAAAATATATAGGACACACACACTTAGGAGTGATCACCAAGTGACCTAATGGTCACCATAGCCATGTATATACATGCAAGGGAATCCGGAGAGAGGCAGATACAAGGGCATATGTAGAGAGAAGGCTACACACGTGGAGCGACTGCCCCGACTTGCGTTTCGGTTTACCTTCGTCAGGAGGCACGAAAGAGTGAGCAGTGCAATGATATATAAAGGCGCCAGCCGGCACCGCGGACCAGAAGTGACGCAGAGCGCAGCCATGGAGACCGGAACGCCAGTCGGCATCCGCATCACGTGATGGCCGATGGCAGGGCACATGTGATCTGACGTCAGACAGCACCCAAGATACGGAGAGCCGACAGGGGTCCCGGAATAAATGACATGCATGCGTGCAAGGCCACTGAGAACATGAGCAAAACGTGATGGGCATTGTACACTTATGCTCACGCACATACCTGAAAATTGGATGGTAAGAACAAAAGATGACATATGTATAGTGGTCACATCTCAATAAAGGAGGGATTCTTTATGCACCCATATACATATATTATTTTGTATAGACTCACAAAGTATAGACCCTACCTCAATTATTTAGTAATTATCACAAAAAAGGATTTTATAATCAAATCGTCACAAGGGGACTAGATCAATGAATCATTATGACTGGTAGATAGCACATTTAAAAGGATAAGAGCAACATGAACTAATCAGTTCTCATATATAAAGGTAGTACCTAAGCCAGTCATTACCGATATATAGGAAAAAAGGGGTACAAATAGCACACAATTAATAACCGGATAGCATGGAAACATATTCAAAGAATCCCAATGGTATGTCACATAAACCTCAAGAGGCATGCAGCACAAAATACATGACATAACCATTAAATAAATTATAATACATGATACATGATATACTATATGCAACATTCACATAGGTAAAGTATGGCAGCAACAGACAAAAATATAAAAAATATGATGAAATAATTTCTGCAGGCCAGGATTTTCAAGAGTAATAGGATAATTCCATAGGTCCGGATCAATATAGTGAACCAAAGGTCCTAGATGACATAAAAATATATAAAATTATAATGTGAACTTAAAAAATAAAAACAATTAAAAACAAGGTTCAACCATCAAAACCCGCATGGGCGGAAGGAGATGGAACGATAGGGATGGATGATCACAGGAAGGGTACATAACTAATATTTTCATTTAGCCCATTTGGGTGGAGCGTATTCAATGTCCATATCCAGCGTGATTCCAATTGGGCCAATCTCTGGCCAACTTTACCTCCACGTATATTAAGCATAATAGAATCGATACCTCTAATTCTAAGAAGAGTGGCATCACACTTATGGTGGAAATTAAAATGTCGTGGTAATATCTTTAATGTGGATGTGTCCGTGTGTAGAGATGCTGCAATGATCCCAAGATCATGTTCACGAATCCGTATCTTGAACTGACGAGTCGTCAAGCCCATGTAGATTTAGCTAAAAAATTTTCATCTTTACTATGGCTCATAAGAAAAAAGTATTCTGTGTATTATTACGTTCTTAAATGCGGTAATACCCTATATCTGATGAGAAGAAAGGATTGCAATTTGTTTTTTACGGTGGAATTTGTAGAGCCCTCAAAGGTGTCAGCACAGCAGAAATCCATGAAATTTTGTAAATTACACTCAGGGAATTCATTTATATGTGTAGTGAATAGTGTTGAGCGAACATGCTCGACACTGCTCGGTACTCGCCCGAGCATCATGCTACTCGGGATGTTCGGCGAGCACCGAGCATTTCCGGGTTACTCGGGCGGGAGCTCGGGTCTCCGCCCTGCATGTTTGTCGCTCTTTACAGAGCCAATGAACATGCAGGGATTGCCAGCCAGTCACTGTAATGCCGCAGCCATGTTGTTTGTGGGCATTACAGTGATTGGCTGGCCGCACAGCATCACCTCCCAGACGATCAGCCCGTCATGATTGGTGTGTGTGGGTGTCTGGGCGTGTGTGCGGGGTGTCTGTGCGTGTGTCTGCGAGTGTGTGCGGGGTGTCTGTGCGATGTCTGCGGGTGTGCGCGGTGTCTGTGCGATGTCTGCGGGTGTGTGAGTGCAGGCAGACATAGGCCGATGTGACACTACTACTCCCATCGGCCTATGTCTGTCCCCCGTCCACTCGTGCCAACAGGATCAGCTCGATGGGAGCAGTAGTTCCCATCAGCCTGATCCTGCTATTTAAATTGCCCTACTGTGTCCCCAATAAATGTTAAATACATGTCATTGGTGGCCAGTGGTTGCCTACAATAAATTAGTTTACACATTACCTGTCCCCGCCGATCGCCACCTAAAATAAAGTAAAAAATAAAAAACTACACCTATACTCACTTAGACACCTAATTCCCCGAAGCCATCGATCTCCTGTTATAAAATCTAAAATAATAAACCACAACCTTATCCTTACCCCTCCGTAGTAGTCCACGAGTGTCCCACGATGATCTTCAGTTTAGAGCAGCCACATAGAATGTGACCGCTCTGAACCGCTACCGCCGCTAGAATGACGGGGCCGTAAAGCAGCCCCGTCACTGCATAAGCGGGTTCGCCGGAGTTCAGGCAGCGATGCTCCGGTTAGCTCCTTTACGGCCCTGCTGTATCGTGAGAAATTCCCACGGTACAGCAGTGCCGTAAAGGAGGTCTCCGGAGCTGCGCTGCCTGAATGCACTCCGGTGACCTCAGTCAGTGGCTCCCGCTGCCAGGAGCGGACGTGTTCCCGGCAGTGTTAGCTTACAGCAGCCATGCACAGCTGTCACCATCTCCAGATGTGACAGCTGTGCATGGGAGATCAGCGCAGGAACGTGGACAGGTAACTATTTTTTTTTAGTAAACTAAGAATTAAATAAAATTGTGTGTTTCATTTCAAATAAATTATTTTTTTCTGGGTGTGGCGTGTTTTTTCTTTTTAACACTTTGTAGGTTAGTAATGGGGGTGTCTTATAAACGCCCATCATTACTAACCTGGGCTTCATGGCAGCTGGCGCTGACATGAACCCCAACCCTATTACCCCCTGCCACCGCACCAGGGCAGCGTGGAAGAGCGAGGCTAAGTGCCAGAGTTGGCGCATCCTATGGATGCGCCATTTCTGGGGCGGCTGACGGCTGGTGTTTCTAGCCTGGGAGGGGGCCAATATTCATGGCACCCTTCCTGGGCTATTAATATCAGCCCCCAGCTGTCTGCCTAGCCTTTGCTAGCTATTAAATAGGGGGTACCCCACGTCATTTTTTTGGGGGGGTCCCCCATTTTAATAGCTAGTAAAGGCTAGGTATTCAGCTGGGGGCTGATATTAGTAGTCTGGGAAGCTCCGTGGGTATTACCCACTTCCCAGGCTTCAAACATCTGCCCCAGCCGTCTGCTTAACCTCCGCTAGAGACTAAAATTATGGGGGATCCCACGCCAATTTTTTTTTAAATAAATCCTTTATTTTAACACTAAATGACATTTGAGGAGTTAATAAAGATGCAGTCCCTAAATTATTATTTATTTTTTAATTAATTTTTCCCAAAAATTTTGACGTGGGCTTTGCCATATTTTTGTATGCCAGCCAGGTACAGCATCCAGCTTCTATGAACGCGCCATTTTCCGGGGTGGCTGCGGACTGCAATTTGCACCGGGGGGGGGGGGGGGGCAGAAAGCTTGGGCCTCCCTGCGCTGCAGATTCCATCCCCAAGCTGCCTAGTTGTACCTGGCTGGACACACAAATAGGGAGAAGCCCCACGTATTTTTTTTTTTAATTATTTCATGAAATTCATGAAATAATAAAGAAAAAAAGGGCTTCCCTATACTGTTGTGTCCGGCCAGGTACAAATAGGCAGCTGGTGGTTGGGCGCAGCCCGTTCCTGCCTGCTGTACCTGGCTGGACACAAATATAGTGCGAAGCCCCACGTCAATTTTTTTTTAATTATTTCAGGAAATTCATGAAATAATTAAAAAAAAATTGATGTGGGGCTTCGCCCTATATTTGTGTCCAGCCAGGTACAGCAGGCAGGAACGGGCTGCGCCCAACCACCAGCTGCCTATTTGTACCTGGCCGGACACAACAATATAGGGAAGCCCTTTTTTTAAAAAATTATTTCATGAAATAATTTAAAAAAAATTGACGTGGGGCTTCGCACTATATTTGTGTCCAGCCAGGTACAGCAGGCAGGAACGGGCTGCCCCCAACCACCAGCTGCCTATTTGTACCTGGTTGGACACAACAATATAGGGAAGCCCTTTTTTTCTTAATTATTTCATGAATTTCATGAAATAATTAAAAAAAAAATACATGGGGCTTCGCCCTATTTTTGTGTCCAGCCAGGTACAACTAGGCAGCTGGGGGCTGGAATCCACAGCGCAGGGAGGCCCAAGCTTTCTGGGCCCCACCCGCTGCAAATTGCAGTCCGCAGCCACCCCGGAAAATGGCGCGTTCATAGAAGCGCCATCTTCTGGCGCTGTACCCAACTCATCCAGGGCCCTGGTGCGGTGGCTCACTGGGTAATAAAGGGGTTAAGGCCAGCTTGGCATTATCAGCTGGCCCTAAGCCCGAAATTCATGGGGTCATGCCAATATTAGACATGACCACCATGAATTTCTAGTAAAGTATTTAAAAAAAACACAACACCCAGAAAAAAGTCCTTTAATTGAAATAAACACACAATTCTTTATTGTTCTAAATTAAACTATACTTACCATCACGCCCATTCCAGCTGAAGCCAACGATCTCCTGCAATAAAAGAAAAATAATAAACCAACCTCATCCTTACCTTTCCATGGTTCCCAGGACAGCTTCAGCTCTGCTACATCGAGATGACAGGCTGGACCACAGCAGAACGCTGCCATCCAGCCTGTCATCCCGCAGACACTGAGAAGCGCAGGCATGCTTGCGCTCCTCAATGTCTCTCTGTGACGGCATAAAGATGAGCCGAGGTCATGTCCAATGAACTCGGCTCACCTCATGCACGTCACTGACAGCGTGGGAAAATTCTCACGCTGAAGCGCTGAGTGCAGGAGAATTTTCCCACGCTGTCAGTGACGTGCATGAGGTGAGCCGAGTTCATTGGACATGACCTCGGCTCATCTTTATGCCGTCACAGAGAGACACTGAGGAGCGCAAGCATGCCTGCGCTTCTCAGTGTCTGCGGGATGACAGGCTGGATGGCAGCGTTCTGCTGCGGTCCAGCCTGTCATCTCGATGTAGCAGAGCTGAAGCTGTCCTGGGAACCATGGAAAGGTAAGGATGAGGTTGCTTTATTATTTTTCTTTTATTGCAGGAGATCGTTGGCTTCAGCTGGAATGGGCGTGATGGTAAGTAGAGTTTAATTTAGAACAATAAAGAATTGTGTGTTTATTTCAATTAAAGGACTTTATTCTGGGTGTTTGTGTTTTTTTTTTTAACTTTGACTATGGGGTTAGTAATGGGGGTGTCTTATAGACACCTCTCCATTACTAACCTGGGCTTGATGTCAGCTGGCATTATAAGCTGACATCAACCCCAGCCCTATTACCCCACTGCCACCGCTACAGGGCAGTGGGAAGAGCAAGCCTAAGGGCCGGAATTGGCGCATCCTATGGATGCGCCATTTCTGGGGCGGCTGACGGCTGGTGTTTCTAGCCTGGGAGGGGGCCAATATTCATGGCACCCTTCCTGGGCTATTAATATCAGCCCCCAGCTGTCTGCCTAGCCTTTGCTAGCTATTAAATTAGGGGGGACTCCACGTCATTTTTTTGAGGGGGTCCCCCATTTTAATAGATAGTAAAGGCTAGGTATTCAGCTGGGGGCTGATATTAGTAGCCTGGGAAGCTCCGTGGGTATTACCCCCTTCCCAGGCTTCAAACATCTGCCCCAGCCGTCTGCTTAACCTCCGCTAGAGACTAAAATTACGGGGAACCCCATGCCAATTTTTTTTTAAATAAATCCTTTATTTTAACACTAAATGACAGGTACAGTAATCAACACTATCACTGTACTTCATATATATGTGACTGACATGTTTCTATCTATCTAATCTATGTATGATTCTCTATTCCTTCTATTCTAAATTGTCGGGTACCGCTGCTGAATTGCCGGCCGGCTTTTTTAAAGAGACAGTGCATGAAAACACTATTATATTTTTAAATAAATCCTTTACACTAAATAACAAGTACAGTAAGCAACACTGCCACTGTACTTCATATATATGTGACTGACATGTTTCTATCTATCTAATCTATGTATGATTCTCTATTCCTTCTATTCTAAATTGTCGGGTACAGATGCTGAATTGCCGGCCGGCTTTTTTAAAGAGACGGTGCATGAAAACACTATTATATTTTTAAATAAATCCTTTACACTAAATGACAAGTACAGTAAGCAACACTGTCACTGTACTTCATATATATATGTGACTGACATGTTTCTATCTATCTAATCTATGTGTGAAGCTCTATTCTGTCTGTTATAAATTGTTGGGTACCACAGCTGAATTGCCGGCCGGCTTTTTTAAAGAGATGGTGCATGAAAACACAATTATTTTTTTAAATAAATCCTTTACACTAAATGACAAGTACAGTAAGCAACACTGTCACTGTACTTCATATATATGTGACTGACATGTTTCTATCTATCTAATCTATGTGTAAAGCTCTATTCTTTCTGTTGTAAATTGTCGGGTACCGGTGTATGCCGCTGATGAATTGCCGGCTTTTCGCGTAATACATTCTACATTATTCTTAGTTGTTTTACTTCATGTAGAATTAACCTACAAGGAAAGAAAGGGTTTATTTTCATTCCGATATTTGTGTCCCATTGACTTGCATTGGTTTCCGGTATCGGAATCGGCGATATACGATACTTTTTGGGTATCGGTCCGATCCAATCCGATACGATATTTCCTGATATCGGAAGGTATCGCTCAACACTATCCTTAACATATTTCACAGGAAAGCACTTTCACTTTCGCTTTTGAACGTTTTATTGTGAGCCTGTAAAAGTGGCTTAATACCTCTGACCACGTTGTTGACAGCAGTGACCTGGGGGTCAGAAATGCTTCCTGGGTTTATCCCCATGCTGTCCCCATGTCATTTGAGCACTGTCACTATCGTTTTGGGCACTTGTTAAGCTTTTAAAAGACTGCCGGGGGAGTCGCCGCAAAAATGCTCGAGTCTCCCATAGACTAACATTGGGCTCGTTGCTCGGGTCGAGCATCCGAGTATCACGGCGAGCTCGGCCCGAGCTTCGAGCACCCGAGCATTTTAGTGCTCGCTCAACACTAGTAGTGAATCTTTCTATTTCAAATTTATTTTTATTATTTAATTTTAAACATAGTACAATTACATAGTAACACATCAATATTTTCTTATTAGAGAGGAGAGAAAGAATAAATGGGAGTATAGTGTAGAAAAATATGTAGGGAGGGATAAAAACATAGGTAAGGAAAAGGGCAAGGGAAACGGATTATCATAAGCAATTTGAAACTTAACATTTTTATTTGTTTTGTTATTTCTTATACTTCCTATAATTTTTAACCCCTTACGACCGATGATAAGCCTTTTAATGGCGGTCATTAAGGGCACTTAATCCTCAGCGCTGCTCTTTAACGGCGCTGAGGAATGATAGCATAGCACTGCCCCGTGCATTCCAAACTGCCACTCCTTCTTTTCTGATCTCTGCCGTGCGCCCAAACAGTAGATTTCCTCCACATATTGGGTATCAGCGTACTCAGGAGAAATTGCACAACAAATTGTACGGTGCAATTTCTCCTGTTACCCTTATGACAATGCAAAATTTGGGGATAAAAAACATTTTTATGGGAAATATGTGAAATTTTTGTTTTCACATCTCAATGCTGTAAACTTCTGTAAAGCACCTGGGGTTCAAGGTGTTCACCACACATCTAGATAAGTTTCTTGAGGGGTCTAGTTTCCAAAATAGTGTCACTTGTGTTTTTTTTTCACTGTTTAAGCACATCAGGGGCTCTCCAAATGCAACATGGCGCCCGCAAATTTTTCCAGCAAATTTTGCATTCAAAAAGTCAAATGGCACTCTTTCCTTTCCAAGCCCTGCTGTGCGCCCAAACAGTAGTTTTCCTCCACATATTGGGTATCAACCTACTCAGGAGAAATTGCACAACAAATTGTATGGTGCAATTTCTCCTGTTACCCTTGTGAAAATGCAAAATTTGGGGCTAAAAAACATTTTTGTGGGAAATATGTGAATTTTTTATTTTTATTGCTCAATGTTATAAACTTCTGTAAAGCACCTGGGGGTTCAAGTGCTTACCACACATCTAGATAAGTTCCCTGAGGTGTCTAGTTTTCAAAAAGGTGTCACTTGTGGGGGTTTCCACTGTTTAAGACATCAGGAACTCTCCAAGCATAACATGGCGTCCGCTAATTATTATAGCAAATTTAGCATTCAAAAAGTCAAAAAGCGCTCCTTCCCTTTCAAGCCCTGCCGTACGCCCAAACAGTGGTTTTCCCCCACATATGTAGCATTGGCATGCTCAGGAGACATTGCACAATACATTATGGGGTCCATTTTTTCCTATCATCCTTGCAAAAATAAAAAAAAATTGGGGTCAAAAAGTTACATTTTTGTGAAAAAAAGCTAAAAGTTAATTTTTTTATTCCACATTCCAAACATTCCTGTGAAGCACTTGAGGGGTTAATAAACTTCTTGAATGTGGATTTGAGCACCTTGAGGGGTGCAATTTTTAGATTGGTGTCACTTTTTGGTATTTACTGTTATATAGACCCCTCAAGGTCACTTCAAATGGGATGTGGTTCCTAAAAAAATGGTTTTGTAAATTTTGTTGGAAAAATGAAAAATCGCTGGTCAACTTTTAACCCTTATAACTTCCTAGCAAAAAAAAATGTTGTTTTCAAAAATTGTGCTGATATAAAGTAAACATGTGGTAAATGCTAGTTATTAACTATTTTGTGTGACATATATCTCTGATTTAAGGGCATAAGAATTCAAAGTTTGAAAATTGCAAAATTTTCAACATTTTCGCCAAATTTCTATTTTTTTCACAAATAAACGTAAGCAATATTGAAGAAATGTTATAGTTATCATGAAATACAATATGTCATGAAAAAACATTCTCAGAATCAGTGGGATCCGTTGACGCGTTCCAGATTTATTACCTCATAAAGTGACACTGGTCAGAATTGGCCTGGTCATTAACGTGCAAACAGCCTTGAGAGATAAAGGGGTTAATCAATGCAGGGCTGCCATTAGGAATTTAAGGGGCCCCATACTGTCAAAATTTCTGGGCCCCCTTGAGACTCACCCAGCTCCACTTCCATCACTTGAACCTTCCACAGTCCCACTGCTCACTCTTCTAAAAACTCTACTTCTGCACCACATCCTCACCAATCACGCATTAACAGTTCCCATCGAGCATCATATCACATAACCAGCAGCTTTTATTTTGGCCAAAAGATTTTTTAAGCCGCCACCAGGACAAGGTAGACTTTTGTGGCCAGGCCCTACCCTACTCTAAAATATTAGACGTTTAAAAATATCCAACTCTTTTTTTAGGTATATTTTATTTATTTTTCTTTAAGGGAATGTGTCCCATACATTTTTTTAAACTAATTGTAACCAGATTGTGAGAATTTTTTTTTATAATCTGTATTTCTGATTGCAGATTCCATCAATTCCCTTCTCTCTCCAACCAAAATGTAGAAGCTACTGGAGAATCCTGAGCGCTGCCGCCTGATTCGGCATTTGGTTTGCAGCATTGCTCAGAATCATCCAGTAGGTTATAAATTTTGGTTGGGGGTTGGAAGGTGCCTTCCCACCACCGCTGCCGCCTGTGATCACCGAATTAATAAATGTAAATAGGGTATATTATTGCATATTAGTGATCAGCGAACGTGCTCGCCACTGCTCGGTACTCGCCCGAGCATCACAGTGCTCGACAAGCTCAGAGCTCGACGAGTATTTTTGGGTTACTCGGGTCCCCGCCCTGCATGTTTGGCGCTCTTTAGAGAGCTAATAAACATGCAGGGATTGCTTGCCACGCACTGTAATGCTGAAGCCATGTTGATTGTGGGCATTACAGCTATTGGCTGGCCGCACAGCGTCATCAGGTATATATAAGACCTGGCGCCGCTATGCTCGTCACAGTCTACTCCGGAATCAGGCAGAGTAGGAAGAGCAGTCAGGGAGAGACGTGCTTGTTTAGAGTTAGTATAGGTATTCCTCAACATATATATATATACATCTGAACTAACAGTCCTTCTGAGTACTAATCCAGGTGCATATTTTCAGTGGTGAAGGTGATACCATGAGTTAGGCAGGCGGACAGTGTATGTGGCAGGACTGCCGTGCATAATACAGCACAAGAGGGTCCATTGAACGTTCTGTCTGCTGCTGCTGTTATGACATATATTTGTAGACATAGCTCCATATATTAGGGACCAGGGCCAATATTTTTTTTATCATAATCCTGATTATTTGCTTAAAAAGCAATCCAGAGTACACATTTTTTCTGCTCCATTTGCTTGTTAGCCCTGTAGAATGCAGCCAGATATTTTCCATATTACAGCGATAAAAATTCAGCAATTTGAACTGTACATGGAAAATATTGGCTTACGTTTTCATTTTGTTGCAGTGTGTCGGTCAAGCTATTCACACTAAGACTCTGCGAAGAATAGTATTACTAAACTATAGGCCTGCTATTTAAAACCGTGGTTCTCTGTCAGACGTATCTCACATATAACTGTGTTCCAAAATCAGCCATTTCTGCCTTCCATTTCGTTGCAGTGTTTCGGTCAAGCTATTCACACTAGGTCTCTGTGAAGAATAGTATTAGTAAATTACAGGCCTGCTATTTAAAACCATGGTGGTCTGTCAGACGTATCACATATAACTGTGTTCCAAAATCAGCCATTTATAGTGAATGTGGAAAATATTGTCCTCCATTTAAAATGGGCAAGGTGCGTGGCAAGAGACGGGGAAGTGGATGTGATGGTGATGGTGCATGCAGAGGCCGAGGCCATGGGCAAACTGAAATTGTGCCACAAAAAAAACACTTACATCTTGTCGCCCGACCTTCCTATCCCAATTACTAGGGGACCGCAGAACACCACTATTGAAACCAGAGCAATGTCAAAAGTTTGTTGGTTGGATAGCAGATAATGCTTCCAGTCACTTTGCCACCACCACTACAACCCTGTCTTCCACATGGTCAAGTCTCAGTAGCCGTGAGTCTGGACCGCATATTCCTCATGCTGATCCTCCTTCCTCCCACCATGCTAAGTGCCCGGAGACAACTGATCCCACACTTGGAAAAGCTGTTCACTTTTTCATTTGTAGATTCGGGCATGTCGCCCAGCCAGCTTCAAGCAAGTCAAGAGGAGAACGTGTGTAGCGATGCCCAAATATTTGAGCAGCCACGGTCACACGAAGGCAATGGTGGAAAAGTGCAATTACTGTTGCAAGAGGTGGATGATGATAATGATGAGACACAATTACCAGAAAGTCAGGAGGAGGACTAGGGAGCGGAAGTGGAAGACGAGGCGGTGGATGATATAGTAACTAACCCAACTTGGCAGGGGGACATGCAGAGCGAGGACAGCAGCACACAGGGGGGGGGGGCGTAGCACCACAACAGGCAGGAAGAAGCAGTGTGGTGGCCACAGACACAAAGCGGGAAAGGGTTCCCCGTAACACCAACACGACGGAAGTTGCCAGTACAACTGTTAGGTCTTCCCCAGTCTGGTTGTTTTTTAAAGACTCTGCAGATAATCCCAAAAATGACATTTACACCACCTGCCAGGCCAGCATCAGCAGCGGTATCAAAACTAGCAGCCTGACCACCACCAGCATGATCAGGCCCATGGCACCGAACCCCAAGGTCCAGAAACAGTGTCTATGGGTGACACCACTGCTTCTTCCGCTGTTGTGCGTGCACTCCAATCCCCTGTTCATGGCGCATGCAAAAGATGCCTCCCACCCTGCACGTGTCATTGCACACTCTCAACTAGCACCATCAGCAAGAACGTCCACGTCCTTGTCCCAGTGCAGTGTTCAGTTGTCCCTACCCCAGTCCTTGGAACGCAAGCGCAAATATGCAGCCAATGCCCCACAGGCCACACTACTAAACTCACACATTTCACGACTGCTTGCGCTCGAAATATTGCCTTTTAGGCTTGTGGAGACGGAAGCTTTCTGCAACCTGATGGCGGTGGCTGTCCCTCGGTACTCGGTCCCCAACCACCACTATTTCTCCTGGTATGCCGTCCCCGCATTACACGAGCACGTGTCCCACATTATTAGTCATGCCATCAACAACGCAGCTTCTGGGAAAGTCCACCTAACCACAGATACGTGGACAAGTGCATGTGGGAAAGGATGGTACATCTCGCTGATGGCACATTGGGTTAATATAGTGGAAGCCGGGACCCGGTCGGACCTTGGGATGCAACACGTCCTTCCGACGCCGAGGATTGCGGGCCCTGGATCAATCAGGGTTGCCCCCACATTCTACAGCTCCTTCATCTCCTCCTCTTCAGCGTCCATCTCCGAAATGACCACATCACTCAGAAGCTGCAAGCACTGCAGCACTGCCTCGGCTAAGAGGTAACCAGCTGTGCTGAAGCTAATATGCTTCGATGACAAACCGCACAACGCAGAAGAGTTGTGGACAGCTCTGAAAGAGCAGGCAGATCTGTGGCTGACACCGCTGACCCTACAGCCAGACATGGTCATGTGTGGCAATGGTCGGAACCTGGTGGCGGCTCTGAAGCGAGGCGAGCTCACACACGTACCATGCCTGCCCCATGTGCTTAATCTCGTGGTTCAGCGGTTTCTCAAAACCTACCCAGATCTGTTGCATCTGCTTGTGAAAGTACGCCGCGTGTGTGCTTTTTTTAGAAAGTCTGGTACAGCTTCCGCCTTTTGCCATGCTTTAGCAGCGTTTGCAGCTTCCAGCTCACTGACTAGTGTGCGATGTCCCCATGCGTTGGAACTCTACATTGCAGATGTTGGGAAGGATTTGTGAGCAGAATAGGGCAGTTGTTGACTACCAGCATCAACACAGCCATCGGTATTCAGGTCAGACTCCACACATAAGTCAGACATCTGTACCATACTCCAAAACTTTGAGGAGTCTACCAAGATGGTGAGCGGCGCTGACGCCATAATTAGCATCACCATCCCACTTCTCTGTCTTCTGAAACGCTCTCTGCTCACAATTAAAGATTATGCATTGCAGGTGGAGCACGATGAGTTGGAGCAAGGAACCCTACAGGGTGATTCCACACAGCCCAGCCTCATCTCATCCCAATGTGGATTGGGTGACAATGAGAAAGAGGAGGAGGAGGAAGAACAGGAGCTAGTTTCCTGCGCTATAAACGGTACTACCTGCACAACTGTCATACCATCTGTTCAGCGTGAATGGCCTGAGGACAGAAAGGAGGATGAGGATGAGGATGAGGAGGAGAGCATGGTCAGTCGTCCTCTTGGTGAGGACAGGAAAGTCTTGCCTCTTTGCAATCTGGCACACATGGCTGAGTTTCTGTTATGCTGCCTTTCCCGTGATCCTCGCGTTGTCCAAATTTTGGGTGACAGTCATTACTGGTTGGTGACACTTCTACACCCACGCTACAAGGAGAACTTTGTCTCTTATTCCCTTGCTGGACAGGCCTAATAAAATGGGGCAGTACCTGAATGCCCTTGTTGAGGAATTATTAAAAAAATTCCCATCTGAAAATGCTGGCGGCAGAGGTCACAGTTCATTGGACAAGCAAGGATTACACGCGTGAGAGACACAAATGCAATCCAGCAGAGGCAGGGGATCACTGTCAAAGTTCTGAGATAGTTTTCTCAGACCCTCCCATCGCACAGGCCCTGAGGCGCAGGGTACTCTCACAAGGAGGGAAACGTTTTGGAAGATGCTGAGGGAGTACCTTGCCGACTGTACCAATATCCCCCGTGATTCCTCTGTGCCTTATAATTTTTGAGTATCCAAGCTGGACACGTGGCATGAACTTCCTCTCTATGCCTTGGAGATCCTGGCCTGTCCCGCCGCTAGCGTTTTGTCAGAGTGGGTTTTTATTGCCGCCAGTGGAATTATAACCAATAGGCGCATCCACCTGTCAACTGAAAATGCTGACAGGCTGACTCTTATAAAAATAAACAAGGGCTGGATTGGGCAAGACTTCTCAACACCACCGAATGATAGCAGCGTAGCATAAAATCAAATCCAGTGTCTTTTCTTTGGGAGGTCTAACTCTATTTGCATGCACCTCTGTCTTCACACCCAGACATGGATATACGCTTTCTGATTTTGTCTATTTGCTCTTGTCCTCCTCCTTCTCCTCATCCTCATCCTCCACCACCATGTCACCACAATCTCTACCATATCACTGACGCGCCCCCTGGGTCAGTGCTGTTAGGGATACCCGGAGCCGGATCAGATGGGGGTTGTAGTCTCCGAGTGGCTGTGACCCGGTCCGTGCCCAGGGTGTCAAGCTCAGTGTGTGGCAGTCCTTATGATGTTACTAGATGTTCTTTTGTGTCGACTACGCCACCCGTTGATTTGCGGTCAATACGGCCGCCGCTGCAGCAGGGTCCGCTGAGGCTGGTGATGTATGTGCAGCTCAGGTAGTATAACCCCCAACGGGAGGGGTATAGCCTCAGGGGGTCAGTTGCAGAGGATGGGGGTTGTGGTGGTGCAGCGAGGATGGAAATGAGACTCAGAGTCGGGCTGTGCAGTTCAGGGTTTGTTTACTTACTGCAGTTGTTCTGGTCACTCCGGCCTTAAGTGACCACCCGAGCCGTGCTGCGTCCACCAGGTCCTGGACTCGGCCAACCCCCAGGTGATTCTGGAGCGTGGTCCTGAGCTCCCTTTCTGTCCTGTCCTCTTCTCTGGCCTTCCCCACCAGGGATCCACCTATGTCCGGCTCCCTCGGGCCTCTTGGTGGTAAACCCTTGTCTCTGGGTTCCCTGACCCTATTCCTGGTCTGCCTTCCGGGTGGATTTGGTGGGTGATCGTGGCAGATCCTGCCCACGACCTCCGGTTCCTGGCTAAGGTGTGCTGTAGCCTCTGCCAGCTTGGGATCCGGTACCCTGTTGCCAACTCTTCACCCTCTGGTCTAATTTGGGCTCTTGGAGTTCCTTCTTTCTCCCCCTCTGGGTCTTTCTTTCTCCTCTCTCTCTCTGGGCCTTGGAGCTGCTCTTCTCCTCTGCTCTCTTCCTCTGACTCTGCAAAAAGACTGACGTCTCACTGACTGACTTCTCACAGACTGACCCTGATCTAAGATGGTGCCCACCTTATATACTCCCTCTATGTGTGAGCTCAGGTGACCAGCACCCAATGAGCTTCTAGCACTACCCAGACTGCTCCCCCTATCTGCCCCTACACTACTGGGATGTTCCACCCCCCTCCCACTCCAGCCAGGAACAGACTCTGTTGTACCTGCACATCTCTCTAGTGGGAGTACCATCGGTCTGTTCCCCGGAAATGGGATGTGTGTAGTGCATGCAGCTAACTGAGCTCAGTTCCACACTCCATCCTTACCCGGGAGTGGAATATCACACCTCTGGGTTGAGGTGCAATACCCCTGTAGCAGCCGAATCCTCAGGGTGCTACATTCCCCCCTGGTAAATCACAGCACGTCCTCGGGCTGTAAGATATAAAAACATCCAAAACATACAATTTTTTTTTCATAAACATAAACATATAAAACATATAAAACATCATATACATCATCGGCTATCAAACTTTTCATATAAACATTCTTGTTTCTGGTTCCTCCGGTCACTGTGCAACTTGTGACCGGGTAAAGTGCGACAGTCTCTCTTGGAAGAAAACAGTTTCCTATAAAACCGGTAGGGGGCGCTTTAGGAAGCGCAACTATATACAAGGGGATATGGCCGCTCTCAGTCCTCGGCCAGGTATTAGGGAGGATTGACCGCTCTCAGTCCTCGGTCAGTGGGAATAGGGACACACGGGGTTAACAGTTCACTCTTGTCCCAACGGGGACATATTTTAAGCAGCAACAGTTCTTGGTACCCCGACGGGCAACTTTATACAGTCTCTTCACTACCGTACTCAACGACGGCGTCCTCCTGCTCTTTCTTTGTGGACAGTCTCAGTTTCAGACCCGTCCGGGTCCTCTTGCTCCTCCTCACACCGCAGCTCCTCCTCCGTCAGGCGATGCACATGGAGGGCGTAGGGTCCTTTGGCACACTTGTGCCGGGTGAAGGTGACCTCGTCCCCTAAATACAGGTCACGACCTCTGTGTCCCTCCGGTAGGTGGGACTCAACGTCTCTCCTGGTCACGAAGACGTCGCCTGGGGTGCGGTGATCCCTGATGAAACCCCACCCATGCTGCAGATTGAACTTTATCACAGTCCCGATGGTACGGGGACCATGCGCTGCACGGGGGTTTCTCCTGGTCCGGCTCTTCTGCTCCGCGCTCCTTATTTGGGCTTGTTGTTCCCGGACCCGCCTCTCTCTCCGCTCCCTCTCAAAGACCTCGAGCTGCTGGCGGCAGCACTCTGCACGCTCCGCTGCGGCTGCCCGAGTCTCCTGAGTGAACCCCATGAGGTCTTCTCCAGTGGGATCCCACTCAAACTGGGTCTCTTCTAGCGGGGGCGAGATCCTCTTTATGGGCTTTGGAGCCGGGATCAGGGGTTCGCACATGGCCCTTGCTTTTTGCAGCTCCAGCTGGATGTATTCCTGGGGCCATACGAAGGGCTGCCCATCCGGGCACGTATGCTGGGCGAACATGTCCTCACCCAGGTGCGGTACTTTAGGTGTTATGGGCGCCGTGGTGGTAGCGGCGCCCGGGTTAACCAGGCCTTGCGACCAGGCCTGGGGCTCCTTGAAAGTAAAGGGCACCGTAAGAACGGCGGCGCCCTGTGTTACTTGGCCCTGCGACCAGGCCGGGGGCTCCGCGGAGGTAGGGGGCGCTGTTGGTATTGCGGCGCCCGGGGGTACTAGGCCTTGCGACCAGGCCGATGGTACTTCCTGCTTGGCCACGCTCGGGGTCGAGGCGTGCGACGTCACAGGGGTCGCGGCTTCCGTTTGAGGCCTAGTCTGCGGCGGTGACGTTGCAGCGACGGGCACGGCAGGGGGTACTTCGGGCTCTGCGACGGGGAGCTGGGGCAGGCACGCGGTTTCCCGGCTCGGGGTAGTGACGTCCCCTTTACCTGCCTCCATTCGTTCGGCTCCCTTCTCGGCGCCGTCTCCGGCCTTCAGTCCTCCTGCGCCATCCTCAGAGGCGGTCTGTCTCCTCGTCTCGGGTGGCGTGCTCCGCTGATGAGTCTCGGTCTGCTGGGCCATCTCTCGGCTCCACTCCGCCAACGTCTCTCGCTGCACCCGGGCCATCCTCCGTGCGAGGCCCTCCAGCGCGGTCTGTGCACACTCCCGGTCTCGGGGGAGCTGTGCTAGGATCTCCAGCAGGCCTTCTGGAGTGGCGACCTGCAACAGGCTCCTGACCACTGGGTCGGTGCTGCCTGACTCTCCCTCCAGACGTCTTGTCTCCGGGTGCACTCTCTCCAGACTCCTCCAGGCGACACCCATCTTTGTTCTCTTCTTCTGTCTCCGCCCACATCGAGGGTGGTCCCGGGGCAACTTAGTGATTGTCAGTTCCAGGGGCAGTTCTCTTACGCTGATGGACACTTCCAGCATCACAGTCTCTGTTGGTGGGCGCGGTTTCCGCTTTTGGCGCCATTCTTCGACCTGGCCCACGATGGGAGGTGGCCTCTTGCCACCCTCTGGCACGCCCATAATGGCGTCCGCTTCCCCAAGGCGGGAAATCCTTGGAAATGGCGGGAATCGTCTCCCAGTGGCGGGAAACTCCATGGATGGCGGGAAAAAGCTGCAAATGGCGGACAACCGGCGGGAAACGACCTGTGATGGGGCCCGATGGCGGGGACCCTCCGGAACCGGCAGGAGACTTCTTTTTGAGGTAACGGTGAACTTTTTTTCAGGCACGCAGTACCCGGTTGTTGCGGGCACGTGATCCTGCCGACTACGCCAAAGTTGATGCGCCCCCTGGGCCAGTGCTGTTAGGGATACCCGGAGCCGGATCAGATGGGGGTTGTAGTCTCCGAGTGGCTGTGACCCGGTCCGTGCCCAGGGTGTCAAGCTCAGTGTGTGGCAGTCCTTATGATGTTACTAGATGTTCTTTTGTGTCGACTACGCCACCCGTTGATTTGCGGTCAATACGGCCGCCGCTGCAGCAGGGTCCGCTGAGGCTGGTGATGTATGTGCAGCTCAGGTAGTATAACCCCCAACGGGAGGGGTATAGCCTCAGGGGGTCAGTTGCAGAGGATGGGGGTTGTGGTGGTGCAGCGAGGATGGAAATGAGACTCAGAGTCGGGCTGTGCAGTTCAGGGTTTGTTTACTTACTGCAGTTGTTCTGGTCACTCCGGCCTTAAGTGACCACCCGAGCCGTGCTGTGTCCACCAGGTCCTGGACTCGGCCAACCCCCAGGTGATTCTGGAGCGTGGTCCTGAGCTCCCTTTCTGTCCTGTCCTCTTCTCTGGCCTTCCCCACCAGGGATCCACCTATGTCCGGCTCCCTCGGGCCTCTTGGTGGTAAACCCTTGTCTCTGGGTTCCCTGACCCTATTCGTGGTCTGCCTTCCGGGTGGATTTAGTGGGTGATCGTGGCAGATCCTGCCCACGACCTCCGGTTCCTGGCTAAGGTGTGCTGTAGCCTCTGCCAGCTTGGGATCCGGTACCCTGTTGCCAACTCTTCACCCTCTGGTCTAATTTGGGCTCTTGGAGTTCCTTCTTTCTCCCCCTCTTGGTCTTTCTTTCTCCTCTCTCTCTCTCTTGGCCTTGGAGCTGCTCTTCTCCTCTGCTCTCTTCCTCTGACTCTGCAAAAAGACTGACGTCTCACTGACTGACTTCTCACAGACTGACCCTGATCTAAGATGGTGCCCACCTTATATACTCCCTCTATGTGTGAGCTCAGGTGACCAGCACCCAATGAGCTCCTAGCACTACCCAGACTGCTCCCCCTATCTGCCCCTACACTACTGGGATGTTCCACCCCCCTCCCACTCCAGCCAGGAACAGACTCTGTTGTACCTGCACATCTCTCTAGTGGGAGTACCATCGGTCTGTTCCCCGGAAATGGGATGTGTGTAGTGCATGCAGCTAACTGAGCTCAGTTCCACACTCCATCCTTACCCGGGAGTGGAATATCACACCTCTGGGTTGAGGTGCAATACCCCTGTAGCAGCCGAATCCTCAGGGTGCTACATCACCATATCTATGTCTCTTGCAAGGGGCATTGGAGTTCCTCCAAATTTTTGGCAGCTGTTGCATTCACTGCATAGGCAAACAGTATGGGAGACCCACTTCCTATTAATGGGAACATTGTTTTCAGGAGGCCCTTCGACCTCTATGTCTCTTGCAAGGGGCATTAGAGTTTCTCACAATTTTTGGCAGCCGTTTCAGCCACTACATAAGCAATAACAGTTTGGAAGACCTGCTCCTTTCTAATGGGAACATGTCGTTATTGTGGCCCAGCTCTATGTGTCTTTAAATTGTTATTGGGGAATTTCCTAAATTTTGGCAGCCGTTGGACTCACTGCATACCCTATAACTGTATAGCAGACCCGCTCCTTTCTAATGGGAACATGTCGTTACTGTGTCCCAGCTCCATGTGTCTTTAAATTGGTATTGGGGATCTTCAAAAATTTTGGCAGCCGTTGGACTCACTGCATACTCTATAACTGTACAGTGGATATAGAAAGTATTCAGACCCCTTTAAATTTTTCACTCTTTGTTTCATTGCTGCCATTTGGTAAATTCTAAAAAGTTCATTTTTTTTTCTCATTAAAGAACACTCTGCACCCCATCTTGACTGAGAAAAACAGAAATGTAGAATTTTTTGCAAATTTATTAAAAAAGAAAAACTGAAATATGACATGGTCATAAGTATTCAGACCCTTTGCTCAGTATTGAGTAGAAGCACCCTTTAGAGCTAGTACAGCCATGAGTCTTCTTGGGAATGATGCAACAAGTTTTTCACACCTGGATTTGGGGATCCTATGCCATTCTTCCTTGCAGATCCTCTCCAGTTCCATCAGTTTGGATGGTGAACGTTGGTGGACAGCCATTTTCAGGTCTCTCCAGAGATGCTCAATTGGGTTTAGGTCAGGGCTCTGGCTGGGCCAGTCAAGAATGGTCACAGAGTTGTTCTGAAGCCACTCCTTTGTTATTTTAGCTGTGTGCTTAGGGTCATTGTCTTGTTGGAAGGTGAACCTTCCGCCAAGTCTGAGGTCCATAGCTCTCTGGAAAAGGTTTTCATCCAGGATATCTCTGTACTTGGCCGCATTCATGTTTCCTTCAATTGCAACCAGTCGCCCTGTCCCTACAGCTGAAAAACACCCCCATAGCATGATGCTGCCACCACCATGTTTCACTGTTGGGATTGCATTGGGCAGGTGATGAGCAGTGCCTGGTTTTCTCCACACATACCGCTTAGAATTATAACCAAAAAGTTCTATCTTCGTCTCATCAGACCAGAGAATCTTATTTCTCATAGTCTGGGAGTCCTTAATGTGTTTTTGAACAAACTCTATGCAGGCTTTCATATGTCTTGCACTGAGGAGAGGCTTCCGTTGGGCCACTCTGCAATAAAGGCCCGACTGGTGGAGGACTGCAGTGATAGTTGACTTTGTGGAATTTTCTCCCATCTCCCTACTGCATCTCTGGAGCTCAACCACAGTGATCTTGGGGTTCTTCTTTACCTCTCTCACCAAGGCTTTTCTCCCACGATTGCTCAGTTTGGCTGGTCGACCAGGTCTAGGAAGACTTCTGGTGATCCCAAACGTCTTCCATTTAAGGATTATGGAGGCCACAGTGTTCTTAGGAACTTTGAGTAATGCAGAAATTCTTTTGTAACCATGGCCAGATCTGTGCCTTGCCACAGTACTGTCTCTGAGCTCCTTGGGCAGTTCCTTTGAGCTCATGATTCTCATTTGGTCTGACATGCACTATGAGCTGTGAGATCTTATATAGACAGGTGTGTGCCTTTCCAAATCAAGTCCTATTAGTTTAATTAAACACAGCTGGACTCCAATGAAAGAGTAGAACCATCTCAAGGAGAATCACAAGGAAATGGACAGCATGTGAATTAAATATGTGTCTGAGCAATGGGTCTGAATACTTATGGCTATGTGATATTTCAGTTTTTCTATTTTAATAAATTAGCAAAAATTTCTACATTTCTGTTTTTTTTCAGTCAAGATGGGGTGCAAAGTGTACTTTAATGACAAAAAAATGAACTTTTTAGAATTTACCAAATGGCTGCAATGAAACAAAGAGTGAAAAATTTAAAGGGATCTGAATACTTTCCGTACCCACATTATAGCAGACCCGCTCCTTTCTAATGGGAACATGTCGTTACTGTGGCCCAGCTCTATGTGCCTTTAAATTGGTATTGGGGTTTTTCCTAAATTTTGGCAGCCGTTGGATTCACTGCATTCCCTATAACTGTATAGCAGACCCGCTCCTTTGTAATGGGAACATGTTTTTACAGTGGCCCAGCTCTATGTGTCTTTAAATTGCCTCACCAGCATCCCCTCAGCAGCCTCCCCTCCCTCACCAGCATCCCCTCAATAGCCTCCCCTTCATCACCAGCATCCCCTCACCAGCCTCCCCAGCATCTCCTCACCAGCCTCCCCTCCCTCACTAGCATCCCCTCCCTCACCAGCATCCCCTCCCTCAACAGCATCCCCTCAGCAGCCTCCCATCCCTCACCAACATCCCCTCAACAGCCTACTCTCCCTCAAGAGCATCTCTTCAGCAGCCTCCCCTCCCTCACCAGCATCCCCTCCGCATCGTCCCCTGCCTTACCAGCATCCCTCAGCAGACTCCCCTGCCTCACCAGTATCCTTCAGCAGCCTCCCCTGCCTCATCACCATCCCTTCCACATCCTCCCCTCCCTCACTAGCATCCCCTCAGCAGCCTCCCTTCTCTCACCAGCATCCCCTCAGCAGCCTCCTTTCCCTAACCAGCATCCCCTCAACAGCCTCGACTCCATCACCAGCATCCCTTCAGCAGCCTCCCCTCCCTCACCAGCATCCCTCCGCATCATCCCCTGCATCACCAGCATCCCCTCAGCAGCCTCCCCTGCCTCACCAGCATCCCTCAGCAGCCTCCCCTGCCTCACCAGCATCCCCTCAGCAGCTTCCACTGCCTCACCAGCATCCCTCAGGAGCCTCCCCTGCCTCACGAGCATCTCTAAGCAGCCTCCCCTGCCTCACCAGCATCCCCTCAGCCACCTCCCCTGCCTCACCAGCATCCCCTCAGCTGCCTCCCCTGCCTTACCAGCATCTCCACACACATAAACACACAATGCCTTGCCTGACCGCCTGCCGCCGTCCTTGCAACACATGTGGCACGCACACTGCTCTGCTCCTGATTGAAGATGAGCATGCAGCATGTCACATGACTGGCGTCAGGACCATGATGCACCTGGCCGCGGATTAAAGGTACAGCACTCATTTCCGTCCGCTGAGTGCATCATGTGCCAAACTGCTGTACCTAAAAGGCCCCATCAATGATGGGGATGGGTAGAGCAATGATGGGGATGGAGAGAGCAATGATGGGGCTGGGGAGAGCAATAATGAGGATGGGGAGATAAATGATGAGGATGTTGGTGATGAGGAGAGGGACTGGGGAGAGCAATGACGGGGGTTGCTGGGAGAGAGCAATGATGGGGGTGGTGGGAGAACAATGATGGAGTGCTAAAAGAGAGCAATGATGGGGGTTGCTGGGATAGCAATGACGGGGGTGCTGGGAGAGAGCAATGATGGGGGTGCTGGGAGAGAGCAATGATGGGAAGAGCAATGATGAGAATGGTGGGCATGGGGAGAGCAATGATGGGGCTTGGGAAAGCAATGACGGATGTTGCTGAGAGAGAGCAATGACGTGGGTGGTAGGAGAGAGCAATGATGGGGGTGCTGGGAGAGAGCAATGATGGGGGTTTCACTTTGCCTGTACATTTTCCGTGTGCACATCGCCTTACAGTTAATTGGGGAGAGTCACAAAGACTGAATAATTTATATTATTGGCCAGTGGAGATTATAGTTAATGGGGGTCACAGTGCTGCTTCTCACTTTATATTTTGATTACTAAGTGGCTAATAGTATATTAATTGGGTGGTTCATATCTGTATTAAGGGGCGCAGTGCGGGTGAGACACATGTATGCATACAATTAGTGTTGAGCCAAGCCCGTAGTGTTCGAGTTCGTTTCGTCGAACACCCGTGTGTTCGCCGAACTGTTCGTCGAACTGTTCGTCGAACACCTTCGAACACCGTTAAAACCAATGGCAGGCAAACAAAAACACATAGAAACACATAGAAAACACCTTCAAAGGTGTCCAAAAGCTGACAAACTGCTCAGAAGACACAACTAACACATGGAAAAGTGACAAGTACATATAGTCATGCGAAAAGAAAAGAGGTGGAGGAGTAAAAGGAGGGGGAGACACAGATATAGGCATGTCATGCCCTTCTAAAATCCAAAAAGTGAGAAGCCGACACGGCCAGTCCGTTCCTGCCTGTGCCACCTCTGTGTCGCCGGGTTTGTGCCAGAGCCGCGGTGGACCCTGACGGCCAGCCCCCCTATCCCAATACTGGTGCCTGTCCGCCGGTGGGTCGAGGCCCCCCACGGTGGGGGGGGGGGGAGTAACATCTGCAGAAGAAAGACCATCTTCCAGCCAAACTAAGATGTCGACTTCTTTTCGTGGACAATGTGATACGATCCCATTCTTACGGACACGCCCATCGCTACAAATTCTAGATGAGGCACAAAAACAGCAGGTGCTTCAACGGATATCAAGTGCTCCTTCAAGTGGGCTCTCCATCACCTCAATTTCAACATCACAAATACTCCAGTCCTCAGAGGTGTCACCCCAATCGCACTTGCTTCCTCACAGCTCCCAAGTCTCCAGCTGCCCATCTGAGTATGGGGTAACACAGATGGTTGAGTCTGCCCAGCTGTTTACTCATACTATAGCCTGGGAAACAGAGGTCTGCTCCAGAGCTTCTGTTAATCCAGATGAGGAAATGATCTGATCCGATGCCCAGAATCTTTATAAGTTGGATCCAGGACCAGATGAAGAAGGTTCTGAGCATAATGTAGACCCTTGTTCCCAAACTGTAACTCCTGTTGGTGGAGACAATGATGAAGACGATGATGAGACTCAAATACCTGATTGGAGCGACAACTTGACTTTTCGGTCAGGGCAGGAAGAGGTTGGCTCTGAGGGCGACGGGTGTGATAACACACAGGGTGATGATGACGAGGTTGGAGATCCCACTTACTGTCAACCCACAGTCAGACAGTCGATGAGGTCAGCAGAGGAGGTGGAGGAGGATGTGACTAGCCCTGGGGATGGGGATGACTCGGTACCCGGGCATTTGCCTGGCCTTGGGGATGTCGCGGTGGTCGGCTCCCTGGCCCGTACCCTGGGGTCTCTCTTTAAAAGGGTGGATAATTGTTAATTTTATAAGAGTTCATGACGCCACCTGTGGTATCTGGTGACAAGCACCAGCGCTGCAGCAGTCCACTGAGGCCGGTGATAAGGCAGCTCGATGGTATAGCTCCCCACAGGTGGAGCTAGGTCTCAGGGCAGCGTATGCAGGGGGAATGCAGGACAGGCGAGACCCAGCTGGGTCAGAGCAAGAACGGGAACGGACACGGTAGTCACTTCAGTACCTTTTACTGGTGGAAATTCAGGCACATCCCGGAGCACTGTAGGGTGAAGGGTGCATATCAGGATCCTCCCCAATGAGCGGGTGTAGGGCCTCCTGTTTCTTGCCTCTGCGTAGTAAGTTTCTGACCTGCCTGGAGCTAGGCCTAACTTTGTCTCTGTCCTGCGCTGGCTGACCTTGTGGTAGGGCCTTCTCTTGGAGTTCACGCTCCCAGTATGCGGGGCCTAAGCGTCTCCTGGCTCTGTTACATATCAGCACCTTAGCGATCCTGGGACTTGTAGTTCTCCAGGGATTCCGGTTATGCCTTATTGGGTCATAGAGATACCGGTAAGCTCGGATCCTGTGTCCGGTAAATGCTTCGGGGTGAGCTGGTTAAGCTCCTCTGCCCCTTATGTACTAACTCGCCACTCGCCTTCGGCCTACTCGGGCCCTCACTAGGCTATACACACTAACGGCAGCTTGCCGCGCTTCACTGATTTTATGGCACCGGCACACCTTAAGCTCTATCTGGGCTCCCTGAATCTAGCAAGCAGGAGCCTCGTGCTCCACTGCTGAACTATTAACTGCGTTCTCTAGACTAGACTGAGCTCCACTGCAGACTGACCTCTCTTAGGCTTCTCTACTGCAGGAACTCTTCAGAGGAACTGAACTGCCTAGCTCCACCTTCCCTATTTATATCCCTAACGGGCTCCCTCTGCTGGTCTGAGGTGGAAGGTGGAGATGTGTGAATGTTTATGGGGGCCTCTTGTGGAGGATTCCATCAATGCACTCTTGTAGGATCTGTGATACCAAGCGCAGCGGGGCATCACAGATGCTATTGACGACGAGGTTAGGTTGCGCCTTCCTGAACAGAGACGGAGTACTGGAAGCACGTCAACAACTGCATCCTCAACCACAACTCTGCCTCTGACCACAAGTCGTAGTAGCTCTTCAGGTCACATGGGCTCTAAGCCTTGCATAGCCTGGGCATTTATTCAGATCGATAAGGATGACCCAACTCGTGTTATCTGTAATATTTGTCAGCAAAAGCTAAGTAGAGGCCAAAAAATACATAGTTTGAGTACTTCATGCATGTAACGTCACATGGATATGAAGCATAAGTTGCAGTGGGAAGCTCACTGTGCTACAATGCGGCCTAGCCGGCTGGGCCAACCACCGTCTGCCCCATCTTGTGCATCCGCAGCCTCTTCATCCTCTGTGACTGGGGGGACAGCAGTCACACATGTTTTTGGACGCAGACCTGCCACCTCTTTACCCGCAACAGCCAGTGTGATTGGCAGGTCGTCAGTTCATTGGGAAGTGGAAACACCTGCTAGTGTTGAGCGCTCTCAGACATCGAGAGCACCACCTTTGGATCAAGGCAACCTAACATGTCCGCCTGCATCTTCCTCACAGACCGGCAGTTGCCGGGGATACCCTACTCAACACCGTCTAAGCACAACAGCCAGCCCTCGGTCCCTCAGATGTGGAAAAGTAAAAGACCATTTCCTCCTAGCCATGAGAAAGCTAAGAGGTTGAATTTCACCACCTGCAAGCTGTTGGCTACAGAAATGCTGCCTTTCCACCTGGAGGACACAGAGGATTTTCAAGACCTTATGTCCGTCACAGTGCCCCAGTACCAGATGCCCAGTCGGCACTACTTCTCAAAGAAAGGTGTGCCTGCGCTCCACTAGCATGTCGCACACAACATCACCGCTTCTTTGAGAAACTCTGTGTGTGACAGGGTGCACTTCACCACAGACACTTGGACGAGAAGGCATGGACAGGGGCGTTACATGTCGCTGACTGGGCACTGGGTAACTATGGTGACAGCAGGACAAGGGGCTGCTGTCCAAGTCTTACCATCCCCACGAGTTGTGTGTTAATCCTCTTTATCTCGAACTTCCTCCACTGCTTCTGCCTCCTCAACCTCCTCTCGGTCCTCCACCTGCACCCAAAGCCTGTCTGGTAATGCCACCTGCTTTCTAACTGCGCAGAAGGAATCCTGCACACCTCCTTACTATGCTGGCAGCAGGGCTCAACGCATCAGTGTTTACTTTGAAATGTCTGGGAAATGTGAGTCACACAGCTGAGGAGTTTTGGTCAGCTCTGGAGACCCAGTTTCATGAAAGGTTGTCTCCACTGGACCTTCAACCAGGGAAGGCCATGTGCGACAATGCTGCAAACCTGGGTGCGGCACTTCGCCGGGGCAATGTCACACACGTGCCTTGTATGGCTCACGTGTTGAACCTGGTTGTCCAGCAATTTTTAGCCCACTATCCCGGACTAGATGGCCTTCTGCAGAGTGCACGGTCGCTGTGTGCTCACTTCCGCCGTTCGCATCCCGCAGATCAACGACTTACATCTCTACAGAAGTCGTTGGGCCTGCCAGTTCACCGGTTGAAATGCGATGTGCCGACACGGTGGAATTCAACTCTGCACATGTTGCAGCGACTGTGGCAGCACCGACAAGCCCTGGTGCAATACGTTCTGACGTATAGCCTGGGCCAACGAGATCCAGAGGTGGGGCAAATCACGCTGGAGGAGTGGTCTCAGATCAGGGACCTATGCACCCTTCTGCACAGTCTTGAAATGGCGACGAAGATGTTTAGTGCTGACGATGCCATTATCAGCATGACTATTACGGTGATTTACATGCTGGAGCACATGTTAAACAGAATTCGGAGTCAGGTGGTGGGACAAGAGGAGGTGGAGGAAGTAGAGGAGGAGTCGTATGCGGAAGGGATAACATCTCCAAGGTCCAGACGGTTGGCAGCACCAAGGCGGCAGGCATGGGAGGGTGGGGGAGAGGGATTAACCAGGGTGCATGGTAGCAGCCAAACTGTTGAGGAAGGTGCAGGAGCCGAGGAAGAAGTGGAGGACGAACTGGCAATGGGCATGGAAGACTCATCAGATGAGGGAGACCTTGATCACATTTCTGTTGTGCGAGGTTGGAGGGAGAGGGCAGAGGAAGTAAGCATGATTCTTACCTCACTACCAACACAACAAGGACTTGGTCCTTCTGGATACGCAAGACACATGAGTTCCTTCTTGCTGCACTACCTGCAACATGACCCCCGGATTGTCAGAATTCGAAGTAATCCCGACTACTGGGTTGCCACACTCTTAGATCCCCGGTACAAAAGTATATTTGCCGAAATAATTCCTGCCATAAAAAGGTATTGACGAATGCAGGAGTATCTGTTGCAGAATCTTACATGTGCTTTTCCACAAAACACCAGTGGTGCACGTAGTGAATCTCACAGTTCTAACTTGCCAACGGTGGGACTGTCGAGTCTTCATCACTCAAACAGTAACAGTAACACAGTATCTGCTGGTAACAGCAATTTTGTGGAATCGTTTCACCACTTTTTTAGACCATCCTTTGCAAGGCCACAGGAGACAAGAAGTCTGACACATAGTCAATGCCTAGAGAGGATGGTACAGGAGAATCTCCAAGTGAACATCGAAGCCATGACTGTGTCACTGGACCCTTGCTCATTTTGGTATTCCAATCTTGAAAAATCGCCGGAGCTCGCCACTCACGCCTTGGAGATCTTGTCATGCCATGCAGCCAGCGTTCTCTCTGAACGTGTGTTCAGCGCTGCTGGTGGTGTGCTGACAGATAAGCGCACGCGGCTGTCCACTGAGAATGTAGACAGACTCACGTTCATAAAGATGATCAAATCATGGATTCGCAAGGACATTTCTACCCCTGTGTCATCCTTGGGAGACTAAAAGCTTGGGGATTTGGTAAAATCACCTCACCAACCGTTTTAAGCAACAGTGGGGAAATTGATGCCACTTAACCCTAGAACGCATGACCATAAAAATCTACACTTTCACATACCTGGGGCCCTTTAGGCCCGTGTGCAAATAACATGGAATAACTCAAACTCAAATGACAAACAACTATATACATGAAGAATACCTAGAGTTTCAAAATTCTAACTAAAGCAATCTTGCAGAAAATAGAAAACAATTAACTGGGCGGGCCTGCAAGGCCACAGGTATGCGTTCTAGGGTTAAGTGGTGTCTGTGCCACAATTTTGGGAGTCCCCTTGCTGTGTCTTACGTGACGTTGGCATCGTCAATTCCAGGTGGGTTGGGTCGCACCCCCCCCTTTTAACTGTAAGAAACTACATACACTATGGCTTGGGGCAACACAGATGGTTGAGTCTGAAGAGCTGTTTACTCAGAGGTCTGCTCCAAATCTTCAGTGTCTGCTAGTCAGCGTAGAATTTTTAACTGCATGTAGCCTAGGCAATACTTTGGGTATAGTAGCCCAGCTGCGAAGCAAGCTGCACCGCCTGTGTATCTAATAAGAATTTTTAAATTAATCTAGCCTAGGCAGACTGTGGGGACCCCCAACCAAACCCAGATGCTCAGCCCCCCTACCGCCCCCTTTCATGGACAACCCAATAATGTAACTCTTACAACTGGATGGGTGAGGATCGGTCACAGCTTTATTAACTCTTTATACTCATTCCATTAGAAAGGCATTTTATTTCTAAAATAATTCAGCTTGTTGCAGCATGCCCTGGGTCTCCACTCCGGCAAGTTGGCCAAAAAGTGTAACTCTCCAACATGTCCTTTCTATTTCTAGGCCACGGAGGATCCAGCGTACTCGTATGCAGGACTCTGACCCCCACCCATCACTCTTAACGCTTGTTCCACTCCGTCCTGGAGTCCTGACAGGAATATGTCCAGTCCAATATCTATTAAGTGAACACCGTCGGGCAGTATGAGGCCTGCTTTATCTCCTTTCAGTTGTCGGTGTCGTATCACTACACCGCCTCTGTCTCTTCTAAATTTTGCCATCCGAATATTTATTACCCGCCTTGTCCATTCGATGGCCGTGATGTCTCGCGCACCTTGCCATACCACTATCGGCACAATCTCTGACCATACTATAGCTAATTTTGTGAAAAATTCTCTGAAGCGCTCAGTGTCTAGTTTCATTATTGCCATTAGTTATGCGCTCTTGTGATGACCTAGGTTGTTTCCCCCGGCCTGTATAACTAAGATGACCGGACCTCTTGCCTCTCTCCCTACCTTGATTACCTCCATTAGTACCTGTGGCCATAGCAGGCCTCTAATACCTCTCCAGTTGAAATATGTGTTATGAAACTCTAATTTCCTCCCGCCTGGGCGGACTTTAGCCCTTTTTTGTGCCCAATATATATACGAGTGGCCTATCACTCACACTGTTGGCTTAGCGTCACCTGTAAAAGAAACAAACCACATTAGGATAACAAGTCCGGTCTTATGTATCTCGCCAAACACGTGGATCGCCATCTCCCTATCCTCTGAACTTCCGTTTCTGACAGTCCTGCTCTTGCTGCTTCCGTGGCCGCACCTATGCGGAATGAGTGTGTCCCGTAATCTTTGGGGTGGTTCCCTGCCGATGTTATGCATTTATTAAATATAGCTTGGAACAGGTATCTTGATAATGGCGTTCCATCAATGTGTGATACGAAGAAATTACTTTGTGATCTGATGGTTAGATATGTTTTTACTATTGTTACCGGACTCAGTGTACTGTTTGTGGGTTGTAGAAGTACCCAAGTACCCCTGCCTGCTGGAACCGTTTTCGATTGGTGTATGCGTACACGTATTGCATTATTGGCTATGACTACTTCCTGGTGTAATAAGCGTCCACTGGTGGTAATTTTGGATTGAGGGACTAATTCGCTTATACATAGCGCCCCGAAGAAGGCGATCACAAATGCAGTAGACATTAGTGTTGCTTCAAATTGTAAGTGTCATGTTAATGGTGTTAGGGATAAGATGTGAGAAATCAGTTTTAGTGACACGGGACGGGACGTCTACATTCCTGACTTGGCTGACCCCTTTTCCACCCTTTTATGGATTGTCTGATGATGAATCTTTGTCACATCTCCCCAATTCAGTAGTTGGAAGTGAAATGCTACTCCGGTCAGACACCGCTGCGCTGACGCCCCTGATATGCCCCTCATCATTAGCTGGTGGAGAAATTCTATGGTGACTTGTGATCTGGCTTGTTCACATTGGTCAACCCGTCTGCCTGCTACTAGTCGTGTCCACTCTTCCCATGCCTTACCGTATGCTTGCCACGTTGACGGGGCAACTGACGCTCTGATTAATGGCATCAACTATTCGCCACTAGATCCCATAGGGAGGGTGGGCAACTGTTGCCCGATGGGTGGGCGTTGTGGAAGAGCTCTGTGAAAAGCTGCCAATTGAATTGTTATAAAGCGTTAGCAGCAGCTTTATACCCCTCAGCATAGTGGCTAGCGCGGACCCATACATTGTGTTTTAGGCACAGGAATACTAGCCTGCGTAGTAGGCCTAGCACTGGGAGAGACGATGATGCCATCTTATTAATGCAGTGCGCTAGGCTGGTGTTTTGTGTTATGAAGCGTATATTTTTGTTAGCCAGGCGCGCGCCCCATATTTCTATTGCTACCACTACTGGGAAAAATTATTTTCAGGGCTAGATGCAGCTAAAAATTATTATTAATTTCAAAGCTGGTGGAGCTTGGTATAGATGGCCTAATACCATGAGTCCCACACACTGCTAGAAGCCCAAATATTTTTTCAGAGGTAGATGCAGATAAAAATTCTTTTTAATTTGCAACCTGATGGAGGTCAGTATAGATGGACTAATAGAGAAAGTCCCACACACTGCTAGAAGGCCAAATATTTTTTCAGAGCTAGATGCAGATAAAAATTATATTCAATTTGCAACCTGATGGAGGTCAGTATAGATGGACTAATAGAACAAGTCCCACACACAGCTAGAAGCCCAAATATTTTTACAGAGGTACTGTAGATGCAGATAAAAATTATTTTTAATTTGCAACCTGATGGAGGTCAGTATAGATGTACTAATACAACAAGTCCCACACACAGCTAGAAGCCCAATATTTTTTCAGAGCTAGATGCAGACAAAAAATTATTTTGAATTTGCAACCTGATGGAGGTCAGTATAGATGGACTAATAGAGAAAGTCCCACACACTGCTAGAAGGCCCAATATTTTTTCAGAGGTAGATGCAGAAAAAAATATATTCAGTTTGCAACCTGATGGAGGTCAGTATAGATGGACTAATACAACAAGTCCCACACACAGCTAGAAGCCCAATATTTTTTCAGAGGTAGATGCAGAAAAAAATATATTCAGTTTGCAACCTGATGGAGGTCTGTATAGATGGATTAATAGAACAAGTCCCACACACAGCTAGAAGCCCAATATTTTTTCAGAGGTAGATGCAGAAAAAAATATATTCAGTTTGCAACCTGATGGAGGTCTGTATAGATGGATTAATAGAACAAGTCCCACACACAGCTAGAAGCCCAATATTTTTTCAGAGGTAGATGCAGAAAAAAATATATTCAGTTTGCAACCTGATGGACGTCTGTATAGATGGATTAATAGAACAAGTCCCACACACAGCTAGAAGCCCAATATTTTTTCAGAGGTAGATGCAGAAAAAAATATATTCAGTTTGCAACCTGATGGAGGTCAGTATAGATGGACTAATACAACAAGTCCCACACACAGCTAGAAGCCCAATATTTTTTCAGAGCTAGATGCAGACAAAAAATTATTTTGAATTTGCAACCTGATGGAGGTCAGTATAGATGGACTAATAGAGAAAGTCCCACACACTGCTAGAAGGCCAAATATTTTTTCAGAGCTAGATGCAGAAAAAAATTATATTCAGTTTGCAACCTGATGGAGGTCAGTATAGATGGACTAATAGAAAAAGTCCCACACACTGCTAGAAGGCCACATATTTTTTCAGAGGTAGATGCAGAAAAAAATATATTCAGTTTGCAACCTGATGGAGGTCTGTATAGATGGATTAATAGAACAAGTCCCACACACAGCTAGAAGCCCAATATTTTTTCAGAGCTAGATGCAGACAAAAAATTATTTTGAATTTGCAACCTGATGGAGGTCAGTATATATGGACTAATAGAGAAAGTCCCACACACTGCTAGAAGGCCAAATATTTTTTCAGAGCTAGATGCAGATAAAATTTATATTCAATTTGCAACCTGATGGAGGTCAGTATAGATGGACTAATAGAACAAGTCCCACACACAGCTAGAAGCCCAAATATTTTTTCAGAGGTACTGTAGATGCAGATAAAAATTATTTTTAATTTGCAACCTGATGGAGGTCAGTATAGATGGACTAATACAACAAGTCCCACACACAGCTAGAAGCCCAATATTTTTTCAGAGGTAGATGCAGAAAAAAATATATTCAGTTTGCAACCTGATGGAGGTCTGTATAGATGGATTAATAGAACAAGTCCCACACACAGCTAGAAGCCCAATATTTTTTCAGAGGTAGATGCAGAAAAAAATATATTCAGTTTGCAACCTGATGGAGGTAAGTATAGATGGACTAATACAACAAGTCCCACACACAGCTAGAAGCCCAATATTTTTTCAGAGCTAGATGCAGAAAAAAATTATATTCAATTTGCAACCTGATGGAGGTCAGTATAGATGGACTAATAGAATGATGCTATGCCCAAAAGATTTTACTTCACTAGGTGCAGTAAAAAAATTGGTATTCTATACACAGGTGGTATATCTTGCAACACCGATAGGCTACTCCACTGACTAACACACTCTGCAATAGGCCAAAAAGGATTAGCTTTGCTAGATTCAGCCAAATGCTGTGAAAAAAACTTGCACAGCACTGGCACAGACCTGCCTGGCAAAAACTGATAGGAACTGATGTAACCTAGTCCTGAAAAGGACTCCAATTACAATTAGTCTTTACTCCCACAACCTATCTATTTAAGAGCACAGACCTGCCTGATAAAAGTCATAGGAAATGCTGTAACCTAGTCCTTAAAAGGACTGCAATCACAACTATTCCCTACTCCCAAGCTATCTGTAGATTTGTGCGAAAATTGGCTTGAAATTAACAAGGTATAGCGCACACAGCAACAGCGGTGCCGTCTAACACGCAGCTGCAGCAGTGAGAAAATGGTGGCGACGGGGAAAATGGCTTGGTTTTATAGGGCAAGGACATGTGACATACACTGCCAATGACACATGCCCTTGCTTGTGTGAAAAAAAGCACTTCGCTCCGTGTGTGCGCTGCTGATAGGCTGACAGATTGCACCTCCCCACTGTAAATGCGGGAAAGAGAAAAAAAAAATGGAGATCTTCATTGTTCCTGCAGAGATCCATCCCCTGCCCCTCCCCCCACCCCGCTGTACACACAAACTGCGTATTAACATTAATTTTCATCATTACTGAGAAAAAATCCAGTTATGATTTTGGTGCACGAACAGTTATCGAACATAACCTCGAACAGCCGAATTTTTCTCAAATTGTTCGTGTTCGCCGAACGGCTCGAACACCGCCCAAAACAGCTCGAATTTGAGATTGGCGAACAGTTCGAGTAGAACAACGCTCATCTCTACATACAATATATGTGACCTTGTTATTTTCTAGGCTGGAGATCATCGTGACAAGGCAAGTCGTGGCTGGGAGATGTCGACATGAAGGTCTGACCAGATGGAGAAGAAGCAGAAACCGACTCTGATCAGATGAGACGTCAACGGTAAGTGCCTGGATATAAATATTATTCTGTATCTGCACTGAGTGACTTGGAGTGATAAAGTTATCTGTAAAATCCCTTAGGCTGCATTCTCACATTTGTGTGAAATGTCCATGTGCTGCCAGATTTTTTCATGGGATGGTTCCCGGAGTCCTAGAGTTTTATAGATCCATTCACACATCCATGAAAATCAAGGATCTGAGAATGAGATCTGTGAGGGTCAGAGAATTTTCCTGTTCTAATCCGATTTTGAGGATTAGTATAGGACATGCTCAGTGCGTCTGTAAAAGCCGGCAGCACACTGACACTGCACATGGATACATGAATGTAGTCTTATTATGTATAGCACAGTCCCTTAGTATATAGTGTACTCACTTATTATGTATAGCGCCATCCTTAGTTATATGGTTTCATCTTTTATTATGTATAACTCCCTCCTTTATTACGTACCATCCTCTCTAGTTATATATGGTGCCTTCTCTTATTATATAGCTTCCTCTGCTGTTATGTACAGTGCTGTCCCTTACATAGCGTATTCTTGTTATTTCTGTCAGTCACAGCGCAATCTTTTATTACATAGTCCTCTCTTGTTAGATATAAAATAACTGCTGATAGAGCAGCTGGTGACCAGAAGATCAGTCCATCAGGTCCTCTATCAGAAAAGAAGCTTTCCCTTGCTCCATCAGCCATCATTGCATTATATAGCTAATAGTGTTGTGCGAGCATGCATCTCACTACTCGGGATGTTCGGCGAGCACTGAGCATTTCCGGGTTACTCGGGCGGGAGCTCGGGTCTCCGCCCTGCATGTTTGGCACTCTTTACAGAGCCAATGAACATGCAGGGATTGCCAGCCAGTCACTGTAATGCCGCAGCCATGTTGGTTGTGGGCATTACAGTGATTGGCTGGCCGCACAGCATCACCTCGAGTATTTAAAACCGGGCGCCGCCATCTTGGATACAGTCGCTCCGGATCAGACGGTGTAGGGAGAGTGCTGCTGAGTTAGGGAGAGATTTATACTGCGAAATAGGTAGTGTAGGGTTTCTAAAGCCTGCAAAATCAAACAAACTGTCCTTCTCAGGACTAATATCCATCCCAGATATCAAGCAGGCAGGCAAGCAAGCTGTATAGGAGACGCAGTGGTTATACCAACAAACACTGCATTACAGTCCTGTGTTCTGCTTTTCAAATTGCTAGACTTAGCCCCAGGTCTCAGGGGCCAGGAAAAATCCTTTTTTTTCATCTAAATTCTCTTTTTTTTTTCCTCAGTCAGACTGTACAAATACCCGTCTTATTATCCTTTTGGTATCCCTCCCCCGAAAAAAAAAATTGAGTGTGTCTGTGAGTGTTCAGACACAAATATATCTGTTTAAAAGAGTTTGGTGTAGGCCAGATAACTAGAACTGTGGTTTTGCAGTTCCACGGTTCAAATCTCTGTATTATCCACTTTTTTGCCTTTTTTCAACAAAAAAAAAACATTTTGCGTGTCTCGCTGATGTTCAGACACAAATATATCTGTTTAAAAGATTCTGGTGTAGGCCAGATAACTAGAATTGTGGTTTTCCTCTTCCACGGTTCAAATCTGGGTGTAATCCACCTTTTTGCATAAAAAAAAACATTTTGAGTGTCTCGCTGACTGTTCAGACACAAATATATCTGTTTAAAAGAGTCTGGTGTAGGCCAGATAACTAGAACTGTGGTTTTCCTCTTCCACGGTTCAAATCTCTGTATTATCTACTTTTTTGCCTTTTTTCAATAAAAGAAAACATTTTGAGTGTCTCGCTGACTGTTCAGACACAAATATATCTGTTTAAAAGATTCTGGTGTAGGCCAGAGAACTAGAACTGTGGTTTTCCTCTTCCACAGTTCAAATCTCCTTTTTATTACCCTTTTGCCATTGATAGTGCGAGTGTAAGTTATTTTACTTCATTTAAAATGGGCAAGGCGCGTGGCAAGAGATGTGGAACTGGACGTTCTGGTGATGGTGTGTGCAGAGGACGGGGCCGTGGCCAAGGTGAAAATGTGCCACAACCAACAGCCACATCTTCTCGCTCCAAGTTCTTGACCGAATTACAAAACAGCACCACTATTGCGAACTGATCAGTGTGAACAGGTTATTAATTGGATAGCAGATAATACTTCCAGTCACCTGGGCACCACCACCTCCGGTCTATCTTCCACACGGTCAAGTGTTAGTAGCCGTGAGTCTCGACTGCATACTCCTCCTCACCCTGATACTCCTTCCTCCCACCATGCCGAGTGTTGTCATACAGCAACTGATCCCACAGTTGGACACTCTGAAGAGCTGTTCACTGGTCCATTTCCATATTTGGGCCCTTAGCCTGCTCCGCTTGAAGTGGTGGAAGAGGAGATCCCATGTAGCGATGGCCAAATATTTGAACAGCCACGACCACAGGAAGGCGACGCTGGCAATTTGTCACAAGAGGTGGATGATGACGAGACACAATTGCCACGAAGTGAGGAGGAGGACCGTGGTGCGGAAGTGGAAGAGGAGGAGGTGGTGGATGATCTAGTAACTGACCCAACGTGGCAGGAGGACACGCAGAGCGAGGCCAGCAGCACACAGGGGGAGGGAGGCAGAGTACCCCAACAGGCAGGAGAAGCAGTGTGGTGGCCGCAGACAGAAGGCGGGCAACCGTTCCCCGTAACACCAACACGAGGGACGTTGCCAGTACAACCGGTAGGTCTTCCAGAGTCTGGAATTTTTTTAAAGACTCCGCTGATAACCCCAAAAAGGCCAGTTGTACCACCTGCCAGGCCAGCATCAGCAGGGGTGACAAAACTACCGGCCTGACCACCACCAGCATGATCAGGCACATGTCAGCAAAGCACCCGACTTTGTGGGGCGAACCCCAGGGTCCACTACCAGTGTCAACGGGTGTCACCACTGCTTCTTCCGCTGTTGTGCATGTAAGAGAACCCCTGTTGTGCGTGCAAGGCAATCCCCTGTCCATACTGCATGTAAAGATGCCCCCTCCTCTCAGTCTTCACTTGTTATGGCAGTTTCTCAAGAAACAGCATCAACGTCCACGTCCCACCGCAGCGTTCAATTGTCCATATCCCAGACCTTTGAACGAAAGCGTAAATTCGCAGCCAACGCCCCCACAGGCCACAGTCCTAAATTCGCACATTTCACGACTGCTTGCGTTGGAAATGCTGCCTTTTAGGCTGGTGGAGACAGAATCCTTCCGCAACCTTATGGCGGTGGCCGTCCCTCGGTACTCGGTACCCAGCCGACACTATTTTTCCCGGTGTGCCATCCCAGCACTACACAAGCACGTGTCCCAAAACATCTGCGGTGTCCTCAACAACGCAGTTACTGGGAGAGTCCACCTGACAACGCACACGTGGACAAGTGCTTGTGGCCAGGGACGGTACATCTCCCTGACGGCACACTGGGTAAACATAGTGGAAGCCGGGACCCAGTCGGACCTTGGGATGGAACACATCCTCCCCACACCGAGGATTGCGGGCCCTATGTCAGTCAGAGTTGCCCCCACAGTGTACAGCTCCTGCACATCATCCTCCTCCTCCTCCTCATGTTCAGCCTCCATCTCAGATATCACCACATCAGTTACAAGCTGGAAGCAACTGCAGTACTGCCTCAGCCAAGCAGCAACAGGCTGTGCTGAAACTCATAAGCATAGGTGCTAAACCTCACACTGCTTGTGAGTTTGTGAGTTGTGGACAGCTGTGAAAGAGCAGGCAGATCTGTGGCTGAGACCGCTGAACCTACATCCAGGCATGGAAGTCTGTGACAATGGCCGTAACCTGATGGCGGCGAAATCACACACGTACCATGCCTGGCTCATGTGCTTAACCTCGTGGTTCAGCGGTTTCTTAAATCGTACCCTGAGTTGCCAGATCTGCTCGTCAAAGTGCGCCGCCTGTCAGCTCATTTTCGGAAGTCAGCTACAGCTTCCGCCGCCCTTGCTGTGTTGCAGCAGCGTTTGCAGCTTCCGGCACACCGACTGGTGTGTGATGTCCCCACACGTTGGAACTCTACCCTTCACATGTTGCAAAGGATTTGTGAGCAGAAGAAAGCAGTTGTGGAGTACCAGCTGCAACAAGTCAGTCGATATTCAGGTCAGACTCCACACATAAGACCTCAGGAGTGGACCTGGATGTCTGACATATGTACCATCCTGACAAACTTTGAGGAGCCCACCTGAAGGTGAATGGCGATGACACCATCATTAGCGTCAGCATCCCACTTGTCTGTCTTTTGCAACGCTCTCTGCAGAGAATTAAAGAGGAGGCATTGCAGCCAGAGTATGATGAGATGGATCAAGAAGCCGTAGCGGGCGATTACACACAGCCCAGCCTCATCTCATTCCAACATGCATTGGGGGACAATGAGGGAGAGGAGGAGGAAGAACAGGAGCTGGTATCATGCGCTGTAGATGGTAGTACCTGTACAACTGTCATACCGTTGGTTCAGCGTGGGTGGCCTGAGGACAGGGGGGAGGAGGAGGAAGAGGAGGAGGAGAGCATGGTCAGTCGTCATCTTGGTGAGGACACGGAAGTCTTGCCCGTTACCAGTCTGGCACGCATGGCTGACTTTATGTTACGCTGCCTTAACCGTGACCCTCGCATTGTCAAAATGTTGGGTGACAGTCATTATTGGTTGGTGACACTTTTAGACCCCCGCTACAAGGAGAACTTTCACTCTCTTATTCCTGAGGTGGAGAGGTCTACAAAAATGGGGCAGTACCAGAAGGCCTTTGCTGCAGAACTGTTAAAAAAATTCCCATCTGAACATGCTAGCGACAGAGGTCACAGTTCGTTGCCCAACCAAGGCGTACAGGCGAGAGAGACGCAACTCCAATCCAGCAGAGACAGGGGAACACTGTCAACGTTCTGGGACAGATTTCTGAGACCCGCCCAGCTTACAGGCCCTGAGGTGTGGGGTACTCTCACAAGGAATGGAAAGTTTCAAAAGATGGTGAGGGAGTACCTTGCCGACCGTACCAGCATCCTCCGTGATTCCTCTGTGCCTTTTAATTATTGGGTATCAAAGCTGGACACTTGGAATGAACTCGCTCTGTACGCCTTGGAGGTCCTGGCCTGCCCTGCCGCTAGCGTGTTATTGGAGCGTGTTTTTAGTGCCGCTTGGAGAATTATAACTGATATGCGCACTCGCCTGTCAACTGACAATGCTGATAAGCTGACCCTTATCAAAATGAACAAGGGCTGGATTGGGCCAGACTTCTCATCACCACCAAATGACAGCAGAGTAACATAAAGTCAAATCCACTGTGCTATTTCGGGAGGTGTATTCCCATGCACCGCTTCACACCCGCATATGGGTATACGCTTCCTCATTTCGGCTGTTTTTTGCTCTTCTCCTTATCCTCAGCCTCCACAACCACTATACCACCAGGGTGACCATGGTCAGTGTTGCCAGCATTGCTAGTTCCTCCCTCCTAATTTTTGGCAGCTTTTACTTGGAAGGCATAGGCAAAGACTATGGGAGACCCACTCCCCAATAATGGGAATAATGTTTTTAATATGCTGTACTGCATGGCTCTTGTTTGCCAGCATTGCAAGTTCCTCCATCCTAATTTTTGGCAGCTTTTGCTTGGAAGGCATAGGCAAAGACTATGGGAGACCCACTCCCAAATAATGTGAATAATGTTTTTAACATGCTGTACTGCATGACTCTTGTAAGGGGCATTAAAACCGTCTTGTTAAGCTACTGTGGCCTCCCCATCTCTTCCAAGCGGCATTAAAACCGTCTTGTTAAACCACTCTGAACTCCATGTCTCTTCCAAGGGGCATTAAAACCGTCTTGTTAAGCTACTGTAACTTTCCTGCCTCTTCCAAGGGGCATTAAAACCGTCTTGTTAAGCTACTGTGACCTCCACGTCTCTTCCAAGGGGCATTAAAACCGATTTGTTAAGCTACTGTGACCTCCACGTCTCTTGCAAGGGGCATTAAAACCGTCTTGCTAAACAACTCTGACCTCCACGTGTCTTCCAAGGGGCATTAATACCGTCTTTTTAAGCTACTTTGACCTCCACATTTCTTCCAAGGGGCATTAAAACTGTCTCGTTAAGCTACTGTGACCTCCACGTCTCTTCCAAGGGGCATTAAAACCGTCTTGTAAAACCACTCTGACCTCCACATCTCTTCCAAGGGGCATTAAAACCGTCTTATTTAGCTACTGTGACCTCCTCTTCTCTTTCAAGGGGCATTAAAACAGTCTTGTTAAACCACTCTGTAATCCACGTCTCTTCCGAGGGGCATTAAAACCGTCTTGTTAAACCACTCTGACCTCCACGTCTCTTCCAAGGGGCATTAAAACCGTCTTGTAAAACCACTCTGACCTCCACGTCTCTTCCAAGGGGCATTAAAACCGTCTTGTTAAGCTACTGTGACCTCCATGTCTATTCCAAGGGGCATTAAAACCGTCTTGTTAAACCACTCTGAACTCCACGTCTCTTCCAAGTGGCATTAAAACCGTCTTGTTAAACCACTCTGAACTCCACGTCTCTTCCAAGTGGCATTAAAACCGTCTTGTTAAACCACTCTGAACTCTACATCTCTTCCAAGGGGCCTTAAAATCGTCTTGTTAAACCATTCTGAACTCCACATCTCTACCAAGGGGCCTTAAAACCGTCTTGTTAAGCTACTGTGACCTCGACGTCTCTTCCAAGGGGCATTGAAACCATCTGGTTAAACCACTCTGAACTCCATGCCTCTTCCAAGGGGCATTAAAACCATCTTGTTAAGCTACTGTGACCTCCACGTCTCTTCCAAGGGGCATTAAAACCGTCTTGTTAAGCTACTGTGACCTCCACGTCTCTTCCAAGGGGCATTAAAACCGTCTTGTTAAGCTACTGTGACCTCCACGTCTCTTCCAAGGGGCATTAAAACCATTTTGTTAAGCTACTGTGACCTCCACGTCTCTTCCAAGGGGCATTAAACCCATCTTGTTTAACCACTCTGACCTCCACGTCTCTTCCAAGGGGCATTAAAACCGTCTTGTTAAACCACTCTGACCTCCACGTCTCTTGCAAGAGGCATTAAAACCATCTTGTAAAACCACTCTGACCTCCACGTCTCTTCCAAGGGGCATTAAAATAGTCTTCATAAGCTACTGTGACCTCCTCGTCTCTTCCAAGGGGCACTAAAACCGTCTTGTTAAACTACTCTGAACTCCACGTCTCTTCCGAGGGGCATTAAAACCGTCTTGTTAGGCCACCCTGAACTCCACGTCTCTTCCAAGGGGCATTAAAACCGTCTTGTTAAGCTACTGTGACCCCCACGTCTGCTCCAAGGGGCATTAAAACCGTCTTGTTAAACCATTCTGTACTTCTCATCTCTTCTAAGGGGCATTAAACCCGTCTTGTTAAGCTACTGTGACGTTCACTTCTCTTCCAAGGGGCATTAAAATCGTCTTGTTAGGCTACTGTAACCTCCACGTCTCTTCCAAGGGGCATTAAAACCGTCTTGTTAAGGTACTTTGACCTCCACGTCTCTTCCAAGGTTCAATAAAACCGTCTTGTTAAACCACTCTGACCTCCACGTCTCTTCCAAGGGGCATTAAAACCGTCTTGTTAAACCACTCTGACCTCCACGTCTCTTCTAAGGGACTTTAAAACCATCTTGTTAAGCTACTGTGACCTCCACGTCTCATCCGAGGGGCATTAAAACCATCTTGTTAAACCACTCTGAACTCCACGTCTCTTCCAAGGGGCATTAAAACTGTCTTGTTAAACCACTCTGAACTCCATATCTCTTCCAAGGGGCATTAAAACCGTCTTGTTAAGCTACTGAGACCTCCATGTGTCTTCCAAGGGGCATTAAAACCATCTTGTTAAACCACTCTGAACTCCACGTCTCTTCCATGGGGAATTAAAACTGTCTTGTTAAACCTCTCTGACCTCCACGTCTCTTCCAAGGGGCATTAAAACTGTCTTGTTAAACCACTCTGACCTCCACGTCTCTTCCAAGGGGCATGAAAACCGTCTTGTTAAGCTACTGTGACCTCCACGTCTCTTCCAAGGGGCATTAAAACCATCTTGTTAAACCACTCTGACCTCCACGTCTCTTCCAAGGGGCATTGAAACCATCTTGTTAAGGTACTGTGACCTCCATGTCTCTTCCACGGGGCATTAAAACCGTCTTGTTAAACCACTCTGACCTCCACGTCTCTTCCAAGGGGCATTAAAACCGTCTTGTAAAAGCACTCTGACCTCCACGTCTCTTCCAAGGGGCATTAAAACCGTCTTATTAAGCTACTGTGACCTCCACGTCTCTTCCAAGGGGCATTAAAACCGTCTTGTTAAACCACTCTGAACTCCACGTCTCTTCCAAGGGGCATTAAAACCGTCTTGTTAAGCTACTGTGACTTCCACGTCTCTTCCAAGGGGCATTAAAACCGTCTTGTTAAACCACTCTGACCTCCACGTCTCTTCCAAGGGGCATTAAAACCGTCTTGTTTAACCTCTCTGACCTCCACGTCTCTTCCAAGGGGCATTAAAACCGTCTTGTTAAGCTACTGGACCTCCACGTCTCTTCCAAAGGGCATTAAAACCGTCTTGTTAAACCACTCTGAACTCCACGTCTCTTCCAAGGGGCCTTAAAACCATCTTGTTAAGCTACTGTGTCCTCCACGTCTCTTCCAAGGGGCATTAAAACCATCTTGTTAAACCACGCTGACCTCCACGTCTCTTCCAAGGGGCATTAAAACTGTCTTGTTAAGGTACTGTGACCTCCATGTCTCTTCCAAGGGGCATTAAAACCGTCTTGTTAAACCACTCTGACCTCCACGTCTCTTCCAAGGGGCATTAATACCGTCTTTTTAAGCTACTTTGACCTCCACATTTCTTCCAAGGGGCATTAAAACTGTCTCGTTAAGCTACTGTGACCTCCACGTCTCTTCCAAGGGGCATTAAAACCGTCTTGTAAAACCACTCTGACCTCCACATCTCTTCCAAGGGGCATTAAAACCGTCTTATTTAGCTACTGTGACCTCCTCGTCTCTTTCAAGGGGCATTAAAACAGTCTTGTTAAACCACTCTGTAATCCACGTCTCTTCCGAGGGGCATTAAAACCGTCTTGTTAAACCACTCTGACCTCCACGTCTCTTCCAAGGGGCATTAAAACCGTCTTGTAAAACCACTCTGACCTCCACGTCTCTTCCAAGGGGCATTAAAACCGTCTTGTTAAGCTACTGTGACCTCCATGTCTATTCCAAGGGGCATTAAAACCGTCTTGTTAAACCACTCTGAACTCCACGTCTCTTCCAAGTGGCATTAAAACCGTCTTGTTAAACCACTCTGAACTCCACGTCTCTTCCAAGTGGCATTAAAACCGTCTTGTTAAACCACTCTGAACTCTACATCTCTTCCAAGGGGCCTTAAAATCGTCTTGTTAAACCATTCTGAACTCCACATCTCTTCCAAGGGGCCTTAAAACCGTCTTGTTAAGCTACTGTGACCTCGAAGTCTCTTCCAAGGGGCATTGAAACCATCTGGTTAAACCACTCTGAACTCCATGCCTCTTCCAAGGGGCATTAAAACCATCTTGTTAAGCTACTGTGACCTCCACGTCTCTTCCAAGGGGCATTAAAACCGTCTTGTTAAGCTACTGTGACCTCCACGTCTCTTCCAAGGGGCATTAAAACCGTCTTGTTAAGCTACTGTGACCTCCACGTCTCTTCCAAGGGGCATTAAAACCATTTTGTTAAGCTACTGTGACCTCCACGTCTCTTCCAAGGGGCATTAAACCCATCTTGTTTAACCACTCTGACCTCCACGTCTCTTCCAAGGGGCATTAAAACCGTCTTGTTAAACCACTCTGACCTCCACGTCTCTTGCAAGAGGCATTAAAACCATCTTGTAAAACCACTCTGACCTCCACGTCTCTTCCAAGGGGCATTAAAATAGTCTTCATAAGCTACTGTGACCTCCTCGTCTCTTCCAAGGGGCACTAAAACCGTCTTGTTAAACTACTCTGAACTCCACGTCTCTTCCGAGGGGCATTAAAACCGTCTTGTTAGGCCACCCTGAACTCCACGTCTCTTCCAAGGGGCATTAAAACCGTCTTGTTAAGCTACTGTGACCCCCACGTCTGCTCCAAGGGGCATTAAAACCGTCTTGTTAAACCATTCTGTACTTCTCATCTCTTCTAAGGGGCATTAAACCCGTCTTGTTAAGCTACTGTGACGTTCACTTCTCTTCCAAGGGGCATTAAAATCGTCTTGTTAGGCTACTATAACCTCCACGTCTCTTCCAAGGGGCATTAAAACCGTCTTGTTAAGGTACTTTGACCTCCACGTCTCTTCCAAGGTTCAATAAAACCGTCTTGTTAAACCACTCTGACCTCCACGTCTCTTCCAAGGGGCATTAAAACCGTCTTGTTAAACCACTCTGACCTCCACGTCTCTTCTAAGGGACTTTAAAACCATCTTGTTAAGCTACTGTGACCTCCACGTCTCATCCGAGGGGCATTAAAACCGTCTTGTTAAACCACTCTGAACTCCACGTCTCTTCCAAGGGGCATTAAAACTGTCTTGTTAAACCACTCTGAACTCCACATCTCTTCCAAGGGGCATTAAAACCGTCTTGTTAAGCTACTGAGACCTCCATGTGTCTTCCAAGGGGCATTAAAACCATCTTGTTAAACCACTCTGAACTCCACGTCTCTTCCATGGGGAATTAAAACTGTCTTGTTAAACCTCTCTGACCTCCACGTCTCTTCCAAGGGGCATTAAAACTGTCTTGTTAAACCACTCTGACCTCCACGTCTCTTCCAAGGGGCATGAAAACCGTCTTGTTAAGCTACTGTGACCTCCACGTCTCTTCCAAGGGGCATTAAAACCATCTTGTTAAACCACTCTGACCTCCACGTCTCTTCCAAGGGGCATTGAAACCATCTTGTTAAGGTACTGTGACCTCCATGTCTCTTCCACGGGGCATTAAAACCGTCTTGTTAAACCACTCTGACCTCCACGTCTGTTCCAAGGGGTATTAAAACTGTCTTGTTAAACCACTCTGACTTCCACGTCTCTTTCAAGGGGCATTAAAACCGTCTTGTAAAACCACTCTGACCTCCATGTCTCTTCCAAGGGGCATTAAAACCGTATTGTTAAGCTACTGTGACCTCCACGTCTCTTCCAAGGGGCATTAAAACCATTTTGTTAAACCACTTTGAACTCCACGTCTCTTCCAAGGGGCATTAAAACCGTCTTGTTAAGCTACTGTGACCTCCACGTCTCTTCCAAGGTGCATTAAAACTGTCTTGTTAAACCACTCTGAACTCCACGTCTCTTCCAATGGGCCTTAAAACCATCTTGTTAAGCTACTGTGACCTCCACGTCTCTTCCAAGGGGCATTAAAACCATCTTGTGAAACCACTCTGACCTCCACGTCTCTTCCAAGGGGCATTAAAACTGTCTTGTTAAGGTACTGTGACCTCCTTGTCTCTTCCAAGGGGCATTAAAACCATCTTGTTAAACCACTCTGCCCACCACGTCTCTTCCAAGAGGCATTAAAGCCATCTTGTAAAACCACTCTGACCTCCACGTCTCTTCCAAGGGGCATTAAAATAGTCTTCATAAGCTACTGTGACCTCCACGTCTCTTCCAAGGGGCATTAAAACCGTCTTGTTAAACCACTCTGAACTCCACGTCTCTTCCGAGGGGCATTAAAACCGTCTTGTTAGGGCACTCTGTACTCCACGTCTCTTCCAAGGGGCATTAAAACCGTCTTGTTAAGCTACTGTGACCCCCACGTCTCCTCCAAGGGGCATTAAAACTGTCTTGTTAAACCATTCTGTACTTCTCATCTCTTCTAAGAGGCATTAAACCCGTCTTGTAAAGCTACTGTGACGTTCACTTCTCTTCCAAGGGGCATTAAAATAGTCTTCTTAAGCTACTGTAACCTCCACGTCTCTTCCAAGGGGCATTGAAACCGTCTTGTTAAGCTACTGTGACCTCCACGTCTCTTCGAAGGGGCATTAAAACCGTCTTGTTAAGCTACTGTGACCTTCACGTCTCTTCCAAGGGGCAATAAAACCGTCTTGTTAAACCACTCTGACCTCCACGTCTCTTCCAACGGGCATTAAAACCGTCTTGTTAAACCACTCTGACCTCCACGTCTCTTCTAAGGGACGTTAAAACCATCTTGTTAAGCTACTGTGACCTCCACGTCTCATCCGAGGGGCATTAAAACCGTCTTGATAAACCACTCTGAACTCCACGTCTATTCCAAGGGGCATTAAAACCGTCTTGATAAACCACTCTGAACTCCACGTCTCTTCCAAGAGGCATTAAAACCGTCTTGTTAAACCACTCTGACCTCCACGTGTCTTCCAAGGGTCATTAAAACAGTCTTGTTAAGTTACTTTGACCTCCACGTCTCTTCCAAGGGGCAATAAAACCGTCTTGTTAAACCACTCTGACCTCCACGTCTCTTCCAAGGGGCATTAAAACCGTCTTGTTAAACCACTCTGACCTCCACGTCTCTTCTAAGGGACGTTAAAACCATCTTGTTAAGCTACTGTGACCTCCACGTCTCATCCGAGGGGCATTAAAACCGTCTTGATAAACCACTCTGAACTCCACGTCTCTTCCAAGGGGCATTAAAACTGTCTTGTTAAACCACTCTGAACTCCACATCACTTCCAAGGGGCATTAAAACCGTCTTGTTAAGCTACTGAGACCTCCATGTCTCTTCCAAGGGGCATTAAAACCATCTTGTTAAACCACTCTCAACTCCACGTCTCTTCCAAGGGGAATAAAAACCGTCTTGTTAAACCTCTCTGACCTCCACGTCTCTTCCAAGGGGCATTAAAACTGTCTTGTTAAGCCACTCTGACCTCCACGTCTCTTCCAAGGGGCATTAAAACCGTCTTGTTAAGCTACTGTGACCTCCACGTCTCTTCCAAGGGGCATTAAAACCATCTTGTTAAACCACTCTGACCTCCACGTCTCTTCCAAGGGGCATTAAAACCATGTTGTTAAGGTACTGTGACCTCCATGTCTCTTCCAAGGTGCATTAAAACCGTTTTGTTAAACCACTCTGACCTCCACGTCTCTTCCAAGGGGCATTAAAACCGTCTTGTAAAACCACTCTGACCTCCACGTCTCTTCCAAGGGGCATTAAAACCGTCTTATTAAGCTACTGTGACCTCCACGTCTCTTCCAAGGGGCATTAAACCCGTCTTGTTAAACCACTCTGAATTCCACGTCTCTTCCAAGGGGCATTAAAACCGTCTTGTTAAGCTACTGTGACCTCCACATCTCTTCCAAGGGGCATTAAAACCATCTTGTTAAACCACTCTGACCTCCACGTCTCTTCCAAGGGGCATTACAACCGTCTTGTTTAACCTCTCTGACCTCCACGTCTCTTCTAAGGGGCATTAAAACCGTCTTGTTAAGCTACTGAACCTCCACGTCTCTTCCAAAGGGCATTAAAACTGTCTTGTTAAACCACTCTGAACTCCACGTCTCTTCAAAGGGGCATTAAAACCATCTTGTTAAACCACTCTGACCTCCACGTCTCTTCCAAGGGGCATTAAAACCGTCTTGTTAAACCACTCTGAACTCCAGGTCTCTTCCGAGGGACATTAAAACCGTCTTGTTAAACCACTCTGAACTCCACATTTCTTCCAAGGGGCATTAAAACTGTCTTGTTAAACCATTCTGAATTCCACATCTCTTCCAAGGTGCATTAAAACCGTCTTGTTAAGCTACTGTGACCTCCACGTCTCTTCCAAGGGGCATTGAAACCGTCTGGTGAAACCACTCTGAACTCCACGTCTCTTCCAAGTGGCATTAAAACTATCTTGTTAAGCTACTGAAACCTCCACGTCTCTTCCAAGGGGCATTAAAGCTGTCTTGTTAAGGTACTGTGACCTCCACGTCTCTTCCAAGGGGCATTAAAACTGTCTTGTTAAACCACTCTGAACTCGACATCTCTTCCAAGCGGCATTAAAACCATCTTGTTAAGCTACTGAGACCTCCATGTCTCTTCCAAGGGGCATTAAAACCATCTTGTTTAACCACTCTGAACTCCACGTCTCTTCCAAGGGGAATTAAAACCGTCTTGTTAAACCTCTCTGACCTCCACGTCTCTTCAAAGGGGCATTAAAACCGTCTTGTTAAGCTACTGTGACCTTCACGTCTCTTCCAAGGGGCATTAAAACCATCTTGTTAAACCACTCTGAACTCCACGTCTCTTCCAAGGGGCATTAAAACTGTCTTGTTAAACCACTCTGAACTCCACATCTCTTACAAGGGGCATTAAAACCGTCTTGTTAAGCTACTGAGACCTCCATGTCTCTTCCAAGGGGCATTAAAACCATCTTGTTAAACCACTCTGAACTCCACGTCTCTTCCAAAGGGAATTAAAACCGTCTTGTTAAACCTCTGTGAACACCACGTCTCTTCCAAGGGGCATTAAAACTGTCTTGTTAAACCACTCTGACCTCCACGTCTCTTCCAAGGGGCATTAAAACCGTCTTGTTAAGCTACTGTGACCTCCACGTCTTTTCCAAGGGGCATTAAAACCATCTTGTTAAACCACTCTGACCTCCACGTCTCTTCCAAGGGGCATTAAAACCATCTTGTTAAGGTACTGTGACCTCCATTTCTCTTACAAGGGGCATTAAAACCGTCTTGTTAAACCACTCTGACCTCCACGTCTCTTCCAAGGGGCATTAAAACCGTCTTGCAAAACCACTCTGACCTCCACGTCTCTTCCAAGGGGCATTAAAACCGTCTCGTTTAACTTCTCTGACCTCCACGTCTCTTCCAAGGGGCATTAAAACCGTCTTGTTAAGCTACTGGACCTCCACGTCTCTTCCAAAGGGCATTAAAACCGTCTTGTTAAACCACTCTGAACTCCACGTCTCTTCCGAGGGGCATTAAAACCGTCTTGTTAAACCACTCTGAACTCCACATTTCTTCCAAGGGGCATTAAAACTGTCTTGTTAAACCATTCTGAATTCCACATCTCTTCCAAGGGGCATTAAAACCGTCTTGTTAAGCTACTGTGACCTCCACGTGTCTTCCAAGGGGCATTGAAACCGTCTGGTGAAACCACTCTGAACTCCACGTCTCTTCCAAGTGGCATTAAAACTGTCTTGTTAAGCTACTGAAACCTCCAACTCTCTTCCAAGGGGCATTAAAACCGTCTTGTTAAGCTACTGTGACCTCCACGTCTCTTCCAAGGGGCATTAAAACTGTCTTGTTAAACCACTCTGAACTCCACATCTCTTCCAAGGGGCATTAAAACCGTCTTGTTAAGCTACTGAGACCTCCATGTCTCTTCCAAGGGGCATTAAAACCATCTTGTTAAACCACTCTGAACTCCACGTCTCTTCCAAGGGGAATTAAAACCGTCTTGTTAAACCTCTCTGACCTCCACGTCTCTTCCAAGGGGCATTAAAACTGTCTTGTTAAACCACTCTGACCTCTACGTCTCTTCAAAGGGGCATTAAAACCATCTTGTTAAGCTACTGTGACCTCCATGTCTCTTCCAAGGGGCAATAAAACCGTCTTGTTAAACCACTCTGAACTCCACGTCTCTTCCGAGGGGCATTAAAACCGTCTTGTTAAACCACTCTGAACTCCACATTTCTTCCAAGGGGCATTAAAACTGTCTTGTTAAACCATTCTGAATTCCACATCTCTTCCAAGGGGCATTAAAACCGTCTTGTTAAGCTACTGTGACCTCCACGTCTCTTCCAAGGGGCATTGAAACCGTCTGCTGAAACCACTCTGAACTCCACGTCTCTTCCAAGTGGCATTAAAACTGTCTTGTTAAGCTACTGAAACCTCCACGTCTCTTCCAAGGGGCATTAAAACCGTCTTGTTAAGCTACTGTGACCTCCACGTCTCTTCCAAGGGGCATTAAAACTGTCTTGTTAAACCACTCTGAACTCCACATCTCTTCCAAGGGGCATTAAAACCGTCTTGTTAAGCTACTGAGACCTCCATGTCTCTTCCAAGGGGCATTAAACCATCTTGTTAAACCACTCTGAACTCCACGTCTCTTCCAAGGGGAATTAAAACCGTCTTGTTAAACCTCTCTGACCTCCATGTGTCTTCCAAGGGGCATTAAAACTGTCTTGTTAAACCACTCTGGCCTCCACGTCTCTTCCAAGGGGCATTAAAACCGTCTTGTTAAGCTACTGTGACCTCCACGTCTTTTCCAAGGGGCATTAAAACCATCTTGTTAAACCACTCTGACCTCCACGTCTCTTCCAAGGGGCATTAAAACCATCTTGTTAAGGTACTGTGACCTCCATGTCTCTTACAAGGGGCATTAAAACCATCTTGTTAAACCACTCTGACCTCCACGTCTCTTCCAAGGGGCATTAAAACCGTCTTGTAAAACCACTCTGACCTCCACGTCTCTTCCAAGGGGCATTAAAACCGTCTTATTAAGCTACTGTGACCTCCACGTCTCTTCCAATTGGCATTAAAACCGTCTTGTTAAACCACTCTGAACTCCACGTCTCTTCCGAGGGGCATTAAAACCGTCTTGTTAAACCACTCTGAACTCCACGTCTCTTCCAAGGGCATTAAAACTGTCTTGTTAAGCTACTGTGATCTCCATGTCTCTTCCAAGGGGCAATAAAACCATCTTGTTAAACCACTCTGACCTCCACGTGTCTTCTAAGGGGCATTAAAACCGTCTTGTTAAGCTACTGTGACCTCCTCGTCTCTTCCAAGGGGCATTAAAACCGTCTTGTTAAACCACTCTGAACTCCACGTCTCTTCCAAGGGGCATTATAACCATCTTGTTAAGCTACTGTGACCTCCACGTCTCTTTCAAGGGGCATTAAAACCGTCTTGCTATACCACTCTGACCTACACGTCACTTCCAAGGGGCAATAAGCCATCTTGTTTAGCTACTGTGACCTCCACGTCTCTTCCAAGGGGCATTAAAACCGTCTTGTTAAGCTACTGTGACCTCCACGTCACTTCCAAGGGGCATTAAAACCTTCTTTTTAAAACACTCTGACCTCCACGTCTCTTCCAAGGGGCATTAAAACCATCTTGTTAAACCACTCTGAACTCCACGTCTCTTCCAAGGGGCATTAAAACTGTCTTGTTAAACCACTCTGAACTCCACATCTCTTACAAGGGGCATTAAAACCGTCTTGTTAAGCTACTGAGACCTCCATGTCTCTTCCAAGGGGCAATAAAACCATCTTGTTAAACCACTCTGAACTCCACGTCTCTTCCAAAGGGAATTAAAACCGTCTTGTTAAACCTCTGTGAACACCACGTCTCTTCCAAGGGGCATTAAAACTGTCTTGTTAAACCACTCTGACCTCCACGTCTCTTCCAAGGGGCATTAAAACCGTCTTGTTAAGCTACTCTGACCTCCACGTCTCTTCCAAGGGGCATTAAAACCATCTTGTTAAGGTACTGTGACCTCCATGTCTCTTACAAGGGGCATTAAAACCGTCTTGTTAAACCACTCTGACCTCCACGTCTCTTCCAAGGGGCATTAAAACCGTCTTGCAAAACCACTCTGACCTCCACGTCTCTTCCAAGGAGCATTAAAACCGTCTCGTTTAACTTCTCTGACCTCCACGTCTCTTCCAAGGGGCATTAAAACCGTCTTGTTAAGCTACTGGACCTCCACGTCTCTTCCAAAGGGCATTAAAACCGTCTTGTTAAACCACTCTGAACTCCACGTCTCTTCCGAGGGGCATTAAAACCGTCTTGTTAAACCACTCTGAACTCCACATTTCTTCCAAGGGGCATTAAAACTGTCTTGTTAAACCATTCTGAATTCCACATCTCTTCCAAGGGGCATTAAAACCGTCTTGTTAAGCTACTGTGACCTCCACGTGTCTTCCAAGGGGCATTGAAACCGTCTGGTGAAACCACTCTGAACTCCACGTCTCTTCCAAGTGGCATTAAAACTGTCTTGTTAAGCTACTGAAACCTCCAACTCTCTTCCAAGGGGCATTAAAACCGTCTTGTTAAGCTACTGTGACCTCCACGTCTCTTCCAAGGGGCATTAAAACTGTCTTGTTAAACCACTCTGAACTCCACATCTCTTCCAAGGGGCATTAAAACCGTCTTGTTAAGCTACTGAGACCTCCATGTCTCTTCCAAGGGGCATTAAAACCATCTTGTTAAACCACTCTGAACTCCACGTCTCTTCCAAGGGGAATTAAAACCGTCTTGTTAAACCTCTCTGACCTCCACGTCTCTTCCAAGGGGCATTAAAACTGTCTTGTTAAACCACTCTGGCCTCCACGTCTCTTCCAAGGGGCATTAAAACCGTCTTGTTAAGCTACTGTGACCTCCACGTCTTTTCCAAGGGGCATTAAAACCATCTTGTTAAACCACTCTGACCTCCACGTCTCTTCCAAGGGGCATTAAAACCATCTTGTTAAGGTACTGTGACCTCCATGTCTCTTACAAGGGGCATTAAAACCATCTTGTTAAACCACTCTGACCTCCACGTCTCTTCCAAGGGGCATTAAAACCGTCTTGTAAAACCACTCTGACCTCCACGTCTCTTCCAAGGGGCATTAAAACCGTCTTATTAAGCTACTGTGACCTCCACGTCTCTTCCAATTGGCATTAAAACCGTCTTGTTAAACCACTCTGAACTCCACGTCTCTTCCGAGGGGCATTAAAACCGTCTTGTTAAACCACTCTGAACTCCACGTCTCTTCCAAGGGCATTAAAACTGTCTTGTTAAGGTACTGTGACCTCCATGTCTCTTACAAGGGGCAATAAAACCATCTTGTTAAACCACTCTGACCTCCACGTGTCTTCTAAGGGGCATTAAAACCGTCTTGTTAAGCTACTGTGACCTCCTCGTCTCTTCCAAGGGGCATTAAAACCGTCTTGTTAAACCACTCTGAACTCCACGTCTCTTCCAAGGGGCATTATAACCATCTTGTTAAGCTACTGTGACCTCCACGTCTCTTTCAAGGGGCATTAAAACCGTCTTGCTATACCACTCTGACCTACACGTCACTTCCAAGGGGCAATAAGCCATCTTGTTTAGCTACTGTGACCTCCACGTCTCTTCCAAGGGGCATTAAAACCGTCTTGTTAAGCTACTGTGACCTCCACGTCACTTCCAAGGGGCATTAAAACCTTCTTTTTAAAACACTCTGACCTCCACGTCTCTTCCAAGGGGCATTAAAACCATCTTGTTAAACCACTCTGAACTCCACGTCTCTTCCAAGGGGCATTAAAACTGTCTTGTTAAACCACTCTGAACTCCACATCTCTTACAAGGGGCATTAAAACCGTCTTGTTAAGCTACTGAGACCTCCATGTCTCTTCCAAGGGGCAATAAAACCATCTTGTTAAACCACTCTGAACTCCACGTCTCTTCCAAAGGGAATTAAAACCGTCTTGTTAAACCTCTGTGAACACCACGTCTCTTCCAAGGGGCATTAAAACTGTCTTGTTAAACCACTCTGACCTCCACGTCTCTTCCAAGGGGCATTAAAACCGTCTTGTTAAGCTACTCTGACCTCCACGTCTCTTCCAAGGGGCATTAAAACCATCTTGTTAAGGTACTGTGACCTCCATGTCTCTTACAAGGGGCATTAAAACCGTCTTGTTAAACCACTCTGACCTCCACGTCTCTTCCAAGGGGCATTAAAACCGTCTTGCAAAACCACTCTGACCTCCACGTCTCTTCCAAGGGGCATTAAAACCGTCTCGTTTAACTTCTCTGACCTCCACGTCTCTTCCAAGGGGCATTAAAACCGTCTTGTTAAGCTACTGGACCTCCACGTCTCTTCCAAAGGGCATTAAAACCGTCTTGTTAAACCACTCTGAACTCCACGTCTCTTCCGAGGGGCATTAAAACCGTCTTGTTAAACCACTCTGAACTCCACATTTCTTCCAAGGGGCATTAAAACTGTCTTGTTAAACCATTCTGAATTCCACATCTCTTCCAAGGGGCATTAAAACCGTCTTGTTAAGCTACTGTGACCTCCACGTGTCTTCCAAGGGGCATTGAAACCGTCTGGTGAAACCACTCTGAACTCCACGTCTCTACCAAGTGGCATTAAAACTGTCTTGTTAAGCTACTGAAACCTCCACCTCTCTTCCAAGGGGCATTAAAACCGTCTTGTTAAGCTACTGTGACCTCCACGTCTCTTCCAAGGGGCATTAAAACTGTCTTGTTAAACCACTCTGAACTCCACATCTCTTCCAAGGGGCATTAAAACCGTCTTGTTAAGCTACTGAGACCTCCATGTCTCTTCCAAGGGGCATTAAAACCATCTTGTTAAACCACTCTGAACTCCACGTCTCTTCCAAGGGGAATTAAAACCGTCTTGTTAAACCTCTCTGACCTCCACGTCTCTTCCAAGGGGCATTAAAACTGTCTTGTTAAACCACTCTGACCTCTACGTCTCTTCAAAGGGGCATTAAAACCATCTTGTTAAGCTACTGTGACCTCCATGTCTCTTCCAAGGGGCAATAAAACCGTCTTGTTAAACCACTCTGAACTCCACGTCTCTTCCGAGGGGCATTAAAACCGTCTTGTTAAACCACTCTGAACTCCACATTTCTTCCAAGGGGCATTAAAACTGTCTTGTTAAACCATTCTGAATTCCACATCTCTTCCAAGGGGCATTAAAACCGTCTTGTTAAGCTACTGTGACCTCCACGTCTCTTCCAAGGGGCATTGAAACCGTCTGGTGAAACCACTCTGAACTCCACGTCTCTTCCAAGTGGCATTAAAACTGTCTTGTTAAGCTACTGAAACCTCCACGTCTCTTCCAAGGGGCATTAAAACCGTCTTGTTAAGCTACTGTGACCTCCACGTCTCTTCCAAGGGGCATTAAAACTGTCTTGTTAAACCACTCTGAACTCCACATCTCTTCCAAGGGGCATTAAAACCGTCTTGTTAAGCTACTGAGACCTCCATGTCTCTTCCAAGGGGCATTAAAACCATCTTGTTAAACCACTCTGAACTCCACGTCTCTTCCAAGGGGAATTAAAACCGTCTTGTTAAACCTCTCTGACCTCTATGTGTCTTCCAAGGGGCATTAAAACTGTCTTGTTAAACCACTCTGGCCTCCACGTCTCTTCCAAGGGGCATTAAAACCGTCTTGTTAAGCTACTGTGACCTCCACGTCTTTTCCAAGGGGCATTAAAACCATCTTGTTAAACCACTCTGACCTCCACGTCTCTTCCAAGGGGCATTAAAACCATCTTGTTAAGGTACTGTGACCTCCATGTCTCTTACAAGGGGCATTAAAACCATCTTGTTAAACCACTCTGACCTCCACGTCTCTTCCAAGGGGCATTAAAACCGTCTTGTAAAACCACTCTGACCTCCACGTCTCTTCCAAGGGGCATTAAAACCGTCTTATTAAGCTACTGTGACCTCCACGTCTCTTCCAATTGGCATTAAAACCGTCTTGTTAAACCACTCTGAACTCCACGTCTCTTCCGAGGGGCATTAAAACCGTCTTGTTAAACCACTCTGAACTCCACGTCTCTTCCAAGGGCATTAAAACTGTCTTGTTAAGCTACTGTGATCTCCATGTCTCTTCCAAGGGGCAATAAAACCATCTTGTTAAACCACTCTGACCTCCACGTGTCTTCTAAGGGGCATTAAAACCGTCTTGTTAAGCTACTGTGACCTCCTCGTCTCTTCCAAGGGGCATTAAAACCGTCTTGTTAAACCACTCTGAACTCCACGTCTCTTCCAAGGGGCATTATAACCATCTTGTTAAGCTACTGTGTTCTCCACGTCTCTTTCAAGGGGCATTAAAACCGTCTTGCTATACCACTCTGACCTACACGTCACTTCCAAGGGGCAATAAGCCATCTTGTTTAGCTACTGTGACCTCCACGTCTCTTCCAAGGGGCATTAAAACCGTCTTGTTAAGCTACTGTGACCTCCACGTCACTTCCAAGGGGCATTAAAACCTTCTTTTTAAAACACTCTGACCTCCACGTCTCTTCCAAGGGGCATTAAAACCATCTTGTTAAACCACTCTGAACTCCACAGCTCTATTAAGGGACATTGAAATGTTGTTTTTAATTACCTCTAACCTCCACGACTCTTCCAACGGGCATTGCATTTCCTCCTAATTGTCAGCTTTTGCTTTTCTCCAATACCCTCCATGACAGCACCACCTGGAGTAATACCAAAGACTGAATTTTTTAAGAAAGTACAACAGCCTGAAGGACTTTCCTTCCAAATGCTAGTTCTCTTTTTGACATAACATCTAGCCTATAATGTTTAGCAAAAGTATGGACTGATGACAATGTACCTGTCCTGCAGAGCTGCTCGACGGATGTGCTAGTCTTTTCAGCCCAGGAGACAGACATAGCTCTGGTGGAATGAGCTTTCAACGATTTTGGAGGAGACAAATCTTGAATCTTATATGCTTCACAAATTGCTTTCTTAATCCAATTTGCTAGCATATTTTTCGAGATTTTCTTTCCTTTGCTGGGACCTCCATATTGCACAAAGAGATTATGATCCTTTCTCCAGGCTTCAGTCTGACTTTAGTAGAGGATAGTCCTTCTTACATCCAAAGTGTGGAACTGCTCCTCTCTGTTATTTTATGGATTCTGAGGTGTGGGGAAGATTTAGTGCAACACAGAGGGAAAAGGGAAAGGGAGACCAGACACTAGGGAAAAGGGGGAAGTGGAGACCTCCTATTCTGGTCTAGCGTCACCCTGTCTCAACTATCGTCCCTATATTGCCTCCTCAGCAATCGCTGCAAGCGTGCTTTGCCCTACTCTCCCTGGCATATGGCTACGGCTAGTAAATGAGCACTAGTCAACCTCCACTAAAATCTATAGACAACAAGGGTGGACATAACAGGGGGAAATGGCTTAGCTTTAGATGAACTCCAAATAAGCACACGGCCTCAAGCTCCAGAAAGGGTGAAGTACTGCTAAGCTTCACAAGTAGAAATAGATATAGCCGGCGACTCCCTCCCAGACACACCAGGTATATATACACCCAGACAGAGAGCTAGTTAGCAATTGAGAGGTAGCCGCTCGGTCTTAAAGACAGCCTCTTATCTAAGAGGCTGTCTGCAATGCCAAACATGGAGATCTCCTGCAACCCACTGCAGGACGACTGTCTGTCACCTCTGACACACCCGTGACAGTAAGGCTCTCTGATGAAAAGTGCTTGGATTTCACCCACTCTCGTGACTATTGTCACTGCTACCAACAATGCTGCCTTCCACGACAATTTGTCTATGTGTGCTTCAGTTATTGGCTCGAAGGGTTGCATAGTAAGACCTTTAAGAACAGTACTGAGATCCCAAGGTGGAATTGTTTTTGCCCTTGTTGGATTTATCCATGACGCAGCTGTCATGATTCTTTTAATCCATCTGTTTTGGGCTAAGTCCATATCAAAATAGGAGCTCAAGGCCGAGATCTGGACCTTGAATGTGTCTTAATTCCTTAGACAATGTACAAAAAAACTACCACACTCCTGGAGTGATTTGGTGCACAAGTCAGGTCCAAAACCAATAATGATAATAAAACTTGGCACTCGAATGACTCAATTAATTTTTTTTACAAATTTTAATAGGGGAAAACGGAGTACAAAAAAACATTTCGGTCACAACTGATCTTCATCAGTGTACAAAAGGAACAAACCGTGGATCCTGTGTTCCCTCTGCCAGGACTTCCATTTCTCCTATCTATACACGACAGAGCTACCGTACCTTTTGGACATCTGTCCTTACTGGCTTTCTGGGTACATCCTATTGTACACTGATGAAGGTCAGTTGTGACCGAAACATTTTTTTTGTACTCCATTTTCCCCTATTAAAATTTGTAAAAAAATTCATTGAGTCATTCGAGTGCCTAGTTATCATTAATTTCTTAGACAGACCGTTTTGCAAAAAATCCATAATTTTAGCTATGTCTGGCCAAAAGGGATCTAATGGATGAGGTATATACCATAGTCTGAAGGTTTTCCAGATTTTCCCATAAATGGAATTCGTAACATACTTTCTGCAGTGTATGGATTACCTCCTCTGAAAGGCCTCTGGCTCTTAGGATGGAGGCTTCAGAAGACAGGCTGCTAAAGATAGATTTTTTGCTTGGGGGAGTGTCAGATGGTAGATCGGACACTGATGCAGCAAATTGTGGATCTGAGGAAGAATCAACGGATACTCCACCTTCAGACTGTTCAGTGTTCCAAACTATGCCCTTTTTAGCCACATCGATGCTATGAGAATCGTTTTGACTTTTTCTGATCTGATTTTTTTGTAGCGTTCTTGGCAGCAAAGGAATTGGAGGAAATGCATACATGAGTCAGACTTTCCAAGGATGAGCAAACGCATCTATCCCTGCTGCTGGATCTTTGGGATCCAGGGAGAAAAAGGTTCTTACTTTTGCGTTCTTGTGGTTCGCGAATAGATCCACCTCTAGATATCCCCATTTCTGTACAATCATATGGAATATCTCTAAGTTCAGACTCTATTCCCCCGTATGAATATCCTTTCTGTTCAACAGATCCGCCTGATAAATTGTCGTAGCCCCTATGGTGCAGAGATGATAAGGACAGAAGATGATGCTCTGTCCAGTGGAAGATCTTTGCTGAGATTAATGGCAGCTTTCTGTTCTTTGTACTTCCCTGATGTCTCAGGTGGGCTACAGTCGTCATGTTGTCTGAGTACAGTGGGTACGGAAAGTATTCAGACCCCTTTAAATTTTTCACTCTTTGTTTCATTGCAGCCATTTGGTAAATTCTAAAAAGTTAATTTTTTTTCTCATTAAAGTACACTCTGCACCCCATCTTGACTGAAAAAAAACAGAAATGTAGAAATTTTTGCAAATTTATTAAAAAAGAAAAACTGAAATATCACATGGTCATTAGTATTCAGACCCTTTGCTCAGACACTCATATTTAAGTCACATGCTGTCCATTTCCTTGTTATCCTCCTTGAGATGGTTCTACTCCTTCATTGGAGTTCAGCTGTGTTTAATTAAACTGATAGGACTTGATTTGGAAAGGCACACACCTGTTTATATAAGACCTCACAGCTCACAGTGCATGTCAGACCAAATGAGAATCATGAGCTCAAAGGAACTGCCCAAGGAGCTCAGAGACTTGTGGCAATGCACAGATCTGGCCAAGGTTATAAAAGAATTTCTGCATTATGCAAAGTTCCTAAGAGCACTGTGGCCTCTATAATCCTTATATGGAAGAAGTTTGGGACCACCAGAACTCTTCCTAGACCTGGCCGTCCAGCCAAACTGAGCAATTGTGGGAGAAGAACCTTGGTGAGAGATGTAAAGAAGAACCCCAAGATCACTGTGGCTGAGCTCCAGAGATGCAGTAGGGAGATGGGAGAAAGTTCCACAAAGTCAACTATCACTGAAACCCTCCACCAGTCGGGCCTTTATGACAGAGTGGCCCAACAGAAACCTCTCCTTAGTGCAAGACATATGAAAGCCTGCATAGAGTTTGCTCAAAAACATATGAAGGACTCCAGATTATGAGAAATAAGATTCTCTTGTCTGATGAGACGAAGATAGAACTTTTTGGTGATAATTCTAAGCGGTATGTGTGGAGAAAACCAGGCATTGCTTATCACCTGCCCAATACAATCCCAACAGTGAAACATGGTGGTGGCAGCATCATGCTATGGGGGTGTTTTTCAGCTGCAGGGACAGGGCGACTGTTTGTAATTGAAGGAAACATGAATGCGGCCAAGTACAGAGATATCCTGGATGAAAACCTCTTCCAGAGTGCTCTGGACCTCAGACTTGGCCAAAGGTTCAACTTCTAACAAGACAATGACCCTAAGCACACAGCTAAAATAACAAAGGATTGGCTTCAGAACAACTCTGTGACCATTCTTGACTGGCTCAGCCAGAGCCCTGACCTAAACATAATTGAGCATCTCTGGAGAGACCTGAAAATGGCTGTCCACCAATGTTCATCATCCAACCTGATGGAACTGGAGAGGATCTGCAAGGAAGAATGGCATAGGATCCCCAAATCAAGGTGTGAAAAACTTGTTGCATCATTCCCAAGAAGACTCATGGCTGTACTAGCTCAAAAGGGTGCTTCTACTCAATACTGAGCAAAGGGTCTGCATACTTATGACCATGTGATATTTCAGTTTTTCTTTTTTAATAAATTTGCAAAAATTTCTAGATTTCTCATTTTTTTTCGGTCAAGATGTTGTGCAGAGTGTTCTTTAATGAGAAAAATAATGAACTTTTTAGAATTCACCAAATGACTGCAATGAAACAAAGAGTTAAAAATTTAAAGGGGTCTGAATACTTTCCGTAGCCACTGTATATTTTGATATATGAACCCTGGAGCAGAGATTTGGCTGGCCAGAGGGTCTCTTCCACCGCCTATAATTCGAGGATTGACCTTCAATTTCTTGTGACCAGATTCCCTGACAGGCCACCTTGGAGACAACTACTCCCCATCCTCTTTTGCTGGCGTCTGTTTTGACCGATATTAATGGATGTTGAATCCATGATGTTCCTTTCTCCAGATTTACTGGACAGAGCCACCACCTTAAAGATGTCTTTACCTGATCTGGCAGACGAATTTTGCTGGTGAGAGAACCTAGAGATCTGACCCTGCGGGAAAGGATGTAATTTTGAAGGACCCTTGTATGAGCTTGAACCCAAGGTACAGCTTGAATGAAGGAGGTCATAGTCCTGAGGACGGACATGGCAAATTTTATTGACATATTGTTCCGTTTTTTTAGCGCATAGACTTTTGACCTCAACTGAATTTGCTATTGTCTTGCCAAAAACTAGGCCTTTCGTTGGGAGTCTAGGAGAATTCCTAAGAAGGTCTTCGTGGTGGAGGTTTAGCTGAAAGTGTTTCTCCAATATTGGAACTGAGGGAGCCATTATCAGAAAATTGTCTAAATAGGGGACCATACCGATATTTCGCCTTCTTAGGAAAGCTACCACTTCCGCCATGAGTTTCGTGAAGAGACGGGGTGCCGATGAAATTCCAAAGGGAAGCACATTGAATTGGTAGTGGTGTATCCTCTGATTCTGGTATACAGCAAATCTGAGAAATTTCCTGTAGGCAGGATGAATCGACACGTGGTAGTATGCCTCTTGTAGGTCTATTGTTGCCATGAAAAAATCCTCCCCAATTAATGGAATTGTGGTTCTTATAGATTCCATCTTGAACCTTCTGTATTTGACATATTGGTTGAGGTGTTTCAGGTTCAGGATACTGGTGATATAACTGTTGAATTCTGCAGATCTTGAAGATCCAATATTAGAATCCTTTGCAATCTTGGAGATGACAAGGTTGATATTTCTAACCTTTTTGGAGAGTATGCAGCGATGTCGATTATTGCTCCTATTCCCACCATTTCCAGGATCTTCCTGTCTGTTGAAATCTGTTGCCACTGTGAAAGGAATTTTGCAATCCTGCCTCCTACACTTTTGGCATCATTTTCTGCCTTGACTCGTATTTTGAAAGATATTCTTTCCTCTCCCACCTTTGGGGTAACTTCAGCGACCGGATTTAGCCTTGCCTCTATATTGGAATGTTTGCTGTTGCTGAGGTGGAAGAAATGGCCTTTTCCTAAAATGTTTTGGATTCCTTGGCTCTTGTAGAGACTTCTTATCCGATGCTTTCTCCAACAGCTCATCCAAGGCTGAACCAAACACATATTCTCCTTTAAACGGGATGGAACAAAGTTTAGATTTTGACACATTATACCCACTCCATATTTTTAACCATATAGCTCTTCTCGTAGAATTAGATAATTCTGCTAATCTTGCCGCAATTTTGAAAGACTCTGCTGAAGCATCCGCTAGGAATCCTGTCGCCTTTTGCAGTAAGGGAAGAGATGTAAGAAGGTCTTCCCTGGGGTACCTTTCCAAAGATGTTCTTCCAATTGTTGTAACCAGAGGAACATGGATCGTGCCAGACAAGTCGAAGCGATGTTTGTCCTCAGGGAAGCTGCAGATGTCTCCCATGTCTTCCTCAGAAAACTGTCCTTTAGTTGGGAGAAATCTTTGAACGGAAGGGTTGCCTTCTTTGCCACCCTTGCCACTTGCACATCGACCTTCAGAATTTCTGACCAAGATTTAGTCATATTCTCATCTAGTGGAAATCTATCCTTCATCTCTCCTGCAATACTCAATCTTTTTTCAGGTAATTCCCATTCACCCATTATTAGACTTTGAATATTGTCATGCACTGGGAATACTAGCTTCTTTTTTGTTTTTCATCCCCCAAACATTTTGTCCTGAACTGTATGGGTTTTCTTTTCTTCAACCTGCATGGTATCCCTTACTTGTAATAACAATTCCTCCATATTTTCCAAGGAAAAATAATACTTCTTCCTCTTCACTTTACTGATTTGCACTCAGATCTCCTTTCTCTAACTCATCCATAGATACAGTACAGACCAAAAGTTTGGACACACCTTCTCATTTAAAGATTTTTCTCTATTTTCATGACTATGAAAATTGTACATTCACACTGAAGGCATCAAAACTATGAATTAACACATGTGGAATTATATAGTTAACAAAAAAGTGTGAAACAACTGAAAATATGTCGTATATTCTAGGTTCTTCAAAGTAGCCACTTTTTGGTTTGATGACTGCTTTGCACACTCTTGGCATTCTCTTGATGAGCTTCAAGAGGTAGTCACCGGAAATGGTCTTCCAACAATCTTGAAGGAGTTCCCAGAGATGCTTAGCACTTGTTGGCCCTTTTGTCTTCACTCTGCAGTCCAGCTCACCCCAAACTATCTCGATTGGGTTCAGGTCTGGTGACTGTGGAGGCCAGGTCATCTGGCGTAGCACCCCATCACTCTCCTTCTTGGTCAGAGAGCCCTTACACAGCCTGGAGGTGTGTTTGGGGTCATTGTCCTGTCGAAAAATAAATCATGGTCCAACTAAACGCAAACCGGATGGAATAGCATGCTGCTGCAAGATGCTGTGGTAGCCATGCTGGTTCAGTATGCCTTCAATTTTGAATAAATCCCCAACAGTGTCACCAGCAAAACACCCCCACACCATCACACCTCCTCCTCCATGCTTCACGGTGGGAACTAGGCATGTAGAGTCCATCCGTTCACCTTTTCTGAGTCGCACAAAGACACAGTGGCTGGAACCAAAAATCTCAAATTTGGACTCATCAGACCAAAGCACAGATTTCCACTGGTCTAATGTCCATTCCTTGTGTTCTTTAGCCCAAACAAGTCTCTTCTGCTTGTTGCCTGTCCTTAGCAGTGGTTTCCTAGCAGCTATTTTACCATGAAGGCCTGCTGCACAAAGTCTCCTCTTAACAGTTGTTGTAGAGATGTGTCTGCTGCTAGAACTCTGTGTGGCATTGACCTGGTCTCTAATCTGAGCTGCTGTTAACCTGCGATTTCTGAGGATGGTGACTTGGATAAACTTATCCTCAGAAGCAGAGGTGACTCTTGGTCTTCCTTTCCTGGGGCGGTACTCATGTGAGCCAGTTTCTTTGTAGCGCTTGATGGTTTTTGCAACTGCACTTGGGGACACTTTCAAAGTTTGCCCAATTTTTCGGACTGACTGACCTTCATTTCTTAAAGTAATGATGGCCACTCATTTTTCTTTACTTAGCTGCTTTTTTCTTGCCATAATACAAATTCTATCAGTCTATTCAGTAGGACTATCAACTGTGTATCCACCTGACTTTTGCACAACACAACTGATGGTCCCAACCCCATTTATAAGCCAAGAAATCCCACTTATTAAACCTGACAGGGCACACATAGTACATAGTACATAGTTTGTAAAGCCGAATAAAGACTTGCGTCCATCAAGTTCGACCTGTAAGTTCTGTAGTTGCTAAAGTTGATCCAGAGGAGGGCAAAAACCCCAAATGATTTAGCAAATCTTCACCTGAGGAAAAATTCCCTCCCAACTCTGAAACCAGCAGTCAGAATAAATCCCTGTATCAACCTACTATTTTATTCTATTTTTAAGTATATGCAGAAATCTGCCTGGTATCTAGAAAAGCATCCAGTCCCCGCTTGAACTGGTGTAGTGAATCCGACATTACCGTCTCCTCACTCAGTGAATTCCATATTCTCACTGCTCTTACCGTAAAGAACCTCTTCCTATGCTGGTGCTGAAACCTTTTCTCTTCCAGTCTTAGTGAGTGCCCTCTTGTTACCGTAATATCCCTCCTTTTGAACAAATCCCGGGCAAGGTCTCTATACTGTCCCCTAACATATTTGTACACATTTATTATGTCCCCCCTCAACCTTCTCTTTTCCAGGCTGAATAGTCCTAGTTTTGCCAACCTCTCTGGGTATTGCAGTCCCTCCATTCCCTTTATTAATTTTGTTGCCCTCCTTTGTACCTTTTCAAGCTCATTTATATCCTTTCTATATATTGGGGCCCATAACTGAGCACAGTATTCCAAGTGTGGTCTGACCAGTGCTTTGTACAGTGGAAGAACAATGTTCTCATCCTTTGCAGCTATACCTCTTCTGATACATCCCATTACCCTGTTTGCCTTTACAGCAGCGGCCTGACTTTGGGCACTCCAATTTAGTTTGCTATCAATCAAGATGCCCAAGTCCTTCTCCATCTCTGAATTCCCCAATGATTTCCCATTCAGTGAGTACTGGTGACTTCCATTTTTCCTTCCCATATGTTCACACCTGTGAAGTGAAAACCATTTCCGGTGACTACCTCTTGAAGCTCATCAAGAGAATGCCAAGAGTGTGAAACGCAGTCATCAAAGCAAAAGGTGGCTACTTTGAAGAACCTAGAATATAAGACATATTTTCAGTTGTTTCACACTTTTTTGTTAAGTATATAATTCCACATGTGTTAATTCATAGTTTTGATGCCTTCAGTGTGAATGTACAATTTTCAAAGTCACAAAAATACAGAAAAATCTTTAAATGAGAAGGTGTGTCCAAACTTTTGGTCTGTACTGTACACTCTCTTCTGAGTCAGAAGTATCCCTAAGGTTATACTTTCTCTTTTTCGTTGGAGATGGACCTCCAACATTAGTTTGAGAGAACAATTGTGAGAAGGAGGCTAGGGAGGATTGTATCTCCTGCAGAACCATTCCTCTGACCTCTTCCATGAGGAAAGGCTGTTCCTCTTTAACAATGTTCTCCGTACATTTCTGTCATAGGGGTTTCTTATGGCCCAAAGCAAGATTCTTTCTACAAATGGCACATTTGCGTATTGCAGTCGTTTCTCCCACTCTCTGTGCAGGATCCTTGTCTCCCTAAAATTTAAAAGGGGAGATTTGAGCAAGATCCAAAAAATTATTTTTTTTTACAAAAGAGAGTGGGAAATAACCCATTCCAGAAGTACTTACTTTTCCTGGGTTCGCGCTGGGTTCTGCAGATGCAGACTTTGAAGCGACACCTTCCATAGTAACAGTATATTCTGTCCTAAAAAAAATCACAGAAAAAAAAACAGCCTTACCAACACCAGATCAGATTACCAAAGCACAAGCAGGACGCGGCAGGCCCCCAAGATAAAGGCGGGGGTCGCACTGGTGCGAAATATTCCCTCCATGAGTTGGCAGCTATGTGAATGGCTGTGTAGTATTAACAATTTAACAATGCACACAAACGCAGCTTCTATAGGACGCCAGCACACAGATAGGTGTGATGCACTGTGTCTGGTTTACAGCCTATGAATGACGCCTATAATTTTAAATCGAGCGTGCTGCCCAGCACTATATACGCTGAGTGCAGAATTATTAGGCAAGTTGAATTTTAGAGGATTATTTTTTATTATTGATCAACAACTATGTTCTCAATCAACCCAAAAGACTCATAAATATCCAAGCTTAATATTTTTGGAAGTTGGAGTGGTTTTTTTTTAGATTTGGCTATCTTAGGAGGATATCGGTTTGTGCAGGTAACTATTACTGTGCAGAATTATTAGGCAACTTAATAAAAATCAAATATAATCCCATCTCACTTGTTTATTTTCACCAGGTAAACCAATATCAGTGCACAAAATTTAGAAATAAACATTTCTGACATGCAAAAACAAAAACCCCCAAAATAGCCACCTTTCTTTATGATGACACTCAACAGCCTTCCATCCATAGATTCTATCAGTTGCTTGATCAGTTTTCGATCAACATTGCGTGCAGCAGCCACCACACACCCAGACACTGTTCCGAGAGGTGTACTGTTTTCCCTCCCTGTAGATCTCACATTTTATGATGGACCACAGGTTCTCTATGGGGCTCAGATCAGGTGAACAAGGGGGCCATGTCATTATTTTTTCTTCTTTTAGACCTTTACTGGCCAGCCACGCTGTGGAGTAGTTGGATGCATGCAATGGAGCATTGTCCTGCATGAACATCATGTTTTTCTTGAACGATACCGTCTTCTTCCTGCACCACTGCTTGAAGAAGTTGTCTTCCAGAAACTGGCCGTAGGTCTGGGAGTTGAACTTCACTCCATCCGCAACCCGAAAAGGTCCCGCAAATTCATCTTTGATGATACCAGCCCATACCAGTACCCCACCTCCACCTTGCTGGCGTCTGAGTCGGAGTGGAGCTCTCTGCTCTTTATGATCCAGCCTCTGGCCCATCCATCTGGCCCATCAAGAGTCACTCTCATTTCATCAGTACATAAAACCTTTGAAAAATCAGTCTTAAGATATTTCTTGGCCCATTCTTGACGTTTTATCTTATGTTTCTTGTTCAAAGGTGGTCGTTTTTCAGCCTTCCTTACCTTGGCCATGTCCCTGAGTATCTCACACCTTGTTCTTTTTGATACTCCAGTAACGTTGCAGCTCTGAAATATGGCAAAACTGGTAGCAAATGGCATCTTGGCAGCTTCACGCTTGATTTTCCTCAATTCATGGGCAGTTATTTTGCGCCTTTTTTGGCCAATACGTTTCTTGCGACCCTGTTGGCTATTTGCCATGAAGCGCTTGATTGTTCGGTGATCACGCTTCAAAAGTTTGGAAATTTCAAGACTGCTGCATCCCTCTGCAAGACATCTCACAATTTTGGACTTTTCAGAGCCCGTCAAATCTCTCTTCTGACCCATTTTGCCAAAGGAAAGGAAGTTACCTGATAATTTAGCACACCTTATATAGGGTGTTGATGTTGTGGCACCCTGCTACAACAGGTACCACAGGACGCAAAAGGGTGCATGGACGGACTCCTCCACAAGAGACCCTCATTACATTACAAACACCTCCACCCTTCCACCTCATACCACCAGAGGGAGCCCCGTTAGGGATATATATATGGAGGGTGGAGTCAGGCAGTTCAGTTTTAGTTAGAAAGTCTGAGAGCATGCTGGCGCTGAGACCAGTGAAGGGGAAAAGATAAAGGCTAGCACTCAACAAAGTGGAAAGGCACGGTGCTAGTGAAGGGAGCCAGTGGTTCCGTCAATAATAAAACATAAAAATCACTGCACACGTAGAGAGGTATGGTATGCTTTAGGTGAAACTTTATTTGAAGGGTGATGCTTGAGGCGACTAGTGGAAAGTCTGAGAGCGTGCTGGCGCTGAGACCAGTGAAGGAGCAGCACGTCTGCTGCTGTGTTCTGAGGGCCCCGAGTGTGGCCGGAGGCAAAGAGGAGAGGAGAAAGGAGTTAAGGAGCAGAGGAGCATCACAGGCTCACCCCAGTATACAAACTGGACACCGGGTCCGCGCCTACAGGGTCCTCTACACCCAGTAGGGATTACCGGCATACCAGGAGGATTACAGATCCCTGGTCGACCTGAAGCTAAACCCTTTACAGGTCTAGGAACCACGAAGGCCCCAGCGTCCAGGGATAGTGGTTGCCAGAGAAAGGTCCTACTACCAAGCGACAGGTGAGAGAGCAACACAACACAGAAGCTAGGCTAAGTTCCAGGCTGGCCAGAAGCTTAGAGAGAGGAAGACACGGATCAGGAGGCCTTATACCCGCTCACTGGGGAGAAGTCCAGAAGTGCACCCTTCCTAGCAAGTACCCTGGACCATACCTGCCGTTACACCAGTAAAGGTACTGAAGCGAATCCCCCTGTGTATGTGTCCGTCATTCCCCCTGACCCGACCGGGCCATCTCTCACCTGCATCCCTTCCATCAACCCTGCCCCGGGGGTCCGCTCCACCTGTGGGGAGCAGAAACATCCCAGCTGCTATCCCATCATCCCCCGGAGGTCTGCAGCAGTGCTGGTAACCATTACCAGAAACCACAGATGGCGTCACGAGACAAACTGTTAACAAAACCCCTTTTAAAGAGTGACCCAGAGTACGGGCCCGGGAGCCAACTGCCGCGACATCCCAAGGAGGTAAAGGCCCGGGTACCAAGTCCCCTATATCCCCCTGGGCGAGACAATGTCATTAGTCAACAAGCCTCCTCATTACAGAGATGCACATCACCAGATTTACTTAATTGGTAGTTGGCTCTCAAGCCTATGCAGCTTGGAGTAGGACAACATGTATAAAAAGTATCATGTGATCAAAATACTCATTTGCCTAATAATTCTGCACACAGTGTACATGCACCACACCTACCTTAATGGTGTCTTCTCATCTGGGTCTTTTATAGCTGAGACCGATATCCAGTGCAGATTCCACCAGTCAGGTGGATGATTCCTCCCATTTCCAAAACAAACCGCGGTTACAAATTCAAACTTCCTGCCCCGGCCCCATGCGTTCCACAGTGGAATGCAATTGGAAGTGACTTTGCCGGCTGAAAACCCTGGACTTCCGGTGCGTCCTGTATGTGCGCCAGATGCTGCCGAGGACGGACGAAACACATGCTGGGGAGCTATAGGAGGCCCCCAGACTACAACCCCATTCAGCTTTACCATGCGGTGCAGGAGAGTGGGGAGGTCCCACTCCAGAGGGTGCGATAGCTGACAGAGGAGGAAAGCAGGAGGCGATCGATCTCTGCAGCCTGGCTAAGGTAATCTTTAACAGGGCACTGTTCACCTGCCGTAGCCACCCTAGGTAACCTCTTCATCCCATAGGGACAGGAAAATACTAGGGACAGTATATGGGAAGGGGCTATTTAACCTCTTGTGTTTTCTGTCCCTAATTAGGATGGAGAGACAACCTCCAGGTGGTGCTATCGTGGAGGAGATTGGAGCCCCTAACGTACACAACACTAAAATGTCAGTTATGATCGTTATTTAAAAAAAAAAATTCGATTTTATTGCACAAAATAAAAAATCTAATTCATCAAATGGCAAACAGTGACACTATAATATAAAGAGATTAGTAGATCAATGGTGAGGACACAATTTAGGACGTCACTACGAGTAACAATATATATAAGCAAAAACATGAAGGGGTAATTAGTAGTAACACCATAAACCAAGGTTAATAGACAAGGTGTGTACAGCAGCAATAAATTCTGATCCCAAGAGGTAGGATTAGACAATAATATGGTATAGACACAAGATGGCACCAAAGTACAAAAATAGTATCTAAAAAGAAAATTTTTAATTTATTAAATTTATCAGTACATTTGAAGTTTATTTATTTAACTAACTTATATAGCGCCATTAATTCCACAGCGCTTTACAGACATTATTGGCACTGTCCCCATTGGGGCTCACAATCTAAATTCCCTATCAGTATGTCTTTGGAGTGTGGGAGGAAACTGGAGAACCCAGAGGAAGCCCAGGCAAACAATGAGAGAACATACAAAGTCCTTGCAGATGTTGTCCTTGATGGGATTTGAACCCAGGATCAGTGTTGCAATGCTGCAGTGCTAACCACGGAGCCACAAATATTTTGATTCAATTTACAGATGAAATTCTGAAGTTCAAGCTTGTGACCCTGCCAGATGATGAATACATAATCAAAGTATCTATACCAGCACTCCACCTGGGAGGCGGCGCACGTGCCATCCCTGAAAACCTCCCTCTACTAGTGTCTGAGAAAGAGGTTTGCGTACAATGGTCGGCATGTAAGCACTACATTGCACTTTATCACGTTTGAGGTTAATTCATCATTACCTTGGTTAGGTTATTTGCATTTACATAAAGCCTGACCCTATGTTTGGACAATAATGTGTGAACACTATTTTTGTACTTTGGTGCCATCTTGTGGCTGTACCATATTATTGTGTATTCCTACCTCTTGGGATCAGGATTTATTGTTTCTGTACATACCTTGTCTATTAAACTTGGTATATGGTGTGACTACTAATCACCCCTTCATGTTTTTGCTTTTACACATTGTTAGCCGTGGTGACGTCCTAAATTGTGTCCTCATCATTGATCTACTAACTTGTTTGTATTGTAGAGTTATTGTTTGTCATTTGATGAATTAGATTTTTATCTGGTAAAATAAAATAACTATCATGACTGACATTTTAGTGTTGTGTACCTTAGGGGCTCACTGCTCCACTATTTTGTAAGATTTATTCATTTGGGAGTTTGCCTTTTCCCATTGGCATTATGGGTTTATGTATAGCCATTGTTTCGGCTTTATTCAATATCATGTACTGTAAGTGTTACCATACCCATGGAAATTTCACAAGCTTTAAGATTTTAACTGCAAGTAGTTCAGAATTATAATATAACAGTTCCTATATGAGGAAATAAAAAACAACAGTGCAACAGAGATATAAAAAGAAAAAACAATGAAAAACAATAAAAAACAAAGATTTATAATATTGAAATAAAAAATTATAATAGTACAATGGTTTAGATAATTATCTATGTAATCCTTTGGTACAGACCAAGTTCAGGTTTGGGGTTTCTACCAGTAGGGAAAATTTCAGGCTTTCTCATTTGTCAGCTCTTTGACCAAGCCATGTAATAGTAGCTTAGTAGTGTTGAGCGAACATGCTCGACACTGCTCGGTACTCGCCCGAGCATCACGCTACTCGGGATGTTGGGCGAGCACCGAGCATTTCCGGGTTACTCGGGCTGGAGCTCGGGTCTCCGCCCTGCATGTTTGGCGCTCTTTACAGAGCCAATGAACATGCAGGGATTGCCAGCCAGTCACTGTAATACTGCAGCCATGTTGGTTGTGGGCATTACAGTGATTGGATGGCCGCACAGCGTCACTTCGAGTATTTAAAACGGGGCGCCGCCATATTGGACACAGTCGCTCCGGATTAGACAGAGTAGGGACAGCGCTGCTGATTTAGGGAGAGATATAAACTGCGAAATAGTTAGTGTAGGGTCTGGAAAGGCTGCCAGAACAAACAAACAGTCCTTTTCAGGACTAATATCCATCCCAGATACCAGGCAGGCAGGCTGTATAGGAGACGCAGTGGTTATACCAGCAAACGCTGCAATACAGTCCTGTGTGCTGCTGCTGCTGAAATTGCTGGACTTAGCACCAGGTGTCGGGGGCCAGGAAAAATCCTTTTTTTTTCATCTAAATCCTCCTTTTTTTTCCCTCCTTCACACTGTACAAATACCCATCTTATTAACCTTTTGGTGTGTCCCCCTCCCCCCCCCAAAAAAGCGTGTCTCTGATTTTTCAGACACAAATATAACTGTTGAAAATAGTCTGGTGTAGGCTAGAGAAACAGAAGTGTTGTTTTGCACTTCCACGGTTCAAACCTCTGTATTATCCATTTTGGGCCATTTGTATCTAAAAAAAAAAACAGTTTGAGTGTGTCGCTCACTGTTCAGCCGCAAATATCTCTATTTAAAAAAGTGTGGTATACCCCAGTAAACAATAACTGTGGTTTTGCCATCCCACGGTAAAAAATCTCTATTATTCAGGTTTTGGTAGTTTTTTCCGTAAAGAAAAACAGTAGTGTCTCCTGACTGTTGTGATACAAAAATATATCTGTTGAAAATAGTCTTGTGTAGGCCCGACATCCCAGTGTGGTTTCGCAGTTCCACGGGTCAAATCGCTGTACTATCCAGTTTTGGGCCTTTGGTATCTAAAAAAAAAGCAGTTTGAGTGTGTCGCTCACTGTTCAGCCGCAAATATCTCTATTTAAAAAAGTGTGGTATACCCCAGTAAACAATAACTGTGGTTTTGCCATCCCACGGTAAAAAATCTCTATTATTCAGCTTTTGGTAGTTTTTTCCGTAAAGAAAAACAGTAGTGTCTCCTGACTGCTGTGACACAAAAATATATCTGTTGAAAATAGTCTTGTGTAGGTGCGACATCCCAGTGTGGTTTCGCAGTTCCACGGGTCAAATCGCTGTACTATCCAGTTTTGGGCCTTTGGTATCTAAAAAAAAAGCAGTTTGAGTGTGTCGCTCACTGTTCAGCCGCAAATATCTCTATTTAAAAAAGTGTGGTATACCCCAGTAAACAATAACTGTGGTTTTCCTCTTCCACGGTTTTAATCTACTCTTTATTACCCTTTTTCCATTGATAGTGCAAGTGTAAGCTATTTTACTTCATATACAATGGGCAAGGCGCGTGGCAAGGGACGTGGAAGTGGACGTTCTGGTGATGGTTCGTGCTGAGGACGGGGCCGTGGCCAAGGTGAAAATGTGCCACAACCAACAGCCACATCTTCTCGCTCCCACTTCTTGACCGAATTACTAGGGAAGCACAGAACAACACCAGTATTGAGAACTGATCAGTGTGAACAGGTTATTAATTGGATAGCAGATAATACTTCCAGTTAGCTGGGCACCACCACGTCCGGTCTGTCTTCCACACGGTCAACTCTTAGTAGCCGTGAGTCTCGACCGCATACTCCTCCTCACCCTGATGCTCCTTCCTCCCACCATGCCGAGTGTCGTCAGACAGCAAGTGATCCCACACTTGGACACTCTGAAGAGCTGTTCACTGGTCCATTTCCATATTTGGGCCCCTCGCCTGATACGCTTGAAGTGGTGGAAGAGGAGATCCCATGTTGCGATGCCCAAATATTTGAACAGCCACGGCCACAGGAAGTCGACGTTGGCAATCTGTCACAAGAGGTGGACGATGACGAGACACAATTGCCAGAAAGTGAGGAGGAGGATCGTGGTGCGCAAGTGGAAGAAGAGGAGGTGGTGGATGATTTAGTAACTGACCCAACGTAGAAGGAGGACACGCAGAGTGAGGCCAGCAGCACACAGGGGGAGGGAGGCAGAGTACCCCAACAGGCAGGAAGAAGCAGTGTGGTGGCCGCAGACAGAAGGCAGGCAACCGTTCCCCGTAACACCAACACGAGGGACGTTGCCAGTACAAGCGGTTGGTCTTCCAGAGTCTGGAATTTTTTTAAAGACTCTGCTGATAACCCCAAAAAGGCCATATGTTCCACCTGCCATGCCAGCATCAGCAGGGGTGACAAAACTACCAGCCTGACCACCACCAGCATGATCAGGCACATGGCAGCAAAGCACCCGACTTTGTGGGGCGAAACCCAGGGTCCACGACCAGTGTCAGCGGGTGTCACCACTGCTTCTTCCACTGTTGTGCGTGCAATAGAACCCCCTGTTGTGTGTGCAAGGCAATCCCCTGTCCATACTGCATGTAAAGATGCCCCCTCCTCTCAGTCTTCACTTGTTATGACAGTTTCTCAGGAAACAGCATCAACGTCCACGTCCACGTCCCACCGCAGCGTTCAATTGTCCATAACCCAGACCTTTGAACGAAAGCGGAAATTCGCAGCTAACGCCCCACAGGCCACATTCCTAAATTCGCACATTTCACGACTGCTTGCATTGGAAATGCTGCCTTTTAGGCTGGTGGAGACGGAATCCTTCCGCAATCTTATGGCGGTGGCCGTCCCTCGGTACTCGGTCCCCAGCCGACACTATTTTGCCCGTTGTGCCATCCCCGCACTACACAAGCACGTGTCCCAAAGCATCTGCCGTGCCCTCAACAACGCAGTTACTGGGAGAGTCCACCTGACAACGGACACGTGGACAAGTGCTTGTGGCCAGGGATGGTACATCTCTCTGATGGCACACTGGGTAAACATAGTGGAAGCCGGGACCCAGTCGGACCTTGGGACGGAACACATCCTCCCCACACCGAGGATTGCGGGCCCTATGTCAGTCAGAGTTGCCCCCACAGTGTACAGCTCCTGCGCATCCTCCTCCTCCTCCTCCTCCTCATGTTCAGCCTCCATCTCAGATATCACCACATCAGTTACAAGCTGGAAGCATTGCAGTACTGCCTCCGCCAAGCGGCAACAGGCTGTGCTGAAACTCATAAGCTTAGGTGATAAACCTCACACTGCTTGTGAGTTGTGGACAGCTGTGAAAGAGCAGGCAGATCTGTGGCTGAGACCGCTGAACCTACATCCAGGCATGGTCGTGTGTGACAATGGCCGTAACCTGGTGGCGGCTCTGAGGCGAGGTGAGATCATAGACGTACCATGCCTGGCTCATGTGCTTAACCTCGTGGTTCAGCGGTTTCTTAAATCGTACCCCGAGTTGCCAGATCTGCTCATGAAAGTACGCCGCCTGTCAGCTCATTTTCGCAAGTCGGCTACAGCTTCCGCCGCCCTTGCTGTGTTGCAGCAGCGTTTGCAGCTTCCGGCACACCGACTGGTGTGTGATGTCCCCACACGTTGGAACTCTACCCTCCACATGTTGCAAAGGATTTGTGAGCAGAAGAGAGCAGTTGTGGAGTACCAGCTGCAACAAGGCCGTCGATATTCAGCTCAGACTCCACACATAAGACCTCAGGAGTGGACCTGGATGTCTGACATATGTACCATCCCGACAAACTTTGAGGAGGCCACCAAGATGGTGAGTGGCGATGACACCATCATTAGTGTCAGCATCCCACTTGTCTGTCTTTTGCAACGCTCTCTGCAGAGAATTAAAGAGGAGGCATTGTAGCCAGAGTATGATGAGATGGATCAAGAAGCCGTAGCGGGCGATTACACACAGCCCAGCCTCATCTTATCCCAACGTGCATTGGGGGACAATGAGGGAGAGGAGGAGGAGGAGGAGGAGGAGTAAGAACAGGAGCTGCTATCATGCGTTGTACCTGTACAAGTGTCATACCGTCGGTTCAGCGTGGGTGGCCTGAGGACAGGGGGGAGGAGGAAGAGGAGGAGGAAGAGGAGGAGAGCATGGTCAGTCGTCATCTTGGTGAGGACACGGAAATCTTGCCCGTTACCAGTCTGGCACGCATGGCTGACTTTATGTTACGCTGCCTTAACCGTGACCCTCGCGTTGTCAAAATGTTGGGTGACAGTCATTACTGGTTGGTGACACTTGTAGACCCCCGCTACAAGGAGAACTTTCACTCTCTTATTCCTGAGGTGGAGAGGTCTACAAAAATGGGGCAATACCAGAAGGCCCTTGCTGCAGAACTCTTAAAAAAATTCCCATCTGAACACGCTAGCGGCAGAGGTCACAGTTCGTTGCCCAACCAAGGTGTACAGGCGAGAGAGATGCAACTCTAATCCAGCAGAGGCAGGGGAACACTGTTAACGTTCTGGGACAGTTTTCTGACACCCGCCCTGCTTACAGGCCCTGAGGCGCGGGGTACTCTCACAAGGAGTGGAAAGTTTCAAAAGATGGTGAGGGAGTACCTTGCCGATCGTACCAGCGTCCTCCGTGATTCCTCTGTGCCTTTTAATTATTGGGTATCCAAGCTGGACACTTGGAATGAACTCGCTTTGTACGCCTTGGAGGTCCTTGCCTGCCCTGCCGCTAGTGTGTTATCGGAGCGTGTTTTTAGTGCCGCTGGGGGAATTATAACTGATAAGCGTGTCAACTGACAATGCTGACAAGCTGACTCTTATCAAAATGAACAAGGGCTGGATTGGGCCAGACTTCTCATCACCACCAAATGACAGCAGAGTAACATAAAGTCAAATCCACTGTGTTATTTCGGGAGGTGTATTCACATGCACCGCTTCACACCCACACATGGGTATACGCTTCCTCGTTTCGGCTGTTTAATCTTCTTCTCCTTATCCTCAGCCTCCACCACCACTATACTACCAGGGTGTCAGCATTGCAAGTTCCTCCGTCTTTATTTTTGGCAGCTTTTGCTGGGAAAGCATAAGCAAATACTATGGGACACCCACTCCCCAATAATGGGACTTATGTTTGTAATATGCTGTACTGCATGGCTCTTGTAAGGGGCATTGCAAGTTGCTCCGTCCTAATTTTTGGCAGCTTTTGCTGGGAAAGCATAAGCAAATACTATGGGACACCCACTCCCCAATAATGGGACTTATGTTTGTAATATGCTGTACTGCATGGCTCTTGTAAGGGGCATTGCAAGTTGCTCCGTCCTAATTTTTGGCAGCTTTTGCTGGGAAAGCATAAGCAAATACTATGGGACACCCACTCCCCAATAATGAGACTTATGTTTGTAATATGCTGTACTGCATGGCTCTTGTAAGGGGCATTGCAAGTTGCTCCATCCTAATTTTTGGCAGCTTTTGCTGGGAAAGCATAAGCAAATACTATGGGACACCCACTCCTCAATAATGGGACTTATGTTTGTAATATGCTGTACTGCATGGCTCTTGTAAGGGGCATTGCAAGTTGCTCCGTCCTAATTTTTGGCAGCTTTTGCTGGGAAAGCATAAGCAAATACTATGGGACACCCACTCCCCAATAATGGGACTTATGTTTGTAATATGCTGTACTGCATGGCTCTTGTAAGGGGCATTGCAAGTTGCTCCATCCTAATTTTTGGCAGCTTTTGCTGGGAAAGCATAAGCAAATACTATGGGACACCCACTCCCCAATAATGGGACTTATGTTTGTAATATGCAGTACTGCATGGCTCTTGTAAGGGGCATTGCAAGTTGCTCCGTCCTAATTTTTGGCAGCTTTTGCTGGGAAAGCATAAGCAAATACTATGAGACACCCACTCCCCAATAATGGGACTTATGTTTGTAATATGCTGTACTGCATGGCTCTTGTAAGGGGCATTGCAAGTTGCTCCGTCCTAATTTTTGGCAGCTTTTGCTTGGAAAGCATAAGCAAATATTATTGGACACCCACTCCCCAATAATGGGACTTATGTTTGTAATATGCTGTACTGCACGTGACGCGCCCCCTGGGCCGTGTGTACACGTGTGTGGGATACCCGGTGCCGGGTCTCTGGGGTCTGTAGTCTCCGTGGCGGTGACCCGGTCCCGTGGCTCAGGCTGGTCAAACCAGTGGCAGTCTTTCTTAGGTTTTGAGGTTAATTGTCCGACTGCGCCACCCGTGGATTGCGGTCAGGGAGTACCACCGCTGCGAGGCAGACCGCTGAGGCTGGTGTTGTGTGCGCAGCATAGAATGGGATAACTCCCCTCGGGAGGAGTATAGCCTCAGGGCAGTGAGTGTGGATGATGGGGATGATGGTGCACGAGCGCAGCAGGAATGACTCAGAGTCTTTGCAGTGCAGTTCAGGGTCTTTATTGATGATTATAAGGTAGACCCTCCCGGGAGTACTGGCTAGCATAAGAGGCCTGGTCAGTCTGTGAGCAAGCAGGAGTTCCCCTGGCCAGGTGGAGTTGTAGGCCTCCCCGTCTGTCTGCACTCTTCCTGGCTACCTTGCTGTAAGCGGGTAGAAGTAGCCCACGTCCCTGAGTGTACTGTGTAGTGCTCACCCGTATGGCTGGTGACTTGGGGCCTTCTGTTAGCCTCCGCTCCACGACGGCGGTGCTGGTCCCTTGCTTGTGACTGAGCCTCCGGGCTTCTATGGCCAGAGGACCTGAAATCCCCTGCCGGCTGGTTTCTGCTGCTGGATATATAAGTCCTCACAGCTTCGGACTCCTGTGTCCGGTTCCTATTGTCTTCTGCCAGGGCGAACTCTGCTCAGCTTCCAACCACTGGTCTTTAGCTCCTAGCTCCTACAGAGCTCCTTGCTGTTACTTTCCCTTGCTCTCACTCTGACTCTGACTGTTCTCTGACTCACTCAACCCCGCCCCAGATCCAGTTTATAAGGGCAGAATTCTCCCCTCCCAGGATTGGGGCAGGAGGATGTTGCATGTTTAAGGGATCCTGACCAGGAAACCTCCCACTTGCTCTCCGACGTAATATATCTAATACTGTGGTGACCAGACCCCTGGGGTGCCACACATGGCTCTTGTAAGGGGCATTGCAGTTCCTCATAATTTTTGGAAAGCCTTCCATTCACTGCTTAGGCCAACAGTGCACGGGAGACCCAGTTGCTATAAATGGAAAAAAAGGTTTAGTTAACGCCCTCTGACCTCCATGTCATTTCCAAGGGGCATTGGAGTGGCTCGAAATTTTTGGTAGGCATTGCACTCACTGTATGCCCTATAACTGTGTAGCCGAACCGCTCCTTTTGTTACAGAAACATATCCTACAAGACATATCTGGTTGACTGGCCTGATATTGATGTGAATGGTCCCTGTTCCTCCTGCTCTTTCTCCTTTGCCACTACCTCATCCATCATTTATCACGTGAAGCTTTGTTTTAACGGGAGTCATAGAACTTGGATAGTAGCAGGAAAACATCCAGCAATCCTCGGAGGAGGTAGGATATGCGCCAAAACGCTGACCACCTCAGGCCTAGCCGCTACTACATACATGCGCTTGCATTACAACAAAACAAAGCAGATGCTAACTTCTATCATCCTCATCATGCTCCTCACCTTGGCACTCTCAACTCCCCTGATGGAGAAGCCAGGGCCCACCGGAGGAGTCTGATAGTCCGGTGGGCTCAGTCAATGCTGCCCTAAAGCAGGCGAGGCTAAGAAAAGTGTGGGAAAGGTTACCGGGACAAATAGGGGTGGCTGGGGACCGAGTATGGACACCCGGCCACCCCCTGGAGGCTGGGGAGCAAGCGGGGACACCCGGCCACCAGTCGGCTGGGGACTGAGTATGGATACCAGGCCGCCGACACAGCCATGGCGTGGTGGCCAGATTCCGCCTCCACATGCCTAAAAGGCCCAATTTAAAGTGCAAGCAAGCAAGCAGTATGGTATTGCAGCCTGGGGGTGGGTGGGTGGCAGGCTGCATACTTGCGCTTGCATTGCAAGGAATGGGAGAGGTACAATTGAACACTGCCCTGGGACAAGGACTTGAATGGGGATAGTTGCAAGTCTGCAACGACAGGTGCAAGGTGGGAGGCATCTTCGCATCTACCATGAACAGGGGTTTGGCATGCACACACTACAGCGGAATAGGCTCTCCTTCCCACTAAATGCACTGGGGAGGGCACAGGTAATGTTTTGGTATATGCGCTTAATCTTATGTATAAGGCACACCAGGACAAATATGGGCGGCTGGGGACTGAGCATGGATACCTCGCTGCCGAAGCAGCCATGAGGTAGTGGCCAGCTTCGGCCTCCTCCAAACTGAAAGGCCCCATTTCAAGTGCAAGCTAGCAGTATGGAATTGCAGTCTGGGGGTGGGTGGGTGGCAGGCTGCACACTTACACTTGCATTAAAAGAAAACATAGCAGATGCTAACTTCTGTCATCATCATCATGCTCCTCACCTTGGCACTCTCAACTCCACCGATGAAGAAGTCAGGGCCCACCGGAGGAGTCTGGTTCTCTGGTGGGCTCGTCCAATGCTGCCTAAAGCAGGCCGGGCTAAGAAAAGTGTGTGGGGGGATGTTCCAAGGAGAAATAGGGGCGGCTGGGGACCGTTTATGGACACTCGGCTGCCCCCAGGCGGCTGGGGACCGTGTGTGGACACCCGGCCGCGGGGCGGCTGGGGACTGAGTATGGATTCCAGGCCGCCAACACAGCCATGACGTGGTGGCCAGATTCCGCCTCCACATGCCTAAAAGGCCCAATTTCAAGTTCAGGCAAGCAAGCAGTATGGTATTGCAGCCTGGGGGTGGGTGGGTGGCAGGCTGCATACTTGAGCTTGTATTGCAAGGAATGGGGGAGGTACAATTGAACATTGCCCTGGGACTAGAACTTGCATGGGAATAGTTGCAAGTCTGCATCTTCTGATGCGGTAAGGATCACTTATGATGGGCACACTTTTAGACAGTGACCTGGGGGTCAGAGATGCTTCCAGGGGTCTTCCCCATGCTGTTCCCTTGTCTTTCCAGCACTTTATGCATGTGTCACACAGCACATGGCAAGATAAGGTTGTAAAATGTTAAAATGACATTTCACGGTGAATGCATTTGTCATAGTTGAAAGCAATACAAAAGTGCAAAAACACATAAAAAATGCTACTTGTGAACATAGCCGAAGGTGTGGAGGAGTATTTTTGTTTTTGGTCATATATTTTAACTTATACACAAGTCTTTACCCTGGAAAGGATGTTCCTTAACATACAGTTATATGAAAAAGTTTGGGCACCCCTATTAATCTTAAGCTTAATGTTTTATAAAAATTGGTGTTTTTGCAACAGCTATTTCAGTTTGATATATTTAATAACTGTTGGACACAGTAATGTTTCTGCCTTGAAATGAGGTTTATTGTACTAACAGAAAATGTGCAATCTGCATTCAAACAAAATTTGACAGGTGCATAAGTATGGGCACCTCACCAGAAAAGTGACATTAATATTTAGTAGATCCTCCTTTTGCAAAAATAACAGCCTCTAATCACTTCCTGTAGCTTTTATTGATATCCTGGATGAAGGTATTTTTGACCATTCCTCTTTACAAAACAATTCCAGTTCAGTTAAGTTTGATGGTCGCCGAGCATGGTCAGCCCTCTTCAAATGATCCCACAGATGTTCAATGATATTCAGGTCTGGGGACTGGGATGGCCATTCCAGAACATTATAATTGTTCCTCTGCATGAATGCCTGAGTAGATTTGGAGCGGTGTTTTGGATCATTGTCTTGCTGAAAGATCCATCCCCTGTGTAACTTCAAGTTTGTCACCGATTCTTGAACATTATTGTCAAGAATCTGCTGATACTGAGTGGAATCCATGCGTCCCTCAACTTTAACAAGATTCCCGGTGCCGGCATTGGCCACACAGCCCCAAAGCATGATGGAACCTCCACCAAATTTTACTGTGGGTAGCAAGTGTTTTTCTTGGAATGCTGTGTTTTTTTGCCGCCATGCATAACGCCTTTTTGTATGACCAAACAACTCAATCTTGGTTTCATCAGTCCACAGGCCCTTCTTCCAAAAGGAAATTGGCTTCTCCAAATGTGCTTTTGCATACCTCAGCCGACTGTTTGTGGCGTGCTTGCAGAAACGGCTTCTTTCGCATCACTCTCCCATACAGCTTCTCCTTGTGCAAAGTGCGTTGCATAGTTGACCGATGCACAGTGACACCATCTGCAGCAAGTTGATGCTGCAGCTCTCTGGAGGTGGTCTGAGGATTGTCCTTGACTGATCTCACCATTCTTCCTCTCTGCCTTTCTGATGTTTTTCTTGGCCTGCCACTTCTGGCCTTAACAAGAACTGTCCCTGTGTTCTTCCATTTCCTTACTATGTTCCTCACAGTGGAAACTGACAGGTTAAATCTCTGAGACAGCTTTTTGTATCCTTCCCCTGAACAACTATGTTGAATAATCTTTGTTTTCAGATCATTTGACAGTTGTTTTGAGGAGCCCATGATGCCACTCTTCAGGGGAGATTCAAACAGGAGAACAACTTGCAAGTGGCCACTTTAAGTAGCTTTTCTCATGATTGCATACACCTGGCTATGAAGTTCAAAGCTCAATGAGGTTACAAAACCAAAAAAAGTGCTTTAGTAAGTCATTAAAAAGTAGGTAGGAGTATTTAAAACAAGAAAATGATAAGGGTGCCCATACTTATGCACCTGTCAAATTTTGTTTGAATGCAGATTGCACATTTTCTGTTAGTACAATAAACCTCATTTCAAGGCAGAAACATTACTGTGTCCAACAGTTATTACATATATCAAACTGAAATAGCTGTTGCAAAAACACCAATTTTTATAAAACAATAAGCTTAAGATTAATAGGGGTGCCCAAACTTTTTCATATAACTGTATTTCACAGGAAAAAAGTTTCACTTTCGTTTTTGAACGTTTTATTGTGAGCCTGTAAAAGTGGCTTAATACCTCTGACCACGTTGTTGACAGCAGTGACCTGGGGGTCAGAAATGCTTCCTGGGGCGATCCCCATGCTGTCCCCATGTCATTTGATCACTGTCACTATCATTTTTGGCACTTGTTAGGCTTTTAAAAGACTGCCGGGGGTGCCACCGCAAAAATGCTCGAGTCTCCCATAGACTAACATTGGGCTCGTTGCTCGGGTCGAGCACCCGAGTATCACGGCGAGCTCGGCCCGAGCTTCGAGCACCCGAGCATTTTAGTGCTCGCTCAACACTATAGCTTAGTATTCAAATGTAATGATGAAATTTTAATCCTGCGGTGTGTTCTTTTGTTGGAAATCATTTCGTTGTCTCCTAATGGTTGAAGTTGTATGATCAAAAAGGCAAAGGATCATGTGGAAAGTTCAGGTGTCCTATCTCCGGGAGCCATTTAAACTGTGTCAGTTGTGCGCTAAAAGCTCACAGCCAAACTCGGTTGGTTAGCAATAGCATCGCTATATTGCTACTGCAGTGTAACAAGTCCATCTGAGGACTGCAAAGTTTTCTCAGCATAAAAATATGATATGCCAATTATACTGTTCCATTTATGCATTAAAAGTATAAAGGCAGACTTGGTTGTTTGCACTATATAGTGCAAGCAGTGAAAAAAGTCCATCTGAGGTGTGCTAAATTTCCTGCGATACAAATCCTACAAAATTTTCTCAGCATCGAAATATTATATGCCATTTAAACTATGCCAGTTGTGTGTCAAAAGCATACAGGCAGAATTGGCTGGTTAGCAATAGCGTCGCTATATTGCTACTGCAGTGTAACAAGCTCATCTAAGGTGGGCAAATTTTCCTGTGATACTTCCCCCCACCTTCTACAGCAGTTCCTGCACCTCCTCCTCACCCTCCATCTCCAAATTGTCATGAGTCGCAAGTTGGAAGCACTGCAACACTACCTCGGCCAAGCAGCTACAGGCTCTGTTGAAGCTAATTAGCTTAGGTGACAAACCGTACACTGCCGCAGAGTTGTTGAAAGGTCTCACAGACCAGACTGATCTGTGGTTCTCACCTCTGACCCTACAACCAGGCATGGTCATGTGTGACAATTGCCGTAACCTGGTGGCGGCTCTGAAGCTTGGCAACCTCGCACACGTACCATGCCTGGCTCATATGCTCACCTTAGTGGTTCAGCGGTTTCTCAAAACCTACCCAGATCTGCCAGAGCTATTTGTGAAAGTACACTGCGTGTGTGCCGATTTCCACAAGTCAGTTGCAGCTTCTGCTACCCTGGTAGTGCTGCATCAGCGTTTGCAACTTCCAGCTCACCAACTGGTGTGCGCTGTCACCACGCGTTGGAACTCAACACTACACATGTTGGCAAGGTTTTGTGAGCAGCAGAGGGCAGTACTTGAATACCAGCACCAAAAAACCCGTCAGTATTCCGGTCAGCCTCTGCACTTAAGAACTGATGAGTGGGCATGGATGTCTGATATCTGTGCGGTTCTCCAAATGAGGACTCAACAAAGATGGCGAGCGGCGATGGCGCCATAATCAGTGTAGCCATCCTGCTACTCTGTCTACTGAAATGCTCGCTTTTCACAATTAAAGAGGAGGCTTTGCAGGCGGAGCAAGTTGGGATGGAGCAAAAAAACTATACAGGGTGATGCTACACAGCCCAACCTTATCTCATCTTCTCAACACGGATTGGGTGGTCATGAGGAGGAGCAGGAGCAGGTTGCCTGTGCTACAGATGGTACTACCCACACCACCTTCATACTGTCTATTCAGCAATGATGGCCTGAAGACGAGGAGGAGAGGGAGGATGAGGAGGACGAGAAGATGGACAGTTGTCCTCTTGGTGGGGACAGAGAAGTCTTGGCTGTTGGCAGCCTGGCAAACATCGCTGAGTTTATGTTCAACTGCTTTTCCCATGACCCTCGTGTTGTACGCATTTTGGCAAAAACTAATTATTGGTTGGTCCCCCTTTTAGACCCACGCAACAAGAAGAACTTTCCATCTCTCCTTCCTGTGGCGGGGAGGTCTACTAAAATGTTGCAGTACCAGAAGGCCCTAGTTGAAGATTAATTAAAAAATTCCTATCTGACAATGCTGGTGGCAGAGGTCACAGTTCCTTGGACAACCAAGGAGTAGAGACAAGGGAGACACACACCAGATGGAGCAGAGGCAGGGGAACACTATCAAAGGCTTGGGACAGTTTTCTCAGACTCTCCCACCGCCCAGGCCCTGGTGTGCCGGGTACTCTGACAAGGAGGGAAAAGTTTTGGAAAATGCTGAAGGAGTACCTTGCCAACTGTACCAGCGTTTTCTCTGATTCCTCTGTGCCTTACAACTATTGGATATCCAAGTTACACACGTGGCATGAACTATCTCTCTACGCCGTGGAGGTCCTGGCCTGCTCTGCCGCTACTGTTTTGTCAGAGAGGGTTTTTAGTGCCACCGGGGGTATTATAACTGATAGGCGCATCAGCCTGTCAACTGAAAATGTTGACAGGCTGACTCTTATAAAAATTAACAAGGGCTGGATTGGCCTAGACTTCTCAACACCACCAGATGACAGCAGCGGTACATAAACTCAAATCCAGTGTTTTTTTTTCTGGTCTATTCCCATGCACCCCTTCCCACCCAAACATGGGTATACGCTTCAGGATATTGTCTTTTTTATGTCGTCCTCCTCCATCTCCTCCTCCACCACCAAATCACCTCTAACATTCTTTGATATATATATACCCTCAGGGGTAAAGGTTTTTCAGCCCATGCACTTAGTGCATGCACATTACCAGTCTAGGATACCCACTCCTTAATAATGGGAAAAAAATGTTTTCTGAGGCCCTCTACTATGTCTCTTCAAAGGAGTATTGGAGTGCCTCCTTCTAATTTTTGGCATCCCTTCCACTTAGTGTATAAGCTTTACCAGTTTAGGAGACCCACTCCTTAGAAATGGGAAAAAATGCTTTTCGGAGGCTCCACCTTCTAATTGAGGGAACATTTTTGGAAACCAAAAGAGCCAGTGGGTTCTATTAGTATATGATCTAGTGCCTTGTTGTAGACTGTCAGGTGGTCATCACATTGGGAGTTCTTACACTGCATATAGGATTTCACAGCTGGGACGGGACAGAAGACTTTGTACAGCAAGTACAGAAAATCCTGGTCTCCTCCATATCAGGCTGAATAGATGCGAAATGCTCCACTATATTCCCCAGCAGGGTTGATGAAATGACAGTCTTTGATGCTGCTACGTTAAACTAATAGCTTTCTTCAGGGCTAATGCAAATATATTCTATTATCTAATAGTACCATTCTTATATGCAATTTGTGTAAGGTAAGCAGTCACAGTAGGGATAGTGTATTACAGGTATCCAGTCAGGGATTTTTGCTTTATAGTCCTTGCTGCTGCAACCAAAAAAATTATTAAAGGTAACATCTATTCCATTCCCTATTAAACCCCTGTTAATTGCATTTAGTACAGCAATAGGTGCTAGGTATCATCTGCTGGAAATGAGTGTTTATTCTGGTCACATACATCTCTTCCACTGTCTATAACTTGATTACTTTTTTCCATACACTCATTGACAGATTCATGTTTTTTACAGAGATCTGTACTCAGAAATTCATCAAAGCAGGCAGAGTTGGTTGCGTTCCTCCAATTTGTTGCTGCCACAGACAAGAAAAAAAATCTTTTTAGGGCCAATTCAAATCCATTCTATATTCTACAATATTACCGCTCTTATCTGCAATTCGTATAGAGTGAGCTGTCGCAGTAGGGATAGCGTATTACAGGCATATAGTCAGGGATTATTGCCTTATATTCCTTGATGCTGCAACCCCAAAAAAATATTAAAGGTAACATCTATTTTATTCCCTATTAATACCGCTGTTAATTGCATTTAGTATAAGGATAGGTGCTAGGTATCATCTGCCGGAAATGAGTGTTTATTCTGGTCATATACCTCTCTTCCACAGTCCATAACTTAATTGCTTTTTTCATTCTCTCATTAATAGATTCGTGATTTTTACGGTGATCTGTACGCAGACATTTATCAAAGAAGGCAAAATTAACTGATGCAATGTGTTCATTCACAGTTTCTCTGTAGCACCTGTATGTAAGAGCTAGTCTTTACGTTACTGGAGCTGGAATTACCACCTGAGAACTCTCCAGTGCTTTGTTTCCATCCATTTCAGGGTGTTTCTTGAAGTATGTATGCATTGTCCCATGGCCTAGGATGCAATCGCAGCTTTCTGACACTGGGCACTACGTTGCGACCCCAAATCCTTTGGAAATCTTCACATTTCGTGATGCCTTGCACACAGTAAAGTCACCCAGTGCCAGAGGCAGCAAAACAACCCCTAAATATCTTTGAACCTCCACCATATTTCCTTGTAAGGACTGTGTTCTTTTATTTGTAGGCCTCATTCTATTTACCGTAAACAAGAGGCCTGCTGGCGCTCTAAAGATAGTGGGGGCCGTCTGCTGGCACTCTATAAATTGTGAGGGCCCTCCAAGTTTCAAACTTTACAGTATTAATACGAAAATGAAAATTTGCCACCTCAGATGGATAAAATATTTTGCAATAGCAATATACGGCTATGTAAAGCATAGCCGGCTGCTGACATTCCAAAAATGCTTAGTGAGGGCTGGCTGCTGGCCCTCTAAAATTAGAGTGAGGGCTGCTGGATGGCCCTCTGACAAGAGTGAAGGCCACCTACGGGTCCTTTAACAATAGTGAGGGCGGACTGCTGGTCCTGTAAAAATAGTAAAGGCCGCCTGATGGCCCTCTACAAATAGTGAGGCCTTGGCTTTGCGACAACTGAGAGACAAGGAGACCTACTCCAGGCTGTCATACAATCCCACAACCTCCCTCTCCGCTTCCTTACAGGGGATCCTGGCTCGGGCCTGTGAGAGGGGTATTATTGATAAGAGGACTGTGGAGGCCCTGATGGTACGTTCCCCTAAAACAGCCACCTTCTATTTACTTCTTAAGGTACATAAAGACGCCACCAACCCTCCGGGACGTCCGATCGTGTCAGGTCTGGGGGGTCTATGTGGTCCAATTTCCCAGTATGTTGACAGTCACCTGAGACCACTGGTTGAGACCCTTCCTTCCTATATTAAGGACACATCGGACGTCCTTACTAGGGTTGATGGCGTTTATTTGGAACCGGGCACCATCATGGTCACGGCCGACGTCGAAAGCCTGTATACCTGTATAACCCATGACCTGGGCTTAGCATCTGCTCGTCTCTTTCTGGGAACCTCCGACCTGGACGGCCCTTCACGTGAATTTATTCTCGAGCTCCTCCACTTTATCCTTTGCCACAATTATTTTCTTTTCAAAGATACGGTATACCTGCAGCGACGGGGCACAGCCATGGGTGCGGCCTGTGCGCCTTCGTATGCGAACCTCTTCCTTGGTGCATGGGAGAGGGACATTTTCGGGGGCGACGGTGTACGGGGCGATGACCGGGTTGTGGCCTGGCTCAGGTATATCGATGACGTTTTATTCTTTTGGCGGGGATCAGTGGAGGAGCTCGATGAGTTCATGGGGCAGCTAAATGCCAATGAGAGGGGAATCAAACTTACATATAACCACAGCCCTACACGCATGGACTTCCTGGACGTCACTCTGGAGGTGGACTCACACTCCCTCATCCAGACTGACATCTACAGGAAGCCCACGGCTGTGAACTCCTTGCTAGTGTTGAGCCACCCCCGTAGTGTTCGAGTTCGGTTCGGTTCGTCGAACACCCGTGTGTTCGCCGAACTGTTCGTCGAACTGTTCGTCGAACACCTTCGAACACCGTTAAAACCAATGGCAGGCAAACAAAAACACATAGAAACACATAGAAAACACCTTCAAAGGTGTCCAAAAGCTGACAAACTGCTCAGAAGACACAACTAACACATGGAAAAGTGACAAGTACATATAGTCATGCGAAAATAAAAGAGGTGGAGGAGTAAAAGGAGGGGGAGACACAGATATAGGCATGTCATGCCCTTCTAAAATCCAAAAAGTGAGAAGCCGACACGGCCAGTCCGCTCCTGCCCGTGCCACCTCCGTGTCGCCGGGTTTGTGCCAGAGCCGCGGTGAACCCTGATGGCCAGCCCCCCTCTCCCAATACTGGTGCCTGTCCGCTGGTGGGTCGAGCGAGCCCCCCTGTGGTGGAGGCAGCTCTAAGCTTTTTAATTTAAATTGTCTCTCTAATTTGAATGAATACACTTTAAATCCATTTACAAGGATCTATTGGAGGGCAAGTCTCATGCCAGCAGCCGCGTAATTCCAGCTCCAGTAGTGTCCACTAAAGCTGCTGCAGTTAAAAAGCTTTTATAAGGATCGAGCTCGGCTGTCCACCGCAAGGCATCCTACTGCCAGTCCCAGCCCCTATGCCTTGGGGTGCCTCCTGATGCTCTTCACTGAGTATCCCATGGTCCCGAAGCATTTCCTTTGAAAAAATTAAGTGTCTAAACTACAGGTGGTGTAGCTTGCTTAACAGCCGGGATAATCCGCTGACTAGCAGACACTGCTACTAGGCACAAAGTATTTCCTGGGCTAGATGCAGTTAAAAATTTGTAATTAGATACTCTCGTTGGATGCTGAGAAAGCATTCCATAGAGTCTCCTGGCACGCCATATATGATTCTCTTAAAAAGCTTGGGGTAGGGGTCTAGGGGACCCTTTTATAGCCAAAATCACGGCCCTGTATCGCAATACGTCACCTAGGCTGAAGATAAATGGAACTGTAGCACCCTGAGGGCTCGGTTGCTACAGACGTATTGCACCTCACCCAGAGGTGTGATATCTCACTCTCAGGTAAGGATGGAGTGTGGATCAGGACCCGACACCTGCATGCATTACACCACATTGCCGTGGGGCAGGGCGACCAATATGCCCCTGAGATGGGCACGACAGTCCCTGTCCCTGGCTGGAGTGGGGGGAGGGAACACTGAGGAAGGGGAACCCTGTAGTGCAGGAGCAGGGAGGAAGCAGTTCCTGGGTGCATTGAGAAGGGAGTATAAAAGGTGGGCACCATCTTAGTTCAGTGCAGAGAAGTCTGAGCAGAAGTGGCAGGGAGCAGGGGCTCTGCATGAGCTCTGCTCCGGAGGCGGGCCTAGTAACAGAGGCCCAGGCCTGGAAGAGGGAGAAGGAAGGAAGAGGAGCGGAGAAGGCTCCAGGAACGAGGAATGAAGGGATCCCAGGGGTGCGGACGGGCGAGTCGCCACCGCACGCCCGAATCCACCTGCGTGGAGGGGTCAGGCCAAAGGGGGAGACCGGTCCCCGAACTAGTGGAGGCAGGAAACGACCCTCAGCTAGAAACCGGAGGCTCTGACATTTTATGTGGCGCAGCCCCTCGCTACACCCGCTAGGAAGGCACCACATAGGGTCAGGGAAACTGGCGCCAAGTTTACCAAGAGGAGGCCCGAGGCAGCCGGACAGAAGTGTTGGTAAGAAAGGCCAGACAAAGGACACACAAAGGGGGTCCTGTGAAGTGCTCCAAAGTTATCTGGGAGTTGTCTGAGCCCCTCACCTGGTGAGCACAGTACGACGTGGGCAGCCGTTACCTGCAGACGTGGTCTGGATAATAAGAACTGTGAGTAAAGGCCCTGGACCGCATCACTGACTCCGTGTCGTTACTGCTGCTGCCCTGCACCATCACCCCCATCCTCCGCATACACTGCCCTGAGGCTATACTCCTCCCGTGGGGAGTTATGCTACGCTCTGCTGCACCCACAACACCAGCCTCAGCGGTCTGCCCTGTAGCGGCGGTTCACTCTGACCGCAATCCACGGGTGGCGTAGTCGGACATTTAAACATCAAAACCACATAAATAGTTCCGCCACTGGTTTGACCGCCCTGAGCCACGGAACCGGGTCGCCGCCACGAAGACTACAACCACCAGCATCCACCAAAAAGGGTCCGGCTCCGGGTGTCCCAAGGCCCAGGGGGTGCGTCAGAACATTTTCATCACCTTTCACAATCACCAATGGGACAAGGCAGGGATGTCCTCTGTCCCCTCTCTTATACATCCTAGTGACGGAGCACCTGCTCTCATCAATTCGCCATAACCCCAATATTAGGTGGATTGAGGTGGGAGGCACCGAGTACAAGTGCTCTCTATTTGCTGATGATGTCCTAGTATTTATCACTCAATCACATATATCCATCCATGCTGTTATGGCTGAAATAGATCACTTTGTTACATGGTAAAATTTTAAAATCAATGCAGCGAAGTCTGAGGCCCTCGATGTCTCCCTCCCCAAATCCATATAGGATTCCATCCAGTCCAACTTTCCCTTTGCCTGGCCCTCACAGGGTATCAAATACTTAGGAATTCCTATTCATAGAGACCTCTCCCATCTATGTTATCTTAATTTTGGGCCCTTTATTGAACAATTCCATACAGACCACGGTTGGCAAGTTAGAACTGTAAGATTCACTACGTGAACCGCTGGTGTTTTGTGGAAAAGCACATGTACACCGCGTTCCAAATTATTATGCAAAAAGTGTTTAGGAGTGATAAGGGAAGAATTTGTTTGTTTGTCAGTTAAACTCATTGATGGTGATGTGTGTCAGGGCTCTTTATATCACTGTAAGCAATTGCAGACACCTGTGCTAATTAGTTTGGCAGGTGTGTCCAATGAAAGGCAAGACTACTTAAGAAGGCTCTCTCACATTATTAAGCAGCCTACATTTTCTGCCAAAATGGGAAAGAAAAAGGATGTGTCGGCTGCTGAGAAGCAACAAATTGTGGAGTGTTTAGGTCAAGGCATGACTACAATCAACATTGTGCGATGATCAGGATGAAGTGTCTTGGCAATCAAGAAGTATGTAGCTGATTCACAGTACACACGTGTGCGTGCTGATAAGGGCAAATTGAGGACTCTTTCCTACAGGCAATTACGTCAGGTTGAAAGAGCAGCGGCAAAAAAGCCTTGTCATAGCAGCAGACAAGTTTTTGAAGCTGCTTGTGCCTCCAACGTCCCCCGAACAACAAGATGCAGGGTCCTTCAGAGGTTTGCAGCTGTGCATACGCCATCCTGTCGACCTCCTCTATCCACTTCACACAAGCAGAAACGGCTCCAGTGGGCCAAACATTACATGAAGACTGATTTCAAAACTGTTTTGTTCACGGATGAGTGCCGTGCAGCGCTCGATGGTCCAGATGGATGGAGTGGAGGATGGCTGGTTGATGGACACCCCACGCAAACACGGCTACAGTGCCAACAAGGAGGAGGTGGAGTAATGTTTTGGGCTGGAATCATGGGGAGAGAGATTGTCGGCCCCTTTAGGATCCCTGAAGGCGCTAAAGATGAACTCCATAATGTATGTGGATTTTCTCAAACAGCACTTCCTGCCATGGTTCAAGAAGAAGAACCGTGTATTTCACAGCAAGATCATTTTTCTGCATGATAATGCACCATCTCTCATAAAACATCTGCATCTCTGGCTGATATGGGCATAAAAGGGGACAAACTTATGGTGTGCCCCCCATGCTCCCCTGACCTCTACCCCATTCAGAACCTTTGGAGCATCATTAAAAGGAGTGTCTATGATGGCGGGAGGCAGTTCACATCTAAGCAACAGCTCTGGGAGGGTATTCTGTCCTCATGCAAAACAATTGAAGCAGAAACCATCCAAAACCTGACAAATTCAATGGACGAGAGAGTTCAGAAGCTCCTTTCGAACAAGGGGTCCTATGTGAAAATGTAACATCACCTAGAATAAAGTTTTGAGTTGAAAACTGTTTGATTTCAGTTTCTAACAACCTGCTAATGCTTATAATTTCAAAAATGACCATTTTTTTGGTCTTTATTAAAATGAAAAGGTTGATCGAAAAGTTTGGGGGATCTAAGAGTGTGGCAACCCAGTAGTCATGATTACTTCGAATTCTGACAATATGAGGGTCATGCTGCAGGTAGTGCAGCAAGAAGGCACTTATGTGTCTTGCGCATCTCGGAGCCCCAAAATTATTTTCCGGGCTAGATGCAGCTAAAAATTATTTTTAATTTTAAATCTGGTGGAGCTTATTATAGATGGCCTAATAGGATCAGTGCTGCACACTGCTACAAAGCCCAAATTATTTTCCAGTCAAGATACAGATAAACATGATTAGTAATTTGAAAGCTTAAAACGTTTGGTAGGGTGATTTTAACCAATCATCAAGCTTTTACTCTCCCCAGGATGACACAGGGGTAGAAAAGTCGTTTCGGATCCATGATTTGTTCATCTTTATGAACGTGAGTCTGTCTACATTATCAGTGGAGAGCCGCGTGCGCTTATCTGTCAGCACACCACCAGCAGCGCTGAACACACGTTCAGACAGAACGCTGGCTGCGGGGCATGACAAGATCTCCAAGGCGTAAGTGGCTAGCTCCAGCCATTTATCCAGATTGGAAGCCCAAAAAGAGCAAGGGTCCAGTGACACAGTCGTGGCTTCAATGTTTACTTGGAGATACTCCTGTACCATCGTCTCTAGGCGTTGACTATGTGTCAGACTTCTTGTCTCCTGTGGCCTTGCAAAGGATGGGCTAAAAAAGTGGTGAAATGATTCCGCAAAATTGATGTTACCAGCAGATACTGTGGTTCTGTTACGGTTTGAGTGCTGAACACTTGACGGTCCCACGGTTGGCAAGTTGGAACTGTGAGATTCACTACGTGCACCACTGGTATTTTGTGGAAAAGCACATGTAAGATTCTGCAACAGTCTCTGCTGATACTCCTGCATGCGTGCATCCCTTTCTATGGCAGGAATAATTTCTGCAAATTTACTTTTGTACCGGGGATCTAACAGTGTGGCAACCCAGTAGTCAGGATTATTTCTAATTCTCACAATTCGAGGGTCATGTCGCAGGTAGTGCAGCAAGAAGGCACTCATGTGTGTTGCGCATCCAGGAGCACCAAGTCCCTGTTGTGTTGGTGGCGAGGTAACAATAATGCTTCCTTCCTCTGTCCTCTCCCCCCAACCTCGCACAACAGAAATGTGATCAAGGTCTCCCTCATCTGATGAGTCTTCCATCAGTTCGTCCTCCACTTCTTCCTGGGCTCCTGCACCTTCCTCACTAGTTTGGCTGCTACCATGCGCCCTGGTAAAACCATCTCCCCCACCCTCACATGCCTGCCGCCTTGGTGCTGCCGACCTTCTGGACCTTGCAGATGTTAGCCCTTCCGCATACAACTCCTCCTCCTCTACTTCCTCCACCTCCTCTTGTGCCACCACCTGACTCCGAATTCTGTTTAACATGTGCTCCAGCATGTAAATCACCGGAATAGTCATGCTGATAATGGCATCGTCAGCACTAAACATTTTCGTCGCCATTTCAAAACTGTGCAGAAGGGTGCATAGGTCCCTGATCTGAGACCACTCCTCCAGCGTGATTTGCCCCACCTCTGAATCTCGTTGGCCCAGGCTATACGTCAGAACGTATTGCACCAGGGCTTGTCGGTGCTGCCACAGTCGCTGCAACATGTGCAGAGTTGAATTCCACCGGGTAGGCACATCGCATTTTAGCCGGTGAAGTGGCAGGCCCAACGACTTCTGTAGAGATGTAAGTCGCTGAGCTGCGGGATGCGAACGGCGGAAGTGAGCACACAGCGACCATGCCCTCTGCAGAAGGCCATCTAGTCTGGGATAGTGGGCTAAAAATTGCTGGACAACCAGGTTCAACACGTGAGCCATACAAGGCACGTGTGTGACATTGCCCCGGCGAAGGGCCGCACCCAGGTTTGCAGCATTGTCGCACACGGCCTTCCCTGGTTTCAGGTCCAGTGGAGACAACCATTCATGAAATTGGTTCTCCAGAGCTGACCACAACTCCTCAGCTGTGTGACTCACATTTCCCAGACATTTCAATGTAAAAACCGCCTGATGACGTTGAGCCCTACTGCCAGCATAGTAAGGAGGTGTGCAGGATCCCTTCTGCGCAGTTAGAAAGCTTGTGGCATGACCAGACAGGCTTTGGGTGCAGGTGGAAGACCGAGAGGAGGTTGAGGAGGCAGAAGCAGTGGAGGAACTTTGACATAAAGAGGATTGACGCACAACTCGTGGGGACGGCAAGACTTGGACAGCAGCCCCTTGTCCTGCTGTCATCATAGTTACCCAGTGCCCAGTCAGCGACATGTAACGCCCCTGTCCATGCCTACTCGTCCAAGTGTCTGTGGTGAAATGCACCCTGTCACACACAGAGTTTCTCAAAGAAGCGGTGATGTTGTGTGCGACATGCTGGTGGAGCGCAGGCACACCTTTCTTTGAGAAGTAGTGCCGACTGGGCATCTGGTACTGGGGCACTGCGACGGACATAAGGTCTCGAAAATCCTCTGTGTCCACCAGGCGGAAAGGCAGCATTTCTGTAGCCAAGAGCTTGCAGATGGTGAAATTCAACCTCTTAGATTTCTCATGGCTAGGAGGAAATGGTCTTTTACTTGTCCACATCTGAGGGACCGAGGGCTGGCTATTGTGCTTAGACGGGGTTGATAAGGGTGTCCCCGGCAAGCTGCCGGTCTGTGAGGAAGATGCAGGCGGACATGTTAGGTTGCCTTCATCCAAAGGTGGTGCTATCGATGTCGGACAGCGCTCAACACCAGCTGGTGTTACCACCTCCAAAGAAAATGATGACCTGCCAATCACGCTGGCTGTTGCGGGTAAAGAGGTGGCAGGTCTGCGCCCCAAAACAGGTGTGACTGCTGTCCCCCCAGTCACAGAGGATGAAGAGGCCGCGGATGCACAAGATATGGCAGACGGTGGTTGGCCCGGCCGGCTAGGCCGCATTGTAGCACAGTGAGCTTCCCACTGCAACTTATGCTTCATGTCCATGTGCCAGTTCATGCATGAAGTACTCAAACTATGTATTTTTTGGCCTCTACTTAGCTTTTGCTGACAAATGTTACAGATAACACGAGTTGGGTCATCTTTATCGATCTGAAAAAATGCCCAGGCTATGCAAGGCTTAGCACCCATGCGACCTGAAGAGCCACCACGACTTGTGGTGAGAGGCAGAGTTGTGTTTGAGGATGCAGTTGTTGACGTGCTTCCAGTACTACGTCTCTGTCCAGGAAGGCGCAACCTGACCTCGTCGTCACTAGCATCTTCCTCCACCTCCTCTGCTGACCTCATCTCTTGGCTGACTGTGGGTTGACAGTAAGTGGGATCTCCGACCTCATCATCATCACCCTGTGCGTTATCACACCCGTCGTCCTCAGAGCCAACCTGTTCCTGCCCTGACAAAAAACTAAAGTTGTCCCTCCAATCAGGTATTTGAGTCTTATCATCGTCTTCCTCATTGTCTCCACCAACAGGAGTTACAGTTTGGGAATGAGGGTCTACATTATGGTCAGAACCTTCTGCGTCTGGTCCTGGATCCGACTCATAAAGATTCTGGGCATCAGTGCAGATCATTTCCTCGTCTGGATTCACAGAAGCGCTGGAGTCGACCTCTGATTCCCAGGCTATAGTATGAGTAAACAGCTCTGCAGACTCAACCATCTGTTCTACCTCATACTCAGACGGGCAGCTGGAGATTTGGGAGCTGTGAGGAAGCAAGTGCGATTTGGGTGACACCTTTGAGGACTGGAGTATTTGTGATGTTGAAGTTGATGTGGAGGAGAGCCCACTTAAAGGAGCACTTGATATCCGTTGAAGCACCTGCTGTTTTTGTGCCTCATCTGGAATTTGTAGCGATTGGCGTGGCCGTAAGAAAGGGATCTTATCACATTGTCCGCTAAAAGAAGTAGACATTTTAGTTTGGCTGGAAGATGGTCTTTCTTCTGCAGATGTTACTGTTGCTTTAACACCTACCCCACGGACACAACCTTTTTTCCCCTTCCCAACACGCCTATTCCCCTTTCCACCAGCAGCAGGCCTTTTTCCACTCATTTTGGTGGTTAACTAATTCACAACTCTGGAGTTGTTTGCACAAAAAAACAATGGATGGTAACCGAGCAGAGCTGAGTGGCCAAACTGTGGTATTAGGCCAAAACTATTGGCTGGGTTAGATGCAGAAAAAAATTATTTTGAATTTGCAACCTGATGGAGGTCAGTATAGATGGACTAATAGAGAAAGTCCGACATACTACTAGAAGGCCAAATATTTTTTCAGAGGTAGATGCAGAAAAAAATATATTCAGTTTGCAACCTGATGGAGGTCAGTATAGATGGACTAATACAACAAGTCCCGCACACAGCTAGAAGCCCAAATATTTTTTCAGAGGTAATGTAGATGCAGATAAAAATTAGTTTTAATTTGCAACCTGATGGAGGTCAGTATAGATGGACTAATAGAGAAAGTCCGACACACTACTAGAAGGCCAAATATTTTTTCAGAGGTAGATGCAGAAAAAAATATATTCAGTTTGCAACCTGATGGAGGTCAGTATAGATGGACTAATAGAACAAGTCCCACACACTGCTAGAAGCCCAAATATTTTTTCAGAGGTACTGTAGATGCAGATAAAAATTAGTTTTAATTTGCAACCTGATGGAGGTCAGTATAGATGGACTAATAGAGAAAGTCCGACACACTACTAGAAGGCCAAATATTTTTTCAGAGCTAGATGCAGAAAAAAATTATATTCAGTTTGCAACCTGATGGAGGTCAGTATAGATGGACTAATAGAGAAAGTCCGACACACTACTAGAAGGCCAAATATTTTTTCAGAGGTAGATGCAGAAAAAAATATATTCAGTTTGCAACCTGATGGAGGTCAGTATAGATGGACTAATACAACAAGTCCCGCACACAGCTAGAAGCCCAAATATTTTTTCAGAGGTACTGTAGATGCAGATAAAAATTATTTTTAATTTGCAACCTGATGGAGGTCAGTATAGATGGACTAATAGAGAAAGTCCGACACACTACTAGAAGGCCAAATATTTTTTCAGAGGTAGATGCAGAAAAAAATATATTCAGTTTGCAACCTGATGGAGGTCAGTATAGATGGACTAATACAACAAGTCCCACACACAGCTAGAAGCCCAAATATTTTTTCTGAGGTACTGTAGATGCAGATAAAAATTAGTTTTAATTTGCAACCTGATGGAGGTCAGTATAGATGGACTAATAGAGAAAGTCCGACACACTACTAGAAGGCCAAATATTTTTTCAGAGCTAGATGCAGAAAAAAATTATATTCAGTTTGCAACCTGATGGAGGTCAGTATAGATGGACTAATAGAGAAAGTCCGACACACTACTAGAAGGTCAAATATTTTTTCAGAGGTAGATGCAGAAAAAAATATATTCAGTTTGCAACCTGATGGAGGTCAGTATAGATGGATTAATAGAACAAGACCCACACACAGCTAGAAGCCCAATATTTTTTCAGAGGTAGATGCAGAAAAAACTATATTCAGTTTGCAACCTGATGGAGGTCAGTATAGATGGACTAATAGAACAAGTCCCACACACTGCTAGAAGCCCAAATATTTTTTCAGAGGTACTGTAGATGCAGATAAAAATTAGTTTTAATTTGCAACCTGATGGAGGTCAGTATAGATGGACTAATAGAGAAAGTCCGACACACTACTAGAAGGCCAAATATTTTTTCAGAGGTAGATGCAGAAAAAAATATATTCAGTTTGCAACCTGATGGAGGTCAGTATAGATGGATTAATAGAACAAGACCCACACACAGCTAGAAGCCCAATTATTTTTCAGAGGTAGATGCAGAAAAAAATATATTCAGTTTGCAACCTGATGGAGGTCAGTATAGATGGACTAATAGAACAAGTCCCACACACTGCTAGAAGCCCAAATATTTTTTCAGAGGTACTGTAGATGCAGATAAAAATTAGTTTTAATTTGCAACCTGATGGAGGTCAGTATAGATGGACTAATAGAGAAAGTCCGACACACTACTAGAAGGCCAAATATTTTTTCAGAGGTAGATGCAGAAAAAAATATATTCAGTTTGCAACCTGATGGAGGTCAGTATAGATGGATTAATAGAACAAGACCCACACACAGCTAGAAGCCCAATATTTTTTCAGAGGTAGATGCAGAAAAAACTATATTCAGTTTGCAACCTGATGGAGGTCAGTATAGATGGACTAATAGAACAAGTCCCACACACTGCTAGAAGCCCAAATATTTTTTCAGAGGTACTGTAGATGCAGATAAAAATTAGTTTTAATTTGCAACCTGATGGAGGTCAGTATAGATGGACTAATAGAATGATGCTATGCCCAAAAGATTTTACTTCACTAGGTGCAGTAAAAAAATTGATATTCTATACACAGGTGGTATATCTTGCAACACAGATAGGCTACTCCACTGACTAACACACTCTGCAATAGGCCAAAAAGGATTAGCTTTGCTAGATTCAGCCAAATGCTGTGAAAAAAACTTGCACAGCACTGGCACAGACCTGCCTGGCAAAAACTGATAGGAACTCATGTAACCTAGTCCTGAAAAGGACTGCAATTACAATTAGTCTTTACTCCCACAACCGATCTATTTAAGAGCACAGACCTCCCTGATAAAAGTCGTAGGAAATGCTGTAACCTAGTCCTTAAAAGGACTGCAATCACAACTATTCCCTACTCCCAAGCTATCTGTATATTTGTGCGAAAATTGGCTTGAAATTAACAAGGTATAGCGCACACAGCAACAGCGGTGCCGTCTAACACGCAGCTGCAGCAGTGAGAAAATGGTGGCGACGGGGAAAATGGCTTGGTCTTATAGGGCAAGGACATGTGACATACACTGCCAATGACACATGCCCTTGCTTGTGTGAAAAAAAGCACTTCGCTCCGTGTGTGCGCTGCTGATAGGCTGACAGATTGCACCTCCCCACTGTAAATGCGGGAAAGAGAAAAAAAAATGGAGATCTTCATTGTTCCTGCAGAGATCCATCCCCTGCCCCTCCCCCCACCCCGCTGTACACTCAAACTGCGTATTAACATTAATTTTCATCATTACTGAGAAAAAATCCAGTTATGATTTTGGTGCACGAACAGTTATCGAACATAACCTCGAACAGCCGAATTTTTCTCAAATTGTTCGTGTTCGCCGAACGGCTCGAACACCGCCCAAAACAGCTCGTATTTGAGATTGGCCAACAGTTCGAGTAGAACAACGCTCATCTCTACTCCTTGCTACATGATGCCTCTGGACATATTTCCTCCACAATAAGGGCCGTCCCCGTCGGACAGTTCCTGAGGATTAAGCGCATCTGCTCCACGGATGCCTATTTTGAGAGACAGGCGGCGGATTTGACACATCTTTTCAAACAGAGAGGTTACAGCAATCGATGTGTAGGCCGTGGCTATGGCAGAGCCCGTAGTACCCCCCGCAGTCGTCTTCTGTACCCCTCTCCCAGACCCTCTCCTGGATTCCCTGAGCGGACCCGCTTCATCTCTACCTACAACCACGAATGGGGGGCTATGAGGCGGGTCCTCTCGAAACATTGGAATGTTCTTGGCGCGGAGCCCTCCCTTAGGGATTCGGTGGGACAGTTCCCACTTATGACTGCTAGAAGAGCAAAGAATTTGGGAGATCTGGTCACTTCTAGCCATTACATCCCTCCAATTCCCAACCCGTTTGGGTCGCGCGGCCCCAGGATTGGGTCCTATCCATGTGGCCATTGTTTGGCTTGCGCCAATGTCCTTCGCTGTTCATCCTTCGTCACCTCGGATGGTTCCCGCACCTATCAAATCCTCAAATATATTTCCTGTAGCACAACACACGTCGTCTACTATGCCACGTGTAGTTGTCAGAAAATCTACATGGGACTTACCACAAGGGAATTGAGGATCCGGGTGCGGGAACATGTGCGGGACATTGGCGCGGCCAAATCCATCTCAGATCCCCGGGAGCTCAGGACGTTACCACGACATTTTAAAAAATATCATGATTGTGATCCACATAGCCTAATGGTATGTGGTATTGATGTGGTGCACCTGGGCTCCCGGGCTGGTGATTCTAAAGTTTGTCTTGCACGTAAGGAAGCCAGATGGGTTAGTACCCTGGATACCCTGGTGCCGCGTGGCCTTAACGAAAATTTGAGTTTTTCCTCATTCTTGTGATTCGGTCTCTTTGTTTGATGATGCTCTCCCCCAGTGTTTTGTACATCTCTGATCTTCTAATCTGTGCTTCAGTTTTTTAGCCTGTTTTATTTTTGGTTTTTAAATGTTTTTCTTCCACTCCCTTCTAGATTTTGGGCTATCTATCTAGTGTTCTTGTGCACTCTCTCTATGGACCTTCCTCAACTTGAACTTTGAGACATTCTCTGCTGCGAGTATGGAGCATCCCTCAAGACCTCCTCTAATGGGCTCCCCCCTGGTTTGGAGTGAAACTAACCTACGTTGAATTACATCATTTTGTTGGACTCAGATACTTTGACATGGTTTCCCCAACAGGTGTTTAAATGTATACCTGTTTGGGGGATTGTTTGTTGTATTGTCATTCATGTTCACTATTTTTGCAGCACCGAGTGTGTTCCGCTTTAAAATGATCTGTGATGGAGTTACATTCCTCCGTTGTTTGCATTTATCTTAGAACGCAGTATTTCTCTTTGCATCATTGGTGGTGCGTGTGCTTCCTGGTCCCTTGCTACCCTGCGCGCGAATCCGGCTGTCTCTCTCTTCCCGGCGCACCTCTGGGGGGCGTTCCTAGGCGCGCCCCCTGGACGCGTGTCCGGGACCTGACGGCTGTGATGCGTGCGGCGGGGGGGCGGGGCCCCGGACGCACGCGCCGCTGTACACCAATGAGCTCCCTTTCCAGCCGATCATGTGACTGGATATGGGTGTACATAACCAGGTCCTTGCAGATGCACTACATTGCGCCTCTTGATAAAGAAGAAGCGAAACGCGCGTTGGGGTGTGTCTGTCACTGTTTGCACTTTCTGAGGCTCTCCTGGTGCCTGGTGGGCTTTTCCCTACTGAGGTTCTCCCCTCCTCCCTACATCTGGGTGAGTTATACACATTTTACTTTATATGTATTTTTGACACTGCAACTTATTACAAGTTGGAGATTGGCATGGGCGCATTTTTACTTGTTGAATTGAGGTCCCCTTTGGTCATTGATTACTTTATTATATTTGATATACTTCTATATTGACTGCTGTGACTCTCTGTTTTTTAATGGGGCGTTTCCCCTGCTATTGGATGGTCCTTAGGGACCTATATATGTACCCATGTCTTAATTCTCTGTCTTTTGTGTACAATACCCTTTAGGGTGGGTTTTCCCACTATATGACTCGTAGGACATGTCTTGTGTTTGGCACCTCCTCTCATCCCCTTGTTATATTACCTCTGTATGATTTTTAACACTATGGTAATTTAATACGAATAAAGATTTTTTGTCTTCTTGCCACATTGCTCTTTTGTCCTCCTTTCTTTCTGCAATTGATTAATGAGCAGGCAATACGTACCTGGTTTTTGATTCATTGTTTTCAGCTCCAGGGTTTGTTGGATATTATGTATATGGCCAGTTTTTCTCTTAAATAGTGAGGTCGCCTGACAGCCTTGAAAAAAAAAATTGAGACTTTCACCGCCCCCCTTTATAAGTTAAAAATGATGTGTCTGATCATTTCTCACACACCACATGGCAAGATAAGGTAGTAAAATGTTAAAATTACATTTACTAGTGAATGTTTTTTTCACCATTGAACGCAATGTGATCGTGCAAAAACGCAGCAAAAACACTACGTATGAACATAGCCTAATGTGTGCAGGAGCATTTTTTTCTCTTATTTATTTTGCCTTATAGACAAGTCATTATCCTGGAAAAAATGTTTCTTAACATTCTTTCCAGTAAAATCAATTTTTGCTTCAGTTTTGTATGTTTTATTGTCAGTCCGAAAAAGTGGCTTAATAGTCTGACAATACTGTTCCCAGCAGAAACCTGGGATTCAGATCTGCTTCCAGGGGTCTTCCCCATGCTGTTCCCATGCCATTTCAACACTGTTTCCATCGATTTGAGCAATTTTTAAACCCCTCCAGACCTCCAGTGGGGCGGTGGGCCACCATAAAAATACTCGAGTTTCCCATTGACTTCCATTATACTAGTTACTTCGGTCAACCACCTGAGCATTACAATTTGCTCGACTCGAGTAACGAGCACCCAAGCATTTTAGTGGTCGCTCATCAATAATTAAGAACAGTGGGGACTAATTATGTTCCCACTGATGTCATAATAGAATAGTACATAATGACTCACCTCCTTAACATCTCTACACGTGACGATATACTGGGAGCTCTGATTGGGAAACTAATTATATATACAGTGGGGAAAATAAGTATTTGATACACTGCCGATTTTGCAAGTTTTCCCACCTACAAAGAATGGAGATGTCTGTAATTTTTATCGTAGGTACACTTCAACTGTGAGAGATAGAATTTAAAAAAAATCCAGACAATCACATTGTATGATTTATACATAATTAATTTGCATTTTATTGCATGAAATAAGTATATGATACAATAGAAAAACAGAACTTAATATTTGGTACAGAAACCTTTGTTTGCAATTACAGAGGTCAGATGTTTCCTGTAGCTCTTGACCAAGTTTGCACACACTGCAGCAACGATTTTGGCCCACTCCTCCATACAGATCTTTCAGGTTTCGGGGCTGTCGCTGGGCAACATTGAGTTTCAGCTCCCTTCAAAGATTTTCTATTTGGGCTCCGGTCTGCAGACTGGCAAGGCCACTCCAGGACCTTGAAATGCTTCTTACGGAGATACTCCTTAGTTGCCCTGGCTGTGTGTTTCGGGTCATTGTCATGCTGGAAGACCTAGTCACGACCCATTTTCAATGCTTTTACTGAGGAAAGGAGATTGTTGGCCAAAATCTTGCGATACATGACCCCATCCATCCTCCTTTCAATACGGTGCAGTCGTCCTGTCCCCTTTGCAGAAAAGCACCCATAAAGTATGATGCTTCCCCCACAATGCTTCATGGTTGGGACGGTATCCTTGGGGTTGTATTCATCCTTCTTCAGCCTCCAAACACGGCGAGTGGAGTTGATACCAAAAAGTTCTATTTTGGTCTAATCTGACCATATGACCTTCTCACATGCCTCCTATGGATCATCCATATGGTCATTGGTGAACTTCAAACGGGCCTGGACATGTGCTGGTGTGAGCAGGGGGACCTTGCATGCCCTGCAGGGTTTTAATCCATGATGGCGTAGTGTGTTGCTACTGATAATGTTTGAGACTGTAGTCCCAGCTCTCTTCAGGTCATTAACCAGGTCCTCCTGTGTAGACCTGGACTGATTCCTGACTAGAGATGAGCGTTGTTCTACTCGAACTGTTCGCCAATCTCAAATTCGAGCTGTTTTGGGCGGTGTTCGAGCCGGTCGGCGAACACGAACAATTTGAGAAAAATTCGGCTGTTCGAGGTTATGTTCGATAACTGTTCGTGCACCAAAATCATAACTGGATTTTTTCTCAGTAATGATGAAAATTAATGTTAATACGCAGTTTGAGTGTACAGCGGGGCGGGGGGAGGGGCAGGGGATGGATCTCTGCAGGAACAATGAAGATCTCCATTTTTTTTTCTCTTTCCCGCATTTGCAGTGGGGAGGTGCAATCTGTCAGCCTATCAGCAGCGCACACACGGAGCGAAGTGCTTTTTTTCACACAAGCAAGGGCATGTGTGATTGGCAGTGTATGTCACATGTCCTTGCCCTATAAGACCAAGCCATTTTCCCCATCGCCACCATTTTCTCATTGCTGCAGCTGCGTGTTAGACGGCACCGCTGTTGCTGTGTGCGCTATACCTTGTTAATTTCAAGCCAATTTTCGCACAAATATACAGATAGCTTGGGAGTAGGGAATAGTTGTGATTGCAGTCCTTTTAAGGACTAGGTTACAGCATTTCCTACGACTTTTATCAAGCAGGTCTGTGCTCTTAAATAGATAGATTGTGGGAGTAAAGACTAATTGTAATTGGAGTCCTTTTCAGGACTAGGTTACATCAGTTCCTATCAGTTTTTGCCAGGCAGGTCTGTGCCAGTGCTGTGCAAGTTTTTTTCACAGCATTTGGCTGAATCTAGCAAAGCTAATCCTTTTTGGCCTATTGCAGAGTGTGTTAGTCAGTGGAGTAGCCTATCTGTGTTGCAAGATATACCACCTTTGTATAGAATACCAATTTTTTTACTGCACCTAGTGAAGTAAAATCTTTTGGGCATAGCATCATTCTATTAGTCCATCTATACTGACCTCCATCAGGTTGCAAACTGAATATAATTTTTTTCTGCATCTAGCTCTGAAAAAATATTTGGGCTTCTAGCAGTGTGTGGGACTTGGTCTATTAGTCCATCTATACTGACCTCCATCAGGTTGCAAATTAAAAATAATTTTTTTCTTCATTTAGCTCTGAAAAAATATTTGGGCTTCTAGCAGTGTGTGGGACTTGTTGTATTAGTCCATCTATACTGACCTCCATCAGGTTGCAAACTGAATATATTTTTTTCTGCATCTACCTCTGAAAAAATATTGGGCTTCTAGCTGTCTGTGGGACTTGTTGTATTAGTCCATCTATACTGACCTCCATCAGGTTGCAAACTGAATATATTTTTTTCTGCATCTACCTCTGAAAAAATATTGGGCTTCTAGCTGTGTGTGGGTCTTGTTCTATTAATCCATCTATACTGACCTCCATCAGGTTGCAAACTGAATATAATTTTTTTCTGCATCTAGCTCTGAAAAAATATTTGGCCTTCTAGTAGTGTGTCGGACTTTCTCTATTAGTCCATCTATACTGACCTCCATCAGCTTGCAAACTGAATATAATTTTTTTCTGCATCTAGCTCTGAAATAATATTTGGCCTTCTAGTAGTGTGTCGGACTTTCTCTATTAGTCCATCTATACTGACCTCCATCAGGTTGCAAATTAAAACTAATTTTTATCTGCATCTACAGTACCTCTAAAAAAATATTTGGGCTTCTAGCTGTGTGTGAGACTTGTTGTATTAGTCCATCTATACTGACCTCCATCAGGTTGCAAACTGAATATATTTTTTTCTGCATCTACCTCTGAAAAAATATTGGGCTTCTAGCTGTGTGTGGGACTTGTTGTATTAGTCCATCTATACTGACCTCCATCAGGTTGCAAACTGAATATATTTTTTTCTGCATCTACCTCTGAAAAAATATTGGGCTTCTAGCTGTGTGTGGGTCTTGTTCTATTAATCCATCTATACTGACCTCCATCAGGTTGCAAACTGAATATAATTTTTTTCTGCATCTAGCTCTGAAAAAATATTTGGTCTTCTAGTAGTGTGTCGGACTTTCTCTATTAGTCCATCTATACTGACCTCCATCAGCTTGCAAACTGAATATATTTTTTTCTGCCTCTACCTCTGAAAAAATATTTGGCCTTCTAGTAGTGTGTCGGACTTTCTCTATTAGTCCATCTATACTGACCTCCATCAGGTTGCAAATTAAAACTAATTTTTATCTGCATCTACAGTACCTCTGAAAAAATATTTGGGCTTCTAGCTGTGTGCGGGACTTGTTGTATTAGTCCATCTATACTGACCTCCATCAGGTTGCAAACTGAATATATTTTTTTCCTGCATCTACCTCTGAAAAAATATTGAGCTTCTAGCTGTGTGTGGGTCTTGTTCTATTAATCCATCTATACTGACCTCCATCAGGTTGCAAATTCAAAATAATTTTTTTCTGCATCTAACCCAGCCAATAGTTTTGGCCTAATACCACAGTTTGGCCACTCAGCTCTGCTCGGTTACCATCCATTGTTTTTTTGTGCAAACAACTCCAGAGTTGTGAATTAGTTAACCACCAAAATGAGTGGAAAAAGGCCTGCTGCTGGTGGAAAGGGGAATAGGCGTGTTGGGAAGGGGAAAAAAGGTTGTGTCCGTGGGGTAGGTGTTAAAGCAACAGTAACATCTGCAGAAGAAAGACCATCTTCCAGCCAAACTAAAATGTCTACTTCTTTTAGCGGACAATGTGATAAGATCCCTTTCTTACGGCCACGCCAATCGCTACAAATTCCAGATGAGGCACAAAAACAGCAGGTGCTTCAACGGATATCAAGTGCTCCTTTAAGTGGGCTCTCCTCCACATCAACTTCAACATCACAAATACTCCAGTCCTCAAAGGTGTCACCCAAATCGCACTTGCTTCCTCACAGCTCCCAAATCTCCAGCTGCCCGTCTGAGTATGAGGTAGAACAGATGGTTGAGTCTGCAGAGCTGTTTACTCATACTATAGCCTGGGAATCAGAGGTCGACTCCAGCGCTTCTGTGAATCCAGACGAGGAAATGATCTGCACTGATGCCCAGAATCTTTATGAGTCGGATCCAGGACCAGACACAGAAGGTTCTGACCATAATGTAGACCCTCATTCCCAAACTGTAACTCCTGTTGGTGGAGACAATGAGGAAGACGATGATAAGACTCAAATACCTGATTGGAGCGACAACTTTAGTTTTTTGTCAGGGCAGGAACAGGTTGGCTCTGAGGACGACGGGTGTGATAACGCACAGGGTGATGATGATGAGGTCGGAGATCCCACTTACTGTCAACCCACAGTCAGCCAAGAGATGAGGTCAGCAGAGGAGGTGGAGGAAGATGCTAGTGACGACGAGGTCAGGTTGCGCCTTCCTGGACAGAGACGTAGTACTGGAAGCACGTCAACAACTGCATCCTCAAACACAACTCTGCCTCTCACCACAAGTCGTGGTGGCTCTTCAGGTCGCATGGGTGCTAAGCCTTGCATAGCCTGGGCATTTTTTCAGATCGATAAAGATGACCCAACTCGTGTTATCTGTAACATTTGTCAGCAAAAGCTAAGTAGAGGCCAAAAAATACATAGTTTGAGTACTTCATGCATGAACCGGCACATGGACATGAAGCATAAGTTGCAGTGGGAAGCTCAGTGTGCTACAATGCGGCCTAGCCGGCCGGGCCAACCACCGTCTGCCATATCTTGTGCATCCGCGGCCTCTTCATCCTCTGTGACTGGGGGGACAGCAGTCACACCTGTTTTGGGGCGCAGACCTGCCACCTCTTTACCCGCAACAGCCAGCGTGATTGGCAGGTCATCATTTTCTTTGGAGGTGGTAACACCAGCTGGTGTTGAGCGCTGTCCGACATCGATAGCACCACCTTTGGATGAAGGCAACCTAACATGTCCGCCTGCATCTTCCTCACAGACCGGCAGTTTGCCGGGGACACCCTTATCAACCCCGTCTAAGCACAATAGCCAGCCCTCGGTCCCTCAGATGTGGACAAGTAAAAGACCATTTCCTCCTAGCCATGAGAAAGCTAAGAGGTTGAATTTCACCATCTGCAAGCTCTTGGCTACAGAAATGCTGCCTTTCCGCCTGGTGGACACAGAGGATTTTCGAGACCTTATGTCCGTCGCAGTGCCCCAGTACCAGATGCCCAGTCGGCACTACTTCTCAAAGAAAGGTGTGCCTGCGCTCCACCAGCATGTCGCACACAACATCACCGCTTCTTTGAGAAACTCTGTGTGTGACAGGGTGCATTTCACCACAGACACTTGGACGAGTAGGCATGGACAGGGGCGTTACATGTCGCTGACTGGGCACTGGGTAACTATGGTGACAGCAGGACAAGGGGCTGCTGTCCAAGTCTTGCCGTCCCCACGAGTTGTGCGTCAATCCTCTTTATGTCAAAGTTCCTCCACTGCTTCTGCCTCCTCAACCTCCTCTCGGTCTTCCACCTGCACCCAAAGCCTGTCTGGTCATGCCACAAGCTTTCTAACTGCGCAGAAGGGATCCTGCACACCTCCTTACTATGCTGGCAGTAGGGCTCAACGTCATCAGGCGGTTTTTACATTGAAATGTCTGGGAAATGTGAGTCACACAGCTGAGGAGTTGTGGTCAGCTCTGGAGAACCAATTTCATGAATGGTTGTCTCCACTGGACCTGAAACCAGGGAAGGCCGTGTGCGACAATGCTGCAAACCTGGGTGCGGCCCTTCGCCGGGGCAATGTCACACACGTGCCTTGTATGGCTCACGTGTTGAACCTGGTTGTCCAGCAATTTTTAGCCCACTATCCCAAACTAGATGGCCTTCTGCAGAGGGCACGGTCGCTGTGTGCTCACTTCCGCCGTTCGCATCCCGCAGCTCAGCGACTTACATCTCTACAGAAGTCGTTGGGCCTGCCACTTCACCGGCTAAAATGCGATGTGCCTACCCGGTGGAATTCAACTCTGCACATGTTGCAGCGACTGTGGCAGCACCGACAAGCCCTGGTGCAATACGTTCTGACGTATAGCCTGGGCCAACGAGATTCAGAGGTGGGGCAAATCACGCTGGAGGAGTGGTCTCAGATCAGGGACCTATGCACCCTTCTGCACAGTTTTGAAATGGCGACGAAGATGTTTAGTGCTGACGATGCCATTATCAGCATGACTATTCCGGTGATTTACATGCTGGAGCACATGTTAAACAGAATTCGGAGTCAGGTGGTGGCACAAGAGGAGGTGGAGGAAGTAGAGGAGGAGGAGTTGTATGCGGAAGGGCTAACATCTGCAAGGTCCAGACGGTCGGCAGCACCAAGGCGGCAGGCATATGAGGGTGGGGGAGATGATTTTACCAGGGCGCATGGTAGCAGCCAAACTAGTGAGGAAGGTGCAGGAGCCCAGGAAGAAGTGGAGGACGAACTGATGGAAGACTCATCAGATGAGGGAGACCTTGATCACATTTCTGTTGTGCGAGGTTGGGGGGAGAGGACAGAGGAAGGAAGCATGATTGTTACCTCGCCACCAACACAACAGGGACTTGGTGCTCCTGGATGCGCAACACACATGAGTGCCTTCTTGCTGCACTACCTGCAACATGACCCTCGAATTGTGAGAATTAGAAATAATCCTGACTACTGGGTTGCCACACTGTTAGATCCCCGGTACAAAAGTAAATTTGCAGAAATTATTCCTGCCATAGAAAGGGATGCACGCATGCAGGAGTATCAGCAGAGACTGTTGCAGAATCTTACATGTGCTTTTCCACAAAATACCAGTGGTGCACGTAGTGAATCTCACAGTTCCAACTTGCCAACCGTGGGACCGTCAAGTGTTCAGCACTCAAACCGTAACAGAACCACAGTATCTGCTGGTAACATCAATTTTGCGGAATCATTTCACCACTTTTTTAGTCCATCCTTTGCAAGGCCACAGGAGACAAGAAGTCTGACACATAGTCAACGCCTAGAGACGATGGTACAGGAGTATCTCCAAGTAAACATTGAAGCCACGACTGTCACTGGACCCTTGCTCTTTTTGGGCTTCCAATCTGGATAAATGGCCGGAGCTAGCCACTTACGCCTTGGAGATCTTGTCATGCCCCGCAGCCAGCGTTCTGTCTGAACGTGTGTTCAGCGCTGCTGGTGGTGTGCTGACAGATAAGCGCACGCGGCTCTCCACTGATAATGTAGACAGACTCACGTTCATAAAGATGAACAAATCATGGATCCGAAACGACTTTTCTACCCCTGTGTCATCCTGGGGAGAGTAAAAGCTTGATGATTGGTTAAAATTACCCTACCAAACGTTTTAAGCTTTCAAATTACTAATCATGTTTATCTGTATCTTGACTGGAAAATAATTTGGGCTTTGTAGCAGTGTGCAGCACTGATCCTATTAGGCCATCTATAATAAGCTTCACCAGATTTAAAATTAAAAATAATTTTTAGCTGCATCTAGCCCGGAAAATAATTTTGGGGCTCCGAGATGCGCAAGACACATAAGTGCCTTCTTGCTGCACTACCTGCAGCATGACCCTCATATTGTCAGAATTCGAAGTAATCATGACTACTGGGTTGCCACACTCTTAGATCCCCCAAACTTTTCGATCAACCTTTTCATTTTAATAAAGACCAAAAAAATGGTCATTTTTGAAATTATAAGCATTAGCAGGTTGTTAGAAACTGAAATCAAACAGTTTTCAACTCAAAACTTTATTCTAGGTGATGTTACATTTTCACATAGGACCCCTTGTTCGAAAGGAGCTTCTGAACTCTCTCGTCCATTGAATTTGTCAGGTTTTGGATGGTTTCTGCTTCAATTGTTTTGCATGAGGACAGAATACCCTCCCAGAGCTGTTGCTTAGATGTGAACTGCCTTCCGCCATCATAGACACTCCTTTTAATGATGCTCCAAAGGTTCTGAATGGGGTAGAGGTCAGGGGAGCATGGGGGTCACACCATAAGTTTGTCCCCTTTTATGCCCATATCAGCCAGAGATGCAGATGTTTTATGTGCAGCATGAGATGGTGCATTATCATGCAGAAAAATGATCTTGCTGTGAAATACACGGTTCTTCTTCTTGAACCATGGCAGGAAGTGCTGTTTGAGAAAATCCACATACATTATGGAGTTCATCTTTAGCGCCTTCAGGGATCCTAAAGGGGCCGACAATCTCTCTCCCCATGATTCCAGCCCAAAACATTACTCCACCTCCTCCTTGTTGGCGCTGTAGCCGTGTTTGCGTGGGGTGTCCATCAACCAGCCATCCTCCACTCCATTCATCTGGACCATCGAGCGCTGCACGGCACTCATCCGTGAACAAAACAGTTTTGAAATCAGTCTTCATGTAATGTTTGGCCCACTGGAGCCGTTTCTGCTTGTGTGAAGTGGATAGAGGAGGTCGACAGGATGGCGTATGCACAGCTGCAAACCTCTGAAGGACCCTGCATCTTGTTGTTCGGGGGACGTTGGAGGCACAAGCAGCTTCAAAAACTTGTCTGCTGCTATGACAAGGCTTTTTTGCCGCTGCTCTTTCAACCTGACGTAATTGCCTGTAGGAAAGAGTCCTCAATTTGCCCTTATCAGCACGCACACATGTGTACTGTGAATCAGCTACATACTTCTTGATTGCCAAGACACTTCATCCTGATCATCGCACAATGTTGATTGTAGTCATGCCTTGACCTAAACACTCCACAATTTGTTACTTCTCAGCAGCCGACACATCCTTTTTCTTTCCCATTTTGGCAGAAAATGTAGGCTGCTTAATAATGTGAGAGAGCCTTCTTAAGTAGTCTTGCCTTTCATTGGACACACCTGCCAAACTAATTAGCACAGGTGTCTGCAATTGCTTACAGTGATATAAAGAGCCCTGACACACATCACCATCAATGAGTTTAACTGACAAACAAACAAATTCTTCCCTTATCACTCCTAAACACTTTTTGCATAATAATTTGGAACGCGGTGTACATGTGCTTTTCCACAAAACACCAGTGGTTCACGTAGTGAATCTTACAGTTCTAACTTGCCAACCGTGGTCTGTATGGAATTGTTCAATAAAGGGCCCAAAATTAAGATAACATAGATGGGAGAGGTCTCTATGAATAGGAATTCCTAAGTATTTGATACCCTGTGAGGGCCAGGCAAAGGGAAAGTTGGACTGGATGGAATCCTATATGGATTTAGGGAGGGAGACATCGAGGGCCTCAGACTTCGCTGCATTGATTTTAAAATTTTACCATGTAACAAAGTGATCTATTTCAGCCATAACAGCAGGGATGGATATATGTGATTGAGTGATATATACTAGGACATCATCAGCAAATAGAGAGCACTTGTACTCGGTGCCTCCCACCTCAATCCACCTAATATTGGGGTTATGGCGAATTGATGAGAGCAGGTGCTCCGTCACTAGGATGTATAAGAGAGGGGACAGAGGACATCCCTGCCTTGTCCCATTGGTGATTGTGAAAGGTGATGAAAATGTTCTGACGCACCCCCTGGGCCTTGGGACACCCGGAGCCGGACCCTTTTTGGTGGATGCTGGTGGTTGTAGTCTTCGTGGCGGCGATCCGGTTCCGTGGCTCAGGGCGGTCAAACCAGTGGCGGAACTATTTATGTGGTTTTGATGTTTAAATGTCCGACTACGCCACCCGTGGATTGCGGTCAGAGTGAACCGCCGCTACAGGGCAGACCGCTAAGGCTGGTGTTGTGGGTGCAGCAGAGCGTAGCATAACTCCCCACGGGAGGAGTATAGCCTCAGGGCAGTGTATGCGGAGGATGGGGGTGATGGTGCAGGGCAGCAGCAGTAACGACACGGAGTCAGTGATGCAGTTCAGGGCCTTTACTCACAGTTCTTATTATCCAGACCACGTCTGCAGGTAACGGCTGCCCACGTCGTACTGTGCTCACCAGGTGAGGGGCTCAGACAACTCCCAGATAACTTTGGAGCGCTTCACAGGACCCCCTTTGTGTGTCCTTTGTCTGGCCTTTCTTACCAACACTTCTGTCCGGCTGCCTCGGGCCTCCTCTTGGTAAACTTGGCGCCAGTTTCCCTGACCCTATGTGGTGCCTTCCTAGCGGGTGGAGCAAGGGGCTGCGCCACATAAAATGTCAGAGCCTCCGGTTTCTAGCTGAGGGTCGTTTCCTGCCTCCACTAGTTCGGGGACCGGTCTCCCCCTTTGGCCTGACCCCTCCACGCAGGTGGATTCGGGCGTGCGGTGGCGACTCGCCCGTCCGCACCCCTGGGATCCCTTCATTCCTCGTTCCTGGAGCCTTCTCCGCTCCTCTTCCTTCCTTCTCCCTCTTGCAGGCCTGGGCCTCTGTTACTAGGCCCGCCTCCGGAGCAGAGCTCATGCAGAGCCCCTGCTCCCTGCCACTTCTGCTCAGACTTCTCTGCACTGAACTAAGATGGTGCCCACCTTTTATACTCCCTTCTCCATGCACCCAGGAACTGCTTCCTCCCTGCTCCTGCACTACAGGGTTCCCCTTCCTCAGTGTTCCCTCCCCCCACTCCAGCCAGGGACAGGGACTGTCGTGCCCATCTCAGGGGCATATTGGTTGCCCTGCCCCACGGCAATGTGGTGTAATGCATGCAGGTGTCGGGTCCTGATCCACACTCCATCCTTACCTGAGAGTGAGATATCACACCTCTGGGTGAGGTGCAATACGTCCGTAGCAACCGAGCCCTCAGGGTGCTACAGTTCCATTTATCTTCAGCCTAGGTGACGTATTGCGATACAGGGCCGTGATTTTGGCTATAAAAGGGTCCCCTAGACCCCTACCCCAAGCTCTTTAAGAGAATCATATATGGCGTGCCAGGAGACTCTATGGAATGCTTTCTCAGCATCCAACGAGAGTATCTAATTACAAATTTTTAACTGCATCTAGCCCAGGAAATACTTTGTGCCTAGTAGCAGTGTCTGCTAGTCAGCGGATTATCCCGGCTGTTAAGCAAGCTACACCACCTGCAGTTTAGACACTTAATTTTTTCAAAGGAAATGCTTCGGGACCATGGGATACTTAGTGAAGAGCATCAGGAGGCACCCCAAGGCATAGGGGCTGGGACTGGCAGTAGGATGCCTTGCGGTGGACAGCCGAGCTCGATCCTTATAAAAGCTTTTTAACTGCAGCAGCTTTAGTGGACGCTACTGGAGCTGGAATTACCGCGGCTGCTGGCATGAGACTTGCCCTCCAATAGATCCTTGTAAATGGATTTAAAGTGTATTCATTCAAATTAGAGAGACAATTTAAATTAAAAAGCTTAGAGCTGCCTCCACCACAGGGGGGCTCGCTCGACCCACCAGCGGACAGGCACCAGTATTGGGAGAGGGGGGCTGGCCGTCAGGGTTCACCGCGGCTCTGGCACAAACCCGGCGACACGTAGGTGGCACGGGCAGGAGCGGACTGGCCGTGTCGGCTTCTCACTTTTTGGATTTTAGAAGGGCATGACATGCCTATATCTGTGTCTCCCCCTCCTTTTACTCCTCCACCTCTTTTATTTTCGCATGACTATATGTACTTGTCACTTTTCCATGTGTTAGTTATGTCTTCTGAGCAGTTTGTCAGCTTTTGGACACCTTTGAAGGTGTTTTCTATGTGTTTCTATGTGTTTTTGTTTGCCTGCCATTGGTTTTAACGGTGTTCGAAGGTGTTCGACGAACAGTTCGACGAACAGTTCGGCGAACACACGGGTGTTCGACGAACCGAACCGAACTCGAACACTACGGGGGTGGCTCAACACTATTCCTGACCTTCCTCAGAATCATCTTTACCCCACGAGGTGAGACCTTGCATGGAGCCTCAGTCATCCTGTGTTTCTTCCATTTTCTAATAATTGCGCCAACAGTTGTTACCTTCTCAACAAGCTGCTTGCCTATTGTCCTGTAGCCCATCCCAGCCTTCTGCAGGTCTACAATTTTGTCCCTGGTTGTCACGCAAGGTGTGGGAAAGACTAACAAGAAGGGAAGAGGGGAAGGGAGCCCAGACTCTGGGGAAAGGGGAAGTGGAGACCTCCTAGGCTGATCTGATATCACCCTGTCTCCCCTATCGTCCCTATATTGGTTCCTCACCAATCTCTGCACAGGAACCTAAACCCTGTATTTCCCTAGCGATTGGTCCTGGATAGGGAAGGGGGGGAGTGAGCACTAGTCAGTCCACACTAACAACTAAAGACAACAAAGGAGACAAACATAGGGGAAAAGTAACTTAGCTTGAACCGACTTCAGAGAGATTACTCCTAACGTCCTTAAAGCACCAAAGAGGAAGTAAGCAGACTGCAACAGCTCCAAGCCTTCACACGAGAGAACAACTGAATATAAACGGCGCCTCCCTGTAGCAAAAAGCAATTATTTAAACACCCAGGACTGGGTGTCAATTAGCAAGAGGGAGGTAGCCGCTGGGTCCTAGAGTGAGACAGCTGAGAAGGTGTTTGTAATGTCAAACAAAGAGATCTTCTGTAACCAACTACAGGGCAACTGTCTGTCACTTCTGACACACCCGTGACACTGGTGTCCTAGTACAGCTCTTTAATCTTGACCATGGTGGAGAGGTTGGAGTATGATAGATTGTGTGGACAGGTGTATTTTATACAGGTAACGAGTAGTGTTGAGCGAGCACTAAAATGCTCGGGTGCTCGAAGCTCGGGCCGAGTTCGCCGTGATACTCGGGTGCTCGACCCGAGCAACGAGCCCAATGTTAGTCTATGGGAGACTCGAGCATTTTTGCGGTGGCACCCCCGGCAGTCTTTTAAAAGCCTAACAAGTGCCCAAAACTATAGTAACAGTGCTCAAATGACATGGGGACAGCATGGGGATCGCCCCAGGAAGCATTTCTGACCCCCAGGTCACTGCTGTCAACAACGTGGTCAGAGGTATTAAGCCACTTTTACAGGCTCACAATAAAATGTTCAAAAACGAAAGTGAAACTTTTTTCCTGTGAAATATGTTAAGGAACATCCTTTCCAGGGTAAAGACTTGTGTATAAGTTAAAATATATGACCAAAAACAAAAATACTCCTCCACACCTTCGGCTAAGTTCACAAGTAGCATTTTTTATGCGTTTTTGCACTTTTGTATTGCTTTCAACTATGACAAATGCATTCACTGTGAAATGTCATTTTAACATTTTACAACCTTATCTGGCCATGTGCTGTGTGACACATGCATAAAGTGCTGAAAAGACAAGGGAACAGCATGGGGAAGACCCCTGGAAGCATCTCTGACTCCCAGGTCACTGTCTAAAAGTGTGCCCATCATAAGTGATCCTTACCGCATCAGAAGATGCAGACTTGCAACTATCCCCATGCAAGTTCTAGTCCCAGGGAAGTGTTCAATTGTACCTCCCCCATTCCTTGCAATACAAGCTCAAGTATGCAGCCTGCCACCCACCCACCCCCAGGCTGCAATACCATACTGATTGCTTGCTTGAACTTGAAATTGGGCCTTTTAGGCATGTGGAGGCGGAATCTGGCCACCACGTCATGGCTGTGTTGGCGGCCTGGAATCCATACTCAGTCCCCAGCCGCCCGGCGGCCAGGTGTCCATACTCGGTCCCCAGCCGCCCCGCGGCCGGGTGTCCACACACGGTCCCCAGCCGCCTGGGGGCAGCCGGGTGTCCATAAACGGTCCCCAGCCGCCCCTATTTCTCCTTGGAACATCCCCCCACACACTTTTCTTAGCCCGGCCTGCTTTAGGCAGCATTGGACGAGCCCACCAGAGAACCAGACTCCTCCGGTGGGCCCTGACTTCTCCATCGGTGGAGTTGAGAGTGCCAAGGTGAGGAGCATGATGATGATGACAGAAGTTAGCATCTGCTATGTTTTCTTTTAATGCAAGTGTAAGTGTGCAGCCTGCCACCCACCCACCCCCAGACTCCAATTCCATACTGCTAGCTTGCACTTGAAATGGGGCCTTTAAGTTTGGAGGAGGCCGAAACTGGCCACTACCTCATGGCTGCTTCGGCAGCGAGGTATCCATACTCAGTCCCCAGCTGCCCATATTTGTCCTGGTGTGCCTTATACATAAGATTAAGCGCGTATACCAAAACATTACCTGTGCCCTCCCCAGTGCATTTAGTGGGAAGGAGAGCCTATTCCGCTGTAGTGTGTGCATGCCAAACCCCTGTTCATGGTAGATGCGAAGATGCCTCCCACCTTGCACCTGTCGTTGCAGACTTGCAACTATCCCCATTCAAGTCCTTGTCCCAGGGCAGTGTTCAATTGTACCTCTCCCATTCCTTGCAATGCAAGCGCAAGTATGCAGCCTGCCACCCACCCACCCCCAGGCTGCAATACCATACTGCTTGCTTGCACTTTAAAGTGGGCCTTTTAGGCATGTGGAGGCGGAATCTGGCCACCACGCCATGGCTGTGTCGGCGGCCTGGTATCCATACTCAGTCCCCAGCCGCTTGGTGGCCGGGTGTCCCCGCTTGCTCCCCAGCCTCCAGGGGGTGGCCGGGTGTCCATACTCGGTCCCCAGCCACCCCTATTTGTCCCGGTAACCTTTCCCACACTTTTCTTAGCCTGGCCTGCTTTAGGGCAGCATTGGCCGAGCCCAACGGACTATCAGACTCCTCCGGTGGGCCCTGGCTTCTCCATCAGGGGAGTTGAGAGTGCCAAGGTGAGGAGCATGATGAGGATGATAGAAGTTAGCATCTGCTTTGTTTTGTTGTAATGCAAGCGCATGTATGTAGTAGCGGCTAGGCCTGAGGTGGGTCAGCGTTTTGGCGCATATCCTACCTCCTCCGAGGATTGCTGGATGTTTTCCTGCTACTATCCAAGTTCTATGACTCCCGTTAAAACAAAGCTTCAGGTGATAAATGATGGATGAGGTAGTGGCAAAGGAGAAAGAGGAGGAGGAACAGGGACCATTCACATCAATATCAGGCCAGTCAACCAGATATGTCTTGTAGGATATGTTTCTGTAACAAAAGGAGCGGTTCGGCTACACAGTTATAGGGCATACAGTGAGTGCAATGCCTACCAAAAATTTCGAGCCACTCCAATGCCCCTTGGAAATGACATGGAGGTCAGAGGGCGTTAACTAAACCTTTTTTTCCATTTATAGCAACTGGGTCTCCCGTGCACTGTTGGCCTAAGCAGTGAATGGAAGGCTTTCCAAAAATTATGAGGAACTGCAATGCCCCTTACAAGAGCCATGTGTGGCACCCCAGGGGTCTGGTCACCACAGTATTAGAGATATTACGTCGGAGAGCAAGTGGGAGGTTTCCTGGTCAGGATCCCTTAAACATGCAACATCCTCCTGCCCCAATCCTGGGAGGGGAGAATTCTGCCCTTATAAACTGGATCTGGGGCGGGGTAGAGTGAGTCAGAGAACAGTCAGAGTCAGAGTGAGAGCAAGGGAAAGTAACAGCAAGGAGCTCTGTAGGAGCTAGGAGCTAAAGACCAGGGGCTGGAAGCTGAGCAGAGCTCGCCCTGGCAGAAGACAATAGGAACCGGACACAGGAGTCCGAAGCTGTGAGGACTTATATATCCAGCAGCAGAAACCAGCCGGCAGGGGATTTCAGGTCCTCTGGCCATAGAAGCCCGGAAGCTCAGTCACAAGCAAGGGACCAGCACCGCCGTCGTGGAGCGGAGGCTAACAGAAGGCCCCAAGTCACCAGCCATATGGGTGAGCACTACACGGTACACTCAGGGACGTGGGCTACTTCTACCCGCTTACAGCAAGGTAGCCAGGAAGAGTGCAGACAGACGGGGAGGCCTACAACTCCACCTGGCCAGGGGAACTCCTGCTTGCTCACAGACTGACCAGGCCTCTTATGCTAGCCAGTACTCCCGGGAGGGTCTACCTTATAATCATCAGTAAAGACCCTAAACTGCACTGCAAAGACTCTGAGTCATTCCTGCTGCGCTCGTGCACCATCACCCCCATCATCCACACTCACTGCCCTGAGGCTATACTCCTCCCGTGGGGAGGTATCCCATTCTATGCTGCGCACACAACACCAGCCTCAGTGGTCTGCCTTGCAGCGGTGGTGCTCCCTGACCGCAATCCACGGGTGGCGCAGTCGGACAATTAACCTCAAAACCTAAGAAAGACTGCCACTGGTTTGACCAGCCTGAGCCACGGGACTGGGTCACCGCCACGGAGACTACAGACCCCAGAGACCGGGCACCGGGTATCCCACACACGTATACAACTTGCAATGCCCCTTACAAGAGCCATGCAGTACAGCATATTACAAACATATGTCCCATTATTGAGGAGTGGGTGTCCCATAGTATTTGCTTATGCTTTCCCAGCAAAAGCTGCCAAAAATTAGGACAGAGCAACTTGCAATGCCCCTTACAAGAGCAATGCAGTACAGCATATTACAAACATAAGTCCCATTATTGGGGAGTGGGTGTCCCATAGTATTTGCTTATGCTTTCCCAGCAAAAGCTGCCAAAAATTAGGACGGAGCAACTTGCAATGCCCCTTACAAGAGCCATGCAGTACAGCATATTACAAACATAAGTCCCATTATCGGGGAGTGGGTGTCCCATAGAATTTACTTATGCTTTCCCAGCAAAAGCTGCCAAAAATTACGACGGAGCAACTTGCAATGCCCCTTACAAGAGCCATGCAGTGCAGCATATTACAAGCATAAGTCCCATTATTGGGGAGTGGGTGTCCCATAGTATTTGCTTATGCCTTGCAAGCAAAAGCTGCCAAAAATAAGGACGGAGGAACTTGCAATGCCCCTTACAAGAGCCATGCAGTACAGCATATTACAAACATAAGTCCCATTATTGGGGAGTGGGTGTCCCATAGTATTTGCTTATGCTTTCCAAGCAAAAGCTGCCAAAAATTAGGACGGAACAACTTGCAATGCCCCTTACAAGAGCCATGCAGTACAGCATATTACAAACATAAGTCCCATTATTGAGGAGTGGGTGTCTCATAATATTTGCTTATGCTTTCCCAGCAAAAGCTGCCAAAAATTAGGATGGAGCAACTTGCTATGCCCCTTACAAGAGCCATGCAGTACAGCATATTACAAACATAAGTCCCATTATTGGGGAGTGGGTGTCCCATGGTATTTGCTTATGCTTTCCCAGCAAAAGCTGCCAAAAATTAGGATGGAGCAACTTGCAATGCCCCTTACAAGAGCCATGCAGTACAGCATATTACAAACATAAGTCCCATTATTGGGGAGTGGGTGTCCCATAGTATTTGCTTATGCTTTCCCAGCAAAAGCTGCCAAAATTTAGGACGGAGCAACTTGCAATGCCCCTTACAAGAGCCATGCAGTACAGCATATTACAAACATAAGTCCCATTATTGGGGAGTGGGTGTCCCATAGTATTTGAATATGCCTTGCAAGCAAAAGCTGCCAAAAATAAGGACGGAGGAACTTGCAATGCTGGCACCCTGGTGGTATAGTGGTGGTGGAGGCTGAGGATAAGAAGAAGAAGATTAAACAGCCGAAACGAGGAATCGTATACCCATGTGTTGGTGTGAAGCGGTGCATGTGAATACACCTCCCGAAATAACACAGTGGATTTGACTTTATGTTACTCTGCTGTCATTTGGTGGTGATGAGAAGTCTGGCCCAATCCAGCCCTTGTTCATTTTGATAAGGGTCAGCTTGTCAGCATTGTCAGTTGACAGGCGAGTGTGCTTATCAGTTATAATTCCCCCAGCGGCACTAAAAACACGCTCCGATAACACGCTAGCGGCAGGGCAGGCCAGGACCTCCAAGGCGTACAGAGCGAGTTCATTCCAAGTGTCCAGCTTGGATACCCAATAGTTAAAAGGCACAGAGGAATCACAGAGGACGCTGGTACGATCGGCAAGGTACTCCCTCACCATCTTTTGAAACTTTCTACTCCTTGTGAGAGTACCCCGCGCCTCAGGGCCTGTAAGCTGGGCGGGTGTCAGAAAACTGTCCCAGAACGTTGACAGTTTTCCCCTGCCTCTGCTTGGTTGGAGTTGCATCTCTCTCGCCTGTACGCCTTGGTTGGGCAACGAACTATGACCTCTGCCGCTAGCGTGTTCAGATGGGAATTTTTTTAAGAGTTCTGCAGCAAGGGCCTTCTGGTATTGCCCCATTTTTGTAGACCTCTCCACCTCAGGAATAAGAGAGTGAAAGTTCTCCTTGTAGCGGGGGTCTACAAGTGTCACCAACCAGTAATGACTGTCACCCAACATTTTGACAACGCGAGGGTCACGGTTAAGGCAGCGTAACATAAAGTCAGCCATGCGTGCCAGACTGGTAACGGGCAAGATTTCCGTGTCCTCACCAAGATGACGACTGACCATGCTCTCCTCCTCCTCTTCCTCCTCCCCCCTGTCCTCAGGCCACCCACGCTGAACCGACGGTATGACACTTGTACAGGTACTACCGTCTACAATGCATGATAGCAGCTCCTGTTCTTCCTTCTCCTCCTCCTCCTCTCCCTCATTGTCCCCCAATGCACGTTGGGATGAGATGAGGCTGGGCTGTGTGTAATCGCCCGCTATGGCTTCTTGATCCATCTTATCATACTCTGGCTGCAATGCCTCCTCTTTAATTCTCTGCAGAGAGCGTTGCAAAAGACAGACAAGTGGGATACTGACACTAATGATGGCGTCATCGCCACTCACCATCTTGGTGGCCCTCTCAAAGTTTGTCAGGATGGTGCATATGTCAGACATCCAGGTCCACTCCTGAGGTCTTATGTGTGGAGTCTGACCTGAATATCGACGGCCTTGTTGCAGCTGGTACTCCACAACTGCTCTCTTCTGCTCACAAATCCTTTGCAACATGTGGAGGGTAGAGTTCCAACGTGTGGGGACATCACACACCAGTCGGTGTGCGGGAAGATGCAAACGCTGCTGCAACACAGCAAGGGCGGCGGAAGCTGTAGCCGACTTGCGAAAATGAGCTGACAGGCGGCGTACTTTCACGAGAAGATCTGGCAACTCGGGGTATGATTTAAGAAATCGCTGAACCACGAGGTTAAGCACATGAGCCAGGCATGGTACGTGTGTGATCTCACCTCGCCTCAGAGCCGCCACCAGGTTACGGCCATTGTCACACACGACCATGCCGGGATGTAGGTTCAGCGGTCTCAGCCACAGATCTGCCTGCTCTTTCACAGCTGTCCACAACTCACAAGCAGTGTGAGGTTTATCACCTAAGCTTATGAGTTTCAGCACAGCCTGTTGCCGCTTGGCGGAGGCAGTACTGCAATGCTTCCAGCTTGTAACTGATGTGGTGATATCTGAGATGGAGGCTGAACATGAGGAGGAGGAGGAGGATGCGCAGGAGCTGTACACTGTGGGGGCAACTCTGACTGACATAGGGCCCGCAATCCTCGGTATGGGGAGACTTTGTTCTGTCCCAAGGTCCGACTGGGTCTCGGCTTCCACTATGTTTACCCAGTGTGCCGTCGGAGAGATGTACCGTCCCTGGCCACAAGCACTTGTCCACGTGTCCGTTGTGAGGTGGACTCTCCCAGTAACTGCGTTGTTGAGGGCACGGCAGATGCTTTGGGACACGTGCTTGTGTAGTGCGGGTATGGCACACTGGGCAAAATAGTGTCGGCTGGGGACCGAGTACCGAGGGACGGCCACCGCCATAAGATTGCGGAAGGATTCCGTCTCCACCAGCCTAAAAGGCAGCATTTCCAATGCAAGCAGTCGTGAAATGTGCGAATTTAGGACTGTGGCCTGTGTGGCGTTAGCTGCGAATTTCCGCTTTTGTTCAAAGGTCTGGGATATGGACAATTGAACCCTGCGGTGGGACGTGGACGTTGATGCTGTTTCTTGAGAAACTGCCATAACAAGTGAAGACTGAGAGGAGGGGGCATCTTTACATGCAGTATGGACAGGGGATTGCCTTGCACACACAACAGGGGGTTCCATTGCACGCACAACAGTGGAAGAAGCAGTGGTGACACCCGCTGACACTGGTCGTGGACCCTGGGTTTCGCCCCACAAAGTCGGGTGCTTTGCTGCCATGTGCCTGATCATGCTGGTGGTGGTCAGGCTGGTAGTTTTGTCACCCCTGCTGATGCTGGCATGGCAGGTGGAACATATGGCCTTTTTGGGGTTATCAGCAGAGTCTTTAAAAAAATTCCAGACTCTGGAAGACCAACCGCTTGTACTGGCAACGTCCCTCGTGTTGGTGTTACGGGGAACGGTTGCCTGCCTTCTGTCTGCGGCCACCACACTGCTTCTTCCTGCCTGTTGGGGTACTCTGCCTCCCTCCCCCTGTGTGCTGCTGGCCTCACTCTGCATGTCCTCCATCCACGTTGGGTCAGTTACTAGATCATCCACCACCTCCTCCTCTTCCACTTGCGCACCACTATCCTCCTCCTCACTTCCTGGCAATTGTGTCGTCCACCTCTTGTGACAGATTGCCAACGTCGACTTCCTGTGGCCGTGACTGTTCAAATATTTGGGCATCGCAACATGGGATCTCCTCTTCCACCACTTCAAGCGTATCAGGCGAGGGGCCCTAATATGGAAATGGACCAGTGAACAGCTCTTCAGAGTGTCCAAGTGTGGGATCACTTGCTGTCTGACGACACTCGGCATGGTGGGAGGAAGGAGCATCAGGGTGAGGAGGAGTATGCGGTCGAGACTCACGGCTACTAAGAGTTGACCGTGTGGAAGACAGACCGGACGTGGTGGTGCCCAGGTAACTGGAAGTATTATCTGCTATCCAATTAATAACCTGTTCACACTGATCAGTTCTCAATACTGGTGTTGTTCTGTGCTTCCCTAGTAATTCGGTCAAGAAGTGGGAGCGAGAAGATGTGGCTGTTGGTTGTGGCACATTTTCACCTTGGCCACGGCCACGTCCTCTGCACGAACCATCACCAGAACGTCCACTTCCACGTCCCTTGCCACGCGCCTTGCCCATTGTAAATGAAGTAAAATAGCTTACACTTGCACTATCAATGGAAAAAGGGTAATAAAGAGTAGATTAGAACCGCGGAAGAGGAAAACCACAGTTATTGTTTACTGGGGTATACCACACTTTTTTAAATAGAGATATTTGCGGCTGAACAGTGAGCGACACACTCAAACTGCTTTTTTTTTAGATACCAAAGGCCCAAAACTGGATAGTACAGCGATTTGACCCGTGGAACTGCGAAACCACACTGGGATGTCGGGCCTACACAAGACTATTTTCAACAGATATATTTTTGTGTCACAACAGTCAGGAGACACTACTGTTTTCCTTTACGGAAAAAAACACCAAAAGCTGAATAATAGAGATTTTTTACCGTGGGATGGCAAAACCACAGTTATTGTTTACTGGGGTATACCACACTTTTTTAAATAGAGATATTTGCGGCTGAACAGTGAGCGACACACTCAAGCTGCTTTTTTTTTAGATACCAAAGGCCTAAAACTGGATAGTACAGCGATTTGACCCGTGGAACTGCGAAACCACACTGGGATGTCGGGCCTACACAAGACTATTTTCAACAGATATATTTTTGTGTCACAACAGTCAGGAGACACTACTGTTTATCTTTACGGAAAAAACTACCAAAAGCTGAATAATATAGATTTTTTACCGTGGGATGGCAAAACCACAGTTATTGTATACTGGGGTATACCACACTTTTTTAAATAGAGATATTTGCGGCTGAACAGTGAGCGACACACTCAAACTGCTTTTTTTTTAGATACCAAAGGCCCAAAACTGGATAGTACAGCGATTTGACCCGTGGAACTGCGAAACCACACTGGGATGTCGGGCCTACACAAGACTATTTTCAACAGATATATTTTTGTGTCACAACAGTCAGGAGACACTACTGTTTTTCTTTACGGAAAAAACTACCAAAAGCTGAATAATAGAGATTTTTTACCGTGGGATGGCAAAACCAAAGTTATTGTTTACTGGGGTATACCACACTTTTTTAAATAGAGATATTTGCGGCTGAACAGTGAGCGACACACTCAAACTGCTTTTTTTTTAGATACCAAAGGCCCAAAACTGGATAGTACAGCGATTTGACCCGTGGAACTGCGAAACCACACTGGGATGTCGGGCCTACACAAGACTATTTTCAACAGATATATTTTTGTATCACAACAGTCAGGAGACACTACTGTTTTTCTTTACGGAAAAAACTACCAAAAGCTGAATAATATAGATTTTTTACCGTGGGATGGCAAAACCACAGTTATTGTTTACTGGGGTATACCACACTTTTTTAAATAGAGATATTTGCGGCTGAACAGTGAGCAACACACTCAAACTGCTTTTTTTTAGATACCAAAGGCCCAAAACTGGATAGTACAGCGATTTGACCCGTGGAACTGCGAAACCACACTGGGATGTCGGGCCTACACAAGACTATTTTCAGCAGATATATTTTTGTGTTACAACAGTCAGGAGACACTACTGTTTTTCCTTACGGAAAAAACTACCAAAAGCTGAATAATAGAGATTTTTTACCGTGGGATGGCAAAACCACAGTTATTGTTTACTGGGGTATACCACACTTTTTTAAATAGAGATATTTGCGGCTGAACAGTGAGCGACACACTCAAACTGCTTTTTTTTTAGATACCAAAGGCCCAAAACTGGATAGTACAGCGATTTGACCCGTGGAACTGCGAAACCACACTGGGATGTTGGGCCTACACAAGACTATTTTCAACAGATATATTTTTGTGTCACAACAGTCAGGAGACACTACTGTTTTTCTTTACGGAAAAAACTACCAAAAGCTGAATAATAGAGATTTTTTACCGTGGGATGGCAAAACCACAGTTATTGTTTACTGGGGTATACCACACTTTTTTAAATAGAGATATTTGCGGCTGAACAGTGAGCGACACACTCAATCTGCTTTTTTTTTAGATACCAAAGGCCCAAAACTGGATAGTACAGCGATTTGACCCGTGGAACTGCGAAACCACACTGGGATGTCGGGCCTACACAAGACTATTTTCAACAGATATATTTTTGTATCACAACAGTCAGGAGACACTACTGTTTTTCTTTACGGAAAAAACTACCAAAAGCTGAATAATATAGATTTTTTACCGTGGGATGGCAAAACCACAGTTATTGTTTACTGGGGTATACCACACTTTTTTAAATAGAGATATTTGCGGCTGAACAGTGAGCAACACACTCAAACTGCTTTTTTTTAGATACCAAAGGCCCAAAACTGGATAGTACAGCGATTTGACCCGTGGAACTGCGAAACCACACTGGGATGTCGGGCCTACACAAGACTATTTTCAGCAGATATATTTTTGTGTTACAACAGTCAGGAGACACTACTGTTTTTCCTTACGGAAAAAACTACCAAAAGCTGAATAATAGAGATTTTTTACCGTGGGATGGCAAAACCACAGTTATTGTTTACTGGGGTATACCACACTTTTTTAAATAGAGATATTTGCGGCTGAACAGTGAGCGACACACTCAAACTGCTTTTTTTTTAGATACCAAAGGCCCAAAACTGGATAGTACAGCGATTTGACCCGTGGAACTGCGAAACCACACTGGGATGTTGGGCCTACACAAGACTATTTTCAACAGATATATTTTTGTGTCACAACAGTCAGGAGACACTACTGTTTTTCTTTACGGAAAAAACTACCAAAAGCTGAATAATAGAGATTTTTTACCGTGGGATGGCAAAACCACAGTTATTGTTTACTGGGGTATACCACACTTTTTTAAATAGAGATATTTGCGGCTGAACAGTGAGCGACACACTCAATCTGCTTTTTTTTTAGATACCAAAGGCCCAAAACTGGATAGTACAGCGATTTGACCCGTGGAACTGCGAAACCACACTGGGATGTCGGGCCTACACAAGACTATTTTCAACAGATATATTTTTGTGTCACAACAGTCAGGAGACACTACTGTTTTTCTTTACGGAAAAAACTACCAAAAGCTGAATAATAGAGATTTTTTACCGTGGGATGGCAAAACCAGTTATTGTTTACTGGGGTATACCACACTTTTTTAAATAGAGATATTTGCGGCTGAACAGTGAGCGACACACTCAAACTGCTTTTTTTTTAGATACCAAAGGCCCAAAACTGGATAGTACAGCGATTTGACCCGGGGAACTGCGAAACCACACTGGGATGTCGGGCCTACACAAGACTTCTTTTCAACAGATATATTTTTGAGTCACAACAGTCAGGAGACACTACTGTTTTTCTGTATGGAAAAAACTACCAAAAGCTGAATAATAGAGATTTTTTACCGTGGGATGGCAAAACCACAGTTATTGTTTACTGGGGTATACCACACTTTTTTAAATAGAGATATTTGCGGCTGATCAGTGAGCGACACACTCAAACTGCTTTTTTTTTTAGATACCAAAGGCCCAAAACTGGATAGTACAGCGATTTGACCCGTGGAACTGCGAAACCACACTGGGATGTCGGGCCTACACAAGACTATTTTCAACAGATATATTTTTGTATCACAACAGTCAGGAGACACTACTGTTTTTCTTTACGGAAAAAACTACCAAAAGCTGAATAATAGAGATTTTTTACCGTGGGATGGCAAAACCACAGTTATTGTTTACTGGGGTATACCACACTTTTTTAAATAGAGATATTTGCGGCTGAACAGTGAGCAACACACTCAAACTGCTTTTTTTTTAGATACCAAAGGCCCAAAACTGGATAGTACAGCGATTTGACCCGTGGAACTGCGAAACCACACTGGGATGTCGGGCCTACACAAGACTATTTTCAGCAGATATATTTTTGTGTTACAACAGTCAGGAGACACTACTGTTTTTCCTTACGGAAAAAACTACCAAAAGCTGAATAATAGAGATTTTTTACCGTGGGATGGCAAAACCACAGTTATTGTTTACTGGGGTATACCACACTTTTTTAAATAGAGATATTTGCGGCTGAACAGTGAGCGACACACTCAAGCTGCTTTTTTTTTAGATACCAAAGGCCTAAAACTGGATAGTACAGCGATTTGACCCGTGGAACTGCGAAACCACACTGGGATGTCGGGCCTACACAAGACTATTTTCAACAGATATATTTTTGTGTCACAACAGTCAGGAGACACTACTGTTTATCTTTACGGAAAAAACTACCAAAAGCTGAATAATATAGATTTTTTACCGTGGGATGGCAAAACCACAGTTATTGTATACTGGGGTATACCACACTTTTTTAAATAGAGATATTTGCGGCTGAACAGTGAGCGACACACTCAAACTGCTTTTTTTTTAGATACCAAAGGCCCAAAACTGGATAGTACAGCGATTTGACCCGTGGAACTGCGAAACCACACTGGGATGTCGGGCCTACACAAGACTATTTTCAACAGATATATTTTTGTGTCACAACAGTCAGGAGACACTACTGTTTTTCTTTACGGAAAAAACTACCAAAAGCTGAATAATAGAGATTTTTTACCGTGGGATGGCAAAACCAAAGTTATTGTTTACTGGGGTATACCACACTTTTTTAAATAGAGATATTTGCGGCTGAACAGTGAGCGACACACTCAAACTGCTTTTTTTTTAGATACCAAAGGCCCAAACTGGTTAGTACAGCGATTTGACCCGTGGAACTGCGAAACCACACTGGGATGTCGGGCCTACACAAGACTATTTTCAACAGATATATTTTTGTGTCACAACAGTCAGGAGACACTACTGTTTTTCTTTACGGAAAAAACTACCGAAAGCTGAATAATAGAGATTTTTTACCGTGGGATGGCAAAACCACAGTTATTGTTTACTGGGGTATACCACACTTTTTTAAATAGAGATATTTGCGGCTGAACAGTGAGCGACACACTCAAACTGCTTTTTTTTTAGATACCAAAGGCCCAAAACTGGATAGTACAGCGATTTGACCCGTGGAACTGCGAAACCACACTGGGATGTCGAGCCTACACAAGACTATTTTCAACAGATATATTTTTGTGTCACAACAGTCAGGAGACACTACTGTTTTTCTTTACGGAAAAAACTACCAAAAGCTGAATAATAGAGATTTGTTACCGTGGGATGGCAAAACCACAGTTATTGTTTACTGGGGTATACCACAGTTTTTTTAATAGAGATATTTGTGGCTGAACAGTGAGCGACACACTCAAACTGCTTTTTTTTTAGATACCAAAGGCCCAAAACTGGATAGCACAGCGATTTGACCCGTGGAACTGCGAAACCACACTGGGATGTCGGGCCTACACAAGACTATTTTCAACAGATATATTTTTGTGTCACAACAATCAGGAGACACTACTGTTTTTCTTTACGGAAAAAACTACCAAAAGCTGAATAATAGAGATTTTTTACTGTGGGATGGCAAAACCACAGTTATTGTTTACTGGGGTATACCACACTTTTTTAAATAGAGATATTTGCGGCTGAACAGTGAGCGACACACTCAAACTGCTTTTTTTTTAGATACCAAAGGCCCAAAACTGGATAGTACAGCGATTTGACCCGTGGAACTGCGAAACCACACTGGGATGTCGGGCCTACACAAGACTATTTTCAACAGATATATTTTTGTGTCACAACAGTCAGGAGACACTACTGTTTTTCTTTACGGAAAAAACTACCAAAAGCTGAATAATAGAGATTTTTTACCGTGGGATGGCAAAACCACAGTTATTGTTTACTGGGGTATACCACACTTTTTTAAATAGAGATATTTGCGGCTGATCAGTGAGCGACACACTCAAACTGCTTTTTTTTTAGATACCAAAGGCCCAAAACTGGATAGTACAGCGATTTGACCCGTGGAACTGCGAAACCACACTGGGATGTCGGGCCTACACAAGACTATTTTCAACAGATATATTTTTGTATCACAACAGTCAGGAGACACTACTGTTTTTCTTTACGGAAAAAACTACCAAAAGCTGAATAATAGAGATTTTTTACCGTGGGATGGCAAAACCACAGTTATTGTTTACTGGGGTATACCACACTTTTTTAAATAGAGATATTTGCGGCTGAACAGTGAGCAACACACTCAAACTGCTTTTTTTTTAGATACCAAAGGCCCAAAACTGGATAGTACAGCGATTTGACCCGTGGAACTGCGAAACCACACTGGGATGTCGGGCCTACACAAGACTATTTTCAGCAGATATATTTTTGTGTTACAACAGTCAGGAGACACTACTGTTTTTCCTTACGGAAAAAACTACCAAAAGCTGAATAATAGAGATTTTTTACCGTGGGATGGCAAAACCACAGTTATTGTTTACTGGGGTATACCACACTTTTTTAAATAGAGATATTTGCGGCTGAACAGTGAGCGACACACTCAAGCTGCTTTTTTTTTAGATACCAAAGGCCTAAAACTGGATAGTACAGCGATTTGACCCGTGGAACTGCGAAACCACACTGGGATGTCGGGCCTACACAAGACTATTTTCAACAGATATATTTTTGTGTCACAACAGTCAGGAGACACTACTGTTTATCTTTACGGAAAAAACTACCAAAAGCTGAAAAATATAGATTTTTTACCGTGGGATGGCAAAACCACAGTTATTGTATACTGGGGTATACCACACTTTTTTAAATAGAGATATTTGCGGCTGAACAGTGAGCGACACACTCAAACTGCTTTTTTTTTAGATACCAAAGGCCCAAAACTGGATAGTACAGCGATTTGACCCGTGGAACTGCGAAACCACACTGGGATGTCGGGCCTACACAAGACTATTTTCAACAGATATATTTTTGTGTCACAACAGTCAGGAGACACTACTGTTTTTCTTTACGGAAAAAACTACCAAAAGCTGAATAATAGAGATTTTTTACCGTGGGATGGCAAAACCAAAGTTATTGTTTACTGGAGTATACCACACTTTTTTAAATAGAGATATTTGCGGCTGAACAGTGAGCGACACACTCAAACTGCTTTTTTTTTAGATACCAAAGGCCCAAACTGGTTAGTACAGCGATTTGACCCGTGGAACTGCGAAACCACACTGGGATGTCGGGCCTACACAAGACTATTTTCAACAGATATATTTTTGTGTCACAACAGTCAGGAGACACTACTGTTTTTCTTTACGGAAAAAACTACCGAAAGCTGAATAATAGAGATTTTTTACCGTGGGATGGCAAAACCACAGTTATTGTTTACTGGGGTATACCACACTTTTTTAAATAGAGATATTTGCGGCTGAACAGTGAGCGACACACTCAAACTGCTTTTTTTTTAGATACCAAAGGCCCAAAACTGGATAGTACAGCGATTTGACCCGTGGAACTGCGAAACCACACTGGGATGTCGAGCCTACACAAGACTATTTTCAACAGATATATTTTTGTGTCACAACAGTCAGGAGACACTACTGTTTTTCTTTACGGAAAAAACTACCAAAAGCTGAATAATAGAGATTTGTTACCGTGGGATGGCAAAACCACAGTTATTGTTTACTGGGGTATACCACAGTTTTTTTAATAGAGATATTTGCGGCTGAACAGTGAGCGACACACTCAAACTGCTTTTTTTTTAGATACCAAAGGCCCAAAACTGGATAGCACAGCGATTTGACCCGTGGAACTGCGAAACCACACTGGGATGTCGGGCCTACACAAGACTATTTTCAACAGATATATTTTTGTGTCACAACAGTCAGGAGACACTACTGTTTTTCTTTACGGAAAAAACTACCGAAAGCTGAATAATAGAGATTTTTTACTGTGGGATGGCAAAACCACAGTTATTGTTTACTGGGGTATACCACACTTTTTTAAATAGAGATATTTGCGGCTGAACAGTGAGCGACACACTCAAACTGCTTTTTTTTTAGATACCAAAGGCCCAAAACTGGATAGTACAGCGATTTGACCCGTGGAACTGCGAAACCACACTGGGATGTCGGGCCTACACAAGACTATTTTCAACAGATATATTTTTGTGTCACAACAGTCAGGAGACACTACTGTTTTTCTTTACGGAAAAAACTACCAAAAGCTGAATAATAGAGATTTTTTACCGTGGGATGGCAAAACCACAGTTATTGTTTACTGGGGTATACCACACTTTTTTAAATAGAGATATTTGCGGCTGATCAGTGAGCGACACACTCAAACTGCTTTTTTTTTAGATACCAAAGGCCCAAAACTGGATAGTACAGCGATTTGACCCGTGGAACTGCGAAACCACACTGGGATGTCGGGCCTACACAAGACTATTTTCAACAGATATATTTTTGTATCACAACAGTCAGGAGACACTACTGTTTTTCTTTACGGAAAAAACTACCAAAAGCTGAATAATATAGATTTTTTACCGTGGGATGGCAAAACCACAGTTATTGTTTACTGGGGTATACCACACTTTTTTAAATAGAGATATTTGCGGCTGAACAGTGAGCAACACACTCAAACTGCTTTTTTTTAGATACCAAAGGCCCAAAACTGGATAGTACAGCGATTTGACCCGTGGAACTGCGAAACCACACTGGGATGTCGGGCCTACACAAGACTATTTTCAGCAGATATATTTTTGTGTCACAACAGTCAGGAGACACTACTGTTTTTCTTTACGGAAAAAACTACCAAAAGCTGAATAATAGAGATTTTTTACCGTGGGATGGCAAAACCACAGTTATTGTTTACTGGGGTATACCACACTTTTTTAAATAGAGATATTTGCGGCTGAACAGTGAGCGACACACTCAATCTGCTTTTTTTTTAGATACCAAAGGCCCAAAACTGGATAGTACAGCGATTTGACCCGTGGAACTGCGAAACCACACTGGGATGTCGGGCCTACACAAGACTATTTTCAACAGATATATTTTTGTGTCACAACAGTCAGGAGACACTACTGTTTTTCTTTACGGAAAAAACTACCAAAAGCTGAATAATAGAGATTTTTTACCGTGGGATGGCAAAACCAGTTATTGTTTACTGGGGTATACCACACTTTTTTAAATAGAGATATTTGCGGCTGAACAGTGAGCGACACACTCAAACTGCTTTTTTTTTAGATACCAAAGGCCCAAAACTGGATAGTACAGCGATTTGACCCGGGGAACTGCGAAACCACACTGGGATGTCGGGCCTACACAAGACTTCTTTTCAACAGATATATTTTTGAGTCACAACAGTCAGGAGACACTACTGTTTTTCTGTATGGAAAAAACTACCAAAAGCTGAATAATAGAGATTTTTTACCGTGGGATGGCAAAACCACAGTTATTGTTTACTGGGGTATACCACACTTTTTTAAATAGAGATATTTGCGGCTGATCAGTGAGCGACACACTCAAACTGCTTTTTTTTTTAGATACCAAAGGCCCAAAACTGGATAGTACAGCGATTTGACCCGTGGAACTGCGAAACCACACTGGGATGTCGGGCCTACACAAGACTATTTTCAACAGATATATTTTTGTATCACAACAGTCAGGAGACACTACTGTTTTTCTTTACGGAAAAAACTACCAAAAGCTGAATAATAGAGATTTTTTACCGTGGGATGGCAAAACCACAGTTATTGTTTACTGGGGTATACCACACTTTTTTAAATAGAGATATTTGCGGCTGAACAGTGAGCAACACACTCAAACTGCTTTTTTTTTAGATACCAAAGGCCCAAAACTGGATAGTACAGCGATTTGACCCGTGGAACTGCGAAACCACACTGGGATGTCGGGCCTACACAAGACTATTTTCAGCAGATATATTTTTGTGTTACAACAGTCAGGAGACACTACTGTTTTTCCTTACGGAAAAAACTACCAAAAGCTGAATAATAGAGATTTTTTACCGTGGGATGGCAAAACCACAGTTATTGTTTACTGGGGTATACCACACTTTTTTAAATAGAGATATTTGCGGCTGAACAGTGAGCGACACACTCAAGCTGCTTTTTTTTTAGATACCAAAGGCCTAAAACTGGATAGTACAGCGATTTGACCCGTGGAACTGCGAAACCACACTGGGATGTCGGGCCTACACAAGACTATTTTCAACAGATATATTTTTGTGTCACAACAGTCAGGAGACACTACTGTTTATCTTTACGGAAAAAACTACCAAAAGCTGAATAATATAGATTTTTTACCGTGGGATGGCAAAACCACAGTTATTGTATACTGGGGTATACCACACTTTTTTAAATAGAGATATTTGCGGCTGAACAGTGAGCGACACACTCAAACTGCTTTTTTTTTAGATACCAAAGGCCCAAAACTGGATAGTACAGCGATTTGACCCGTGGAACTGCGAAACCACACTGGGATGTCGGGCCTACACAAGACTATTTTCAACAGATATATTTTTGTGTCACAACAGTCAGGAGACACTACTGTTTTTCTTTACGGAAAAAACTACCAAAAGCTGAATAATAGAGATTTTTTACCGTGGGATGGCAAAACCAAAGTTATTGTTTACTGGGGTATACCACACTTTTTTAAATAGAGATATTTGCGGCTGAACAGTGAGCGACACACTCAAACTGCTTTTTTTTTAGATACCAAAGGCCCAAACTGGTTAGTACAGCGATTTGACCCGTGGAACTGCGAAACCACACTGGGATGTCGGGCCTACACAAGACTATTTTCAACAGATATATTTTTGTGTCACAACAGTCAGGAGACACTACTGTTTTTCTTTACGGAAAAAACTACCGAAAGCTGAATAATAGAGATTTTTTACCGTGGGATGGCAAAACCACAGTTATTGTTTACTGGGGTATACCACACTTTTTTAAATAGAGATATTTGCGGCTGAACAGTGAGCGACACACTCAAACTGCTTTTTTTTTAGATACCAAAGGCCCAAAACTGGATAGTACAGCGATTTGACCCGTGGAACTGCGAAACCACACTGGGATGTCGAGCCTACACAAGACTATTTTCAACAGATATATTTTTGTGTCACAACAGTCAGGAGACACTACTGTTTTTCTTTACGGAAAAAACTACCAAAAGCTGAATAATAGAGATTTGTTACCGTGGGATGGCAAAACCACAGTTATTGTTTACTGGGGTATACCACAGTTTTTTTAATAGAGATATTTGTGGCTGAACAGTGAGCGACACACTCAAACTGCTTTTTTTTTAGATACCAAAGGCCCAAAACTGGATAGCACAGCGATTTGACCCGTGGAACTGCGAAACCACACTGGGATGTCGGGCCTACACAAGACTATTTTCAACAGATATATTTTTGTGTCACAACAATCAGGAGACACTACTGTTTTTCTTTACGGAAAAAACTACCAAAAGCTGAATAATAGAGATTTTTTACTGTGGGATGGCAAAACCACAGTTATTGTTTACTGGGGTATACCACACTTTTTTAAATAGAGATATTTGCGGCTGAACAGTGAGCGACACACTCAAACTGCTTTTTTTTTAGATACCAAAGGCCCAAAACTGGATAGTACAGCGATTTGACCCGTGGAACTGCGAAACCACACTGGGATGTCGGGCCTACACAAGACTATTTTCAACAGATATATTTTTGTGTCACAACAGTCAGGAGACACTACTGTTTTTCTTTACGGAAAAAACTACCAAAAGCTGAATAATAGAGATTTTTTACCGTGGGATGGCAAAACCACAGTTATTGTTTACTGGGGTATACCACACTTTTTTAAATAGAGATATTTGCGGCTGATCAGTGAGCGACACACTCAAACTGCTTTTTTTTTAGATACCAAAGGCCCAAAACTGGATAGTACAGCGATTTGACCCGTGGAACTGCGAAACCACACTGGGATGTCGGGCCTACACAAGACTATTTTCAACAGATATATTTTTGTATCACAACAGTCAGGAGACACTACTGTTTTTCTTTACGGAAAAAACTACCAAAAGCTGAATAATAGAGATTTTTTACCGTGGGATGGCAAAACCACAGTTATTGTTTACTGGGGTATACCACACTTTTTTAAATAGAGATATTTGCGGCTGAACAGTGAGCAACACACTCAAACTGCTTTTTTTTTAGATACCAAAGGCCCAAAACTGGATAGTACAGCGATTTGACCCGTGGAACTGCGAAACCACACTGGGATGTCGGGCCTACACAAGACTATTTTCAGCAGATATATTTTTGTGTTACAACAGTCAGGAGACACTACTGTTTTTCCTTACGGAAAAAACTACCAAAAGCTGAATAATAGAGATTTTTTACCGTGGGATGGCAAAACCACAGTTATTGTTTACTGGGGTATACCACACTTTTTTAAATAGAGATATTTGCGGCTGAACAGTGAGCGACACACTCAAGCTGCTTTTTTTTTAGATACCAAAGGCCTAAAACTGGATAGTACAGCGATTTGACCCGTGGAACTGCGAAACCACACTGGGATGTCGGGCCTACACAAGACTATTTTCAACAGATATATTTTTGTGTCACAACAGTCAGGAGACACTACTGTTTATCTTTACGGAAAAAACTACCAAAAGCTGAAAAATATAGATTTTTTACCGTGGGATGGCAAAACCACAGTTATTGTATACTGGGGTATACCACACTTTTTTAAATAGAGATATTTGCGGCTGAACAGTGAGCGACACACTCAAACTGCTTTTTTTTTAGATACCAAAGGCCCAAAACTGGATAGTACAGCGATTTGACCCGTGGAACTGCGAAACCACACTGGGATGTCGGGCCTACACAAGACTATTTTCAACAGATATATTTTTGTGTCACAACAGTCAGGAGACACTACTGTTTTTCTTTACGGAAAAAACTACCAAAAGCTGAATAATAGAGATTTTTTACCGTGGGATGGCAAAACCAAAGTTATTGTTTACTGGGGTATACCACACTTTTTTAAATAGAGATATTTGCGGCTGAACAGTGAGCGACACACTCAAACTGCTTTTTTTTTAGATACCAAAGGCCCAAACTGGTTAGTACAGCGATTTGACCCGTGGAACTGCGAAACCACACTGGGATGTCGGGCCTACACAAGACTATTTTCAACAGATATATTTTTGTGTCACAACAGTCAGGAGACACTACTGTTTTTCTTTACGGAAAAAACTACCGAAAGCTGAATAATAGAGATTTTTTACCGTGGGATGGCAAAACCACAGTTATTGTTTACTGGGGTATACCACACTTTTTTAAATAGAGATATTTGCGGCTGAACAGTGAGCGACACACTCAAACTGCTTTTTTTTTAGATACCAAAGGCCCAAAACTGGATAGTACAGCGATTTGACCCGTGGAACTGCGAAACCACACTGGGATGTCGAGCCTACACAAGACTATTTTCAACAGATATATTTTTGTGTCACAACAGTCAGGAGACACTACTGTTTTTCTTTACGGAAAAAACTACCAAAAGCTGAATAATAGAGATTTGTTACCGTGGGATGGCAAAACCACAGTTATTGTTTACTGGGGTATACCACAGTTTTTTTAATAGAGATATTTGCGGCTGAACAGTGAGCGACACACTCAAACTGCTTTTTTTTTAGATACCAAAGGCCCAAAACTGGATAGCACAGCGATTTGACCCGTGGAACTGCGAAACCACACTGGGATGTCGGGCCTACACAAGACTATTTTCAACAGATATATTTTTGTGTCACAACAGTCAGGAGACACTACTGTTTTTCTTTACGGAAAAAACTACCGAAAGCTGAATAATAGAGATTTTTTACTGTGGGATGGCAAAACCACAGTTATTGTTTACTGGGGTATACCACACTTTTTTAAATAGAGATATTTGCGGCTGAACAGTGAGCGACACACTCAAACTGCTTTTTTTTTAGATACCAAAGGCCCAAAACTGGATAGTACAGCGATTTGACCCGTGGAACTGCGAAACCACACTGGGATGTCGGGCCTACACAAGACTATTTTCAACAGATATATTTTTGTGTCACAACAGTCAGGAGACACTACTGTTTTTCTTTACGGAAAAAACTACCAAAAGCTGAATAATAGAGATTTTTTACCGTGGGATGGCAAAACCACAGTTATTGTTTACTGGGGTATACCACACTTTTTTAAATAGAGATATTTGCGGCTGATCAGTGAGCGACACACTCAAACTGCTTTTTTTTTAGATACCAAAGGCCCAAAACTGGATAGTACAGCGATTTGACCCGTGGAACTGCGAAACCACACTGGGATGTCGGGCCTACACAAGACTATTTTCAACAGATATATTTTTGTATCACAACAGTCAGGAGACACTACTGTTTTTCTTTACGGAAAAAACTACCAAAAGCTGAATAATATAGATTTTTTACCGTGGGATGGCAAAACCACAGTTATTGTTTACTGGGGTATACCACACTTTTTTAAATAGAGATATTTGCGGCTGAACAGTGAGCAACACACTCAAACTGCTTTTTTTTAGATACCAAAGGCCCAAAACTGGATAGTACAGCGATTTGACCCGTGGAACTGCGAAACCACACTGGGATGTCGGGCCTACACAAGACTATTTTCAGCAGATATATTTTTGTGTTACAACAGTCAGGAGACACTACTGTTTTTCCTTACGGAAAAAACTACCAAAAGCTGAATAATAGAGATTTTTTACCGTGGGATGGCAAAACCACAGTTATTGTTTACTGGGGTATACCACACTTTTTTAAATAGAGATATTTGCGGCTGAACAGTGAGCGACACACTCAAACTGCTTTTTTTTTAGATACCAAAGGCCCAAAACTGGATAGTACAGCGATTTGACCCGTGGAACTGCGAAACCACACTGGGATGTCGGGCCTACACAAGACTATTTTCAACAGATATATTTTTGTGTCACAACAGTCAGGAGACACTACTGTTTTTCTTTACGGAAAAAACTACCAAAAGCTGAATAATAGAGATTTTTTACCGTGGGATGGCAAAACCACAGTTATTGTTTACTGGGGTATACCACACTTTTTTAAATAGAGATATTTGCGGCTGATCAGTGAGCGACACACTCAAACTGCTTTTTTTTTAGATACCAAAGGCCCAAAACTGGATAGTACAGCGATTTGACCCGTGGAACTGCGAAACCACACTGGGATGTCGGGCCTACACAAGACTATTTTCAACAGATATATTTTTGTATCACAACAGTCAGGAGACACTACTGTTTTTCTTTACGGAAAAAACTACCAAAAGCTGAATAATAGAGATTTTTTACCGTGGGATGGCAAAACCACAGTTATTGTTTACTGGGGTATACCACACTTTTTTAAATAGAGATATTTGCGGCTGAACAGTGAGCAACACACTCAAACTGCTTTTTTTTTAGATACCAAAGGCCCAAAACTGGATAGTACAGCGATTTGACCCGTGGAACTGCGAAACCACACTGGGATGTCGGGCCTACACAAGACTATTTTCAGCAGATATATTTTTGTGTTACAACAGTCAGGAGACACTACTGTTTTTCCTTACGGAAAAAACTACCAAAAGCTGAATAATAGAGATTTTTTACCGTGGGATGGCAAAACCACAGTTATTGTTTACTGGGGTATACCACACTTTTTTAAATAGAGATATTTGCGGCTGAACAGTGAGCGACACACTCAAGCTGCTTTTTTTTTAGATACCAAAGGCCTAAAACTGGATAGTACAGCGATTTGACCCGTGGAACTGCGAAACCACACTGGGATGTCGGGCCTACACAAGACTATTTTCAACAGATATATTTTTGTGTCACAACAGTCAGGAGACACTACTGTTTATCTTTACGGAAAAAACTACCAAAAGCTGAAAAATATAGATTTTTTACCGTGGGATGGCAAAACCACAGTTATTGTATACTGGGGTATACCACACTTTTTTAAATAGAGATATTTGCGGCTGAACAGTGAGCGACACACTCAAACTGCTTTTTTTTTAGATACCAAAGGCCCAAAACTGGATAGTACAGCGATTTGACCCGTGGAACTGCGAAACCACACTGGGATGTCGGGCCTACACAAGACTATTTTCAACAGATATATTTTTGTGTCACAACAGTCAGGAGACACTACTGTTTTTCTTTACGGAAAAAACTACCAAAAGCTGAATAATAGAGATTTTTTACCGTGGGATGGCAAAACCAAAGTTATTGTTTACTGGGGTATACCACACTTTTTTAAATAGAGATATTTGCGGCTGAACAGTGAGCGACACACTCAAACTGCTTTTTTTTTAGATACCAAAGGCCCAAACTGGTTAGTACAGCGATTTGACCCGTGGAACTGCGAAACCACACTGGGATGTCGGGCCTACACAAGACTATTTTCAACAGATATATTTTTGTGTCACAACAGTCAGGAGACACTACTGTTTTTCTTTACGGAAAAAACTACCGAAAGCTGAATAATAGAGATTTTTTACCGTGGGATGGCAAAACCACAGTTATTGTTTACTGGGGTATACCACACTTTTTTAAATAGAGATATTTGCGGCTGAACAGTGAGCGACACACTCAAACTGCTTTTTTTTTAGATACCAAAGGCCCAAAACTGGATAGTACAGCGATTTGACCCGTGGAACTGCGAAACCACACTGGGATGTCGAGCCTACACAAGACTATTTTCAACAGATATATTTTTGTGTCACAACAGTCAGGAGACACTACTGTTTTTCTTTACGGAAAAAACTACCAAAAGCTGAATAATAGAGATTTGTTACCGTGGGATGGCAAAACCACAGTTATTGTTTACTGGGGTATACCACAGTTTTTTTAATAGAGATATTTGCGGCTGAACAGTGAGCGACACACTCAAACTGCTTTTTTTTTAGATACCAAAGGCCCAAAACTGGATAGCACAGCGATTTGACCCGTGGAACTGCGAAACCACACTGGGATGTCGGGCCTACACAAGACTATTTTCAACAGATATATTTTTGTGTCACAACAGTCAGGAGACACTACTGTTTTTCTTTACGGAAAAAACTACCGAAAGCTGAATAATAGAGATTTTTTACTGTGGGATGGCAAAACCACAGTTATTGTTTACTGGGGTATACCACACTTTTTTAAATAGAGATATTTGCGGCTGAACAGTGAGCGACACACTCAAACTGCTTTTTTTTTAGATACCAAAGGCCCAAAACTGGATAGTACAGCGATTTGACCCGTGGAACTGCGAAACCACACTGGGATGTCGGGCCTACACAAGACTATTTTCAACAGATATATTTTTGTGTCACAACAGTCAGGAGACACTACTGTTTTTCTTTACGGAAAAAACTACCAAAAGCTGAATAATAGAGATTTTTTACCGTGGGATGGCAAAACCACAGTTATTGTTTACTGGGGTATACCACACTTTTTTAAATAGAGATATTTGCGGCTGATCAGTGAGCGACACACTCAAACTGCTTTTTTTTTAGATACCAAAGGCCCAAAACTGGATAGTACAGCGATTTGACCCGTGGAACTGCGAAACCACACTGGGATGTCGGGCCTACACAAGACTATTTTCAACAGATATATTTTTGTATCACAACAGTCAGGAGACACTACTGTTTTTCTTTACGGAAAAAACTACCAAAAGCTGAATAATATAGATTTTTTACCGTGGGATGGCAAAACCACAGTTATTGTTTACTGGGGTATACCACACTTTTTTAAATAGAGATATTTGCGGCTGAACAGTGAGCAACACACTCAAACTGCTTTTTTTTAGATACCAAAGGCCCAAAACTGGATAGTACAGCGATTTGACCCGTGGAACTGCGAAACCACACTGGGATGTCGGGCCTACACAAGACTATTTTCAGCAGATATATTTTTGTGTTACAACAGTCAGGAGACACTACTGTTTTTCCTTACGGAAAAAACTACCAAAAGCTGAATAATAGAGATTTTTTACCGTGGGATGGCAAAACCACAGTTATTGTTTACTGGGGTATACCACACTTTTTTAAATAGAGATATTTGCGGCTGAACAGTGAGCGACACACTCAAACTGCTTTTTTTTTAGATACCAAAGGCCCAAAACTGGATAGTACAGCGATTTGACCCGTGGAACTGCGAAACCACACTGGGATGTTGGGCCTACACAAGACTATTTTCAACAGATATATTTTTGTGTCACAACAGTCAGGAGACACTACTGTTTTTCTTTACGGAAAAAACTACCAAAAGCTGAATAATAGAGATTTTTTACCGTGGGATGGCAAAACCACAGTTATTGTTTACTGGGGTATACCACACTTTTTTAAATAGAGATATTTGCGGCTGAACAGTGAGCGACACACTCAATCTGCTTTTTTTTTAGATACCAAAGGCCCAAAACTGGATAGTACAGCGATTTGACCCGTGGAACTGCGAAACCACACTGGGATGTCGGGCCTACACAAGACTATTTTCAACAGATATATTTTTGTGTCACAACAGTCAGGAGACACTACTGTTTTTCTTTACGGAAAAAACTACCAAAAGCTGAATAATAGAGATTTTTTACCGTGGGATGGCAAAACCAGTTATTGTTTACTGGGGTATACCACACTTTTTTAAATAGAGATATTTGCGGCTGAACAGTGAGCGACACACTCAAACTGCTTTTTTTTTAGATACCAAAGGCCCAAAACTGGATAGTACAGCGATTTGACCCGGGGAACTGCGAAACCACACTGGGATGTCGGGCCTACACAAGACTATTTTCAACAGATATATTTTTGAGTCACAACAGTCAGGAGACACTACTGTTTTTCTGTACGGAAAAAACTACCAAAAGCTGAATAATAGAGATTTTTTACCGTGGGATGGCAAAACCACAGTTATTGTTTACTGGGGTATACCACACTTTTTTAAATAGAGATATTTGCGGCTGATCAGTGAGCGACACACTCAAACTGCTTTTTTTTTTAGATACCAAAGGCCCAAAACTGGATAGTACAGCGATTTGACCCGTGGAACTGCGAAACCACACTGGGATGTCGGGCCTACACAAGACTATTTTCAACAGATATATTTTTGTATCACAACAGTCAGGAGACACTACTGTTTTTCTTTACGGAAAAAACTACCAAAAGCTGAATAATAGAGATTTTTTACCGTGGGATGGCAAAACCACAGTTATTGTTTACTGGGGTATACCACACTTTTTTAAATAGAGATATTTGCGGCTGAACAGTGAGCAACACACTCAAACTGCTTTTTTTTTAGATACCAAAGGCCCAAAACTGGATAGTACAGCGATTTGACCCGTGGAGCTGCGAAACCACACTGGGATGTCGGGCCTACACAAGACTATTTTCAGCAGATATATTTTTGTGTTACAACAGTCAGGAGACACTACTGTTTTTCCTTACGGAAAAAACTACCAAAAGCTGAATAATAGAGATTTTTTACCGTGGGATGGCAAAACCACAGTTATTGTTTACTGGGGTATACCACACTTTTTTAAATAGAGATATTTGCGGCTGAACAGTGAGCGACACACTCAATCTGCTTTTTTTTTTAGATACCAAAGGCCCAAAACTGGATAGTACAGCGATTTGACCCGTGGAACTGCGAAACCACACTGGAATGTCGGGCCTACACAAGACTATTTTCAACAGATATATTTTTGTGTCACAACAGTCAGGAGACACTACTGTTTTTCTTTACGGAAAAAACTACCAAAAGCTGAATAATAGAGATTTTTTACCGTGGGATGGCAAAACCAGTTATTGTTTACTGGGGTATACCACACTTTTTTAAATAGAGATATTTGCGGCTGAACAGTGAGCGACACACTCAAACTGCTTTTTTTTTAGATACCAAAGGCCCAAAACTGGATAGTACAGCGATTTGACCCGTGGAACTGCGAAACCACACTGGGATGTCGGGTCTACACAAGACTATTTTCAACAGATATATTTTTGTGTCACAACAGGCAGGAGACACTACTGTTTTTCTTTACGGAAAAAACTACCAAAAGCTGAATAATAGAGATTTTTTACCGTGGGATGGCAAAACCACAGTTATTGTTTACTGGGGTATACCACACTTTTTTAAATAGAGATATTTGTGGCTGAACAGTGAGCGACACACTCAAACTGTTTTTTTTTAGATACAAATGGCCCAAAATGGATAATGCAGAGGTTCGAATCGTGGAAGTGCAAAACAACACTTCTGTTTCTCTAGCCTACCCCAGACTATTTTCAGCAGTTATATTTGTGTCTGAAAAATCAGAGACACGCTTTTTTTGCGGGGGTGGGGTGGACACACCAAAAGGTTAATAAGATGGGTATTTGTACAGTGTGAAGGAGGAAAAAAAAGGAGGATTTAGATGAAAAAAGAGGATTTTTCCTGGCCCCCGAAACCTGGTGCTAAGTCCAGCAATTTCAGCAACAGGAGCACACAGGACTGTAATGCAGCGTTTGCTGGTATAACCACTGTGTCTCCTATACAGCCTGCCTGCCTGGTATCTGGGATGGATATTAGTCCTGAAAAGGACTGTTTGTTTGTTCTGGCAGCCTTTACAGACCCTACACTAACTATTTCGCAGTTTATGTCTCTCCCTAAATCAGCAGCGCTGTCCCTACACTGTCTAATCCGGAGCGACTGTGTCCAAGATGGCGGCGCCCCGTTTTAAATACTCGAGGTGACGCTGTGCGGCCAGCCAATCACTGTAATGCCCACAACCAACATGGCTGCAGCATTACAGTGACTGGCTGGCAATCCCTGCATGTTCATTGGCTCTGTAAAGAGCGCCAAACATGCAGGGCGGAGACCCGAGCTCCCGCCCGAGTAACCCGGAAATGCTCGGTGCTCGCCGAACATCCCGAGTAGCGTGATGCTCGGGCGAGTACCGAGCAGTGTCGAGCATGTTCGCTCAACACTAGTAACGAGTTCAAATAGGTGCAATTAAAGGGAATCTGTCATGTCCTATCTACTATGTATACTGCAATGTGCATCACTAACACACTTTTTTCATTAAAATCGGTGCTTATATCATGAGTATAAAGAATTTTATAAATGTATATGATACCTGCTCGTTCAGTAATTGGGGTGTGATCCTTGAATTCAGTCAGGGCTGGCACCGCTCACACATTTGAATTATGCTCCCGGGTCGCGCTGAAGTATAAAAATCATGCAATGTGATTTTCTGGATTTTTTTAGATTTTGTCTCTCACAGTTGAAGTGCACCTATGATAAAAATTACAGACCTCTCCATTCTTTGTAGGTGGGAAAACTTGGAAAATCGGCAATGTATCAAATACTTATTTTCCCCATTGTATACCTGCCCGGTAATCCCGTTTGGGCACGCTCCCTGATGAAGAAAATTGGTGAAACGCACATTGGAGCCACAGGGTGAACAATTCATCCACATTTACCTTTAAGTAACAGCTGGTTATATCTTTACACTCTTTTCATGGTTACATTCGATCTACAAACTCTGCACAAATTGCAGGCACATAGCACTTTCTGCACCATCTTGTGGTGAAGCTAGCTATAGCATACCATGTGAATCTACTATATTGGCATCAGAGAATGTCTTTTCCGTTTGAATAGTAAGTATAGATGTTATTTTACAGGGATGTACCAACTTGTGTTTAAACATCACCTGTATAGTACGTATTGACTATACTCCTAGAACCATGAGTAAACTTATGGGATGAAGTGAAAAATTGATTTAAATTAACTTTGTTGGTGTTGATATTTTTGGACTTGCAGTTAACATTTTGCCTGTTGATTATGTGTTAAATTACCCTGCTTTTTTAGTTGCACTCTGATACTTTTTCTTGCACTGTTTTTAATATATTTTCAATAAAGACTATTTTAGGATACAAATACTCTTTTGTATCTTGGGCCTTAATTAAGCCTGTGATCATGTTGTTGAATTACTATATTTGAGTTCCTACGATAATGGTGATTAGACTCCACATGGGAAATTGTTGTAACAAATTGTGTGGTCCATTTTCTCCTGTTACCCTTGTGGAAATGCAAAATTTGGGGCTAAAAGAACATTTTTGTGGGGAAAATGTGATTTTTTATTTTCATGGCTCTACGTTATAAACTTCTGTAAAGCACCTGGGCAGGGCCGGCTCCAGGTTTTTCTGGGCCCCGGGCGAAAGAGTCTCAGTGGGCCCCTTTAACACATACCACGATTCATGATGCAGAGATACGGCGGAGAAATATATATATATATATATATATATATATATATATATATATATAAATATATATAGTACAATGCAAAGATTTCACTTCTTACATTACATGAGTGATATCTATTGTAAATTCCACAATAGCTCAGAAACCGGTGAATCGCTCCACACAGAATACTTGCCCCCATATAAGGCTCCATACGGAATACTGGCCCCCATATAAGGCTCCATACGGAATACTGGCCCCCATATAAGGCTCCATACGGAATACTGGCCCCCATATAAGGCTCCATACGGAATACTGGCCCCCATATAAGGCTCCATATGGAATACTGGCCCCCATATAAGGCCCCATACGGAATACTGGCCCCCATATAAGGCCCCATACGGAATACTGGCCTCCATATAAGGCTCCATACGGAATACTGGCCCCCATATAAGGCTCCATACAGAATACTGGCCCTCATATAACGCTCCATACAGGATACTGGTCCCCTTATAATGCTCCATGCAGGCTGTTACCCCCCACATAATGCCCCATACAGCCCCCCCCTTTTAATGCTCCATGCAGGCTGTTACCCCCCACATAATGCCCCATACAGGCTGCCCCCCCCCCTTATAATGCTCCATGCAGGCTTTCCCCCCCCCACATAATGCACTATGCAGGCTGCCCCCCCCCTTTATAATGCCCCATGCAGGCTGTTCCCCACCTTATAATGCCCCATGCAGGATGTCACCCCCCCTCTTTATAATGCCCCATGCAGGATGTCCCCCCCTCTCTTTATAATGCCCCATGCAGGATACCCCCCCTCTCTTTATAATGCTCCGTGGAGGATACCCCCCCTTCTCTTTATAATGCCCCATGCAGGATGTCCCCCCCTCTCTTTATAATGCCCCATGCAGGATGCCCCCCCTTTCTCTTTATACTGCCCCATGCCTCCATACATTAAAAGAAAAAATCAAATACTCACCTCCCTCCTCCTCACCTGCTACCTGCTGCAGCTGCTCGGGTCGGGACTCCAGCGTTGGCGGCGTCTTTCCGCTCTGCGCTCCCTGTGACGGCTCAGGGGAGGGCGCGGTGTAAAGACTTCACCGCGCCCTCTGACCTGAGACGTCAAAGGGAGCGCAGAGCAGGAAGACAGCTGATCTGCGGAGGCACGGGTAGAGGTAAGTATCCAGCTGCCGGGGCCCTGAGCAAGCGGCGGAGAAGGGCGGGCGCTGACACCGCTCTCCTCCGCCCATAGCCCAGCGGGGTGCGCGACCGCCAGTGGGCCCCTCTGCCTGCTCAGGGCCCCGGCATTTGTCCGGGTGCGCCGGGTGCTGACGCCGGCCCTGCACCTGGGGGTTCAAGGTGCTCACCACACATCACGATACCTTACTTGAGGGGTCTAGTTTCCAAAATGGGGTCACTTGTGGGGGGTTTCCATTGTTTAGGTACATCAGAGGCTCTCCAAATGCGACAAGGCTTCCGCTAATGATTCCAGCAAAGTTTGGGTTCAAAAAGTCAAATGGCACTCCTTCCCTTCTGAACCCTGCCATTCTCCCAAACAGTAGTTTTCCTTCACATATTGGCTATCGGCATACTAAAGAGAAACTGCACAACAAATTGTACAGTGCATTTTCTTCTGTTACCCTTGTGAAAGTAAAAAGTTTGGGGCTAAAGTAAAATTTTTGTGAAAAAAGGTAAAATGTTAATTTTTTCCTTCCACATTCCATTAATTCCTGTGAAGTACCTGAAGCGTTAAACTTCTTGAATGTGGTTTTGAGCACCTTGAGGGGTGCAGTTTTTAGAGTAGTGTCACTTTTGGGTATTTTCTGTCATACAGCCCCCCCCCCCCAAGTCACTTCAAATGTGATCCCTAAAAAATAAAAAAATGGTTTTGTAAATTTTGCTGTAAAAATTAGAAATCACTGATCAACTTTTAACCCTTATAACTTTCTAACAAAAAAAATGATATTTCAAAAATTGTGCTGATGTAAAGCAGACATGTGGTAAATGTTATTTATTAACTATTTTGTGTGACATAACTCTCTGGTTTAAGGGCATAATAATTAAAAGTTTGAAAATTGCAAAATTTTCGCCAAATTTCCAATATTTTCACAAATAAACACAAGTCATATTGAACTAATTTTAACACTATCATGAAGTACAACTTGTCAAGAGAAAATAATCTCAGAACCAGTGGGATCCGTTGAAGCTTTCCACAGTTATTACCACATAAAGTGACAATGGTCAGATTTAAAAAATGAGGTCCGGTCATTAACCTACAAAGTGGCTCGGTCCTTAAAGGGTTAAAGGTTGCACCTTCAACCTAATAGTGATTCACATCCCAAAATTAAATAGGATTCAGGCAGTGTCATGTTGGGGTTTCTGCACTGATTAATATGATACCTGAGGCGAAGAAATATGTCTTGTGGTTCTTGTATAATCAGTGTTTGCAGTTTTGAGTTAATGATATGCCCGTGCTCCTGGGCAGGACTGTAGGCTGGGTCTTTCTTTGATGCTCTAGGCCAGATCAGCAAGAAAAGACCTGTGGGCAGGTCCTTTCTTGCTGATCTGGCCTAGAGCTCCAAGGAAAGACCCTGCCTACAGTCCTGCCCCGGAGCACGGGCATATCATTAAAGCAAAACTGCAAACACTCATTGCACAAGAACCGCAAGATGAATTTCTTCACCTCAGGTATCATATCAATCAGTGCCGAAACCCCAACATGACACTGCCTGTAGTTTACTTAGCAAAATCCTGCTGACAGGTTCCATTTAAGTTGGATGAACCAAATATAGCTTGGAAGTTTTTACATTGACTTCTGGAAATTTAAAAACTTTTTTCAAAAGTCTGACAATTTAAGTTGGTGGACAGCGGTCCAATGTCTCTCTGTTTTCCATAGTTTACAACTAAATCCATGTTCTGAGGATGCAGACACTGTTAAAAGTTGAACTTGTTAGCAATCCCATGTGTTGGCGCCGTTCTGATCCAGATGATCGACCCTTTACTGCCACAATCTTCACATCACTATGTAATCCACAGTTAACTATAATACATGAGATTAAGGGTATACATAGAAATCATGGGGCCTTATAGCAGAAGTTCTAATTGCCCTCTCCCAAAAAAATAAATAAATAATTGTTGGAGTCACAGAAGAGCATATCTCACAAATTTCCAACCTTTACATAGTAATTTTCCTCCTGCTGAAGTTCTAGATTCCTATTTCATTGCCCCCATAAAGTATAATGCCAACAAAAGTGACCCCCAAATACAGTATGATACCCCCATGGTGAATTCCTCTATGGTAGCCTCCACATGCACAGTATAATGACCCTACTGTACCCCACCTCAACTCCCAAGGCAAAGTATGGTGACCCCAACACAGTATGATCCCCCAACTGTGAACCTCACACAGCTCTCCATGCAGTATAATAGGCCTACATACAGTATAATGGCCTCTCACCTCTACACACTATATAATGGCCCGCACTAGCCCTTCAAACAGTATAATGGCCTCTACACACTATGATGAACCTCACACAAACCTTCACACTGTATAATTGCTTGAATACAGCATAATGGCCCCTCACATAGCCCTCCAAATATTATAAAGGCCCCATATAGCCTTGCATATAGTATAATAGGCCCCATATAGTCCTCCATATAGTATAATGCGCCCCCCACAATCCACCATATAGTATAATGCACGCCCCATGGTCCTTCATAGAATATAATGCACTCCCCATGGTATTCTATACAATATAATGCGCTCCCCGTGGTCCTCCATACAACATAATGCACTCCCCATGGTCCTCCATAGAATATAATGCACTCCCCATGGTCCTCCATACAATATAATGCACTCCCTATGGTCCTCCATACAATATAATGTACTCCCCATGGTCCTCCATGCTCTATTTGGCCACAAGTCACTCATTTAAAAAAATAAATTAATACAATACTCACCTCTCCTCGTTCCACCCGATGCTTCGGTCTCCTGTAATGACATCATTGCGCCCGCTGCTCTGACACGTCAGACGCCGAGGCAGAATAATGGGGGTGGAAGAGTCAGCTAACGCTTCCTCCTCAATCATAATTTCTCATACTGACGGCCGGAGTGCGGGCGCTGATGGGTAGAGGGTGGGCGTGGCACCGGGCCCCTCTAGCTCAAGGGCCCCATAGTGGCCATTGGCAGTATGCCACTGCATTAGATATAAATGACACTCCCCTACACAGAGTATAAACAGATACCAGTCCTCCAGGTTGCAGATGGGGTTGGAGTCCTCGTCTTCATCCAGGAGTGAGCTTTGGGCTTCCAGTGGATGCTACTACATCTACCTGAGCCCTTTACACGGGCATGTAAAAGTTTGGACAGACCTGGTCAAAATTACTGTTATTGTGAACAGTTAAAAGGGTTGCGCCACCATGAAGAATACTTTTAACCAAGCAGAAAAGGTGTAAATAAATGGTTTTGTAATTTACATTTATTAAAAATTATGCTCCATTCAATAAATACCAAGCTTTTATCTTCTAAAGTATGCTCCCTGGCACCCCCTGGTGTTATTCCCTTCCGTCCTCGTAGTGGCCAATAAGCTGGTCTAGTTTGCGCAGCTCCTCTCATCATAAGAGGCCCGACTCCCCCCAACTTACCACCCCCAGTGAGCACAATGTATTCTCACAAGTCTGACAGCACAGGGAGCAGATTGCTACGGAGTGTGTCAGTGAGTCTCCCCCCTCCCTTCTGGGTGATATCGTTCTGCTTCACATAGATGAGTGTGAGAGCAGGAAGCATCTCTCTGCAATCGTGCTCACAGGTCTGTGGAGCAGATTATCTCACCCAGAGGGGAGACTTACTGACCAACTCTATAGCAATCTGCTCATCCTGCATGCAGTGCTATTTTGAGAGCCACAGATTTTCAATGATGTTCATATTAAGGGACTGTGAGGGACATTGTAAAACCTTCAGCTTGCGATTTTTGAGGTAGTCTATTGTGGATTTTGACATGTGTTTACGATCATTATCAGTGGTGTAACTAGAGTCTGATGGGCCCCAGTGCAAGACCCCACCCCCCCCTCGATATATATGTCTTCCATCCTGGAATATAATACAGGTGCATCTCACTAAATTAGAATATCATCAAAAAGTTAATTTATTTCAGTTCTTCAATACAAAAAGTAAAACTTATATATTATAAAGAGTCATTACAAACAGAGTGATCTATTTCAAGTGTTTATTTCTGTTAATGTTGATGATTATGGCTTACAGCCAATGAGAGCACAGAAGTCATTATCTCAGTAAATTAGAATACTTTATTACACCAGCTTGAAAAATGTTTTTAAAATCCAAAATGTTGGCCTAATGAAATGTATGTTCAGTAAATGCACTCAATACTTGGTTGGGGCTCCTTTTGCATCAGTTACTGCATCAATGCGGCGTGGCATGGAGTGAGATGCACCTGTATATGTCCCTCATTATGGTATATATATTTTGTGGTAGATCGGCTCACTCGGCTATGCATTGAGATATAAACGGAACATTGTCTCTTTAAATTTTCAGTTGGTTTATTTGAGCAGCATAAACCAATGTAAAGTTCATGAAAAGAAACACAGCCCATCCGGCCTAACGGCAAACAAAATAAGGAAAGAGTCCAGCAAAGTCCTTGCACCAGCCGTGGTCTGGCCACTCCGGGTTAGCAAAAAACCCACACAGTTCAGGGTTAGCAGGAACAAACACACGCTCCTCTCTCTGGAGCTGTCCTCCAGATACTTACCACCTCCTGAGTCAAACAGCTGGCTTTTTATAGCCCCTAAACCACACCCTGGAGTGGAGATAGGGTGGATAGCTTCACTCCCAGCACTTAGCTATCCATCTGTATAGCATGTCCTTGTAACTCTGGCTATTAACCAATCTCCATGTTTTTTACGTCACTGAAGCAAAAAGTCTCAGAGACACATATCTCTCCTCCAATATTCTGCCAGTCACTTTGTTACATATCCCCCCCTCTTCCCAAAGCCGGGGGTTTGGGCACCTTCAGACACCAGACAGGGAATTCTAGAGAGGGCATCAGCATTTCCATGCAGTTTCCCGGGCCTGTGCTCTACATGAAAATTAAAGTCTTGTAGTGCTAAGAACTACCTAGTTACCCGGGCATTTTTACCTCTCTTTTCTCTCAACCATCTCAACGGGGCATTGTCTAAAACTAGTTTAAACTTCCGGCCTAGTAGTTAGTATCTCAGTGTATCTACGGCTCATTTTATTGCTAGACACTCTTTTTCTGCTATCGCGTAGTTTCTCGCAGGACGAGAGCTTCCAGCTCAGATAAAGAATGGGATGTTCTTCCCCAGTTATCTCTTGAGAGAATACGGCTCCTAGACCAACTTCTGAAGCATCTGTCTGGACCACAAACTCTTTCTCAAAGTCTGGTGCGACCAGGACCGGCTGCTTACACAGTGCTAGCTTCAACCGTTGGAACGATGTCTCTGTTTCCTCCGTCCATTTCACCATTGTTGATCTGGTATCTTTGAGGAGATCTGTGAGTGGCAGGCATCATGGCAAAATTTGAGATAAACCGCCAGTAATATCCCACCATTCTTGGGAACGCTTTCACTTGCTTTTTGGAGAGCGGTTGCGGCCAGTTCTGGATTGCCTCCACTTTATTGACTTGTGACTTTAACTCGCCTCTCCCGATGACATAGCCCAAGTACTTGGCTTCTTCCTTTCCAAAGGTGCATTTTTTCGAATTTATTGTAAATCCCGCCTTCCTTAGAGCATCCAGAATCGCCTGTACCTTAGGTAGATGACTAACCCAGTCTGGGCTAAAGATCACAATGTCATCAAGGTAGGCAGCAGCATACTTCTTATGTGGGGCTAGGATCTGATCCATAACCCTCTGGAAGGTGGCTGGTACCCCCTAAAGTCCGAACGGCATCCAAGTGTATTGGAAACACCCATCAGGTGTCGAGAAAACCGTCTTCTCTCCTTGGCCGACTGAGACACGGAGATCTGCCAGTAGCCCTTCGTCAGGTCGAGGGTGGTGAATTGATATACCTCGCCGGTCCAAGCCTCTCGATGAGTTCGTCGACGCGGGACATCGGGTATGCGTCACAGTTGGACACCTCATTCAGCCGGCGGTAGTCGTTATAAAACCTCCACTCCCCGTTGTGTTTTGGCATGAGGACGATAGGACTCGACCATCCACTCTTCGACACTTCTGTCACCCGGAGGTCTAGTATCCTTTTCACCTCGGTTGAGATCACCTCTCGGCGTGCTTCAGGAATCCTGTAGGGCTTCAGGTTCACTTGTATATGCGGCTCTGTTAGCATGTCATGCTCTACCACCTGAGCATGCCCCGGCAACTCTGACAACAGGTCACGATTCCGCTGTGGCAGTTCTCGACATTGTTGCTTCTGGGCCGGCGATAGAGTCTCTGCTATCGTGACCTCTTCCATCTTGCCTCTGGGAGTGGCTCCCAGGCAAGGAGTTTCCACAGGTTCCCGGTCTCGCTACGGCTTGAGCAGGTTCACATGGTACACTTGATGCGTCTATCTTTGGCCAGGTTGGCGGACTTTATAATTAACTTCACTGATTTTCTCCTCCAACTCGTACGGGCCTTGCCATTTGGCCAGGAACTTGCTCTCAACGATAGTAATTAGGATCAAAACACAATCCTCAGGCTGGAACTGCCTCAGCCACGCTGATCGCTTTTCTTTTTTTGTGGTGTAACCTCGGCTTCCCAGGTTTCCTTAATGATATCTAGGAGCCCTCGCGGATGTCGTCCATACAGTAACTCAAATGGGGAAAAGCCAGTGGAGGCTTGTGCAACCTCCCTTATCAAGAAAAGCAGGAATGGCAGCAGGTAGTCACAGTCACGTCCATCCTTTTCTAAGACCTTCTTGAGCATCGCTTTTAAGGTTCTATTAAAGCGCTCTACTAGGCCGTCTGTCTGTGGATGGTAAACAGATGTTCATAGCTGGGTAATCTGGAGGACCCTACACAGCTTACCTTGCTCATGAATGGAGTCCCTTGATCAGTTAGTATCTGCTTCGGCAGACCGGTCCTGGCAAATATATGGACAAGTTCCCTGGCTATGCACTTACTTGATGAGTTCCTTAGCGGTACCGCTTCTGGATACCGGGTCGCATAGTCCATGACCACCAGGCGTATTGGTGGCCCCGGGCTGATTTGACTAATGGCCCCACTAGGTCCATAGCAATTCTCTCAAAGGGGTCCTCTATCACCGGGACTACAGAAATGGGAGGTGGGTGTGGTTATCTGGCAGGTGGAGCAGGACCTACAATAGTCTAAGATTTCCCGGTAACATCCTGGCCAATAGAACCTCCTCATTATTCTCTCCTGGGTTTTCTCAACCCTTAGGTGTCCCCCCAGAATATGTGAGTGGGCCATGTCCAACACCCTCCGACGGTATGACCCTGGAACCAACAGCTGTTCCACTACCTCTTCACCTTTTAGTTTAGTTACCCGGTATAATAGCTCCCCCTGAACTGCAAAGTGTGGGTACCTGGTGTCTGCCTCCGGCTCTTGAGCTACACCATTACAGACAGTAACATTGTCCCACGCCCCTTTCAAGGTCAAGTCCTGAACTTGAGCTGACCTAAAGATCTCTCCAGGCACCTCTAATTCAGGGAGGTCGGCCACCTTGGTCACAGTCTCGTCCTCGTCGCTGGCAAGGACACACAATAGGAACTCATCTACTTCCGATGTCGACCGGGGTATTTCTCTTGTGTCATGGGTTTTGTCCACGTGACTCAGTTTGGATCCTTTCCCTCACAAGTCCCAGAACAAGGGAAAATCACTCCCCAATATGACGGGATGTATCAGGTCCCTGACCACCCTGACCTCATGGGATTGGGCGCCACAGTCTGTTCTGACTGTCACACTGGCCACTGGGTAATTCTTGGCGTCCCCATGTATGCAGCGGACGCCCAAAATTTTGGTAGGGATCAGCTGGTGGGGAAGGGTGTCACTGATTAGGGTCACCAGACTCCCAAAGTCCAATTGGCCAAGCACCCTTACTCCATTAATGGACATGGCGCAAGCCTGCGGCCCCTCGCCGGGTTGACCGTCCACACTACAGGCTGGATAAGCATAATATGAACACCATCTGCCTAGGCTGCAGTCCATTGGATAAGAGGACATATGACACCGAGAGGCTACGCGTCCAGACTTGTGACACCGCCAACAAATGATATCCCTCACAGCAGTCTTTGTGGTACCTTCAGTGGAAGTGGGACGCCCCGCAGTTGTGGCTCTGAGCCCCTTCTGTGGTGAACCTGCCCCCTTTTGGGTATCCCAGTACGGGGAAGTGACCATACCTGGTTTCCCGAGGGATTTCTCAACGACCTGGCACCTCTCTACTAGGCTGACGAGGTCGTCTGCATTCTGGGGATTGTCTTCACCCGACAAATATTGAGCCAGAACCTCTACCCACAAGTAAACCACTATACTCACCAGGGGTTAACATAGAAGTCATGGGGCCCCATAGCAGTATAATGCACTCTGCACTCCCCATAGTCCTCCATATAGTATAATGTACCCCATAGTTCTCCATATAGCATAATGCACTCCACATTGTCGTCCAAATAATATAATGCATCCTCCATAATCCTCCATACAGTATAATGCACCCCCCATAGTCCTCCATACAGTATAATGCACAGCCCATAGTCATCCATATAGTATAATGCACAACTCATAGTTATCCATGTAGTATAATGCACAGCTCATAGTCATCTGTGTAGTATAATGCACAGTCAATAGTCCTACATATAATATAATGCACAGCCCATAGTCCCTCATATAGTATAATGCGTTGCCCATCCTGGTATATGTTCCCTCTCCTGGTACATGTCACCCCCATCCTGGTGTTTGTCCCCCAATCTGGTATATGGCTCCCCCATCCTGGTATATGTCGCCCCCATTCTGGTATATGGGCCTAATTATATGAATATAATTGTGTACTTACTTTAATAAATTTGGTTCAGGAGACCAAAAAGGAACATTGACAGATATTTTTTAAATTTATTATGGTAAGTCCCAGGCATCACACAGGTCTTTCTGAGAGGTCTGTGCACTATTTTGATCTGTCTGATGAGGCATCAGTAGAAAAAGTTTGTGAAACTCTGCCCTGTACAGAAAACAGAATTATCTCCAAACTCTCCTCCTTTATCATTAGAACAATGAGAAAACATGGAGCATATATATCCCCAAAATAGGGGAGAGATAATAAAGAAACCTATAGCATATACAATATTTGTATTTTATTAGAATAGGTTGCATGTGTGGCACTCCAGGGGTCTGGTTGCCACAGTAATAGAAATATTACGTCTGAGAGCAAGTGGGAGGTTTCTCTGGTCAGGAGCCCTTAATCATGCAACACTTCCTGCCCAGACCTGGGAGGGGAGGGATCTGCCCTTATAAACTGGGTCTGGGGCGGGATTAGTCAGTTGAGTCAGAGCCTGGAGACAGTTCCAGACACAGGGAGAGTTACAGCAGGAGCTCTGTAGGAGCAGAAGACCAAGGGCTGGAAGCTAAGCAGAGATATAGCTCGCCCTGGCAGAAGAATCTGATAACCGGACAACGGAGTCCGAGGTTGTGGGGACTGATATCCAGCCGACAGGGGATTCCAGGTCCTCTGGCTATAGAAGCCCGGAGACTCAGTCACAAGGAAGGGACCAGCACCGCCATCCAGGAGCGGAGGCTAACAGAAGGCCCCAAGTCACCAGCCATACGGGTGAGCACCACACTTTCTACTCAGGGACGTGGGCTACTTCTACCCGCTTACAGCAAGGTAGCCAGAAAGAGTGCAGATAGACGGGGAGGCCTACAACTCCACCTGGCCAAGGGAACTCCTGTTTGCTCGCAGACTGACCAGGCCCCTTATGCTAGCCAGTACTCCCGGCAGGGTCTGCCTTAATATCACCAGTAAAGACCCTGAACTGCACTGCAAAGACTCTGAGTCGTTCTTGCTTCATCGCCGCACCAGCACTACTAGTGCTGGGACGCCCGCGCACCATCACTCCCATCATCCACATTCCCTGCCCTGAGGCCATACTCCTCCCGTGGGGAGTTATCCCATCTTTTGCTGCGCACACCACACCAGCCTCAGCGGACTGCCTCGCAGCGGCGGTACACCCTGACCGCAATCCACAGGTGGCGTAGTCGGACAATTAACCTAAAACCCCTAAAAGACTGCCATCGGCCTGACCACCCTGAGCCACGGGACCAGGTCGCCGCCACAGAGACTACAACCCCCAGAGACCCGGCTCCGGGTAACCCACACACATCCACACTAGGCCCAGGGGGCGCGTCACATGTATATAATAATTTCTCCTCCTTTATCAGCAGCATTGTCCCCCTTTTCAGCCTTATCCCACTGACTGTAGCATTCTCACCCAAAATACTATTCCCCTGTGGTGGCACTTTCCTCATTTCAACCCTATCAGACTAATAGCAGCACCACAAGTTGACAACAGGGGGCAGAAATTAAATGATGCTGACAACAACAGGACAGAAGATGATTGTGGAGGTAAGACCACTGTCCCACTATCAGTATTTGGTCAGGATTTATTCTCAGGAGTAGGAGCCAAAACAAGTGGGTGATAATCGCACAATTGGTGACTTGTTTCTATTATACCTTTTCTCTGATTGTTCCTCACCTGGTTTTGGCTCCCACTCCTGAGAAAAATTACTGACCAAATACTGATAGTGGGGCCGTGTCCTAAGGGAGAGAATGGCAGAAAAGCTCTCCAGGCTCCTCTCTTACCTCCTCTGCATATTGTATCATACCGGCGAAACAAGTATCTAGGCCACCGTTCCGCTCCTGTGCTGTCCCACTCTGGATTAGGCCCCTCTTTACCTGGTGAGCAATGTGCTAATACCTTTAAGATATAGTTGATTAATGAACCTTACTACGCTGGTATTTGCACTCTATTATCACTAGAGATGAGCGGTGTTCGAATTGAACTGTTCGCCAATCTCAAATTCGAGCTGTTTTGGGCGGTGTTCAAGCCGTTCGACGAACCTGAACGATTTGAAAAAAATCCGGCTGTTCGAGGTTATGTTCGATAACTGTTCGTGCACCCAAATCGTAACTGGATTTTTTCTCAGTAATGATGAAAATTAATGTTAATACGCAGTTTGAGTGTACAGCGGGGTGGGGGGAGGGGCATGGGATGGATCTCTGCAGAAATAATGAAGATCTCCATTTTTTTTTCTCTTTCCCGCATTTACAGTGGGGAGGAGCAGTCTGTCAGCCTATCAGCAGCGCACACACGGAGCGAAGTGCTTTTTTTCACACAAGCAAGGGCATGTGTCATTGGCTGTGTATGTCACATATCCTTGCCCTATAAGACCCTGCCATTTTCCCCGTCACCACCATTTTCTCACTGCTGCAGCTGAGTGTTAGACGGCACTGCTGCTGCTGTTAGCGCTATATTGTGTAACTGAATTGCAAGCAAATTTTCTCTTAAATAGACAGAAAGGTTTAGGGAGTAGGGACTAGTTTGTAATTGCAGCCCTTTTGAGGGCTAGGTTACAACAGTTCCTAGCACTTTTAGCAGGCAGGTCTGTGCTCTTAAATCGACAGATAGGTTGGGATTAGTGACTAGTTGTAATTCCAGCCCTTTTGAGGGCTAGGTTACATCAGTTCCTATCACTTTTTGCCAGGCAGGTCTGTTTTAGTGCTGTGCAAGTGTTTTTCACAGCATTTGGCTAAATCTAGCTAAGCAAATCCTTTTGGGCCTCTTGCAGTGTGTGTTAGTTAGTGGAGTAGCCTATCTGTGTTGCAAGCTACACCACCTGTGTATGTAATATAATTTTTTTACTGCACCTTGCCAAGTAAAACCTTTTGGGCCTGTAGCAGTGTGTGGTACTCAATATATTAGGCCATCTATACCAAGCTCCACCACCTTTGAAATTAATAATAATTTTTAGCTGCATCTAGCCCGGAAAATAATTTTGGGCTTAGTAGCAGTGTGTGGTACTCATTGTATTAGGCCATCTATACCAAGCTTCACCAGCTTTCAAATTAATAATAATTTTTAGCTGCATCTTGCCTGTAAAATAATTTTGGGCATATTAGCAGTGTGTGGTACTCATTCTATTAGGCCATCTATACTAAGCTCCACCAGCTTTCAAATTACTAATAATTTTTAGCTGCATCTTGCTTGGAAAATATTTTGACCATAGTAGTAGTGTGTGGTACTCATTGTATTAAGCCATCTATACCAAGCTCCACCAGCTTTGAAATTAATAATAATTTTTAGCTGCATCTAGCACAGAAAATAATTTTTCTTCCCAATAGTGGTAGCAATAGAAATATGGGGCGCGCGCCTGGCTAACAAAAATATACGCTTCATAACAAAAAACACCAGCCTAGCGCACTGCATTAATAAGATGGCATCATCGTCTCTCCCAGTGCTAGGCCTACTACGCCGGCTAGCATTCCTGTGCCTAAAACACAATGTATGGGTCCGCGCTAGCCACGATGCTGAGGGGTCTAAAGCTGCTGCTAACGCTTTATCACAATTCAATTGGCAGATTTTCACAGAGCTCCTCCCCAACGCCCACCCATCGGGCAACAGTTGCCCACCCTCCCTATGGGATCTAGTGGCGAATAGTTGATGCCATTAATCAGAGCGTCAGTTGCCCCGTCGACGTGGCAAGCATACGGTAAGGCATGGGAAGAGTGGACACGACTTGTAGCAGGCAGACGGGTTGACCAATGGGAACAAGCCAGATTACAAGTCACCATAGAATTTCTCCACCAGCTAATGATGAGGGGCATATTAGGGGCGTGAGCGAAGCGGTGTCTGACCGGAGTAGCATTTCACTTCCAACTACTGAATTTGGGAGATGTGACAAAGAGATTCATCATCAGACAATCCATAAAAGGGTGGAAAAGGGGTCAGCCAAGTCAGGAGTGTAGACGTCCCGTCCCGTGTCACTAAAACTGATTTCTCACATCATATCCCTAACACCATTAACATGACACTCACAATTTGAAGCAACACTACTGTCTACTGCATTTGCGATCGCCTTCTTCGGGGCGCTATGCATAAGCGAATTAGTCCCTCAATCCAAAATTACCACCAGTGGAGGCTTATTACACCAGGACGTAGTCATAGCCAATAATGCAATACCTTTACGCATACGCCAATCGAAAACGGTTCCAGCGGGCAGGGGCACTTGGGTACTTCTACAACCCACAAATGGTACACTGAGTCGGGTAACAATAGTAAAAACATATATAACCATCAGATCACAAAGTAATTTCTTCCCATCACACATTGATGGAATGCCATTATCAAGATACCAGTTCCAAGCTATATTTAATAAATGCATAACATCGGCAGGGAACCACCCCAAAGATTACAGGACACACTCATTCCGCATAGGCGCGGCCACGGAAGCAGCAAGAGCAGGACTGTCAGAAACGGAAGTTCAGAGGATAGGGAGATCGCGATCCATGTGTTTGGCGAGATACATAAGACCGGACTTGTTATCCTAACGTGGTTTGTTTCTTTTACAAGTGACGCTAAGCCAACAGTGTGGGTGATAGGCCACTTGTATATATATTGGGCAGAAAAAAGGGCGAAAGTCCGCCCAGGCGGGAGGAAATTAGAGTTTCATAACACATATTTCAACTGGAGAGGTATTAGAAGCCTGCTATAGCAAGGTAATCAAGGTAGGGAGAGAGGCAAGAGGTCCGGTCATCTTAGTTATACAGGCCGGGGGAAACGACCTAGGTCATCACAAGAGCGCATAGCTAATGGCAATAATGAAACTAGACACTGAGCGCTTCAGAGAATTTTTCACAAAACTAACTATAGTATGGTCAGAGATTGTGCCGATAGCGGTATGGCAAGGTGCGCGAGACATCACGGCCATTGAACGGACAAGGCAGGTAATAAATATTCGGATGGCAAAATTTAGAAGAGACAGAGGCGGTGTAGTGATACAACACCGACAACTGGAAGGAGATAAAGCAGGCCTCATACGGCCCGACAGTGTTCACTTAATGGATATTGGACTGGACATATTCCTGTCAGGACTCCAGGACGGACTGGAACAAGCGTTAAGAGTGATGAATGGGGATCAGAGTCCTGCATACGAGTATGCAGGATCCTCCGTGGCCTGGAAATAGAAAGGACATGTTGGAGAGTTACACTTGTTGGTCAATTTTCCGGTATGGAGACCCAGGGCATGCTGCAACAAGCTGAATTATTTTAGAAATAAAATGCCTTTCTAATGGAATGAGTATAAAGAGTTAATAAAGCTGTGACCGATCCTCACCCATCCAGTTGTAAGAGTTACATTATAGTATTGTCAAGGAAAGGGGGGCGGTAGGGGGGCTCAGCGTCTGGGTTTGGTTGGGGGTCCCCACAGTCTGCCTAGGCTAGATGCATTTAAAAATTCTTATTAGATACACAGGTGGTGCAGCTTGCTTCGCAGCTGGGCTACTATGCCCCAAGTATTGCCTAGGCTAGATGCAGTTAAAAATTCTGCGCTAACTAGCAGACACTGAAGCTTTGGAGCGGACCTCTGAGTAAACAGCTCTTCAGACTCAACCATCTGTGTTACTCCAAACCATAGTGTATGTAGTTTCTTACAGTTAAAAGGGGGGGTGCGACCCAACCCACCTGGAATTGACGATGCCAATGTCACGTAAAACACAGCAAGGGGGCTCCAAAAAGAGTCTCCATTTTTTCCAAAAGCTGTGGCACAGACACCACTTAAGTGGCATCAATTGCCCCAGAGTTGCTCAAAACGGTTGGTGAGGTGATTTTACCAAATCCTCAAGCTTTTAGTCTCCCCAGGACGACACAGGGGTAGAAAAGTCCTTGCGGATCCATGATTTGTTCATCTTTATGAACGTGAGTCTGTCTACATTCTCAGTGGACAGCCGCGTGTGCTTATCTGTCAGCACACCACCAGCAGCGCTGAACACACATTCAGAGAGAACGCTGGCTGCAGGGCATGACAAGATCTCCAAGGCGTGAGTGGCGAGCTCCGGACATTTTTCCAGATTGGAATCCCAAAATGAGCAAGGGTCCAGTGACACAGTCATGGCTTTGATGTTCACTTGGAGATACTCCTGTACCATCCTCTCTAGGCGTTGACTATGTGTCAGACTTCTTGTCTCCTGTGGCCTTGCAAAGGATGGTCTAAAAAAGTGGTGAAACGATTCCACAAAATTGCTGTTACCAGCAGATACTGTGTTACTGTTACGGTTTGAGTCATGAAGACTCGACAGTATCACGGTTTGCAAGTTAGAACTGTGAGATTCACTACGTGCACCACTGGTGTTTTGTGGAAAAGCACATGTAAGATTCTGCAACAGTCTCTGCTGATACTCCTGCATGCGTGAATCCCTTTCTATGGCAGGAATTATTTCGGCAAATTTACTTTTGTACCGGGGATCTAAGAGTGTGGCAACCTAGTAGTTGGGATTACTTCGAATTCTGACAATCCAAGGGTCATGTTGCAGGTAGTGCAGCAAGAAGGCACTCATGTGTCTTGCGCATCCAGGAGGACCAAGTCCTTGTTGTGTTGGTAGCGAAGTAAGAATCATTCTTCCTTCCTCTGCCCTCTCCCCCAACCTCACACAACAGAAATGTGATCAAGGTCTCCCTCATCTGATGAGTCTTACATGCCCATCGCCAGTTCGTCCTCCCCTTCTTCCTCGGGTCCTGCACCTTCCTCAACAGTTTGACTGCTACCATGCGCCCTGGTTAATCCCTCTCCCCCACCCTCCCATGCCTGCCGCCTTGGTGCTGCCGACCGTCTGAACCTTGGAGATGTTATCCCTTCCGCATACGATTCCTCCTCTACTTCCTCCACCTCCTCTTGTCCCACCACCTGACTCTGAATTCTGCTTAACGTGTGCTCCAGCATGTAAATCACCAGAATAGTTATGTTGATAATGGCATCGTCAGCACTAAACATCTTCATCGCCATTTCAAAACTGTGCAGAAGGGTGTGTGGCGCCCCTGAGGGTTCAGTCGCCACAGAGGTACTGCATCTCACCCAGAGGTGTGGTATCTCACCCTCAGGTAAGGAAGGAGTATGGCTCGGGACCCTAACACCTGCATCCAACACATACCCACAGTGGGGGTAGGGCGAGATTGCTCCTAAGGGAGAGCACAGTCCCAGGTCCCTAGCTGGCGGGAGGGTCCTATGTAGTGGGTGTGGGTGGAGAAAGCAGCTTAGGGGAGCACATGACAGGGAGAGTATAAATAGGAAGCCATCTTATAAAGAGCAAGCCAGTCAGAGGAGGAGAAGTGACAGGAGCAGAGGCTCTGCATGAGCTCTGCTCCGGAGGCGGGCCTAGCCTGGGAGGCCCAGGACTGAAGGAGAGAAGAGAGGAGTGGGAGCAGGAAGGCTCCAGGAACCGAAGGGACCCTAGGGGTATGGGCCGTGCAGAAGTCCACCCGTACGCCCGCTGCTATCAGGAGGTAGAAGGGTCAGGCCAGATAAGGGGAACCGGTCCCTCAACTAGCGGAGAAACAGCAAGGCTCAACTAGAAACCGGAGGCTGCAGCATTTCATGTACTGCAGGCCAAAGTCCACACCAGTCTCACTAAGAAGGTAGCCACATAGGGCCCAGGGGACGGAACACACGTCGCCCGCTAAGGCCCAAGGATACCGGATAAAAGTGTCACTGGGTGTGAGGTGCAGGGAGAAGGCCAGAGAAAGGACACACAGAAGGGGGTCCTGCTAAGCACTCCGGAACTATCTGGGGGTGGACTGAGCCCCTCACTGAGTACGCACAGCACGACTGGGGAAATTGCTCTGGTACCTGTAATCTGGACTGCAACAACTGTGAGTAAAGATCTTGGGACTGCATCACACGGACTCTGTGTTCATTACTGACTCCTTGCACTACAACCACCATCATCCACCCACACTGCCCTAAAGCTACACTCTCTGTGGGGAGTAATAATACCATTGCTGCAAAACCACCAGCTTCAGAGGACTGTTCCGCAGCGGCGGCCCCTTTGGCCGCACTCCACAGGTGGCGTAGTCGGACATTATAAAACCCATATATACAAATTACCCTTGGATTGACTGCCCTGGGTCACGGACCGGGTCACCGCCACAGTGACTACAACCCCCCGTGTCTACCGGCCCGGCTCCGGGTACCCCACGGCCCAGGGGGCGCGTCAACTTCATAAGCCCCTGATCTGAGACCACTCCTGCAGCGTGATTTGTCCCACCTCTGGATCTCGTTGGCCCAGGCTATACGTCAGAACGTATTGCACCAGGGCTTGTCGGTGCTGCCACAGTCACTGCAACATGTGCAGAGTTGAATTCCACTGTGTCCACACATCGCATTTCAGCCGGTGGACTGGCAGGCCCAACGACTTCTGTAGAGATGTAAGTCATTGAGCTGCGGGATGTGAACGGTGGAAGTGAGCACACAGCGACCGTGCCCTCTGCAGAAGGCCATCTAGTCCGGGATAGTGGGCTAAAAATTGCTGGACAACTCGGTTCAACACGTGAGCCATACAAGGCACGTGTGTGACATTGCCCCGGCAAAGGGACGCACCCAGGTTTGCAGCATTGTCGCACACGGCCTTCCCTGGTTGCAGGTCCAGTGGAGACAACCATTCATGAAACTGGGTCTCCAGAGCTGACCACAACTCCTCAGCTGTGTGACTCACATTTCCCAGACATTTCAAAGTAAACACCGCCTGTTGCCGTTGAGCCCTGCTGCCAGCATAGTAAGGAGGTGTGCAGGATTCCTTCTGCGCAGTTAGAAAGTGGGTGGCATTACCAGACAGGCTTTGGGTGCAGGTGGAGGACCGAGAGGAGGTTGAGGAGGCAGAAGCAGTGGAGGAACTTCTAGATAAAGAAGATTGACGCACAACTCGTGGGGACGGCAAGACTTGGACAGCAGCCCCTTGTCCTGCTGTCACCATAGTTACCCAGTGCCCAGTCAGCGACATGTAACGCCCCTGTCCATGCCTACTCGTCGAAGTGTCTGTGGTGAAATGCACCCTGTGACACACAGAGTTTCTCAAAGAAGCGGTGATGTTGTGTGTGACATGCTGGTGTAGCACAGGCACACCTTTCTTTGAGAAGTAGTGCCACTGAGCATCTGGTCCTGGGGCACTGTGACGGACATAAGGTCTTGAAAATCCTCTTTGTCCACCAGGCGGAAAGGCAGCATTTCTGTAGCCAACAGCTTGCAGATGGTGAAATTCAACCTCTTAGCTTTGTCATGACTAGGAGGAAATTTGTTATGATCTGCTACAAGCACTAAGGAAAGAAAGGAGATCTGTCCCTACAATAGAACTAAGCTAGATCCCTACGATGTAACGGGGAACCTGATCCTGCTATCAGACCCGCTAAAGTCCTCGGCTAGTCTGTACGAAGACCTATAGAAGCAAGGGAGGGATCTCTACAAGAACTAGGGACTGGGATAAAGTTGGACACCGCCTAGTAGAAATTGAAGCAGAAAAGACAAACACAAAACATAGAACATAAAGGTCCGAAGACCTAGCTAAACTGACTGAGAAAGGTAACTAAGCACCAGGCTAACTTAAGAGTAGAAATTACAATGAAGTCCAGCAAGGCCAGGAGGGCGGAGCAGGATTAAATAGGCAAAAAAGGTCATGTGACCAGCAAGATAGAAAAAACCTAACAGGAGAGTTCTAACAGTACCCCCTCTTCTATGAGGATCCTCCGGATCCCCTAGGCTCAGGCTTATCAGGAAACCTCTTGTGAAACGCTCTGACAAGTCTGGAAGCAGAAACATCATCCGCCCTCACCCATGAGTTAACCTCGGGTCCGAAACCCTTCCAAGCGACAAGATACTGCAAACTCCCTCTATACTGTCTAGAATTTAGGATGCGGGAAATTTCGTATTCCCCGTCCTCCACCACCGGAGGAACAGTGGCAGAGGCGTCTCCATCCGACACATAAGCTCTTTTCAACAGAGAAACATGAAACACCGGATTAATCTTCCAGGAGGTAGGAACCTCCAACCTAACAGCAGATTGGTTAACTACCTGAAGCACCTTAAAGGGCCCTACAAACTTGGGACCCAATTTTTTAGAAGGAATCCTCAACCGCAGATTCTTAGAGGACAACCAAACCATGTCACCAATAGCAAACAAAACCTCTTGCCGTTTCCTATCAAAGTACCTCTTAGATATTTTGTTAGCCTCCTGAAGATTACCACGCACATCCGTCCAAACTCTCTCCAAATCACCGGAAAAACTCTCCTCCTCAGGCACAGCCGATACCAATTTGGAGAATGACCCAAAAGACGGATGTCTCCCAGAACAACAAAAAAAAGGCGAACAACCAGCAGAAAAGGATGTATGGTTGTTAAGAGCAAACTCAGCAAGTGGCAGAAACTCAGACCACACCTCCTGATTGTCTGCCACAAAACAACGCAAGAACGGCTCAACATCCTGATTCTTCCTTTCTGTCTGGCCATTAGACTTAGGATGATATCCGGATGAAAATGACAAATGAACTCCCATCCTGTCACAAAAAGCACGCCAAAAACGAGCCACGAACTGAGGTCCCCTATCCGAAACAATGTCAGTAGGAACGCCATGTAGTCTGACAATTTCCTTGACAAAGGCCTTAGCGAGTATCTTAGCGCAGGGCAGTTTGATGAAAGGAACCAAGTGACACATCTTGCTAAAACGGTCCACGACCACCCAGATGACTGTGAAACCATCAGAGGGGGGAAGGTCAGTAATAAAGTCCATAGCCAGATGTGTCCAAGGTGCACTAGGAACCTCCAGAGGGCAAAGCAACCCCGCTGCAGGAGTATGTGAAGACTTAGATCTAGCACACACCGTACATTGACGCACCCACTTAATGACTTCCTTCTGCCATCCAGGCCACCAATAACTGCGACCCACAAGTCTCTTGGTCTCAGAAATTCCTGGATGACCTGCCAACCGAGACTCATGACACTCAACAAACAAATCTCTCCTAAAGGTCCTAGGCACAAACAACCTCCCATAGGGAGTGTTAGATGGGGCATTCTCCTGTGCTTTAAGAATCTCATCTTTCAAAACGGAGTCCAATGCAGCAATCACAACACCTTCTTGTAAAATGCTCCCCTCCTCCTCAGCACCGACCATGGGAGAAAAGCTGCGAGACAAAGCATCAGCTTTAACATTCTTGGTACCCGGGATGTAAGTAACGGAAAAATTAAACCGCGAGAAAAAAAGTTCCCACCTAGCCTGACGGGCATTCAAGCGCTTGGCAGCATCAAGATAGATCAGATTTTTATGATCAGTGAAAGCCTGAATGGGAAATTCAGCACCTTCCAAGAGATGACGCCAGTGTTCAAATGCGAGTTTAATAGCCAGCAATTCCCGATTACCAATATCGTAATTAAGTTCAGTCTCAGAAAATTTTTTTGAAAAAAAAGCACAGGGATGTACTCCATCCTTGTTTTTCTGAGACAACACCGCACCGACCCCCACCGAAGAAGCATCAACCTCAACCAAAAACGGCTTAGTCACATCAGGCTGCATAAGGATGGGAGCAGAGCTGAACCTCTCCTTTAGAAACACAAAAGCTTCAATGGCCTCAGTAGTCCACTGAACCGCATTAGCACCTTTCCTGGTGAGATCGGTCAGTGGTTTGACAATAATAGAAATTTTTTTAATGAATTTTCTGTAATAATTGGCGAAACCCAAAAACCTCTGTATGAATTTCAAACCAATAGGCCTAGGCCATTCCTGAACCGCCTGAACCTTCACAGGGTCCATCTCAAAGCCCTCGCTGGAGATAATGTAGCCCAAAAAACTAATTCTCTGTACAGCGAACTTGCATTTCTCCAGCTTAGCAAAAAGCGAATTGTCAATTAATAACTGTAATATCTCACGTACGCTCCGCCAATGAGACTCCAGATCCGGTGAATAAATCAAAATGTCATCCAAATACACAACCACATTTTTGCCGATCAAAGGTCTAAGGATGTCATTAATAAGATTCAGAAAAAATGCTGGAGCATTGGTAAGACCAAAAGGCATAACCAGGTTCTCAAAATGACCCACAGGAGTGTTAAAAGCAGTCTTCCATTCATCACCCTCCTTCATGCGCAACAAATTGTATGCCCCCCGGAGATCAATTTTAGAGAACCACTTGGCCCCCACTAACTGGTTAAACAAATCAGGAATCAATGGCAGTGGGTAAGGATTGCGTACAGTAATTTTATTAATCTCACGAAAATCCAGACAAGGACGTAAACCGCCGTCCTTTTTTTTAACAAAAAAAAAATCCAACAGCCACAGGAGACTTGGAAGGCCTAATGTGACCGGCGGCCAAGCTTTTCTGTATGTATTCCTCCAAAGCCTTTCTCTCAGGAATAGTAAGATTAAATAAACGACTTTTAGGAAGAGTCGCTCCAGGGACAAATTCAATGGTACAATCATAGTCTCTATGGGGAGGCAAAATTTGTGACTCCTCCTCAGAAAAAACTCTCCAAAAATCCTGAATAGGTACAGGTAATTCCCCTTTTTCCACCGCAGCAATACGTCTGTTACAACACTTGTCATAACACTTAGGGCTTCAGGACTTAATTTTATTGGTAGACCAATCCAGTACAGGATTGTGCAATTTTAACCAGGGTAACCACAAAATTACTGGAGAAGGCAAATTATTTAATACCTCCAAATCCAAATTTTCTTGGTGAATACCATTAATAGTGAGGGGAAATTCACAGACCTTGTGAGTAACACTCTTCAAGGGGGAGCCATCGACAGAAACCACAGCAATAGGGGATGACAAAGGTTTGGGTTTTAATTTAAGTTTTTCCAAGAATCCCCCATCAATCACATTCAGAGTAGAACCACAATCCACAAATATCCGAAATTCAATTAATTCTTCCTGAGCAGCAGTAGTAGCAGAAAGAAATACCCCCTTAGTATTTAAAAAGGCAATACGGGCGTAACTAACCTTTTTTTTTTCTTTGTTCATACGAAGCACACAGTTCTTAATAAAATGGTCAGATTTCCCGCAATAAAAGCACAAACCTTCAGAAGATCTGCGGTCTTTTTCCTGAGAGCGGTGTGCCATCGCCCCAATCTCCATCGGCTCTCCAAAGTCAGTACAGACCCTCTCAAGACTCGGAGCTGACATGGCAGAGGATTTACTCTCATTAACCCTTGCATGCAGTCTCCTGTCCACCCGTATAGCTAATTGCATTGCCTCCTGCAAGTTTCCAGGTGTGGGATAAGCAATCAGCAAATCCTTAACCCTTTCACCTAGCCCCGCAAGAAACAAACTTTTCAAAGCTGAATCGTTCCACCCCACCTGGGCAGACCACCGACGGAAGTGAGAACAATATTTTTCCACATTACCTGATCCCTGCCTCAAACGTCTCAATTCAGTCTCAGCTGATGAGACACGATCAGGATCATCATACAACAAACCCAAAGCAGAAAAAAAACTATCCACTGATCTAAAGCATGGATCACTAGGTTGGAGAGAAAAGGCCCATCCCTGAGGTTCTTTGCGCAAAAGTGACATTATGAACCCTATGAGCTGTGATTCATCACCAGAGGATCTGGGTCTCAAACGAAAATACAACAAACAAGCATTTTTAAAGGAAAAAAAATCTTGTTGATCACCAAAAAATAAATCAGGCAAACGTACCTTTGGCTCCACAAAATGTGCTCCAGAACAGCTACTCACGTGTTGTCGGAGCCTGGCCACCTCCAGAGAGAGTCCCTGCAGGTGTTGAGCCAAATCCTGAACCGACACCATGATGGAAACTGGAGGTCTTTCCTTAGAGATATTTTTGGGCTGGACTTACTGTTATGATCTGCTACAAGCACTAAGGAAAGAAAGGAGATCTATCCCTACAATAGAACTAAGCTAGATCCCTACGATGTAGGTCTGATCCCTGCGATCAGACCCGCTAAAGTCCTCGGCTAGTCTGTACGAAGACCTATAGATGCAAGGGAGGGATCCCTACAAGAACTAGGGACTGGGATAAAGTTGGACACCTCCTAGCAGAGATTGTAGCTGTTATGTTCTGCTACCAAAGCTAAGGAAAGAGAGGAGATCTGTCCCTACTATAAGACTCAGCTGAATCCCTACGATGTAACAGGGAACCTGATCCTGCGATCAGACCTGCTAAAGTCCTAATCTAGTCTGTACGGAGACCTATAGATTTGGGGAGGGAATCCCTACAAGTACTAAGGACTGGGAGGAATATGGGACACCTCCTAACAGAAATAGCAGCAGACAGACGAACAAACAAAATAGATAGAACCTAGAGGTCCGTAGACCAAGCAAACTAACAGAGTTAGATACAGAGCACAGGCTAGCTAGAAAGTAGATATACAATGAAGTCCAGCAAAGCCAGAAGGGCGGAGCAGGATTAAATAGGCCAACAAGGTCATGTGACCAGCAAAGGAAAAAAAACCTAACAGCAAGGTTCTAACAGTACCCCCCCTTCTAAGAGGATCCTCCGGATCCCCTAGGACCAGGCTTATCAGGAAATCTCCTGTGAAACGCTCTGATAAGTCTGGACGCGGAAACATCATTTGACCTCACCCAAGAGTTATCCTCGGGTCCGAAACCTTTCCAGGCCACAAGATACTGCAAACTACCTCTATACCGTCTAGAGTCAAGGATGCGAGAAATTTCATATTCCCCGTCCTCCACCACCGGAGGAACAGAGGCAGAGGCGTCACCATCCGACACAACAGCTTTTTTTAACAGAGAGACATGAAAGACCGGATTAATTCTCCAGGAGGTAGGAACCTCCAACCTAACAGCAGATTGGTTGACAACCTGAAGCACCTTAAAGGGCCCTACAAACTTGGGACCCAATTTCTTAGAAGGAATCCTCAACCGCAGATTCCTAGAGGACAACCAAACCATGTCACCAACAGCGAACAAAACCTCCTGTCGTTTCCTATCAAAGTAGTCTTTAGATTTTCTGTTGGCCTCCTGAAGATTACCACGCACATCCGTCCAAACTCTTTCCAAATCACCGGAAAAATTCTCCTCCTCAGGCACGGCAGATCCCAACTTGGAGAACGACCCAAACGACGGATGTCTCCCAGAACAACAAAAAAAAGGCGAACAACCAGCAGAAGAAGATGTATGATTGTTCAGAGCAAATTCGGCAAGTGGCAGAAACTCAGACCACCCCTCTTGATTGTCTGCCACAAAACAACGCAAGAACTGCTCAACATCCTGGTTTTTCCTTTCTGTCTGGCCATTAGATTCAGGATGATATCCGGACGAAAACGACAAATGAATTCCCAACCTGTCACAAAAGGCACGCCAAAAACGAGCCACGAACTGAGGACCCCTATCAGAAACAATGTCAGTAGGAACGCCATGAAGTCTGACAATTTCCTTGACAAAGGCCTTAGCGAGAGTTTTAGCGCAGGGCAGTTTGACGAAGGGAACCAAGTGACACATCTTGCTAAAACGGTCCACGACCACCCAGATGACAGTAAAACCCTCAGAGGGGGGAAGGTCAGTTATAAAGTCCATAGCCAAATGTGTCCAAGGAGCACTGGGGACCTCCAAAGGACAAAGCAACCCCGCAGCAGGAGTATGTGAGGACTTAGATCTAGCACATATAGTACATTGGCGCACCCACTTAATGACTTCCTTCTGCCATCCAGGCCACCAAAAACTGCGACCCACCAGTCTCTTGGTCTCAGAGATTCCGGGATGACCTGCCAACCGAGATTCGTGACACTCAACAAACAAATCTCTCCTAAAGGTCCCAGGCACAAACAACCTCCCATGAGGAGTGTTAGATGGGGCATTCTCCTGAGCTTTAAGAATCTCATCTTCCAAAACGGAGTCTAAAGCAGCTATCACAACACCTTCTTGTAAAATGTTTTCCTCTTTCTCAGCACCGACTATGGGAGAAAAACTGCGAGACAAGGCATCCGCCTTAACATTCTTAGTACCAGGGATGTAAGTAACGGAGAAATTAAACCGCGAGAAAAACAGTGCCCACCTAGCCTGACGGGCATTCAGGCGCTTGGCAGCGTCAAGATATATCAGATTTTTATGATCCGTAAGAACCTGAACGGGAAATTCCGCACCTTCCAAGAAGTGGCGCCAGTGTTCAAATGCGAGTTTAATAGCCAATAATTCCCGATTACCAATATCGTAATTCAATTCAGTCTCCGAAAATTTTTTTGAAAAAAATGCACAGGGATGTAATCCATCCCCGTTATCCTGAGACAATACTGCGCCAACCCCCACAGAGGAAGCATCAACCTCAACCAAAAACGGCCTAGTAACATCAGGCTGCATAAGGATGGGAGCAGAGGTGAACCTCTCCTTGAGATACACAAAAGCTTCAATGGCCTCAGAAGACCACTGAACCGCATCAGCACCTTTCCTGGTGAGATCAGTCAGAGGTTTGACAATACTAGAAAAATTTTTTATGAATTTTCTATAGTAATTGGCGAAACCCAAAAACCTCTGTATTGATTTCAAACCAATAGGCCTAGGCCATTCCTGCACAGCCTGAACCTTAACCGGATCCATCTCAAAACCTTTGCTGGAGATAATGTAGCCCAAAAAACTAATTCTCTGTACAGCGAACTCACATTTCTCCAGCTTAGCAAAAAGCGAATTGTCCATTAATAACTGTAATACCTCACGCACGCTCCGCCAATGAGACTCCAGATCTGGCGAATAAATCAAAATGTCATCCAAATACACAACCACATTTTTACCGATCAAAGGTCTAAGGATGTCATTAATCAGATTCTGAAAAAATGCAGGAGCATTAGTAAGACCAAAAGGCATAACCAGATTCTCAAAATGACCCACAGGAGTGTTAAAAGCAGTCTTCCATTCATCACCCTCCTTCATGCGCAACAGATTGTATGCCCCCTTAAGGTCAATTTTAGAGAACCACTTGGCCCCCAATAACTGGTTAAACAGATCAGGAATCAATGGCAGTGGGTAAGGATTGCGTACCGTAATTTTGTTAATCTCACGAAAATCCAGACAAGGACGTAAACCGCCGTCCTTTTTTTTTACAAAAAAAAATCCAACCGCCACAGGAGACTTAGAGGGCCTAATGTGACCGGCGGCCAAACTTGTCTGTATGTATTCCTCCAAAGCCTTCCTCTCAGGAATAGTAAGGTTAAATAAACGACTTTTAGGAAGAGTCGCTCCAGGGACAAATTCAATAGAACAATCATAGTCTCTATGGGGAGGCAAAACCTGCGATTCTTTCTCAGAAAAAACTCTCCAAAAATCCTGAATAGGAACAGGCAATTCTCCCCTATCCAAAGCTGCAATACGCCCGTTACAACACTTGTCATAACATTTATGGCTCCAGGATTTAATTTCACTGGTAGACCAATCCAGTACAGGATTGTGAAATTTTAACCAGGGCAAACCCAATATTACTGGAGAAGGCAAGTTATTCAACACTACCAAATCCAATTTCTCATGGTGAACACCATTAATAGTGAGAGGAAATTCACTGACCTTGAGAGTAATATTCTTCAAAGGGGAGCCATCCACAGAAACCACAGCAATGGGGGATGATAAAGGTTCAGGTTTTAAATTGAGTTTTTCCACGAATCCCCCATCAATAACATTCAGTGTAGACCCGCAATCAACAAACACCCGAAATTCCATTAATTTTTCCTGAGCAATCGTGGAAGCAGCTAAAAATATACCCTTGGAATTTAAACAGGCAATACGGGCGTGACTGACCATTTTTTTTTCTTTCTTCATACGAAGCTCACAGCCTTTAATCAAATGACCAGATTTTCCACAATAGAAACACAAGCCTTCTGAAAAACGACGGTGTTTTTCTTGAGAGCGAGGTGCCACCGATCCAATCTCCATCGGTTCACCACTGTTAGTACACACATTATCATAACCAGAAACTGACATAGCAGAGGATTTGCTCTCATTAACCCTAGCACGCAGTCTTCTGTCCACCCGTATAGCTAATTGCATAGCCTGTTGCAAATCCTCAGGTGTAGGATAAGCAATTAGCAGGTCTTTAACCTTTTCACTGAGCCCAGCAAGAAATAGACTTTTCAGAGCAGAATCGTTCCACCCTGTTTGAGTGGACCAACGACGAAAATGTGTACAATATTTTTCCATATTACCTGATCCTTGTTTTAAACGTCTCAACTCAGTCTCAGCTGATGCCACACGGTCAGGATCATCATATAATAGTCCTAAAGCAGAAAAAAAACTATCCACTGATCTGAAGCATGTATCACTAGGTTGCAAAGAAAAGGCCCACTCCTGAGGCTCTTTGCGCAAAAGTGACATTATGAACCCTACGCGCTGGGATTCATCCCCAGAGGACTTGGGTCTCAAACGAAAATACAATAAGCAAGCATTTTTAAATGAAAAAAATTCTCGATGTTCACCAAAAAATAAATCCGGCAAACATACCTTAGGCTCCAAGAAATATGCTCCAGGACAGTTACTCACGTGCTGACGGAGCTCGGCCACTTCCAGAGAGAGTCCCTGCAGGTGTTTAGCCAAATCCTGAACCGACACCATGATGGAACAAAAAAAAATCTTTCCTTAGAGAATTTACAGGCTGGACTTACTGTTATGTTCTGCTACCAAAGCTAAGGAAAGAGAGGAGATCTGTCCCTACTATAAGACTCAGCTGAATCCCTACGATGTAACAGGGAACCTGATCCTGCGATCAGACCTGCTAAAGTCCTAATCTAGTCTGTACGGAGACCTATAGATTTGGGGAGGGAATCCCTACAAGTACTAAGGACTGGGAGGAATATGGGACACCTCCTAACAGAAATAGCAGCAGACAGACGAACAAACAAAATAGATAGAACCTAGAGGTCCGTAGACCAAGCAAACTAACAGAGTTAGATACAGAGCACAGGCTAGCTAGAAAGTAGATATACAATGAAGTCCAGCAAAGCCAGAAGGGCGGAGCAGGATTAAATAGGCCAACAAGGTCATGTGACCAGCAAAGGAAAAAAAACCTAACAGCAAGGTTCTAACAGTAGCAGTAAAAGACAAACACACAACATAGAACATAAAGGTCCGAAGACCTAGCTAAACTGACTGAGAAAGGTAACTAAGCACCAGGCTAGCTTAAGAGTAGAAATTACAATGAAGTCCAGCAAGGCCAGGAGGGTGGAGCAGGATTAAATAGGCAAAAATGGTCATGTGACCAGCAAGATAGAAAAAACCTAACAGAAGAGTTCTAACAGCCACCACACTGCTTATTCCTGTCTATTGTTGTGCTATGCCTCCCTCCCCCGCGTGCTGCTATCCTCGCTCTACATGTCCCCTTGCCAGGTTGTGTCAGTGACTTCGTTCACCACTTCGTTTTCTACTTCCGCACCATGGTCCTCCTTCTGATTTTCTGTTCATTGTGTCTCATCATTATCCACCTCTTGTGACCGTAATTGCACTTTCCCACCATCACCTTCAGGTAACCATGGCTGCTCAAATCGCTACATGCGATCTTCTGTTGCCCTGTTCGAACCTGGCCAGTAGATGTGCCCGAATTTATAGATGGAAAAGTGAACAGCTCGTGGGGTAACCCTGGACTCTAATCTTTCCTTCAAACCACATATCCAAGCTTTTTCCACTTCCGAGCGAACCGAGCGAGAGGCCAGAATCTATAAATGAAAAGATGAACAAAACAGCTCTTCGGAGTGTCCAAGTGTGGGATCAGTTGTCTCAGGGCTCTCGGAATGGTGGGAGGAAGGAGGATCAGGGTGAGGAAGATGCCGACTCCAAGTAAAAAAATCTCCCAGATCCGCACATTCCTCAACCACGAATCTACAAAAACACTAGTGCACACACTCATTATCTCCCTTCTCGACGACTGCAACCTCCTACCCTGTGGCCTCCCTTCTAACACTCTAGCATTCCTCAAATCTATCCTAAACTCTGTTACCCTACTAATCCACCTGTCCCCTCGCTATTCCCTGGCCTCTCCTCTCTGTCAATCCCTTCACTGGCTCCCCATTGCTCAGAGACTCCAGTTCAAAACCCTAATCTTGGCATGCAAAAGCCATCCACAACCTGTCTCCTCTGTAGTGTCAGCGTCTCTGCCTCCTGCCAGGTAGAGACGCCGTTCCCCTCACAGCCACGGCCCTGGTTCGGCGTCTTCCAGCTCCCGTCCTGCAGCTATTGTGGAGCGCACTGCGCGCAGCTTCCCGGGCTCTGTGCTTAGGGCGCGCATGCAGTCCCTCCCTCTTAAAGGGGCCGCGCGCGCCGTCCTAAAAAGTCCCCGGACAATGGCCGGAGGACTTCCCCTATTTAAAGCACCTCCTCCAATATGGAGGTGACTGTGCAAGGTTGTTGTTCTGTGTGCTAACACTTGCTTCAGCCCTCAGGTCCCGCTGCCTGTCAGTCCTGCCCGCCAGTCTGCCTGTCAGTCTTGTCCGCCAGTCTGCCTGTCAGTTACCTGCTGTGCTCACCAGCCTGCTTACCGGGAAGCACCTGCCTGTTACCTGTAGTGCATGCCCGCCAGCCTACCTGGAAGCACCTGCCAGTTACCTGCCGTGCCCGCCAGCCTGCTTACCGGGAAGCACCTGCCTGTTACCTGTAGTGCATGCCCGCCAGCCTACCTGGAGCACCTACCTGTTACCTGTCGTGCCTGCCAGCTTGCCTACCCGGAGCACCTGTCTGGCTATCCGCCGAACCAGCCTGCTTATATATCCGGACCACCCGTCAGCCTTCCAGCCGTGCTCATCCACTGTCACCTGCTCTCACACAAGGTCGGTTCCAGAGTGGCACCTGGTCCCCCTGCTCGGTCCCTCCCTGGTTCACGAAGTCAACTGAGCCGCCATGCAACCTTGGTCAGGCCGAGTAGGCACTTACTCACGCCCCTCTGGTCCATCCTTGCACCGAAGCACAGAGGTTCCACCACCCGCACTCGTAACAGTTTGCACAGGCCATGGAACCCGGTGGCCCCCAGGCTCCTTCGCTCTCTGACCTGTACCAGGAGGTTTCACATCAGAGATCCCAACAGGAAACTATCCTGTCCTACCTGTGGTCTGTCAACTCCCACCTGGACACGCTGTCCACCCCGTCTGTGTCCGTCTCTAGCCGAGCGGCACCCGCTACGGTGGCACCTCAACCTACTGGCGCTATGGCATCCGTCTCTGGACCCCGGCTCTCTGCGCCTCCACGTTTTGGTGGTGACCCTGTCTTATGTCAGGGTTTCCTAAATCAGTGCACGCTGCACTTTGAACTCCTGGCACATCAGTTCCCCTCCGACCAGGCCAAGGTGGCATTCATCATGTTTCACCACACCGGGGAGGCATTGGCATGGCTAAACCCTCTGTGGGAGAGAGGGGATCCCCTGGAGTCCGATCTTCTGGCTTTCCTCACTGCCTTCCGGAAGGTCTTCGATGAGCCCGGACAAAAATCTTCTACTGCCTCCTTACTTCTCCATCTCCGCCAAGGGAGTCTCACCGTGGGCCAGTATGCCATACATTTCCGAAACCTCGCATCTGAGCTTGCCTGAAACAATGAGGCCCTGGTGTCCACCTTCTGGGAGGTTCTTTCCAGATGGATCAAGGATGAGCTAGCCAGTCGTGACATCCCTTCCACCTTGGATGACCTAGTGTCATTAGCTAAACGGATTGACATCCGTTTTTTGGAACGAGCTAAGGAGACTACCTGGGAAAGAAGACTTCCGCGTCTCGCTCCTGTATTCCAAAGCCCAGCCTCGCAACCAGCTATTCCTCGGACATGCTCCCCATAGCCTATACAAATTGACCAAACCATGATGGTCAAGTCTCGCCTGGAGACGCGCCGAGCTGAGGGGAGTTGCTTCTATTGTGGCAGTAAAGAGCATCTGATCCGTTCCTGCCCTGTGAAGTTGGGAAACTCCAGTGTCTAGGACCACTTAGAGAGGTCGTCCTAGGCAAGAGTAAATCCTCTCCACCCTTGATTCTATCTGCTTCTATTTCCAGTGGTGAGACCCGCTTCTTTGAGACTGCCCACCTGGATTCCAGAGCCACTGGGAATCTCATTTCACAGGCTGTTGTGGAGCGGTATCAGATTCCTACCATACATCTGGCTGAACCGTTGGCGGTCACTTCCATGGATGGAAGACTTCTTCTGAAGACCATCTTGCTCCTCACAGAGCCTGTAACCCTTCAGGTGGGAATGCTGGACTCGGAGAAGATCTCCTTTCATGTGCTGTCCGGTCTCTCTCACTCCCTCTTACTTGGTCTACCCTGGTTTCAGAGACATGAACCCGTCCTGAATTGGAGATCTGGTGAAGTGCTCCATTGGGGGCAGGAATGCCATGAGTACTGCCTGGTTCCGGTTTGTCCATAGAATCATAGAATCATAGAATGGTAGAGTTGGAAGGGACCTCCTGGGTCATCTGGTCCAACCCCCTGCTCAAAGCAGGATTCACTAGATCATCTCAGACAGATGTCTGTCCAGCCTCTGTTTGAAGACGTCCATTGAAGGGGAACTCACCACCTCTCGTGGCAGCCTGTTCCACTCATTAATCACCCTAACTGTCAAAAAGTTTTTTCTAATATCTAATCTGTGTCTCCTCCCATTTAGTTTCATCCCATTGCTTCTAGTCTTTCCTTGTGCAAATGAGAATAAAGATGATCCTTCTACAATGTGACAGCCCTTGACATATTTGTAGACAGCTATTAAGTCTCCTCTCAGTCTTCTTTTTTGCAAGCTAAACATTCCCAAATCCTGCAACCGTTCCTCATAGGACATGGTTTGCAGACCAGTCACCATTCTGGTCGCTCTTCTCTGAACTTGCTCCAGTTTGTCTATGTCTTTTTTAAAATGTGGTGCCCAAAACTGTACACAGTATTCCAGATGAGGTCTGACCAAAGAGGAGTAAAGACCGATAATGACTTCACGTGATCTAGACTGTATGCTTCTGTTAATACATCCCAGAATTGTATTTGCCTTTTTTGCTGCTGCATCACACTGTTGACTCATGTTCAGTATATGATCTATTAGTATACCTAAGTCTTTTTCACATGTACTGTTGCTTAGCTCTATTCCTCCCATTTTGTATATGCTTTTTTCATTTTTATTGCCCAGATGTAGTACTTTGCATTTTTCCCTGTTAAAAACCATTCTGTTGGTTGCTGCCCACTGCTCCAGTTTATTTAGGTCTTTTTGAATCCTCTCTCTCTCTTCTCTAGTATTAGCTATCCCTCCTAGCTTTGTGTCATCAGCAAATTTAATCAGTTTACCCTCAATTCCTTCATCTAAATCATTGATAAAGATGTTGAACAATACAGGTCCCAGGACGGAGCCCTGTGGTACCCCCCTTGAGACATTCATCTAGCTGGATGTGAAGCCATTTACAACCACCCTTTGAGTCCGATCACTAAGCCAGTTATGAATCCACCTAACAGTTGCCTGGTCCATTGCATACTTGGTCATTTTTTCAATAAGGATGGTGTGAGATACTTTGTCAAATGCTTTGCTGAAGTCAAGATATACTATATCTACAGCATTTCCCTGATCCACCCAGTCAGTGATTCTGTCATAGAAGGAAATTAAGTTAGTCTGACATGACTTGTTAGTTACAAACCCATGCTGACTCTGGTTAATCACTTCATTCTTATCCATGTACTTACATACATGTTGCTTAATAATTTGTTCAAAGATCTTTCCTGGTATAGAAGTCAGACTCACCGGCCTATAGTTCCCTGGGTCCACCTTCTTCCCCTTTTTGAAGATAGGAACAACATTTGCTCTTCTCCAGTCTTCTGGGACTTCTCCTGTTCTCCAAGAATTTTCAAAGATTATGGAGAGTGGTTCTAAAATTTCTTCTACGATCTCCTTCAGTACTCTGGGGTGTAATTCATCTGGACCTGGAGACTTGAACTCATTTATGTTCACTAAATATTCCCTCACAATCTTTCTGTTTACAGATAACTTGGGTTCCTCTATTTCTTTAAAAGGACAGTGAAGATCAGTTGATGTTACATTTTCTTTCTGAGAGAAAACAGATGCAAAATAGGAATTAAAAAGTTCGGCCTTCTCAACATCCTCTCTTACCATTTCTCCATTTTCATCCTGTAAAAATCCTATAGCATCTTTGACTTTTCTTTTGACATACCCCCAAAATCCTTTTTTATTGATTTTGACATCTCTTGCAAGCCTTAATTCATTGTCAGCTTTAGCTAACCTGATACGTGCCCTGCAGGATCTGCAGACTGCATTATAATCTTCTTTAGATATGCCTCCCTCTTTCCATTTAATAAACATTTCTTTCTTTCTTTTTAGCATGTGTTTAAGTTCTGTGTTCATCCATCCTGGTTTCCTTAAATACTTCCCATTCTTCCTACTTTTCGGGATTGTTAACGATTGTGCTTTGAGAATCTCATTTTTAAAAATTTCCCATCCTTCCTGGACATTTTTGTCCTTAAGGACATCCAGCCATTGGATCCCTCCTATTCTCTTTCTGAGTCTCTTAAAATCTGCCTTTCTAAAATCTAACCTTGAAGTTTGAGTCTTCACATGTCTTCCTCCTCTAGTTATCCAAAATTCTATAATAGCATGATCGCTGCCTCCTAGGGTCCCAGCCACCTTTACCTCCTCAACCATTTCCTCCCTGTTTATAAGGATTAGATCCAAAGTAGCAGATCCCCTTGTTTTCTCCACTACCTTTTGGAAGATAAAGTTGTCAGCAAGAGAGGATAAGAATTTGCTTGACCTGTTAGTTTTACTTGAGAGAGATTCCCAACAAATGTCTGGATAGTTGAAATCTCCCATGACCACTACGTCATATTTTTTGGAGAACTTGGTCATTTGATACATAAAGAGTTCATCCATATCTTCAGCTTGCCCAGGTGGCCTGTAGTAAATGCCTACAATGGTGTCCTTTCCGTTGTTCTCTCCTTGTATTCTTACCCAAACAGTTTCCACAGAACTCCCAGTCTCTGCTTCAATCTCTGTGCAGATATACGCTTTTCTAACATACAATGCAACACCTCCTCCTCGTTTATCAAGTCTGTTTCTTGCAAATAAGTTGTATCCTTTTAGCCTTTTATTCCAATCATGTGTATCGTCCCACCAAGTTTCAGTGATTCCAATGACATCATATTCCTTTTCCTGCATTAGTAGTTCCAATTCTCCTTGTTTGTTGCCCATGCTTTGTGCATTTGTATAAAAACATTTTAGTTTGTGATTGGTTTCTCTTCCTCCCATATTTTTATTATTTAAATTGTTTTATCTTTGTTCTTCTTTTCCACTTCCAGTAGCAGAGATCTCAATAGTATTTGTCAGCTGTATGGCTTTTTCTGGCCTTTTGCTTCCCTTCCCACATTGTTCTAGTTTAAAGCTCTTCTGATGAGTGTAGCAAGGCGACTTCCAAATACATGTTTTCCAGTCTTCGTAAGGTGCACCCCATCTCTAGCAAGTAGTCCATCGTATAGGTAATTCATTCCGTGATCCAGAAATCCAAATCCTTGTTGACGGCACCATCGACGTAGCCAGTTGTTCACCTGTAGAATCTTATTCCACCTCATTGTTCCATGGCCATCCACTGGGAGGATGGATGAGAAGACCACCTGCGCTCCCAATTCTTTCACTTTCTTGCCTAAGTCTTCAAAGTCACTGCAGATGGTTTCCAGGTCCTTTCTTGCGGTGTCATTTGTCCCCACATGTATTAGCAGGAATGGGTAGTGATCTGTAGGTCTTAAGAGTCTTGATATCCTGTCAGACACATCTTTAATTTTTGCTCCTGGAAGACAGCACATTTCTCTTGAGGTTATGTCTGGTCTGCAGATTGCGGCCTCTGTTCCTCTTAACAGGGAATCCCCCATGACCACCACTCTCCGTTTTTTCTTCACAACATTCTTCTTTCTCCATCCAGGAGGATTCTGAGGGCTTACAAGGTTATTCATTGCTGGCAAAGTCTTATTTTGCTGTATTTCTTCATGGTTCTCCTGCGTGAGAGCCTGGTACTGGTTCCTGAGCAGTATGGATGCTGACTGCCTCTCGATCCTCCTGCTTCTGTGGGTCACATGCTTCCATTCCTCTGTTTCGTCAGGTGCAGTTTGAACTTCTTCTCTTTCTGAATCATGAAGAGATAATTCTGCTCTGTCTAAGAACTCTTCACCTTCCTTAATGATTTTCAAGGTAGTTAACCTCTCTTCTAGATTTCGCAACTTTTCCTCCAACAGGGACACAAGCTTGCATTTCTGGCATGTGAAGTTTGGCTTTTTCACTGGCAAATCTGTGAACATGTAGCAGGATATGCAGCTCACCAAATGGCTCCTGGACTCTTCCATGTTCTTATTGTTAATGTTCTGAAAACAGTGAAAAAAGCTTAAAAAAAAGCTTCAAAATGCGCGCGCCTTCTGGCGCGCGGTTTACCGATGTCCTCTTTTCAGCTCCAACAGCCAAAATCCAGTGTTCTTTGAGCTCGCGGAGACTCTTCACTTACCCCAAAATGCAGTGGGAATATGCAAATTATCTCCTCAGGACTCCTCCCCTGGTTTACCGATGTCCTCTTTTCAGCTCCAACAGCCAAAATCCAGTGTTCTTTGAGCTCGCGGAGACTCTTCACTTACCCCAAAATGCAGTGGGAATATGCAAATTATCTCCTCAGGACTCCTCCCCTGGTTTACCGATATCCTCTTTTCAGCTCCAACAGCCAAAATCCAGTGTTCTTTGAGCTTGCGGAGACTCTTCACTTACCCCAAAATGCAGTGGGAATATGCAAATTATCTCCTCAGGACTCCTCCCCTGGTTTACCGATGTCCTCTTTTCAGCTCCAACAGCCAAAATCCAGTGTTCTTTGAGCTCGCGGAGACTCTTCACTTACCCCAAAATGCAGTGGGAATATGCAAATTATCTCCTCAGGACTCCTCCCCTGGTCCAGTCCCTCCCCTCCTCCCCCGGTCCAGCTCGACCTCCGTCTACTCCGGCTAATCTACCTGGTCTGCCGGCACCCTACTGGTCCTATGCGCACGTCTTCGACAAAAAGGAGGCAGAGACACTTCCACCTCATAGGCGGTTTGATTGCCCAATTGACCTGGTACCTGGTGCTTCTCCTCCCCGCTGGCGTATCTACCCCTTGTCGCTGGCTGAGACCCGGGCCATGTCTGAGTACATAGAAGAAAATCTCGCTAGGGGATTCATCCAGAAATCTACCTACCTGGCAGGAGCAGGATTCTTCTTCGTTAAGAAGAAAGACGGCTCACTACGTCCTTGTATCGATTACAGGGGTCTTAACCAGATTACCATCAAGAATAAGTACCCCCTGCCTCTCATCTCGGAGCTGTTCGACCACCTTAAAGGCGCGAAGATCTTCACCAAGCTCGATCTTCGTGGGGCGTACAATTTGGTCCGGATCCGCCAGGGAGACGAGTTGAAGACGGCATTCAACACCTGGGACGGTCACTATGAATATCGTGTGATGCCCTTTGGCCTCTGTAATGCTCCAGCCATCTTCCAGGAGCTGGTTAATGACATCTTCCGTGATCTCCTGTATTCTTGCGTGGTGGTGTATCTGGACGATATCTTGGTCTTCTCTCCGGATCTACCCTCACAACGGAGGGATGTTCGTCAGGTTCTGCTAAGGCTCCGGCAGAATCACCTATACGCAAAATTTGAGAAATGTCTCTTTGAGCAGACCTCCCTTCCGTTCCTGGGCTATATTATCTCCGAGACTGGTCTGCGGATGAATCTCGAGAAGGTCTCTGCCGTCTTAAAGTGGTCCTGACCGGAGGGGTTGAAGGCGATTCAGTGATTCCTGGGCTTTGCAAATTATTACCGCCTCTTCATCCGTCATTTCTCCTCTCGGACCGCACCTATCTCCACGTTCACCCGTAATGGAGCAAATCCCAGGGAATAGACTTCCGGAGCGGAGCAGGCCTTCGTCTCCCTAAAACAAGCTTTCTCCTCTGCCCCTGTGCTGCACCGTCCGGATTGCAACAAGCAGTTCTTCCTGGAGGTAGATGCATCCTCCTCCAGAGCCGTAGCGGTACTCACCCAGAAAACCCCATCCAGGTGAATGGTAACCTGCAGCTTCTTCTCCAAGCTCTTCTCCTCGTCCGAGCGCAACTACTCCATAGGAGATCGTGAGCTACTAGCCATCAAATTGGCACTAGAGGAGTGACGTTACCATCTACACTGACCACAAAAACCTTGCCTATTTACAAAACGCCCAAAGACTTCGCGTCAGGCCAGGTGGTCTCTATTCTTTTCCAAATTCTGCTTCACTCTGCATTACCGCCTAGTGGCCAAGAACATTAAGGCTGACGCTTTATCCCTCTCGTTCCTGTCCACTGACCAAGAGGAGGAGCCTCTACATTTCATCGACCCCTCCAAAGTAATGACTGTGGCTCCGTTTAATCTGTCTCTTCTTCCACCCGGTAAGACCTTTGTGGTGGTTCCAGATCGTAAGAAGGTTCTACTCTGGGGCCATTCATCCAAACTAGCCGGTCATGCTGGTCAGAGGAAGACCTTTCTGCTCATCACCCGACATTACTGGTGGCCTTCTCTGCACAAGGATGTTGCGGACTTCGTCGCAGCTTGTTCCTCCTGTGCCAGTAACAAGGTTCCTTGGCACCTTCCTTCCGGCTGTCTCCTTCCTCTTCCCGTGCCTTCTGTTCCGTGGCAACACATAGCTATGGACTTCATTACGGATCTCCCTGTCTCTGCCAGTTGTACAGTAGAGATGAGCGTTGTTCTACTCGAACTGTTCGCCAATCTCAAATTCGAGCTGTTTTGGGCGGTGTTCGAGCCGGTCGGCGAACACGAACAATTTGAGAAAAATTCGGCTGTTCGAGGTTATGTTCGATAACTGTTCGTGCACCAAAATCATAACTGGATTTTTTCTCAGTAATGATGAAAATTAATGTTAATACGCAGTTTGAGTGTACAGCGGGGCGGGGGGAGGGGCAGGGGATGGATCTCTGCAGGAACAATGAAGATCTCCATTTTTTTTTCTCTTTCCCGCATTTGCAGTGGGGAGGTGCAATCTGTCAGCCTATCAGCAGCGCACACACGGAGCGAAGTGCTTTTTTTCACACAAGCAAGGGCATGTGTGATTGGCAGTGTATGTCACATGTCCTTGCCCTATAAGACCAAGCCATTTTCCCCGTCGCCACCATTTTCTCACTGCTGCAGCTGCGTGTTAGACGGCACCGCTGTTGCTGTGTGCGCTATACCTTGTTAATTTCAAGCCAATTTTCGCACAAATATACAGATAGCTTGGGAGTAGGGAATAGTTGTGATTGCAGTCCTTTTAAGGACTAGGTTACAGCATTTCCTACGACTTTTATCAGGCAGGTCTGTGCTCTTAAATAGATAGATTGTGGGAGTAAAGACTAATTGTAATTGGAGTCCTTTTCAGGACTAGGTTACATCAGTTCCTATCAGTTTTTGCCAGGCAGGTCTGTGCCAGTGCTGTGCAAGTTTTTTTCACAGCATTTGGCTGAATCTAGCAAAGCTAATCCTTTTTGGCCTATTGCAGAGTGTGTTAGTCAGTGGAGTAGCCTATCTGTGTTGCAAGATATACCAAATGTGTATAGAATACCAATTTTTTTACTGCACCTAGTGAAGTAAAATCTTTTGGGCATAGCATCATTCTATTAGTCCATCTATACTGACCTCCATCAGGTTGCAAACTGAATATAATTTTTTTCTGCATCTAGCTCTGAAAAAATATTTGGGCTTCTAGCAGTGTGTGGGACTTGGTCTATTAGTCCATCTATACTGACCTCCATCAGGTTGCAAATTAAAAATAATTTTTTTCTTCATTTAGCTCTGAAAAAATATTTGGGCTTCTAGCAGTGTGTGGGACTTGTTCTATTAGTCCTTCTATACTGACCTCCAGCAGGTTGCAAATTGAATATAATTTTTTTCTGCATCTAGCTCTGAAAAAATATTTGGGCTTCTAGCGGTGTGTGGGACTTGGTCTATTAGTCCATCTATACTGACCTCCATCAGGTTGCAAATTAAAAATAATTTTTTTCTGCATCTAGCTCTGAAAAAATATTTGGGCTTCTAGCAGTGTGTGGGACTTGTTCTATTAGTCCATCTATACTGACCTCCATCAGGTTGCAAATTAAAAATATTTTTTTTCTTCATTTATCTCTGAAAAAATATTTGGGCTTCTAGCAGCGTGTGGGACTTGTTCTATTAGTCCATCTATACTGACCTCCATCAGGTTGCAAATTAAAAATAATTTTTTTCTGCATCTAGCTCTGAAAAAATATTTGGGCTTCTAGCAGTGTGTGGGACTTGGTCTATTAGTCCATCTATACTGACCTCCATCAGGTTGCAAATTAAAAATAATTTTTTTCTGCATCTAGCTCTGAAAAAATATTTGGGCTTCTAGCAGTGTGTGGGACTTGGTCTATTAGTCCATCTATACTGACCTCCATCAGGTTGCAAATTGAATAAAAAAAATTTCTGCATCTAGCTCTGAAAAAATATTTGGGCTTCTAGCGGTGTGTGGGACTTGGTCTATTAGTCCATCTATACTGACCTCCATCAGGTTGCAAATTAAAAATAATTTTTTTCTGCATCTAGCTCTAAAAAAATATTTGGGCTTCTAGCAGTGTGTGGGACTTGGTCTATTAGTCCATCTATACTGACCTCCATCAGGTTGCAAATTAAAAATAATTTTTTTCTTCATTTAGCTCTGAAAAAATATTTGGGCTTCTAGCAGTGTGTGGGATTTGTTCTATTAGTCCTTCTATACTGACGTCCAGCAGGTTGCAAATTGAATATAATTTTTTTCTGCATCTAGCTCTGAAAAAATATTTGGGCTTCTAGCGGTGTGTAGGACTTGGTCTATTAGTCCATCTATACTGACCTCCATCAGGTTGCAAATTAAAAATAATTTTTTTCTGCATCTAGCTCTGAAAAAATATTTGGGCTTCTAGCAGTGTGTGGGACTTGGTCTATTAGTCCATCTATACTGACCTCCATCAGGTTGCAAATTAAAAATAATTTTTTTCTGCATCTAGCTCTGAAAAAATATTTGGGCTTCTAGCAGTGTGTGGGACTTGGTCTATTAGTCCATCTATACTGACCTCCATCAGGTTGCAAATTAAAAATAATTTTTTTCTTCATTTAGCTCTGAAAAAATATTTGGGCTTCTAGCAGTGTGTGGGACTTGGTCTATTAGTCCATCTATACTGACCTCCATCAGGTTGCAAATTGAATAAAAAATTTTTCTGCATCTAGCTCTGAAAAAATATTTGGGCTTCTAGCGGTGTGTGGGACTTGGTCTATTAGTCCATCTATACTGACCTCCATCAGGTTGCAAATTAAAAATAATTTTTTTCTGCATCTAACCCAGCCAATAGTTTTGGCCTAATACCACAGTTTGGCCACTCAGCTCTGCTCGGTTACCATCCATTGTTTTTTTGTGCAAACAACTCCAGAGTTGTGAATTAGTTAACCACCAAAATGAGTGGAAAAAAGCCTGCTGCTGGTGGAAAGGGGAATAGGCGTGTTGGGAAGGGGAAAAAAGGTTGTGTCCGTGGGGTAGGTGCAGAAGAAAGACCATCTTCCAGCCAAACTAAAATGTCTACTTCTTTTAGCGGACAATGTGATAAGATCCCTTTCTTACGGCCACGCCAATCGCTACAAATTCCAGATGAGGCACAAAAACAGCAGGTGCTTCAACGGATATCAAGTGCTCCTTTAAGTGGGCTCTCCTCCACATCAACTTCAACATCACAAATACTCCAGTCCTCAAAGGTGTCACCCAAATCGCACTTGCTTCCTCACAGCTCCCAAATCTCCAGCTGCCCGTCTGAGTATGAGGTAGAACAGATGGTTGAGTCTGCAGAGCTGTTTACTCATACTATAGCCTGGGAATCAGAGGTCGACTCCAGCGCTTCTGTGAATCCAGACGAGGAAATGATCTGCACTGATGCCCAGAATCTTTATGAGTTGGATCCAGGACCAGACGCAGAAGGTTCTGACCATAATGTAGACCCTCATTCCCAAACTGTAACTCCTGTTGGTGGAGACAATGAGGAAGACGATGATAAGACTCAAATACCTGATTGGAGCGACAACTTTAGTTTTTTGTCAGGGCAGGAACAGGTTGGCTCTGAGGACGACGGGTGTGATAACGCACAGGGTGATGATGATGAGGTCGGAGATCCCACTTACTGTCAACCCACAGTCAGCCAAGAGATGAGGTCAGCAGAGGAGGTGGAGGAAGATGCTAGTGACGACGAGGTCAGGTTGCGCCTTCCTGGACAGAGACGTAGTACTGGAAGCACGTCAACAACTGCATCCTCAAACACAACTCTGCCTCTCACCACAAGTCGTGGTGGCTCTTCAGGTCGCATGGGTGCTAAGCCTTGCATAGCCTGGGCATTTTTTCAGATCGATAAAGATGACCCAACTCGTGTTATCTGTAACATTTGTCAGCAAAAGCTAAGTAGAGGCCAAAAAATACATAGTTTGAGTACTTCATGCATGAACCGGCACATGGACATGAAGCATAAGTTGCAGTGGGAAGCTCAGTGTGCTACAATGCGGTCTAGCCGGCCGGGCCAACCACCGTCTGCCATATCTTGTGCATCCGCGGCCTCTTCATCCTCTGTGACTGGGGGGACAGCAGTCACACCTGTTTTGGGGCGCAGACCTGCCACCTCTTTACCCGCAACAGCCAGCGTGATTGGCAGGTCATCATTTTCTTTGGAGGTGGTAACACCAGCTGGTCTTGAGCGCTGTCCGACATCGATAGCACCACCTTTGGATCAAGGCAACCTAACATGTCCGCCTGCATCTTCCTCACAGACCGGCAGTTTGCCGGGGACACCCTTATCAACCCCGTCTAAGCACAATAGCCAGCCCTCGGTCCCTCAGATGTGGACAAGTAAAAGACCATTTCCTCCTAGCCATGAGAAAGCTAAGAGGTTGAATTTCACCATCTGCAAGCTCTTGGCTACAGAAATGCTGCCTTTCTGCCTGGTGGACACAGAGGATTTTCGAGACCTTATGTCCGTCGCAGTGCCCCAGTACCAGATGCCCAGTCGGCACTACTTCTCAAAGAAAGGTGTGCCTGCGCTCCACCAGCATGTCGCACACAACATCACCGCTTCTTTGAGAAACTCTGTGTGTGACAGGGTGCATTTCACCACAGACACTTGGACGAGTAGGCATGGACAGGGGCGTTACATGTCGCTGACTGGGCACTGGGTAACTATGGTGACAGCAGGACAAGGGGCTGCTGTCCAAGTCTTGCCGTCCCCACGAGTTGTGCGTCAATCCTCTTTATGTCATTTTTCCTCCACTGCTTCTGCCTCCTCAACCTCCTCTCGGTCTTCCACCTGCACCCAAAGCCTGTCTGGTCATGCCACAAGCTTTCTAACTGCGCAGAAGGGATCCTGCACACCTCCTTACTATGCTGGCAGTAGGGCTCAACGTCATCAGGCGGTTTTTACATTGAAATGTCTGGGAAATGTGAGTCACACAGCTGAGGAGTTGTGGTCAGCTCTGGAGAACCAATTTCATGAATGGTTGTCTCCACTGGACCTGAAACCAGGGAAGGCCGTGTGCGACAATGCTGCAAACCTGGGTGCGGCCCTTCACCGGGGCAATGTCACACACGTGCCTTGTATGGCTCACGTGTTGAACCTGGTTGTCCAGCAATTTTTAGCCCACTATCCCAGACTAGATGGCCTTCTGCAGAGGGCACGGTCGCTGTGTGCTCACTTCCGCCGTTCACATCCCGCAGCTCAGCGACTTACATCTCTACAGAAGTCGTTGGGCCTGCCACTTCACCGGCTAAAATGCGATGTGCCTACCCGGTGGAATTCAACTCTGCACATGTTGCAGCGACTGTGGCAGCACCGACAAGCCCTGGTGCAATACGTTCTGACGTATAGCCTGGGCCAACGAGATTCAGAGGTGGGGCAAATCACGCTGGAGGAGTGGTCTCAGATCAGGGACCTATGCACCCTTCTGCACAGTTTTGAAATGGCGACGAAGATGTTTAGTGCTGACGATGCCATTATCAGCATGACTATTCCGGTGATTTACATGCTGGAGCACATGTTAAACAGAATTCGGAGTCAGGTGGTGGCACAAGAGGAGGTGGAGGAAGTAGAGGAGGAGGAGTTGTATGCGGAAGGGCTAACATCTGCAAGGTCCAGACGGTCGGCAGCACCAGGGCGGCAGGCATGTGAGGGTGGGGGAGATGATTTTACCAGGGCGCATGGTAGCAGCCAAACTAGTGAGGAAGGTGCAGGAGCCCAGGAAGAAGTGGAGGACGAACTGATGGAAGACTCATCAGATGAGGGAGACCTTGATCACATTTCTGTTGTGCGAGGTTGGGGGGAGAGGACAGAGGAAGGAAGCATGATTGTTACCTCGCCACCAACACAACAGGGACTTGGTGCTCCTGGATGCGCAACACACATGAGTGCCTTCTTGCTGCACTACCTGCAACATGACCCTCGAATTGTGAGAATTAGAAATAATCCTGACTACTGGGTTGCCACACTGTTAGATCCCCGGTACAAAAGTAAATTTGCAGAAATTATTCCTGCCATAGAAAGGGATGCACGCATGCAGGAGTATCAGCAGAGACTGTTGCAGAATCTTACATGTGCTTTTCCACAAAATACCAGTGGTGCACGTAGTGAATCTCACAGTTCCAACTTGCCAACCGTGGGACCGTCAAGTGTTCAGCACTCAAACCGTAACAGAACCACAGTATCTGCTGGTAACATCAATTTTGCGGAATCATTTCACCACTTTTTTAGCCCATCCTTTGCAGGGCCACAGGAGACAAGAAGTCTGACACATAGTCAACGCCTAGAGACGATGGTACAGGAGTATCTCCAAGTAAACATTGAAGCCACGACTGTGTCACTGGACCCTTGCTCTTTTTGGGCTTCCAATCTGGATAAATGGCCGGAGCTAGCCACTTACGCCTTGGAGATCTTGTCATGCCCCGCAGCCAGCGTTCTGTCTGAACGTGTGTTCAGCGCTGCTGGTGGTGTACTGACAGATAAGCGCACGCGGCTCTCCACTGATAATGTAGACAGACTCACGTTCATAAAGATGAACAAATCATGGATCCGAAACGACTTTTCTACCCCTGTGTCATCCTGGGGAGAGTAAAAGCTTGATGATTGGTTAAAATCACCCTACCAACCGTTTTAAGCTTTCAAATTACTAATCATGTTTATCTGTATCTTGACTGGAAAATAATTTGGGCTTTGTAGCAGTGTGCAGCACTGATCCTATTAGGCCATCTATAATAAGCTTCACCAGATTTAAAATTAAAAATAATTTTTAGCTGCATCTAGCCCGGAAAATAATTTTGGGGCTCCGAGATGCGCAAGACACATAAGTGCCTTCTTGCTGCACTACCTGCAGCATGACCCTCATATTGTCAGAATTCGAAGTAATCATGACTACTGGGTTGCCACACTCTTAGATCCCCCAAACTTTTCGATCAACCTTTTCATTTTAATAAAGACCAAAAAAATGGTCATTTTTGAAATTATAAGCATTAGCAGGTTGTTAGAAACTGAAATCAAACAGTTTTCAACTCAAAACTTTATTCTAGGTGATGTTACATTTTCACATAGGACCCCTTGTTCGAAAGGAGCTTCTGAACTCTCTCGTCCATTGAATTTGTCAGGTTTTGGATGGTTTCTGCTTCAATTGTTTTGCATGAGGACAGAATACCCTCCCAGAGCTGTTGCTTAGATGTGAACTGCCTCCCGCCATCATAGACACTCCTTTTAATGATGCTCCAAAGGTTCTGAATGGGGTAGAGGTCAGGGGAGCATGGGGGTCACACCATAAGTTTGTCCCCTTTTATGCCCATATCAGCCAGAGATGCAGATGTTTTATGTGCAGCATGAGATGGTGCATTATCATGCAGAAAAATGATCTTGCTGTGAAATACACGGTTCTTCTTCTTGAACCATGGCAGGAAGTGCTGTTTGAGAAAATCCACATACATTATGGAGTTCATCTTTAGCGCCTTCAGGGATCCTAAAGGGGCCGACAATCTCTCTCCCCATGATTCCAGCCCAAAACATTACTCCACCTCCTCCTTGTTGGCGCTGTAGCCGTGTTTGCGTGGGGTGTCCATCAACCAGCCATCCTCCACTCCATTCATCTGGACCATCGAGCGCTGCACGGCACTCATCCGTGAACAAAACAGTTTTGAAATCAGTCTTCATGTAATGTTTGGCCCACTGGAGCCGTTTCTGCTTGTGTGAAGTGGATAGAGGAGGTCGACAGGATGGCGTATGCACAGCTGCAAACCTCTGAAGGACCCTGCATCTTGTTGTTCGGGGGACGTTGGAGGCACAAGCAGCTTCAAAAACTTGTCTGCTGCTATGACAAGGCTTTTTTGCCGCTGCTCTTTCAACCTGACGTAATTGCCTGTAGGAAAGAGTCCTCAATTTGCCCTTATCAGCACGCACACGTGTGTACTGTGAATCAGCTACATACTTCTTGATTGCCAAGACACTTCATCCTGATCATCGCACAATGTTGATTGTAGTCATGCCTTGACCTAAACACTCCACAATTTGTTGCTTCTCAGCAGCCGACACATCCTTTTTCTTTCCCATTTTGGCAGAAAATGTAGGCTGCTTAATAATGTGAGAGAGCCTTCTTAAGTAGTCTTGCCTTTCATTGGACACACCTGCCAAACTAATTAGCACAGGTGTCTGCAATTGCTTACAGTGATATAAAGAGCCCTGACACACATCACCATCAATGAGTTTAACTGACAAACAAATTCTTCCCTTATCACTCCTAAACACTTTTTGCATAATAATTTGGAACGCGGTGTACATGTGCTTTTCCACAAAACACCAGTGGTTCACGTAGTGAATCTTACAGTTCTAACTTGCCAACCGTGGTCTGTATGGAATTGTTCAATAAAGGGCCCAAAATTAAGATAACATAGATGGGAGAGGTCTCTATGAATAGGAATTCCTAAGTATTTGATACCCTGTGAGGGCCAGGCAAAGGGAAAGTTGGACTGGATGGAATCCTATATGGATTTAGGGAGGGAGACATCGAGGGCCTCAGACTTCGCTGCATTGATTTTAAAATTTTACCATGTAACAAAGTGATCTATTTCAGCCATAACAGCAGGGATGGATATATGTGATTGAGTGATATATACTAGGACATCATCAGCAAATAGAGAGCACTTGTACTCGGTGCCTCCCACCTCAATCCACCTAATATTGGGGTTATGGCGAATTGATGAGAGCAGGTGCTCCGTCACTAGGATGTATAAGAGAGGGGACAGAGGACATCCCTGCCTTGTCCCATTGGTGATTGTGAAAGGTGATGAAAATGTTCTGACGCACCCCCTGGGCCTTGGGACACCCGGAGCCGGACCCTTTTTGGTGGATGCTGGTGGTTGTAGTCTTCGTGGCGGCGATCCGGTTCCGTGGCTCAGGGCGGTCAAACCAGTGGCGGAACTATTTATGTGGTTTTGATGTTTAAATGTCCGACTACGCCACCCGTGGATTGCGGTCAGAGTGAACCGCCGCTACAGGGCAGACCGCTAAGGCTGGTGTTGTGGGTGCAGCAGAGCGTAGCATAACTCCCCACGGGAGGAGTATAGCCTCAGGGCAGTGTATGCGGAGGATGGGGGTGATGGTGCAGGGCAGCAGCAGTAACGACACGGAGTCAGTGATGCAGTTCAGGGCCTTTACTCACAGTTCTTATTATCCAGACCACGTCTGCAGGTAACGGCTGCCCACGTCGTACTGTGCTCACCAGGTGAGGGGCTCAGACAACTCCCAGATAACTTTGGAGCGCTTCACAGGACCCCCTTTGTGTGTCCTTTGTCTGGCCTTTCTTACCAACACTTCTGTCCGGCTGCCTCGGGCCTCCTCTTGGTAAACTTGGCGCCAGTTTCCCTGACCCTATGTGGTGCCTTCCTAGCGGGTGGAGCAAGGGGCTGCGCCACATAAAATGTCAGAGCCTCCGGTTTCTAGCTGAGGGTCGCTTCCTGCCTCCACTAGTTCGGGGACCGGTCTCCCCCTTTGGCCTGACCCCTCCACGCAGGTGGATTCGGGCGTGCGGTGGCGACTCGCCCGTCCGCACCCCTGGGATCCCTTCATTCCTCGTTCCTGGAGCCTTCTCCGCTCCTCTTCCTTCCTTCTCCCTCTTCCAGGCCTGGGCCTCTGTTACTAGGCCCGCCTCCGGAGCAGAGCTCATGCAGAGCCCCTGCTCCCTGCCACTTCTGCTCAGACTTCTCTGCACTGAACTAAGATGGTGCCCACCTTTTATACTCCCTTCTCAATGCACCCAGGAACTGCTTCCTCCCTGCTCCTGCACTGCAGGGTTCCCCTTCCTCAGTGTTCCCTCCCCCCACTCCAGCCAGGGACAGGGACTGTCGTGCCCATCTCAGGGGCATATTGGTCGCCCTGCCCCACGGCAATGTGGTGTAATGCATGCAGGTGTCGGGTCCTGATCCACACTCCATCCTTATCTGAGAGTGAGATATCACACCTCTGGGTGAGGTGCAATACGTCTGTAGCAACCGAGCCCTCGGTGCTACAGTTCCATTTATCTTCAGCCTAGGTGACGTATTGTAATACAGGGCCGTGATTTTGGCTATAAAAGGGTCCCCTAGACCCCTACCCCAAGCTTTTTAAGAGAATCATATATGGCGTGCCAGGAGACTCTATGGAATGCTTTCTCAGCATCCAACGAGAGTATCTACTTACAAATTTTTAACTGCATCTAGCCCAGGAAATACTTTGTGCCTAGTAGCAGTGTCTGCTAGTCAGCGGATTATCCCGGCTGTTAAGCAAGCTACACCACCTGTAGTTTGGACACTTAATTTTTTCAAAGGAAATGCTTCGGGACCACGGGATACTTAGTGAAGAGCATCAGGAGGCACCCCAAGGCATAGGGGCTGGGACTGGCACTAGGATGCCTTGCGGTGGACAGCCGAGCTCGATCCTTATAAAAGCTTTTTAACTGCAGCAGCTTTAGTGGACGCTACTGGAGCTGGAATTACGCGGCTGCTGGCATGAGACTTGCCCTCCAATAGATCCTTGTAAATGGATTTAAAGTGTATTCATTCAAATTAGAGGGACAATTTAAATTAAAAAGCTTAGAGCTGCCTCCACCACAGGGGGGCTCTCTCGACCCACCAGCAGACAGGCACCAGTATTGGGAGAGGGGGGCTGGCCGTCAGGGTTCACCGCGGCTCTGGCACAAACCCGGCGACACGGAGGTGGCACGGGCAGGAGCGGACTGGCCGTCTCGGCTTCTCACTTTTTGGATTTTAGAAGGGCATGACATGCCTATATCTGTGTCTCCCCCTCCTTTTACTCCTCCACCTCTTTTCTTTTCGCATGACTATATGTACTTGTCACTTTTCCATGTGTTAGTTGTGTCTTCTGAGCAGTTTGTCAGCTTTTGGACACCTTTGAAGGTGTTTTCTATGTGTTTCTATGTGTTTTTGTTTGCCTGCCATTGGTTTTAACGGTGTTCGAAGGTGTTCGACGAACAGTTCGGCGAACACACGGGTGTTCGACGAACCGAACCGAACTCGAACACTACGGGGGTGGCTCAACACTATTGTACAGTCATTTGGGTGGTCGCTGACCTCTTCTCTAAAATGGCCCACTTCATCCCTCTGCCTGGTCTTCCGTCTGCATCTGTGCTGGCTAAGGACTTCATCCTTCACATCTTCCGTCTCCACGGCCTACCTCTCCACATTGTGTCTGATCGTGGGGTTCAGTTCACTTTGCGCTTCTGGAGAGCTATGTGCAAGCTTCTGGATGTCTCCTTGGATTTTTCCTCTGCTTATCACACTCAATCCAATGGTCAAGTGGAACCTATCAACCAGGTCCTTACCAGCTTTCTCCGGCACTTCGTAAATGCTCACCATAACGATTGGGTTGAGCTCCTGCCCTGGGCCGAGTTCTCCTATAACAACCATGAGAGCGAGTCTTCTACTAAATCCCCGTTCTTTGTGGTCTATGGTCAACACCCCCGGATTCCATTTCCCGTCTCCTCTTCAGTGGACAATCCTGCCACAGAGCCTCTTGTCAGCGAATTTTATTTGGGAAGACACTAGATCTGCACTTCTTCCATCCTCCGAGCGGATGTAGAGACATGCTGATAAGAGACGTCTGGATCCGCCTCAATTCCGTCCGGGAGACAAGGTCTGGCTTTCCTCCAAATATGTCCGTCTCAAGATACCTTCCTATAAGTTGGATCCGCGGTTCATTGGTCCGTTCGAGGTTCTGAACCAAATCAATCCCGTGGCCTACAAGCTGAAACTCCCGGTCACCTTACGGATTCCCAATTCCTTTCATGTATCCCTCCTCAAACCTGTTGTCCTTAATTCCTTCTCTGACTATCCAGGTTCCTCTCCAGCTCCAGTCTCCGCTGAGGACGTCTTTGAGGTAGATAACATTTTGGCCACCAAGAGGGTAAAAGGAAAGACTTTCTTGTGGATTCTAAGGGGTTTGGCCCGGAGAAGAGGTCTTGGGAACCCATGGAGAACATTCATGCCCCTCATCTTCTTAAAAAATTTCTCTCGGGCTTAAAGAAGGGGGGGCGTAAAAGGGGGGTACTGTAGCATCGACATCTGTGCCTCCTACTGGGCAGAGACGCCGTTCCCCTCACCGCCACGGCCCTGGTCCGGCATCTTCTGGCTCCCATCCTGCAGCTACTGTGGTGCGCACTGCGCGCAGCTTCCCCGGCTCTGTGCTTATGGCGCATGCGTGGTCCCTCCCTCTTAAAGGGGCCGCGCGCCATTCTAAAAAGTCCCCGGACAATGGCCGGAGGACTTCCCCTATTTAAAGCACCTCCTCCAATATGGAGGTGCCTGTGCAGCGTTGTTGTTATGTGTGCTAACACTTACTTCAGCCCTCAGGTCCCGCTGCCTGTCAGTCCTGCCCGCCAGTCTGCCTGTCAGTCCTGTCTGCCAGTCTGCCTGCCAGTTACCTGCCGTGCTCACCTGCCTGCTTACCTGGAAGCACTTGCCAGTTACCTGCCATGCCCGCCAGCCTACCTGGAGCACCTACCTGTTACCTGTCATGCCCGCCAGCTTGCCTACCCGGAACACCCGTCTGGCTATCCGCCGAACCAGCCTGCTTATCTATCCGGACCACCCATCAGCCTTCCAGCTGTGCTCATCTGCTGTAACGGTCAGTTCCTGCCATCTGACCCGTGGGAGTCACCTGCTCTCACACAAGGTCAGTTCCAGAGTGGCACCTCATCCCCCTGCTCGGTTCCTCCCTGGTTCATGGAGTCGACTGAGCCGTTGTGCGCCCTTGGTCAGGCCGAGTAGGCACTTAGTCACGCCCCTCTGGTCCCTCCTTGCACCGAAGCACAGAGGTTCCACCACCTGGACTCGTAACATCCTCCATACATCCATGACCTAGTCTCCCGGAACTTACCTGCACGCAACCTCTGATCCTCACAAGATCTCCTTCTCCACTCCCCTCTTATCTCCTCTTCCCACCATCGCATACAAGATTTTTCCCGTGCATCCACCCTTCTCTGAAACTCTCTACCCCACCATTTCTGACTCTCGTCTACTGTTGAAACCTTCAAAAAGCACCTAAAGTCCCACCTCTTGCGACATGCGTACAACCTGATGTAACCCTCACTCCACCATACCGCTGCATGACCAGCTCTATCCTCACCTACTGTATCCTCACCCTTGCCTTGTAGACTGTGAGCCCTTGCTGGCAGGGTCCTCTCGTCTCCTCTCCTGTACCAGTCACTGTCACATTTTTGTTCAAGATTATTGTAATTGTTTTTGCGATGTATACCCCTTTTTCACATGTAAAGCACCATGGAATAAATGGCGATAAAGTAATAATAATAATGTGGTCCAGACTCATATCTACTGAGACTGGACCATGTGGAACTCAGGGTGGTGGTGGTGGCAAACTGACTGGAAGCTTTATCTGCTATCCAACGAACAATCTTTTCACACTGCTCTGACTTCAATAGTGGTGTTCCGCGGCCCCCTAGAAATTGGGACAGGAAGGTAGTTCGACAAGACGTGGGTGTTTGTTGTGCTCCCTCAGAAGACACAGTTACATCTTGCCCACAGCTTCTGCGTGCACTATCACCATCACCATAACATTCACTTCCCCGCCACTTGACACACACCTTGCCCATTTTAAATGGAGTTTAAGATTTGTCACATTGCCAAAAATGTCTGTATTATTACCACAGTAATATAGGATCATGTCTGATGAGATGACTACAGTTTTAGGCAGTGCCTTGGGAGTCAGAGATGCTTCCAGGGATCTTCCCCATGCTGATCCCATGTCACACACCACATGGCCAAGGTGGCATAAGGTAGTAAAATGTTAAAATGACATTTCCTGGTGAATGCATTTTTCACCGTTAAAAGCAATGCAAAAGTGAAAAAACACATCAAAAACGCTACGTGTAAACATTGCCCAAGATGTAGAGGAGCATTTTTGTTTTTGGTTATTTATTTTGCCTTATATACAAGTCATTACCCTGGAAAGAATGTTCCTTAACATTTTTCCCAGGAAAATCCACTTTAGTTTAGTTTTTGTATGTTTTATTGTGAGTCCGTAAAAGTTGCGTAATACCTCTGACAACATTGTTGACAGCAGTAACCTGGGAGTCAGAGATGCTTCCAGGGATCTTCCCCATGCTGTTCCCAGGTCATTTGAGCACTGTTCCCATCAATTTGGGCAATTTCTAGGTCCTCTGCAGACCACCGAGGGGGGCGCCGGAAAAATGCTTGAGTTTTCCAAAGACTTACATTGGGCTCGTTACTCGGACCAATCACTCAAGCATTTCAATTTGCTTGACCCAAACAACGAGTACCCGAGCATTTTAGTGCTCGCTCATCACTAGTAACTAACCTTCTGTTTACCTTCGTGTAAACTCATCACTACTTTGAGAAGACTATGTGACATAAAACAGCTTGTTTAGCAAAAGGAGTTGTTTCAGCAGTAAACATATTGCAATACACTGCACATGTTGCTTCATTCTTTGATCACATAAAGAACATAGTGGAATGTGGACAATGAAGTAGTAGTATAATAGCCTAAACGTGGTTGTCAAGCCTTAGGGTAAAAGTCTGCAGTGACTCTATTTTCATAAAGAACATAATGTCATCATACACTGTACAGATTGGCATAAAGAATTACAAGGTAAAATCAATGGATTTAGTTTTGAAGTTAGCAATTAGCGATTCAATGTTCACTGCCCTTCTTGACAACTGCTTCAATCTGTGATATTCTAGTGGCATACTGGGCTAATGCGCCTGTCTTTTAATCAAGAGGTCATGAGTTCAAATCCACAGTGTTTCTTTTTCCATTTATTCACAATAAAACTTTCAGTCCAGCCAATGGAAATCATTAGATGACATCATCACATGACATCATCAGTTGATTACGACATTAGCAGTTGACATCATAAGTTGATTATGCCATCATCAAACAACATCATCAGTTGATTATGACATCATCAGTTGATGATGACATCATCAGATGACATCATAAGTTGATCATGACATCTGATGACATCATCAGTTGATGACATCATCAGTTTCTTATGACATCATCTGATGACATCATCAGATGACATGATAAGATGACATGATCAGTTGATTATATCATCAGATGACATCATCAGATGACATCATAAGTTGATTATGACATCAGATGACATCATCAGATTAAATCATTAGATGACATCATCAGTTGATTATGACATCATTAGATGACATCATCAGATGACATCATCAGTTGATTATTATATCATCTGATGACATCATCAGATCACATCATCAGATGATTATGAAATCATCTGATGACATTATCAGATCACATCATCAGTTGATTAGGACATCATCAGATGACATCATCAGTTGATTATGACATCATGAGATGACATCATGAAATGACCATGAGTTGATTATGACATAATCAGATGACATCATCAGCTGATTATGACATCATCAGATGACATCATGTATTGATTATGACATCATCAGATGACATCATCAGATGACATCAATTGATTATGACATCATCAAAAGACATCATCAGATGACATCATCAGTTGATTAGGACATCATCAGATGACATCATCAGATGACATCAGTTGATTATGACATCAGATGATATCATCAGATGACATTATCAGATGACATCATCAGTTTACTATGACATCATCAGATGACATCATCAGTTGATGATGACATCATCAGATGACATCATCAGTTGATTATGAAATCATCTGATGACATCATCATATGACATCATCAGTTGATTATGACATCATCAGATGACATCAGTTGAGTATTACATCATCAGATTACATCATCAGGTGATATCATAAGTTGATTATGACATCAGATGATATCATCAGATGACATCATTAGATGACATCATCAGTTTACAATGACATCATCAGATGACTTCATCAGATGACATCATCAGTTGATGATGACATCATCAGATGACATCATCAGTTGATTATGAAATCATCTGATGACATCATCAGATGACATCATCAGTTGATAATGACATCATCAGATGACATCATCAGATTACATCATCAGTTGATTATGACATCAGATGACATCATTAGATGACATCATCAGATGACATCATCAGTTTACAATGACATCATCAGATGACTTCATCAGATGACATCATCAGTTGATTATGACATCATCAGATGACATAAGTTGATTATGATATCATCAGATGACATCATCAGGTGATATCAGAATTTGATTTTGACATCATCAGATGACATCATCAGATGACATCATCAGTTGATTATAACATGAGCAGATGACATAATTAGATGACTTCATCAGTTGATTATGACATCATCAGATGACATCATCAGATGATATCAACAGTTGATTATGACATCATCAGAAGACATCAGAAGACATCATCAGTTGATTATGACATCATCAGATGACATCATCAGTTGATTATGACATCATCTGATTACATCATAAGTTTATTATGACATTATGAGATGACATCATGAGATGACATCATCAGTTCATTATGATATCATCAGATGACATCAGATGACATCATAAGTTGATTACGACATCAGATGACAACATCAGATGACATAATCAGATGACTTCATCAGTTGATTATGACATCATCTGATGACATCATCAGATCACATCATCAGTTGATTATGACATCATCAGATAACATCATGAGTTGATTATGACATCATCAGATGACATGATCAGATGACGTTAACAGTTGATTATGGCATCATCAAATAACATTATCAGATGACATCATAAGTAGATTATGACATCAGATGACATCAACATCATTAGATGACATCAGCATCATTAGATGACTTCATCAGATGACATAATCAGTTGATTATGACATCAGCAGATGAGATTATTAGATGACTTCATCAGTTGATTATGACATCATCAGATGACATCATCAGTTTATTATGACATCATCAGATGACATCATCAGTTGATGATGACAGCATCAGATGACATCATAAGTTGATTATGAAATCATCTGATGACATCATCAGATGACATCACCAGTTGATTATGACATCATCAGATGACATCATCAGATGACATCATCAGTCGAATATGACATCAGATGACATCATCAGATGACATCCTAAGGTGACATCATCAGTTGATTATGATTTCATCAGATGACATCAGTTGATTATGATATCAGATGACATCATCAGTTGATATCAGAAGTTGATTTTGACATCATCGGATGACATCATCAGATGACATCATCAGTTGATAATAACATCAGCAGATGACATAATTAGATGACTTCATCAGTTGATTATGACATCATCAGATGATATCATCAGATGACATCAACAGTTGTTTATGACATCATCAGAACACATAATCAGTTGATTATGACATCATCAGATGACATCATCAGTTGATTATGACATCAGATGACATCATCAGATGACATAATCAGTTGAATATGACATCATCAAATGACATCATCAGATGACATCCTATGGTGACATCATCAGCTGAGTATGACATCATTAGATGACATCAGTTGATTATGATATCATCAGAAGACATCATCAGCTGACATCATCAGTTGATTATGACATCATCAGATGACAACATCAGATGACATCCTAAGCTGATTATGTCATCAGATGACATCATCTGATGACATCATTAGATGACATCATCAGATGATTATGACATCATTAGATGACTTAATCAGATGACATCATCAGTTGATTATGACATCATCTGATGACATCATCAAATCACATCAAAAGTTGATTAGGACATGATCAGATGACATCATCAGTGTATTATGACATCATCAGATGACATCATGAGATGACATCATCAGTTGATTATGACATAATCAGAAGGCATCATTAGTTGATTATGACATCATCAGATGACATCATCAGATGAAATCATCAGTTTATTATGACATCATCAGATGACATCATCAAATGACGTCATCAGTTGATTATGCCATCATCAAATGACATTATCAAATGACATCATAAGTTGATTATGACATCAGATGACATCAACGTCATTAGATGGCATCATCAGATGACATCAGCTGATTATGACATCAGCAGATGACATAATTAGATGACTTCATCAGTTGATTATGACATCATCAGATGGCACCATCAGATGACATCATCAGTTGATTATGACATCATCAGATGACATCATCAGTTGATTATGACATCAGAAGACATCATCAGATGACATCCATAGTGACATCATCAGTTGACATCAAGAGATGACATCATCAGTTGATTATGATATCATCAGATGACATCATCAGGTGACATCATAAGTTGATTATGACATCAGATGACATCATCAGATTAAATCATTAGATGACATCATCAGTTGATTATGACATCATTAGATGACATCATCAGATGACATCATCAGTTGATTATTATATCATCTGATGACATCATCAGATGATTAGGACATCATCAGATCACATCATCAGATTATTATGACATCATCAGATGACATCAAGAGATGACATCATCAGTTGAATATGACATCATCAGTTGATTATGACATCATCAGATGACATCATCAGATGACGTCATCAGTTGATTATGGCATCATCAAATGACATTATCAGATGACATCATAAGTTGATTATGACATCAGATGACATCAACATCATTAGATGACATCATCAGATGACATCATCAGTTGATTATGACATCAGCAGATGACATAATTAGATGACTTCATCAGTTGATTATAACATCATCAGATGACACCATCAGATGACATCATCAGTTGATTATGACATCATCAAAAGACATCATCAGATGACATCATCAGTTGATTATGACATCAGATGACATCATCAGATGACATCCTAAGGTGACATCATCAGTTGATTATAACATCATCAGATGACATCAGTTGATTATGATATCATCAGATGACATCATCAGGTGATATCTTAAGTTGATTTTGACATCATCAGATGACATCATCAGATGACATCATTAGTTGATTATAACATCAGCAGATGACATAATTAAATGACTTCTTCATCTGAATACATCATAAGTTTATTACGACATCAGATGACAACATCAGATTTATTTATAAGTTTATTATGACATTATGAGATGACATCATCAGTTCATTATGATATCATCAGATGACATCAGATGACATCATAAGTTGATTACGACATCAGATGACAACATCAGATGACATAATCAGATGACTTCATCAGTTGATTATGACATCATCTGATGACATCATCAGATCACATCATCAGTTGATTATGACATCATCAGATAACCTCATAAGTTGATTATGACATCATCAGATGACATGATCAGATGACGTCACCAGTTGATTATGGCATCATCAAATAACATTATCAGATGACATCATAAGTAGATTATGACATCAGATGACATCAACATCATTAGATGACATCAGCATCATTAGATGACTTCATCAGATGACATAATCAGTTGATTATGACATCAACAGATGAGATTATTAGATGACTTCATCAGTTGATTATGACATCATTAGATGACATCATCAGGTGATATCATAAGTTTATTATGACATCAGATGATATCATCAGATGACATCATTAGATGACATCATCAGATGACATCATCAGTTTATTATGACATCATCAGATGACATCATCAGTTGATGATGACAGCATCAGATGACATCACCAGTTGATTATGACATCATCAGATGACATCATCAGATGACATCATCAGTCGAATATGACATCAGATGACATCATCAGATGACATCCTAAGGTGACATCATCAGTTGATTATGATATCATCAGATGACATCAGTTGATTATGATATCAGATGACATCATCAGGTGATATCAGAAGTTGATTTTGACATCATCGGGTGACATCATCAGTTGATAATAACATCAGCAGATGACATAATTAGATGACTTCATCAGTTGATTATGACATCATCAGATGATATCATCAGATGACATCAACAGTTGTTTATGACATCATCAGAAGACATAATCAGTTGATTATGACATCATCAGATGACATCATCAGTTGATTATGACATCAGATGACATCAACGTCATTAGATGGCATCATCAGATGACATCAGCTGATTACGACATCAGCAGATGACATAATTAGATGACTTCATCAGTTGATTATGACATCATCAGATGGCACCATCAGATGACGTCATCAGTTGATTATGACATCATCAGATGACATCATCAGTTGATTATGACATCAGAAGACACCATCAGATGACATCCATAGTGACATCATCAGTTGACATCAAGAGATGACATCATCAGTTGATTATGATATCATCAGATGACATCATCAGGTGACATCATAAGTTGATTATGACATCAGATGACATCATCAGATTAAATCATTAGATGACATCATCAGTTGATTATGACATCATTAGATGACATCATCAGATGACATCATCAGTTGATTATTATATCATCTGATGACATCATCAGATGATTAGGACATCATCAGATCACATCATCAGATTATTATGACATCATCAGATGACATCAAGAGATGACATCATCAGTTGAATATGACATCATCAGTTGATTATGACATCATCAGATGACATCATCAGATGACGTCATCAGTTGATTATGGCATCATCAAATGACATTATCAGATGACATCATAAGTTGATTATGACATCAGATGACAGCAACATCATTAGATGACATCATCAGATGACATCATCAGTTGATTATGACATCAGCAGATGACATAATTAGATGACTTCATCAGTTGATTATAACATCATCAGATGACACCATCAGATGACATCATCAGTTGATTATGACATCATCAAAAGACATCATCAGATGACATCATCAGTTGATTATGACATCAGATGACATCATCAGATGACATCCTAAGGTGACATCATCAGTTGATTATAACATCATCAGATGACATCAGTTGATTATGATATCATCAGATGACATCATCAGGTGATATCTTAAGTTGATTTTGACATCATCAGATGACATCATCAGATGACATCATTAGTTGATTATAACATCAGCAGATGACATAATTAGATGACTTCATCATCTGATTACATCATAAGTTTATTACGACATCAGATGACAACATCAGATTTATTTATAAGTTTATTATGACATTATGAGATGACATCATCAGTTCATTATGATATCATCAGATGACATCAGATGACATCATAAGTTGATTACGACATCAGATGACAACATCAGATGACATAATCAGATGACTTCATCAGTTGATTATGACATCATCTGATGACATCATCAGATCACATCATCAGTTGATTATGACATCATCAGATAACATCATGAGTTGATTATGACATCATCAGATGACATGATCAGATGACGTCACCAGTTGATTATGGCATCATCAAATAACATTATCAGATGACATCATAAGTAGATTATGACATCAGATGACATCAACATCATTAGATGACATCAGCATCATTAGATGACTTCATCAGATGACATAATCAGTTGATTATGACATCAACAGATGAGATTATTAGATGACTTCATCAGTTGATTATGACATCATTAGATGACATCATCAGGTGATATCATAAGTTTATTATGACATCAGATGATATCATCAGATGACATCATTAGATGACATCATCAGATGACATCATCAGTTTATTATGACATCATCAGATGACATCATCAGTTGATGATGACAGCATCAGATGACATCACCAGTTGATTATGACATCATCAGATGACATCATCAGATGACATCATCAGTCGAATATGACATCAGATGACATCATCAGATGACATCCTAAGGTGACATCATCAGTTGATTATGACATCATCAGATGACATAATTAGATGACTTCATCAGTTGATTATGACATCATCAGATGATATCATCAGATGACATCAACAGTTGTTTATGACATCATCAGAAGACATAATCAGTTGATTATGACATCATCAGATGACATCATCAGTTGATTATGACATCAGGTGACATCATCAGATGACATAATCAGTTGAATATGACATCATCAGATGACATCATCAGATGACATCCTTTGGTGACATCATCAGCTGAGTATGACATCATTAGATGACATCAGTTGATTATGATATCATCAGAAGACATCATCAGCTGACATCATCAGTTGATTATGACATCATCAAATGACATCATCAGTTGATTATGACATCATCTGATGACATCATTGTAGCGTCGGCGTCCCTGCCTCCTGCTAGGCAGGGGCGCTGTTCCCCTCACCTCTCCGCTCCGTGCCCTGCGTCTTCCTCCCACTCTGCTAGCAGCGCGTGCTCCTTCCCGGCCACGGTGCTTAGGGCGCGCGCGCGCTCCCCCTCTCTTAAAGCGGCCGCGCGCACCGTCCTAAGGAGTCCCCGGCCAATGGCCGGAGGACTTCACCATATATAAGGCACCTCCTCCAAAATGGAGGTGCCCGAGCAATGTTGTAGCACAGTTCATCACTCTGCTTCAGCCCTCAGGTCCCGTTTCCAGTTACCTGCCAGTTACATGCCAGTTTCCTGCCAGTTTCCTGTCTGATACCTGCCTGTCTCGTGTCAACCTGCTACTATTCCTGCGGTCCGACAGTCTGCCTACCAGCCCTGCCAGTCTGTCTATGGATCCGTCTGCCCGCTCACCTGGGAGCGCACATCTGCTACCTGCCTGCTAGCCTACCTGGAGGCTCCGCCGTCACGTGCTGTGACCACCAGCCTGTCCAGAGACTCTTGCCCGCTCACCTGGGAGCGCTCACCTTCTACCTGTCTGCTAGCCTACCTGGAGGCTCCGCCGTCACGTGCTGTGACCACCAGCCTGTCCAGAGACTCTTGCCCGCTCACCTGGGAGCGCTCACCTTCTACCTGTCTGCTTGCCTACCTGGAGGCTCCGCCGTCACGTGCTGTGACCACCTGCCTGTCCAGAGACTCTTGACCGCTCACCTGGGAGCGTCCACCTGCTACCAGCCTGCTTGCCTACCTGGAGGCTCTGCCGTCACTTGCCGTGACCACCCGCCTGTCAAGAGACTGTCCCGGTCACTTGCCATGACCACCTTCCCGTTTACCCAGAGACTGTCCCGGTCACTTGCCGTGACCACCTGCCCGTTTACCCAGAGACTGTCCCGGTCACTTGCCGTGACCACCTGCCCGTTTTCCCAGAGACTGTCCCTGTCACTTGCTGTGACTACCTGCCCGTCTTCCCTGGGCGCCACCCGCTTCCTTACAAGGGCCACCCCCTTGTATAGTTGCTCAGAGGTTCCGCCTCCCAGACCCGTTACAGTTTGCTCGGGCCATGGAACCCGGTGGCACCCAAGCTCCCTCGCTCTCGGACCTATGTCATGAACTGTCCCGTCAGAGGTCCCAACAGGAGTTCATCCTGGGTCACCTGCGGAATGTCAACTCTCGCCTGGACACTCTGACTGCTCCACCAGCAACCACCGCTAGCGTCATGACCCGCAACCCGGCAGCGCCGCTGCCCACCAATACCTTGGTATCCTGCCCCGGACCCCGGCTTTCTGCACCTCCTCGCTTCGGAGGCGACCCCGCTCAAGCTCGGGGCTTCATAAACCAGTGCACCCTGCACTTTGAACTCCTGTCCCACCAGTTTATCTCCGACCGTGCCAAAGTTGCCTTCATCATGTCTCATCTCACGGGGGAGGCACTGGCTTGGCTAAATCCTCTATGGGAAAGAGGAGACCTCCTGGTGTCCGACCTGCCAGCCTTTCTCACGGCTTTCCGGAAAGTCTTCGATGAACCCGGACGGAAGACCTCATCCGCATCGTCTCTGCTACGCCTCCATCAAGGAGATCTCACCGTGGGCCAATATGCCATACGGTTCCGTACCCTTGCTTCGGAGCTGGCCTGGGATAATGACGCTCTGGTGTCTGTCTTCTGGGAGGGTCTGTCCGGCCGTATTAAAGATGAACTCGCCGGTCGGGACATTCCTACCACTCTCGACGACTTGATAACACTTGCCACCCGGATTGACATCCGGTTCCAGGAGCGCGCCAAAGAGGTCACCCGTGAGAGGAGGTTTCCACGTCTAGCCCCTACTTTCCAGAAACCCGTCACTCCCTCCGTTACTCCCCAGGCACACTCACCTGAGCCTATGCAGGTCGACCAGACCAAGATGGTCAAAACCCGTCAAGACTCACGCCGTGCCGAGGGGAGCTGCTTCTACTGTGGCAGTAAGGAGCACCGGATCCGTTCCTGCCCTGAGAGATCGGGAAACGCCTGTGTCTAGGGTCGCTCAGAGAGGTCGCCCTAGACAAAAGTAAACCCTCTCCATCCCTGATGCTGTCAGTCTCTATCACCTGCGGAGAGAACCGCTATTTCGAACTGGCTCAACTTGACTCAGGAGCTGCTGGTAATCTCACCTCTCAATCCCTGGTAGAGAGGTACCGCATTCCTACCAAACCTCTGGCCGTACCTTTATCTGTCGCCGCCGTGGATGGGGGCCTCTTACCACATCCTATCCAACTCATCACAGAATCCATAACTCTGCAGGTGGGAATGCTGCATTCTGAGAGCATCTCCTTTCATGTTCTACCTGGACTCTCTCACGCACTCTTGCTGGGTCTACCTTGGCTCCAGAAACATGCACCCGTGCTTGACTGGCAGACCGGAGAGGTCCTTCGCTGGGGACAGGACTGCCATAAGACTTGTCTAGTTCCCGTTCATCCTGCTCGTCCTTCTCCTACCCCAGTCAATCTACCCAGTCTACCGGCTCCCTATTGGTCTTATGCGGATGTCTTCAATAAAAAAGAAGCAGAGACATTACCCCCTCATAGACCATATGACTGTCCAATTGACCTGATACCCGGCTCTACTCCTCCCCGTGGGCGTATCTACCCTTTGTCCGCAGCAGAGACCCGGTCCATGTCTGAATATATTGAGGAGAATCTGGCCCGGGGATTTATCCGGAAATCTACCTCCCCGGCGGGAGCAGGCTTCTTCTTCGTCAAAAAGAAGGACGGCTCACTCCGTCCATGTATAGATTATAGAGGCCTTAACCAGATTACAGTGAAGAATAAATACCCCCTCCCGCTCATTCCTGAATTATTTGACCACCTGAGGGGGGCTAGAATCTTCACCAAACTGGACCTCCGTGGGGCGAATAACCTGGTCCGTATCCGTCAGGGGGATGAATGGAAGACGGCATTCAACACCCGGGACGGCCACTATGAATATCTGGTAATGCCCTTTGGTCTCTGTAACGCTCCCGCCGTCTTTCAAGAGTTGGTCAATGACATCTTCCGGGACCTTCTCTACTCCTGCGTAGCGGTGTACCTGGACGACATCTTGGTCTTCTCTCCGGATCTCCTGACTCACCGGAGGGATGTTCGTCAGGTCCTGCTCAGGCTCAGGCAGAACCACCTCTGCGCTAAATATGAGAAGTGCCTCTTTGAGCAGACCTCGCTTCCGTTTTTGGGCTACATAATTTCTCAGACCGGCCTACGAATGGATCCTGAGAAACTGTCTGCCATCGAGAAGTGGCCTCGACCAGAGGGGTTGAAGGCTATTCAGCGGTTCCTGGGCTTCGCCAACTATTACCGCCTCTTTATACCGCACTTCTCTTCCCGGACTGCCCCAATTTCCGCGCTCACCCGTAAGGGCACTAATCCCAGAGAATGGCCACCCGCAGCAGAGGAAGCCTTTCTTTCCTTAAAATAGGCCTTCTCTTCCGCCCCGGTGCTGCATCGCCCGGACGGCAACAAGCAGTTCTTCCTGGAAGTTGACGCCTCCTCCTCTGGAGCCGGAGCGGTACTTACCCAAAAATCGTCTTCCGGGAGAATGGTAACTTGCGGCTTCTTCTCCAAACTCTTCTCCTCTTCTGAGCGCAACTATTCTATTGGAGACCGAGAGTTATTGGCCATTAAGCTGGCTTTGGAGGAGTGGCGTTACCTGCTCGAGGGGGCTCTTCACCCGGTAATAATTTACACTGACCACAAGAACTTGGCTTACCTCCAGAGTGCCCAGAGACTTAACCCGCGCCAAGCCCGGTGGTCCTTGTTTTTTGCTCGCTTTCATTTTCGCCCGGCTGACAAAAACATCAAAGCGGACGCCTTGTCCCGATCCTTTCTGGTGTCTGATCTCGAGGAGGAACCTAAACATATCATCGATCCCACCAGAGTAATGCAGGTGGCTCCCGTGAGTCTAAATCGTCTCCCTCCCGGTAAGACGTTCGTCACTGTACCTGATCGGGAGAAGATCCTACACTGGGGTCACTCGTCTAAACTTGCTGGCCACGCTGGTCAGAAAAAGACCCTCCAGCTTATTACCCGGCACTACTGGTGGCCTACCCTGCACAAGGACGTAATAGACTTTGTTTCTGCCTGTGTGTCCTGCGCCCGCAACAAGGTTCCGAGACACCTGCCAGCCGGTCGCCTCCTTCCGCTTCCTGTACCTGCTGCCCCCTGGCAGCATATAGCTGTGGACTTCATAACAGATCTCCCTGTCTCTGCCGGTTGTACAGTCATTTGGGTGGTCGCTGACCGCTTTTCCAAAATGGCCCATTTCATTCCCCTGCCAGGCCTCCCGTCTGCACCCGAGCTGGCTAAAGACTTTATCCGCCACATCTTCCGTCCTCATGGCCTGCCTCTCCACATCGTGTCGGATCGTGGGGTTCAGTTCACCTCACGCTTCTGGAGAGCCACATGTAAACTGCTAGACGTCACCTTGGACTTCTCCTCCGCTTACCATCCACAGTCCAATGGTCAAGTGGAGCGGATCAATCAGATCCTGACCAGTTATCTCCAGCACTTCGTTAATGCCCACCATTCAGACTGGGTGGATCTCCTGCCATGGGCCGAATTCTCTTACAACAATCACGAGAGCGAATCTTCCTCCAAATCCCCGTTTTTTGTAGTCTTCGGTCAGCATACTCGGATCCCATTTCCCGTCTCCACCTCGGTGGATAATCCGGCTGCGGAATCTCTCGTTAGCGAATTTTCCTCCATTTGGGAGAATACCCGATCCGCACTCCTTCAGTCGTCCGAGCGGATGAAAAAACACGCTGACAAAAAACGCCTGGATCCTCCACAATTCCGTCCTGGAGATAAAGTCTGGCTCTCGTCCAAGTATGTCCGGCTCAAGATTCCCTCCTACAAGTTAGGGCCTCGGTTCATCGGCCCACTGGCGGTTATCAAACAGATCAACCCGGTGGCCTATAAATTGAAACTCCCGGCCAGCTTGCGGATCCCTAACTCCTTCCATGTATCTCTCCTCAAACCCGTGGTACTTAACTCTTTTTCCAAGTCTACAGGTACGCCTCCTGCTCCGGTTTCTGCTGAAGACGAGTTTGAGGTAGAGAACATTCTGGCCACCAAAAGGGTAAGAGGAAAGACCTTTTTTCTGGTAGATTGGAAGGAGTTTGGTCCTGAGGAGAGAACGTGGGAGCCCCGGGAGAACATCCATGCCCCTCTCATCCTTGCTAAATTTCTGTCTTGCCTAAAAATGGGGGGGCCTAAAGGGGGGGTACTGTAGCGTCGGCGTCCCTGTCTCCTGCTAGGCAGGCACGCTGTTCCCCTCACCTCTCCGCTCCGTGCCCGGCGTCTTCCTCCCGCTCTGCTAGCAGCGCGTGCTCCTTCCCGGCCACGGTGCTTAGGGCGCGCGCGCTCCCCCTCTCTTAAAGCGGCCGCGCGCGCCGTCCTAAGGAGTCCCCGGCCAATGGCCGGAGGACTTCACCATATGTAAGGCACCTCCTCCAAAATGGAGGTGCCCGAGCAATGTTGTAGCATAGTTCATCACTCTGCTTCAGCCCTCAGGTCCCGTTTCCAGTTACCTGCCAGTTACATGCCAGTTTCCTGCCAGTTTCCTGTCTGATACCTGCCTGTCTCGTATCAACCTGCTACTATTCCTGCGGTCCGACAGTCTGCCTACCAGCCCTGCCAGTCTGTCTATGGATCCGTCTGCCCGCTCACCTGGGAGCGCACATCTGCTACCTGCCTGCTAGCCTACCTGGAGGCTCCGCCGTCACGTGCTGTGACCACCAGCCTGTCCAGAGACTCTTGCCCGCTCACCTGGGAGCGCTCACCTTCTACCTGTCTGCTAGCCTACCTGGAGGCTCCGCCGTCACGTGCTGTGACCACCAGCCTGTCCAGAGACTCTTGCCCGCTCACCTGGGAGCGTCCACCTGCTACCAGCCTGCTTGCCTACCTGGAGGCTCTGCCGTCACTTGCCGTGACCACCCGCCTGTCAAGAGACTGTCCCGGTCACTTGCCATGACCACCTGCCCGTTTACCCAGAGACTGTCCCGGTCACTTGCCGTGACCACCTGCCCGTTTACCCAGAGACTGTCCCGGTCACTTGCCGTGACCACCTGCCCGTTTACCCAGAGACTGTCCCGGTCACTTGCCATGACCACCTGCCCGTTTTCCCAGAGACTGTCCCTGTCACTTGCTGTGACTACCTGCCCGTCTTTCCTGGGCGCCACCCGCTTCCTTACAAGGGCCGCCCCCTTGTATAGTTGCTCAGAGGTTCCGCCTCCCAGACCCGTTACAACCATCAGTTTATTATGACATTATGAGATGACATCATGAGATGACATCATCAATTCATTGTGATATCATCAGATGACATCAGATGACATCATAAGTTGAATACGACATCAGATGACAACATCAGATGACATAATCAGATGACATCATCAGATGATATCAACAGTTGATTATGACATCATCAGAAGACATCAGAAGACATCATCAGTTGATTGTGACATCATCAGATGACATAATCAGTTGATTATGAAATCATCTGATGACATCATCAGATGACATCATCAGTTGATTAGGACATCATCAGATGACATCATCAGATGACATCATCAATTGATTATGACATCATCAAAAGACATCATCAGATGACATCATCAGTTGATTATGACATCATCAGATGACATCATCAGATGACATCATCAGCTGATTATGACATCAGATGATATCATCAGATGACATCATCAGATGACATAATCAGTTTACTATGACATCATCAGATGACATCATCAGTTGATGATGACATCATCAGATGACATCATCAGTTGATTATGAAATCATCTGATGACATCATTAGATGACATCATCATTTGATTATGACATCATCAGATGACATCAGTTGATTATTATATCATCAGATTACATCATCAGGTGATATCATAAGTTGATTATGACATCAGATGATATCATCAGATGACATCATTAGATGACATCATCAGATGACATCATCAGTTTACTATGACATCATCAGATGACTTCATCAGATGACATCATCAGTTGATGATGACATCATCAGATGACATAATCAGTTGATTATGAAATCATCTGATGACATCATCAGATGACATCATCAGTTGATAATGACATCATCAGATGACATCATCAGATGACATCATCAGTTGATTATGACATCAGATGACATAATCAGATGACATCCTAAGGTGACATCATCAGTTGATTATGACATCATCAGATGACATAAGTTGATTATGATATCATCAGATGACATCATCAGGTGATATCAGAAGTTGATTTTGACATCATCAGATGACATCATCAGATGACATCATCAGTTGATTATAATATGAGCAGATGACATAATTAGATGACTTCATCAGTTGATTATGACATCATCAGATGACATCATCAGATGATATCAACAGTTGATTATGACATCATCAGAAGACATCAGAAGACATCATCAGTTGATTGTGACATCATCAGATGACATAATCAGTTGATTATGAAATCATCTGATGACATCATCAGATGACATCATCAGTTGATTAGGACATCATCAGATGACATCATCAGATGACATCATCAGTTGATTATGACATCATCAAAAGACATCATCAGATGACATCATCAGTTGATTATGACATCATCAGATGACATCATCAGATGACATCATCAGCTGATTATGACATTAGATGATATCATCAGATGACATCATCAGATGACATAATCAGTTTACTATGACATCATCAGATGACATCATCAGTTGATGATGACATCATCAGATGACATCATCAGTTGATTATGAAATCATCTGATGACATCATTAGATGACATCATCAGTTGATTATGACATCATCAGATGACATCAGTTGATTATTATATCATCAGATTACATCATCAGGTGATATCATAAGTTGATTATGACATCAGATGATATCATCAGATGACATCATTAGATGACATCATCAGATGACATCATCAGTTTACTATGACATCATCAGATGACTTCATCAGATGACATCATCAGTTGATGATGACATCATCAGATGACATAATCAGTTGATTATGAAATCATCTGATGACATCATCAGATGACATCATCAGTTGATAATGACATCATCAGATGACATCATCAGATGACATCATCAGTTGATTATGACATCAGATGACATAATCAGATGACATCCTAAGGTGACATCATCAGTTGATTATGACATCATCAGATGACATAAGTTGATTATGATATCATCAGATGACATCATCAGGTGATATCAGAAGTTGATTTTGACATCATCAGATGACATCATCAGATGACATCATCAGTTGATTATAACATGAGCAGATGACATAATTAGATGACTTCATCAGTTGATTATGACATCATCAGATGACATCATCAGATGATATCAACAGTTGATTATGACATCATCAGAAGACATCAGAAGACATCATCAGTTGATTGTGACATCATCAGATGACATAATCAGTTGATTATGAAATCATCTGATGACATCATCAGATGACATCATCAGTTGATTAGTACATCATCAGATGACATCATCAGATGACATCATCAGTTGATTATGACATCATCAAAAGACATCATCAGATGACATCATCAGTTGATTATGACATCATCAGATGACATCATCAGATGACATCATCAGCTGATTATGACATCAGATGATATCATCAGATGACATCATAAGATGACATAATCAGTTTACTATGACATCATCAGATGACATCATCAGTTGATGATGACATCATCAGATGACATCATCAGTTGATTATGAAATCATCTGATGACATCATTAGATGACATCATCAGTTGATTATGACATCATCAGATGACATCAGTTGATTATTATATCATCAGATTACATCATCAGGTGATATCATAAGTTGATTATGACATCAGATGATATCATCAGATGACATCATTAGATGACATCATCAGATGACATCATCAGTTTACTATGACATCATCAGATGACTTCATCAGATGACATCATCAGTTGATGATGACATCATCAGATGACATAATCAGTTGATTATGAAATCATCTGATGACATCATCAGATGACATCATCAGTTGAATATGACATCAGATGACATCATCAGATGACATCCTAAGGTGACATCATCAGTTGATTATGACATCATCAGATGACATCAGTTGATAATGATATCAGATGACATCATCAGTTGATATCAGAAGTTGATTTTGACATCATTAGATGACATCATCAGATGACATCATCAGTTGATAATAACATCAGCAGATGACATAATTAGATGACTTCATCAGTTGATTATGACATCATCAGATGATATCAACAGTTGATTATGACATCATCAGAAGACATCATCAGAAGACATCATCAGTTGATTATGACATCATCAGATGACATCAGTTGATAATGATATCAGATGACATCATCAGTTGATATCAGAAGTTGATTTTGACATCATTAGATGACATCATCAGATGACATCATCAGTTGATAATAACATCAGCAGATGACATAATTAGATGACTTCATCAGTTGATTATGACATCATCAGATGATATCAACAGTTGATTATGACATCATCAGAAGACATCATCAGAAGACATCATCAGTTGATTATGACATTATCAGATGACATCATCAGATGACATCATCAGTAGATTATGACATCAGATGATATCATCAGATGACATGATCAGTTGAATATGACATCCTAAGGTGACATCATCAGTTGATTATGACATCATCAGATGACATCAGTTGATTATGATATCATCAGATGACATCATCAGTAGAGTTGAGCAAGCACTAAAATGCTCGGGTGCTCGAAGCTCGGGCCGAGCTCGCCGTGATACTCGGGTGCTCGACCCGAGCAACGAGCCCAATGTTAGTCTATGGGAGACCCGAGCATTTTTGTAACGGCACCCCCGGCAGTCTTTTAAAAGCCTAACAAGTGCCCAAAACGATAGTGACAGTGCTCAAATGACATGGGGACAGCATGGGGATCGCCCCAGGAAGCATTTCTGACCCCCAGGTCACTGCTGTCAGCAACGTGGTCAGAGGTATTAAGCCACTTTTAAGGGCTCACAATAAAACGTTCAAAAACGAAACTGAAACTGCTTTCCTGTGAAATATGTTAAGGAAGTTCCTTTCCAGGGTAAAGACTTGTGTATAAGGTAAAATAAATAACCCCCCAAAAAATACTCCTCCACACCTTGGGCTATGTTCACAAGTAGCATTTTTTATGCGTTTTTGCACTTTTGTATTGCTTTTAACCGTGACAAATGCATTCACCGGGAAATGTCATTTTAACATTTTACAATCTTATCTGGCCATGTGCTGTGTGACACATGCATACAGTGCTGAAAAGACATGGGAACAGCATAGGGAAGACCCCTGGAAGCATCTCTGACACCCAGGTCACTACCTAAAAGTATGCCCATCAGAAGTGATCCTTGTGACTCGCCCCCTGGGCCGTGGGGCACTCGGATCCGGGCAATAGGGAACGATGGGAGTAGTAGTGGCAACCCGGTTCCGTGGCTCAGGGTGGTCAGGCCAGTGGTAGTCCGTTATATTGATTATGTCCGACTACGCCACCCGTGGATTGCGGTTATTAGGAACCGCCGCTGCATGCAGACCGCTGGGGCTGATGAGGTGTGCAGCTATGGTAGTGTGACTCCCCACGGGAAGAGTGCGGCCCCAGGGCAGTATAGTGGATGGTGGGAGTGATGGTAGTGCTGGAGGAGCAAGGAGCACACAGACAACAGGTTGCAGTCCAGGGTCTTTACTAAACAGGTAAACTGACCCACAAGCAGTCCCAGCTAGGAGGGGACCTGGATGTCTGAGAGCAACGGGGAAATTGGCCCTGGTCAGGGTGAGGGTGTAGGCCTACCGTGCTTTCTGCGCTCCTTCTGACTATCTCCTCCTGATAGGATAACAGCCCACGTTTCTGAGCTTTCCGTGCTTTCTCGCCTGTATGGCCTGCGACGTGGGTTCCTTTCTGCTCCCAGCCTTGTACGGCTTTACTGGTCCCTTCGGTTGTGGCAGGGCCTCCAGGCTTCTTAGGCCAAGGAATGTACAGTCCCTTGCGGACTGGTTCTCTGCTGGGGGATGTGGAATCCTTCCAGCCTCAGACACCAGAGTCTGGTAAAATGAAGTCTTTTCTCTGCCAAGACAGGCTCTCTTCGCCTCTTGTCTCTGGCTGGTGGCTCTCTCCTACTGCCACACTTCCTCTTAGGTGCAATCAACTTTCTGTCCCTGCTCCACTCTGGGACACGTCTCAGAGCTGAGACAGGCAATCCAGTTCTCTCTAACCCTGTCCCCAGTACCAGCTTTTATAGGGGCAGCCTGCTCCCCCTACTGGCCTGAGACAGGAGGCATTGCATGCTAATGTTCCCCTAACCAGAGAACCTCCCCCTTGTTCTCAGACACAGCTTTAATTACACTTGTGGCATCCAGGTAGGGTGACACATTCCCCCCTAGTGAAATTTAGTACTCCGGGACTAAACAGTAAACAAAGACAATATGCATAACAATAAAACATTAATAGACAGATGACGCACAAATTGAGTTCTTAAGGTCACAGTGTGGCCTGTGACCGGGTGTCCATATCACCAAAAACAACGGGAGCCTTAACCAGGTGGGGGTCTGTCCTACCCCAAGTCCTTCACAGTCTTAGTTCATTCCTGGGTTAGGCTCAGAATGCAGTCCATACCAGGTCCCGGTTATAAAAGTCCATAACCTTTGAGTCCTTACGGTAGCTGCAAGAAACTGAAACACACTATCAATAAACATGCAGGTAACTTTGGCAAACATTTCAACATTTGGCAACAGGGTTATTTACAATTTTAGTACACTCTATATTCTCCAGCGAGCGGGTATCTGTCCCTTTGTGCTCCTGGTTGACCTACGTAGCCCACTGTCTGGTGGTGGACTAACCTGGCTTTCCCCACTAGCGTTAGGGGTACAGCTACCAGCTGGGTGTACAGGTAGGGCAGGCAGCTGTCTGCGGGTTCTTTGGCTTACCGCAGGCATGGCAGGCTCACTGTCAGCAGAGTGTTGACTCTCCTGGGCTGCTGGTACAGGCTCTTCTGCCTCTGGAACCGCTTGCTCCTCTTCACCTTCCGGCTCTGGTGTTGGTTGTTGCTGGGCCGGTTGCAGGAAATGCAGGACGAGTACCACTATAGCATCATTTATGCGAGTCCAGGACTGAGGGAACTCTCCGAGAACGGTGCTGATTATTTCTTCCTTGTCCTCTGCGGGTTCAAGGTCACTCTGATCCTCTTCTGCACTACGGAGTTGCTCGGGGCACCTTTTGAGGTGGTCTCTGGAGACGACACTAGTGGTTTCTCCTCCGTCCTTGGTGATTACGCACACCTTTGGGTTGTCGTGGTCAGACTGCAGTACGGTGTAGGGTTCCCTTTCCCACTGGTCGTCCAACTTATGTAGCCTTCTTTTTCACTTTAGGACTTGCTCACCAGGTTCTAGGGGACCAGCAGGGGCGTGTTGATTGAAGAGTCTTTCTTGCTTCTCTCTCACCTGGGCCAGGCTCTTCTCCACACTCTCCTGTACCTTCTTGTACTGCAGTTGCCTTTCCGTATCCCAGTCCGCATCCGGGGAGGTGTCCTCAGGTATTAGGACTCCCATCTCCAGGTCTACGGGCAGCTTACCTGGTCTAGCTCGCATCAGGTAAGCCGGGGTGCAGTTTGTAGCGTTCACCGGGATGTTGTTGTACATGTCTACCAGGTCCGGCAACTTTTCTGGCCACAGGCTGCGTTCCTCCAGGGGCAACGTCTTCAGGAGATCAATGACTATATTGTTCATCTTCTCACACATCCCGTTGGTTTGGGGGTGGTAAGGCGTTGTACGAATCTTCTTACAGCCATAGAGGTTGCAGAACTCCTGGAAGATTTCAGCCTCGAACGCTGGACCCTGGTCTGTCAGGACCTGTTCCGGATACCCGTGTGGACGGCAGAAATATTGCTGGAAGGCTCTGGTCGCTGTTTGGGCTGTCAAGTACTTTACCGGGACCACCACTAGAAAACGGGAATAGTGGTCCACGATTGTCAGGGCATAGATGTATCCAGACCGGCTTGGAGCCAATTTGACGTGGTCCAGAGCTACCAGCTCAAGAGGCTGCGTGGTGACGATGGGCCTCAAGGGTGTCTTCTGGCTGGTGCGGTCCTTCCTCCTCAGGTGACAAGGGCCACAGTCTCTGCACCACTTTTCTACAGCTCCTCTCATGCCGACCCAAAAGAACCTTCCTCTTAGCAGGAACTCCAGTCTCTTCCAACCGAAGTGTCCCGCTCTGTCATGGTAAGCCCCCAGGACCATAGCTGCATCCCGCCTTGGGACCACGACTTGCCAGGTCAGCTCGTGCGTCCGGTGGTTGACAATCCTTCCGCACAACTTGCCTTCGTAGAGGAACAGCTTGCTCCTCTCCTTCCACAGCTGCTTGGCTTTCTCTGGGGCATCTGGATCTAGGCGGGCGTCTTCCCGGGTCAGCAGATCTTTCACCAGGCGGACTGCAGGGTCACTATCTTGGGTCTCGGCCCAGCTGTGGTGAGGTAGGGGATTCATCATCACCGTTGTTAGATCCTCCTCCTTCACGCGGTGAGAGTGTTGAGCGGCTCCATACCGGTGAAACGCAGGGAGTTCTACCTCTTCCAGCTCTTCTGGGTCTTCGTCACCTTCAGGTAAGTGAGGCATCCTTGATAGGGCGTCCGCGTTGGCGTTGGTTTTGCCTGCCCGGTACTTGATCACGAAATCATAGTTGGAGAGACGGGCCATCCACCGCTGTTCCAGGGCACCCAGTCTTGCATTGTCCAGGTATGTCAACGGGTTGTTGTCCGTGTACACGGTGAACTTTGCGGAGGCCAGGTAATGCTTGAAGCGTTCCGTCACAGCCCACACCACCGCCAAGAATTCTAGCTTGAAGGAGCTGTAATTCTCCGGGTTCCTCTCAGTGGGCCTCAGCTTCCAGCTGGCGTACGCGATCACCCGTTCTCTGCCCTGTTGGTTTTGGGACAGTACGGCTCCCAGTCCCACATTACTGGCATCTGTGTGGAGAATGAAAGGCTGGCCATAATCAGGGTAGGCCAGGATCTCGTCCCCAGTGAGGGCCAACTTTAGCTGGCGGAAGGACTCCTCTTCCGGTTTATCCCACTTGAAGGGTGGCTTTTGACTTCTGGACTTGGACTGTCCGATCAGGAGGTCTTGCATAGGAGCTGACATCTTGGTGAACCCGGGGATGAACCTTCGGTAGTAGCCTACCAACCCGAGAAACTGTCTCACCTCTTTGATGTTCGAGGGGCTTGGCCAGCTCTTGATTGCCGTGACCTTGTCAGGGTCGGGGGCCACTCCTTCCGCGCTTACCACGTGCCCTAGGTACTGGACCTTTGGTTTCAGCAGGTGACACTTCGATGGTTTCACCTTCAGGCCATAGCCTGCCAGGGCTTCGAACACCTGGGCCAGGTGCTTTAGATGGTCCTCGTAGGTTTTCGAATAGACGATCACGTCGTCCAGGTAAAGGAGGACCGTCTCGAAGTTTCGGTGCCCTAGACAGCATTCCATCAGCCGCTGGAAGGTCCCTGGTGCGTTGCAGAGCCCGAAAGGCATGCAGTTGAATTCGCTCAGTCCCATCGGGGTGGTGAAGGCGGTCTTCTCCTTGTCAGCCTCTGCCACAGGAACCTGCCACTACCCGCTAGTAAGGTCCAAAGTAGAAAAGAAGTTAGCAGATTTTAGTGCGGTTAAAGACTCTTCTATTCTAGGCAGCGGATATGCGTCTTTGTGAGTGATACGGTTGATTTGTCTATAGTCCACGCACATTCTCATGGTGCCGTCTTTCTTTTTGACCAGAACCAAGGGGGCTGCCCAGGGGCTACAGCTGTCTCTAATGACCCCAGCTTCTTTCATCTCCCTTAGCATACCCTTGGCGTTCTGATAATGTGCAGGGGGTACAGGTCTGTGCCTCTCTTTTATTGGTGGGTGGCTCCCTGTGGGGATGTGGTGTTCTATCCCTTTTACTCTGCCGAAGTCTAGCGGGTGCTTACTAAAGACTCTCTCGTACTCCTGTACCACCCGGTAGACTCCTTGTTTTTGGTGCAGGGGAGTGGAGTCAGCACCCATGTGGAGTTTCTGGCACCAGTCCTCCTTTTGTTTCTGGGAGCCATTACCCTCCGCCTGAGGAGATGGAGGCAAGGGTTCCACGGCCCTGATAGCTTGGTGTTTGACAACAAACAGTTTGGCGAGTGTAGCGTACCTGGGTAAGTGTACTTCCCTCTCCCCAATGTTGAGGATGCGGACGGGCACCCTCCCATGACGGACATAAACCACCCCCCTGGCTGTCAAAATGGTGGGCCTGCTGTCTGAGTACACGGGTTCTACCATGGCTTGGTAGTCTCTACCTCTCAACCCGATTGCAGTCCGACAACAGATCATCATTTCACTTTTGGGAGGCATGGAAATGGGGAATGGATCACTGAGTCTTACGCTACCGATCTCACCACCAGACAGTTCTACCTGCTGCCGTCTCATCAGGGCTTTTATCTCCTTGTTGAGGACTCTCTGTTGGCTGGAACTAGCATTCACCGCCACCTGTTGTAGAATTACAATTACCTCTGAAAGACAATTTTCAATTATGTTAGTACCCACAGTTATTTTAGGGTGACTTTCATGACGGTCAATGTCCACAATAATCACTCCCTGTGCCGGCAGTTCAACTTTACCAATTTTAATGGTCATCTCCTTGAACCCCATCTGCGGCACGGGTAAGCCATTACTGGCGATGATGCTCAAGTTACTGTCTGGATACCGTGTGATATCAGCATCAGTCCAATACTGCTTAAAAAGTACATAAGGGATAGTGGTTACTTGTGACCCAGTATCCAGCAAGGCGCTCATGGGGATACCGTCCAGCACAACGGGTAAAACCGGGCGCCCCCCAACGTACTTATTACGCCAATTGTAAGGGCCTGGTGATCTTATGCCTGGGGGTTGGCCCTCTGCCCCAGGTTGGACCCGTTTAAATTACAGTACCTGGAAATGTGTCCGGGCTGGTTGCATCGACGGCAAATGGGCTGTCCATCCTCTGCGTAGCGGTCTGTGGGCCTCCCTCGGAACGACGGTTTCCTCCTCTGTCGATGCCACGGGACATCCTCCGGACTTGAAGCCAGCTCGATGGGTCTTGACGGGTCCACTTGCAACGCTTGGACGGTCCTGGTCAACGCCGCAACGCTCCTGGTCAGCTCTTGGACTTGGTGGTTCAGGTCTTTCGACGGGGCTTGGTTCAGGGCCTGTGCATCAGCCTCCACGGAGTCCATAGAGGAGGGCGCCGCCTCCTGGTGGTAGGTGATAGCAGGGCACCGGGGGTTTATAGCGCCACTGGTTGCAGATTCACGGAGCACCCTTATGGCCCTGTCCTTAAATTGGGCAAAGGTCAGGTCGGGGTTCTGAAAGAACATGAGGCGCAGTTGGGCCCTGTGGGCGCTAGACAGCAGACCCTCTATGAATTGTTCTGTTAGCAGTTTATCCGTTTCCTGCACACTGCCAGGGTCAGTTTGTTGAATAGCCCTCAAGGCTTCCTGCAGATTTAGGGCATAGTCTCTGATGCTGTCCTGTGCCCGCTGCTTACATCCATAGAACCTCATTTTAATCTCAGCGGAGGTACGTGTGTCAAAGGTACCCCGCAGCCGGGCCAGAATACCCTTCACAGTCCTTTTCTCCTCAGTGGGCCATGATTTTACCTCCCTTTGGGCTGCGCCAGTTAACTGCCCTGTTAATATGCTGACCTTCTGTTCCTCTGTCAAGGGGTAAACATGGAACAAACTGTATAGCCTTTCCTTGAAGTCAGTTAGGGCATGGGGCTCCCCTGAGTATTTGGGCAGCCAGGCCGCTCCAGGGATGTAGGGCAGGGAAAAGGGCATCACCGCTGCTGCAGCTGCGTTGGTGGCAGTGGGCTCCTCTGTGTCCGACATCTTCCTCCCCCCTAGTTAAGCGTGGAATACCTTCCGACGATCCGATTCTGTAGGCCGCGGCTCCGCTGCTGCTGCTATGGACGAGGACCTGGCGTCGCGTCCTGATGACGTCAGCGTCGCTCTCTCTCCCTTCCAGGACCTTGCGCAGCGTCGGAGCGTGGGGCGGAGCTTCGGATCTCGCGCGGTTTTGACGTCCACGCCCCTCTTCTTCCCGCGCGGCGTCCTGAAGATGGCGTCCGATGGCGGGAAACAGCTGCAGATGGCGGGAAGACGGCAGAAGACGGCGGGAAACGGTCCAAGATGGTGTCTGATGGCGGGAATCGGCTCCGGATGGCGGGAAAAGACTCCGGACGGCGGGAAACTTTGCCACAGGTAAGTTACAAAAGTCTTTTTCAGGCACGCAGTACCCGGTGGTTGCGGGCACGAAATCCTGCCGACTACGCCAAAGCTGACTCGCCCCCTGGGCCGTGGGGCACTCGGATCCGGGCAATAGGGAACGATGGGAGTAGTAGTGGCAACCCGGTTCCGTGGCTCAGGGTGGTCAGGCCAGTGGTAGTCCGTTATATTGATTATGTCCGACTACGCCACCCGTGGATTGCGGTTATTAGGAACCGCCGCTGCATGCAGACCGCTGGGGCTGATGAGGTGTGCAGCTATGGTAGTGTGACTCCCCACGGGAAGAGTGCGGCCCCAGGGCAGTATAGTGGATGGTGGGAGTGATGGTAGTGCTGGAGGAGCAAGGAGCACACAGACAACAGGTTGCAGTCCAGGGTCTTTACTAAACAGGTAAACTGACCCACAAGCAGTCCCAGCTAGGAGGGGACCTGGATGTCTGAGAGCAACGGGGAAATTGGCCCTGGTCAGGGTGAGGGTGTAGGCCTACCGTGCTTTCTGCGCTCCTTCTGACTATCTCCTCCTGATAGGATAACAGCCCACGTTTCCGAGCTTTCCGTGCTTTCTCGCCTGTATGGCCTGCGACGTGGGTTCCTTTCTGCTCCCAGCCTTGTACGGCTTTACTGGTCCCTTCGGTCGTGGCAGGGCCTCCAGGCTTCTTAGGCCAAGGAATGTACAGTCCCTTGCGGACTGGTTCTCTGCTGGGGGATGTGGAATCCTTCCAGCCTCAGACACCAGAGTCTGGTAAAATGAAGTCTTTTCTCTGCCAAGACAGGCTCTCTTCGCCTCTTGTCTCTGGCTGGTGGCTCTCTCCTACTGCCACACTTCCTCTTAGGTGCAATCAACTTTCTGTCCCTGCTCCACTCTGGGACACGTCTCAGAGCTGAGACAGGCAATCCAGTTCTCTCTAACCCTGTCCCCAGTACCAGCTTTTATAGGGGCAGCCTGCTCCCCCTACTGGCCTGAGACAGGAGGCATTGCATGTTAATGTTCCCCTAACCAGAGAACCTCCCCCTTGCTCTCAGACACAGCTTTAATTACACTTGTGGCATCCAGGTAGGGTGACACACTTGCATTATCAGAAGATGCAGACTTGCAAGTATCCCTGTGCAAGTTCTTGTCCCAGAGCAGTGTTCAATTGTACCTCCCCCATTCCTTGCAATGCAAGCGCAAATATGCAGCCTGCCACCCACACACCCCCAGGCTGCGATACCATACTGCTAGCTTGCACTTGAAATTGGGCCTTTTAGTTAGGAGGAGGCTGAAGCTGACCACTACCTCATGGCTGCTTCGGCAGCGAGGTATCCATACTTGGTCCCCAGCCGCCAATATTTGTCCTGGTAACCTTCCCCACACTTTTCTTAGCCTGGCCTGCTTTAGGACAGCATTAGACGAGCCCACCAGAGAACCAGACTCCTCTGTTGGGCCCTGGCTTCTCCATCAGTGGAGTTGAGAGTGCCAAGGTGAGGAGCATGATGATGATAAAAGTTAGCATCTGCTTTTTTTTCTTGGAATGCAAGCGCATGTATGTAGTAGCGGCTAGGCCTGGGTGGTCAGCGTTTTTTCACATATCCTACCTCCTCGGAGGATTGCTGGATGTTTTCCTGCTACTATCCAAGTTCTATGACTCCCGTTAAAACAAAGCTTCAGGTGATAAATGATGGATGAGGTGGTGGCAAAGGAGAAAGAGCAGGAGGAACAGGGACCATTCACATCAATATCAGGCCAGTCAACCACACATGTCTTGTAGGATATGTTTCTGCACCAAAAGGAGCAGTTCGGCTACACAGTTATAGGGCATACAGTGAGTGCAATGCCTACCAAAAATTTATAGGCACTCCAATGCCCCTTGGAAGTGACATGGAGGTCAGAGGGCCTTATCAAAACCATTTTTTCCATTTACAGCAACTGGGTCTCCTGTGCACTGTTGGCCTAAGCAGTGAATGGAAGGCTTTCCAAAAATTATGAGGAACTGCAATGCCCCTTGAAACAGACGTAGATTACAGCGTACTAATAACCTTCAACCCATTATTGGGGAGTGGGTCTCCCTTAGTTTTCGCCTATGCATTGAAAAGCAAAAGCTGACTAAAATTAGGAGGAAATGCAATGCCCGTTCGAAGAGTCATGGAGGTCGCAGTAGCTTAACAAGACGGTTTTAATGCCCCTCGGAAGAGACGTGGAAGTCCCAGTAGCTTAACAAGACGGTTTTAATGCCCCTCGGAAGAGACGTGGAGGTCGCAGTAGCTAAACAAGATGGTTTTAATGCCCCTCGGAAGAGACATGGAGGTACCAGTAGCTTAACAAGTCAGTTTTAATGCCCCTCGGAAGAGACGTGGAGGTCGCAGTAGCTTAACAGGACAGTTTTAATGCCCCTTGGAAAAGTGGTGGAGGTCACAGTAGCTTAACAAGACGGTTTTAATGCCCCTCGAAAGAGACGTGGAGGTCACAGTAGCTTAACAAGATGGTCTTAATGCCCCTCGGAAGAGACGTGAAGGTCCCAGTAGCTTAACAAGATGGTTTAATGCCCATTGGAAGAGACGTGGAGGTCGCAGTAGCTTAACAAGACGGTTTTACTGCCCCTTGGAAAAGTGGTGGAGGTCACATTAGCTTAACAAGACGGTTTTAACGCCCCTCGGAAGAGACGTGGAGGTCGCAGTAGCTTAACAAGATGGTTTTAATGCCGCTCGGAAGAGACGTGGAGGTCACAGTAGCTTAACAAGACGGTCTTAATGCCCCTCGGAAGAGACGTGGAGGTCCCAGTAGCTTAACAAGATGGTTTTAATGCCCCTTAGAAGAGACATGGAGGTCGCAGTAGCTTAACAAGATGGTTTTAATGCCCCTTGGAAAAGTGGTGGAGGTCACAGTAGCTTAACAAGACGGTTTTAATGCCCCTTGAAAAGTGGTGGAGGTCACAGTAGCTTAACAAGATGGTTTTAATGCCCCTCGGAAGAGACGTGGAGATCGCAGTAGCTTAACAAGACGGTTTCAATGCCCCTCGGAAGAGACGTGGAGGTCACAGTAGCTTAAGAAGACTGTTTTAGCGCCCGTCGGAAGAGACGTGGAGGTCGCAGTAGCTTAACAAGACGGTTTTAATGCCCCTTGGAAAAGTGATGGAGGTCACAGTAGCTTAACAAGACGGTTTTAATGCCCCTGGGAAAAGTGATGGAGTTTACAGTAGCTTGACAAGACGGTTTTAATGCCCCTTGGACAAGACGTGGAGGTCCCTGTAGCTTAACAATATGGTTTTAATGCCCCTTGGAAAAGAGGTGGAGGTCACAGTAGCTTAACAAGACGGTTTTAATGCCCCTTGGAAAAGTGGTGGAGGTCACAGTAGCTTAACAAGACGGTTTTAATGCCCCTCGGAAGAGACGTGGAGGTCCCAGTAGCTTAACAAGATGGTTTTAAGGCCCCTTGGAAGAGACGTGGAGGTCACAGTAGCTTAACAAGACGGTTTTAATGCCCCTTGGAAGAGACATGGAGGTCGCAGTAGCTTAACAAGTCGGTTTTAATGCCCCTTGGAAGAAAAGTGGAGGTCGCAGTAGCTTAACAAGATGGTTTTAATGCCCGTTGGAAAAGTGGTGGAGGTCACAGTAGCTTAACAAGATGGTTTTAATGCCCCTTGGAAAAGTGGTGGAGGGTCACAGTAGCTTAACAAGACGGTTTTAATACCCCTCGGAAGAGACGTGAAGGTCACAGTAGCTTAACAAGATGGTTTTAATGCCCCTTGGAAAAGTGGTGGAGGTCACAGTAGCTTAACAAGACAATTTTAATGCCCCTCGGAAGAGACATGTAGGTCACAGTAGCTTAACAAGATGGTTTTAATGCTCCTCGGAAGAGACGTGGAGGTGCCAGTAGCTTAACAAGACAGTTTTAATGCCCCTCGTAAGAGACGTGGAGGTCCCAGTAGCTTAACAAGACGGTTTTAATGCCCCTTGGAAGAGACATGGAGGTCACAGTAGCTTAACAAGACAGTTTTAATGCCCCTCGGAAGAGACGTGGAGGTCCCAGTAGCTTAACAAGATGGTTTTAATGCTCCTTGCAAATGTGGTGGAGGTCACAGTAGCTTAACAAGACGGTTTTAATGACCCTTGAAAAAGTGGTGGAGGTCACAGTAGCTTAACAAGACAGTTTTAATGCCCTTTAGAAAAATGGTGGAGGTCACAGTAGCTTAACAAGACAGTTTTAATGCCCCTCGGAAGAGACGTGGAGGTCCCAGTAAATTAGCAAGACGGTTTTAATGCCATTCAGAAGAGACGTGGACGTCGCAGTAGCTTAACAAGACGGTTTTAATGCCCCTCGGAAGAGACGTGGAGGTCACAGTAGCTTAACAAGACAGTTTTAATGCCCCTCGGAAGAGACGTGGAGGTCCCAGTAGCTTAACAAGATGGTTTTAATGCCCCTTGGAAATGTGGTGGAGGTCACAGTAGCTTAACAAGACGGTTTTGATGTCCCTTGGAAAGGTGGTGGAGGTCACAGTAGCTTAACAAGACAGTTTTATTGCCCTTCAGAAAAATGGTGGAGGTCACAGTAGCTTAACAAGACGGTTTTAATGCCCCTCGGAAGACACGTGGAAGTCACAGTAGCTTAACAAGACGGTTTTAATGCCCCTCGGAAGAGACGTGCAGGTCCCAGTAGCTTAGCAAGACGGTTTTAATGAACATTGGAAAAGTGGTGGAGGTCACAGTAGCTTAACAAGATGGTTTTAATGCCCCTTGGAAAAGTGCTGGAGGTCACAGTAGCTTAACAAGACGGTTTAATGCCCCTTGGAAAAGTGGTGGAGGTCACAGTAGCTTAACAAGACGATTTTAATGCCCCTCGGAAGAGACGTGGAGGTCCCAGTAGCTTAACAAGACAGTTTTAATGCCCCTCGGAAGAGACGAGGAGATCCCAGTAGCTTAACAAGACAGTTTTAATGCCCCTCGGAAGAGACGAGGAGGTCCCAGTAGCTTAACAAGATGGTTTTAATGGCCCTTGGAAGAGATGTGGAGGTCCCAGTAGCTTAACAAGACAGTTTTAATGCCCCTTACAAGAGCCATACAGTACAGCATATTACAAACATTATTCCCATTATTGGCGAGTGGGTATCCCATATTCTTTGCCTATGCCTTCCAAGCAAAAGCTGCCAAACATTAGGACGGAGGAACTTGCAATGCCCCTTACAAGAGCCATGCAGTACAGCATATTACAAACATTATTCCCATTATTGGGGAGTGGGTCTCCCAAAGTCTTTGTCTATGCCGTTCAAGCAAAAGATGACAAAAATAAGGACGGAGGAACTTTCAATGATGACAACACGGACCACGGTCACCCTGGTGGTATAGTGGTGGTGGAGGCTGAGGATAAGGAGAAGAAGGTAAAACAGCCGAAATGAGGAAGCGTATACCCATGTGTGGGTGTGAAGCGGTGCATGTGAATACACCTCCCGAAATAACACAGTGGATTTGACTTTATGTTACTTTGCTGTCATTTGGTGGTGATGAGAAGTCTGGCCCAATCCAGCCCTTGTTCATTTTGACAAGGGTCAGCTTGTCAGCATGGTCAGTTGACAGGCGAGTGCGCTTATCAGTTATAATTCCCCCAGCGGCACTAAAAACACTCTCCGATAACACGCTAGTGGCAGGGCAGGCCAGGACCTCCAAGGCATACAGAGCGAGTACATTCCAAGTGTCCAGCTTGGATACCCAATAATTAAAAGGCACAGAGGAATCACGGAGGATGCAGGTACGGTCGGCAAGCTACTCCCTCACCATCTTTTGAAACTTTCCACTCCTTGTGAGAGTACCACGCGCCTCAGGGTCTGTCCGAAGGGAGGGTCTGAGAAAACTGTCCCAGAATGTTGACAGTGTTCCCTTGTCTCTGCTGCATTGGAGTTGCGTCTCTCTCGCATGTACGCCTTGGTTGGGCAACGAACTGTGACCTCTGCCGCTAGCGTGTTCAGATGGGAATTTTTTTAACAGTTCTGCAGCAAGGGCCTTCTGGTACTGCCCCATTTTTGTAGACCTCTCCACCTCAGGAATAAGAGAGTGAAAGTTCTCCTTGTAGCGAGGGTCTAAAAGTGTCACCAACCAGTAATGACTGTCACCCAACATTTTGACAACGCGAGGGTCACGGTTAAGGCAGCGTAACATAAAGTTAGCCATGCGTGCCAGACTGGTAATGGGCAAGACTTCCGTGTCGTCACCACGATGACGACTGACCATGCTCTCCTCCTCCTCCCCCCTGTCCTCAAGCCACCCACGCTGAACCGACAGTATGACAGTTGTACAGGTACTACCGTCTACAGCGCATGATACAAGCTCCTGATACAAGCTCCTGTTCTTCCTCCTCCTCTCCCTCATTGTCCCCCAATGCACGTTGGGATGAGATGAGGCTGGGCTGTGTGTAATCGACCGCTACGGCTTCTTGATCCATCTCATCATACTCTGGCTGCAATGCCTCCTCTTTAATTCTCTGCAGAGAGCGTTGCAAAAGACAGACAAGTGGAATGCTGACGCTAATGATGGCGTCATCACCACTCACCATCTTGGTGAACTCCTCAAAGTTTGTTAAGATGGTACATATGTCAGACATCCAGGTCCACTCCTGAGGTCTTATATGTGGAGTCTGACCTGAATATCGACGACCTTGTTGCAGCTGGTACTCCACAACTGCTCTCTTCTGCTCACAAATACTTTGCAACATGTGGAGGGTAGAGTTCCAACGTGTGGGGACATCACACACCAGTCGGTGTGACGGAAGATGAAAACGCTTCTGCTACACAGCAAGGGCGGCGGAAGCTGTAGCCGACTTGCGAAATTGAGCTGAAAGGTGGCGTACTTTGACGAGCAGATCTGGCAACTCGGGGTACCATTTAAGAAACCGCTGAACCACGAGGTTAAGCACATGAGCCAGGCATGGTATGTGTGTGATCTCGCCTCGCCTCAGAGCCGCCACCAGGTTACGGCCATTGTCACACACGACCATGCCTGGATGTAGGTTCAGCGGTGTCAGCCACAGATCTGCCTGCTCTTTCACAGCTGTCCACAACTCACAAGCAGTGTGAGGTTTCTCACCTAAGCTTATGAGTTTCAGCACAGCCTGTTGCCACTTGGCAGAGGCAGTACTGCAGTGCTTCCAGCTTGTAACTGATGTGGTGATATCTGAGATGGAGGCTGAACATGAGGTGGAGGAGGAGGATGATGCGCAGGAGCTGTACACTGTGGGGGCAATTCTGACTGACATAGGGCCCGCAATCCTCGGTGTGGGGAGGATATGTTCCGTCCCAAGGTCCGACTGGGTCCCGGCTTCCACTATGTTTACCCATTGTGCCGTCAGGGAGATGTACCATTCCTGGCCACAAGCACTTGTCCACGTGTCCGTTGGACTCTCCCAGTAACTGCGTTGTTGAGTGCACGGCAGATTTTTTGGGACACGTGCTTGTGTAGTGCGGGGATTGCACACCGGGCAAAATATTGTCGGTTGGGGACCGAGTACCGAGGGATGACCACCGCCATAAGGTTGCGGATGGATTCCGTCTCCACCAGCCTAAAAGGCAGCATTTCCAATGCAAGCAGTCGTGAAATGTGCAAATTTAGGACTGTGGCCTGTGGGACGTTAGCTGCGAATTTCCGCTTTCGTTCAAAGGTCTGGGATATGGACAATTGAACGCAGCGGTGGGACGTGGACGTGGACGTTGATGCTGTTTCTTGAGAAACTGCCATAACAAGTGAAGACTGAGAGGAGGGGGCATCTTTGCATGCATTATGGATAGGGGATTGCCTTGCATACACCACAGGTGGTTCTATTGCACGCACAACAGCGGAAGAAGCAGTGGTGACACCCGCTGTCACTGGTTGTGGACCCTGGGGTTCACCCCACAAAGTCGGGTGCTTTGCTGCCATGTGCCTGATCATGCTGATGGTGGTCAGGCTGGTAGTTTTGTCACCCCTGCTGATGCTGGCATGGTAGGTGGTACAAATGGCCTTTTTGGGGTTATGAGCAGAGTCTTTAAAAAAATTCCAGACTCTGGAAGACCTACAGGTTGTACTGGCAACGTCCCTCGTGTTGGTGTTATGGGGAACTGTTGCCTGCCTTCTGTGTGCGGTCACCACACTGCTTCTTCCTGCCTGTTGGGGTACTCTGCCTCCCTCACCCTGTGTGCTGCTGGCCTCGCTATGCATGTCCTCCTGCCACGTTGGGTCAGTTACTACCTGTTGATTATGATATTAGATGACATCATCATGTGATATCAGAAGTTGATTTTGACATCATCAGATGATATCATCAGATGACATCATCAGTTGATAATAACATCAGCAGATGACATAATTAGATGACTTCATCAGTTGATTATGACATCATCAGATGATATCAACAGTTGATTATGACATCATCAGAAGACATCATCAGATGACATCATAAGTTGATTATGACATTATCAGATGACATCATCAGATGACATCATCAGTTGATTATGACATCAGATGATATCATCAGATGACATAATCAGTTGAATATGACATCATCAGATGACATCCTAACGTGACATCATCAGTTGATTATGACATCATCAGATGACATCAGTTGACTATGATATCATCAGATGACATCATCAGTAGAGTTGAGCGAGCACTAAAATGCTCGGGTGCTCGAAGCTCGGGCAGAGCTCGCCGTGATACTCGGGTGCTCGACCCGAGCAATGAGCCCAATGTTAGTCTATGGGAGACCCGAGCGTTTTTGCGGCGGCACCCCCGGCAGTCTTTTAAAAGCCTAACAAGTGCCCAAAACAATAGTGACAGTGCTCAAATGACATGGGGACAGCTTGGGGATCGCCCCAGAAAGCATTTATGGCCCCCAGGTCACTGCTGTCAACAACGTGGTCAGAGGTATTAAGCCACTTTTAAGGGCTCACAATAAAACGTTCAAAAACGAAACTGAAACTGCTTTCCTGTGAAATATGTTAAGGAAGTTCCTTTCCAGGGTAAAGACTTGTGTATAAGGTAAAATAAATAGCCCCCAAAAAAATACTCCTCCACACCTTGGGCTATGTTCACAAGTTGCATTTTTTATGCGTTTTTGCACTTTTGTATTGTTTTCAACCGTGACAAATGCATTCACCGGGAAATGTCATTTTAACATTTTACAATCTTATCTGGCCATGTGCTGTGTGACACATGCATACAGTGCTGAAAAGACATGGGAACAGCATAGGGAAGACCCCTGGAAGCATCTCTGACACCCAGGTCACTGCCTAAAAGTATGCCCATCAGAAGTGAACCTTGCCGCATCACAAGATGCAGACTTGCAAGTATCCCTGTGCAAGTCCTTGTCCCAGAGCAGTGTTCAATTGTACCTCCCCCATTCCTTGCAATGCAAGCGCAAACATGCAGTCTGTCACCCACACACCATCAGGCTGTAATACCATACTGCTAGCTTGCACTTGAAATGGGCCTTTTAGTTAGGAGGAGGCTGAAGCTGGCCACAACTTCATGGCTGCTTCGGCAGTGAGGTATCCATACTCGGTCCCCAGCCGCCACTATTTGTCCTGGTAACCTTCCCCACACTTTTCTTAGCCTGGCCTGCTTTACGGCAGCATTAGACGAGCCAACCAGAGAACCAGACTCCTCTGTTGGGCCCTGGCTTCTCCATCAGGGGAGTTGAGAGTGCCAAGGTGAGGAGCATGATGATGATAAAAGTTAGCATCTGCTTTTTTTTCTTGGAATGCAAGCGCATGTATGTAGTAGCGGCTAGGCCTGAGGTGGTCAGCGTTTTGGCGCATATCCTACCTCCTCCGTGGATTGCTGGATGTTTTCCTGCTACTATCCAAGTTCTATGATTCCCGTTAAAACAAAGCTTCAGGTGATAAATGATGGATGAGGTGGTGGCAAAGGAGAAAGAGCAGGAGGAACAGGGACCATTCACATCAATATCAGGCCAGTTAACCACACATGTCTTGTAGGATATATTTCTGCAGCAAAAGTAGCGGTTCGGCTACACAGTTATAGGGCATACAGTGAGTGCAATGCCTACCAAAAAATTATAGGCACTCCAATGCCCCTTGGAAGTGACATGGAGGTCAGAGGGCCTTAACTAAACCATTTTTTCCATTTATAGCAACTGGGTCTCCTGTGCACTGTTGGCCTAAGCAGTGAATGGAAGGCTTTCAAAAAATTATGAGGAACTGCAATGCCCCTTGAAACAGACGTAGATTACAGCGTACTAAAAACCTTCAACCCAATATTGGGGAGTGGGTCTCCCTTAGTTTTCGCCTATGCTTTGAAAAGCAAAAGCTGACTAAAATTAGGAGGAAATGCAATGCCCGTTCGAAGAGTGGAAGTCCCAGTAGCTTAGCAAGACGGTTTTAGTGCCTCTCGGAAGAGACGTGTAGGTCGCAGTAGCTTAACAAGACGGTTTTAATGCCCCTCGGAAGAGACGTGGAGGTCCCAGTAGCTTAACAAGACAGTTTTAATGCCCCTCGGAAGAGACGTGGAGGTCACAGTAGTTTAACAAGACGGTTTTAATGCCCCTAGGAAGAGACGTGAAGGTCACATTAGCTTAACAAGACGGTCTTAATGCCCCTCGGAAGAGACGTGGAGGTCCCAGTAGCTTAACAAGATGGTTTTAATGCCCCTTGGAAGAGACATGGAGGTCGCAGTAGCTTAACAAGACGGTTTTACTGCCCCTTGGAAAAGTGGTGGAGGTCACATTAGTTTAACAAGACGGTTTTAACGCCCCTCGGAAGAGACGTGGAGGTCGCAGTAGCTTAACAAGACAGTTTTAATACCGCTCGGAAGAGACGTGGAGGTCACAATAGCTTAACAAGACAGTCTTAATGCCCCTCGGAAGAGACGTGGAGGTCCCAGTAGCTTAACAAGATGGTTTTATTGCCCCTTGGAAAAGTGGTGGAGGTCACAGTAGCTTAACAAGACGGTTTTAATGCCCCTCGGAAGAGATGTGGAGGTCACAGTAGCTTAACAAGACGGTTTTAATGCCGGTTGGAAGAGATGTGGAGGTCACAGTAGCTTAACAAGACAGATTTAATGCCCCTCGAAAGAGACGTGGAGGTCCCAGTAGCTTAACAAAACGGTTTTAATGCCCCTCAGAGGAGACGTGGAGGTCGCAGAAGCTTAACAAGACGGTTTTAATGCCCCTCGGAAGAGACGTGCAGGTCCCAGTAGCTTAACAAGACGGTTTTAATGCCCCTCGGAAAAGACGTGGAGGTCCCAGCAGCTTAACAAGATGGTTTTAATGCCCCTTGGAAGAGACGTGGAGGTCACAGTAGCTTAACAAGATGGTTTTAATGCCCCTTGGAAGAGACGTGGAGGTCGCAGTAGCATAACAAGACAGTTTTAATGGCCCTTGGAAAAGACGTGGAGGTCGCAGTAGCTTAACAAGATGGTTTTAATGCCCCTTGGAAAAGTGATGGAGGTCACAGTAGCTTAACAAGACGGTTTTAATGCCCCTTGGAAATGTGGTGGAGGTCACAGTAGCTTAACAAGACGGTTTTAATGCCCCTCGGAAAAGTGGTGGAGGTCACAGTAGCTTAACAAGACGGTTTTAATGCCCCTCAGAAGAGACGTGGAGGTCACAGTAGCTTAACAACAAGGTCTTAATGCCCCTTGGAAAAGTGGTGGACGTCACAGTAGCTTAACAAGACAATTTTAATGCCCCACGGAAGAGACATGGAGGTCACAGTAGCTTAACAAGATGGTTTTAATGCTCCTCGTAAGAGAAGTGGAGATCCCAGTAGCTTAACAAGACGGTTTTAATGCCCCTTGGAAAAGTGATGGAGGTCACAGTAGCTTAACAAGACGGTTTTAATGCCCCTTGCAAAAGTGGTGGAGGTCACAGTAGCTTAACAAGACGGTTTTAATGTCCCTTGGAAAAGTGGTGGAGGTCACAGTAGCTTACCAATAAGGTTTTAATGCCCCTTGGAAAAGGGGTGGAGGTCACAGTAGCTTAACAAGACAATTTTAATGCCCCTCGTAAGAGACATGGAGATCACAGTAGCTTAACAAGATGGTTTTAATGCTCCTCGTAAGAGACGTGGAGGTCCCAGTAGCTTAGAAATATGGTTTTAATGCCCCTCAGAAGAGACATGGAGGTCCCAGTAGCTTAACAAGACAGTTTTAATGCCCCTCAGAAGAGACATGGAGGTCCCAGTAGCTTAACAAAATGGATTTAATGCCCCTCAGAGGAGACGTGGATGTCGCAGTAGCTTAACAAGACGGTTTTAATGCCCCTCGGAAGAGACGTGCAGGTCCCAGTAGCTTAACAAGACGGTTTTAATGCCCCTCGGAAGAGACGTGGAGGTCCCAGCAGCTTAACAAGATGGTTTTAATGCCCCTTGGAAGAGACGTGGAGGTCACAGTAGCTTAACAAGACGGTTTTAATGCCCCTTGGAAGAGACGTGGAGGTCGCAGTAGCATAACAAGACGGTTTTAATGGCCCTTGGAAAAGACGTGGAGGTCGCAGTAGCTTAACAAGATGGTTTTAATGCCCCTTGGAAAAGTGATGGAGGTCACAGTAGCTTAACAAGACGGTTTTAATGCCCCTTGGAAATGTGGTGGAGGTCACAGTAGCTTAACAAGACGGTTTTAATGCCCCTCGGAAAAGTGGTGGAGGTCACAGTAGCTTAACAAGACGGTTTTAATGCCCCTCAGAAGAGACGTGGAGGTCACAGTAGCTTAACAACAAGGTCTTAATGCCCCTTGGAAAAGTGGTGGACGTCACAGTAGCTTAACAAGAAAATTTTAATGCCCCACGGAAGAGACATGGAGGTCACAGTAGCTTAACAAGATGGTTTTAATGCTCCTCGGAAGAGATGTGGAGGTCCTAGTAGCTTAACAAGATGGTTTTAATGCCCCTCGGAAGAGACGTGGAGGTCCCAGTAGCTTAACTAGACGGTTTTAATGCCCCTTGGAAAAGTGGTGGAGGTCACAGTAGCTTACCAAGACAGTTTTAATGCCCCTCGGAAGAGACTTGGAGGTCACAGTAGCTTAACAATAAGGTTTTAATGCCCCTTGGAAAAGGGGTGGAGGTCACAGTAGCTTAACAAGACAATTTTAATGCCCCTCGGAAGAGACATGGAGGTCACAGCAGCTTAACAAGATGGTTTTAATGCTCATCGGAAGAGACGTGGAGGTCCCAGTAGCTTAGAAAGATGGTTTTAATGCCCCTCAGAAGAGACGTGGAGGTCCCAGTAGCTTAACAAGACAGATTTAATGCCCCTCGAAAGAGACGTGGAGGTCCCAGTAGCTTAACAAAACGGTTTTAATGCCCCTCAGAGGAGACGTGGAGGTCGCAGAAGCTTAACAAGACGGTTTTAATGCCCCTCGGAAGAGACGTGCAGGTCCCAGTAGCTTAAGAAGACGGTTTTAATGCCCCTCGGAAAAGACGTGGAGGTCCCAGCAGCTTAACAAGATGGTTTTAATGCCCCTTGGAAGAGACGTGGAGGTCACAGTAGCTTAACAAGATGGTTTTAATGCCCCTTGGAAGAGACGTGGAGGTCGCAGTAGCATAACAAGACGGTTTTAATGGCCCTTGGAAAAGACGTGGAGGTCGCAGTAGCTTAACAAGATGGTTTTAATGCCCCTTGGAAAAGTGATGGAGGTCACAGTAGCTTAACAAGACGGTTTTAATGCCCCTTGGAAATGTGGTGGAGGTCACAGTAGCTTAACAAGACGGTTTTAATGCCCCTCGGAAAAGTGGTGGAGGTCACAGTAGCTTAACAAGACGGTTTTAATGCCCCTCAGAAGAGACGTGGAGGTCACAGTAGCTTAACAACAAGGTCTTAATGCCCCTTGGAAAAGTGGTGGACGTCACAGTAGCTTAACAAGACAATTTTAATGCCCCACGGAAGAGACATGGAGGTCACAGTAGCTTAACAAGATGGTTTTAATGCTCCTCGGAAGAGATGTGGAGGTCCTAGTAGCTTAACAAGATGGTTTTAATGCCCCTCGGAAGAGACGTGGAGGTCCCAGTAGCTTAACTAGACGGTTTTAATGCCCCTTGGAAAAGTGGTGGAGGTCACAGTAGCTTACCAAGACAGTTTTAATGCCCCTCGGAAGAGACTTGGAGGTCACAGTAGCTTAACAATAAGGTTTTAATGCCCCTTGGAAAAGGGGTGGAGGTCACAGTAGCTTAACAAGACAATTTTAATGCCCATCGGAAGAGACATGGAGGTCACAGCAGCTTAACAAGATGGTTTTAATGCTCATCGGAAGAGACGTGGAGGTCCCAGTAGCTTAGAAAGATGGTTTTAATGCCCCTCAGAAGAGACGTGGAGGTCCCAGTAGCTTAACAAGACAGATTTAATGCCCCTCGGAAGAGACGTGGAGGTCCCAGTAGCTTAACAAAACGGTTTTAATGCCCCTCAGAAGAGACGTGGAGGTCGCAGTAGCTTAACAAGACGGTTTTAATGCCCCTCGGAAGAGACGTGGAGGTCCCAGCAGCTTAACAAGATGGTTTTAATGCCCCTTGGAAGAGACGTGGAGGTCACAGTAGCTTAACAAGACGGTTTTAATGCCCCTTGGAAGAGACGTGGAGGTCGCAGTAGCATAACAAGACGGTTTTAATGGCCCTTGGAAAAGACGTGGAGGTCCCAGCAGCTTAACAAGACGGTTTTAATGCCCCTCGGAAGAGACGTGGAGGTCCCAGTAGCTTAACAAGATGGTTTTAATGCCCCTTGGAAGAGACGTGGAGGTCACAGTAGCTTAACAAGACGGTTTTAATGGCCCTTGGAAGAGACGTGGAGGTCGCAGTAGCATAACAAGACGGTTTTAATGGCCCTTGGAAGAGACGTGGAGGTCGCAGTAGCTTAACAAGACGGTTTTAATGCCCCTTGGAAATGTGGTGGAGGTGACAGTAGCTTAACAAGATGGTTTTAATGCCCCTCGGAAAAGTGCTGGAGGTCACAGTAGCTTAACAAGACGGTTTTAATGCCCCTCGGAAGAGACGTGGAGGTCACAGTAGCTTGACAACAAGGTTTTAATGCCCCTTGGAAAAGTGGTGGAGGTCACAGTAGCTTAACAAGACAATTTTAATGCCCCTCGGAAGAGACATGGAGGTCACAGTAGCTTAACAAGATGGTTTTAATGCTCCTCGGAAGAGATGTGGAGGTCCCAGTAGCTTAACAAGATGGTTTTAATGCCCCTCGGAAGAGACGTGGAGGTCCCAGTAGCTTAACAAGATAGTTTTAATGCCCCTCGGAAAGACGTGGAGGTCCAAGTAGCTTAACAAGACGGTTTTAATGCCCCTCAGAAGAGACGTGGAGGTCGCAGTAGCTTAACAAGACGGTTTTAATGCCCCTCGGAAGAGACGTGGAGGTCACAGTAGCTTAACAAGACAGTTTTAATGCCCCTCGGAAGAGATGTGGAGGTCCCAGTAGCTTAAAATATGGTTTTAATGCCCCTTGGAAATGTGGTGGAGGTCACAGTAGCTTAACAAGACGGTTTTAATGCCCTTTGGAAAAGTGGTGGAGGTCACAGTAGCTTAACAAGATGATTTTAATGCCCCTCAGAAGACAAGTGTAGGTCACAATAGCTTAACAAGATGGTTTTAATGCCCCTCGGAAGAGACGTGCAGGTCCCAGTAGCTTAACAAGACGGTTTTAATGAACATTGGAAAAGTGGTGGAGGTCACAGTAGCTTAACAAGATGGTTTTAATGCCCCTTGGAAAAGTGGTGGAGGTCACAGTAGCTTAACAAGACGGTTTTATTGTCCCTTGGAAAAGTGGTGGAGGTCACAGTAGCTTAACAAGACGGTTTTAATGAACATTGGAAAAGTGGTGGAGGTCACAGTAGCTTAACAAGATGGTTTTAATGCCCCTTGGAAAAGTGGTGGAGGTCACAGTAGCTTAACAAGACGGTTTTAATGCCCCTTGGAAGAGACGTGGAGGTCGCAGTAGCATAACAAGACGGTTTTAATGGCCCTTGGAAAAGACGTGGAGGTCCCAGCAGCTTACCAAGACGGTTTTAATGCCCCTCGGAAGAGACGTTTAGGTCCCAGTAGCTTAACAAGATGGTTTTAATGCCCCTTGGAAGAGACGTGGAGGTCACAGTAGCTTAACAAGACGGTTTTAATGGCCCTTGGAAGAGACGTGGAGGTCGCAGTAGCATAACAAGACGGTTTTAATGGCCCTTGGAAGAGACGTGGAGGTCGCAGTAGCTTAACAAGACGGTTTTAATGCCCCTTGGAAATGTGGTGGAGGTCACAGTAGCTTAACAAGATGGTTTTAATGCCCCTCGGAAAAGTGCTGGAGGTCACAGTAGCTTAACAAGACGGTTTTAATGCCCCTCGGAAGAGACGTGGAGGTCACAGTAGCTTGACAACAAGGTTTTAATGCCCCTTGGAAAAGTGGTGGAGGTCACAGTAGCTTAACAAGACAATTTTAATGCCCCTCGGAAGAGACATGGAGGTCACAGTAGCTTAACAAGATGGTTTTAATGCTCCTCGGAAGAGATGTGGAGGTCCCAGTAGCTTAACAAGATGGTTTTAATGCCCCTCGGAAGAGACGTGGAGGTCCCAGTAGCTTAACAAGATAGTTTTAATGCCCCTCGGAAGAGACGTGGAGGTCCAAGTAGCTTAACAAGACGGTTTTAATGCCCCTCAGAAGAGACGTGGAGGTCGCAGTAGCTTAACAAGACGGTTTTAATGCCCCTCGGAAGAGACGTGGAGGTCACAGTAGCTTAACAAGACAGTTTTAATGCCCCTCGGAAGAGATGTGGAGGTCCCAGTAGCTTAAAAGATGGTTTTAATGCCCCTTGGAAATGTGGTGGAGGTCACAGTAGCTTAACAAGACGGTTTTAATGCGCTTTGGAAAAGTGGTGGAGGTCACAGTAGCTTAACAAGACGGTTTTAATGCCCCTCGGAAGACAAGTGTAGGTCACAATAGCTTAACAAGATGGTTTTAATGCCCCTCGGAAGAGACGTGCAGGTCCCAGTAGCTTAACAAGACGGTTTTAATGAACATTGGAAAAGTGGTGGAGGTCACAGTAGCTCAACAAGATGGTTTTAATGCCCCTTGGAAAAGTGGTGGAGGTCACAGTAGCTTAACAAGACGGTTTTATTGTCCCTTGGAAAAGTGGTGGAGGTCACAGTAGCTTAACAAGACGGTTTTAATGAACATTGGAAAAGTGGTGGAGGTCACAGTAGCTTAACAAGATGGTTTTAATGCCCCTTGGAAAAGTGGTGGAGGTCACAGTAGCTTAACAAGACGGTTTTAATGCCCCTTGGAAGAGACGTGGAGGTCGCAGTAGCATAACAAGACGGTTTTAATGGCCCTTGGAAAAGACGTGGAGGTCCCAGCAGCTTAACAAGACGGTTTTAATGCCCCTCGGAAGAGACGTGGAGGTCCCAGTAGCTTAACAAGATGGTTTTAATGCCCCTTGGAAGAGACGTGGAGGTCACAGTAGCTTAACAAGACGGTTTTAATGGCCCTTGGAAGAGACGTGGAGGTCGCAGTAGCATAACAAGACGGTTTTAATGGCCCTTGGAAGAGACGTGGAGGTCGCAGTAGCTTAACAAGACGGTTTTAATGCCCCTTGGAAATGTGGTGGAGGTCACAGTAGCTTAACAAGATGGTTTTAATGCACCTCGGAAAAGTGCTGGAGGTCACAGTAGCTTAACAAGACGGTTTTAATGCCCCTCGGAAGAGACGTGGAGGTCACAGTAGCTTGACAACAAGGTTTTAATGCCCCTTGGAAAAGTGGTGGAGGTCACAGTAGCTTAACAAGACAATTTTAATGCCCCTCGGAAGAGACATGGAGGTCACAGTAGCTTAACAAGATGGTTTTAATGCTCCTCGGAAGAGATGTGGAGGTCCCAGTAGCTTAACAAGATGGTTTTAATGCCCTTCGGAAGAGACGTGGAGGTCCCAGTAGCTTAGCAAGATAGTTTTAATGCCCCTCGGAAGAGACGTGGAGGTCCAAGTAGCTTAACAAGACAGTTTTAATGCCCCTCAGAAGAGACGTGGAGGTCGCAGTAGCTTAACAAGATGGTTTTAATGCCCCTCGGAAGAGACGTGGAGGTCACAGTAGCTTAACAAGACAGTTTTAATGCCCCTCGGAAGAGATGTGGAGGTCCCAGTAGCTTAAAAGATGGTTTTAATGCCCCTTGGAAATGTGGTGGAGGTCACAGTAGCTTAACATGACGGTTTTAATGCCCTTTGGAAAAGTGGTGGAGGTCACAGTAGCTTAACAAGACGGTTTTAATGCCCCTCGGAAGACAAGTGTAGGTCACAATAGCTTAACAAGATGGTTTTAATGCCCCTCGGAAGAGACGTGCAGGTCCCAGTAGCTTAACAAGACGGTTTTAATGAACATTGGAAAAGTGGTGGAGGTCACAGTAGCTTAACAAGATGGTTTTAATACCCCTTGGAAAAGTGGTGGAGGTCACAGTAGCTTAACAAGACGGTTTTATTGTCCCTTGGAAAAGTGTTGGAGGTCACAGTAGCTTAACAAGACGGTTTTAATGTCCGATGGAAAAGTGGTGGAGGTCACAGTAGCTTAACAAGATGGTTTTAATGCCCCTCGGAAGAGACGTGGAGGTCACAGTAGCTTAACAAGACGGTTTAATGCTCCTTGGAAAAGTGTTGGAGGTCACAGTAGCTTAACAAGACGGTTTAATGCTCCTTGGAAAAGTGTTGGAGGTCACAGTAGCTTAACAAGACGATTTTAATGCCCCTCGGAAGAGATGTGGAGGTCCCAGTAGCTTAACAAGACAGTTTTAATGCCCCTCGGAAGAGACGTGGAGGTCCCAGTCGCTTAACAAGATGATTTTAATGCCCCTTGGAAGAGATGTGGAGGTCCCAGTAGCTTAACAAGACGCTTTTAATGCCCCTTACAAGAGCCATACAGTACAGCATACAGTCATATGAAAAAGTTTGGGCACCCCTATTAATCTTAAGCTTAATGTTTTATAAAAATTGGTGTTTTTGCAACAGCTATTTCAGTTTGATATATGTAATAACTGTTGGACACAGTAATGTTTCTGCCTTGAAATGAGGTTTATTGTACTAACAGAAAATGTGCAATCTGCATTCAAACAAAATTTGACAGGTGCATAAGTATGGGCACCTCACCAGAAAAGTGACATTAATATTTAGTAGATCCTCCTTTTGCAAAAATAACAGCCTCTAGTCGCTTCCTGTAGCTTTTAATGAGTTCCTGGATCCTGGATGAAGGTATTTTTGACCATTCCTCTTTACAAAACAATTCCAGTTCAGTTAAGTTTGATGGTCGCCGAGCATGGACAGCCCTCTTCAAATGATCCCACAGATGTTCAATGATATTCAGGTCAGGGGACTGGGATGGCCATTCCATAACATTGTAATTGTTCCCCTGCATGAATGCCTGAGTAGATTTGGAGCGGTGTTTTGGATCATTGTCTTGCTGAAAGATCCATCCCCTGCGTAACTTCAACTTTGTCACTGATTCTTTCACACTATTGTCAAGAATCTGCTGATACTGAGTGGAATCCATGCGTCCCTCAACTTTAACAAGATTCCCGGTGCCGGCATTGACCACACAGCCCCAAAGCATGATGGAACCTCCACCAAATTTTACTGTGGGTAGCAAGTGTTTTTCTTGGAATGCTGTGTTTTTTTGCCACCATGCATAACGCCTTTTTGTATGACCAAATAACTCAATCTTGGTTTCATCAGTCCACAGGACCTTCTTCCAAAAAGAAATTGGCTTCTCCAAATGTGATTTTGCATACCTCAGCCGACTCTGTTTGTGGCGTGCTTGCAGAAACGGCTTCTTTCGCATCACTCTCCCATACAGCTTCTCCTTGTGCAAAGTGCGTTGTATAGTTGACCGATGCACAGTGACACCATCTGCAGCAAGTTGATGCTACAGCTCTCTGGAGGTGGTCTGATGATTGTCCTTGACTGATCTCACCATTTTTCTTCTCTGCCTTTCTGATGTTTTTCTTGGCCTGCCACTTCTGGCCTTAACAAGAACTGTCCCTGTGTTCTTCCATTTCCTTACTATGTTCCTCACAGTGGAAACTGACAGGTTAAATCTCTGAGACAGCTTTTTGTTTCCTTCCCCTGAACAACTATGTTGAATAATCTTTGTTTTCAGATCATTTGACAGTTGTTTGAGGAGCCCATGATGCCACTCTTCAGAGGAGATTCAAACAGGAGAACAACTTGCAAGTGGCCACTTTAAGTTGCTTTTCTCATGATTGCATACACCTGGCTATGAAGTTCAAAGCTCAATGAGGTTACAAAACCAAAAAAAGTGCTTTAGTAAGTCAGTAAAAAGTAGGAAGGAGTATTTAAAACAAGAAAATGATAAGGGTGCCCATACTTATGCACCTGTCAAATTTTGTTTAAATGCAGATTGCACATTTTCTGTTAGTACAATAAACCTCATTTCAAGGCATAAACATTACTGTGTCCAACAGTTATTACATATATCAAACTGAAATAGCTGTTGCAAAAACACCAATTTTTATAAAACATTAAGCTTAAGATTAATAGGGGTGCCCAAACGTTTTCATATGACTGTATTACAAACATTATTCTCATTATTGGGGAGTGGGTCTCCCATAGTCTTTGCCTATGCCTTCCAAGCAAAAGCTGCCAAAAATTAGGACGGAGGAACTTGCAATGCCCCTTACAAGAGCCATGCAGTACAGCATATTACAAACATTATTCCCATTATTGGGGAGTGGGTCTCCCATCGTCTTTGCCTATGCCTTCCAAGCAAAAGATGACAAAAATAAGGACGGAGGAACTTTCAATGATGCAACACGGACCACGGTCACCCTGGTGGTATAGTGGTGGTGGAGGCTGAGGATAAGGAGAAGAACATAAAACAGCCGAAATGAGGAAGCGTATACCCATGTGTGGGTGTGAAGCGGTGCATGTAAATACACCTCCCGAAATAACACAGTGGATTTGACTTTATGTTACTCTGCTGTCATTTGGTGGTGATGAGAAGTCTGGCCCAATCCAGCCCTTGTTCATTTTGATAAGGGTCAGCTTGTCAGCATTGTCAGTTGACAGGCGAGTGCGCTTATCAGTTATAATTCCCCCAGCGGCACTAAAAACACTCTCCGATAACACGCTAGTGGCAGGGAAGGCCAGGACCTCCAAGGCATACAGAGCAAGTTCATTCCAAGTGTCCAGCTTGCATACCCAATAATTAAAAGGCACAGAGGAATCACGGAGGACACTGGTACGGTCGGCAAGCTACTTCCTCACCATCTTTTGAAACTTTCCACTCCTTGTGAGAGTACCCCGCGCCTCAGGGTCTGTCCGAAGGGAGGGCCTGAGAAAACTGTCCCAGAATGTTGACAGTGTTCCCTTGTCTCTGCTGGATTGGAGTTGCGTCTCTCTCACATGTACGCCTTGGTTGGGCAACGAACTGTGACCTCTGCCGCTAGCGTGTTCAGATGGGAATTTTTTTAACAGTTCTGCAGCAAGGGCCTTCTGGTACTGCTCCATTTTTGTAGACCTCTCCACCTCAGGAATAAGAGAGTGAAAGTTCTCCTTGTAGCGGGGGTCTAAAAGTGTCACCAACCAGTAATGACTGTCACCCAACATTTTGACAACGCGAGGGTCACGGTTAAGGCAGCGTAACATAAAGTCAGCCATGCGTGCCAGACTGATAATGGGCAAGACTTCCGTGTCCTCACCAAGATGACGACTGACCATGCTCTCCTCCTCCTCCTCCCCCCTGTCCTCAGGCCACCCACGCTGAACCGACAGTATGACAGTTGTATAGGTATTACCGTCTACAGTGCATGATACAAGCTCCTGTTCTTCCTCCTCCTCCTCCTCTCCCTCATTGTCCCCCAATGCACGTTGGGATGAGATAAGGTTGGGCTGTGTGTAATCGACCGCTACGGCTTCTTGATCCATCTCATCATACTCTGGCTGCAATGCCTCCTCTTTAATTCTCTGCAGAGAGCGTTGCAAAAGACAGACAAGTGGAATACTGACGCTAATGATGGCGTCATCACCACTCACCATCTTGGTGAACTCCTCAAAGTTTGTTAAGATGGTACATATGTCAGACATCCAGGTCCACTCCTGAGGTCTTATGTGTGGAGTCTGACCTGAATATCGACGACCTTGTTGCAGCTGGTACTCCACAACTGCTCTCTTCTGCTCACAAATACTTTGCAACATGTGGAGCGTAGAGTTCCAACGTGTGGGGACATCACACACCAGTCGGTGTGACGGAAGCTGCAAACGCTGCTGCAACACAGCAAGGGCGGCGGAAGCTGTAGCCGACTTTCGAAAATGAGCTGAAAGGCGGCGTACTTTGACGAGCAGATCTGGCAACTCGGGGTACGATTTTAGAAACCGCTGAACCACGAGGTTAAGCACATGAGCCAGGCATGGTACGTGTGTGATCTCGCCTCTCCTCAGAGCCGCCACCAGGTTACAGCCATTGTCACACATGACCATGCCTGGATGTAGGTTCAGTGGTCTCAGCCACAGATCTGACTGCTCTTTCACAGCTGTCCACAACTCACAAGCAGTGTGAGGTTTATCACCTAAGCTTATGAGTTTCAGCACAGCCTGTTGCCGCTTGGCAGAGGCAGTACTGCAGTGCTTCCAGCTTGTAACTGATGTGGTGATATCTGAGATGGAGGCTGAACATGAGGAGGAGGAGGAGGATGATGCGCAGGAGATGTCATAATCAGTTGATTATGACATCATCTGATGACATCATTATATGACATCATCAGTCGTTTATTATATCAACACATGACATAATCAGATGACATAATAAGTTGATTATGGCATCTGATGACATCACCAGTTCATAATGACATCATCAGATGACATCTTCAGTTGATTATGACATCATCAGTTGACATCATCAGATGACATAATCAGATGACATCATCAGATGACATCATCAGTTGATTATATCATCAGATGACATCATCAGATGACATCATAAGTTGATTATGACATCATATGACATCATCAGTTGACAACATTAGATGACATCATGAGATGACATCATCAGTTGATTATGACATCATCAGGCAACATCATCAATTGATTATAATATAATAGGATGACAACAGCAGATGACATCATAAGTTGATTATGACATCCTGAGATGACAACATCAGCTTATTATGACATCATCAGATGACATCATGAGATGACATCATCAGTTGATTATGACATCATCAGATGGCATCATCAGATGACATCATCAGTTGATTATGACATCATCAGATGACATCTTCAGATGACATCTTCAGTTGATGATAACATCATCAGATGACATCATCAGGTGACATCATCAGTTGAGTATGACATCAGATGACATCATCAGATGACAAAATTAGTTGAATATGACATAATCAGATGACATCATCAGATGACATCCTAAGGTGACATAATCAGTTGATTATGACATCATCAGATGACATCAGTTGATTATGATATCATCAGATGACATCATCAGGTTGTATCATAAGTTGATTATGACATCAGATGACATCATCAGATGACATCATTGGATGACGTCATCAGATGACATAATCAGTTGATAATTACATCATCAGATGACATCATCAGTTGATTATGACATCATGAGATTACATTATCAGTTTATTATGACATAATCTGATGACATCATCAGATCTGATTATCAGTTGATTATGACATCATCAGTTGATTATGGAATCATCAGATAACTTCATCAGATGACATCATCAGTTTTTATGACATCATCAGATGATATTATCAGATGACATCATCAGTTGATGATGACATCATCAGATGACATCATCAAATGACATCATAATTTGATTATGACATCAGATGACATCATCATTTTATTATGACAACATCTGATGACATCATCAGATCACATCATCAGTATATTATGACATCTTGAGATGACATCATCAGTTGATAATGACATCATCAGATGACATCATGAGATGACATCATCAGTTGATTATGACATGATTAGATGACATTATCAGTTGATTATGACATCATCAGATGACAACAGCAGATGACATCAGAAGTTGATTATGACATCAGATGACATCATGAGATGAAGTCATTAGATGACATCATCAGATGACATCATCAGTTGATTATGACATCATCAGATGACATCATAAGTTGATTATGACATCAGATGACATCATCAGATGAAATCATTAGATGACATCATCAGATTACATCATCAGTTGATTATGACATCATCAGATGACATCATCAGTTGATTATGACATCATCAGATGACATCATTAGATGACATCAACACATGATATCATGAGTTTTTATGACATCATGAGATCACATCAGCAGTTTATGATTACATGATCAGATGACATCATCAGATTACATCATCAGTTGATTATGACATCATCTGATGACATCAGTTGATGATATCATCAGAAGACATCATAAGTTGATTATGACATCAGATGACATCATCAAATGACAACATTAGATGACATAATCAGATGACATCATCAGTTGATTATGACATCAGATGCCATCATCAGATGACATCATTAGTTGACATCATCAGTTGATTATGACATCAGCAGATGACATAATTAGATGACTTCATCAGTTGGTTATGACATCATCTGATGACATCATCAGATGACATCATCAGTTGATTATGGCATCAACAGATGACATCATCAGATGACATCATCATGCGACATTATAAGTTGATTATGACATCATATGACATCAGTGGATTATGACATCATCAGATGACATCATCAGTTGATTATGGCATCAACAGATGACATCACCAGATGAGATCATCATGCGACATTATAAGTTGATTATGACATCAGATGACATCAGTGGATTATGACATCATCAGATGACATCATCAGATGACATCATCAGTTTTTATGACATCATCAGATGACATCATCACTTGATAATGACATCATCAGATGACATCATCAGTTGATTATGATATCATCAGATGACATAATCAGATGACATAATAAGTAGATTATGACATCAGATGACATCACCAGTTGGTTATGATATCATCAGATGACATCTTAAGTTGATTATGACATAATTAGATGACATCATAAGAAGAGTGGGAATTGATCAGATGACATCATCAGATGACAACATCGGTTGATTATGACATCATCAGATGACATCATCAGTTGAATATGACATAATCAGATGACATCAGTTGATTATGATATCATCAGGTGACATCATCAGATGACATCATAAGTTGATTATGACATCAAATGACATCATCAGATGACATCATTAGATGATATCTTCAGAAGACATCATCAGTTGATTATGACATCATCAGATGACATCATCAGTTGATTATGACGTCATCTGATGATATCATTAGATGACGTCATAAGTTGATTATGATATCATCAGATGACATCATAAGTTGATTATGATATCAGATGACATAATCAGATGACATCATCAGTTAATTATGACATCATCAGATGACATCATCAGTAGATTATGATATCATCAGATGACATCAGATGACATCATAATTTGATTATGACATCAGATGACATAATCATTTTATTATGACAACATCTGATGACATCATCAGATCACATCATCAGTATATTATGACATCTTAAGATGACATCATCAGTTTATTATGACATAATCAGATGACATCATCAGATGACATCATCAGTTGATTATGACATCATCAGATGACATCATAAGTTGATTATGATATCAGATGACATCATCAGATGACATCATCAGTTAATTATGACATCATCAGATGACATCATCAGTAGATTATGATATCATCAGTTGACATCAAATGACATCATAATTTGATTATGACATCAGATGACATCATCATTTTATTATGACAACATCTGATGACATCATCAGATCACATCATCAGTATATTATGACATCTTGAGATGACATCATCAGTTAATAATGACATCATCAGATGACATCATGAGATGACATCATCAGTTGATTATGACATGATTAGATGACATTATCAGTTGATTATGACATCATCAGATGACAACAGCAGATGACATCATAAGTTGATTATGACATCAGTTGACTTCATGAGATGAAATCATTAGATGACATCATCAGATGACATCATCAGTTGATTATGACATCACCAGATGACATCATAAGTTGATTATGACATCAGATGACATCATCAGATGAAATCATTAGATGACATCATCAGATTACATCATCAGTTGATTATGACATCATCAGATGACATCATCAGTTGATTATGACATCATCAGATGACATCATTAGATGACATCAACACATGATATCATGAGTTTTTATGACATCATGAGATCACATCAGCAGTTTATGATTACATGATCAGATGACATCATCAGATTACATCATCAGTTGATTATGACATCATCTGATGACATCAGTTGATGATATCATCAGATGACATCATAAGTTGATTATGACATCAGATGACATCATCAAATGACAACATTAGATGACATAATCAGATGACATCATCAATTGATTATGACATCAGATGACATCATTAGTTGACATCATCAGTTGATTATGACATCAGCAGATGACATAATTAGATGACTTCATCAGTTGGTTATGACATCATCTGATGACATCATCAGATGACATCATCAGTTGATTATGGCATCAACAGATGACATCATCAGATGACATCATCATGCGACATTATAAGTTGATTATGACATCAGATGACATCAGTGGATTATGACATCATCAGATGACATCATCACTTGATAATGACATCATCAGATGACATCATCAGTTGATTATGGCATCAACAGATGACATCATCAGATGACATCATCATGCGACATTATAAGTTGATTATGACATCAGATGACATCAGTGGATTATGACATCATCAGATGACATCATCACTTGATAATGACATCATCAGATGACATCATCAGTTGATTATGATATCATCAGATGACATAATCAGATGACATAATAAGTAGATTATGACATCAGATGACATCACCAGTTGATTATGATATCATCAGATGACATCTTAAGTTGATTATGACATAATTAGATGACATCATAAGAAGAGTGGGAATTGATCAGATGACATCATCAGATGACAACATCGGTTGATTATGACATCATCACATGACATCATCAGTTGAATATGACATCATCACATGACATCAGTTGATTATGATATCATCAGATGACATCATCAGATGACATCATAAGTTGATTATGACATCAGATGACATCATCAAATGACAACATTAGATGACATAATCAGATGACATCATCAGTTGATTATGACATCAGATGACATCATTAGTTGACATCATCAGTTGATTATGACATCAGCAGATGACATAATTAGATGACTTCATCAGTTGGTTATGACATCATCTGATGACATCATCAGATGACATCATCAGTTGATTATGGCATCAACAGATGACATCATCAGATGACATCATCATGCGACATTATAAGTTGATTATGACATCAGATGACATCAGTGGATTATGACATCATCAGATGACATCATCAGATGACATCATCAGTTTTTATGACATCATCAGATGACATCATCACTTGATAATGACATCATCAGATGACATCATCAGTTGATTATGATATCATCAGATGACATAATCAGATGACATAATAAGTAGATTATGACATCAGATGACATCACCAGTTGATTATGATATCATCAGATGACATCTTAAGTTGATTATGACATAATTAGATGACATCATAAGATGAGTGGGAATTGATCAGATGACATAATCAGATGACAACATCGGTTGATTATGACATCATCACATGACATCATCAGTTGAATATGACATCATCAGATGACATCAGTTGATTATGATATCATCAGATCACATCATCAGATGACATCATAAGTTGATTATGACATCAGATGACATCATCAGATGACATCATTAGATGATATCTTCAGATGACATCATCAGTTGATTATGACATCATCAGATGACATCATTAGATGACATCATCAGATGACATCATCAGTTGTTAATGACATCATCTGATGACATCATCACTTGACATCATAATTTGATTATGACATCAGATGACATCATCAGTTGATTATGACACAATCAGATGACATCATCAGGTGACATCATCAGTTGATGATGACATCAGATGACATCATTGGTTGATTATGACATCATCTGATGATATCATCAGATGACATCATCAGTTGATTATGATATCATCTGATGATATCATCAGATGACGTCATAAGTTGATTATGATATCATCAGATGACATCATAAGTTGATTATGATATCAGATGACATCTTCATTTTATTATGACATCATCAGATGACATCATCAGTAAATTATGATATCATCAGATGACATCAGATGACATCATAATTTGATTATGACATCAGATGACATCATCATTTTATTATGACAACATCTGATGACATCATCAGATCACATCATCAGTATATTATGACATCTTGAGATGACATCATCAGTTTATTATGACATCATCAGATGACATCATCAGATGACATCATCAGTTGATTATGACATCATCAGATGACATCATAAGTTGATTATATCAGATGACATCATCAGATGACATCATCAGTTAATTATGACATCATCAGATGACATCATCAGTAGATTATGATATCATCAGATGACATCATCATTTCACTATGACAACATCTGATGACATCATCAGATCACATCCTCAGTATATTATGACATCTTGAGATGACATCATCAGTTTATTATGACATCGTCAGATGACATCATCAGATGATATCATCAGTTGATTATGACATCATCAGATGACATCATCAGGTGACAGTATAAGTTGATTATGACATCAGATGACATAATCAGTGGATTATGATATCATCAGATGACATCACTAGTTGATTATGACATCATCAGATGGCATCATCAGTTGATTATGACATCATCAGATTACATCATCAGTTGATTATGATATCATCAGATGACAACATCAGATGACATTATCAGTTGATTATGACATCAGATGACATCATCAGATGACATCATCAGTTGATTATGTCATCATCAGATGACATCATTATATGACATCATCTGATCACATCATCAGTTGATTATTACATCATCAGATGACATCATCAGTTGATTATGACATCAGTTGATTATGATATCATCAGATGACATCATCAGATGACATCATCAGTTTTTATGACATCATCAGATGACATCATCACTTGATAATGACATCATCAGATGACATAATCAGTTGATTCTGATATCATCAGATGACATAATCAGATGACATAATAAGTAGATTATGACATCAGATGACATCACCAGTTGATTATGATATCATGAGATGACATTTTAAGTTGATTATGACATTATTAGATGACATCATAAGATGAGTGGGAATTGATCAGATGACATCATCAGATGACAACATCGGTTGATTATGACATCATCAGATGACATCATCAGTTGAATATGACATAATCAGATGACATCAGTTGATTATGATATCATCAGGTGACATCATCAGATGACATCATAAGTTGATTATGACATCAAATGACATCATCAGATGACATCATTAGATGATATCTTCAGAAGACATCATCAGTTGATTATGACATCATCAGATGACATCATCAGTTGATTATGACGTCATCTGATGATATCATTAGATGACGTCATAAGTTGATTATGATATCATCAGATGACATCATAAGTTGATTATGATATCAGATGACATAATCAGATGACATCATCAGTTAATTATGACATCATCAGATGACATCATCAGTAGATTATGATATCATCAGATGACATCAGATGACATCATACTTTGATTATGACATCAGATGACATAATCATTTTATTATGACAACATCTGATGACATCATCAGATCACATCATCAGTATATTATGACATCTTGAGATGACATCATCAGTTTATTATGACATAATCAGATGACATCATCAGATGACATCATCAGTTGATTATGACATCATCAGATGACATCATAAGTTGATTATGATATCAGATGACATCATCAGATGACATCATCAGTTAATTATGACATCATCAGATGACATCATCAGTAGATTATGATATCATCAGTTGACATCAAATGACATCATAATTTGATTATGACATCAGATGACATCATCATTTTATTATGACAACATCTGATGACATCATCAGATCACATCATCAGTATATTATGACATCTTGAGATGACATCATCAGTTAATAATGACATCATCAGATGACATCATGAGATGACATCATCAGTTGATTATGACATGATTAGATGACATTATCAGTTGATTATGACATCATCAGATGACAACAGCAGATGACATCATAAGTTGATTATGACATCAGTTGACTTCATGAGATGAAATCATTAGATGACATCATCAGATGACATCATCAGTTGATTATGACATCACCAGATGACATCATAAGTTGATTATGACATCAGATGACATCATCAGATGAAATCATTAGATGACATCATCAGATTACATCATCAGTTGATTATGACATCATCAGATGACATCATCAGTTGATTATGACATCATCAGATGACATCATTAGATGACATCAACATATGATATCATGAGTTTTTATGACATCATGAGATCACATCAGCAGTTTATGATTACATGATCAGATGACATCATCAGATTACATCATCAGTTGATTATGACATCATCTGATGACATCAGTTGATGATATCATCAGATGACATCATAAGTTGATTATGACATCAGATGACATCATCAAATGACAACATTAGATGACATAATCAGATGACATCATCAGTTGATTATGACATCAGATGACATCATTAGTTGACATCATCAGTTGATTATGACATCAGCAGATGACATAATTAGATGACTTCATCAGTTGGTTATGACATCATCTGATGACATCATCAGATGACATCATCAGTTGATTATGGCATCAACAGATGACATCATCAGATGACATCATCATGCGACATTATAAGTTGATTATGACATCAGATGACATCAGTGGATTATGACATCATCAGATGACATCATCACTTGATAATGACATCATCAGATGACATCATCAGTTGATTATGGCATCAACAGATGACATCATCAGATGACATCATCATGCGACATTATAAGTTGATTATGACATCAGATGACATCAGTGGATTATGACATCATCAGATGACATCAACACTTGATAATGACATCATCAGATGACATCATCAGTTGATTATGATATCATCAGATGACATAATCAGATGACATAATAAGTAGATTATGACATCAGATGACATCACCAGTTGATTATGATATCATCAGATGACATCTTAAGTTGATTATGACATAATTAGATGACATCATAAGAAGAGTGGGAATTGATCAGATGACATCATCAGATGACAACATCGGTTGATTATGACATCATCACATGACATCATCAGTTGAATATGACATCATCACATGACATCAGTTGATTATGATATCATCAGATGACATCATCAGATGACATCATAAGTTGATTATGACATCAGATGACATCATCAAATGACAACATTAGATGACATAATCAGATGACATCATCAGTTGATTATGACATCAGATGACATCATTAGTTGACATCATCAGTTGATTATGACATCAGCAGATGACATCATCAGATGACATCATCATGCGACATTATAAGTTGATTATGACATCAGATGACATCAGTGGATTATGACATCATCAGATGACATCATCAGTTTTTATGACATCATCAGATGACATCATCACTTGATAATGACATCATCAGATGACATCATCAGTTGATTATGATATCATCAGATGACATAATCAGATGACATAATAAGTAGATTATGACATCAGATGACATCACCAGTTGATTATGATATCATCAGATGACATCTTAAGTTGATTATGACATAATTAGATGACATCATAAGATGAGTGGGAATTGATCAGATGACATCATCAGATGACAACATCGGTTGATTATGACATCATCACATGACATCATCAGTTGAATATGACATCATCAGATGACATCAGTTGATTATGATATCATCAGATGACATCATCAGATGACATCATAAGTTGATTATGACATCAGATGACATCATCAGATGACATCATTAGATGATATCTTCAGATGACATCATCAGTTGATTATGACATCATCAGATGACATCATTAGATGACATCATCAGATGACATCATCAGTTGTTAATGACATCATCTGATGACATCATCACTTGACATCATAATTTGATTATGACATCAGATGACATCATCAGTTGATTATGACACAATCAGATGACATCATCAGGTGACATCATCAGTTGATGATGACATCAGATGACATCATTGGTTGATTATGACATCATCTGATGATATCATCAGATGACATCATCAGTTGATTATGATATCATCTGATGATATCATCAGATGACGTCATAAGTTGATTATGATATCATCAGATGACATCATAAGTTGATTATGATATCAGATGACATCTTCATTTTATTATGACATCATCAGATGACATCATCAGTAAATTATGATATCATCAGATGACATCAGATGACATCATAATTTGATTATGACATCAGATGACATCATCATTTTATTATGACAACATCTGATGACATCATCAGATCACATCATCAGTATATTATGACATCTTGAGATGACATAATCAGTTTATTATGACATCATCAGATGACATCATCAGATGACATCATCAGTTGATTATGACATCATCAGATTACATCATAAGTTGATTATATCAGATGACATCATCAGATGACATCATCAGTTAATTATGACATCATCAGATGACATCATCAGTAGATTATGATATCATCAGATGACATCATCATTTCACTATGACAACATCTGATGACATCATCAGATCACATCCTCAGTATATTATGACATCTTGAGATGACATCATCAGTTTATTATGACATCGTCAGATGACATCATCAGATGATATCATCAGTTGATTATGACATCATCAGATGACATCATCAGGTGACATTATAAGTTGATTATGACATCAGATGACATAATCAGTGGATTATGATATCATCAGATGACATCATTAGTTGATTATGACATCATCAGATGGCATCATCAGTTGATTATGACATCATCAGATTACATCATCAGTTGATTATGATATCATCAGATGACAACATCAGATGACATTATCAGTTGATTATGACATCAGATGACATCATCAGATGACATCATCAGTTGATTATGTCATCATCAGATGACATCATTAGATGACATCATCTGATCACATCATCAGTTGATTATTACATCATCAGATGACATCATCAGTTGATTATGACATCAGTTGATTATGATATCAACAGATGACATCATCAGATGACATCATCAGTTTTTATGACATCATCAGATGACATCATCACTTGATAATGACATCATCAGATGACATCATCAGTTGATTCTGATATCATCAGATGACATAATCAGATGACATAATAAGTAGATTATGACATCAGATGACATCACCAGTTGATTATGATATCATCAGATGACATTTTAAGTTGATTATGACATTATTAGATGACATCATAAGATGAGTGGGAATTGATCAGATGACATCATCAGATGACAACATCGGTTGATTATGACATCATCAGATGACATCATCAGTTGAATATGACATCATCAGATGACATCAGTTGATTATGATATCATCAGATGACATCATCAGATGACATCATAAGTTGATTATGACATCAGATGACATTATCAGATGACATCATTAGATGATATCTTCAGATGACATCATCAGTTGATTATGACATCATCAGATTACATCATCAGTTGATTATGACATCATCAGATGACATCATTAGATGACATCATCAGATGACATCATCAGTTGTTAATGACATCATCTGATGACATCATCACTTGACATCTTAAGTTGATTATGACATCAGATGACATCATCAGATGACATCATTCAGTTGATTATGACACAATCAGATGACATCATCAGGTGACATCATCAGTTGATGATAACATCAGATGACATCATTGGTTGATTATGACGTCATCTGATGATATCATCAGATGACATCATCAGTTGATTATGATATCATCTGATGATATCATCAGATGACGTCATAAGTTGATTATGATATCATCAGATGACATCATAAGTTGATTATGATATCAGATGACATCTTCAGATGACATCATCAGTTAATTATGACATCATCAGATGACATCATCAGTAGATTATGATATCATCAGATGACATCAGATGACATCATAATTTGATTATGACATCAGATGACATCATCATATTATTATGACAACATCTGATGACATCATCACATCACATCATCAGTATATTATGACATCTTGAGATGACATCATCAGTTTATTATGACATCATCAGATGACATCATCAGATGACATCATCAGTTGATTATGACATCATCAGATGACATCATAAGTTGATTATGATATCAGATGACATCATCAGATGACATCATCAGTTAATTATGACATCATCAGATGACATAATCAGTAGATTATGATATCATCAGATGACATCATAATTTGATTATGACATCAGATGACATCATCATTTTATTATGACAACATCTGATGACATCATCAGATCACATCATCAGTATATTATGACATCTTGAGATGACATCATCAGTTGATAATGACATCATCAGATCACATCATGAGATGACATCATCAGTTGATTATGACATGATTAGATGACATCATTAGTTGATTATGACATCATCAGATGACAACAGCAGATGACATCATAAGTTGATTATGACATCAGATGACATCATGAGATGAAATCATTAGATGACATCATCAGATGACATCATCAGTTGATTATGACATCATCAGATGACATCATAAGTTGATTATGACATCAGATGACATCATCAGATGAAATAATTAGATTACATCATCAGATGACATCATCAGTTGATTATGACATCATCAGATGACATCATCAGTAGTGTTGAGCCACCCCCGTAGTGTTCGGGTTCGGTTCGGTTCGTCGAACACCGGGATGTTCGAGGAACTGTTCATCGAACTGTTCGTCGAACACCTTAGAACACCGTCGAACACCGTTAAAAATAATGGCAGGCAAACAAAAACACATAGAAACACATAGAAAACACCTGCAAAGGTGTCCAAAAGCTGACAAACTGCTCAGAAGACACTCTCTTTAAAAAAGCCGGCCGGTAAATTCAGCAGCGGCATACACCGGTACCCGACAATTTAGACAAGAAGTAATAGAGCATCACACATAGATTAGATAGATAGAAACATGTCAGTCACACATATAAGAAGCACAGTGACAGTGTTGGTTACTGCACTTGTCATTTAGTGTAAAGGATTTATTAAAAAAAATATTAGTGTTTTCATGCACCGTCTCTTTAAAAAAGCCGGCCGGCAATTCAGCATCTGTACCCGACAATTTAGAACAGAAAGAATAGAGCTTCACACATAGATTAGATAGATAGAAACATGTCAGTCACATATATAATAAGTACAGTGATAGTGTTGCTTACTGTACTTGTCATTTAGTGTAAAGGATTTATTTAAAAAAATAATAGTGTTTTCATGCACTGTCTCTTTAAAAAAGCCGGCCGGCAATTCAGCAGCGGTACCCGACAATTTAGAACAGAAAGATAGAGCATCACACATAGATTAGATAGATAGAAACATGTCAGTCACATATATATGAAGTACAGTGATAGTGTTGGTTACTGTACTTGTCATTTAGTATTAAAATAAAGGATTTATTATTAAAAAAATTGGCGTGGGGTTCCCCTTAATTTTAGGCTCTAGCGGAGGTTAAGCAGACGGCTGGGGCAGATGTTTGAAGCCTGGGAAGGGGGTAATACCCACGGAGCTTCCCAAGCTACTAATATCAGCCCCCAGCTGAATACATAGCCTTTACTAGCTATTAAAATGGGGGACCCCCCAAAAAAAATGACGTGGGGTCCCCCCTAATTTAATAGCTAGCAAAGGCTAGGCAGACAGCTGGGGGCTGATATTAATAGCCCAGGAAGGGAGCCATGAATATTGGCCCCCTCCCAGGCTAGAAACACCAGCCGTCAGCTGGAGGTGAGCTGAGTTCATTGGACATGAGCTCACCTCATGCACATCACTGACAGCGTGGGAGAATTCTCCTGCACTCAGCACTTCAGCGTGAGAATTTTCCCACGCTGTCAGTGACGTGCATGAGGTGAGCCGAGTTCATTGGACATGACCTCGGCTCATCTGGATGCCGTCACAGCGAGACAGTGAGGAGCGCAAGCATGCCTGCGCTTCTCAGTGTCTGCGGGATGACAGACTGGATGGCAGCGTTCTGCTGCGGTCCAGCCAGTCATCTCGATGTAGCAGAGCTGAAGCTGTCGTGGGAACCATGGAAAGGTAAGGATGAGGTTGGTTTATTATTTTTCTTTTATTGCAGGAGATAAGTATGGTTTAATTTAGAACAATAAAGAATTGTGTCTTTATTTCAATTAAAGGACTTTATTCTGGGTGTTGTGTTTTTTTTAAATACTTTACTAGAAATTCATGGCGGTCATGTCTAATACTGGCGTGACCCCATGAATTTTGGGCTTGGGGCCAGCTGATAATACCAAGCTGGCCCTAACCCCTTTATTACCCAGTGAGCCACCGCACCAGGGCCCTGGATGAGTTGGGTACAGCGCCAGAAGATGGCGCTTCTATGAACGCGCCATTTTCCGGGGTGGCTGCGGACTGCAATTTGTAGCGGGGGGGGACCCAGAAAGCTTGGGCCTCCCTGCACTGCAGATTCCAGCCCCCAGCTGCCTAGTTGTACCTGGCTGGACACAAAAATAGGGCGAAGCCCCACGTACTTTTTTTTTAATTATTTCATGAAATTCATGAAATAATTAAGAAAAAAAGGCCTTCCCTATATTGTTGTGTCCGGCCAGGTACAAATAGGCAGCTGGTGGTTGGGGGCAGCCCGTTCCTGCCTGCTGTACCTGGCTGGACACAAATATAGTGCGAAGCCCCACTTCAATTTTTTTTAATTATTTCATGAAATTCATGAAATAATTAAGAAAAAAAGGGCTTCCCTATATTGTTGTGTCCGGCCAGGTACAAATAGGCAGCTGGTGGATGGGGGCAGCCCGTTCCTGCCTGCTGTACCTGGCTGGACACAAATATAGTGCGAAGCCCCACTTCAATTTTTTTAAATTATTTCAGGAAATTCATGAAATAATTTAAAAAAAATTGACGTGGGGCTTCGCACTATATTTGTGTCCAGCCAGGTACAGCAGGCAGGAACGGGCTGCCCCCAACCACCAGCTGCCTATTTGTACCTGGCCGGACACAACAATATAGGGAAGCCCTTTTTTTCTTAATTATTTCATGAAATAATTAAAAGAAAATTGACGTGGGGCTTCGCCCTGTTTTTGTGTCCAGCCAGGTACAACTAGGCAGCTGGGGGCTGGAATCCGCAGCGCAGGGAGGCCCAAGCTTTCTGGGCCACCCCCGCTGCAAATTGCAGTCCGCAGCCACCCCGGAAAATGGCGCGTTCATAGAAACGCCATCTTCTGGCGCTGTACCCAACTCATCCAGGGCCCTGATGCGGTGGCTCACTGGGTAATAAAGGGGTTAGGGCCAGCTTGGCATTATCAGCTGGCCCTAAGCCCGAAATTCATGGGGTCACGTCAATATTAGACATGACCACCATGAATTTCTAGTAAAGTATTTAAAAAAAACACAACACCCAGAAAAAAGTCCTTTAATTGAAATAAACACACAATTCTTTATTGTTCTAAATTAAACCATACTTACCATCACGCCCATTCCAGCTGAAGCCAACGATCTCCTGAAATAAAAGAAAAATAATAAAGCAACATCATCCTTACCTTTCCATGGTTCCCATGACAGCTTCAGCTCTGCTACATCGAGATGACAGGCTGGACCGCAGCAGAACGCTGCCATCCAGCCTGTCATCCCGCAGACACTGAGAAGCGCAGGCTTGCTTGCGCTCCACAGTGTCTCTCTGTGAGGGCATCCAGATGAGCCGAGTTAATGTCCAATGAACTCGGCTCACCTCATGCACGTCACTGACAGCGTGGGAAAATTCTCCTGCACTCAGCGCTTCAGCGTGGGAGAATTCTCACACTGAAGCACTGAGTGCAGGAGAATTCTCCCACGCTGTCAGTGACGTGCAGGAGGTGAGCTGAGTTCATTGGACATGAGCTCACCTTATGCACGTCACTGACAGCGTGGGAAAATTCTCCTGCACTCAGCGCTTCAGCGGGAGAATTCTCACGCTGAAGCGCTGAGTGCAGGAGAATTCTCCCACGCTGTCAGTGACGTGCAGGAGGTGAGCTGAGTTCATTGGACATGAGCTCACCTTATGCACGTCACTGACAGCGTGGGAGAATTCTCCTGCACTCACCGCTTCAGCTTGAGAATTTTCCCACGCTGTCAGTGACGTGCATGAGGTGAGCCGAGTTCATTGGACATGAACTCGGCTCATCTGGATGTCGTCACAGAGAGACGCTGAGCAGCGCAAGCAAGCCTGCGCTTCTCAGTGTCTGCGGGATGAGAGGCTGGATGGCAGCGTTCTGCTGCGGTCCAGCCTGTCATCTCGATGTAGCAGAGCTGAAGCTGTCGTGGGAACCATGGAAAGGTAAGGATGAGGTTGCTTTATTATTTTTCTTTTATTGCAGGAGATCGTTGGCTTCAGCTGGAATGGGCGTGACGGTAAGTATGGTTTAATTTAGAACAATAAAGGATTGTGTCTTTATTTCAATTAAAGGACTTTATTCTGGGTGTTTGTGTTTTTTTTAACTTTGACTATGGGGTTAGTAATGGGGGTGTCTTATAGACGCCTCTCCATTACTAACCTGGGCTTGATGTCAGCTGGCATTATAAGCTGACATCAACCCCAACCCTATTACCCCCTGCCACCGCACCAGGGCAGCGTGGAAGAGCGAGGCTAAGTGCCAGAATTGGCGCATCCTATGAATGCGCCATTTCTGGGGCGGCTGACGGCTGGTGTTTCTAGCCTGGGAGGGGGCCAATATTCATGGCTCCCTTCCCTGGCTATTAATATCAGCCCCCAGCTGTCTGCCTAGCCTTTGCTAGCTATTAAATTAGGGGGGACCCCACGTCATTTTTTTTGGGGGGTCCCCCATTTTAATAGCTAGTAAAGGCTATGTATTCAGCTGGGGGCTGATATTAGTAGCCTGGGAAGCTCCGTGGGTATTACCCCCTTCCCAGGCTTCAAACATCTGCCCCAGCCGTCTGCTTAACCTCCGCTAGAGCCTAAAATTAAGGGGAACCCCACGCCAATTTTTTTAATAATAAATCCTTTATTTTAATACTAAATGACAAGTACAGTAACCAACACTATCACTGTACTTCATATATATGTGACTGACATGTTTCTATCTATCTAATCTATGTGTGAAGCTCTATTCTGTCTGTTATAAATTGTCGGGTACCGCTGCTGAATTGCCGGCCGGCTTTTTTAAAGAGACGGTGCATGAAAACACTATTATTTTTTTTGATAAATCCTTTACGCTAAATGACAAGTACAGTAAGCAACACTGTCACTGTACTTCGTATATATGTGGCTGACATGTTTCTATCTATCTAATCTATGTATGATGCTCTATTCTGTCTGTTATAAATTGTCGGGTACCGCTGCTGAATTGCCGGCCGGCTTTTTTAAAGAGACAGTGCATGAAAACACTATTATTTTTTTAAATAAATCCTTTACACTAAATGACAAGTACAGTAATCAACATTGTCACTGCACTTCTTATATATGTGACTGACATGTTTCTATCTATCTAATCTATGTGTGATTCTCTATTCCTTCTATTCTAAATTGTCGGGTACCGCTGCTGAATTGCCGACCGGCTTTTTTAAAGAGACGGTGCATGAAAACACTATTATTTTTTTTGATAAATCCTTTACGCTAAATGACAAGTACAGTAAGCAGCACTTTCACTGTACTTCGTATATATGTGGCTGACATGTTTATATCTATCTAATCTATGTGTGAAGCTCTATTCTTTCGGTTCTAAATTGTCGGGTACAGGTGTATGCCGCTGCTGAATTGCCGGCTTTTCATGTTTCACTGTTGGCACTGTTCCCATCGATTTGGGCAATCACTGTAATGCCACAACCACCATGGCTGTGGCATTACAGTGAGTGGCAGACAATCCCTGCATGATTGGTGCTCTAAATAGCGCCAGACATGCAGGACACGCTTTTGGTGCACGAACAGTTATCGAACATAACCTCGAACAGCCGAATTTTTTGCAAATCGTTCGGGTTCGTCGAACAACTCGAACACCGCCCAAAACAGCTCGAATTTGAGATTGGCGAACAGTTCTAGTCGAACACCGCTCATCTCTAATCATCAGTTGATTATGACATCATCAGATGACATCATTAGATGACATCAACACATGATATCATGCGTTTTTATGACATCATGAGATCACATCAGCAGTTTATGATTACATGATCAGAAGACATCATCAGATGACATCATAAGTTGATTATGACATCAGATGACATCATCAAATGACAACATTAGATGACATAATCAGATGACATCATCAGTTGATTATGACATCAGCAGATGACATAATTAGATGACTTCATCAGTTGGTTATGACATCATCTGATGACATCATCAGATGACATCATCAGTTGATTATGGCATCAACAGATGACATCATCAGATGACATCATCATGCGACATTATAAGTTGATTATGACATCAGATGACATCAGTGGATTATGACATCATCAGATGACATCATCAGATGACATCATCAGTTTTTATGACATCATCAGATGACATCATCACTTGATAATGACATCATCAGATGACATCATCAGTTGATTATTATATCATCAGATGACATAATCAGATGACATAATAAGTAGATTATGACATCAGATGACATCACCAGTTGATTATGATATCATCAGATGACATCTTAAGTTGATTATGACATAATTAGATGACATCATAAGATGAGTGGGAATTGATCAGATGACATCATCAGATGACAACATCGGTTGATTATGACATCATCAGATGACATCATCAGTTAAATATGACATCATCAGATGACATCAGTTGATTATGATATCATCAGATGACATCATCAGATGACATCATAAGTTGATTATGACATCAGATGACATCATCAGATGACATCATTAGATGATATCTTCAGATGACATCATGAGTTGATTATGACATCATCAGATGACTTCATCAGTTGATTATGACATCATCAGATGACATCATTAGATGACATCATCAGATGACATCATCAGTTGTTAATGACATCATCTGATGACATCATCACTTGACATCATAAGTTGATTATGACATCAGATGACATCATCAGATGACATCATCAGTTAATTATGACACAATCAGATGACATCATCAGGTGACATCATCAGTTGATGATGACATCAGATGACATCATTGGTTGATTATGACGTCATCTGATGATATCATCAGATGACATCATCAGTTGATTATGATATCATCTGATGATATCATCAGATGATGTCATAAGTTGATTATGATATCATCAGATGACATCATAAGTTGATTATGATATCAGATGACATCATCAGATGACATCATCAGTTAATTATGACATCATCAGATGACATCATCAGTAGATTATGATATCATCAGATGACATCAGATGACATCATAATTTGATTATGACATCAGATGACATCATCATTTTATTATGACAACATCTGATGACATCATCAGATCACATCATCAGTATATTATGACATCTTGAGATGACATCATCAGTTTATTATGACATCATCTGATGACATCATCAGATGACATCATCAGTTGATTATGACATCATCAGATTACATCATAAGTTGATTATGATATCAGATGACATCATCAGATGACATCATCAGTTAATTATGACATCATCAGATGACATCATCAGTAGATTATGATATCATCAAATGACATCAGATGACATCATAATTTGATTATGACATCAGATGACATCATCATTTTATTATGACAACATCTGATGACATCATCAGATCACATCATCAGTATATTACGACATCTTGAGATGACATCATCAGTTTATTATGACATCGTCAGATGACATCATCAGATGATATCATCAATTGATTATGCCATCATCAGATGACAACATCAGGTGACATTATAAGTTGATTATGACATCAGATGACATAATCAGTGGATTATGATATCATCAGATGACATCATTAGTTGATTATGACATCATCAGATGACATCATCAGTTGATTATGACATCATCAGATTACATCATCAGTTGATTATGATATCATAAGATGACAACATCAGATGACATTATCAGTTGATTATGACATCAGATGACATCATCAGATGACATCATCAGTTGATTATGTCATCATCAGATGACATCATTATATGACATCATCTGATGACATCATCAGTTGATTATGATATCATAAGATGACAACATCAGATGACATTATCAGTTGATTATGACATCAGATGACATCATCAGATGACATCATCAGTTGATTATGACATCATCAGATGACATCATCAGTTGATTATGACATCAGTTGATTATGATATCATCAGATGACATCATAAGTTGATTATGACATCAGATGACATCATCAGATGACATCATTAGATGATATCATCAGATGACATCATCAGTTGATTATGACATCATCAGATGACATCATCAGTTGATTATAACATCATCTGATGACATCAGATCACATCATCAGTTGATTATGACATGATCAGATGACATCAGTTGATTTTGAGATCATCTGATGACATCATCAGATCACATCATCAGTTGATTATGACATCATCAGTAGAGATGAGTGGTGTTCGACTCGAACTGTTCGCCAATCTCAAATTCGAGCTGTTTTGAGCGGTGTTCGAGCCGTTCGGCGAACACGAACGATTTGAAAAAAATCCGGCTGTTCGATGTTATGTTCGATAACTGTTCGTGCACCAAAATCATAACTGGATTTTTTCACAGTAATGCTGATAATCAATGTTAATATGCAGTTTGAGTGTACAGCGGGGTGGGGGTAGGTGCAGGGGATGGATCTCTGTAGAAATATTGAAGATCTCCATTTTTTTTTCTCTTTCCCGCATTTACAGTGGGGAGGTGCAATCTGTCAGCCTATCAGCAGCGCACATACGGAGCGAACTGCTTTTTTTCACACAAGCTAGGGCATTTGTCATTGGCTGTGTATGTCACATGTCCTTGCCCTATAAGACCCAGCCATTTTCCCCGTCGCCACCATTTTCTCACTGCTGCAGCTGCGTGTTAGACGGCACCGCTGTTGCTGTGTGTGCTATACTTTCAAGCCAATTTTCTCAGAAATATACAGATAGCTTGAGAGTAGGGAATAGTTGTGATTGCAGTCTTTTTGGGGACTAGGTTACAGCATTTTCTACGACTTTTAACAGGCAGGTCCGTGCTCTTAAATAGATAGGTTGGGAGTAGGGACTAATTGTAATTGCAGTCCTTTTGAGGACTAGTTTACAGCATTTCCTAGGACTTTTAACAGGCAGGTCTGTGCCAGTGCTGTACAAGTGTTTTTCACAGCATTTGGCTAAATCTAGCTAAGCAAATCCTTTTTGGCCTCTTGCAGTGTGTGTTAGTCAGTGGAGTAGCGTATCTGTGTTTCAAGCTACACCACCTGTGTATAGAATACAATTTTTTTTACTGCACCTAGCCAAGTAAAACCTTTTGGGCATAGCATCATTCTATTAGGCCATCTATACTAAGCTCCACCAGCTTGCAAACTACTAATCATTTTTATCTGCATCTAGCTCAGAAAATAATTTTGGGCTTGTAGCAGTGTGTGGGACTTATTCTTAGTCCATCTATACTAAGCTCCACCAGCTTGCAAATTACAAATAATTTTTAATTGCATCTAGCTCGGAAAATAATTTTGGGCTTGTAGCAGTGTGTGGGACTTATTCTTAGTCCATCTATACTAAGCTCCACCAGCTTGCAAATTACAAATAATTTTTAGCTGCATCTAGCTCGGAAAATAATTTTGGGCTTGTAGCAGTGTGTGGAACTTATTCTTAGTCCATCTATACTAAGCTCCACTAGCTTGCAAATTACAAATAATTTTTAGCTGCATCTAGCTCGGAAAATAATTTTGGGCTTGTAGCAGTGTGTGGGACTTATTATTAGTCCATCTATACTAAGCTTCCCCAGCTTGTAAATTACAAATAATTATTAGCTGCATCTAGCTCGGAAAATAATTTTGGGCTAGTAGCAGTGTGTGGGACTTATTCTTAGTCCATCTATACTAAGCTCCACCAGCTTGCAAATTACAAATAATTTTTAGCTGCCTCTAGCTCGGAAAATAATTTTGGGCTTGTAGCAGTGTGTGGGACTAATTCTTAGTCCATCTATACTAAGCTCCACCAGCTTGCAAATTACAAATAATTTTTAGCTGCATCTAGCTCAGAAAATAATTTTGGGCTTGTAGCAGTGTGTGGGACTTATTCTTAGTCTATCTATACTAAGCTCCACCAGCTTGCAAATTACAAATAATTTTTAGCTGCATCTAGCTCGGAAAATTATTTTGGGCTTGTAGCAGTGTGTGGGACTTATTCTTAGTCAATCTATACTAAGCTCCACCAACTTGCAAATTACAAATAATTTTTAGCTGCATCTAGCTCGGAAAATAATTTTGGGCTTGTAGCAGTGTGTGGGACTTATTCTTAGTCCATCTATACTAAGCTCCGCCAACTTGCAAATTACAAATAATTTTTATCTGCATCTAGCTCGGAAAATAATTTTGGGCTTGTAGCAGTGTGTGGGACTTATTCTTAGTCCATCTATACTAAGCTCCACCAACTTGCAAATTACAAATAAAGTTTATCTGCATCTAGCTCGGAAAATAATTTTGGGTTTGTAGCAGTGTGTGGGACTTAATCTTAGTCCATCTATACTAAGCTCCACCAGCTTGCAAATTACAAATAATTTTTAGCTGCATTTAGCTCAGAAAAAATTTTTGGGCTTGTAGCAGTGTGTGGGACTTATTATTAGTCCATCTATACTAAGCTCCACCAGATTGCAAATTACAAATAATTTTTAGCTGCATCTAGCTCGGAAAATAATTTTGGGCTTGTAGCAGTGTGTGGGACTTATTCTTAGTCCATCTATACTAAGCTCCACTAGCTTGCAAGTTACAAATAATTTTTATCTGCATCTAGCTCGGAAAATAATTTTGGGCTTGTAGCAGTGTGTGGGACTCATTTTATTAGTCCATCTATACTAAGCTCCACCAGCTTGTAAATTACAAATAATTATTAGCTGCATCTAGCTCGGAAAATAATTTTGGGCTAGTAGCAGTGTGTGGGACTTATTCTTAGTCCATCTATACTAAGCTCCACCAGCTTGCAAATTACAAATAATTTTTAGCTGCCTCTAGCTCGGAAAATAATTTTGGGCTTGTAGCAGTGTGTGGGACTAATTCTTAGTCCATCTATACTAAGCTCCACCAGCTTGCAAATTACAAATAATTTTTAGCTGCATCTAGCTCAGAAAATAATTTTGGGCTTGTAGCAGTGTGTGGGACTTATTCTTAGTCTATCTATACTAAGCTCCACCAGCTTGCAAATTACAAATAATTTTTAGCTGCATCTAGCTCGGAAAATTATTTTGGGCTTGTAGCAGTGTGTGGGACTTATTCTTAGTCAATCTATACTAAGCTCCACCAACTTGCAAATTACAAATAATTTTTAGCTGCATCTAGCTCGGAAAATAATTTTGGGCTTGTAGCAGTGTGTGGGACTTATTCTTAGTCCATCTATACTAAGCTCCGCCAACTTGCAAATTACAAATAATTTTTATCTGCATCTAGCTCGGAAAATAATTTTGGGCTTGTAGCAGTGTGTGGGACTTATTCTTAGTCCATCTATACTAAGCTCCACCAACTTGCAAATTACAAATAAAGTTTATCTGCATCTAGCTCGGAAAATAATTTTGGGTTTGTAGCAGTGTGTGGGACTTAATCTTAGTCCATCTATACTAAGCTCCACCAGCTTGCAAATTACAAATAATTTTTAGCTGCATTTAGCTCAGAAAAAATTTTTGGGCTTGTAGCAGTGTGTGGGACTTATTATTAGTCCATCTATACTAAGCTCCACCAGATTGCAAATTACAAATAATTTTTAGCTGCATCTAGCTCGGAAAATAATTTTGGGCTTGTAGCAGTGTGTGGGACTTATTCTTAGTCCATCTATACTAAGCTCCACTAGCTTGCAAGTTACAAATAATTTTTATCTGCATCTAGCTCGGAAAATAATTTTGGGCTAGTAGCAGTGTGTGGGACTTATTATTAGTCCATCTATACTAAGCTCCACTAGCTTGCAAATTACAAATAATTTTTAGCTGCATGTAGCTCAGAAAATAATTTTGGGCTTGTAGCAGTGTGTGGGACTTATTCTTAGTCCATCTATACTAAGCTCCACCAGCTTGCAAATTACAAATAATTTTTATCTGCATCTAGCTCGGAAAATAATTTTGGGCTTGTAGCAGTGTGTGGGACTTATTCTTAGTCCATCTATACTAAGCTCCACCAGCTTACAAATTACAAATAATTTTTATCTGCATCTAGCTCGGAAAATAATTTTGGGCTTGTAGCAGTGTGTGGGACTCATTTTATTAGTCCATCTATACTAAGCTCCACCACCTGTGTATGTAATAAAATTGTTTTACTGCATCTAACCCAGCCAATCCCTTTGGGATAATACCACAGTTTGGCCACTCAGCTCTGCTCGGTTCCCATACATCGTTTTTTGTGCAAACAACTCCAGAGTTGTCAATTAGTTAACCACCAAAATGAGTGGAAAAAGGCCTGCTGCTGGTGGAAAGGGGAATAGGCATGTTGGGAAGGGAAAAAAAGGTTGTGTCCGTGGGGTAGGTGTTAAATCAACAGTAACATCTGCAGAAGAAAGACCATCTTCCAGCCAAACTAAGATGTCTACTTCTTTTCGTGGACAATGTGATACAATCCCTTTCTTACGGCCACGCCAATCGCTACAAATTCCAGATGAGGCACAAAAACAGCAGGTGCTTCAATGGATATCAAGTGCTCCTTTAAGTGGGCTCTCCTCCACCTCAACTTCAACATCACAAATACTCCAGTCCTCAGAGGTGTCACCCCAATCGCACTTGCTTCCTCACAGCTCCCAAGTCTCCAGCTGCCCGTCTGAGTATGGGGTAGAACAGATGGTTGAGTCTGCAGAGCTGTTTACTCATACTATAGCCTGGGAATCAGAGGTCGGCTTCTGTGAATCCAGTTGAGGAAAAGATCTGCACTGATGCGCAGAATCTTTATGAGTCGGATCCAGGACCAGACGCAGAAGGTTCTGACCATAATGTAGACCCTCGTTCCCAAACTGTAACTCCTGTTGGTGGAGACAATGAGGAAGACGATGATGAGACTCAAATACCTGATTGGAGCGACAACTTGAGTTTTTTGTCAGGGCAGGAAGAGGTTAGCTCTGAGGACGACAGGTGTGAGAACACACAGGGTGATGATGACGAGGTTGCAGATCCCACTTACTGTCAACCCACAGTCAGCCAGTCGATGAGGTCAGCAGAGGTGGTGGAGGAGGATGCTAGTGACGACAAGGTGAGGTTGTGCCTTCCTAGACAGAGAAGTAGTACTGGAAGCACGTTAACAACTGCATCTTCAAACACAACTCTGCCTCTGACCACAAGTCGTGGTGGCTCTTCAGGTCGCATGGGTGCTAAGCCTTGCATAGCCTGGGCATTTTTTCAGATCGATAAGGATGGCCCAACTCGTGTTATCTGTAACATTTGTCACCAAAAGCTAAGTAGAGGCCAAAAAATCCATAGTTTGAGTACTTCATGCATGAACCGTCACATGGATATGAAGCATAAGTTGCAGTGGGAAGCTCACTGTGCTACAATGCAGCCTAGCGGGCCGGGCCAACCACTGTCTGCCCCATCTTGTGCATCCACGGCCACTTCATCCTCTGTGACTGGGGGGACAGCAGTCACACCTGGTTTGGAACGTAGACCTGCCACCTCTTTACCCGCAACAGTCAGCGTGATTGGCAGGTCATCATTTTCTTTGGAGGTGGAAACACCAGCTGGTGTTGAGCACTCTCCGACATTGAGAGCACCACCTTTGGATCAAGGCAACCTAACGTAGCCGCCTGCATCTTCTTCACAGACAGGCAGTTTGCCGGGGACACCCTCCTCAACCCCGTCTAAGCACAACAGCCAGCCCTCGGTCCCTCAGATGTGGACAAGTAAAAGACCATTTCCTCCTAGCCATGAGAAAGCTAAGAGGTTGAATTTCACCATCTGCAAGCTCTTGGCTGCAGAAATGCTGCCTTTCCGCCTGGTGGACACAGAGGATTTTCGAGACCTTATGTCCATCGCAGTGCCCCAGTACCAGATGCCCAGTCGGCACTACTTCTCAAAGAAAGGTGTGCCTGCGCTCCACCAGCATGTCGCACACAACATCACCGCTTCTTTGAGAAACTCTGTGTGTGACAGGGTGCATTTCACCACAGACACTTGGACGAGTAGGCATGGACAGGGGCGTTACATGTCGCTGACTGGGCACTGGGTAACTATGGTGACAGCAGGACAAGGGGCTGCTGTCCAAGTCTTGCCGTCCCCACGAGTTGTGCGTCAATCCTCTTTATCTCAAAGTTCCTCCACTGCTTCTGCCTCCTCAACCTCATCTCGGTCCTCCACCTGCACCCAAAGCCTGTCTGGTCATGCCACACGCTTTCTAACTGCGCAGAAGGGATCCTGCCCACCTCCTTACTATGCTGGCAGCAGGGCTCAACGTCATTAAGCGGTTTTTACTTTGAAATGTCTGGGAAATGTGAGTCACACAGCTGAGGAGTTGTGGTCAGCTCTGGAGAACCAGTTTCATGAATGGTTGTCTCCACTGGACCTGAAACCAGGGAAGGCCGTGTGCGACAATGCTGCAAACCTTGGTGCGGCCCTTCGCCGGGGCAATGTCACACACGTGCCTTGTATGGCTCACGTGTTGAACCTGGTTGTCCAGCAATTTTTAGGACACTATCCCGGACTAGATGGCCTTCTGCAGAGGGCACGGTCGCTGTGTGCTCACTTCCGCCGTTCGCATCCCGCAACTCAGTGACTTACATCTCTACAGAACTCGTTGGGCCTGCCACTTCACCGGCTAAAATGCGATGTGCCTACCCGGTGGAATTCAACTCTGGACATGTTGCAGCAACTGTGGCAGCACCGACAAGCCCTGGTGCAATACGTTCTGATGTATAGCCTGGGCCAACGGGATCCAGAGGTGGGGCAAATCACGCTGGAGGAGTGGTCTCATCAGGGACCTATGCACCCTTCTGCACAGTTTTGAAATGGCGACGAAGATGTTTAGTGCTGACGATGCCATTATCAGCATGACTATTCCGGTGATTTACTTGCTGGAGCACATGTTAAACAGAATTCGGAGTCAGGTGGTGCGACAAGAGGAGGTGGAGGCAGTAGAGGAGGTGGAGTTGTATGCAGAAGGGCTAACATCTGCAAGGTCCAGACGGTCGGCAGCACCAAGGCGGCAGGCATGTGAGGGTGGGGAAGATGGATTTACCAGGGCACATGGTAGCAGCCAAACTAATGAGAAAGGTGCAGGAGCCCAGGAAGAAGTGGAGGATGAACTGATGGAAGACTCATCAGATGAGGGAGACCTTGATCACATTTCTGTTGTGTGAGGTTGGGAGGAGAGGGCAGAGGAAGGAAGCATGATTGTTACCTCGCCACCAACACAACAGGGACTTGGTGCTCCTGGATGCGCAAGACACATGAGTGCCTTCTTGCTGCACTACCTGCAACATGACCCTCGAATTGTCAGAATTGGAAATAATCCTGACTACTGGGTTGCCACACTGTTAGATCCCCGGTACAAAAGTAAATTTGCCGAAATTATTCCTGCCATAGAAAGGGATTCACGCATGCAGGAGTATCAGCAGAGACTGTTGCAGAGTCTTACATGTGCTTTTCCACAAAACACCAGTGGTGCACGTAGTGAATCTCACAGTTCTAACTTGCCAACCGTGGGACTGTCGAGTGTTCAGCACTCAAACCGTAACAGAAGCACAATATCTGCTGGTAACAGCAATTTTGCGGAAACATTTCACAGCTTTTTTAGCCCATCCTTTGCAAGGCCACAGGAGACAAGAAGTCTGACACATAGTCAACGCCTAGAGACGATGGTACAGGAGTATCTCCAAGTAAACATCGAAGCCATGACTGTGTTACTGGACCCTTGCTCTTTTTGCTCTTCCAGTCTGGATAAATGGCCATAGCTTGCCACTTACGTCTTGGAGATCTTGTCTTGCCCCGCAGCCAGCGTTCTGTCTGAACGTGTGTTCAGCGCTGCTGTTGGTGTGCTGACAGATAAGCGCACGCGGCTGTCCACTGAGAATGTAGACAGACTCACGTTCATAAAGATGAACAAATCATGGATCCGCAAGGACTTTTCTACCCCTGTGTCTTCCTGGGGAGAGTAAAAGCTGGAGGATTTCGTAAAATCACCTCACCAACCGTTTTAAGCTTTCAAATTACTAATAATTTTTAGCTGCATCAAGTCTGGAAAATAATTTTGGGCCTGTAGCAGTGTGCGGTACTCATTCTATTATGCTATCTATACTAAGCTCCACCAGCTTGCAAATTACTAATAATTTTTAGCTGCATCTTGTCTGGAAAATAATTTTGGGCATAGTAGCAGTGTGTGGTACTCATTCTAACCAACCGTTTTAAGCAACTCTGGGGCAATTGATGCCACTTAAGTGGTGTCTGTGCCACAAATTTTTGGAAAAAATGGAGACTCTTTTTGGAGTCCCCTTGCTTTGCTTTACGTGACGTTGCCATCGTCAATTAGAGGTGGGTTGGGTCTCCCCCCCCTCCTTTTAACCGTAAGAAAATACATGCACTATGGCTTGGGGTAACACAGATGGTTGAGTCTGAAGAGCTGTTTACTCAGAGGTCTGCTCCAAAGCTTCAGTGTCTGCTAGTCAGCGTGGTAACTCATCTGCGAAGCAAGCTGCACCGCCTGTGTATCTAATAATGATTTTTAAATGCATCTAGCCTAGGCAGACTGTGGGGACCCCTAACCAAACCCAGATGCTCAGCCCCCTAATGCCCCCCTTTCATTGACAATACAATCATGTAACTCTCACAACTGGATGGGTGAGGATCGGTCACAGCTTTATTAACTGTTTATACTCATTCCATTAGAAATGCATTTTATTTCTAAAATAATTCAGCTTTTTGCAGCATGCCCTGTGTCTCCAGTCTCCACAACGGCAAGTTGGCCAACAAGTGTAACTCTCCAACATGTCCTTTCTATTTCCAGGCCACGGTGGATCCTGCTTACTCGTATGCAGGACTCCGACCCCCATCCATCACTCTTAACGCTTGTTCCACTGCGTACTGGAGTCCTGACAGGAATATGTCCAGTCCAATATCCATTAAGTGAACACCGTCGGGCCGTATGAGGCCTGCTTTATCTCCTTCCAGTTGTCGGTGTCGTATCACTACACAGCCTCTGTCTCTTATAAATTTTGCCATCCGAATATTTATTACCCGCCTTGTCCGTTCGATGGCCGTGATGTCTCACGCACCTTGCCATACCGTTCTCGGCACAATCTCTGACCATACTATAGTTAGTTTTGTGAAAAATTCTCTGAAGCACTCAGTGTCTAGTTTCATTATTGCCATTAGTTATGCGCTCTTGTGATAAGCTATGTCGCTTCCCCCGGCCTGTATAACTAAGATGACCGGACCTCTTGCCTCTCTCCCTACCTTGATTACCTCCATTAGTACCTGTGGCCATTGCAGGCCTCTAATACCTCTCCAGTTCAAATATGTGTTATGAAACTCCAATTTCCTCCCGCCTGGGCGGACTTTCACCCTTCTTTCTGCACAATATATATACGAGTTCTTAATCATTGCATAGCAAAAAAACAGCAAGGAAGTGGTATTTATGTGTCATGTCCTGCTATGCACCTGTTCAAGGCTGAGTTAATCAGAAATTTAAACACACATACCATGTTAAAATCGTATGGCATAGAAACAATGCATATAAATGTAAATAATCAAAAAGAAAAAGAAAAGAAGAAAAAAGGAACATATATATAATAATAATCTTTAAATGATCATTCATAATGATACATCAAATCATGTCTGATGTTTAAACCCGCTGGTACATGTGTATTTAAAGTATAAATCCACCAACTTTCTCTATTAAGGAGCTTTGTCCTATAATCATCCACCAAATCTTCACCAATCGCCACGGATCACGGTGGGGCTACCACAGTCAGTGAATCCTTCCATATCTAGTATAGAGTCTACCAATACTTTGGGCGTATTAGCCCAGCTGCGAAGCAAGCTGTACCGCCTGTGTATCTAATGAGAATTTTTAACTGCATCTAGCCTAGGCAGACTGTGGGGACCCCCAACCAAACCCAGACGCTCTGCATGTAACACAGCCAATCATTTGATAGTATTGCTAGTAGCAGAGTCGCAAGGGCTCTAAACCTTGCATAGCCTGTGCATTTTTTCAGATCGCTAAGGATGACCCAACTCGTGTTATCTGTAACATTTGTCACCAAAAGCTAAGTAGAGGCCAAAAAATACATAGTTTGAGTACTTCATGCATGTACAGTCACATGGATATGAAGCATAAGTTGCAGTGCGAAGCTCACTGTGCTACAATGCGGCCTAGCGGGCCGGGACAACCACCATCTGCCCCACCTGTGTCATCCTGGGGAGACTAAAAGCTACTGCGTAGTCTTTTCCAAAAATTTGAGGGAATTACCACGGGAATGGTTTGGAAGAGGTATAAGAGTTTAGGTAGGACGTTCATTTTTAGTATACTTATTCTGCCAAACCAGGAAAAATCCTTCACCATCCAAGAAGTAAGATCTTTATGGAGTTGTTCAATAAAGGGCCCAAAATTAAGATAAAATAGACGGGAGAGGTCTCTATGAATACGAATTCCTAAGTATTTGATACCCTGTGAGGGCCAGGCAAAGGGAAAGTTGGACTGGATGGAATCCTGTATGGATTTGAGGAGGGAGACATCGAAGGCCTCAGACTTTGCTGCATGGATTTAAAAATTTGACCATGTAACAAAGTGATCAATTTCAGCCATAACAGCAGTGATGGATATATGTGATTGAGTGATATATACTAGGACATCATCAGCAAATGCAGAGCACTTGTACTCAGTGCCTCCCACCTCAATCCACCTAATATTGGGGTTATCGCGAATTGATGAGAGCAGGTGCTCCATCACTAGGATGTATAAGAGAGGGGACAGAGGACATCCCTGCCTTGTCCCATTGGTGATTATGAAAGGTGATGAAAATGTTCCATTTATCTTCAGCCTAGCTGACGGATTGCGATACAGGGCCATGATTTTGGCTATAAAAGGGTCCCCTAGACCCCTACCCCAAGCTTTTTAAGAGAATAATATATGGCGTGCCAGGAGACTCTATGGAATGCTTTCTCAGTATCCAACGAGAGTATCTAATTACAAATTTTTAACTGCATCTAGCCCAGGCAATACTTTGGGCCTAGTAGCAGTGTCTGCTAGTCAGCGGAGTAGCCACCGCCTGTAGATCTAATTGCAAATTTTTAACTGCATCTAGCCCAGGAAATACTTTGGACCTAGTAGCAGTGTCTGCTAGTCAGCGGATTATCCCACCTGTTAAGCAAGCTACACCACCTGTAGTTTGGACACTTCATTTTTTTCAAAGGAAATGCTTCGGGCCCCCGGGACACTCAGTGAAGAGCATCGGGGAGGCACCCCAAGGCACAGGGGCTGGGACTGGCGGTAGGACGCCTTGTGGTGGACCGCCAAGCTCGATCCTTATAAAAGTTTTGTAACAGCAGCTTTAGTGGACGCTACTGTAGCTGGAATTCCCGCGGCTGCTGGCATCAGACTTGCCCTAAAATAGATCCTTGTAAAAGGATTTAAAGTGTACTCATTCAGATTACAGAGACAATTTAAATTAAAAAGCTTAGACCTGCCTCCACCGCAGGGGGGCTCGCTCGACCCACCAGCGGACAGGCACCAGTATTGGGAGAGGGGGGCAGCCGTCAGGGTCCACCGCAGCTCTGGCACAAACCCGGCGACACAGAGGTCGCATGGGCAGGAACGGACTGGCCGTTTCAGCTTCGCACTTTTTTGGTTTTAGAAGGGCATGACATGCCTATATCTGTGTCTCCCCCTCCTTTTACTCCTCCACCTCTTTTCTTTTCGCATGACTATATGTACTTGTCACTTTTCCATGTGTTAGTTGTGTCTTCTGAGCAGTTTGTCAGCTTTTGGACACCTTTGAAGGTGTTTTCTATGTGTTTCTATGTGTTTTTGTTTGCCTGCCATTGGTTTTAATAGTGTTCGAAGGTGTTTGACGAACAGTTCGACGAACAGTTCGACGAACATACGGGTGCTCGACGAACCAAACCGAACTCGAACACTACAAGGGTGGCTCAACTCTAATCATCAGATGACATCATGAGATGACATCATCAGTTGATTATGACATGATCAGATGATATCATCAGATGACATCATCAGTTGATGATGACATCATCAGATCACATCATCAAATGTCATAATCAGTTGATTTTTGACATCATCTGATGATATTATCAGATGACAGCATCATTTGATTATAATATCATTAGATGACATAAGCAGATGACATCATAAGTTGAATATGACATCAGATGACATCACCAGTAGATTATGACATCATCAGATGACATCTTCGTTTGATTATGACATCATCAGATGACATCATCAGTTGAATATGACATCATCAGATGACATCAGTTGATTATGATATCATCAGATGACATCATCAGATGAAATCATAAGTTGATTATGACATAAGTTGACATCATCAGATGACATCATTAGATGATACCTTCAGATGACATCATCAGTTGATTATGACATCATCAGATGACATCATTAGTTGATTATGACATCATCTGATGACATCATCAGATCACATCATCTGTTGATTATGACATCATCTGATCACATCATGAGATGACATCATCAGTTGTATATGACATAATCAGATGACAACATCAGTTGATTATGACATCATCAGATGACATCATCAGATGACATCATCAGTTGTTTATGACATATTGAGAAAACAACATCAGATGACATCATCAGTTGATAATGACATCATCTGATGACTTCATCAGATGACATCATAAGTTGATTATGACATCAGATGACATCATCAGATGACATCATCAGTTGATTATGACATAATCAGATGACATCATCAGGTGACATCATCAGTCGATGATGACATCATCAAATTACATCATTAGTTGATTATGACGTCATCTGATGATATCATCAGATGACATCATCAGTTGATTATGATATCATCTGATGATATCAGATGACATCATAAGCTGATTATGATATCATCAGATGACATCATAAGTTGATTATGACATCAGATGACATCATCAGATGATGTCATCAGTTGATTATGACATCATCAGATGACATCAGATTACATCATAAGTTGATTATGACATCAGATGACAACGTCAGATGACATCATTAGATGACATCATCAGATGAGATCATCAGTTGATTATGACATAATCAGATGACATCATCAGTTTATTATGACAACATCTGATGACATCATCAGATCACATCATCAATATATTATGACATCTTGAGATGACATCATCAGTTTATTATGACATGATCAGATGACATCATCAGTTGATTTATGACATCATCAGATGACATCAATAGATGACATCATCAGATGACATTGTCAGATGACATCATCAGTTGTTTGTGACATAATGAGATAACAACATCAGATGACATCATCAGTTGATAATGACATCATCTGATGACATCATCAGATGACATCATAACTTGATTATGACATCAGATGACATCATCAGATGACATCATCAGTTGATGATGACATCATCAGATCACATCATCAAATGTCATCATCAGTTGATTTTTGACATCATCTGATGATATTATCAGATGACATCATCATTTGATTATGATATCATCAGATGACATAAGCAGATGACATCATAAGTTGAATATGACATCAGATGACATCACCAGTAGATTATGACATCATCATATGACATCTTCATTTGATTATGACATCATAAGATTACATCATCAGTTGAATATGACGTCATCAGATGACATCAGTTGATAATGATATTATCAGATTACATCATCAGATGACATCATAAGTTGATTATGACAACAGATGACATCATCAGACGACATCATTAGATTATATCTTCAGATGGCATCATCAGTTGATTATGACATCATCAGATGACATAATTAGTTGATTATGACATCATCTGATGACATCATCAGATCACATCATCAGTTGATTATGACATCATCAGATCACATCAAGAGATGACATCATCAGTTGATTATGACATGATCAGATGACATCATCAGTTGATTATGACATCATTAGATGACATCATCAGATGACATCATCAGATGACATCATCAGTTGTTTATGACATAATGAGATAACAACATCAGATGACATCATCAGGTGACATCATCAGTCGATGATGACATCATCAGATTACATCATTAGTTGATTATGACGTCATCTGATGATATCATCAGATGACATCATCAGTTGATTATGATATCATCAGATGACATCATAAGTTGATTATGACATCAGATGACTTCATCAGATGATGTCATCACTTGATTATGACATCAGCAGATGACATCATCAGTAGATTATGATGTCATCAGATGACATCATAAGTTGATTATGACATCAGATGACTTCATCAGATGATGTCATCACTTGATTATGACATCAGCAGATGACATCATCAGTAGATTATGATGTCATCAGATGACATCATAAGTTGATTATGACATCAAATGACAACATCAGATGACATCATTAGATGACATCATCAGATGACATCATTAGATGACATCATCAGATGACATCATAAGTTGATTATGACATAATCAGATGACATCATCATTTTATTATGACAACATCTGATGACATCATCAGATCACATCATCAGTATATTATGACATCTCGAGATTACATCATCAATTTATTATGACATCATCAGATGACATCATGAGATGACATCATCAGTTGATTATGACATCAGATGACATCATCAGTTGATTATGACATAATCAGATGACATCATCAGTTGATTATGACATCATCAGATGACATCAATAGATGACATCATCAGATGACATCATCAGTTGTTTATGAGATAATGAGATAACAACATCAGATGACATCATCAGTTGATAATGACATCATCTGATGACATCATCAGATGACATCATAACTTGATTATGACATCAGATGACATCATCAGATGACATCATCAGTCGTTTATGTCATAATGAGATAACAACATCAGATGACATCATCAGTTGATAATGACATCATCTGATGACATCATCAGGTGACATCATAAGTTGATTATGACATCAGATGACATCATCAGATGACATCATCAGTTGATTATGACATAATCAGATGACATCATCAGGTGACATCATCAGTCGATGATGACATCATCAGATTACATCATTAGTTGATTATGACGTCATCTGATGATATCATCAGATGACATCATCAGTTGATTATGATATCATCAGATGACATCATAAGTTGATTATGACATCAGATGACATCATCAGATGATGTCATCACTTGATTATGACATCATCAGATGACATCATCAGTAGATTATGATGTCATCAGATGACATCATAAGTTGATTATGACATCAAATGACAACATCAGATGACATCATTAGATGACATCATCAGATCACATCATCAGTTGATTATGACATAATCAGATGACATCATCATTTTATTATGACAACATCTGATGACATCATCAGATCACATCATCAGTATATTATGACATCTTGAGATGACATCATCAGTTTATTATGACATCATCAGATGACATCATGAGATGACATCATCAGTTGATTATGACATCAGATGACATCATCAGTTGATTATGACATCATCAGATGAGATCATCAGTTGATTATGACATCAATAGATGACATCATCAGATGACATCATCAGTTGTTTATGAGATAATGAGATAACATCAGATGACATCATCAGTTGATAATGACATCATCTGATGACATCATCAGATGACATCATAACTTGATTATGAAATCAGATGACATCATCAGATAACATCATCAGTTGATGATGACATCATCAGATCACATCATCAAATGTCATCATCAGTTGATTTTTGACATCATCTGATGATATTATCAGATGACATCATCATTTGATTATGATATCATCAGATGACATAAGCAGATGACATCATAAGTTGAATATGACATCAGATGACATCACCAGTAGATTATGACATCATCATATGACATCTTCATTTGATTATGACATCATCAGATTACATCATCAGTTGAATATGACGTCATCAGATGACATCAGTTGATTATGATATTATCAGATTACATCATCAGATGACATCATAAGTTGATTATGACAACAGATGACATCATCAGACGACATCATTAGATGATATCTTCAGATGACATCATCAGTTGATTATGACATCATCAGATGACATCATTAGTTGATTATGACATCATCTGATGACATCATCAGATCACATCATCAGTTGATTATGACATCATCAGATCACATCATGAGATGACATCATCAGTTGATTATGACATGATCAGATGACATCATCAGTTGATTATGACATCATTAGATGACATCATCAGATGACATCATCAGTTGTTTATGACATAATGAGATAACAACATCAGATGACATCATCAGTTGATAATGACATCATCAGATGACATCATCAGATGACATCATCATTTGATTATGACATAGTCAGATGACATCATCAGGTGACATCATCAGTCGATGATGACATCATCAGATTACATCATTAGTTGATTATGACGTCATCTGATGATATCATCAGAAGACATCATCAGTTGATTATGATATCATCAGATGACATCATAAGTTGATTATGACATCAGATGACTTCATCAGATGATGTCATCACTTGATTATGACATCATCAGATGAAATCATCAGTAGATTATGATGTGATCAGATGACATCATAAGTTGATTATGACATCAAATGACAACATAAGATGACATCATTAGATGACATCATCAGATCACATCATCAGTATATTATGACATCTCGAGATGACATCATCAATTTATTATGACATCATCAGATGACATCATGAGATGACATCATCAGTTGATTATGACATCAGATGACATCATCAGTTGATTATGACATAATCAGATGACATCATCAGTTGATTATGACATCATCAGATGACATCAATAGATGACATCATCAGATGACATCATCAGTTGTTTATGAGATAATGAGATAACAACATCAGATGACATCATCAGTTGATAATGACATCATCTGATGACATCATCAGATGACATCATATTTGATTATGACATCAGATGACATCATCAGATGACATCATCAGTCGTTTATGACATAATGAGATAACAACATCAGATGACATCATCAGTTGATAATGACATCATCTGATGACATCATCAGGTGACATCATAAGTTGATTATGACATCAGATGACATCATCAGATGACATCATCAGTTGATTATGACATAATCAGATGACATCATCAGGTGACATCATCAGTCGATGATGACATCATCAGATTACATCATTAGCTGATTATGACGTCATCTGATGATATCATCAGATGACATCATCAGTTGATTATGATATCGTCAGATGACATCATAAGTTGATTATGACATCAGATGACATCATCAGATGATGTCATCACTTGATTATGACATCATCAGATGACATCATAAGTTGATTATGACATCAAATGACAACATCAGATGACATCATTAGATGACATCATCAGATCACATCATCAGTTGATTATGACATAATCAGATGACATCAAAATTTTATTATGACAACATCTGATGACATCATGAGATCACATCATCAGTATATTATGACATCTTGAGATGACATCATCAGTTTATTATGACATCATCAGATGACATCATCAGTTGATTATGACATCATCAGATGACATCATCAGTTGATTATGACATCATCACATGACATCAATATATGACATCATCAGATGACATCATCAGTTGTTTATGAGATAATGAGATAACAACTTCAGATGACATCATCAGTTGATGATGACATCATCTGATGACATCATCAGATGACATCATAATTTGATTATGACATCAGATGACATCATCAGATGACATCATCAGTTGATGATGACATCATCAGATGACATCATCAGATGTCATCATCAGTTGATTTTTGACATCATCTGATGACATTATCAGATGACATCATCATTTGATTATGATATCATTAGATGACATAAGCAGATGACATTATAAGTTGAATATGACATCAGATGACTTCATCAGATGATGTCATCACTTGATTATGACATCAGCAGATGACATCATCAGTAGATTATGATGTCATCAGATGACATCATAAGTTGATTATGACATCAGATGACTTCATCAGATGATGTCATCACTTGATTATGACATCAGCAGATGACATCATCAGTAGATTATGATGTCATCAGATGACATCATAAGTTGATTATGACATCAAATGACAACATCAGATGACATCATTAGATGACATCATCAGATGACATCATTAGATGACATCATCAGATGACATCATAAGTTGATTATGACATAATCAGATGACATCATCATTTTATTATGACAACATCTGATGACATCATCAGATCACATCATCAGTATATTATGACATCTCGAGATTACATCATCAATTTATTATGACATCATCAGATGACATCATGAGATGACATCATCAGTTGATTATGACATCAGATGACATCATCAGTTGATTATGACATAATCAGATGACATCATCAGTTGATTATGACATCATCAGATGACATCAATAGATGACATCATCAGATGACATCATCAGTTGTTTATGAGATAATGAGATAACAACATCAGATGACATCATCAGTTGATAATGACATCATCTGATGACATCATCAGATGACATCATAACTTGATTATGACATCAGATGACATCATCAGATGACATCATCAGTCGTTTATGTCATAATGAGATAACAACATCAGATGACATCATCAGTTGATAATGACATCATCTGATGACATCATCAGGTGACATCATAAGTTGATTATGACATCAGATGACATCATCAGATGACATCATCAGTTGATTATGACATAATCAGATGACATCATCAGGTGACATCATCAGTCGATGATGACATCATCAGATTACATCATTAGTTGATTATGACGTCATCTGATGATATCATCAGATGACATCATCAGTTGATTATGATATCATCAGATGACATCATAAGTTGATTATGACATCAGATGACATCATCAGATGATGTCATCACTTGATTATGACATCATCAGATGACATCATCAGTAGATTATGATGTCATCAGATGACATCATAAGTTGATTATGACATCAAATGACAACATCAGATGACATCATTAGATGACATCATCAGATCACATCATCAGTTGATTATGACATAATCAGATGACATCATCATTTTATTATGACAACATCTGATGACATCATCAGATCACATCATCAGTATATTATGACATCTTGAGATGACATCATCAGTTTATTATGACATCATCAGATGACATCATGAGATGACATCATCAGTTGATTATGACATCAGATGACATCATCAGTTGATTATGACATCATCAGATGAGATCATCAGTTGATTATGACATCAATAGATGACATCATCAGATGACATCATCAGTTGTTTATGAGATAATGAGATAACATCAGATGACATCATCAGTTGATAATGACATCATCTGATGACATCATCAGATGACATCATAACTTGATTATGAAATCAGATGACATCATCAGATAACATCATCAGTTGATGATGACATCATCAGATCACATCATCAAATGTCATCATCAGTTGATTTTTGACATCATCTGATGATATTATCAGATGACATCATCATTTGATTATGATATCATCAGATGACATAAGCAGATGACATCATAAGTTGAATATGACATCAGATGACATCACCAGTAGATTATGACATCATCATATGACATCTTCATTTGATTATGACATCATCAGATTACATCATCAGTTGAATATGACGTCATCAGATGACATCAGTTGATTATGATATTATCAGATTACATCATCAGATGACATCATAAGTTGATTATGACAACAGATGACATCATCAGACGACATCATTAGATGATATCTTCAGATGACATCATCAGTTGATTATGACATCATCAGATGACATCATTAGTTGATTATGACATCATCTGATGACATCATCAGATCACATCATCAGTTGATTATGACATCATCAGATCACATCATGAGATGACATCATCAGTTGATTATGACATGATCAGATGACATCATCAGTTGATTATGACATCATTAGATGACATCATCAGATGACATCATCAGTTGTTTATGACATAATGAGATAACAACATCAGATGACATCATCAGTTGATAATGACATCATCAGATGACATCATCAGATGACATCATCATTTGATTATGACATAGTCAGATGACATCATCAGGTGACATCATCAGTCGATGATGACATCATCAGATTACATCATTAGTTGATTATGACGTCATCTGATGATATCATCAGAAGACATCATCAGTTGATTATGATATCATCAGATGACATCATAAGTTGATTATGACATCAGATGACTTCATCAGATGATGTCATCACTTGATTATGACATCATCAGATGAAATCATCAGTAGATTATGATGTGATCAGATGACATCATAAGTTGATTATGACATCAAATGACAACATAAGATGACATCATTAGATGACATCATCAGATCACATCATCAGTATATTATGACATCTCGAGATGACATCATCAATTTATTATGACATCATCAGATGACATCATGAGATGACATCATCAGTTGATTATGACATCAGATGACATCATCAGTTGATTATGACATAATCAGATGACATCATCAGTTGATTATGACATCATCAGATGACATCAATAGATGACATCATCAGATGACATCATCAGTTGTTTATGAGATAATGAGATAACAACATCAGATGACATCATCAGTTGATAATGACATCATCTGATGACATCATCAGATGACATCATATCTGATTATGACATCAGATGACATCATCAGATGACATCATCAGTCGTTTATGACATAATGAGATAACAACATCAGATGACATCATCAGTTGATAATGACATCATCTGATGACATCATCAGGTGACATCATAAGTTGATTATGACATCAGATGACATCATCAGATGACATCATCAGTTGATTATGACATAATCAGATGACATCATCAGGTGACATCATCAGTCGATGATGACATCATCAGATTACATCATTAGCTGATTATGACGTCATCTGATGATATCATCAGATGACATCATCAGTTGATTATGATATCGTCAGATGACATCATAAGTTGATTATGACATCAGATGACATCATCAGATGATGTCATCACTTGATTATGACATCATCAGATGACATCATAAGTTGATTATGACATCAAATGACAACATCAGATGACATCATTAGATGACATCATCAGATCACATCATCAGTTGATTATGACATAATCAGATGACATCAAAATTTTATTATGACAACATCTGATGACATCATGAGATCACATCATCAGTATATTATGACATCTTGAGATGACATCATCAGTTTATTATGACATCATCAGATGACATCATCAGTTGATTATGACATCATCAGATGACATCATCAGTTGATTATGACATCATCACATGACATCAATATATGACATCATCAGATGACATCATCAGTTGTTTATGAGATAATGAGATAACAACTTCAGATGACATCATCAGTTGATGATGACATCATCTGATGACATCATCAGATGACATCATAATTTGATTATGACATCAGATGACATCATCAGATGACATCATCAGTTGATGATGACATCATCAGATGACATCATCAGATGTCATCATCAGTTGATTTTTGACATCATCTGATGACATTATCAGATGACATCATCATTTGATTATGATATCATTAGATGACATAAGCAGATGACATTATAAGTTGAATATGACATCAGATGACATCACCAGTAGATTATGACATCATCATATGACATCTTCATTTGATTATGACATCATCAGATTACATCATCAGTTGAATATGACGTCATCAGATGACATCAGTTGATTATGATATTATCAGATTACATCATCAGATGACATCATAAGTTGATTATGACAACAGATGACATCATCAGACGACATCATTAGATGATATCTTCAGATGACATCATCAGTTGATTATGACATCATCAGATGACATCATTAGTTGATTATGACATCATCTGATGACATCATCAGATCACATCATCAGTTGATTATGACATCATCAGATCACATCATGAGATGACATCATCAGTTGATTATGACATGATCAGATGACATCATCAGTTGATTATGACATCATTAGATGACATCATCAGATGACATCATCAGATGACATCATCAGTTGTTTATGACATAATGAGATAACAACATCAGATGACATCATCAGTTGATAATGACATCATCTGATGACATCATCAGATGACATCATCGTTTGATTATGACATAGTCAGATGACATCATCAGGTGACATCATCAGTCGGTGATGACATCATCAGATTACATCATTAGTTGATTATGACGTCATCTGATGATATCATCAGAAGACATCATCAGTTGATTATGATATCATCAGATGACATCATAAGTTGATTATGACATCAGATGACTTCATCAGATGATGTCATCACTTGATTATGACATCATCAGATGAAATCATCAGTAGATTATGATGTCATCAGATGACATCATAAGTTGATTATGACATCAAATGACAACATCAGATGACATCATTAGATGACATCATCAGATCACATCATCAGTATATTATGACATCTCGAGATGACATCATCAATTTATTATGACATCATCAGATGACATCATGAGATGACATCATCAGTTGATTATGACATCAGATGACATCATCAGTTGATTATGACATAATCAGATGACATCATCAGTTGATTATGACATCATCAGATGACATCAATAGATGACATCATCAGATGACATCATCAGTTGTTTATGAGATAATGAGATAACAACATCAGATGACATCATCAGTTGATAATGACATCATCTGATGACATCATCAGATGACATCATAATTTGATTATGACATCAGATGACATCATCAGATGACATCATCAGTCGTTTATGACATAATGAGATAACAACATCAGATGACATCATCAGTTGATAATGACATCATCTGATGACATCATCAGGTGACATCATATGTTGATTATGACATCAGATGACATCATCAGATGACATCATCAGTTGATTATGACATAATCAGATGACATCATCAGGTGACATCATCAGTCGATGATGACATGATCAGATTACATCATTAGTTGATTATGACGTCATCTGATGATATCATCATATGACATCATCAGTTGATTATGATATCATCAGATGACATCATAAGTTGATTATGACATCAGATGACATCATCAGATGATTTCATCACTTGATTATGACATCATCAGATGACATCATAAGTTGATTATGACATCAAATGACAACATCAGATGACATCATTAGATGACATCATCAGATCACATCATCAGTTGATTATGACTAGAGATGAGCGTTGTTCTACTCGAACTGTTCGCCAATCTCAAATTCGAGCTGTTTTGGGCGGTGTTCGAGCCGTTCGGCGAACACGAACATTTTGAGAAAAATTCGGCTGTTCGAGGTTATGTTCGATAACTGTTCGTGCACCAAAATCATAACTGGATTTTTTCTCAGTAATGATGAAAATTAATGTTAATACGCAGTTTGAGTGTACAGCGGGGTGGGGGGAGGGGCAGGGGATGGATCTCTGCAGGAACAATGAAGATCTCCATTTTTTTTTCTCTTTCCCGCATTTGCAGTGGGGAGGTGCAATCTGTCAGCCTATCAGCAGCGCACACACGGAGCGAAGTGCTTTTTTTCACACAAGCAAGGGCATGTGTCATTGGCAGTGTATGTCACATGTCCTTGCCCTATAAGACCAAGCCATTTTACCCGTCGCCACCATTTTCTCACTGTTGCAGCTGCGTGTTAGACGGCACCGCTGTTGCTGTGTGCGCTATACCTTGTTAATTTCAAGCCAATTTTCGCACAAATATACAGATAGCTTGGGAGTAGGGAATAGTTGTGATTGCAGTCCTTTTAAGGACTAGGTTACAGCATTTCCTACGACTTTTATCAGGGAGGTCTGTGCTCTTAAATAGATAGGTTGTGGGAGTAAAGACTAATTGTAATTGGAGTCCTTTTCAGGACTAGGTTACATCAGTTCCTATCAGTTTTTGCCAGGCAGGTCTGTGCCAGTGCTGTGCAAGTTTTTTTCACAGCATTTGGCTGAATCTAGCAAAGCTAATCCTTTTTGGCCTATTGCAGAGTGTGTTAGTCAGTGGAGTAGCCTATCTGTGTTGCAAGATATACCACCTGTGTATAGAATACCAATTTTTTTACTGCACCTAGTGAAGTAAAATCTTTTGGGCATAGCATCATTCTATTAGTCCATCTATACTGACCTCCATCAGGTTGCAAATTAAAACTAATTTTTATCTGCATCTACAGTACCTCTGAAAAAATATTTGGGCTTCTACCTGTGTGTGGGACTTGTTGTATTAGTCCATCTATACTGACCTCCATCAGGTTGCAAACTGAATATATTTTTTTCCTGCATCTACCTCTGAAAAAATATTGGGCTTCTAGCTGTGTGTGGGTCTTGTTCTATTAATCCATCTATACTGACCTCCATCAGGTTGCAAACTGAATATAATTTTTTTCTGCATCTAGCTCTGAAAAAATATTTGGCCTTCTAGTAGTGTGTCGGACTTTCTCTATTAGTCCATCTATACTGACCTCCATCAGGTTGCAAACTGAATATAATTTTTTTCTGCATCTAGCTCTGAAAAAATATTTGGCCTTCTAGCAGTGTGTCGGACTTTCTCTATTAGTCCATCTATACTGACCTCCATCAGGTTGCAAATTAAAACTAATTTTTATCTGCATCTACAGTACCTCTGAAAAAATATTTGGGCTTCTAGCTGTGTGTGGGACTTGTATTAGTCCATCTATACTGACCTCCATCAGGTTGCAAACTGAATATATTTTTTTCTGCATCTACCTCTGAAAAAATATTGGGCTTCTAGCTGTGTGTGGGACTTGTTGTATTAGTCCATCTATACTGACCTCCATCAGGTTGCAAACTGAATATATTTTTTTCTGCATCTACCTCTGAAAAAATATTGGGCTTCTAGCTGTGTGTGGGTCTTGTTCTATTAATCCATCTATACTGACCTCCATCAGGTTGCAAACTGAATATAATTTTTTTCTGCATCTAGCTCTGAAAAAATATTTGGCATTCTAGTAGTGTGTCGGACTTTCTCTATTAGTCCATCTATACTGACCTCCATCAGGTTGCAAATTAAAACTAATTTTTATCTGCATCTACAGTACCTCTGAAAAAATATTTGGGCTTCTAGCTGTGTGTGGGACTTGTTGTATTAGTCCATCTATACTGACCTCCATCAGGTTGCAAACTGAATATATTTTTTTCTGCATCTACCTCTGAAAAAATATTGGGCTTCTAGCTGTGTGTGGGACTTGTTGTATTAGTCCATCTATACTGACCTCCATCAGGTTGCAAACTGAATATATTTTTTTATGCATCTACCTCTGAAAAAATATTGGGCTTCTAGCTGTGTGTGGGTCTTGTTCTATTAATCCATCTATACTGACCTCCATAAGGTTGCAAACTGAATATAATTTTTTTCTGCATCTAGCTCTGAAAAAATATTTGGCCTTCTAGTAGTGTGTCGGACTTTCTCTATTAGTCCATCTATACTGACCTCCATCAGGTTGCAAATTAAAACTAATTTTTATCTGCATCTACAGTACCTCTGAAAAAATATTTGGGCTTCTAGCTGTGTGTGGGACTTGTTGTATTAGTCCATCTATACTGACCTCCATCAGGTTGCAAACTGAATATATTTTTTTCTGCATCTACCTCTGAAAAAATATTGGGCTTCTAGCTGTCTGTGGGACTTGTTGTATTAGTCCATCTATACTGACCTCCATCAGGTTGCAAACTGAATATATTTTTTTCTGCATCTACCTCTGAAAAAATATTATGCTTCTAGCTGTGTGTGGGTCTTGTTCTATTAATCCATCTATACTGACCTCCATCAGGTTGCAAACTGAATATAATTTTTTTCTGCATCTAGCTCTGAAAAAATATTTGGCCTTCTAGTAGTGTGTCGGACTTTCTCTATTAGTCCATCTATACTGACCTCCATCAGGTTGCAAACTGAATATAATTTTTTTCTGCATCTAGCTCTGAAAAAATATTTGGCCTTCTAGTAGTGTGTCGGACTTTCTCTATTAGTCCATCTATACTGACCTCCATCAGGTTGCAAATTAAAACTAATTTTTATCTGCATCTACAGTACCTCTGAAAAAATATTTGGGCTTCTAGCTGTGTGTGGGACTTGTTGTATTAGTCCATCTATACTGACCTCCATCAGGTTGCAAACTGAATATATTTTTTTCTGCATCTACCTCTGAAAAAATATTGGGCTTCTAGCTGTGTGTGGGACTTGTTGTATTAGTCCATCTATACTGACCTCCATCAGGTTGCAAACTGAATATATTTTTTTCTGCATCTACCTCTGAAAAAATATTGGGCTTCTAGCTGTGTGTGGGTCTTGTTCTATTAATCCATCTATACTGACCTCCATCAGGTTGCAAACTGAATATAATTTTTTTCTGCATCTAGCTCTGAAAAAATATTTGGTCTTCTAGTAGTGTGTCGGACTTTCTCTATTAGTCCATCTATACTGACCTCCATCAGCTTGCAAACTGAATATATTTTTTTCTGCATCTACCTCTGAAAAAATATTTGGCCTTCTAGTAGTGTGTCGGACTTTCTCTATTAGTCCATCTATACTGACCTCCATCAGGTTGCAAATTAAAACTAATTTTTATCTGCATCTACAGTACCTCTGAAAAAATATTTGGGCTTCTAGCTGTGTGTGGGACTTGTTGTATTAGTCCATCTATACTGACCTCCATCAGGTTGCAAACTGAATATATTTTTTTCCTGCATCTACCTCTGAAAAAATATTGGGCTTCTAGCTGTGTGTGGGTCTTGTTCTATTAATCCATCTATACTGACCTCCATCAGGTTGCAAATTCAAAATAATTTTTTTCTGCATCTAACCCAGCCAATAGTTTTGGCCTAATACCACAGTTTGGCCACTCAGCTCTGCTCGGTTACCATCCATTGTTTTTTTGTGCAAACAACTCCAGAGTTGTGAATTAGTTAACCACCAAATGAGTGGAAAAAGGCCTGCTGCTGGTGGAAAGGGGAATAGGCGTGTTGGGAAGGGGTAAAAAGGTTGTGTCCGTGGGGTAGGTGTTAAAGCAACAGTAACATCTGCAGAAGAAAGACCATCTTCCAGCCAAACTAAAATGTCTACTTCTTTTAGCGGACAATGTGATAAGATCCCTTTCTTACGGCCACGCCAATCGCTACAAATTCCAGATGAGGCACAAAAACAGCAGGTGCTTCAACGGATATCAAGTGCTCCTTTAAGTGGGCTCTCTTCCACATCAACTTCAACATCACAAATACTCCAGTCCTCAAAGGTGTCACCCAAATCGCACTTGCTTCCTCACAGCTCCCAAATCTCCAGCTGCCCGTCTGAGTATGAGGTAGAACAGATGGTTGAGTCTGCAGAGCTGTTTACTCATACTATAGCCTGGGAATCAGAGGTCGACTCCAGCGCTTCTGTGAATCCAGACGAGGAAATGATCTGCACTGATGCCCAGAATCTTTATGAGTCGGATCCAGGACCAGACGCAGAAGGTTCTGACCATAATGTAGACCCTCATTCCCAAACTGTAACTCCTGTTGGTGGAGACAATGAGGAAGACGATGATAAGACTCAAATACCTGATTGGAGCGACAACTTTAGTTTTTTGTCAGGGCAGGAACAGGTTGGCTCTGAGGACGACGGGTGTGATAACGCACAGGGTGATGATGATGAGGTCGGAGATCCCACTTACTGTCAACCCACAGTCAGCCAAGAGATGAGGTCAGCAGAGGAGGTGGAGGAAGATGCTAGTGACGACGAGGTCAGGTTGCGCCTTCCTGGACAGAGACGTAGTACTGGAAGCACGTCAACAACTGCATCCTCAAACACAACTCTGCCTCTCACCACAAGTCGTGGTGGCTCTTCAGGTCGCATGGGTGCTAAGCCTTGCATAGCCTGGGCATTTTTTCAGATCGATAAAGATGACCCAACTCGTGTTATCTGTAACATTTGTCAGCAAAAGCTAAGTAGAGGCCAAAAAATACATAGTTTGAGTACTTCATGCATGAACCGGCACATGGACATGAAGCATAAGTTGCAGTGGGAAGCTCAGTGTGCTACAATGCGGCCTAGCCGGCCGGGCCAACCACCGTCTGCCATATCTTGTGCATCCGCGGCCTCTTCATCCTCTGTGACTGGGGGGACAGCAGTCACACCTGTTTTGGGGCGCAGACCTGCCACCTCTTTACCCGCAACAGCCAGCGTGATTGGCAGGTCATCATTTTCTTTGGAGGTGGTAACACCAGCTGGTGTTGAGCGCTGTCCGACATCGATAGCACCACCTTTGTATCAAGGCAACCTAACAAGTCCGCCTGCATCTTCCTCACAGACCGGCAGTTTGCCGGGGACACCCTTATCAACCCCGTCTAAGCACAATAGCCAGCCCTCGGTCCCTCAGATGTGGACAAGTAAAAGACCATTTCCTCCTAGCCATGAGAAAGCTAAGAGGTTGAATTTCACCATCTGCAAGCTCTTGGCTACAGAAATGCTGCCTTTCCGCCTGGTGGACACAGAGGATTTTCGAGACCTTATGTCCGTCGCAGTGCCCCAGTACCAGATGCCCAGTCGGCACTACTTCTCAAAGAAAGGTGTGCCTGCGCTCCACCAGCATGTCGCACACAACATCACCGCTTCTTTGAGAAACTCTGTGTGTGACAGGGTGCATTTCACCACAGACACTTGGACGAGTAGGCATGGACAGGGGCGTTACATGTCGCTGACTGGGCACTGGGTAACTATGGTGACAGCAGGACAAGGGGCTGCTGTCCAAGTCTTGCCGTCCCCACGAGTTGTGCGTCAATCCACTTTATGTCAAAGTTCCTCCACTGCTTCTGCCTCCTCAACATCCTCTCGGTCTTCCACCTGCACCCAAAGCCTGTCTGGTCATGCCACAAGCTTTCTAACTGCGCAGAAGGGATCCTGCACACCTCCTTACTATGCTGGCAGTAGGGCTCAACGTCATCAGGCGGTTTTTACATTGAAATGTCTGGGAAATGTAAGTCACACAGCTGAGGAGTTGTGGTCAGCTCTGGAGAACCAATTTCATGAATGGTTGTCTCCACTGGACCTGAAACCAGGGAAGGCCGTGTGCGACAATGCTGCAAACCTGGGTGCGGCCCATCGCCGGGGCAATGTCACACACGTGCCTTGTATGGCTCACGTGTTGAACCTGGTTGTCCAGCAATTTTTAGCCCACTATCCCAGACTAGATGGCCTTCTGCAGAGGGCACGGTCGCTGTGTGCTCACTTCCGCCGTTCGCATCCCGCAGCTCAGCGACTTACATCTCTACAGAAGTCGTTGGGCCTGCCACTTCACCGGCTAAAATGCGATGTGCCTACCCGGTGGAATTCAACTCTGCACATGTTGCAGCGACTGTGGCAGCACCGACAAGCCCTGGTGCAATACGTTCTGACGTATAGCCTGGGCCAACGAGATTCAGAGGTGGGGCAAATCACGCTGGAGGAGTGGTCTCAGATCAGGGACCTATGCACCCTTCTGCACAGTTTTGAAATGGCGACGAAGATGTTTAGTGCTGACGATGCCATTATCAGCATGACTATTCCGGTGATTTACATGCTGGAGCACATGTTAAACAGAATTCGGAGTCAGGTGGTGGCACAAGAGGAGGTGGAGGAAGTAGAGGAGGAGGAGTTGTATGCGGAAGGGCTAACATCTGCAAGGTCCAGACGGTCGGCAGCACCAAGGCGGCAGGCATGTGAGGGTGGGGGAGATGGTTTTACCAGGGCGCATGGTAGCAGCCAAACTAGTGAGGAAGGTGCAGGAGCCCAGGAAGAAGTGGAGGACGAACTGATGGAAGACTCATCAGATGAGGGAGACCTTGATCACATTTCTGTTGTGCGAGGTTGGGGGGAGAGGACAGAGGAAGGAAGCATGATTGTTACCTCGCCACCAACACAACAGGGACTTGGTGCTCCTGGATGCGCAACACACATGAGTGCCTTCTTGCTGCACTACCTGCAACATGACCCTCGAATTGTGAGAATTAGAAATAATCCTGACTACTGGGTTGCCACACTGTTAGATCCCCGGTACAAAAGTAAATTTGCAGAAATTATTCCTGCCATAGAAAGGGATGCACGCATGCAGGAGTATCAGCAGAGACTGTTGCAGAATCTTACATGTGCTTTTCCACAAAATACCAGTGGTGCACGTAGTGAATCTCACAGTTCCAACTTGCCAACCGTGGGACCGTCAAGTGTTCAGCACTCAAACCGTAACAGAACCACAGTATCTGCTGGTAACATCAATTTTGCGGAATCATTTCACCACTTTTTTAGCCCATCCTTTGCAAGGCCACAGGAGACAAGAAGTCTGACACATAGTCAACGCCTAGAGACGATGGTACAGGAGTATCTCCAAGTAAACATTGAAGCCACGACTGTGTCACTGGACCCTTGCTCTTTTTGGGCTTCCAATCTGGATAAATGGCCGGAGCTAGCCACTTACGCCTTGGAGATCTTGTCATGCCCCGCAGCCAGCGTTCTGTCTGAACATGTGTTCAGCGCTGCTGGTGGTGTGCTGACAGATAAGCGCACGCGGCTCTCCACTGATAATGTAGACAGACTCACGTTCATAAAGATGAACAAATCATGGATCCGAAACGACTTTTCTACCCCTGTGTCATCCTGGGGAGAGTAAAAGCTTGATGATTGGTTAAAATCACCCTACCAACCATTTTAAGCTTTCAAATTATTAATCATGTTTATCTGTATCTTGACTGGAAAATAATTTGGGCTTTGTAGCAGTGTGCAGCACTGATCCTATTAGGCCATCTATACTAAAGCTTCACCAGATTTAAAATTAAAAATAATTTTTAGCTGCATCTAGCCCGGAAAATAATTTTGGGGCTCCGAGATGCGCAAGGCACATAAGTGCCTTCTTGCTGCACTACCTGCAGCATGACCCTCATATTGTCAGAATTCGAAGTAATCATGACTACTGGGTTGCCACACTCTTAGATCCCCCAAACTTTTCGATCAACCTTTTCATTTTAATAAAGACCAAAAAAATGGTCATTTTTGAAATTATAAGCATTAGCAGGTTGTTAGAAACTGAAATCAAACAGTTTTCAACTCAAAACTTTATTCTAGGTGATGTTACATTTTCACATAGGACCCCTTGTTCGAAAGGAGCTTCTGAATTCTCTCGTCCATTGAATTTGTCAGGTTTTGGATGGTTTCTGCTTCAATTGTTTTGCATGAGGACAGAATACCCTCCCAGAGCTGTTGCTTAGATGTGAACTGCCTCCCGCCATCATAGACACTCCTTTTAATGATGCTCCAAAGGTTCTGAATGGGGTAGAGGTCAGGGGAGCATGGGGGTCACACCATAAGTTTGTCCCCTTTTATGCCCATATCAGCCAGAGATGCAGATGTTTTATGTGCAGCATGAGATGGTGCATTATCATGCAGAAAAATGATCTTGCTGTGAAATACACGGTTCTTCTTCTTGAACCATGGCAGGAAGTGCTGTTTGAGAAAATCCACATACATTATGGAGTTCATCTTTAGCGCCTTCAGGGATTCTAAAGGGGCCGACAATCTCTCTCCCCATGATTCCAGCCCAAAACATTACTCCACCTCCTCCTTGTTGGCGCTGTAGCCGTGTTTGCGTGGGGTGTCCATCAACCAGCCATCCTCCACTCCATCCATCTGGACCATCGAGCGCTGCACGGCACTCATCCGTGAACAAAACAGTTTTGAAATCAGTCTTCATGTAATGTTTGGCCCACTGGAGCCGTTTCTGCTTGTGTGAAGTGGATAGAGGAGGTCGACAGGATGGCGTATGCACAGCTGCAAACCTCTGAAGGACCCTGCATCTTGTTGTTCGGGGGACGTTGGAGGCACAAGCAGCTTCAAAAACTTGTCTGCTGCTATGACAAGGCTTTTTTGCCGCTGCTCTTTCAACCTGACGTAATTGCCTGTAGGAAAGAGTCCTCAATTTGCCCTTATCAGCACGCACACGTGTGTACTGTGAATCAGCTACATACTTCTTGATTGCCAAGACACTTCATCCTGATCATCGCACAATGTTGATTGTAGTCATGCCTTGACCTAAACACTCCACAATTTGTTGCTTCTCAGCAGCCGACACATCCTTTTTCTTTCCCATTTTGGCAGAAAATGTAGGCTGCTTAATAATATGAGAGAGCCTTCTTAAGTAGTCTTGCCTTTCATTGGACACACCTGCCAAACTAATTAGCACAGGTGTCTGCAATTGCTTACAGTGATATAAAGAGCCCTGACACACATCACCATCAATGAGTTTAACTGACAAACAAACAAATTCTTCCCTTATCACTCCTAAACACTTTTTGCATAATAATTTGGAACGCAGTGTACATGTGCTTTTCCACAAAACACCAGTGGTTCACGTAGTGAATCTTACAGTTCTAACTTGCCAACCGTGGTCTGTATGGAATTGTTCAATAAAGGGCCCAAAATTAAGATAACATAGATGGGAGAGGTCTCTATGAATAGGAATTCCTAAGTATTTGATACCCTGTGAGGGCCAGGCAAAGGGAAAGTTGGACTGGATGGAATCCTATTTGGATTTGGGGAGGGAGACATCGAGGGCCTCAGACTTCGCTGCATTGATTTTAAAATTTTACCATGTAACAAAGTGATCTATTTCAGCCATAACAGCATGGATGGATATATGTGATTGAGTGATATATACTAGGACATCATCAGCAAATAGAGAGCACTTGTACTCGGTGCCTCCCACCTCAATCCACCTAATATTGGGGTTATGGCGAATTGATGAGAGCAGGTGCTCCGTCACTAGGATGTATAAGAGAGGGGACAGAGGACATCCCTGCCTTGTCCCATTGGTGATTGTGAAAGGTGATGAAAATGTTCTGACGCACCCCCTGGGCCTTGGGACACCCGGAGCCGGACCCTTTTTGGTGGATGCTGGTGGTTGTAGTCTTCGTGGCGGCGACCCGGTTCCGTGGCTCAGGGCGGTCAAACCAGTGGCGGAACTATTTATGTGGTTTTGATGTTTAAATGTCCGACTACGCCACCCGTGGATTGCGGTCAGAGTGAACCGCCGCTACAGGGCAGACCGCTGAGGCTGGTGTTGTGGGTGCAGCAGAGCGTAGCATAACTCCCCACGGGAGGAGTATAGCCTCAGGGCAGTGTATGCGGAGGATGGGGGTGATGGTGCAGGGCAGCAGCAGTAACGACACGGAGTCAGTGATGCAGTCCAGGGCCTTTACTCACAGTTCTTATTATCCAGACCACGTCTGCAGGTAACGGCTGCCCACGTCATACTGTGCTCACCAGGTGAGGGGCTCAGACAACTCCCAGATAACTTTGGAGCACTTCACAGGACCCCCTTTGTGTGTCCTTTGTCTGGCCTTTCTTACCAACACTTCTGTTCGGCTGCCCACCTTTTATACTCCCTTCTTAATGCACCCAGGAACTGCTTCCTCCCTGCTCCTGCACTACAGGGTTCCCCTTCTCAGTGTTCCCTCCCCCCACTCCAGCCAGGGACAGGGACTGTCGTGCCCATCTCAGGGGCATATTGGTCGCCCTGCCCCACGGCAATGTGGTGTAATGCATGCAGGTGTCGGGTCCTGATCCACACTCCATCCTTACATGAGAGTGAGATATCACACCTCTGGGTGAGGTGCAATACGTCTGTAGCAACCGAGCCCTCAGGGTGCTACAGTTCCATTTATCTTCAGCCTAGGTGACGTATTGCGATACAGGGCCGTGATTTTGGCTATAAAAGGGTCCCCTAGACCCCTACCCCAAGCTTTTTAAGAGAATCATATATGGCGTGCCAGGAGACTCTATGGAATGCTTTCTCAGCATCCAACGAGCGTATCTAATTACAAATTTTTAACTGCATCTAGCCCAGGAAATACTTTGTGCCTAGTAGCAGTGTCTGCTAGTCAGCGGATTATCCCGGCTGTTAAGCAAGCTACACCACCTGTAGTTTAGACACTTAATTTTTTCAAAGGAAATGCTTCGGGACCATGGGATACTTAGTGAAGAGCATCAGGAGGCACCCCAAGGCATAGGGGCTGGGACTGGCAGTAGGATGCCTTGCGGTGGACAGCCGAGCTCGATCCTTATAAAAGCTTTTTAACTGCAGCAGCTTTAGTGGACGCTACTGGAGCTGGAATTACCGCGGCTACTGGCATGAGACTTGCCCTCCAATAGATCCTTGTAAATGGATTTAAAGTGTATTCATTCAAATTAGAGAGACAATTTAAATTAAAAAGCTTAGAGCTGCCTCCACCACAGGGGGGCTCGCTCGACCCACCAGCGGACAGGCACCAGTATTGGGAGAGGGGGGCTGGTCGTCAGGGTTCACCGCGGCTCTGGCACAAACCCGGCGACACGGAGGTGGCACGGGCAGGAGCGGACTGGCCGTGTCGGCTTCTCACTTTTTGGATTTTAGAAGGGCATGACATGCCTATATCTGTGTCTCCCCCTCCTTTTACTCCTCCACCTCTTTTATTTTCGCATGACTATATGTACTTGTCACTTTTCCATGTGTTAGTTATGTCTTCTGAGCAGTTTGTCAGCTTTTGGACACCTTTGAAGGTGTTTTCTATGTGTTTCTATGTGTTTTTGTTTGCCTGCCATTGGTTTTAACGGTGTTCGAAGGTGTTCGACGAACAGTTCGACGAACAGTTCGGCGAACACACGGGTGTTCGACGAACCGAACCGAACTCGAACACTACGGGGGTGGCTCAACACTAATCTGCACACATTGACACATCACTCACCGTCCCCCTGCTCGGCTCCAGTCGTCCAGCTCCTCTATGGTGGTAAGAAGCAGTGCAGGGCACACTGCATGACGTCACGCTAACAGACACTGCCGCGCACAGGGCTGTGTCTTCTAGCTGTGATGCGGCCGGGCCAGCACACGTGCGCACGCACGATATGCAGATATGTGCACACATGCACACGGTACGCAGATAAGCGCACAGACACATGCATACGTACATATCTTATAAACACATAAAACTGTCCTGTCCAGCAGCTCCTCATGCATGTCTCGGTGCAGGGCCGCCGGCATGTCACAAACATGGCCCTGGACCATCAGAGGGCCCACTCGCCACTGTGGCCTGGGCTGCTTATACAGTATCTGTGTAGGACCTCTGGCGCTGCTTGATTGCCGGCACTTCACCTGACATGGCCGTGCGCTGTGCGGTTGTGTCTGGTAGCAATGGTGCCGCAGGGGCAATACACAAGCACAATTATAGGCACAGTGTCGCCCCTGCCGTGAAGTGCCAGCGGTCCTGCACAGGAGAAGCAGCCCGGGCCACGATAGCGAGTGAGCCGCTCTGATGGTCCACAAATACATAGATATAGATACATACACACACACAAATACATACATGTATATATATATATATATATGTATATATATATATATATATAGCACACACACACTGCACATGGACTTACCCTTTCTGTACATGATGCAGGTTCTTCCATCTTCTCTGTGGGGCAGCCTCCCCTCCTCTTGAGGCCCAACTGCAGAGCTCTGGTGTAATTGCAGGGCAGGAGGGGGAGAGCGGAGAGGTAACATTCAGAGCAAGGGAGGGGGCAGGGAGAGCAGTGGCCATGCTGTAAGCAAGCTCTGTGCTCTGCTGGAGGCCGGAGCAGGTGGGCGGAGCCTCCTCTCCTGCACTTACACAGTCAGTTGCTGGTGAGTCATCCTCGCAGCGCCGCCGGACACAGCAGAGCAGATTCCATCTTCCGACTCCCGGTCCCTCCTGTCACACATTATAATGAGGTCAATTTGGCCACAGGCCCCTGGGAGCCCCGGGCCCCATGGCAACCCCGGGCGGTAGCCCGGATTGACCTCATTATAATCCTCCTATGTCGGCAACTGACTATATAAGCCAGGAGCCTCCGGTTTTTCCAGCCGGAACTTGAAGTACACGACTGGGCCAGGGGCCGGTCCCCTTCTTGCGGCCTACGATCCCTCTGTCTTCTGACAGATTCCGGGTGTACGGGTGCCGTTCTGCACTCGCCGTACCCCCTAGGATCCCTTCAACAGAACGGAGCCTACTCCCTGCTCCTCTCCTGGGCTTCTGACACTAGGCCTTAGTTATGGAGCAGAGCTCCTACTGAGACTCTGCTCCCAGACTATTCTTCTGAACTGTCCTCTCACTACCGATTTCTCCTCCCTAAAATGGCTTCCCATTTTATATCTACTACCATGGTGCTCCCCTAAACTGCTTCCTCCACCCACATCCACTACTGGTTTCCCCTATCTCTGGTTCCCCCCACTCCAGCCAGGGACAGGGCTCAGCAGAAAAACACATTGCATCTTGCCCTTCCAGCCGGCCTGGAGCAGTGTAGTGTTGGATGCAGGTGTTGGGGTTCCGGGCAGTACTCCCTCCTTACCTGAGAGAAGGGGATACCACACCTCTGGGTGAGGTGCAGTACCTCTGTGGAGACCGAACCCCCAGGGGCGCCACATATATATTTTTTATTTAGTTTTCCGCTGCTATTGTCTGAGACATGTAATTTTTTATTTTTCTGTCAATGGACCTTTATGGGGGCTTTTCTTTTTTTAGCGTGGCAAGCAGAGGCGTACATAAAAAACATGGGACCCCATTCCAGAGGTTCTAATCACCCCCTTCCCCTACTCCCCTCTCTAAAAAATAAAAAAAATATATATATATATTCTGTGGAGCACAGAAAAGCATATTGCACAACTTTGCAGTCCTTACAGAGTAATGTGACATGCAGAAGTAGTGCTGTTGCAGAGTGTGACATGCAGAGGTAGTGCTGTTGCTTTAAAAGCATTCAGCAACTATTAGAAGTAACACAAGCACATAAGACAGGAAGTGTTGTGCTCCAGAAGCATCCAGCAACTAGAGGGGATAACACAGTCTCAGGAGAAGGAGAGTGTTTTAGCAGAGCCCCAGGGGGATTGTGGGAAAGTTGTTTACTGTCTGGCTGGAGCCGAAGAGAAAAGTGGTGTGTGTGTTCTGCATCTGACAGAAGTGCCCCTGCAAGTGAAAAGGATTCAATTCAGGAATGAAGCATAGCCAGGTCAGGTAGGGTTCCTGAACTAGCAGTGTAGAGTATTGTCAAGCAGAAAGATAAGGACTGTAAGAAGTGGTGTCACAGGGATCATCTCCCTCAGCAAACCCCCCCCCCCCTCCTCCACCTCACTGTGCTGTAAATAGTGCTGTGTTCATTAATGTGCCTTTGCATTAGAACTGTGCTGTCCTGTACTACTGGGAAGACCTTGCAACAGCTGAAGATGATTTTAAAAGGGCACTATAAAGAAGAGAGTACTTCAGAATTGTTCCACCGACTCATTAACTTCTCACAGAAAAATAATCAATCACTCCAAAGTTTCTTGTTCAGAGCAATTGAACTGAAGGATAGACTGTTGTTTGCATCCAGAGATGTAGAAGTGAAAGAGAAGTTTGATGCTGGACTAGTCCTGAAGAAGTTCTTGAGATCATTGGGAATGGGGTTAATCAGGAAAGACATCAAGTTGCAGCTGAAACAGTACCTAGAAGATCCTGGCATTGTGGACGGAATCCTAATTGAAAAAATGAATGAGGCAGCTAGTTTGGAGTCAGAGAGCGAACAGAAATTAAAGAAAGGCTCTGCTCCTAAAATCACCAAAATGAGTCAGGTGAAGTTGGAGACCCCCAGTGGCAAGTCCGAGAGGGAACCTTAAATCACCAACAAAAGAGAGGACCGCCAGCGCTGACTGGGAGGAAGCAATAGGAGAACTGTGAGCCAAGTTGATTGAGGTGAAAAAGTTGATTCATTCCAGGCCAGAACTTGTTCCCTCAGACCCAGGAGTGGGTTCCAAAACAGAAGATACCCGGCTTGTGAAGCGTGCCATTCATCAAATCAGAGTACAATGTGTGTCCACTGTCTAAGATGTGGTGAGGAAGGACATTATGCCAAGGAATGCCAATGGTCACGGTCGTTTGGAAGCTAATCCAAATCTCACCGAACCCCAGAATGGCGCATGAGGTAAAACAGCTGCGTCAGTACTATCCCCAAGTGTGTTCCCATCTACAAACAGCTGCAAGAGAGACAGGTGCATCAGTTACTTAATGCTCAGTGCGGAGGTCAAACAATGTACTCCTGGGAGGAGGATTCCTCGGTCACTAAAGATAGCCTCATCAGCCTAATCGGTGAAAGGTGCTTTATACAGTGCTAGCTAGATGGACTCCTGGTAAAAGCACTGTGGACACAGGAGTCCAAGCGAGCCTTTTAAATGAAGAATGGAGAAGGCGCTACCTGCCACATACCTGCCTTTGGTCGCTAAATGAACTCTTCGGACCAGTGGAACTCCACGGCAAAGCTGTCAACCAGACCGAAATCCCTTTCATAGGCTGGGTGGAAGTTACTTTCCAACTGAGGGCCACGAAGAACAGCAACACCATTGAGCTTTTGGTACCTTTTCTCGTGACCAGTGATCAGAACGTGGCAGAGGATCCTATCCTGGGTTATAATGTAATCAGTGAGGTCATCACGAAACACAAGGCAGGGACGCTGGTGGTGGATGCAATTGCCACATCACTTGCCATACCCAACACCGTGGCGTAAAATGTGATTCGTAGAGTAAAGAAGGCACAGAATACAATGGACCTAAAAGAAGTCAAGGTACGCTGGCGCCCAGCCATCATCCTTGCAAACCAATTGGTGGGGATGAGGTGTGGAGTCCAGGTAGAATTGGGAAGAAAGGTCCAGAAAAGACTATTCATGCCAAAAGACTCCTCAGAACTTCCGGAAGGCCTAGTTCAAGGTGAGACTGTGCTTACGATTCCTACTGGTGGGTTTGTTCGAGTGACAGTACCGGTGATGAATACTACGAAACATGAAATTAGACTGGATCCAAAGACTGTGTTAGGTCACATTGAAACCGTTAAAATGGTATATCCAGCCAGTGTGAGACCCACCCAGGGGTCTACAGTGAATTTAGTCTCCCCACCAAGGAACAGGAGTTGCCAGGAGAAGAAATTGCGCAACCCTCCTCAGGGTCCTGGTATCCCCCATTACAAAAAAAAAAGTTGAAGAAACCAGCTTCCAAAAGTGCAAATATTTATTGAAGCAAATCCACGCAGTTTAAAAATTTCCAAATTACATCGGGGAATCTCACATGGAAAAAACGCAACGCGTTTCGAACACAGAGCTGTGTTCTTTGTCAAAGCTAACATGCATATGACACTCTATAGTATTATATCCAATAACAACCAATCAGATCGATATGCTTGGTCACATGAGAGTGAATAGGGTGCATAATTAGTGTGAGCCAATCACATAAAATGGAAAAAACAATAAAACCATTATGGAGAGAAAGAACAAAAAAAAAAAAAGGAGATAAAATTCATTTTAACATAGAATGTTACATGAAATAGATAAAATAAACTGACAGAAACATGAAGTAGAATCAATAATGAAACATGATTTCACGACGTGCATTGAGTCCGTCTGGGAAACGGGATCCAAGGTTGTAAATCCAGAATGCTTCTCTGGTGAGTAAACGGTGTCTGGAATCTCCTCCTCGATGTGCAGGTTTAACCCTCTCTATAGCAATGACCTGTAGAGAACTGCACGATCTCTGGTGAAATTGAATAAAATGCCTAGAGGCATGTGAAATATTACGGTTGGTACTAGAAAGAGAAGATATATCAGTTAAATGTTCTGAAATGCGAACTTTAAGATTTCTTGTTGTGCAACCAACATATATAAGATCACAAATGTTGCATAGAATTATATAAACCACATTCGTGCTGTTACAATTTATGTGTCCTTTGATTTTGAAAGTTTCTGTGTGGTTATAATTGAAAAATTCTTTAGTAGCTGATGTATATTTGCATGTCCGACATCTATTTTGGCCGCACTTATAGAAACCAGAGTAATTTAGCCAAGTATTACTTTTTAAATTATTAGAGGAGAAAAAAGACGGTGAAACGATGTTACCAATAGTGACTCCTCTCCTTGCTACTACAGAACTTCCGGAAGGCCTAGTTCAAGGTGAGACTGTGCTTACGATTCCTACTGGTGGGTTTGTTCGAGTGACAGTACCGGTGATGAATACTACGAAACATGAAATTAGACTGGATCCAAAAGACTGTGTTAGGTCACATTGAAACCGTTAAAATGGTATATCCAGCCAGTGTGAGACCCGCCCAGGGGTCTACAGTGAATTTAGTCTCCCCACCAAGGAACAGGAGTTGCCAGGAGAAGAAATTGCGCAACCCTCCTCAGGGTCCTGGTATCCCCCATTACCCCTGGAAAACTTGTGTGCTGAAGATTGTGCGGTAGCAAAACAGATGCTGAGAGAAGAGTGTCATGCATTCTCCAAAGATGACTCTGATAGACTATGTGCCCACGATGCAGAAATGAAGCAGAAATTTTCCTGACCATTTCTGCATCTCCTTGCCCAAAAAAACGCATGCGGATTTTAGGTGCGTTTTTGACGCGTTTTTGATGCGTTTTTTCATTTGTAAGCGTTTTTGAACCCAACTAAAGTTAGGTTAAAAAAAAAAAAGAAAAAATAGGGCAATACTGATGTAGTTTCCTAGCCCAACCCCTATTCACCATTTTGGAAGTATTCAGGATGCTACTTGAACTGCAGCCCCTGCGTCTCAGTCAACCATACATGTTCCTTTTGCTGCTGACTGCGCTAAATCTCATGAATCACTACAGCGAGCAGGTAAGATAAATGTAAGTAGATGGTTTGATATTGTATGTAGTGTGTACTAACCAATTATTCTCCCATAGGAGCGGTCTAGGAGGAGGAGGAGAAGACCCAAAAAGCTGTGGGTGCACCCTATCGCGCAGGAGCGGGCGGACAAGGAGCACTGCAATGTGCTGTACCAGGATTTAAGGAGGTAAGATATATGTGAAAAAAGGATATTGTCATCTGTGTGTACCTAATGCATTTTTTAAATGAGTTATCTTATTCTAAAAAATTATATTTTATTATATTTTAATCTGTGAAACTAATATTTACTTTGAACTATTTTACAGATATCCCGAAAAATTCCAGCAGTTTTGTCGTCTCAACATTCCTGCCTTTGATTAGCTGCTGGGTCTTTTTTCTCCCAACCTGGACTGCATTGACACCATAATGAGAAGGGCCATCTCTGCTGAGGAAAGGCTGCTCATCACCTTGTGGTAAGTTGAATATTTTAATATATATGCATATATACATACAATCTCTTGCCCGCTCTTGTCGCTTGCACCTGAAGAACATCTCTAGAATCCGCCCCTTTCTCACCTTGGAAACAACAAAAACCCTCACTGTTGCCCTTATCCACTCCCGCCTTGACTACTGTAACTCTCTCTTAATTGACCTCCCCCTCACTCGACTTTCCCCCCTCCAGTCCATCCTTAATGCGGCAGCCAGGGTCATCTATCTGGCTAATCGTTACTCAGACGCTTCCGCTCTGTGCCAGTCACTGCACTGGCTGCCCATGAATTATAGGATCCGATTTAAATTGCTTGTTCTCACCCACAAAGCTCTCCACAGTGTGGCACCCCTCTACATCTCTTCCCTCATCTCTGTTTATCGGCCTACCCATTTTCTACGCTCTGCAAGCGACTTTCGACTAACATCCGCACTAATCCGTACCTCCCACTCCCGGCTTCAAGACTTCTCCCGAGCTGCACCTATTCTTTGGAATGCTCTACCCCAAGAAATTAGAATGAACCACAACTTACACAGTTTTAGGCGCTCCCTAAAACCACATCTGTTTAGGGCGGCCTATCATGTTCCCTAATCAAAGTCCTTTCATATTCTTATAGCCCATTCCTTATTTCTCCAAACATAAGTCTCCACCGAACCAAAAAGCACTACAGATACTGGCTGGTGATGAGCGCATGCAGCCTTTATCTATCCCTCATCCCCTCAAGATGGCTGGACAATCCTTGTAAATAAGCCATTGTATTTTGTGTCACTCCCACCTCATTGTAGATTGTAAGCTCTTACGAGCAGGGTCGTCATTATTTTTGCTGTAATTATTGTATTATCTTTAGCTATGTTACTTATGACTGTTGTACATGAACCTGTGAATTGTTAAGCGCTGCGGAATATGTTGGCGCTATATAAATAAAGATTATTATTATTATTATTATTATTATATGTCTACATATACAAACCAGAGAAACCTGACCAGCACCTCCTAGTGTGAACTGGTGCCAGCTGCCGTAACTATAAAATATATCAAAAGAATGCAGCAGCACTCCATAGGGCCAAGATACGTCTTAACAATGAAAATAATGAACCAACAATAAGTTCTAAGCATCTCTGGGAACTCCTTCAAGATTGTTGGAAGACCATTTCCGGTGACTACCTCTTGAAGCTCATCAAGAGAATGTCAAGAGTGTGCAAAGCAGTCATCAAAGCAAAAGGTGGCTACTTTGAAGAACCTAGAATATAAGACATATTTTCAGTTGTTTCACACTTTTTTGTTAAGTATATAATTCCACATGTGTTAATTCATAGTTTTGATGCTTTCAGTGTGAATGTACAATTTTCAAAGTCATGAAAATACAGAAAAACCTTTAAATGAGGTGTGTCCAAACTTTTGGTCTGTACTGTATATATATTTTTTTAAACTTAATCAACATATGCTGTCACGTCCCCACTGAAAGTATTTTCTCAGTATTCGGACACTATATTTGCTGTGGAGTTGGATACAAAAAGACGTGAGGAACAATGCGAGAAATTAAATAGAAACCCGTCACCAATTCTGCATTTATCATCCACTCCTGGTTTTGACTCATACTCTTTAAGAAAAATACTAACGGTATACTGACTGCATGGCTGGTTTCACAAGTACAGATATCTCCAGCACCATATGTACCGGAAATATCATAGCCCCGTGTGCTTGTGTGTGTTTTACGTGTTGTGACTGTGTGCGTTACATGCACCGCACCTGGATCACATGGACGGACTTCTGGGAATCAGCAGTACAATTATTGCTATTCCCTGTAGTTATTGCTGAACGCTGCCCTCATCACGGTTCTCTGCCGGCGCTTTGATCAGCACCAGCAGGGTCCATGATGAGGGGGTTAGTAGTGTGGCCCCACTTGTAAAATTAAGAAAGATATAATAACTATCATTACTTTTGTTGTCTCTGGTACGTCTAGAAACTGTCACCACTGGTACCGGAGAAAAAGACATGTGAAAGAGCCCTAATGATGTGTGATTTTGTATTAATGATCACATAGGAACATTAACCATGTAATTAGTTGGATTCCTTCCAACATTGGCAAATTGAAAATAAAAAATCTGTCCACTCCTTGTCCTTTCAAAATGGCAGGATTAGTTCCACCACCCATGAATGGGCACAACAGCTCACCCCTCCCTTCTGGTTTACCTTAGTGATGGCTTCTCTGTGTCTAATGTTTTCGTGTACATAAGATTTGCTGGATCATAGCAAGGTGATAGTGATAAGGTCACTGAATAGAATTGATATGTGTGACCTGAAGAGCAAACACAGCCTATGACAACTGACTACATATGTGTGAACTCACGAGCAAACAAATGACTAAAAAACACCTTTCAAATGTCCAACAAAAACAACAACAAAATCAAAAAAAAAAAGTGCACTCAGTGCTGTAAAAGTATTTTGCAATAAGTAAAAAAAAAATTCCCATAGTAAGTAAGAATGTGGGATTATAATGTTGTCTTGTATTTCTTTTCTATTTTTGTGTCTTTTCTAATTTTATATTTTTCCTTTTCAGGTTTTTGGCCACAGGAGAGACCTATACATCACTGCACCTCCAATTTAGGGTTGGTAAATCCACCATTTCCAGAATTGTGAGGTGCACAGGTACCGTCATCTGGCAGAAGTTGCAGCCCATCGTGATGCCTTCCCCAACCGAGGAGACTTGGCTGCAGGTCACAGCAGGCTTTCAAACTGTGGCCATTTTCCCCAACTGCATAGGTCCTGTCGATGGAAAACATGTGAGAGTTCAGCAATCACCGCGATCAGGATCACACTTCTTTAATTATAAGAAGTATTTTTCTGTGGTCCTGATGGCGGTGGCTGATGCACATTACAAATTTGTTGCCATCGACGTTGGTGGCAGTACTGGGGACTCTCGGGTGTTGCGATCATCACAGATTGGGCTGCAAATTCTTCAAGATGGCGGAACGCTCCCAGCCCCAAGACCTTTGCCGGGATCCACACATCCAGTTCCCTTTGTGATGGTATCGGATGAGGCATTTCCCTTACAGACCAACCTGCTGCGCCCATACCCACGAAGGGCACTGAATGACCGGAAGAGGATCTTTAATTATCGGCTGAGTCGCGCACGCAGATATGTGGAATGCACCTTCAGAATCATGTATAGTCAGTGGAGAATCTTTCACACTGCCATCCAGTTGGATACGGAGACCGTTGACACTGTAATTAAGGCATGCTGTGTACTCCACAACTATGCTGGTGAATACAGCACTCAGCCAGATGAGGATTCACAGCTGTCAGACTTAATTCCAGTGGTCAACTTGGCTCTGGGAAGGCAATTCAACTCTGGTGCCAGGGTGCGAGAAACCTTCGCTGACTACTTCATGAATCCTGAAGGTGCCGTGCACTGGCAATACTCCTATGTCGGTGGTGTACAACCTGACCAGCAGAGAAGATCTGATGCCCAATAAAAGAAGAACTTCAAGAAAAGTTATTCTTGTCAAAATTGCTTAAACCTTTTTAAATAATTAATAAATTTGTTTTAATTTACAATCTTGTCTCCAAATTCAATTATCACCTTATACTGTATGTGTTGCTTTATGACCATACGTCTACACATAAGTAGAGATGAGCGGTGTTCGACTAGAACTGTTCGCCAATCTCAAATTCGAGCTGTTTTGGGCGGTGTTCGAGTTGTTTGACGAACCCGAACGATTTGCAAAAAATTCGGCTGTTCGAGGTTATGTTCGATAACTGTTCGTGCACCAAAAGCGTGTCCTGCATGTCTGGCGCTATTTAGAGCACCAATCATGCAGGGATTGTCTGCCACTCACTGTAATGCCACAGCCATGGTGGTTGTGGCATTAGAGTGATTGCCCAAATCGATGGGAACTGTGATCACAGTGAAACATGAAAAGCCGGCAATTCAGCAGCGGCGTACACCGGTACCCGACAATTTAGAACCGAAAGAATAGAGCTTCACACATAGATTAGATAGATAGAAACATGTCAGTCACATATATATGAAGTACAGTGACAGTGTTGCTTACTGTACTTGTCATTTAGTGTAAAGGATTTATTTAAAAAAATAATAGTGTTTTCATGCACTGTCTCTTTAAAAAAGCCGGCCGGCAATTCAGCAGCGGTACCCGACAATTTAGAATGGAAGGAATAGAGCATCACACATAGATTAGATAGATAGAAACATGTCAGTCACATATATAATAAGTACAGTGATAGTGTTGATTACTGTACTTGTCATTTAGTGTTAAAATAAAGGATTTATTTAAAAAAAAATTGGCGTGGGGTTCCCCGTAATTTTAGGCTCTAGCGGAGGTTAAGCAGACGGCTGGGGCAGATGTTTGAAGCCTGGGAAGGGGGTAATACCCACGGAGCTTCCCAGGCTACTAATATCAGCCCCCAGCTGAATACCTAGCCTTTACTAGCTATTAAAATGGGGGACCCCCCAAAAAAATGACGTGGGGTCCCCCCTATTTTATTAGCTAGCAAAGGCTAGGCAGACAGCTGGGGGCTGATATTAAGAGCCCAGGAAGGGTGCCATGAATATTGGCCCCCTCCCAGGCTAGAAACACCAGCCGTCAGCCGCCCCAGAAATGGCGCATCCATAGGATGCGCCAATTCTGGCACTTAGCCTCGCTCTTCCCACTGCCCTGTAGCGGTGGCAGTGGGGTAATAGGGCTGGGGTTGATGTCATCTTATAATGCCAGCTGACATCAAGCCCAGGTTAGTAATGGAGAGGCGTCTATAAGACACCCCCATTACTAACCCCGTAGTCAAAGTTAAAAAAAAACACAAACACCCAGAATAAAGTCCTTTAATTGAAATAAAGACACAATTCTTTATTGTTCTAAATTAAACCATACTTACAATCACGCCCATTCCAGCTGAAGCCAACGATCCCCTGCAATAAAAGAAAAATAATAAAGCAACATAATCCTTACCTTTCCATGGTTCCCACGACAGCTTCAGCTCTGCTACATCGAGATGACAGGCTGGACCACAGCAGAAAGCTGCCATCCAGCCTGTCATCCCGCAGACACTGAGAAGCGCAGGCTTGCTTGCGCTCCTCAGCGTCTCTCTGTGACGGCATCCAGATGAGCCGAGTTCATGTCCAATGAACTCGGCACACCTCATGCACGTCACTGACAGAGTGGGAAAATTCTCACGCTGAAGCGCTGAGTGCAGGAGAATTCTCCCACGCTGTCAGTGACATGCATGAGGTGAGCTCATGTCCAATGAACTCAGTTCACCTCATGCACGTCACTGACAGCGTGGGAAAATTCTCCTGCACTCAGCGCTTCAGCGTGAGAATTCTCCCACGCTGAAGCGCTGAGTGCAGGAGAATTTTCCCACGCTGTCAGTGACGTGCATGAGGTGAGCCGAGTTCATTGGACATTAACTCGGCTCATCTGGATGCCCTCACAGAGAGACACTGTGGAGCGAAAGCAAGCCTGCGCTTCTCAGTGTCTTCGGGATGACAGGCTGGATGGCAGCGTTCTGCTGCGGTACAGCCTGTCATCTCGATGTAGCAGAGCTGAAGCTGTCATGGGAACCATGGAAAGGTAAGGATGATGTTGGTTTATTATTTTTCTTTTATTTCAGGAGATCGTTGGCTTCAGCTGGAATGGGCGTGACGGTAAGTATGGTTTAATTTAGAACAATAAAGAATTGTGTGTTTATTTCAATTAAAGGACTTTATTCTGGGTGTTGTGTTTTTTTTAAATACTTTACTAGAAATTCATGGTGGTCATGTCTAATATTGGCGTGACCCCATGAATTTCGGGCTTAGGGCCAGCTGATAATGCCAAGCTGGCCCTAACCCCTTTATTACCCAGTGAGCCACCACACCAGGGCCCTGGATGAGTTGGGTACAGCGCCAGAAGATGGCGCTTCTATGAACGCGCCATTTTCCGGGGTGGCTGCGGACTGCAGTTTGCAGCGGGGGTGGCCCAGAAAGCTTGGTTCTCCCTGCGCTGCGGATTCCAGCCCCCAGCTGCCTAGTTGTACCTGGCTGGACACAAAAACAGGGCGAAGCCCCACGTCAATTTTCTTTAAATTATTTCATGAAATAATTAAGAAAAAAAGGGCTTCCCTACATTGTTGTGTCCGGCCAGGTACAAATAGGCAGCTGTTGGTTGGGGGCAGCCCGGTCCTGCCTGCTGTACCTGGCTGGACCCAAATATAGTGCGAAGCCCCACCTCAATTTTTTTTTAATTATTTCATGAAATAATTAAAAAAAAAAGGTCTTCCCTATATTGTTGTGTCCGGCCAGGTACAAATAGGCAGCCGGTGGTTGGGGGCAGCCCGTTACTGGCTGCTGCACCTGACTGGACACAAGTATAGTGCGAAGCCCCACTTCAATTTTTTTTTAATTATTTCATGAATTTCCTGAAGTATTTAAAAAAATTGAAGTGGGGCTTCGCACTATATTTGTGTCCAGCCAGGTACAGCAGGCAGGAACGGGCTGCCCCCAACCACCAGCTGCCTATTTGTACCTGGCCGGACACAACAATATAGGGAAGGCCTTTTTTTCTTAATTATTTCATGAATTTCCTTAAATAATTAAAAAAAATTGAAGTGGGGCTTCGCACTATATTTGTGTCCAGCCAGGTACAGCAGGCAGGAACGGGCTGCCCCCAACCACCAGCTGCCTATTTGTACCTGGCCGGACACAACAATATAGAGAAGGCCTTTTTTTCTTAATTATTTCATGAATTTCCTTAAAAAATTAAAAAAAATTGACGTGGGGCTTCGCACTATATTTGTGTCCAGCCAGGTACAGCAGGCAGGAACGGGCTGCCCCCAACCACCAGCTGCCTATTTGTACCTGGCCGGACACAACAATATAGAGAAGGCCTTTTTTTCTTAATTATTTAATGAATTTCATGAAATAATTAAAAAAAAAATACGTGGGGCTTCGCCCTATTTTTGTGTCCAGCCAGGTACAACTAGGCAGCTGGGGGCTGGAATCTGCAGCGCAGGGAGGCCCAAGCTTTCTGGGCCCCCCCCCGCTGCAAATTGCAGTCCGCAGCCACCCCGGAAAATGGCGCGTTCATAGAAGCACCATCTTCTGGCGCTGTACCCAACTCATCCAGGGCCCTGGTGCAGTGGCTCACTGGGTAATAAAGGGGTTAGGGCCAGCTTGGTATTATCAGCTGGCCCTAAGCCCAAAATTCATGGGGTCACGCCAGTATTAGACATGACCGCCATGAATTTCTAGTAAAGTATTTAAAAAAAACACAACACCCAGAATAAAGTCCTTTAATTGAACTAAACACACAATTCTTTATTGTTCTAAATTAAACCATACTTACCATCACGCCCATTCCAGCTGAAGCCAACGATCTCCTGAAATAAAAGAAAAATAATAAACCAACATCATCCTTACCTTTCCATGGTTCCCATGACAGCTTCAGCTCTGCTACATCGAGATGACTGGCTGGACCGCAGCAGAACGCTGCCATCCAGCCTGTCATCCCGCAGGCACTGAGAAGCGCTGGCATGCTTGCGCTCCTCAGTGTCTCGCTGTGACGGCATCCAGATGAGCCGAGGTCATGTCCAATGAACTCGGCTCACCTCATGCACGTCACTGACAGCGTGGGAAAATTCTCACGCTGAAGCGCTGAGTGCAGGAGAATTCTCCCACGCTGTCAGTGACGTGCATGAGGTGAGCTCATGTCCAATGAACTCAGCTCACCTCATGCACGTCACTGACAGCGTGGGAAAATTCTCCTGCACTCAGCGCTTCAGCGTGAGAATTCTCCCACGCTGTAAGTGACGTGCATGAGGTGAGCTGAGATCATTGGACATGAACTCACCTCATGCACGTCACTGACAGCGTGGGAAAATTCTCACGCTGAAGGGCTGAGTGCAGGAGAATTTTCCCACGCTGTCAGTGACGTGCATGAGGTGAGCTGAGTTCATTGAACATGAGCTGACCTCATGCACGTCACTGACAGCGTGGGAGAATTCTCCTGCAGTCAGGGCTTCAGCGTGAGAATTTTCCCACGCTGTCAGTGACGTGCATGAGGTGAGTTCATGTCCAATGATCTCAGCTCACCTCATGCACGTCACTGACAGCGTGGGAAAATTCTCCTGCACTCAGCGCTTCAGCGTGAGAATTCTCCCACGCTGAAGCGCTGAGTGCAGGAGAATTTTCCCACGCTGTCAGTGACGTGCATGAGGTGAGCCGAGTTCATTGGACATGACCTCGGCTCATCTGGATGCCGTCACAGCGAGACACTGAGGAGCGAAGCAAGCCTGCTCTTCTCAGTGTCTGCGGGTTGACAGGCTGGATGGCAGCGTTCTGCTGCGGTCCAGCCTGTCATCTCGATGTAGCAGAGCTGGAGCTGTCCTGGGAACCATCGAAAGGTAAGGATGAGGTTGCTTTATTATTTTTCGTTTATTGCAGGAGATCGTTGGCTTCAGCTGGAATGGGCGTGATGGTAAGTATGGTTTAATTTAGAACAATAAAGAATTGTGTGTTTATTTCAATTAAAGGACTTTATTCTGGGTGTTGTGTTTTCTTTTAACTTTCACTATGGGGTTAGTAATGGGGGTGTCTTATAGACGCCTCTCCATTACTAACCTGGGCTTGATGTCAGCTGGCATTATAAGCTGACATCAACCCCAACCCTATTACCCCACTGCCACCGCTACAGGGCAGTGGGAAGAGCGAGGCTAAGTGCCAGAATTGGCGCATCCTATGGATGCGCCATTTCTGGGGCGGCTGACGGCTGGTGTTTCTAGCCTGGGAGGGGGCCAATATTCATGGCACCCTTCCTGGGCTATTAATATCAGCCCCCAGCTGTCTGCCTAGCCTTTGCTAGCTATTAAATTAGGGGGGACCCCACGTAATTTTTTGGGGGGTCCCCCATTTTAATAGCTAGTAAAGGCTAGGTATTCAGCTGGGGGCTGATATTAGTAGCCTGGGAAGCTCCGTGGGTATTACCCCCTTCCCAGGCTTCAAACATCTGCCCCAGCCGTCTGCTTAACCTCCGCTAGAGACTAAAATTACGGGGAACCCCACGCTAATTTTTTTTTTAATAAATCCTTTATTTTAACACTAAATGACAAGTACAGTAACCAACACTATCACTGTACTTATTATATATCTGACTGACATGTTTCTATCTATCTAATCTATGTGTGATTCTCTATTCTTTCTGTTCTAAATTGTCGAGTACAGATGCTGAATTGCCGGCCGGCTTTTTTAAAGAGACAGTGCATGAAAACACTATTATTTTTTTAAATAAATCCTTTACACTAAATGACAAGTACAGTAAGCAACACTGTCACTGTACTTATTATATATGTGACTGACATGTTTCTATCTATCTAATCTATGTGTGAAGTTCTATTCTTTCTGTTCTAAATTGTCGGGTACCGCTGCTGAATTGCCGGCCGGCTTTTTTAAAGAGACGGTGCATGAAAACACTAATATTTTTTTTAATAAATCCTTTACACTAAATGACAAGTGCAGTAACCAACACTGTCACTGTGCTTCTTATATGTGTGACTGACATGTTTCTATCTATCTAATCTATGTGTGATGCTCTATTCCTTCTTGTCTAAATTGTCGGGTACCGGTGTATGCCGCTGCTGAATTGCCGGCCGGCTTTTTTAAAGAGAGTGTCTTCTGAGCAGTTTGTCAGCTTTTGGACACCTTTGAAGGTGTTTTCTATGTGTTTTTGTTTGCCTGCCATTGGTTTTAACGGTGTTCGACGGTGTTCTAAGGTGTTCGACGAACAGTTCGACGAACAGTTCCTCGAACATCCCGGTGTTCGACGAACCGAACCAAACCCGAACACTATGGGGGTGGCTCAACACTACACATAAGTTTATGTAAGTCTATGACAGCCACAACAATGGTAGAATGTGACTATCATACACTTACATTGTGACCCCTACCTCTGATTATGCTCAGTCAGAAGTATTGGTCAGAAGATGGCTTTCCAGTGCATCACCCATGAAGATATTTCAGCTACATGACCCCCCCAAAAAAACCTGAGATATTCAAACCTGTGCCTGGGAATCAGCTGTACTACTAGAGCGCTTTTCCCAAGTACTGGCTGCTAAAGTCATCACTCACCATTGTCATTTGCTTGTGCTCTGAGCACAACTAGCAAAGAACAATGTTGAGTGTATTCATCCCTTTGTTGTCAAAAGTCAGCTAAATTAAACAATTTTTTTAAATTAAAATTCCAATCGCCTATATATAGATGACCACCATAAAATTAGCGTTCCCCTGACATGCGCTCAGGTCAGCGCAGATCAGGGGCCATTCTTTGGAGATGAAATTTTTCAATGGCACCACCCAAACAGATATACTATAATTAAGTATATACTCTAAATTTTACTTTCATTAAAATAGACACAGTGGTTTTAAATATGAATTTATTTGTATAAAATATATATAAATAGTATAGAAAATAATGTGCAAAAAACTTGAAACTAAAAAAATAACAAACTTGTGAATTAAACATCCGGACAAACATTGTCCATTAATTAACAATGTCACAAGAAACACTTCAGAGGCCAACCTGTCAACAGTTTTGGTCCATAAAGTACGGGCAGCACCTGTAGTTCGTTTCCGTATATAAAACTAAACACCTACATGACTAGAAGAAAGGGTGTTTTTGAATGCATTAAGCATTTAAAAAAAAAAAAAAAATGGTATATATAACGACCTACAGGTGCTGTCTGTATTTTTTATGGCCCAAAAATGTAGACAGGGGGTAATTAATTCTACTGAAACTGATGGAAGTCCGGCTCATACCCATACTCTGGGAACATATCCTGGGAGAAACTGGTGTTCGGAGATGGGCCAGGATGATGAGAAGATGCTCCAGGGACAGGTGGGCGACCGTAACTTCCATGTGCCTCTGAAGGTTCTGGCCGATATGCTGCAACCTGCCCATAACGCTGGGTTGCAGCTGCTGGTGGTGGTGGAGGCCCACTGGGATTAAACAAATTAAATATCCCAGTTATTAGTGCTGGTGCCGAGGGCATAGGCGATGGCGCATCAGTTGCCATGACAAGAGCATTGGCTGCTGTCTTGTACAAGTTCTGCATACGGGACTTTTCTTTTCAGGGGTGATGAGCCGCTTCGCATGGCCTCTGATTTCATGAGAGCCACCTTTTTTTAACATCTTCTACTGAAATTTAAAAAAAATAATAATTATGTACTGAATTTCAAACATAAATAAAATTACACATCTATATTACAAAATGGTACAAATTTTTTTTTGGGACACTTTATCCGCATCTACCCACAGCGGGTAAATTTCTCGGACTACAGCAGGCCAAGCGTCTCTTCGATGTTGCTTGTCTTTGTATAGTTCGCTTGTCTGGTCCCATATCTCAGGATACTTCTCCACCTACAATGTATTAACATTACATCAGTGAATTAATAAACTGAAAAGGGTGTAATCAAGATAATAAATATATACATATACTGTACATACATACATAAGCTATGCAGATATGTAGACATGTGTGTATACATGGGCGCACACACACACCACACCACCCCTCCCTCCCCCAATATCCAATTACGGCTCTTTCACACATCAGAATCTCCAGTGGTGATGACTTTTTCCACATATACCGGAGACACACACAGACCCATTTCAATGTATGCTTGGTCACACATACCTGCAGTAACGTACATATGCAGTCGTGAGAAACTGCCCTTCCAGCGTATGCAGGAGCTTTCAGTGAATGAACCTACATACGCTGTACAATAATCTTACATTTCAATGTATTAAAAAAAAATAAAAATAGGTGGGCTCACACGTAGTTTTAATAACCAGCAGAGGGAAAGCAGACGGCTGAGGGCTGATGTTAGTCTGGGAAGTAGCCAATAATCATGACCCCTTCCCTTGCTATTAATACCAGGCCGCAGCAGTTAGCTTAACCTTTACTGCCCATTCTACAGGGGGACCCCCCCAAAAAAATGACATGGGGTCACCCTATAAATTGTAGCCAGAAAAGGCTAGGCGGACAGCTGCGACCTGATATTAATAGCCTAGAAAAGGGCCATGGCTATAGGCCACCTCCCAGGCTATAATATCAGCCCCCAGCCACCCCAGATTTGGCAAATCATATTTGTGTGCCAAATCTGGCGCTTAGCCTCTCTCTTCCACGCTGCCCTGGTGCGGTGGCAGGGGGTAATAGCGGTGGGGTTCATGTTAGCACCAGCTGCCATGAAACCCAGGTTAGTAATGAGGGGCGTCTATAAGACACCCCCATTACTAACCTACAAAGAGTTAAAAAAAAAAAAAAAAAAACACCACACCCAGAAAAAAATAATTTATTTGAAATAAACCATACAATTTTATTTAATTCTTAATTTACTAAAAAAAATAATTACCTGTCCACGTTCCTGCGATGATCTCCCATGCACAGCTGTCACATCTGGAGATGTGACAGCTGTGCATGGCTGCTGTATGCTCACACTGCCAGGAACACGTCTGCTGCTGGAAGCGCGAGCCACTAACTTTCAGTCAGCGCAGCTCCGGTGACCTCCTTTACCGCCCTGCTGTACCGTGGGAATTTCTCATGGTCAGAGGGGCCGTAAAGGAGCTCACCAGAGTAGCGCTAGCTAAACTCCGGTGAACTCGCTTATGCAATTTTAACAGCAGGATCAGGCTGATGGGAACTACTGCTCCCATCGAGCTGATCCTGCTGGCACTAGTGGACTCGGGACAGACATAGGCTGATGGGAGTAGTAGTGTCACACCGGCCTATGTCTGCCTGCATGCAGACCCCACGCAGACCCCACACAGACCCCACACAGATCCCACGCAGACCCCACGCAGACCCCACGCAGACACACACAGACACACGCAGACACTTATCATACTAATCATGACAGGGACATTCAGGTCCATCCTCTTGTACCATCCCAGGTGCTCAGCCATGATCCAGGAAGACAGGAATAGTATGGGATTCTTGTCTTCCTGAATTTATGGGATGGTCATGGGATGGCTGGAACGCACCCACATGAGGTCACTTCCCATTTGCTGCGGTTTTGTGCTCCAAAATGGCAGTAAATGAGCTTCAAATCAGCAAGTAGTTTTACATATTTGCGGATTTGAAGCGGCTCAATGCAAGTCTATGGCGGCGAAATCGCTGCGATTCCGCAAAATAATTGATAGTGCTGCGTATTTTTCTGCAATGATAATCCGCAGCGGAAATTATCATTGGGGAACATTGCAGACCTTCTACCAAGCGATTTTTATGCGTCAATTCCGCTGCGGGAACGCTTAAAAAACGCATCGTGGGCACATAGCCATATAAGCTGTATCCCACCGTTGCAGTTGAAAATCAATTTGAAAGACACGACCCCAGTAACCACGAGTTACAAGTCTGTGCCGAAACAGTTACACCATGAAGTGAAAGAGTATTTACAAGACCAAATCAACAAAGTTTGAATCCTATTGTTTGTGTTAGGAAGAAGGACGGTACATTGAAACTCTGCTGTGATTTCCGGGAACTAAGCCGAAAGTCAGTACCTGATCAGCACCCAATACCAAAGATTCAAGATATGCTGGATAACCTATCAGGAAGAATGATAAAACAAGGGGAAAGGGAAAGGGAAAATGTATGTCAGCTCACCATGTAATAGCCAGACTCATCCAGTCCCAACGAAGTCTTGCAGCGGAGACGCCCAGGTCATGGGCTACCAAGGTTCAAGTAATAAGAAAGCAAGCAAAGATGTCTCCAGCAGGACCAGGGTTGTATATATCTTGTTAAAGCTTCACTTTTAATTTCAAATTGTAAAAGCCAAGGATGAGTTACAAAATGAGCAATATAGCGGCTCTTAGGTACAGCACAGGTACAGGAATGTGCTCTTAGGTACAGGAATGTGCTCTACCTAAGAGCCGCTATATTGCTCATTTTGTAACTCATCCTTGGCTTTTACAATTTTAAATTAAAAGTGAAGCTTTAACAAGATATATACAACCCTGGTCCTGCTGGAGACATCTTTGCTTGCTTTCTCATAACCTATCAGGAAGCACATGGTTCTCTGTCCTCGATCAGGGTAAGGCATACTACAAATGGGTTTGTTGAAGAGTCCAGTAGACCATTGACAGCATTTTATCACACCATGGGGATTCTATGAGTGGATCCGCATACCGTTTGGGCTCAGTTCAGCTCCAGCAGAATCCCAGAGGAGCATGGAGACATGTTTAGAAGGATTGAGGGACGATATCTGCCAGCCGTACTTGGATGACAATGTGGTACACAGCAAAACCTTCCGGGAGCATGTTGACCGTATTACAACGGTATCAACAACATGGAGTTAAGTTGACCCCAAAGAAGTGTGAACTGTTCAAAAGGCAAGTCCGATTTCTAGGGAAAATTGTGTCCGGAGAAGGATATACCATGGACCCAGCAGAAATCGCTCTGGTACTGGCCTTAAAAGACAAGCTACCTTCTACCATCAGGGAGTTGAGACAGATATTAGGATTTCTCTCCTACTATTGCACTTACATTAGGAACTTCTCCAGAATTGCCACCCCACTATACCTTCTCTTGGGGGGGGGGGACAGAGACGACAACACCCACGGAGAAAAAGAAGCATGCGGGTAGGACCGGGCTTAAAAGAAACAACGCCGTTTCATCCCAACAGCCCATTCTCTGGACAGCAGACCACCAGGAGGTATTGGAAGAAGTAGTAGACTACCTGGCAAAACCACCCATCTTGGGATATCCTGATTTCAATTTACCATTTGTTCTTCATTGTGACGCTTCTCAAGTTGGACTGGGAGCTGCCCTGTATCAGCATCAAGATGGAAAATTGAGAGTCATCGGTCACGGTTCTAGAACGTTGACAGATGCCGAGAATAATTACCATCTACATTCTGGAAAATTGGAGTTTCTGCCACTGAAATGGGCTATCTGGGAACGATTTAGAGATTATCATTACTACAGCAAAGAGTTTGAGGTATACTCTGACAGCAACCCTTTGACCTATGTCCTTACTACAGCCAAACTGAATGCAACGGGTCAGAGACGGGTCGCTGAACTAGCTGTCTTCAATTTCAGCATCAAGTACAGGCCAGGAAAATGCAATGTGGATGCTGACGGATTGTCAAGAATGCCACTAGAGCCTGAGGAGTTCATGCAAGAATGCTCGGAGGAAGTCAGTCTGGAAGCAATTGAGAGCACTACCCAAGCAGTACAAGCTTATCAGGAGGATGTCGACTCGAGAAGTGAGGAGGCCCGTGATGCTGACGTATGAGACACTTGGTCAAGTGCCAAGGACTGTTGACTGGAAACAGGTATCTCTGCCTGCGGACCAGGTAAGCCCACTTCAGTGGTATTCACCACCGAGAGGCAGTATGGAAGATGTTGCCTACTGGAAAGACTTGTTTTCATGCTTTGATTTTTCTTAGAAGACTTTGTAGAAACAAAGAACTGTTAAAGCATAGATAGAGAGAGCTGGTTGAAGACGTACGAAAAGCTCCAGCTGAAGAGATGCTGATTATTTTAATTGTGTTAATTGTTTATTTCTTACAGACATCCTACATGAAAAAGGTTGTAAGATTAGCTTGTTATCAATGTTTATGAATGTTATACCAATTTCACAATGCCAATTTGTATATAAAGCTATCCAGCTTTCACCACTGTCTCAGAGTTGGTCAGATTGACCAATTAAGACGAATGTCGAGGACGACATTCAAAAAGGAGGGAAGAGTGTAACATGCAGATGTAGTGCTGTTGCAGAGTGTGACATGCAGAAGTAGTGCTGTTGCTTTAAAAGCATTCAGCAACTATTAGAAGTAACACAAGGACATGAGATGGGAAGTGTTGTCCTCCAGAAGCATCCAGCAACTAGAGGGGTTAACACAGTCACAGGAGAAGGGGAGTGTTTTAGCAGAGCCCCAGGGGGATTGTGGGAAAGTTGTTTACTGTCTGGCTGGAGCCAAAGAGAAAAGTGGTATGTGTGTTCTGCATCTGACAGAAGTGCCCCTGCAAGTGAAAAGGATTCAAGTCAGGAATGAAGCACAGCACAGGTCAGGTAGAGTTACTGAACTAGCAGTGCAGAGTATTGTCAAGCAGAAAGATAAGGACTGTAAGAAGTGGTGTCACAGGGATCATCTCCCTCAGCAAACCCTCCCCGCCTCCTCCATCTCACTGTGCTGTAAAGAATGCTGTGCTCATTAATGTGCCTTTGCATTAGAACTGTGCTGTTCTGTACTACTGGGAAGACTGTGAACTGCTGTGCTGCTAAGGAAACTGTACTGTTTTTCACGGGAGCCTGTTGCTCAAAAGACTTAACTTGCACTGGCTGTGCGGCTTCTTATTAAATGCTACTGTTCTACTGTTTATGAGGAATCTTGTCAAGTGTGTCTGGTCAGCAAGTGAAACGATCTGCGAGTCTGTTCCTGAGGGTCAATACCCCTGTGTGCCTGAGAGAAGTTGCAGCACATGGTCTATGGTCACCCTGAGTAACGGGTCCCCCAGGAATCCAAAGAATTCATGTAACCTGTCTCGCCCCTATCTGAACTTAGCGGCGTGCATGTAACAGTAATTTTCCTTCTATTGAAGCCCCTAGATTTCTCTTTCATTGCCCTCATGAAATGTGATAGCACCAAAAGTGCCCCCCAAACACAGTAGGATACCCACCACAGTGAATTCCTACACAGCACCCTCCAAATGCACAGTATGATGACCCTGCTGTCATGCCACCTGGCAAAGTATGGTGACCCCAATACAGTAAGATGCCTTAACTGTGACTCCAACACAGCCCTCCATACAATATGATGACCCCACATAGTATGATGGACCCCATACAAACCTCCATATTGTATAATGGGATCCACTAACCATCGTAAACAGTATAACAGCCCAACAAAGCTCTCCAAACATTATAATGGCCGTCACATAGCCCTCCAAACAGTAAAATAGCCACCACGTGGTTTAACGGCCCCATGTATCCCACCAAACAGTATAATGACCCCAATATATCCCTCCAAACAGTATAATGGCCGCACATAGCCTTCCATATAATATAATGGAACCACATTGCCCTCCATATAATATAATGGGCCCACATTGCCCTTCATAAAATATAATGGCCCCCACATAGACTTCCATAGAATATGGAATCAAGTTTGTGTTTTATTTCTCATTACAGCATTTACTGTTTTAGTTTATTAATTTTATATTTTTATCAGGATTTTTCCAGATGCAGCGATACCAAAATTGCTTATTTTTTTTTTATTTCTGAATTATTATAGCAGGAAAAGTGGGGATTTAGAATTTTCATCTTTTATTTTTTTTTAAAAAAACTACTATTTGAAGAAAATGCTGCAGTTCGTGGTATTACAGTTTATACAGAATGCTTATTAATGCATTAGAATTGGATAATAGTACACTTAAAGATGCTGTAACTTGTAGTTCAATGGCTGGATAAATTTGGTTGGATATAGTATTCACTAAATATGTTTTGGAGGATAATTTCACTCCTTACTAAATGCCAAATAAGAAAAAAAATGTCACCAAAGAACATGGCAAAATAAGACTAAATTATAGAAAAAATAATGCAATGCAATGATAAAAACATAAATAAAGTAAAATGGTCTGTCTCTTTAAGGCTAAAACCAGTTGTGTCCATAAGGGGTTAGAAGACCATTCATGTACAGTGCCTTGGTTGTAGGTGATTGTCGGTTATGAGGTCACGGAATGTTGTGACGCTGATATATAAGCAACTGCCGGACGGAACTCCTCTGAGGGTTTACAGTTAGTGGAGTGTAAGTCGCCTTCTATTATCTGCTGATTTATCTCCTATCATATTCCTTGTGTCTTTCCCTCTCGCTCCTCATTTCCTTCATTCTGTAATAACTGTCATGTACCCACCCGGCCTTTTGTCTTTGTATACACCATCCATACACGGGTACAATACATCATTATGTATAGATGAAGTGTAATTAGGAATATAGAAATAACTGTCACAAATCTTTATCTATTACAGTTTAATCACAATTACATAATATGTAAATGGTTGAAGGGGTAAAGTGTCTCCTTGAAGAGAGTGTCAAGTTGGTGTAGGGAGACTTATAAGCCATAAAATGTTTCCCTAGGAATTTAAATATGCAAGTAGTTTGTTCAGAGGAATAGGACAGTAGCTCTAGTGCCACCTATAGGACATAACTTTGCACTGATGAGAAGCAAAAAGCCCAAAAACACTTGTCTGCAAATAAAGTTTCTGTTTTAGTTTTCTATCCTAAGTCATTTAACGAGGCCCTTTAAAGGGTCGATCTTTACTTTTAGGAATTCTACCTCCAATGGGACTAGAGTTCCTCTATGAAGAAGCTATTTTCTTGATATTTCAATAATTACATTGATATCTCTTATGTAAGGTTTTGGTATAAGGGAAGGAACCAACGGGACTTGTACAAGATTTGAAAAATTCTGTCTTGTTTCTTCCAAAAACACAAACTGTCGGTTGTTTCGGTGTTACAGCTCAGCTCTATTCACTTCTATGGAGCTGAGTTACAATACCACAAACAACCTGTGGACAGGTGTGGCGCTGTTTTTGGAAGAAAGTGGTTATGTTTTTCTAATCCTCTCACAATCCCTTAAAGGACCATTTCATGTAAACTGGATTGGTTGCAGGTTTTTGCCACTTCGGACAGTTACTGTTGTTACTGGTGATTAGTGATCCATGGAATGGGATGATGACATCACACAGTGACATCATGATAACTGTCGAGGGGCCACTCACTAGAGGGGTGCAGATGGCAGTGAAGTGTAAGTAAACCTTATATTATACTCTTTTTACGTCTTTTATTATGTTCTGTTACTTTCTCTTTATCTGTAGATATTAACCCTGTAATATCAGGATGTCTCTTCCCCCTTATAGATTTTTTTCCCCTTATTTAAAACTGAATCTTTATTTAGTTAAAGAGCTGAGGTGTCAGTAACCGACCCTTCCCCCCTTCACTTCTTCACAAATATCAAAACAGGAGTGAAATTTGATGTCTACTATAATTCTTTTTTTTTCTATTGTTTTAGGGTTTTATTATTTGTGAGCGAGAGAATTGTGATAAAAATAAGGTAAATGCTTAATTATCCTAAATCTACAATTTCTCTGATAGACCGGGGTCACTTGATGGTGGAAAGTCACCGTCCATGTCACCCATAATCTCCTGCAAGTTCTCCTCCCATAGAGAAACATTGAAGCTCCTTGTGAGTAAGGAGAATAGCAGGTGACTCCGAGTTACCATCGAGCATTAGCCCTAGGGAAGAGTCAAAGATCTCATCGCAATGCTCTGGCTGGCTGTCAGCTCTCCAGACCCGAGCGTGACAGCTGCATAGAAATACAAGCAGTCACTCTTGGGTGGTAAGGCCGTCAGCCAGTCCAAGCATTGCGATGCGATCCTCGTCCAAGTTATACAACCATCTGACTCTTCCCGAAGGCCAAGTTCGGGTATGGCAGATTTATAGAATCCAAAGGTTTGGAAGTAGTGTTGAGCCACCCCCGTAGTGTTCGAGTTCGGTTCGGTTCGTCGAACACCCGTGTGTTCGCCGAACTGTTTGTCGAACTGTTCGTCGAACACCTTCGAACACCGTTAAAACCAATGGCAGGCAAACAAAAACACATAGAAACACATAGAAAACACCTTCAAAGGTGTCCAAAAGCTGACAAACTGCTCAGAAGACACAACTAACACATGGAAAAGTGACAAGTACATATAGTCATGCGAAAAGAAAAGAGGTGGAGGAGTAAAAGGAGGGGGAGACACAGATATAGGCATGTCATGCCCTTCTAAAATCCAAAAAGTGAGAAGCCGACACGTTCAGTCCGCTCCTGCCCGTGCCACCTCCGTGTCGCCGGGTTTGTGCCAGAGCCGCGGTGAACCCTGACGGCCAGCCCCCCTCTCCCAATACTGGTGCCTGTCCGCTGGTGGGTCGAGCGAGCCCCCCTGTGGTGGAGGCAGCTCTAAGCTTTTTAATTTAAATTGTCTCTCTAATTTGAATGAATACACTTTAAATCCATTTACAAGGATCTATTGGAGGGCAAGTCTCATGCCAGCAGCCGCGTAATTCCAGCTCCAGTAGCGTCCACTAAAGCTGCTGCAGTTAAAAAGCTTTTATAAGGATCGAGCTCGGCTGTCCACCGCAAGGCATCCTACTGCCAGTCCCAGCCCCTATGCCTTGGGGTGCCTCCTGATGCTCTTCACTGAGTATCCCGTGGTCCCGAAGCATTTCCTTTGAAAAAATTAAGTGTCCAAACTACAGGTGGTGTAGCTTGCTTAACAGCCGGGATAATCCGCTGACTAGCAGACACTGCTACTAGGCACAAAGTATTTCCTGGGCTAGATGCAGTTAAAAATTTGTAATTAGATACTCTCGTTGGATGCTGAGAAAGCATTCCATAGAGTCTCCTGGCACGCCATATATGATTCTCTTAAAAAGCTTGGGGTAGGGGTCTAGGGGACCCTTTTATAGCCAAAATCACGGCCCTGTATCACAATACGTCACCTAGGCTGAAGATAAATGGAACTGTAGCACCCTGAGGGCTCGGTTGCTACAGAGGTATTGCACCTCACCCAGAGGTGTGATATCTCACTCTCAGGTAAGGATGGAGTGTGGATCAGGACCCGACACCTGCATGCATTACACCACATTGCCGTGGGGCAAGGCGACCAATATGCCTCTGAGATGGGCACGACAGTCCCTGTCCCTGGCTGGAGTGGGGGGAGGGAACACTGAGGAAGGGGAACCCTGTAGTGCAGGAGCAGGGAGGAAGCAGTTCCTGGGTGCATTGAGAAGGGAGTATAAAAGGTGGGCACCATCTTAGTTCAGTGCAGAGAAGTCTGAGCAGAAGTGGCAGGGAGCAGGGGCTCTGCATGAGCTCTGCTCCGGAGGCGGGCCTAGTAACAGAGGCCCAGGCCTGGAAGAGGGAGAAGGAAGGAAGAGGAGCGGAGAAGGCTCCAGGAACGAGGAATGAAGGGATCCCAGGGGTGCGGACGGGCGAGTCGCCACCGCACACCCGAATCCACCTGCGTGGAGGGGTCAGGCCAAAGGGGGAGACCGGTCCCCGAAACTAGTGGAGGCAGGAAACGACCCTCAGCTAGAAACCGGAGGCTGTGACATTTTATGTGGCGCAGCCCCTCGCTACATCCGCTAGGAAGGCACCACATAGGGTCAGGGAAACTGGCGCGAAGTTTACCAAGAGGAGGCCCGAGGCAGGCGGACAGAAGGGTTGGTAAGAAAGGCCAGACAAAGGACACACAAAGGGGGTCCTGTGAAGCGCTCCAAAGTTATCTGGGAGTTGTCTGAGCCCCTCACCTGGTGAGCACAGTACGACGTGGGCAGCCGTTACCTGCAGACGTGGTCTGGATAATAAGAACTGTGAGTAAAGGCCCTGGACTGCATCACTGACTCCGTGTCGTTACTGCTGCTGCCCTGCACCATCACCCCCATCCTCCGCATACACTGCCCTGAGGCTATACTCCTCCCGTGGGGAGTTATGCTACGCTCTGCTGCACCCACAACACCAGCCTCAGCGGTCTGCCCTGCAGCGGCGGTTCACTCTGACCGCAATCCACGGGTGGCGTAGTCGGACATTTAAACATCAAAACCACATAAATAGTTCCGCCACTGGTTTGACCGCCCTGAGCCACGGAACCGGGTCGCCGCCACGAAGACTACAACCACCAGCATCCACCAAAAAGGGTCCGGCTCCGGGTGTCCCAAGGCCCAGGGGGTGCATCAGAACATTTTCATCACCTTTCACAATCACCAATGGGACAAGGCAGGGATGTCCTCTGTCCCCTCTCTTATACATCCTAGTGACGGAGCACCTGCTCTCATCAATTCGCCATAACCCCAATATTAGGTGGATTGAGGTGGGAGGCACCGAGTACAAGTGCTCTCTATTTGCTGATGATGTCCTAGTATATATCACTCAATCACATATATCCATCCATGCTGTTATGGCTGAAATAGATCACTTTGTTACATGGTCAAATTTTAAAATCAATGCAGCGAAGTCTGAGGCCCTCGATGTCTCCCTCCCCAAATCCATATAGGATTCCATCCAGTCCAACATTCCCTTTGCCTGGCCCTCACAGGGTATCAAATACTTAGGAATTCCTATTTATAGAGACCTCTCCCATCTATGTTATCTTAATTTTGGGCCCTTTATTGAACAACTCCATACAGACCACGGTTGGCAAGTTAGAACTGTAAGATTCACTACGTGAACCACTGGTGTTTTGTGGAAAAGCACATGTACACTGTGTTCCAAATTATTATGCAAAAAGTGTTTAGGAGTGATAAGGGAAGAATTTGTTTGTTTGTCAGTTAAACTCATTCATGGTGATGTGTGTCAGGGCTCTTTATATCACTGTAAGCAATTGCAGACACCTGTGCTAATTAGTTTGGCAGGTGTGTCCAATGAAAGGCAAGACTACTTAAGAAGGCTGTCTCACATTATTAAGCAGCCTACATTTTCTGCCAAAATGGGAAAGAAAAAGGATGTGTCAGCTGCTGAGAAGCAACAAATTGTGGAGTGTTTAGGTCAAGGCATGACTACAATCAACATTGTGCGATGATCAGTTTGAAGTGTCTTGGCAATCAAGAAGTATGTAGCTGATTCACAGTACACACGTGTGCGTGCTGATAAGGGCAAATTGAGGACTCTTTCCTACAGGCAATTACGTCAGGTTAAAAGAGCAGCGGCAAAAAAGCCTTGTCATAGCAGCAGACAAGTTTTTGAAGCTGCTGGTGCCTCCAACGTCCCCCGAACAACAAGATGCAGGGTCCTTCAGAGGTTTGCAGCTGTGCATACGCCATCCTGTCGACCTCCTCTATCCACTTCACACAAGCAGAAACGGCTCCAGTGGGCTAAACATTACATGAAGACTGATTTCAAAACTGTTTTGTTCACGGATAAGTGCCGTGCAGCGCTCGATGGTCCAGATGGATGGAGTGGAGGATGGCTGGTTGATGGACACCCCACGCAAACACGGCTACAGCGCCAACAAGGAGGAGGTGGAGTAATGTTTTGGGCTGGAATCATGGGGAGAGAGATTGTCGGTCCCTTTAGGATCCCTGAAGGCGCTAAAGATGAACTCCATAATGTATGTGGATTTTCTCAAACAGCACTTCCTGCCATGGTTCAAGAAGAAGAACCGTGTATTTCACAGCAAGATCATTTTTTTGCATGATAATGCACCATCTCATGCTGCACATAAAACATCTGCATCTCTGGCTGATATGGGCATAAAAGGGGACAAACTTATGGTGTGACCCCCATGCTCCCCTGACCTCTACCCCATTCAGAACCTCTGGAGCATCATCAAAAGGAGTGTCTATGATGGCGGGAGGCAGTTCACATCTAAGCAACAGCTCTGGGAGGGTATTCTGTCCTCATGCAAAACAATTGAAGCAGAAACCATCCAAAACCTGACAAATTCAATGGACAAGAGAGTTCAGAAGCTCCTTTCGAACAAGGGGTCCTATGTGAAAATGTAACATCACCTAGAATAAAGTTTTGAGTTGAAAACTGTTTGATTTCAGTTTCTAACAACCTGCTAATGCTTATAATTTCAAAAATGACAATTTTTTTGGTCTTTATTAAAATGAAAAGGTTGATCGAAAAGTTTGGGGGATCTAAGAGTGTGGCAACCCAGTAGTCATGATTACTTCGAATTCTGACAATATGAGGGTCATGTTGCAGGTAGTGCAGCAAGAAGGCACTTATGTGTCTTGCGCATCTCGGAGCCCCAAAATTATTTTCCGGGCTAGATGCAGCTAAAAATTATTATTAATTTTAAATCTGGTGGAGCTTAGTATAGATGGCCTAATAGGATCAGTGCTGCACACTGCTACAAAGTCCAAATTATTTTCCAGCCAAGATACAGATAAACATGATTAGTAATTTTAAATCTGGTGGAGCTTATTATAGATGGCCTAATAGAATCAGTGCTGCACACTGCTACAAAGCCCAAATTATTTTCCAGCCAAGATACAGATAAACATGATTAGTAATTTGAAAGCTTAAAACGGTTGGTAGGGTGATTTTAACCAATCCTCAAGCTTTTACTCTCCCCAGGATGACACAGGGGTAGAAAAGTCGTTTCGGATCCATGATTTGTTCATCTTTATGAACGTGAGTCTGTCTACATTATCAGAGGAGAGCCGCGTGCGCTTATCTGTCAGCACACCACCAGCAGCGCTGAACACACGTTCAGACAGAACGCTGGCTGCGGGGCATGACAAGATCTCCAAGGCGTAAGTGGCTAGCTCCGGCCATTTATCCAGATTGGAAGCCCAAAAAGAGCAAGGGTCCAGTGACACAGTCATGGCTTCAATGTTTACTTGGAGATACTCCTGTACCATCGTCTCTAGGCGTTGACTATGTGTCAGACTTCTTGTCTCCTGTGGCCTTGCAAAGGATGGGCTAAAATAGTGGTGAAATGATTCCGCAAAATTGATGTTACCAGCAGATACTGTGGTTCTGTTACGGTTTGAGTGCTGAACACTTGATGGTCCCACGGTTGGCAAGTTGGAACTGTGAGATTCACTACGTGCACCACTGGTGTTTTGTGGAAAAGCACATGTAAGATTCTGCAACAGTCTCTGCTGATACTCCTGCATGCGTGCATCCCTTTCTATGGCAGGAATAATTTCGGCAAATTTACTTTTGTACCAGGGATCTAACAGTGTGGCAACCCAGTAGTCAGGATTATTTCTAATTCTCACAATTCGAGGGTCATGTTGCAGGTAGTGCAGCAAGAAGGCACTCATGTGTGTTGCGCATCCAGGAGCACCAAGTCCCTGTTGTGTTGGTGGCGAGGTAACAATCATGCTTCCTTCCTCTGTCCTCTACCCCCAACCTCGCACAACAGAAATGTGATCAAGGTCTCCCTCATCTGATGAGTCATCCATCAGTTCGTCCTCCACTTCTTCCTGGGCTCCTGCACCTTCCTCACTAGTTTGGCTGCTACCATGCGCCCTGGTAAAATCATCTCCCCCACCCTCACATGCCTGCCGCCTTGGTGCTGCCGACCGTCTGGACCTTGCAGATGTTAGCCCTTCCGCATACAACTCCTCCTCCTCTACTTCCCCCACCTCCTCTTGTGCCACCACCTGACTCCGAATTCTGTTTAACATGTGCTCCAGCACAGCATGTAAGTCACCGGAATAGTCATGCTGATAATGGCATCGTTAGCACTAAACATCTTCGTCGCCATTTCAAAACTGTGCAGAAGGGTGCATAGGTCCCTGATCTGAGACCACTCCTCCAGCGTGATTTGCCCCACCTCTGGATCTCGTTGGCCCAGGCTATACATCAGAACGTATTGCACCAGGGCTTGTCGGTGCTGCCACAGTCGCTGCAACATGTGCAGAGTTGAATTCCACCGGGTAGGCACATCGCATTTTAGCCGGTGAAGTGGCAGGCCCAACGACTTCTGTAGAGATGTAAGTCACTGAGTTGCGGGATGCGAACGGCGGAAGTGAGCACACAGCGACCGTGCCTTCTGCAGAAGGCCATCTAGTCTGGGATAGTGGGCTAAAAATTGCTGGACAACCAGGTTCAACACGTGAGCCATACAAGGCACGTGTGTGACATTGCCCCGGCGAAGGGACGCACCCAGGTTTGCAGCATTGTCGCACACGGCCTTCCCTGGTTTCAGGTCCAGTGGAGACAACCATTCATGAAATTGGTTCTCCAGAGCTGACCACAACTCCTCAGCTGTGTGACCCACATTTCCCAGACATTTCAAAGTAAAAACCGCCTGATGACGTTGAGCCCTACTGCCAGCATAGTAAGGAGGTGTGCAGGATCCCTTCTGCGCAGTTAGAAAGCTTGTGGCATGACCAGACAGGCTTTGGGTGCAGGTGGAAGACCGAGAGGAGGTTGAGGAGGCAAAAGCAGTGGAGGAACTTTGACATAAAGAGGATTGACGCACAACTCGTGGGGACGGCAAGACTTGGACAGCAGCCCCTTGTCCTGCTGTCACAATAGTTACCCAGTGCCCAGTCAGCGACATGTAACGCCCCTGTCCATGCCTACTCGTCCAAGTGTCTGTGGTAAAATGCACCCTGTCACACACAGAGTTTCTCAAAGAAGCGGTGATGTTGTGTGCGACATGCTGGTGGAGCGCAGGCACACCTTTCTTTGAGAAGTAGTGCCGACTGGGCATCTGGTACTGGGGCACTGCGACGGACATAAGGTCTCGAAAATCCTCTGTGTCCACCAGGCAGAAAGGCAGCATTTCTGTAGCCAAGAGCTTGCAGATGGTGAAATTCAACCTCTTAGCTTTCTCATGGCTAGGAGGAAATGGTCTTTTACTTGTCCACATCTGAGGGACCGAGGGCTGGCTATTGTGCTTAGACGGGGTTGATAAGGGTGTCCCCGGCAAACTGGCGGTCTGTGAGGAAGATGCAGGCGGACATGTTAGGTTGCCTTGATCCAAAGGTCGTGCTATCGATGTCGGACAGCGCTCAACACCAGCTGGTGTTACCACCTCCAAAGAAAATGATGACCTGCCAATCACGCTGGCTGTTGCGGGTAAAGAGGTGGCAGGTCTGCGCCCCAAAACAGGTGTGACTGCTGTCCCCCCAGTCACAGAGGATGAAGAGGCCGCGGATGCACAAGATATGGCAGACGGTGGTTGGCCCGGCCGGCTAGGCCGCATTGTAGCACACTGAGCTTCCCACTGCAACTTATGCTTCATGTCCATGTGCCGGTTCATGCATGAAGTACTCAAACTATGTATTTTTTGGCCTCTACTTAGCTTTTGCTGACAAATGTTACAGATAACACGAGTTGAGTCATCTTTATCGATCTGAAAAAATGCCCAGGCTATGCAAGGCTTAGCACCCATGCGACCTGAAGAGCCACCACGACTTGTGGTGAGAGGCAGAGTTGTGTTTGAGGATGCAGTTGTTGATGTGCTTCCAGTACTACGTCTCTGTCCAGGAAGGCGCAACCTGACCTCGTCGTCACTAGCATCTTCCTCCACCTCCTCTGCTGACCTCATCTCTTGGCTGACTTTGGGTTGACAGTAAGTGGGATCTCCAACCTCATCATCATCACCCTGTGCGTTATCACACCCGTCGTCCTCAGAGCCAACCTGTTCCTGCCCTGACAAAAAACTAAAGTTGTCGCTCCAATCAGGTAGTTGAGTCTCATCATCGTCTTCCTCATTGTCTCCACCAACAGGAGTTACAGTTTGGGAATGAGGGTCTACATTATGGTCAGAACCTTCTGCGTCTGGTCCTGGATCCGACTCATAAAGATTCTGGGCATCAGTGCAGATCATTTCCTCGTCTGGATTCACAGAAGCGCTGGAGTCGACCTCTGATTCCCAGGCTATAGTATGAGTAAACAGCTCTGCAGACTCAACCATCTGTTCTACCTCATACTCAGACGGGCAGCTGGAGATTTGGGAGCTGTGAGGAAGCAAGTGCGATTGGGGTGACACCTTTGAGGACTGGAGTATTTGTGATGTTGAAGTTGATGTGGAGGAGAGCCCACTTAAAGGAGCACTTGATATCCGTTGAAGCACCTGCTGTTTTTGTGCCTCATCTGGAATTTGTAGCGATTGGCGTGGCCGTAAGAAAGGGATCTTATCACATTGTCCGCTAAAAGAAGTAGACATTTTAGTTTGGCTGGAAGATGGTCTTTCTTCTGCAGATGTTACTGTTGCTTTAACACCTACCCCACGGACACAACCTTTTTTCCCCTTCACAACACGCCTATTCCCCTTTCCACCAGGAGCAGGCCTTTTTCCACTCATATTGGTGGTTAACTAATTCACAACTCTGGAGTTGTTTGCACAAAAAAACAATGGATGGGAACCGAGCAGAGCTGAGTGGCCAAACTGTGGTATTAGGCCAAAACTATTGGCTGGGTTAGATGCAGAAAAAAATTATATTCGATTTGCAACCTGATGGAGGTCAGTATAGATGGACTAATAGAACAAGTCCCACACACAGCTAGAAGCCCAAATATTTTTTCAGAGGTAGATGCAGAAAAAAAATATATTCAGTTTGCAACCTGATGGAGGTCAGTATAGATGGACTAATAGAGAAAGTCCCACACACTGCTAGAAGGCCAAATATTTTTTCAGAGCTAGATGCAGACAAAAAATTATTTTGAATTTGCAACCTGATGGAGGTCAGTATAGGTTGACTAATAGAACAAGTCCCACACACTGCTAGAAGGCCAAATATTTTTTCAGAGCTAGATGCAGAAAAAAATGATATTCAGTTTGCAACCTGATGGAGGTCAGTATAGATGGACTAATAGAGAAAGTCCCACACACTGCTAGAAGGCCAAATATTTTTTCAGAGCTAGATGCAGAAAAAAAAATATTTTTAATTTGCAACCTGATGGAGGTTAGTATAGATGGACTAATAGAGAAAGTCCCACACACTGCTAGAAGGCCAAATATTTTTTCAGAGCTAGATGCAGAAAAAAATTATATTCAGTTTGCAACGTGATGGAGGTCAGTATAGATGGACTAATAGAACAAGTCCCACACATAGCTAGAAGCCCAAATATTTTTTCAGAGGTAGATGCAGATAAAAATTATTTTTAATTTGCAACCTGATGGAGGTCAGTATAGATGGACTAATAGAGAAAGTCCCACACACTGCTAGAAGGCCAAATATTTTTTCAGAGCTAGATGCAGATAAAAATTATTTTTAATTTGCAACCTGATGGAGGTCAGTATAGATGGACTAATAGAGAAAGTCCCACACACTGCTAGAAGGCCAAATATTTTTTCAGAGCTAGATGCAGATAAAAATTATTTTTAATTTGCAACCTGATGGAGGTCAGTATAGATGGACTAATAGAGAAAGTCCCACACACTGCTAGAAGGCCAAATATTTTTTCAGAGCTAGATGCAGAAAAAACTTATATTCAGTTTGCAACCTGATGGAGGTCAGTATAGATGGACTAATAGAGAAAGTCCCACACACTACTAGAAGGCCAAATATTTTTTCAGAGCTAGATGCAGATAAAAATTATTTTTAATTTGCAACCTGATGGAGGTCAGTATAGATGGACTAATAGAGAAAGTCCCACACACTGCTAGAAGGCCAAATATTTTTTCAGAGCTAGATGCAGATAAAAATTATTTTTAATTTGCAACCTGATGGAGGTCAGTATAGATGGACTAATAGAGAAAGTCCCACACACTACTAGAAGGCCAAATATTTTTTCAGAGCTAGATGCAGAAAAAAATTATATTCAGTTTGCAACCTGATGGAGGTCAGTATAGATGGACTAATAGAACAAGTCCCACACACAGCTAGAAGCCCAAATATTTTTTCAGAGGTTGATGCAGAAAAAAATTATATTCAGTTTGCAACCTGATGGAGGTCAGTATAGATGGACTAATAGAGAAAGTCCCACACACTGCTAGAAGGCCAAATATTTTTTCAGAGCTAGATGCAGAAAAAAAAATATTTTTAATTTGCAACCTGATGGAGGTTAGTATAGATGGACTAATAGAGAAAGTCCCACACACTGCTAGAAGGCCAAATATTTTTTCAGAGCTAGATGCAGAAAAAAATTATATTCAGTTTGCAACCTGATGGAGGTCAGTATAGATGGACTAATAGAACAAGTCCCACACACAGCTAGAAGCCCAAATATTTTTTCAGAGGTAGATGCAGATAAAAATTATTTTTAATTTGCAACCTGATGGAGGTCAGTATAGATGGACTAATAGAGAAAGTCCCACACACTGCTAGAAGGCCAAATATTTTTTCAGAGCTAGATGCAGATAAAAATTATTTTTAATTTGCAACCTGATGGAGGTCAGTATAGATGGACTAATAGAGAAAGTCCCACACACTGCTAGAAGGCCAAATATTTTTTCAGAGCTAGATGCAGATAAAAATTATTTTTAATTTGCAACCTGATGGAGGTCAGTATAGATGGACTAATAGAGAAAGTCCCACACACTGCTAGAAGGCCAAATATTTTTTCAGAGCTAGATGCAGAAAAAAATTATATTCAGTTTGCAACCTGATGGAGGTCAGTATAGATGGACTAATAGAACAAGTCCCACACACAGTTAGAAGCCCAAATATTTTTTCAGAGGTAGATGCAGATAAAAATTATTTTTAATTTGCAACCTGATGGAGGTCAGTATAGATGGACTAATAGAGAAAGTCCCACACACTGCTAGAAGGCCAAATATTTTTTCAGAGCTAGATGCAGATAAAAATTATATTCAGTTTGCAACCTGATGGAGGTCAGTATAGATGGACTAATAGAACAAGTCCCACACACAGCTAGAAGCCCAAATATTTTTTCAGAGGTAGATGTAGATAAAAATTATTTTTAATTTGCAACCTGATGGAGGTCAGTATATATGGACTAATAGAGAAAGTCCCACACACTGCTAGAAGGCCAAATATATTTTCAGAGCTAGATGCAGATAAAAATTATTTTTAATTTGCAACCTGATGGAGGTCAGTATAGATGGACTAATAGAGAAAGTCCCACACACTGCTAGAAGGCCAAATATTTTTTCAGAGCTAGATGCAGATAAAAATTATTTTTAATTTGCAACCTGATGGAGGTCAGTATAGATGGACTAATAGAGAAAGTCCCACACACTGCTAGAAGGCCAAATATTTTTTCAGAGCTAGATGCAGAAAAAAATTATATTCAGTTTGCAACCTGATGGAGGTCAGTATAGATGGACTAATAGAACAAGTCCCACACACAGCTAGAAGCACAAATATTTTTTCAGAGGTAGATGCAGATAAAAATTATTTTTAATTTGCAACCTGATGGAGGTCAGTATAGATGGACTAATAGAGAAAGTCCCACACACTGCTAGAAGGCCAAATATTTTTTCTGAGCTAGATGCAGATAAAAATTATTTTTAATTTGCAACCTGATGGAGGTCAGTATAGATTGGCTAATAGAGAAAGTCGCACACACTACTAGAAGGCCAAATATTTTTTCAGAGCTAGATGCAGAAAAAAATTATATTCAGTTTGCAACCTGATGGAGGTCAGTATAGATGGACTAATAGAACAAGTCCCACACACAGCTAGAAGCCCAAATATTTTTTCAGAGGTAGATGCAGATAAAAATTATTTTTAATTTGCAACCTGATGGAGGTCAGTATAGATGGACTAATAGAGAAAGTCCCACACACTGCTAGAAGGCCAAATATTTTTTCAGAGCTAGATGCAGATAAAAATTATTTTTAATTTGCAACCTGATGGAAGTCAGTATAGATGGACTAATAGAGAAAGTCCCACACACTGCTAGAAGGCCAAATATTTTTTCAGAGCTAGATGCAGAAAAAAATTATATTCAGTTTGCAACCTGATGGAGGTCTGTATAGATGGATTAATAGAACAAGTCCCACACACAGCTAGAAGCCCAATATTTTTTCAGAGGTAGATGCAGAAAAAAAATATATTCAGTTTGCAACCTGATGGAGGTCAGTATAGATGGACTAATAGAGAAAGTCCCACACACTGCTAGAAGGCCAAATATTTTTTCAGAGCTAGATGCAGAAAAATTTTTTATTCAGTTTGCAACCTGATGGAGGTCAGTGTAGACGGACTAATAGAACAAGTCCCACACACAGCTAGAAGCCCAAATATTTTTTCAGAGGTAGATGCAGATAAAAATTATTTTTAATTTGCAACCTGATGGAGGTCAGTATAGATGGACTAATAGAGAAAGTCCCACACACTGCTAGAAGGCCAAATATTTTTTCAGAGCTAGATGCAGATAAAAATTATTTTTAATTTGCAACCTGATGGAGGTCAGTATAGATGGACTAATAGAGAAAGTCCCACACACTGCTAGAAGGCCAAATATGTTTTCAGAGCTAGATGCAGAAAAAAATTATATTCGGTTTGCAATCTGATGGAGGTCAGTATAGATGGACTAATAGAACAAGTCCCACACACTGCTAGAAGCCCAAATATTTTTTCAGAGCTAGATGCAGAAAAAAATTATATTCAATTTGCAACCTGATGGAGGTCAGTATAGATGGACTAATAGAATGATGCTATGCCCAAAAGATTTTACTTCACTAGGTGCAGTAAAAAAATTGGTATTCTATACACAGGTGGTATATCTTGCAACACAGATAGGCTACTCCACTGACTAACACACTCTGCAATAGGCCAAAAAGGATTAGCTTTGCTAGATTCAGCCAAATGCTGTGAAAAAAACTTGCACAGCACTGGCACAGACCTGCCTGGCAAAAACTGATAGGAACTGATGTAACCTAGTCCTGAAAAGGACTGCAATTACAATTAGTCTTTACTCCCACAATCTATCCATTTAAGAGCACAGACCTGCCTGATAAAAGTCATAGGAAATGCTGTAACCTAGTCCTTAAAAGGACTGCAATCACAACTATTCCCTACTCCCAAGCTATCTGTAGATTTGTGCGAAAATTGGCTTGAAATTAACAAGGTACAGCGCACACAGCAACAGCGGTGCCGTCTAACACGCAGCTGCAGCAGTGAGAAAATGGTGGCGACGGGGAAAATGGCTTGGTCTTATAGGGCAAGGACATGTGACATACACTGCCAATCACACATGCCCTTGCTTGTGTGAAAAACAGCAGTTCGCTCCGTGTGTGCGCTGCTGATAGGCTGACAGACTGCACCTCCCCACTGCAAATGCGGGAAAGAGAAAAAAAAATGGAGATCTTCATTATTCCTGCAGAGATCCATCCCCTGCTCCTCCCCCCACCCCGCTGTACACTCAAACTGCGCATTAACATTAATTTTCATCATTACTGAGAAAAAATCCAGTTATGACTTTGGTGCACGAACAGTTATCGAACATAACCTCGAACAGCCGAATTTTTCTCAAATCGTTCATGTTCGCCGAACGGCTCGAACACCGCCCAAAACAGCTCGAATTTGAGATTGGCGAACAGTTCGAGTAGAACAACGCTCATCTCTATTTGGAAGTTCATTCATAGGGGGAATTCATCGAACACTCTGCCACAAAAGTTGTACATTTTTATGTAGCACGAGCTTCCAAATACAACTTAGCACATTTTAGCTTATTTACACCAGCCCTGACACTTTTCAGAAACATGGGTATGGCCTAGTCGAAAGGCAGGGAAAGGCGAGGCCCAACAGAATAGTTATCATATGCAAAAGAAAGTGTAAAAAGGGCAAACTCCACCAAAAGTCCGGTGTTTGGGGTTATGTTTGGAGGGCTTGCCATGTTGGTTTGCGGAGACACTACTGGCCTAAGTGTCCCAGTTTTGGCTACTGTAATATTGATAATTATGTAATAAATTGGGGTCTCTATTCTATAACTACTGTCTATATCTGATTATACAAACCCTCTAGTGACCATTGATGATTTCCTGTTATGAGCTCTGGAGCAGATACCAACAATTCTCATTGTCTTCCTGAGGCTGTGTGCCCACGATGCAGATTTAATGAGTTTCCGCGGTGGCAATTCTGCTGTGGAAACGCATTAAAATCACTTGTTAAGACGTCTGCCATGTTTCCCAATGCTAATCTGCATGTGCTATGCACATGCTGCGGAAATATCCGCTGCGGATTATCATTGCGGAAAAATCCGTATCACAACCAATTTGGGCGCGATTTTCTGGCGAAACCGCGCCCATTGACTTGCATTGAACCGCATAACATCCGCATGTATACATGCAGATATTATGCAGATCAATGCGCGGATGATACCCGGGTTGGGAGAAGAGGAGACTCTCATCCGACCCGGGTACCATCGTACCTGCAAGTAAAAAAAGAATTATAAAGTAAAAAATAAAAAAAAATATTCATACTCACCTCTTCGGCGGCCCTCGGTCTCCTTCGCCGGAGATCCTCTCTCCTCGGCGGCCCACGGTGTACTGGCAGGACCTGCAGTTTAGTCAGCTGATGGTCACGCGACCATCAGCTGACCGCTGACGTCAGTGGTTGCATGACCATCAGCTGACTAAATGATGTCACCGCAGGTCCTGCCATTACACCGCTGGCCGCCGAGGAGAGAGGATCGCCGGCAAAGGAAACTGAGGGCCGCCAGAGAGGTGGGTATAAGGTTTTTTTTTTCCAGTTGCATGGATTTATATTGTGTGACCAACTTGTCAAGCCCTTTTAAAAGTGATGCTCAAAATAGCTTGGAAAACCGCTTAAAAAAAACACATGCTTAAACGCATGTAAAAACGCTGGAAAAACGCATGTAAAATCTGCATGCGTTTTTTCTGCCAAGGAGATGCAGAAATACTCAGGAAATTTCTGCTTCAAATCTGCATCGTGGGCACATACCCTGACTAGTGTTGAGCATTCCGATACTGAAATATCGGGTATCGGCCGATATTCGCGGTATCGGAATTCCGATACTTAATTCTGATACTTTTACAATATCGAATACCGGAATCGGAAGTTCCCATAATGCCTGCGCTCTGCCGTTTCTCTGAAGGATGACAAGCTGGATGGCAGCGCTCAGCTGCGATCCAGCCTGTCATCAGAATGCCATTCCAGCGTGGGAGAATTCTCCTGATTGTTTAAAAGCCGGCGCGCGGTAAAAAGCCGGAGGCTTTTAAACAATCACACAACCCCATACTGCTTCCCCGCAGCCTCCCACCCCGATCCTCCGCTCCCCTCGCCACCTCCCATCCCGATCGTAAGTTAGGACCGGGCGGGGAGCGCAGCACCAAGGAGCGGGGAGCGAAGGACCCGGGCGGGGAAGCCGGCAGTGAAAAGACTTCACCGCCGGCTTTCCCGTTCTGTGTTGCGCTTTCCCGCCGGTTATTTCAAATGAACAGCTGCGGTATCAGGTGATGCTGATCAGCTGTTCATTTGAAGTCGCCGCGGTGCCCTCAGAGGGTTCATGTGAGTTCATGCTTGACTGCATTGCATGAACTCACATGAACTTTCCCACGGTCTCACAGGTCAGCCTCACCTCCCAGACCCGTCATGATTGGTGTGTGCGCGGTGTCTGTGCGATATGTGCGGGTGTGCGCGGTGTCTGTGCGATGTCTGCGAGTGTGTGCGGGTGTGTGCGGTGTCTGCGGGTGTACGCGGTGTCTGTGCGATGTCTGCGGGTGTGCGCGGTGTCTGTGCGATGTGCACGGTGTCTGTGTGATGTGTGCGGGTGTGTGCGGTGTCTGTGCGATGTCTGCGAGTGTGTGCGGGTGTGTGCGGTGTCTGTGCGATGTCTGCGAGTGTGTGCGGGTGTGTGCGGTGTCTGTGCGATGTGCACGGTGTCTGTGTGATGTGTGCGGTGTCTGTGCGATGTCTGCAGGTGTGTGCGGTGTGTGCGCGGTGTCTGTGCGATGTGCACGGTGTCTAATGTGATGTGTGCGGGTGTGTGCGTGCAGGCAGACATAGGCCGATGTGACACTACTACTCCCATCTGCCTATGTCTGTCCCCCGTCCACTCCTGCCAGCAGGATCAGCTCGATGGGAGCAGTAGTTCCCATCAGCCTGATCCTGCTATTTAAATTGCCCTACTGTGTCCCCAATAAATTTTAAATACATGTCATTGGTGACCAGTGGTTGCCTACAATAAATTAGTTTATACATTACCTGTCCCCGCCGATCGCCACCTAAAATAAAGTAAAAAATAAAAAACTACACCTATACTCACCTAGACACCTAATTCCCCGAAGCCATCGATCTCCTGTAATAAAATATAAAATAATAAACCACAACCTTATCCTTACCCCTCCGTAGTAGTCCACGAGTGTCCCACGAAGATCTCCAGTTTAGAGCAGCCACATAGAATGTGACCGCTCTGAACCGCTGCCGCCGCTAGAATGATGGGGCCGTAAAGCAGCCCCGTCATTGCATAAGCGGGTTCGCCGGAGTTCAGGCAGCGCTGCTCCGGTTAGCTGCTTTACGGCCCTGCTGTATCGTGAGAAATTCCCACGGTACAGCAGTGCCGTAAAGGAGGTCTCCGGAGCTGCGCTGCCTGAATGCACTCCGGTGACCTCAGTCAGTGGCTCCCGCTGCCGGGAGCGGACGTGTTCCCGGCAGCGTGAGCTTACAGCAGCCATGCACAGCTGTCACCATCTCCAGATGTGACAGCTGTGCATGGGAGATCAGCGCAGGAACGTGGACAGGTAACTATTTTTTTTTAGTAAACTAAGAATTTAATAAAATTGTGTGTTTTATTTCAAATAAATTATTTTTTTCTGGGTGTAGTGTGTTTTTTCTTTTTAACACTTTGTAGGTTAGTAATGGGGGTGTCTTATAGACGCCCAACATTACTAACCTGGGCTTCATGGCAGCTGGCGCTGACATGAACCCCAGCCCTATTACCCCCTGCCACCGCACCAGGGCAGCGTGGAAGAGCGAGGCTAAGTGCCAGAATTGGCGCATCCTATGGATGCGCCATTTCTGGGGCGGCTGACGGCTGGTGTTTCTAGCCTGGGAGGGGGCCAATATTCATGGCACCCTTCCTGGGCTATTAATATCAGCCCCCAGCTGTCTGCCTAGCCTTTGCTAGCTATTAAAATAGGGGGGACCCCACTTCATTTTTTTGGGGGGGTTCCCAATTTTAATAGCTAGTAAAGGCTAGGTATTCAGCTGGGGGCTGATATTAGTAGTCTGGGAAGCTCCGTGGGTATTACCCCCTTCCCAGGCTTCAAACATCTTCCCCAGCCGTCAGCTTAACCTCCGCTAGAGACTAAAATTATGGGGGATCCCACGCCAATTTTTTTTTTAAATAAATCCTTTATTTTAACACTAAATGACATTTGAGGAGTTAATAAAGATGCAGTCCCTAAATTATTATTTATTTTTTAATTAAGTTTTCCCAAAAATTTTGACATGGGCTTTGCTATATTTTTGTATGCCAGCCAGGTACAGCATCCAGCTTCTATGAACGCGCCATTTTCCGGGGTGGCTGCGGACTGCAATTTGCAGCGGGGGGGGCAGAAAGCTTGGGTCTGCCTAGTTGTACCTGGCTGGACACACAAATAGGGCGAAGCTCCACGTATTTTTTTTTTTTAATTATTTCATGAAATTCATGAAATAATAAAGAAAAAAAGGGCTTCCCTATATTGTTGTGTCCAACCAGGTACAAATAGGCAGCTGGTGGTTGGGGGCAGCCCGTTCCTGCCTGCTGTACCTGGCTGGACACAAATATAGTGCAAAGCCCCATGTCAATTTTTTTTTAATTATTTCAGGAAATTCATGAAATAATTAAAAAAAAATTGATGTGGGGCTGCATCCTATATTTGTGTCCAGCCAGGTACAGCAGGCAGGAACGGGCTGCCCCCAACCACCAGCTGCCTATTTGTACCTGGCCGGACACAACAATATAGGGAAGCCCTTTTTTTCTTAATTATTTCATGAATTTCATGAAATAATTAAAAAAAAAAATACTTGGGGCTTCGCCCTATTTTTGTGTCCAGCCCGGTACAACTAGGCAGCTGGGGGCTGGAATCTGCAGCGCAGGGAGGCCCAAGCTTTCTGGGCCCCACCCACTGCAAATTGCAGTCCGCAGCCGCCCCGGAAAATGGCGCGTTCATAGAAGCGCCATCTTCTGGCGCTGTACCCAACTCATCCAGGGCCCTGGTGCGGTGGCTCACTGGGTAATAAAGGGGTTAAGGCCAGCTTGGCATTATCAGCTGGCCCTAAGCCCGAAATTCATGGGGTCACGCCAATATTAGACAGGACCACCATGAATTTCTAGTAAAGTATTTAAAAAAAACACAACACCCAGAATAAAGTCCTTTAATTGAAATAAAGACACAATTCTTTATTGTTCTAAATTAAACCATACTTACCATCACGCCCATTCCAGCTGAAGCCAACGATCTCCTGCAATAAAAGAAAAATAATAAACCAACATCATCCTTACCTTCCCATGGATCCCACGACAGCTTCAGCTCTGCTACATCGAGATGACAGGCTGGACCGCAGCAGAACGCTGCCATCCAGCCTGTCATCCCGCAGACACTGAGAAGCGCAGGCATGCTTGCGCTCCTCAGTGTCTCTCTGTGACGGCATAAAGATGAGCCGAGTTCATGTCCAATGAACTCAGCTCACCTCATGCACGTCACTGACAGCGTGGGAAAATTCTCCTGCACTCAGCGCTTCAGCGTGAGAATTCTCCCACGCTGTCAGTGACGTGCATGAGGTGAGCCGAGTTCATTGTCGGCTCATCTGGATGCCGTCACAGAGAGACACTAAGGAGCGCAAGCATGCCTGCGCTTCTCAGTGTCTGCGGGATGACAGGCTGGATGGCAGCGTTCTGCTGCGGTCCAGCCTGTCATCTCGATGTAGCAGAGCTGGAGCCGTCGTGGGAACCATGGAAAGGTAAGGATGAGGTTGCTTTATTATTTTTCTTTTATTGCAGGCTTCAGCTGGAATGGGCGTGACGGTAAGTATGGTTTAATTTAGAACAATAAAGAATTGTGTGTTTATTTCAATTAAAGGACTTTATTCTGGGTGTTTGTGGTTTTTTTTAACTTTCACTATGGGGTTAGTAATGGGGGTGTCTTATAGACGCCTCTCCATTACTAACCTGGGCTTGATGTCAGCTGGCATTATAAGCTGACATCAACCCCAGCCCTATTACCCCACTGCCACCGCTACAGGGCAGTGGGAAGAGCGAGGCTAAGTGCCAGAATTGGCGCATCCAATGGATGCGCCATTTCTGGGGTGGCTGACGGCTGGTGTTTCTAGCCTGGGAGGGGGCCAATATTCATGGCACCCTTCCTGGGCTATTAATATCAGCCCCCAGCTGTCTGCCTAGCCTTTGCTAGCTATTAAAATAGGGGGGACCCCACGTCATTTTTTGGGGGGGGTCCCCCATTTTAATAGCTAGTAAAGGCTATGTATTCAGCTGGGGGCTGATATTAGTAGCCTGGGAAGCTCCGTGGGTATTACCCCCTTCCCAGGCTTCAAACATCTGTCCCAGCTGTCTGCTTAACCTCCGCTAGAGACTAAAATTAAGGGGAACCCCACGCCAATTTTTTTTAAAATAAATCCTTTATTTTAACACTAAATGACAAGTACAGTAATCAACACTATCACTGTACTTCATATATATGTGACTGACATGTTTCTATCTATCTAATCTATGTGTGAAGCTCTATTCTGTCTGTTATAAATTGTCGGGTACCGCTGCTGAATTGCCGGCCGGCTTTTTTAAAGAGACGGTGCATGAAAACACTATTATTTTTTTAAATAAATCCTTTACACTAAATGACAAGTACAGTAAGCAACACTGTCCCTGTACTTCATATATATGTGACTGACATGTTTCTATGTATCTAATCTATGTGTGATGCTCTATTCTTTCTGTTCTAAATTGTCGGGTACCGGTGTATGCCGCTGATGAATTGCCGGCTTTTCGCATACATTCTACATTATTCTTAGTTGTTTTACTTCATGTAGAATTAACCTACAAGGAAAGAAAGGGTTTATTTTCATTCCGATATTAGTGTCCCATTGACTTGCATTGGTTTCCGGTATCGGAATCGGCGATATCCGATACTTTTTGAGTATCGGTCCGATCCAATCCGATACGATATTTCCTGATATCGGAAGGTATCACTCAACACTAACCCTGACGCTTTAATAGGATGAAGCCAGCAGTGGAGGAGGAAGAATATCCGGATGGGATGTATGTATCTGATATTACTGGGATTATTGATTCTCCCATATTCTCCCTGTAATAATACACTGGTTATATTAAGGCTTAATAGTGTCATTTATCTTCCTACCATTTTGGTAAATGGATGTGTGTAATATTATTCATTGTCTTTTTCGTGGCTTTTTCTATAACAGATTGATTGAGAAAATAGAGAACAACAAGAGAACATTCAGGTATTTATCTTCCTACCACATTCCTATAGGAGTAGTATGTATCCCAATAAGGGGAGGACTCCATAGTGATGGTATCATGGCATTACCGCTCTCACTCATGGGCATTAACAATGTTTCCATATGAAGGATACAATTGCTTTCAATAATAAAGAATTTAGACCCCATTTAATTCTTCATACTGTTGCTCATCCCTTTCCCCTGTAGGATAACAATAAGGTCATGAACAAATTACAGTAACACCAAAAATTTACCCGGACTCCTGAGCGACCAAATATTGTCTTGGAGCCCTTAGATTAAAGGATAATCATACTGTGCAGTACAACCTATGTGAACGTAGAGCTATATAGATTCTGGAGGTGATGTCCATTCTGTTATCTGAGAGGCAGGTTATATAGATATTTCTTTATTGTTTGTATTAGCCAAGGTGTTAAAGGGGTGGTCCGAAATACAAAGTGATTTTCATTCTAAATCCCTATCTATTTAATGCCATAATCTAAGCTATTTTCTAATATACTTTAATTAAAAATTCCCTATCCTTCCCTAACAACACTATTTAACTGCTTTTCTTTCTTTTTCCTACTTCCTTTTTGACGACGCTTCATTTGAAAATCCCAGTGCATGCTGGTATTCTCAAACAAAGCGTCATTAGGGGATAGAAGCTGCGGTCACTGCCTCTGTCCTCTCCCTGAAACAAAGCAACAGCATTGACCTTCATTTCAGGGGTTGGGCTAGTCCCTGCACGATGTGCACTGTGCATAAAGACAGTGTGCTTTACTGCTGGCTCAGATCAGCAGTAATGAGCCTGGAAACAGAGCAGAGCGACTGTCAGTTCACCTTGTAAGACCAATACCAGGCTTTCAGAGGCTCCCACTGGCTCCCACAAGTTACGTCAATTGCAGAGGCGACGCTGGTCTTTGCATGTTGGGAATTCATCTTACAATGCGCACTACTGACAGTGCGCTCTGCTTTGTTGCCGGAAAGAGAGTGCACTGCCTTATCATGGCAGATAACTTTATCCATAGGCTTCCTAAGCATCACTTCTTCTAACCAGAGCTGTACTTTTTTCATTTCAGGCACATGGAGTCCCATAGAAACATCGGAGGGCCTAATGAAGAGTCACTGCCGTAAGTAACTGGTGCACGACTTTCACTGTTTGTAGTCCTCAGCTTCTTTTCACTATGAGACGTAGATGCAATCGTAGATGTAACTTGAACTTCTTGGACCCCAATACAAAATATGTAACAGGGCCCCTCAACTACCATAAACCATTTGTAACAGTGATGAATATATATGTGGCAGATGAGGGGGTCACAATGCGACTGCTCGCTCTACACTCTATAGCTATATGTAAATGTTCATCTTAGCATAAAACTAGATTTTTTCCTAATACTCCATATAGTTTTACCCTGAATGCTATCATTTTTATAGATAAACTATATAGATGATATTTTCTGTAGGTTTGTTAAGTATCACTGTTTCTAACAAAAGCTACATTTTTATAGGCCAATTACACCAATAAAAGCCTGGGCGAGCGTGGAATCCATCAGGTAAGTTATCAGAACTTTTATTGCTGTCTCAGGTTTTCCCAAAATCATAGTTTTGCAATGATTTTGGGAAACCATTTAAAAAAAATGCACCATGATTGTAATGTGTCGACCCCCATTGACCCTCACTTATAAAGAGTTATGTTATGCATTCAGTAGAGAGGAAGAGGAAGATAACATCATTAATAAAGTAGTAGAGATTAAAGCGGAGAACAGCAGAGAGTATAACATCGGAATGTAAGTAGAGAGATATATAGATATTATTGGCTGGATATGATTGTAGATGATTAATAGTAACTGATGAATGACTTGTTATGGGTACAGAAGGTTCAGGCTGGGCTTTGTAGGCAGAAGTGGAGACCTCCAGTAGACCCCCTAGCTGCAATGTTAACCAATCGGCACCCTACAATCGACTGCGTGGGGAGCTGACCGGCATACAAAGTGACAGCCGACAAGTTAAATCCCCTTTCTAATACTGCTGTCATACTTCACAGCAGCATTTAAAGGGTTAAACTAATGCGATCACGGCTAGCTCCAATTACATAAGTTACTGTTGGGTGTCAGCTATGTAATTGAGCCATCAACGTTGCTGCAGGGAACAGACTCAACTCTTGAGCCCGCACCATACAGAGACTGTGCGCCCCCAAAAAGTGGCTAACCGGGACTCTTCATTCAGGATATACTACCCCAGTCTTCATATAACTCAGTCTTATCTGGATGTCAATGTAGATTATATATAATTTATATGACTTATTTTATATGTCCAATAGTGAGGAAGATGAGAGTGAGGAAGAACAGGAGGAACCAACTTGGGAGAGTGAAAATTGGACTATGAGTAGGTAAGTGGAGGGTCTGAGACTAAATATATAATGGGTGATAAATACATACAACATAGAACATTATACACTTATAGTTATGGCATTTTCAGCCACATGGTATAAAACATCAAATTCTGAATTCATGAGCACTTCCGAACCTTCTATAAACCGTCTATAAAGTTATTTTCCCTTTCTGTACCTCCATTCTATAAAATTCCTTGCAGGCATGTGAGATTTTTTTTTTTTTTACTTCCTTTTTGATGACGCTTCATTTGCAAATCCCAGTGCATGCTGGGACACTGAAACAAAACACCATCAGGGGGCAGAATGGGGGGGGGGGGGGGCAGAAGCTGAGGTCACTTCCTCTGCCCTCTCCCTGAAATGAAGCATCAACAGTGACCTTCATTTCAGGGGCTGGACTAGCCCCTGCACGATGTGCACTGTGCACTGTGCGCTGTGCACAAAGACAGTGCACTTTCACGCCAGCTCAGATCAGTAGTAATGAGCCGGCAACAAAGCAGAGCGCACTGTCAGTTCACCTTGTAAGATGAATACCCAGCTTGCAGAAACAAGCACCGGCCCCCACAAGTTACGTTAATTACAGAGGCGGTGCTGGTCTCTGCAAGCTGGGAATTCGTCTTCCAATGTGCACTGACAGTGCACATCACGGCAGATAACTTTATCCATTGGCTTCCTAAGCATCAATTCTTCTAACCAGAGCTGAATTTTTTTCATTTTAGGCACGTTGAGTCCGATAGAAACATCGGAGGGCCTAATGAAGAGTCATTGCCGTAAGTAACTGGTGCAATCATGGTCCACGACTTTAATTGTTTGTAGTCCTCAGTTTCTTTAAACTATGAGACATAGATGCAATCGGAGATGTAACTTCAACCTCTTGGGCCCCAATACAAAATATGTAACAGGGCCCCTCAACTACCATAAACCATATGTAACAGTGATGAATATATATGTGGCAGATGAGGGGGTCCCAATGCGACTGCATATGTAAATATTCATCTCGGATGCCATAAAACAATTTTTTTCCTAATTACTCCATATAGTTATTGCCCTGAATGCTATCATTTGTTATGGCATTATAGATACACTATATAGGTGTTATTTTCTGTAGGTTTCTTAAGTACACACTGTTTCTAACAAAAGCTACATTTTTATAGGCCAAAAAAAATAAAAACAGCCTGGGCGAGCACGGAATCCATCAAGTAAGTTATTAGAACTTTCATTGCTGCATTTGCATTAATTGAACCCATAGACCAGGACTGGGGAAATACTGGAAATAATAGTATATATTTTTAGATCTGTGTGAGAAGCTACTTTAAAAGAATTTCTAACACTTTTTCTGTTCAGAACAGAGGCAGAGAATTATCATGTTTTAAGGGTTAATCAATTGTTCATTTAATCCCCATAACACATTGGTTCCCATTACACAATTACTCCCCACACGCCCTGCACTTGTCTGTCTAAAGGGGTAAATATATGTCAGAAAGTAGATCACGAAGATAATGGCATAAAAGGGACAAGAAATGAAAAATGGCCATTGAATTCAATGTCTCTTAAGTGCCCGTTTGCCCCTTTAGTATCATTCTGTTCAGTGTCTACTGGATGCCCATTTCCAATTTATAGCTTCTATAGCACCCAAATGGCACAGAAGAGCGCTAAGAAATGAACAAGTGACAAGTGGACACTAAGGAGGCCATTTATTTCTATTCTCTGCCCAGGTGCAGCCATTGAATCACCTAAGGCTCGCAATGACAGACTTAGTGTCACACTGTCACCGTTCAGTATATTTTGGACTCAGTGATTGACAGCTCAGTCGTCCCATCTGGTGCAGTGTCGTGTTGAATTGTCTGGGTTTTGTTGACAGCTTGGCCATCGAATCTGAGTCTGGGTGGTGCTGAGCTCCCTCCAGGTGTTCCCTGTTCCAGTGATTACTTAGCTACTTAACTGAGTTGTTGTCCCAGATATCTGCCAGTCGTAGCTTCAAGCTCTGTGAGACTTGTTCCTCTGTGCTTTGTTCTTAGCATTCTGACTCTCTGATACTTTGTTGACGGACCCTGGACCTATTGACTACATATTTGTATTACCCCTTTTGCTTTGATCCGCTATCTTCCTGGTATTCTGACCTCGGACCATCACCTGACTATGCCTTCATCTCTTCCCTCTGTTTATGACGTACCCTCCTGACATTGGACCCCTTGGCTACCCAGACTCCCGGCTTGTCAGTAAGAAGTGACTCAGCATCAGACTTAGGTTTTGTATTTGTGCAGCCCCTTTGCCCCACTGCCATAGAAGGAGAAGGCTGCTGTAGTTTTCCATTTTACATCCTAACTCCTGACTGCGGATACTGACCAGGGTGATGTCATATTTGCGCTGATCTGTACTACTATTTACTGTACAATCCGCAGTGCTCTTAGGCTTAGTAGCGCCACCTACTGGGGCTGTGCAGAACTCTCTCCTGTAAAATTCTAAATTCAACAGTAAAATCTCCCCTATTCATGAATGGTGTAGTTATCGTCACTTCGATCTGTTTCCAAAATCACAGTAAAAACAATGCAGTTTTGCAATGATCTTGGGAAATCATTGCAAAAAATGCACCATGATTGTAATGCGTGGACCCTCATTGACCCTCATTGATAAAGGGTTATGTTATGTGTTCAGTAGAGAGGAAGGGGAAAGAAAAGATATCATTAATAAAGTGGTAGAGATAGCAGCGGAGAACAGCAGAGAGGATAACATCGGAATATAAGTAGAGAGATAGTGAGATATATAGATATTATTGGCTGGATATGATTGTAGATGATTAATAGTAACTGATGAATGACTTGTTATGGGTACAGAAGATTCAGGCTGGGCGTCGTAGGAGATAACATATGGCAGAAGTGGAGGCCTCCAGCAGACCCCTAGCTGCAATGGCAGCCAATAGGCACCCTACAATCGCCTTATGTGGGGAGCTGACGGCATACAAAGTGACAGCATTTAAAGGGTTCAACTAATGTAATCTTGACTAGCTCCTATTGCATCAGTTACTGTTGGGTGCCAGCTATGTAACAGTCATCACCAGTGATGCAGGGAGCAGACTCAACTCTTGAGCCTGCGTCATACAGAGATAGTGCGCCCTCAATAAGGGGTTAACTATACTACCCCAGTCTTCATATAACCCTCTGTCCTCTGGATGTCAAAGTAGATTATATATTATTTATATGACTTATTTTATGTGTCTGATAGTGAGGAAGATGACAGCGAGGAAGAAGAGGAAACAACTGGGAAGAGTGAGAATAGTAGTGTGATTAGGTAAGTGGAGCGTGTGAGACTAAATATATAATAAGTAATATATACATACAATATAGAACGTTGTATACTTATAGTTATGGCACTTTCAGTCACTTAGTATAAAACATGACTGCATATACATAATAATAACTGATGGAGGAGCCAAAAACAAAAGACCATTGAGATCCTTTATTCATGAGCATTTCCCTCCCGTCTATAAAGTTGTTCTCCATTTCTGTTCCTCCATGCTATAAAATTCCTTGCAGTAAGTGACATCAGGGAGGGGCCTAGAGCTAATTAGGACCTTTCCAGGTAACCTCCAGCCTCCTCTCCTGCACCGATCATTGTCAGGCAGGAGAGGGAGACTTGTGCAGCTCTCTTCCTGCACTTGTCTCTCTCTCCCGGCTCCACCTCTCTGTCCAACTTGCTTTCTTTATTGCAGTCCCTATGGCTGATATGGCTGTAGTTCTGTATAAAGGATAATTAATGTCAATTGGTGAGAATGGGGATAATGAACGAAGGTCACGGAAGGAGCAATAAACTATTTACTATACAAGATGCAGTTTTCTGGGGATGGGACATCTACTATAAATGTGCAGAACTCTGCATGCTGCTTTTTTTACTTTGTTTTATGAATTCAATTATAAAAATACTGTAAATAACAAAACCTCCTGCATTTGTTCTATATTATGTGTCCAATAGTGAGATAGAGGAGGGAGAAGAGATTATAGAGCGTGTAACATCAGAGAGAGGAGAGGAAAATGGCGGAAAAGAGAACATCGGACTGTAAGTAGAGAGACAGTGACATATACTGATATTATAGATTGTAGACGATTGTAGATATTTGATAGTAAATTAGGAATGACTTGTTATAACGATTACAACAGTGGTCATTTATGAGAGCGTTACTACATATAGTCTTTGTTATGTGTCCAGTAGTGAGGAAGAGGAAGGAAAAATATACATGGCTCACATAATAACAGTGAGAGGAGAGGAGGATGGAAGCGGAGATAGCTTCGGACTGTAAGTAGAGAGATAGTGACATATACAGATATTATGGGATGTATACGATCGTAGATGCTTATTAGTAACTGATGAATGACTGATTATATCGGGGTAGAGATGGAGGAACATATAAAACATGGCTGCCCATACACTCGTCTGTAGTTCTACCTCTGTAAAGGGATCAATGATTGTTATTTGGGGAGAAATAGGGGCATGAACCCACTACAACACTCCCCATAAAAGAGCGATTACAACAGTGGTCATTTATGAGAGCATTACTGCATATAGTCTATGTTATGTGTCCAGTAGTGAGGAAGAGGAGGAAGGCGAGTACATAATGTTTGAGATAAGAGAAGTAGAAGACCACAGTGCAGAGACCACCACACTGTAAGTAGAGAGATAGTGACATATACAGATATTATGGGATGCATACGATCGTAGATGCTTATTAGTAACTGATGAATGACTGATTATATCTGGGTAGAGATGGAGGAACATATAAAACATGGCTGCTCATATAATCATCTGTAGTTCTACCTCTGTAAAGGGCTCAATGAATGTTATTTGGGGAGAAATAGGGGCATGAACCCACTCCAACACTCCCCATAAAAGAGCGATTACAACAGTGGTCATTTATGAGAGCGTTACTACATATAGTCTATGTTATGTGTCCAGCAGTGAGGAAGAGGAGGGAGAGCAAGAAATGGATGGAATAGAGTTGGAGAGTAGAGAAGAAGACCACAGCGCAGAGACCACCAGCCTGTAAGTAGAGAGACAGTGACATATACGGATATTATAGGCTGCATATGGTTTAGTAGCTGATGGATGACTTGTTATCACTTAGACTGAGGAGGATATAAAACATGTTTGTACATATTGGGGGGTTATTGACTTGGGGGTCCCCTTCACAAGGGTTATAGTAAGAAAAATTTTCTGAGCTCCTGGTCTTGTCTGATTAGCGATGCCGCTTCAATGTGGCCATCATCTCCTCTACCTTCAACCGTGGTAGTCACAGTGGCCATCAGCAAAACCATTTCCAGTGGCCCATGTCCACTTTGGAAAGGCATAAAACGTGGATTTCTTTGGAATAAGACATCGGATCGCAGATATCAAGGTGTCATTTTATTCAACTTCCAGTGACCTACATGCCCATATAGACAGCTTAGGAGGGACGATCCTACTGACAGATTCTCTTTTAGTCATTGGATTTACAGTATTTAGGACACAAACTATATGATATTTTCTGATATTTTCTAAGTTTCTCTGTTTCTAATAAAAACTTCATTTTTGTTACAGGCTAAAAGTAAAGACAGCGTGGGCCGACACAGAGCCAATGCTGTAAGTAATAAGATCAATCATGGCGGCATTTACTCCAATGAGACCTTGGACTTTTGAACGATGACATCATATTGTGACATAAGCACCGCACATTACACTGGACAATATCACTGTATATATCCTCATAGACTGATCAGGATGATAATGTGAACTGTCTGTATCTCAATTTGTTTGTTTGGATTTTTTAAGATGCAAACGTAAATGGTGGATACCAAAATACTTCAAAAGATCGAGCAGGAGCCATGTCAAATACATGTAGGTACTTTACCCTCTTCCCACAAATGGACGCCCCCTTATGTCCTAATTGCTGTCTTCTAGATGCAAAAATATTCAATGATTCATCCTGGCAGAAGATCAGTCACCATGAATGTGAAAGTAATATTTATACTAGGAGCTGATAATTCGTAATGACATCTATCCATATATCTACATCATGTAGAAATGTATAGGAGAGACTTTATGTTTATTGTCTGTGTCCTATTGGGACTAGGATTTGTTCCCGATAATTATTTTACAAGGTATTTATTTGTGATCATTTCTTCTATTTCTTCAGCAGCAGAAGAGATAATGAAAATGTGCAACGTCCACCAAAGTAAGTGAAAGCTTCCCCCATTATAGTATGTGAAGTGCTGTTACACTGAGGCTCATAATATTGTGTTTTCCCTTTATATCTTTATACTATATTGTATATTTTAATGGAAGAAACCAATATTTAAATGTCTATCTATATACGTCCAGGCTTGGACTGACCCACAGGAGAACAGGAGAATCCTCCGGTAGGCCGCCCCTGTGAAGAAGTGCTAATGAGTAGTGCAGAAAAAAGTATCATCTTATCATTCATTGAACAAGCGACCAAATTAATATTACATAGAAGCAAAAGTAAATTTGTTTACTAGGCTCAGGTTATTTTTGCATGTAGCTGAATAGTGGGCCTAAAGAATCACAGTTACTGGTGGGCCGTTGCCCATAGTGGGAGAAAAGCATTTCCCTATTCAGTTCCCGACTTCTAAACTCACCGACCCTCCCGTCCTTTCTTCTCCATTCTAAACACTATTGAACAATTTTTTGGCTTCCTCTTAGGCTCCTCAGAGCTTTCTTATGCTGCTTCAGCAGTACAGCGGCAGAGTAAAAAAAAAAGGTAAGTTTTTTTTTAAATAATTTTTTATTGAATGATTTTAAGATTTACAAAAAATCTATTCAGTATGATCTTAAGTTTTCAATAATTATTATATAAACAGTCGGGTGGTGACAAATGAGGTTTTTTCTTATGAAAAAACGCGCAATCATACACTGATGAAGGCGGGTAGGTTGGAGTATAAGAGGGGAGGTAGGAGGATGATGACGCAGTCAAGTTGTGATATTCAGTATGTGGTATGACCAGACTTCATTGCTATCAGTCCTGCCAGCTGCTGTAAGTTTTCCTTTCTGGCCGATACACTGGCACACTACCGGTGGTGCACATGTGTGGGGCAGGAGGACAGGCTGCATCCCCGGCTGTATCTAGAGCAGCTGCTGTTGTGGTCGTGTGATCAGACTCCCTTCCGTGTATCACTTCACGTGGATTGAGACTCCAGTCGCATGTTCTGACGTTACACAGTTCATGACTCAAGAACGGCAAGTGACCCCCTTATGTACATCCCGACCACCAGAAGGCCGCCTTTGTTCAGGAGAAGTGGAGTCGCAGGGACGGAGCATTTTTGACCCACATTAAGAATGTGTCACAGTTGAGCTGGGACTGCCAGCTGCTTCCTCCAATACTTGTCCCTTCAGGGGAGTCTGGTGCACTATTGACTGAACCAACCCATGGAAGCTCTGCAGAAGAAGCAGACAGGTTGTTGAGGCCATGACAGCAATTCTTCAGAAGTTTGGCTGTCAGGTTGAAAACCACTTCTGAAGGAAGAAAGGCAGAAAAGGTGGCACAGACAAGGAGGAGCAGGGATCAAACCAATGAAGAAGTTGTCCAGGTACAGACACCCCTTTCAACCCTTGCTAGCTTTTTATCTCCTTAACAGAGGGCCAGATGAAAAACATACTGCCCAATGATCCCATGATCATTGGGTAGAAGATTAATATGCCCCCCGAGCAATATCTTTGACATAGGTCATGACTTTGATGCAACAAAGCCTGTTGCTACGCATTATTGCCGATATTTACAGAAAATCTACGGCTACCAATTCACTGCTCAATGCGGAATCCTCCCATTTGTCTTCCACTATAAGGGGGATTCCCATCGGCCAGTTCCTTAAGGCTAAGAGGATCTGCACAGAGGAACACGATTTTGAAAATCAGGCCGCTACTCTAGTACAACGTTTCCTTGATAGGGGCTATAGTCGGAGACAAATTAGACGAGGATATATGAAAGCCAAGGGGACACCAAGAGAACAATTAGTCTATAATATGCCAAAAAAAGATTCCTGTAAAGAATGATAATGCAGTACGCTTCATATCCACACCCCGCAACCAATGGGATGAACTTACATCAATTATGAAAAAGCATTGGAAGGTTTTATTTACAGATCCCATATTGTCTAAAACTCTCCCGATAGCCCCATCAATGGTGGCAAAGAGATGTAGGAACCTTAGGGACATATTTGTCCACAGTTTTTACGATCCAGCTCGCAATAACAAAAAACCTTCCAGTAATACCATCCTTAATGGTTTCTTCCCTTGTGGCCTCTGTAAGGCCTGTTGGAATCTAATTAAGGCCAAAGATTTACAGAACTTCAATGGTACAAAAACGTTTGCGATACGTAAACATCTAAACTGCAGCTCTAAAGGAGTTATTTACTATGCCGAATGTCCTTGGCAGAAGCTCTACTTTGGCCTTACCACCAGAGAACTGAAAATACAGGTAAGGGAGCATGTGCGGGATATCAAAAAAGCAAGTAGTATTGATGACCCCACTGTACTTAAGACTATTCCGCATCATTTTAAGTTATACCATAATTGTAGCCCTAAAGGTCTTAAAGTTAGAGCTATCGATCAGATTGATTTGGATCAAAGGGAAGGGGATTTTGGAAAAGTATTAGCCCAGTTCGAAAGCCGATGGATCTTTCGACTGCACTTTAAGCCCATAGGGCCTTAACGAGACCCCGGCTTTGGATCAATCTTGTAATGTTTATTTAATGCTAGTTAGGTTTCATGTGTTCTTAGGTGACTATTTTTATTGGTGTTTGCTTTTATCTCCTGGTGATTAATGCCATATTTTAACCTTCCCACTAGTGATGAGCGAGTATGTTCTGTTAACCCTTTCGGCGCACTTGCTCAGGTGAACGATGAGTATCTTCATTGTTCTCAGGTGTTATGCTTCAGTCTCTCTGAAACAGCTTTAATACATGTGAGGAATGTCTGTTTCTTAAGCATTCCTCACATGTATTAAATCTGTCAAACAGTCGCAAATCATGGACACAGAGAGAATGAAACATAACACCCAAGCACTCTGAAGATGCTCGGTGTTCGCCTGAGCAAGTGCGCTGAAAGGGTTAACAGAGCATACTCGCTCATCACTACTTCCCACATCTTTTTAATTTAGTTTTCTGTTTTTTGGCACCAAGTAATCCTAGTACTTGTATTTTCATTAATATCATTGTATCTTTTGACTTCAGAGCGGAGCACCTTTATCCTCAACTCTGCCATTTACTTACCCTTATTTTGGATTCTCATGGGAGAGTTCGCTGTAACATGGATGGCAATATTGGCTGAAAACAAGAAAAAATGAAGACTGCATTTTCAGAATTACCTGAGGTTTAGCTCCTACGAGAGTATTTGTAGGGCATCTTTGGCAACACTGTTTTCAAAAAAGGAAAAGAAGATGAGATTCCTGAAACCACTTGAAATGGTCTATTTTCACCCCACATCCTGTCCTCCACTTACCTGTATCCTGGGTTCCCCTCTGGACAGGTTGTTAAGGCACGAATAGCAATTTCTCCTGCAAATAAGATAAAAGAAAAATACTCTTTTCTAAGATATGTGAAGATTTTGGGTGACCTCCAATAATAGACAGGATTGTGATGAGACTTGGCGGTAACTTGTTTAAGATCTATATATTGGTTTTCTTTATATCTTATAGATGTCTCCCCCTTTTTTGCAATGTGTAGTAAAGGCTTGGGACAATTATAGGTTTGCAACCAATAGGCACCCATTTATTAGGATTTGGATTGTTGTTGCTGGCTATACTATAGAGGTGTTTCTCTCCCAATGGTTTGGGGGCTTGCAGCATTGTAACTGACAGGCACTTATTTAGTAATCTCTGTGTTGCACACCATTCACTGCCAAAAATAGCACCAACACCGGTGGACCCCACAGAGTCGGTGAACGTCTGCAATTCAGAGTTGGAGACTTCGGCTGACTGACAGCAAGTGCGACCATTAAAATTGAGGAGAAAGTGTTTCCAAACATTCAAATCCTTTTTCATTGAACTGGTAACCATAATACGGTGCTTGGACATGGATAGTCCCCTGATAGCCAAAGACAGCCGCCGGGAAAATACTCTACCCATGGGCATTACTCGACACTTATAGGGACTGAACATGCACGCGATGCCCCGCTACAGTCAATCCCGCAGCTGTTCGAAATTTGCCCTGGTACAATATCACGTCAGTTCATTTGAATGCTGACCGTCCCTTATAGGATTACGCCTATCCTTGGCACTGTTCCTTTCTGCTCCTATGCATTAAGCAACCGGATTGGATAGATCACACTATATATACACTTAGAGTACTGACACACCCCCGGAAGAAGCGTGATGCGAAATGGCGTACGGGTTCTGAGAGGTGAAGCTATACACTTGTGTCTTGTCCCTGACATACCACACAACTACAATTAATTTACTACTACACCTAAGTGATCCCTTGTTTGTATGTTATTGTGATGGAAGTATATGTAAGCAGAGCTGTACTCATTTAGGTACTCTGTTAGGATGTATTGGTAGATAGGAGCTTAATGACCACCAAAGTATACAGGCACTTTACTTTTTATTATCTTTATCTTTGGCTGGTAGTAATTAGCATTTGGATATTTATCATTCTGGAAATAGGTACCCCACCATGCACTGTTGGCAGTTCATGGATATTCCCCATCTATATAGTACCAATTTTTTGAATTGCACATTGTTCGGCTCTGTTCTAGCTCCTAGTCATACCTGTTAGGATCTTTATTTATGTAGTAATTTTATATTGATGCAGCTTTACATTGCACCTCTCAACATTGGCGTTTTCTTGTCCCCACTCTGTTCTTTCTTTACTGTTTTTTTTAAATTTGCATTTATCAAATAAAATTGATTTCACTGATCTAGAGTCTCTGTCATCCAGTAGTATAGATCATGCTGCATATGATTAAGTGGATACCATGATCTATTAAATAGGCATAATTAGAGCCAGAAATACTAGTCAATATGAACTAGTACACTCCGCCAAGAAGTGACCATTAGAGTCAAAGGTAAGATTTACGACTCAGTACCATTCACATTGGAGCTTGATGAAAAATTGTATTAAGAATATTTTGGCCAATTGTCCTCCAGATTCTTTTCTACAGAAGTTTTTATCTTCTTAACCGACTTTCACAGCATGATGAACACGGAATTTAAGAGATCTATTTGTTAGAAGTCATTATAAGACAAAAAACAACCCTCTGGTCCTCAATAGGTCTGCATTCCCTGTGGAAGAGTTGTGGCCTGCTTGAATATCGAGGAGGCCACTGATTTGGCTGATTCCACTGGCAATAAAAGCTATCATGTTACTCAGACTATTACCTGCACCACCCAAGCAGTGATTTACTGTTCTACCTACACATGCCCCAAAATATTTGTGGGACTCACTACCCAGGAAATAAAAGTGAGAGTGAGGGAACACATCAGGGATATCCTAGCAGCAAAGTTTGAAAAGGATCTGGATCATTTATGAATAAGGATAAGCGGACTAGTTGAAGTTCTGATTCTGGTACCCGACCAAACTTTAGTCCAAAGTTTGATTCGAGTACCAGAACTTTATCCAAACTAGAACCTCATTGAAATCAATGTGGACTTGAACTTTGTAGCTGGAAAATTCTCTCTCTTGGACAAGACCGTGTTCATAGTGTCCGGTACAAAACCCGAACTTTCCAGTTTCTGTTCTCTATTTATGAACCATTCTCAGACATGTTAACCCCTTTACCCCCGAGGGTGGTTTACACGTTAATGACCAGGCCAATTTTTACAATTCTGACCACTGTCACTTTATGAGGTAATACCTCTAGAACGCTTCAATGGATCCCCCTGATTCTGAGAATGTTTTTTCATGACATATTGTACTTCATGATAGTGGTAAAATTTCTTCAATATGACTTGCGTTTATTTGTGAAAAAAAAAGAAAATTTTTAATATTTTGCAATTTTCAAAATTTTTATTTTTATGCCCTTAAATCAGAGAGATATGTCACACAAAATAGTTAATAAATAACATTTCTCACATGTCTACTTTACATCAGCACAGTTTTGGAACCAATTTTTTTTTGTAAGGAATTTATAAGGGTTAAAAGTTGAGCATCGATTTCTAATTTTTCCCACAAAAAATCGGTTGAACTACAGGTCAGTCTAATAGATCTGACAACCTCTACCTGCCCCTGAAGGATCGCCTTCAGTAGCACTGTACCTTCAAGGACTCCTATATCCATTATATATAAGGTACTATTTACTATATATCTCCTGCATTTTATTGCACCTAAAGATACCCCCAGCAAGCTCTGGCAGATTCTCACACCCACTGTGTAATTTTTTCCTTGTCCCTTACACTTCATTCCCCTAGCCACCCACTGGGCCAATCTTCAAAAAAAATCCCAGACCGATACACCAGGAGTGAATACATCCACCTGGCAGTCCACCTGATACTCCAGGTAATGGCTGCTTGTACCAGGTAACTACCCCTCTTATACCATACCTTTATACCGGATGTCATCGGTTACACCCACCATAAACCAAGTATACCTTAAATCGTTCTAGGATAATACTATTGTGCCAACGAACTAACTTCCAGAGACCCCAAGTAAGTCCCCAACCAGGATCCACACAAACCCCACCTAGGGTTAATAGAAGATAAACAATACCCGTACCCTTCCACAGGTATGTCCCTGTCCTTCTAACTGCTTTGAGGCTATGTGCCCACGATGCAGAAATGAAGCAGAAAATTTCTGCAGCGTTTCTGCATCTCCCTTGCCAGAAAAAACGCATGTACATTGTGCATGCGTTTTTCCTGCAGAATACATGCGGATTCACATGCGGATTCACATGCGTTAACGCATGTGGACTGACAAGCACTTTCCAGGCGATAGCATCACTTGGAAAGTGCTTGACAACTAGGTCACACTATATAAATCCATGCAAACGGCATGGATTTATATAGTGTGACCGTAAAAATAAAAAAATAAAGCTATACTTACCTCCGATGCCCCGCCGCGTGTGCTGTCGCACTCGTCCTGGCTTCTTCCGGGTTGCCGGCACATCGCGAGACAGCCTGCGGTCACATGACCGCGACGTCATCTCAGGTCCTGGAAGATAAGCGCTGCCGGCAAGCAGAGAGAAGCCGCCGGACAGGTGAATATAAACTTTATTTATTATTTTATTCTTTTTTTCACAGGTACAATGGTACCCAGGTCTGGATGAGAGTCTTCTCTCCTCCAGAACTGGGTACCATCCGCACATTGAAAAGCATATAATCCGCGTGTACAAATGTACAGACACGGATTATATGCGTCTCAATGCAAGTCAATGGCGGCGCTTCCGCTGCGCTTCCGCAAAATTAATGAACATGCTGCGGATTTATGAGCGCTGCAGAAACGCTGCATTGACATTGCGGAATGCCATTGGGGACCATGGGGTGCGGATTACCAAGCATGAAAAACGCATCGTGGGCACGCAGCCTTAAACTTACCCTAGCATGTAATTCATATTAACTTCATTCTTCCTCTCTTCTCTTAATAGGATCCACCTTAATCTACATCCAGGTCTGAACAATACCCCAGGACCCTTTGTGCCTTATTTTTAGCATTTTAAACAACCAATATTTACTATACGCATGTAGATATTTTTAATTGTATCTTTTATCTAAAAATAAAACTTTATTATTTTACTCCTCCACTGTCTATGCTCTTCAATTAGATCAGCGCTAATTTTATTATTATTTTTTATTGTATTTTCTAATACCAGATATATATATATATATATATATATATATATATATATATATATATATATATATATATATATATATATATATATATATATAGAGAGAGAGAGAGAGATTTTTTTTTTCAATTAGATCACCTTGAATTTATTATCTTCTAATTAAAATTTAGGGACCACATCACATTTGAAGTGACTTTGAGGGGCCTTTATAACAGAAAATACCCAAAAATGACACCATTCTAAAAACTGCACCCCTCAATGTGCTCAAAACTACATTCAAGAAGTTTATTAACCCTTCAGGTGCTTCACAGGAATTTTTGGAATGTGGAAGAAAAAAATGAACATTTAACTTTTTTCACAAAAATGTTACTTTAGACCCCAATTTTTTTTATTTGTGCCAGGGTATCAGGAAAAAATGGACCACAAAATTTGTTGTGCAATTCCTCCTGAACACGCTGATACTCCATATGTGAGGGAAAAACACTGTTTGGGTGCACGGCAGGGCTTTGAAGAGAAGGAGTGCCATTTGACTTTTTGAATGTAAAATTTGCTTGAATAATTAGCGGACACCATGTTGCGTTTGGGGAGCCCCCACAAGTGACACAATTTTGGAAACTAGACCCAGCAGGGAACTTATCTAGGTGTGTGGTGAGCACTTTGAACCCCCGGGTGCTTCACAGAAGTTTAGAACATTGAGCCGTAAAAAAAACAACAAAAATGTTTTTCAGCCTTCAATTTAGCATTTTCATAAGGGTAACAGGAGAAATTGCCCCATGCAATTTGTTGTACAATTTCTTCTGAGCACGCCAATACCCCATATGTGGGGGAAAACCACTGTTTGGGTGCACGGCAGGGTTCAGAAGAGAAGGAGCGCCATTTGACTTTTTGAATGTAAAATTTGCTTGAATAATTAGCAGACGCCATGTTGCTTTTGGAGAGCCCCTGATGTGTCTAAACAGTGGAAATCCCCCACAAGTGACACCATTTTGGAAACTAGACCCCTCAAGGATTTTATCAAGGGGTATAGTGAACATTTTGAACCCAGAGGTACGACACAGAATTTGATATCATTAGGTCATCATAATGAATAAGTTGTCATTAGTCTTGAGCGCAAGTGCTCGCTATTTGAGTTTGCATCGGGTACTCAGGTATGCACCATGTATCACGGGTGCTCGATTGACATGCTCGAGTCCCCGCCCGGCATGTTTCATGGTTATTAGACACCCAAAAAAAACATGTGGGGATTGCTCATGCATGGCAGGCAATCCCCGCAAGTTTTTTTTGGCTGTATAACAGCTGCAAAACATATGGGGTGGAGACTCGAGCATGTCACTCGAGCACCCACGATACTTGGTGCATACCCGAGCACCCGATGCAAACTCAAGTAGTGAGCACTTGCGCTCAACACTAGTCGCCATATCGTTGTCATTTTTTTTCTTTACTTTTGAAAAAATCACAACCCCAATGCAACCCCAACCTTAATACAACTCCAATCCTAACCCTAGCACAAACCCAACTCTAACCTTAGCCCAACCCTAACCCTAGCTCAACCCTAATCCAACCCTAACCCTAGCCCAACCCTAACCCTAACCCTACCCTAACCCAACCCTAACCCTAGCCCAACACTAACCCTAGCCCAACACTAACCCAACCCTAACCCTAGCCGAACCCTAACCCTAACCCTAACCCAACCCTAGCCCAACCCTAACCCTAGCTTAACCCTAACCCTAGCCCAACCCTAACCATAGCCCATCCCTAACCCTAGCCCAACCCTAACCCTAGCCCAACCTTAACCCTAACCCTAGCCCAACCCTAACCCTAGCACAAACCTAGAGTTTATTTTTTACGCCGTTCCTCGTACAGTATAATTGATTAGACGACTTTATTCTTTGGGTCGGTGTGATTACAGCGATACCAGATTCATATCGGTTTTTTATGATTGACAGCTGTCACACACTAAAAGACGCTTTTTTTTTGGTAAAGACTAGTTTTTGCATTGCCATATTTTGAGAGCTATAATTTTTCTATATTGTGGCCGACAGAGTCATGCAATGGCTTGTTTTTTGCGGGACAAGTTGACGTTTCTATTGGTTCCATTTTCAGGCATGTGACATTTTTTGATCGCTTTCTATTCCGATTTTTGGGTGGCAGAATAAACAAAAACCAACAATTCTGGAATTTTTTATTTTAATGCTGTTCCGCGTGTGGTAAAATTGATAAGGCAATGTTATTCTTTCGGTCAGTACGTTTACAGCGGTACCCCATTTATATCCTTTTTTTATCGCTTTATTCTGAGAGCTATAGCTTTTTTATTTTTCGGCTGATGGAGCTGTATGACGGCTTGTTTTTTGCAGGACAAGATGACGTTTTCAGTGGTACCAATTTTATTTGCATTCGTCTTTTTCATCGCGTTTTATTGCATTTTTTGTTTGGCGGTATGATGATAAAGCATCGTTTTTTGCTTCGTTTTTTTTTTTTTTAACGTGTTTTTTAAAGTGGTTAACCAGTGGGATATTTTTATAGGTTAGGTTGTTCCAGATGCAGCGATACCACATATGTGTACTTTTATTGTTTTGTTTTTTTTTCACAATAATATTTATTTTTGGGTGCAGTATATTTTTGTTATGATCTGCTACAAGCACTAAGGAAAGAAAGGAGATCTGTCCCTACAATAGAACTAAGCTAGATCCCTACGATGTAACGGGGAACCCGCTAAAGTCCTCGGCTAGTCTGTACGAAGACCTATAAATGCAAGGGAGGGATCCCTACAAGAACTAGGGACTGGGATAAAGTTGGGCACCTCCTAGCAGAAATTGTAGCAGTAAAAGACAAACACACAACATAGAACATAAAGGTCCGAAGACCAAGCTAAACAGACTGAGAAAGGTAACTAAGCACCAGGCTAACTTAAGAGTAGAAATTACAATGAAGTCCAGCAAGGCCAGGAGGGTGGAGCAGGATTAAATAGGCAAACAAGGTCATGTGACCAGCAAGATATAAAAAACCTAACAGGAGAGTTCTAACATTTTTATCTTTTTGGATTATTTTTCTCTTTTTTTTTATTTATTTTTATTTTTTTTCACTTTTTCACACTTTTCTAACTTTTACACATTCTCCCACTATGGGACTTTCATTTTTTACATTCTGATCGCCTGTATAGCACAGGAACGCAGGAGCATCCCTGTGCTATACAGGCTGTCACTGCAGCAGAGGGACTGCTCCCTGCACATGATACCGGGTGTCAGCTGTAACAATCAGCTGACACCCTGTGGCGATCGCACAGCACCGCTTATGTGCGGGCGCGATCACCATTTGAAGCAATAGTACGTCATCGGCCCAATAGGCCCAGGGCACCATGACGAGTATTACCACAAATGTCAGAAAGGGGTTAAACAGTACCATCAGTGTAATCCATCTATTCTACTTGTGAGAGACATTCACTAGATTCGTCCAGGTATTAGAGGGGGCAACATTAATAGCCTCCGCACATAGTGAGCGAGCAAATGGTTCTGGCTCCCAAACTAGGCAACCTCATCGTCTCAATGAGACCCTTAGTTTTGCTCCTTTCCTCTGATTATTCGTTCTCAATAGGTCACACCTATGTTCCTTTACTTTCTGCTAATTTATTGTAGAATTTTTGTTTTGTCTACAGTTTTTATACTTCAGCAAAGAGATGGTTGTCCTGACCTGAGAATCCCCTCCAAGTTGATGGCTGATACAAAGCAACCTCTTATACAGCGATGGAGGCGGGATAGGTAAGTGTATAGGAAGGGAGATCAAGGGATTACAGTCAAGGTGCAATATTCAATACCAGCTTTATTACCTAGGTCCTTCAAACTCAGGTTTAAGTCACATGTGATAGTTGGTATAATCTAGCTTTAATGCTTGAGCTGCACATCTAGGACTTCAGCCAGGGTTGCCAAAAACTGAAAAATGTATTGTGGTGTCTGTTTGACCAACAATATAATTCTTTAAGACGACAAATTGGAATGAGAATGAGACTAAAGACAATTTCCAGAAATTTCAAAGGAAAGTTGAATTTAAAGAGAACCTTTCAACAAATTTTTCATGTTAAGCTGGACACGGAATAATAAAATTTTTTTTGTTTTTTTTTAATATCTCATCATTGTCGCAGAAATTTACCAATCAATTATTTGGCACCTAATGAGTTCACTTTAGTTAAGTCCAAGTGGGTGTTATTAGATAGTCTTCACTGGGGCATGTATTTCTGCCTTCTTTATGATACTGACCAATCATAAGAAGGCAGCAACATAGAAATGCACAAGAACCTGTGATGATATCATCAGATTCACATGACCTTTGTCCACATGCAGGGCCAGCTCCAGGTTTTTGTGGGCCCCTTTAACACATACCACGCTTCATGATGCACAGATACAGCAGAGAAATATATATATAGTACAAGGCCAAAGATTTCACTTCTTACATTACATGACCGATATCTATTGTAAATTCCACAACAGCTCAGAAACCGGTGAATCGCTCCATACAGAATAATAGCCCCCATAAAATGCTCCATACAGGATACTGGCCCCCATATTACACTCTGTACAGGATACTGGCCCCCTTATAATGCTCCATACAGAATACTGGCCCCCAAATAATGCTCCATGCAGGATACTGACCTCCCTATTACGCTCTGTACAGAACACTGGCCCCCTTATAATGCTCCATATAGAATACTGACCCCCAAATAATTCTCCATGCAGAATACTGGCCCCCATGTTATGCTCTGTACAGGATACTGGCTCCCTTATAATGCTCCATACAGAATACTGGCCCCAAAATAATGCCCCATGTAGGATACTGGCCCCCATATTATCCTCTGTACAGGATACTGGCCCCCTTTTAATGTTCCATACAGAATACTGGCCCCCAAATAATTCTCCATGCAGGATACTGGCCCCCATATTACGCTCTGCACAGGATACTGGCCCCCTTATAATACCCCATACAGAATGCTGGCCCCAAAATAATGCCCCATGCAGGCTGTTCCCCCCACATAATGCCCCATGCAGTCTGTTCCCCCACATAATGCCCCATGCAGGCTGTTCCCCCCACATAATGCCCCATGTAGGCAGTTCCCCCCACATAATGCCTCATGCAGGATGTCACCTCTCCCTTCCCTTATAATGCCCCATGCAGGATGTCACCCCCTTATAATGCCCCATGCAGGATGTCACCCCCTTATAATGCCCCATGCAGGAAGTCACCCCCCTTATAATGCACCATGCAGGATGTCACCCCATATAATGCCCCATGCAGGATGTCACCCCCCACATAATGCCCCATGAAGGATGTCACCCCCACGTAATGCCCCATGCAGGATGTCACCCCCTTATAATTCCCCATGCGGGCTGTTCCCCCCACATAATGCCCCAGCAGGATGTCACCCCCCTTATAATTCCCCATGCAGGATGTCATCCCCCTTATAATGCCTCATGCAGGATGTTGCCCCTCATATAATGCCCCATGCAGGACGTCACCCCTCATATAATGCTCCATGCAGGATGTCACCCCCTCTTTTAATGCCCCATGCAGGATGTCACCTCCCCCCATATAATGCCCCATGTTGGATGTCACCTCTCCCCCCTCATATAATGCCCCATGCAGGATGTCACCTCCCCCCCATATAATGCCCCATGCAGGATGTCACCCCCTCTTATAATGTCCCATGCAGAATGTCACCTCTCTCCCCCCCCATATAATGCTCCATGCAGGATGTCACCTCTCCCCCCCATATAATGCCCCATGCAGGGTGTCACCCCCCTTTTAATGCCCCATGCAGGATGTCATCTCTCCCCCCTTATAATGCCCCACGCCTCCATATATTAAAAAACAAAAAATCAAATACTCACCTCACTTCTCACCTGCTGCCGCTGCTCCGGACTCCTCAGCGTCGCAGTCGTCTTACCACACTGCGCTGTGACGGCTCAGGAGAGGGCGCGGTGTAAAGACGTCACCGCACCCTCAGACCTGAGACGTCACAGTGCAGCTACCGCGGAAGAGACCGGAGCTGCTGCGGAGGCACGAGGAGAGGTAAATATTGTGCCGGCTGCTGGGGCCCTGAGCAAGAGGGGGGAGCGGGCGCTGGCACAGCACCGCTCACGGGTCCCATAGCGCAGGGGTTCCCGACAGTGAGTGGGCCTCTCCTCCTGCTCAGGGCTCCGGCACTTGCCCGGGTGCGCAGGGTGCTGACGCCGGCCCTGTCCACATGCCCGGCCAATCAGATTGTGCAGCTTAAATAATCATTAACTCCAGTTAATATTTCCAGGACTTCAATGCTGTGTAATATATCTTTAGTGCTTATTTAGGCTGCACATTCTGGCTGGCAGGGCATGTGCACAAAGGTCATGTGGCCCTGATGACATCATCACATTTACTTCTGAATCTCCATGCTGGTGTGGTGCCACTGCGGGTTCAGTCGCCACAGAGGTACTGCATCTCACCCAGAGGTGTGGTACCCCACTCTCAGATAAGGATAGAGTACTGCCCGGGACCCACCCACCTGCATCCAACATTGCACCATTCCAGACCAGCAGGCAGGGCAAGATGCACGTGCACAGTGCTGAGCCCTGTCCCTGGTTGGGGGGGAACCTAGAGAGGGGGAACCATGTAGTGGGTGTGGGTGGAGGAAGCAGTTAAGGGGAGCACCGTCAGTAGAGGTATAAGAGGGGAACCATCTTGTAGGAGACAGTTCAGTCTGAGGAGAGAGGCAGAAGAGTGAGAGAGTTTTGGGAGCATGTCTGCTCAGGAGGAGAGGAGGAAGGAGCGGGCCTAGACTGAGAGGCCCAGGACAGACTGAGAGGAGAGGACGGGAGCAGAGGGAAGGCTCCAGAGAGACAGAGGGGATCTCAGGGGCACGGGAAGTGCAGGATGCCACACGTGCGCCCGAATCTACACGGACGTGGAGGGATCAGGCCGCAGAGGGGACCGGCCCCTAACTAGTGGAGAACAACCAGGCTCAGCTAGAAACCGGAGGCTACTGTACTTTCAGGGTGCAGCTGCTCACTAGAGATGAGCGGTGTTCGACTAGAACTGTTCGCCAATCTCAAATTCGAGCTGTTTTGGGTGGTGTTCGAGTCGTTCGACGAACGCGAACGATTTGCAAAAAATTCGGCTGTTCGAGGTTATGTTCGATAACTGTTCGTGCACCAAAAGCGTGTCCTGCATGTCTGGGGCTATTTAGAGCACCAATCATGCAAGGATTGTCTGCCACTCACTGTAATGCCACAGCCATGGTGGTTGTGGCATTACAGTGGTTGCCCAAATCGATGGGAACAGTGCTCACAGTGAAACATGAAAAGCCGGCAATTCAGCAGCGGCACACACCGGTACCCAACAATTTAGAACCGAAAGAATAGAGTATCACACATAGATTAGATAGATAGAAACATGTCAGTCACATATATAAGAAGTACAGTGACAGTGTTGGCTACTGTACTTGTCATTTAGTGTAAAGGATTTATTAAAAAAAATATTAGTGTTTTCATGCACAGTCTCTTTAAAAAAGACGGCCGCCAATTCAGCAGCGGTACCCGACAATTTATAACAGAAAGAATAGAGCATCACACATAGATTAGATAGAAACATGTCATTCACATATATAAGAAGTACAGTGATAGTGTTGATTACTGTACTTGTCATTTAGTGTTAAAATAAAGGATTTATTTAAAAAAAAATTGGCTTGGGGTTCCCTGTAATTTTAGTCTCTAGCGGAGGTTAAGCAGACGGCTGGGGCAGATGTTTGAAGCCTGGGAAGGGGGTAATACCCACGGAGCTTTCCAGGCTGCTAATATCAGCCCCCAGCTGAATACCTAGCCTTTACTAGCTATTAAAATGGGGGACCCCCAAAAAAATAACGTGGGGTCCCCCCTATTTTAATAGCTAGCAAAGGCTAGGCAGACAGCTGGGGGCTGATATTAATAGCCCAGGAAGGGTGCCATGAATATTAGCCCCCTCCCAGGCTAGAAACACCAGCCGTCAGCCGCCCCAGAAATGGCGCATCCATAGGATGCGCCAATTCTGGCACTTAGCCTCGCTCTTCCCACTGCCCTGTAGCGGTGGCAGTGAGGTAATAGTGTTGGGGTTGATGTCAGCTTATAATGCCAGCTGACATCAAACCCAGGTTAGTAATGGAGAGGCGTCTATAAGACACCCCCATTACTAACCCCATAGTCAAAGTTACAAAAAAACACAAACACCCAGAATAAAGTCCTTTAATTGAAATAAAGACACAATTCTTTATTGTTCTAAATTAAACCATACTTACCATCACGCCCATTCCAGCTGAAGCCAACGATCTCCTGCAATAAAAGTAAAATAATAAAGCAACATCATCCTTACCTTTCCATGGTTCCCAGGATGGCTTCAGCTCTGCTACATTCACATGACAGGCTGGACCGCAGCAGAACGCTGCCATCGAGCTTGCCATGTGGCAGACACTGAGAAGCGCAGGCATGCTTGCGCTCCTCAGTGTCTGGCTGTGATGGCATCCAGATGAACCGAGTTCATGTCCAATGAACTCAGCTCACCTCATGCACGTCACTGACAGCGTGGGAAAATTCTCAGCGCTCAGCGCTTGAGCAGGAGAATTCTCCCACGCTGGGATGGCATTGAGATGACAGGCTGGATCACAGCTGAGCGCTGCCATCCAGCATGCCATCATTCATAGACACTGCAGAGCGCAGGCATGCTTGCGCTCTGCAGTGTCTCTGAAGGATGACAAGCTGGATGGCAGCGCTCAGCTGGATCCAGCCTGTCATCTCAATGCCATCCCAGCATGGGAGAATTCTCCTGCTCAAGCGCTGAGCACTGAGAATTTTCCCACGCTGTCAGTGACGTGCATGAGGTGAGCTGAGTTCATTGGACATGAGCTCACCTCATGCACGTCACTGACAGCTTGGGAAAATTCTCCTGCACTCACCGCATGCGCAGGAGAATTTTCCCACGCTGTCAGTGACGTGCATGAGGTGAGCCGAGTTCATTGGACATGAGCTCACCTCATGCACGTCACTGACCGCGTGGGAAAATTCTCCTGCACTCACCGCATGCGCAGGAGAATTTTCCCACGCTGTCAGTGACGTGCATGAGGTGAGCTGAGTTCATTGGACATGAACTCGGCTCATCTGGATGCCGTCACAGCCAGACACTGAGGAGCGCAAGCATGCCTGCGCTTCTCAGTGTCTGCCGCATGGCAAGCGGGATGGAAGGGTTCTGCTGCGGTCCAGCCTGTCATGTGAATGTAGCAGAGCTGAAGCCATCCTGGGAACCATGGAAAGGTAAGGATGATGTTGCTTTATTATTTTACTTTTATTGCAGGAGATCGTTGGCTTCAGCTGGAATGGGCGTGATGGTAAGTATGGTTTAATTTAGAACAATAAAGAATTGTGTCTTTATTTCAATTAAAGGACTTTATTCTGGGTGCTTGTGTTTTTTTGTAACTTTGACTATGGGGTTAGTAATGTCGGTGTCTTATAGACGCCTCTCCATTACTAACCTGGGCTTGATGTCAGCTGGCATTATAAGCTGACATCAACCCCAACCCTATTACCCCACTGCCACCGCTACAGGGCAGTGGGAAGAGCGAGGCTAAGTGCCAGAATTGGCGCATCCTATGGATGCGCCATTTCTGGGGCGGCTGACGGCTGGTGTTTGTAGCCTGGGAGGGGGCCAATATTCATGGCACCCTTCCTGGGCTATTAATATCAGCCCCCAGCTATCTGCCTAGCCTTTGCTAGCTATTAAAATAGGGGGGACCCCACGTCATTTTTTTGGGGGTCCCCCATTTTAATAGCTAGTAAAGGCTAGGTATTCAGCTGGGGGCTGAAATTAGTAGCCTGGGAAGCTCCGTGGGTATTACCCCCTTCCCAGGCTTCAAACATCTGCCCCAGCCATCTGCTTAACCTCCGCTAGAGACTAAAATTACGGGGAACCCCACGCCAATTTTTTTTTTAATAAATCCTTTATTTTAACACTAAATGAAAAGTACAGTAATCAACACTATCATTGTACTTCTTATAAATGTGACTGACATGTTTCTATCTATGTAATCTATGTGTGATGCTCTATTCTTTCTGTTATAAATTGTCGGGTACCGCTGCTGAATTGCCGGCTGTTTTTTTTTAAAGAGACGGTGCATGAAAACACTAAGATTTTTTAAAATAAATCATTTAACACTAAATGACAAGTACAGTAACCAACACTGTAACTGTACTTCTTATATATGTGACTGACATGTTTCTATCTATGTAATCTATGTGTGATGCTCTATTCCTTCTTGTCTAAATTGTCGGGTACCGGTGTATGCCACTGCTGAATTGCCGGCCGGCTTTTTTAAAGAGAGTGTCTTGTGAGCAGTTTGTCAGCTTTTGGACACCTTTGAAGGTGTTTTCTATGTGTTTCTATGTTTTTTTGTTTGCCAGCCATTGGTTTTAACGGTGTTCGACGGTGTTCTAAGGTGTTCGACGAACAGTTCCTCGAACATCCCGGTGTTCGACGAACCGAACCGAACCCGAACACTATGGGGGTGGCTCAACACTACTGCTCACTACTGCAATTATATCGCCGAAAAGGTGACCGCATAGGGTCCAGGGGACTGCACGTTGCCCGCCATGATCCGAGGTTACCAGCTTGGGACACTGATTGTGAGGCGCAGGGCAGGTGGGTGAGAGCCAGCGCAGGAACACGACCGAGGAAGGCACATAGAACGGGGTCCCATTAAGTGCTCCTGAAATACCTGAGAGATTGCTGAACCCCTTCCTTTGTAAACACAGGACGGCGTGGGAGGTTACACTGGTGCTGGCAACCTGGAGTCTGAACAACTATGAGTAAACCTTGAAGACAGCACCCCACTGTGTCCTAGAATTATTGCTGCACCATCACCAGCCCTGCACTACACCGCACCAACAACATCCACCTCATAACATCACCATATCACCATATCCTGCCGTGGAGCTAAGCTCTGCCTGTGGAGAGCTGAACCAACTCTGCTGCGTCACCATCAGCTCCAGAGGATCTACACTGCAGCGGCGGCCCCCATATAGCCGCATACCAGAGGTGGCGTCACGAACATTATCTATAAAAACTTTAATCCCCTTTTAATTTTCCCCTTTTATTGACTGCCCTGGATCACGGACCGGGTCACTGCCACGGTGACATCCCCCAGCATCGACCGGCCCGGCTACCGAGTACCCCACGGCCCAGGGGGCGCGTCATAAACACAGCATGGACAGAAGGTGGAGCACACGAAACATATAGGTCTAGAGAATCCCAAGACACAGGTGTGTCTCAATCAGCCTTAAATAGGTTTAAGGAGATGTTGTCATTGATCCACACCAAGCAACCTGCAAACCTCGACGTGGCACACAACAGAGGGCAGAAGAAGGAAGTGAAGCCCAGGATACCCGGGACAGGAGTGTAACATGCAGGCGCAAACGTTGCAAACCGCAGCCGATGCACTGAATGGTGGCGTGATTCTCTTCCAAAGAAGGACACTATCTTGGTATTCAGGGCTAGACACCCCCATTCCTTTACTCCATAGGGCTTTCACTCCCTGGTGAGTTGTATAATCCAGCATTATACAAGGTCCTCATCCATTTAACATAGGAGTAGCATCACAGAGATCTGCATCTCTGTTTCATCCACTAGCATAATGGCAACCAATACTGCACCTCCTTCCTTGGATATGTGCTGGAAATTAGGTCCCATGGATTCAGGCTTCTTGTAACAGCATCTACATCTAATGACTGAACTTCTCTGCAGCATTCCTGAACTGTAGTCTATTTATTAACTAAACTATACCCACTTACTAGAACTTTTTGGTAAGGATGTGCATTTCCTCATGAAGAAGGCATTTCCAGCCGAGGTAAATACTAAATACAATATTTAGAATAGCTTGGATTAACCATTTAGGGCAAATAAGGACTAATTTAGGGACTGATTAATACCTATTTTAAAGTTAATCCTATATTATGGTAATTCTGGTGCCATTGGTGAAGCAAATCCTGGACTGACGTCATTTTGTGGTTCAGATTCGTCATAGGAACAGCCAAAATGAAAGCAGTGTTTGCTCAGAAATTAAGGACACAAGTGTGTAATGTTTTCTCTACTATGAAACTACAGAAAAAAAATGCTAATATTCAATTTAGTTTCTTCTATAAAGTAGAAGGATTTACAATATTGTTATCCCAGAGATCAATTCATGAACTGTCCATGAAATTGACAGTAAAGACTGTAAGATAAATGAAGGGTATTACACTCTGCAATGTGAAAATGCTGCTTTCAATGGGCCGCTAACTTTTACAAGCCAGATCCATTACAAGATACAGGTTTGTTCGTAACTGAGGAAATCTGAAGGCATTTGCCATCTTCTGTTGTCGTGAATTTTATTCTGCCTATTGTATATCTGAAAAGCTGTGTGGCTACAAATGTCACAACCATTAAGGTCCTTGCACAATTTGACCCATTCTTTTCCCAGGCTACTGTACTCCTTATGTCATTTAGGACCTAAGAAGAAATGAAGTGATTACCGCAGCGAGATGTGTCTGCAGTCATAATAAATGAAGAAGAAAATGAAGCACTTTAACGGTGGCCGCTAAACAATGTACGGAGCTGTGGTTATCTGCCCGCCCCTGCTGATTTTAGATTGATAACCTCTCCTATGGATAGGTCATCATCATCAACAGGGGTGGATTAAGAGTAGCAAGGGCCCCGGGCAGTTTAGACGGCATGAGCCCCCCCCCCCCCCACACACACACACACCTGATGTATCACATGACTTGTCACATGATCCCCCTTTGATAGATCATGTGATAGTTCATGTGAAATTAATTCTGCACAATATTAATATATCAATTATAATTATTTATTTATATTAACTGTATGACTTAATATTGAGCACAATTAAGTATGCTGACATCCCCCTATGTATGTAGGGTCTCATACTGTATAATATGAGCTTTCACATAATCCTCCTACGGCGCCCCCCAAGATACAGCAGGAGGCCGCACGGCGCCCCCCCCAGATACAGCAGGAGGCCGCACGGCGCCCCCCCCAGATACAGCAGGAGGCCGCACGGCGCCCAGCCCAGGTACAGCAGGAGGCCGCACGGCGCCCCCCACAGATACAGCCGGAGGCTGCACGGCGCCCCCCCAGATACAGCCAGAGGCCGCACGGCGCCCCCCCAAATACAGCCAGAGGCCGCACGGCGCCCCCCCCAAGATACAGCCAGAGGCAGCACGGCGTCCCCCCAGATACAGCCCGGGGCCGCACGGCGCCCCCCAGATACAGCGGGAGGCCGCACGGCGCCCCCAGAGATACAGCCACACGGCGCCCCCCCTCAGATACAGCCAGAGGCCTCACGGCGCCCCCCCAGATACAGCGGGAGGCCGCACGGCGCCCCCCCCAGACACAACCGGAGGCCGCACGGTGCCCCCCCAGATACAGCCAGAGGCCGCATGGCACCCCCCCCAGATACAGCCACACGGCGCCCCCCCTCAGATACAGCCAGAGGCCTCACGGCGCCCCCCAGATACAGCCGGAGGCCGCACGGCGCCCCCCCAGACACAACCGGAGGCCGCACGGTGCCCCCCCAGATACAGCCAGAGGCCGCATGGCGTCCCCCCCCGATACAGCCAGAGGCCGCACGGCGCCCCCCCCAGATACAGCCAGAGGCCGCACAGCGCCCTCCCCAGATACAGCCGGAGGCCGCACGGCGCCCCCCCCAGATACAGCCGGGGGCCGCACGGCACCCCCCCAGATACAGCTGGAGGCCGCACGGCGCCTCCCCAGATACAGCCGGAGGCCGCACGGTGCCCCCCCACATACAGCCGGAGGCCGCACGGCGCCTCCCCCAGATACAGCCAGAGGCCGCACGGCACCCCCCCAGATACAGCAGAGGCCGCACGGCGCCCCCCCCCAGATACAGCCGGAGGCCGCACGGCGCCCACCCCAGATACAGCCGGAGGCCGCATGGCGCCCCCCCCAGATACAGCCGGAGGCCGCATGGCGCCCCCCCCAGATACAGCGGGGGGCCGCACGGCGCCCCCCCAGATACGGCAGGAGGCCGCACACACACAAACATATACAGACATATACAAAGACAAATACATACACGCATAGGCTGCGTGCCCACTGTGCGTTTTTCAAGCGTTTTTGCCACGGAATTTCCGCAGCGAAAACGCTGAAAAAACGCTTGGTAATACGTGCCCCATGATCTCAAATGATAATCCGCATGTGCTGTGCACATGCTGGTGAAATTTCCAATGCGGATTATCATTGCGGAAAATAACGCAGCATGTCCATTAATTTTGCGGACACGCAGCGCAATTGCCGCCATTGGCTTGCATTGAATTGCTTAATATCCGCATTACTACATGTGCACATGAGGATATTAAGCGATTCAATGTGCGAATGGTACCCGGGTTTTGAGAAGAGGAGACTCTCATCCAGACCCCGGTACCATAGTACCTGTAAAAAAAAGAATTTAAAATAAAAAAAATAAAGATTATACTCACCTTCCGGTGGCCTCCGGTCTCCTCAGCGATACGTCCGGTCTGTTGTATGTGTCGCGGTGGTGTGAAAATACCTGCCATGACGTCATTTAGTCATGTGACAGGTCACACGACAGCTGACATCGGCTGTCGCGTGACCTGTCACATGACTAAATGACGTCATGAAAGGTCCTTTCACACCACCGTGAGCCACCCAACACACCGGACGCATCGCTGAGGAGACCGGGGGCCATCGGAAGGTAAGTCTAATCTTTATTTTTTACCTTTCTTATTCTTTTTTTTAACTATTACTTAGTCACACTATATATGCCGGTTGCATGGATTTATATAGTGTGACCAAGTTGTCAAGCACTTTTCCAAGTGATGCTAAAATCGCTTGGAAAAGTGCTTGATAACCCGCATGCGGAAATGCATGCAAAAACGCTTGACAAACGCTTCTACCTGGCGGGAAAAACGCATGTAAAATCTGCATGCGTTTTTCCTGCCAGGGAGAAGCGGAAAAAATATGCAGCATTTCTGCATCGTGGGCACATAGCCATAAACACATTTGAAACACAAAAATACATATAAACAGACATATCACACAATGATATCTGCACACATTGACACATCACTCACCGTCCCCCTGCTCGGCTCCAGTCGTCCAGCTCCTCTATGGTGGTAAGAAGCAGTGCAGGGCATACTGCATGACGTCACGCTAGCAGACACTGCCGCGCACAGGGTCGTGTCTTCTAGCTGTGATGCGGCCGGGCCAGCACACGTGCGCACGCACGATATGCAGATATGCGCACACATGCACACGGTACGCAGATATGCGCACAGACACATGCATACGTACATATCTTATAAACACATAAAACTTTCCTGTCCAGCAGCTCCTCAGGCATGTCTCAGTGCAGGGCCGCCGGCATGTCACAGACATGGCCCTGGACCATCAGAGGGGCCCACTCGCCGTTGGGGCCTGGACAGCTTCTACAGCATCTGTGTAGGACCTCTGGCGCTGCTTGATTGCCAGCACTTCACCTGACATGGCCGTGCGCTGTGCGGTTGTATCTGTCATTAATACCAGACACAGCCGCACAGCTCACGGCCATGTCAGGTGAAGTGCCAGCGGTCCTGCACAGGGGAAGCAACCCGGGCCACGACAGCGAGTGAGCCCCTCTGATGGTCCACAAATACATAGATATAGATACATACACACACACATATACATATATATATACATATATATATATATATATATACGTATATAAAACACACACACACTGCACATGGACTTACTCTTTCTGTACATGATGCAGGTTCTTCAATCTTCTCTGTGGGGCAGCCTCCCCTCCTCTTGAGGCCCAACTGCAGAGCTCTGGTGTAATTGCAGGGCAGGAGGGGGAGAGCGGAGAGGTAACATTCAGACCCGGGTAGGGGGCAGGGAGAGCAGTGGCCATGCTGTAAGCTGGCTCTGTGCTCTGCTGGAGGCCGGAGCAGGTGGGCGGAGCCTCCTCTCCTGCACTTACACTGTCAGTTGCTGGTGAGTCATCCTCGCAGCGCCGCAGGACACAGCAGAGCAGATTCCATCTTCCGACTCCCGGGCCCTCCTGTCACACATTATAATGAGGTCAATCCGGCCACAGGCCCCTGGGAGGCCCGGGCCCCATGGCAGCCCCGGGCGGTAGCCCTGATTGACCTCATTATAATCCGCCTATGCTTTCAACCGTGACAAATGCATTCACCGGGAAATGTCATTTTAACATTTTACAACCTTATCTGGCCATGTGCTGTGTGACCCATGCATACAGTGCTGAAAAGACATGGGAACAGCATGGGGAAGACCCCTGGAAGCATCTCTGACACCCAGGTCACTGCCTAAAAGTGTGCCCCTCAGAAGTGATCCTTGCCGCATCAGAAGATGCAGACTTGCAACAATCCCCGTGCAAGTCCTTCTCCCAGAGCAGTGTTCAATTGTACCTCCCCCATTCCTTGCAATGCAAGTGCAAGTATGCAACCTGCCACCCACCTACCCACCCCCAGGCTGCAATAGCATACTGCTAGCTTGCTTAGGCATGTGGGGGCAGACGCCGGCCACCATGTTATGGATGAGTCGGCGGCCTGGTATCCATACTCCTGAGGGTGGCTGGGTGTCCATAAACGGTCCCCAGCCGCCCCTATTTCTCCGCTGAACTTCCCCCACACTTTTCTTAGCCTGGCCTGCTTTAGGGCAGCATTGGACGAGCCCACCAGAGAACCAGACTCCTCCGGTGGGCCCTGGCTTCTCCATTAGGGGAGTTGAGAGTGCCAAGGTGAGGAGCATGATGATGATAGAAGTTAGCATCTGCTTTGTTTTCTTGGAATGCAAGCGTAAGTGTGCAACCTGCCACCCACCCACCCCAAGGCTGCAATACCATACTGCTAACCTGCTTGCACTTGAAATTGGGCCTTTTAGGCATGTGGAGGTGGAATCTGGCCACCACATCATGGCTACGTCGACGGCCTGGTATCCATACTCAGTCCCCAGCCGCCCGGCGGCCGGGTGTCCACGCTCGGTCCCCAGCTGCCAGGGGGTGGCCGGGTGTCCATACTTGGTCCCCAGCCGCCCCGCGGCCGGGTGTCCACACACGGTCCCCAGCTGCCCGGGGGCGGCCGGGTGTCCATAAACGGTCCATAAACGGCCACCCCTATTTGAAGGACAGCCTAACCACAAACACGTGGACAAGTGAATGTGGCCAGGGATGATCCATCTCACGCCTTCACACTGGGTTAATATTGTGGAAGCCAGGACACAGTTGGACACTGGGATGCAACACGTCCTCCAGACATAGAGGATTGCGGGTCCTGGGTCAATCAGGCTTCAACACAAAGTTCAAAAGGTAGACAGCAGCAGTGGTCAGCCTCCTACACAACGAGTAAATTATTCATGATCACGAGGCCATCCATCTCCTTAGCTTTCTGTTCCTTGGAATGCAAGCGCATATATGTAGTAGCGGCTAGGCCTGAGGTGGTCAGCGTTTTGGCACATATCCTACCTCCTCCGAGGATTGCTGGATGTTTTCCTGCTACTATCCCAGTTCTATGACTCCTGTTAAAACAAACCTTCAGGTGATGAATGATGGATGAGGTGGTGGCAAAGGAGAAAGAGCAGGAGGAACAGGGACCATTCACATCAATACAGGCCAGTCAACCACACATATCTTGTAGGATATGTTTCTGTACCAAAAGGAGCGGTTCGGCTACACAGTTATAGGGCATACAGTGAGTGCAATGCCTACCAAAAATTTCGAGGCACTCCAATGCCCCTTGAAAGTGACATGGAGGTCAGAGGGCCTTAATTAAACCATTTTTTCCATTTATAGCAACTGGGTCTCCTGTGCACTGTTGGCCTAAGCAGTGAATGGAAGGCTTTCCAAAAATTATGAGGAACTGCAATGCCCCTTGAAACAGACGTGGATTACAGCATACTAAAAACCTTCTACCCATTATTGGGAAGTGTGTCTCCCTTAGTGTTCGCCTATGCATTGAAAAGCAAAAGCTGACTAAAATTAGGAGGAAATGCAATGCCCGTTGGAAGAGTCATGGAGGTTAGAGTTAATTAAAAACAACATTTCAATGCCCCTTGGAAGAGCTGTGGAGTTCAGAATGGTTTAGCAAGACGGTTTTAATGCCCCTTGGAAGAGACGTGGAGGTCACAGTACCTTAACAAGATAGTTTTAATGCCCCTTGGAAGAGACGTGGAGGTCGCAGTAGCTTAACAAGAGGGTTTTAATGCCCCTTGGAAGAGTGGTGGAGGTCGCAGTGGAATAAAAAGACAATATAAATGCCCCTTGGAAGAGAGGTGGAGGTCCCAGTGGAATAAAAAGACAATATCAATGACCCTTGGAAGAGTGGTGGAGGTCGCAGTGGAATAAAAAGACAATATCAATGCCCCTTGAAAGAGACGTGGAGGTCACAGTAGCTTAACAAGATGGTTTTAATGCCCCTTGGAAGAGACGTGGAGGTCACAGTAGCTTAACAAGACGGTTTTAATGCCCCTTGGAAGAGCTGTGGAGTTCAGAGTGGTTTAACAAGACGGTTTTAATGCCCCTTGGAAGAGTAGTGGAGGTCGCTGTGGAATAAAAAGACAATATCAATGCCCCTTGGAAGAGTGGTGGTGGTCGCAGTGGAATAAAAGGACAATATCAATGCCCCTTGAAAGAGACGTGGAGGTCACAGTAGCTTAACAAGATGGTTTTAATGCCCCTTACAAGAGCCATACAGTACAGCATCTTAAAAACATTATTCCCATTATTGGGGAGTGGGTCTCCCATAGTCTTTGTTTATGCTTTCCAAGCAAAAGCTGACAAAAATTAGGATGGAGGAACATGCAATGCCCCTTACAAGAGCCATGCAGTACAGCATATTACAAACATTATTCCCATTATTGGGGAGTGGGTCTCCCATAGTCTTTGCTTATGCCTTCCAAGCAAAAGCTGCCAAAAATTAGGACGGAGGAACTTGCAATGCCCCTTACAAGAGCCATGCAGTACAGCATATTACAAACATTATTCCCATTATTGGGGAGTGGGTCTCCCATAGTCTTTGTTTATGCCTTCCAAGCAAAAGCTGCCAAAAATTAGGATGGAGGAGCTTGCAATGCCCCTTACAAGAGCCATGCAGTACAGCATATTAAAAACATTATTCCCATTATTGGGGAGTGGGTCTCCCATAGTCTTTGCTTATGCCTTCCAAGCAAAAGCTGCCTAAAATTAGGACGGAGGAACTTTCAATAACGGCAACACGGACCACAGTCACCCTGGTGGTATAGTGGTGGTGGAGGCTGAGGATAAGGAGAAGAACATAAAACAGCCGAAATGAGGAAGCGTATACCCATGTGTGATTGTGAAGCGGTGCATGTGAATACTCCTCCCGAAATAACACAGTGGATTTGACTTTATGTTACTCTGCTGTCTTTTGGTGGTGATGAGGAGTCTGGCCCAATCCAGCCCTTGTTCATTTTGATAAGGGTCAGCTTGTCAGCATTGTCAGTTGACAGGCGAGTTCGCTTATCAGTTCTAATTCCCCCAGCGGCACTAAAAACACGCTCCGATAAAACGCTAGCGGCAGGGCAAGCCAGGACCTCCAAGGCGTACAGAGCGAGTTCATTCCAAGTGTCCAGCTTGGATACCCAATAATCAAAAGGCACAGAGGAAACATGGAGGACGCTGGTACGGTCGGCAAGGTACTCCCTCACCATCTTTTGAAACTTTCCACTCCTTGTGAGAGTACCCCGCGCCTCAGGGTCTGTCCGAAGGGGGGGTCTGAAAAAACTGTCCAAGAACGTTGACAGTGTTCCCCTGCCTCTCCTGGATTGGAGTTGCGTCTCTCTCACATGTACGCCTTGGTTGGGCAACAACGAACTGTGACCTCTGCCGCTAGCGTGTTCAGATGGGAATTTTTTTAACAGTTCTGCAGCAAGGGCCTTCTAGTACTGCCCCATTTTTGTAGACCTCTCCACCTCAGGAATAAGAGAGTGAAAGTTTTCCTTGTAGCGGGGGTCTAAAAGTGTCACCAACCAGTAATGACTGTCTCTCAACATTTTGACAACGCGAGGGTCACGGTTAAGGCAGCGTAACATAAAATCAGCCATGCGTGCCAGACTGGTAACGTGCAAGACTTCCGTGTCCTCACCAAGATGATGACTGACCATGCTCTCCTCCTCCTCCTCCTCCTCCTCCCCCCTGTCCTCAGGCCACCCACGCTGAGCCAACGGTATGACAGTTGTACAGGTACTACCATCTATAGCGCATGATACCAGCTCCTGTTCTTCCTCCTCCTCCTCTCCCTCATTGTCCCCCAATGCACATTGGGATGAGAAGAGGCTGGGCTGTGTGTAATCGACCGCTACGGCTTCTTGATCCTTCTCATCATACTCTGGCTGCAATGCCTCCTCTTTAATTCTCTGCAGAGAGCATTGCAAAAGACAGACAAGTGGAATGCTGACACTAATGATGGCGTCATCGCCACTCACCATCTTGGTGGACTCCTCAAAGTTTGTCAATGGTACATATGTCAGACATCCAGGTCCACTCCTGAGGTCTTATGTGTGGAGTCTGACCTCAATATCGACGGCCTTGTTGCAGCTGGTCCTCCACAACTGCTCTCTTCTGCTCACATATCCTTTGCAACATGTGGAGGGTAGAGTTCCACGTGTGGGGACATCACACACCAGTCGGTGTGACGGAAGCTGAAAACGCTGCTGCAACACAGCAAGGGCAGCGGAAGCTGTAGCCGACTTGTGTGGCGCCCTGCTGCGCATGGTGCCACAGAACCCAGAAGGGTGCACGGATGGATTTCTCCACAAGAGGCCCTCACTACATGCAAACACCTCCACCTTCCACCTCATAACAGCAGAGGGAGCCCTGATAGGGATATATAAAGGGAAGGTGGAGCCAGGCAGCTCAGAATAGTTTTCAGTGAGTTAGTGTTCAGAGAGGAGCACAAAGGCTGCTGTGTGAGGCAAGCTAGGCCTCCAGCAGCCCTGAATCCTAGTGTGGGCCCCGAGCGTGGCCGAAGGCGAGAGGAAGGAAGTAGTGATAAAGGGGGCAGAGGAGCATACCAGGCTCACCCCAGTATAAACACCGGACACCGGGTCCGAGCCTACAGGGACCCTTTACACCCAGTAGGGTTAACCGGAATCCCAGGAGGACTACAAGTCCCTGGCAAACCTAAAGCTAGACACATAAAGGACCAGGACCCACGAAGGCCCCGACGCCCAGGGAAAGTGGTTACCAACCAGAGGTCCTACTTCAGAGCAACAGGTGGAGTAGAAAAAGCAAGACACATAAGCTAGGCACAGTTGCAGGCTGGCCAGGAGCTTACACAGAGGCAGACACGGATCAGGAGGCCTTATACCCGCTCCCTGGGGAGAAGTCCAAAAGTGCGCCCTTCACCTAGAGTACCCTGGACTGTATCTACCAGCTGTACTAGTAAAGGTAACGAATCAAAACCCCCTGTCTCTGTCCGTTACTCCTGCTGCGTTCTCTACCTGCACAACAACGCCCAGCGCACCCATCATCTATCTATCTACACTGCCCTGAGGCCCGCTCCACCTGTGGGGAGCTGTACCATCTTTAGCTGCCTAGTCACCTGCCTCCGAGGACTGCTGCAGCGCTGGTGACCTTCACCAGACACCACAGGTGGCGTCACGAATTTCTCTGAACTTTATTAGTAATCGCTACCCCTTTTGTGCACTGCCCTGGGCCAGCCACCGTGATATATATATATACTGTCCACAAACAGTAAGGCCCCCGGGGGCGCGACATCCCAACTGGAGTCACTAACAGGATTGCGTGCCTGTTGCCACCGGGTACTGTGCACCTTAAAAGACTTTAAATCTTACTGTGGTGAAGTTTTTCCCGCCAATTGCCGCTGTTTCCTGCCATTATCCGCCATTTTCGGGTCGCCGCGCGGGAAGAAGAGGGGCGTAACCGCTGGAAGCGCGCAAAGTCGAGGACATGCCCCGCCCCTGACGTGGAACCAGGAAGCGTCAGGTCCTGGAAGGAGTCGGAAGGACGCTCTGACGTCAGAAGCGAGCGACGCAAGGTCCTGAAAGAAGGCCATCGCCCGCGGAGCTGCGGCCTACCTAAAAGAAAAGTTCAGAAGGTAGACTCCGGTTCACTAGGGGAGCGCAACGATGTCCGAAGCCCAGCAGAGTGCCGGAATACCGGTTAACGGCCCCGATGTCCCACTTGCGCTCGGCGCTGAGCAGGCTGAAGCGACCGCTCCACCAGCAGGGCCTGTAACCCCTGTCATACCTATGGCCCTGCCGTATATCCCGGGAGAGAAGTGGTTCCCCCAGTATAACGGCAAACCGGACACACTGTCCGGATTCAAGAGGAAGATATGCGGCATACTGGACATGTATTCTATGACTGGCAAGCAGACAGCCACTGTAGTGTTAGGACAATTGACTGGTGCCGCTAAGCGAGAAATTGAAACCTGGCCAGCCGCAGACCAAGAATCAGTGTCCACCATCTTTAAAAAACTGCAAACCGCGTATGAAAACTGCACTGAAACAGATCTCCGGATGAGGTTCTACCATTGTGTCCAAAAACCTGAGGACAGTATCCGGGACTATGCCTGGCGCTTACAGGAGGCCCTGCGGTCCCTGAAACAGGTTAGTCCAGCCAGCATCCATGATGAAAATAAAATGCTGACGTAACAGTTCATCCGGGGGTTAAAGTCCCAAGAAGAGAGCAGAACTGTACAGTGGTGGGCCTTAGACCATCCAGATGCCACCTTTGACACCCTCAAGGACATGGCTATAAAGGGCCTGCAGCCCCTGGAAGCCGCAGAAACTGCTATCCAGCGTTACCAGGGTGGGGCCACCCCAGTGCATGCAGCACCCACCGCTCCTTCACTAACCGCCGAAACAAGGATGCAAACAGTGCCCCATAGCGAGCTGGACTGCCTACGCTCTGAAGTGCGCCAGTTAAGCAAAACCCTGGCCACTGTCATGAGCACCCTGCAGCTGCGGACGGAGCCTGAGCCGGAAGGAAGGATCTTGCTAGCCGACAGCCCTGAGGATGTCCCCTGGATGAGAAGAAGAAGGACGACGCCACCCCGTAGGAGGACAACACCACCCCGGAGGGGGGCAACGCCACCCCGTGGAAGGACCAATGACCAACGGCGCCCTCCAGAAGACTTCATCTGCTACCGCTGCCATAAAGCAGGCCACACCACGCGGAGGTGTCCTTTAAACGAGGAAACCCTGGGGTCGAGGGTCGACACCCAGGAATAGACGAACCAGGCCCAACAAACTGGTACCGCCGGTTCGTGGGAGGAAGACCTTTCCTGTCCATTGTGCTGGACGGCATCGCGACCCCTGCCCTGCTGGACACAGGATCTCAGGTAACCATTATGCCTGATGTCCTCTACAAAAGGTTCTGGTCCATAGATGAACTGAGCCCGCCAGCTCCAAACCTTTCAGTGTATGCCTCCAATGGCCTTACCCTTAACCTAGTTGGGGTTAAGGATGTGGCAGTAAAGGTGGGAAGAGTGGAACTGAAGGACCAGGGACTAATTGTAGTAGAGACTAATCCTGATGATACAGACTTGTATATGGTACTTGGCACAAATATTGTTAGTAACTGTTTGGGAGAAGTGTTGTTCTTGCTCCAACAGATGGCTGACACCGCCAGACCAGGGCAGAGGAGGGTGCTCCAGAAAGAGATCCAAGCCTTTATCTACCAGCAACAGGTAAAGCTATCAGGTGGTGAAATTGGTAATGTACGGGTGACAGACCCGATACCCATTGTGATTCCCCCAATGAGTGAAATGCTGATTTGGTGTAGAGCAGCAATAGGTCTCAAAGGACGGAGCTACCAGGCGGTAGTAGAGCCCCTTAGCTCGGAGCATAGACCTACCCTCTTGACTGCCAGAGGGGTAGTGGATGTACGCAATGGGAGGGTGCCCGTACGCCTCCTAAACTACGGGGAGGACGAGATAAGTTTACCACGCTACGCCACTGTTGCAAAACTGTACACAGTAGATAACAACTCCATACACACGGCGGAGTCCTTAACCTCACCAGATGAAGTGGAGGATAATGACCCGGGAACCCAGGTGGAGGATTGGTGTCAACAGCTCCATGTTGGGACAGACACCACTCCTGTCCATCAGAAACAGGGTGTACACCAGGTGGTTCAGGAATACGAGCAGGTATTCAGTAAACACCTACTTGACTTTGGAAGGATTAAAGGGGTACAACACCATATCCCCACAGGTGACCATCCACCCATCAAAGAACGTTACAGGCCTATACCACCAGCACACTACCAGAAGGTGAAGGAAATGTTGCACGATATGAAGAAGGCAGGGGTAGTAAGGGATAGTTGTAGTCCCTAGGCAGCTCCCCTAGTTCTAGTCAGGAAAAAGGACGGAAGCATGAGAATGTGTGTAGATTACAGACAAGTAAATCGCATTACACATAAAGATGCATACCCTTTACCACGCATAGAGGAATCCCTGGCTGCCTTAAAGTCTGCAAATTACTTCTCCACCCTTGACCTCACTAGTGGGTACTGGCAAGTAGCTGTTGCTGAGGAGGATAGGGAGAAGACGGCCTTCACCACCCTGATGGTGACTCGCCCCCTGGGCCAGTGCTGTAGTGCGGTGCGCGCGCGCGCGCGGAGGATACCCGGAGCCGGATCCGATAGGGGTAGTAGTCTCGTGGCGGTGACCCGGTCCGTGCCCAGGGAGTCAAACTAAGTGGCGGTGCTTGGCATAAGATGTTATATTGTTCGACTACGCCACCCGTTGAATGCGGTCATGAGACCGCCGCTGCAGGGCAGACCGCTGAGGCCGGTGGTACGGTCGTGCAGCGTGGATGGTATAACCCCCAACGGGAGGGGTATGGCCTCAGGGCAGCGGACGTGGATGATGAAACACTCAGAGACGGTGCGGTGTAATTCAGGGTCTTTACTGGTGGCAAAGATAGACCCTCCCGGAGTACTGGCTAGCGATCGGGGCCTGGTCAGTCCGTGAGCAGATGGGATCTCCCCTGGCCAGGCGGAGTTGTAGGCCTCCCCAACTAATTGTACTCTTCTGGCTACCTTGCTAGAGGCGGGTAAAAGTATCCCACGTCCCTGAGTGTACCGTGTGGTGCTCACCCGTATGGCCGGTGACTCGGGGCCTTCTGGTAGCTTCCGCTTCACGACGGCGGTGCTGGTCCCTTGCGTGTGACCGTGCCTTCGGGTTTCTTGGCCAGAGGACCTGAAATCCCCTGCCGGTCGGTTTCTGCTGCTGGGTAAGGATTAGTCCCCACAGCCTCGGACTCCGGGTCCGGTGAGAACTCTTCAATCAGGGCGAGCTCTACAGCTTCCAGCCCCTGACCTCTTTTAGCACGGCTCCCACAGAGCTCCTGATCTCTCTTTCCCTATAGCTGCCTCACTCCAGACCAGACTGTGTCTCTGTCTGGGACTCCTCTTCTTCTCTTTCTCTCCTCTCTAACCCTGCCTCAGCCCCAGTTTATATAGGGGAAGTTCTTCCCCTCCCAGGACTGGGCAGGAGGTGTGGCATGCTTAGGATTCCTGACCAGGAGACCTCCCACCTGCTCTCAGACGTAATATTGCTATTACTGTGGAAACCAGACCCCTGGGGTGCCACATTCCCCCCTAGTAAAATTTAGTACTCCGGGACTAAACATATTTATTTATTTTTTTTTTAAATATAACAAGTTATAAACAGAAACAGTACAATAAAGAAAAACACATTAGGATGGTCACGGCGTGTCCGCAACCGGGTGCAGTTTTTGAAGAAAACAAGGGTGTCCATTTCACCAAAGAACAGGGAGCCGTAACCAGGTAGAGGTCTGTCCTACCCCGAGTCTTTAACAGTCTTAGTCCTTTCCTGGGTTACGCTCCAAACATATATACAAAGGATTCCGGATAATCCATAAAAGACACCTATAAAATAACTAGAAATACATAATTATTTACAAGCAACTATAAACAGGTACATACAAATAAAACAGTCTAAACACTTTAGATCCTCCAACGTACGGGCAACTGGCCTCTAGTGGCCCTAGTAGACCTACGGAGCTGACTGACTGGTCCTGAGCTACAGGGTGTAGGAGCTGTCAAAGGTGAGCTGGGCAACTGTCTACGGGCTCTTTGGCTCACTAGGGGCACGGCAGGCTCACCATAAGCAGAGGGTCGATTCTCCTGGTCTGCTTGTGTGGGGTCTTCTGCCTCCTGGACCGGCTGCTCTTCCAGCTCTACCTGTTTTTCCGTAGGCACTTGGGATGCTGGCTGGAGGAAGGTGAGGACGGGTACCACAACAGCGCCATTCACTTGTGTCCAAGACCGAGGGAAGTCTCCGAGTACAGTACTGACCATCTCTTCCCTTTCCTCTGCGGGTCGAGGGTTTTCTTGATCTTCTTCAGGGTTTCGTAGCTGCTCGGGACACTTCTTCAGGTGATCTCGGGAAACAATGGCTGTGGTTTCTCCTCCGTCCTTACTGATTGTGCAGACTTTTGGGTTCTCATGGCTTGAGGGCAGTACGGTATACGGGTCCTTCTCCCACTGGTCGTCCAACTTGTGGAGCCGTCTCTTCCTCTTCAAGACCTGCTCTCCAGGTACCAGGGGAACAGCAGGAGCATACTGGTTGTAAGTCTTCTCCTGTCTTTCTCTTGCTTGACAGAGACTTCGCTCAACGCTCTCCTGTACTTTCCGGTACTGCTGCTGCCTCTCTGTGTCCCAGTCCGCTTCTGGTGAAGTGTCCTCGGGTGTCAGGACTCCCATATCCAGATCAACAGGCAGCTTACCAGGTCTTGCTCTCATTAGGTAAGCTGGGGTACAGTTGGTAGAACCTACAGGGATGTGGTTGTATAGGTCCACCAGATCAGCCAGTTTCTCAGGCCACAGACTGCGTTCTTCCAGGGGCAACGTTTTCAGAAGGTCTATCACCACCTGGTTCATCTTCTCGCAGAGTCCATTGGTTTGCGGATGATAGGGTGTTGTTCTTATCTTCCGGCAGCCATACAGAGTGCAGAACTCCTGGAAGACTTCCGCTTCAAAGGCAGGTCCTTGGTCCGTCAGCACCTGCTCTGGGTATCCGTGTGGACGGCAGAAGTGCTGCTGGAAGGCTCTAGCTGCTGTTTGAGCCGTTAAGTCCTTGACGGGGACTACAACCAAGAACCGGGAGTAGTGATCCACGATGGTTAACGCATAGACGTAGCCACTTCTGCTGGGGGTCAGTTTTACATGATCCAAGGCTACCAGTTCCAACGGCTGCCTGGTGACGATGGACTGCAGGGGAGTCTTCTGGCTGGCACGGTCCTTCCTTCTTAGGTTGCATGGGCCACAGTCTCTGCACCACCTCTCGATGGTTCCTCTCATGCCTACCCAGTGGAACCGCCCGCGCAGCAGGAACTCCAGCTTCTTCCATCCGAAGTGCCCAGCTCCGTCATGGTATGCCTCCAGTACCATAGCCGCGTCTCTTCTCGGCACCACCACTTGCCAGATCAGTTCATGCGTCCGGGAGTTAACCATTCTGCGGCACAACTTCCCCCTGTAAAGGAACAGTCGACTCTTCTCAACCCACAGTTGCTTGGTCTCCTCCGGAGCGTCTGGGTCAAGGCGGGCATCTGGCTGAGTCAGCATCTCCTTCACCAGTCGGACAGCGGGGTCACTGTCCTGCGCTTCCGCCCAGTTGTAATGAGGTAAGGGGTTAAACGTAGCGGATTGCTTACCCCTTACACGGTGGGAATACTGGATAGTCCCATGACGATGGAACGCGGGGAGTTCAACTTCTTCCAGTTCCTCTGGATCTTCCCCTACGTCCGGTAGGTTTGGCATTCTGGACAAGGCATCCGCGTTGGTATTGGAGCGTCCTGCCCGGTATTTGATCGTAAATTCATAGTTGGACAGACGGGCCATCCATCTCTGCTCCAGGGCACCGAGTCTTGCAGTGTCCAGATGTGTCAACGGGTTGTTATCCGTGTACACGGTGAACCGGGAAGAGGCGAGGTAGTGCCTAAAGCGTTCGGTGACTGCCCACACCACTGCCAGGAACTCTAGCTTGAATGAGCTGTAATTCTCAGGGTTTCTTTCGGTGGGTCGTAGTTTTCGGCTGGCGTAAGCAATTACCCGTTCTTTCCCCTGCTGGATTTGGGACAGTACGGCTCCTAGCCCGATGTTACTTGCGTCGGTGTAGAGGATAAAGGGCTGGCTGTAATCAGGGTACGCCAGGATTTCATCCCCCGTGAGGGCCATCTTCAGCTGGCGGAAGGACTCTTCTTCCAGCTTCTCCCATCTGAAGGGTGGCTTCTGGTTCTTGGCCTTCCTGGACTGGCCTATCAGGAGGTCCTGCATAGGAGCTGCCTTTTTGGTGAAACCGGGGATGAATCTTCGGTAGTAGCCTACCAACCCGAGGAACTGCCGCACTTCCTTTACGCTGGAGGGTCTTGGCCATTCCTTAATCGCGGTGATCTTATCAGGGTCGGGAGCCACTCCGTCAGCACTCACCACGTGTCCCAGGTACTGCACTTTTGGTTTTAGCAGGTGACACTTCGACGGTTTCACCTTCAGACCGTAGTTTGCCAGGGCTTCAAACACTTCCGCCAGGTGTTTCAGGTGGTCCTCGTAGGTTTTGGAATAAACTATAACATCATCCAGGTACAGCAGGACCGTCTCAAAGTTCCGGTGTCCCAGACAGCATTCCATCAATCGTTGGAAGGTTCCTGGTGCGTTGCAGAGTCCGAACGGCATGCAGGTAAACTCGCTAAGTCCCATCGGGGTGGTGAATGCGGTCTTCTCCCGGTCCGCCTCTGCTACAGGAACCTGCCAGTACCCGCTAGTGAGATCCAAAGTAGAGAAGAAGTTAGCAGATTTTAAAGCAGCCAAAGACTCCTCTATCCTTGGTAAGGGGTACGCATCTTTGTGGGTGATACGGTTGATTTTCCGGTAATCTACACACATTCTCATGGTGTTGTCCTTCTTTTTAACCAAGACTAGTGGAGATGCCCAGGGGCTACAGCTATCCCTGATTACTCCAGCCTCCTTCATGTCTCTAAGCATCCCCTTGGCGTGTTGGTAGTGTGCAGGGGGTACGGGTCGGTATCTCTCCTTTATGGGAGGATGGTCTCCCGTGGGGATGTGGTGTTCTACCCCCTTTACTCGCCCGAAGTCTAACGGGTTTTTACTAAACACTCTCTCGTACTCTTGAACCACCCGATAGACTCCCTGTTTCTGGTGTGAGGGAGTGGAGTCAGTACCCAAATGTAGTTGCCGACACCAGTCCTCCATTGGTTTCTTAGAGCCGTTACCTTCCTCTGGATGAGATGGAGGCAAGGGTTCCACGGTCTGTACAGAATTTTGGTTGATGGTATACAATTTGGCTAGCGTAGCATACCGGGGCAGGTACACTTCCCTCTTCCCGATATTTATTATGCGAACGGGCACCCTCCCATGGCGTACATCAACCACCCCCCGTGCCGTCAAAATGGTGGGCCTACTGTCTGAGTAGACTGGTTCTACCATTGCCTGGTAATCTCTACCTCTCAGACCAATAGCTGCCCGGCACCAAATCATCATTTCACTTTTCGGGGGCATGGCAATAGGGAAAGGGTCACACATTCTCACGCTACCAATCTCACCACCGGAGAGTTCCACCTGTTGCCGTCGCATCAGTGCCCGGATCTCTTTTTGGAGCACTCGCTGCTGGCCGGAGCTGGCGTTCTTGGCAACCTGCTGTAAAATGAGGATCACCTCTGCAAGACAATTTTCAATCACATTAGTTCCTAGAGTTATCTTTGGGTGACTCTCGCGCTTGTCAATGTCCACAATGATCAGTCCCTGTGCTGCCAGTTCAACTTTACCGATTTTAATGGTCACCTCTTTAAATCCGATCTGTGGCACGGGCTGACCATTGCTGGCGATGATACTCAAGTCGTCGTCAGGGTAGCGGGTTATATCCGAGTCATTCCAGTACTGCTTGAAGAGCACGTACGGGATGGTGGTGACCTGTGACCCGGTGTCCAGTAAGGCACTCATAGGAATGCCATCCAGTACCACAGGCAAGACTGGACGTCCTCCCACATATTTGTCACGCCAGTTCGATGGGCCTGGTGATCTTATTCCTAGGGGTTGGCCCTCTACCCCAGGTTGTGCCAGTTTAAAGGACAGTACCTTGCCATATGTCCGGGTTGATTGCAGCGGCGGCAGATGGGTTGTCCGTCCTCGTTGTATCGGTCGCTGTGTCTTCCTCTGGCCGGTGGGGTCCTCCTTGGTCGTCGCCACGGGATATCCTCCGGTCCGGATGCCAGCTGGATCTTCCCTGGAGTAGAAACCTGTAAAGACTGCACAGTTCGGGTTAGCGCAGCAACGCTTTTAGTTAGCTCTTGGACCTGATGGTGCAGGTCTGTATCTGGGTCATTGTTTAAAGCCTGCGCATCAGCTCCCACAGGCCCTGCCAATAAGGGCGCCGTCTCCTGGTGGTAAGTGGTAGTAGGGCGTCTGTGGGTCACAGCGCCACCTGGTGCCGGTTCTCGGAGCACCCGGATGGCTCTGTCCTTGAACTGTGCAAAGTCCAGATGAGGGTCCTGTAAGGCCATTGCCCGCAACTGGGTTCGGTGGGCATTGCAATGTAGACCCTCTATAAATTGTTCAGTCAACAACTTGTCTTCGTTTCCCACGCCGTCAGGGTCAGCCTGCTTAATGGCTCTCAGGGCTTCTTGTAGGTTTAGTGCATAGTCCCTTATATTCTCATGTGCTCGCTGCTTGCACCCGTAGAATCTAAGCTTGATCTCGGCTGAGGTACGGGTATCAAAGGTGTCCTTCAGCCGGGCTAGTATCTCTGCGACAGTCCTCCTCCTCCCAAGTGGCCAGGACTTTACCTCCCTTTGGGCTGCCCCTGTTAATTGAGCCACCAGGATGCTCACTTTTTGCTCCTCTGTGAGGGGGTACACCTGGAAGAGGCTATCCAGCTTTTCTCTGAAGTCATTTAGGGTGTGTGACTCCCCTGAGTACTGGGGTAGCCAGGCTGCCCCCGGGATATAGGGCATGGTGAAAGGCATGACCGCTGCAGCGGTGGCGCTGGCGGTGGCTGTGGCGGTGAAGCTCTCCTCCGTATCCGACATCCTCCTCCCCCCTAGTGGACCGTGGCCTACCTTGCGATGATCCTCTTCCGTAGGCCGCGGCTCCGCAGTGGATCGTCAGGGTTGAGGACCTTCCGTCGCGCTCCTGTGACGTCGGCGTCTGCTGGGCTCCTTCCAGGACCTTACGCAACGTCCGGACGTGAGGCGGAGCTTCAGTTCTCGCGCGCTTTCAGTCCACGCCCCTCTTCTTCCCGCGCGGCGTCTTCAAGATGGCGTCCAACGGCGGGAAAACTCCACGGATGGCGGGAAGAAGGCAGAAGATGGCGTCGGATGGCGGGAAAACTCCACGGATGGCGGGAAGAAGGCAGAAGATGGCGTCGGATGGCGGGAATCTTCACCACAGGTAAGTTTTACAGTCTTTTTCAGGCACGCAGTACCCGGTGGTTGCGGGCACGGTATCCTGCCGACTACGGCAAAGTTGACTCGCCCCCTGGGCCAGTGCTGTAGTGCGGCGCGCGCGCGCGCGGGGGATACCCGGAGCCGGATCCGATAGGGGTAGTAGTCTCGTAGCGGTGACCCGGTCCGTGCCCAGGGAGTCAAACTAAGTGGCGGTGCTTGGCATAAGATGTTATATTGTTCGACTACGCCACACGTTGAATGCGGTCATGAGACCGCCGCTGCAGGGCAGACCGCTGAGGCCGGTGGTACGGTCGTGCAGCGTGGATGGTATAACCCCCAACGGGAGGGGTATGGCCTCAGGGCAGCGGACGTGGATGATGAAACACTCAGAGACGGTGCGGTGTAATTCAGGGTCTTTACTGGTGGCAAAGATAGACCCTCCCGGAGTACTGGCTAGCGATCGGGGCCTGGTCAGTCCGTGAGCAGATGGGATCTCCCCTGGCCAGGCGGAGTTGTAGGCCTCCCCAACTAATTGTACTCTTCTGGCTACCTTGCTAGAGGCGGGTAAAAGTAGCCCACGTCCCTGAGTGTACCGTGTGGTGCTCACCCGTATGGCCGGTGACTCGGGGCCTTCTGGTAGCTTCCGCTTCACGACGGCGGTGCTGGTCCCTTGCGTGTGACCGTGCCTTCGGGTTTCTTGGCCAGAGGACCTGAAATCCCCTGCCGGTCAGTTTCTGCTGCTGGGTAAGGATTAGTCCCCACAGCCTCGGACTCCGGGTCCGGTGAGAACTCTTCAATCAGGGAGAGCTCTACAGCTTCCAGCCCCTGACCTCTTTTAGCACGGCTCCCACAGAGCTCCTGATCTCTCTTTCCCTATAGCTGCCTCACTCCAGACCAGACTGTGTCTCTGTCTGGGACTCCTCTTCTTCTCTTTCTCTCCTCTCTAACCCTGCCTCAGCCCCAGTTTATATAGGGGAAGTTCTTCCCCTCCCAGGACTGGGCAGGAGGTGTGGCATGCTTAGGATTCCTGACCAGGAGACCTCCCACCTGCTCTCAGACGTAATATTGCTATTACTGTGGAAACCAGACCCCTGGGGTGCCACATTGGGACTCTGCGAGTTCAACAGTATGCTGTTCGGACTCTGCAACGCCCCCGGAACGTGCCAAAGGTTGATGGAGTGCTACCTGGGACACCGCAACTTAGAGACTGTACTACTATGCCTGGATGACGTGATAGTGTACTCCAGAACATATGAGGACCACTTGAAGCACTTGGCAGAGGTATTTGAGTCGCTATCCCGGTATGGGATGAAGCTGAAGCCCTCAAAGTGCCACCTGCTCAAGCAAAAGGTACAGTACCTGGGGCACATTGTTAGTATAGAGAGAGTAGCACCAGACCCGGAGAAGGTCACTGCCATCCAGAAATGGCCGGAGCCGAAGAGCCTCAAGGAGGTATGTCAGTTCCTGGGACTAGTCGGGTATTACCGGAGGTTTGTGAAGGACCATACCAACAAAGCGGCGCCTTTGCAAGCTCTCCTGGTAGAACAGTCCGGGAGAGGCAGAAACCCCCCGTTCCAGTGGGGTACGGAGCAAGCTGAATCCTTTAAGGTGATGAAGGAGATCCTGACCGGCGAAGAGATCCTAGCCTACCCTGACTACAGCCAACCGTTCCTGCTGTACACAGATGCCAGCAACGAGGGGTTAGGAGCTGTGTTAAGTCAGAAGCAGAATGGCCAAGAGAAGGTGATCGCCTATGCAAGCAGGAAGCTCTGCCCGACCAAGAGGAATCCAGAGAACTATAGCAGCTTCAAGTTGGAGTTCCTGGCCCTGGTCTGGGCCATCACTGAGCGGTTCAAGCACTACCTAGCCTCCAGTAAGTTCATTGCCTACACAGACAATAACTCCTTGACTCATCTGGAAACAGCCAAGTTAGGAGCCATGGAACAACGATAGATGGCTCGGCAGTCAAACTACCAGTTCACCATTAAGTACCGGGCAGGCCGCAAGAATGCCAATACCGATGCCCTGTCCTGGATGCCTCACCAGTCGGACACTGAAGAAGAAGTGGATGACCTGGAAAAGATTGAGCTACCTGCCTTCCACTGTAATGGAATGGTCCACGAGCAACGAGCCTCCAGGAGGCATTGCGGTAAGACGCTAAACCCTTTGCCTCACCACAGCTGGAAAGAGACCCAGGACAGTGACCCGGTTGTCAGCCGTATTAAAGAATTAATAACCCAGGAAGGTTCCTCCCTGGAGAAGGAAGCGCCTCTACAAGCCAAGCAATTGTGGAATGAGAGAAGCCGACTGTTCATATATAGGGAGAAGCTGTGCCGAAGGTACGTCAACCCGAGGACCCAGGAGATGGTGTGGCAGATTGTAGTGCCCAGGACGGACATCCAGATGGTGTTGGAGGCCTACCACGATCAAGCGGGGCACTTTGGCTGGAAGAAGCTAGAAACCCTGCTAAAAGGTCGGCTTTACTGGGTTGGAATGCGGAACTCCATAGAGAGATGGTGCCGAGACTGTGGACCCTGTAGCCTCAGAAGGAAAGACTACAGCAGCCAGAAGGCACCCCTGCAACCCATCAAGACAACTCGGTCCTTGGAGATCGTGGCCCTGTATCATGTCAAGCTGTCACCCAGCAGGTCAGGATACTCCTATGCCCTGTCCATGGTGGATCACTACTCCTGGTTCCTGGTGGTCGCCCTCGTCAAGGATCTGACGGCAGAAACTGCGGCGAAGATGTTTCAGGCGTACTTCTGCAGGCCCCATGGATACCCGGAGCAGGTGCTGACAGATCAAGGCTCAGTCTTTGAAGCTGAATTGTTCAAGGAGTTCTGTCATCTGTACGGGTGTAAAAAGATCCGGACTACAACGTACCACCCCCAAACCAACGGTCTCGGTGAAAAGATGAATAACATCGTCATCGACCTGCTGAAGACCTTACTACTAGAGGAGAGAAATCAGTGGCCAGATCTACTACCTGACCTGGTAGATCTGTACAACCACATACCTGTGAGTTCCACCAATTGTACTCCAGCATATCTCATGCGAGCAAGACCCGGGAAGTTGCCCATGGACCTGGAGCTTGGTGTAGTAAAACCAGAAGCGGATAAGTCCACTGAGGACTGGGACACAACCAGACAGGAACAGTACAGGAGGGTACAAGCCTGTGTCGAAGACAGTCTGAATAGGGTAAGAGACAAGCAGGAAGCCCACTACAATAAAAGTGCACCAGCAGAACCCTTCATACCAGGAGAAGTGGTGTTAAAGAGGAAAAGGAGAAACCACAAACTTGATGACCAGTGGGAGAGAGAACCCTACACTGTGTTAAAGTCAAGATTTGATAGCAGGAAGACCTGTCTAATTACCAAGGACGGAGGAAAAATGACTGCCATGGTATCAAGGGACCACCTGAAGTTGTGTCCACACCTGATAAAGCTCCAAGAAGAAGAGCCTCTCACCGTACCGGAGGAACCTAAAGAAGCAGTAATACATACTGAATTAGGAGATTTCCCGGCAGATTGGCCCCAAATAGGAGGAGCAGAGATAATACCTGTGATCCCCTTCGTCCAACAGCAAGAAGACCCTCCACAGCAAGAAGAACCTATAAGTGCTCCCGAAGAGCCTGCTCCACAAGAATCCCCGGAAGAAGCATCCCCAGTTGGAGCAGATCAAGAAGGCCCAGCCAATGGTACACTTGCCAGTCCCATGGAGAGGTTAAGGCAGTATTACAACCTACCCACACATAGATCTGACAGGGTAACAAACACAGATGCCATTCACACTCCCGTACTACGCAGATCAACCCGTAGCACCAAAGGCCAGGCCCCTGTTAGGTTTAGTGAATAAATAGGAATGCCTACAGTATAAATAGTTGCACCTCTTGTGACAAATTGCCAGTGTCGACTTCCTCTGGCCATGGCTGTTCAAATATTTGGGCATCGCTACATGGGATCTCCTCTTCCACCACTTCAAGCGGAGCAGGCGAGGGGCACAAATATGGAAATGGACCAGTGAACAGCTCTTCAGAGTGTCCAAGTGTGGGATCAGTTGCTGTCTGACGACACTCGGCATGGTGGGAGGAAGGAGCATCAGGGTGAGGAGGAGTATGCGGTCGAGACTCACGGCTACTAAGATTTGACCGTGTGGAAGACGGACCGGAGGTGGTGGTGCCCAGGTAACTGGAAGTATTATCTGCTATCCAATTAATAACCTGTTCACACTGATCAGTTCGCAATACTGGTGTTGTTCTGTGCTTCCCTAGTAATTCGGTCAAGAAGTGGGAGCGAGAAGTTGTGGCTGTTGGTTGTGGCACATTTTCACCTTGGCCACGGCCCCGTCCTCTGCACGCACCATCACCAGAACCTCCAGTTCCACGTCCCTTGTCACGTGTCTTGCCCATTGTAAAGGAAATAAAATAGCTTACACTCAAACTATCAATGGAAAAGGGTAATAAAAAGTAGATTAGAACCGTGGAAGAGGAAAACCGTTATATTTCTCTGGCCTACACCCGACTCTTTTAAACAATCTGAACAATCAGGGAGACACTATTGCAGTTTTTTTTTACGGCAAAAAATGCCAAAAGCAGGATAATAGAGATTTTTTACCGTGGAACAGCAAAACCACAGTTATAATTTACTGGTGTATACCAGACTTTTTTAAATATATATATTTGCGGGTGGACAGTGAGCGACACACTCAAACTGTTTTTTTCTAGATGCAAATGGCCCAAAAGTGGATAATACAGAGGTTTGAACCGTGGAACTGCAAAACCACACTTCTGTTTCTCTGGCCTGCACCAGACTATTTTCAACAGATATATTTGTGTCTGAACAATCAGGGAGACACTATTACAGTTTTTTTTTTACGGCAAAAAATGACAAAAGCAGGATAATAGAGATTTTTTACCGTGGAACAGCAAAACCACAGTTATAATTTACTGGTGTATGCCAGACTTTTTTAAATATATATATTTGCGGGTGAACAGTGAGCGACACACTCAAACAGTTTTTTTCTAGATACAAATGGCCCAAAAGTGGATAATACAGAGGTTTGAACCGTGGAACTGCAAAACCACACTTCTGTTTCTCTGGCCTACACCAGACTATTTTCAACAGATATATTTGTGTCTGAACAATCAGGGAGACACTAGTACAGTTTTTTTTTACGGGAAAAAATGCCAAAAGCAGGATAATAGAGATTTTTTACCGTGGAACAGCAAAACCACAGTTATAATTTACTGGTGTATACCAGACTTTTTTAAATATATATATTTGCGGGTGAACAGTGAGCGACACACTCAGACAGTTTTTTTCTATATACAAATGGCCCGAAAGTGGATAATACAGAGGTTTGAACCGTGGAACTGCTAAACCACACTTCTGTTTCTCTGGCCTACACCAGACTATTTTCAACAGATTTATTTGTGTCGAAACTGTCACAGACACACTTTTTTTTTTTTTAGGGGGGGGATTAATAAGACGGGTATTTGTACAGTGTGAAGGAGAAAAAAAAAGAGGATTTAGATGAAAAAAAAAGGATTTTTCCTGGCCCCCGAGACCTGGAGCTATATTGCGGTATCGTCAGCTAACGTGCATCCGAGGTTGAACTTGATGAGGCACCTAGTCACGTCCCTCTAGGCTCTCCTTGGATAAAGGCACAGTGGTTCCATCACCCAGTCCATTACACCTCGTCACCACCAGGGCAGAATAGCGCATGCAAGTGATGCAACTGTGCTGAAGTACAATGATTGGGAAACTACAGCATGGTGAGTATATAATATTATCAGTGAAATAAAAAATATATGAGTAAGAGTGACAATATAAGATATATAAATACATAATTTATTAATGCAGAAATGCGTCTCAACTAGTGTTGAGCGAGCATGCTTGACACTGCTCACTACTCACCCAAGCATCTCGCTACTTGGGATGTTCGGCGAGCACCGAGCATTTCTCGGGTTACTCGGGCGGAAGCTAGGGTCTCCGCCCCGCACGTTTGGCGCTCTTTACAGAGCCAATGAACATGCAGGGATTGCCAGCCAATCACTGTAATGCCGCAGCCATGTTTTTTGTGGGCATTACAGTGATTGGCTGGCTGCATAGCATCACCTCAAGTATTTAAAACCGGGCGCCGCCATCTTGGACACAGTCGCTCCGGATCAGACAATGTAGGGTCAGTGCTGCAGAGCTAGAGAGAGATTTATGCTGCTAAATAGTTAGTGTAGGGTCTCTAAAGCCTGCCAAATCAAACAAACAGTCCTTCTCAGGACTAATATCCATCCCAGATATCAGGCAGGCAGGCAGGCTGTATAGGATACGCAGTGGTTATACCAACAAACAGTGCATTACAGTCCTGTGTGCTTCTGCTGGTCAAATTGCTAGACTTATCCCCAGGTCTCAGGGGCCAGGAAAAATCCTTTTTTTTTCATCTAAATCCTGTATTTTTTTTTCCCTCAGTCAGACTGTACAAATACGCATCTTATTAACCTTTTGGTATCCTCCCCCCCCAAAAAAAAATTGAGTGTCTCCCTGACTGTTCAGACACAAATATATCTGTTTAAAATATTCTGGTGTAGGCCAGATAACTAGAAGTTTGGTTTTGCAGTTCCATGGTTCAAATCTCAGTATTATGCAGCTTTTGGCCTTTTTTACATAAAAAAAACAGTAATAGTGTCTCCCTGACTGTTCAGACACACATATATCTGTTTAAAATATTCTGGTGTAGGCCAGATAGCTAGAAGTTTGGTTTTGCAGTTCCACGGTTCAAATCTCAGTATTATGCAGCTTTTGGCCTTTTTTACATAAAAAAACAGTAATAGTGTCTCCCTGACTATTCAGACACAAATATATCTGTTTAAAATATTCTGGTGTAGGCCAGATAACTACAAGTTTGGTTTTTCAGTTCCATGGTTCAAATCTCTATATTATGCAGCTTTTGGCCTTTTTACATAAAAAAACAGTAATAGTGTCTCCCTGACTGTTCAGACAAAAATATATCTGTTTAAAATATTCTGGTGTAGAACAAATAACTAGAAGTTTGGTTTTGCAGTTCCACAGCTCAAATCTCTATATTATGCAGCTTTTGGCCTTTTTTACATAACAAAACACAGTAATAGTGTCTCCCTGACTGTTCAGACACAAATATATCTGTTTAAAATATTCTGGTGTAGGCCAGATAACTAGAAGTTTGGTTTCGTAGTTCCACGGTTCAAATCTCTGTATTATGCAGCTTTTGGCCTTTTTTACATAAAAAAACAGTAATAGTGTCTCCCTGACTGTTCAGACACAAATATATCTGTTTAAAATATTCTGGTGTAGGCCAGATAACTACAAGTTTGGTTTTGCAGTTCCACGGTTCAAATCTCAGTATTATGCAGCTTTTGGCCTTTTTTACATAAAAAAAATAGTAATAGTGTCTCCCTGACTGTTCAGACACAAATATATCTGTTTAAAATATTCTGGTGTAGGCCAGATAACTAGAAGTTTGGTTTTGCCGTTCCACGGTTCAAATCTCAGTATTATGCAGCTTTTGGCCTTTTTTACATAAAAAAAACAGTAATAGTGTCTCCCTGACTGTTCAGACACAAATATATCTGTTTAAAATATTCTGGTGTAGGCCAGATAACTAGAAGTTTGGTTTTCCTCTTCCACGGTTCTAATCTCCTTTTTATTACCCTTTTTCCATTGATAGTGCGAGTGTAAGCTATCTTACTTCATTTACAATGGGCAAGGGACGTGGAACTGGACGTTATGGTGATGGTGCATGCAGAGGAGGGGGCCGTGGCCAAGGTGAAAATGTGCCACAACCAAGAGCCACATCTTCTTGCTCCCACTTCTTGACCGAATTACTAGGGAAGCACACTACAACACCAGTATTGCGAACTGATCAGTGTGAACAGGTTATTAATTGGATAGCAGATAATACTTCCAGTTACCTGGGCACCACCACCTCTGGTCTGTCTTCCACACGGTCAAGTTTTAGTAGCCGTGAGTCTCGACTGCATACTCCTCCTCACCCTGATGCTCCTTCCTCCCACCATGCCGAGTGTCGTCAGACAGCAACTGATCCCACACTTGGACACTCTGAAGAGCTGTTCACTGGTCCATTTCCATATTTGTGCCCCTCGCCTGCTCCGCTTGAAGTGGTGGAAGAGGAGATCCCATGTAGCGATGCCCAAATATTTGAACAGCCACGGCCAGAGGAAGTCGACGCCGGCAATTTGCCACAAGAGGTGGACGATGACGAGACACAACTGCCAGGAAATGAGGAGGATCGTGGTGCGCAAGTGGAAGAGGAGGAGGTGGTGGATGATCTAGTAACTGACCCAACGTGGCAGGAGGACACGCAGAACGAGGCCAGCAGCACGCAGGGGGAGGGAGACAGAGTACCCCAACAGGCAGGAAGAAGCAGTGTGGTGGCCGCACACAGAAGGCGGGCAACAGTTCCCCGTAACACCAACACGAGGGAAGTTGCCAGTACAAACGGTAGGTCTTCCAGAGTCTGGAATTTTTTTAAAGACTCTGCTGATAACCCCAAAAAGGCCATTTGTACCACCTGCCATTCCAGCATCAGCAGGGGTGACAAAAATACCAGCCTGACCACCACCAGCATGATTAGGCACATGTCAGCAAAGCACCCGACTTTGTGGGGCAAACCCCAGGGTCCACGACCAGTGTCAGCGGGTGTCACCACTGCTTCTTCCGCTGTTGTGCGTGTAAGAGAACCCCTGTTGTGCGTGCAAGGCAATCCTCTGTCCATACTGCATGCAAAGATGCCCCCTCCTCTCAGTCTTCACTTGTTATGGCAGTTTCTCAAGAAACAGCATCAACGTCCACGTCCACGTCCCACCGCAGTGTTCAATTGTCCATATCCCAGAGCTTTGAATGAAAGCGCAATTTCGCAGCTAACGCCCCACAGGCCACAGTCCTAAATTCGCACATTTTACGACTGCTTGCGTTGGAAATGCTGCCTTTTAGGCTGGTGGAGATGGAATCCTTCCGCAACCTTATGGCGGAGGCCGTCCCTCGGTACTCGGTCCCCAGCTGACACTATTTTGCCCGGTGGGCCATCCCCGCACTACACAAGCACGTGTCCGAAAACATCTGCCGTGCCCTCAACAACGCAGCTACTGGGAGAGTCCACCTGACAACGGACACGTGGACAAGTGCTTGTGGCCAGGAATGGTACATCTCCCTGACGGCACAATGGGTAAACATAGTGGAAGCCGGGACCCAGTCGGACCTTGGGACGGAACACATCCTCCCCACACCGAGGATTGCGGGCCCTATGTCAGTCAGAGTTGCCCACACAGTGTACAGCTCCTGCGCATCATCCTCCTCCTCCTCCTCCTCATGTTCAGCCTCCATCTCAGATATCACCACATCAGTTACAAGCTGGAAGCACTGCAGTACTGCCTCTGCCAAGCGGCAACAGGCTGTGCTGAAACTCATAAGCTTATGTGATAAACCTCACACTGCTTGTGAGTTGTGGACAGCTGTGAAAGAGCAGTCAGATCTGTGGCTGAGACCACTGAACCTACATCCAGGCATGGTCATGTGTGACAATGGCTGTAACCTGGTGGCGGCTCTGAGGAGAGGCGAGATCACACACGTACCATGCCTGGCTCATGTGCTTAACCTCGTGGTTCAGCGGTTTCTAAAATCGTACCCCGAGTTGCCAGATCTGCTCGTCAAAGTACGCCTCCTGTCAGCTCATTTTCGGAAGTCGGCTACAGCTTCCACCGCCCTTGCTGTGTTGCAGCAGCGTTTGCAGCTTTTGTCACACCGACTGGTGTGTGATGTCCCCACACGTTGGAACTTTACCCTCCACATGTTGCAAAGGATTTGTGAGCAGAAGAGAGCAGTTGTGGAGTACCAGTTGCAACAAGGCCGTCGATATTCAGGTCAGACTCCACACATAAGACCTCAGGAGTGGACCTGGATGTCTGATATATGTACCATCCTGACAAACTTTGAGGAGTCCACCAAGACGGTGAGTGGCGATGATGCCATCATTAGCGTCAGCATCCCACTTGTCTGTCTTTTGCAACGCTCTCTGCAGAGAATTAAAGAGGAAGCATTGCAGCCAGAGTATGATGAGATGGATCAAGAAGCCGTAATGGGCGATTACACACAGCCCAGCCTCATCTCATCCCAACGTGCATTGGGGGACAATGAGGGAGAGGAGGAGGAGGAGGAGGAACAGGAGCTGTTATCATGCGCTGTAGATGGTAGTACTTGCACAACTGTCATACCGTTGGTTCAGCATGGTGACCTGAGGACAGGGGGGAGGAGGAGGAGGAGAGCATGGTCAGTCGTCATCTAGGTAAGGACACGGAAGTCTTGCCCGTTCCCAGTCTGGCACGCATGGCTGACTTTATGTTACGCTGCCTTAACCGTGACCCTCGCGTTGTCAAAATGTTGGGTGACAGTCATTACTGGTTGGTGACACTTTTAGACCCCCACTACAAGGAGCACTTTCACTCTCTTATTCCTGAGGTGGAGAGGTCTACAAAAATGTGGCAGTACCAGAAGCCCCTTGCTGCAGAACTGTTAAAAAATTTCCCATCTGAACACGCTAGCGGCAGAGGTCACAGTTCGTTGACCAACCAAGGCGTACATGCGAGAGAGACGCAACTCCAATCCAGCAGAGGCAGGGGAACACTGTCAACATTCTGGGACAGTTTTCTGAGACCCGCCCAGCTTACAGGCCCTAAGGCGCGGGGTACTCTCACAAGGAGTGGAAAGTTTCAAAAGATGGTGAGGTAGTACCTTGCCGACCGTACCAGCGTTCTCCGTGATTCCTCAGTGTCTTTTAATTATTGGGTATCCAAGCTGGACACTTGGAATGAACTCTCTCTGTACGCCTTGGAGGTCCTGGCCTGCCCTGCCACTAGTGTGTTATCGGAGCGTGCTTTTAGTGCCGCTGGGGGAATTATAACTGATAAGCGAACTTGCCTGTCAACTGACAATGCTGACAAGCTGACCCTTATCAAAATTGACAAGGCCTGTATTGGACCAGACTCCTCATCACCACCAAATGACAGCAGAGTAACATAAAGTTAAATCCACTGTGTTATTTCGGGAGGTGTATTCCCATGTACCGTTTCACACCCACACATGGGTATATGCTTCCTCATTTCGGCTGTTTTTTGCTCTTCCCCTTATCCTCAGCCTCCACCACCACTATACCACCAGGGTGACTGTTGTCCGTGTTGCCAGCATTGCAAGTTCCTCCGTCCTAATTTTTGGCAGCTTTTTCTTGTAAGGCATAGGAAAAGACTATGGGAGACCCACTCCCCAATAATGGGAATAATGTTTTGAATATGCTATACTGCATGGCTCTTGTAAGGGGCATGAAAACTGTCTTGTTAAGCAACTGTGACCTCAACGTCTCTTCCAAGGGGCATTAAAACAATCTTGTTAAGCTACTGCGACCTCCACCGCTCTTCCAAGGGTCATTAAAACCATCTTGTTAAGCTACTGCGACCTCCACCACTTTTCCAAGGGGCATTAAAACGGTCTTGTTAAACCACTCTGAACTCCACAGCTCTTCCAAGGACCATTAAAACCGTCTTGACAAGCTACTGCGACCTCCACCACTCTTCCAAGGGGCATTGATATTGTCTTTTTATTCCACTGTGACCTCCACCACTTTTCCAAGGGGCATTAAAACCGTCTTGTTAAGCTACTGCGACCTCCACCACTTTTCCAAGGGGCATTAAAACCGTCTTGTTAAACCACTCTAAACTCCACAGCTCTTCCAAGGACCATTAAAACCGTCTTGACAAGCTACTGCGACCTCCACCACTCTTCCAAGGGGCATTGATATTGTCTTTTTATTCCACTGTGACCTCCACCACTTTTCCAAGGGGCATTAAAACCGTCTTGTTAAGCTACTGCGACCTCCACCACTTTTCCAAGGGGCATTAAAACCGTCTTGTTAAGCTACTGTGACCTCCACTGCTCTTCCAAGGGGCATTGATATTGTCTTTTTATTCCATTGTGACCTCCACCACTCTTCCAAGTGGCATTAAAACCATCTTGTTAAGCTACTGTGACCTCCACCGCTCTTCCAAGGGGCATTAAAACCGTCTTGTTAAGTTACTGCAACCTCCACCACTCTTGCAAGGGGCATTAAAACCGTCTTGTTAAGCTACTGAGACCTCCACCACTCTTCCAAGGGGTATTGATATTGTCTTTTTATTCCACTGCGACCTCCACCACTTTTCCAAGGGGCATTAAAACCGTCTTATTATGCTACTGCGACCTCCACGTCTCTTCCAAGGGGCATTGATATTGTCTTTTTATTCCACTGTGACCTCCACCACTTTTCCAATGGACATTAAAACCGTCTTGCTAAGCTACTGCGACCTCCACCACTTTTCCAAGGGGCATTAAAACCATCTTGTTAAGCTAATGCGACCTCCACCGCTCTTCCAAGGGGCATTAAAACTGACTTGTTAAGCTACTGCGACCTCCACCACTTTTCCAAGTGGCATTAAACCTGTCTTGTTAAGCTACTGCGACCCCCACCACTTTTCCAAGGGGCATTAAAACCGTCTTGTTAGGCTACTGCAACCTCCACCACTTTTCCAAGGGGCATTGAAACCATCTTGTTAAACTACTGCGACCTCCATGTCTCTTCCAAGGTGCATTGATATTGTCTTTTTATTCCACTGCGACCTCCACCACTTTTCCAAGGGGCATTAAAACCGTCTTGTTAAGCTACTGCGACCTCCACGTCTCTTCCAAGGGGCATTGATATTGTCTTTTTTTTTCACTGCGACCTCCACCACTTTTCCAAGGGGCATTAAAACCGTCTTGTTAAGCTACTGCGACCTCCACCGCTCTTCCAAGGGGCACTAAAACCGTCTTGTTAAGCTATTGCGACCTCCACCACTCTTCCAAGGGGCATTAAATCTGTCTTGTTAAGCTACTGCGACCTCCACCACTTTTCCAAGGGGCATTAAACCTGTCTTGTTAAGCTACTGCGACCTCCACCACTTTTCCAAGGGGCATTAAAACCGTCTTGTTAAACCACTCTAAACTCCACAGCTCTTCCAAGGACCATTAAAACCGTCTTGACAAGCTACTGCGACCTCCACCACTCTTCCAAGGGGCATTGATATTGTCTTTTTATTCCACTGTGACCTCCATCACTTTTCCAAGGGGCATTAAAACCGTCTTGTTAAGCTACTGCGACCTCCACCACTTTTCCAAGGGGCATTAAAACCGTCTTGTTAAGCTACTGTGACCTCCACTGCTCTTCCAAGGGGCATTGATATTGTCTTTTTATTCCATTGTGACCTCCACCACTCTTCCAAGTGGCATTAAAACCATCTTGTTAAGCTACTGTGACCTCCACCGCTCTTCCAAGGGGCATTAAAACCGTCTTGTTAAGTTACTGCAACCTCCACCACTCTTGCAAGGGGCATTAAAACTGTCTTGTTAAGCTACTGAGACCTCCACCACTCTTCCAAGGGGTATTGATATTGTCTTTTTATTCCACTGCGACCTCCACCACTTTTCCAAGGGGCATTAAAACCGTCTTATTATGCTACTGCGACCTCCACATCTCTTCCAAGGGGCATTGATATTGTCTTTTTATTCCACTGTGACCTCCACCACTTTTCCAATGGACATTAAAACCGTCTTGCTAAGCTACTGCGACCTCCACCACTTTTCCAAGGGGCATTAAAACCATCTTGTTAAGCTAATGCGACCTCCACCGCTCTTCCAAGGGGCATTAAAACTGACTTGTTAAGCTACTGCGACCTCCACCACTTTTCCAAGTGGCATTAAACCTGTCTTGTTAAGCTACTGCGACCCCCACCACTTTTCCAAGGGGCATTAAAACCGTCTTGTTAGGCTACTGCAACCTCCACCACTTTTCCAAGGGGCATTAAAACCATCTTGTTATACTACTGCGACCTCCATGTCTCTTCCAAGGTGCATTGATATTGTCTTTATATTCCACTGCGACCTCCACCACTTTTCCAAGGGGCATTAAAACCGTCTTGTTAAGCTACTGCGACCTCCACGTCTCTTCCAAGGGGCATTGATATTGTCTTTTTTTTTCACTGCGACCTCCACCACTTTTCCAAGGGGCATTAAAACCGTCTTGTTAAGCTACTGCGACCTCCACCACTCTTCCAAGGGGCACTAAAACCGTCTTGTTAAGCTATTGCGACCTCCACCACTCTTCCAAGGGGCATTAAATCTGTCTTGCTAAGCTACTGCGACCTCCACCACTTTTCCAAGGGGCATTAAACCTGTCTTGTTAAGCTACTGCGACCTCCACCACTTTTCCAAGGGGCATTAAAACCATCTTGTTAAGCTACTGCGACCTCCACCACTTTTCCAAGGGGCATTAAAACTGTCTTGTTAAGCTACTGCAACCTCCACCGCTCTTCCAAGGGGCATTAAAACCGTCTTGTTAAGCTACTGCGACTTCCACCACTCTTCCAAGGGGCATTGATATTGTCTTTTTATTCCACTGCGACCTCCACCACTTTTTCCAAGGGGCATTAAAACCGTCTTGTTAAGCTACTGCGACCTCCATCACTCTTCCAAGGGGCATTGATACTGTCTTTTTATTCCACTGCGACCTCCACCACTTTTCCAATGGGCATTAAAACCGTCTTGTTAAGCTACTGCGACCTTCACCACGCTTCCAAGGGGCATTGATGTTGTCTTTTTATTCCACTGTGTAACTCCACCACTTTTTTAAGGGGCATTAAAACCGTCTTGTTAAGCTACTGCGACCTCCACCGCTCTTCCAAGGGGCATTAAAACCATCTTGTTAAGCTACTGCGACCTCCACCACTTTTCCAAGGGGCATTAAAACCGTCTTATTAAGCTACTGCGACCTCCACCGCTCTTCCAAGGGGCATTAAAACCATCTTATTAAGCTACTGCGACCTCCACCGCTCTTCCAAGGGGCATTAAAACCATCTTGTTAAACCACTCTGAACTCCACAACTCTTCCAACGGGCATTGAAATGTTGTTTTTAATTAACTCTAACCTCCACGACTCTTCCAACGGGCATTGCATTTCCTCCTAATTTTAGTCAGCTTTTGCTTTTCAATGCATAGGCGAACACAAAGGGAGACCCACTCCCCAATAATGGGTAGAAGGTTTTTAGTACGCTGTAATCCACGTCTGTTTCAAGGGGCATTGCAGTTCCTCATAATTTTTGGAAAGCCTTCCATACACTGCTTAGGCCAACAGTGCACAGGAGACCCAGTTGCTATAAATGGAAAAAAAGGTTTAGTTAAGGCCCTCTGAACTCCATGTCACTTCCAAGGGGCATTGGAGTGCCTCGAAATTTTTGGTAGGCATTGCACTCACTGTATGCCCTATAACTGTGTAGCCGAACCGCTCCTTTTGGTACAGAAACATATCCTACAAGACATGTGTGGTTGACAGGTCTGATATTGATGTGAATGGTCCCTGTTCCTCCTGCTCTTTCTCCTTTGCCACCACCTCATCCATCATTCATCACCTGAAGCTTTGTTTTAACGGGAGTCATAGAACTGGGATAGTAGCAGGAAAACATTCAGCAATCCTCGGAGGAGGTATGATATGCGCCATAACGCTGACCACCTCAGGCCTAGCCGCTACTACATACATGTGCTTGCATTCCAAGGAACAGAAAGCTAAGGAGATGGATGGTCTCATGATCATGAATAATTTACTCGTTGTGTAGGAGGCCGACCACTGCTGCTGTCTACCTTCTGAACTTTGTGTTGAAGCCTGATTGACCCAGGACCTGCAATCCTCTATGTCTGGAGGACGTGTTGCATCCCAGTGTCCAACTGTGTTCCGGCTTCCACAATATTAACCCAGTGTGAACGCGTCAGTGAGATGAACCATCCCTGGCCACATTCACTTGTCCACGTGTTTGTGGTTAGGCTGTCCTTGAAATAGGGGCTGCTGGGGACTGTTTATGGACACCCGGCCGCTTCCTGGTGGCTGGGGACCAAGCGTGGACACCCGGCCGCCTCCTGGTGGCTGGGGACCAAGCGTGGACACCCGGCCGCCTGGCGGCTGAGGACTGAGTATGGATACCAGGCCGCCGATGCAGCCATGACGTGGTGGCCAGATTTCACCTCCACATGCCTAAAAGGTCCAATTTCAAGTTCAAGCAAGCTAGCAGTATGGTATTGCAGCCTGGGGGTGGGTGGGTGGCAGGCTGCACACTTACACTTGCATTCCAAGAAAACATAGCAGATGCTAACTTCTATCATCATCATGCTCCTCACCTTCGCACTCTCAACTTCCCTGATGGAGAAGCCAGGGCCCACCGGAAGAGTCTGGTTGTCTGGTGGGCTCGGCCAATGCTGCCCTAAAGCAGGCCAGGCTAAGAAAAGTGTGGGGAAGGTTACCGGGACAAATAGGGGCAGCTGGGGACCGTTTATGGACACCCGGCCGCCCCCTGGTGGCTGGGACCAAGCGTGGACACCCGGCCGCCGGGCGGGTGGGGAATGAGTATGGATACCAGTCCGCCGACGCAGCCATGACGTGGTGGCCAGATTCCGCCTCCATATGCCTAAAAGGCCCAATTTCAAGTGCAAGCAAGCTAGCAGTATGGTATTGCAGTCTGGGGGTGGGTGGGTGGCAGGCTGCACACTTACGCTTGCATTCCAAGAAAACAAAGCAGATGCTAACTTTTATCATCATCATCATGCTCTTCACCTTGGCACTCTCAACTCCCCTGATGGATAAGCCAGGGCCCACCGGAGGAGTCTGGTTGTCTGGTGGGCTCGGCCAATGCTGCCCTAAAGCAGGCCAGGCTAAGAAAAGTGTGGGGAAGGTTACCGGGACAAATAGGGGCGGCTGGGGACCGCTTCTGGACACCCGGCCGCCCCCTGGCGGCTGGGGACCAAGCGTGGACACCCGGCCGCCTTGCGCCTGGGGACTGAGTATGGATACCAGGCCGCCGATGCAGCTATGACGTGGTGGCCAGATTCCGCCTCCACATGCCTGAAAGGCCCAATTTCAAGTGCAAGCAAGCTAGCAGTATGGTATTGCAGCCTTGGGGTGGGTGGGTGGCAGGCTGCACACTTATGCTTGCATTCCAAGAAAACAAAGCAGATGCTAACTTCTATTATCATCATCATACTCCTCACCTGTCACTCTCAACTCCCCTGATGGAGAAGCCAAGGCCCACCGGAGGAATCTGGTTGTCTGGTGGGCTCGGCCAATGCTGCCCTAAAGCAGGCCAGGCTAAGAAAAGTGTGGGGAAGATTACCGGGACAAATAGGGGCGGCTGGAGACTGTTTGTGGACACCCGGCCGCCCCCTGGCGACTGGGGACCAAGCGTGGACACCCGGCCGCCGGGTGGCTGGGGACTGAATATGGATACCCGGCCGCCGACGCAGCCATGATGTGGTGGCCAGATTCTGCCTCCACATGCCTAAAAGGCCCAATTTCAAGTGAAAGCAAGCAAGCAGTATGGTAACGCAACCTGGGGGTGGGTGGGTGGCAGGCTGCATACTAGCGCTTGCATTGCAAGGAATGGGGGAGGTACAATTGAACACTGCCCTGGGTCAAGGACTTGCATAGGGATAGTTGCAAGTCTGCATCTTCTGATGTGGCAAGGATCACTTCTGATGGACACAATTTTAAGCAGTGACCTGGGTGTCAGAGATGCTTCCAGGGGTCTTCCCCATGCTGTTCCCATGTCTTTTCAGCACTGTATGCATGTGTCACACAGCACATGGCCAGATAAGGTTGTAAAATGTCAAAATAACATTTCCCGGTGAATGCATTTGTCACGGTTGAAAGCAATACAAAAGTGCAAAAACGCATAAAAAATGCTACTTGTGAACATAGCCCAAGGTGTGGAGGAGTATTTTTGTTTTTGGTTATTTATTTTACCTTATACACAAGTCTTTACCCTGGAAAGGATGTTCCTTAACATATTTCACAGGAAAGCAGTTTCAGTTTAGTTTTTGAACGTTTTATTGTGAGCCCATAAAAGTGGCTTAATACCTCTGACCACGTTGTTGACAGCAGTGACCTGGGGGTCAGAAATGCTTCCTGGGGCGATCCCCATGCTGTCCCCATGTAATTTGAGCACTGTCACTATCATTTTGGGCACTTTTTAGGCTTTCTACAGACTGCCGGGGGTGCCGTCGCAAAAATGCTCTGGTCTCCCATAGACTAACATTGGACTCATTGCTCGGGTCGAGCACCCGAGTATCACGGTGAGCTCGGCCCGAGCTTCGAGCACCCGAGCATTTTAGTGCTCGCTCAACACTAGTCTCAACACATTTCTGAAAATAAAAATCCACAAATTTAGAGGCAGGTTTACAAACGCCCCTCATGCCGGAGACTATAGGCCTACCTGGAATAAAAAGCAAAAATCAGCCCTGATGTAATGATTGCAAAGTCACATAGGGCCCTATTTGTAAGGGTGTAATAGGGATGGTTATATGTCTCTCCTTCCTGAAGAAAAATGTTTGAGACTTGTGTGTTGACAAGTGTGGTTTTATTGTGCATAGAATCTTACAGGCACTAATGTGCATAGTTAATGTACTGTCATCTGTAAAGACATGTGAAACTCCATAGAGTCTTATAGGTACTAAGTTATCTGGATCTCCTAATGTGTTGTGGCAATTATATACTGTGATGATGTACTAGGTATAGGAAAAGGATAAGGTTACGTTTAGGATATAGGTATAGCATAAGACATAGGGATTAGGTTAAGAATGGGAAAGTGCAGTTGTGGGCACATTATATATAGGAAGTAGATTTGCACAGGATAGGAACAGTTAAGTGTTTGGGACCAGCCCAAACATGGGAGGGCTCAGTGTTAGATAAATTGGGGGAGCACTTCCTGATTAGAGGGAGATAAGATTAGCTAGAAGTAGTGATAGCAGAAGTTCAAGGCCAAAGGACTGGAGGGCACAATCTATTGAAGACTGTTTGGCAGCATGAGGACGGCCGCGACAAACTTCAGTGGATCTTCCTGGAACATTCGAGGCCTACGAACCAAATTAGGAATGGAGATGCCTACCTTAATCTCTTTCCACAAAGGCAAGCCAGATGGAGAATCACATATGGGAATTGGGTCGGGACTCATGGAAGCTGCAGAGCTGTACGGAGTATCCCAGGGTCCAGAGATACCAGTGAGTAAAGGGATAGCTCAGGCTAAAGAAAGCTATGGCAATATATTGTGTTGTAACAAGAATTGCACTTGGACTGCTTAGTGAAGTTAATCTGTTTGAAAAGAACTGAGTGTCCCCTATTGAATGTGCAGCTGGCACCAGGATCGTGGATTTAACAGAGGCCTGAGGTTAAAACGTGAGTGTTATACAGTACACACAACCCAAGGGAAAAGAGACACTATTTACTTGTGGGGTGCCAGGGTGTGGGAACACAGCTGCACCTAGCCCATGACTACCGCCCTGCGCACCTTACATATTCATGAAGGTGTTTACACCTTTTCTGTCATAAAGCACTTTCATTTCTTGCAAAATGTTTGTGCAGCTCAGAAGTTAGTCAAAAATTTTGCAACATTAGGTGTTTTCGCACGAGTACAAGTGTTACAATACTGACGTAGTACTGCTGGAAACCTGTGGCTGAAGGAGCATAAGCAGTAGTGTTGAGCCACCCCCGTAGTGTTCGAGTTCGGTTCGGTTCGTCGAACACCCGTGTGTTCGCCGAACTGTTCGTCGAACTGTTCGTCGAACACCTTCGAACACCGTTAAAACCAATGGCAGGCAAACAAAAACACATAGAAACACATAGAAAACACCTTCAAAGGTGTCCAAAAGCTGACAAACTGCTCAGAAGACACAACTAACACATGGAAAAGTGACAAGTACATATAGTCATGCGAAAAGAAAAGAGGTGGAGGAATAAAAGGAGGGGGAGACACAGATATAGGCATGTCATGCCCTTCTAAAATCCAAAAAGTGAGAAGCCGACACGGCCAGTCCGCTCTTGCCCGTGCCACCTCCGTGTCGCCGGGTTTGTGCCAGAGCCACGGTGAACCCTGACGGCCAGCCCCCCTCTCCCAATACTGGTGCCTGTCCGCTGGTGGGTCGAGCGAGCCCCCCTGTGGTGGAGGCAGCTCTAAGCTTTTTAATTTAAATTGTCTCTCTAATTTGAATGAATACACTTTAAATCCATTTACAAGGATCTATTGGAGGGCAAGTCTCATGCCAGCAGCCGCGTAATTCCAGCTCCAGTAGCGTCCACTAAAGCTGCTGCAGTTAAAAAGCTTTTATAAGAATCGAGCTCGGCTGTCCACCGCAAGGCATCCTACTGCCAGTCCCAGCCCCTATGCCTTGGGGTGCCTCCTGATGCTCTTCACTGAGTATCCCGTGGTCCCGAAGCATTTCCTTTGAAAAAATTAAGTGTCCAAACTACAGGTGGTGTAGCTTGCTTAACAGCCGGGATAATCCGCTGACTAGCAGACACTGCTACTAGACACAAAGTATTTCCTGGGCTAGATGCAGTTAAAAATTTGAAATTAGATACTCTCGTTGGATGCTGAGAAAGCATTCCATAGAGTCTCCTGGCACGCCATATATGATTCTCTTAAAAAGCTTGGGGTAGGGGTCTAGGGGACCCTTTTATAGCCAAAATCACGGCCCTGTATCACAATACGTCACCTAGGCTGAAGATAGATGGAACTGTAGCACCCTGAGGGCTCGGTTGCTACAGAGGTATTGCACCTCACCCAGAGGTGTGATATCTCACTCTCAGGTAAGGATGGAGTGTGGATCAGGACACGATACCTGCATGCATTACACCACATTGCCGTGGGGCAGGGCGACCAATATGCCCCTGAGATGGGCACGACAGTCCCTGTCCCTGGCTGGAGTGGGGGGAGGGAACACTGAGGAAGGGGAACCCTGTAGTGCAGGAGCAGGGAGGAAGCAGTTCCTGGGTGCATTGAGAAGGGAGTATAAAAGGTGGGCACCATCTTAGTTCAGTGCAGAGAAGTCTGAGCAGAAGTGACAGGGAGCAGGGGCTCTGCATGAGCTCTGCTCCGGAGGCGGGCCTAGTAACAGAGGCCCAGGCCTGGAAGAGGGAGAAGGAAGGAAGAGAAGAGGAGCGGAGAAGGCTCCAGGAACGAGGAACGAAGGGATCCCAGGGGTGCGGACGGGCGAGTCGCCACCGCACGCCCGAATCCACCTGCGTGGAGGGGTCAGGCCAAAGGGGGAGACCGGTCCCCGAAACTAGTGAAGGCAGGAAACGACCCTCAGCTAGAAACCGGAGGCTGTGACATTTTATGTGGCGCAGCCCCTCGCTACACCCGCTAGGAATGCACCACATAGGGTCAGGGAAACTGGCGCCAAGTTTACCAAGAGGAGGCCCGAGGCAGCCGGACAGAAGGGTTGGTAAGAAAGGCCAGACAAAGGACACACAAAGGGGGTCCTGTGAAGCGCTCCAAAGTTATCTGGGAGTTGTCTGAGCCCCTCACCTGGTGAGCACAGTACGACGTGGGCAGCCGTTACCTGCAGACGTGGTCTAGATAATAAGAACTGTGAGTAAAGGCCCTGGACTGCATTACTGACTCCGTGTCGTTACTGCTGCTGCCCTGCACCATCACCCCTATCCTCCGCATACACTGCCCTGAGGCTATACTCCTCCCGTGGGGAGTTATGCTACGCTCTGCTGCACCCACAACACCAGCCTCAGCGGTCTGCCCTGCAGCGGCGGTTCACTCTGACCGCAATCCACGGGTGGCGTAGTCGGACATTTAAACATCAAAACCACATAAATAGTTCCGCCACTGGTTTGACCGCCCTGAGCCACGGAACCGGGTCGCCGCCACGGAGATTACAACCACCAGCATCCACCAAAAAGGGTCCGGCTCCGGGTGTCCCAAGGCCCAGGGGGTGCATCAGAACATTTTCATGACCTTTCACAATCACCAATGGGACAAGGCAGAGATGTCCTCTGTCCCCTCTCTTATACATCCTAGTGACGGAGCACCTGCTCTCATCAATTCGCCATAACCCCAATATTAGGTGGATTGAGGTGGGAGGCACCGAGTACAAGTGCTCTCTATTTGCTGATGATGTCCTAGTATATATCACTCAATCACATATATCCATCCATGCTGTTATGGCTGAAATAGATCACTTTGTTACATGGTCAAATTTTAAAATCAATGCAGCGAAGTCTGAGGCCCTCGATGTCTCCCTCCCCAAATCCATACAGGATTCCATCCAGTCCAACTTTCCCTTTGCCTGGCCCTCACAGGGTATCAAATACTTAGGAATTCCTATTCATAGAGACCTCTCCCATCTATGTTATCTTAATTTTGGGCCCTTTATTGAACAACTCCATACAGACCACAGTTGGCAAGTTAGAACTGTAAGATTCACTACGTGAACCACTGGTGTTTTGTGGAAAAGCACATGTACACTGTGTTCCAAATTATTATGCAAAAAGTGTTTAGGAGTAATAAGGGAAGAATTTGTTTGTTTGTCAGTTAAACTCATTGATGGTGATGTGTGTCAGGGCTCTTTATATCACTGTAAGCAATTGCAGACACCTGTGCTAATTAGTTTGGCAGGTGTGTCCAATGAAAGGCAAGACTACTTAAGAAGGCTGTCCCACATTATTAAGCAGCCTACATTTTCTGCCAAAATGGGAAAGAAAAAGGATGTGTCGGCTGCTGAGAAGCAACAAATTGTGGAGTGTTTAGGTCAAGGCATGACTACAATCAACATTGTGTAATGATCAGGATGAAGTGTCTTGGCAATCAAGAAGTATGTAGCTGATTCACAGTACACACGTGTGCGTGCTGATAAGGGCAAATTGAGGACTCTTTCCTACAGGCAATTACATCAGGTTAAAAGAGCAGCGGCAAAAAAGCCTTGTCATAGCAGCAGACAAGTTTTTGAAGCTGCTGCTGCCTCCAACGTCCCCCGAACAACATGATGCAGGGTCCTTCAGAGGTTTGCAGCTGTGCATACGCCATCCTGTCGACCACCTCTATCCACTTCACACAAGCAGAAATGGCTCCAGTGGGCCAAACACTACATGAAGACTGATTTCAAAACTGTTTTGTTCACGGATGAGTGCCGTGCAACGCTCGATGGTCCAGATGGATGGAGTGGAGGATGGCTGGTTGATGGACACCCCACGCAAAAACGGCTACAGCGCCAACAAGGAGGAGGTGGAGTAATGTTTTGGGCTGGAATCATGGGGAGAGAGATTGTCAGCCCCTTTAGGATCCCTGAAGGGGTAAAGATGAACTCCATAATGTATGTGGAGTTTCTCAAACAGCACTTCCTGCCATGGTTCAAGAAGAAGAACCGTGTATTCCACAGCAAGATCATTTTCATGCATGATAATGCACCATCTCATGCTGCACATAAAACATCTGCATCTCTGGCTGATATGGGCATTAAAGGGGACAAACTTATGGTGTGACCCCCATGCTCCCCTGACCTCTACCCCATTCAGAACCTCTGAAGCATCATCAAAAGGAGTGTCTATGATGGCAGGAGGCAGTTCACATCTAAGCAACAGCTCTGGGAGGGTATTCTGTCCTCATGCAAAACAATTGAAGCAGAAACCATCCAAAACCTGACAAATTCAATGGACGAGAGAGTTCAGAAGCTCCTTTCGAACAAGGGGTCCTATGTGAAAATGTAACATCACCTAGAATAAAGTTTTGAGTTGAAAACTGTTTGATTTCAGTTTCTAATAACCTGCTAATGCTTATAATTTCAAAAATGACCATTTTTTTGGTCTTTATTAAAATTAAAAGGTTGATCGAAAAGTTTGGGGGATCTAAGAGTGTGGCAACCCAGTAGTTAGGATTACTTCGAATTCTGACAATATGAGGGTCATGTTGCAGGTAGTGCAGCAAGAAGGCACTTATGTGTCTTGCGCATCTCGGAGCCCCAAAATTATTTTCCGGGCTAGATGCAGCTAAAAATTATTATTAATTTTAAATCTGGTGGAGCTTAGTACAGATGGCCTAATAGAATCAGTGCTGCACAGTGCTACAAAGCCCAAATTATTTTCCAGCCAAGGTACAGATAAACATGATTAGTAATTTTAAATCTGGTGGAGCTTAGTATAGATGGCCTAATAGAATCAGTACTGCACACTGCTACAAAGCCCAAATTATTTTCCAGCCAAGATACAGATAAACATGATTAGTAATTTTAAATCTGGTGCAGCTTATTATAGATGGCCTAATAGAATCAGTGCTGCACACTGCTACAAAGCCCAAATTATTTTCCAGCCAAGATACAGATAAACATGATTAGTAATTTGAAAGCTTAAAACGGTTGGTGAGGTGATTTTAACCAATCATCAAGCTTTTACTCTCCCCAGGATGACACAGGGGTAGAAAAGTCGTTTCGGATCCATGATTTGTTCATCTTTATGAACGTGAGTCTGTCTACATTATCAGTGGAGAGCCGCGTGCGCTTATCTGTCAGCACACCACCAGCAGCGCTGAACACACGTTCAGACAGAACGCTGGCTGTGGGGCATGACAAGATCTCCAAGGCGTAAGTGGCTAGCTCCGGCCATTTATCCAGATTGGAAGCCCAAAAAGAGCAAGGGTCCAGTGACACAGTCATGGCTTCAATGTTTACTTGGAGATACTCCTGTACCATCGTCTCTAGGCGTTGACTATGTGTCAGACTTCTTGTCTCCTGTGGCCTTGCGAAGGATGGGCTAAAAAAGTGGTGAAATGATTCCGCAAAATTGATGTTACCAGCAGATACTGTGTTTCTGTTACGGTTTGAGTGCTGAACACTCGACGGTCCCACGGTTGGCAAGTTGGAACTGTGAGATTCACTACGTGCACCACTGGTGTTTTGTGGAAAAGCACATGTAAGATTCTGCAATAGTCTCTGCTGATACTCCTGCATGCGTGCATCCCTTTCTATGGCAGGAATAATTTCTGCAAATTTACTTTTGTACCGGGGATCTAACAGTGTGGCAACCCAGTAGTCAGGATTATTTCTAATTCTCACAATTCGAGGGTCATGTTGCAGGTAGTGCAGCAAGAAGGCACTCATGTGTGTTGCGAATCCAGGAGCACCAAGTCCCTGTTGTGTTGGTGGCGAGGTAACAATCATGCTTCCTTCCTCTGTCCTCTCCCCCCAACCTCGCACAACAGAAATGTGATCAAGATCTCCCTTATCTGATGAGTCTTCCATCAGTTCGTCCTCCACTTCCTCCTGGGCTCCTGCACCTTCCTCACTAGTTTGGCTGCTACCATGCGCCCTGGTAAAACCATCTCCCCCACCCTCACACGCCTGCCGTCTTGGTGCTGCCGACCGTCTGGACCTTGCAGATGTTAGCCCTTCCGCATACAACTCCTCCTCCTCTACTTCCTCCACCTCCTCTTGTGCCACCACCTGACTCCGAATTCTGTTTAACATGTGCTCCAGCATGTAAATCACCGGAATAGTCATGCTGATAATGGCATCGTTAGCACTAAACATCTTCGTCGCCATTTCAAAACTGTGCAGAAGGGTGCATAGGTCCCTGATCTGAGACCACTCCTCCAGCGTGATTTGCCCCACCTCTGGATCTCGTTGGCCCAGGCTATACATCAGAACGTATTGCACCAGGGCTTGTCGGTGCTGCCACAGTCGCTGCAACATGTGCAGAGTTGAATTCCACCGGGTAGGCACATCGCATTTTAGCCGGTGAAGTGGCAGGCCCAACGACTTCTGTAGAGATGTAAGTTGCTGAGCTGCGGGATGCGAACGGCGGAAGTGAGCACACAGCGACCGTGCCCTCTGCAGAAGGCCATCTAGTCTGGGATAGTGGGCTAAAAATTGCTGGACAACCAGGTTCAACACGTGAGCCATACAAGGCACGTGTGTGACATTGCCCCGGCGAAGGGCCGCACCCAGGTTTGCAGCATTGTCGCACACGGCCTTCCCTGGTTTCAGGTCCAGTGGAGACAACCATTCATGAAATTGGTTCTCCAGAGCTGACCACAACTCCTCAGCTGTGTGACTCACATTTCCCCGACATTACAAAGTAAAAACCGCCTGATGACGTTGAGCCCTACTGCCAGCATAGTAAGGAGGTGTGCAGGATCTCTTCTGCGCAGTTAGAAAGCTTGTGGCATGACCAGACAGGCTTTGGGTGCAGGTGGAGGACCGAGAGGAGGTTGAGGAGGCAGAAGCAGTGGAGGAACTTTGAGATAAAGAGGATTGACGCACAACTCGTGGGGACGGCAAGACTTGGACAGCAGCCCCTTGTCCTGCTGTCACCATAGTTACCCAGTGCCCAGTCAGCGACATGTAATGCCCCTGTCCATGCCTACTCGTCCAAGTGTCTGTGGTGAAATGCACCCTGTCACACACAGAGTTTCTCAAAGAAGCGGTGATGTTGTGTGCGACATGCTGGTGGAGCGCAGGCACACCTTTCTTTGAGAAGTAGTGCCGACTGGGCATCTGGTACTGGGGCACTGCGATGGACATAACGTCTCGAAAATCCTCTGTGTCCACCAGGCGGAAAGGCAGCATTTCTGTAGATAAGAGCATGGAGATGGTGAAATTCAACCTCTTAGCTTTCTCATGGCTAGTAGGAAATGGTCTTTTACTTGTCCACATCTGAGGGACCGAGGGCTGGCTATTGTGCTTAGACGGGGTTGATAAGGGTGTCCCCGGCAAACTGCCGGTCTGTGAGGAAGATGCAGGCGGACATGTTAGGTTGCCTTGATCCAAAGGTGGTGCTATCGATGTCGGACAGCGCTCAACACCAGCTGGTGTTACCACCTCCAAAGAAAATGATGACCTGCCAATCACGCTGGCTGTTGCAGGTAAAGAGGTGGCAGGTCTGCGCTCCAAAACAGGTGTGACTGCTGTCCCCCCAGTCACAGAGGATGAAGAGGCCGCGGATGCACAAGATATGGCAGACGGTGGTTGGCCCGGCCGGCTAGGCCGCATTGTAGCACAGTGAGCTTCCCATTGCAACTTATGCTTCATGTCCATATGCCGGTTCATGCATGAAGTACTCAAACTATGTATTTTTTGGCCTCTACTTAGCTTTTGCTGACAAATGTTACAGATAACACGAGTTGGGTCATCTTTATCGATCTGAAAAAATGCCCAGGCTATGCAAGGCTTAGCACCCATGCGACCTGAAGAGCCACCACGACTTGTGGTGAGAGGCAGAGTTGTGTTTGAGGATGCAGTTGTTGACGTGCTTCCAGTACTACGTGTCTGTCCAGGATGGCGCAACCTGACCTCATCCTTCTCCACCTCCTCTGCTGACCTCATCTCTAGGCTGAATGTGGGTTGACAGTAAGTGGGATCTCCAACCTCATCATCATCACCCTGTGCATTATCGCACCCGTCGTCCTCAGAGCCAACCTGTTCCTGCCCTGACAAAAAACTAAAGTTGTCGCTCCAATCAGGTATTTGAGTCTCATCATCATCTTCCTCATTGTCTCCACCAACAGGAGTTACAGTTTGGGAATGAGGGTCTACATTATGGTCAGAACCTTCTGCGTCTGGTCCTGGAACCGACTCATAAAGATTCTGGGCATCAGTGCAGATCATTTCCTTGTCTGGATTCACAGAAGCGCTGGAGTCGACCTCTGATTCCCAGGCTATAGTATGAGTAAACAGCTCTGCAGACTCAACCATCTGTTCTACCTCATACTCAGACGGGCAGCTGGAGATTTGGGAGCTGTGAGGAAGCAAGTGCGATTGGGGTGACACCTTTGAGGACTGGAGTATTTGTGATGTTGAAGTTGATGTGGAGGAGAGCCCACTTAAAGGAACACTTGATATCCGTTGAAGCACCTGCTGTTTTTGTGCCTCATCTGGAATTTGTAGCGATTGGCGTGGCCGTAAGAAAGGGATCTTATCACATTGTCCGCTAAAAGAAGTAGACATTTTAGTTTGGCTGGAAGATGGTCTTTCTTCTGCAGATGTTACTGTTGCTTTAACACTTACCCCACGGACAAAACCTTTTTTCCCCTTCCCAACACGCCTATTCCCCTTTCCACCAGAAGCAGGCCTTTTTCCACTCATTTTGGTGGTTAACTAATTCACAACTCTGGAGTTGTTTGCACAAAAAAACAATGGATGGGAACCGAGCAGAGCTGAGTGGCCAAACTGTGGTATTAGGCCAAAACTATTGGCTGGGTTAGATGCAGAAAAAAATTATATTCAATTTGCAACCTGATGGAGGTCAGTATAGATGGACTAATAGAACAAGTCCCACACACAGCTAGAAGCCCAAATATTTTTTCAGAGGTAGATGCAGAAATTTTTTTATTCAGTTTGCAACCTGATGGAGGTCAGTATAGATGGACTAATAGAACAAGTCCCACACACAGCTAGAAGCCCAAATATTTTTTCAGAGGTAGATGCAGGAAAAAATTATATTCAGTTTACAACCTGATGGAGGTCAGTATAGATGGACTAATAGAACAAGTCCCACACACTGCTAGAAGGCCAAATATTTTTTCAGACCTAGATGCAGAAAAAAATTATATTCAGTTTGCAACCTGATGGAGGTCAGTATAGATGGACTAATAGAACAAGTCCCACACACTGCTAGAAGGCCAAATATTTTTTCAGAGCTAGATGCAGAAAAAAATTATATTCAGTTTGCAACCTGATGGACGTCAGCATAGATGGACTAATAGAAAAAGTCCCACACACAGCTAGAAGCCCAAATATTTTTTCAGAGGTAGATGCAGAAAAAAATATATTCAGTTTGCAACCTGATGGAGGTCAGTATAGATGGACTAATAGAGAAAGTCCCACACACTGCTAGAAGGCCAAATATTTTTTCAGAGCTAGATGCAGACAAAAAATTATTTTTAATTTGCAACCTGATGGAGGTCAGTATAGATGGACTAATAGAGAAGGTCCCACACACTGCTAGAAGGCCAAATATTTTTTCAGAGGTAGATGCAGAAAAAAATTGTATTCAGTTTGCAACCTGATGGAGGTCAGTATAGATGGACTAATAGAACAAGTCCCACACACAGCTAGAAGCCCAAATATTTTTTCAGAGGTAGATGCCGAAAAAAATTATATTCAGTTTGCAACCTGATGGAGGTCAGTATAGATGGACTAATAGAACAAGTCCCACAGACAGATAGAAGCCCAAATATTTTTTCAGAGGTAGATGCAGAAAAAAAATATATTCAGTTTGCAAACTGATGGAGGTCAGTATAGATGGACTAATAGAGAAAGTCCCACACACTGCTAGAAGGCCAAATATTTTTTCAGAGCTAGATGCAGACAAAAAATTATTTTTAATTTGCAACCTGATGGAGGTCAGTATAGATGGACTAATAGAGAAAGTCCCACACACTGCTAGAAGGCCAAATATTTCTTCAGAGCTAGATGCAGACAAAAAATTATTTTGAATTTGCAACGTGATGGAGGTCAGTATAGATGGACTAATAGAGAAAGTCCCACACACTGCTAGAAGGCAAATATTTTTTCAGAGCTAGATGCAGAAAAAAATTATATTCAGTTTGCAACCTGATGGAGGTCAGTATAGATGGACTAATAGAGAAAGTCCCACACACTGCTAGAAGGCCAAATATTTTTTCAGAGCTAGATGCAGACAAAAAATTATTTTTAATTTGCAACCTGATGGAGGTCAGTATAGATGGACTAATAGACCAAGTCCCACACACTGCTAGAAGCCCAAATATTTTTTCAGAGCTAGATGCAGAAAAAAATTATATTCAGTTTGCAACCTGATGGAGGTCAGTATAGATGGACTAATAGAACAAGTCCCACACACAGCTAGAAGCCCAAATATTTTTTCAGAGGTAGATGCAGATAAAAATTATTTTTAATTTGCAGCCTGATGGAGGTCAGTATAGATGGACTAATAGAGAAAGTCCCACACACTGCTAGAAGGCCAAATATTTTTTCAGAGCTAGATGCAGATAAAAATTATTTTAATTTGCTACCTGGTGGAGGTCAGTATAGATGGACTAATAGAACAAGTCCCACACACTGCTAGAAGGCCAAATATTTTTTCAGAGCTAGATGCAGAAAAAAATTATATTGAGTTTGCAACCTGATGGAGGTCAGTATAGATGGACTAATAGAACAAGTCCCACACACAGCTAGAAGCCCAAATATTTTTTCAGAGGTAGATGCAGATAAAAATTATTTTTAATTTGCAACCTGATGGAGGTCAGTATAGATGGACTAATATAGAAAGTCCCACACACTGCTAGAAGGCCAAATATTTTTTCAGAGCTAGATGCAGACAAAAAATTATTTTGAATTTGCAACGTGATGGAGGTCAGTATAGATGGACTAATAGAACAAGTCCCACACACAGCTAGAAGGCCAAATATTTTTTCAGAGCTAGATGCAGAAAAAAATTATATTCAGTTTGCAACCTGATGGAGGTCACTATAGATGGACTAATAGAACAAGTCCCACACACTGCTAGAAGCCCAAATATTTTTTCAGAGCTAGATGCAGAAAAAAATTATATTCAATTTGCAACCTGATGGAGGTCAGTATAGATGGACTAATAGAATGATGCTATGCCCAAAAGGTTTTACTTCACTAGGTGCAGTAAAAAAATTGGTATTCTATACACAGGTGGTGTATCTTGCAACACAGATAGGCTACTCCACTGACTAACATACTCTGCAATAGGCCAAAAAGGATTAGCTTTGCTAGATTCAGCCAAATGCTGTGAAAAAAACTTGCACAGCACTGGCACAGACCTGCCTGGCAAAAACTGATAGGAACTGATGTAACCTAGTCCTGAAAAGGACTGCAATTACAATTAGTCTTTACTCCCACAACCTATCTATTTAAGAGCACAGACCTGCCTGAGAAAAGTCGTAGGAAATGCTGTAACCTAGTCCTTAAAAGGACTGCAATCACAACTATTCCCTACTCCCAAGCTATCTGTAGATTTGTGCGAAAATTGGCTTGAAATTAACAAGGTATAGCGCACACAGCAACAGCGGTGCCATCTAACACGCAGCTGCAGCAGTGAGAAAATGGTGGCGACGGGGAAAATGGCTTGGTCTTATAGGGCAAGGACATGTGACATACACTGCCAATGACACATGCCCTTGCTTGTGTGAAAAAAAGCACTTCGCTCCGTGTGTGCGCTGCTGATAGGCTGACAGATTGCACCTCCCCACTGTAAATGCGGGAAAGAGAAAAAAAATGGAGATCTTCATTATTCCTGCAGAGATCCATCCCCTGCCCCTCCCCCCGCCCCGCTGTACACTCAAACTGCGTATTAACATTAATTTTCATCATTACTGAGAAAAAATCCAGTTATGATTTTGGTGCACGAACAGTTATCGAACATAACCTCGAACAGCCGAATTTTTCTCAAATCGTTCGTGTTCGCCGAACGGCTCGATCACCGCCCAAAACAGCTCGAATTTGAGATTGGCAAACAGTTCGAGTCGAACAACGCTCATCTCTAATGAGCAGGAACAGCAAGTGGTAGTACAAGTTCTTGGAGTTAGCAAAGGAGTTGTAGGAAACAATCCGTAGATAGGTGAGAACAGTCTGGGTAAAAATTTTCAGGAGCTGGAGACTGGAACTAGGCTAACAGCTAGACACAATACTCAGGCAATGAGTGAGAGATGCATGCGGCGTTAAGTAGGCCCAAACAGTAAACAAGATGGATCTCACAGGTTCAGAATCTGCCATCTTCATAAAGGGCAATTGCAGAACACAACAGAAGCCTCCAGTGGTAAGGAGTTGGATTGAGGACAATTATTAAGGTGAGCAATAGCAGCCACTAGTGGTAAAACTGTAGAAGGGCAACAGGAATTCTGACATTGCTCCCCCTTTCAACAATGGCCTCCGGACAATGCTTGGCTTGGTTTAAGTGGGTATTTTTGGTGAAACTCTTTAATCTGTCGAGGAAGATTGATATTTTCTACAGGTTCCCAGGAGTTATCTTCAGGGCCGTACCCTTGCCACTTTATTAAGTACTGCAACTTGTTTCTGAATATTCTGGAAGCCAGGATCTTTTCAACTGTGTAATGTTCTTGCCCATCCACTTCAATAGGCTCAAAGGGTTTGGAACAAATGTTTTTAGTAAAAAAACATGGGACACTGGATGTACAGTGTCGCCGAGCATGGACAGCCCTCTTCAAATGATCCCACAGATGTTCAATGATATTCAGGTCTGGGGACTGGGATGGCCATTCCAGAACATTGTAATTGTTCCTCTGCATGCATGCCTGAGTAGATTTGGAGCGGTGTTTTGGATCATTGTCTTGCTGAAAGATCCATCCCCTGCGTAACTTCAACTTTGTCACTGATTCTTGAACATTATTGTCAAGAATCTGCTGATACTGAGTGGAATCCATGCGTCCCTCAACTTTAACAAGATTCCTGGTGCCGGCATTGGCCACACAGCCCCAAAGCATGATGGAACCTCCACCAAATTTTACTGTGGGTAGCAAGTGTTTTTCTTGGAATGCTGTGTTTTATTTGCCGCCATGCATAACGCCTTTTTGTATGACCAAACAACTGAATCTTGGTTTCATCAGTCCACAGGACCTTCTTCCAAAAAGAAATTGGCTTCTCCAAATGTGCTTTTGCATACCTCAGCCGACTCTGTTTGTGGCGTGCTTGCAGAAACGGCTTCTTTCGCATCACTCTCCCATACAGCTTCGCCTTGTGCAAAGTGCGTTGTATAGTTGACCGATGCACAGTGACACCATCTGCAGCAAGTTGATGCTGCAGCTCTCTGGAGGTGGTCTGAGGATTGTCCTTGACTGATCTCACCATTCTTCTTCTCTGCCTTTCTGATGTTTTTCTTGGCCTGCCACTTCTGGCCTTAACAAGAACTGTCCCTGTGTTCTTCCATTTCCTTACTATGTTCCTCACAGTGGAAACTGACAGGTTAAATCGCTGAGACAGCTTTTTGTATCCTTCCCCTGAACAACTATGTTGAATAATCTTTGTTTTCAGATCATTTGACAGTTGTTTTGAGGAGCCCATGATGCCACTCTTCAGAGGAGATTCAAACAGGAGAACAACTTGCAAGTGGCCACTTTAAGTAGCTTTTCTCATGATTGCATACACCTGGCTATGAAGTTCAAAGCTCAATGAGGTTACAAAACCAAAAAAAGTGCTTTAGTAAGTCAGTAAAAAGTAGGTAGGAGTATTTAAAACAAGAAAATGATAAGGGTGCCCATACTTATGCACCTGTCAAATTTTATTTGAATGCAGAGTGCACATTTTCTGTTAGTACAATAAGCCTCATTTCAAGGCAGAAACATTACTGTGTCCAACAGTTATTACATATATCAAACTGAAATAGCTGTTGTAAAAACACCAATTTTTATAAAACATTAAGCTTAAGATTAATAGGGGTGCCCAAACTTTTTCATATAACTGTATCTTCATTGTTCTGGACAGTTGGAGGTGAAAAGCTAATGAGCTAACTTGTCCAGTTATTTTACCAATACATTTTTGACCCAGTTTTGTTGAGGGTATATGGAGTTTCACATTATTGGTGGAAAGCCATACTTCATCACCCACTTGGAAGCTTGGAGAAAGTCTGCAAGATTTATCTGCTGCTTCCTTATATTTCTCCTGGGCAATTCTTAAGCAGTCTGTAAGTATTTCCATATTCTGTTGCAGGGATTGCATTGTGTCAGTAACAGCAGGGATAGGCGTTTGTCTTGGAAAATTAGGAAGGACACTTGGATGGTAACCAGAATTTGCGAAGACTGGTGTTTGTTTGGTCGAAACATGTTGAGAATTGTTGTATGAAAATTCTGCCATAGGAAGCAAATCAACCCTGTCATCCTGGAAATGACAACTGTAGCATCTGAAATATTGCTGTAAGGTTTGGCTGGGGCGCTCAGTCTGACCATTAGATTGGGGAAGGAATGCAGAAGATGAACAGACATCAATGTCCAATGCTGCACAAAAATTCTTCCAGAATCTCGATGTAAATTGTGTTCCACGATCAGAGACGACTTCATCTGGAACCCCATGAAGACGAAACACATTTTGAATTACATGATCAGCAGTCTCTTTAGCAGAAGGTAAACCAGTGCAGGGGACAAAATGTGCTGCTTTGGTGAGTCGGTCCACCACTACTAGGATTGAACTCTTTTGCTTTGAAACTGGTAGTTCCACAATAAAGTCCATAGATATAGAGCCCGAAGGATGAGATGGAATTTTCAGAGGCTGCAATAATTCCATTGGTGATGTGCGGGGAGTTTTATACATGGCACAGGTGCTACAGGAAGACACATATTGTTTAACATATTTTTGGCAATTGGGCCACCAAAAGAAACGAGACAGAAATTCTTGTGTTTTTTTAATTCTTTTCTATCCTGCTAACTTGGAGTCATGAATGTCTTTTAATACTTTAAATCTCACAGTTTCTGGAACATAGTTGCAATGATTATGAGCCCATGCTTTATTTTGAAAGGTAAGAGATAATGATAATTACTTACCGGCAATTTGATTTTCTTGAAACCCATGACAGCACCATATGAGAGAGTAGGATCCACCCCTTTTACTGGACAGGAAGCCCTGAGCACAAAATAAAAAGGCAACTCACACTTCCTCCTTCAATGTGGTTTCCAGGAGTCAAGTAAGAGTCACCCAATTCATCATTCTTATTCATACTTTCACTCCAGCCCATTCTTGATTGTGAGAAGAGAAGATTAAGAACCATCATCATCCAAAAGCCAGAGGGAAGGAAAATAGGGTGCTATCATGGGTTTCAGGAAAATCAAATTACCGGTAATTAATTATCATTTTTGCCCTCACCCATGACAGCACCATACGATAGACAATATTAGAGGATTTATTTACTAGGGAGGGAGCACCCTTGCAGGATCTTACACCTGAAGCCCCAGAACATCCTAATTCAATGGATAGTGCTTCAAGAAGGAAGATTGTGAAAGTTTTAGATATCGTTCAATCAAGATAATGTCTATCGATTTGGAGCTTTAACAAAAAGCGCCAACAAGAGTAAAAGTGAATTTTACAACAACTCTTTCCTCTTTATCTCCCAGAGAAGGTTTATATTTAGAGACTTCACTTATATGCATGGTTGAGTATCTTTCTTAGATTTGATTAGGATATTCTGTTCTCATTAAATCACCTAACCAACAACTGAAGTATATAGGAACTGGTACTAAAACTCAAATGTTAATGAAAGCAGAAGTTAATCGATTCAGGGAACATGGCAATCTTAACCAAGCTTTGACTAGGGTTTCTGCCTTAATATTGTTGGCATTTTCCATTGGAAGCTTCTTAAGGCCAAAATCTGGACCATAAGAAACCTTTTCTAGGCTCAGTGATCACAATTGTTCAAAACTACCCAACTCTTTGCTATCAAGTTTGAACATCCAAGATTACCAAAATGGGCTTCCAGAAATCAGCAGAAATATTTAGTACTTTATATCTCTTAGGGTTTAACATTAAGTCCCCCCCAAGAAATGTATTTAAGCCGAACGGACACTTGTAGTTCGAGATTTCCATCCTGAGGAGTTTCTGGCTACCACATTCTAGCCAAGTACTAAGAGCTGATACAACTAGAAAGAGCAAAACACAGATCTGAGCTATTCATAAAAAAAAGAAAAGCCACAATCCACCATTCATGCAGGGATGATAGTATTTACGCTATTCTCCTATAATAGCATCAATTCTGCAACTTAAATGGGTGTTAATAGAATCCAACCATGAAGATTTGTTAGTTGAAAATAGTTCAAATGCAAGCCAATTTCTTTGCTTCAAAACTAATCTAAGAAAACCAAGTGATAACTATCACCTCCAATACACTTTTTTTTCCTTGTTCCTCTTCTCTGAGCAAGCAACTCATTCTGAAAGAGATATAGATCTCATATGGTATTGGTCAAATCTCAGATGGTCTTAAGCTAAGGTATTAGCATCCCATCCTGTTAAACATGTACCTTAAAGACGCATCATCCTGTGCTTGAGTAATAGTCAGAACGGTCTTACCTCAGTGTGAAGGCACTAGCAAAGATGCTTCTCCTTCGCCACAGGAGTCTCACTGGTAAGGGGACATTTTAACTCATCCACCGATTCTTCCCTTCATACGTTTATTGCAGAGTTGTCATCTTATCACTCCAAGAGCGCACAGACTGGATATTTAACCAACTCTCCACTTAGTTGGATTTACCAGTTTATGACTTCAATCCCAAGAATGCTTATTGTGTAATATGGTTCCTTTGACTTAACTCCAATTAGTCCATCTTCCCCACTTTTGACTATGAGTATACACTGGTCTTGAAATAATTTTACCAGATCCGGTATAATCATGTCTGTTGTGCAACTCCATTTATTAGGAGGATGGACTGGGATATTTACTGGTTCGTCCATCCCTTACCGGAGAGCCCAGCTCGTACCTCCCTTAAGAGGGCAGACCGGTAGTGCTGCCCGACTCATCACAATCAAGTTTATCTTACCATTCCATACCAGGAGGGTAGATTGTGGCAATTGGTGGTTTATCAGCCCCCAATACCAGCGAGTCCATCTCGTACCTCCATTAGGAGACTGACCGGTATAGTGCTGCCTGACTTGGCACAATCAAGTTTATCTTACCATTCCATACCAGGATGGTAGATTGGAGCAATTAGTGGTTTATCGGCCCCCAATACTGGCGGGTCCATCTCGTACCTCCCTTAGGAGGCTGACCAGTATAGTGCTGCCTTACTTGGCACAATAAAGTTTATCTTACCATTCCATACCAGGTAGGTAGATTGATTATCAACAAAACAAAAACAAAACTAGAAAGTGAGATATTCCGTGCACGTATTTGAATTTACAATGTAATTTGGAACAGGCACAACGTCTCACATTATGTGGAGCCGAAACTCCCTTAGGAGGTCAGATGGTATAGTGCAGTCCCCCTTGGCACGATCAAATTTCTTATCACTCTATACGAGGAGGGTAGATTGGGGCAAATGTTGGTTTTTCAGCCCCCTACCGCGAGTACAACTTACAACTCCGTTAGGAGGGCAGACTGGTATAGTGCCGTTTGACTTGGCATAATCAAGTTCCTCTTATAATTCCCTATCAGGGGGGTCCAAGAGATCATTTGGAGACTTTAGCTAGGAGCTTTAACTGGACTTACAGTGGTTTTCATTAAGCTTAGTGCAGTCATGTCCATCCAACTAGGAGAGGAGAACTGAGCTGTAGATGTTTATTAGCCAGTTCATCTAATTATCCTAGTATGTGAAGATCAACTGGACTTAAAATGGCATTATTCCGGTGTCAATGAAACTGGGGATTCCCAGCCAGTTTCCCATGCTGGTACTTGCCTGTCCTCAAACTGCGTAGTGGTTGCGATCTGACGAGGGCAGGCATATCCAGCTTAGAGTGGCAATTAACCCAGCAATTACATCCTTTACCAAGAGGACCACTAGGAGATAGATGTTAAATGCAGACCAGTTCAATATGCTATACAAGTTTGAGGGACCTGTTACTCAGCAGCTATCCTTTGGCTGTATTAAATAGAATCACCATAGACCGAGGGAATTTTCCTGAACCTCCTTACCAATATCCGCAATATTGCTAGTAAAGGGTAGTGAAGCTTTGAAATCTAAGTGAATACAGATCTGCAAGCCTCAAGTTGCCTGGCTAACCTGGTAAAAGTCATAGCTGTACATACCACTGAAAGTCATTCTCCACCCCATCAAGTCTCACCGTGAGGCAGACAGCTGAGGAAAATCCGAGACCTAGCGTGGCAGGGTCTTCCGCAACTATGAAGCGGCCTGAAAATCTTCAGGCAGGCCAACATGAGACATAAGCCCAGAACTGAATTGGCATGCGGACTGCCATGCGACTCACTGCACAAGGCACATGGCCAGCCATGCGGCACAATGCGCAAGCCATGAGGCCAGCCATGCGGCACAATGCACAAGCCATGAGGCCAGCCAAGCAGCACAATGCACAAGCCATGAGGCCAGGCAGGTGGCACAATGCACAAGCCATGAGGCCAGCCAAGCAGCACAATGCACAAGCCAAGCGGCTCAATACACAAGCCATGAGGCCAGCCATGAGGCTCAACACACAAGCCATGAGGCCAGCCATGAGGCTCAATACACAAGCCATGAGCACAGCCATGAGGCTCAATACACATAGCCCTAGGCCAAACATCAAACGTAGGTCGGTACTGAATCATTAAATGTAGATTCCTCCAGACTGATGTTAGCATTTCAGAGCCCAACTGGGCCCCTGTACTCACTGTTCTTACTAGAGGTTGCTATAGAACACAGCATGGTGTTCCATGATTCACGGCTGCTCCAGCCATGTGCTCCAGGCTCCTACATCCTTGAGGACAGGAAACCACATTGAAGGAGAAAGTGGGAGTTGCCTTTTTATTTTGTGCTCAGGACTTCCTGTCCTGTAAAAGGGGTGGATTCTACTCTCTCATATGGTGCTGTCATGCGTGAGGGCAAAATATCATCTGGTGGATGCAGAAGAATTGGGTATGTCTTGTATGCTTCTCGTATATCTTCCAGCAAGTCTTTGTTATGGATCACCCCCAGGATGTTGGACTCAGGCAGAATAGTTGGTGGTGCTGCTGTAGAAGGATCTTTAGAGAAGATCCTAGATAAAGCATGAGCCTTACCGTTATGGGAGCCAGTACTGTAAGATATAACAAAGTTGAATCGGTTTACAAAGAGACTCCATCAAGCCTGGTGGGGGAAAAACATTTGGCAGACCTAATTAATTCAAGGTTACGATGGTCAGTTAGAACAACAATTTGTTGAGCTGCTCCTTGAAGATGATGTCTCCATTCCTTGAAAGCAGCAATGATAGCTAAGAGCTCTTTGTTCCCCACATCATAATTTTTCTCTGACATGGTCAAACTTCTAGAGAAATAAGCACAAGGGTGTAGCAAATCTTTTGTTCCTATTTGTTATAGAACGGCCCTTTCTGCACCATTTGAAGTATCCACTTCTACAATAAAGGCATGTTCAGGATTGGGATGAATTAGTATAGGAGCTGTGGTGAACTTCGTCTTCAGGCAAGAAAAAGCATCTTGTGCTAAAGGAGGCCAAACAAATTATATGCCTTTCTTTGTTAATTCAGTGATTGGTGGAATTATACCTGAAAAATTCTTAATGAAATGTCTATAAAAATTGGCAAAGCCCACAAACCATTGGACTTCTTTCACATTTTTTGGCATTGGCAATTCAGTGATAGCTTGACTCTTGCTAGAGTCCATTTACAATCCTTGAGTAGAGATTACATAGCCCAAGAACTGGATCTCTGTTTGATGGAACTCACATTTTTTCGATCTTAATACAAAGATGATGGGTTCTTAGATGCTCTAGCACAGTTTTCTCATGATTCTGATGCTCTTCTGCAGAATTAGTAAATATTAGTAAATCATCTAAATAAATGACTACAAATTGATCAAGCAAGTCTCTGAAAATGTCATTGACAAAATGCTGAAACATTGTAGGAGCATTGCACAGTCCAAACGACATGACTAAGTACTCATAGTGTCCATAACATGATCTGAATGCCGTATTTCATTCACCACCTGGTCTAACACGAACCAAGTTGTTTGCCCCTCAAAGATCCAGTTTTGTGAACAACTTTGTATGATGACCTCTGTCCAGCAATTCAGGCAGAGGGTAACGATTCTTTACCGTAATTTTATTCAATTCTCTGTAATCAATGCAGGGCCTCAAGGAGCCGTCTTTCTTTTAAGCAAAAAATATACTGTAGATGCACCGGCTGGTGATGAAGATTGGTGAATAAACCCTTTAGCTAAATTTTAATCAATGTATTCCTTGAGTGTTCTTAATTCCTGCTCTGCCAGTGGGTAAATGCTTCCAAAGGGTATTGCTGCTTCAGGCAATAGATAAATTCGACAATCATATGGCCGATGAGGAGGGAGTTTGTTGGCGTTGTTATTGTCACATACATCATCAAACTCCTTATACATACAGTACAGACCAAAAGTTTGGACACACCTTCTCATTTAAAGATTTTTCTGTATTTTCATGACTTTGAAAATTGTACATTCACACTGAAGGCATCAAAACTATGAATTAACACATGTGGAATTATATACTTAACAAAAAAGTATGAAACAACTGAAAGTATGTCTTATATTCTAGGTTCTTCAGAGTAGCCACCTTTTGCTTTGATGACTGCTTTGCACACTCTTGGCATTCTCTTGATGAGCTTCAAGAGGTAGTCACCGAAAATGGTCTTCTAACAATCTTGAAGGAGTTCCCAGAGAGGCTTAGCACTTGTTGGCCCTTTTGCTTTCACTCTGCGGTCCAGCTCACCCCAAACCATCTCGATTGGGTTCAGGTCTGGTGACTGTGGAGGCCAGGTCATCTGGCGTAGCACCCCATCACTCTCCCTCTTGGTCAAATAGCCCTTACACAGCCTGGAGGTGTGTTTGGGGTCATTGTCCTGTTGATACTGTAAATAAATGATGGTCCAACTAAACGCAAACCGGATGGAATAACATGCTGCTGCAAGATGCTGTGTTAGCCATGCTGGTTCAGTATGCCTTCAATTTTGAATAAATCCCCAACAATGTCACCAGCAAAGCACCCTCACACCATCACACCTCCTCCTCCATGCTTCACGGTGGGAACCAGGCATGTAGAGTCCATCCGTTCACCTTTTCTGCGTCGCACAAAGACACGGTTTGTCTTCTCAATCTTTATATGCACTGGCACTTTACATTTCTTAATGATACTGAATCCTGCTGTATATATATTTATTTATGGTGACATTGCATTTGGTGCTCTTTTTCAAGGATGTACTCATATATATAACCATTATCATTTTTTATTGGGCTATATATAATAACTATACTGTTGGGGAAGCTTATACATAGGGAATCTGAAGGACCCTGCTATTTAATTGTTTTAAAAAATTCTTATTTTTTAATGAATATTATAATAAAATAATACATTTTTAATTCACCGGTTTTTATATCTTCCTTTTAAGCTGAACTAATTTAGTAGAAGCTTATGTGTTTCAATTGTTGAGGGCATGGCTAATGTTGTGGGACACGTGCTTGTGTAATGCAGGGACGACACACCGGGAGAAATAGTGGCGGCTGGGGACCGAGTACTGAGGGACGGCCGCCGCCATCAGGTTGCCAAAAGCTTCCATCTCCACGAGCCTAAAAGGCAACATTTCGAGCGCAAGCATTCGCGAAATGTGGGTATTTAGTAGTGCGGCCAGTGGGGCGTTGGCTGCGTATTTGTGCTTGCGTTCCAAGGACTGGGGTATGGACAACTGAACGCTGCGCTGGGACAAGGACGTGCTTGATGATGGTGCTAGTTGAGAGTGTGCAATGACAGGTGTGTAACATCTCTGGCGGCGTGCTTGCATGGTGCACCACCTCCCATCATGCAAGACCGCAATCTTACCTGTCAGTCCATGCTGCACTCTTTGCTCCAGTACCTGCTCTGTCCATGTCCCTTGTCTGATTGCTTAGGGCGTCGGCTTGGCTTTCTGCTTGTTTCTTATAGCTACTGTGTGCACAGTCCTAATGTGTCCCCAGCCTATTGCTGTGAGTCACTGGATACTTAAACCCCCTCCACCCAGTAGGAGGTGCCTGAGCAACACTTTCACTCTGTTTGTCTTTTGCAACTGAGGTGCCAGGTCCTGTCCTGGCTCTAGTCTGTCCGCCACCCTGGGGGCTGAGTACCCAGGGCCTTTTCCTGTACCTGTGACTTCTAGTCTGTTTCCGCCACCCTGGGGGCTGAGTTCCCAGGCTCGTTCCTGTATCTTGTTCCCGGTTCAGTTCCTGTCTGAACAGTGTCCTAGCCCGTTACTTATTTCTCTCTATGTCCGTACCTTCCCTTTGCCTGCAGTGTCTGAACCTACACCTAACTCCAGCTCATTGTCTCTGTACTTCTGTTTGTGAGTTTTGTGTCCACTCGCTACTTCATTGTAAGTACCTTGTGTGTATCTGGTTCTGCTTGTCCCCTTTCCCTGCCTCCATATCTACCTCCTGTGTTCTAACCATCTTCCTGTATTTTCCAGTCTGTTCCATGTGAACAGAGCCCTATCCTGTCTGCCTCCACCTTCTGCTCTGTTCTGCTCTGCTTGTTCACCGCTCCGGCGGTTCCGCTCTGCTCCACTTGTTTACCGCACCTGCGGTTCTATTCTGCTCTGCTTGTTCACTGCTCCGGCGGTTCCGCTCTGCTTCACTTGTTTACCGCACCTGTGGTTCTGCTCTGCTCTGCTTGTTCACCGCGCCTGCGGTTTTGCTCCGCTTTGCTTGTTTACCACTCTGGCGGTTCCACTCTGCTCCTCTTGTTTACCGCACCTGCGGTTCTACTCTGCTCTGCTTGTTCAACGCTCCGGCGGTTCCGCTCTGCTTCGTTTGTTTACCGCACCTGCGGTTCTGCTCCGCTCTGCTTGTTCACCGCTCCGGCGGTTTTGCTCCGCTCTACTTGTTCACTGCGCCTGCGGTTTTGCTCCGCTCTGCTTGTTCACCGCGCCTGCGGTTTTGCTTCGCTCTGCTTGTTCACCGCACCTGCGGTTTTGCTCCACTCTGCTTGTTCACCGCACCGGCAGTTTTGCTCTGCTCTGCTTGTTTACCGCACCTGCGGTTTTGCTCCGCTCTGCTTGTTCACCGCTCCGGCGGTTTTGCTCCGCTCTACTTGTTCACCGCGCCTGCGGTTTTGCTCCGCTCTGCTTGTTCACCGCGCCTGCGGTTTTGCTTCGCTCTGCTTGTTCACCGTGCCTGCGGTTTTGCTCCACTCTGCTTGTTCACCGCACCGGCAGTTTGGCTCCGCTCTGCTTGTTCACCGCACCTGCGGTTTTGCTCCGCTCTGCTTGTTCACCGCACCTGCGGTTTTGCTCCGCTCTGCTTGTTCACCGCTCCTGCGGTTTTGCTCCACTCTGCTTGTTCACCGCACCTGCGGTTTTGCTACGCTCTGCTTGCTCACTGCACCTGGGGTTTTGCTCCGCTCTGCTTGCTCTCCGCACCTGCGGTTTTGCTATGCTCTGCTTGCTCACCGCACCTGCGGTTTTGCTACGCTCTGCTTGTTCACCGCATCTCCGGTTTCGCCCTGCTCTTTTTGCTCACCGCTCCGGCGATTCTGCTCTGCTTGTTCACCGCATCTGCGGTTTTGCTCTGCTCTGCTGTCCACCGCACCTGCGGCTCCATTCCTGTGTCCCAGTCTGAACTGGTCCCTATCCTACCTGCGTTCCTACCTGCCAGTACCCGCCAGTCTGCATAGCAGCCGTGCCTGCCAGTGCCCACCTGTCTGCATACCAGCCGTGCCAGCCAGTACCCACCTGTCTGTATACCAGCCTAACCTGCCTGTTCCTGCATTCCCCGGTGTGGGTCAACAGCTGTGACCGGGGTCTGACCTGGAGTAGCACCTTGTCCCTCTGCTCGGTTCCTCCCTGGTTCACGGAGTCGACTGAGCCGCCGTGTGACCTTGGCCGGACCGAGTTGATACTTAGTTACGTCCCTCCAGGCACTCCTCGGTTCATGGTACAGTGGGATCACTAATCACGCTCACACCAGTCAGTCCGGGCGCGAGCGTAACAAGGTGCAGGGCAGGAGGCATCTTCGCATGCACTGTGGACAGGGGATTGGCTTGCACGCACAACAGCGGAAGAAGCAGTGGTGTCACCCACAGACACTGTTCCTGGACCCTGGGGTTCGGTCCACAAAGTCGGATGCTTTGCTGCCGTGTGCCTGATCATGCTGTGGGAGGTCAGGCTGGTAGTTTTGCTACCCCTGCTGATGCTGGCCTGGCAGCTTGTGCAAATGGCCTTTTTGGGGTTATCGGCAGAGTCTTTAAAAAACAACCAGACTCGGGAAAATCTAACAGTTGTACCGGCAACTTCCGTCATGTTGGTGTTACAGGGAACGGTTGCCCGCCTTCTGTCTGCGGCCACCACACTGCTTCTTCCTGCCTGTTGGAGTGTTCTGCCTCCCTCCCCCTGTGTGCTGCTATCCTCGCTCTGCATGTCCTCCTGCCAGGTTGGGTCAGTTACTATATCATCCACCAACTCGTCTTCCACTTCCACACCCTGGTCCTCCTCCTGACTTTCTGGCAATTGTGTCTCATCATCGTCCACCTCTTGTGACACTTTCTCACCGTCGCCTTCGTGTGACCGTGGCTGCTCAAATATTTGGGCATCGCTACATGCGATCTCCTCTCCCCCTGCTTCATGTGTACCAGACAAGAGGCCCAAATCTATAAATGGAAAAGTGAACAGCTCTTCGGAGTATCCAAGTGTGGGATCAGTTGTCTCTGGGCACTCGGCATGGTTGGAGGAAGGAGGATCAGGGTGAGGAATATTCAGTCCAGACTAGAGATGAGCGTTCTTCTACTCGAACTGTTCGCCAATCTCAAATTCGAGCTGTTTTGGGCGGTGTTCGAGCCGGTCGGCGAACACGAACAATTTGAGAAAAATTCGGCTGTTCGAGGTTATGTTCGATAACTGTTCGTGCACCAAAATCATAACTGGATTTTTTCTCAGTAATGATGAAAATTAATGTTAATACGCAGTTTGAGTGTACAGCGGGGCGGGGGGAGGGGCAGGGGATGGATCTCTGCAGGAACAATGAAGACCTCCATTTTTTTTTCTCTTTCCCGCATTTGCAGTGGGGAGGTGCAATCTGTCAGCCTATCAGCAGCGCACACACGGAGCGAAGTGCTTTTTTTCACACAAGCAAGGGCATGTGTGATTGGCAGTGTATGTCACATGTCCTTGCCCTATAAGACCAAGCCATTTTCCCCGTCGCCACCATTTTCTCACTGCTGCAGCTGCGTGTTAGACGGCACCACTGTTGCTGTGTGCGCTATACCTTGTTAATTTCAAGCCAATTTTCGCACAAATATACAGATAGCTTGGGAGTAGGGAATAGTTGTGATTGCAGTCCTTTTAAGGACTAGGTTACAGCATTTCCTACGACTTTTATCAGGCAGGTCTGTGCTCTTAAATAGATAGATTGTGGGAGTAAAGACTAATTGTAATTGGAGTCCTTTTCAGGACTAGGTTACATCAGTTCCTATCAGTTTTTGCCAGGCAGGTCTGTGCCAGTGCTGTGCAAGTTTTTTTCACAGCATTTGGCTGAATCTAGCAAAGCTAATCCTTTTTGGCCTATTGCAGAGTGTGTTAGTCAGTGGAGTAGCCTATCTGTGTTGCAAGATATACCACCTGTGTATAGAATACCAATTTTTTTACTGCACCTAGTGAAGTAAAATCTTTTGGGCATAGCATCATTCTATTAGTCCATCTATACTGACCTCCATCAGGTTGCAAACTGAATATAATTTTTTTCTGCATCTAGCTCTGAAAAAATATTTGGGCTTCTAGCAGTGTGTGGGACTTGGTCTATTAGTCCATCTATACTGACCTCCATCAGGTTGCAAACTAAAAATAATTTTTTTCTTCATTTAGCTCTGAAAAAATATTTGGGCTTCTAGCAGTGTGTGGGACTTGTTCTATTAGTCCTTCTATACTGACCTCCAGCAGGTTGCAAATTGAATATAATTTTTTTCTGCATCTAGCTCTGAAAAAATATTTGGGCTTCTAGCGGTGTGTGGGACTTGGTCTATTAGTCCATCTATACTGACCTCCATCAGGTTGCAAATTAAAAATAATTTTTTTCTGCATCTAGCTCTGAAAAAATATTTGGGCTTCTAGCAGTGTGTGGGACTTGGTCTATTAGTCCATCTATACTGACCTCCATCAGGTTGCAAATTGAATAAAAAAATTTTCTGCATCTAGCTCTGAAAAAATATTTGGGCTTCTAGCGGTGTGTGGGACTTGGTCTATTAGTCCATCTATACTGACCTCCATCAGGTTGCAAATTAAAAATAATTTTTTTCTGCATCTAACCCAGCCAATAGTTTTGGCCTAATACCACAGTTTGGCCACTCAGCTCTGCTCGGTTACCATCCATTGTTTTTTTGTGCAAATAACTCCAGAGTTGTGAATTAGTTAACCACCAAAATGAGTGGAAAAAGGCCTGCTGCTGGTGGAAAGGGGAATAGGCGTGTTGGGAAGGGGAAAAAAGGTTGTGTCCGTGGGGTAGGTGCAGAAGAAAGACCATCTTCCAGCCAAACTAAAATGTCTACTTCTTTTAGCAGACAATGTGATAAGATCCCTTTCTTACGGCCACGCCAATCGCTACAAATTCCAGATGAGGCACAAAAACAGCAGGTGCTTCAACGGATATCAAGTGCTCCTTTAAGTGGGCTCTCCTCCACATCAACTTCAACATCACAAATACTCCAGTCCTCAAAGGTGTCACCCAAATCGCACTTGCTTCCTCACAGCTCCCAAATCTCCAGCTGCCCGTCTGAGTATGAGGTAGAGCAGATGGTTGAGTCTGCAGAGCTGTTTACTCATACTATAGCCTGGGAATCAGAGGTCGACTCCAGCGCTTCTGTGAATCCAGACGAGGAAATGATCTGCACTGATGCCCAGAATCTTTATGAGTCGGATCCAGGACCAGACGCAGAAGGTTCTGACCATAATGTAGACCCTCATTCCCAAACTGTAACTCCTGTTGGTGGAGACAATGAGGAAGACGATGATAAGACTCAAATACCTGATTGGAGCGACAACTTTAGTTTTTTGTCAGGGCAGGAACAGGTTGGCTCTGAGGACGACGGGTGTGATAACGCACAGGGTGATGATGATGAGGTCGGAGATCCCACTTACTGTCAACCCACAGTCAGCCAAGAGATGAGGTCAGCAGAGGAGGTGGAGGAAGATGCTAGTGACGACGAGGTCAGGTTGCGCCTTCCTGGACAGAGACGTAGTACTGGAAGCACGTCAACAACTGCATCCTCAAACACAACTCTGCCTCTCACCACAAGTCATGGTGGCTCTTCAGGTCGCATGGGTGCTAAGCCTTGCATAGCCTGGGCATTTTTTCAGATCGATAAAGATGACCCAACTCGTGTTATCTGTAACATTTGTCAGCAAAAGCTAAGTAGAGGCCAAAAAATACATAGTTTGAGTACTTCATGCATGAACCGGCACATGGACATGAAGCATAAGTTGCAGTGGGAAGCTCAGTGTGCTACAATGCGGTCTAGCCGGCCGGGCCAACCACCGTCTGCCATATCTTGTGCATCCGCGGCCTCTTCATCCTCTGTGACTGGGGGGACAGCAGTCACACCTGTTTTGGGGCGCAGACCTGCCACCTCTTTACCCGCAACAGCCAGCGTGATTGGCAGGTCATCATTTTCTTTGGAGGTGGTAACACCAGCTGGTCTTGAGCGCTGTCCGACATCGATAGCACCACCTTTGGATCAAGGCAACCTAACATGTCCGCCTGCATCTTCCTCACAGACCGGCAGTTTGCCGGGGACACCCTTATCAACCCCGTCTAAGCACAATAGCCAGCCCTCGGTCCCTCAGATGTGGACAAGTAAAAGACCATTTCCTCCTAGCCATGAGAAAGCTAAGAGGTTGAATTTCACCATCTGCAAGCTCTTGGCTACAGAAATGCTGCCTTTCCGCCTGGTGGACACAGAGGATTTTCGAGACCTTATGTCCGTCGCAGTGCCCCAGTACCAGATGCCCAGTCGGCACTACTTCTCAAAGAAAGGTGTGCCTGCGCTCCACCAGCATGTCGCACACAACATCACCGCTTCTTTGAGAAACTCTGTGTGTGACAGGGTGCATTTCACCACAGACACTTGGACGAGTAGGCATGGACAGGGGCGTTACATGTCGCTGACTGGGCACTGGGTAACTATGGTGACAGCAGGACAAGGGGCTGCTGTCCAAGTCTTGCCGTCCCCACGAGTTGTGCGTCAATCCTCTTTATGTCATTTTTCCTCCACTGCTTCTGCCTCCTCAACCTCCTCTCGGTCTTCCACCTGCACCCAAAGCCTGTCTGGTCATGCCACAAGCTTTCTAACTGCGCAGAAGGGATCCTGCACACCTCCTTACTATGCTGGCAGTAGGGCTCAACGTCATCAGGCGGTTTTTACATTGAAATGTCTGGGAAATGTGAGTCACACAGCTGAGGAGTTGTGGTCAGCTCTGGAGAACCAATTTCATGAATGGTTGTCTCCACTGGACCTGAAACCAGGGAAGGCCGTGTGCGACAATGCTGCAAACCTGGGTGCGGCCCTTCGCCGGGGCAATGTCACACACGTGCCTTGTATGGCTCACGTGTTGAACCTGGTTGTCCAGCAATTTTTAGCCCACTATCCCAGACTAGATGGCCTTCTGCAGAGGGCACGGTCGCTGTGTGCTCACTTCCGCCGTTCGCATCCCGCAGCTCAGCGACTTACATCTCTACAGAAGTCGTTGGGCCTGCCACTTCACCGGCTAAAATGCGATGTGCCTACCCGGTGGAATTCAACTCTGCACATGTTGCAGCGACTGTGGCAGCACCGACAAGCCCTGGTGCAATACGTTCTGACGTATAGCCTGGGCCAACGAGATTCAGAGGTGGGGCAAATCACGCTGGAGGAGTGGTCTCAGATCAGGGACCTATGCACCCTTCTGCACAGTTTTGAAATGGCGACGAAGATGTTTAGTGCTGACGATGCCATTATCAGCATGACTATTCCGGTGATTTACATGCTGGAGCACATGTTAAACAGAATTCAGAGTCAGGTGGTGGCACAAGAGGAGGTGGAGGAAGTAGAGGAGGAGGAGTTGTATGCGGAAGGGCTAACATCTGCAAGGTCCAGACGGTCGGCAGCACCAGGGCGGCAGGCATGTGAGGGTGGGGGAGATGATTTTACCAGGGCGCATGGTAGCAGCCAAACTAGTGAGGAAGGTGCAGGAGCCCAGGAAGAAGTGGAGGACGAACTGATGGAAGACTCATCAGATGAGGGAGACCTTGATCACATTTCTGTTGTGCGAGGTTGGGGGGAGAGGACAGAGGAAGGAAGCATGATTGTTACCTCGCCACCAACACAACAGGGACTTGGTGCTCCTGGATGCGCAACACACATGAGTGCCTTCTTGCTGCACTACCTGCAACATGACCCTCGAATTGTGAGAATTAGAAATAATCCTGACTACTGGGTTGCCACACTGTTAGATCCCCGGTACAAAAGTAAATTTGCAGAAATTATTCCTGCCATAGAAAGGGATGCACGCATGCAGGAGTATCAGCAGAGACTGTTGCAGAATCTTACATGTGCTTTTCCACAAAATACCAGTGGTGCACGTAGTGAATCTCACAGTTCCAACTTGCCAACCGTGGTCTGTATGGAATTGTTCAATAAAGGGCCCAAAATTAAGATAACATAGATGGGAGAGGTCTCTATGAATAGGAATTCCTAAGTATTTGATACCCTGTGAGGGCCAGGCAAAGGGAAAGTTGGACTGGATGGAATCCTATATGGATTTAGGGAGGGAGACATCGAGGGCCTCAGACTTCGCTGCATTGATTTTAAAATTTTACCATGTAACAAAGTGATCTATTTCAGCCATAACAGCAGGGATGGATATATGTGATTGAGTGATATATACTAGGACATCATCAGCAAATAGAGAGCACTTGTACTCGGTGCCTCCCACCTCAATCCACCTAATATTGGGGTTATGGCGAATTGATGAGAGCAGGTGCTCCGTCACTAGGATGTATAAGAGAGGGGACAGAGGACATCCCTGCCTTGTCCCATTGGTGATTGTGAAAGGTGATGAAAATGTCCTGACGCACCCCCTGGGCCTTGGGACACCCGGAGCCGGACCCTTTTTGGTGGATGCTGGTGGTTGTAGTCTTCGTGGCGGCGATCCGGTTCCGTGGCTCAGGGCGGTCAAACCAGTGGCGGAACTATTTATGTGGTTTTGATGTTTAAATGTCCGACTACGCCACCCGTGGATTGCGGTCAGAGTGAACCGCCGCTACAGGGCAGACCGCTAAGGCTGGTGTTGTGGGTGCAGCAGAGCGTAGCATAACTCCCCACGGGAGGAGTATAGCCTCAGGGCAGTGTATGCGGAGGATGGGGGTGATGGTGCAGGGCAGCAGCAGTAACGACACGGAGTCAGTGATGCAGTTCAGGGCCTTTACTCACAGTTCTTATTATCCAGACCACGTCTGCAGGTAACGGCTGCCCACGTCGTACTGTGCTCACCAGGTGAGGGGCTCAGACAACTCCCAGATAACTTTGGAGCGCTTCACAGGACCCCCTTTGTGTGTCCTTTGTCTGGCCTTTCTTACCAACACTTCTGTCCGGCTGCCTCGGGCCTCCTCTTGGTAAACTTGGCGCCAGTTTCCCTGACCCTATGTGGTGCCTTCCTAGCGGGTGGAGCAAGGGGCTGCGCCACATAAAATGTCAGAGCCTCCGGTTTCTAGCTGAGGGTCGTTTCCTGCCTCCACTAGTTCGGGGACCGGTCTCCCCCTTTGGCCTGACCCCTCCACGCAGGTGGATTCGGGCGTGCGGTGGCGACTCGCCCGTCCGCACCCCTGGGATCCCTTCATTCCTCGTTCCTGGAGCCTTCTCCGCTCCTCTTCCTTCCTTCTCCCTCTTGCAGGCCTGGGCCTCTGTTACTAGGCCCGCCTCCGGAGCAGAGCTCATGCAGAGCCCCTGCTCCCTGCCACTTCTGCTCAGACTTCTCTGCACTGAACTAAGATGGTGCCCACCTTTTATACTCCCTTCTCAATGCACCCAGGAACTGCTTCCTCCCTGCTCCTGCACTGCAGGGTTCCCCTTCCTCAGTGTTCCCTCCCCCCACTCCAGCCAGGGACAGGGACTGTCGTGCCCATCTCAGGGGCATATTGGTCGCCCTGCCCCACGGCAATGTGGTGTAATGCATGCAGGTGTCGGGTCCTGATCCACACTCCATCCTTATCTGAGAGTGAGATATCACACCTCTGGGTGAGGTGCAATACGTCTGTAGCAACCGAGCCCTCGGTGCTACAGTTCCATTTATCTTCAGCCTAGGTGACGTATTGTGATACAGGGCCGTGATTTTGGCTATAAAAGGGTCCCCTAGACCCCTACCCCAAGCTTTTTAAGAGAATCATATATGGCGTGCCAGGAGACTCTATGGAATGCTTTCTCAGCATCCAACGAGAGTATCTACTTACAAATTTTTAACTGCATCTAGCCCAGGAAATACTTTGTGCCTAGTAGCAGTGTCTGCTAGTCAGCGGATTATCCCGGCTGTTAAGCAAGCTACACCACCTGTAGTTTGGACACTTAATTTTTTCAAAGGAAATGCTTCGGGACCACGGGATACTTAGTGAAGAGCATCAGGAGGCACCCCAAGGCATAGGGGCTGGGACTGGCACTAGGATGCCTTGCGGTGGACAGCCGAGCTCGATCCTTATAAAAGCTTTTTAACTGCAGCAGCTTTAGTGGACGCTACTGGAGCTGGAATTACGCGGCTGCTGGCATGAGACTTGCCCTCCAATAGATCCTTGTAAATGGATTTAAAGTGTATTCATTCAAATTAGAGGGACAATTTAAATTAAAAAGCTTAGAGCTGCCTCCACCACAGGGGGGCTCTCTCGACCCACCAGCGGACAGGCACCAGTATTGGGAGAGGGGGGCTGGCCGTCAGGGTTCACCGCGGCTCTGGCACAAACCCGGCGACACGGAGGTGGCACGGGCAGGAGCGGACTGGCCGTCTCGGCTTCTCACTTTTTGGATTTTAGAAGGGCATGACATGCCTATATCTGTGTCTCCCCCTCCTTTTACTCCTCCACCTCTTTTCTTTTCGCATGACTATATGTACTTGTCACTTTTCCATGTGTTAGTTGTGTCTTCTGAGCAGTTTGTCAGCTTTTGGACACCTTTGAAGGTGTTTTCTATGTGTTTCTATGTGTTTTTGTTTGCCTGCCATTGGTTTTAACGGTGTTCGAAGGTGTTCGACGAACAGTTCGACGAACAGTTCGGCGAACACACGGGTGTTCGACGAACCGAACCGAACTCGAACACTACGGGGGTGGCTCAACACTAGTCCAGACTCACGGCTACTGAGACTTGACCGTGTGGAAGACAGGGTGGTGGTGATGGTGGCTAAGTGACTGGAAGGATTATCTGCTATCCAATCAATAACCTTTTCACACTGCTCTGGGTTCAATAGTGGTGTTCTGCAGTCCCCTATTAATTGGGACAGGAAGGTCAAGCGAGAAGATGTGGGCGCTTGTTGTGGCACAATTTCAGCTTGCCCACGGCCTCAGCCTCTGCATGCACCTTTATCATCACCATCACGTCCAGTTCCCCGTCCCTTGCCACGTGCCTTGCCCATTTTAAATGGAGGACAATATCTTCCATGCTCTCCATGTGACGGACAAACCACAGTTTTAAATAGCTGGCATGTAGGTAACTATTTTTAATAGCGCCGACCTCGTGTCAATAAGTTCACTGACACACTGCATCAAAATTTAAATGGAGGCCAGAAATGGCAATATTTTCAGCACAATTATATATGATCTGTGTGATGGACAAACCACAGTTTTAAATAGCTGGCCTGTAGGTAACTATTTTTAACAGCAAACTGGTGTCAATAACTTCACTGACAAACTGCAACAAAATTTAAATGGATGCCAGAAATGCCAATATTTTCAGCGCAATTATAAGTCCTCCGTGTGACAGACAAACCACGGTTTTAAATAGCTGGCCTGCAGGTAACTATTTTTAACAGTGTCGACCTCGTGTCAATCAGTTCACTGACACACTGCAACAAAATTTAAATGGAGGCCAGAAATGGCAATATTTTCAGCGCAATCATATGTGTTCCGTGTGACGGACAAACCACAGTTTTAAACAGCTGGATTTTTAGCACCGTAATATGGAAAGGACCTGGCTGTATTCTGCAGTGTCAACAAGCAAATGGCGCAGATAAACGGTGTTCTCTGTATTGCTTTTTAAGCAAATAATCAGGATTAAGATAAAAAATATATATTCCTGGCCCCTGATACCTGGGCCTACTTCTACAAATATCTGTAAAAGCACCAGCAGACAGAACTGGAATGGACCCTCTTGCTATGTGCACTGCAGTCTGCTATATACCCTGCCTGCCTGCCTAGCACTGATATCTCTGCAGCTGGACTAGTCCTCAGAAGGACTGTTAGTTGAGATGGATATGTGCCTCTAATATAGTCTGTATACCTACACTAACTAGAAACAAGCAAATCTCTCCCTAGCTCAGCAGCAGCTCTCCCTACACTGTCTGATTCCAGAGTGATCGTGACGAGCATGGCGGCGTCAGGTCTGATACAGACCTGATGATGCTGTACGGCCAGCCAATTACTGTAATGCCACAACCAACATGGCTGCGGCATTACAGTGTGTGGCAGACAATCCCTGCATGTTGATTGGCGCTAAAGAGCTCCAAATATGCAGGGAGGGGACCCGAGCTCCTGCCCAGCAACCCCGGAAATACTCAGCGAGCGCCTAGCATCTCGAGCGGTGAGATGCTCGGGCGAGCACCGAGCGGTAGCGAGCATGCTCGCTCATCACTAGTGGTAATTTATCTTTACTGGAGAACCCCTTTGATTGTCTTCTGTTTATTCTTTACAATCCCTGAACAGAAGAAACGTAGAAGAAGTAATGTCCTGAAAACTGCCAAGACAGTTGATGTAACTTTCTAGACAGCTTGCATGTAACATATTCATTACTTATAAGGTTGGTTTCAAGGATCTAACCTTATGAGAAACATAGGCTACAGTTTTGCAACTTGTTTGAGGTAAGGGGAACACACTAATTTCTTCACACCACTTCCTTTTCTCAACTTGGAAAAAGCAGAACCATCTCAGAGCATCTCCTCTGTCCAATGCTGGACTTGTTAAGAAACATTATCTTCAAAAATCAGAGAATGGTATTACTAGAAGACCATAGTACATCATGTTCCTGTGGACTGCTCTCTATTGATGTTTGCTCAGCTATTATCTTGCTGGTACACCTTTACTTTTTTAGTTTACAACAGAGCTGTTCCATTAACTATTGCTATTAATACCAAGGGTATAGTAGACACACAAAAAAATATATACATATACAGTGTATATGTAGATATATATATACATCCATATATATGTGTATATATATATATATATATATATATATATGTATATATATACAGTACAGACCAAAAGTTTGGACACACCTTCTCATTTAAAGATTTTTCTGTATTTTCATGACTATGAAAATTGTACAGTCAAAACTATGAATTAACACATGTGGAATTATATACTTAACAAAAAGTGTGAAACAACTGAAAATATGTCTTATATTCTAGGTTCTTCAAAGTAGCCACCTTTTGCTTTGATTACTGCTTTGCACACTCTTGGTATTTTCTTGATGAGCTTCAAGAGGTAGTCACCGGAAATGGTCTTCCAACAATCTTGAAGGAGCTCCCAGAGATGCCTAGCACTTGTTGGCCCTTTTGCCTTCACTCTGCGGTCCAGCTCACCCCAAACCATCTCAATTGGGCTCAGGTCTGGTGACTGTGGAGGCCAGGTCATCTGAAATAGCACCGCATCACTCTCCTCCTTGGTCAAATAGCCCTTACACAGCCTGGAGGTGTGTTTGGGGTCATTGTCCTGTTGAAAAATAAATGATGTTCCAACTAAACGCAAACCGAATGGAATAGCATGCCGCTGCAAGATGCTGGTTCAGTATGCCTTCAATTTTGAATAAATCCCCAACAGTGTCACCAGCAAAGCACCCCCACACCATCACACCTCCTCCTCCATGCTTCACGGTGGGAACCAGGCATGTAGAGTCCATCCGTTCACCTTTTCTGCATCGCACAAAGACATGGTGGTTGGAACCAAAGATCTCAAATTTCGACTCATCAAACCAAAGCACAGATTTCCACTGGTCTAATGTCCATTTCTTGGGTTCTTTAGCCCAAACAAGTCTCTTCTGATTGTTGCCTGTCCTTAGCTGTGGTTTCCTAGCAGCTATTTTACCATGAAGGCTGGCTGCACAAAGTCTCCTCTTAACAGTTGTTGAAGAGATGTGTCTGCTGCTAGAACTCTGTGTGGCACTGACCTGGTCTCTAATCTGAGTTGCTGTTAACCTGCGATTTCTGAGGCTGGTGACTTGGATAAACTTATCCTCAGAAGCAGAGGTGAATCTTGCTCTTCTTTTCCTGGGGCGGTCCTCATGTGAGCCAGTTTCTTTGTAGCGCTTGATGGTTTTTGAAACTGCACTTGGGGACACTTTCAAAGTTTGCCCAATTTTTCGCACTGACTGACCTTCATTTCTTAAAGTAATGATGGCCACTCGTTTTTCTTTACTTAGCTGCTTTTTTCTTGCCATAATTCAAATTCTAACAGTCTATTCAGTAGGACTATCAGCTGTGTATCCACCTGACTTCAGCACAACATAACTGATGGTCCCAACTCCATTTATAAGGCAAGAAATACCACTTATTAAACCTGACAGGGCACACCTGTGAAGTGAAAACCATTTCCGGTGACTACCTCTTGAAGCTCATCAAGAGAATGCCAAGAGTGTGCAGAGCAGTCATCAAAGCAAAAGGTGGCTGCTTTGAAGAACCTAGAATATAAGACATATTTTCAGTTGTTTCACACTTTTTTGTTAAGTATATAATTCCACATGTGTTAATTCATAGTTTTGATTCCTTCAGTATGAATGTATAATTTTCATAGTCATGAAAATACAGAAAAATCTTTAAATGAGAAGGTGTGTCCAAACTTTTGGTCTGTACTGTATATATATATATATATATATATATATATATATATATATATATATCTATATATCTATATACACTGCTCAAAAAAATAAAGGGAACACTTAAACAACAGAATATAACTCCAAGTAAATCAAACTTCTGTGAAATCAAACTGTCCACTTAGGAAGCAACACTGATTGACAATCAATTTCACATGCTGTTGTGCAAATTGAATAGACAATAGATGGAAATTATTGGCATTTATCAAGACACCCTCAATAAAGGAGTGGTTCTGCAGGTGGGGACCACAGACCACATCTCAGTACCAAAGCTTCCTGGCTGATGTTTTGGTCACTTTTGAATGTTGGTTGTGCTTTCACACTCATAGTAGCATGAGACAGACTCTATAACCCACAGAAGTTGTTCAGGTAGTGCAGCTCATCCAGGATGGCACCTCAATGTGAGCTGTCAAGAAGGTTTGCTGTGTCTGTCAGCATAGTGTCCAGAGGCTGGAGGCGCTACCAGGCGACAGGCCAGTACACCAGGAGACGTGGAGAGGGCCATAGGAGGGCAGCAACCCAGCAGCAGAACCGCTACCTCCGCCTTTGTGCAAGGAGTAATTGGAGGAGCACTGCCAGAGCCCTGCAAAATGACCTCCAGCAGGCCTCAAATGTGCATGTGTCTGCACAAACGGTTAGAAACCGACTCCATGAGGGTGGTATGAGGGCCCGACGTCCACAGATGGAGGTTGTGCTCACAGCCCAACATCGTGCAGGACACTTTGCATTTGCCACAGAACACCAGAATTGGCAAAGTCGCCACTGGCGCCCTGTGCTCTTCACAGATGAAAGCAGGTTCACACTAAGCACATGTGACAGACATGACAGAGTCTGGAGATGCCGTGGAGAGCGATCTGCTGCCTGCAACATCCTTCAGCATGACTGGTTTGGCAGTGGGTCAGTAATGGTGTGGGGTGGCATTTCTTTGGAAAGAGGTAGCCTGACTGCCATTAGGTACCGAGATGAGATCATCAGACCCCTTGTGAGACCATATGCTGGTACGGTGGGCCCTGAGTTCCTCCTAATGCAGGACAATGCCAGACCTAACGTGGCTGGAGTGTGTCAGCAGTTCCTGCAAGATGAAGGCATTGAAGCTATGGACTGGCCCGCCGGTTCCCCAGACCTGAATCCGATTGAGCACATCTGGGACATCATGTCTCACTCCATCCACCAACGTCACGTTGCACCACAGACTGTCCAGGAGTTGGCGGATGCTTTAGTCCAGGTCTGGGAGGAGAACCTCATCAGGAGCATGCCGTTGTAGGGAGGTCATACAGGCACATGGAGGCCACACACAATACTGAGCCTCATTTTAACTTGTTTTAAGGACATTACATCAAAGTTGGATCAGCCTGTAGTGTGTTTTTCCACGTTAATTATGGGTGTGACTCCAAATCCAGGCCTCCATTGGTTAATAAATTTGATTTCCATTGATGATTTTTGTGTGATTTTGTTGTCAGCACATTCAACGTTGTACAGAACAAAGTATTCAATGAGAATATTTCATTAATTCAGATCTACAGTGGTGGCCAAAAGTATTGGCACCCCAGCAATTCCTGTCAGATAATACTCAGTTTCTTCCTGAAAATGATTGCAATCACAAATTCTTTGGTATTATTATCTTCATTTAATTTGCTTGCAAGGAAAAAACACAAAAGAGAATGAAGCAAAAATCAAATCATTGATCATTTCACACAAAACTCCAAAAATGGGCCAGACAAAAGTATTGGCATCCTCAGCCTAATACTTGGTTGCACAACCTTTAGCCAAAATAACTGCGAACAACCACTTCCGGTAACCATCAATGAGTTTCTTACAATGCTCTGCTGGAATTGTAGACCATTCTTCTTTGGCAAACTGCTCCAGGTCCCTGATATTTGAAGGGTGCCTTCTCCAAACTGCCATTTTGAGATCTCTCCACAGGTGTTCTATGGGATTCAGGTCTGGACTCATTGCTGGCCACCTTAGAAGTCTCCAGTGCTTTCTCTCAAACCATTTTATAGTGCTTTTGGAAGTGTGTTTTGGGTCATTGTCCTGCTGGAAGACCCATGACCTCTGAGGGAGACCCAGCTTTCTCACACTGGGCCCTACATTATGCTGCAAAATTTGTTGGTAGTCTTCAGACTTCATAATGCTATGCACACGGTCAAGCAGTCCAGTGCCAGAGGCAGCAAAGCAACCCCAAAACATCAGGGAACCTCCGCCATGTTTGACTGTAGGGACCGTGTTCTTTTCTTTGAATGCCTCTTTTTTTTTCCTGTACACTCTATGTTGATGCTTTTTCCCAAAAAGCTCTACTTTTGTCTCATCTGACCAGAGAACATTCTTCCAAAACGTTTTAGGTTTTCTCAGGTAAGTTTTGGCAAACTCCAGCCTGGCTTTTTTATGTCTCGGGGTTAGAAGTAGGGTCTTCCTGAGTATCCTACCATACAGTCCCTTTTCATTCAGACGCCGACGGATAGTACGGGTTGACACTGTTGTACCCTCAGACTGCAGGGCAGCTTGAACTTGTTTGGATGTTAGTCGAGGTTCTTTATCCACCATCCGCACAATCTTGCGTTGAAATCTCTCGTCAATTTTTCTTTTCCGTCCACATCTAGGGAGGTTAGCCACAGTGCCATGGGCTTTAAACTTCTTGATGACACTGCGCACGGAAGACACAGGAACATTCAGGTCTTTGGAGATGGACTTGTAGCCTTGAGATTGCTCATGCTTCCTCACAATTTGGTTTCTCAAGTCCTCAGACAGTTCTTTGGTCTTCTTTCTTTTCTCCATGCTCAATGTGGTACACACAAGGACACAGGAAAGAGGTTGAGTCAACTTTAATCCATGTTAACTGGCTGCAAGTGTGATTTAGTTATTGCCAACACCTGTTAGGTGCCACAGGTAAGTTACAGGTGCTGTTAATTACACGAATTAGAGAAGCATCACATGATGTTTCAAACAGTGCCAATACTTTTGTCCACCCCCTTTTTTAGGTTTGGTGTGGAATTATATCCAATTTGGCTTTAGGACAATTCTTTTTGTGTTTTTTCATTGAAGACAAATTAAATGAAGATAATAATACCAAAGAATTTGTGATTGCAATCATTTTCAGGAAGAAACTGAGTATTATCTGACAGAATTGCAGGGGTGCCAATACTTTTGGCCACCACTGTAGGATGTGTTATTTGAGTGTTCCCTTTATTTTTTTGAGCATTGTATATATCTACATATGTAGAAATAGATGCAGTTGAAACCAGAAGTTTACAAACACTATATAAAAAGACACATATGATTGTTTTTCTCAATAAACGGGAAAGGTTTATTCTGATTTCATGTCAGATATTGAGAAAAACATGCATATGTGTGTTTTTATATAGTGTTTGCAAACTTCTGGTTTCAACCGTACTTATAAAATGGTTTCTTTTCTTTTACATGGTTGTGAAAATGTTTGCCCTTTTCAGAGATCTTCTATGAAAGTGAATGTGTTGCTAGAAAGTAATCTATTTCTTGTATTTTTTTCAGGAACCACGTCATTGGTGTCCATCGTATAAAGCATTAGACACTGCTGTTACAGTTATATGAAAAAGTTTGGGCACCCCTATTAATCTTAAGCTTAATGTTTTCTTAAAATTGGTGTTTTTGCAACAGCTATTTCAGTTTGATATATGTAATAACTGTTGGACACAGTAATGTTTCTGCCTTGAAATGAGGTTTATTGTACTAACAGAAAATGTCCAATCTGCATTCAAACAAAATTTGACAGGTGCATAAGTATGGGCACCCTTATCATTTTCTTGCTTTAAATACTCCTCCCTACTTTTTACTGACTTACTAAAGCACTTTTTTTTGGTTTTGTAACCTCATTGAGCTTTGAACTTCATAGCCAGGTGTATGCAATCATGAGAAAAGCTACTTAAAGTGGCCACTTGCAAGTTGTTCTCCTGTTTGAATCTCCTCTGAAGAGTGGCATCATGGGCTCCTCAAAACAACTGTCAAATGATCTGAAAACAAAGATTATTCAACATAGTTGTTCAGGGGAAGGATACAAACAGCTGTCGCAGAGATTTAACCTGTCAGTTTCCACTGTGAGGAACATAGTAAGGAAATGGAAGAACACAGGGACAGTTCTTGTTAAGGCCAGAAGTGGCAGGCCAAGAAAAACATCAGAAAGGCAGAGAAGAAGAACGGTGAGATCAGTCAAGGACAATCCTCAGACCACCTCCAGAGAGCTGCAGCATCAACTTGCTGCAGATGGTGTCACTGTGCATCGATCAACTATACAACGCACTTTGCACAAGGAGAAGCTGTATGGGAGAGTGATGCGAAAGAAGCCGTTTCTGCAAGCACGCCACAAACAGAGTCGGCTGAGGTATGCAAAAGCACATTTGGAGAAGCCAATTTCTTTTTGGAAGAAGGTCCTGTGGACTGATGAAACCAAGATTGAGTTGTTTGGTCATACAAAAAGGCGTTATGCATGGCGTCAAAAAAAACACAGCATTCCAAGAAAAACACTTGCTACCCACAGTAAAATTTGGTGGAGGTTCCATCATGCTTTGGGGCTGTGTGGCCAATGCCGGCACCAGGAATCTTGTTAAAGTTGAGGGACGCATGGATTCCACTCAGTATCAGCAGATTCTTGACAATAATGTTCAAGAATCAGTGATAAAGTTGAAGTTACGCAGGGGATGGATCTTTCAGCAAGACAATGATCCAAAACACCGCTCCAAATCTACTCAGGCATTCATGCAGAGGAACAATTACAATGTTCTGGAATGGCCATCCCAGTCCCCAGACCTGAATATCATTGAACATCTGTGGGATCATTTGAAGAGGGCTGTCCATGCTCGGCGACCATCAAACTTAACTGAACTGGAATTGTTTTGTAAAGAGGAATGGTCAAAAATACCTTCATCCAGGATCCAGGAAATCATTAAAAGCTACAGGAAGCGACTAGAGGCTGTTATTTTTGCAAAATGAGGATCTACTAAATATTAATGTCACTTTTCTGTTGAGGTGCCCATACTTATGCACCTGTCAAATTTTGTTTGAATGCAGATTGCATATTTTCTGTTAGTAAAATAAACCTCATTTCAAGGCAGAAACATTACTGTGTCCAACAGTTATTACATATATCAAACTGAAATAGCTGTTGCAAAAACACCAATTTTAAGAAAACAATAAGCTTAAGATTAATAGGGGTGCCCAAACTTTTTCATATAACTGTATTTTTGTTTCCTAGAGCAGTAGCACAGGCAGTATGTCTCCCCACATAAATATGTACAGACAATAAAATAAAAAAAGTCTACAAGTAGAAAATAAAAATCTGAGCAGATAAATATAATATGTATTACTACCCAGTTTTAATTAATAAAATAAAATTTGGATGATCTATTCTTTTTACTTTATATTTAACATAGTTCTTTATTAAAACATTTGAAAAAAGAACTAACATTTTTCAATTAATAATGTCACATAGGTCCTACTTGCAGGACTATAGATGGGGTAGGATGACATAGTGTAGCCGGACCCTCTATTCTTCATTACAGGTGCAGTAACAGCTGGATGTTAAAGCACCACTCCAGCGTTTGTTTGTTGTTTTTTTATGGCTGGAGTGGTGCTTCAAATATAAGCCCCTGCCCACTGTTTTATACTCAACTTCCATCGTTTTCATCTGTTATCACCATCGCTCCGGTCAGTCTCCAGCAGTTTGTGACCAGTTTTTCATGGGGCAAGCCAGAGGTCACAACTCAATACAAGTCTATGAGAGCCTCATTCTGGCTCTCATATACTTGCATTGAGAGCGTATGACGTAGACTCTGACTTCCGGCCAGTCAGAAGCTGCAGTCACAAGATGGCGCCTCGAGACTGGAGTGGCACTAAATAAAGGTGAAGATACCGGAGGGTGAGTATAAGAGTAGCGACAGGACCTTAGGCTTAAAGCGCCACTCCAGTGCTGAAAAAAAAGATTAATTGATTTAATTATATTGATTAAATTGATTTGGTCGTGGAATCAGTGATACGGCCAGTTCCCCAAATTATCCCAGGAGCCATTTTTCAACATCAGAACACTAGGCCACATGTTGTTTTGGCTACTGTGAGCAGCCTCTATGGTTTAATGTACTACCATGGCCTGCAACATCTCTGGACTTGTCTTCCATCAAGCACATCTGATAGAAAGCCAGAGTTAGTGGACTTCAAGTGCACAGCTGATTCAAGAACGAATCATAAAATAAATTAGTTGCAGGTAGTTTATTTGTCAACGCGTTTCAGAGACAAATCTGGCTCCTTCCTCAGGACAACCACCAATTTGGTCAGCTTATACACTGTCTGTAACATCCCTGGCGGCATGCTGGCATGGCTTAACATCTCCCACCATGCAAGACGGCCAACTTACCTATCACTTTGCTCCAGTACTTGCTGTGTGCATGTCTCTTGTCTGATTGCTTAGGGCAGCGGCATGGTTACTGCCTGATTCTTAAAGTTGCAGTGTGCGCACTCCTAATGCGTCCCCAGCCTATTGCTGTGAGTCACTGGATACATAAACCCCCTCCACCCAGTAGGAGGTGCCTGAGCAACATTTTCTTTCAGTGTGTTTTGTGCAACTGAGTTGCCAGGTCCTGCACTGTATCTTGTCTGTTTCCGCCACCCTGGGGGCTGTATACCCAGGCCTGTTACCTGTATCTGTGACTTCTAGTCTGTTTCCACCACCCTGGGGGCTGTATACCCAGGCCCGTTACCTGTATCTGTGACTACTAGTCTGTTTCCACCACCCTGGGGGCTGAGTTCCCAGGCTCGTTCCTGTATCTTGTCCCGGGATCAGTTCCTGTCTGAACTGTGTCCTAGCTGGTTACCTGTTTGCCTCTATGTACGTACCTTCCCTTTTCCTGCAGTGTCTGAACCTGCACCTAACTCCAACTAGTTGTCTCTGTACTTCTGTTTGTGAGTTTTGTGTCCACTCGCTACTTCATTGTAAGTACCTTGTGTGTAACTGGTTCGGCTTGTCCCGTTTCCCTGCCTCCGTATCTACCTCCTGTGTTCTAACTATCTTCCTGTGTTTCCCAGTCTGTTCCATGTGAACAGAGCCCTGTCCTGTCAGCCTGCACCTTCTGCTCTGTTCTGCCCTGCTTGTCCTCCGCACCTGCAGTTTCGCTCTGCTCTGTTCTGCCCTGCTTGTCCTCCACACTTGCGGTTTCGCTCTGCTCTGTTCTGCCTCGCTTGTCCTCTGCACCTGCGGTTTCGCTCTGCCTCGCTTGTCCTCCGCACCTGTGGTTTCACTCTGCTTTGTTCTGCCTCGCTTGTCCTCCGCACCTGCGGTTTCACTCTGCTCTGTTCTGCCCTGCTCGTCCACCGCACCTGCGGTTTCGCTCTGCTCTGTTCTGCCCTGCTTGTGATCCCCACCTGCAGTTTCGCTCTGCTCTGTTCTGCCCTGCTTGTCCTCCACACCTGCGGTTTTGCTCTGCTCTGTTCTGACCTGCTTGTCCTCCTCATCTGCGGTTTCACTTTGCTCTGCTTGTCCTCCGCCCCTGTGGTTTTGATTTGCTCTGCTTGTCCTCCGCACCTGCGGTTTCGCTCTGCTCTGCTTGTCCTCCGCACCTGCGGTTTCGCTCTGCTCTGCTTGTCCTCCGCACTTGCAGTTTCGCTCTGCTCTGCTTGTCCTCCGCACCTGCGGTTTCGCTCTGCCTCACTTGTCCTCCGCACCTGCTGTTTCGCTCTGCTTTGTTCTGCCTCGCTTGTCCTCCGCACCTGCGGTTTCACTCTGTTCTGTTCTGCCCTGCTCGTCCTTCGCACCTGCACTTTCACTCTGCTCTGTTCTGCCCTGCTTGTCCTCTGCACCTGCAGTTTCGCTCTGCTCTGTTCTGCCCTGCTTGTCCTCCACACCTGCGGTTTTGCTCTGCTCTGTTCTGCCCTGCTTGTCCTCCGCATCTGCGGTTTCACTTTGCTCTGCTTGTCCTCCGCCCCTGTGGTTTTGATTTGCTCTGCTTGTCCTCCGCACCTGCGGTTTTGCTCTGCTCTGCTTGTCCTCCGCACCTGCGCTTTCGCTCTGCTATGCTTGTCCTCCGCACTTGCAGTTTCGCTCTGCTCTGCTTGTCCTCCGCACCTGTGATTTCGTTCTGCCTCGCTTGTCCTCCGCACCTGCTGTTTCGCTCTGCTTTGTTTTCCCTAGCTTGTCCTCCGCACCTGCGGTTTCACTCTGTTCTGCCCTGCTCGTCCTTCACACCTGCGGTTTCACTCTGCTCTGTTCTGCCCTGCTTGTCCTCCACACCTGCGGTTTTGCTCTGATCTGTTCTGCCCTGCTTGTCCTCTGCATCTGCGGTTTCGCTTTGCTCTGCTTGTCCTCCGCCCCTGTGGTTTTGATTTGCTCTGCTTGTCCTCCACACCTGCGGTTTCGCTCTGCTCTGCTTGTCCTGCGCACCTGCGGTTTCGCTCTGTTCTGCTTGTCCTCCGCACTTGCAGTTTCGCTCTGCTCTGCTTGTCCTCCGCACCTGCGGTTTCACTCTGCCTCGCTTGTCCTCCGCACCTGCTGTTTCACTCTGTTCTGTTCTGCCCTGCTCGTCCTCCGCACCTGCGGTTTCACTCTGCTCTGTTCTGCCCTGCTTGTCCTCCGCACCTGCAGTTTCGCTCTGCTCTGTTCTGCCCTGCTTGTCCTCCGCACCTGCGGTTTCGCTTTGCTCTGCTTGTCCTCCGCACCTGCGGTTTCGTTCTGCTCTGCTTGTCCTCCGCACCTGTGGTTTCATTCTGCTCTGCTTGTTTTCCGCACCTGCGGTTTCGCTCGGCTTGTCCTCCGCACCTGCGGTTTGCTCTGCTCTGCTTGTCCTCCGCACCTGCGGTTTCGCTCTGCTCTGCTTGTCCTCCGCCCTGTGGTTTTGCTTTGCTCTGCTTGGCCTCCGCACCTGCGGTTTCGCTCTGCTCTGCTTGTCCTCCGCACCTGCGGTTTCGCTTTGCTCTGCTTGTCCTCCGCCCCTGTGGTTTCACTCTGCTCTGCTTGTCCTCCCCACCTGCGGTTTCGCTCTGCTCTGCTTGTCCACCACACCTGCGGTTTCGCTCTGCTCTGCTTGTCCTCCGCACCTGCGGTTTCGCTCTGCTTTGCTTGTCCTCCGCACCTGCAGTTTCGTTCTGCTCTGCTTGTCCTCTGCACCTGCGGTTTCGTTCTGCTCTGCTTGTCCTCTGCACCTGCAGTTTCACTCTGCTCTGCTTGTCCTCCACACCTGCTGTTTTGCTCTGCTCTGCTTGTCCTCCGCTCCTGCGGTTTCGCTCTGCTCTGTTTGTCCTCCACACCTGCGTTTTCGCTCTGCTCTGCCTGTCCTCCGCACCTGCGGTTTGTTCCTGTATCCCAGTCTGTACTGCTCCCTATCCAGCCTGCTTTCCTATCTGCCAGTAACTGCCTGTCTGCATACCTGCCAGTACCCGCCTGTCTGCATACCAGCCGTGCCTGCCAGTACCCACATGTCTGCATACCAGCCGTGCCTGCCAGTACCCACCTGTCTGCATACCAGCCGTGCCTGCCAGTACCCACCTGTCTGCATACCAGCCGTGCCTGCCAGTTCCTGCATTCCCCGGTGTGGGTCAACAGCTGTGACCGGGGTCTGACCTGGAGTAGCACCTGGGCCACCTCCCACGTCCCTCCTCAGACCACGGAGTCGATTAAGCCGCCGTGTGTTCATGGTCAGATCTGGCGAGGCCCCTAGTCACGCCCCTCCAGGCACTCCTTGGTTCGTGGCCCAGTGGGACCACTAACCACGCTCTCGCCAGTCAGTCCGGGCGTGAGCATAACACTGTCTAAATGGTCTATTGTTACAAATACGGACAAGAAGGTCTTCAGGTGTCACAACTGTCTCTGAAATAAACTTGCTGTGTTGCCCATAGCGATGTTCATTTCTCAAGGTACCAACTCACCACACAAGCAAGTTTACGTTTTACACAAAGTAAAGCTTCCTCTTCCAAAACTGTGAAGAACAATTGGACACCTAAAGCAATGAAGCTAAAGCAATATTTTAGTAATATTGCATAAAGATGGAAAAACCCTCATTACGTGGAAGTTGATACTTAAAAAGGACCTTTTTTCACAAGTTTTATAATGATAAACTGTCCACATCATGGAATATTAGTTGCAGAGCTAAATGAAAAGTAGTTTTTATTATTTTTAATTTCATATCTCTGTAATATTGACATAGCTCTTGGTCCTTCTAGGCTAAGGACCCCAGGAGACAGCATCACAGTCCAGAACATTGCTACAGTCCAAAAAAATCACTTCGCTCTGCTCTGTTGGAGCCCAGGGCTGGTGAGCGGAGCCTCCTCTCCTGCACTTACAGAGCAGTGAGTCATTCTCTGCACAGCCGGACATAGTGCAGCCAGAGGTGAAGAGGTGGGTCTTTCTCCCGACTTCGGGTCACCGAATCCTCTGGAGGTTCTGACGGAGCCTGGTTGTATTCAACTGTATCTGCATCTCAAGCATCTGGGAGAATGGCCACAGGTTATCATATCGGATCCATAGATGGGCAGACGTCCTTACCCCTTCCTACAATAATTGAGTGTAATTCGCTCTCGAACAATAGAGAAGAGATCCCCACACCAGAAGCAGCTCTAAATCATCCTCACTTGAGAAGAATAGTGCATCTCATCCCCGCACTCATTCCTCAAGCCAAGTTGGTTATTTTGCTGGGGAGAGACATCATCAGAGTCCATAACATGAGGAAGCAGATAAACGGACCCCATAACTCGTCCTACGCTCAGAAACTAGATCTGGGATGGGTCATCATAGGAGACATTTGCCTAGAAGACGTTCACAAACCAAACATCAACTGTCTCTACATGAACACATTAGATAGCGGGCATCCTTTTTTCTACCCTATCCCAACAAATACCTACAATTAACCCCACACAGAAAAACTGCAGCCTATATACAGTGGCATGTAAAAGTTTGGACACCCTGTTCAAAATTACTGTTATTGTGAAAGTTAAGCAAGTTGAAGATGAAATGATCTGTAAAAGGTCTAAGGTTAAAGATGACACATTTCCTTTGTATTTTAGGCAAAAAAATATATGTATTTTCACCTTTTTACAAAAAAATACAAAAAGGAAAATGGGCTGATGCAAAAGTTTGAGCACCCTTGGAAATTTGTGTGCTCAGATAACTTTGACCAAGGTTTCAGATTTTAATTAGCCTGTTAGGGTTATGGCTTATTTACTATCATCGTTAGGAAAGCCCAGGTGATGCAAATTTCCCAGCTTTATAAAAACACAGCGTCCTCTAACCTTGTGCCAAAAAACAGCAGCCATGGGTCCCTCTAAGAAGGTGCATAGCACTTTGAAAATGAAAATGGTGGGGGCCCATAAGACAGGAGAAGGTTATAAGAAGATAGCAAAGCGTTTCCAAGTTGCCCTTTCCTCAGCTCGAAATGTAATTAAGAAATGGCAGTTAACAGGAACAGTGGAGGTCATGATAAGGTCTGGAAGACCAAGCAAAATTTCAGTGAAAGCTGCTCGTAGGACTGCTAGAGAGGCAAATCAGAACCCCCGCTTGACTGCAAAAAACCTTCAGAAAAATGTAGCAGACTCTGGAGTTGTGGTACATTGTTCTATTGTTCAGAGACACCTGCACAAATATGGCCTTCATGGAAGAGTCATCAGAAGAAAACCTCTCCAGCATCCTCACCATAAAATTCAGTGGCAGAAGTATGCAAAAGAACATCTAAACAAGCATGATTGATTTTTGAAACAAGTCCTGTGGAACAATGAGATTAAAATGAACTCTTTAGCCACAATGATCAAAGGTATGTGTGAATAAAAAGGGCGCAGAATTTCAGGAAAAGAGCATCTCGCCAACCATTACGCATGGGGTGGATCAATCATACTTTGGGGTTGTGTTGCAGCTAATGGCACATGGATCATTTCACGGGTAGAGGAAAGAATGGATTCAATGAAATTTCAACAAATTCTTGATGGAAACATAACACCATCTGTAAAAAAGCTGAAGTTAAAAAGGGGATGGATAATGATCCTAAACTCATGTCATACTCCACAATAGACTACCTCAAAAGGCGCAAGTTGAAGGTTTTACAATGGCCCTTACAGTCCCCTGATCTGAACATCATTGAAAATCTGTGGCTAGACCTCAAAATAGCAGTGCATGCAAGACGACCCAGAAATTCCAAGAACTGGAAGAATTTTCCAAGGAAGAATGGAGGCAAATCCCTCAAACAAGAATTGAAAGACTCTTGGCTGGCTACAAAAGCTGTGACATTTTCAAAAGTGGGTGCTACTATGTACTAACTATGCAGGGTACAGGGGCATACCGCCCATAGCGGCATCCCACGCAGCTGCTATGGGGCCCATGAGACAGGGGGGCCCGACATTAAACAGCATCAGACCCCTCCATCCCCCCATAACAATTTCAACAGTATCTGCATCCTTGGGATGCACATACAGTTGAATACAACCAGGCTCGGTCAGAACCTCCAGAGGATTCGGTGACCCGGAGTCAGGAGAAGGACCCACTTCTTCACCTCTAGCTGCACTATGTCCAGCTGTGCAGAGAATGACTCACTGCTCTGTAAGTGCAGGATTGGAGGCTCCGCCCACCAGCCCTAGGATCCAGCAGAGCAGATCAAAGTGGCTGATTACAACATGAGCCCTGCTTTTCTGGTTGCGTCCCCTGCTTTGTAACTCTCTCTCCCCCTCCTGCCTTCAGCCCTGCAATTAAAGTGAGAAAGCTCTGCAGTCGGGCCCTGGAGGATGGGAGGCTGCACCCAAGAGAAATGCAACATGTCCAATCATCTGCTGAGAGGTTAAGCCCATGTGTAATGTGCGCGCATATATGTGTGTGCATATGTGTGTATATATGTGTGCATATTTGTGAATATATATGTGTGTGTGTGCATATGTGTGTGCATACATGTGTGTGTGTGTGCATACATGTGTATATATGTGTGCATATATGTGTATATATATATGTGCGCATATATGTGCATATATGTGTGCATATCTGTGCATATGTATGTATATGTGTGTGTGACTATGTGTAGTGCCGGCGTCCCTGCCCTCTGCTAGGCAGGGACGCTGTTCCCCTCACCGCTCTGCTCCGTGCCCGGCGTCCCTCTCCCGCTCTGCTGGCAGCGCGCGCTCCCTCCCTCTTAAAGGGGCCGCGCGCGCCGTCCTAAGGAGTCCCCGGCCAATGGCCGGAGGACTTTACCATATATAAGGCACCTCCTCCAAATGGAGGTGCCCGAGCAATGTTGTTGCACCGTTCTACTCTGCTTCAGCCCTCAGGTCCCTTGCCAGTTACCTGCCAGTTACCTGCCAGATTCCTGCCAGCTTGCTGTCCTAATCCTGCCTGATTTCCTGTTACCTGCCTGCCTGCCTGAGGTCCGACGGTCTGCCTTACAACTCCGGTCAGTCTGTCTAAGGACCAACTTGCCCGCTCACCTGGGAGCGCACATCAGCTACCTGCCTGCTTGCCTGAGGTCCGACGGTCTGCCTTACAACTCCGGTCAGTCTGTCTATGGACCAGCTTGCCCGCTCACCTGGGAGCGCTTCTCCGCTACCTGCCTGCTTGCCTGCCCGGAGGCTCCGCTGTCACGTGCTGTGACCACCAGCTATTCCAGACTCTTGCCCGCTCACCTGGGAGCGCTTCTCCGCTACCTGCCTGCTTGCCAGCCCGGAGGCTCCGCTGTCACGTGCTGTGACCACCAGCTATTCCAGACTCTTGCCCGCTCACCTGGGAGCGCTTCTCCGCTACCTGCCTGCTTGCCAGCCCGGAGGCTCCGCTGTCACGTGCTGTGACCACCAGCTATTCCAGACTCTTACCCGCTCACCTGGGAGCGCTTCTCCGCTACCTGCCTGCTTGCCTACCTGGAGGCTCCGCCGTCACGTGCTGTGACCACCTGCTATTCCAGAGACTCTCGCTTGCTCACCTGGGAGCACACATTCCTCCATCTGCCTTGCTAGCCTACCTGGAGGTTCAGCCATCACAGGTCGTACCTACCCTTTACCTAGAGACTGCCCCGGTCACTTGCCGTGACCTCCAGCCCGTTCTTCCAGAGACTGCCCCGGTCACTTGCCGTGACCTCCAGCCCGTTCTTCCAGAGACTGCCCTGATCACTTGCCGTGACCTCCTGCCCGTACACCCAGAGACTGTCCCGGTCACCTGCTGTGACTGCCTGCCTGGTCGCCACCCGCTCCCTTACAAGGACCGCTCCCTTGTATAGTAGTCCAGAGGTTCCGCCTCCCAGACCCGTTACAGTTTGCTCGGGCCATGGAACCCGGTGGCACCCAAGCTCCCTCGCTCTCGGACATGTGTCATGAACTGTCCCGTCAGAGGTCCCAACAGGAGTCCATCCTGGGTCACCTGCGGAATGTCAATACTCGCCTGGACACTCTGACTGCTCCACCAACAACCTCCGCCAGTGCCATGTCTCGCAATCCGGCAGCTCCGCTGTCCACTAACACCATGATATCCTACCCCGGACCTCGGCTTTCTGCACCTCCTCGCTTCGGAGGCGACTCAGCCCAGGCTCGGGGCTTCATAAATCAGTGCACCCTGCACTTTGAACTATTGTCCCACCAGTTTAACTCCGACCGAGCCAAAATTGCATTCATCATGTCCCATCTCACCGGGGAGGCCCTGGCCTGGCTAAATCCTCTATGGGAGAGAGGAGACCCCCTGGTGTCCAACTTGCCTGCTTTTCTCACGGCTTTCCGGAAAGTCTTCAACGAACCCGGACGGAAGACCTCATCCGCATCATCGTTGCTACGCCTCCGTCAGGAAAGTCTCACCGTGGGCCAATATGCCATACGGTTCCGTACCCTTGCCTCGGAGCTGGCCTGGGATAACGACGCTCTGGTTTCCGTCTTCTGGGAGGGTCTGTCCGGCCGTATTAAAGATGAACTTGCCGGTCGGGACATTCCTACCACTCTCGATGACTTAATAACTCTTGCCACCCGGATTGACCTACGGTTCCAGGAGCGTGCCAGAGAGGTCACCCGTGAGAGGAGGTTACCACGTCTAGCTCCTACTTTTCAGAAACCCGTCACTCCTTCTGTCTCTAACCAGGTACACCCTCTTGAGCCTATGCAGGTCGACCAGACCAAGATGGTCAAGACCCGTCAGGACTTACGCCGTGCCGAGGGGACCTGCTTCTACTGTGGCAGTAAGGAGCACCGGATCCGTGCCTGCCCGGAGAGCTCGGGAAACGCCTGTGTCTAGGTTCGCTCAGAGAGGTCCACCTAGTCAAGAATAAATCCTCTCCATCCCTGCTGTTGTCAGTTTCAATCGTCTACGGGGAGAACCGTTATTTCGAACTAGCCCAACTGGACTCTGGAGCAGCCGGGAATCTTATTTCACAGTCCCTGGTAGAGAAATACCGCATCCCCACCAAACCTCTGGCTGTACCCTTGTCTGTTGCTGCCGTGGATGGGGGGCTCTTACCACGCCCCATCCAACTCATCACCGAATCCATTACTCTGCAGGTGGGAATGCTGCATTCTGAAAGTATCTCCTTCCATGTTCTGCCTGGACTCTCTCACGCCCTCTTGCTAGGCCTACCTTGGCTCCAGAAACATGCACCCGTTCTTGACTGGCAGACCGGAGAAGTCCTTCGCTGGGGACAGGGCTGCCATAAGACCTGTCTGGTTCCCGTTCATCCCGTCCGTCCTTCTCCTACCCCAGCTAATCTACCTGGACTTCTGATTCCTTATTGGTCTTATGCTGATGTCTTTAATAAAAAGGAGGCAGAGACACTACCCCCTCATAGACCATACGACTGCCCTATCGACCTGTTACCTGGTACTTCTCCTCCCCGTGGGCGTATTTATCCATTATCCGCTGCTGAGACCCGGTCGATGTCCGAATATATTGAGGAGAATCTGGCCAGGGGATTCATCTGGAAATCTACCTCCCCGGCGGGAGCAGGCTTCTTTTTCGTCAAAAAGAAGGACGGCTCTCTCCGTCCCTGTATAGACTATAGAGGCCTTAACCAGATCACGGTGAAGAATAAGTACCCCCTTCCGCTCATTCCGGAGTTATTTGATCGTCTGAGGGGGGCTAGAATCTTCACCAAACTGGACCTCCGTGGGGCGTACAACCTGGTTCTTATCCGTCAGGGGGATGAATGGAAGACGGCATTCAACACCCGGGACGGCCACTATGAATATCTGGTAATGCCCTTTGGTCTCTGTAACGCTCCTGCCGTCTTTCAAGAGTTGGTCAATGACATCTTCCGGGACCTTCTCTACTCCTGCGTAGTGGTGTACCTGGACGACATCTTGGTCTTCTCTCCGGATCTCCAGACTCACCGGAGGGATGTTCGTCAGGTCCTGCTCAGGCTCAGGCAGAACCATCTCTACGCTAAATATGAGAAGTGCCTCTTTGAGCAGACCTCGCTTCCGTTTCTGGGCTACATTATCTCTCAGACCGGCCTACAAATGGATCCTGAGAAACTGTCTGCCATCGAGAAATGGCCCCGACCAGAGGGGTTGAAGGCTATTCAACGGTTCCTGGGCTTCGCCAACTATTACCGCCTCTTCATCCCGCACTTCTCTTCCCGGACTGCCCCAATTTCCGCGCTCACCCGTAAGGGTACTAATCCCAAAGAGTGGCCGCCCGAAGCAGAGGAGGCCTTTCTTTCCCTAAAACAGGCCTTCTCTTCCGCCCCGGTGCTGCATCGCCCGGACGGCAACAAGCAGTTCTTCCTGGAAGTTGACGCCTCCTCCTCTGGAGCCGGAGCGGTACTTACTCAAAAATCATCTTCCGGGAGAATGGTAACTTGTGGCTTCTTCTCCAAACTCTTCTCCTCTTCTGAGCGCAACTATTCCATAGGAGACCGAGAGTTATTGGCCATCAAGCTAGCGTTGGAGGAGTGGCGTTACCTACTCGAGGGTGCTCTTCATCCGGTAATAATTTACACTGACCACAAGAACTTGGCTTACCTCCAGCATGCCCAGAGACTTAACCCGCGCCAAGCCCGGTGGTCCTTGTTTTTTGCTCGCTTTGATTTTGTTCTTCATTTTCGCCCGGCTGACAAAAACGTCAAAGCAGACGCCTTGTCCCGATCCTTTCTGGTGTCCGATCTCGAGGAAGAACCTAAACATATCATCGATCCCGCCAGAGTAATGCAGGTGGCTCCCGTGAGTCTAAATCGTCTCCCTCCCGGTAAGACGTTTGTTTCAGTACCTGATCGGGAGAAGATCCTACACTGGGATCATTCGTCTAAACTAGCTGGCCACGCCGGTCAGAAAAAGACCCTCCAGCTTATTGCCCGGCACTATTGGTGGCCTACCCTGCACAAGGACATAATAGACTTTGTTTCTGCCTGTGTGTCCTGCGCCCGCAACAAAGTCCCGAGACATCTGCCAGCCGGACGCCTCCTTCCGCTTCCTGTACCTGCTGCCCCCTGGCAGCATATAGCAATGGACTTTATAACTGATCTCCCCGTCTCTGCCGGTTGTACGGTCATTTGGGTGGTCGCTGACCGCTTTTCCAAGATGGCTCACTTTATTCCCCTGCCAGGCCTTCCGTCTGCACCCGAGCTGGCTAAAGACTTTATCCACCACATCTTCCGTCTTCATGGCCTGCCCCTCCACATCGTGTCGGATCGTGGGGTACAGTTCACCTCACGTTTCTGGAGAGCCACTTGTAAACTACTAGACGTCACCCTGGACTTCTCTTCCGCTTACCACCCACAGTCCAATGGTCAAGTGGAGCGGATCAATCAGAACCTGACCAGTTACCTCCGGCACTTCGTTAATGCCCACCATTCTGACTGGGTGGATCTCCTACCATGGGCCGAGTTCTCTTATAATAATCACGAGAGCGAATCCTCCTCCAAATCCCCGTTTTTTGTAGTCTTTGGTCAGCATCCTCGGATTCCTTTTCCTGTCTCCACCTCTGTGGACAACCCGGCTGCGGAATCTCTCGTTAGCAAATTTTCCTCCATGTGGAAGAGTACCCGGTCCGCACTCCTTCTGTCATCCGAGCGTATGAAAAGACACGCTGACAAAAAACGCCTGGATCCTCCACAATTTCGTCCAGGAGATAAAGTCTGGCTCTCATCTAAATATGTTCGACTCAAGATACCTTCTTACAAGTTAGGACCTCGGTTCATCGGTCCTCTGGAGGTCATCAGTCAGATCAACCCGGTGGCCTATAAATTGAAACTCCCGGCCAACTTACGGATCCCTAACTCCTTCCATGTATCTCTCCTCAAACCCGTGGTGCTTAACTCTTTTTCCAAGTCTACAGGTACGCCTCCTGCTCCGGTTTCTGCTGAGGACGAGTTTGAGGTAGAGAACATTCTTGCCACCAAAAGGGTAAGAGGAAAGACCTTTTTTCTGGTAGATTGGAAGGGGTTTGGTCCTGAGGAGAGAACGTGGGAGCCCCGGGAGAACATCCATGCCCCTCTCATCCTAGCTAAATTTCTATCTGGCCTAAAAAAGGGGGGGCCTAAAGGGGGGGGTACTGTAGTGCCGGCGTCCCTGCCCTCTGCTAGGCAGGGACGCTGTTCCCCTCACCGCTCTGCTCCGTGCCCGGCGTCCCTCTCCCACTCTGCTGGCAGCGCGCGCTCCTTCCCGGCCACTGTGCTTAGGGCGCGCGCGCCCTCCCTCTTAAAGGGGCCGCGCGCGCCGTCCTAAGGAGTCCCCGGCCAATGGCCGGAGGACTTTACCATATATAAGGCACCTCCTCCAAATGGAGGTGCCCGAGCAATGTTGTTGCACCGTTCTACTCTGCTTCAGCCCTCAGGTCCCTTGCCAGTTACCTGCCAGTTACCTGCCAGATTCCTGCCAGCTTGCTGTCCTAATCCTGCCTGATTTCCTGTTACCTGCCTGCCTGCCTGAGGTCCGACGGTCTGCCTTACAACTCCGGTCAGTCTGTCTAAGGACCAACTTGCCCGCTCACCTGGGAGCGCACATCAGCTACCTGCTTGCTTGCCTGAGGTCCGACGGTCTGCCTTACAACTCCGGTCAGTCTGTCTATGGACCAGCTTGCCCGCTCACCTGGGAGCGCTTCTCCGCTACCTGCCTGCTTGCCTGCCCGGAGGCTCCGCTGTCACGTGCTGTGACCACCAGCTATTCCAGACTCTTGCCCGCTCACCTGGGAGCGCTTCTCCGCTACCTGCCTGCTTGCCAGCCCGGAGGCTCCGCTGTCACGTGCTGTGACCACCAGCTATTCCAGACTCTTGCCCGCTCACCTGGGAGCGCTTCTCCGCTACCTGCCTGCTTGCCAGCCCGGAGGCTCCGCTGTCACGTGCTGTGACCACCAGCTATTCCAGACTCTTACCCGCTCACCTGGGAGCGCTTCTCCGCTACCTGCCTGCTTGCCTACCTGGAGGCTCCGCCGTCACGTGCTGTGACCACCTGCTATTCCATAGACTCTCGCTTGCTCACCTGGGAGCACACATCCTCCATCTGCCTTGCTAGCCTACCTGGAGGTTCAGCCATCACAGGTCGTACCTACCCTTTACCTAGAGACTGCCCCGGTCACTTGCCGTGACCTCCAGCCCGTTCTTCCAGAGACTGCCCCGGTCACTTGCCGTGACCTCCAGTCCGTTCTTCCAGAGACTGCCCTGATCACTTGCCGTGACCTCCTGCCCGTACACCCAGAGACTCTCCCGGTCACCTGCTGTGACTGCCTGCCTGGTCGCCACCCGCTCCCTTACAAGGACCGCTCCCTTGTATAGTAGCCCAGAGGTTCCGCCTCCCAGACTCGTTACACTATGTATATATACACTACCGTTCAAAAGTTTGGGGTCACCCAGACAATTTTGTGTTTTCCATGAAAACTCATACTTTTATTTATCAAATGAGTTGCAAAATGAATAGAAAATATAGTCCAGACATTGACAAGGTTAGAAATAATGATTTTTATTAGAAAGAATAATTTTCTCTTTCAAACTTTGCTTTCGTCAAAGAATGCTCCCTTTGCAGCAATTACAGCATTGCAGACATTTGGCATTCTAGCTGTTAATTAGCTGAGGTAATCTTGAGAAATTTCACCCCATGCTTCCTGAAGCCCCTCCCACAAGTTGGATTGGCTTGATGGGCACTTTTTGCGTACCATACGGTCAAGCTGCTCCCACAACAGCTCAATGGGGTTGAGATCTGATGACTAAGCTGGCCACTCCATTACAGATAGAATACCAGCTGCCTGCTTCTTCCCTAAATAGTTCATGCATAATTTGGAGGTGTGCTTTGGGTCATTGTCCTGTTGTAGGATGAAATTGGCTCCAATCAAGAGCTGTCCACAGGGTTTGGCATGGCGTTGCAAAATGGAGTGATAGCCTTCCTTATTCAAAATCTCATTTACCTTGTACAAATCTCCCACTTTACCAGCACCAAAGCAACCCCAGACCATCACATTACCTCCAACATGCTTGACAGATGATGTCAGGCACTCTTCCAGTATCTTTTCAGTTGTTCTGCGTCTCACAAATGTTCTTCTGTGTGATCCAAACACCTCAAACTTTGATTCGTCTGTCCATAAAACTTTTTTCCAATCTTCCGCTGTCCAATGTCTGTGTTCTTTTGCCCATATTAATCTTTTCCTTTTATTAGCCAGTCTCAGATATGGCTTTTTCTTTGCCACTTTGCCCTGAAGGCGAACATCCCGGAGTAGCCTCTTCACTGTAGATGTTGACACTGGCGTTTTGCGTGTACTATTTAATGAAGCTGCCAGTTGAGTAGCTGCGAGGTGTCGATTTCTCAAACTGGAGACTCTAATGTACTTGTCTTGTTGCTCAGTTGTGCAGCGGGGCCTCCCACTTCTCTTTCTACTCTGGTTAGAGCCTGTTTGTGCTCTCCTCTGAAGGGAGTAGTACATACAGTTGTAGGAAATCTTCAGTTTCTTGGCAATCTCTCGCATGGAAGAGCCTTCATTTCTAAGAACAAGAATAGACGGTCGAGTTTCAAATGAAAGTTCTCTTTTTCTAGCCATTTTGAGAGTTTCATAGAACAAACAAATGTAATGCTCCAGATTCTCAACTAGCTCAAAGGAAGATAAATTTTATAGCTTCTCAAATCAGCCAAACCGTTTTCAGCTGGGCTAACATACTTGTGCAAGGGTTTTCTAAACATTCATTAGCCTTCTTACACATTTAGCAAACACAACATACCATTAAAACACAGGAGTGGTGGTTGTTGGAAATGGGCCTCTATACACCTATGTAGATATTGCAATAAAAACAAGACGTTTGCAGCTAGAATAGTCATTTACCACATTAACAATGTATAGAGTGTATTTCTGATTCATTTAATGTTAGCTTCATTGAAAAAAAATGTGCTATACTTTCAAAAATAATGAAATTTCTAAATGACCCCAAACTTTTGAACGGTAGTGTATGTGTATGTATACATATGTGTGTATATATGTGTGTATGTGTGCATAAATGTGTATATATGTGTGTGTGCATACATGTGTATATACACTGCTCAAAAAAGTAAAGAGAACGCTCAAATAACACATTCTAGATCTGAATGAATTAAATATTCTCATTGAATACTTTGTTCTGTACAAAGTTGAATGTGCTGACAACAAAATCACACAAAAATCATCAATGGAAATCAAATGTATTAATGGAGGCCTGGATTTGGAGTCAACCCCAAAATTAAAGCAGAAAAACACACTACAGGCTGATCCAACTTTGATGTAAAGTTTAAAATAAGTGAAAATGAGGCTCAGTATTGTGTGTGGCCTCCAGGTGCCTGTATGACCTCCCTACAATGCCTGGGCATGCTCCTGATGAGGTTGCGGATGGTCTCCTGTGGGATCTCCTCCCAGACCTGGACTAAAGCATCCGCCAACTCCTGGACAGTCTGTGGTGCAACGTGACGTTGGTGGATGGAGCGAGACATGAAGTCCCAGATGTGCTCAATCGGATTCAGGTCTGGGGAACGGGTGGGCCAGTCCATAGCTTGAATGCCTTCATCTTGCAGGAACTGCTGACACACTCCAGCCACATGAGGTCTGGCATTGTCCTGCATTAGGAGGAACCCAGGGCCAACTGCACAAGCATATGGTCTCACAAGGGGTCTGAGGATCTCATCTCGGTACTTAATGGCAGTCAGGCTACCTTTGGCGAGCACATGGAGGGCTGTGCGGCCCTCCAAAGAAATGCCACCCCACACCATTACTGACCCACTGCCAAACCGGTCATGCTGAAAGATGTTGCAGGCAGCAGATCGCTCTCCATGGCGTCTCCAGACTCTGTCACGTCTGTCACATGTGCTCAATGTGAACCTGCTTTCATCTGTGAAGAGCACAGGGTGCCATGGTCGACTTTGCCAATCCTGGTGTTCTGTGGCAAATGCCAAGCGTCCTGAACGGTATTGGGCTGTGAGCAAAACCCCCATCTGTGGACGTCGTGCCCTCATACCACCCTCATGGGGTCGGTTTCTAACCGTTTGTGCAGACACATGCACATTTGTGGCGTGCTGGAGGTCATTTTGCAGGGCTCTGGCAGTGCTCCTCCTGTTCCTCCTTGCACAAAGGCGGAGGTAGCGGTCCTGTTGCTGGGTTGTTGTAATCCTACGGCCTCCTCCACGTCTCCTGGTGTACTGGCCTGTCGCCTGGTAGCGCCTCCAGCCTCTAGACACTATGCTGACAGACACAGCAAACCTTCTTGCCACAGCTCACATTGATGTGCCATCCTGAATGAGCTGCACTACCTGAGCAACTTCTGTGGGTTATAGAGTCTGTCTCATGCTACCATGAGTGTGAAAGCACAACCAACATTCAAAAGTGACCAAAACATCAGCCAGAAAGCATTGGTACTGAGATGTGGTCTGTGGTCCCCACCTGTAGAACCACTCCTTTATTGAGGGTGTCTTGATAATTGCCAATAATTTCCATCTATTGTCTATTCCATTTGCACAACAGCATGTGAAATTGATTGTCAATCAGTGTTGCTTCCTAAGTGGACAGTTTGATTTCACAGAAGTTTGATTTACTTGGAGTTATATTCTGTTGTTTAAGTGTTCCCTTTATTTTTTTGAGCATTGTATGTATGTGTGCATATACGTACATATATATGTGTGTGTACATATACTGTATGTGTATATATGTGTGTGCATATATGTGTGTACATTTGTGTATATATGTGTGTGTGCATACATGTGTATATATGTGTGTGCATATATGTGTGTGTATACACTACCGTTCAAAAGTTTGGGGTCACCCAGACAATTTTGTGTTTTCCATGAAAACTCATACTTTCATTTATCAAATGAGTTGCAAAATGAATAGAAAATATAGTCCAGACATTGACAAGGTTAGAAATAATGATTTTTATTTGAAAGAATAATTTTCTCTGGTGACTGCGCTGGCCACTCCATTACAGATAGAATACCAGCTGCCTGCTTCTTCCCCAAATAGTTCATGCATAATTTGGAGGTGTGCTTTGGGTCATTGTCCTGTTGTAGGATGAAATTGGCTCCAATCAAGCGCTGTCCAGAGCATATGGCATGGCATTGCAAAATGGAGTGATAGCCTTCCTTATTCAAAATCCCATTTACCTTGTACAAATCTCCCACTTTACCAGCACCAAAGCAACCCCAGACCATCACATTACCTCTACCATGCTTGACAGATGGCGTCAGGCACTCTTCTAGCATCTTTTCAGTTGTTCTGCGTCTCACAAATGTTCTTCTGTGTGATCCAGACACCTCAAACTTTGATTTGTCTGTCCATAAAACTTTTTTCCAATCTTCCTCTGTCCAATGTCTGTATTCTTTTGCCCATATTAATCTTTTCCTTTTATTAGCCAGTCTCAGATATGGCTTTTTCTTTGCCACTTTGCCCTGAAGGCGAACATCCCGTAGTCGACTCTTCACTGTAGACGTTGACACTGGCGTTTTGCGTGTACTATTTAATGAAGCTACCAGTTGAGGAGCTGTGAGGCATCGATTTCTCAAACTAGAGACTCTAGTGTACTTGTCTTGTTGCTCAGTTGTGCAGCGGTGCCTCCCACTTCTCTTTCTACTCCGGTTAGAGCCTGTTTGTGCTCTCCTCTGAAGGGAGTAGTATACACCGTTGTAGGAAATCGTCAGTTTCTTGACTATTTCTCGCATGGAATAGCCTTTATTTCTAAGAACAAGAATAGTCTGTCGAGTTTCACATGAAAGTTCTCTTTTTCTGGCCATTTTGAGAGTTTCATAGAACAAACAAATGTAATGCTCCATATTCTCAACTAGCTCAAAGGAAGGTCAATTTTATAGCTTCTCAATTCAGCCAAACCATTTTCAACTGGGCTAACATACTTGTGCAAGGGTTTTCTAGGGTTTTCTAAACATCCATTAGCCTTCTTACACAGTTAGCAAACACAATGTACCATTAAAACACTGGAGTTGTGGTTGTTGGAAATGGGCCTCTATACACCTATGTAGATATTGCAATAAAAACAAAACTTTTGCAGCTAGAATAGTCATTTACCACATGAACAATTTATAGAGTGTATTTCTGATTCATTTAATGTTAGCTTCATTGAAAAAATATGTGCTTTTCTTTCAAAAATAATGAAATTTCTAAATGACCCCAAACTTTTGAACGGTAGTGTATGTGTGTGCATATGTGTGTTGTGACAGAGTCACTGGTGTTATATGCGAGGGGAGGTATGTGTCACTCAGGATGCTTTCCTGTGTGAACTGAGACCTACTGAATTTCAGCCAGCTGAGAGTTTTCTCTTTTAAAGGGTGTGGTTTTATGGGAATGAGATAGAGAGGGAGGGAAGTCATTCCTCATACCTCCCCCTCAGGGTGTGACTGAGCAAACTTTAAATGTTTAGTCCTGTTTTTTTCTCTGTGCTGTGTCTGGAGAGGCAAGGTCTCCAAACTGGACAGCCATAGCTCAGGACAGAGCTGAAGGCTGGACATAACCTGTGTGGGTGAACCGCACACACATATGGACTGTGCTACCATTTATCTTTTGTTTTGTTGTTTTGCCAGTAAGGCAGTGTTTATTTTTGACGGAGTTCCAGGGCTTTATGCCATATAATAAAGCCTGCAGAGAAAACCCGGTTCCTGAGCCTACTTCCAAAAGCGGCCGAGCGAGTCGTCCTACCACAGTTGGTGCAGAATGCAGGCAAGATTCCAGGAACACGTGTACCTGCCACAAAGACCGTTGGATGTCCTGGGTGAAGCCCGGCAGCCAGCCAGAGAAGTCCAGCAGCATGGAGGAGCTCATTAAGCACCTGGTGCAGAGCCAACAACAGATGCACCAACAGTACTTGCAGAGCTAGCAGCAGCACCAGGAGACAACCAAACTGTTGTTGCAACAGATCCAGTTGCAGCAAAAGGCACCAGCAGGAACAGCAGCAGCAGATACAGCTTCTGGTGGACGCTATCCAGGGCAGGGCAACCGCCCCACCCCCAGGGCCGACTGATGACTCCCATGTCAGGAAGGCGGTAAGAAGGGCCATGCAGAAGATGACCCCTGGGGATAATGTAGAATCATTTCTGACTGTCTTTGAAAGGGTGACTGATTGGGAGAGACTTCCACCAAAACAGTGGGCAGAGGTTCTGGCACCATATTTGTCCGGGGAACCCCAAAAGGCATATTACGACTTGGCACTGCAGGATGCCAAGGAATATGCCAAGCTAAAGACAGAGATCTCAGCACTCCTGGGAGTGAATATGGCGGTGAGAACCCAACGAGTCCACCATTGGGCATATGCCAGCGACAAACCCCCTCGCTCGCAGATGTTTGGCCTACTGCATCTCATTCAGAAGTGGTTGCAGCCAGAGTCCTCTACTCTGAGCCAGATGGTTGAGCAGGTGGTGATTGATAGATTTGTGCACTCCCTTCCCAAGCCAGTACTGACTTGGGTTGCCCAGGGCGATCCCCAGAACGCAGATGACTTCATCGGCCTGGTAGAAAGGTACCAGGTGGTTGAGAAATCCATCGGTAAATCAGAAATAGTCACTCCTCCGTACTGGGATATCCAAATGGGTGCGGGTTCACCACGGAAGGAGTCTAGAGCCACCACTGGGGGGCGTCCCACTCCCACTGAAGGTGCCACAAGGACTGTTGCTAAAGATCTAGTCTGTTGGCGGTGCCACAACCCTGGACACGTAGCCGCCAGGTGTCAATTGTCCACCGAGCCCATGGACTGCAGCCTAGGCAGACGGGTCTCCTATTATGCATATCCAGCCTGTAGTGTGGACTGTTGACCCGGTGAGGGGCCACAAGCGTGTGCCATGTCCTTTAATGGAGTGATGTTGCTTGGACTGTTGGATTCAGGGAGTCTAGTGACCCTAATCAGTGCCAACCTTCCCCTCCAGCTGTGCCAAGACTGTGGGCGTCCGCTGCATACATGGGGAAGCCAAGGACTACCCTGTGGCCACAGTGACAGTGGGAACAGACTGTGGTGACCAATCTTACGAGGTCGGAATGGTTAAGGACCTCATACATCCCGTCATATTGGGGCACGATTTCCCGTTGTTCTGGGACTTGTGGGGGAAAGGTACAATTCTCTAAGGAAATACCCCCGTCAATATCTGAAGGGGATGACTTCCCATTGTGTGTTCTTGCCGGCGATGAGGATGAGACTGTGACCGAGGAGGCTGACCTCCCTGATTTAGAGGTGGCAGGAGAGAAATTTGGGTCTGCTCAAATTCGGGACTTGACATTGAAGGGCGCATGGGACAATGTTACTGTCTGTAGTGGGGTTGCTCAAGAGCCGGGGGCAGACACCAGCTACCCACACTTCGCAGTTCAGGCGGAGTTATTGTATTGGGTGAAAAAACCAAGGGGTGATGAGATAGTGAAGCAGCTGTTAGTTTCAGGGCCCTACCAACAGAAGGTATCAGATATGGCCTATTTGCATGTTCTGGGGGGACACCTGGGGGTCAAGAAAACTCAGGAGAGGATATTGAGGAGGTTTTATTGGCCAGGGTGTTACCGGGAGATCCTGAACTATTATAGGTCCTGTCCCACCTGCAAGATAACCGCGCCCTCCTCCCACTTCCGTAGTCCTTTAGTCCCCCTACCTGTGATAGTAATCCCCTTGGAGAGGATTGCCATGGAGCTAGTGGGGCCCTTAGTCAAATCAGCCCGGGGCCACCAATACATCCTGGTGGTCATGGACTATGCGACCCGGTACCCGAAAGCGGTACCACTGAGGAACTGGTTGAGTAGGAGCATAGCCCCCATATATTTGCCAGGCCGGACTGCCGAAGGAGATACTAACCACAATTCAATAAGATCAAGGCAATTCAGAACTGCCCGCAACAGCTCTCCAAGAAGCAGGTGAGAGCGTTTCTTGGAATCGTGGGATATTACCGGCGGTTTATCCCAAATTTTGCCATGATAGCCACACCACTGACGGACCTCCTGAAAGGCAATGTAATGCACACGCCCGGACTGACTGGCGTGTGCGTGTTTATGTAGTGATTCCACTGTGCAATGAACCGGAGAGTGCCTGGAGGGGCGTAACTAAGTATCTGCCTGATCCGACCAAGGTCGCACGACGGCATACGACGCCAGTGCACCAGGGAGGAACCGAGCAGAGGAACCAGGGTCTACTCCAGGTCAGACTCCGGACACGGCTGTTGACCCACACCGGGGAATACAGGAACAGGTAGACTAGAGCGCAGGCTGGGTAGGGTCCAGTACAGACTGGGAGACAAATTTGAAACCGCAGCCGCGGTGGACAGGGCAGAGCAAAGCGAAAACCGCAGACGCGGTGGACAGGGCAGAGCAAAGCGAAAACCGCAGACGCGGTGGACAGGGCTGAGCAAAGCGAAAACCGCAGACGCGGTGGACAGGGCTGAGCAAAGCGAAAACCGCAGACGCGGTGGACAGGGCTAAGCAAAGTGAAAACCGCAGACGCGGTGGGGACAGGGCTCTGTACACACGGAACAGACTAGAAGGGAAAGGCAGAACCAGATACCCACAGGGTACTTGCAGAGAAGTAGCGAGTGGGCCACAAACTCACAAACGGAAGGACAGTGACAACGAGCAGGAGTTAGGTACGAGTTCAGACTCTGCAGAAAAAGGGAAAGTACGGACATAGAGAAAAACAAAACAGGCTAGGAGAGTATTCAGACAAGAACAGACACAGCAGCAAGATACAGGAGCGGGTTCACACAGGCCTGGAAATACAGCCTCCAGGATAGGCAGAAGACAACAGGCTAGAAGATAATACAGACAGGACACAGTTCAGACACGGGAACTGATACCGAAGGCAGGAAACATAAACGGGACCTGGCATATCAGTGACCAAAGGCCAACTGACAGAACACAATGCTCAGGAAGGGATTCATTGGAGCAGCTGGGTTAAATACCAGATGGCAGACAGCAATAGGCTGAGGACGCACAAGGGGTGTGTCTGCAGCAGGTACAAAAAGCAGGAAGTGATCGGGCGCCGCCCTTAAGCAGCAGACACAGAGGCAAACAGACAGCATGGAGGGAAGTCAGGCTGGTAAACTGGACTGGTCGGAGGGGTGTAGAGACTCGGGGAAGACCTCTGCTTCGGAGTACACTTGTTCAGACTCACTGGATGAAGCAGCCGAGGTATCAGGTACCGAGTATAGGAGAGTCTCTGTCCATTCGCTATCAGGTAGCACCCCGAAGGGTTCAGGAGACAACTGGAGGTCCTCCGCCTGGTCGGAGGGGTGTAGAGACTCGGGGGTAACCTCTGCTTCAGAGTACACTAGGTCGGACTCACTGAATGAAGCGGGCGAGGTATCAGATCCAGGATATAGGAAAGTCTCTGTCCATTCACCACCAGGTGGCACCCCAAAGGGTTCTGGAGACAACTGGAGGTACTCCACCTGGTCGGAGGGGTGTAGAGACTCGGGAGTAACCTCTGCTTCGGAGTACACTAGGTCGGACTCACTGGATGAAGCAGCCGAGGTGTCAGGTACCGAGTATAGGAAAGTCTCTGTCCATTCGCTACCAGGTAGCACCCCGAAGGGTTCAAGAGACAACTGGAGATTCTCCGCCTGATCGGAGGGGTGTAGAGATTCGGGGGTAACCTCTGCTTCGGAGAACACTAGGTCGGACTTACTGGACGAAGCGGGCGAGGTAACAGGTGCAGAGTATAGGGAAGTCTCTCTCCAATAGTCATCAAGTGGTATCCCGGGGGATTCAGGAGGCAACAGGGGGTCCTCCGGTGTGGATTCTGGGTGGGCAGCAGTCTCTTCGGGCAGGAGAACTGGTGCACTACCCACGCACATTACCCGTTGGGGCTTCTCCGGGATACAGGGAGATGAAGCTTCAGTAGGGACTTCAAGGTTAGGGTCAGGAGGTCTCAGGGAGGACAGACCCTGGCGTGACGGCTTGCCTCTACGTCTAGCACGTCTGGACTGCCTCTTGAGGTTGGGAGAAGTATTCCGGAGAGTGTAGTCACCCTGTGAGGATTCTGGGTGGGCAGTAGTCTCATTGGGCTGGAGGACTATTGCGCTACCCACACACATTACCCATCGGGGCTGCTCCGGGATATTGGGAAGTGAAGCTTCAACAGGAGCCTCCGGGTTAGGATCATCGAAGACCATTAGAAAGGCCACCAGGAAGGCCATTATGTCCAGGACAATAGGATCCTGTGCGTCCCATAGGGGGGTGATCCAATTCAAGGCATCACCCGCTAGGTAAGACATCATGAATCCCACCTTAGCCCGATCTGTGGGAAAACATAGAGGGTAGAACTTGAAGTGTAGCATGCATTGCTCCACAAATGCACGACTCTGTCTTGGATCCCCATAGTAACGTGGCGGATCCGCAGGAACGAGTGCAGAAAGATCAATCTGGACGGGTGCGTAATTCGCCTGGAACTCAGCTAAGGAAAAAAAAATTTTTTTTTATTTATTTTTAATGCACGTATTCGCTGGAAAACGTCTCAGAGAGCAAAGGCCGTGGGGCTCAACGGGAACCATGGCCTGAGCATGCTGTAATGCACACTCCCGGACTGACTGGCGTGTGCGTGTTTATGTAGTGATTCCACTGTGCAATGAACCGGAGAGTGCCTGGAGGGGCGTAACTAAGTATCTGCCCGATCCGACCAAGGTCGCACGACGGCATACGACCCAGTGCACCAGGGAGGAACCGAGCAGAGGAACCAGGGTCTACTCCAGGTCAGACTCTGGACACGGCTGTTGACCCACACCGGGGAATACAGGAACAGGCAGACTAGAGCGCAGGCTGGGTAGGGTCCAGTACAGACTGGGAGACAAATTCTAAACCGTAGCCGCGGTGGACAGGGCAGAGTAAAGCGAAAACCGCAGACGCGGTGGACAGGGCTGAGCAAAGCGAAAACCGCAGACGCGGTGGACAGAGCTGAGCAAAGCGAAAACCGCAGACGCGGTGGACAAAGCTGAGCAAAGCGAAAACCGCAGACGCGGTGGACAGAGCCGAGCAAAGCGAAAACCGCAGACGCGGTGGACAGAATTGAGCAAAGCGAAAACCGCAGACGCGGTGGACAGAGCTGAGCAAAGCGAAAACCGCAGACGCGGTGGACAGAGCTGAGCAAAGCGAAAACCGCAGACGCGGTGGACAGAGCTGAGCAAAGCGAAAACCGCAGACGCGGTGGACAGAGCTGAGCAAAGCGAAAACCGCAGACGCGGTGGACAGAGCTGATCAAAGCGAAAACCGCAGACGCGGTGGACAGAGCTGAGCAAAGCGAAAACCGCAGACGCGGTGGACAGAGCTGAGCAAAGCGAAAACCGCAGATGCGGTGGACAGAGCTGGGCAAAGTGAAAACCGCAGACGCGGTGGACAGAGCTGAGCAAAGCGAAAACCGCAGACGCGGTGGACAGAGCTGAGCAAAGCGAAAACCGCAGACACGGTGGACAGAGCTGAGCAAAGCGAAAACCGCAGACGTGGTGGACAGAGCTGAGCAAAGCGAAAACCGCAGACGCGGTGGACAGAGCTGAGCAAAGCGAAAGCCGCAGACGCGGTGGACAGAGCTGAGCAAAGCGAAAACCGCAGACGCGGTGGACAGAGCTGAGCAAAGCGAAAACCGCAGACGCGGTGGACAGAGCTGAGCAAAGCGAAAACCGCAGATGCGGTGGACAGAGCTGAGCAAAGCGAAAACCGCAGACGCGGTGGACAGAGCTGAGCAAAGTGAAAACCGCAGACGCGGTGGGGACAGGGCTCTGTACACACGGAACAGACTAGAAGGGAAAGGCAGAACCAGATACCCACAGGGTACTTGCAGAGAAGTAGCGAGTGGGCCACAAACTCACAAACGGAAGGACAGTGACAACGAGCAGGAGTTAGGTACGAGTTCAGACTCTGCAGAAAAAGGGAAAGTACGGACATAGAGAAAAACAAAACAGGCTAGGAGAGTATTCAGACAAGAACAGACACAGCAGCAAGATACAGGAGCGGGTTCACACAGGCCTGGAAATACAGCCTCCAGGATAGGCAGAAGACAACAGGCTAGAAGATAATACAGACAGGACACAGTTCAGACACGGGAACTGATACCGAAGGCAGGAAACATAAACGGGACCTGGCATATCAGTGACCAAAGGCCAACTAACAGAACACAATGCTCAGGCAGGGATTCATTGGAGCAGCTGGGTTTAATACCAGATGGCAGACAGCAATAGGCTAAGGACGCACAAGGGGTGTGTCTGCAGCAGGTACAAAAAGCAGGAAGTGATCGGGCGCCGCCCTTAAGCAGCAGACACAGAGGCAAACAGACAGCATGGAGGGAAGCCAGGCTAGTAAACTGGACTGGAGATCAAGTGCGCGCTCTTGCACAGTGGGAGATGGACCACTATGCAAGGACGCCGCCAGGTATGTTACAGGCACAAAAACAACGATGGCGAAATGGACGGTTGAAACTGAGATGGCGCTCCAACAGCTGGTGCTGGCACTCTGTAAACAGCCGGTCCTGGCCATACCAGACTTCACTAAAGAATTTGTGCTCCAGACAGATGCCCCAGAGGTTGGCCTAGGGGGTGTTCTGTCGCAGGAGATAAATGGGGAAGAGCATTCCATCCTGTATATGAGTGGGAAACTTTCGTCCTGCGAGAAAAATTATGCCATTGTAGATAGCCATGAAATGGGCCATAGACACGATAAGGTATTACCTACTTGGCACAAAGTTTAAATTGGTGTCAGACCATGACCCTTTGAGATGGTTGAGGGAAAAGAAGGGTAAGAATGCCCGAGTAACTAGGTGGTTCTTTGGTTTCCAAAACTTTAATTTTCACGTGGAGCATAGACCCGAGAAGTTACACGCTAATGCTGATTCCCTCTCCAGAATTCCTTGCTTGGTGTCTGAAGGTGCCCAAACCCCGGGCTTTGGGTAGAGGGGGGGAATCAGAGTCACTGGTGTTATATGCGAGGGGAGGTATGTGTCAGTTTTTATTTTTTTATAAATTTGCAAAAATTTCTCCATTTCTGTTTTTTTTCTGTCAAGATGGGGTGCAGAGTGTACTTTAATGAGAAAAAAAAATAACTTTTTAGAATTTACCAAATGGCTGCAATGAAACAAAGAGTGAACAATTTAAAGGGGTCTGAATACTTTCCGTACCCACTGTATATACTATATATACATAATATAAATCCATTAAGAATCGGTTCTGCTGGTTCAAGCGCAGCCATACTTGCAGTAAATTGACAACTGGAGTGTCAGCTATGTCAATGAATAGAACACTGCAAGATGTGGCTGAGACTTTAGTTGACACATGACTGCAAAGAGAGCCCAACCATGTATATATTATATCACATTACTGTGACATGCAGAAGTAGTGCTGTTGCTTCAAAAGCATCCAGCAACTATTAGAAGTACCCCTGGAACACTTATATGCTGAAGAGCGAGTGGTAGCAAAACAGATGCTGAGAGAAGATGCATTCTCCAAAGATGACTCTGATATAGGTTGTATCCCGTCGTTGCAGTTGAAAATCAATTTGAAAGACACGGCTACAGTAACCAGAAGTTACACGTCTGTGCCAAAACCATTACACCGTGAAGTGAAAGCGTATTTACAAGACCTAATAAGCAGAGGTTGGGTCCAAAAGTCAAAGTCGTCTTATTCCTCTCCTATTGTTTGTGTTAGGAAGAATGACGGTACGTTGAGACTCTGCTGTGATTACCGGGAACTAAACCGAAAGTCAGTACCTGATCAGCACCCGATACCAAAGATTCAAGATATGCTGGATAGCCTATCAGAAAGTACCTGGTTCTCTGTCCTTGATCAGAGTAAAGCATACCATAAAGGGTTTGTTGAAGAGTCCAGTAGACCTTTGACAGCATTCATCACACCGTGGGGGTTATATGAGTGGATCCGCATACCGCTTGGGCTCAGTTCAGCTCCAGCAAAATTTCAGAGGAGCATGGAGACCTGTTTGGAAGGATTGAGGGACGATATCTGCCAGCCGTACTTGGATGACAATGTGGTACACAGCACTACCTTCTGGGAGCATGTTAGGCACGTGAGGACCGTATTACAGCGGTATCAACAACACGGAGTTAAGTTGACCCTAAAGAAGTGTGAAATGTTCAAAAGGCAAGTCCAATTTCTAGGAAAAATTGTGTCCAGAGAAGCATATACCATGGACCCAGCAGAATTCGCTCTGGTACCGGCCTTAAAAGGCAAGCGGCCCTCTACCGTCGGGGAGTTGAGGCAGATATTAGGATTCCTCTCCTACTACTGTACTTACGTTCGGAAATTCTCCAGGATTGCCGCCCCACTATATCTCCTCTTGGGGGGGACGACATAGTCAACAACACCCACAGAGAAAAAGAACGCGGGTATTACCGGGCTTAAAAGAAACAAAGCCGTTTCGTCCTAACTGCCCATTCTCTGGACAGCAAACCACCAGGAGGTATTGGAACTAGTAGACTACCTGGTAAAACCACCCATCTTGGGATATCCTGATTTCAACTTACCATTTGTTCTTCATTGTCACACTTCTCAAGTCAGACTGGGAGCTGCCCTGTCTAAGCAACAAGATGGAAAATTGAGAGTCATCGGTTACGGTTCTAGAACGTTGACAGACGCTGAGAAGAATTACCATCTACATTCTGGAAAATTGGAGTTCCTGGCATTGAAATGGGCTATCTGTGAACGATTTAGAGATTGTCTCTACTACAGCAAAGAGTTTGAGGTACACACTGACAACAACCCTTTGACCTGTGTCCTCACTACAGCCAAACTGAATGCAACGGGTCAGAGGTGGATCGCTGAACTAGCTGACTTCAATTTCAGCAACAAGTACAGGCCAGGAAAATGCAATGCGGATGCTGACAGATTGTCGAGAGTGCCACTAGAGCATGAGGAGTTCATGCAAGAATGCTCGGAGGAAGGCAGTCTGTAAGCAATTGAGAGCACTACCCAAGCAGTACAAGCTTATCAAGAGGAAGACACACCATTGTAGTGTCCGGTGACAGTGGAAATCACCATAAAAGCGAGAGAACAAGATCACCCGCTGTCTATTCAACAACTGCCAAAAGGAAAAAAACGGGAAGATAAGATAATTGGTAGAATACTACTTTATGTGGACTAAAATCAGTTTCCAAGTAAACGGGAGAGAGATAATGAGTCACCAGCAGTATCTGTTTTAGTTAAAGAATGGACGAAGCTCTACCTCAGTGAAGACGGTATCCTGTATCGTAAAAGAGGACAAAACCGGCAGTTGGTACTACCCAGAGTATTCCGTAGGTTGGTCTTCAAAGAAATCCATGAAAATATGGGACACCTGGGAGTGGAAAGGACAACAAACTTGATCTGTGAACGTTTTTTCTGGCCATACATGCAGAGAGATATTGAGAGATACGTGACCAGGTAGTGTGGGTATCTGAAAGATAAACGTCCCAGCACATCAACCCGGGCACCTATGAGCAACATCCAAACTACGTATCCGTTCGAGATGGTCTTAATAGACTTTCTACATCTCGATACGTGCAAAGGTGGCTATGAATACATCTTGGTGGTGATGGACCATTTTACTCGATTTGGTCAAGCAAATGCCACCACCAATAAATCCGGTGGAACAGCGGCAGAGAAGATCTTCAATGATTTTGCTTTGAGGTTTGGGTTCCCTATGAGGTCACACCATGACCAAGGAAGAGAATTTGAGAACCAGCTCTTTGCCAAGGTAGGAAAGTACTGTAGAATTCAGAGATCCCACACAACGCCCTATCACCCAGAGGGTAATGGACAAGTGGAACGTTTTAACCGGACATTATTGTCTATGTTGCGCACTTTAACAGCTGATGAGAAGAAAGACTGGAAGAGTTCTCTGTCAAAAGTAGTACATGCCTTTAACTGTACAAAGAGCAATACAACGGGTTACTCACCCTTCTTCCTATTGTATGGACGATCGCCAAGACTGCCAATCAACATCATGTTCGATTCTACGGTGACAGAGACTTACAGAACGTATCCAGAGTACGTTTGGAAATGGAAGGTAAGGATGGCAGAGGCATACAATATTGCGTCCAACATAGCGCAAGGACAGAGCAAGAGTAAGGAGTACTATGATAGAAAATGCTATGGAGCAGAATTGGCACCGGGAAGCTGGGTTCTAATCAAGAACGTATGTGAGAAAGGCGATCCAGGAAAACTTTGTTCGTATTGGGAAGACAAGGTGTATGTGGTCGTAAGGAGGAAAGCTGATGACAGCCCAGTGTATGAAATCCGATTGGAAATGGGAGACAAGAAAACCAGAATAGTCCATCGGAATTTACTACTACCCTGTGATTATCTCCCACCACAACAAGACTTCCCAGAAGTAGACCGACATCTTCTAAGATCGACTAAGGGACCACCACAGACTGAAGCTCCGGTGGTGGATAGTGACTATGAAAGTTCCAATGAAGAAGAACACACCGTTGTATTTCTCGGACCGGCAAGGAGAGAGATGTACCATCCTCAGGAGAGTGAACTAAGTCCCGAAGCTCCAGAGTTTGTACCAAGGAGTACAGATGAAGTCCTATTCAGATCTGACGATCAAACACCGGTCTCTGAAGAGACAGATCGACACTCAGGAGGAGCGAAATTACCAGACCGTGCGGAAACAGGCAATTCAGAAGTACAGGAACTTACAGAGGAAGCTCCAAGAGCGTCTGAGGAAGCACAGGAAATGAGGGCAGCGGAAGAATCTCCTGTGACCAAAGAACCCGTGGTATCTGAAGAACAACCCACCAGGAGGATGTCGACTCGAGAAGTGACGAGTTCCGTGATGCTGACGTATGAGACACTTGGTGAACCGAGTCAAGTGCCAAGGACTGTCGACTGAAACAGGTATCTCTGCCTACGGACCAGGTAAGCCCACTGGATTGGTATTCACCACTGAGAGGCAGTATGGAAGATGTTGCCTACTGTACTTGTTTTCATGCTTTGATTTTCCTTAAAAGACTTTGCAGAAACAAAGAACTGTTAAAGCCTAGTGAGAGAGAGTTGGTTGAAGATGTATGAAAAGCTACAGTTGAAGAGATGCTGATTGTTTTAACCCCTTTCTGGCCCAGGGTGTATTAATACGTATCTGTGCCCTGGGCCTTATGGGCCTGATACATTTTAATACGCCCTGGTGATTTCGCCCGCACACAAGCGGTGCGGGCGAGATCGCCGCCGGGTGTCAGCTGATTGTCACAGCTGACACCCAGTGCTATGTGCAGGGAGCGGTCCCGCACCACTCCCAGCACATTAACCCCCGAAATGCTGCGATTGAAATCGATCACAGCTTTCTGGTGGCAAGAGGAGGTAAGCGCTATACTTACCTTCTCTGCCGGCGTTCAGCGGCGTCTGAGTCCGGTCCCGGATGTTGCCATGGTGACCCGATGTCATCATGACAACATCCGGGTCAACAGGAGGCTGGAAGTTGCTTTGGTCATGCGCAGTGCACGACTAAAGTAACTTCTCCCTGTGCAGCGCTGACAGGCTGCATGGCATAAGGATGGTGCTGCTCTCTATGCTATACAGCCGATCAGGCTGCAAAAAGTGAAAGTCCCATAGTGGAACAAAATATAAAAGTCATAAAAATGTCAGAAAGTGAAAAAAAAAGAAAAAAAAATTGTAAAAATACAAAAAAAAAATGAAAAAAATAATAAGTAAAAAAATAAAATATATTGTACCCATAAATAAATAATCTTATGGAAAAACAAACAAACAATAAAAGTACACATATTTGGTATTGCCGCATCTGGAACGACCTCACCTATAAAACTGTCTCGCTAGATAACCCCTTTAGTGAACACAGTAAAAAAAAATAATAAAAAACGAAACATAAAATGATGTTTTATCATCATACCGCCAAACAAAAAATGGAATAAAACACGATCAAAAATACGAATGTAGATAAAAATGGTACCGTTGAAAACATCGTCTTGTCCCTCGAAAAACAAGCCGCCATACAGCTCCAACAGCCGAAAAATGAAAAAGTTATAGCTCTCAGAATAAAGCGATGCAAAAACAATTCTTTTTTCTATAAAATAGTTTTTATTGTGAAAAAGCGCCAAAACATAAAAAAATATATAAATGAGGTACCGCTGTAAACGTACTGACCCGAAGAATAAAGCTGCCTTATCAATTTTACCACACGCAGAACGGCATAAAAAAAAAAAAAAAAAACAATTCCTGAATTGTTGGTTTTTGTTTATTCTGCCTTCTAAAAATCAGAATAGAAAGCGATAAATGTCACGTGCCCGAAAATGGTGCCAATAAAAACGTCAACTTGTCCCGCAAAAAACAAGCCCTTTCATGACTGTCGGCCGAAATATGGAAAAATTATAACTCTCAAAATATGGCGACGCAAAAACTAGTCTTTGCAAAAAAATGCGTCTTTTAGTGTTAGACAGCTGTCAATCATAAAAACCCCATATGAATCTGGCATCGCTGTAATTGCACCGACTCGAAGAATAAAGACGTCTAATCACTTATACCGCACAAGGAACGGCGTAAAAAATAAACTTTAGGGTTAGGGTTGTGCTAGGGTTAGGGTTAGGGTTGTGCTAGGGTTAGGGTTGTGCTAGGGTTAGAGTTGGGCTAGGGTTAGGGTTGGGCTAGGGTTGGGCTAGGGTTAGGTTTGTGCTAGGGTTAGGATTGTGCTAGGTTTAGGGTTAGAGTTGGGCAAGGGTTGGGTTAGGGTTAGGGTTGGGGTTGTGATTTTTTCAGAAGTAAAGAAAAAAAATGACGTCGATATGGCGACTAATGTTGAGCGCAATTGCTCACTACTTGAGTTTGCATCGGGTGCTCGGGTAAGCACCGAATATAGCGGGTGCTCGAGTGACATGCTCGAGTCTCCGCCCCAAATGTTTTGCGCTGTTATACATCCAAAAAAACCTCATGGGGATTGCCTGCCATGCACGAGCGATCCCTGCATGCTTTTTTTTTGTGTCTAATAACCGTGAAACATGCGGGGCAGAGACTCGAGCATGTCACTCGAGCACCCGCGATACATGATGCATACCTGTGTAACCGATGCAAACTCAAGTAGCGAGCACTTGCATTCAAGACTAATGACAACTTATTCAATATGATGACCTAATGTTATCAAATTCTGTGTCATACATCTGGGTTCAAAATGTTCACTAAACCCCTTGATAAAATCCTGGAGGGGTGTAGTTTCCAAAATGGAGTCACTGGGGGGAGGGTGGGGTGGTTACCACTATTTAGGCACATCAGGGACCCCCCAAATGCAACATGGTGTCCGCTAATTATTCAAGCAAATTTTTCATTCAAAAAGTCAAATGGCGCTCCTTTCCTTCCGAACCCTGCCGTGCGCCCAAACAGTGGTTTTCCCCCACATATGGGGTATCGGCTTACTCAAGAGAAATTGCACAACAAATTGCATAGTGCAATTTCTCCTGTTACCCTTGTGAAAATGCTAAATTGGGGGCTGAAAAACATTTTTGTTGGAAAAATATGAAAATTTTATTTTTACTGCTCAATGTTATAAACTTCTCTGAAGCACTTGGGGTTCAAGGTGCTCACCACACATCTAGATAAGTTCCCTAAGGGGTCTAGTTTCCAAAATGGGGTCACTTGTGGGGGGTTTCCACTGTTTAGGTGCATCAGGGGCTCCCCAAACTCAACATGGTGTCCGCTAATTATTCAAGCAAATTTTACATTCAAAAAGTCAAATGGCGCTTCTTCCCTTCCGAGCCCTGCCGTGCACCCAAACAGTGTTTTTTCCTCACATATGGGGTATCTGCGTCCTCAAGGGAAATTGCACAACAAATTTTGGAATCCATTTTTTCCTGTTACCGCTGCAAAAATAAAAAATTTGGGTCTAAAGTAACATTTTTGTGAAAAAAGTAAAATGTTCATTTTTTTCTTCCACATTCCAAAAATTCCAGTGAAGCACCTGAAGGGTTAATAACGTTCTTGAATATGGCTTTGAGCACCTTTAGGGGTACAGTTTTTAGAATGATGTCACTTTTGGGTATTTTCTGTCATAAAGGCCCCTCAAAGTCACGTCAAATGTGATGTGGTCTCTAAAAAAATGGTTTTGTAAATTTTGTCTTAAAAATGAGAAATCGCTGGTCAACTTTTAACCCTTATCGCTCTCTACTAAAAAAACATTTTGGTTCCAATATTGTGCTGATGTAAAGTAGACATGTGGGAAATGTTATTTATTAACTATTTTGTATGACATATCTCTCTGATTTAAGGGCATAAAATTTTAAATTTTGAAAATTGCGAAATTTTCTACATTTTTGCCAAATTTTCATTTTTTTCACAAATAAACGCAAGTGATATTGAAGAAATTTTACCACTATCATGAAGTACAATATGTCACGAAAAAACATTCTCAGAATCAGTGGGATCCGTTGAAGCGTTCCAGAGTAATTACCTCATAAAGTGACAGTGGTCAGAATTGTAAAAATTGGCCTGGTCATTAACGTGCAAACCACCCTCGGGGGTAAAGGGGTTAAATGTTTATTTCTTACAGGCGTCCTACAAGAAAAAGGTCATAAAAATAGGTTATCAATGTTTATGAACGTTATACCAATTTGACAATGCCAATCTGTATATGAAGTTATTCAACTTTCACCACTGTCTCAGAATTGGTCAGATTGACCAATTAAGACGAATGTTGAGGACGAAATTCAAAAAGGAGGGAAGAGTGTGACATGCAGAAGTAGTGCTGTTGCTCCAAAAGCATCCAGCAACTATTAGAAGTAACACAAGCACAGGAGACAGGAAGTGTTGTGCTCCAGAAGCATCCAGCAACTAGAGGGGTTGACACAGTCACAGGAGACAGGGAGTGTTTTAGCAGAGCCCCAGGGGGATTGTGGGGAAGTTGTTTACTGTCTGGCTAGAGCCGAAGAGAAAGGTGGTGTATGATCTGCATCTCACAGAAGGCAAGGGAACAGAATTCAGGTCAGGAGGGAAGCTAAACATAGGTCAGATAGACTCCCTGGGCTAACAGCGTGGAGTATTATCAGGCAGAAAGATAAGGATTGGAAAGAACCCTGTCATAGGGATCATCTCCCTCATCAAACCCTCCCCCCTCCATCTCCATGCAGGATAAAGTATGCTGTGTATAATTGAGTCCTTGTAAAGGAAAAGCTGGTGGTTGTGTATGCATTAAAACTGTGCTGTACTGTGCTACTGGATAGATTGTGTACTACTGTGCTGCGAAGTAGATTGTACCATTGTTACTGGAGCCTATTGCTCAAAGAGACACTTAAATTGCACTGGCCGTGCCTCATTAAATGTTACCGTTCTACCGTTTCTGAGGACTCTTGTCAAATGTGTCTGGTCAGCAATTGAATCTATCCTGTGCCTGAGAGCAGCTGCAGCCTATGGTCGCCTTGAGTAACGGTTCCCCCAGGATTCCAACGAATTCATGTAACCGGTCTCGCCCCTATCTATCTGAACATAGGCAGCGTACGTGTAACATTATATGTCTGCTATCTTTGACATCTGGTATCTACTTTATTCATTGTCTGTAGAACTGATGGAAATAGCAGAGCGCAGCGCTCAGCAGCTCATAGATAATGAATAGAGCAGAGGCCAAGCAGGCACAACTCTTCTCCGTTCAGGATGAGACTGCAGAGCTCTGTTCTCAGAATCTCTGGCGTGCCCAGTGGTCGAATCTCCAGTGATCAGCAAGTTATCCAAGAGCCAATGGATCAGTGATAACTTGATTATTTTGTAAATAACCCTTTAAAGAGCCATTTTGATTCTAATATTCTTTACAATTATAGTATCATACATGAACCAAAAACAAATGTTCACACACACAAACATATACCGTACATACACATACTCACACCATACATACACATATACTGTACATGCACACGAATACTGTACATACACAAATACTGTACACACACACACACACATATACCATACATACACACAAATACCGTACATACACACACACATATACTGTACATACACACAAGTACACAATACCGTACATACATACACATATACGTACACATGTACCATACATACACAGATACACAAATACATACACACATTTACACACACATATACCGTACATACACATATATACTGTACATACACACACGTACACATATACTGTACATACATACATATACCATACATACACACATAGATACACAGATACACACACATAGATACACAGTTACACACACATATATACATACACACGTAAAAACATACAAGCACACACACACAGATAAACACACATATATACATACACAAATACTACTCTTCTATATCAGGTGTTCAGATGAGCTATGTAGGAGTTCCACATAGTGTAGAGATCAGCTGGAGAGGGCTGCAGAAACAATTGAGGGAGATGGGGAAACAGCAGACAGGACTGATAGGCCCCTGCTGCCGTGCTGTCCCGTGTAGTGAGCCTGCTCCCCCACCTCTTCTCTGTGTGAATTGCTGCTGGAAGGAACAGTGGAGGGAGCAGAAGATGCACAGTCACTCCTGCTCTTCCTCCACTATTGTCCCCAGTGTGCTGCCCGGGCCCCTGACTACAGGTGAGTACTCACCATAGGGACGTGCCATGCAGGAGGCCAGAGGCTGCAGCCAGTGAGCGCTCACCAGTCTGGTGGGGAAAGTGTTCATTGGCCAGCGTTACTCTCCCTTCATGACACGTCCCCTTTTTGAAGTCCTGAGACCTGCACTCTGCGTACCGCTCTCTCCTTGGTAATGGATATCAGAATGATTACGGGCGGTAGTGAGAGGGGCCCCATGCTGCTTGACACAGGACCCCTTTCACTCCCGCCCGTAATCTTGACTGAGTGTCTTCATAGCGGCAGCAGTGTGGGTTGCAGCCTGCAAAGGCCCCTCTCCACCTCCGGGCCCCGGTGCAGTTGCACCGGCAGCACTGGTGGTAAGTCCGCCCCTGTATGTGTGTGTGTCTAATATCTTTCTATGTGTGTCATGTCCATGTATCTGTATACATATGTATATGTGATCCCAATGTATTTAATACATACATATATTCACATATTGTCATATGCGGCATTTCAGCTCCATTACAAGTTTGAGAAAACCCCCGTGTGGTGGGCCTGAAGGGCCACATGTGACCATATAGGTGAATAAACACATTTAAAGTAAACCTGATACATACGGCCAAACTGTAGACCCCATGTATCCGGCACTCACTGCAGTGTCCCACCCAGGAATGTATGACTCTGAAACGCTGCGGCATTTCAGAGAAAAATATACTTTATTAGCAGTCAGGGACAGAGCCGCACTGTAGACTAGTTGTACAGGCGGGTTCCTGGTGGCGTCTCCCCGCCTGCTGACAGTGCCTTACTGCTCTATCCCTAAGGCCGGTTTCACACGTCCTGATATTTCCGGTACTGTGCTGAGCTCGGTGAGTGACAGGACACCGCTCATGAGCTCAGCACAGTACAGGGGCCTGCTCGCTGTAGTGAGTCATTCTCTGCTCCTCAGCATGTGCAGTCAGTTGGATTACAGTGCGGGACATTTATTTCATCTTCGGACAGGTGAGTATAATGATTTTTGTATTGTATTATTATTTTTACAGTTGGACCCAGCGGGAGGAGAATACTACTCTCAACATTGTCCCCTGTTGGTGCTGATCGCAGCGCAATCAGGGGACAATGATGATGGATTCCTTCAGCACCCAGTGCTTGGGAAGAGCACTAACTGTACCACTGATTCACAGGCACCAGTAAGTGTGATCCTGATGCGGCACACAGGAGCCGGTACGTGTCACACGGATATCATCCATCTGTCATCAGTCATCAGACACCTGTTAGAATCTATGTTGTTTTACTTTTCGGCCATCTTTTTGTGGTTTGCTGGCTTCTAGTCTTTTCCTCTGGTGCTGGGTGTCTTGGTCACGTGATCTCCTCACTCTTTATTACTCAGCACCTGTCTCCGATTCCTCGCTGGACATCAGTGTTGTTACACTTGTGCTCTGGCTAAGTTGCCTTGTTAGTACTTTGTGCTTAGGACAATTGAATTCCTGGGAGAACTTGTTCCACCAGTTTTGTTTCCTTTAATCTTTGTTTCAGCAACTAACTTCTCTTTTAGGAGGTCACCTGTTTTTGCTCCCAGTCCTTAGATCTTTTAGGGACACCCTTTTCCCCTTCCTTCAGGTCTTCGTTTGAGTTCAGTGCAGGATTGTCGGTGGAGCTATTCACAAGGAATAGGGCACTCACCCCACTAGGTTTTCAGTGGAGTCTCAGTGAAGGGACAGCTTTACCCTCCTATTACTTAGTTCTTAGTTGCAGAACATAACAACACCTCTGTCTGACTAGTCTCCCATGTGGATCTTTCCCTGGCTGCTTCTAAAGTATGTTTTTCTCTGAAATGCCGCAGCGTTTTAGAGTCCAACATCCCTGGCTGGGTTATTGCAGTCAGTGCCTGATACATGCGGCCTGTGGATCACGCATATCAGCTGTCAGGTTCCCTTTAACAGCGTATGATGTATTTTCATATGTATTGCCCCTGCTCCTTCCCCCGCACATGACAGCTGATGTAATCAGCCATCATGTACCTTTAACAGCCACGGGTGATAATCTGTTAAATCCCATTTATTAATCTCTGACAGTGGGATTTAACATGCGCCAGCAAGGAGCGCGTCATTCAATGCTTCCATCAGCGCTCCCATAACATCCTCAAGCTGCACAGAGCATTATACTATGCGAGGTGATATGGGGGGGTCTCATATTGCGTGGAAATATTTACTGTGGGAACATCATACTGTTTTGGGGACACTGGGGTCATATTGTGCGTGTGGGGGAATTCACTGCACGTGGGGGTGTCATGCAATGTGTTTGATGTATTTTTGGAGGCATCATACTCTGTGGGGCCATAAAAGGGATATTGTAGTGGGAGGGAACAGTTATGGGCTTCAATAGGAGCAAAATTATTCTGTATGTGCAGCAATACATGTCCCTCTCACTTTTAAATTTATGAAGCATGCCATTCTGTGACTCCTCCAATGCGTCGTGACCCCACCTACTACAACGATAGGGAAGGGGGGCCCAATTAGAACTTTTGCTCTGGGGCTCCATGGTTTCTATGTACGCCCCTGGCAGTGTACTCAAACGTTTGAATCGGCCCATTTTACTTTTTGCAACTTTTAAAATGAAAAAGATGAAAATATAAATATTTTTTTTTGCCTAAAATACAAAGGAAATGTGTCATCTTTAACCTTAGACCTTTTAGAGATCATTTTATCTTCAACTTTCTTAACTGTTCACAATAACAGTAATTTTGACCAGGGGTGCCCAAACTTTTACATGGCACTGTAAGGTTAAAACACATATAACCACAGGTCACTTTAACTATACAGTCAGGAGTCTTCAGAGAGAGTGTTCATACATCTTCTCCACCTTAACATCTACACTACAGAAATATTAGTCTGCAAAGTTTGGATTCTAATTTGTGCAATGCTCAAGGGGGCATTTCCAGAGTGTGTACTTTTTTCCTTACACAATGTTTACCAATTATTAGAAGTAGGCGTCATTTGAGGAAACAAAATAACACACCCCAGAAAACCTCAGAACAAGCTTTTTCTGTGTTAGACATGTAATGATTAACAACATTGCTGTCCTCACTGATCTCTACACCAACTGTGCAGGATAGAACAGAGCTATGTGTCATTATAAACACCTCTTGCTTTCACTTCACAGCAGTCAGTGTGGGGGTAGCATAGCAGAGCAGTGTTTTATTACAAACACCTCTTCATCTCAGGGCACTGTCAGCTGTACTCTCTCACCTTCCACACTGACTGCTGTGAGATGAAACTACAAGAGGTGTTTGTAATGACATATAACTCTGTTATACTCTTCTTACCACCACATTGACTGTCCTGAGATGAAAGCTGCTAGAGGTGTTTGTAATGACACAGAGCACTGGCAGTGAGAGCTCTGAGGAGAGAATGGTTGTATGTCATTACATGTCTCACACAGAGAAAACCGCATCTAACATTCTGTAAGGGGAAAATTATTTTTTTCCTATTGTTTGACACCTCCTCTCCCCAAAGAATAATCTCTGTCACCTTGTTTTTGCATAGGATCTAAACCTGACAGTCTAATATCTCCACATTGGAGACTATAAATAAAAAAAGAAAAAAAAGAAAACATTTATTCAGCTCTGCTGCCTATATTCAATAATTTGGCCAATTTAACATGCTAAAACTGCTTAAAGGTCCTCTTTAATGTACTTTATGCCTTTTCAGGTACTTTTCATGTACTTTATGCCTTTTTCATATATCAAAGTATAGTTTGACAGTTATTGGTCAATATAACAACACATTTTTATCACTGTTACACATTATATTCCCAGTTTCCAGTGGCAAAATGTGACTAAACTGTCAACCATGCATACAGAGAAAAATATCCACGGATACATAAAAACTACATCATCTCCAGAATTAAAAAAATCAAGCAAAATTGTAACATGGCTCTTAAACATAAACCCTTCCCAACATGGTGATTTGCGGTGTAATTGCGCAATGGATATAATTCCGTCATTTTTCTTTTTATGTCTATGTAATCCGATAAATAGAAGTGACTCATTTGCATAAACTTTCAAAAGAAATAAATCTTTATTTCATTGAATTCAAAACAATATTAAAACAAATTAAAAAACGTAAGGAGAGAGATTACAGGATACAGTTCCAGTGACTAATTACATACTCCAAATCTTAGTAATATCAAATGATACGTCTTGTGCAGTCTAAATTACAAATTGACCATACCTGACAGCATACAGCCAATTACATCGTAGTGCTAATTTGTTATTAAAGTGCTATAAGTGCCTGCGGAACCAAGAAGAAAGAATATTGCACTGAAAGATACCGGTAACTTTTCTGTCTGAGTGTCTAATTCATATGGGATCTTTGCTAAAATGCTCTCAAATATATACCAGATTAAAATACTACACACGTCCCTAGTGGGAATACTTGCATAGTGTAAGTATAGCTAAAGGTATATCAGGGTACAAACAGGTCCCAAGTCCAGTAGCCAGAGATCTTTGTAAGAGTGAATTATATTTACCATGCGGTTGGTTGCCAGAAGCCCTAATGCTCAGCTGGCTGTCAGTCAGTGAAGGGGGTTGCCGCTCTCTATGCACTTAGTGGATTATTTGTCTGCTGTCTCTAACATCATGTCCTCCCTCTATCTTAAACTGAATCTCTTCAAAACTGAACTTCTTGTGTTTCTCCGCTCTACTAACCTAACTCTACCTAACATCGAAATTACCTTGGAGGGTTCAACCATAACCCCCAAGCAGCACGCCCGCTGCTTTGGGGTCATATTCGACACTAAACTTTTCTTTACTCCCTATATCCGATCACTCACTCGCTCTTGTCACCTGCATCTTAAAAACTTCTCCAGAATCCGACCTTTTCTCACCTTTGAAACTGCTAAAACTCTTACTGTCGCTCTTATTCACTCTCGTCTGGACTACTGCAACTCTCTTCTGATCGGTCTCCCTCTTACCAAACTTTCTCCTCTCCAATCCGTCCTGAATGCGGCAGCCAGGGTCGTATTTATGTCCAGCCGCTTCACTGATGCCTCCATCTTGTGCCAGTCATTACACTGGTTACCCATTCGCTACAGGGTCCAATATAAACTCATCGCTCTCACCCACAATGCTCTCCACAGCTCTGCACCACATTATATCTCCTCTCTCATCTCAGTCTATCGCCCTACACGTTCCCTTCGTTCTACAAATGACTAAAGACTAATGACGCACCCCCTGGGCCATATTCTTTAGGGGAATACCCGGAGCCGGATCAGATGGGGGTTGTAGTCTCCGAGTGGCTGTGACCCGGTCCGTGCCCAGGGTGTCAAGCTCAGAGTATGTGGCAGTCCTACAGATGTTATAAAGTTCTTTATGTCGACTACGCCACCCGTTGTATTGCGGTCACTACGGCCGCCGCTGCAGCAGGGTCCGCTGAGGCTGATGGTGTTGGTGCAGCTTTTGATAGTATAACCCCCAACGGGTGGGGTATAGCCTCAGGGGGTCAGGTGCAGAGGATGGGGGTTGTGGTGGTGCAGCATAAATGGTAATTAAAGACAGAGTCGGGTTGTGCAGTTTAGGGTATTTACTTACTGCTGATGTTCCGGTCACTCCAGCTTCAAGTGACCACCCGAGCCGTGCTGCGTCCACCAGGTCCTGGATTCAGCCAACCCCCCAGCAAGTCCGGAGCGTGACCCTGAGCCCTCCTTCCTGTCCTGTCTTCTGGCCGTCCCCACCAGGGATCCACCTAGGTCCAGCTCCCTCGGGCCTTCTGTTGGGAAACCCTTGGCCTTGGGTTCCCTGACCCTACATGTGGTTTGCCTTCAGGGTGGATGTGGTGGGTGGCCGTGGCAGATCCTGCCCACGGCCTCCGGTCTCTGGCTGAGGTGTGCTTAAGCCCCCACCAGTTTGGGATCCGGTACCCTATTGCCAACTCTTCACCCGCTGATGGACTTTGGGTTCTCAGAGTCCTTTTCTTTCACCCCCTCTGGGTCTTTCTTGCTTTCTCCTCTCTCTCACTCTGGGGCTGCTCTGCTCCTCTTCCTCTGACTTCTCACAGACTGACAGACTGTGGCAGACTGACTCCTCTGCAAAGACTGACCCTGATCTTTGATGGTGCCCACCTTAAATACTCCCTCTATGTGTGAGCTCAGGTGACCAGCACCCAATGAGCTCCTATCTTTACCCAGGCTGCTCCCCCTATCTGCCCCTACACTACTGGGACGTACCACCCCCCTCCCACTCCAGCCAGGAACAGACTCGGTCGTACCTGCACATTTCCAAGTGGGAGTACCGTTGATCTGTTCCTCGGAAATGGGATGTGTGTAGTGCATGCAGCTTTCTGAGCTCAGTTCCACACTCCATCCTTACCCGGGAGTGGAATATCACACCTCTGGGTTGAGGTGCAATACCCCTGTAGCAGCCGAATCCTCAGGGTGCTACATTCCCCCCTGGTAAATCACAGCACGTCCTCGGGCTGTAAGATATAAAACATCCACAACATACAATTTTTTTCATAAACAACATAATAAAACATATAAAACATATATATTAGCAGCATCATAAAACTTTTCATATTAACATTCTTTCTTCTGGTTCCTCCTCCGGACACTGTGCAACGTGTGCCCGGGAAAAGTGCAACAGTTTCTCTTAGAAAAATGGTTTTCCTATAAAACCGGAAGGGGGCGCTTTAGGAAGCGCAACTATATACAAGGGGATATGGCCGCTCTCAGTCCTCGGCCAGGTATTAGGAAAGGGATGACCGCTCTCAGTCCTCGGTCAGAGGGATTAAGGGAAATACGGGTAACAGTTCAATTTGCTGGTCCCAACGGGGACTATATTAGCAACAGTTCACTGTGCCCCGACGGGCAACTATATACAGCTTGTACTCTGCTGTACCTAACGACGACGTATTCCTGCTCTTTCTTTGTGGTTACCTTTAGCTTCAGACCCGTCCGGGTCCTCTTGTTCTTCCTCCTCACACCGCAGCTCTTCCTCCGTCAGGCGATGCACATGGAGGGCGTAGGGTCCTTTGGCACACTTGTGCCGGGTAAAGGTGACCTCGTCCCCGATGTAAAGGTCACGACCTCTGTGTCCCTCCGGTAGGTGGGACTCAACGTCTCTCCTGGTCACGAAGACGTCGCCTGGGGTGCGGTGGTCTCGGATGAAGCCCCACCCATGCTGCATGTTAAACTTGATCACAGTCCCGGTGGTGCGGGGACTATGCGCTGCACGGGGGTCTCTCCTGGCCCGGCTCTTCTGCTCCGCGCTCCTTATCTGGGCTTGTTGTTCCCGGACCCGCCTCTCTCTCCGCTCCCTCTCAAAGACCTCGAGCTGCTGGCGGCAGCACTCTGCACGCTCCGCTGCGGCTGCCCGAGTCTCTTGAGTGAACCCCATGAGATCTTCTCCGGTGGGGTCCCACTCAAACTGCGCTTCTGCTAGCGGGGGCGAGATCCTCTTAACGGGCTTTGGAGCCGGGATCAGGGGTTCACACATGGGCCTTGCCCTCTTTTGGAGCTCTTGTTCGTAGTACTCCCTGGGCCAGACAAAGGGCTGCCCGTCCGGCCATGTGTGTTGGGCGAACAGATCTTCTCCCAGATGCGGCACTTTAGGTTTTATGGGCGCGGTGGTGGTGGCGGCGCCCGGGTTGCCCAGGCCTTGCGGCCAGGCCTTGGGCACCTGGAAAGTGAAGGGCACCGTAAGGACGGCGGCGCCCTGGGCTACTTGGCCCTGCGACCAGGCCGGTGGCTCCGCGGAGGTAGGGGGCGCTGTTGGTATTGCGGCGCCCGGGGGTACTAGGCTTTGCGACCAGGCTGGTGGTACTTCCTGCTTGGTCACGCTCGGGGTCGAGGCGTGTGACGTCACAGGGGTCGCGGCTGCGGCTTCCGGTTGAGGCCTAGTCTGTGGCGGTGACGTTGCGGTTACGGGCACGGCAGGGGGTACTTCGGGCTCTGCGACGGGGAGCTGGGGCAGGTACGCGGTTTCCCGGCTTGGGGTAGAGACGTCCCCTTTACCTGCCTCCTTTCGTTCGGCTCCCTTCTCGGCGCCGTCTCCGGCCTTCAGTCCTCCTGCGCCATCCTCAGAGGCGGTCTGTCTCCTCGTCTTGGGTGGCGTGCTCCGCTGACGGGTCTCGGTCTGCTGGGCCATCTCACGGCTCCACTCCGCCAACGTCTCTCGCTGCACCCGGGCCATCCTCCGTGCGAGGCCCTCCAGAGCGGTCTGCGCACACTCCCGGTCTCGGGGGAGCTGTGCTAGGACCTCCACTAGGCCTAGTGGGGTCGTTGCTTCTAGCAGGCTCCTGACCAACGGGTCGGTGCTGCTCTGCTCTCCTTCTGCTGTTTCCAGCAGGCTCCTGGCCAGCGGGCCGGTGCTGCTCTGCTCTTCTCCCATCTCCGGGTAAGCTTCTTCTGGACTCAGCTCTAGGCTTCTTGTCTCCGGGTGCGCTCTCTCCAGACTGCTCCAGGCGACACCCATCTTTGCTCTCTTCTTCTCAGTCCTCCCACTTCGAGGGCGGTCCCGGGGCCACTTGGTGATTGTCAGCTCCAGGGGCAGTTCTTTCACGCTGACAGACACCTCTAGCACCACAGTCTCTGTTGGTGGGGGCGGTTTCCACTTTTGGCGCCATTTTCGGTCCTGGCCCACGATGGGAGGTGGCCTCTTGCCACCCTCTGGCACGCCCATAATGGCGTCCGCTCTTCCAAGGCGGGAAACCTTTGGAAATGGCGGGAATCGTCTCCCAGTGGCGGGAAACTCTGCAGATGGCGGGAAAAAGCTGTTAATGGCGGACAACCGGCGGGAATCGACCTGTGATGGAGTCCGATGGCGGGGACCCTCCGGAACCGGCAGGAGACTTCTTTTTGAGGTAAACTCGTTCTTTTCTTCAGGCACGCAGTACCCGGGTGTTGCGGGCACGAGATCCTGCCGACTACGCCAAAGTTGACGCACCCCCTGGGCCATATTCTTTAGGGGAATACCCGGAGCCGGATCAGATGGGGGTTGTAGTCTCCGAGTGGCTGTGACCCGGTCCGTGCCCAGGGTGTCAAGCTCAGAGTATGTGGCAGTCCTACAGATGTTATAAAGTTCTTTATGTCGACTACGCCACCCGTTGTATTGCGGTCACTACGGCCGCCGCTGCAGCAGGGTCCGCTGAGGCTGATGGTGTTGGTGCAGCTTTTGATAGTATAACCCCCAACGGGTGGGGTATAGCCTCAGGGGGTCAGGTGCAGAGGATGGGGGTTGTGGTGGTGCAGCATAAATGGTAATTAAAGACAGAGTCGGGTTGTGCAGTTTAGGGTATTTACTTACTGCTGATGTTCCGGTCACTCCAGCTTCAAGTGACCACCCGAGCCGTGCTGCGTCCACCAGGTCCTGGATTCAGCCAACCCCCCAGCAAGTCCGGAGCGTGACCCTGAGCCCTCCTTCCTGTCCTGTCTTCTGGCCGTCCCCACCAGGGATCCACCTAGGTCCAGCTCCCTCGGGCCTTCTGTTGGGAAACCCTTGGCCTTGGGTTCCCTGACCCTACATGTGGTTTGCCTTCAGGGTGGATGTGGTGGGTGGCCGTGGCAGATCCTGCCCACGGCCTCCGGTCTCTGGCTGAGGTGTGCTTAAGCCCCCACCAGTTTGGGATCCGGTACCCTATTGCCAACTCTTCACCCGCTGATGGACTTTGGGTTCTCAGAGTCCTTTTCTTTCACCCCCTCTGGGTCTTTCTTGCTTTCTCCTCTCTCTCACTCTGGGGCTGCTCTGCTCCTCTTCCTCTGACTTCTCACAGACTGACAGACTGTGGCAGACTGACTCCTCTGCAAAGACTGACCCTGATCTTTGATGGTGCCCACCTTAAATACTCCCTCTATGTGTGAGCTCAGGTGACCAGCACCCAATGAGCTCCTATCTTTACCCAGGCTGCTCCCCCTATCTGCCCCTACACTACTGGGATGTACCACCCCCCTCCCACTCCAGCCAGGAACAGACTCGGTCATACCTGCACATTTCCAAGTGGGAGTACCGTTGGTCTGTTCCTCGGAAATGGGATGTGTGTAGTGCATGCAGCTTTCTGAGCTCAGTTCCACACTCCATCCTTACCCGGGAGTGGAATATCACACCTCTGGGTTGAGGTGCAATACCCCTGTAGCAGCCGAATCCTCAGGGTGCTACATTAACATCCCCCATAATCCGAACCTCGCACCTCCGTCTCCAAGACTTCTCTCGTGCTGCGCCAGTTCTCTGGAATGCTCTACCCCAGACAATCCGATTGATGCCTAGACCCCACGTCTTCAAGTGTGCTTTAAAAACCCATCTCTTCAAGCAAGCCTACCACGTCAAATACCAAGAAAACTAACTTTCCCATGTTCTTGTGGCGCCCCTGAGGGTTCGGTCGCCACAGAGGTACTGCATCTCACCCAGAGGTGTGGTATCTCACTCTCAGGTAAGGAAAGAGTACAGCTCGGGACCCTAACACCTGCATCCAACACATACCCGCAGTGGAGGTAGGGCGAGATTGCTCCTAAGGGAGAGCACAGTCCCGAGTCCCTAGCTGTGGGAGGGGCTATGTAGTGGGTGTGGGTGGAGGACGTAGCTTAGGGGAGCACATGAGAGGAAGGTATATATAGGGAAGCGATCTTGTTGAGTAGAGTTCAGTCCAGATCAGAACAAGTAGCAGTGAGTAGAGTGGAGCAGGGCTCTGCAGGAGCTCTGCTCAGGCAGAGGGCCTGAGGAGAGGCCCAGGACTGAAGAAAGAGGAGAGGGAACAGGAAGGGCTCCAGGAACGAGGAAGGGACCCCAGGGGTACGAGCAGTGCTGGAGGCTACCTGTACGCCCGAATCTACCAGGAGGTGGAGGGGTCAGGCCACACAAAGGGGACCAGTTCCTCAACTAGCAGAGCACTTTATGTCTCAACTAGAAACCGGAGGCTTCAGTATTTCAAGTCTTGCAGCCAACAGTCCATATCAGTCTCGCCAAGAAGGTAGCTATAGAGGACCCAGGGGACGGAACAGACGTCGCCCGACAAGGCCCGCAGGTACCGGATTGGGACACTTGGTATGAGGTGCAGGGAGACGGCCAGAGAAAGGATACAGAAGGGGGTTCCGTTAAGTACTCCGGAGATATCTGAGGGTGGACTGAACCCCTCCCTGAGTAAGCGCAGCACGACGAGGGAAGTTACGCTGGTACCTGTAACTTGGACTGCAACAACCGTGAGTAAAGACCCTGAGGACTGCACCCCATTGTCTCTGTGATTATTGCTGCGCCATCAAACCCTGCACTACAACGCCCAGCACAACCTAATACATCTACACTGCCCTGGAGCTAAGCTCCACCTGTGGAGAGCCACACCAGCTTTGCTGCACTGACATCAGCTCCAGAGGACCTGCTCCGCAGCGGTGGCTCCCTTTAGCCGCATACCACAGGTGGCGTCACGAACTTTGTACATAAATCCCCTGTAAATAATCCCCTTTTGAATGACCGCCCTGGGTCACGGACTGGGTCACAGCCACTGTGACATCTTCCCAAGTGACGACCGGCCCGGCACCGAGTACCCCACGGCCCAGGGGGCGCATCATTCCCTCCTAAATATTATTCAGAATCTGCTCCCTACTGTTCATCTGTCTCTACATCCTCCATGCACACAATAACTGCGCTCGATACTTAGTTATTGCACTTAAACATATGGGCTGATGACAGGATCATGCAGCCTTATATGAAAATCCCTATTTATTATAATTGCCAGACCTGAAATAATAAGCACTTTTCACCTATTGTGTCCCACCATTTCCTTGTAGAATGTAAGCTTGCAATCAGGGACCTCACTACTAATGTAACTGTTTAAACTATCTTACCTTGTATTGAATTTATTGTCTCTACATGTCCCCGCTTAATTGTAAAGTGCTGCGGAATATGTTGGCGCTATATAAATAAAAATTATTATTATTATTTATTATTATATTATTAGCGGTGACTGAAAGCATGCCAGTGCCACCCCTGTGATGAAAAAGAGTGAGGCTGGTGGGGGGAATAATGTTCATTTCCTCCCGGCAGCAGGGCTCTCAGTGCGGGGATCTGCACTATGTCAGAGCGCTATTAACCTGCAGATTAACCCAATTTCTGCAGATTAATAGCGTTATTGTACATGACAGGTTCCCTTTAAAAAGTTTAGCAAAAATAAATTGCAAAGAAGCAACATGTCCACTGCATGACTTTTGTTCCCCAGGCTTTCAAGATGTAAAACCTCTTGTCAGCGCTTTACCTTGCATGAACAAAAATAATGAGGGTGGGATGTGAAATGCCCTGTGGCTTTTAGGGATGAGGTCATACCTGTTGAAAATGATGCTGAGAAACTGTAGGAGGAGACACATAACCATTGCCTGGCAGTAGAAACATAAATAGCTCACAGTTTGACCGTGTCACCATATGTCCTATTTGCAGTGGTGCATTGCTGCCACTCAAACATTGACCCGGTGTTCTGTGAAACACATGTATTGTCCCTGCCCATAACTGGTGCTTCACAAGTCTATGGTGCAGTGCACTTTCAAGGTCAAACCAAGTTAAAAAAAAGCCAAGTTCTCCTACACGTGAGGGCACAAAGCAGGCTAACCTTTCTGTGAGAAATAGCAGCTGGGTATTTACCAGCAAGGCTGAGTGCATACCATAATTTCTCAGGTGGCAAGGTTGCGACTGCACCACTAGAGAATCGACTAGGTGGGAGTTTAGTCGGCACAGAAGCGGATAACTGGAACGTACAGTACACCTGTTTTCTCAACACACAATCAGGGATGGATAGCTAGTAGTGCAAGAACTAGTAGTGGTGGATGACAATAATGGTGAAAAATATTTATACAGAACCTCAGCACTCAATTCTTACACGTTAAGGATTGGTTCCCTACTCGGGCACCTTTTCTACCACTGAGTGAAGTATATTACCATTCAATGAATAATAGTTATAAAGACATCGAACATATACTACTTGATGATGCAGTCTGACTGACAGAAAGATGAGCATGATGTGAAGGGTTAGGAGGACAACTCCAGGTTTGCTCTGGTTGCTGGCTGACTTGCTTTTTCCCAAATGATGGATGCATGATATAGAGCCATAGTTCCTAGCCTATGTGATCCTGGACGTCTAAGATTCGTCTATCGGCAAAATGCAAAAGATCTCTTACACCAGAGATGCCAGTTTACATGACTTGATATAACCACGACCAGAGCTTTCAGGTACCATTGAACCGCCTTTCCAACAACACGTGCAGCATTATTTGATCTCATGTTGACCACAGAAGACACAAGAACTTTTAGCTGAATGTCGTCTCTGCTTTGTATCACCGTGGCCAACACTCTCCTCTTTTGGTGACATCATCTCCTTTACATCCATATCTGGTGCCAGGTATTAACCACCACAGAATCATCATCATCCCTGACCTAAGTGACAGTTGATTCTTTGTGGAAAACATCCTGAGCTAATTGCCACTGCTCCCAACACAACATCATTCATACCTCGAGATATGCACTCAAAGTTGTTCTGGTGAAATATCTTCTTTAGCTCCTGGGGGTGGTGTAGGTTATGGGATAAGGGGCAGAACAGTGTCCTTTATGAAATTGAAAATTCACTATGTAATACATTAAATGTTATGGCAGCAGAGGGGGGTGGACTGAGCAAAACACAGCCTCAAGCTGACAGTGTTGCTATCAAGAGGTTATATCATCCTCCTGTGACTGAGGTGAGTGATATGACATATATTTCATTATTATGCTTGAAAGATACCAGTTGTGACCTGTGTTTGGTACTACTAGTACCGGGACACTTGGTGCCAACAGAAGTGCCCCAGTACAGGTGGTAGTGCTGCTGATAGCGGCTCCCCCATTTTTCGCCACAATATAGGTTTTTTTCTCTCACAATACCACGTCCATTGCCAGTTTTTTGTTTACTATACATCTTGGACATTAGTATTAAGTTTACATAAGCATTTGACAACACGATTCCAAACCTGGAAAAATATTGCAGCGTAATCACAATTTAAGGCCTAATGCCTAATGCAACAACAGCACACCCATAGTATTGGTGTGAAGTGTACGTATCTCCAATTGGCAAACCTCTTCATTCCTGAGCCTGTTTTCACTTTCCTGACCAGGCCAAATTTTACAATTCTTACCAGTGTCACTTTATGAGGTAATAATTCTGGAAAGCTTCAATATATTCCTGTTATTCTGAGATTGTTTTTTTGTGACACATTGTACTTTATAATAAAGGTAAACTTAAGACAATATTTGTTACATTTGTGAAAATATCGGAATTTTGGTTGAAATGTAGAATATTTGGCAATTTTCAAACTTTTAATTTTTATGCCCTTAAACCAAATAGTTATATCACACAAAATAGTTAATAAATAACATTTGTCACATGTCTACTTTAAATCAGCATCACTTTTGAAAATAATTTTTTCTCTTAGGAAGTTAGAAGGGTTAAAAGTTTGCCAGCTATGTCTCATTTTTCCAACAAAATTTACAAAACCAATTTTTTAACCCCTTAATTACCGGGGACGTATTAGTACGCATATTTGCGTACTGCCCTTTCAGTGAGGGCTGCTGCGCTGAGCCCTCACTGAACGGAGCACATGTCAGCTGATTCTTACAGCTGACATGTGCCCGCAACAGCCGCGGGTGGAATCGCGATCCACCCGCGGCTGTTAACATGTTAAATGCCGCTGTCAATCTCTGACAGCAGCATTTAACGCGCGCTTCCGGGTAGCGCGTCATAAGCCCCGCCCACCGGCGACCCCGGCACGTGATCGCGGGTCGCCGATGGGTAGGCATGACAACCCAGGGTCTGCAGCAGACGCCTGTGGTTGTCATGATCTTGTCGCTATGAGCGCCACCTAGTGGTCGGCGCTCATAGCACAGGACCATTTCTGCTGCATGCAGGGGACCTGCTCGTCCCCTGTATGTAGCAGAGGCGATCGGATAGTTGCTGCTTCTAGTCTCCTATGGAGACTATAGAAGCATGCAAAAAGTAAAAAAAAAAAGTTTTTAAAAATATAAAAAAAAATAAAAAAATATAAAAGTTTAAATCACCCCCCTTTTGCCCCATTCAAAATAAAATAATAAAAAATAAACCCCACATACACATATTTGGTATCGCCGCATTCAGAATCGCCCGATCTATCAATATAAAAAAAGAATTAATCTGATCGGTAAACGGCGTAACGAGAAAAAAATTCTAAACGCCAGAATTACGTTTTTTGGTCGCCGCAAAATTGCAATAAAATGCAATAACGGGCGATCAAAACATCAAATCTACCCCAAATGTTATCAATAAAAATGTCAGCCCGGTGTGCAAAAAATAAGCCATCAACCAGCCCCAGATCACGAAAAATGGAGACGCTACGGGTTTTAGAAAATGGCGCTATTTTTTTTTTTTTTTTTTTTACCAAATTTTGGAATTTTTTTCACCACTTAAATATAAAAGAACCTATACATGTTTGGTGTCTATGAACTCGTAATGACCTGTAGAATAAGAAGGGCAGGTCAGTTTTAGCATTCAATGAACGTGGTAAAAAAAACAAAAAAAAAACAACTGTGGTATTGCACTTTTTTTGCAATTTTACCGCACTTGGAATTTTTTTCCCGTTTTCCCGTACAGGATATGGTAAAACTAGTAATGGAGTTGAAAAGTACAACTCGTCCCGCAAAAAATAAGCCCTCACATGACCATATTTACCAAAAAATAAAAACGCTATGGCTCTGGGAACAAGGGGAGCAAAAACGAAAATGCAAAACCGGAAAATGCTCCAGGGCTTAAGGGGTTATTAAGGACCACATCACATTGAAAGTGCCTTTAATTAAAGCAACGTGGAAGAAAAAAATGAAAATTTTACTTTTTTCCCACTAAAATGCTGCTATAGCACCAAATTTTGCATTTTCACAAGGGTAACAGGGGAAAATGGATCCCTAAATTTGTTGTGCAAATTCTCCTGAGTACAGCGATACCCTATATGTGGTGGAAAACTACTGTTTGGGTGCATGGCAGGGCTCAGAAGGGAAGGATAAACATTTGACTTTTAGAATGCAAAATTTGCTGGAATTCATAGCGAACGCCATTTCACCTTTGCAGAGCCTCTGATGTGCCTAAACAATGGAAATCCTCCACAAGTGACCCCATTTTGGAATCTACAATCATCAAGCAATTTATTTTGATATGTGGTGAGCATCTTGAATGCAGAGATGCTTCAAAGAATTTTATAACGTGAGTCGTGAAAATGAAAAAACACATTTTTTCAACAAAAATGTTGTTTTTGCCCCAAAGTTTTCAGTTTCATAAGGGTAACAGGAGAAAATGGACCTGTACCGTCTGTCTGAGGCAACTGGCTCAAAAGGTTGACAGACAGACTTGGCACAAGCCACTCCGTCTGGCAGATTCCAGAGAAATCCCAATGCCCTTTAACCCCTGTACAGGGACCTGGTTTTACAATAGGATCTAGTGGAATGTACCACGGAAGGGCTCCCGTCTAGAGTCAAGAAACGTCACCAAGCATTAGAGGCGAGAGGTCATGTCACAGACAAAATCAAGCACCGTAAGAATAGTCAGAAACATAATCCAGGGTCGAAAACAGTAATACACTAGAACCAAACAGGAGCAGAAGACACACATCTAGCCAGGGAAACACTAAACTATATCTGGCAGCTTTCAGCAGCTAGCTGGAAGCTCTAGTAGGGTGTGATGCTCTCCAATTTGATGGAGGAAGGAGCTGATAACTTCAGCTAGGCAGCACTCACACCCACACGGTCAGTCTGGACAGCACTGCAGGTCCCAGCCACACTAACCTTAGTGGCTGGACAGAGCCTGCTGTTCAGAGCTTCTGGTTCTGACATCTCCACCACCAGTGCTGCTCGCAGAGTGAATTCGACGGTGCCTGGCGACAGAAGCAGAAGTTGCAGGAGCAGGTTCTGGTGAAAATATGCCAGGACCATACAATTTGTTGTTCAATTTATTTCTCCTGAGTACACCGATACCCCATATGTGATGGTAAACTACTGTTTGGGCACACAGCAGGGTTCAGAAAGGAAGGAGCACCATTTGAATAATGGAGCGCAATTTTGGCAGGAATAGATTGTGGATGCCATGTCATATTTGAAGAGCCCCTGACGTGCCAAAACAGCAGAAACCCAAACAATTTACCCCATTTTGGAAACTAAAACTCTTGAAGAATTCATCTAGGGGTGAAGTGTGCATTTTTTAAAAATCAGGAACTTCACAGAATTGTATAATATTGGATAATTGAATGGAAAATTACCATTCTTCCCACTAAAATGTTGGCTTGGCCCCAAGTTTTTATTTTTCTAAAAGAATGATAGGAGAAATGAATGATATAATTTGTTACACAACTTCTCCTGAGTACGACAGTACCCCACATGTGGTAGAAAACAACTTTAGAGGCCCAGTGCAAAGCTCAGAAGGGAAGTAGCGCCATATTGGGTTCAAATAGGTGCCAGAACAGCGGAACCCTCCATAAGTGACCCAATTTTACAAACTGTACCCCCCCCCAATGAATTCATCTAGAGGTGCAGTGAGCATATTCATAAAAAATTATACTTTTTACCACAAAAATGTTGTTTTACTAAAAAAAAAATATTTTTACAATTGTAAAAGGAGAAAATGAACCCCAAATTTGTTGTGTGATATCTCCTGAGTATGCCTATTTCCCATATGAAGTGTAAAACTCACAGAATTTTATATCATTGTGCGGTGAAGAAAGAATAATTACTTTTTTTGCCACTAAAATGTTGATTTAGCCCCAAATTTTCAATTTTTATAAGGGCTAATAGGAAAAAATGGACCCCACAGTTTGTTGTGGAATTTCTCTTGAGTGTGTCAATACCCTACATGTAATCAAGAAATACTTTTCAGGCACAGAGAAAGATCAGAAGAGTAGGAGCATCATATTATAGTGCAGATTTTGCTGTTATGCTTTGCTTGTCCCATGACCCACTGGAAGAGCCCCTGAGGTGCCAGAACAGCAGAATCCCCCATACATGACCCCATTTTATAAACTACAACTCTCAATGAATTCATCTAAGGGCACAGTGATCATATTGACACCTCCGGTGTGTAACAGAATTTTATTCCACTGGGCATTGAAGAAAACATAATTCCATTTTTACAACAAAAATTTTGTTTTAGCCCCAGATTTTACATTTTCACATGGGAAAATGGGTGAAAATGGCACCAAAATTTGTCACATAATTTCTGCTGAACATGGAAATACCCCATATGTATATGCCAATTTATACAAAGAGTCAAACAGATATCCAGACACAATTCCAGATAATGCAGTGCTCTACAAACACTATACTTAGCTCTCTTGTAGCATTGTAGGGTTCCAGAAATTCATATCCCAGTCATGTGCCATCGTGTTTCCTCCACCACTGGTCCTAGGGGTTCAACCAGGGACCAACAGATAAACTATATAGTGGAGCCAAGTACAAGACAACCCAACCGGTACGCATAAGGGTGCTGACAATCCAGTACTCTATTCAGATAGCCATAATCAGCCTGTTTTCACCTTCCTGACCACACCACAAATTTTACAATTCTTACCATTATCACTTTATGAGTTAATAACTCTGGAACGCTCTAACATATTCCAGTGATTCTGAGAATGTTTTTTCGTCACACATTGTACTTCATGTAAGTGGTAAATTTAGGTCAATTTTTTTTGTTTATTTGTGAAAATATCGGAATTTTGGCGAAAATTTTGAAAATTTTGCAATTTTAAAACTTTTAATTTGTATGCCCTAAACTAGAGAGGTATGCACTTAAAACACAAAATAATTGATAAAAAACATTTACCATATGTCTACTTTGCATCAGCATCATTTTTAAAAGAATGTTTTGCTGTTGTTACGAAGTTAGAAGGGTTAAAAGATTATTAGCAATTTCTCATTTTTCCAACAAAATTTACAAAACAAATTATTTTAGGGACCACATCACATTTGAAGTGACTTTGAGGGGCCTATATGACAGAAAACACCCAAAAGTGACACAATTTTAAAAACTGCTCCCCTCAAAGTGCTCAAGCCACATTTAAGAGGTTTATGAACCCTTTAGGTGCTTAACAGGAATTAAAGCAGTGTGGAAGAAAAAAATAAAAAATTATACTTTTTACCACAAAAATGTTGTTTTACTAAATAAAAATATTTTTACAATTGTAAAAGGAGAAAATGAACCCCAAATTTGTTGTGTGATATCTCCTGAGTATGCCTATTTCCCATATGAGGTGTAAAACTACTGTATGGGGGCAGGGCAGGGTTTGGAAGGAAAGGTGTACCATTTGACTTTTGGAACGCAAAATTGTCTGGAATCGATAATGGACGCCATGTCATGTTTTGAGAGCCCCTGATATGCCTAAACAGCGGAAACACCCCCAAAAGTGACCCCACTTTCGTAACTACACTCTTCAAGGAATTTATCTAGATGTGTTGTGACCACCTTGAATCCCCAGGTGCTTCACAGAAGTTTATAACGTTGAGTCGTGAAAATAAAAAAAATCACATTTTTCCCACAAAAATGTTTTAGCCCCAATTTTTTTATTTCCACAAAGGTGTGAGGAGAAAATGGACCCCAAAATTAGTTGTGCAAGTTTCCTGAATACACTGATACCTCATATGTGGTAGAGAACTACTGTTTGGGCACACAGCAGTGCTCAGAAGGAAAGGATACGCTGTCATACACTGGGTGACAACATATTGCGTAGATCCTGACCTCTCCTTGAAACCACTCTGCAGCCTGCTTTCAATATATTAGACAATTTGTCATCCTGATATAATATGGGTAAAATCATTAGTGATCATTTTTACAACATTAAACGAATTTTTCTCAAGAATTTACACATATTATATCAGGATGACAAATTGTCTAATATATTGGAAGCAGGCTGCAGGGTAGTTTCAAGGAGAGGTCAGGATCTACGCAATATGTTGTCAACCAGCGTATTTTTGGACAAAAAAGTACAAAGTCCCACCTGGCTGAAATATGTCGGTATGTATAAATGTAGTGAAAATAGATGCTGTATGTGCAAATATGTCGCTATGGGTTCAAGTTTCTCTGATCTACACACAGGTAGAAAATATGACATAGAGTCTTATATAAATTGTAACACCTCCCATGTTGTCTATATGGCAACTTGTGTCAGCTGTTCAAAATATTATATAGGCTGTACTATCAGAGCCCTTAAAGCAAGAATATCAGAACATATTACAGGCAGGAGCAAATCCTGCCTCAAAATCCATCAGGTTATCAAGTCTCTCCAAACATTTCAGAGAGGTACATGCGGGCAATATAAGTACATTAAATATTAGAGGCATAGAGAGAGTACCACGTCCCCATCGTGGCGGTAATTGTGAAAATATGCTCCATAACAAAGAAAAATTATGGATATTGAAATTAAATGCATGGATACCGCAAGGTATGAATTATAGATCAGATCTAATGTTTTTTTTATTATATTATACATATATGCTTGCATTTACAATATTATATGCATATTCTGTTCTGTGCATTTATATGGCAAATTTTATTACATATAAAAAAAAAATTTTTTTTTTCTTTTTTTTTTTCTCTCCTAAGTTTATATCTGAATATTCTATGAGAATTCGTTGCACGCAAATCTTGTCTAAGTAGGAGTTAATATCCTAATTTGTATACTAATCTATCACACATGTTTAGGGGTGGTCACAGTTTTTATTATAAATGTGTTGTTTTTTAATTCATTTGTATACTGACGAATAAGGGGCTGTGTCCTCGAAACGCGTCCAGTTGTTCCCCTCCTAGGGACATGTTGTGACTTTTAATTTTGAAATAAAAGGATTTATCGCATGTGGCACCGGATTTTACCTTTCTACTAAACAGTGGACACACCCCACAAGTGACCCTATTTTGGAAACTATACCCTTCAAGGAATTTATGTAGATGTGTGATGAGCACTTTGAATCCCCAGACTTTTATAATGTTGAGTCGTGAAAATAAAAAAAACACATTTTTCTCACAAAAATGTTGTTTTAGCCTCAATTTTTTTATTTTCACAAAAGTAGCAGGATAAAATGGACCCCAAAATTTGTTTGTTGTGTAATTTCTCCTCAGTACGCTGATACGATATGTGGTGGCAAATTACTGTTTGGACACAGGGGTGAGATCTGAAAGGAAGGAGTGACATTTTGGAATGAAGACTTTTATTTTATGCAATGGTCTGCAGGAGTCGTGTCGCACTTGGAGAGACCCAGATAAGCCTAAACAGTGGAAATTCCCCACAAGTGACTGGAAACTACACTCCACATGATCGCCATGACGTAGCTGTGGCTGCATGATCGCATTGATGTAACTGTACGTCATCAGTCGGGAACCCCTTCCCGACCATGACGTATACAGTTGGTACGTCAAATGTAATGAAGGGTTTAAATATAATGCCAAAAGGGATAAAGCTTCTGCCTATTCTAAACGATACTGGAACGTAACATGCATTCCACAAGCCGGAAGGAAGAATCCGTCTGCCGGAGACATGACCCGCGTGCCAGGAGATGACATACACACAAATGAAAATGGAACGAAATATATATTCCATAGACCTCAATTAAGAACCCGCACCCTAGATACATAATCTGAGAGCTTGGGGTTGACGTGCATACAGAACGCAAACTGTATTCCAGGGAGAGAGCCAAGGGATGTGCGCCGGATGATGGCATATATCCGAAGAGCAGAATGCGTTTTAACAATAGCTCCAAGGATTGCTCCCAGACACTGGGAGGCGACAAGCAACCTCAAAAACATGCCTACTATAGACACTATTAGGAAAATTCCTATGTATACCATTAAATGATCTCATCAGGAGGTTACGGAAGATGTAGAAAAATAAAACACAGTGTCAACAGAGTATGCATCACCAGAAATTGCAAAGGTAAGTATCAATCCTAACATTAATCACCAGTATGACAAATGATTTCAAAACTACCTAGTGTTCACACAATGCCGAAAAACAGATATCCAATTCAAATTCAATGACAGAAGTGTGATAATACAGTGGCCAACAAGGGCCTATACAGAAAAGGATGGTCCTAAAAACAGGCCTAAATGCTATGTCATAAAGTGAATAATTCACATGAAGCTAGAGAAATTAAACTGTTCATTAAGTCCCCTGCGATGAAGAGACTCCATCCAAAATCTATCTAGTGTAACATACCTGGCGGCGTCCTTGCATAGTGGTCCATCTCCCACTGTGCAAGATCGCGCAATTGATCTCCAGTCCAGAATGTCTCTCTGGCTTCCCTCCATGCTGTCTGTTTGTGTCTGTTTCTGCTGCTTAAGGGCGGCGCCCGATCACTTCCTGTTTCTTGTACCTGCTGTGGGCACACCCCTTGTGCGTCCTCAGCCTATTGCTGTCTGTCACCTGGTCTTTAAACCAGCTGCTCCAATGAATCCCTGCCTGAGCATTGTGTTTCATTCAGTGTGTGCTTTCACTCTGAAGGTGCCAGGTCCCGTTCTGTGTTCTCTTTTCTGCCTATCCTGGAGGCTGTATTTCCAGGCCTGTCTGAACACGCTCCTAGCCTGTTCCTCCCGCCTTCTAGGGGCCGATTACCTAGACCCGCTCCTGTATCTTGTCTGTCCTGTCTGAACACGCTCCTAGCCTGTTCCTCCCGCCTTCTAGGGGCCAATTACCTAGACCCGCTCCTGTATCTTGTCTGTCCTGTCTGAACACACTCCTTGCCTGTTCGTCCCGCCTCTCTGGGGGCCGTATTCCCAGACCCGCTCCTGTATTCCGCTGCAGTGTCGGTCTCCTCCGTACACTCAGTTCCAGCCTGAACTCTCTCCTATCTTTTACCTGTTTTTTGTCTATGTCCGTTCCTTTCCTTTTTCTGCAGAGTCTGAACTCGTACCTAACTCCTGCTTGTTGTCTCTGTACTCCCGTTTGTGAGTTTGTGGTCCACTCGCTACTTTACTGCAAGTACCCTGTGGGTATCTGGCTCTGCCTTTCCCTTCCTGTCTGTTCCGTGTGAACAGAGCCCTGTCCCCCCTGCTCTGCCTTGCTCACCGCTCCGGCGGTTCTAGCCTGCTCTGCCTTGCTCACTGCTCCGGCAGCCTTGCTCCGCTCTGACCCTTTTGCTCGCTGCTCCGGCAGCCTTGCTCCGCTCTGACCCTTTTGCTCGCTGCTCCGGCAGCCTTGCTCCGCTCTGACCCTTTTGCTCACTGCTCCGGCAGCCTTGCTCCGCTCTGACCCTTTTGCTCACCGCTCCAGGCGGTCTCGTCCTGCTCTGCTCTTGCTCACCGCTCCAGGCGGTCTCGTCCTGCTCTGCTCTTGCTCACCGCTCCAGGCGGTCTCGTCCTGCTCTGCTCTTGCTCACCGCTCCAGGCGGTTTCGTCCTGCTCTGCTCTTGCTCACCGCTCCAGGCGGTCTCGTCCTGCTCTGCTCTTGCTCACCGCTCCAGGCGGTCTCGTCCTGCTCTGCTCTTGCTCACCGCTCCAGGCGGTTTCGTCCTGCTCTGCTCTTGCTCACCGCTCCAGGCGGTCTCGTCCTGCTCTGCTCTTGCTCACCGCTCCAGGCGGTCTCGTCCTGCTCTGCTCTTGCTCACCGCTCCGGGCGGTCTCGTCCTGCTCTGCTCTTGCTCACCGCTCCAGGCGGTCTCGTCCTGCTCTGCTCTTGCTCACCGCTCCAGGCGGTCTCGTCCTGCTTTGCTCTTGCTCACCGCTCCAGGTGGTATCGTCCTGCTCTGCTCTTGCTCACCGCTCCGGGCGGTCTCGTCCTGCTCTGCTCTTGCTCACCGCTCCGGGCGGTCTCGTCCTGCTCTGCTCTTTCTCACCGCTCCGGGCGGTCTCGTCCTGCTCTGCTCTTGCTCACCGCTCTGGGCGGTCTCGTCCTGCTCTGCTCTTGCTCACCGCTCCGGGCGGTCTCGTCCTGCTCTGCTCTTGCTCACCGCTCCGGGAGGTCTTGTCCTGCTCTGCTCTTGCTCACCGCTCCGGGCGGTCTCGTCCTGCCCTGCTCTTGCTCACCGCTCCGGGCGGTCTCGTCCTGCCCTGCTCTTGCTCACCGCTCCGGGCGGTCTCGTCCTGCCCTGCTCTCGCTCACCTCTCTGGGCGGCCTCACTCTGCTGTGTTTGTCCGCCACATCTGTGGTTCTGTTCCAGAGTCCCAGTGTGTACCGGGTCCTATCCCGCCTGTGTTCCTACCTGCTAGTGCCTTCCTGTCTGCACTCTAGCCGTGCTTGCCTGTACCCCCCTGCCTGCATACCCGCCTGCCTGCATACCAGTCGTGCCTGCCTATTCCCACCAGTCTGTGTGCCAGCCTAACCAGTCTGTTCCTGTATTCCCCTGTGTGGGTCAACAGCCGTGTCCGGGGTCTGTCCTGGAGTAGCACCTGGTCCCTCTGCTCGGTTCCTCCTTGGTGCACTGGCGTCGTATGCCGTCGTGCGACCCTGGTCGGATCGGGTGAATACCTAGTTACGCCCCTCCAGGCATTCACTCTCCGGCACGGTCCAGTGGAATCACACGCACACGCCGCTCAGCCCGGGCGTGTGCATTACATCTAGTCTCCCTTTGTACTATCTTTTGTCTCAAACACCCTGTCTGACAGACTGCCAAACCATCTGAATCACATATTTCAGAGATTTACGCGGAATCCCCAATGTAAGCGCTCAGCGCAGAATGCAGGACATATTTGTACCGAGCCTTTCTGTGATCTTTGGGAGGCAAAAAAAACAATTAACAGCAGGTCAAGAACTGGCTTTATTTATTTATGCCTTTTCTCGTATAAGTAACTAGACGACTTTATTGTTTGGATCAGTGCAATTATAGTAATACTAGATTTATATCGTTTTTTTATGTTTGGCTGTTATCACACATTAAAAAAGGGGTTTTTTTGCTAAAAAAAAGTTTTTGCATCACCATATTTTGAGAGCTATAATTTTTTATATTTCTGTCGACAGGGTCATGTGAGAACTTGTTCTTTGCAGGACGGGTAGACGTTTTTATTGCTATTATTTTGGGACACATAACATTTTTTGATCGCTTTCTATTCTGATTTTTGAGAGGCAGAATGAACAAAAACCAGTAATTCAGGAATTGTTTTTTTGTTTTTTTTTATGCCGCTCACTGTGTGGTAAAAGTGATAAGGTAGCTTCATTTTTTGGGTCAGTATGATTACAGAAATACCACATTTATACACTTGGCGTTTTTACACAATACAAACTATTTTTATAGAAAAAAGAATTGTTTTTCGCTATATTCTGACAGTTATAACTGTGAAGACCCGGGGTCTTCCGTGGCCAGAATACTACTCAGACAACACAGGATGAGGGTAAAACAGTGTGACAATATTTTATTGAACCACCAAACAGACAATTAACACATAGAACAGTCCCAGCAAAACCCAAGATGGTGCAAAATTACAGCCTCACCCTTCCGCTGGCCCGCTGGGAATAGAGCAACTGTGACTTTGGGACTTCCAGGGCCAACTACCTCCACTACTGGCCCCCTGCACCCACAGATAGCAGGCAGCGGCAAGCTTAGGAAGCTGACAGTTCATCGAGATACAAGGCCAGGAGACCCGAATGTCCCACCCTGGCTTCTCCGAGAGTTTTCATGGGGCCAGATGACTGGCTGGTCCCAATCTGGCTTCTCCGAACGTCTCCATGGGTTCCAGGCAACCGGAGGGTCGCACCTGGCAACCCCAACCAACATATCCATAGAGCCAGGTGGCCTCATTGTCCCAACCTGGTTTCCCCAAAATATATCCATGAGTTCTCTGATGGTCAATGGAGCAGATCTGTATCCTTCCAGTCAGGGCCATGTACCCTTAGGCTGGAATCCTGTAGAATCCAAATCTGTGTCTCTCTGGATGGAGCTGTTAGCACCTTGCTCTTAGGTTTTTTTTCCTTTGCTGGTCACATGTCCTTGTTGGCCTATTTAATCCTGCTCCGCCCTTCTGGCTTTGCTGGACTTCATTGTATATCTACTTTCTAGCTAGCCTGTGCTCTGTGTCTTGCTCTGTTAGTTTGCTTGGTCTACTGACCTCTATGTTCTATATATTTTGTTTGTTCGTCTGTCTGCTACTATTTCTGTTAGGAGGTGTCCCATATTCCTCCCAGTCCTTAGTACTTGTAGGGATTCCTTCCCCACATCTATAGGTCTCCGTACAGACTTTAGCAGGTCTGATCGCAGGATCAGGTCCCCTGTTACATCGTAGGGATTAAGCTGAGTTCTATCGTAGGGACAGATCTCCTCTCTTTCCTTAGCTCTGGTAGCAGAACATAACAGGAGCCGTGCTACCAAACTACTGTCCTGAAGAGTTTCTCTGAATCTCGTTGTAACGTCTGCCTGCTGCAGAGGCTTTGTCCCTTAAATAGTTCACAATTGTCCTTTCAAGCACAAATCCACAGGTCAAGGATTAGGGATGATATTATTTCACAGGGCTCAGGTCTCATTGTTTGAGCATTTAATTAATTTACAAAGTTTGTATCCCCCTGTTCTGTAAATCCACAACTAGCTGGCTTAGTGCAATATGTAATTAGCATATTAACAAACACTATTGTTCCCAGACCAAGAGAAGTCAACATTCAGGTTTATACAAATACTAGTATGTCCTTCTTGACCAGCCAAAGAAAAGCACATACATTCAAAAGTCAGCACAAACACAATAGTGTATTTCTCTTGGCCTAAAAAAAAAATCTAGATGTCTGGCTAATTAAGATTAGAAGCTGTGTCATCACAATAACTTTTTTATTTCTCTGCATATGTTCCAACCAGCAAATTTTTAACAATGCGAGCAATCACATTAAAAATAGACTGATAGTATGCAGCTATAATAGTAAAAATATCAATAAATCCCTAAATAAAAGCTAAAAAAAACCTCAATGTGAACTTTTAAATAAAAAAAGTAAAAAAATCTAAAGTAAAATAATTACAAACAACTTAGTGACTTTCAGTAAAACATATAGTCTTTAGTTTAATCAGATTAAACCCATTATAAAAAAAAATCCTATTTTACATCAAGAGTAAGTTTTAAAAAAAAATGTTTGATCATGTATATAGAATCGTAGCTATACGGCATTTTTCACTAGCAAATCATTTACCTATCTCCCTGTCACGCTGGGTATGGAGAGAACCCAACGTATACGACGGGAAAAGGGAAGGGTGCCCTACAAGTGGGGAAAGGGGGAATGGAGACCCCTAAACAGCTCAAACGACTAACCCTGACTTCCCTATGGACCCTGTATAGGTTCTGCACCTATCGTCGAGCAGGAAACCTGGCCGTAGCTGACCCTAAAGCTAGGCCCTAGGTAGGGAGGGGTGAGCGCTAGTAAGCCCCACTGCAAACTAAAGTACACACAAGGGAAACAAACAAGGGAATACACTTAGCTTAAAGACGACACCAGGGAAAACAAGGCAACAATCCACAAAGGAACTCCAAGAAAATTCTAGTTGACTACTAGAAATCCAGACCTGAATAGAAGAACTCTATCACCAACAACTTTCTGGAGAGACTGAGTATATTTAAGGATACAGCAACATTGTGGTAATTAGCAGAAGAAGGTGAGGATCACTGCTGGGTCCTAAAGGCATAATCCCCAAGCAAGGTGAGAATCACCGCTGGGTCCTAGAAAGAGAGGGATCATGAAAGGATCAGGAAGATGTTTGCAAGGCCAAACGCAGCGACCTTTTACAGCCAGATCCAGTATGACTGTCTGTGAAATCTGACACACTCGTGACACTCCAAACCTATATAATGAATATAAAACAAACAAAACAACATGGCTATCACAAAAAGGTTTCTACAAATGTGGAAAAAAATAAGTGCAAAGTTTATTAATATAAACCTATTGAGAGCCCTCATAAAAAAGAGTCAATCATTAATACTTTTCTGAATTGCGATACAGAATACATAATATATTGCATTAATTGTATAGAATGTAATGTATCTTATACATGATGCACTATTAGGAAGTTTAAAATGTTTTTCTGAATACATACATTGGCTTTCAAAGTGTTCACCCCCTAACTGACATTTTTCGTGTTTTGCTACCTCACAACCTGGAATTTCACTGTTTTTTTTGAGGGTTTGCATCACTTCATGTAAAGAACTTGCCTACAACTATGAACGTTTGGTTTTCTTTTTATTGTGACGTAAACAACAGAAAGGACAAAATCATTGAAAATTTCAGCGTGCATAACTATTCACCGCCCTAAAGTCAGTACTTTATAGAGTCTCATTTTGTGGCAATTAAAGCTGCAAGTCGCTTTGGGTAAGTCTCTATGAGCTTTCCACATCTTGCCACTGGGATTTTTGCCCATTACTAAAGGCAAAACTTCTCCAGCTCCTTCAAGTTACAGTGGTGGCCAAAAGTATTGGCACCCCTGCAATTCTGTCATATAATACTCAGTTTCTTCCTGAAAATGATTGCAATCACAAATTCTTTGGTTTTATTATCTTCATTTAATTTGCTTGCAAGGAAAAAACACAAAAGAGAATGAAGCAAAAATCAAATCATTGATCATTTCACACAAAACTCCAAAAATGGGTCAGACAAAAGTATTGGCACCATCAGCCTAATACTTGGTTGCACAACCTTTAGCCAAAATAACTGCGAACAACCGCTTCCGGTAACCATCAATGAGTTTCTTACAATGCTCTGCTGGAATTGTAGACCATTCTTCTATGGCAAACTGCTCCAGATCCCTGATATTTGAAGGGTGCCTTCTCCAAACTGCCATTTTGAGATTTCTCCACAGGTGTTCTATGGGATTCAGGTCTGGACTCATTGCTGGCCACCTTAGAAGTCTCCAGTGCTTTCTCTCAAACCATTTTATAGTGCTTTTGGAAGTGTGTTTTGGGTCATTGTCCTGCTGGAAGACCCATGACCTCTGAGGGAGACCCAGCTTTCTCACACTGGGCCCTACATTATGCTGCAAAATTTGCTGGTTGTCTTCAGACTTCATAATGCCATGCACACGGCCAAGCAGTCCAGTGCCAGAGGCAGCAAAGCAACCCCAAAACATCAGGGAACCTCCACCATGTTTGACTGTAGGGACCGTGTTCTTTTCTTTGAATGCCTCTTTTTTTTTCCTGTACACTCTATGTTGATGCTTTTTCCCAAAAAGCTCTACTTTTGTCTCATCTGACCAGAGAACATTCATCCAAAACGTTTTAGGCTTTCTCAGGTAAGTTTTGGCAAACTCCCGCCTGGCTTTTTTATGTCTCGGGGTAAGAAGTGGGGTCTTCCTGGGTATCCTACCATACAGTCCCTTTTCATTCAGACGCTAACGGATAGTACGGGTTGACACTGCTGTACCCTCGGACTGCAGGGCAGCTTGAACTTGTTTGGATGTTAGTCGAGGTTCTTTATCCACCATCCGCACAATCTTGCGTTGAAATCTCTCATCAATTTTTCTTTTCCGTCCACATCTAGGGAGGTTAGCCACAGTGCCATGGGCTTTAAACTTCTTGATGAAACTGCGCACGGAAGACACAGGAACATTCAGGTCTTTGGAGATGGACTTGTAGCCTTGAGATTGCTCATGCTTCCTCACAATTTGGTTTCTCAAGTCCTCAGACAGTTCTTTGGTCTTCTTTCTTTTCTCCATGCTCAATGTGGTGCACACAAGGACACAGGACAGAGGTTGAGTCAACTTTAATCCATGTTAACTGGCTGCAAGTGTGATTTAGTTATTGCCAACACCTGTTAGGTGCCACAGGTAAGTTACATGTGCTGTTAATTACACGAATTAGAGAAGCATCACATGATTTTTCAAACAGTGCCAATAATACTTTTGTCCACCCCCTTTTTTAGGTTTGGTGTGGAATTATATCCAATTTGGCTTTAGGACAATTCTTTTTGTGTTTTTTCATTGAAGACAAATTAAATGAAGATAATAATACCAAAGAATTTGTGATTGCAATCATTTTCAGGAAGAAACTGAGTATTATCTGACAGAATTGCAGGGGTGCCAATACTTTTGGCCACCAATGTAGATGATTTCCTCTGGTGAACAGCAATCTTCAAGTCTGACCCCAGATTCTCAATTGGATTAAATTTAGTCTTTGAGTAGGCCACTCTAAAACATTTACAAGTTTCACTTTAACCCCTTCACGCCGCGACTCTTTTCCATTTTTGCGCTTTCGTTTTTTACTCCCCTTCTTCCCAAAGCCATAACTTTATTATTTTTTGGTCAATATGGCCATGTGAGGGCTTGTTTCTTGCGAGATGAGTTGTTCTTTTGAACGACACCACTGGTTTTACCATATAGCTTACTGGAATATGGTAAAAACATTCAAAGTGTGGTAAAATTGCAAAAAAAAGTGCAATTCAACAATTGTTTTTTTTGTTTTCTTTTACCATGTTCGCTAAAGGCTAAAACTGACCTGCCATTATGATTATCCAGGTCATTACAAGTTTGTAGATACCAAAACATGTATAGGTTCTTTTTTATTTAAGTGGTGAAAAAAAAATCCAAAATTTGTTTAGAAAAAATGGTGCCATTTTCCAAGACCCGTAGCGTCTCCATTTTTCGGGATCTGGGGCTGGGTGAGAGCTTATGTTTTGCAAGCCGAGCTGATGTTTTTATTGATATCATTTTGGTGTAGATACGATGTTTTGATCACCTGTTATTACATTTTATTGCAATGTTGCTGCAACCAAAAAAACGTAATTCTAGCGTTTTGATATTTTTCTCGTTACGCTGTTTACCGATCGGATTAATTCTTTTTATATATTGTTAGATCGGGCAATTCTGAATTCGGCAATGTAGGGTGCAGCTACAGGGGTCATGGACACTTCACCTGTATGACTGTAAGTAGGCTGACAGCAGTCTATGCTTTAAACTATATATGCACTAAAAACTCTCTAGGAGGACATACAATAGGGCTAATACTTGATGTACTGATTGTTTGAATTAGCATTCCATTGGACTCTTGTTGATAGCCTAAAATACCCTGGTTTCCATTGGGGTTAATAGGCTCAAAGGATTGTATGTGGCTATATATACCAGCTACACTGCATTGATAGGTGCTATTTCTCCATACTTGGCATTTGCATTTTATACTCTAATATATTCATTTTTTAGCTCTATATGTATGGGGTGGATTTGTTAGGTGATCATTTGTGCTAGCCACTTCCACTTTAATTTAACTTAAAATATTGCAGGAAGGATCATTTATTAAATTACTTATCTACCGCTATATTTGTCATTTGGTCTATATAGAAAACAGTGTATATATAAATTGATCTTTATTTTTTCTGGCAGTATAATTGGCTGTGTCCGTGACCAGCATTTGGGCGGAATATACAGGCCTGTGTAATGAGTTCCTGATTAGCTGAGAGCATTCTCCTGTTTATTATAAAATGTGTTATTTTTTTTTTTTGATTTAATAAAATATGGTATTTTTAAATATTTTGTCCATACTCCTTTTTACCCATGACTAGATGTCTATGGGTATTGTGCAAAATTCTTTAATTTGGGAGTGACATGCCTAATGTTTGACATTGTGGTAATCTAGCAGTCATTTTTAAATGTAACTTAATTTCCTTGTCTTGTGAATTTCTTCACAGATAAAAGATTGCTTTCAAGACTAGGGACATAGAGCACGTGACACGCCCCCTGGGCCATGGGGTACCTCGGTGCTGGGCCGGTAGATGCTGGGGGTTGTAGTCACAGTGGCGGTGACCCGGTCCGTGACCCAGGGCGGTCAATCCAAGGGAAATTATATGTATATGTTTTATTAAAGAGTCCGACTACGCCACCTGTGGAATGCGGCTAAAGGGGGCCGCCGCTGCGGAGCAGTCCTCTGAAGCTGATGTTACTGCAGCAGGGATGGTGTGGCTCTCCACAGGAAGAGCAAGCTCCAGGGCAGTGTAGAAGATATGGCCGGTTTGTGCTGGGCGTGGTAGTGCAGGGAGTGATGGCGCAGCAAGAAACACAGAGACAAGGTGGTGCAGTCCCAGGGTCTTTATTCACAGTTATCGCAGTCCAAGTTACAGAGCTCAATATAACTGTCCACGTCGTGCTGCGTTTACTCAGTGAGAGGTTCAGTCCACCCTCAGATATCTCTGGAGTACTTAGCAGGACCCCCTTCTGTGTCTTCTCTCTGGCTGTGTCCCTGAACCTCATACCAAGTGTCCCAGTCCAGTATCTGCGGGCCTTAGCGCGTGACGTCTGTTCCATCCCCTGGGTCCTATGTAGCTACCTTCCTGGTGAGACTGGCATGGAATGTTGGCTACAGGACATGAAATACTGCAGCCTCCGGCTTCTAGTTAAGATATGAAATCTTTCGCTAGTTGAGGGATCCGGTACCCTGTATGCAGCCTGACCCCTCCACCTCCCGGTAGATGCGAGCGTACGGGTGGCCTTCTGCACGGCCTGTACACCTAGGGTCCCTTCTTCCGTTCCTGGAGCCTTCCTGCTCCCTCCTCTCGTCTTTCCTTCTCCTTCCCAGACTTAGGCCTCACTGTCCAGGCCCGCATCTGGAGCAGAGCTCGTACAGAGCCTCTGCTCCTGTCACTTCTCCTCCTCTGACTGGCTTGTCTTTCTAAGACGGTGTCTGTACTTATATCTTTCTTCTATGTGCTCCCCTTAACTACTTCCTCCACCCACACCCACTACATGGTTCCCCCCTTTCTGGGTTCCCCCCACTCCAGCCAGTACGTGGGAGGCATCTTGCCCCTCCTGCTGGCCTGGAGTGGTGGGTTGGATGCAGGTGTTAGGGTCCTGAGCTGTACTCCTTCCTTACCTGAGAGTGAGATACCACACCTCTGGGTGAGATGCAGTACCTCTGTGGCGACCGAACCCTCAGGGGCGCCACATACCCCCTTGGTAAAACACAGCACGTCCGCGGGCTGGAACAGAGTAAAAACAATTTTAAAGACATGCAAAATTTTTGATGCATCGCATAGAAGATAATAAACAAACTTTTCTTCTTCCCTTTATGGGAGGCTCTTTTTCTTTAACGTTACTGGTTACGTTTCTATCACAACATTATAAAACTTTCTTCACTTGTATAAACACATCTTTCACATATAAAACATTTTTTTTTTTTTTTCATAAACATTCTTCATATTAAGCATTTGTCATATCAAAACATTTTTCTTGGCAACACATTTTTCATATAAAACTTTTGTCAACCGGTCACAGTGCGATCTGCAACCAGGTGTCCACTTTCTTTAATAAGGTGCTAACTGGTAAACACGAACATGAGGGACCCGTCTGAAAACCCTCAACATAGGCCCTGGGCGTGGCTGCAGGGCATAGGTGATCCGGCGTTGGGCCACGTCTTCGGCCACGCCAAACGGGTTTTTGTTCTGAGGTCATTTGTTGTACAATTATAAAACCAATAGGGGGCACCTTAAGAAGTGCAACTGCTTACAAGGGAAAGTTGTTTGGCTATTCACCGTCCATAACCTGACAGTTTTTGGTACCCTTACCGGGTAAGTATGCACACACAACTTTTTAACTTAAGGCTGTACCCTTACGGGCAACTGGGTAAACATAAAACTCTTTTAACTTGCAGTGTCTCTGCTGGTTCTGCAGGCCTGGGCCTTCTCCTCCATGTTGCGGGCCTCCAGCTTCTCCCAACGTACCCGCCGGATGTGTCGCTCCCTCTCAAGCTGCGCCAGTTCCCGCCTGCAGTGCTGTTTTCTGCGGGCCGCCGCTGCCTTGGTTTCCTGGGAAAACCCCATGAGATCTTCCCCGAGATTGTCCCACTCGAACTGATCCTCCTCACCTCGGGAGACGGCGGAGGGCAGGGGAGCTGGTAGGAGTGGGGGCTGCTGGTCCTCCACCTCCGTGGACCAATCCCATGGATGGCGTCTGCACGTCCACTCGAGTGTGGGAGGAGGTGGTTCCTGCAAGGGGCCCAGGAGCGGGCCGGTGTCGCTGGTACCCGGAGGTAACTGTTCCGGGGCCTGAAGGACGTTTAGGGTGGGCTCGCCCGGGGACAGGTATCCAGAAAGCAGGGTCTGTAATGGATCCATGCCCCCGTCCAGGGGCAAAAGGTCTTGCTGGGGGGTCAGGAGCGGGCCGGTATCAGTAGCGCCTGGAATGGGCGGCTCCGCCAGAGGGCCCAGGAGCGGGTCAACGACTCTAGCGCCCGGGACAGGGAGACTCCTCTTACCTGCTCCCGCGGCTGCTCTTGCGCTGCACTCTGCCTCCTGGCGCTGGTCCGGATCCGCCACGGCTGGGGCGCTGTCCGTGCTTGGCAGCGGTACTTGCTGCCGGCTCGCCAACCTTTCCACCATTTCTTTCTTCCAGCCGATGATAGCGTCTTGCTGGGCCCTCTCCATCCTCCGGCTCAGGTCTTCCATCCCGGTGCAGAGGAACTCGAAATCCTCCCGGGACAGCCTGGCAATTAACTCCTCCAGGGTGAGGGGTGCTTCCTGTGACGGCAGGCCGCTAGCAGGGATTCCGGCTTCACCTGTCTCCATCTTCCCTGCCGGGTATGGTCCGTCTGGAAGGATCCAGACCACACCCAGTCTTCCAGTTTTATTCTTCCCTCTCCTCTTTTTGGGGCAGTCCCATGTCTGCCTGCTGTCGGTCACACCTGGGGGCGTCTCTTCCAGACTGATGGAAAGGTCCAGGGTCATGGCCACAGTTGCAGTGGGTGGGGGACGCTTTTGGCGCCATTCTGGGACCCGGCCCACGATGGGAGGTGATTTTGTTGCTGTTTGGCTCGCACATAATGGCACCCGTTGTTCAGGGGCGGGCGCAACATTTAGTAGAAAACACAGTCTTTTAGGCGCACAATACCCGGTGATAACGGGTGGGTTACATATCCTGCCGACTACGCCAAAGTTGACGCACCCCCTGGGCTGTGGGGTACCCGGTGCCGGGCCGGTAGATGCCGGGGGTTGTAGTCACAGTGGCGGTGACCCGGTCCGTGACCCAGGGCGGTCAATCCAAGGGAAATTATATGTATATGTTTTATTAAAGAGTCCGACTACGCCACCTGTGGAATGCGGCTAAAGGGGGCAGCCGCTGCGGAGAAGTCCTCTGAAGCTGATGTTACTGCAGCAGGGATGGTGTGGCTGTCCACAGGAAGAGCTAGCTCCAGGGCAGTGTAGAAGATATGGCCGGTTTGTGCTGGGCGTTGTAGTGCAGGGAGTGATGGTGCAGCAAGAAACACAGAGACAAGGTGTTGCAGTCTTTACTCACGGTTATCGCAGTCCAAGTTACAGAGCTCAATATAACTGTCCACGCCGTGCTGCGTTTACTCAGTGAGGGGTTCAGTCCACCCTCAGATATCTCTGGAGTACTTAGCAGGACCCCCTTCTGTGTCTTCTCTCTGGCTGTCTCCCTGAACCTCATACCAAGTGTCCCAGTCCAGTATCTGCGGGCCTTAGCGGGCGACGTCTGTTCTGTCCCCTGGGTCCTATGTAGCTACCTTCCTGGTGAGACTGGCATGGAATGTTGGCTACAGGACATGAAATACTGCAGCCTCCGGCTTCTAGTTAAGATATGCAATCTTTTGCTAATTGAGGGATCCGGTACCCTGTATGCAGCCTGACCCCTCCACCTCCCGGTAGATGCGAGCGTACGGGTGGCCTTCTGCACGGCCCGTACCCCTAGGGTCCCTTCTTCCGTTCCTGGAGCCTTCCTGCTCCCTCTCCTCTCTTCTTTCCTTCTCCTTCCCAGACTTAGGCCTCACTGTCCAGGCCCGCCTCTGGAGCAGAGCTCATACAGAGCTTCTGCTCCTGTCACTTCTCCTCCTCTGACTGGCTTGTCTTTCTATACGGTGTCTGTACTTATATCTTTCTTCTATGTGCTCCCCTTAACTACTTCTTCCACCCACACCCACTACATGGTTCCCCCCTCTCTGGGTTCCCCCCTCTCTGGGTCCCCCCCACTCCAGCCAGGAAAGGGGCTCAGCAAGTACGTGGGAGGCATCTTTCCCCTCCTGCTGGCCTGGAGTGGTGCATTGGATGCAGGTGTTAGGGTCCTGAGCTGTACTCCTTCCTTACCTGAGAGTGAGATACCACACCTCTTGGTGAGATGCAGTACCTCTATGGCGACCGAACCCTCAGGGGCGCCACACACGTCCTTTACTGGGAAGTTCCTGCTTTGTGTTGGAGAGACTTGTCAATAAATGTAACCATCTCCTTCTCCCTCTGAATTCATATACTGACCATTAGCCAAGATCAAGATCATTAGAGAATGTGACACTAGTAACTAACTCACGGGGCGACCATGAGGCAGATAGTCAGATGTTCCGGGGTCAATACCAAGAGAGTGCGTAGATATCAAGGGAAAAGACAGAAGCGTAAGTCAGGTCACAGTCCAGGGTCAATACCAAGAGAGCCTGTAGATACCAAGGGAAAAGACAGAGGCATAAGTCAGGTCACAGTCCAGGGTCAATACCAAGAGAGAGCGGAACAAAGCCAAAGGACAAGACAAGGGGGTAGTCAGAACACGGTCCAAAGGGTCAGGCAGCAGAAGATCAGAACTCAGAACAAAAGAATGAGGCAAACACTCACCAGGAAGCACAAACTATGTCTGGCAAGGAACAGGGGCAGTCAGCTCAATTAAATAGCTAGGACAATCTCCAGAACACCAAACACCTGGAGAAATTCCCGCACATCCCAGACAAAGATTGGACAGCCGAGCTGTCAATCAAAGCCCGAGAGCCCGACTTGTCATTCACAGGATTGGACAGCCAAGCTGTCCATCAAAACACGCATGAACGAGTTTCCATAGGACAGCATAGAAATCTCTCGCTGAGTGCAGGAATCGTGACAGCCAAGGTGTGTTGGCCCTTTTTTTTGTGCTATTTTGTACGATGTCAGGAATTGTCTTCCACAACCTCAACTTTGCAGAATAGTTTGGCTATTATTTGCCCAGTTTTAAGCCTCCTACTCTTCATATCTGTTTCTGTTTCAGTTAATGACTGTTTCAACCTACATATGATGATCATTATCACCTGTTTCGCATAATTGGTTAGTCTTACACCTGGCTATAATCCTGAAATATCCCTGATTTTGTGAAAATGTACCTAAAAGAATTAATACTGTTTTTAAGGCAAATGCTGGTCACACCAGATATTGATTTGCTATAGACTTCTTTTTTGCTTAATTGATGAAAATTAACTTCTACCACTTCTATTTTTCAAAGCATTTTTTCCTCACCTGCCTAAAACGTTTGCACACTACTTTGCATAATGGATGTATAAAGGGGCCTCATTGATTATTTCAGATATGTGTCAGTTTTTACATCTGAAATAAAAGGTTCTGCATCCTGCACATTTTCTTCTGTTCTAAAAACAAACACATAATGGAACCCAGAAAGACCCCATGATAATAAATAGGGTCCCTCTACTTCCATATGCATCAGTTATTCAACAGATTTGTTTTGGACATTAATTTCATTCCCCAAATGGAAGTTTGAATGTAGCTTAAAAGCATTATCACTATACTTTTATTGAACAAACTTCTGTAAGCTAACACCAATATTACCAATAATACCACTATAGAAGGATAAATAATATCACCATACTTTGACCCCATAATAGCTCTCTTTAGTGACTAAATAATACCACCATACTGATCATTAAAGGGGTTCTCCAATAATTAGATAAAATGGAGTCCCTAATATAATTTTAACTACAGCCAGTCCTATTCACGTGTCAGGAAAGGCTGCAAACTGAAGACATACAGCTCCCAAGACCTGTGTCTCAACTGACCAGTGCCGCCGCCGTCAGCAGCCATGAGCACGGCATTGATATGTGAAGAAATATGTTTTAAGCCACGTTCTACTCGGCGACCAGGATATATATCGCAGCAATGTTCACTGCCGCCTGCTGAAGTAAGTGTGATACAGTTGATAGTTGAGACACATATCTCGGAAGCTGTATGTCTTCAGTCTGCAGACCGTATTAACATGTGTCTAGGACAGGCTGCCATTTAAGTTATATCAGGGACTCCATTTTATCTCATTCTCGGAGAACTCCATTAACAAACATGATTGTACCAAAACCAATATAACCAGCAATACTACAGTATAAGTGACATATAATACCGGCAAACCGTAACCAAATATTACTAGCATACAGTATATAGTAGTGATGGAATAATACCACCGAACTGATCATTAACAAAAGCCACTGTACTAAGAGCAATATTATTAATTATTAACATACAGTGACCATATATTGATATACACTGCTCAAAAAAAATAAAGGGAACACTCAAATAACACATCCTAGGTCTGAATGAATGAAATATTCTCATTGAATACTTTGTTCTGTACAAAGTTGAATGTGCTGACAACAAAATCACACAAAAATCATCAATGGAAATCAAATTTATTAACCAATGGAGACCTGGATTTGGAGTCACCCCCAAAGTTAAAGTGGAAAAACACACTACAGGCTGATCCAACTTTGATGTAATGTCCTTAAAACAAGTCAAAATGAGGCTCAGTATTGTGTGTGGCCTCCACGTGCCAGTATGACCTCCCTACAATGCCTGGGCATGCTCCTGATGAGGTTGCGGATGGTCTCCTGTGGGATCTCCTTCCAGATCTGGACTAAAGCATCCGCCAACTCCTGGGCAGTCTGTGGTGCAACGTGACGTTGGTGGATGGAGCGAGACATGATGTCCCAGATGTGCTCAATCAGATTCAGGTCTGGGGAACGGGCGGGCCAGTCCATAGCTTCAATGTCTTCATCTTGCAGGAACTGCTGACACACTCCAGCCACATGAGGTCTGGCATTGTCCTACATTAGGAGGAACTCAGGGCCAACCGCACCAGCATATGGTCTCACAAGGGGTCTGAGGATCTCATGTCGGTACCTAATGGCAGTCAGGCTACCTCTTGCAAGCACATGGAGGGCTGTGCGGCAACCAAAGAAATGCCACCCCACACCATTACTGACCGACTGCCAAACCGGTCATGCTGAAGATTGTTGCAGGCTGCAGATCGCTTTCCACGGCATCTTCAGACTCTGTCACGTCTGTCACATGTGCTCAGTGTGAACCTGCTTTCATCTGTGAAGAGCACAGGGTGCCAGTGGTGACTTTGGCAATCCTGGTGTTCTGTGGCAATTGCCAAGCGTCCTGCACGGTGTTGGGTTGTGAGCACAACCCCCATCTGTGGACATCGGGCCCTCATACCACCCTCATGGAGTCTGTTTCTAACCGTTTGTGCAGACACATGCACATTTGTGGCCTGCTGTAGGTCATTTTGCTGGGCTTTGGCAGTGCTCCTCCTGTTCCTCCTTGCACAAAGGCAGAGGTAGCGGTCCTGCTGCTGGGTTGTTGCCCTCCTACGACCCCCTCCACGTCTCCTGGTATACTGGCCTGTCTCCTGGTAGTGCCTCCAGCCTCTGGACACTACGCTGACAGACACAGCAAACCTTCTTGCCACAGCTCGCATTGGTGTGCCATCCTGGATGAGCTGCACTACCTGAGCAACTTCTGTGGGTTGTAGAGTCTGTCTCATGCTACCACAAGTGTGAAAGCACAAGTAACATTCAAAAGTGACCAAAATATCAGCCAGAAAGCATTGGTACTGAGAAGTGGTCTGTGGTCCCCACCTGCAGAACCACTCGTTTATTGAGGGTGTCTTGATAATTGCCAATAATTTCCATCTATTGTCTATTCCATTTGCACAACAGCATGTGAAATTGATTGTCAATCAGTGTTGCTTCCTAAGTGGACAGTTTGATTTTACAGAAGTTTTAATTACTTGGAGTTATATTCTGTTGTTTAAGTGTTCCCTTTATTTTTTTGAGCACTGTACATCGGTTCTATATCACGGCCTCCTGGTCTGTTTCTCCCTCTCTCTAAGCTCCTGGCCAGACTGCAACTGGGCCTAGCTTCTGTGTTGTGTCGTTCTCTCACCTGTCGCTTGGTAGTAGGACCTTTCTCTGGCAACCACTATCCCTGGACGCCGGGGCCTTCGTGGTTCCTAGTCCTGTAAAGGGTTTAGCTTCAGGTCGACCAGGGATCTGTAATCCTCCTGGTATGCCGGTAGTCCCTGTAGGCGTGGACCCGGTGTCCGGATTATGTCTTGGGGTGAGCCTGTGATGCTCCTCTGCCCCCTTAACTCCTTTCTCCTCTTTGCCTCCGGCCACACTCGGGGCCCTCAGGACACAGAAACTCACGTGCTGCTTCTTCACTGGTCTAAGTGCCAGCACACTATCTCTCAGACTGACTTTCTGACTGCCTAACTCCACCCTCCATATATATATATCCCTAACCGGGCTCCCTCTGGTGGTCTGAGGTGGAAGGGTGGAGGTGTTTGTTTGTAATGAGGGCCTCTTGTGGAGGAGTCCATCCATGCACCCTTTTGGGTCCTGTGGTACCTGTAGTAGCAGGGTGCCACATTCCCCCCTAGTACAATTCAGTACTCCTGGACCGAAGCATTTTTTTTTAAAACAGGTAACAACAATAAAAATAATAATAACAGCAATAATGTTGCAATAAGTCCTGTCACCAGGTGTCCATTTTGCTGATGAAGGTGTAACAACAGGAGTATGAGGGACCCGCCTGAAAACCCTCAACGTAGACCCTGGGCGTGGCTACAGGGCATAGACGATCCAGATCCTGGACCTCGTCTTTGGCCACGCCAAACGGGTTTTTGTTCTGAGGTCTTTTTATATGCAACAAATAAGGGGCACTTTGATAAGTGCAACTATTTACAAAGGAAAGTTTTTGGCTGCTCACAGTCCTCAGCCTACAAGTCTTTATACCCTTACGGGTAACTAAATGAGTACATTATTTGCAGTTCACATCATAAATAACAGTAACAATATCCAACTGGATAACTATTTATACTTTAGGCATTTTGTACATACACTATCCGCTAACCTTTCAGGTCTACGTGTAGGTAAGTCATAGAACTGCCTCAATCTCTCTATGGGACTGGCAAGTGCACTGATCACTGGGCCTTCAGGCTCCGCCTCAACGGGTGATCCTCCTCTTACTGGGGACTCTTCTGTTCCTGAGCAGGTTCTTCTAGGGCGCTTACAGGTTCTACTGATGGTTGAGGTTCTTCTGGTTGCTGATAGAAGTGTATCACTTGTATAATAACTGCTCCATCAAGTTGAGGCCAGTCCGCAGGGAAGTCTCCTAGAACTGTATGAAGTACATCTTCCTTGGGTTTCTCCGGTATTACAAGAGGTGCTTCTTCTTCCGGTGTCTTCAGTTGACCTGGGCACAATTTCAAGTGGTCTCTTGAGACTGTTGCGGTCGTCTTACCTCCTTCCTTACTGATCAGGCTGGTTTTACTGTTGTCAAATCTGGAGTTTAACACGGTGTAGGGCTCTCTTTCCCACTGGTCATCAAGCTTGTGACCTCTTCTTTTCCGCTTTAGCGCTATTTCTCCAGGTGCCAAGGGTTCTGCTGGTGCATGCATATTGTACTGTTCTTCTTGCCTTTCCCTCACCTTGTTTAGACTGTCTTCGACACAGGCCTGTACTTTCCTGTACTGCTCTTGCCAACTTGTGTCCCAATCTTCAGTGGACGTATCTGCAGCAGGTTCTACCACTCCGAGCTCCAGGTCCATGGGCAATTTTCCAGGTCTTGCTCTCATAAAGTACGCTGGGGTACAATTTGTAGAACTCACAGGTATGTGGTTATACAGGTCCACTAGGTCAGGTAGCTTTTCTGGCCACTGGTTCCTCTCTTCCAAAGGCAGGGTTTATAACAGATCTATGACGATGTTATTCATTTTCTCACACATACCATTGGTTTGCGGATGATATGGCGTAGTCCGGATCTTCTTGCATCCATACAGGTGACAGAATTCCTTGAATAGCTCAGCTTCAAAAGCAGGGCCTTGATCTGTTAGCACCTTGTCCGGATACCCATGGGGTCTGCAGAAGTAGGCTTGGAACGTTCTTGCTGCAGTTTCTGCTGTCAGATCCTTGACAGGGGCTACCACCAGCAACCGGGAATAGTGATCCACCATGGTCAGGGCATAGGAGTAGCCTGATCTGCTGGGTGACAGTTTGACGTGATCCAGAGCGACAATCTCCAGGGGTTGGGTTGTTTTGATGCACTGCAAGGGTGCTTTCTGGCTGCCGTAGTCTTTCCTTCTGAGGCTACAGGGTCCACAATTCCGGCACCACCTTTCTATGGAACTCCGCATTCCAACCCAATAGAACCGGTCCTTCAGCAGGGTTTCCAGCTTCTTCCAGCCAAAGTGACCTGCTTGGTCATGGTAGGCCTCTAACACGATCTGGATATCCGTCCCAGGTACAACAATCTGCTACACCATTTCATGGGTCTTGGGGTTGACATACCTTCTGCACAGCTTCTCTCTGTAGATGAACAGCCGGCTTCTCTCATTCCACAGGTGTTTGGCTTGTGGGGGAGCATTCTTCTCCAGGTGAGAACCTTCTTGGGTTATCAGTCTTTTGATGAGGCTGACAACCGAGTCACTGTCCTGGGTCTCCTTCCAGCTGTGATGAGGTAGAGGGTTTGGCGTCCTACTATGACATCTTCTGGAGGCGTGCTGCACGTGGACCTTTCCATTTCTGTGGAAAGCAGGTAGTTCAATTTCTTCGAGATCATCCACTTCATCCTCGGTGTCCGACTGGTGGGGCATTCTTGACAAGGCATCAGCATTGGTATTCTTGTGACCTGCCTGGTACTTGATTGTGAACTGATAATTCGACAACCTGGCTACCCAATGCTGTTCCACGGCTCCCAACCTGGCTGTTTCCAGGTGTGTTAAGGGATTATTGTCGGTAAAGGCTGTGAATTTAGTTGAGGATAGGTAATGCTTGAATCTTTCAGTGATAGCCCAGACCAAGGTCAGGAACTCCAGCTTGAAGGAACTGTAATTCTCCGGGTTCCTCTCAGTAGGGCGAAGCTTCCTACAGGCATAGGCAATTACCTTCTCTCTGGCGTTTTGCTTCTGGGACAACACAGCTCCCAGTCCCTCGTTGCTGGCGTCAGTATACAACAGGAAAGGCTGGCTGTAGTCAGGGTAAGCCAGGATTTCTTCACCAGTTAGGACTTCCTTCATTACTGCAAAGGATTCAGCCTGTTCCTTAACCCACTGGAATGGGGGATTTTTAACTCTCTTGGACTGTCCTACCAGGAGATCTTGTAAAGGTGCTGCCTTTTTGGTGTAATCCTTTATGAACCTCCGGTAGTACCCGACCAGTCCCAGAAACTGACGTTCTTCCTTGATGTTCCTCGGTTCAGGCCACTTCTGGATGGCAGTGACCTTCTACGGGTCTGGTGCTACTCCCTCTGAGCTGACCACGTGTCCCAGGTACTGAACCTTCTGCTTGAGCAGGTGGCACTTAGAAGGTTTTAATTTCATCCCATACCAGGACAATGCCTCAAATACCTCCGCCAGGTGCTTTAGATGGTCTTCATACGTCCTCGAGTACACGATAATGTCATCCAGGTATAGCAGCACTGTCTCAGAGTTCCGGTGTCCCAAGCAACACTCCATCAACCTCTGGAACGTTCCGGGTGCGTTGCAGAGTCCAAACGGCATGCTGTTGAATTCGCACAATCCCATCGGGGTGGTGAAGGCTGTCTTCTCCCGGTCTTCCTCAGCAACAGAGACTTGCCAGTACCCGCTAGTGAGATCCAATGTAGAGAAGTAATTGGCAGATTTTAGTGCAGCCAGGGATTCCTCTATACAGGGCAAAGGGTATGCATCTTTATGTGTTATTCGATTAATTTGTCTATAATCTACACACATCCTCATGCTACCGTCCTTCTTTCTGACCAGGACCAGGGGAGCTGCCCAGGGGCTACAGCTATCCCTTACTACCCCTGCCTTTTTGATGTCATGCAACATTTCTTTGGCTTTTTGGTAATGTGCTGGTGGTACGGGTCTGTAACGCTCCTTAATGGGTGGATGGTTACCGGTGGGTATGTGGTGTTGTACCCCTTTAACCCTTCCAAAATCAAGTGGGTGTTTACTAAACACCTGTTCATATTCCTGAACCACTGTGTAAACACTGTGTTTCTGATGGACAGGAGTGGCGTCAGTCCCAACATGGAGCTGTTGACACCATTCCTCCAGCTGAGCTTCGGAGTCATTGTCCTCCACTGTATCCGGTGAGGTCAAGGACTCCACTGTGTGTATAGCATAATTATTTACAGTATACAGTCTGGCAACAGTGGCGTATCGTGGCAAATTAACTTCCTCCTCCCCACAATTTAGGAGGCGTACGGGTACCCTTCCATTGCGTACATCAACTACCCCTCTAGCAGTTAGGAGTGTAGGTCTGTGTTCTGAACTGATGGGCTCCACTACCGCCTGGTAGTTCTGTCCCTTGAGACCGATTGCTGCCCTACACCAAATCAGCATTTCACTCATTGGGGGAATCCCAATGGGTATCGGGTCTGTCACCCGTACATTACCAATCTCACCACTTGTTAGTTTTACCTGCTGCTGGTACAGGAGGGCTTGAATTTCCTTCTGGAGCACCTTCCTCTGCCCCGGTTTGGCAGTGTCAGCCATCTGTTGGAGTAAGAACAACACTTCTCCCAAACAGTTACCAACTACATTTGTACCAAGTATCATATATAAGTCTGTATCACCAGGGTTAGACTCCACTACAATCAGCCCTTGGTCCTTTAGTTCCGCTCTCCCCACCTTCACTGTCATGTCCTTAACCCCTACTAGGTTAAGAGGAAGGCCATTGGATGCATACACAGAGAGATTTGGGGCTGGCGGATGGAGTTCATCTAGGGACCAGTACCTTTTGTAGAGGATGTCAGGTATGATGGTTACCTGTGACCCGGTGTCCAGTAGTGCAGATGTTGCTATCCCGTCCAGCACGATGGACAGGAAAGGCCTTCCTCCTACAAACCGGTGGTAGCAGCTTGATGGGCCTGGTTGGTCTACTCCTGGGTGTCGGCCCTCGGCCCAATGGTTTGCCCGTTTAAAGGACAGGTCCAGGTGGTATGGCCTGCCTTGTGGCAGCGGTAGCAGACGAATTCTCTTTTGGGGGGCGACGTTGGTCGTTGGTCCTCCCACGGGGTGGCGTTGTCCTCCTTCTTCTCCTCATCCAGGGGACATCCTCAGGACTGTCGGCGAATAGGATCCTTCCCTCCGGCTTGGGCTCTGCCTGTAGCTGCAGGGCGCTCAGGACAGTGGTCAGGATTTTACTTAGCTGACGCACTTCAGAGCGCAAGCTGTCCTGCTCGCTAGGGGGCACTGTTTGCATTTTTGTTTCAGCCGTTAATGAAGGAGCAGTGGGTGCTGCGGGCACTGGGGTGGCCCCACCCTGGTAACGCTGGATAGCAGTATCTGATGGTTCCAGGGGCTGCAGACCCTTAATAGCCATGTCCTTCAGGGCATTTGAATGATCTAAGGCCCACCAACGTACGGTTCTGCTCTCCTCTGGGGACATCAACCCCCGGATGAATTGTTCTGTCAGCATTTTGTTCTCATCTTGTATGATGGCTGGACTAACCTGTTTCAGGGCCCGAAGTGCCTCTTGTAGACGTCAGGCATAGTCCCGGATGCTGTCCTCAGGTTTCTGGGTACAGTGGTAGAACCTCATCCGGAGATATGTCTCAGTGCGGTTTTCAAAGACAGTTTGCAGTCTCTTAAATATGATAGATACTGATTCCTGGTCTGCGGCTGGCCAGCTTTCAATTTCCCGTTCGACGGCACCAGACATGAGGAAAGAGAGATAGTGAATCAAAAATATGATACTACATTTCTAATTGGAGGTATTTGCTAATATTATTATTATTACACCTACTACATATTGGGATACGATCTTGGAGATGGGAATACCCCTTTAAGTTCAGGACTTTGACTTGGCCATTCCAAAATTTTAACTTTATCCTTCTTTAACCATTCTTGAATAGACCTTTGGGTGCTTTTGGTCGTTACCTTGCTGCATGACATATGTTGTCTTGAAAGTCAGCTCATGTACAGATGTCCTGACATTGTTCTTTAACCCCTTCACAGCCCAGGGCGTACTAATACATTCCTGTGCCCTGGGCTTTAAGAGCCAGGTACGTATTAGTAGACCCTGTTGATTTTGCCCACACACACACAGTGCGGGCGCGATCGCCGCCGGGTGTCAGCTGATTGTCACTAATGTGCCGCTCCGGGCACATTAACCCCTGCAATGCTGCGATCGTAGCATTGCGGAGGTAAGCACTGCATACTCACCTCTTCACCACCGTCCCGCGCTGTCTGAGGCCGGGTTCTGTGGTTATCATGGTGACCCGGATGTCGTCATGACAACATCCAGGTCGCCAGACAGCAGGAAGATACTTTGGTCATGCGCAGTGCATGACCAAAGTAGATTCTCCCTCTGCAGCGCTGACAGCCTGTATAGCACAGGGATGCTGCTCCATCCCTATGCTATACAGGCGATCAGAGTAAAAAAAAGTGAAAGTCCCATAGTGGGACAAAGTATAAAAGTAAAAAAAAGTGTTAAAAAATGAAAAAAAAAAAAAATTTTTTAAAAATGTAAAAAAAAAATCAAAAAAATAAATCCCCAAAAATAAAAGTATAATATACCCATCAATAAATATTATTATTAAAAAAACAAACAAAACAATAAAAGTACACACATTTGATATCACTGCATCCGGAATGACCTGACCTATAAAACTGTCCCACTAGTTAAACCCTTTAGTAAACAGTAAAAAATAAATAAAAAATGAAGCAAAAAACAATGCTTTATCATCATACCACCAAAAAAAAATGGAATAAAATGCGATCAAAAGGACAAATATAAATAAAAATGGTTCCGGTGAAAACGTCATCTTGTCCCACAAAAAACAAGCCGCCATACAGCTCCATCAGCAGAAAAATAAAAAAGTTACAGCTCTCAGAATAAAGTGATGCAAAAAAATCATTTTTTCTATAAAATAGCTTTTATTGTGTAAAAGCGCCAAAACATAGAAAAACGATATAAATGTGGTACCGCTGTAAACGTACTGACCCAAAGAATAAAGCTGCCTTATCAATTTTACCACACGTGGAACGGCATAAAAGTTTTTTTTTAAAAAAACAATTCCTGAATTGTTGTTTTTTGTTTATTCTACCTCCCAAAAATCGGAATAGAAAGCGATCAAAAAATGTCACATGCCTGAAAATGGTACCAATAAAAACGTCAACTTATCCCACAAAAAACAAGCTGTCACATGACCCTGTCAGTTGAAATATGGAAAAATTATAGCTCTCAAAATATGGCAATGCAAAAACTACTCTTTGCAAAAAAAGCGTCTTCTAGTGTGTGATAGATGTCAATCATAAAAACCCGATATGAATCTGGTATCGCTGTAATCGCACCGACCCGAAGAATAAAGTCGTCTAATCACTTATACCGCACGAGGAATGGCGTAAAAAATAAACTCTAGGGTTAGGATTGTGCTAGGGTTAGGGTTGTGCTAGGGTTAAAAAAAATGCGTCTTTTAGTGTGTGACAGCTGTCAATAATAAAAACCCGCTATAAATCTGGTATCGCTGTAATCGCACCGACCCGAAGAATAAAGTCGTCTAATCACTTATACCGCACGAGGAATGGCGTAAAAAATAAACTCTAGGGTTAGGGTAAGGGCTGTGCTAGGGTTAGGGTTGTGCTAGGGTTAGGGTTGGGGTTGTGCTATGGTTAGGGTTGGGGTTGTGCTAGGGTTAGGATTTTTTCAAAAGTAAAAAAAAAAAAATTATGACAATATGGCAACTAGTGTTGAGCGCAAGTGCTTGCTGCTTGAGTTTGCATCGGGTGCTCGGGTATGCACTGAGTATCACAGGTGCTCGAGTGACATGCTCGAGTCTCCACCCCATATGCTTCGCGGCCAAAAAAACCTTGCGGGGATTGCCTGCCATGCACGAGCAATCCCTGCATGTTTTTTTTGGAGTGTCTAATAAGCGTGAAACATGCAGGCGGGGACTCCTTGAGGGGTGTAGTTTCCAAAATGGGGTCACTTGTGGGGGGTTTCCACTATTTAGACTCATCAGGGGCTCTCCAAACGCGACATGGCGTCCGCTCTCAATTCCAGCCAATTTTGTGTTCAAAAAGTCACACAGTGCTCCTTCCCTTCTGAACTCTGCCGTGCACCCAAGCACTGTATTTTCCCCACATATGGGGTATTGGCGTACTCAGAAGAAATTGCACAAAAGTTTTGGGGTCCATTTTCTCCTCTTACCCTTGTGAAAATAAAAAAATAGGGCTAAAATATCATTTTTGTGGAAAAAGTTTGATTTTTTTTTTCACGGTTCCATGTTATAAACTTCTGTAAAGCACGTAGGGGTTCAGGGTGCTCACCACATATCTAGATAAGTTCCCTGAGGGGTCTAGTTTCCAAAATGGGGTCACTTGTGGGGGGTTTCCACTGTTTAGGTGCATCAGGGGCTCCCCAAACTCAACATGGTGTCCGCTAATTATTCAATTTTACATTCAAAAAGTCAAATGGCCCTCCTTCCCTTCCAAACCCTGCCGTGCGCCCAATCAGTGTTTTTTCCCCACATATGGGGTATCTGCGTGCTCAGGGGAAATTGCACAACAAATTTTGGGGTCCATTTTTTCCTGTTACCCCTGCGAAAATAAAAAAAATTGTGAAGCACCTGAAGGATTAATAAACTTCTTGAATGTGGTTTTGAGCACCTTGAGGGGTGCAGGTTTTAGAATGGTGTCACTTTTGGGTATTTTGTGTCATAAAGACCCCTCAAAGTGATTTCAAATGTGATGTGGTCCCTAAAAAATGGTTTCGTAAATTTTGTTGGAAAAATGAGAAATCCCTGGTCAACTTTTAACCCTTATAGCTCCCTAATAAAAAAAAAAATTTGGTTCCAAAATTGTACTGATGTAAAGTAGACATGTGGGAAATGTTATTTATTAACTATTTTGTGTGACATATCTCTCTGATTTAAGAGCATAAAAATTAAAATTTTGAAAAATATTGAAAATTTTCGCCAAATTTCCGTTTTTTTCCACAAATAAATGCAAGTGATATCGAAGAAATTATACCACTATCATGAAGTACAATATGTCATGAAAAAACAATCTCAGAATCAGGGGGATCTGTTGAAGCGTTCCAGAGTAATTACCTCATAAAGTGACAGTGGTCAGAATTGTAAAAACTGGCCTGGTCATTAACGTGCAAACCACCTTGGGTAGTAAAGGGGTTAAAATATTCCTTTAAATTTGCTGATAAAACTCAGAACTCATTGTCCTATCAATGATGGTACTCTGTCCTTGCCCAAATGTAGCAAAGCAGAACAAAACCATGATAATACCACTGTTTTTCACAGATACAATGTGTTTTTCTCTTTCTCCAAACATAATACTTCTCATTTAAATCAAAAAGCTCATTTTGGTGTCATCAATACACAAAACATTGTTCCAATAACCTTCTGGCTTGTCCCAAAACTGTAGACGGGCAACAACGTTCTTTTTGGAGAGTAGTGGCTTACTCCTTGAAATCTTATTATGCTGTAATGAGTTTCTGTCAGTGGTCGGCTAGCAGCTCTAAAATGGCTACCATGGACAGGCTTAGCACAAGCCACTGGATCCCAGGGTTGCACTGGCCTTTATTCTTTAATCCCTGTACAGGGATCTGAATTTAAAAAGGGGCCCCTGGTTACTTTTCACCTGATCTCTTCTCTACTCCACCAAACAATAAAACCATCTCCTTTTTTAGCATTACTTTTGTTAGATATACAGTCATGGCCAAAAGTTTTGAGAATGACACCAAAATTATATTTTCACATGATCTGCTGGCCTCTGTTTTTTATTAGTGTTTGTCTGATGTTTATATCACATGCAGAAATATAATTGCAATCATATTATGAGTACCAATAGGTTATATTGACAGTTAGAATGAGTTAATGAAGCAAGTCATTATTTGCAGTGTTGCCCCTTCTTCTTCAAGACCTCTGTAATTCTCCCTGGCATGCTCTCAATCAACTTTTGGACCAAATCCAGACTGATAGCAGTCCATTCTTGCATAATCAATGCTTGCATTTTGCCAGAATTTGTTGGTTTTTGTTTGTCCACCCGTCTCTTGATGATTGACCATAAGATCTCAATGGGATTAAGATCTGGGGAATTTCCAGGCCATGGACCCAAAATCTCTATGTTTTGTTCCATGAGCCATTTTGTTATCACCTTGGCTTTATGGCAAGGTGCTCCATCATGCTGGAAAAGGCATTTTTGGGCACCAAACTGCTCTTGGTACCATTCTTTATTCATGGCTGTGTTTTTAGGCAAGACTGTGAGTGAGCCGATTCCCTTGGCTGAGAAGCAACCCCACACTTGAATGGTTTCAGGATGCTTTACAGTTGGCATGAGACAAGACTGGTGGTAGCGCTCACCTCTTCTTCTCCGAATAAGCTGTTTTCCAGATGTCCCAAACAATCGAAAAGGGGATTCATCAGAGAAAATGACTTTGCCCCAGTCCTCAGCAGTCCACTCTCTGTACCTTTTGCAGAATATCAGTCGGTCCCTGATGTTTTTTCTGGAGAGAAGTGGCTTCTTTGCTGCCCTCCTTGAAACCAGCCCTTGCTCAAAGAGTCTCTGCCTCACAGTGCGTGCAGAAGCACTCACACCAGCCTGCTGCCATTCCTGAGCAAGCTCGGCACTGCTGGTAGTCCGATCCCACAGCTGAAACAGTTTTAAGATACGGTCCTGGCGCTTGCTTGTATTTCTTGGGCGCCCTGGAGCCTTTTTGACAACAATGGAAGCTCTCTCCTTGAAGTTCTTGATGATGCGATATATTGTTGACTGAGGTGCAATCTTTGTAGCTGCGATACTCTTCCCTGTTAGGCCATTTTTGTGCAGTGCAATGATGGCTGCACGTGTTTCTTTAGAGATAACCATGGTTAACTGAAGAGAAACAATGATACCAAGAACCAGCCTCCTTTTAAAGTGTCCAGTGATGTCATTCTTACTTAATCATGACTGATTGATCGCCAGCCCTGTCCTCATCAACACCCACACCTGTGTTAATGGATCAATCGCTAAAACGATGTTAGCTGCTCCTTTTAAGGCAGGACTGCAATGATGTTGAAATGTGTTTTGGGGGTTAAAGTTCATTTTCTGGGCAAATATTGACTTTGCAAGTACAGTAATTGCTGTTAAGCTGATCACTCTTTGACATTCAGGAGTATATGCAAATTGCCATTACAAAAAATGAAGCAGTAAACTTTGGAAAAATTACTATTTGTCTCATTCTCAATACTTTTGGCCATAACTGTACAGTTATATGAAAAAGTTTGGGCACCCCTATTAATCTTAAGCTTAATGTTTTATAAAAATTGGTGTTTTTGCAACAGCTATTTCAATTTGATATATGTAATAACTGTTGGACACAGTAATGTTTCTGCCTTGAAATGAGGTTTATTGTACTAACAGAAAATGTGCAATCTGCATTCAAACAAAATTTGACAGGTGCATAAGTACGGGCACCTCACCAGAAAAGTGACATTAATATTTAGTAGATCCTCCTTTTGCAAAAATAACAGGCTCTAGTCGCTTCCTGTAGCTTTTAATGAGTTCCTGGATCCTGGATGAAGGTATTTTTGACCATTCCTCTTTACAAAACATTTCCAGTTCAGTTAAGTTTGATGGTCGCCGAGCATGGACAGCCCTCTTCAAATGATCCCACAGATGTTCAATGATATTCAGGTCTGGGGACTGGGATGGCCATTCCAGAACATTGTAATTGTTCCCCTGCATGAATGCCTGAGTAGATTTGGAGCGGTGTTTTGGATCATTGTCTTGCTGACATCCCCAGAGTAACTTCAACTTTATCACTGATTCTTGAACATTATTGTCAAGAATCTGCTGATACTGAGTGGAATCCATGCGTCCCTCAACTTTAACAAGATTCCTGGTGCCGGCATTGGCCACACAGCCCCAAAGCATGATGGAACCTCCACCAAATTTTACTGTGGGTAGCAAGTGTTTTTCTTGGAATGCTGTGTTTTTTTGCCGCCATGCATAACGCCTTTTTGTATGACCAAACAACTCAATCTTGGTTTCATCAGTCCACAGGACCTTCTTCCAAAAAGAAATTGGCTTCTCCAAATGTGCTTTTGCATACCTCAGCCGACTCTGTTTGTGGCGTGCTTGCAGAAACGGCTTCTTTCGCATCACTCTCCCATACAACTTCTCCTTGTGCAAAGTGCGTTGTATAGTTGACCGATGCACAGTGACACCATCTGCAACAAGTTGATGCTGCAGCTCTCTGGAGGTGGTCTGAGGATTGTCCTTGACTGATCTCACCATTCTTGTTCTCTACCTTTCTGATGTTTTTCTTGGCCTGCCACTTCTGGCCTTAACAAGAACTGTCCCTGTGTTCTTCCATTTCCTTACTATGTTCCTCACAGTGGAAACTGACAGGTTAAATCTCTGAGACAGCTTTTTGTATCCTTGCCCTGAACAACTATGTTGAATAATCTTTGTTTTCAGATCATTTGACAGTTGTTTTGAGGAGCCCATGATGCCACTCTTCAGAGGAGATTCAAACAGGTGAACAACTTGCAAGTGGCCACTTTAAGTAGCTTTTCTCATGATTGCATACACCTGGCTATGAAGTTCAAAGCTCAATGAGGTTACAAAACCAAAAAAAGTGCTTTAGTAAGTCAGTAAAAAGTAGGTAGGAGTATTTAAAACAAGAAAATGATATGGGTGCCCATACTTATGCACCTGTCAAATTTTGCTTGAATGCAGATTGCACATTTTCTGTTAGTACAATAAACCTCATTTCAAGGCAGAAACATTACTGTGTCCAACAGTTATTACATATATCAAACTGAAATAGCTGTTGCAAAAACACCAATTTTAAGAAAACATTTAGCTTAAGATTAATAGGGGTGCCCAAACTTTTTCATATAACTGTACATTCTATTCCCTCCAATGGCAGAGTAATTGCCTCAATAGCCACAAAAACAGCGATTACAAAATATTGGAAATCCCCAGGTATTCCTGCCAACGAAGAGATAATACAATCGATAAATAAAACGTACTTTTGAAAAAATTATAGCACACAAAAATAATAAATTACAAGTTTTGAATGTTAATTGGAGGGTTTGGTTGAATCATCCAGAAAATATTGTTCTAATTCAATAGCAGTCATTAATGTATGTAATCCTTGAAATCTGTTTAATTCCTATGTAGACTTCAATGTTTGTTAGTCTAAAGCATTGTATACACCATTCACTGTTATTTTCTTGAAACCAAATAAAAAGATATTGTTTAAAAAATAAAAAGGGGCCCCTGGGCTGAGGTCACGGAATAAGCTGATGTTGGGCAGTGTAGACTGGCAGGAGTGGTTAGGTTGCCAAGTAAAACCGAGACAGCAGGAAAAGTACAAAATCAAAATACGTAAAAATAGTCGGAAAACAAGCCGAAGTCAAAAACAAGGAACAATAATACTACAAGGAGCGAAACAGACAGAACTGAACCTGAGGAGCACAAGACTATATCTGGCAGCAGTAAGCTGGAAGCTTAAATAGAGTGTGGTGCTCTCCAATTGGCTGGAGCAGGGAGCTGATAACTCTAGCTGAAGCAGCACACACACAACCATACTGTCAAATTGGACAGCATTATAGGTCCCCGTCACCCTAATCTAAATGGCTGGACAGAGCCTGCGCTGTTTAAGCTTCTGGTTTCAATGTCTTTTTTATCACAAGTGCCACCCACAGAATTAATACAGTGGCCCCTGATGACAGATGAAGATATTGCAGGAGTAGGTTCTGGTGGAGATGTGACATATGCATACCATTGAAGTTTAATGTCGTCAAGATGGTGGACTCATGAACATTAACATTAGCTAATGTGAGAGAACCTTTAGTTGCTTGGGTTCCTTTATGACCTTGCAAACTATTATACGCCTTGCTCTTGGAGTGATCTGTGATGGTCGACCACTCCTCGGGAGGGTAGTAATGTGTATTTAAATTTTAGCTTGAACACAATCTTTCTGATTGTTGATTGGTTTTACATACTCCTTCATACTCACACACAAGTGAAATTGAATAATTTTCCTCAATAAAAAGAGTCTTTTGTTGCATTTATTTCATTTGGCTGTCTATATGGGCATGTAAGTAATAGAAAGTTGAATAAAGTAATAAAACACATTTTTTTTATATTTAAATTAGCTGTTACTATCTAGGGGCCAGTCACAGATCTCCCTGAAAATCTGCGTCCATCGCATTTTATAAGTAAAAGGGGATGTTACCAGGGTGAGACATGTAATGACTGATGGTCTGCTCACCTGGTCAAAATATGTCACATTGGTAACTCTCCCTTTCAAAAAATAAAGGGGGTGGAGTGAAGAGAAAGATAGTGGGTAATGGAAAAAGATGTGTGGATAGGGGAACAATGATTGGAACATGAAGTATAGAGATTAGTCCCAGGAAGATGACAGACCTATATTCTCACTGTGGAATGTCTAATAAAAATCATGAGAGGAGTGGAATTCTATCCGGTAATACCAGGTTTTATAAAATCTTTCACATGAGGTGTCGATCTCCAGCAGCCGCCGCCATCAGTGCTGCTGTGCAGTGTATTGCCACGCAGAGACCGGCTCTCTGCACAGCTATACCAGTGTCAGCCGCCGGCCTATCAGAGGCCAGCAGCTGACCTCTGTGCATGGCAGTGACGTCATACGCCGCTGCGCTGGGACACAGAGGTCAGCTGCTGGCCTCTGATAGGCCGGCGGCTGACACTGGTTTAGCTGTGCAGAGAGCCGGTCTCTGCGCAGCAATACACTGCACTACGGCACTGATGGCGGCGGCTGCTGGAGAGCGCCGCGATCGTTACGGGGTCTATGTGCCTGCGGGCCGCAAGAAGCAGCCGGAGGGGCCGCATGCGGCCCGCGGGCCGCGTGTTTGAGACCCCTGGTATAGTGGATGGGATCTCTAGAAATCCCATGTCCGCTATGCATGCATCAGAGGCTGCGGATCACCCATGGACACTGACATGCAACGTGTCTTTCAGGACTGCAGCATGTCAAAGGCTATGTGCCCACGTTGCGGAAATGAAGCAGAAAATTTCTGCTTCATTTCCGCATGTCCTCTCCCGGAAAAACGCATGCGGAATTCCGCACGCGTTTATGGCGCGTTTTTCACGCGTTTTCGACATGCGGAATTGCCTTGCATTTTTTCATGCATTGAATAAGGCAATTCCGCATGCGGAAACGCAAAATTAATTAACATGCTGCAGATTTTTGAACGCAGCATAAACGCTGCGGAAAAATCCGCAGCATGGGCATAGAACTTGCGGATTCTCATTGGGGACCATGGGGTGCGGATTAGCAAGCGTTTTACAAGCGTTTACGCTGCGGAAAATCCGCATAAAAAACGCTTGTAATCCGCAACGTGGGCACGCAGCCAAATACTCTTGCGGAGTCGCTAGTCTCCGCAACAGAAATTTGACCACTAGAATGTATAGAATGTGGTAAATGCGCATGGTTCAGTGAACACATGTGGATTTACCTGCGTTCAATAGAATGCAACTTTTTGGAAGCAGCAAAAAATATGTGTCCAAAGCACTGCTACGGACAGATCGTTGGCACAGAGCCTAAACTTAAAAAAAAAAAAATGGCGTGGGCTCCCGTGCCATTTTCATAACCAGCAGAGGGAAAGCCGACTGCGGCTATTATTATCACCCCTCAGCAGTCCCAGAAATGGCGCATCTTATGGATCTGGCACTTAGTCTCCGCTGTAGTCCTCTTCTCCAGACCCCGGTACCACCCACAGCGAGTTTCTGGCGCGATTTCGTGCCCATTGACTTCCAATGAAATACAGCATATCTGCAGATATAGATATTATACCTGCTGGTTTGCTGCGATTCAATGCAAGTCAATGGGCGCGAATTCGCGGCGGAAACGCCCAAACAGTGGACATGCTGTGGTTTTTACTGCAATGTGAATCCAGAGCGGAAATTTCCGCATCATGTGCACAGCACATCCGGATTCGCATTGCAGTACCTGGCAGACCTATTACAAGCGTTTTCGCAGCGTTTCCGAAAAACGCCATGAAACGCATCAAAAACGCATCGTGTGAACTTAGCCTGATACTCTTCTTGCTTTGGATGTCAGTTTAAGTGGACAGCTATGTTTTGGTAGGTTTGCAACTGTGCCATACTCCTTCCACTTTTGGATGATGGATTAAACAGTGTTCTGTGAGATGTTCAGAGCATGGAATTTTTTTTAGAACCTAACCCTGCTTTACTCATCTTCACGACTTTATTCCTGACCTGTCTGAAGTGTTCCTTGGTTTTTATGATGCTGTTTGATCCCTAATGTTCTCGAACAAACCTCTGAGGCCTTCACACAACAGTTGTAGTTACACTGAGAATAAATTACACACCGGTAGACTCAACTGACTAATTATGTGATTATGGAGGCAAATGGTTAGTCAGGATTTTATTTAGGGGAGTCAGACTACAGGAGGCTGAATACAAATGCATGTCACAATTTTCAGATTTATATTTTGAAAATAATTAGTAAACCTTGAATCATTTCTTTTATACTTCACAAATACTTTATGACACATAAAATCCCCAAAAAATACATTTAAACCTTGTGGGTGTAACGTGAAAAAATTTGGAAAAGTTCAAATTGAATACTTTTTCAAGCCACTGTTTGTTACAAACTAGATCTGAACTTGCAATATGATTTAAGTTGTCATTACTGAGGGATTATCTATCCTGTTAGGTGACTACTATTTTTCTTTGCCCGTTGTTTTTTACTTCCCTATATTTGTATGTAATCAATGTTTTTAGGGGGTGGGAATTATAATTTGATTAAACTCACTTGCTGGTTAGACATGTGGTAGTGATGTCAGAATAAGAATGTGGGCTCTTATAAGTGTTTTGATGGTGAAGTGGTTCTTGGAAGAACTAAATGGCAAACTAAAACATTTAATTAACAAAGTACTCAACAATCACATAAAAGACAAAGAGAAGACTCAAGGTTATGCTTTCTTTACACCCCCATCTGTTATTATTCTTCATTTATTTTTGAACAGAAAAAAAAAGATACACATTCATGTATCAAGCAATGTGGGTATACAGTACAAATCATTAATATCATCAATTCTTATTTAAATATATTTCTTTTATAATTCTGAACCCTTTTTCTTCCTGTCTTTTGCCATGGAATGTAAGGTCCATTTATATCTATCAGATTCTATCACTAACAACAACTACGTAGTGTGAATGGGTTAAATGACTGAAGAACATGCATAAAATCGTTTAGGCAAGTGAATAAATTCTCGTTCAATTTTTGAAAATTGTGTAATGCAAATGGCAATCGTTTGCTCGCTTAATGATTTGACCGACAAAAAGGTAAAGTGGAAATTCAAATCCTAAACAGAGTTGACAGAGTTACAAGACAAGCTCAGTATCATTTAAAGTAACACCAAAGAAATGAGTCAGAACATATGTTGGTATTAGTGCACTGTGTTGATGCATGTTCACCTACACACTGCACTTATACCAACATATGTTCGGGCTCATTTCTTCAGTTTTGCTTTAGTTTTTTGTACTGTGTACAAACAGAAGCATGACTCCTTTTTGAGCTAGGCAATTTGTCTATATAGCTTTCTATAGATGGGTGTCTGAACAGTCGGTTCTAGGTCCTGCTCTGCCGCATCTAATTTGAGGTCTGCTGACATATAGAGAGGTTTAATACTAGAGATAGGACCATCCTGATTGTGTACACCTTGTCACAGTGAAATGGCTTTTACCCTTTTTTGATCAAAGTAGTGTTAACTAAGCAGGGGCAGACATACCACCGATGCAGCCAGTGCAGCTGCATCGGGTCCGGAGGGTCAGGGGGGCTCTTGGCCTATTGAGGACAATCTGGCCTGCTTCTTGGAGCCCAAAGCTACGGGGGGCCCATGGCCAGATTGCCCTCTCGTATGTGCGGCGGGCACGGAGCGATCCCTCCAGCTTCGCTGCCTACAGGAGGAAAATGGCAGCGGAGCTGAGGGATCCGTCCTCTGCTTCCTGCCCGGCGCTTCCTCCCTGACATAGATGTGTGCAGCTTGATGACGTCATCCTGCAGCGCGCCTGAGTCAGGAAGCAAGTTACCGGCAATGAGGATGCTGCAGGGGAGCGGGCTGGGAAGTATGTTATATTTTTTTAGAAAAAATTTCACTCTAACGCTGGAGAGAGGAACAAGAGAATGAGGGAGGTAGGGGAGAGAAATGATGGGGATGGTGGGGATGGGGAGAGCAATGATGGGGATGGTGGCGATGGGGAGAGCAATGATGGGGATGGGGGGGATGGGGAGAGCAATGGTGGGGATAGGGAGAGCAATGCTGGGGATGGAAAGAGCAATGATGGGGCTGGGGAGAGCAGTGATGAGGATGGGGAGCGCAATGATGGCTTTCTGGGAGAGAGCAATGATGGGGGTGCTGGGAGAGAGCAATAATGGAGGTGTTGGGAGAGAGCATTGACGGGGTTGCTGGGAGAGAGAAATGGTGGGGGTGCTGGGAAGAGCAATAATGGAGCTGGAGAGAGCAATGATGAGGCTGAGGAGAGCAATGATGGGGCTGGGGAGAGCAATGATGGGGCTGGAGAGAGCAATGACGGGTTTCTGGGAGAGAGCAATGATGGGGGTGCTGGAAGAGAGCAATGATGGGGGTGCTGGGAGAGCGCAATGAAGGGGGCTTCACTTTGCTTCTACTGTAAAGCCTTGTGTATTTTCCATGTGCACATAGCCTTACAGTTAATTGGAGAGAGTCACAGAGACTGAATAATTTATATTATTGGCTGGTGGAGATTATAGTTAATGGGGGGCACCGTGCTGCTTGTCATTTTATATTTTCATTGGTGCGTGGCTAATAGTATATTAATGGGGGGTGCATATCTGTATTCAGGGGTGCAGTGCGGGTGAAACGCATGTATATATACAATATATGTGACCTTGGTTTTTTTAGGGCTGCACTGATCATCGTGACAAGTTGAGTCGTGGCTGGGAGAAGTCGACATGAAGGTCTGATCGGATGGAGAAGAAACAGCAGAAACCGACTCTGATCAGATGAGACATCAGCGGTAAGTACCTGGATGTAAATATTATTCTATATCTGCACTGTGTGACTTGGAGTGATAATGTTATCTGTAACATCCCTTAGGCTGTATTCTCAGATTTGTGTGAAATGTCCGTGTGCTGGCAGATTTTTTTGTCGGATGGTCCATGGACTCGTAGGGTTTTATAGATCCATTCACACATCCATGAAAATCATGGATCTGAGAATGAGATCTGTGAGGGTCAGAGAATATCATATTCTGATCCGATTTTGATGATTATAACAGGACATGCTCAATGCTTCTGTAAAACAGGGCAGCACACCAACAATGCACACAGATGCAGGAATGTAGCCTTATTATGTATAGCACAGTCCCTTAGTATATAGTGTACGCAGCATCTGAAACAACGGATACTGGAAGCCTGTACTAGCATTTCTTCTGCGGTGTTGCTATCAGTGTGTCAAGAGTGGGAGAAGAGGGTTGCATTGACAATCCAACACAATGGCCAGAACTTTGAACACATTGTATAAGTGGTCATAAACTTGTAAAAAAACTCATGAAAGGATAAAGTTACGTTAAAACCAAGCACACCATTGTTTTTCCTATGAAATTCTCAATAAGTTTGATGTGTCAGATGACCCTCTTTCCATTGAAAAAAATAAAGTTGGATCCAAAATGGCCGACTTCAAAATGGCCGCCATGGTCACCACCTATCTGGAAAAGTTTTCCCCCTCCCATATACTAATGTTCCTCAAACAGGAAGTTGATATCACCAACCATTCCCATTTAATTTAGGAGTATCCATATAAATTGGAATACTTGGGTGCTCGACCCGAGCAACGAGCCCAATGGAAGTCTATGGGAAACTCGGGCATTTTTCAGGTGGCTCCCCCCGGCGGTCTGCAGAGGGCCTAAAAATTGCCCAAATCGATCGCGAACAGTGAATGACATGGGAACAGCATGGGGAAGACCCCTGGAAGCATTTCTGACTCCCAGGTCACTGCTGTCAACAACGTTGTCAGAGTATTACCCCACTTTTACGGACTCACCATAAAACATACAAAAACAAAACCAAAATGAATTTTCCTGGGAAATATATTAAGGAACATCCTTTCCAGGGTAATGACTTGTATATAAGGCAAAATAAATGACCAAGACCAAAAATACTCCTCCACACCTTGGGCTATGTTCACTCGTAGCGTTTTTGATGCGCTTTTTCACTTTTGCATTGCCTTCAATCGTGACAAATGCATTCACTGGGAAATGTCATTTTAACATTTTACAACCTTATCTGGCCATGTGGTGTGTGACACATCATCAGACACATGCATACAGTGCTGAAAAGACATGGGAACAGCATGGAGAAGACCGCTGGAAGCATCTCTGACTCCCAGGTCACTGCATAAAAGTGTGGCCATCATAAGTGATCCTTGGCGCATGCGAAGATGCCTCCCGCCATGCACCTCCCGCCATGCACCTGTCATTGCAGATTTGCAACAATCACCGTCCACGTCCTTGTCCCACTGCAGCGTTCAGCTGTCCCTACCCCATTCCTTGGAATGCAAGTGCAAGTATGCAGCCAGCCACCCACCCACCCACAGGCTGCAATACTATACTGACAAATTTTTTACAGCTGCTGGCACTTGAAATGTGGCCTTTTAGGCTCGTGGAGGCGGAAGCTTTTCATAACCTCATGCTGACGGCGGCCGGTTGTCCATACTCGCTCCCCAGCTGCCACTGTTTCTCCCGGTGTCGTCTCCGCCTTGCACAAGCACAGGTCCCACAACATTACCCGTGCCCTCCCCAGTGCACTTACTGGGAAGGACCGCCTACCCACAAACATGAGAGATCATGATAGCACAAGCTTTGCAGCTGCTATGGGGCTCTTAAGCGGGGGAAAAAAGTGGGCCCTCAGAATCATATCCTCTGGTGGGCCCAATGTTTTTCAGTCTGACACTGCTTCTCAGTGAGAGTTGTATTTCACCACAGCCATATTCTTTAGCTCAGTGAAAGGACTGGCACAGAGGGAAACCATATCTACTTCGGCTGTCATTTCTCCGCCACCAGGTTCCGCCCATTGTCAAACACGACTATGCCTGGCTGCATGTTCAGAGGTGAGAGCCACAGGTCAGGCTGCTGTGTTACAGCTTTCAACAACTCTGCAGCGCTGGGCGGTTTATCAATTAAGCATTAAGCATGTTATCTTCAGCACAGCCAGTTGCCGCTTGGCCAAGGCAGTGCTGTCAGCTTGTGACTGATGTGGTCATTTCGGAGATGGAGGAGGAGGTGCAGGAGCTGAACAATGTGATTACATTGAGGTTAAATTGGTGATGCTGTTTTTCATACTAAAGAAATATCCTATTGTTTTGTTTTTTTTACGTTATTTTTTTAACACAAATGTATTCACCGGGAAATGTCATTTTAACATTTTACAACCTTATCTGGCAATGAGGTGTGTGACACATCATCAGACACACCCTGTTTTATTTATGATGGAGGGACTCTGAAAGTCATAAAGCCTATTTTTATAGGGCCATCAGACGGCCCTTACTATTCTTAAAAGGCCAGTAGTCGGCCCTTGCTATTGTTAGAGAGCCATCAGCCGGCTTTGCTTTGTTGTTCCCATTATTAACAAGTGGGTCTCCTATACTGTTATTGCGTATCCAGTGACTGCAAGGGCTGCCAAAAATTTGGACGCAACCCAATACCCCTTTGAAGAGACATAGTGGAGGGTCTCAGTAAAAAAAATGTTCCTGTGGCACCCTGCTGTTCACAGGTACCACAGGACCCAAAAGGGTGCATGGATGGACTTCTCCTCAAGAGGCCCTCGTTACAAACAAACACCTCCACCCTTCCACCTCATACTACCAGAGGGAGCTCGTTAGGGATATATATATATGGAGGGTGGAGCCAGGCAGAGTAGTTTCAGTCAGTCAGACAGTGTGCTGCCACTGAGAGCAGTGAAGACGCAGTACGTCTGCTGCTGTATTGAGGGCCCCGAGTGTGGCCGGAGGCAAAGAGGGGAGGAGAAAGGAGTTGAGGGAGCAGAGGATCATCATAGGCTCACCCCAAGATACAAACCGGACACCGGGTCCGCGCCTACAGGGTCCCTTTATACCCAGTAGGGATCACCGGCATACCAGGAGGACTACAAGTCCCTGGTCGACCTGAAGCTAAACTCTTGACAGGACTAGGAACCACAAAGGCCCCGGCGTCCAGGGATAGTGGTTGCCAGAAAAAGGTCCTACTACCAAGCGACAGGTGAAGGAACAGCACGACACAGAAGCTAGGCCCAGTTGCAGGCTGGCCAGGAGCTTAGAGAGAGGGAGACACGGACCAGGAGGCCTTATACCCGCTCACTGGGGAGAAGTCCTGAAGTGCACCCTTCCTACCGAGTACCCTGGACCGTACCTGACATCCGCACCAGTAAAGGTATTGAAGCGAATCCTCTGTCTCTGTCAGTTACTCCTGCTGTGCCATCCCGACTGCACTACAAGCCCCAGCATCACCACCCACTGTCAAACTCTACACTGCCCTGAGGCCCTCTCCACCTGTGGGGAGCTGTTCCATCCTAGCTGCCTATCAACTGCCTCAGAGGTCTGCAGCAGCGTTGGTACAAATTACCAGAAACCACAGGTGGCGTCATGATAAAACTACAAATCCCATATAAACTATCCCCTTTTTGTTGACCGCCCTGGGCGGACCGGGCCAGCCACTGTGACATATTCCCCCCAGCATCCATAGGCCCGGACGCCGAGTACCCCACTGCCCTGGGGGCGTGTCATTCCCATTATAAAGGAGCGGGTCTGCTATAGTGGTAATGCCCACGCTGTGACTGCAAGGGCTGCCAAAATTTGGGAAAAACCCCACTAAGAATTTTAAGACACATAGAGCAGGGCCACAGTAACGATAAATTCCCATTAGAAAGGAGAGAGTCTGCTATACAGTTATAGGGTATGCAGTGAATCCAACGGCTGACCAATTTTAGGAAAAACCCCACTAAGAATTTAAAGACACATAGAGAAGGGCCACAGTAACAAGTACGACATGTTCCCATTAAAAAGGAGAGAGTCTGCTATACAGCTATAGGGTATGCAGTGAGTCCAACGGCTGACGAATTTTAGGAAAGACCCCACTAAGAATTTAAAGACACATAGAGCAGGGCCACAGTAACGACAAATTCCCATAAGAAAGGAGAGAGTCTGCTATACAGTTAAAGGGTATGCAGTGAGTCCAAAGGCTGACCAATTTTAGGAAAAACCCAACTAAGAATTTAAAGACACATAGAGCAGGGCCACAGTAACGACAAATTCCCATAAGAAAGGAGAGAGTCTACTATACAGTTATAGGGTATGCAGTGAGTCCAACGGCTGACCAATTTTAGGAAAAACCCCACTAAGAATTTAAAGACACACAGAGCAGGGCCACAGTAACAAGTACGACATGTTCCCATTAGAAAGGAGAGGGTCTGCTATACAGTTATAGGGTATGCAGTGAGTCCAACGGCTGAACAATTTTAGGAAAAGCCCCACTAAGAATTTAAAGACACATAGAGCAGGGCCACAGTAACGACAAATTCCCATTAGAAAGGAGAGAGTCTGCTATACAGTTATAAGGTATGTGTGGCGCCCCTGAGGGTTCGACCGCCACAGGGATGCTGCACCTCTTCAATGGGGTGTGGTGTCCCTCCTTCGAGGTAAGAATGGTGCAATGATCAGGACCCCACCTCCACATCCAACACCACACTTCTCCCACCAGAGGGGGCTAATAGGCACTAGCGTGCTGCCCCTACTGGGAATTGGGAGACTAGGGAACCAAGAGATAGGGGGAACCATGTAGTGGGTGAGGGTGGAGGACTCACATTTAGTTACACTTAATATTTCATATTTAATAAACAGCCATCTTGGGCTCATGGTTCTTTGATTGTGATCTCCATCCCTGAATGTGGCTTCTGGGTGAACCTGCAGCCGATGGAGACACGGTCCTCATACCCTGGCCTTGAGTCGAGGGGCAGGTTGGAGTTAATGTATGTCTCAACCCGGTTAAGGGCCATACCCAAGAAGGCCTGGAGCTTAGGAGTGTAGCTCCACCGCAAAAGGATCCCAGGGGATGCAGACGGAGCGGTATACGCCACCTGTCCTCGCTATTCTGGCCTAGTCAGAGGGATTCCGGCTGCAAGAGGGGTACCAGCCCCCGACACATGACTTTGCTACTCTACGTCCTAGTCAGGGAAGCCCGGCAGGCCCAGAGGATCCCACCGGGTAACGGACGGAGCGGAGCTGCCACCCGTACCCTTTTTCTGAGCGTAGTCCAGAGGGAGACCCGGCCTATCTACATACAAACAGACAGGAAACGACTCAGTCTGAAGTCTAGGAACACTCTGGTGCGGGGTCCAGATTAAGCATTTCAATTACTCGGAGGTTGTCGGACCCTGTCCCTGGTGACCGCAGAACTCCGTGAGGAGCAGGGAGAAGCCTTGCAGCTGTACTCTCCAACGTGAGTAAAAACCCTGGAAGTCAACCCCTATGGCCTCCGGACTCTTTATTTCTGCGCTGCACCGCACCACGTAGCACCAGACTTCCTACACTACAACTCCCTCCATCCTCGTCTCTGCCCTGAGGCCCTGCTCCGCCTGTGGGGAGTAGTATTAACAACGGCTGCCGAAACATCCCGCCTCAGAGGACTGCAGCAGCGCTGGTGGCATTCACCAGGTACCACAGGTGGCGTAGTCAATAGCAACCACTCAACCCTGACAGCCCGTACCACCCTTTTTAATGTGACGGCCCTGGGCACGGAGCGGGTCCAGACCACGACTGCTCCCCCCAACATCTGACCCAGCTCCGAGTCCCCCATCTCCCAGGGTAGGGCTGCGAGCGTCACATACTTGGCGTAGTCCCAGGATCACGTGCCCGCAGCAACGGAAGGAAGTTGCCCATTGCTACTGGGTACTGTGCGCCTTACACCTTAGACTGTCGTTTCCACTTAAAATGGCGCCCGCCCAAGAAGAACGGACGCCATAGTGCATCAAAAAGACAGTCTCCTAGCACCTCCTATCGTGGGCCGGGCTCCCACATGGCGCCAAAAGAGCAGACCGCCCCTTCCGTCAGAGACTATCCGCGGGGTAATGCCCATCAAATTGGATGGGATGTACGAAGGCGTGCCTGTCAGCCTACCGCCCTGGAGCCGCCCCAAAAAGAGGAGGGAATGGAAAAACAACAAGGTGCGGCCATAGCAGATGGAGACTCGCAATCTTCAGGAGCGGACATGGACGCTGCTGGAGCGAGTCAGGCGGAACCTTCCGAACCCTGCCCAGGCTCTTCTCCCGTCAGGGAGCGAAGTGGCACAATCCTAACAGCGGGAGATATCGAGTTTCTCCACCAGGAAGCCCCGGGTCTCGCTCGGAGAGTGGCTGAGGCCCAGCAAGCGGCATCCGCTGCATGGCGGGAAGAAATGCTGCTGCGCATTCGGACCCGCCGCCAAGGAGTAGCAGCTCAGGAGGAGGCAGCAACAGAGGTCGCGAGCAGCCCCGGAGTGGGTGAGTGCGATACCCCTGTCCCGGCTGCTGAGCCCACCGTGCCTCTCCTGGATCTCATGACTGAGTACCTGCTGCCCGGCGCGGTCACCTGGGAGCAGGTCTTTGCCCCGGAGCTAGAGGCCTCTGCTATCGGCGGGGACCTGCGCTGCCTCCCAACTCCCGACTCGGAAGAGCCTGAGTCAGCTGGGGTATCCACCGACCCCAACCCAGACTGGTCTGCACTTGCAGAGGACCCGCAGCAGCCCCTGCAGTCACCGCTGCCCACACCTACAGTCACCTAGCCGGTGGCTGAAGAGTGGGCCTGGGACAACCAGGGGGGGACCTGATGGGCTTCCCCCGGGAGACCCGGGCTGAAGCGCGTAGGAGGAGCGAGCTGTGCCGTCAGCAGATCCTCCAGCTCAGTCGGGAGCAACGCCAGAGGGAAGTTCGCTGCGAGCACCTCGAGGTGCGCGCCAAGGCTGCAAAATCCAGGGCCCTCCAGGAGGAAGCAACCCATCCTAGCCCCCGTGTAGAAGGGCAAGTTGTCCGCTTTCACCATGAGGCGGGATGGGGATTCATCCGGAGTTCCCAACACGAGCACGACGTCTTCGTCAGCCGGCGGGACGTCGAGCCGCTTCTGAAAAAGGGACACCCTGGCCGGAACCTCTTCCCGGGTGACATAGTCACGTACACCCGCCACCACGGGGTGCGGGGGTGGTACGCCCTGGATGTCCACAAGGTGTCCAGGAGTGATGCCCCCTCGCGCTCGGCCATGGAGGACCGGTCAGCCTCCGTCGGGAGGAATGAGCCTTTTCCCCGGTGGGGACCCGAGGATTAAGCAGCCCCGGCGGCTGTAACCTGTTCAAAGCTATTATGTTGGTGTTTATGTTTCAACATGTTTCCCCGGTTTTCTAGAGACATTTGTCCCTGCGGACTTGCAGTAGACAGACTCCTTATCTGTAAATAGTTTGCATCTCTTTAGGTGCTCCTTATTGGTTTTATGTAAAACCGTGGCTATTTCTACCTCAGACCTCAGAAGAAAAACCTGTCTGGAGTGGCTCTCCTGGAGGTCCAACTCGGGATCTTCATGCCCTGCAGCCACCCCAGGGCCTACGTTGGGGGTTTGGGACAGGTCCCTCGCGCTTCAGAACTGACTCTTCATCCTTGCACTTTAACCAGTCTGTCTATGCATAAATGTCTTTGGATGGTTTTATACTTTTATATTTTTATACTTTTGTACTTTTATATTATGTGCAGTTTGTAACGTTAAAGGAGAAGTTCCTCCCATATTGGGAAGACTGTTTACTGTTTACAAAAATATAAAAAGACTGTACCAGGTTTTGCTTTCTTTGCAGCCCGCAGACGTGCTGTGTTTCACCAGGGGGGAATGTGGCGCACCTGAGGGTTCGACCGCCACAGGGATGCTGCACCTCTTCAATGGGGTGTGGTGTCCCTCCTTCGAGGTCAGAACGGTGCAATGGTCAGGACCCCACCTCCACATCCAACACCACACTTCTCCCACCAGAGGGGGCTAATAGGCACTAGCATGCTGCCCCTACTGGGAATTGGGAGACTGGGGAACCAAGAGATAGGGGGAACCATGTAGTGGGTGAGGGTGGTGGACTCACATTTAGTTACACTTAATATTTCAGATTTAATAAACAGCCATCTTGGGCTCATGGTTCTTTGATTGTGATCTCCATCCCTGAACGTGGCTTCTGGGTGAACTTGCAGCGGATGGAGACACGGCCCTCGTACCCTGGCCTTGAGTCGAGGGGCAGGTTGGAGTTAACGTATGTCTCAACCCTGTCAAGGACCATACCCAAGAAGGCCTGGAGCTTAGGAGTGTAGCTCCACCGCAGAAGGATCCCAGGGGGATGCAGACGGAGCGGTTTACGCCACCTGTCCTCGCTATTCTGGCCTAGTCAGAGGGATTCCGGCTGCAAGAGGGGTACCGGCCCACGACACCTGACTTTGCTACTCTACGTCCTAGTCAGGGAAGCCCGGCAGGCCCAGAGGATCCCACCGGGTAACGGACGGAGCAGAGCTGCCACCCGTACCCTTTTTCTGAGCGTAGTCCAGAGGGAGACCCGGCCTATCTACATACACACAGACAGGAAAGGACTCAGTCTGAAGTCTAGGAACACTCTGGTGCGGGGTCCTGATTAAGCAATTGAATTACTCGGAGGTTGTCGGACCCCCGTCCCTGGTGACCGCAGAACTCCGTGAGGAGCAGGGAGAAGCCTTGCAGCTGTACTCTCCAACGTGAGTAAAAACCCTGGAAGTCAACCCCTATGGCCTCCGGACTCTTTATTTCTGCGCTGCACCGCACCACGTAGCACCAGACTTCCTACACTACAACTCCCTCCATCCTCGTCTCTGAGCTGAGGCCCTGCTCCGCCTGTGGGGAGTAGTATCAACGACAGCTGCCGAAACATCCCGCTTCAGAGGACTGCAGCAGCGCTGGTGGCATTCACCAGGTACCACAGGTGGCGTAGTCGATAGCAACCACTCAACCCTGACAGCCCGTACCACCCTTTTTAATGTGACGGCCCCGGGCACGGAGCGGGTCCAGGCCACGACTGCTCCCCCCAACATCTGACCCGGCTCCGAGTTCCCCATCTCCCAGGGTCGGGCTGCGAGTGTCACATATGCAGGGAGACCAACGGTTGACCAATTTTAGGAAAAACCCCACTAAGAATTTAAAGACACATAGAGCAGGGCCACAGTAACGACAAATTCCCATTAGAAAGGAGAGAGTCTGCTATACAGTTATAGGGTATGCAGTGAGTACAAAGGCTGACCAATTTTAGGAAAAACCCCACTAAGAATTTAAAGACACATAGAGCAGGGCCACAGTAACGACAAATTCCCATTAGAAAGGAGAGAGTCTGCTATACAGTTATAGGGTATGCAGTGAGTCCAACGGCCTGACCAATTTTAGGAAAAACCCCACTAAGAATTTAAAGACACATAGAGCAGGGCCACAGTAACGACAAATTCCCATAAGAAAGGAGAGGATCTGCTATACAGTTATAGGGTATGCAGTGAGTCCAAAGGCTGACCAATTTTAGGAAAAACCCCAATAAGAATTTAAAGACACACAGAGCAGGGCCACAGTAACAAGTACGACATGTTCCCATTAGAAAGGAGAGGGTTTGCTATACAGTTATAGAGTATGCAGTGAGTCCAATGGCTGAACAGTTTTAGGAAAAGCCCTACTAAGAATTTAAAGACACAAAGAGCAGGGCCACAGTAACGACAAATTCCCATTAGAAAGGAGAGAGTCTGCTATACAGTTATAGGGTATGCAGTGAGTCCAACGGCCTGACCAATTTAAGGAAAAATCCCACTAAGAATTTAAAGACACATAGAGCAGGGCCACAGAATCGACAAATTCCCTGTAGCGCCGGCGTCCCTGCCCTCTGCTAGGCAGGGACGCTGTTCCCCTCACCTCTCTGCTCCGTGCCCGGCGTCCTCCTCCCGCTCTGCTGGCAGCGCGCGCTCCTTACCGGCCACTGTGCTTAGGGCGCGCGCGCTCTCCCTCCCTCTTAAAGGGTCCGCGCGCGCCGTCCTAAGGAGTCCCCGGCCAATGGCCGGAGGACTTCACCATATATAAGGCACCTCCTCCAAAATGGAGGTGCCCGAGCAATGTTGTAGCACTGTTCACTACTCTGCTTCAGCCCTCAGGTCCCGTTGCCAGTTACCTGCCAGATACCTGCCAGATTCCTGCCAGTCTGCTGTCTAATTCCTGCCTGATATCCTGCTACCTGCCTGCTAGCCTGAGGTCCGACGGTCTGCCTTCCAACTCCTGTCAGTCTGTCTAAGGACCAGCTTGCCCGCTCACGTGGGAGCGCACATCTTCTACCTGCCTGCTTGCCTGAGGTCCGACGGTCTGCCTTCCAACTCCTGTCAGTCTGTCTAAGGACCAGCTTGCCCGCTCACCTGGGAGCGCTCATCTGCTGCCTGTCTGCTAGCTTACCAGGAGGCTCTGCCGTCACGTGCTGTGACCACCCGCCTGTCCAGAGACTCCTGCCCGCTCACCTGGGAGCGCTCATCTGCTACCTGTCTGTTGGTCTTCCTGGAGGCTCCGCCGTCACATGCTGTGACCACCCGTTTATCCAGAGACTCTCGCCTGCTCAACTGGGAGCTCACGTCTATCATCTGCCGCCACAGGTCGTACCAATCCTTTACCCAGAGACTGCCCCGGTCACTTGCCGTGACCTCCTGCCCGTTCATCCAGAGACTGCCCCGGTCACTTGCCGTGACCTCCTGCCCGTTCATCCAGAGACTGCCCCGGTCACTTGCTGTGACCTCCTGTCCGTTCATTCAGAGACTGTCCCGGTCACCTGCTGTGACTGCCTGCCCGTCTACCCTGGTTGCCACCCGCTCCCTTACAAGGACCGCCCCCTTGTATAGTAGCTCAGAGGTTCCGCCTCCCAGACCCGTTACAGTTTGCTCGGGCCATGGAACCCGGTGGCACCCAAGCTCCCTCGCTCTCGGACCTGTGTCATGAACTGTCCCGTCAGAGGTCCCAACAGGAGTCCATCCTGGGTCACCTGCGGAATGTCAATTCTCGCCTGGACACTCTGACTGCTCTGCCTGCAACCACCGCCAGTGCCATGACTCGCAATCCGGCAGCTCCACTGCCCACTAATAACATGGTATCCTACCCCGGACCCCGGCTTTCTGCACCTCCTCGTTTCGGAGGCGACTCCGCCCAGGCTCGGGGCTTCATAAATCAGTGCACCCTGCACTTTGAACTCCTGTCTCACCAGTTTAACTCCGACCGGGCCAAAATTGCCTTCATCATGTCCCATCTCACCGGGGAGGCCCTGGCCTGGCTAAATCCTCTATGGGAGAGAGGAGACCCCCTGGTGTCCGACTTGCCTGCCTTTCTCACGGCTTTCCGGAAAGTCTTCGACGAACCCGGACGGAAGACCTCATCCGCATCATCACTGCTACGCCTCCGTCAGGGAAGTCTCACCGTGGGCCAATATGCCATACGGTTCCGTACCCTTGCCTCGGAGCTGGCTTGGGATAACGACGCTCTGGTATCCGTCTTCTGGGAGGGTCTGTCCGGCCGTATTAAAGATGAACTTGCCGGTCGGGACATTCCTACCACTCTAGATGACCTAATAACTCTTGCCACCCGGATTGACCTACGGTTCCAGGAGCGTGCCAAAGAGGTCACCCGTGAGAGGAGGTTTCCACGTCTAGCTCCTACTTTTCAGAAACCCGTCACTCCCTCCGTCTCTCCCCAGGGACACTCTCCTGAGCCTATGCAGGTCGACCAGACCAAGATGGTCAAAACCCGTCAGGACTTACGCCGTGCCGAGGGGAGCTGCTTCTACTGTGGCAGTAAGGAGCACCGGATCCGTGCCTGCCCGGAGAGGTCGGGAAACGCCTGTGTCTAGGTTCGCTCAGAGAGGTCGACCTAGACAAGAATAAATCCTCTCTATCTCTGCTGCTGTCAGTCTCAATCGTCTGCGGGGAGAACCGTTATTTTGAACTAGCCCAACTTGACTCTGGAGCAGCCGGGAATCTTATTTCACAGTCCCTGGTAGAGAAATACCGCATCCCCACCAAACCTCTGGCTGTACCCTTGTTTGTTGCTGCCGTGGATGGGGGTCTCTTACCACGCCCCATCCAACTCATCACCGAATCCATTACTCTGCAGGTGGGAATGCTGCATTCTGAGAGTATCTCCTTTCATGTTCTGCCTGGACTCTCTCACGCCCTCTTGCTAGGTCTACCTTGGCTCCAGAGACATGCACCCGTGCTTGACTGGCAGACCGGAGAAGTCCTTCGCTGGGGACAGGACTGCCATAAGACCTGTCTGGTTCCCGTCCATCCCGTCCGTCCTTCTCCTACCCCAGCTAATCTACCTGGACTTCCGATTCCTTATTGGTCTTATGCTGATGTCTTTAATAAAAAGGAGGCAGAGACACTACCCCCTCATAGACCATACGACTGCCCTATCGACCTGTTACCCGGTACTACTCCTCCCCGTGGGCGTATTTATCCATTATCCGCTGCTGAGACTCGGTCGATGTCCGAATATATTGAGGAGAATCTGGCCAGGGGATTCATCCGGAAATCTACCTCCCCGGCGGGAGCAGGCTTCTTTTTCGTCAAAAAGAAGGACGGCTCTCTCCGTCCCTGTATAAACTATAGAGGCCTTAACCAGATCACGGTGAAGAATAAGTACCCCCTTCCGCTCATTCCGGAGTTATTTGATCGTCTGAGGGGGGCTAGAATCTTCACCAAACTGGACCTCCGTGGGGCGTACAACCTGGTTCGTATCCGTCAGGGGGATGAATGGAAGACGGCATTCAACACCTGGGACGGCCACTATGAATATCTGGTAATGCCCTTTGGTCTCTGTAACGCTCCTGCCGTCTTTCAAGAGTTGGTCAATGACATCTTCCGGGACCTTCTCTACTCCTGCGAAGTGGTGTACCTGGACGACATCTTGGTCTTCTCTCCGGATCTCCAGACTCACCGGAGGGACGTTCGTCAGGTCCTGCTCAGGCTCAGGCAGAATCACCTCTTCGCTAAATACGAGAAGTGCCTCTTTGAGCAGACCTCGCTTCCGTTTTTGGGCTACATTATTTCTCAGACCGGCCTACGAATGGATCCAGAGAAACTGTCTGCCATCGAGAAATGACCTCGACCGGAGGGGTTGAAGGCCATTTAGCGGTTCCTGGGCTTCGCAAACTACTACCGCCTCTTCATACCACACTTCTCTTCCCGAACTGCCCCAATTTCCGCGCTCACCCGTAAGGGTACTAATCCCAAAGAGTGGCCGCCCGAAGCAGAGGAGGCCTTTCTTTCCTTAAAACAGGCCTTCTCTTCCGCCCCGGTGCTGCATCGCCCGGACGGCAACAAGCAGTTCTTCCTGGAAGTTGACGCCTCCTCCTCTGGAGCCGGAGCGGTACTTACTCAAAAATCATCTTCCGGGAGGATGGTAACTTGCGGCTTCTTCTCTAAACTCTTCTCCTTCTCAGAGCGCAATTATTCCATAGGAGACCGAGAGTTATTGGCCATCAAACTGGCATTGGAGGAGTGGCGTTACCTGCTCGAGGGGGCTCTTCACCCGGTAATAATTTACACTGACACTAAGAACTTGGCTTACCTCCAGCATGCCCAGAGACTTAACCCGCGCCAAGCCCGGTGGTCCTTGTTTTTTGCTCGCTTTGATTTTGTTCTTCATTTTCGCCCGGCTGACAAAAACGTCAAGGCGGACGCCTTGTCTCGATCCTTTCTGGTGTCTGATCTCGAGGAAGATCCGAAACACATCATCGATCCCGCCAGAGTAATGCAGGTGGCTCCCGTGAGTCTAAATCGTCTCCCTCCCGGAAAGACGTTCGTATCAGTACCTGATCGGGAGAAGATCCTTCACTGGGGTCACTCGTCTAAACTGGCTGGCCACGCCGGTCAGAAAAAAAACCTCCAGCTTATTACCCGGCACTACTGGTGGCCTACCCTGCACAAGGACGTAATAGACTTTGTTTCTGCCTGTGTGTCCTGCGTCCGCAACAAGGTTCCGAGACATCTGCCAGCCGGTCGCCTCCTTCCGCTTTCTGTACCTGCTGCCCCCTGGCAGCATATAGCAATGGACTTTATAACTGACCTCCCAGTCTCTGCCGGTTGTACGGTCATTTGGGTGGTCGCTGACCGCTTCTCCAAGATGGCTCATTTCGTTCCCCTGCCAGGCCTCCCGTCTGCACCCGAGCTAGCTAAAGACTTTATTCGTCACATCTTTCGTCTTCATGGCCTGCCCCTCCACATCGTGTCGGATCGTGGGGTACAGTTCACCTCACGCTTCTGGAGAGCCACTTGTAAACTGCTAGACGTCACCCTGGACTTCTCTTCCGCTTACCACCCACAGTCCAATGGTCAAGTGGAGCGGATCAATCAGAACCTGACCAGTTACCTCCGGCACTTCATTAATGCCCATCATTCAGACTGGGTGGATCTCCTACCATGGGCCGAGTTCTCTTATAACAATCACGAGAGCGAATCCTCCTCCAAATCCCCGTTTTTTGTAGTCTTCGGTCAGCATCCTCGGATTCCTTTTCCTGTCTCCACCTCTGTGGACAACCCGGCTGCGGAATCTCTCGTTAGCAAATTTTCCTCCATTTGGGAGAGTACCCGATCCGCACTCCTTCAGTCGTCCGAACGGATGAAAAGACACGCTGACAAAAAACGCCTGGATCCTCCACAATTTCGTCCTGGAGATAAAGTCTGGCTCTCATCTAAATATGTCCGACTCAAGATACCTTCTTACAAGTTAGGGCCTTGGTTCATCGGTCCTCTGGAGGTCATCAGTCAGATCAACCCGGTGGCCTATAAATTGAAACTCCCGGCCAACTTACGGATCCCTAACTCCTTCCATGTATCTCTCCTCAAACCTGTGGTACTTAACTCTTTTTCCAAGTCTACAGGTACGCCTCCTGCTCCGGTTTCTGCTGAGGACGAGTTTGAGGTAGAGAACATTCTTGCCACCAAAAGGGTAAGAGGAAAGACCTTTTTTCTAGTAGATTGGAAGGGGTTTGGTCCTGAGGAGAGAACGTGGGAGCCCCGGGAGAACATCCATGCCCCTCTTATCCTTGCTAAATTTCTGTCTGGCCTAAAAAAGGGGGGGCCTAAAGGGGGGGGTACTGTAGCGCCGGCGTCCCTGCCCTCTGCTAGGCAGGGACGCTGTTCCCCTCACCTCTCTGCTCCGTGCCCGGCGTCCTCCTCCCGCTCTGCTGGCAGCGCGCGCTCCTTCCCGGCCACTGTGCTTAGGGCGCGCGCGCTCTCCCTCCCTCTTAAAGGGGCCGCGCGCGCCGTCCTAAGGAGTCCCCGGCCAATGGCCGGAGGACTTCACCATATATAAGGCACCTCCTCCAAAATGGAGGTGCCCGAGCAATGTTGTAGCACTGTTCACTACTCTGCTTCAGCCCTCAGGTCCCGTTGCCAGTTACCTGCCAGATACCTGCCAGATTCCTGCCAGTCTGCTGTCTAATTCCTGCCTGATATCCTGCTACCTGCCTGCTAGCCTGAGGTCCGACGGTCTGCCTTCCAACTCCTGTCAGTCTGTCTAAGGACCAGCTTGCCCGCTCACCTGGGAGCGCACATCTTCTACCTGCCTGCTTGCCTGAGGTCCGACGGTCTGCCTTCCAACTCCTGTCAGTCTGTCTAAGGACCAGCTTGCCCGCTCACCTGGGAGCGCTCATCTGCTGCCTGTCTGCTAGCCTACCAGGAGGCTCTGCCGTCACGTGCTGTGACCACCCGCCTGTCCAGAGACTCCTGCCCGCTCACCTGGGAGCGCTCATCTGCTACCTGTCTGTTGGTCTTCCTGGAGGCTCCGCCGTCACATGCTGTGACCACCCGTTTATCCAGAGACTCTCGCCTGCTCAACTGGGAGCTCACGTCTATCATCTGCCGCCACAGGTCGTACCAATCCTTTACCCAGAGACTGCCCCGGTCACTTGCCGTGACCTCCTGCCCGTTCATCCAGAGACTGCCCCGGTCACTTGCCGTGACCTCCTGCCCGTTCATCCAGAGACTGCCCCGGTCACTTGCTGTGACCTCCTGTCCGTTCATTCAGAGACTGTCCCGGTCACCTGCTGTGACTGCCTGCCCGTCTACCCTGGTTGCCACCCGCTCCCTTACAAGGACCGTCCCCTTGTATAGTAGCTCAGAGGTTCCGCCTCCCAGACCCGTTACATTCCCATTAGAAAGGAGAGAGTCTCCCATAGTTTTGGCCTATGCAGAGAATGCAAGGGCTGCCAAAAATTTGGAGACACTTCAATGCCCATTGGAAGAGAAGTGGAGGAGGGCCTCATAAAAAAATGTTCCCATTAGAAAGGAGCGGACCTCCTATACTTGTAATGCCCATCCACTAAGCTATCATTCAGTGGTGTTGAGAAGTCTGGCCCAATCCAGCCCTTGTTCATTTTTATAAGAGTCAGGCTGTCAGCATTTTCAGTTGACAGGCAGATGCGCTTATCAGTTATAATTCCACCAGCGGCACTAAAAACCCGCTCTGATAAAACGCTTGCGGCAGGGCAGGCCAGAACCTCCAAGGCATAGAGAGCCAGTTCATTCCACGTATCCAGCTTGGATACCAATAATTATAAGGCACAGAGGAATCACGGAGGACGTTGGTACGGTCGGCAAGGTACTCCCTCAGCATCTTCCCAAACTTTTCACTCCTTGTGAGAAAACTCTCCCAGAACATTGACAGTGTTCCCCTGCCTCTGCTGGATTGGAGTTGTGTCTCTCTCGCCTGTACTCCTTGGTTGTCCAACGAAGTGTGCCCTCTGCCGCCAGCGTTTTCAGATTTTTTAATTTTTTTAATAGTTCCGCAACAAGGGCCTTCTGGTACAGCCCCATTTTTGTAGACCTGTCCGCCTCAGGAATAAGAGATATAAAGTTCTCCTTGTAGCGTGGGTCTAGAAGTGTCACCAACCAGTAATGACTGTCACCCAAAATTTTGAGAACGCGAGGGTCATGGGAAAGGCAGCATAACATAAACTCAGCCATGCGTGCCAGACTACTAACAGGCAAGACTTCCGTGTCCTTACCAAGAGGATGACTGACCATGCTCTCCTCCTCCTCTTCCTCCTCCTCCTCTCTGTTCTCTGGCCATCCACGCTGAACAGACGGTATGACAGCTGTTCAGGTAGTACCGTCTATAGTGCATGAAACTAGCTCCTGTCCTTCCTCCTCCTCCTCTACCTCATTGTCACCCAATCCACATTGGGATGAGATGAGGCTTGGCTGTGTGTAATCACCCTGTATGGTTCCTTGCTCCATCTCATCGTGCTCCGCCTGCAATGCATCCTCTTTGATTATGAGCAGAGAGCGTTTCAGGAGACAGAGAAGCGGGATGGTGATGCTAGTTATGGCGTCATCACCGCTCACTATCTTGGTGGAGTCCTCAAAGTTTTGGAGGATGGTACATATGTCTGACATCCATGTCCACTCCTGAGGTCTTATGTGTGGAGTCTGAACTGAATACCGACGGCCTTGTTGATGCTGGTACTCAACAACTGCCCTCTTCTGCTCACAAATCCTTCCCAACATCTGCAGTGTAGAGTTCCAATGCGTGGGGACATCACACACCAGTCTGTGAGCCCGAAGCTGCAAACGCTACTGAAACACGGCAAGGGCGGCGGAAGCTGTAGCTGACTTTCTAAAATGGGCACACAGGCGGCGTACTTTAACAAGCAGATCCGGCAGCTCCAGGTAGGATTTGGGAAACCGCTGAACCACAAGGTTAAGCACGTGGGGCCAGGCATGGTACGTGTGTGTGCTCGCCTCGCCTCAGAGACGCCATCAGGTACCAGCCATTGTCACACACGACCATGCCTGGCTGTAGGTTCAGCGGTGTGAGCCACAGATATGCCTGCACTTTCAGAGCTGTTCACAACTCTTCAGCATTGTGCGGTTTGTCACCTAAGCATATTAGCTTCAGCACAGCCTGTTGCCGCTTGGCCGAGGCAGTGTTGAAGTGCTTCCAGCTTGTGACTGATGTGGTCATTTTGGAGATGGAGGCTGAAGAGGAGGAGGAGGCTGAGGAGTATGAGGTGCTGGAGCTGTAGACCGTGGGGGGCAACCCTGATTGACCTAGGGCCCGCAATCCTTGGCGTCGGGAGGACGTGTCGCGTCCCAAGGTCCGACTGGGTCCCGGCTTCCACTCTGTTAACCCAGTGTGCCGTCAGCGAGATGTACAGTCCCTGCCCACAAGCACTTGTCCACGTGTCCGTGGTTAGGTGGACTTTCCCGGTAACTGCACTGTTGAGGGCACGGCTAATGTTTTGGGACACGTGCTTATGTAATGTGGGGATGGCACACCGGGAGAAATAGCGGTGGCTGGGGACCAAGTACCGAGGGATGGCCGCCGCCATCAGGTTGCGGAATGCTTCCGTCTCCACGAGCCTAAAAGGCAACATTTCGAGCGCAAGTTGTCGTGAAATGTGAGAATTTAGTAGTGTGGCCTGTGGGGCGTTGGCTGCATATTTGCGCTTGCGTTCCAAGGACTAGGGTATGGACAACTGAATGCTGCGCTGGGACAAGGACATGGACGTGCTTCCTGATGCTGCTACTTGAGAGTGCACAACGACAGGTGCAGGGCAGGAGGCATCTTCGCATGCACCATGGACAGAGGATTGGCTTGCATGCACAACAGCGGAAGAAGCAATGGTGCCACCTGCAGACACTGTTCCTGGACCCTGGGGTTCGACCCACAAAGACAGGTGCTTTGCTGCCATGTGTCTGATCATGCTGGTGGTGGCCAGGCTGGTCGTTTTGCCACCCTTGCTGATGCTCACCTGGCAGGTGGTGCAAATGGCCTTTTTGGGGTTATCGGCAGAGTCTTTAAAAAAGAACTAGACTCGGGAAGACCTAACAGTTGTACTGGCAACTTCCTTCATGTTGGTGTTACGGGGAACGGTTGCCTGCCTTCTGTCTGTGGCCACCACACTGCTTCTTCCTGCCTGTTGGGGTGCTCTGCCTCCCTCCCCCTATGTGCTGCTGTCCTCGCTCTGCATGTCCTCCTGCCAGGTTGGGTCAGTTACTATATCATCCACCACCTTGTCTTCCACTTCCACACCCTGGTCCTCCTCCTGACTTTCTGACAATTGTGTCTCATCATCGTCCACCTCTTGTGACACTTTCCCACCGTCGCCTTCGTGTGACCGTGGCTGCTCAAATATTTGGGCATCGCTACACACAATCTCCTCTTGCCCCGCTTCAAGTGGACCGGGCGAGAGGCCTTAATCTATAAATGGAAAAATGAACAGCTCTTCAGAGTGTCCAAGTGTGGGATCAGTTGTCTCTGAGCACTCGGCATGGTGGGAGGAAGGAGGATCAGGGTGAGGAATATGGCTACTGAGACTTGACCGTGTAATAATGCAAAAACCTTTAAATCTAATACCACTAATGAGGTTTTCCAGATCAAACAGAGATTAACATGCCAATCCACCTATGTAGTATACCTGTTGGAGTGCCCTTGTGGCTTGCAATACATAGGCCGGACAATTCAGTCGGCCCATGCCCGATTAAATAAACATAGATCTAATATAAGGGCAGGATATCAATTACATAGTGTCTCTAGACACTATGCGAACCATCACCACAAAGACCCGAGTAAGATGAAAATAACCATTATTGACCACATTGTGGATAATGGACCAGAACAATTGAGTACACTTATAAAGAAAGAAAGTTTTTGGATATACAAAATGGGTACTTTGTACCCTGAGGGTTTGAACCTTACGATTGAAAACACATCAAACCATTAAATCTGAGAAGGTTTAATGTTGTCCCTCTCATATCTTTCCCGGGTTGCCATCAGCCGTTTAATGATGGCTTGCGGGGTTACCTGCACAGGATTAAAGGTATGGTATGACGTAGCATAGCAGGAGATTTGCTTGCCCTTTCGGGTTGGTATTTAGTTCATTTTTCCTATTGTCGTCAGTTACTTAGTTTACTGGAAGCATAGGTTCCGATCATGTTAATGGATAGCATTGGGTTTTATGAGCTTTATAATAGTAGTGGGCAATTGTACAAGGTTATTTTCGGCCATTTTATATGAAAGTGTACTGTCTCTTTAAGAAACTTAACTTTTGAATTGGGGGTTTGTAATCGTAGTATAGCATTGTCAGGACACCCTGGGAAGGTTCCTAGGGTGTTTTTAAACATTTATGGGGTTTATAATCGCAGTGGGTAATGGTACAAGGTTATTTTCGGCCATTTTATATGAAAGTGTACTGTCTCTTTAAGAAACTCAACTTTTGAATTGGGGGCTGGAAACTGCAGTATAGCACTGTCAAGACACCCCAAGAAGGTCCCCAGGGTGATTTTAATAATTTTTAATAGTTGGTAATAAATATAAAAAAAAAAATTTAAAAAAATGTTATTTATATTTTTAAACACAAATAGGAAGTTTTTACTAAGAATTGTGATTTTGTGAATCCATGTAGGGATTTTTTAGCGCACAATGCTGTTTCCAGGGGAAATAAGAGGTTAATTGGTTAAGAATGCATTATATGGAGTTTTTCAATGAAAGGGTTAATTGATTACAACACGTCGTCTAAATTATGTAAAATACCACCCCTTTATAAAGCTGTCATTGTAACATTCTCCTTTACCCCACCTGATGAAGACTGCTTAGACCGTTGAAACGCGTTGTGGCAGTGGTATTGGAGGAAGAATAAAAGTCGGTTGCCATCTATTAAATTGTCCAGTATTCCTTTGGCGCTCCCTGAGACCGCTGCACCATTGTTTACTTCACCGTGTGGCAGACACGGTGCTGGTGGTGGTGGTTGCTAAGTGACTGGAAGCATTATCTGCTATCCAACCAACAACCTTTTGACACTGCTCTGGGTTCAATAGTGATGTGCTGTGGTCCCCTGTTAATTGGGATAGGAAGGTCAGACGAGAAGATGTGTGTGTTTGTTGTGGCACAATTTCAGCTTGCCCACGGCCTTGTCCTCTGACTCTGCATGTGACGCGCCCCTGGGCCTGTGTCGCGCTGCGTTGCGCAGGCGGGAGCTTACCCGGAGCCGGATCTGTTGAGGGTTGTAGTCTCGTGGCGGTGACCCGGTCCGTGCCCAGGGAGTCAGACTAAGTGGCGCTGGCGGGGGTTGAAGCGGTGAAGCTCTCCTCCGTATCCGGCATCCTTCTCCCCCCTAGTGGACCGTGGCCTACCTTGCGATGATCCTCTTCCGTAGGCCGCGGCTCCGCAGTGAATCGTCAGGGTTGAGGACCTTCCGTCGCGCTCCTGTGACGTCGGCGTCTGCTGGGCTCCTTCCAGGACCTTACGCAACGTCCGGACGTGAGGCGGGGCTTCAGTTCTCGCGCGCTTTCGGAGTCCACGCCCCTCTTCTTCCCGCGCGGCGTCCTCAAGATGGCGTCCAACGGCGGGAAAACTCCACGGATGGCGGGAAGAAGGCTGAAGATGGCGCCGGATGGCGGGAATCTTCACCGATGGCGGGAAGAAGGCTGAAGATGGCGCCGGATGGCGGAAATCTTCACCACAGGTAAGTTTTAAAAGTCTCTTTTTCAGGCACGCAGTACCCGGTGGTTGCGGGCACGAAATCCTGCCGACTACGCCAAAAGTTGACGCGCCCCTGGGCCTGTGTCGCGCTGCGTTGCGCACGCGGGAGCTTACCCGGAGCCGGATCTGTTGAGGGTTGTAGTCTCGTGGCGGTGATCCGGTCCGTGCCCAGGGAGTCAGACTAAGTGGCGCTGTTTTAGCGGTAGATGTTGGACGACTACGCCACCCGTTGAGTGCAGCCAGGGAGCTGCTGCTGCAGGGCAGACCGCTGAGGCCGGTGGTAGGATTGTGCAGCGTGATAGTATAACCCCCAACGGGAGGGGTATGGCCTCAGGGCAGCCGACGTGGATGATGGGGGTAGCAGGAACCACTCGGAGACGGTACTGTGTAGTTCAGGGTCTTTACTGGTCACAAAGATAGACCCTCCCGGAGTACTGGCTAGCGATTGGGGCCTGGTCAGTCCTTGAGCAGATGGGATCTCCCCTGGCCAGGCGGAGTTGTAGGCCTCCCAAACTAACGATACTCTTCTGGCTACCTTGCTAGAGGCAGGTATAAGTAGCCCACGTCCCTTAGTGTACCGTGTGGTGCTCACCCGTATGGCCGGTGACTCGGGGCCTTCGGGTTTCTGGGCCAGAGGACCTGCAATCCCTTGCCGGTCGGTTTCTGCTGCTGGATCGGAGTTAGTCCCCACAGCCTCGGACTCTGGGTCCGGTGATCACTTCTCAGTCAGGGCGAGCTCTGCAGCTGCCAGCCCCTGACTCCTTGTAACACTGCTCCCACAGAGCTCCTGTTGTTTTGTTCCTATATTTGCTTCTTTCCTCTGCTTCTTCTCTACTCCTGGCATGGCCCAGGAGCTGGGCCCAGCCGGAGCCACAGCTCCCTGTCAGCCCTCCTGGCTGATCTCTCCCTCTGAACTCTCTAACCCTGCCTCAGCCCCAGGTTTATCTAGGGGAAGTCCTTCCCCTCCCAGGACTGGGCAGGAGGTGTGGCATGCATAGGATTCCTGACCAAGAGACCTCCCACCTGCTCTCAGACATAACATTGCTTGTTACTGTGGAAACCAGACCCCTGGGGTGCCACACATGCACCATTACCATCACTTCCAGTTCCCCATCCCTTGCCACGTGCCTTGCCCATTTTAAATGGAGGACAGTATCTTCCACGCTCACTACAAATGACTGAGTTTGGAGCGAACTTATATGTGATCCGTGTGATGGAGAAAACAGAATTTTAAATACCTGGCCTGTAGGTAAGTAGTTTGAACAGGAAACTGCTGTGAATTGCTTCACTGACACACTAAAGGAAATGTTTAATGGAGGCCAGAAATGGCTTATTTTCTAACAACGTATATGTGATCCGTGTGACGGAGAAAACAGAGTTTTAAATACCTGGCCTGTAAGTAAGTAGTTTGAACAGGAAACTGCTGTGAATTGCTTCACTGACACACTAAAGGAAATTTTTAATGGAGGCCAGAAATAGCAGTATTTTCTGACAACGTATATATGATCCGTGTGATGGAGAAAGCAGAGTTTTAGATACCTGGCCTGTAGGTAAGTAGTTTGAACAGGAAACTGCGGTAAATTGCTTCACTGACACACTAAAGGAAATTTTTAATGGAGGCCAGAAATGGCAGTATTTTCTGACAACGTATATGTGATCCGTGTGACTCAGAAAACAGAATTTTAAATACCTGGCCTGTAGGTAACTAATTTGAACAACAAACTGCTGTGAATTGTGTGACGCCCAGCTGCGCTTGGTATCACAGATCCTAGAAGAGTGCATTGATGGATTCCTCCACAAGAGGCCCCCATAAACATTCACACATCTCCACCTTCCACCTCAGACCAGCAGAGGGAGCCCGTTAGGGATATAAATAGGGAAGGTGGAGCCAGGCAGTTCAGTCTGGAGTCGTCAGAGAGCCGAGTCTAGCCAGAACAGAGTTCCTGCTCACAGTCAGAGAGGGACAGAGTTCTCAGTTCGGTTCCTGCAGAAATCTGTCTGCAGAGGTAAGCCCAGTCTAGACTCAGTTGAAGCTCAGAATAGGGAGCTTAAGGTGTACCGGCGCCATAAGATCGGTGAAGTGCGGCAAGCTGCCGTTGGTGTGTATAGCCTAGTGAGGGCCCGAGTAGGCCGAAGGCGAGTGGAGAGTTAGTACATAGGGGGCAGAGGAGCTTAACTAGCTTACCCCGAAGCATTTACCGGACACCGGGTCCGAAGCTTACCGGGATCTCTATGACCCAGTAAGGTATAACCGGAATCCCTGGAGAACTACAAGTCCCAGGACCGCTAAAGTGCTGATACGTAACAGAGCCGGGAGACACATAGGCCCCGCAAGCTGAGGAGCGTGTACTCCAAGAAAAGGCCCTACCACAAGGTCAGCCAGCGCAGGACAGAGACAAAGTTAGGCCTAGCTCCAGGCAGGTCAGAAACTTACTACGCAGAGGCAAGAAACAGGAGGCCCTACACTCGCTCATTGGGGAGGATCCTGACATGCACCCTTCACCCTACAGTGCTCCGGGACGTGCCTGAATTTCCATCAGTAAAAGGTACTGAAGTGACTATCGTGTCTGTCCCTGTTCTTGCTCTGACACAGCTGGGTCTCGCCTGTCCTGCATTTGTGGCGCCCCGAGGGCTCGGTTGCCACAGGGGTATTGCACCTCAACCAGAGGTGTGATATTCCACTCCCAGGTAAGGATGGAGTGTGGACCAGGGCTCAGTTAGCTGCACGCACATACACTCCCCATTTCCGGGGGACAGCTCAACGGTGCTCCCATATTGCAGGCACAACTGACCATGCCCCTGGCTGGAGTGGGGAGGGGGGAGAGAACCCAGTGGTGTAGGAGCAGATAGGGGACAGTTTCTGGAGCACAGGAAGGAGCACATTGGGTGCAGGTCACCTGAGCTCAGACACAGAGAAGCAGATAAAAGGTGGGAGCCATCTTAAGTCAGAGGAGAAGCAGAGCAGAGTAAAGGAGTAGAGAGCTGACAGGGAGCCGAGGCTCAGCCTGAGCTCAGCTCCACGAGGCAGGCCTAGATAGAAGGCTGGGGCCAGAGAGGAGAAGGAGAAGGCAGGAAGGAGAAGAGACAGAGGAGTGGAAGGGCTCCAGAAACAAGAAGGCAGAAGGGACCCAAAGAGAGCAGAACGGACAGCAACCGTTGCAAACCCGCGTTATATCAGGTGAAGGGTCAGACTGTGGAAGGGTACCGGATTCCCAAGTTGGTGGAGGTAAATTATCTCTCAGTCAAGAACCGGAGGTCGTGATCATTTATTGGTGCGACCCCTCGCCAAACCTGCTAGGAAGGCGCCACATAGGATAGCGGGAAGCGGAGGCCAACGCTTACCCGACACGGTCCGCGGTAGCTGGACAGAAGTTTGGTCACTGGTGGGGCACGAGAGGCCAGAGAAAGGACAGAAGGGGGTCCTGTGCCATACTCCTGAATTGCCAGGGGGTTGACCGAGCCCCTCACCTGGTGGACGCAGCACGGCTTGGGCAGTCATTGCTGACAGAAGTGACTTGGATAACAACTGTGAGTAAAACACCCTGGACTGCATCATTGGACTCTGTGTGATTTCTGCTGTGTCGGCACCATCACCCCCAGCATCCACCTACACTGCCCTGAGGCTACACTCTTCCCGTGGGGAGCTATCCTACCCCTGTGCTGCACACCAACACCAGCCTCAGCGGTCTGCCTCGCAGCGGCGGTTATCTCTGACCGCAATCCACGGGTGGCGTAGTCGGACATTCAAAACACTGATAAATAGACTGCCACAATTTGGTCTGACCACCCTGAGCCACGGGATCGGGTTGCCACTACTACCCCCATCAGCACCATACACCAGAAGGCCCGGTTCCGGGTACCCCACAGCCCAGGGGGCGAGTCACATTCTCCTTTCCGTATGCTGCCCTGAGGCCTAGCTCCACCTGTGGGGAGCTATACCATCGAGCTGCCTTATCATCGGCCTCAGTGGACGGCGCAGCGCTGGTGATTCTCGCCAGAAGCCACAGGTGGCGTCACGAACTGTTATAAAACTAAGAAACCTATTATCCCCTTTTTAAAGAGCGACCCCAGGGTACGGGCCCGGGAGCCGACCACCGCGACATCCCCAAGGCCAAGCTAAAGGCCCGGGTACCCGAGTAATCCCCATCCCCCTGGGCTAGTCAATTGCTTCACTGACACACTGAAAGAAATTTTTAAAGGAGGCCAGAAATGGCAGTATTTTCTGACAACGTATATGTGATCCGTGTGACGGAGAAAACAGAGTTTTAAATACCTGGCCTGTAAGTAAGTAGTTTGAACAGCAAACTGCTGTGAATTGCTTCACTGACACACTAAAGGAAATTTTTAATGGAGGCCAGAAATGGCTTATTTTCTAACAACGTATATGTGATTCGTGTGACGGAGAAAACAGAGTTTTAAATACCTGGCCTGTAAGTAAGTAGTTTGAACAGCAAACTGCTGTGAATTGCTTCACTGACACACTGAAAGAAAATTTTAATGGAGGCCAGAAATGGCAGTATTTTCTGACAACGTATAAGTGATCCGTTTGATGGAGAAAACACAGTTTTAAATAGCTGGATTTCTAACGCTGTAATATGGAAAGGACCTGGCTGTATTCTGCAGTGCCAACAAGCAAATGGCGCAGAAAAACGGTGTTCTCTGGATTGCTTTTTAAGCAAATAATGAGTATTAAGATCCAAACAAAAGTATTCCTGGCCCCTGAGACCTGGGCCTTTGTATAGAAATATTTAACAGCAGCAGAAGGCAGAATTGGAATGTAGCCTCTTGTGCTATATGCACTACAGTCTGCTATATACCCAGCCTGCCTGCCTATATACACTGCCTGCCTGATATCTCTGCAGATGGATTAGTTAGTCCTCAAAAGGATTGTTTGTTAAGATGGATATGTGTAATGTACGTTTTTTCTCCGTATACTACCTAATACACAAGCAAATCTCTCCCTGACGCAGCAGCACCTCTACCTACACTGTCTAATTCTGGAGTGACTGTGACGAACATGGCGGCGCCAGGTCTGATATAGACCTGATGACTCTGTGCGGCCAGCCAATCACTGCCACATGCCACAGCCAGTCCCCGCCCTGCATGTTTGGCGCTCTTTAGAGAGCCAATGAACATGCAGTGATTGCTTGCCACGCACTGTAATGCCATAGCTATGTTGGTTGTGGGCATTACAGTGATTGGCTGGTCACACAGCGTCATCAGGTCTATATAAGATCTGGCGCCACTATGCTTGTCACAGTCTACCCTGTAATCAGGCAGAGTAGGGAGAGATGCTGCTGAGTCAGGGAGATATTTGCTTGTTTATAGTTAGTATAGCTATTCCACAACATATATATATCTATATATATAATTGTCTTATCCCGTCTGTCTGTCTGTCTATCTGTCTGTCTGTCTGTCTGTCCAGGAAATCCCGCGTCGCTCATTGGTCCGGCAGCCGCCAATCAGCGCCGCGGGATTTCTGAAAAAAGATGGCGGCCTTTAGCGGCTCATCTGCGGGACAGAGCTCAGCGGCGATGCAGCCGGGAGATGAGCGCCGCGAGGCGCTCATCTCCCGGCCGGTAACAGCAGAATGACCCCGACCGCCGGACCCATCTGCGGGACGAAGATGCAGCCGGGAGATGAGCGGCGCGAGGCGCTCATCTCCCGGCCGGTAGCAGCGGAAGGACCGCCGGCGTCGCTGACCTCCATGCGGAAGGGAGGACCGGGGAGCGGCGCTGCGGGTCGGGATACTTCTGCTGCGAGCGCCCGCTCATGTCCCGGGTTCTCGCAGCCGAAGTAGCCGCACAGGCAGCCGCTCCCCGGTCCTCACCAAGACGATTCGATGATTGGTCGCGGTCTTCGGACCCGACCAATCACTGATCTTAGCGCAAAAGTTAAATACCGCTGTGCTGATTGGTCGCGGACGCTGCCCGCGACCAATCACCGATTTGGGCGCCACATTTAAATATCGTCCGCGACCAATTAGCACAGCGGTGTTTAAATGTGGAATCAAGATCGGTGATTGGTCGCGGCCGATATTTAAATTTGGCGCACAAATCGGTGATTGGTCGGGGGCCAAGACCGCGACCAATCACCGATTTGTGCGGCACATTTAAATAGCAGCCGCAACCAATTGGATGTCAGCGCCGCTCCCCGGTCCTCCCTTCACACCCTAGCCGCATGGATGTCAGCGGTGCTGCCTGTGCGGATACTTCTGCTGCGAGAACCAGGGACATGAGCGGGCGCTCGCAGCAGAAGTATCCCGACCCGCAGCGCCGCTCCCCGGTCCTTCCTTCACACCCTAGCCACTGATGTCCCCACAGTATCCGCATGGTGTTACAAAGGTCCGGACATTTGTGTTAAAAATCGCTGATTGGTCGCGGCGCTGCCCGCGACCAATCACCGATTTGGGCGCCAAATTTAAATATCGGCCGCGACCAATCAGCACAGTAGTGGTTAACTTTAGCCGCAAGATCAGTGATTGGTCGCGGGCCAAGACCGCGACCAATCACCGATTTGTGCGGCACATTTAAATAGCGGCCGCGACCAATTGGATGTCAGCGCCGCTCCCCGGTCCTCCCTTCACACCCTTGCCGCATGGATGTCAGCGGCACTGCCTGTGCAGATACTTCTGCTGCGAGAACCCGGGACATGAGCGGGCGCTCGCAGCAGAAGTATCCCGACCCGCAGCGCCGCTCCCCGGTCCTCCCTTCACACCCTAGCCGCCGATGTCCCCACAGTATCCACATGGTGTTACAAAGATCCGGACATTTGTGTTAAAAATCGCTGATTGGTCGCTGGCGGTGCCCACGACCAATCACCGATTTGGGCGCCAAATTTAAATATCGGCCACGACCAATCACCGATCTTGGCTCCACATTTAAACACCGCTGTACTGATTGGTCGCGGCCGCTATTTAAATGTGGCACCCAAATCGGTGATTGGTCGCGGGCAGCGGCCGCGACCAATCAGCAGAGCGGTGTTTAACTTTAGCGCCAAGATCACTGATTGGTCGCGTGCGGAGAGCGCGACCAATCAGCGAATCGTATTGGTGAGGAGCGGGGAGCGGAATCGTATTAGTGAGGACCGGGGAGCGCCGCTGCCTGTGCGGATACTTCCACTGCGAGAAGCCTGGAGATGAGCGACTGCTCGCAGCAGAAGTATCCCGACCCGCAGCGCCGCTCCCCGGTCCTCCCTTCACACCCTAGCCGCTGATGTCCCCACAGTATCCGCATGGTGTTACAAAGATCCGGACATTTGTGTTAAAAATCGCTGATTGATCGCTGGCGCTGCCCGTGACCAATCACCGATTTGGGCGCCAAATTTAAATATCGGCCGCGACCAATTACCGATCTTGGCTCCACATTTAAACACCGCTGTACTGATTGGTCGCGGCCACTATTTAAATGTGGCGCCCAAATCGGTGATTGGTCGCGGGCAGTCGCTCATGTCCCGGGTTCTCGCAGCGAAAGTAGCCGCACAGGCAGCGGCGCTCCCCGGTCCTCACTAATACGATTCTGCTCCCCGCTCCTCACCAATACGATTCGCTGATTGGTCGCGCTCTCCACACGCGACCAATCAGTGATCTTGGCGCTAAAGTTAAACACCGCTCTGCTGATTGGTCGCGGCCGCTGCCCGCGACCAATCACCGATTTGGGCGCCACATTTAAATAGCGGCCGCGACCAATCACCAATCTTGCCGCCACATTTAAACACTGCTGTGCTAATTGGTCGCGGATGCCAGCCGCGACCAATCAGCGAGCTTGGCGCCAAATTTAAACAACGCTCTGCTGATTGGTCGCGGACGCCAGATGCGTCCAATCAGCGAGATTGGCGCCAAATTTAAGCAATGCTCTGCTGATTGATCACGGTCGCTGACCGAGATCAATCAGCAGTATTGGCGAAAAATTTAAACAACGCTCTGCTGATTGGTCGCGGCCGTCAGCCGCGACTAATCAGCGATTTTGGCGCCAAATTTAAACACCGCTCTGCTGAATGGTCACGGCCGGCGACCAATCAGCGATTTTGGCGCCAAATTTAAACCCCGCTCTGCATCGCTCTGCTGATTGGTCGCGGTCGCCGGCCGCGACCAATCAGCAGCATTGTAGCCAAATTTAAACACCTCTTTGCTGATTGGTCGCGGTCGCGACTAATCAGCGATTTTGGTGCCAAATTTAAACACGCTCTCGACCGCGACCAATCAGCAGAGCGATGCAGAGCGGGGTTTAAATTTGGCCCCAAAGTCGCTGATTAGTCGCGTCTGACGGCCGCAACCAATCAGCAGAGCGTTGTTTAAATTTGGCGCCAAAATAGCTGATTGGTCGCGGCCGGTGGCCTCGACCAATCAGCGATTTTGGCGCCAAATTTAAACACCGCTCTGCTGATCGGTCGCGGCCGGCGACCAATCAGCGATTTTGGTGCCAAATTTAAACCCCGCTCTGTATCGCTCTGCTGATTGGTCGCGGTCAGCGGCCACGACCAATCAGCAGTATTGGCGCCAAATTTAAACACCGCTCTGCTGATTGGTCGCGATTAATCAGCGATTTTGGTGCCAAATTTAAACACGCTCTCCAGTCCTCACTAACACGGTTCGCAGATTGGTCGCGGCCGCCGCCCGCGACCAATCACCGATGTTGCCGCCAAATTTAAACACCGTTTTGCTGATTGGTCGCGGTTGCCTAACGCGACCAATCAGCGATTTGGGCGCCAAATTTAAACGCCGCTCTGCTAATTGCGCCCCGTCGGCCGCATACCTTTTCTAGAATACCCGATGCGTTCGAATCGGGCCACCATCTAGTATATATATATATATATATATATATATATATATATATATATATACAGTATATATATATATATATGTCCATCTGAACTAACAGTCCTTCTGAGGACTAATCCAGCTGCATATTTTCAGTGGTGAAGGTGATAGCAGGAGTTAGGCAGGCAGGCAGTGTATGTGAAAGACTGCAGTGCATGATACAGCACAAGAGGGTCAGTTGAACGTTCTGTCTACTGCTGCTGTTCTGACATATATTTGTAGACATAGCCCCATATATCAGGGGCCAGGGACAATTTTGTTTATCTTAATCCTGGTTATTTGCTTAAAAAGCAATCCAGAGGACATATTTTTCTGCTCAATTTGCTTGTTAGCATTGCAGAATACAGCCAGATCTTTTCCATATTACAGCGATAAAAATCCAGAAATTTGAACTGAACGTGGAAAATATTGGCCTCCATTTTCATTTTGTTGCAGTGTGCCGGTCAAACTATTCACACTAGGTCTGTGTGAAGAATAGTATTAGTAAACTACAGGCCTGCTATTTAAAACCGTGGTTCTCTGTCAGACGTATCTCACATATAACTGTATTCCAAAATCAGCCATTTCTGCCTTCCATTTCGTTGCAGTGTGTCGGTCAAGCTATTCACACTAGGTCTCTGGAAGAATAGTATTAGTAAATTACAGGCCTGCTATTTAAAACGGTGGTTCTCTGTCAGACGTATCTCATATATAACTGTGTTGTAAAATCAGCCATTTCTGCCTTCCATTTCGTTGCAGTGTGTAGGTCAAGCTATTCACACTAGGTCTCTGTGAAGAATAGTATTAGTTAATTAAAGGCCTGCTATTTAAAACCGTGGTTCTCTGTCAGACGTCTCACGTTTAACTGTGTTCCAAAATCAGCCATTTCTGCCTTCAATTTCGTTGCAGTGTGTCAGTCAAGCTATTCACACTAGGTCTTTGTGAAGAATAGTATCAGTAAATTACAGGCCTGCTATTTAAAACCGTGGTTCTCTGTCAGGCGTATCTCACATATAACTGTGTTCAAAAATCATCCTTTTCTGCCTTCCATTTCGTTGCAGTGTGTCAGTCAAGCTATTCACACTAGGTCTCTGTGAAGAATAGAATTAGTAAATTACAGGCCTGCTATTTAAGACCGTGGTTCTCTGTCAGACGTATCATGTATAACTGCGGTTCAAATCCAGCCATTTGTAGTGAACGTGGAAAATATTGTCCTCCATTTATAGATTGTGTCAGTGTACACCATTTTACAGCTCCATTTGCTTGTTTTCAGATTACAGCCAGATTTTTTAAAGTTTTATTCATATTACTGTATTGTGGAAGCAGAGTAACTTTTCAATGATCAGACGCACGTGATCCATATGACTGCCGTAATAATACAGAAATTTTGTGGAGCGTGCCAAATATTCCACTCCATTTAAAGTCAGCCACCTGTGTTTTGTTGAACCAATTGACACTTGGTCGCTGACCAATACCATACTATTAGGCGACTGCCTGAAACCGTGGACATCAGACGTTATCCCATATGACTGCCCTAATAATCCAGTAATTATCGTGAGCGTGTCAAATATTACACTCCATTTAAAGCATTGCAGTTGTAGGTTCACAGTTGGCCTCTGACAAATAGCATATCTGTGAACAATGTTGTCAGAGTATTATGCCACTTTTGCAGACTGACAAAAAAATATACAAAAGTTAAAATGGAAAAAATGTTAAAAAACATTCTTTCCAGGGTAATGACTTGTACATAAGGCCAAATAAATAAAATGCAATGAAGTTATGGACTGTGGAAGACATTTATGTGACCAGAATGAACACTCATCTGTAGCTGGTGATGATACCACCTAGCAGCACCTGTCCCTATTGTAAATTCATCTAACAGCGTTATCGATAGGGAATAGAATAGTTGTAAAAAATGTTTGGGCACCAGCAGCACACAGTATAAGGTGTAACATCCCTGGTGGCGTGCTTGCATGGCCTACCACCTCTCACCATGCAAGACCGCAATCTTACCTATCAGGCCAGGCTGCACACTTTGCTCCAGTACCTGCTGTTTGTATGTCTCTTGTCTGCTGGCTTAGGGCGGCGGCACTGCTACTTCTTGATTGTTAAAGCTACAATGTGAGCAGTCCTAATGCGTCCCCAGCCTATTGCTGTGAGTCACTGGATACTTAAACCCCCTCTACTCAGTAGGAGGTGCCTGAGCAACACTTTCCATCTGTGTGTTCCTTGCAACTGAGTTGCCAGGTCCTGTCCTGTATCTAGTCTGTTTCTGCCACCCTGGGGGCTGTATACCCAGGCCTGTTACCTGTACCTGTGACTTCTAGTCAGTTTCCGCCACCCTGGGGGCTGAGTTCCCAGGCTCGTTCCTGTATCTTGTTCCTGGTTCAGATCCTGTCTGAACAGTGTCCTAGTCCATTACCTGTTTGTCTCTGTGTCTGTATCTTCCCTTTTTCCTGCAGTATCTGAACCTGCACCTAACTTCAACTCGTTGTCTCTGTACTTCTGTTTGTGAGTATTGTGTCCACTCGCTACTTCATTGCAAGTACCTTGTGTGTATCTGGTTCTGCTTGTTCTGTTTCCCTGCCTCTATGTCTGGCTCCTGTGTTCCAGCTGTCTTCTTGTGTTTTCCAGTTTGTTCCATTTGAACAGAGCACTGTCCTGTCTACCGCATCTGGGGGTTTTGCTTTGCTCTGCTTGTTCACAGCACCTACGGTTTTGCTCTGCTCTGCTTGCTCACCGCATCTGCGGGTTTTGCTCTGCTGTGCTTGTTCACCGCATCTGTGGTTTTGCTCTGCTCTGCTTTTTCACCGCATCTGCGGGTTTTGATCTGCTTTGCTTGTTCACCACATCTGCGGTTTTGCTTTGCTCTGCTCTGCTTGTTCACCGCATCAGCGGTTTTGCTCTGCTCTGCTTGTTCACTGCATCTGCGGGCTTTGCTTTGCTCTGCTTGTTTACCGCACCTGCGGATTTGCTCTGCTCTGCTTGTTCACCACATCGGCGGGCTTTGCTTTGCTCTGCTTGTTTACCGCACCTGCGGTTTTGCTCTGCTCTGCTTGTTTGCGGGTTTTGCTCTGCTCCGCTTGTCTACCACACTTGCGGGTTTTGCTCTGCTCCGCTTGTCTATCGCACTTGTGGGTTTTGCTTTGCTCTGCTTGTTTACCGCACCTGCGGTTTTGCTCTGCTCTGCTCGTTCACCGCATCTGCGGGTTTTGCTTTGCTCTGCTTGTTCACCACACCTGCGGTTTTGCTCTGCTCTGCTTGTTCACCGCATCTGCGGGTTTTGCTCTGCTCTGCTTCTTCACCACATCTGCGGGTTTTGCTCTGCTCTGCTTGTTTACCGCATCTGCGGTTTTGCTCTGCTCTACTTGTTCACCGCATCTGCAGGTTTTGCTCTGCTCTGCTTGTTTACCGCACCTGCGGTTTTGCTCTGCTCTGCTTGTTCACCATCTCTGTACTTCTGTTTGTGAGTTTTGTGTCCACTCGCTACTTCATTGCAAGTACCTTGTGTGTATCTGGTTCTGCTCGTTCTGTTTCCCTGCCTCTGTGTCTGGCTCCTGTGTTCCACCTGTCTTCTTGTGTTTTCCAGTCTGTTCCATGAGAACAGAGCCCTGTCCAGTCTACTGCATCTGTGGGTTTTGCTTTGCTCTGCTTGTTCACAGCACCTGCGGTTTTGCTCTGCTCTGCTTGTTCACCGCATCTGCGGTTTTGCTCTGCTCTGCTTGTTCACCGCATCTGCAGTTTTGCTTTGCTCTGCTTGTTCACCACACCTGCGGTTTTGCTCTGCTCTGCTTGTTCACTGCATCTGCGGGTTTTGCTCTGCTCTGCCTGTTCACCTTATCTGCGGGTTTTGCTCTGCTCTGCTTGTTCACCGCATCTGCGGGTTTTGCTTTGCTCTGCTTGTTCACCGCATCTGCGGTTTTGCTCTGCTCTACTTGTTCACCGCATCTGAGGGTTTTGCTCTGCTCTGCTTGTTTACCGCACCTGCGGTTTTGCTCTGCTCTGCTTGTTCACCGCATCTGCGGGTTTGCTCTGCTCTGCTTTTTCACCGCATCTGTGGGTTTTGATCTGCTTTGCTTGTTCACCACATCTGCGGTTTTGCTTTGCTCTGCTCTGCTTGTTCACCGCATCTGCAGTTTTGCTCTGCTCTGCTTGTTCACTGCATCTGCGGGCTTTGCTTTGCTCTGGTTGTTTACCGCACCTGCGGTTTTGCTCTGCTCTGCTTGTTCACCGCATCTGCGGTTTTGCTCTGCTCTGCTTGTTCACCGCATCTGCGGTTTTGCTTTGCTCTGCTTGTTCACCACACCTGCGGTTTTGCTCTGCTCTGCTTGTTCACTGCATCTGCGGGTTTTGCTCTGCTCTGCCTGTTCACCTTATCTGCGGGTTTTGCTCTGCTCTGCTTGTTCACCGCATCTGCGGATTTTGCTTTGCTCTGCTTGTTCACCGCATCTGCGGTTTTGCTCTGCTCTACTTGTTCACCGCATCTGAGGGTTTTGCTCTGCTCTGCTTGTTTACCGCACCTGCGGTTTTGCTCTGCTCTGCTTGTTCACCGCATCTGCGGGTTTGCTCTGCTCTGCTTTTTCACCGCATCTGTGGGTTTTGATCTGCTTTGCTTGTTCACCACATCTGCGGTTTTGCTTTGCTCTGCTCTGCTTGTTCACCGCATCTGCAGTTTTGCTCTGCTCTGCTTGTTCACTGCATCTGCGGGCTTTGCTTTGCTCTGGTTGTTTACCGCACCTGCGGTTTTGCTCTGCTCTGCTTGTTCACCACATCGGCGGGCTTTGCTTTGCTCTGCTTGTTTACCGCACCTGCGGTTTTGCTCTGCTCTGCTTGTTTGCGGGTTTTGCTCTGCTCCGCTTGTCTACCACACTTGGGGGTTTAGCTCTGCTCCGCTTGTCTATCGCACTTGTGGGTTTTGCTTTGCTCTGCTTGTTTACCGCACCTGCGGTTTTGCTCTGCTCTGCTTGTTCACCGCATCTGCGGGTTTTGCTTTGCTCTGCTTGTTCACCACACCTGCGGTTTTGCTCTGCTCTGCTTGTTCACCGCATCTGCGGGTTTTGCTCTGCTCTGCTTGTTTACCGCACATGCGGTTTTGCTCTGCTCTGCTTGTTCACCACATCTGCGGGTTTTGCTTTGCTCTGCTTGTTTACCGGACCTGCGGTTTTGCTCTGCTCTGCTTGTTTGCGGGTTTTGCTCTGCTCCGCTTGTCTACCACACTTGCGGGTTTTGCTCTGCTCCGCTTGTCTACCGCACTTGCGGGTTTTGCTTTGCTCTGCTTGTTTACCACACCTGCGGTTTTGCTCTGCTCTGCTTGTTCACCGCATCTGCGGGTTTCGCTTTGCTCTGCTTGTTCACCACACCTGCGGTTTTGCTCTGCTTGTTCACCGCATCTGTGGGTTTTGCTCTGCTCTGCTTCTTCACCACATCTGCGGGTTTTGCTCTGCTCTGCTTGTTTACCGCATCTGCGGGTTTTGCTTTGCTCTGCTTGTTCACCGCATCTGCGGTTTTGCTCTGTTCTACTTGTTCACCGCATCTGCAGGTTTTGCACTTCTCTGCTTGTTTACCGCACCTGCGGTTTTGCTCTGCTCTGCTTGTTCACCATCTCTGTACTTCTGTTTGTGAGTTTTGTGTCCACTCGCTACTTCATTGCAAGTACCTTGTGTCTATCTGGTTCTGCTCGTTCTGTTTCCCTGCCTCTGTGTCTGGCTCCTGTGTTCCAGCTATCTTCTTGTGTTTTCCAGTCTGTTCCATGTGAACAGAGCCCTGTCCTGTCTACTGCATCTGCGGGTTTTGCTTTGCTCTGCTTGTTCACAGCACCTGCGGTTTTGCTCTGCTCTGCTTGTTCACCGCATCTGCGGTTTTGCTCTGCTCTGCTTGTTCACCGCATCTGCGGGTTTTGCTCTGCTCTGCTTGTTCACCTCATCTGCGGGTTTTGCTCTGCTCTGCTTGTTCACCGCATCTGCGGGTTTTGCTTTGCTCTGCTTGTTCACCGCATCTGCGGTTTTGCTCTGCTCTACTTGTTCACCACATCTGCGGGTTTTGCTCTGCTCTGCTTGTTTACCGCACCTGCTGTTTTGCTCTGCTCTGCTTGTTTACCGCACCTGTGGTTTTGCTCTGCTCTGCTTGTTCACCACATCTGCGGGTTTTGCTTTGCTCTGCTTGTTTACCGCACCTGCTGTTTTGCTCTGCTCTGCTTGTTTACCGCACCTGTGGTTTTGCTCTGCTCTGCTTGTTCACCACATCTGCGGGTTTTGCTTTGCTCTGCTTGTTTACCGCACCTGCTGTTTTGCTCTGCTCTGCTTGTTCACCGCATCTGCGGTTTTGCTCTGCTCTGCTTGTTCACCGCATCTGCAGTTTTGCTTTGCTCTGCTTGTTCACCACACCTGCGGTTTTGCTCTGCTCTGCTTGTTCACTGCATCTGCGGATTTTGCTCTGCTCTGCCTGTTCACCTTATCTGCGGGTTTTGCTCTGCTCTGCTTGTTCACCGCATCTGCGGGTTTTGCTTTGCTCTGCTTGTTCACCGCATCTGCGGTTTTGCTCTGCTCTACTTGTTCACCGCATCTGAGGGTTTTGCTCTGCTCTGCTTGTTTACCGCACCTGCGGTTTTGCTCTGCTCTGCTTGTTCACCGCATCTGCGGGTTTGCTCTGCTCTGCTTTTTCACCGCATCTGTGGGTTTTGATCTGCTTTGCTTGTTCACCACATCTGCGGTTTTGCTTTGCTCTGCTCTGCTTGTTCACCGCATCTGCAGTTTTGCTCTGCTCTGCTTGTTCACTGCATCTGCGGGCTTTGCTTTGCTCTGGTTGTTTACCGCACCTGCGGTTTTGCTCTGCTCTGCTTGTTCACCGCATCTGCGGGCTTTGCTTTGCTCTGCTTGTTCACCGCATCTGCGGTTTTGCTCTGCTCTGCTTGTTCACCGCATCTGCGGTTTTGCTTTGCTCTGCTTGTTCACCACACCTGCGGTTTTGCTCTGCTCTGCTTGTTCACTGCATCTGCGGGTTTTGCTCTGCTCTGCCTGTTCACCTTATCTGCGGGTTTTGCTCTGCTCTGCTTGTTCACCGCATCTGCGGATTTTGCTTTGCTCTGCTTGTTCACCGCATCTGCGGTTTTGCTCTGCTCTACTTGTTCACCGCATCTGAGGGTTTTGCTCTGCTCTGCTTGTTTACCGCACCTGCGGTTTTGCTCTGCTCTGCTTGTTCACCGCATCTGCGGGTTTGCTCTGCTCTGCTTTTTCACCGCATCTGTGGGTTTTGATCTGCTTTGCTTGTTCACCACATCTGCGGTTTTGCTTTGCTCTGCTCTGCTTGTTCACCGCATCTGCAGTTTTGCTCTGCTCTGCTTGTTCACTGCATCTGCGGGCTTTGCTTTGCTCTGGTTGTTTACCGCACCTGCGGTTTTGCTCTGCTCTGCTTGTTTGCGGGTTTTGCTCTGCTCCGCTTGTCTACCACACTTGGGGGTTTTGCTCTGCTCCGCTTGTCTATCGCACTTGTGGGTTTTGCTTTGCTCTGCTTGTTTACCGCACCTGCGGTTTTGCTCTGCTCTGCTTGTTCACCGCATCTGCGGGTTTTGCTTTGCTCTGCTTGTTCACCACACCTGCGGTTTTGCTCTGCTCTGCTTGTTCACCGCATCTGCGGGTTTTGCTCTGCTCTGCTTGTTTACCGCACATGCGGTTTTGCTCTGCTCTGCTTGTTCACCACATCTGCGGGTTTTGCTTTGCTCTGCTTGTTTACCGGACCTGCGGTTTTGCTCTGCTCTGCTTGTTTGCGGGTTTTGCTCTGCTCCGCTTGTCTACCACACTTGCGGGTTTTGCTCTGCTCCGCTTGTCTACCGCACTTGCGGGTTTTGCTTTGCTCTGCTTGTTTACCACACCTGCGGTTTTGCTCTGCTCTGCTTGTTCACCGCATCTGCGGGTTTCGCTTTGCTCTGCTTGTTCACCACACCTGCGGTTTTGCTCTGCTTGTTCACCGCATCTGTGGGTTTTGCTCTGCTCTGCTTCTTCACCACATCTGCGGGTTTTGCTCTGCTCTGCTTGTTTACCGCATCTGCGGGTTTTGCTTTGCTCTGCTTGTTCACCGCATCTGCGGTTTTGCTCTGTTCTACTTGTTCACCGCATCTGCAGGTTTTGCACTTCTCTGCTTGTTTACCGCACCTGCGGTTTTGCTCTGCTCTGCTTGTTCACCATCTCTGTACTTCTGTTTGTGAGTTTTGTGTCCACTCGCTACTTCATTGCAAGTACCTTGTGTCTATCTGGTTCTGCTCGTTCTGTTTCCCTGCCTCTGTGTCTGGCTCCTGTGTTCCAGCTATCTTCTTGTGTTTTCCAGTCTGTTCCATGTGAACAGAGCCCTGTCCTGTCTACTGCATCTGCGGGTTTTGCTTTGCTCTGCTTGTTCACAGCACCTGCGGTTTTGCTCTGCTCTGCTTGTTCACCGCATCTGCGGTTTTGCTCTGCTCTGCTTGTTCACCGCATCTGCGGGTTTTGCTCTGCTCTGCTTGTTCACCTCATCTGCGGGTTTTGCTCTGCTCTGCTTGTTCACCGCATCTGCGGGTTTTGCTTTGCTCTGCTTGTTCACCGCATCTGCGGTTTTGCTCTGCTCTACTTGTTCACCACATCTGCGGGTTTTGCTCTGCTCTGCTTGTTCACCACATCTGCGGGTTTTGCTTTGCTCTGCTTGTTTACCGCACCTGCTGTTTTGCTCTGCTCTGCTTGTTTACCGCACCTGCGGTTTTGTTCTGCTCTGCTTGTTCACCGCATCTGCGGGTTTTGCTTTGGTCTGCTTGTTTGCGGGTTTTGCTCTGCTCCGCTTGTCTACCACACTTGTGGGTTTTGCTCTGCTCCGCTTGTCTACCGCACTTGCGGGTTTTGCTCTGCTCTGCTTGTTTACCGCACCTGTGGTTTTGCTCTGCTCTGCTTGTTCACCGCATCTGCGGGTTTTGCTTTGGTCTGCTTGTTCATCACACCTGCGGTTTTGCTCTGCTCTGCTTGTTCACCGCATCTGCGGTTTTGCTCTGCTCTGCTTCTTCACCACATCTGCGGGTTTTGCTCTGCTCTGCTTGTTTACCGCATCTGCGGGTTTTGCTTTGCCCTGCTTGTTCACTGCATCTGCGGTTTTGCTCTGCTCTACTTGTTCACCGCATCTGCAGGTTTTGCTCTGCTCTGCTTGTTTACCGCACCTGCGGTTTTGCTCTGCTCTGCTTGTTCACCTTCTCTGTACTTCTGTTTGTGAGTTTTGTGTCCACTTGCTACTTCATTGCAAGTTCCTTGTGTGTATCTGGTTCTGCTCATTCTGTTTCCCTGTCTCTGTGTCTGGCTCCTGTGTTCCAGCTGTCTTCTTGTGTTTTCCAGTCTGCTCCATGTGAACAGAGCCCTGTCCTGTCTACTGCATCTGCGGGTTTTGCTTTGCTCTGCTTGTTCACCGCACCTGCGGTTTTGCTCTGCTCTGCTTGTTCACCGCATCTGCGGTTTTGCTCTGCTTTGCTTGTTCAAAGCATCTGCGGTTTTGCTCTGCTCTGCTTGTTCACCGCATCTGCGCTTTTGCTCTGCTCTGCTTGTTCACCTCATTTGCGGGTTTTGCTCTGCTCTGCTTGTTCACCGCATCTGCGGGTTTTGCTCTGCTCTGCTTGTTCACCGCATCTGCGGTTTTGCTCTGCTCTACTTGTTCACCGCATCTGCGGGTTTTGCTTTGCTCTGCTTCCTTACCGCACCTGCGGCTTTGCTCTGCTCTGCTTGTTCACCGCACCTGCGGGTTTTGCTCTGCTCCGCTTGTCTACCGCACTTGCGGGTTTTGCTTTGCTCTGCTTGTCTACTGCACCTGCGGGTTTTGTTCAGCTCTGCTTGTCTACCGCACCGGCGGCTCCGTTCCTGTATCCCAGTCTGTACTGGTCTCTATCCTGCCTACGTTCCTACCTGCCAGTACCTGCCTGTCTGCATGTCAGTCGTACCTGCCTGTGCCCACCTGACTGCATACCAGCCGTGCCTGCCAGTACCCACCTGTCAATATGCTAGTCTAACCTGCTTGTTCCTGCATTCCCCGGTGTGGGTCAACAGCTGTGACCGGGGTCTGACCTGGAGTAGCACCTGGTCCCTCTGCTCGGTTCCTCCCTGGTTCACGGAGTCGACTGAGTCGCCGTGCGAGCTTGGTCGGACCGGGTTGATACTTAGTTACGCCCCTCCAGGCACTCCTCAGTTCATGGTCCAGTGGGATCACTAATCAAGCTCACGCCAGTCAGTCCGGGCGCGAGCTTAACATAAGGCAATAATACCTGGCTGGATCGATGTAATACGCTATCTATACTGCGATACCTTACCCGTAAAAGAATTTCAGATAAGACAGTTAATATTCTAGAATATAGAATCTATATGAATTGACCTTCCCATTATTAAGGAGTTTGTCTCCTATAATTTTATTGCATATGCAGCAATTTCAAGGGCTGCCAAAAATTAGGACGAACTCCAATACACATTTGAAGAGACGTAAAAAAAAATAAAAACAAACAAAAAAACACAGTTGGATCTTTTCAGTATAAAAACCGGACTCGCCAACGTAACCTCAATGTAATCACATTGTTCAGCTCCTGCACCTCCTCCTCCTCCTGTTCGGCCTCTGAAATGACCACATCAGTCACTAGCTGGAAGCACTAGAGGCAACAGGCTGTGCAGAAGATAATATACTTAATGCTTAGGTGACAAACCGCCCACCGCTGCAGAGTTGTTGAAAGCTGTAACACAGCAGCCTGATCTGTGGCTCTCACCTCTGAACATACAGCCAGGCATGGTCGTGTTTGACAATGGGGGGAACCTGGTGGCGGAGAAATGACAGCCGGAGTAGATATGGTTTCCCTCTGTGCCAGTCCTTTCACTGAGCTAAAGAATATGGCTGTGGTGAAATACAACTCTCACTGAGAAGCAGTGTCAGACTGAAAAACATTGGGCCCACCAGAGGATATGATTCTGAGGGCCCACTTTTTTCCTCCGCTTAAGAGCCCAATAGCAGCTGCAAAGCTTGTGCTATCATGATCTCTCCTGATGGAGAAGCCAGGGCCCACCCGAGGATTCTCAGGTGGGCCCATCCTACCCTGCCGAGAAGCAGCCCTGGCTAAGAAAAGAAAAGTATGTGAGAAGGTTCCTGGACACTCTATGGTTGTTTTTTTACTGAGGAGGAAACCCACGCAAACACGGGAAGAACATACAACATCCTTGCAGATTTTGTCCTTGGTGGGATTTGAACCTAGGACCCCAGAACTGCAAGGCTTTAATGCTAACTACTGAGCCCCTGTGTTGCCCTCTCTGTTCTCCCTCTGATATCCAGCATCCTGGAGAAACGTGCACTTACTGCCAATCAGTATGTTCAGCTCCTTTTTGAGAAACTAATGTATTTGGGCAGAAGAAAAGGAAATTGTGGATGGCTTCGCTACTGGTACTGGGGGCACTGCTAATACCATGGCATCATGCCATAGTTCACTGGAAATAGTTCACTGGAAATATTCCAGGCTGGTTGGAGCCAAGCTGGTTCCCATAGAAAAGTACCAGCAGCAAGCTAAGGAGATGGTGGCCTCTATCACCATCACAACCTCACCTCAGCACTATGAACTCTCTTGAAGGAGAAGCCAGGGCCCACCAGAACATATGTCCAGTTCTCTGGTGGGCCTGTCCAACCCGGCCGAGAAACAGCCCTGGCTAAGAAGAGTCTGTGGGAAGGTTCCTGGACACTCTATGACTGCTTTTTTACTGTGGACTAGCTCCAGCAATCTATAAGATTGCAATCTATGATCCCTTCACTGGCTCCCCATTGGCCAAAGACTTCAGTTCAAAACCATAACCATGACATGCAAAGCCATCCACAACCTGTCTGCTCCATATACTGTATCTGTGACCTAGTCTCCCGGTACATACCTGCATGCAACCTCCGATTCTCACAAAATGTCCTTCTCTACTCCCGCCTTCTCTCCTCTTCCCACAATCACATACAAGATTTTTCCCGTGCATCCCTTCTATTCTTGAACTCTGTATATCAATATATCAGGCTCTCGCCTACTGTTGAAACTTTTAAAAGGAAGCTGAAGACCCACCTCTTCCGACAAGCCTACAACCTGCAGTAACCCTCGCTCCACCATACCGCTGCATGACCAGCTGTACCCTCATCTACTGTATCCTCACCCATCTCTTCTAGACTGTTTGTGCCCCCTCACATGCAGGGTCCTCTCTGCTCTTGTACCAGTCAGTGACCTCTTTTCACATGTAAAGCGCAATGGTATACATGGCGCTATAATAATAAATAATAATAATTATACTACTTGTACTCTGGGTCAATTGATTGCACTTTCCTGGTGACTGCCCCTAAATTGATGTGTTTTGGCAGCTTTTGGTCCCGTTTGAAGGTGTTGTGTATACGTTTGGTTTTGGCAACCATTGAATCCAATGGCGTTCGGCAATGTTCGGCAAATATTCAACAATTACATTGGCGAATATTGCAAAAATGACAATTGTAATCCGAAACGAATATTGAAATATTCGCTCGTCTCTAATCGGAAACACCCTTAAAAAATTATGTGGGTGTTGCATCATGGTCTCCATGGTGATATAGTGGTGGAGGATGAGGAGAAGGAGACGGGCGACATAAATTAGAACAAATCCTGAAGGGTATACCCATGTCTGGGTGTGCATGGGAATAGACCCCCAAAAAAACACTGGATTTGAGTTTATGTTTTATGCTTTCATCTGGTGGTGTTGAGAAGTCTGGCACAATCCCGCCCTTGTTCATTTTTTATAAGAGTCAGCCTGTCAGCATTTTCAGTTGACAGGAGGATGCGCCTATCAGTTTTATCAGTTATAATGCCCCCGGCGGCACTAAAAACCATCTCTGACAAAATGCTAGCGGCCAGGACCTCCAAGGCGTAGAAAGACAGTTCATGCCACGTGTCCAGCTTGCATCTTCCAAAACTTTTCTCTCCTTGTCAGAGTACCCCATGTATCAAGGCCTGGGTGCTGGAAGGGTCTGAAAAAACTATCCCAGACCTTTGACAGCGTTCTCCTGCCTCTGCCGCATGTGGTTTGAGTCTCCCTCACTTGTACTCCTTGGTTGTTCAATGAACTGTCTGACTATGACCTCTGCCGCCAGCGTTGTCAGATGGGAATTTTTTTTTTTGTTTTGATTCTTCAACAAGAGCCTGAACTTAATATCTCCAAAAATGAACTCCTTCGGTTTCCTCCCTCTACTAACCTACCTATACCTTCTTTGCAATTTCCTTTAGGTGGTGCCACCATAACTCCCACTCGGCACGCCTGCTATTTTGGAGTCATATTTGACACACAACTTTCCTCTATTCAACGTGGAAAATCACTCACTTGCTCATGTCACCTGCACCTTAAAAACATCTCCACAATTCGACCATTTCTCACCTTTGATATTGCAAAAACTTTTACAGCTGCTCTTATTCACTACTGCAACTCTCTTCTAATCAGTCTCCTTCTAAACAAACTGTCTCCTCTCCAATCCCTTCTGAATGCACCAGCCAGGCACGTATTTCTATCAAGCCGCTTCACCGACGCCTCTACTCTGTGCCAGTCATTGCACTGGTTAGGTTAAACCAGGGGTCTCAAACTCAGCTGGGCATATGGGCCGCACACGGAAAACCATTTAATTTGGGGGGCCGCATTATTTGTGATACCATTTTATTTTCTATACACCTTTTGAACTGGTCCTCATCTTGCAGACATGGTCTCTCATCCAGATTTGCCATATTTCAGACATGGTCTCCTATCCAGGTCCTTCATATTGCAGACATGGTCCCCCATCCACGTCCCCATATTGCACACATGGTCTCCCATCCAGGTCCTTCATATTGCAGACATGGTCTCCCATCCAGGTCCCCCATATTGCATGGTCTCCCATCCAGGTCCTCCATATTGCAGACATGGTCTCCCAACCCCGTTCCCCATATTGCAGACATGGTCTCCCATCCAGGTCCCCCATATTGCAGACATGGTCTCCCATCCAGGTCCCCCATATTGCAGACATGGTCTCCCATCCAGGTCCCCCATATTGCAGACATGGTCTCCCATCCACGTCCCCCATATTGCAGACATGGTCTCCCATCCAGTTCCCCATATTGCAGACATGGTCTCCCATCCAGGTCCCCCATATTGCAGACATGGTCTCCCATCCAGGTCCCCCATATTGCAGACATGGTCTCCCATCCAGGTCCCCCATATTGCAGACATGGTCACCCATCCAGGTCCCCCATATTGCAGACATGGTCTCCCATCCAGGTCCCCCATATTGCAGACATGGTCTCCCATCCAGGTCCCCCATATTGCAGACACGGTCTCCCATCCAGGTCTCCCACATTGCAGACATGGTCCCCCATATTGCAGACATGGTCCCCATATTGCAGACATGGTCTCCCATCCAGGTCCCCCATATTGTAGACATGGTCCCCATATTGAAGACATGGTCCCCATATTGCAGATATGGTCTCCCATCCAGGTCCCCCATATTGCAGACATGGTCCTCCATCCAGGTTCCCCATATTGCAGACATGGTCCCCCATCCAGGTCCCCCATATTGCAGACATGGTCACCCATATTGCAGACACGGTCCCCATATTGCAGACATGGTCCCCATATTGCAGACATGGTCTCCCATCCAGGTCCTCCATATTGCAGACATGGTCTCCCATCCAGGTCCCCCATATTGCAGACATGGTCTCCCATCCAGGTCCCCCATATTGCAGACACGGTCTCCCATCCAGGTCTCCCATATTGCAGACATGGTCCCCCATATTGCAGACATGGTCCCCATATTGCAGACATGGTCTCCCATCCAGGTCCCCCATATTGTAGACATGGTCCCCATATTGAAGACATGGTCCCCATATTGCAGATATGGTCTCCCATCCAGGTCCCCCATATTGCAGACATGGTCCTCCATCCAGGTTCCCCATATTACAGACATGGTCCCCAATCCAGGTCCCCCATATTGCAGACATGGTCCACATATTGCAGACATGGTCCACTATCCTGGTCCTTATCTTGCAGACATGTCCCCCATCCAGGTCCACATGTTGCAGCCATGTCCCCCATCGAGGGTCTGTCCCCCCCATACTGCGCACAGGGTCCGTCCGTCCCCCCATACTGCGCACAGGGTCCTCCCCCCCATACTGTGCACAGGCTCCATCCATCCCCCATACTGCGCACAGGGTCCCTGTCCTCCATACTGCGCTCAGGGTCCCCAACCCACCATACTGCGCTCAGGGTCCTCGTCCCCCATACTGCGCTCAGGGTCCCCGTCCCCCCATACTGCGTGCGCTCAGGGTCCCCGTCCCCCCATACTGCACACAGTGCCCCCCCCCATACTGAGCGCTGTATTTCACATGACAGAGAAAAAAAAGATTCTCACCTGTCCTCCGTTCCCTTGGCGTCCTTTCTGCACCCACAGGCACAGACCCCATAACGATCGCGGCTCTCTCCAGCAGCCGCTGACATCAGCGCTGTAGTGCAGTGTATTGCCGCGAAGAGACCGGCTGTCTGCACAACAATACCAGTGTCAGCCGCCGGCCTATCAGAGGCCAGCAGCTGACATCTGCGCATGGCAGTGACGTCATACGCCGCTGCGCTGGGATGCAGATGTCAGCTGCTGGCCTCTGATAGGCCGGCGGCTGACACTGGTATTGCTGTGCAGAGAGCCGGTCTCTGCGCGGCAATACACTGTGACGCGCCCCCTGGGCCATGTTTGGGGAATACCCGGAGCCGGATCCGTTGGGGATGGTAGTCCTCGTGGCGGTGACCCGGTCCGTGCCCAGGGTGTCAAACTAAGTGGCGATGTTTTTAGTGGCAGATGTGATATTGTTCGACTACGCCACCCGTTGAATGCGGTTATGAAACCGCCGCTGCAGGGCAGACCGCTGAGGCCGGTGGTACGGTTGTGCAGCGTGGATAGTATAACCCCCAACGGGAGGGGTACGGCCTCAGGTCAGCGGACGTGGATGATGGGGATGGTAGAATTGCACGCAGGCACCAGGAACCACTCAGAGACGGTGCGGTGTAGTTCAGGGTCTTTACTGGTGACAAAGATAGACCCTCCCGGGAGTACTGGCTAGCGGTCGGGGTCTGGTCAGTCCGTGAGCAGACAGGATGTCCCCTGGCCAGGCGGAGTTGTAGGCCTCCCCAACTAACTGTACTCTTCCTGGCTACCTTGCTAGAAGCGGGTAAAAGTAGCCCACGTCCCTGAGTGTACCATGTGGTGCTCACCCGTATGGCCGGTGACTCGGGGCCTTCTGGTAGCCTCCGCTCCACGACGGTGGTGCTGGTCCCTTGCGTGTGACCGTGCCTTCGGGTTTCTTGGCTAGAGGACCTGAAATCCCCTGCCGGTCGGTTTCTGCTGCTGGGTATGGAACAGTCCCCACAGCCTCGGACTCCGTGTCCGGTGAGATCTCTTCAGCCAAGGCGAGCTATCTAGCTTCCAGCCTCTGGCACTCACTCTTGCTCCTACAGAGCTCCTGTTGTCACTTTCCCTGCAACTGCTCCACACCAGACCAGACTGTGTCTCTGTCTCTGTCTGTGTTCTTTCCTAACCCCACCTCAGCCCCAGTTTATATAGGGGAAGTTCTTCCCCTCCCAGGACTGGGCAGGCGGTGTGGCATGCTTAGGATTCCTGACCAGGAGACCTCCCACCTGCTCACAGACGTAATATTGCTATTACTGTGGTAACCAGACCCCTGGGGTTCCACAACTGCACTACTGTTAGAACCCTCCTGTTTGTTTTTTCTATCATGTGTTTTGCGGTCACGTGACCATCTGCCTTTATATTCCAGCTCCGCCCTTCTGGCTGTGCAGGACTTCAGTATTTGACTGTTTCTCTAGCCTGGTGCTTCGGTGCCTTTCTCTGTCAAGTTCGCTTGGTCCTCTGGGACCTCTAGTACTTTTTGCCAGTTTGTCTTTTTGTGTTCTGCAACAACTTCTATTTAGGAGGTGTCCCATTTTTGTCCCAGTCCTTAGTTCTTTTAGGGACCCCTTTCTTAATTCTATAGGTCTTCGTTCAGACTAGCCGAGGACTAAGGCGGGTCTGTTCACTAGGAACAGGCAGCCCCCTACATCATAGGGATTCAGCTTAGTCTTACTGTAGGGACAGCTTTCCCCTATCTTTCTTTAGTACATGTTGCAGATCATAACAACTACAGGACTGATGTCGGCAGCTGCTGGAGAGAGCCGCGATTGTTACGGGGTCTATGTGCCTGCGGGCCGCAAGAAGCAGCCGGAGGGGTTTGAGACCCCTGGGTTAAACAATCACTACAGAATACAATAATGTGGCGCCCCATGAGCTGGTTGCCACAGTAGTGCTGCCTCCTTCACCGTAGGTGATATTATGCTTGGAAGCAGGAAGAGCTCCCCACGTCAGGTAAACCCCACATGCACAAACAGGTTCTGATCCCTGACCTGAAGGGGGAGCTCTACACCCTATTTTGGGGAGCTGCCTTTTCTGGTTGGGGGGAGGAGTTAGTCAGTGAGGGTGAGAGGGAAGGGAGAGGGGGAGAAAGCAGCAGAGAGAGAGAAGGAGAAAGTTCTGGGGAGCAGAGCAGGTGAAGAGCTCACCCCAGGCAGCGGAACAGAGGACACCAGAGTCCTGGGTTGTACGGGTATTGCACGTCCTGGCAACCGAATCTGGGGGACAGGAGACTGCAAGTTTTCTGGCCACAAGCAGAAGCCCAGCAGCACAGCGGCATAACTAGAGCCTGGAGCTGCACCCAAGACGGCAGTACCCATTATAGGTTCGCACCGCCTGCTAGTACGGAGTTTAGGGCAGGAGTGAAGAAAAGGGACCGCAGGATAACTCATAGGCAGCGGGGCCCGCAAAGGAGAAGTGTAGCAGGCAGGCCTCCAAACCCACCTGATGGGGGGGACTCCGATTGCTTCCAGGCTGACTGGACCCTCCTGGACCTAGTGACCAGTGCCCCAGACTAAACAGCTTTTTCTGCAGTAAAGGTAACCGGACTGCATTCCTCGTGTCCGTCTTCTTCTGCGCCTCCCCGCAGCTGTGCTACCACCGCAACTATCATCACTGCTGCCGCCCTGCTCTCTGCACCCTGTTTCCCCTGCCGCCATCCTTCATATCAGCTTTCTCAGTCCCTGGGGGTCCGCTTCGCCTGTGGGAAGTGTTTCATCCCAGCTGTTATACCATCTATCCCCCAGGGTCCACACAGCAGCGCTGGTTATCGCTGACCAGGCACAACAGGTGGCGTAACATAAAGACTATGAATCCCCTGTAAATACTCCCTTCATCTGCTCGGCCAGAGCCACGGAGCTGGGCCCCTGCCACTGTGACTTTCCTGAAAGACTGCCGGCCCAGCTACCGAGTACCCTAGGCCCTTATGGCTGCTGCAATACAAACTCATCTCTCTTACCCACCAAGCTGTCCACAGTTCTGCACCAGTCTATATCTCTTCCCTCATTTCTGTGTATCACCCCTCTTGTGCCCTCCTATCTGCAACTGATCTAAGACTGACATCCTCCTTAATCAGAACCTCACACCTCTGTCTCCAAGAATTCTCTTGAGCCGTGACAGTTTTCTGTGATTCCCAAAATGCGTACAATGCGATCCTCATGGTAAAGGCAGGGGAACATAAAGTCAGCCTTGTGTGCCAGACTGCCAACCGCCAAGACTTCCCTGTTCTCACCAAGAGTACAACTGTCTATGTTCTTTTTCTCCTCCACCTCCTCATTATCACCCAATCTGCGTTGAGATGAGATGAGGCGGGGCTGGGTAGCATCACCCTCTATAGTTCCTTGCTCCGCCTGCAATGCCTCCTCTTTAATTGTGAGCAGCGAGCGTTCCAGTAGACAGAGAAGCGGAATGGTGATGCTAATTATGGCGTCATCGCTGCGCACCATCTTGGTGGAGTCCTCAAAGTTTTGGAGGAGGGCACAGATGTCAGACATCCATGCCCACTCATCAGCTCTTATGTGCGAAGGCTGACCTGAATGCCGACGGACGTGTTGAAGCTGGTACTCAACAACTGCTTTCTGCTGCTCAAAATTATTCCAAACATCTGCAACAATGATTTCCAACGCATAGTCACATCGCACACCAGTCGGTGAGCTGGAAGCGGCAAATGCTGCTGAAGCCCTGCCAGGGCGGCGAAAGATGTAGCTGACTTTCTGAAATGGGCATACACGTGCGTTCTTTCACAAGCCACTTTGGCAGATCCGTGTAGATTTTGAGAAACTGCAGAACCACTAAGTTGAGCACATGGGCCAGGAATGGTACATGTGCTAGCTTGCGTAGCTTCAGAGCCGCCACCAGGTTCTCTGATACAGCTTTCAACAACTCTGCAACGGTGTGCGGTTTGTCGCCTAAGCATACAGTCCTGTTTATTGTTATTGGCACACACGAAGTTTAAGTAAATAATCTGTAATATGTCCTGGAAAAATGAATCAAGTGATGGAGATGGAGGCTAAAGAGGAGGAGGTGGTGCAGGAGCTGTAGAATGTAGGGGCAACCCTGATTGACCCAGGGTCCACAATTCTCTGCGTCGGGAGGACATGTTCCGTTCCAGGGTCCCACTCGGTCCCGGCTTACACAATATTAACCCAGTGGAATGCATCAGCAAGATGAACCATCCTTGGCCACATTCACTTGTCCACGTGTTTGTAGTTAGGCGGTTCTTCCCACTTAAGTGCACTGGGGAGGGCAAGGGTAATGTTCTGGGACCCGTGCTTGTGGAAGGCAGAGACAATACCGGGAGGAAAAGGTTGTGGAAAGTTTCCGTCTCCATGAGTCTAAAAGGAAACATTTCAATTGCAAGCAGTCCAGAAATGTGGCAGTTTAGTATTGCGGCCTGTGGGTGGGTGGATGGCTGCATACTCGCGCTTGCATTCCAAGTAACAGAAAACTAAGGAGATGGTTGCCTCATCATCATTAGAGATGAGTGGTGTTCGACTCGAACTGTTCGCCAATCTCAAATTCGAGCTGTTTTGGGTGGTGTTCGAGCCGTTCGGCGAACACGAACAATTTTAAAAAAATTCGGCTGTTCGAGGTTATGTTCGTAACTGGATTTTTTCTCAGTAATGCTGAAAATTAATATTAATACGCAGTTTGAGTGTACAGCGGGGCGGAGGGAGGGGCAGGGGGTGGATCTCTGCATAAATAGTGAAGATCTCCATTTTTTTTCTCTTTCCCGCATTTACAGTGGGGAGGTGCAATCTGTCAGCCTATCAGCAGCGCACACACGAAGCGAACTGCTTTTTCTCACACAAGCAAGGGCATGTGTCATTGGCAGTGTATGTCACATGTCCTTGCCCTATAAGACCCAGCCATTTTCCACGTAGCCACCATTTTCTCACTGCTGCAGCTGCGTGTTAGACAGCACCGCTGTTGCTGTGTGCGCTATACTTTGAGTGTTAATTTCAAGCCAATTTTCGCACAAATCTACAGATAGCTTGGGAGTAGGGAATAGTTGTGATTGCAGTCCTTTTGAGGACTAGGTTACATCATTTCCTAAGAGTTTTATCAGGAAGGTCTGTGCTCTTAAATATATAGGTTGGGAGTAAAGACTAATTGTAATTGCAGTCCTTTTGAGGGCTAGGTTACATCAGTTCCTATCACTTTTATCAGGCAGGTCTGTGCTCTTAAATAGATAGGTTGGGAGTAAAGACTAATTGTAATTGCAGTCCTTTTGAGGGCTAGGTTACATCAGTTCCTATCACTTTTTTGCCAGGCAGGTCTGTGCCAGTGCTGTGCAAGTTTTTTTTCACAGCATTTGGCTAAATCTAGCTAAGCAAATCCTTTTTGGCCTCTTGCAGTGTGTATTAGTGGAGTAGCCTATCTGTGTTGCAAGCTACACCACCTGTGTATAGAATACAATTTTTTTTTACTGCACCTAGCCAAGTTAAACCTTTTGGGCATAGCATCATTCTATTAGTCCATCTGTACTAACCTCCACCAGGTTTCAAATTCAAAATATTTTTTATCTGCATCTAGCTCTGAAAAAATATTTGGGCTTAGGCTTGTAGCAGTGTGTGGGACTTGTTCTATTAGTCCATCTATACTAACCTCCACCAGGTTGCAAATTCAAAATAATTTTTATCTGCATCTAGGTCTGAAAAAATATTTGGGCTTGGGCTTGTATTATTTTCTCTCTGTTTAATGGCCTTGTGTGAACATGCATTTACATTTTGCATGCACATCAACTTACGTTTCAGTTCAGACCTTCAGGTTTTTTCTTTGCAGTTCAGTATGCTTTAGTGCATATAAAAGGGTGTGGCCGCCCTTTGTCTGGGCTGAGACGCTCATTTTGCCTTGGTTTTATGCTTACACTAGGGATCAGTCTCTCTGCCCTTGTCCATATGTATGTCACTTGACGAATGGTAAGGTTTTTAATATTAGAGTTAGGACTGTCCCATGAGGGTTGCCGTGAAGTGGCGGTATGGCTTTCCCATTATTTTGATCAAAATTATGTTAACTAAATACCCTTTATTATTTATTATTATTTTTGCACTGTGCTATTTATACATCTACTTTTAGTTATTTGGGTATTTTTCTTGTTCTTGTTTTTTTTCAGTGTGTGGGACTTGTTCTATTATTCCATCTATACTAACCTCCACCAGGTTGAAAATTCAAAATAATTTTTATCTGCATCTAGCTCTGAAAAAATATTTGGGCTTGGGCTTGTAGCAGTGTGTGGGACTTGTTCTATTAGTCCATCTATACTAACCTCCACCAGGTTGCAAATTCAAAATAATTTTTATCTGCATCTAGCTCTGAAAAAATATTTGGGCTTGGGCTTGTAGCAGTGTGTGGGACTTGTTCTATTAGTCCATCTATACTAACCTCCACCACCTGTGTATGTAATAAAATTGTTTTACTGCATCTAACCCAGCCAATACTTTTGGGCAAATACCACAGTTTGGCCACTCAGCTCTGCTCGGTTCCCATCCATTGTTTTTTGTGCAAACAACTCCAGAGTTGTCAATTAGTTAACCACCAAAATGAGTGGAAAAAGGCCTGCTGCTGGTGGAAAGGGGAATAGGCGTGTTGGGAAGGGAAAAAAAGGTTGTGTCCGTGGGGTAGGTGTTAAAGCAACAGTAACATCTGCAGAAGAAAGACCATCTTCCAGCCAACCTAAGATGTCTACTTCTTTTAGCGGACAATGTGATAAGCTCCCTTTCTTACGGCCACGCCAATCGCTACAAATTCCAGATGAGGCACAAAAACAGCAGGTGCTTCAACGGATATCAAGTGCTCCTTTAAGTGGGCTCTCCTCCACCTCAACTTCAACATCATAAATACTCCAGTCCTCAAAGGTGTCACCCAAATCGCACTTGCTTCCTCACAGCTCCCAAGTCTCCAGCTGCTCGTCTGAGTATGGGGTAGAACAGATGGTTGAGTCTGCAGAGCTGTTTACTCATACTAAAGCCTGGGAATCAGAGGTCAGCTCCAGAGCTTCTGTGTATCCAGACGAGGAAATGATCTGCACTGATGCCCAGAATCTTTATGAGTCGGATCCAGGACCAGACGCAGAAGGTTCTGACCATAATGTAGACCCTCGTTCCCAAACTGTAACTCCTGTTGGTGGAGACAATGAGGAAGACGATGATGAGACTCAAATACCTGATTGGAGCAACAACTTGAGTTTTTTGTCAGGGCAGGAAGAGGTTGGCTCTGAGGACGACGGGTGTGATAACACACAGGGTGAAGATGACGAGGTTGGAGATCCCACTTACTGTCAACCCACAGTCAGCCAGTTGATGAGATCAGCAGAGGAGGTGGAGGAGGATGCTAGTGATGACGAGGTCAGGTTGCGTCTTCCTGGACAGAGACGTAGTACTGGAAGCACGTCAACAACTGCATCCTCAAACACAACTCTGCCTCTGACCACAAGTCGTGGTGGCTCTTCAGGTCGCATGGGTGCTAAGCCTTGCATAGTCTGGGCATTTTTTCAGATCGATAAGGATGACCCAACTTGTGTTATCTGTAACATTTGTCAGCAAAAGCTAAGTAGAGGCCAAAAAATACATAGTTTGAGTACTTCATGCATGAACCGGCACATGGATATGAAGCATAAGTTGCAGTGGGAAGCTCACTGTGCTACAATGCGGCCTAGCCGGCCGGGCCAACCACCATCTGCCACATCTTGTGCATCCGCAGCCTCTTCATCCTCTGTGACTGGGGGGACAGCAGTCACACCTGTTTTGGGACGCATCATTTTCTTTGGAGGTGGAAACACCAGCTGGTGTTGAGCGCTGTCCGACATCGATAGCACCACCTTTGGATCAAGGCAACCTAACATGTCCACCTGCATCTTCCTCACAGACCGGCAGATTGCAGGGGACACCCTTCTCAACCCCATCTAAGCACAACAGCCAGCCCTCGGTCCCTCAGATGTGGAGAAGTAAAAGACCATTTCCTCCTAGCCATGAGAAAGCTAAGAGGTTGAATTTCACTATCTGCAAGCTCTTGGCTACAGAAATGCTGCCTTTCCGCCTGGTGGACACAGAGGATTTTCGAGATCTTATGTCCGTCGCAGTGCCCCAGTACCAGATGCCCAGTCGGCACTACTTCTCAAAGAAAGGTGTGCCTGCGCTCCACCAGCATGTCGCACACAACATCACCGCTTCTTTGAGAAACTCTGTGTGTGACAGGGTGCATTTCACCACAGACACTTGGACGAGTAGGCATGGACAGGGGCGTTAAATGTCGTTGACTGGGCACTGGGTAACTATGGTGACAGCAGGACAAGGGGCTGCTGTCCAAGTCTTGCCGTCCCCACGAGTTGTGCGTCAATCCTCTTTATCTCGAAGTTCCTCCACTGCTTCTGCCTCCTCAACCTCCTCTCGGTCCTCCACCTGCACCCAAAGCCTGTCTGGTCATGCCACAAGCTTTCTAACTGCGCAGAAGGGATCCTGCACAGCTCCTTACTATGCTGGCAGCAGGGCTCAACGTCATCAGGTGGTTTTTACTTTGAAATGTCTGGGAAATGTGAGTCACACAGCTGAGGATTTGTGGTCAGATCTGGAGAACCAGTTTCATGAATGGTTGTCTCCACTGGACCTGAAACCAGGGAAGGCCGTGTGCGACAATGCTGCAAACCTGGGTGCGGCCCTTCGCCGGGGCAATGTCACACACGTGCCTTGTATGGCTCACGTGTTGAACCTGGTTGTCCAGCAATTTTTAGCCCACTATCCCAGAATAGATGGCCTTCTGCAGAGGGCACGGTCGCTGTGTGCTCACTTCCGCCGTTCGCATCCCGCAGCTCAGCGACTTACATCTCTACAGAAGTTGGGCCTGCCACTTCACTGGCTAAAATGCGATGTGCCTACCTGGTGGAATTCAAATCACATGTTGCAGCGACTGTGGCAGCACCGACAAGCCCTGGTGCAATACGTTTAGACGTATAGCCTGGGCCAACGAGATCCAGAGGTGGGGCAAATCACGCTGGAGGAGTGTTCTCAGATCAGGGACCTATGCACCCTTCTGCACAGTTTTGAAATGGCGACGAAGATGTTTAGTGCTGACGATGCCATTATCAGCATGACTATTCCGGTGATTTACATGCTGGAGCACATGTTAAACAGAATTCGGAGTCAGGTGGTGTCACAAGAGGAGATGGAGGAAGTAGAGGAGGAGGAGTTGTATGCGGAAGGGCTAACATCTGCAAGGTCCAGACGGTCGGCAGCACCAAGGCGGCAGGCATGTGAGGGTGGGGGAGATGGTTTTACCAGGGCGCCTGGTAGCAGCCAAACTAGTGAGGAAGGTGCAGGAGCCCAGGAAGAAGTGGAGGACGAACTGATGGAAGACTCATCAGATGAGGGAGACCTTGATCACATTTCTGTTGTGCGAGGTTGGGGGGAGAGGGCAGAGGAAGGAAGCATGATTGTTACCTCGCCACCAACACAACAGGGACTTGGTGCTCCTGGATGCACAAGACACATGAGTGCCTTCTTGCTGCACTACCTGCAACATGACCCTCAAATTGTGAGAATTAGAAATAATCCTGACTACTGGGTTACCACACTGTTAGATCCCAGGTACAAAAGTAAATTTGCAGAAATTATTCCTGCCATAGAAAGGGATGCACGCATGCAGGAGTATCAGCAGAGACTGTTGCAGAATCTTACATGTGCTTTTCCACAAAACACTAGTGGTGCACGTAGTGAATCTCACAGTTCCAACTTGCCAATCGTGGGACCGTCGAGTGTTCAGCACTCAAATTGTAACAGAAACACAGTATCTGCTGGTAACATCAATTTTGCAGAATCATTTCACCACTTTTTTAGCCCATCCTTTGCAAGGCCACAGGAGACAAGAAGTCTGACACATAGTCAACGCCTAGAGACGATGGTACAGGAGTATCTCCAAGTAAACATTGAAGCCATGACTGTGTCACTGGACCCTTGCTCTTTTTGGTCTTTCAATCTGGATAAATGGCCAGAGCTCGCCACTTACGCCTTGGAGATCTTGTCATGCCCCACAGCCAGCGTTCTGTCTGAACGTGTGTTCAGCGCTGCTGGTGGTGTGCTGACAGATAAGCACACGCGGCTCTCCACTGATAATGTAGACAGACTCACGTTCATAAAGATGAACACATCATGGATCCGAAAGGACTTTTCTACCCCTGTTTCATCTTGGGGAGAGTAAAAGCTTGATGATTTGTTAAAATCACCTCACCAACCGTTTTAAGCTTTCAAATTACTTATCATGTTTATCTGTATCTTGGCTGGAAAATAATTTGGGCCTTGTAGCAGTGTGCAGTACTGATTCTATTAGGCCATCTATACTAAACTCCACCAGATTTAAAATTACTAATTATGTTTATCTGTATCTTGGCTGGAAAATAATTTGGGCCTTTTAGCAGTGTGCAGTACTGATTCTATTAGGCCATCTATACTAAACTCCACCAGATTTAAAATTACTAATCATGTTTATCTGTATCTTGGCTGGAAAATAATTTGGGCCTTGTAGCAGTGTGCAGTACTGATTCTATTAGGCCATCTATACTAAACTCCACCAGATTTAAAATTACTAATCATGCTTATCTGTATCTTGGCTGGAAAATAATTTGGGCCTTGTAGCAGTTTGCAGTACTGATTCTACTAGGCCATCTATACTAAGCTCCACCAGCTTTCAAATTAATAATAATTTTTAGCTGCATCTAGCCTGGAAAATAATTTTGGGGCTCCTAGATGCGCAAGACACATGAGTGCCTTCTTGCTGCACTACCTGCAACATGACCCTCATATTGTCAGAATTCGAAGTAATCCTGACTACTGGGTTGCCACACTCTTAGATCCCCCACACTCTTCGATCAACCTTTTCATTTTAATAAAGACCAAAAAAATGGTCATTTTTGAAATTATAAGCATTAGCAGGTTATTAGAAACTGAAATCAAACAGTTTTCAACTCAAAACTTTATTCTAGGTGATGTTACATTTGCACATAGGACCCCTTGTTCGAAAGGAGCTTCTGAACTCTCTCGTCCATTGAATTTGTCAGGTTTTGGATGGTTTCTGCTTCAATTGTTTTGCATGAGGACAGAATGCCCTCCCAGAGCTGTTGCTTAGATGTGAACTGCCTCCTGCCATCATAGACACTCGTTTTGATGATGCTCCAGAGGTTCTGAATGGGGTTGAGGTCAGGGGAGCATGGGGGTCACACCATAAGTTTGTCCCCTTTTATGCCCATATCAGCCAGAGATGCAGATGTGTTATGTGCAGCATGAGACGGTGCATTATCATGCATGAAAATGATCTTGCTGCGGAATACACAGTTCTTCTTCTTGAACCATGGAAGGAAGTGCTGTTTGAGAAACTTCACATACATTATGGAGTTCATCTTTACCCCTTCAGGGATCCTAAAGGGGCCGACAATCTCTCTCCCCATGATTCCAGTCCAAAACATTACTCCACCTCCTCCTTGTTGTCGCCGTAGCCGTGTTTGCATGGGGTGTCCATCAACCAGCCATCCTCCACTCCATCCATCTGGACCATCGAGCGTTGCACGGCACTCATCGGTGAACAAAACAGTTTTGAAGTCAGTCTTCATGTATTGTTTGGCCCACTGGAGCCGTTTCTGCTTGTTTACAGTGGATAGAGGAGGTCGACAGGATAGCTTACTCACAGCTGCAAACCTCTGAAGGACCCTGCATCTTGTTGTTCGGGGGACGTTGGAGGCACCAGCAGCTTCAAAAACTTGTCTGCTGCTATGACAAGGCTTTTTTGCCGCTGCTCTTTAAACCTGGCGTAATTGCCTGTAGGAAAGAGTCCTCAATTTGCCCTTATCAGCACGCACACGTGTGTACTGTGAATCAGCTACATACTTCTTGATTGTGGGATGATCAGGATGAAGTGTCTTGGCAATGTTGATTGTAGTAATGCCTTGACCTAAACACTCCACAATTTGTTGCTTCTCAGCAGCCGACACATCCGTTTTCTTTCCCATTTTGGCAGAAAATGTAGGCTGCTTAATAATGTGGGACAGCCTTCTTAAGTAGTCTTGCCTTTCATTGGACACACCTGCCAAACTAATTAGCACAGGTGTCTGCAATTGCTTACAGTGATATAAAGAGCCCTGACACACATCACCATCAATGAGTTTAACTGACAAACAAAAAAATTCTTACCTTATCACTCCTAAACACTTTTTGCATAATAATTAGGAACACAGTGTACATGTGCTTTTCCACAAAACACCAGTGGTTCACGTAGTGAATCTTACAGTTCTAACTTGTCAACCGTGGTCTGTATGGAGTTGTTCAATAAAGGGCCCAAAATTAAGATAACATAGACGGGAGAGGTCTCTATGAATAGGAATTCCTAAGTATTTGATACCCTGTGAGGGTCAGGCAAAGGGAAAGTTGGACTGGATGGAATCCTGTATGGATTTGGGAAGGGAGACATCGAGGGCCTCAGACTTCGCTGCATTGATTTAAAAATTTGACCATGTAACAAAGTGATCTATTTCAGCCATAACAGCAGGGATGGATATATGTGATTTAGTGATATATACTAGGACATCATCAGCAAAAAGAGAGCACTTGTACTCGGTGCCTCCCACCTCAATCCACCTAATATTGGGGTTATGGCGAATTGATGAGAGCAGGTGCTCCGTCACTAGGATGTATAAGAGAGGGGACAGAGGACATCCCTGCCTTGTCCCATTGGTGATTATGAAAGGTGATGAAAATGTTCCATTTATCTTCAGCCTAGGTGACGTATTGTGATACAGGGCCGTGATTTTGCCTATAAAAGGGTCCCCTAGACCCCTACCCCAAGCTTTTTAAGAGAATAATATATGGCGTGCCAGGAGACTCTATGGAATGCTTTCTCAGCATCCAACGAGAGTATCTATGTTACGGGTCCGGGTGGTGGAACCTCTGTGCCGAGGTGCAAGGAGGGACCCAGAGGGGCGTGACTAAGAATCCACCCGAACCGACCCTGGTCGTACGGCAGCTAACGACACCGTGACCAGGGAGAATTCAGGCAGAGGTACCAGGTGCTACTCTGGGGACGACCTTGTAAGAGAGCAGGTGGCTCCCATGGGTTAGAGGGCTGGGACTGACCGGTATGGCGGATGGACACGGCAAGCAGGCGGAAGTCTCTGGTAGCTGACAGGAGGTCACAGTTCGAAAAAGCAAGGCAAGTAGCAGTCTTTAGGTTTACCAGGAAGGTGGTCACAGCAAGTGACGGCAGGGTCTCCAGGCAGGCTGGCAGAAAGCAAGCAGGTGCTCCCAGGTGAGCGGGCTGACGGACTCAGCAGGTAGCAGGCAGGTAACTGGTGGACGCTCCCAGGTGAGCAGGCAGACAGACGAGACAGGTAACAGGCAGGTAACTGGTGGACGCTCCCAGGTGAGCGGTCTGACAGACGAGACAGGTAACTGGTGGACACTCCCAGGTGAGCGGTCTGACAGACGGGGCAGGCGGATGCTCCCAGGTGAGCGGGCAGATAGCCAAGGCAGGTAACAGGCAGGTAACAGGTGAGCGCTCCAGGTGAGCAGGCTGGCAGGCTCGGCAGGTAACGGACGGATAACAGGCTGGTTGGCAGGACGAGAAGTCAGGCTAGCAGCGGAACCTGAGGGCTGAAGCACAGGTAAGACACAGTGCAAACAACTTTGCTCGGGCACCTCCATTTTGGAGGAGGTGCCTTAAATGTGGGAAGTCCTCTGGCCATTGGCCGGGGACTCTTTAGGAAGACGCGTGCTGTACCTTTAAGAGAGATGGGAGTGCGCGCGCCCTAAGCACTCTGCTGGAGGAGGAACGCGCGCCGGCCACAGCAGGGAACGGAGAGCAGGGAGAAGCCGCACCAGGAGCCGGGGGGCGGGAGAGACGGTGTCCCTGTCTGACATGGGGCAGGGACGCTGCTGTGCCGACAAAGACAGGAGCGCTGGAGGGACCCACGTGAGGAGCGTGAAGGTGAGAGGGACGGCGTCCCTGCCTAGCAGACGGCAGGGACGCCGATGCTACAGTACCCCCCCTTACGCCCCCTCCTCTTTAGGCCAGAAAGAAATTTATCAAGGATGAGCGGGGCATGGATGTTCTCCCGAGGCTCCCACTTTCTCTCCTCAGGACCAAACCCCTTCCAATCCACTAGAAAAAAGGTCTTTCCTCTTACCCTCTTGGTGGCCAGAATGCTCTCTACCTCAAACTCGTCTTCAGCGGAAACCGGGGCAGGAGGCGTACCTGAAGACTTGGAAAAAGAGTTAAGTACCACGGGTTTGAGGAGAGATACATGGAAGGAGTTGGGGATTCTCAAGTTGGCCGGGAGTTTCAATTTATGGGCCACCGGGTTGATTTGCTTGATAACTTCCAGTGGGCCGATGAACCGGGGCCCTAACTTGTAGGAAGGAATCTTGAGCCGGACAAATTTGGACGAGAGCCAGACCTTATCTCCAGGACGGAATTGAGGCGGATCCAGACGTCTCTTGTCAGCCTGTCTCTTCATCCGCTCGGAGGACAGAAGAAGTGCGGATCTGGTACTCTCCCAAATGGTGGAGAATTCGCTAACAAGAGATTTCGCGGCCGGGTTGTCCACCGAGGCGGAGACAGGAAACGGGATCCGGGGATGTTGGCCGTAGACTGTAAAAAACGGGGATTTGGAAGAGGATTCGCTCTCGTGATTATTGTAGGAGAATTCGGCCCACGGTAAAAGATCCACCCAATCGGAATGGTGGGCATTAACAAAGTGCCGGAGGTAACTGGTTAAGATTTGGTTGATCCGCTCTACTTGACCATTGGACTGTGGGTGATAAGCAGAAGAGAAGTCCAAGGTGACCCCCAGCAGTTTACATGTGGCTCTCCAGAAGCGAGAGGTGAACTGAACCCCTCGATCGGACACGATGTGGAGAGGAAGACCATGGAGACGGAAAATATGATGAATGAAGTCCTTAGCCAACTCAGATGCAGACGGAAGACCCAGCAGGGGAATGAAGTGAGCCATTTTAGAGAAGCGATCAGCGACCACCCAAATGACCGTACAACCAGCAGAGACAGGGAGATCCATTATAAAGTCCATAGCGATGTGTTGCCACGGGGCAGCCGGTACGGGAAGATGCAGAAGGCGGCCGGCTGGCAGATGTCTAGGAACCTTGTTGCGGGCGCAGGACGCACAGGCCGAGACAAAGTCTATTACCTCCTTGCACAGGGAAGGCCACCAGTAATGCCGGGCAATAAGCTGGAGGATCTTCTTTTGGCCAGCATGGCCAGCTAGCTTAGACGAATGTCCCCAGTGCAGAACCTTCTCTCGATCAGGTACTGTCACGAACGTCTTACCAGGTGGAAGATGATTCAGATCCAAGGGAGCCACTTGCATTACCTTGGCGGGGTCGATGATGTGCTTAGGCTCCTCCTCTAGATCGGAGAACAGAAAGGATCGGGACAAGGCATCGGCTTTGATATTTTTGTCTGCTGGGCGGAAATGAAGAATGAAATCAAAGCGGGCGAAGAACAAGGACCACCGGGCCTGGCGCGGGTTAAGTCTTTGGGCACTCTGTAGGTAAGCCAAGTTTTTGTGGTCCGTATAAATTATTACCGGGTGAAGAGCCCCCTCGAGCAGGTAATGCCACTCCTCCAGTGCCAAATTAACGGCTAACAATTCTCGGTCTCCTATAGAATAATTGCGCTCAGACGAGGAGAAGAGTTTGGAGAAGAAGCCGCAGGTTACCATTCTCCCGGATGGCGACTTTTGGGTGAGCACCGCTCCGGCTCCGGAGGAGGAAGCATCTACTTCTAAGAAGAATTGTTTGTTGCAGTCCGGACGGTGCAGCACAGAAGCGGAGGAGAAAGCTTGTTTCAAAGAAAGGAAGGCCTCTTCAGCCTCGGGCGGCCATTCTTTGGGACTAGCGCCCTTACGGGTGAGCGCGGAGATAGGGGCAGTCCGGGAAGAGAAGTGCGGAATGAAGAGGCGGTAGTAATTGGCGAAGCCCAGGAACCACTGAATAGCCTTCAACCCCTCCGGTCGGGGCCACTTCAGGATGGCAGAAAGTTTCTCAGGATCCATTCATAGGCCGGTCTGGGAGATGACGTAACCCAGAAATGGAAGCGAGGACTGCTCAAAGAGGCACTTCTCAAATTTTACGTAGAGGTGGTTCTGCCTGAGCCTGAGCAGGACCTGACGAACGTCCCTCCGGTGTGTGGGAAGATCCGGAGAGAAGATCAAGATGTCGTCCAGGTACACCACCACGCAGGAGTAGAGAAGGTCACGGAAGATGTCATTGACCAACTCTTGAAAGACGGCAGGAGCATTACAGAGGCCGAAGGGCATTACAAGATATTCATAGTGGCCATCCCGGGTGTTGAATGCCGTCTTCCATTCATCCCCCTGGCGGATACGGACCAAGTTATACGCCCCACGGAGATCCAGCTTGGTGAAGATTCTGGCACCCCTCAGACGGTCAAATAATTCAGGAATGAGCGGAAGGGGGTATTTATTCTTCACTGTGATCTGGTTAAGACCTCTATAGTCTATACAGGGATGGAGTGAGCCATCCTTCGTTTTAACGAAGAAGAAGCCTGCTCCCGCCGGGGAGGTAGATTTCCGGATAAATCCCCGGGCCAGATTCTCCTCGATATATTCAGACATGGCCCGGGTCTCGGCAGCGGACAATGGGTAAATACGCCCATGGGGTGGAGTAGCGCCGGGTACCAGGTCGATTGGGCAATCGTATGGTCTATGGGGAGGTAATGTCTCTGCTTCTTTCTTGTTGAAAACATCAGCATAAGACCATTAAGGAGCCGGTAGGCCAGATAGATTGGCTGGAGTAGGAGAAGGACGAGCAGGACGAACAGGAACTAAACAAGTCTTATGACAGTCCTGCCCCCAGCGAAGGACCTCTCCGGTCTGCCAATTCAGCACGGGTGCATGTCTCTGGAGCCAAGGAAGGCCTAACAAAAGGGCGTGAGAGAGTCCAGGTAGAACATGGAAGAAGATCCTCTCAGAGTGCAGCTTTCCTACCTGCAGAGTCATGGGTTCGGTGATGAGTTGGATGGTTAGTGGTAAGAGCCCTCCATCCACGGAGACGACAGATAAGGGTTCAGCCAAAGGTTTAGTGGGAATGCGGTATTTCTCTACCAGGGACTGGGAAATGAGGTTTCCGGCAGCTCCAGAATCGAGTTGAGCTAGTTCAAAGTAGCGGTTCTCCCCGCAGATGATAGAGACCGAAAGCATTAGAGATGGAGGGGGTTTACTTTTGTCTAGAACGACCTCTCCGAGCGATCCTAGACACTGGCGTTTCCCGGCCTCTCCGGGCAGGAACGGATCTGGTGCTCCTTACTGCCACAGTAGAAACAGCTCCCCTCGGTACGGCGTGACTCTTGACGGGGTTTGACCATCTTGGTCTGGTCGAGCTTCATGGGCTCTGGCGAGTGCGCCCGGGGAGTTACAGAGGAAGAGACGGGTCTCTGGAAAGTGGGAGCAAGACGGGGAAACCTCTTCTCATGGGTGACCTCTTTGGTACGCTCCTGGAACCGGATGTCAATCCGGGTGGCAAGTGTTACTAAGTCATCCAGGGAGGTAGGAATGTCCCGAGCGGCGAGTTCATCTTTAATCTGGCCGGATAGGCCCCCCCAGAAGACGGACACTAGGGCCTCGTTATCCCAGGCAAGCTCGGAAGATAGGGTACGGAACCGTATGGCATATTGGCCCACGGTGAGACTCCCCAGGCGGAGGCGTAGCAGAGAGGAGGCAGATGAGGTCTTTCACCCTGGTTCGTCGAAGACTTTCCGGAAAGCCGTGAGAAAGGCTGGCAGGTTGGACACCAGGGGGTCTCCTCTCTCCCATAGGGTATTTAGCCAAGCCAGTGCCTCCCTAGTGAGATGGGACATAATGAATGCCACTTTGGCCCGGTCGGAGATAAACTGGTGAGCCAAGAGTTCAATGTGCAGGGTGCACTGGTTTATGAAGCCCCAAGCTTGAGCGGGGTCGCCTCCGAAACGAGGAGGTGCAGAAAGCCGGGGTCCGGGACATGAAGCCATGGTATTGGTGGGCAGCGGCGCTGCCGGGGTGCGAGTCGTGACACTAGCGGTGGTTGTTGGTGGAGCAGTCAGTGTGTCCAGGCGGGAGTTGACATTTCGCAGGTGGTTCAGGATGGACTCCTGTTGGGATCTCTGACGGAAGACTTCATGGTATAGGTCAGAGAGCGAGGGAGCTTGGGTGCCACCGGATTCCATGGCCCGAGCAAACTGTTACGGGTCCGGGTGGTGGAACCTCTGTGCCGAGGTGCAAGGATGGACCCAGAGGGGCGTGACTAAGTATCCACCCGAACCGACCCTGGTCGTACGGCAGCTAACGACACTGTGACCAGGGAGGATCCGGGCAGAGGGACCAGGTGCAACTCTGGGGACGACCTTGTAAGAGAGCAAGTGGCTCCCACGGGTCAGAGGGCTGGGACTGACCGGTATGGCGGATGGACAGGGCAACGAGGCGGAAGTCTCTGGTAGCTGACAGGAGGTCACAGTTCGAGAAAGCAGGGCAAGTAGCAGTCTTTAGGTTTACAAGGAAGGTGGTCACAGCAAGTGACGGCAGGGTCTCCAGGCAGGCTGGCAGAAAGCAAGCAGGAGCTCCCAGGTGAGCGGGCTGACGGACACAGCAGGTAACAGGCAGGTAACTAGTGGACGCTCCCAGGTGAGCAGGCAGAGAGACGAGACAGGTAACAGGCAGGTAACTGGTGGACGCTCCCAGGTCAGCGGTCTGACAGACGAGACAGGTAACAGGCAGGTAACTGGTGGACGCTCCCAGGTGAGCGGTCTGACAGACGGGGCAGGCGGATGCTCCCAGGTGAGCGGGCAGATAGCCAAGGCAGGTAACAGGCAGGTAACAGGTGAGCGCTCCAGGTGAGCAGGCTGGCAGGCTCGGCAGGTAACGGACGGATAACAGGCTGGCAGGTAGGATGAGAAGTCAGGCTAGCAGCGGAACCTGAGGGCTGAAGCACAGGTAAGACACAGTGCAAACAACTTTGCTCGGGCACCTCCATTTTGGAGGAGGTGCCTTAAATGTGGGAAGTCCTCTGGCCATTGGCCGGGGACTCTTTAGGAAGACGCGCGCTGTCCCTTTAAGAGGGGGGGAGTGCGCGCGCGCCCTAATCACTCTGCTGGAGGAGGAATGCGCGCCAGCCACAGCAGGGAACGGAGCGCAGGGAGAAGCCGCGCCAGGAGCCGGGGGGTGGGAGAGACGTGTCCCTGTCTGACATGGGGCAGGGACGCCGCTGCGCCGACAGAGACAGGAGTGCTGGAGGGACCCACGCGAGGAGCGCGGAGGTGAGAGGTACGGCGTCACTGCCTAGCAGAGGGCAGGGACGCCGATGCTACAATCTAATTACAAATTTTTAACTGCATCTAGCCCAGGAAATACTTTGTGCCTAGTAGCAGTGTCTGCTAGTCAGCGGATTATCCCAGCTGTTAAGCAAGCTACACCACCTGTAGTTTGGACACTTAATTTTTTCAAAGGAAATGGTTGGGCCCCCGGGACACTCAGTGAAGAGCATCGGGGAGGCACCCCAAGGCACAGGCGCTGGGACTGGCGGTAGGACGCCTTGCGGTGGACCGCCAAGCTCGATCCTTATAAAAGCTTTGTAACTGCAGCAGCTTTAGTGGATGCTACTGGAGCTGGAATTACCACGGCTGCTGGCATGAGACTTGCCCTCCAATAGATCCTTGTAAAAGGATTTAAAGTGTACTCATTCAAATTAGAGAGACAATTTAAATTAAAAAGATTAGACCTGCCTCCACCGCAGGGGGGCTCGCTCGACCCACCAGCGGACAGGCACCAGTATTGGGAGAGGGGGGCAGGCCGTCAGGGTCCACCGCGGCTCAGGCACAAACCCGGCGACACGGAGGTCGCACGGGCAGGAACGGACTGGCCGTGTTGGCTTCGCACTTTTTTGGTTTTAGAAGGGCATGACATGCCTATATCTGTGTCTCCCCCTCCTTTTACTCCTCCACCTCTTTTCTTTTCGCATGACTATATGTACTTGTCACTTTTCCATGTGTTAGTTGTGTCTTCTGAGCAGTTTGTCAGCTTTTGGACACCTTTGAAGTGTTTTCTATGTGTTTTCTATGTGTTTCTATGTGTTTTTGTTTGCCTGCCATTGGTTTTAACGGTGTTCGAACGCGAACAGTTCAGCGAACATACGGGTGTTCGACGAACCGAACCGAACTCGAACACTACGGGGGTGGCTCAACAATAATCATCACCACAACCTGTAAGGTTTGCTCTTTGAAATCTCCAGGAGGAGAAGCCAGGGCCCACCGGAGATTCTAGTGGGCCCATCCAACCCTGCAGAGAAGCAGCCCTGGCTAAGAAAAGTATGTGGGAAGCTTCCCGGACACTCTATGGCTGTATGGACACCCGGCCGCCACTGCGCATGAGGTTGTAGAAAGCTTCCGCCTTTACGAGCGCTTGCATTCCAAGGACTGTGGTAGGGACAACTGAATGCTGCAAAGGGGCAAGGAGGTGGACGGTGATGGTTGCAAATCTGCAACGATAGATGCAGGGCAGAAGGCATCTTCGCATGCGCCATGGACAGGGGACTGGCATGCACACACAACAGCGGAATAGGCAGTTGGGTCACCCGCAGACCTTGGACCTTTCTGGACCTTGGTGTTCGGCCTAGCTAGTAGGGTGCTTTGCTGTCACGTGCCTGAGCATGCTGGTGGTGGTCAGGCTGGTAGTTTTAGTGCTCTTGCTGATGCTGGCCTGGCAGATGTTACAAATGGCCTTTTTGGGGTTATCTAAACAGTCTTTAAAAAGAACCAGACTCGGAAAGACCTAACAGTTGTACTGGCAACTTCCGTCGTGTTGGTGTTCGGGGAGCAGTCACCTGCTTTGTGTCTGTGGCCACCACACTGCTTGTTCCTGCCTGATGTTGTGCTATGCCTCCCTTCCCCGCGTGCTGCTGTCCTCACTCTACATGTCCCCTTGGCAGGTTGGGTCAGTGACTTCATCGTCCACCGCTTCGTTTTCCACTTCTGCACCCTGGTCCTCCTCCTGACTTTCTGTTCATTGTGTCTCATCATTATCCACCTCTTGTGACAATAATTGCACTTTCCAACCATCACCTTCGGGTGACCATGGCTGCTCAAATCGCTACATGCGATCTTCAGTTGCCCTGCTCGAAGCTGGCCAGTCGCGGGGCCCGAATTTATCGATGGAAAAGTGAACAGCTCTTGGGGCAATCCTGGACTCTAATCTGTCCTTCAAACCACATAACCAAGCTATTTCCACTTCCGAGCGGACCGAGCGAGAGGCCAGAATCTATAAATGGAAAGATGAACAAAACAGCTCTTCGGAGTGTCCAAGTGTGGGATAAATTGTCTCAGGGCTCTCGAAATGGTGGGAGGAAGGAGGATCAGGGTGAGGAAGATGCCGACTCCAAGTAAAAAAAATCTCCCGGATCCGCACATTCCTCAACCACGAATCTACAAAAACACTAGTGGGCGCACTCATCATCTCCCTCCTCAATGACTGCTACCTCCTGCTCTTTGGCCTCCCTTCTAACACTCTTGCATTGCTCCAATCTATCCTAAACTCAGTTGCCATACTAATCTACCTGTCCCATCGCTATTCCCTGGCCTCTCCTCTCTGTCAGTCCCTTCACTGGCTCCCCATTGCTCAGAGACTCCAGTTCAAAACCCTAACCTTGGCATGCAAAGCCATCCACAACCTGTCTCCTCCATACATCTGTGACCTATTCTCCGGGTACTTACCTGCACGCAACCTCTGATCCTCACAAGATCTCCTTCTCTACTCCCTTCTTATGACCTCTTCCCCCAATCGCATACAAGATTTCTCCCGTGCATCCCCCCTTCTCTGGAACTCTCTACCCTACCATTTCTGACTCTCGCCTACTGTTGAAACCTTCAAAAAGCACCTGAAGACCCACGACATGCGACATGCATACAACCTGATGTATCCCTCGCTCCACTATACTACTGCACGACCAGCTCTATCCTCACCTACTGTATCCTCACCCATACTTGTAGACTGTGAGCCCTTGCGGTCCGGGTCCTCTCGTCTCCTCTCCTGTACCAGTCGCTGTCACATTTTTGTTCAAGACTATTGTAATTGTTTTTGCGATATCTACCCCTTTTTCACATGTAAAGTGCCATGGAATAAATGGCGATAAAGTAATAATAATAATGTGGTCCAGACTCACATCTACTGAGACTGGACCATGTGGAACACAGAGTGGTGGTGGTGGTGGTGGCAAACTGACTGGAAGCTTTATCTGCTATCCCACCAACAATCTTTTCACACTGCTCTGGCTTCAATAGTGGTGTTCCGCGGCCCCCCTAGAATTTAGGACAGGAATGTAGTTCGGCATGACATGGGTGTTTGTTGTGCTCCCTCAGCAGGCACAGTTTCATCTTGCCCACGGCCTCTGCATGCATTATGACCATCACCATAACGTCCACTTGCCCGTCCCTTGTCACACACCTTGCCCATTTTAAATGGAGTTTAAGATTTGTCACGTTGCCAAAAATGTCTGTATTATTACCGCAGTAATATAGGATCACGTCTGATGAGATGACCACAGTTTTAGGCAGTGCCCTGGGAGTCAGAGATGCTTTCAGAGGTCTTCCCCTGCTGTTCCCATGTCACACACCACATGACCAGATAAGGTAGTAAAATGTTAAAATGAATTTTCCTGGTGAATGCAAAAATACATCAAAAACGCTACGTGTGAACATTGCCCAAGATGTGGAGGAGCATTTTTGTTTTTTGTTATTTATTTTGCCTTACATACAAGTCATTACCCATGAAAGAATGTTCCTGAACATTTTTCGCAGGAAAATCCATTTTGGTTTCGTTTTTGTATGTTTTATTTTGAGTCCGTAAAAGTGGCGTAATACCTCTGACAACATTGTTGACAGCAGTAACCTGGGAGTCAGAGATGCTTCCAGGGGTCTTCCCCATGCTGTTCCCATGCCATTTGAGCACTGTTCCCATCGATTTGGGCAATTTTTAGGCCCTCTGCGGACCTCCGGGGGGGGGCACCGGAAAATGCTCGAGTTTCCCATAGACTTACATTGGGCTCGTTACTCAGACCGAGCACTTGAGCATTCCAATGTGCTCGACCCGAGAAATGAGTACCCGAGCATTTTAGTGCTCGCTCATCACTAATAACTAACCTTCTGTTTACCTTCCTGTAAACTCATCACTACTTCGAGAAGACTATGTGACATAAAACAGGTTGTTTACCAGTAAAAGGAGGTGTTTCAGCAGTAAACATATTGCAATACACTGTACATGTTGCTTCATTCTGTGGTCACATAATGACAAAGACTAAAGTAAATATAGGAATTGGACAGACAAAGGAATACCAAGAATTGCTAAATATTATTATTATTATTATTATTATTATTATATATTTATTGATATTGCATCCACCAATTCCCCCAAAATGACAGCCAGGGAATACAATAACGTACAACATATCACACATTTAAAAAAAAAATTTTCTTAAAAAAGAATATACTGGAATGTGGACAATGATGTAGTAGATATAGTAGCCTAAAAGTGGTTGTCCAGCCTTAGGGTGCAAGTCTGCAGTCACTCTATTTTCACAGCATGCAAGTACGCTGTGTGATTTGCATACATAGGATTATGCACCAGCTAGACGTACGCCGCCTCGCTCAATGCAAGAGTAGATGCCGGACACATCTAGTTGGAATGTGGACAGAAATACGGAAGTCATATACTTAAGGTCACATGACTGTCCGCTTCCGCATGGTGGTTTTCACTCTGCAGTATAATCTATCACGTGATCCCCAGTACGGGGTGTTTATGTTATATATTGTATCCATCATGTTTTGCTCCTAAAATATGCAATCCTTACCGATCCATTGTACCCATGATACTTACATTTTCCTGTGATTCCTTTCCTATATGTTGTTTACCCCCTTTTTTTATATTTTCATTGGTCTGCCTATTGGCAGCTTTTAATTAATGACTTTATAAAAATATATTTTTACTATTATACTGGTGTTTTCCTATTCTGTTTGTTGTACGTATTTATGCCTATGAGATAACACCTATACTTACATTTATGGTGATACCCTCCTACTCGGTTCGGGTATTTTTTGAGTGTTGTATTATATTTTTACTGCACCAATATACTACATTTTTCACAACATCTTAGCAATAGCAGTAGATTTGTAGTTAAATATGATTTCACTTAATTTTTTTATTTAAAAGGAGTAACTGCTCCTAATGGCACTGGTCTACTAATTTTAGTAGACTGATTCTTTTTTCTTTTATGACCCGCCATTCCAGTTATGCCCCCTTTAATAAAGAGTGCCTAATATGCAAATTTTACCTTAAGCTAACTGGGCGTACATCATAGAACTTCTCTGTGGATATTTGATTTTTCTCCTCCATGGTGATGGCCAATCAAAACAGCCTCATCATAGAGGAAAAAAGCAAAGACCCACAGAAAAGGTCACAGCTGCATTCTAGATTGTGTGTCCTAGTGAGAACTCCACAGTCACCACTTCCCTTCATGCTGTTGGTGCACCAGAGCACAGAAGAGCAGAAGTGCTGGAAAACAGTGGCGACAGAGCACTAGAAAAAAGCAACACACTGCAATAAATGCAGCAAAGGGTCCGATGCTCTGGGTCTCCAATGCTGCTGATCTCCTATGCTCTGATGTTCCAATAGTGGAAGGGATACGGCAACAGTGGAGATCTCAGCGTGGTCCAGTGAGACAAATCTAGTCTCAGGAGTAACTGTTGATCCAGGCTGAAGCTGTGACCTTCTCTGTGGGCATTTGATTTTTTCACTTCATGACATACAGTATAAAATTCAAATTCCCACAGAGAAGTTTTGTAGTACTGTATATGCCCAGTTGGTTGAAGGGAAAGTTTGCATATTGGGTGATCTTTATTGCAGGTGGGGGGCATAACTATGGAATGGAGTTGCAAAGAGAAAAAAAGAAAAGCACCAATTGGAGGAGGTATCTGGTTTAAAATAAAGAATCCAGTGAAAGGTCCTCTTTAAGTTTAAGTTTAGTAGTGACAGTGCAAGACAAAACATATTATGTGGGGTTTTTTTAAGCTAATCATTGGTCTACACAGAAACTTTCCATCTTCTATTAGTTACTGTAAAATAGTTGAACTAGCACAAAAGTACCCAGAAAAAAATGTAAAAAGATGTCTAGTGTTTGTATAGAGCTTGTTCTATTGATTAGGGAAGTATAATATTTACAATAACCACAGTGCAGAAAACTGATGGAAGAACTGTCACATTGAATTATGCAAACTTAAAGGCAACCTGTCATGTTGAAAATGTTACCTGATCTGTGGACAGGATGTTATAGAGCAGGAAGAGCTGATCAGATTGATATACAGTTTGTGTAAGAATAGTTTCAGTAAAATTTGCATTTTGTTCATGGAAATCCCTGGTGTTTATACATATGAGTCCAGTTGGCGGAGCTATAAAGTGATTGACAGTCTTCTCTGTATGACAGTGCAAGCAGAGGTAGCTGTAAATCGTTCAGTATGTCCACCCAGTAGACTCATATGCATATACAGTTGAAACCAGAAGTTTACATACACTATATAAAAAGACACATATGCATGTTTTTCTCAACATCTGACATGAAATGAGAATAAACCTTTCCCGTTTTAGGTCAATTAGGATTACCATAATTTTTAATATTTGCCAAGTGCCAGAATAATGAGAGAGAGAGAATGTTTTAAGGCATTTTTATTACTTACTGCAAAGTCAAAAGTTTACATACACTAAGATTACTATGCCTTTAAACAATTCTGGACAACCCATATGACAATGTCATGTGTTTGGAAGCTTCTAATAGGTTTTTTTGCAACATCTGAGTTAATTAGAGACACACCTGTGGATGTATTTTAATGCACACCTGAAACACACTGCTTCTCTGTGTAGCATCATGGGAAAGTCTAAAGAAATCAGTCAAGATATCAGGAAGAGAGTCGTGAACTTGCACAAGTCTGGCTCATCGTTGGGTACAATTTCAAGATACCTGAAGGTGCCTCGTTCATCTGTATAAACAATTATACGCAAGTACAAACAAGATTGGAATGTCCAGCCATCATACCGCTCAGGAAGGAGACAGGTTCTGTGTCCCAGAGATGAACGTGCTTTGGTCCGACATGTGCATATCAACCCAAGGACAAAAGCAAAAGACCTTGTGAAGATGATGGCGGAAGCTGGTAAGATTGTGTCAATATCCACAGTGAAACAAGTACTGTATCAACATGGGCTGAAGGGCCACTCTGCCAGGAAGAAGCCATTACTCCAAAAGAAACCTAAAAAAGACAGATTAATGTTTGCAAATGTGTACATGAACATAGACCTTACATTTTTGGAGAAATGTCCTGTGGTCCGATGAAACAAAAATTTAACTTTTTGGGCATAATGACCATCGTTATGTTTGGAGGAAAAAGGGAGAAGCTTGGAAGCCTAAGAACACCATCCCAACTGTGAAACACGGGGGGTGGCAGCATCATGTTGTGGGATTGTTTTGCTGCAAGAGGGACTGGTGCACTTCACAAAATAGATGGCATCATGAGGAAAGAAGATTATGTGGCAATACTGAAGCAACATCTCAAGTCATCAGCCAGGAAATGAAGGCTTGGGTGGAAATGGGTCTTCCAAATGGACAATGACCTGAAGCATAATGTCAAAGTGGTAACAAAGTGGCTCAAGGACAACAAAGTCAATGTTTTGGAGTGGCCATCACAAAGCCCTGATCTCAATCCTATTGAAAATTTATGGGCAAAGCTGAAAAGGCAGGTGTGAGCAAAGCAACTTACAAACCTGGATCAGTTACACCAGTTTTATCAGGAGGAATGGGCCCAAATTCCGACCAACTATTGTGAGAAGCTTGTGGAAGGATATCCCAAACGTTTGACCCAAGTCATTCAGTTTAAGGGTAATGGTACCAAATACTAATGAAATGTATGTAAACTTTTGACTTTGCAGTAATTAATAAAAATGCCTTAAAACATTCTCTCTCTCTCATTATTCTGGCATTTGGCAAATATTAAAAATTATGGTAATCCTAATTGACCTGAAATGGAAAAGGTTTATTCTGATTTCATGTCAGATATTGAGAAAAACATGCATATGTGTCTTTTTATATAGTGTATGTAAACTTCTGGTTTCAACTGTAAATCCCATGAATAAAAAAAAGGGAAAAGGAGAAAAGAAAGGGGGGCGCAGATCTAAGTGTAATATTTTAACAATATCGAATTAGAATTAAAAATTGCTCTCACCTTTGTGGTGTCTTGTTATCCAGCATGTATCCCTGTCTTTAGGGAGTGGAGTAGTTGTCTGGATCTGCTGGCCTGCAGCTCAAAAACAGGTAAAACGAGCTCCTTTGCGGGAGACTCGTCAGAAAGTGCAAGAAAAAGTTTCCAGTTTGTCAGGGAGCGCTTCCAGGTGATTCATTACTTACTCCAAATCTTTCAGGAATAATCCAGTTTATTTTTATATAAACAACGCGTTTCGGCTATACATAACATTAGCCTTCATCAGGTAAAATCATAGTTGTCTTTAAAGAATACATTTATATAGCATAAAAAGAGGAGGAGGAACTAATCCAACCCCTCAATCAATTTTCATCAATTTAAAACACATGTGCACTTCTAAAAGGTATTAAGCAGTTAATTAAAAGTGAACTCTATATGGATTTAGAAAGTAGGGAGGGGGAAACAAAAAAAAAAAAAATAAAATAAAATAAAAATAAAAAACACCACTATATATTGTTTTTTCCTATTCAATAATTTTATTTTTTTTTTTCTATAAAATACAATTATTTGTCATATGACTCCATTTACTATCCTATCCTCTACTTCACTGATAGGGGAGAAATACTTTTCCCGATTCTAGAATATAACGATGTCATCAATATTAAGAACTCCATTTTTTATCTTATCTACTACATCACCAATAAGGGAAAAATATTTCTCCCAATTCTAAGGTATAACAAATTTATCACCAATATATGAACCAGTATCTGCTGGGATTGGAACTCATACATTTAGATTCCCCATATCTACAATATTTGCGTATTTACTCCATTGAGCCACTCACAGTTATAGTCTCTGGGTGCTTAATTTTTCTTTTTATTCTCTTTAGCTTTTCTCCCTCTACCTCATTTACGAGGTTTGCAGACTTCGATTTTTAACCCCCAAAAATTTAGCGGTATTATATGTTCTCTAGTTTATCATTGAGGCCGTCTGGGTACAGAGTCCTCAATCTGTATATCCAGAAGGCCTCCTTTTTATTTAACTGTTGTATCCTATTGGAAACATCTCTAGGGATCTGTTCAATCGGTGTCAAAGTAACATTGAATTCTTTTTTATGCGTTAGCAAAAGGTGTCTTGATAGACTATGGATAAGGAGACCGACTCTGGCATTGTGTCTGTGGCCATTCAGTCGGGTTCAGACCATTTGAGTGGTCCTCCCCACATACTGGAGGCCACAGTCACAATTTATAACATATATAACAAAGTCACTTGTACATGTCAAATGTTGTTCTATCTGAAATATTTCACCTGTACTCTTGGAAACTATTTGTTGTTGTTTATCTGCTATATTATAGCAGCACTGACATTTTTTCTGGTTACATTTATATACTCCAGGTTTATTCACCTTTTTTGAGCAATTGTGGGTTTTCATGAAGTTTTTCAATCGGCTGGGAGCTACCATGTTCCTTATTGTTTTTCCCCTTCTAAATGTCATATTGGGGACTTGTGGTAATACATTTCGTAGCAAGGGATCTTGTTTTAAGATATACCAGTGTTTTTTCAAGATTCCACGAATTTTTTCGTTATCTTTATTATAGGCTGTAATGAAGTTGAACTGCCATTTCTCATCATTAGATTTCAGGTGAGATTTAGTTGTATCCATGACAGCATTTTCTCTCACAGTTTTTTCAGTGCTTTTTTCTCTAGTATTTTCAAGCGTTTTTTTCAAACATTCACCCTGAGTTTTTGCTAAGTTTACCTTATAAGCTTGTTGTATTAGGGTTTTTGGATACTTTTTTTCCCGAAATCTGTTAGTCAGGATCTTGCTTTGTGTTATATAATCCTGTTCACTACTATTATTTTTCCTTATTCTTAAATATTGACTGAATGGAATATTATTCTTCCATTTAGTATAGTGTGCACTGTTATAATGTAAATATCCATTAATGTCTACTTTTTTAAAATGTGTTTTTGTTACGATTTTCTTTTTCATATGTGAAATCTCTAAATCCAAGTAAACTATTTTTTCAGCGCTGATAGTGGATGTAAAGGAAATGCCCCATGTGTTTTGATTCATTTCCCTCACCAGCAAATGGGCTTGTTCTATATCCCCCCTCCAAATGATTAATAAGTCATCTATAAAACGTTTATACATTATTATGTTGTCTTTGTATTTTTCTGAATTAAGTGGGGATAGGGACTCGAATAGCCCCATAAATAAATTTGCAAACCTTGGGGCTACCCGAGTCCCCATCGCGGTACCATGCTGCTGCAGGTACAGTTGTCCATCAAACTCAAAGACATTATGACGCAAAATGAATTGCAAACCAGTCAGAAGAAATTCTACTTGTTCATCTGGCATTTTTTCATTTTTCTCCAAATAAAATCCAGCCAGAGGAGGCATCTTACCTTCCATTGACTTGTGAGGAAAGAAATCCATTGGGGTTGGCAGCGATCGCACTATGGAACATTTTAAGAACAGATATCACAGAAGACTCGAGGCACTGGCCCCAAGTTTTGCAAATTTATTTATGGGGCTATTCGAGTCCCTATCCCCACTTAATTCAGAAAAATACAAAGACAACATAATAACGTATAAACGTTTTATAGATGACTTATTAATCATTTGGAGGGGGGATATAGAACAAGCCCATTTGCTGGTGAGGGAAATGAATCAAAACACATGGGGCATTTCCTTTACATCCACTATCAGCGCTGAAAAAATAGTTTACTTGGATTTAGAGATTTCACATATGAAAAAGAAAATCGTAACAAAAACACATTTTAAAAAAGTAGACATTAATGGATATTTACATTATAACAGTGCACACTATACTAAATGGAAGAATAATATTCCATTCAGTCAATATTTAAGAATAAGGAAAAATAATAGTAGTGAACAGGATTATATAACACAAAGCAAGATCCTGACTAACAGATTTCGGGGAAAAAAGTATCCAAAAACCCTAATACAACAAGCTTATAAGGTAAACTTAGCAAAAACTCAGGGTGAATGTTTGAAAAAAACGCTTGAAAATACTAGAGAAAAAAGCACTGAAAAAACTGTGAGAGAAAATGCTGTCATGGATACAACTAAATCTCACCTGAAATCTAATGATGAGAAATGGCAGTTCAACTTCATTACAGCCTATAATAAAGATAACGAAAAAATTTGTGGAATCTTGAAAAAACACTGGTATATCTTAAAACAAGATCCCTTGCTACGAAATGTATTACCACAAGTCCCCAATATGACATTTAGAAGGGGAAAAACAATAAGGAACATGGTAGCTCCCAGCCGATTGAAAAACTTCATGAAAACCCACAATTGCTCAAAAAAGGTGAATAAACCTGGAGTATATAAATGTAACCAGAAAAAATGTCAGTGCTGCTATAATATAGCAGATAAACAACAACAAATAGTTTCTAAGAGTACAGGTGAAATATTTCAGATAGAACAACATTTGACATGTATAAGTGACTTTGTTATATATGTTATAAATTGTGACTGTGGCCTCCAGTATGTGGGGAGGACCACTCAAATGGTCTGAACCCGACTGAATGGCCACAGACACAATGCCAGAGTCGGTCTCCTTATCCATAGTCTATCAAGACACCTTTTGCTAACGCATAAAAAAGAATTCAATGTTACTTTGACATCGATTGAACGGATCCCTAGAGATGTTTCCAATAGGATACAACAGTTAAATAAAAAGGAGGCCTTCTGGATATACAGATTGAGGACTCTGTACCCAGACGGCCTCAATGATAAACTAGAGAACATATAATACCGCTAAATTTTTGGGGGTTAAAAATCGAAGTCTGCAAACCTCGTAAATGAGGTAGAGGGAGAAAAGCTAAAGAGAATAAAAAGAAAAATTAAGCACCCAGAGACTATAACTGTGAGTGGCTCAATGGAGTAAATACGCAAATATTGTAGATATGGGGAATCTAAATGTATGAGTTCCAATCCCAGCAGATACTGGTTCATATATTGGTGATAAATTCGTTATACCTTAGAATTGGGAGAAATATTTTTCCCTTATTGGTGATGTAGTAGATAAGATAAAAAATGGAGTTCTTAATATTGATGACATCGTTATATTCTAGAATCGGGAAAAGTATTTCTCCCCTATCAGTGAAGTAGAGGATAGGATAGTAAATGGAGTCATATGACAAATAATTGTATTTTATAGAAAAAAAAAAAAAAATAATTATTGAATAGGAAAAAACAATATATAGTGGTGTTTTTTATTTTTATTTTATTTTTTTTTAAAAAAAAAATAAAATTTTTTTTTTTTTTTTTGTTTCCCCCTCCCTACTTTCTAAATCCATATAGCGTTCACTTTTAATTAACTGCTTAATACCTTTTAGAAGTGCACATGTGTTTTAAATTGATGAAAATTGATTGAGGGGTTGGATTAGTTCCTCCTCCTCTTTTTATGCTATATAAATGTATTCTTTAAAGACAACTATGATTTTACCTGATGAAGGCTAATGTTATGTATAGCCGAAACGCGTTGTTTATATAAAAATAAACTGGATTATTCCTGAAAGATTTGGAGTAAGTAATGAATCACCTGGAAGCGCTCCCTGACAAACTGGAAACTTTTTCTTGCAACTGTAAATCCCAGGGATTTCAATAATTTAAAAAAAGTTATAGTGAATCTTTTCCAACACACCTTTATTTCACTCTTCTCAGCTTCTTCTTCTCTGAACAATGGGGTCCATAGATCAGACTGCATGTACGAAGTGACAGGTTCTCTTTAACTAAACTGTTGGGGATGAATTTTGTGACAATCTGCTAACTGGGGTAAAATAAAAGCTGTAGGATATAAAAAAATATACAGTATATATATATATAAAATGTGATAAAACATGTGAAAAAGAAACCCTGCACTCTGAAAGGATGCAGGAAGAGTTCTTGATACCTTCTGTCATGCATGGCAGACAATGATACCGTTAAATATTTATACAGAGAGCATGGACAAATATATTATGAAACTGTAAGGTTGCCATGGTTTTCATTGGTGTACATTTTGTCATGCATCACTGCAATATTTCAAAACACATTTCTAAATTATGCAAACAATTTTTGCATAAGAAACAGGTAGCTCATGTATTGTCACTGATATCCTGTACGATTGCCATATATTAACCCTGTGTCATGCCGTAAAACGGTGAAATCAGGAAATGGCTGAGTGTTGGGACCCGCACCTGTCCCTGCCACACTAGGGGTGCCTTTCCCGTGTCTCAGGGGTACCTCTGATGGTGAGGAGGCCTGAGCCACCAGCGTCTCCTTATCTCCTGCGCAGGCGCTGACAGTGACCCCTCTACCCCCCAGGGAGGAAGATGGTACAAAATAATGATACTGTTACAAGACAGGAAAATAGAAGACAGCTTAAACAGAAATAGCAGTCACACGAAATGCTCCCTCAGCCACAGAGGAAACGCAAAGGAGTTAAGGAGGGGAAACCAAAAAGGAGTGAATGCAGGTAAATACGCAGCAAAACAGCAACCACGATAGCAAAATAAACCTCCAAGCTCCTATACACCACGCTCCTCCTTCAGTCTCCAAGTCAGGTAGAAGAAATGATCACTGATACTCCAGGAAGTCAGAGCTGAGTCTATATAGAAGGTCAGAGTAGTTAACCCAAATCATCTGAGAGACCAGAATCTCAGGAAAACCCAGAAACCCAGATGAACTCCCGCACTGCTGGCAAAAAGCAATAAGTTAATAAACTGGAGAGGAGCTTCGTCTCAGTGTGTGTGAACTATGCCCAGAATGCTGCAGTTCTCTGGAACTTCTCTGTCGCGGTAACCCTGTGACACCCTGGTTTAGATCTTTGAGATGAACATTACTATAAAGTGAAAACATAAAATCATACAAACCAATTGAGCTGCTTTAACTACCACCGGATGTCAATTACATCTGAAGGTCAGTGAAGTGGCCGCTGATTGGCATTTTTATGTCATGCGAGCCCCAGGAGAGCCAATGCCAACACTGTTGAAATGGTGCAGGCACTGGAGGTGAGTATAGGTGTTATTATTTTACTTGGTGGCACCATAGTAATTGAGAAGGGGTTGTCAGAGTAGTGGACAACCCCTTTATAGTGTTTACATAACAAGTATAAAATACAATATGTTTTCTGGGACTTTAGATTGTAATTAGTTCAAATAACTATGAACACATTAATACTTCTTATAGGGCCACTTCCAACCATGCAAAATAGATTTTTTTACAACTGTTAAGGCTTTCAACAGAGCTGGGACAATCAATAATTAACAGGAAGTCAGAGTAAGTAATTAAGTCAGGAAATAATTTACAGGAAATCAGAGCTGTGGCTATCGCTCCCTTACTGACAATTACGTAAGCAATAAGCATCTGAAGACGGGGAGAAAGAAGCGCTGAATGGGCGCAGGGCTCACGTGACAAACACCTCACGTAAGCACCGGGACAGCGAGTGCTGACACCACTGGAAAGGCACCGGCACAGTAGACAACCCCTTTAATCTTCTTTTTTGAGCAAGACAAATTTTTGCAGTTTTTCAGAGTGAATTTCTCATATTTTTCTGAAATCATATATTATAAAAATTCTTATATTTGCCTGTTATGGTGATTTATGTAAAGTTTATTGAAACAACAATGAAATTTACCATTAAATAACTAATATTCAATATAACCATAAAGCTGAAATTTAACTGAGATGTAACTCCCGTCAGATTAAAGGTATGTTACAGAGATAGTAACAGTTCTGTGATATACTTTATTGTTCCTAACTGAAGCAGACACTGGGATTTTTTTAATTAACCACTGTTGCTATAAACTGATATAAACAAAATATAGACTGTGGTTTATAAAATAAGCAGTCTGTAGCTTTGTTTAAAATTGGGGTCAGTTAAATTGTTTAATCCACAAAAAAGGCAAAAGGACTATAGCATCCAATATAAAAAATATCACATTTTGCAGTTTACCCATGTGCACATGGGTGACCATTAATATGCAATAACTTTCTCATATTGGTTGCTGTGGTACTCTTGTGGATAGTTTCATGAAGTAATCTGACATATATATCGCTTTCACTTATAATTGTTGAAGTACAAAGACAATTTAAATTTAATAATTCAGTTTAGTCAGAGGTGTATCAAGGGGGGGGTAAGCGGTGCATTTGCTCTTGGCCCAGCTAGTAGGGGGTCCCAGGTATATACCTGGAGGCACTTTGCTGCCCACATCTAGGAGTGGGATTCGCCATTCTCCAAGCCTGTTGTCACAGCAGAGAACATGTTAAACACAGGCTCCTTGCACTCAATTGTACTTGTGTCTTTCAGGTGTGAGTACAATTGAAGCTTTGAGCACTGAGGAATAGTGTGAGGGAACAGTATGAGAGAGAACAGTGTGAGGGGACAATATGGGGTGAAGTGTGAGGGGACAGTATTGGTGGGAAGTGTGAGGGGAGAGTATGGGGGGTGTGAGGGTGAGGGGACAGTATGGGCGGGAAATGTGAGGGGACAGTATGGGGAGAGTGTGAGGGGACAGTATTGGGGAGAAAGGTGTGAGGGGACAGTAAAGGGGGGAGCGTGAGAGGAAAGTAGGGGGGTGTGAGTGGACAGTAGGGAGGGCAGTGTGAGAAGAAAGTAAGGGAAGAAAGTGTGACGGGACAGTATGGGGGGAAGCATGAAGGGACAGTATGGGTAGAAAAGTATGAGGGGACAGTATAAGGGAGATATGTGTGAGGGGACATCATGGGGAGAAAGTGTAAGGGGACAGTATGGGGGATAGTATGAGGGGACAGTATAGGTAGGAAGTGTGAGTGGATATTATGGAGGAAAAATGTCTGAGGGGACAGTTTTGCAGGGAATGGTGTTAGGAGAATATTAAGGGGCATAGTGTGAAGGGACAGTAAGGGGACGAAGTACAAGAGGATTGTATAGGGGGAAAGTGTGAGGAAAAACTATATAAACATTCCTCCATTTTCGGAAGGGGGAATCTTGTGAGGGGAGAGTATGAAGGGGAAATTGTGAAGCACCTATATGGAGGGAATAATGTGAAAGGAGCATATAGGCGAGGGGAAAGTGTGGTGGAACAATATGGAGGGAAAAGTGTGCGAGGAAATTATGTAAGAGAAAACTGTAAGGGACAATATGGGGGAAAGTTTAAAAGGACAATAGGGAGAAATGGTGAGGGGACAGTATGGGAGAGAAATGTCAGGGGACAGTAGGGGGGAATGTGAAGAGACATAAGGTGAGGAAAGTATGAGGGGATAGTAATAAAGGATAAGTGAAGAGGGAAACTATAATAGAGTAGTAAGATTAATAAGGGAAAGTGTGATGGGACAGTATGAAGGGAAGTATGAGGGGTCAGTGTGGGGGAAAAACTGATGGGACAGTATGGGGAGAAATGTATGAGTGGACAGTTTTAAGGGGGATAGTGTAAGGAGACAGTATTGAGGGGAATAGTTTGAGGAGGCAGTATATGGGGATAATGTGAGAGGACTGTGTAGGGGAAATGTGTGAGAAGAGACAGTTTGGGGGAGAAAGGTGCAAGGGGATAGTATGGGGAAAAAGTGTGAGGGGACAGTATGGGGGGTGAAAACTGTGAAAGACAGTATGGGGAGAAATGTATGAGTGGACAGTTTTGAGGGCAATAGTGTGAGGAGATAGTATTGAGGGGAATAGTATGAGGAGGCAGTATAGGGATGAGAAAAGTGTGAAGGAGTACAGTATAGAGACTGGATAGTGTTGTGTGGCAGTATAGAGGGAGCAGCGTGGGGCAACAGTATGAGAGCACAATATAGAACGAACAGTATGCAGGGGGAGACACTTGGACTTAAATGTAGTTATTTTTTATGTGGGGTGTATTCATTTTTGCACCAACTATCTTGAGTAAAAATTAAAATTTTGTATTGAAAGTCATATTATTAACCTTGCTTTGATGTTATGGGTTAAAACATGTTCTATGAAACTGTAGCGCCGGCGTCCCTGCCCTCTGCTAGGCAGGGACGCTGTTCCCCTCACCTCTCTGCTCCGTGCCCGGCGTCCTCCTCCCGCTCTGCTGGCAGCGCGCGCTCCTTCCCGGCCACTGTGCTTAGGGCGCGCGCGCTCTCCCTCCCTCTTAAAGGGGCCGCGCGCGCCGTCCTAAGGAGTCCCCGGCCAATGGCCGGAGGACTTCACCATATATAAGGCACCTCCTCCAAAATGGAGGTGCCCGAGCAATGTTGTTGCACTGTTCACTACTCTGCTTCAGCCCTCAGGTCCCGTTGCCAGTTACCTGCCAGATACCTGCCAGATTCCTGCCAGCTTGCTGTCTTATTACTGCCTAATATTCTGCTACCTGCCTGCTAGCCTGAGGTCCGACGGTCTGCCTTACTACTCCTGTCAGTCTGTCTAAGGACCAGCTTGCCCGCTCACCTGGGAGCGCACATCAACTACCTGCCTGCTTGCCTGAGGTCCGACGGTCTGCCTTCCAACTCTTGTCAGTCTGTCTATGGACCAGCTTGCCTGCTCACCTGGGAGCGCACATCTGCTACCTGCCTGCTAGCCTACCTGGAGGCTCTGCCGTCACGTGCTGTGACCACCTGCCTGTCCAGTGACTCCTGCCCGCTCACCTGGGAGCGCTCATCTGCTGCCTGTGTGCTAGCCTACCTGGAGGCTCTGCCGTCACGTGCTGTGACCACCCGCCTGTCCAGAGACTTCTGCCCGCTCACCTGGGAGCGCTCATCTGCCGCCTGTCTGTTGGTCTTCCTGGAGGCTCCGCCGTCACATGCTGTGACCACCCGTTTATCCAGAGACTCTCGCCTGCTCACCTGGGAGCTCACGTCTACCATCAGCCGCCACAGGTCGTACCAACCCTTTACCCAGAGACTGCCCCGGTCACTTGCCGTGACCATCTGCCCGTTCACCCAGAGACTGCCCCGGTCACTTGCCGTGACCATCTGCCCGTTCACCCAGAGACTGCCCCGGTCACTTGCCGTGACCATCTGCCCGTTCATCCAGAGACTGCCCCGGTCACTTGCCGTGACCTCCTGCCCGTTCTTCTAGAGACTGTCCCGGTCACCTGCTGTGACTGCCTGCCTGGTCGCCACCCGCTCCCTTACAAGGACCGCCCCCTTGTATAGTAGCTCAGAGGTTCCGCCTCCCAGACCCGTTACAGTTTGCTCGGGCCATGGAACCCGGTGGCACCCAAGCTCCCTCGCTCTCGGACCTGTGTCATGAACTGTCCCGTCAGAGGTCCCAACAGGAGTCCATCCTGGGTCACCTGCGGAATGTCAATTCTCGCCTGGACACTCTGACTGCTCCGTCAGCAACCTCCGCCAGTGCCATGACTCGCAATCCGGCAGCTCCGCTGTCCACTAATACCATGGTATCCTACCCCGGACCCCGGCTTTCTGCACCTCCTCGCTTCGGAGGCGACTCCGCCCAGGCTCGGGGCTTCATAAATCAGTGCACCCTGCACTTTGAACTCCTGTCCCACCAGTTTAACTCCGACCGGGCCAAAATTGCCTTCATCATGTCCCATCTCACCGGGGAGGCCCTGGCCTGGCTAAATCCTCTATGGGAGAGAGGAGACCCCCTGGTGTCCGACTTGCCTGCCTTTCTCATGGCTTTCCGGAAAGTCTTCGACGAACCCGGACGGAAGACCTCATCCGCATCATCACTGCTACGCCTCCGTCAGGGAAGTCTCACCGTGGGCCAATATGCCATACGGTTCCGTACCCTTGCCTCGGAGCTGGCCTGGGATAACGACGCTCTGGTATCCGTCTTCTGGGAGGGTCTGTCCGGCCGTATTAAAGATGAACTTGCCGGTCGGGACATTCCTACCACTCTCGATGACCTAATAACTCTTGCCACCCGGATTGACCTACGGTTCCAGGAGCGTGCCAAAGAGGTCACCCGTGAGAGGAGGTTTCCACGTCTAGCTCCTACTTTTCAGAAATCCGTCTCTCCCCAGGTACACTCTCCTGAGCCTATGCAGGTCGACCAGACCAAGATGGTCAAAACCCGTCAGGACTTACGCCGTGCCGAGGGGAGCTGCTTCTACTGTGGCAGTAAGGAGCACCGGATCCGTGCCTGCCCGGAGAGGTCGGGAAACGCCTGTGTCTAGGTTCGCTCAGAGAGGTCGACCTAGACAAGAATAAATCCTCTCCATCTCTGCTGCTGTCAGTCTCAATTGTCTGCGGGGAGAACCGTTTTTTCGAACTAGCCCAACTTGACTCTGGAGCAGCCGGGAATCTTATTTCACAGTCCCTGGTAGAGAAATACCGCATCCCCACCAAACCTCTGGCTGTACCCTTGTCTGTTGCTGCCGTGGATGGGGGTCTCTTACCACGCCCCATCCAACTCATCACCGAATCCATTACTCTGCAGGTGGGAATGCTGCATTCTGAGAGTATCTCCTTTCATGTTCTGCCTGGACTCTCTCACGCCCTCTTGCTAGGTCTACCTTGGCTCCAGAGACATGCACCCGTGCTTGACTGGCAGACCGGAGAAGTCCTTCGCTGGGGACAGGACTGCCATAAGACCTGTCTGGTTCCCGTCCATCCCGTCCGTCCTTCTCCTACCCCAGCTAATCTACCTGGACTTCCGATTCCTTATTGGTCTTATTCTGATGTCTTTAATAAAAAGGAGGCAGAGACACTACCCCCTCATAGACCATACGACTGCCCTATCGACCTGTTACCTGGTACTACTCCTCCCCGTGGGCGTATTTATCCATTATCCGCTGCTGAGACCCGGTCGATGTCCGAATATATTGAGGAGAATCTGGCCAGGGGATTCATCCGGAAATCTACCTCCCCGGCGGGAGCAGGCTTCTTTTTCGTCAAAAAGAAGGACGGCTCTCTCCGTCCCTGTATAGACTATAGAGGCCTTAACCAGATCACGGTGAAGAATAAGTACCCCCTTCCGCTCATTCCGGAGTTATTTGATCGTCTGAGGGGGGCTAGAATCTTCACCAAACTGGACCTCCGTGGGGCGTACAACCTGGTTCGTATCCGTCAGGGGGATGAATGGAAGACGGCATTCAACACCCGGGACGGCCACTATGAATATCTGGTAATGCCCTTTGGTCTCTGTAACGCTCCTGCCGTCTTTCAAGAGTTGGTCAATGACATCTTCCGGGACCTTCTCTACTCCTGCGTAGTGGTGTACCTGGACGACATCTTGGTCTTCTCTCCGGATCTCCAGACTCACCGGAGGGACGTTCGTCAGGTCCTGCTCAGGCTCAGGCAGAATCACCTCTTCGCTAAATACGAGAAGTGCCTCTTTGAGCAGACCTCGCTTCCGTTTTTGGGCTACATTATTTCTCAGACCGGCCTACGAATGGATCCAGAGAAACTGTCTGCCATCGAGAAATGGCCTCGACCGGAGGGGTTGAAGGCCATTCAGCGGTTCCTGGGCTTCGCCAACTACTACCGCCTCATCATACCGCACTTCTCTTCCCGGACTGCCCCAATTTCCGCGCTCACCCGTAAGGGTACTAATCCCAAAGAGTGGCCGCCCGAAGCAGAGGAGGCCTTTCTTTCCTTAAAACAGGCCTTCTCTTCCGCCCCGGTGCTGCATCGCCCGGACGGCAACAAGCAGTTCTTCCTGGAAGTTGACGCCTCCTCTTCTGGAGCCGGAGCGGTACTTACTCAAAAATCATCTTCCGGGAGGATGGTAACTTGCGGCTTCTTCTCTAAACTCTTCTCCTCCTCAGAGCGCAATTATTCCATAGGAGACCGAGAGTTATTGGCCATCAAACTGGCATTGGAGGAGTGGCGTTACCTGCTCGAGGGGGCTCTTCACCCGGTAATAATTTACACTGACCACAAGAACTTGGCTTACCTCCAGCATGCCCAGAGACTTAACCCGCGCCAAGCCCGGTGGTCCTTGTTTTTTGCTCGCTTTGATTTTGTTCTTCATTTTCGCCCGGCTGACAAAAACGTCAAGGCGGACGCCTTGTCTCGATCCTTTCTGGTGTCTGATCTCGAGGAAGATCCGAAACACATCATCGATCCCGCCAGAGTAATGCAGGTGGCTCCCGTGAGTCTAAATCGTCTCCCTCCTGGAAAGACGTTCGTATCAGTACCTGATCGGGAGAAGATCCTTCACTGGGGTCACTCGTCTAAACTGGCTGGCCACGCCGGTCAGAAAAAGACCCTCCAGCTTATTACCCGGCACTACTGGTGGCATACCCTGCACAAGGACGTAATAGACTTTGTTTCTGCCTGTGTGTCCTGCGCCCGCAACAAGGTTCCGAGACATCTGCCAGCCGGTCGCCTCCTTCCGCATTCTGTACCTGCTGCCCCCTGGCAGCATATAGCAATGGACTTTATAACTGACCTCCCAGTCTCTGCCGGTTGTACGGTCATTTGGGTGGTCGCTGACCGCTTCTCCAAGATGGCTCATTTCGTTCCCCTGCCAGGCCTCCCGTCTGCACCCGAGCTAGCGAAAGACTTTATTCGTCACATCTTTCGTCTTCATGGCCTGCCCCTCCACATCGTGTCGGATCGTGGGGTACAGTTCACCTCACGCTTCTGGAGATCCACTTGTAAACTGCTAGACGTCACCCTGGACTTCTCTTCCGCTTACCACCCACAGTCCAATGGTCAAGTGGAGCGGATCAATCAGAACCTGACCAGTTACCTCCAGCACTTCGTTAATGCCCATCATTCAGACTGGGTAGATCTCCTACCATGGGCCGAGTTCTCTTATAACAATCACGAGAGCGAATCCTCCTCCAAATCCCCGTTTTTTGTAGTCTTCGGTCAGCATCCTCGGATTCCTTTTCCTGTCTCCACCTCTATGGACAACCCGGCTGCGGAATCTCTCGTTAGCAAATTTTCCTCCATTTGGGAGAGTACCCGATCCGCACTCCTTCAGTCGTCCGAACGGATGAAAAGACACGCTGACAAAAAACGCCTGGATCCTCCACAATTTCGTCCTGGAGATAAAGTCTGGCTCTCATCTAAATATGTCCGACTCAAGATACCTTCTTACAAGTTAGGGCCTCGGTTCATCGGTCCTCTGGAGGTCATCAGTCAGATCAACCCGGTGGCCTATAAATTGAAACTCCCGGCCAACTTACGGATCCCTAACTCCTTCCATGTATCTCTCCTCAAACCTGTGGTACTTAACTCTTTTTCCAAGTCTACAGGTACGCCTCCTGCTCCGGTTTCTGCTGAGGACGAGTTTGAGGTAGAGAACATTCTTGCCACCAAAAGGGTAAGAGGAAAGACCTTTTTTCTAGTAGATTGGAAGGGGTTTGGTCCTGAGGAGAGAACGTGGGAGCCCCGGGAGAACATCCATGCCCCGCTCATTCTTGCTAAATTTCTGTCTGGCCTAAAAAAGGGGGGGCCTAAAGGGGGGGGTACTGTATCGCCGGCGTCCCTGCCCTCTGCTAGGCAGGGACGCTGTTCCCCTCACCTTTCTGCTCCGTGCCCGGCGTCCTCCTCCCGCTCTGCTGGCAGCGCGCGCTCCTTCCCGGCCACTGTGCTTAGGGCGCGCGCGCGCGCTCTCCCTCCCTCTTAAAGGGGCCGCGCGCGCCGTCCTAAGGAGTCCCCGGCCAATGACCGGAGGACTTCACCATATATAAGGCACCTCCTCCAAAATGGAGGTGCCCGAGCAATGTTGTTGCACTGTTCACTACTCTGCTTCAGCCCTCAGGTCCCGTTGCCAGTTACCTGCCAGATACCTGCCAGATTCCTGCCAGCTTGCTGTCTTATTCCTGCCTAATATTCTGCTACCTGCCTGCTAGCCTGAGGTCCGACGGTCTGCCTTACTACTCCTGTCAGTCTGTCTAAGGACCAGCTTGCCCGCTCACCTGGGAGCGCACATCAACTACCTGCCTGCTTGCCTGAGGTCCGACGGTCTGCCTTCCAACTCTTGTCAGTCTGTCTATGGACCAGCTTGCCCGCTCACCTGGGAGCTCACATCTGCTACCTGCCTGCTAGCCTACCTGGAGGCTCTGCCGTCACGTGCTGTGACCACCTGCCTGTCCAGTGACTCCTGCCCGCTCACCTGGGAGCGCTCATCTGCTGCCTGTCTGCTAGCCTACCTGGAGGCTCTGCCGTCACGTGCTGTCCAGAGACTTCTGCCCGCTCACCTGGGAGCGCTCATCTGCCGCCTGTCTGTTGGTCTTCCTGGAGGCTCCGCCGTCACATGCTGTGACCACCCGTTTATCCAGAGACTCTCGCCTGCTCACCTGGGAGCTCACGTCTACCATCAGCCGCCACAGGTCGTACCAACCCTTTACCCAGAGACTGCCCCGGTCACTTGCCGTGACCTCCTGCCCGTTCTTCTAGAGACTGTCCCGGTCACCTGCTGTGACTGCCTGCCTGGTCGCCACCCGCTCCCTTACAAGGACCGCCCCCTTGTATAGTAGCTCAGAGGTTCCGCCTCCCAGACCCGTTACAGAAACTCAGTCTTGACGACATTTTGGAAATTGTTGTTGTGCTTAGTAAGCTATTGATTAAAATATTACTTTCCAAAGAGGGTGTACTCGTGTACTCATTTATGTATATGTATATACACTGCTCAAAAAAATAAAGGGAACACTCAAATAACACATCCTAGATCTGAATGAATGAAATATTCTCATTGAATACTTTGTTCTGAACAAAGTTGAATGTGCTGACAACAAAATCACACAAAAATCATCAATGGAAATCAAATTTATTAACCAATGGAGGCCTGGATTTGGAGTCACCCCCAAAATTAAAGTGGAAAAACACACCCCAGGCTGATCCTACTTTGATGTAATATCCTTAAAACAAGTCAAAATGAGGCTCAGTATTGTATGTGGCCTCCACATACCTGTATGACCTCCCTACAATGCCTAGGCATGCTCCTGATGAGGTTGCGGATGGTCTCCTGTGGGATCTCCTCCCAGACCTGGTCTAAAGCATCCGCCTACTCCTGGACAGTCTGTGGTGCAACGTGACATTGGTGGATGGAGCGAGACATGATGTCCCAGATGTGCTCAATCGGATTCAGGTCTGGGGAACGGGCGGGCTTCAATGCCTTCATCTTGCAGGAACTGCTGATACACTCCAGCCACATGAGGTCTGGCATTGTCCTGCATTAGGAGGAACCCAGGGCCAACCGCACCAGCATATGGTCTCACAAGGGGTCTGAGGATCTCATCTCGGTACCTAATGGCAGTCAGGCTACTTCTGGCGAGTACATGGAGGGCTGTGCGGCCCTCCAAAGAAATGCCACCCACACCATTACTGACCCACTGCTGAAGGATGTTTAAGGCAGCAGATCGCTCTCCACGGCGTCTCCAGACTCTGTCACGTCTGTCACATGTGCTCAGTGTGAACCTGCTTTCATCTGTGAAGAGCACAGGGAGCCAGTGGCGAATTTGGCAATCCTGGTGTTCTGTGGTAAATGGCAAGCGTCCTGCACGGTGTTGGGCTGTGAGCACAACCCCCATCAGTGGACTTCGGGCCCTTCATACCACCCTCATGGAGTCGGTTTCTAACTGTTTGTGCAGACACATGCACATTTGTGGCCTGCTGGAGGTCATTTTGCAGGGCTCCGAATCCGACGCCTCACTCCTGGCCCGATCTCGGCGAGAAGAGAGGCACCGCGGCAATGCTCCTCCCGGTCAGGTAAGCATATAAGTATGGCGCCGGAGATCGCGGTATGCATTCAGTGACTACGCATATCGTGATCTCCGGCGCCTTACACACTCCTCTTACCTGTAACGGCTCCATGCGTTCTTCTGTCTGGAGCCAGACTGCGCAGGCGTGTCACGCTTGCGCAGTCTATAAAGGCTTCAGACAGAGGTACGCATCTCCGGTTATATTATATATTTATATATATATATATATATATATATATATATATATATATATATATAGCGGGGAAATAAGTATTTGATACACTGTCGATTTTGCAAGTTTTCCCACCTACAAAGAATGGAGAGGTCTGGAATTTTTATCATAGGTGCACTTCAACTATGACAGACAGAATCTAAAAAAATCCAGAAAATCACATTGCATTTTTTTTATATCATTAATTTGCATTGTATTGCATTAAATAAGTATTTGATACAATAGAAAAACAGAACTTAATATTTGGTACAGAAATCTTTGTTTGCAATTACAGAGGTCAGACGTTTCCTGTAGTTCTTGACCAAGTTTGCACACATTGCAGCAGGGATTTTGGTCCACTCCTCCATACAGGTATTCTCCAGATCTTTCAGGTTTCGGGGCTGTCACTAGGCAACATTGAGTTTCAGCTCCCTCCAAAGATTTTCTATTGGGTTCAGGTCTGGAGATTAGCTAGGCCACTCCAGGACCTTGAAATGCTTCTTACGGAGCCACTTCTTAGTTTCCCTGGCTGTGAGTTTTGGGTCATTGTCACGCTGGAACACCCAGCCACGACCCATCTTCAATGCTCTTACTGAGGGAAGAAGGTTGTTGGCCAAAATCTTGCAATACATCCATCCACCCTCCCTTCAATACGGTGCAGTCATCCTGTCTTCTTTGCAGAAAAGCACCCCCAAAGTATGATATTTCCCCCACCATGCTTCACGGTTGGGACGGTGTTCTTTGGTCTTGGTCATGGTGGGAGAGGTTGGAGTGTGATTGATTGAGTGTGTGGAAAGGTGTCTTTTATATAGGTAAAAATTTCAACAGGTGCAATTGACTCGCCCCCTGGGCCGTGGGGCACTCGGATCCGGGCAATAGGCAAACAGAGGGAGTAGTAGTGGCAACCCGGTTCCGTGGCTCAGGGTGGTCAGGCCAGTGGTAGTCCGTTATGCGCTGATGATTATGTCCGACTACGCCACCCATGGATTTGCGGTCATTAGGAACCGCCGCTGCAGGGCAGACCGCTGGGGCTGATGGTGTATGCAGCTGGGGTGGTGTGACTCCCCACGGGAAGAGTGCAGCCCCAGGGCAGTGTAGTGAATGGTGGGAGTGATGGTGGTGAGAGTCCCAGTGCTGATAGTGCTGGAGGAGCAAGGAGCACACAGACAACAGGTTGCAGTCCAGGGTCTTTACTAGAACAGGTAAACTGACCCACAAACAGTCCCGACTAGGAGGGGAAACGAATGTCTGAGAGCAATGGGGAAATTGGCCCTGGTCAGGGTGAGGGTGTAGGCCTACCGTGCTTTCTGTGCTCCTTCTGGCTATCTCCTCCTTATAGGGTAACAGCCCACGTTTCCGAGCTTTCCGTGTACTCTCACCTGTATGGCCTGCGACGTGGGTTCCTTTCTGCTCCCTGCCTGGTACGGCTGTGCTGGTCCCTTCTGTTGTGGCAGAGCCTCCAGGCTTCTTAGGCCAAGGAATATACAGTCCCCTGCGGACTGGTTATCTGCTGTAGGATGTGGAATCCTCCCAGCCTCAGACACCAAAGTCTGGTAAATTAAGTCCTTTATCTGCCAAGACAGGCTCACTTCGCCTCTTGTCTCTGGCTTGTGGCTCTCCTCCTTCCACACTTCCTCTTAGGTGCAATACAACTTTCTGTCCCTGCTCTGCTCCAGGACACGTCTCAGTACTGAGACAGGTCATCCAGTTCTCACTAACCCTGCCCCCAGTACCAGCTTTTATAGGGGCAGCCTGCTTCCCCTACTGGCCTGAGACAGGAGGTACTGCATGCTAATGTTCCCCTGACTAGAGAACCTCCCCCTTGCTCTCAGACACAGCTTTATTACATTTTGTGGCATCCAGGCCAGGGTGACACACAATTAATACAGGTAATGAGTGCAGAAGAGTAGGAGGGCTACTTAAAGAAAAAATAACAGGTCTGTGAGAGCCAGAATTCATGCTTGTTGGTAGGTGTCACGCTGGGTATGGGGGAGAACCCAGCGTATACGATGGGAAAAGGAGAGGGAGCCCTACAACTAGGGAAAGGAAGAGTGGAGACCCATATAAAGAGGAAAAATGAAAAGCTCAGGGAGATGTTTGTTAGGCCAAACGCAGCGACCTTCTACAGCCGGACACAATATGACCGTCTGTCAACCCTGACACACCGTGACAATACCCCCCCTCCTTTTACAAGTGGTCTCCTGACACTCAGGACCAGATTTATCTAGATGAGAGGCATGGAATGAACAAACCAACCTGAGGGCATTCACATCCGATGCTGAAACCCACATCCTCTCCTCTGGACTGTAACCCCTCCTGTGCACCAAGTACTGAAGGGAACGACGCTGGAAACAAGAATCCACAATCTTCGATATTTGGAACTCTAAATTGCCTTTAACCATGATTGAGGGCGGCGGCAAGGGGGAGGACTCAAGAGGTACCACCTACTTTTTAAGCAGAGACCTGTGAAACACATTGTGGATCCTGAGAACCTGAGGTAACCCCAGATGAAACGCTGCTGGGTTAATGACGGCGGTTATTTTATAAGGACCAATAAATCTAGGTCCCAGCTTCCAGGAAGGAACCTTCAACTTGATATTCCTGGTTTAAAACTACACAAAGTCATTCACACTCAGGTCCGGAGCTGGCGAGCGTCTCCTGTCCGCCATACATTTGTATCTGTCTCCCATGAGTTTAAAATTAATCTGAACCCCCTGCCACACTGAAGTGAGTCACGTAGTAAAATGTTCCCCCTCAGGAACTCCCGAAGCCCCTCCACCACTAAAGGTACGAAACTGCGGATGAAAACCGTAAGAAACAAGGAAAGATGACTTGCCAGTAGACTCTTGGTGATGATTGTTTATAGCGAAATCGGCCAGCAGTAAGTAAGATGCCCAATCCCCCTGGTTCTCGGAGGCAAAACATCTGAGGTAAGTTTCCAAATTTTGATTTATGCACTCAGTCTGTCCATTCAACTGAGGGTGGAAGGGAGAAGAAAAAGACAACTGCACCTCCAGTCGAGTACAAAAAGCTTTCCAGAATTTAGAAATGAATTGGGTCCCCCAATCTGACACCACATCGGAAGGAACCCCATGAAGTTTCTCAATCTCAGTAATGAATACCTGAGCAAGGGTCTTGGCACTCGGAAGTGCCAGTAATGTGACCATCTTACTGGACCTATCCACAACCACCAAAACCATAGTCTTACCTGCAGATCCCAGTAGGTCAGTAATAAAATCCATGGACAAGTGTGTTCATGCTCTACTAAGAACAGGCAGCAGCAGAAGAGAACCAGATGGTCGAGTATGCGGTACTTTAGAATGCGTGCAAATATTGCAAGCAGACACATGGCCACCCACATCCTGACACAACCCCAGCCACCAAAAACTACGGGAAAGAAGGTCCACAGTTGACTTACTACCTGGATGACCAGCAAGCACAGAGTTGTGATGTTCCTTAATTACTTTACGGTGCAGATTAGATGGCACAAACAACCTCCCCGAAGGACAGGAGACAGGGGCGACACCCTGAGCCTCCAACACCTCCTTTTTGAGGTCAGGGCACAAGGCCAAAATGACCACCCCCTCCTGCAAAATAGGGACAGGATTTTCATGCTCACTACCACCAGGGAAGCTCAGGGACAACACATCAGCCTTGATGTTTTTAACCTCTGGACGGAAAGTGACAACAAAATTGAACCTAGTTAAAAACAAAGACCATCTAGCATGCCTACAGTTGAGACACTTAGCAGACTGGAGATTTGACAGGTTCTTATGATCCGTGGTAACATTAACATGATGGACTGCCCCTTCCAACCAATGTCACCATTCTTCGAAAGCCAATTTAATTGCCAAAAGTTCTCTATTACCCACGTCATAATTTCTCTCGGCCAAAGACAGCTTCTTGGAAAAGAAAGCGCATGGACTCCATTTACCAGGGGACAGAACCTGAGACAACACAGCCCCAACCCCCACCTCCAGTGCATCAACTTCAACAACGAAAGGTTGAGAAACATCAAGCTGACTGAGTATAGGTGCAAAACATCTCTTTAAAGAGGAAAAAGCCTGCTGGGCAGCATTCGACCATTTAGAGAAATTGACCCCTTTTTGTCATGTCAGTGAGGGGTTTCACTATTATCGAATAATTTTGGATACATTTCCGGTAAAAATTAGTAAACCCCAGAAAGCGCTGCAATGCCTTCAGGTTCTCAGGATGATCCCAATCAATTATAGCACGGATCATCTCCGAATCCATCTGAAAACCCGACGGTGACAACAGGTATCCCAAAAATTGCATCTCATGGACAGTGAAAACACATTTCTCCAGTTTAGCATAAAATTTGTTATCTCTTAAAATCTGTAGTACCGGTTTAACATGACCCTGATGTGTCTCTAAATCAGGTGAGTAAATCAAAATATCATCCAAATAGACCACCACAAACTTGCCCACTAAACGGTGGAAAATATTGTTTACGAAATGCTGGAAAACCTTAGGTGCATTGGTGAGACCAATAGGCATAACCAGACTTTCGAAATGCCCCTCAGGGGTATTGAAAGCCGTTTTCCATTAATTCCCTTCTTTGATTTTAACCAGATTGTAGGCTCCCCTTAAATTCAACTTGGAGAACACTTTAGCTCCCACAATCTGTTTGAATAAATCCGAAATCATAGGAAGAGGATATGGATCTCGGACGATAATATGATTCAATTCCCGCAAATCTAAACAGGGACGGAGACCACCATCTTTCTTCTTAATGAAGAAGAACATTGCCGCCACGGGCGAAGAGTAGGGTCTAATATGTCCTTTCTCCAGACTTTCATCAATGAAATCCTTCATGGCTTGTTTCTCAGTACCAGAAAGATTATACAGTCTGGACTTGGATAGTTTAGCTCTGGGAATCAGGTTAATGGGAGAGACATACGCACAATGAGGAGGCAAATCCTGACATCCCTTCTCAGAAAATACGTCCTCAAAACCAGACAGAACTGCAGGTAAGGTCTCCGCAGAAAGAGAAGTGTTTAAGCAGTTTTCTTGACAGTAATCTCCCCATTCTACAATTTCCCTGAATTGTTAATCCACTACAGGATAATGTTTCACCAGCCAGGGTAGACCCAGTACAACAGGAGTGTGAAGGCCCTCCAGGTCATAACAAGGAATTACTTCATAATGAAGGAGCCCCATCCTCAGTCTTATATCATGTATAATCTGTGTAAGACATCTCTGAGCAAGTGGCGTTGAGTCGATGGCATAAATGGGGATGGGCTTAGTTAACGTGCTGCAAGTAAGTACATGAGTTCTCACAAACCCTGCATCAACCATGTTGACTCCAGCTCCACTGTCCAAAAACACAGAAATTTTCTCAGTCCTGCTCTCTAGCACCACCTCTGCCATCAAGACAAACCGAGAACTGCATGAAGAAGACAAACACATCCTCTGATTATCCAACTCCACACTACCAAGGGTCAATCGAGTTCCAGATGTTCTTTTTAGCTTAAGAACTGAGGGACAGACCCCAATAAAATGTCCCTGTTTACCACAGTAAAACACACCCCTTTTCTTTTGCAGACTTCAGGGGAAATATGCGACTCAGTAGCTTCCCCTAACTGCATGGGCTCCTCCAAATCCATGAGTACAGGTTCACCCCCAGACCACCCTTCTGGGAATGGGGCGTTGCCCTGAAAAAGGGGCTCCGGAGAAGGTGGTCTCACCCTACTATCCCGAAGGCGTCTATCTACACGTATAGCCAACGACATGGCAGCCTCTAAGGACCCAGGAGTTTCGTAAACTGCCAAAGCATCCTTCAACCTTTCTGAAAGGCCCTAACAAAATTGGCTTCTAAAAGCTGGGTCATTCCACTTGGTATCGGTTGACCATCTATGAAATTCAGTACAATAAGACTCCGCTGACCGATCCCCTTGCTGAAAGCGACGCAGCCTGGATTCAGCCAAGGAGATTCGGTCAGGATCATCATAGATGAGGGCCAGAGCCCCAAAAAATCCTTCAACCAATCAGAGGCAAGCAGAGCCTTGTGGCAAACAGAAAGCCAAGGATTGAGGATCTCCTTGTAACAGTGAGATCAAAATCCCCACTTGCTGCTCCTCATCTCCTGAAGAGTTTTATCTCAGTTTACCTCCTGAAAAACTGCCTGGGAGGGCAATTATGGGAATAAGCTGGACCGGCCTTTCCCGCAGAGTCCAACATTAGGAATCTGCGGACGCTGCTGTTGCTCCTGAACAGCTGATCGCAGGTCAGCTACCTCCAGTGACAAATTCTGAAGTCGCTCAGCCAACACCGAAACGGGATCCATAACAATAAAAAAAAAAAACAACACAAAAGAAAAACAATGTCAGTTTTTTTTTCTTTTTAACTGGCTGGTGATAATGGGCATGAGAAGAACCCAATGTATACAATAGGAAAAGGGGATGCAGCCCTACAACTAGGGAAAGAGAGAGTGGAGACCCCTAAAAAGATCTGAAGACAAACCCTTACTCCCCTATATACCCTAAATCGGTTCTGAACCTATCGCCGAGCAGGACCCTAAGGCTAGGCCCTAGGTAGGGAGTGGGAGGGGTGAGCACTAAGTCAGCCCCACTACAACTAAAGTCCACACAGAGGAAACAAACAGGGGAATAAACTTAGCTCCATGATGACACCGGAGAAAGCTCTGCAACAATCCACGAAGGAACTCCAAGATAATTCTAGTCAACTACTAGAACTCCAGGCCTGAATAGGTATAAATATGCTATCACTAGCAACTCTCTGAGGGTCTGAGTGTATTTAAGGATACAGGAAGGAAGTGCTGATTAGCAGCAGAAACGTGAGGATAACTCAGGGTCCTAAAGAGAAAAGTATAATCCCCAAGCAAGGTGAGGATCACCACTGGGTACTAAAGAGAGAGAAATAATGAAAAGCTCAGGGAAACGTTTGTAAGGCCAAACACAGCAACCTTCTACAGCCGGACATCGTATGACTGTCTGTCAACCCTGACACACCCGTGACAGTAGGTCATCAAATACTTATTTCATGCAATAAAATGCTAATTAATTATGTAAAAATCATACAATGTGATTTTCTGGATTTTTTTTAGATTCTGTCTCTCACAGTTGAAAAATTGAAAAATTACAGACCTCTCCATTCTTTGTAGGTGGGTAAACTTGCAAAAGCGACAGCGTATCAAATATTTTATTTTCCCCACATCGACAGCGTATCAAATACTGTATTTTTCAGACTATAAGACGCACCGGACCATAAGATGCACCTAGGTTTTAGAGGAGGAAAATATAAAAAAAAATTTAAGCAAAAAAGGTGGTCGTGATGCACTGTTATGGGGGAGGTGGTCTGCTGCTGACACTGGTATTGGGGTAATGTCCCTCAATTTTGTTAATGTCCTCCATCCTGGTATGTATGGCCCCTCCTTCCTGGTATACATGGCCCTCATCCCCATCCTGGTATACGTGGCCCTCATCCCCATCCTGGTATACATGGCCCTCATCCCCATCCTGGTATACGTGGCCCTCATCCCCATCCTGGTATACATGGCCCTCATCCCCATCCTGGTATATGTGGCCCTCATCCCCATCCTGGAATGCATGGCACCCCAATCCCTCATCCTGGTATGCATTGTACCCCTTGATTCCCCATCCTGGCATGCATGGCACCCCTTGATCCCCCATCCTGGCATGCATGGCACCCCTTGATACCCCATCCTGGTGTGCATGGCACCCCTTGAAACCCCATCCTGGTATGCATGACACCCCTTGATTCTGGTATGCATGGTACCCCTTGATCCTGGTATGCTTGGCACCCCTTAATCCTTGTGTGCATGGCACCCCTTGATTGATCCCCCATCATGGTATGCATGACACCCCTTTATCCCCCATCCTGGTATGCATGGCAGCCCTTGATCCTCCATCTTGGTATGTATGGTTTCCCTTGATTCTGGTATGCTTGGCACCCCTCCATCCTGGTATGCTTGTGACTCGCCCCCTGGGCCTTGGGGCACTCGGATCCGGGAAATAGGGAAACGGTGGGGGTAGTAGTGGCAACCCGGTTCCGTGGCTCAGGGTGGTCAGGCCAGTGGTAGTCCGTTATGTGCTGATGATTATGTCCGACTACACCACCCGTGGATTGCGGTTATTAGGAACCGCCGCTGCATGCAGACCGCTGGGGCTGATGAGGTGTGCAGCTAAGGTAGTGTGACTCCCCACGGAAAGAGTGCGGCCCCAGGGCAGTATAATGGATGTTGGGAGTGATGGTAGTGAGAGTCCCAGTGCTGATAGTGCTGGAGGAGCAAGGAGCATGCAGACAAGAGGTTGCAGTCCAGGGTCTTTACTAGAACAGGTAAATTGACCCACAAACAGTCCCAGCTAGGAGGGGACCTGGATGTCTGAGAGCAACGGGGAAATTGGCCCTGGTCAGGGTGAGGGTGTAGGCCTACCGTGCTTTCTGCGCTCCTTCTGGCTATCTCCTCGTTATAGGGTAACAGCCCACATTTCCGAGCTTTCCGTGTATTCTCGCCTGTATGGCCTGCGACGTGGGTTCCTTTCTGCTCCCAGCCTTGTACGGCTTTACTGGTCCCTTCTGTTGTGGCAGGGCCTCCAGGCTTCTTAGGCCAAGGAATATACAGTCCCTTGCGGACTGGTTCTCTGCTGGAGGATGTAGAATCCTCCCAGCCTCAGACACCAAAGTGTGGTAAAGTCAGTCTCTTATCTGCCAAGACAGGCTTGCTTCGCCTCTTGTCTCTGGCTTGTGGCTCTCCTCCTGCCACACTTCCTCTTAGGTGCAGTGCAACTGTCTGTCCCTGCTCTGCTCTGGGACAAGTCTCAGTCCTGAGACAGGCCATCAAGTTTTCTCTAACCCTGCCCCCAGCACCAGCTTTTATAGGGGCAGCCTGCTCCCCCTACTGGCCTGAAACAGGAGGCATTGCATGCTAATGTTCCCCTGACTAGAGAACCTCCCCCTTGCTCTCAGACACAGCTTTAATACATTTTGTGGCATCCAGGCCAGGGTGACACATTCCCCCCTAGTGAAATTTAGTACTCCGGGACTAAACAATAAACAAAGACAATATGCATAACCATAAAACATTAATAGACAGACGACGCACAGATTGAGTTCTTAAGGTCACAGTGTGGCCTGTGACCGGGTGTCCATATCACCAATACAACGGGGAGCCTTAACCAGGTGGGGGTCTGTCCTACCCCAAGTCCTTCACAGTCTTAGTTCATTCCTGGGTTAGGCTCCGAACGCAGTCCATACAAGGCCCCGGTTATAAAAATTCCATAACCTTTGAGTCCTTACGGTAGCTGCAAGAAACTGAAACACAGAATTACCAAACATGCATGTAACTTTGCAAACAATTCAACATTTGGCAACAGGGTCATTTACAATCTTAGTACACTCTATATTCTCCAGCGAGCGGGTATCTGCCCCTTTGTGCTCCTGGTTGATCTACGTAGCCCACTGTCTGGTGGTGGACTGACCTGGCTTTCCCCACTACCGTTAGGGGTACAGCTACCAGCTGGGTGTACAGGTAGGGCAGGCAGCTGTCTGCGGGTGCTTTGGCTTACCGCAAGCATGGGAGGCTCACTGTCAGCAGAGGGTTGACTCTCCTGGGCTGCTGGTAGAGGCTCTTCTGCCTCTGGAACTGCTTGCTCCTCTTCACCTTCCGGCTCTGGTGTTGGTTGTTGCTGTGCCGGTTGCAGGAAATGCAGGACGGGTACCACTATGGCATCATTTATACGAGTCCAGGACTGAGGGAACTCTCCGAGAACGGTGCTGATCATTTCTTCCTTGTCCTCTGCGGGTTCAAGGTCACTCTGATCCTCTTCTGCACTACGGAGTTGCTCGGGGCATCTTTTGAGGTGGTCCCTGGAGACGACACTAGTGGTTTCTCCTCCGTCCTTGGTGATCACGCACACCTTCGGGTTGTCGTGGTCAGACTGCAGTACGGTGTAGGGTTCCCTTTCCCACTGGTCGTCCAACTTATGTAGCCTTCTTTTTCGCTTTAGGACTTGCTCACCAGGTTCTAGGGGACCAGCAGGGGCGTGTTGATTGAAGAGTTTTTCTTGCCTCTCTCTCACCTGGGCCAGGCTCTTCTCCACACTCTCCTGTACCTTCTTGTACTGCAGTTGCCTTTCCGTATCCCAGTCCGCATCCGGGGAGGTGTCCTCAGGTATTAGGACTCCCATCTCCAGGTCTACGGGCAGCTTACCTGGTCTGGCTCGCATCAGGTAAGCCGGGGTGCAGTTTGTAGCATTCACCGGGATATTGTTGTATAGGTCTATCAATTCCGGCAGTTTTTCTGGCCACAGGCTGCGTTCCTCCAGGGTCAACGTCTTCAGGAGATCAATGACAATATTGTTCATCTTCTCACACATCCCGTTGGTTTGGGGGTGGTAAGGCGTTGTACGAATCTTCTTACAGCCATAGAGGTTGCAGAACTCCTGGAAGATTTCAGCCTCGAATGCTGGACCCTGGTCTGTCAGGACCTGTTCCGGATACCCGTGTGGACGGCAGAAATATTGCTGGAAGGCTCTGGCCGCTGTTTGGGCTGTCAAGTCCTTTACCGGGACCACCACTAGAAAACGGGAATAGTGGTCCACGATTGTCAGGGCATAGATGTATCCAGACCGGCTTGGAGCCAATTTGACGTGGTCCAGAGCTACCAGCTCAAGAGGCTGCATGGTGACGATGGGCCTCAAGGGTGTCTTCTGGCTGGCACGGTCCTTCCTCCTTAGGTGACAAGGGCCACAGTCTCTACACCATTTTCTACAACTCCTCTCATGCCGACCCAAAAGAATCTTCCTCTTAGCAGGAACTCCAGTTTCTTCCAACCGAAGTGCCCCGCTCTGTCATGGTAAGCCCCCAGAATCATAGCTGCATCCCGCCTTGGGACCACGACTTGCCAGGTCAGCTCGTGCGTCCGGTGGTTGACAATCCTTCTGCACAACTTGCCTTCATAGAGGAACAGCTTGCTCTTCTCTTTCCATAGCTGCTTGGCTTCCTCTGGGGCATCTGGATCCATGCGGGCGTCTTCCTGGGTCAGCAGATCTTTCACCAGGCGGATGGCAGGGTCACTATCTTGGGTCTCGGCCCAGCTGTGGTGAGGTAGGGGATTGATCATCACGGTTGTTAGATCCTCCTCCTTCACGCGGTGGGAGTATTGAGCGGCTCCATACCGGTGAAACGCGGGGAGCTCTACCTCCTCCAGCTCTTCTGGGTCTTCGTCACCTTCAGGTAAGTGAGGCATCCTCGATAGGGGGTCAGCGTTGGTATTGGTTTTGCCGGCCCGGTACTTGATCACGAAGTCATAGTTGGAGAGACGGGCCATCCACCGCTGTTCTAGGGCACCCAGTCTTGCATTGTCCAGGTGTGTCAACGGGTTGTTGTCCGTGTACACTGTGAACTTTGCGGAGGCCAGGTAATGCTTGAAGCGTTCCGTCACGGCCCACACCACCGCCAAGAATTCTAGCTTGAAGGAGCTGTAATTCTCCGGGTTCCTCTCGGTGGGCCTCAGCTTCCGGCTGGCGTACGCGATCACCCGTTCTCTGCCCTGTTGGTTTTGGGACAGTACGGCTCCCAGTCCCACATTACTGGCGTCCGTGTGGAGAATAAAAGGCTGGCCATAATCAGGGTAGGCCAGGATCTCATCCCCCGTGAGGACCATCTTCAACTGGCGGAAGGACTCCTCTTCCTGTTTATCCCACTTGAAGGGTGGCTTTTCACTCCTGGACTTAGACTGTCCGATCAGGAGGTCCTGCATAGGAGCTGCCATCTTAGTGAACCCGGGGATGAACCTTCGGTAGTAGCCTACCAATCCGAGAAACTGTCTCACCTCTTTGATGTTCGAGGGGCTTGGCCAGCTCTTGATTGCCGTAACCTTGTCAGGGTCGGGGGCCACTCCTTCCGCGCTTACCACGTGCCCTAGGTACTGGACCTTTGGTTTCAGCAGGTGACACTTCGATGGTTTCACCTTCAGGCCATAGCCTGCCAGGGCTTCAAACACCTCGGCCAGGTGCTTTAGATGGTCCTCGTAGGTCTTTGAATAGACGATCACGTCGTCCGGGTAAAGGAGGACCGTCTCGAAGTTTCGGTGCCCTAGACAGCATTCCATCAGCCGCTGGAAGGTGCCTGGTGTGTTGCAGAGCCCGAAAGGCATACAGTTGAATTCGCTCAGTCCCATCGGGGTGGTGAAGGCGGTCTTCTCCTTGTCAGCCTCTGCCACAGGAACCTGCCAGTACCCGCTAGTAAGGTCCAAAGTAGAAAAGAAGTTAGCTGATTTTAGTGCGGCTAAAGACTCCTCTATTCTAGGCAGCGGGTATGCGTCTTTGTGGGTGATACGGTTGATTTGTCTATAGTCCATGCACATTCTCATGGAGCCGTCTTTCTTTTTGACCAGAACCAAGGGGGCTGCCCAGGGGCTACAGCTGTCTCTAATGACCCCAGCTTCTTTCATCTCTCTTAGCATGCCCTTGGCGTTCTGATAATGTGCAGGGGGTACAGGCCTGTGTCTCTCTTTTATTGGTGGGTGGCTCCCTGTGGGGATGTGGTGTTCTATCCCCTTTACTCTGCCGAAGTCTAGCGGGTGCTTACTAAAGACTCTCTCGTACTCCTGTACCACCCGGTAGACTCCTTGTTTTTGGTGCAGGGGAGTGGAGTCAGCACCCACGTGGAGTTTCTGGCACCAGTCCTCCTTTTGTTTCTGGGAGCCATTACCCTCCGCCTGTGGAGATGGAGGCAAGGGTTCCACAGCCCTGATAGCTTTGTGTTCGACAACAAACAGTTTGGCGAGTGTAGCGTACCTGGGTAAGTGTACCTCCCTCTCCCCAATCTTGAGGATACGGACGGGCACCCTCCCATGACGGACATCAACCACCCCCCGGGCTGTCAAAATGGTGGGCCTGCTGTCTGAGTACACGGGTTCTACCATGGCTTGGTAGTCTCTACCTCTCAACCCGATTGCAGTCCGACACCAGATCATCATTTCACTTTTGGGAGGCATGGAAATGGGGAATGGGTCACTCAGTCTTACGCTACCGATCTCACCACCAGACAGTTCTACCTGCTGCCGTCTCATCAGGGCTTTTATCTCCTTGTTGAGGACTCTCTGTTGGCTGGAACTAGCATTCACCGCCACCTGTTGTAGAATTACAATTACCTCTGAAAGACAATTTTCAATTACGTTAGTACCCACAGTTATTTTTGGGTGACTTTCACGTCGGTCAATGTCCACAATAATTACTCCCTGTGCCGGTAGTTCAACTTTACCAATCTTAATGGTCATCTCCTTGAACCCCATCTGCGGCACGGGTAAGCCATTACTGGCGATGATGCTCAAGTTACTGTCTGGATACCATGTGATATCAGCATCAGTCCAATACTGCTTAAAAAGTACATAAGGGATAGTGGTTACTTGTGACCCAGTATCCAGCAAGGCGCTCATGGGGATACCGTCCAGCACCATGGGTAAAACCGGGCGCCCCCCAACGTACTTATCACGCCAATTATAAGGGCCTGGTGATCTTATGCCTGGGGGTTGGCCCTCTGCCCCAGGTTGGACCCGTTTAAATTACAGTACCTGGAAATGTGTCCCGGCTGGTTGCATCGACGGCAAATGGGCTGTCCATCCTCTGCGTAGCGGTCTGTGGGCCTCCCTCGGAACGACGGGATCCTCCTCTGTCGACACCACGGGACATCCTCCGGACTTGAAGCCAGCTCGATGGGTCTTGACGGGTCCACTTGCAACGCCTGGACGGTCCTGGTCAACGCCGCGACGTTCCTGGTCAGCTCCTGGACTTGGTGGTGCAGGTCTTTCGACGGGGCTTGGTTCAGGGCCTGTGCATCAGCCCCCACGGGGTCCATAGAGAAGGGCGCTGCCTCCTGGTGGTAGGTGAGAGCAGGGCGCCGGGGGTTTATAGCGCCACTGGTTGCAGATTCACGGAGCACCCTTATGGCCCTGTCCTTAAATTGGGCAAAGGTCAGGTCGGGGTTCTGAAAGAACATGAGGCGCAGTTGGGCCCCGTGGGCGCTAGACAGCAGACCTTCTATGAATTGTTCTGTTAGCAGCTTATCCGTTTCCTGCACACTGCCAGGGTCAGTTTGTTGAATAGCCCTCAGGGCTTCCTGCAGATTTAGGGCATAGTCTCTGATGCTGTCCTGTGCCCGCTGCTTACATCCATAGAACCTCATTTTAATTTCAGCGGAGGCACGTGTGTCAAAGGTACCCCGCAGCCGGGCCAGAATACCCTTCACAGTCCTTTTCTCCTCAGTGGGCCATGATTTTACCTCCCTCTGGGCTGCGCCAGTTAACTGCCCTGTTAATATGCTGACCTTCTGTTCCTCTGTCAGGGGGTAAACCTGGAACAAACTGTACAGCCTTTCCTTAAAGTCAGTTAGGGCATGGGGCTCCCCTGAGTACTTGGGCAGCCAGGCCGCTCCAGGGATGTAGGGCAGGGAAAAGGGCATCACCGCTGCTGCAGCTGCGTTGGTGGTAGTGGGCGCCTCTGTGTCCGACATCTTCCTCCCCCCTAGTTAAGCGTGGCCTACCTTCTGACGATCCTCTTCTGTAGGCCGCGGCTCCGCTGCTGCTGCTGCTATGGACGAGGACCTGGCGTCACGTCCTGATGACGTCAGCGTCGCTCTCTCTCCCTTCCAGGACCTTGCGCAGCGTCGGTGCGTGGGGCGGAGCTTCGGATCTCGCGCGGTTTTGACGTCTACGCCCGTCTTCTTCCCGCGCGGCGTCCTGAAGATGGCGTCCGATGGCGGGAAGCAGCTGCGGATGGCGGGAAGACGGCAGAAGACGGCGGGAAACGATCCAAGATGGCGTCTGATGGCGGGAATCGGCTCCGGATGGCGGGAAACGACTCCGGACGGCGGGAAACTTCGCCACAGGTAAGTTACAAAAGTCTTTTTCAGGCACGCAGTACCCGATGGTTGGGGGCACGAAATCCTGCCGACTACGCCAAAGCTGACTCGCCCCCTGGGCCTTGGGGCACTCGGATCCGGGCAATAGGGAAACGGTGGGGGTAGTAGTGGCAACCCGGTTCCGTGGCTCAGGGTGGTCAGGCCAGTGGTAGTCCGTTATGTGCTGATGATTATGTCCGACTACGCCACCCGTGGATTGCGGTTATTAGGAACCGCCGCTGCATGCAGACCGCTGGGGCTGATGAGGTGTGCAGCTAAAGTAGTGTGACTCCCCACGGGAAGAGTGCGGCCCCAGGGCAGTATAATGGATGCTGGGAGTGATGGTAGTGAGAGTCCCAGTGCTGATGGTGCTGGAGGAGCAAGGAGCACGCAGACAACAGGTTGCATTCCAGGGTCTTTACTAGAACAGGTAAATTGACCCACAAACAGTCCCAGCTAGGAGGGGACCTGGATGTCTGAGAGCAATGGGGAAATTGGCCCTGGTCAGGGTGAGGGTGTAGGCCTACCGTGCTTTCTGCGATCCTTCTGGCTATCTCCTCGTTATAGGGTAACAGCCCACGTTTCCGAGCTTTCCGTGTATTCTCGCCTGTATGGCCTGCGACGTGGGTTCCTTTCTGCTCCCAGCCTTGTACGGCTTTACTGGTCCCTTCTGTTGTGGCAGGGCCTCCAGGCTTCTTAGGCCAAGGAATATACAGTCCCTTGCGGACTGGTTCTCTGCTGGAGGATGTAGAATCCTCTCAGCCTCAGACACCAAAGTGTGGTAAAGTCAGTCTCTTATCTGCCAAGACAGGCTTGCTTCGCCTCTTGTCTCTGGCTTGTGGCTCTCCTCCTGCCACACTTCCTCTTAGGTGCAGTGCAACTGTCTGTCCCTGCTCTGGGACAAGTCTCAGTCCTGAGACAGGCCATCAAGTTCTCTCTAACCCTGCCCCCAGCACCAGCTTTTATAGGGGCAGCCTGCTCCCCCTACTGGCCTGAGACAGGAGGCATTGCATGCTAATGTTCCCCAGACTAGAGAACCTCCCCCTTGCTCTCAGACACAGCTTTAATACATTTTGTGGCATCCAGGCCAGGGTGACACATTTGCACCCCCTGATCCCCATCACACTTCCCACAAAAAAAATAAACAATCATACTCACCTCCTCTCTCCTCCAGCGCTGCGTCCCGCTCTGCTGTCAACACTCTCACTGTGTGAGCTGCGCATGGCAGCGCGCGCATGGCATCCCTGCCATGCGCCCTCACACAGTGAAGTGCTGTGCCAGAATAGTCACTGCTCCCCATGCCAGTGACCATTCACTCTCTTCAATAGTGCTCACACTGTAACCGCAGCGCGGCTCCTGCTGAGCTCGGCGGTCAGTGTGCTCGCTATTAAAAACCCTGAATATTCACTACAACCCATGGGAGTGGGTTCTAGCGAATATTCATGGACTTTAATAGCGGACACACAGACCTGTGCTGCGGGTACAGTGTGAGCGCTATTAAGGAAAATGAATATTCCCTGCTCCCCATGCACATGGGCGTGGGGAGCAGGGAATATTCTTTTTCTTTAGCAGCGGGCACAGCATAGGCTGAGCAGGCGGCTGCTGCCTCCTGTGCCCCGCTTATCCCCCGCTGCCACTCCCCCCCACACCCAACACCACCCACAGTATATAGTATATACTATGGCTAGTAATCGGACTATAAGACTAACCCCCCACTTTCCTCCAAAATTGTGGAGGAAAAAAGTGCGTCTTATAGCCAGAAAAATACTGTACTTTATTTTTCACACTGTGAACATATATATATACACACACATATATATATATATATATATATAAATATATATATATATATATATATATATTGTATATACAGTTGAAACCAGAAGTTTACATACACTATATAAAAGGAACATAGGTATGTTTTTCTCAATATCTGACATGAAATCAGAATAAACCTTTCCCGTTTTAGGTCAATTAGGATTACCATAATTTGTAATTTTTGTCATATGCCAGAATAATGCGAGAGAGAATGTTTTAAGGCATTTTTATTACTTACTGCAAAGTCAAAAGTTTACATACACTAAGATTATTATGCCTTTAAACAATTCTGGACTACCCATATGATGATGTCATGTGTTTGGAAGCTTCTGATAGGTTTTTTGACATCTGAGTTAATTACCGACACACCTGTGGATGTATTTTAATGCACACCTGAAACACACTGTTCCTTTGTGTAGCATCATGGGAAAGTCTAAAGAAATCAGACAGGATATGAGGAAAATAATGATGGACTTGCACAAGTTTGGCTCATCCTTGTGTACAATTTCAAGATACCTGAAGGTGCCTCGTTCATCTGTACAAACATTTATACGCAAGTAAAAACAAGATGGGAATGTCCAGCCATCATACCGCTCAGGAAGTAGACGAGTTCTGTGTCCCAGAGATGAATGTGCTTTGGTCTGACATGTGCATATCAACCCAAGGACAAAAGCAAAATATCTTGTGAAGATGATGGCAGAATCTGATAAGCTTGTGTCAATAACCGCAGTGAAACGAGTACTGTATCAACATGGGCTGAAAGGCCACTCTGCCAGGAAGAAGCCATTACTCCAAAATAAACATAAAAAAGACAGATTAATGTTTGCAAATAAATATGACTCGCCCCCTGGGCCGTGGGGCAGTAGGGGAACGATGGGGATAGTAGTGGCGACCCGGTTCCGTGGCTCAGGGTGGTCAGGCCAATGGTAGTCTGCTACGTTCTGCTGATAATGTCCGACTACGCCACCCGTGGATTTGCGGTTATTAGGAACCGCCGCTGCATGCAGACCACTGGGGCTGATGAGGTGTGCAGCTAGGGTAGTGTGACTCCCCACGGGAAGAGTGCGGCCCCAGGGCAGTATAGTGGATGGTGGGAGTGATGGTAGTGAGGGTCCCAGTGCCGGTAGTGCTGGAGACGCGAAGGAGCACACAGACAATAGGTTGCAGTCCAGGGTCTTTACTGAAACAGGTAAACTGACCCATAAACAGTCCCAGCTAGGAGGGGACCTGGATGTCTGAGAGCAACGGGGAAATTGGCCCTGGTCAGGGTGAGGGTGTAGGCCTACCGTGCTTTCTGCGCAGTGCAACTGTCTGTCCCTGTTCTGCTCTGGGACAAGTCTCAATGCTGAGACAGGCCATCCAGTTCTCCCTAACCCTGCCCCCAGCACCAGCTTTTATAGGGGCAGCCTGCTCCCCCTACTGGCCTGAGACAGGAAGCATTGCATGCTAATGTTCCCCTGACTAGAAAACCTCCCCCTTGCTCTCAGACACAGCTTTAATTACACTTGTGGCATCCAGGCCAAGGTGACACATTCCCCCCTAGTGAAATTTAGTACTCCGGGACTAAACAGTAACAAGAACAATATGCATGACCATAAAACATTAATAGACAGACGACGCACAAATTGAGTTCTTAAGGTCACAGTGTGGCCTGTGACCGGGTGTCCATATCACCAATACAACGGGGAGCCTTAACCAGGTGGGGGTCTGTCCTACCCCAAGTCCTTCACAGTCTTAGTTCATTCCTTGGTTAGGCTCCGAACGCAGTCCATACAAGGTCCCGGTTATAAAAAGTCCATAACCTTTGAGTCCTTACGGTAGCTGCAAGAAACTGAAACACACTATTAATAAACATGCAGGTAACTTTGGCAAACATTTTAACATTTGGCAACAAGGTTATTTACAATTTTAGTACACTCTATATTCTCCAGCGAGCGGGTATCTGCCCCTTTGTGCTCCTGGTTGACCTCCTTAGCCCACTGTCTGGTGGTGGACCAACCTGGCTTTCCCGACTAGCGTTAGGGGTACAGCTACCAGCTGGGTGTACAGGTAGGGCAGGCAGCTGTCTGCGGGTCCTTTGGCTTACCGCAGGCATGGCAGGCTCACTGTCAGCAGAGGGTTGACTCTCCTGGGCTGCTGGTACAGGCTCTTCTGCCTCTGGAACCGCTTGCTCCTCTTCACCTTCCGGCTCTGGTGTTGGTTGTTGCTGTGCCGGTTGCAGGAAATGCAGGACAGGTACCACTATGGCATCATTTATGCGAGTCCAGGACTGAGGGAACTCTCCGAGATCGGTGCTGATCATTTCTTCCTTGTCCTCTGCGGGTTCAAGGTCACTCGGATCCTCTTCTGCACTACGGAGTTGCTCGGGGCATCTTTTAAGGTGGTCTCTGGAGATGACACTAGTGGTTTCTCCTCCGTCCTTGGTGATTAAGCACACCTTTGGGTTGTCGTGGTCAGACTGCAGTATGGTGTAGGGTTCCCTTTCCCACTGGTCGTCCAACTTATGTAGCCTTCTTTTTCGCTTTAGGACTTGCTCACCAGGTTCTAGGGGACCAGCAGGAGCGTGTTGATTGAAGAGTTTTTCTTGCCTCTCTCTCACCTGGACCAGGCTCTTCTCCACACTCTCCTGTACCTTCTTGTACTGCAGTTGCCTTTCCGTATCCCAGTCTGCATCCGGGGAGGTGTCCTCAGGTATTAGGACTCCCATCTCCAGGTCTACGGGCAGCTTACCTGGTCTAGCTCGCATCAGGTAAGCCGGGGTGCAGTTTGTAGCATTCACCGGGATATTGTTGTATAGGTCTATCAGGTCCGGCAGTTTTTCTGGCCACAGGCTGCATTCCTCCAGGGGCAACGTCTTGAGGAGATCGATAACTACATTGTTCATCTTCTCACACATCCCGTTAGTTTGGGGGTGGTAAGGCGTTGCACGAATCTTCTTACAGCCATAGAGGTTGCAGAACTCCTGGAAGATTTCAGCCTCGAACGCTGGACCCTGGTCTGTCAGGACCTGTTCCGGATACCCGTGTGGACGGCAGAAATATTGCTGGAAGGCTCTGGCCGCTGTTTGGGCTGTCAAGTCCTTTACCGGGACCACCACTAGAAAACGGGGATAGTGGTCCACAATTGTCAGGGGATAGATGTATCCAGACCGGCTTGGAGCCAATTTGACGTGGTCCAGAGCTACCAGCTCAAGAGGCTGCGTGGTGACGATGGGCCTCAAGGGTGTCTTCTGGCTGGTGCGGTCCTTCCTCCTTAGGTGACAAGGGCCACAGTCTCTGCACCATTTTTCTACAGCTCCTCTCATGCCGACCCAAAAGAACCTTCTTCTTAGCAGGAACTCCAGTTTCTTCCAACCGAAGTGTCCCGCTCTGTCATGGTAAGCTCCCAGGACCATAGCTGCATCCCGCCTTGGAACCACGACTTGCCAGGTCAGCTCGTGTGTCCGGTGGTTGACAATCCTTCTGCACAACTTGCCTTCTTAGAGGAACAGCTTGCTCTTCTCCTTCCATAGCTGTCTAGCTTCCTCTGGAGCATCCGGATTCATGCGGGCATCTTACTGGGTCAGCAGTTCTTTCACCAGACGGATGGCAGGGTCACTATCTTGGGTCTCGGCCCAGCTGTGGTGAGGTAGGGGATTGATCATCAAGGATGTTAGATCCTCCTCTTTCACGCGGTGGGAGTATTGAAAGGCTCCATACCGGTGAAACGCGGGGAGTTCTACCTCCTCCAGCTCTTCTGGGTCTTCGTCACCTTCAGGTAAGTGAGGCATCCTCGACAGGGCGTCTGCGTTGGCATTGGTTTTGCCGGCCCGGTACTTGATCACGAAGTCATAGTTGGAGAGACGGGCCATCCACCGCTGTTCTAGGGCACCCAGTCTTGCATTGTCCAGGTGTGTCAACGGGTTGTTGTCCGTGTACACTGTGAACTTTGCGGAGGCCAGGTAATGCTTGAAGCGTTCCGTCACGGCCCACACCACCGCCAAGAATTCTAGCTTGAAGGAGCTGTAATTCTCCGGGTTCCTCTCGGTGGGCCTCAGCTTCCGGCTGGCGTATGCAATCACCTGTTCTCTGCCCTGTTGGTTTTGGGACAGTACGGCTCCCAGTCCCACATTACTGGCGTCTGTGTGAAGGATAAAAGGCTGGCCATAATCAGGGTAGGCCAGGATCTCATCCCCCGTGAGGGCCATCTTCAACTGGTGGAAGGACTCCTCTTCCGGTTTATCCCACTTGAAGGGTGGCTTTTGACTCCTGGACTTAGACTGTCCGATCAGGAGGTCCTGCATAGGAGCTGCCATCTTAGTGAACCCGGGGATGAACCTTCGGTAGTAGCCTACCAACCCGAGGAACTGTCTCACCTCTTTGATGTTCGAGGGGCTTGGCCAGCTCTTGATTGCCGTGACCTTGTCGGGGTCGGGGGCTACTCCTTCCGCACTTACCACGTGCCCTAGGTACTGGACCTTCGGTTTCAGCAGGTGACACTTCGATGGTTTCACCTTCAGGCCGTAGCCTGCCAGGGCTTCGAACACCTCGGCCAGGTGCTTTAGATGGTCCTCGTAGGTCTTCAAATAGACGATCACGTCATCCATGTAAAGGAGGACCGTCTCGAAGTTTCGGTGCCCTAGACAGCATTCCATCAGCCGCTGGAAGGTCCCTGGTGCGTTGCAGAGCCCGAAAGGCATGCAGTTGAATTCGCTCAGTCCCATCGGGGTGGTGAAGGCGGTCTTCTCCTTGTCAGCCTCTGCCACAGGAACCTGCCAGTACCCACTAGTAAGGTCCAAAGTAGAAAAGAAGTTAGCTGATTTTAGTGCGGCTAAAGACTCTTCTATTCTAGGCAGCGGATATGCGTCTTTGTGGGTGATACGGTTGATTTGTCTATAGTCGACGCACATTCTCATGGTGCCGTCTTTCTTTTTTACCAGAACCAAGGGGGCTGCCCAGGGGCTACAGCTGTCTCTAATGACCCCAGCTTCTTTCATCTCTCTTAGCATGCCCTTTGCGTTCTGATAATGTGCAGGGGGTACAGGTCTGTGTCTTTCTTTTATCGGTGGGTGGCTCCCTGTGGGGATGCGGTGTTCTATCCCCTTTACTCGGCCGAAGTCTAGCGGGTGCTTACTAAAGACTCTCTCGTACTCCTGTACCACCCGGTAGACTCCTTGTTTTTGGTGCAGGGGAGTGGAGTCAGCACCCACATGGAGTTTCTGGCACCAGTCCTCCTTTTGTTTCTGGGAACCATTACCCTCCGCCTGAGGAGATGGAGGCAAGGGTTCCACGGCCCTGATAGCTTTGTGTTCGACCACAAACAGTTTGGCGAGTGTAGCGTACCTGGGTAAGTGTATTTCCCTCTCCCCAATGTTGAGGATGCGGACGGGCACCCTCCCATGACGGACATCAACCACCCCCCGGGCTGTCAAAATGGTGGGCCTGCTGTCTGAGTACACGGGTTCTACCATGGCTTGGTAGTCTCTACCTCTCAACCCGATTGCAGTCCGACACCAGATCATCATTTCACTTTTGGGAGGCATGGAAATGGGGAATGGGTCACTCAGTCTTACGCTACCGATCTCACCACCAGACAGTTCTACCTGCTGCCGTCTCATCAGGGCTTTTATCTCCTTGTTGAGGACTCTCTGTTGGCTGGAACTAGCATTCACCACCACCTGTTGTAAGATTACAATTACCTCTGAAAGACAATTTTAAATTACGTTAGTACCCACAGTTATTTTAGGGTGACTTTCACGACGGTCAATGTCCACAATAATTACTCCCTGTGCCGGCAGTTCAACTTTACCAATTTTAATGGTCATCTCCTTGAACCCCATCTGCGGCACGGGTAAGCCATTACTGGCGATGATGCTCAAGTTACTGTCTGGATACCGTGTGATATCAGCATCAGTCCAATACTGCTTAAAAAGTACATAAGGGATAGTGGTTACTTGCGACCCAGTATCCAGCAAGGCGCTCATGGGGATACCGTCCAGCACCACGGGTAAAACCGGGCACCCCCCAACGTACTTATCACGCCAATTATAAGGGCCTGGTGATCTTATGCCTGGGGGTTGGCCCTCTGCCCCAGGTTGGACCCGTTTAAATTACAGTACCTGGAAATGTGTCCGGGCTGGTTGCATCGACGGCAAATGGGCTGTCCATCCTCTGCGTAGCGGTCTGTGGGCCTCCCTCGGAATGACGGGATCCTCCTCTGTCGACGCCATGGGACATCCTCCGGACTTGAAGCCAGCTCGATGGATCTTGACGGGTCCACTTGCAACGCCTGGACGGTCCTGGTCAACGCCGCGACGCTCCTGGTCAGCTCATGGACTTGGTGGTGCAGGTCTTTCGACAGGGCTTGGTTCAGGGCCTGTGCATCAGCCTCCACGGAGTCCATAGAGGAGGGCGCTGCCTCCTGGTGGTAGGTGATAGCAGGGCGCCGGGGGTTTATGTAACGGGTCTGGGAGGCGGAACCTCTGAGCTACTATACAAGGGGGCGGTCCTTGTAAGGGAGCGGGTGGCGACCAGGCAGGCAGTCACAGCAGCTGACCGGGACAGTCTCTAGAAGAACGGGCAGGAGGTCACGGCAAGTGACCGGGGCAGTCTCTGGATGAACGGGCAGATGGTCACGGCAAGTGACCGGGGCAGTCTCTGGGTGAACGGGCAGATGGTCACGGCAAGTGACCGGGGCAGTCTCTGGGTGAACGGGCAGATGGTCACGGCAAGTGACCGGGGCAGTCTCTGGGTGAATGGGCAGATGGTCACGGCAAGTGACCGGGGCAGTCTCTGGGTGAACGGGCAGATGGTCACGGCAAGTGACCGGGGCAGTCTCTGGGTAGAGGGTTGGTACGACCTGTGGCGGCTGATGGTAGACGTGAGCTCCCAGGTGAGCAGGCGAGAGTCTCTGGATAAACGGGTGGTCACAGCATGTGACGGCGGAGCCTCCAGGAAGACCAACAGACAGGCGGCAGATGAGCGCTCCCAGGTGAGCGGGCAGAAGTCTCTGGACAGGCGGGTGGTCACAGCACGTGACGGCAGAGCCTCCAGGTAGGCTAGCAGACAGGCAGCAGATGAGCGCTCCCAGGTGAGCGGGCAGGAGTCACTGGACAGGCAGGTGGTCACAGCACGTGACGGCAGAGCCTCCAGGTAGGCTAGCAGGCAGGTAGCAGATGTGCGCTCCCAGGTGAGCGGGCAAGCTGGTCCATAGACAGACTGACAAGAGTTGGAAGGCAGACTGTCGGACCTCAGGCAAGCAGGCAGGTAGTTGATGTGCGCTCCCAGGTGAGCGGGCAAGCTGGTTCTTAGACAGACTGACAGGAGTAGTAAGGCAGACCGTCGGACCTCAGGCTAGCAGGCAGGTAGCAGAATATCAGGCAGGAATAAGACAGCAAGCTGGCAGGAATCTGGCAGGTATCTGGCAGGTAACTGGCAACGGGACCTGAGGGCTGAAGCAGAGTAGTGAACAGTGCAACAACATTGCTCGGGCACCTCCATTTTGGAGGAGGTGCCTTATATATGGTGAAGTCCTCCGGCCATTGGCCGGGGACTCCTTAGGACGGCGCGCGGCCCCTTTAAGAGGGAGGGAGAGCGCGTGTGCCCTAAGCACAGTGGCCGGGAAGGAGCGCGCGCTGCCAGCAGAGCGGAAGGAGGACGCCGGGCACGGAGCAGAGAGGTGAGGGGAACAGCGTCCCTGCCTAGCAGAGGGCAGGGACGCCGGCGCTACAGTACCCCCCCCCTTTAGGCCCCCCCTTTTTTAGGCCAGACAGAAATTTAGCAAGGATGAGCGGGGCATGGATGTTCTCCCGGGGCTCCCACGTTCTCTCCTCAGGACCAAACCCCTTCCAATCTACTAGAAAAAAGGTCTTTACTCTTACCCTTTTGGTGGCAAGAATGTTCTCTACCTCAAACTCGTCCTCAGCAGAAACCGGAGCAGGAGGCGTACCTGTAGACTTGGAAAAAGAGTTAAGTACCACAGGTTTGAGGAGAGATACATGGAAGGAGTTAGGGATCCGTAAGCTGGCCGGGAGTTTCAATTTATAGGCCACCGGGTTGATCTGACTGATGACCTCCAGAGGACCGATGAACCGAGGCCCTAACTTGTAAGAAGGTATCTTGAGTCGGACATATTTAGAAGAGAGCCAGACTTTATCTCCAGGACGAAATTGTGGAGGATCCAGGCGTTTTTTGTCAGCGTGTCTTTTCATCCGTTCGGACGACTGAAGGAGTGCGGATCGGGAACTCTCCCAAATGGAGGAAAATTTGCTAACGAGAGATTCCGCAGCCGGGTTGTCCACAGAGGTGGAGACAGGAAAAGGAATCCGAGGATGCTGACCGAAGACTACAAAAAACGGGGATTTGGAGGAGGATTCGCTCTCGTGATTGTTATAAGAGAACTCGGCCCATGGTAGGAGATCCACCCAGTCTGAATGATGGGCATTAACGAAGTGCCGGAGGTAACTGGTCAGGTTCTGATTGATCCGCTCCACTTGACCATTGGACTGTGGGTGGTAAGCGGAAGAGAAGTCCAGGGTGACGTCTAGCAGTTTACAAGTGGCTCTCCAGAAGCGTGAGGTGAACTGTACCCCACGATCCGACACGATGTGGAGGGGCAGGCCATGAAGACGAAAGATGTGACGAATAAAGTCTTTAGCTAGCTCGGGTGCAGACGGGAGGCCTGGCAGGGGAACGAAATGAGCCATCTTGGAGAAGCGGTCAGCGACCACCCAAATGACCGTACAACCGGCAGAGACTGGGAGGTCAGTTATAAAGTCCATTGCTATATGCTGCCAGGGGGCAGCAGGTACAGAAAGTGGAAGGAGGCGACCGGCTGGCAGATGTCTCGGACCCTTGTTGCGGGCGCAGTACACACAGGCAGAAACAAAGTCTATTACGTCCTTGTGCAGGGTAGGCCACCAGTAGTGCCGGGTAATAAGCTGGAGGGTCTTTTTCTGACCGGCGTGGCCAGCCAGTTTAGACGAGTGACCCCAGTGAAGGATCTTCTCCCGATCAGGTACTGATACGAACGTCTTTCCGGGAGGGAGACGATTTAGACTCACGGGAGCCACCTGCATTACTCTGGCGGGATCGATGATGTGTTTCGGATCTTCCTCGAGATCAGACACCAGAAAGGATCGAGACAAGGCGTCCGCCTTGACGTTTTTGTCAGCCGGGCGAAAATGAAGAACAAATTCAAAGCGAGCAAAAAACAAGGACCACCGGGCTTGGCGCGGGTTAAGTCTATGGGCATGCTGGAGGTAAGCCAAGTTCTTGTGGTCAGTGTAAATTATTACCGGGTGAAGAGCCCCCTCGAGCAGGTAACGCCACTCCTCCAATGCCAGTTTGATGGCCAATAACTCTCAGTCTCCTATGGAATAATTGCGCTCTGAGGAGGAGAAGAGTTTAGAGAAGAAGCCGCAAGTTACCATCCTCCCGGAAGATGATTTTTGAGTAAGTACCGCTCTGGCTCCAGAGGAGGAGGCGTCAACTTCCAGGAAGAACTGCTTGTTGCCGTCCGGGCGATGCAGCACCGGGGCGGAAGAGAAGGCCTGTTTTAAGGAAAGAAAGGCCTCCTCTGCTTCGGGCGGCCACTCTTTGGGATTAGTACCCTTACGGGTGAGCGCGGAAATTGGGGCAGTCCGGGAAGAGAAGTGCGGTATGAAGAGGCGGTAGTAGTTGGCGAAGCCCAGGAACCGCTGAATGGCCTTCAACCCCTCCGGTCGAGGCCATTTCTCGATGGCAGACAGTTTCTCTGGATCCATTCGTAGGCCGGTCTGAGAAATAATGTAGCCCAAAAACGGAAGCGAGGTCTGCTCAAAGAGGCACTTCTCGTATTTAGCGAAGAGGTGATTCTGCCTGAGCCTGAGCAGGACCTGACGAACGTCCCTCCTGTGAGTCGGGAGATCCGGAGAGAAGACAAAGATGTCGTCCAGGTACACCACTACGCAGGAGTAGAGAAGGTCCCGGAAGATGTCATTGACCAACTCTTGAAAGACGGCAGGAGCGTTACAGAGACCAAAGGGCATTACCAGATATTCATAGTGGCCGTCCCGGGTGTTGAATGCCGTCTTCCATTCATCCCCCTGACGGATACGAACCAGGTTGTACGCCCCACGGAGGTCCAGTTTGGTGAAGATTCTAGCCCCCCTCAGACGATCAAATAACTCCGGAATGAGCGGAAGGGGGTACTTATTCTTCACCGTGATCTGGTTAAGGCCTCTATAGTCTATACAGGGATGGAGAGAGCCGTCCTTCTTTTTGACGAAAAAGAAGCCTGCTCCCGCCGGGGAGGTAGATTTCCGGATGAATCCCCTGGCCAGATTCTCCTCAATATATTCGGACATCGACCGGGTCTCAGCAGCGGATAATGGATAAATACGCCCACGGGGAAGAGTAGTACCAGGTAACAGGTCGATAGGGCAGTCGTATGGTCTATGAGGGGGTAGTGTCTCTGCCTCCTTTTTATTAAAGACATCAGCATAAGACCAATAAGGAATCGGAAGTCCAGGTAGATTAGCTGGGGTAGGAGAAGGACGGACGGGATGGACGGGAACCAGACAGGTCTTATGGCAGTCCTGTCCCCAGCGAAGGACTTCTCCGGTCTGCCAGTCAAGCACGGGTGCATGTCTCTGGAGCCAAGGTAGACCTAGCAAGAGGGCGTGAGAGAGTCCAGGCAGAACATGAAAGGAGATACTCTCAGAATGCAGCATTCCCACCTGCAGAGTAATGGATTCGGTGATGAGTTGGATGGGGCGTGGTAAGAGACCCCCATCCACGGCAGCAACAGACAAGGGTACAGCCAGAGGTTTGGTGGGGATGCGGTATTTCTCTACCAGGGACTGTGAAATAAGATTCCCGGCTGCTCCAGAGTCAAGTTGGGCTAGTTCGAAATAACGGTTCTCCCCGCAGACGATTGAGACTGACAGCAGCAGAGATGGAGAGGATTTATTCTTGTCTAGGTCGACCTCTCTGAGCGAACCTAGACACAGGCGTTTCCCGACCTCTCCGGGCAGGCACGGATCCGGTGCTCCTTACTGCCACAGTAGAAGCAGCTCCCCTCGGCACGGCGTAAGTCCTGACGGGTTTTGACCATCTTGGTCTGGTCGACCTGCATAGGCTCAGGAGAGTATACCTGGGGAGAGACGGATTTCTGAAAAGTAGGAGCTAGACGTGGAAACCTCCTCTCACGGGTGACCTCTTTGGCACGCTCCTGGAACCGTAGGTCAATCCGGGTGGCAAGAGTTATTAGGTCATCGAGAGTGGTAGGAATGTCCCGACCGGCAAGTTCATCTTTAATACGGCCGGACAGACCCTCCCAGAAGACGGATACCAGAGCGTCGTTATCCCAGGCCAGCTCCGAGGCAAGGGTACGGAACCGTATGGCATATTGGCCCACGGTGAGACTTCCCTGACGGAGGCGTAGCAGTGATGATGCGGATGAGGTCTTCCGTCCGGGTTCGTCGAATACTTTCCGGAAAGCCATGAGAAAGGCAGGCAAGTCGGACACCAGGGGGTCTCCTCTCTCCCATAGAGGATTTAGCCAGGCCAGGGCCTCCCCGGTGAGATGGGACATGATGAAGGCAATTTTGGCCCGTTCGGAGTTAAACTGGTGGGACAGGAGTTCAAAGTGCAGGGTGCACTGATTTATGAAGCCCCGAGCCTGGGCGGAGTCGCCTCCGAAGCGAGGAGGTGCAGAAAGCCGGGGTCCGGGGTAGGATACCATGGTATTAGTGGACAGCGGAGCTGCCGGATTGCGAGTCATGGCACTGGCGGAGGTTGCTGGCGGAGCAGTCAGAGTGTCCAGGCGAGAATTGACATTCCGCAGGTGACCCAGGATGGACTCCTGTTGGGACCTCTGACGGGACAGTTCATGACACAGGTCCGAGAGCGAGGGAGCTTGGGTGCCACCGGGTTCCATGGCCCGAGCAAACTGTAACGGGTCTGGGAGGCGGAACCTCTGAGCTACTATACAAGGGGGCGGTCCTTGTAAGGGAGCGGGTGGCGACCAGGCAGGCAGTCACAGCAGGTGACCGGGACAGTCTCTAGAAGAACGGGCAGGAGGTCACAGCAAGTGACCGGGGCAGTCTCTGGATGAACGGGCAGATGGTCACGGCAAGTGACCGGGGCAGTCTCTGGGTGAACGGGCAGATGGTCACGGCAAGTGACCGGGGCAGTCTCTGGGTGAACGGGCAGATGGTCACGGCAAGTGACCGGGGCAGTCTCTGGGTGAACGGGCAGATGGTCACGGCAAGTGACCGGGGCAGTCTCTGGGTGAACGGGCAGATGGTCACGGCAAGTGACCGGGGCAGTCTCTGGGTAAAGGGTTGGTACGACCTGTGGCGGCTGATGGTAGACGTGAGCTCCCAGGTGAGCAGGCGAGAGTCTCTGGATAAACGGGTGGTCACAGCATGTGACGGCGGAGCCTCCAGGAAGACCAACAGACAGGCGGCAGATGAGCGCTCCCAGGTGAGCGGGCAGAAGTCTCTGGACAGGCGGGTGGTCACAGCACGTGACGGCAGAGCCTCCAGGTAGGCTAGCAGACAGGCAGCAGATGAGCGCTCCCAGGTGAGCGGGCAGGAGTCACTGGACAGGCAGGTGGTCACAGCACGTGACGGCAGAGCCTCCAGGTAGGCTAGCAGGCAGGTAGCAGATGTGCGCTCCCAGGTGAGCGGGCAAGCTGGTCCATAGACAGACTGACAAGAGTTGGAAGGCAGACCGTCGGACCTCAGGCAAGCAGGCAGGTAGTTGATGTGCGCTCCCAGGTGAGCGGGCAAGCTGGTCCTTAGACAGACTGACAGGAGTAGTAAGGCAGACCGTCGGACCTCAGGCTAGCAGGCAGGTAGCAGAATATCAGGCAGGAATAAGACAGCAAGCTGGCAGGAATCTGGCAGGTATCTGGCAGGTAACTGGCAACGGGACCTGAGGGCTGAAGCAGAGTAGTGAACAGTGCAACAACATTGCTCGGGCACCTCCATTTTGGAGGAGGTGCCTTATATATGGTGAAGTCCTCCGGTCATTGGCCGGGGACTCCTTAGGACGGCGCGCGGCCCCTTTAAGAGGGAGGGAGAGCGCGTGCGCGCGCCCTAAGCACAGTGGCCGGGAAGGAGCGCGCGCTGCCAGCAGAGCGGGAGGAGGACGCCGGGCACGGAGCAGAGAGGTGAGGGGAACAGCGTCCCTGACTAGCAGAGGGCAGGGACGCCGGTGCTACAGTTTATAGCGCCACTGGTTGCAGATTCACGGAGCACCCTTATGGCCCTGTCCTTAAATTGGGCAAAGGTCAGGTCGGGGTTCTGAAAGAACATGAGGTGCAGTTGGGCCTTGTGGGCGCTAGACAGCAGTCCTTCTATGAATTGTTCTGTTAGCAGCTTATCCATTTCCTGCACACTGCCAGGGTCAGTTTGTTGAATAGCCCTCAAGGCTTCCTGCAGATTTAGGGCATAGTCTCTGATGCTGTCCTGTGCCCGCTGCTTACATCCATAGAACCTCATTTTAATCTCAGCGGAGGTACGTGTGTCAAAGGTACCCCGCAGCCGGGCCAGAATACCCTTCACAGTCCTTTTCTCCTCAGTGGGCCATGATTTTACCTCCCTTTGGGCTGCGCCAGTTAACTGCCCTGTTAGTATGCTGACCTCTGTTCCTCTGTCAGGGGGTAGACTTGGAACAAGCTGTACAGCCTTTCCTTAAAGTCAGTTAGGGCATGGGGCTCCCCTGAGTACTTGGGCAGCCAGGCCGCTCCAGGGATGTAGGGCAGGGAAAAGGGCATCACCGCTGCTGCAGCTGCGTTGGTGGTAGTGGGCGCCTCTGTGTCCGACATCTTCCTCCCCCCTAGTTAAGTGTGGCCTACCTTCCGACGATCCTCTTCTGTAGGCCGCGGCTCCGCTGCTGCTGCTATGGACGAGGACCTGGCGTCGCGTCCTGATGACGTCAGCGTCGCTCTCTCTCCCTTCCAGGACCTTGCGCAGCGTCGGTGCGTGGGGCGGAGCTTCGGATCTCGCGCGGTTTTGACGTCCACGCCCCTCTTCTTCCCGCACGGCGTCCTGAAGATGGCGTCCGATGGCGGGAAAAAGCTGCGGATGGCGGGAAGACGGCAGAAGACGGCGGGAAACGGTCCAAGATGGCGTCTGATGGCGGGAAACGACTCCGGACGGCGGGAAGCTTCGCCACAGGTAAGTTACAAAAGTCTTTTTCAGGCACGCAGTACCCGGTGGTTGCGGGCACGAAATCCTGCCGACTACGCCAAAGCTGACTCGCCCCCTGGGCCGTGGGGCACTCGGATCCGGGCAGTAGGGGAACGATGGGGGTAGTAGTGGCGACCCGGTTCCGTGGCTCAGGGTGGTCAGGCCAATGGTAGTCTGCTACGTTCTGCTGATAATGTCCGACTACGCCACCCGTGGATTTGCGGTTATTAGGAACCGCCGCTGCATGCAGACCGCTGGGGCTGATGAGGTGTGCAGCTAGGGTAGTGTGACTCCCCACGGGAAGAGTGCGGCCCCAGGGCAGTATAGTGGATGGTGGGAGTGATGGTAGTGAGGGTCCCAGTGCCGGTAGTGCTGGAGACGCGAAGGAGCACACAGACAATAGGTTGCAGTCCAGGGTCTTTACTGAAACAGGTAAACTGACCCATAAACAGTCCCAGCTAGGAGGGGACCTGGATGCCTGAGAGCAACGGGGAAATTGGCCCTGGTCAGGGTGAGGGTGTAGGCCTACCGTGCTTTCTGCGCTCCTTCTGGCTATCTCCTCGTTATAGGGTAACAGCCCACGTTTCCAAGCTTTCCGTGTATTCTCGCCTGTATGGCCTGCGACGTGGGTTCCTTTCTGCTCCCAGCCTTGTACGGCTTTACTGGTCCCTTCGGTTGTGGCAGGGCCTCCAGGCTTCTTAGGCCAAGGAATATACAGTCCCTTGCGGACTGGTTCTCTGCTGGAGGGTGTAGAATCCTCTCAGCCTCAGACACCAAAGTCTGGTAAAGTCAGTCTCTTTCTGCCAAGACAGGCTCTCTTCGCCTCTTGTCTCTGGCTTGTGGCTCTCCTCCTGCCACACTTCCTCTTAGGTGCAGTGCAACTGTCTGTCCCTGTTCTGCTCTGGGACAAGTCTCAATGCTGAGACAGGCCATCCAGTTCTCCCTAACCCTGCCCCCAGCACCAGCTTTTATAGGGGCAGCCTGCTCCCCCTACTGGCCTGAGACAGGAGGCATTGCATGCTAATGTTCCCCTGACTAGAGAACCTCCCCCTTGCTCTCAGACACAGCTTTAATTACACTTGTGGCATCCAGGCCAGGGTGACACAAACACAGGAACAAATACCTTCATTTTTGGAAACATATCCTGTGATCTGATTAAACTAAAATTGAACTTTTTGGGCATAATGAGCATCGTTACGTTTGGAAGAAAAAGGGAGAAGCTTGGAAGCCTAAGAACACCATCCCAACTGTGAAACAACAGCATCATGTTGTGGGGTTGTTTTGCTGCAGGAGGGACTGGTGCACTTCACAAAATAGATGGCATCATGAAAAAAGAAGATTCTGTGGCAATACTGAAGCAACATCTCAAGACATCAGGCAGGAAGTTAAAGCTTGGGCGGAAATGGGTCTTCGGACAATGACCCGAAACATACTGCCAAAATGGTAACAAAGTGACTTAAGGCAAAGTCAATGTTTTGGTTCCGAGCTGCAACACAAGCCGCCGGCCCTTTAAAACTTTTGAATAAAGTCCCTGAATGCGGGCACTCTCCGTCTTGCACGAGCTGACAAAGTCTTGGCGGCCCTTATCAGAGCATGTGCGAGCTGCGGCAGCCCTTGTTAGCGCCTGCAAGGGAGAGAGCATGCACACACAGGCGCTTACAGACGCTGCTCTGTACCAGAGTCAGAACGTTTTTTGGGGGACGGAGTTCATGCTCTGCTCACCAGTTCCAAGGATCCGCTCCCCTGCAGGCCTGATGCTGGATCTGCTCCTCTGCAGGCCTGATGCTGGATCCGCTCCTTTGCAGGCCTGATGTTGGGCATGCTGCACCTCTTCATACCCCCCAATCGCAGGGATCTGAGTGAGTCCCAATTGTAAGGCAGCGTTAGTCATCATACTGGGGGATACTCGCTGCACCGGGTAAATTAAGCACACGTGCAAGGTCCTTCCGGTATTTCACAATCCAGCAGTTTATTATGTTATCATAAACCGCTGTTCACACACATAATGTCCACGAGCCTTTCCAGTGGCAGCAATGCCCACTTATCTCCAGGTAAACTATAACACTTGGCTTCAGCAAACTATAACAATGTCCATATATCACAATGTCCATATAACGTACCTCTTTTACCTTTTGCAGGGTCTTAACGGTTCCAGGTTTAGTTTGCCACCACTTCCGGTTTTAGGCTTCCCAGGTGGGGGTCTCCAGCCCTCGTACCTTCGAAGGCTACTGGTATGTTTTCACTCACATCCAGCCTGCGCTTTTCAGGACTCTTCACCAAGCCGGTTTTCCCAGATGGGGGTCTCCAGACCTCGTACCCTCAAAGGCTACTGGTATGTCTTTCACACTCACAACATCCAGCCTGCACCTTTCAGGAATCTTCAGCAAGCCTCTGCCTTCCAAGGCCACTAGCATCCACTCACAGGATCCAGTCTCGACCTTTCAGGCTTCCAGGCTTCACTCGGCCTCACTAGGCCTCACAAGAACGTTGTCCCACACACACGGGGAACAGGCCTCACACCTCTCTCAGAACACACCTGTCTCCCGTCAAGCAGGGTTTATATATCCATCCCGTGCACACACACACAGACAGGACCTTGCTGATGTCACAGTCATGTGATCAGACAGACATTCTGTGCGCACAGGACCTGTGCTATGTCACAGTCATGTGACCAGTCACCTGACGGGGAAGGTACATGGTCAGGTAAAACACATCCTGGACCATTACCGTAATGCCAGCAAGTCGCTGCATTACATACCCCCCCCCCCTCTGTTCAAACTTGTGGGGTTAAACACATAGTATACACAATCACCTCATATCCCACAGCTCATACAGAGACCATGTACTTGTCAATTGTGCTGTTCAGCCCCTGGAATATTAGTCAATGACATTAGCCCATTCCTTAGGGACCTACCATCTGTCATTGTCACAGACTTCAAGTCACATTTCCGGGTCGTAACTTTGTCAGGTCTCCCCCGCTCCCAGCGGTCAGTCGTAACCTTGTCAGGTCTCCCCCACTCCCAGCGGTCAGTCGTAACCTTGTCAGGTCTCCCCCGCTCCCGGCGGTCAGTCGTAACCTTGTCAGGTCTCCCCTGCTCCCAGCGGTCAGTCATATAGCAGTGTGACTCTTTTGCACTGGTATCTAAGGTCCGGTTAGACTCCGTACTGTCCTGTACTCTATTGAGTCGTTTGTATGGGCCTCTCAAACCTGAGTTACTGGAGGTCTCACTACTAGAGATGAGCGTTGTTCGACTCGAACTGTTCACCAATCTCACGAACGATTTGAAAAAAATTCGGCTGTTCGAGGTTATGTTTGATAACTGTTCGTGCACCAAAATCATAACTGGATTTTTTCTCAGTAATGATGAAAATTAATGTTAATATGCAGTTTGAGTGTACAGCGGGGCGGGGGGAGGGGCAGGGGATGGATCTCTGCAGGAATAATGAAGATCTCCATTTTTTTTTTCTCTTTCCCGCATTTACAGTGGGGAGGTGCAATCTGTCAGCCTATCAGCAGCGCACACACGGAGCGAAGTGCTTTTTTTCACACAAGCAAGGGCATATGTCATTGGCAGTGTATGTCACATGTCCTTGCCCTATAAGACCCAGCCATTTTCCCCGTCGCCACTATTTTCTCACTGCTGCAGCTGCATGTTAGACGGCACCGCTGTTGCTGTGTGCGCTATACCTTGTTAATTTCAAGCCAATTCTCGCACAAATCTACAGATAGCTTGGGAGCAGGGAATAGTTGTGATTGCAGTCCTTTTAAGGACTAGGTTACAGCATTTCCTACGACTTTTATCAGGCAGGTCTGTGCTCTTAAATAGATAGGTTGTGGGAGTAAAGACTAATTGTAATTGCAGTCCTTTTCAGGACTTTTTTACATCGTTCCTATCAGTTTTTGCCAGGCAGGTCTGTGCCAGTGCTGTGCAAGTTTTTTTCACAGCATTTGGCTGACTCTAGCAAAGCTAATCCTTTTTGGCCTATTGCAGAGTGTGTTAGTCAGTGGAGTAGCCTATCTGTGTTGCAAGCTACACCACCTGTGTATAGAATACCAATTTTTTTACTGCACCTAGTGAAGTAAAACCTTTTGGGCATAGCATCATTCTATTAGTCCATCTATACTGACCTCCATCACGTTGCAAATTGAATATAATTTTTTTCAGCATCTAGCTCTGAAAAAATATTTGGCCTTCTAGCAGTGTGTGGGACTTGTTCTATTAGTCCATCTATACTGACCTCCATCAGGTTGCAAATTGAATATAATTTTTTTCTGCATCTAGCTCTGAAAAAATAGTTGGCCTTATAGCAGTGTGTGGGACTTGTTATATTAGTCCATCTATACTGACCTCCATCAGGTTGCAAATTGAATATAATTTTTTTCTGCATCTAGCTCTGAAAAAATATTTGGCCTTCTAGCAGTGTGTGGGACTTGTTATATTAGTCCATCTATACTGACCTCCATCAGGTTGCAAACTGAATATAATTTTTTTCTGCATCTACCTCTGAAAAAATATTTGGGCTTCTAGCTGTGTGTGGGACTTGTTCTATTAGTCCATTTATACTGACCTCCATCAGGTTGCAAATTGAACATAATATTTTTCTGCATCTAGCTCTGAAAAAATATTTGGCCTTCTAGCTGTGTGTGGGACTTGTTCTATTAGTCCATCTATACTGACCTCCATCAGGTTGCAAATTGAATATAATTTTTTTCTGCATCTAGCTCTGAAAAAATATTTGGCCTTCTAGCAGTGTGTGGGACTTGTTCTATTAGTCCATCTATACTGACCTCCATCAGGTTGCAAATTGAATATAATATTTTTCTGCATCTAGCTCTGAAAAAATATTTGGCCTTCTAGCAGTGTGTGGGACTTGTTCTATTAGTCCATCTATACTGACCTCCATCAGGTTGCAAATTGAATATAATATTTTTCTGCATCTAGCTCTGAAAAAATATTTGGCCTTCTAGCAGTGTGTGGGACTTGTTCTATTAGTCCATTTATACTGACCTCCATCAGGTTGCAAATTGAATATAATATTTTTCTGCATCTAGCTCTGAAAAAATATTTGGCCTTCTAGCAGTGTGTGGGACTAGTTCTATTAGTCCATCTATACTGACCTCCATCAGGTTGCAAATTGAATATAATTTTTTTCTGCATCTAGCTCTGAAAAAATATTTGGCCTTCTAGCAGTGTGTGGGACTTGTTCTATTAGTCCATCTTTACTGACCTCCATCAGGTTGCAAATTGAACATAATTTTTTTCTGCATCTAGCTCTGAAAAAATATTTGGCCTTCTAGCAGTGTGTGGGACTTGTTCTATTAGTCCATCTATACTGACCTCCATCAGGTTGCAAATTGAATATAATTTTTTTCTGCATCTAGCTGTGAAAAAATATTTGGCCTTCTAGCAGTGTGTGGGACATGTTCTATTAGTCCATCTATACTGACCTCCATCAGGTTGCAAATTGAATATAATTTTTTTCTGCATCTAGCTCTGAAAAAATATTTGGCCTTCTAGCAGTGTGTGGGACTTGTTCTATTAGTCCATCTATACTGACCTCCATCAGGTTGCAAATTGAATATAATTTTTTTCTGCATCTAGCTCTGAAAAAATATTTGGGCTTCTAGCTATGTGTGGGACTTGTTCTATTAGTCCATCTATACTGACCTCCATCAGGTTGCAAACTGAATATAATTTTTTCTGCATCTAACCCAGACAATAGTTTTGGCCTAATACCACAGTTTGGCCACTCAGCTCTGCTCGGTTCCCACCCATTGTTTTTGTGTGCAAACAACTCCAGAGTTGTGAATTAGTTAACCACCAAAATGAGTGGAAAAAGGCCTGCTGCTGGTGGAAAGGGGAGTAGGCGTGTTGGGAAGGGGAAAAAAGGTTGTGTCCGTGGAGTAGGTGTTAAAGCAACAGTAACATCTGCAGAAGAAAGACCATCTTCCAGCAAAACTAAAATGTCTACTTCTTTTAGCGGACAATGTGATAAGATCCCTTTCTTACGGCCACGCCAATCGCTAGAAATTCCAGATGAGGCACAAAAACAGCAGTTGCTTCAACGGATATCAAGTGCTCCTTTAAGTGGGCTCTCCTCCACATCAACTTCAACATCACAAATACTCCAGTCCTCAGAGATGTCACCCCAATCGCACTTGCTTCCTCACAGCTCCCAAATCTCCAGCTGCCCGTCTGAGTATGAGGTAGAACAGATGGTTGAGTCTGCAGAGCTGTTTACTCATACTATAGTCTGGGAATCAGAGGTCGGCTCCAGTGCTTCTGTGAATCCAGACGAGGAAATGATCTGCACTGATGCCCAGAATCTTTATGAGTCGGATCCAGGACCAGACGCAGAAGGTTCTGACCATAATGTAGACCCTCATTCCCAAACTGTAACTCCTGTTGGTGGAGACAATGAGGAAGACGATGATGAGACTCAAATACCTGATTGGAGCGACAACTTTAGTTTTTTGCCAGGGCAGGAACAGGTTGGCTCTGAGGATGACGGGTGTGATAACACACAGGGTGATGATGATGAGGTTGGAGATCCCACTTACTGTCAACCCACAGTCAGCCAAGAGATGAGGTCAGCAGAGGAGGTGGAGGAGGATGCTAGTGACGACGAGGTCAGGTTGCGCCTTCCTGGACAGAGATGTAGTACTGGAAGCACGTCAACAACTGCATCCTCAAACACAACTCTGCCTCTGACCACAAGTCGTGTTGGCTCTCCAGGTCGCATGGGTGCTAAGCCTTGCATAGCCTGGGCATTTTTTCTGATCGATAAAGATGACCCAACTCGTGTTATCTGTAACATTTGTCAGCAAAAGCTAAGTAGAGGCCAAAAAATACATAGTTTGAGTACTTCATGCATGAACCGGCACATGGACATGAAGCATAAGTTGCAGTGGGAAGCTCACTGTGCTACAATGCGGCCTAGCCGGCCGGGCCAACCGCCGTCTGCCACATCTTGTGCATCCGCAGCCTCTTCATCCTCTGTGACTGGGGGGACAGCAGTCACACCTGTTTTGGGACGCAGACCTGCCACCTCTTTACCCGCAACAGCCAGCGTGATTGGCAGGTCATCATTTTCTTTGGAGGTGGTAACACCAGCTGGTGTTCAGCGCTGTCCGACATCGATAGCACCACCTTTGGATCAAGGCAACCTAACATGTCCGCCTGCATCTTCCTCACAGACCGGCAGTTTGCCGGGGACACCCTTCTCAACCCGGTCTAAGCACAACAGCCAGCCCTCAGTCCCTCAGATGTGGACAAGTAATAGACTATTTCCTCCTAGCCATGAGAAAGCTAAGAGGTTGAATTTCACCATCTGCAAGATCTTGGCTACAGAAATGCTGCCTTTCCGCCTGGTGGACACAGAGGATTTTCGAGACCTTATGTCCGTCGCAGTGCCCCAGTACCAGATGCCCAGTCGGCACTACTTCTCAAAGAAAGGTGTGCCTGCGCTCCACCAGCATGTCGCACACAACATCACCGCTTCTTTGAGAAACTCTGTGTGTGACAGGGTGCATTTCACCACAGACACTTGGACGAGTATGCATGGACAGGGGTGTTACATGTCGCTGACTGGGCACTGGGTAACTATGGTGACAGCAGGACAAGGGGCTGCTGTCCAAGTCTTGCCGTCCCCACGAGTTGTGCGTCAATCCTCTTTATCTCAAAGTTCCTCCACTGCTTCTGCCTCCTCAACCTCCTCTCAGTCCTCCACCTGCACCCAAAGCCTGTCTGGTCATGCCACAAGCTTTCTAACTGCGCAGAAGGGATCCTGCACACCTCCTTACTATGCTGGCAGTAGGGCTCAACGTCATCAGGCGGTTTTTACTTTGAAATGTCTGGGAAATGTGAGTCACAAAGCTGAGGAGTTGTGGTCAGCTCTGGAGAACCAATTTCATGAATGGTTGTCTCCACTGGACCTGAAACCAGGGAAGGCCGTGTGCAACAATGCTGCAAACCTGGGTGCGGCCCTTCGCCGGGGCAATGTCACACACGTGCCTTGTATGGCTCACGTGTTGAACCTGGTTGTCCAGCAATTTTTAGCCCACTATCCCGGACTAGATGGCCTTCTGCAGAGGGCACGGTCGCTGTGTGCTCACTTCCGCCGTTCGCATCCCGCAGCTCAGCGACTTACATCTCTACAGAAGTCGTTGGGCCTGCCACTTCACCGGCTAAAATGCGATGTGCCTACCCGGTGGAATTCAACTCTGCACATGTTGCAGCGACTGTGGCAGCACCGACAAGCCCTGGTGCAATACGTTCTGACGTATAGCCTGGGCCAACGGGATCCAGAGGTGGGGCAAATCACGCTGGAGGAGTGGTCTCAGATCAGGGACCTATGCACCCTTCTGCACAGTTTTGAAATGGCGACGAAGATGTTTAGTGCTGACGATGCCATTATCAGCATGACTATTCCGGTGATTTACATGCTGGAGCACATGTTAAACAGAATTCAGAGTCAGGTGGTGGCACAAGAGGAGGTGGAGGAAGTAGAGGAGGAGGAGTTGTATGCGGAAGGGCTAACATCTGCAAGGTCCAGACGGTCGGCAGCACCAAGGCGGCAGGCATGTGAGGGTGGGGGAGATGGTTTTACCAGGGCGCATGGTAGCAGCCAAACTAGTGAGGAAGGTGCAGGAGCCCAGTAAGAAGTGGAGGACGAACTGATGGAAGACTCATCAGATGAGGGAGACCTTGATCACATTTCTGTTGTGCGAGGTTGGGGGGAGAGGACAGAGGAAGGAAGCATGATTGTTACCTCACCACCAACACAACAGGGACTTGGTGCTCCTGGATGCGCAAGACACATGAGTGCCTTCTTGCTGCACTACCTGCAACATGACCCTCGAATTGGGAGAATTAGAAATAATCCTGACTACTGGGATGCCACCCTGTTAGATGCCGGGTACAAAAGTAAATTTGCAGAAATAATTCCTGCCATAGAAAGGGATGCACACATGCAGGAGTAACAGCAGAGACTGTTGCAGAATCTTACATGCGCTTTTCCACAAAACACCAGTGGTGCACGTAGTGAATCTCACAGTTCCAACTTGCCAACCGTGGGACCGTCGAGTGTTCAGCACTCAAACCATAACAGAAACACAGTATCTGCTGGTAACATCAATTTTGCGGAATCATTTCACCACTTTTTTAGCTCATCCTTAGCAAGGCCACAGGAGACAAGAAGTCTGACACATAGTCAACGCATAGAGACGATGGTACAGGAGTATCTCCAAGTAAACATTGAAGCCATGACTGTGTCACTGGACCCTTGCTCTTTTTGGGCTTCCAATCTGGATAATTGTCATGCCCCGCAGCCAGCGTTCTGTCTGAACGTGTGTTCTGCGCTGCTGGTGGTGTGCTGACAGATAAGCGCACGCGACTCTCCACTGATAATGTAGACAGACTCACGTTCATAAAGATGAACAAATCATGGATCCGAAACGACTTTTCTACCCCTGTGTCATCCTGGGGAGAGTAAAAGCTTGATGATTGGTTAAAATCACCTCACCAACCGTTTTAAGCTTTCAAATTACTAATCATGTTTATCTGTATCTTGGCTGGAAAATAATTTGGGCTTTGTAGCAGTGTGCAGTACTGATTCTATTAGGCCATCTATACTAAGCTCCACCAGATTTAAAATTACTAATCATGTTTATCTGTATCTTGGCTGGAAAATAATTTGGGCTTTGTAGCAGTCTCCAGTACTGATTCTATTAGGCCATCTATACTAAGCTCCACCAGATTTAAAATTAATAATAATTTTTAGCTGCATCTAGCCCGGAAAATAATTTTGGGGCTCCTAGATGCGCAAGACACATAAGTGCCTTCTTGCTGCACTACCTGCAACATGACCCTCAGATTGTCAGAATTCGAAGTAATCCTGACTACTGGGTTGCCACACTCTTAGATCCCCCACACTCTTTGATCAACCTTTTCATTTTAATAAAGACCAAAAAAATGGTCATTTTTGAAATTATAAGCATTAGCAGGTTATTAGAAACTGAAATCAAACAGTTTTCAACTCAAAACTTTATTCTAGGTGATGTTACATTTGCACATAGGACCCCTTGTTCGAAAGGAGCTTCTGAACTCTCTCGTCCATTGAATTTGTCAGGTTTTGGATGGTTTCGGCTTCAATTGTTTTGCATGAGGACAGAATACCCTCCCACAGCTGTTGCTTAGATGTGAACTGCCTCCCGCCATCATAGACACTCCTTTTGATGATGCTCCAGAGGTTCTGAATGGGGTAGAGGTCAGGGGAGCATGGGGGTCACACCATAAGTTTGTCCCCTTTTATGCCCATATCAGCCAGAGATGCAGATGTGTTATGTGCAGCATGAGACGGTGCATTATCATGCATGAAAATGATCTTGCTGTGGAATACACGGTTCTTCTTGAACCATGGCAGGAAGTGCTGTTTGAGAAACTCCACGTACATTATGGAGTTCATCTTTACCCCTTGAGGGATCCTAAAGGGGCCGACAATCTCTCTCCCCATGATTCCAGCCCAAAACATTACTCCACCTCCTCCTTGTTGGCGCTGTAGCCGTGTTTGCGTGGGGTGTCCATCAACCAGCCATCCTCCACTCCATCCATCTGGACCATCGAGCGTTGCACGGCACTCATCCGTGAACAAAACAGTTTTGAAATCAGTCTTCATGTAATGTTTGGCCCACTGGAGCCGTTTCTGCTTGTGTGCAGTGGATAGAGGAGGTCGACAGGATGGCGTACGCACAGCTGCAAACCTCTGAAGGACCCTGCATCTTGTTGTTCGGGGGACATTGGAGGCACCAGCAGCTTCAAAAACTTGTCTGCTGCTATGACAAGGCTTTTTTGCCGCTGCTCTTTTAACCTGACGTAATTGCCTGTAGGAAAGAGTCCTCAATTTGCCCTTATCAGCACGCACACGTGTGTACTGTGAATCAGCTACATACTTCTTGATTGCCAAGACACTTCATCCTGATCATCGCACAATGTTGATTGTAGTCATGCCTTGACCTAAACACTCCACAATTTGTTGCTTCTCAGCAGCCGACACATCCTTTTTCTTTCCCATTTTGGCAGAAAATGTAGGCTGCTTAATAATGTGGGACAGCCTTCTTAAGTAGTCTTGCCGTTCATTGGACACACCTGCCAAACTAATTAGCACAGGTGTCTGCAATTGCTTACAGTAATATAAAGAGCCCTGACACACATCACCATCAATGAGTTTAACTGACAAACGAACAAATTCTTCCCTTATCACTCCTAAACACTTTTTGCATAATAATTTGGAACACAGTGTACATGTGCTTTTCCACAAAACACCAGTGGTTCACGTAGTGAATCTTACAGTTCTAACTTGCCAACCGTGGTCTGCATGGAGTTGTTCAATAAAGGGCCCAAAATTAAGATAACATAGACGGGAGAGGTCTCTATGAATAGGAATTCCTAAGAATTTGATACCCTGTGAGGGCCAGGCAAAGGGAAAGTTGGACTGGATGGAATCCTGTATGGATTTGGGGAGGAAGACATCGAGGGCCTCAGACTTCGCTGTATTGATTTTAAAATTTGACCATGTAACAAAGTGATCTATTTCAGCCATAACAGCCTGCTGATGGATATATGTGATTGACATCGTCAACAAATGCAGAGCACTTGTACTCGGTGCCTCCCACCTCAATCCACCTAATATTGGGGTTATGGCGAATTGATGAGAGCAGGTGCTCCGTCAATAGGATGTATAAGAGAGGGGACAGAGGACATCCCTGCCTTGTCCTATTGGTGATTATGAAAGGTGATGAAAATGTTCTGACGCGCCCCCTGGGCCTTGGGACATCCGGAGCCGGACCCTTTTTGGTGGATGCTGGTGGTTGTAGTCTCCGTGGCGGTGACCCGGTTCCATGGCTCAGGGCGGTCAAACCAGTGGCGGAACCATTTATGTGGTTTTGATGTTTAAATGTCCGACTACACCACCCGTGGATTGCGGTCAGAGTGAACCGCCGCTGCAGGGCAGACCGCTGAGGCTGGTGTTGTGGGTGCAGCAGAGCGTAGCATAACTCCCCACGGGAGGAGTATAGCCTCAGGGCAGTGTATGCGGAGGATGGGGGTGATGGTGCAGGGCAGCAGCAGTAACGACACGGAGTCAGTGATGCAGTCCAGGGCCTTTACTCACAGTTCTTATTATCCAGACCATTTCTGCAGGTAACGGCTGCCCACGTCGTACTGTGCTCACCAGGTGAGGGGCTCAGACAACTCCCAGATAACTTTGGAGTGCTTCACAGGACCCCCTTTGTGTGTCCTTTGTCTGGCCTTTCTTACCAACCCTTCTGTCCGGCTGCCTCGGGCCTCCTCTTGGTAAACTTGGCGCCAGCTTCCCTGACCCTATGTGCTGCCCTCCTAGCGGGTGTAGCGAGGGGCTGCGCCACATAAAATGTCACAGCCTCCGGTTTCTAGCTGAGGGTCGTTTCCCGCCTCCACTAGTTTCGGGGATCGGTCTCCCCCTTTGGCCTGACCCCTCCACGCAGGTGGATTCGGGCGTGCGGTGGCGACTCGCCCATCCACACCCCTGGGATCCCTTCGTTCCTCGTTCCTGGAGCCTACTCCGCTCCTCTTCCTTCCTTCTCCCTCTTCCAGGCCTGGGCCTCTGTTACTAGGCCCGCCTCTGGAGCAGAGCTCATGCAGAGCCCCTGCTCCCTGTCACTTCTGCTCAGACTTCTCTGCACTGAACTAAGATGGTGCCCACCTTTTATACTCCCTTCTCAATGCACCCAGGAACTGCTTACTCCCTGCTCCTGCACTACAGGGTTCCCCTTCCTCAGTGTTCCCTCCCCCCACTCCAGCCAGGGACAGGGACTGTCGTGCCCATCTCAGGGGTATATTGGTCGTCCTGCCCCACGGCAATGTGGTGTAATGCATGCAGGTGTCGGGGTCCTGATCCACACTCCACCCTTACCTGAGAGTGAGATATCACACCTCTGGGTGAGGTGCAATACCTCTGCAGCAACCGAGCCCTCGGGGGGCTACAGTTCCATTTATCTTCAGCCTAGGTGATGCATTGCGATACAGGGACGTGATTTTGGCTATAAAAGGGTCCCCTAGACCCCTACCCCAAGCTTTTTAAGGGAATAATATATGGCGTGCCAGGAGACTCTATGGAATGCTTTCTCAGCATCCAACGAGAGTATCTAATTACAAATTTTTAACTGCATCTAGCCCAGGAAATACTTTGTGCCTAGTAGCAGTGTCTGCTAGTCAGCGGATTATCCCGGCTGTTAAGCAAGCTACACCACCTGTAGTTTGGACACTTAATTTTTTCAAAGGAAATGCTTAGGGACCACGGGATACTCAGTGAAGAGCATCAGGAGGCACCCCAAGGCATAAGGGCTGGGACTGGCGGTAGGACGCCTTGCGGTGGACAGCCGAGCTCGATCCTTATAAAAGCTTTTTAACTGCAGCAGCTTTAGTGGACGCTACTGGAGCTGGAATTACGCGGCTGCTGGCATGAGACTTGCCCTTCAATAGATCCTTGTAAAAGGATTTAAAGTGTATTCATTCAAATTAGAGAGACAATTTAAATTAAAAAGCTTAGAGCTGCCTCCACCACAGGGGGGCTCGCTCGACCCACCAGCGGACAGGCACCAGTATTGGGAGAGGGGGACTGGCCGTCAGGGTCCACCGCGGCTCTGGCACAAACCCGGAGACACGGAGGTGGCACGGGCAGGAACGGACTGGCCGTGTCGGCTTCTCACTTTTTCGATTTTAGAAGGGCATGACATGCCTATATCTGTGTCTCCCCCTCCTTTTACTCCTCCACCTCTTTTCTTTTCTTTTCGCATGACTATATGTACTTGTCACTTTTCCATATGTTAGTTATGTCTTCTGAGCAGTTTGTCAGCTTTTGGACACCTTTGAAGGTGTTTTCTATGTGTTTCTATGTGTTTTTGTTTGCCTGCCATTGGTTTTAACGGTGTTCGAAGGTGTTCGACGAACAGTTCGACGAGCAGTTCAGCGAACAAGGGTGTTCGACGAACCGAACCAAACTCGAACACTACGGGGGTGGCTCAACACTACTCACTACCTCTAAACCCACGCCCACTACTCTCAGGACATCTTGAAAGATCCCTAACTTCAGCTGTAGCTGTTCTGTTATTTAGGGGGCCCTTTCTCTGTCGGGTCTCACAATTTCTAGACGGCTGCCATCTTCTGCTGCTCAGATGATGCTGTCTATCCACTCGCAGTCTAGCGAGATTCAACTGTTCTACCTCTCGCAGGTAGGTCACTCGGTACTCTATCAGCATGCTCATATATGCAAGACTTTCTTCCGTTCCTACAGCGGGGAATGACACCATGCCGTCTTTGTCTGATATCTAGTCCTGACGATCTCGTGGACTGCTTACTTTCACCACATCAGACTTCTTGACCATCATCTGCATGGCTCGGCCATTTCTCCCAACGAGCTTTCTCACCAGAACATGAGGCACACGGATGACCTCATCCCGCAGACTGTGAGCTTTTCTCATAAGCTCCAGTTGTCTAACGGCTTGTTCCGTCTTCAACCGGAGAAACCGCTTTGTGCGAATACATCGCCAGTGCATGTCACTTAGGATCGCCACCCTCTTCACTGTGACTTCGGTCGTGGACAGGACCACCAGCTGTTTAGCTTCTGAGGTCGAGTACACCCTACAGGCTCCCACGGCCTTCCTAAACTCTTCATGCACGGACTCACTGGTGCATTCTTCCCTCAAATCCTCGGGTACATCTACGAGGCATTTGTAAAGAGACGTTTCTGTCTCACCAGTGGTTTCCAGACGATCAACCAGCTCCGGTTTCAGGGACAACTGACTTTCAGCTTCTTCACCCTGTATGCTTCCCCTGAGCTGACTCACAGCTATAACTTCAAGAATTTTCGTCTTGACCACTTCCATTTCATATTTATCTTCTGTTACCATACTCTTAGCTCTCCTCAGGTCCACCTTTTCATGGTATAAGGGAGAGGGCGCCACGTGTTTGCCCTTTTCCTTCTCCAAGGAGGCCTCGTTCACTGAGTGATACTTTTTCAGGCGACTTTTGAGCCCGGAAACTCCTTCCTCTAGTTCCGCCATTCGCCTCTCAGCGGCCCGTCTCAAAAACTTCTCTTGCATCCACTGGGCTTGTAGCAACTCCTTGAGCACCTTGATCTCGGCTCCTACAGCCACCGAATCATCCGAGCTCACATCACTCGAGGAAGTATCTGCTTCACACCTCCCATCTCCAGTGACCAACTCCTGGCCCTGGTCTGTGGCTTCTCCGATAGACTCCTCCATCTGTTTCTGCTCAGCCTCCATCTTGCTGAGCCTTTCCTTAAGGCACGTCTCTGCCCTCTGGAGATTATCACAGAACGTCTGCAGCTCCTTCACGTGAGCTTCCAGACCTAAGGTCTTTCTGCGGAGATCACCATTTTCATTACGGGTGTCCTGCAGAGTGGTCTCAACCACTTGGCGTATGTGCTCTGCATCCACCTTATCATCCTCTAGTTTTCCTTTAACCCTGAGGAGATCCTCATAGTCTCTCTTGATTTGTTGCAGTTCCCTCATGAGTTCACCATATTCCTTCTTGGAGTCACATAGCTCCGGGTTGAACTGTTCGCGCAGTCGTTTTAGGTTTTGGTCACGTCCGGAAACTTCAACCTGCAGCGCCTCTTTTAAGGCAGACAGCTCTCTATCCCTCTGGTGTAGTCCCTCATCCAGCTTTTGCTTCACTTGTATCAGCTCTACGTGTACCAGGGAGTACCTATCTTTCAACTCGCACAGCTCATCTTCAAACTCCGCTTTGTCAAGCTCCAACTGAAAAACCTCCTCTTTATTTCTCTGGAACTTTTCCTTCCAATTTTTGACTTCCTTGCTGTTTTCCACTTGTTCTCACTGCAAGTTCCTCACAACCTGGTTTATTTTCTGCCGTTCAGACTCCATTCTCAGCTGGTCTGAGGACCCGTTCTCCATGTTTTTCCTTAGTTGCTGTACATCACTCTGATACTGCTGCCTGACAGGCTCCAGCTCTTGGTCTTGACTGGCCACCTCCTCTTTCAGGGCTGTCGGTTCCTGATCCTTTTGTCCCAGTAGATCATCCTGCTTGTAACGAATCTGCAGAACTGCCTCCAACTCTTCATAGTTGTCTGATACTTTACTGGAGGTTGCTACTGGCAACGTCACCTCCTCTTCTGCCTCTAAAGGAGGATCCACCCTTGAAACAAAGGCACACAGTACTACATTTTCTTTATTTTCATTTTCAGCAAGGACTACAGGAGCAACTGTAGCACCCTGAGGATTCGGCTGCTGCAGGGGTATTGCACCTCAACCCAGAGGTGTGATATTCCACTCCCGGGTAAGGATGGAGTGTGGAACTGAGCTCGGTAGGCTGCATGCACTACACACATCCCATTTCCGAGGAACAGACCAACGGTACTCCCACTTAGAAATGTGCAGGTACGACCGAGTCTGTTCCTGGCTGGAGTGGGAGGGGGGTGGTACATCCCAAGTAGTGTAGGGGCAGATAGGGGGAGCAGCCTGGGTAAAGATAGGAGCTCATTGGGTGCTGGTCACCTGAGCTCACACATAGAGGGTGTATATAAGGTGGGCACCATCTTAGATCAGGGTCAGTCTGTCAGCCTTTGCAGAGAAGTCAGAGGAAGAGGAGCAGAGCAGCCCCAGAGAGAGAGAGAGGAGAAAGCAAGAAAGACCCAGAGGGGACAAAGAGAGGACTCTGAGAACCCAAATTCAATCCCCGGGTGAAGAGTCGGCAATAGGGTACCGGATCCCAAACTGGTGGGGGCAAAAGCACACCCTAGCCAGAGACCAGAGGCCGTGGGCAGGATCTGCCACGGCCACCCACCACATCCACCCCGAAGGCAAACCACGTGGAGGGTCAGGGAACCCAAGGCCAAGGGTCTCCCAACAGAAGGCCCGAGGGAGCTGGACCTAGGTGGATCACTAGTGGGGACGGCCAGAGGAAAGGACAGAAGGAGAGCTCAGGGTCACGCTCCGGACTTGCTTGGGGGTTGGCTGAATCCAGGACCTGGTGGACGCAGCACGGCTCGGGTGGTCACTTGAAGCTGGAGTGACCGGAACATCAGCAGTGAGTAAATACCCTAAACTGCACAACCCGACTCTGTCTTCACTTAACATCTATGCTGCACCACCACAACCCCCATCCTCTGCACCTGACCCCCTGAGGCTATACCCCACCCGTTGGGGGTAATACTACCAAAAGCTGCACCAACACCATCAGCCTCAGCGGACCCTGCTGCAGCGGCGGCCATAGTGACCGCAATACAACGGGTGGCGTAGTCGACATTAAGAACTTTATAACATCTGTAGGACTGCCACATACTCTGAGCTTGACACCCTGGGCACGGACCGGGTCACAGCCACTCGGAAGACTACAACTCCCATCTGATCCGGCTCCGGGTATTCCCCTAAAGAATATGGCCCAGGGGGCGCGTCACAACCTTTTTGTGGCCCTTGCGCCGTCGACGACGAGAGGGGGACTTTCTCTCCTCGTCTAGCCCCTCCTGACTGAACTCTCTTTCTACTTTTGTAGCGTCACCATCAGCTACGGGGTCTGTGTCACTCCCCATGGTGTTGTGGGCTAACAGGTCACCTCCCACTTTGACGTCACCCCCTTCTACTGGAGCTACCCCGTTATCAACGGTCACATTGTCATTTTTAGGAGGTACCAACCCACCACCAGAAAATTTTTTTGATTTTCTACACTATACGGTGTTTTGAAAATCCGCCCCTTTTTAGACTCCACCCCCTTTTTGACAACCACACAGGCAGGGGAATTTTTACAAGAAAAATCAACCATAGTCTTAGGACTCAGTTCACAACAGCTCTTACCACCTCCCCGGGCACTCTGGGACAACAAGGGCGCCCCCGGAAAGTTCAAGGAATCGTCCACTGCCGCCTCTCTGTAACGGGCCAACAGCTCCTGCCCTTCCTGCACCACGACCTCTTGTCGTTTCTCCCATACCTGCTGTTGTTTCTCAAATGCCTGCTGCGAGTCCTGTTGTTGTTTCTCAAGTGCCTGCTGCTGCGACTCCAACAGGCATTTCAATCGCTCAACAGCTTCAGACTCATCTGCTGCTCCCTTCACAGCCATCATTATCTGCTCCTGCATTTCTTCTGGACACTCCATTATGCCGAAGAGCGATTGCACACAGTCATCTAACTCCTCTCCATTCCGTCTGGAGATACTGCACCATTCATGGCCATTGCGGTACACCCTAGACACTTTACACCGCTCTCCCCGAAAATTTTTGTGACCCCGCCGAGCCACAGCAAAACCGGATTTGAGTGCGACGACAACCTTCGCAACCCCGCCGAGTTGCAGCCAGATGCTTTAAACTTCGTGAGCCCCGACGAGCCACAGCAAACCAGGTTTGAGTGCGACGACAATCTTCGCAGCCCCACCGAGTTGCAGCCAGATGCTTTAATCCACACTTGTCGTCCTGTGCCGTTGCACCTAGCAACCGGGCTGCAGTTGCCCGCATTCTCGAACCACATGTAAGGCAGCGTTAGTCATCATACTGGGGGATACTCGCTGCACTGGGTAAATTAAGCACACGTGCAAGGTCCTTCCGGTATTTCACAATTCAGCAGTTTATTATGTTATCATAAACCGCTGTTCACACACATAATGTCCACGAGCCTTTCCAGTGGCAGCTATGCCCACTTGGCTCCAGGTAAACTATAACACTTGGCTTCAGCAAACTATAACAATGTCCATATATCACAATGTCCATATAACGTACCTCTTTTACCTTTTGCAGGGTCTTAACGGTTCCAGGTTTAGTTTGCCACCACTTCCGCTTTTAGGTGGGGGTCTCCAGCCCTCGTACCTTCGAAGGCTACAGGTATGTTTTCACTCACATCCAGCCTGCGCCTTTCAGGCCTCTTCACCAAGCCGGTTTTCCCAGATGGGGGTCTCCAGCCCTCGTACCCTCAAAGGCTACTGGTATGTCTTTCACGCTCACAACATCCAGCCTGCGCCTTTCAGGAATCTTCAGCAAGCCTCTGCCTTCCAAGGCCACTAGCATCCACTCACAGGATCCAGTCTTGACCTTTCAGGCTGCCAGGCTTCACTCGGCCTCACTCTAGGCCTCACAAGAACGTTGTCCCACACACACGGGGAACAGGCCTCACGCCTCTCTCAGAACACACCTGTCTCCCATCAAGCAGGGTTTATATATCCATCCCGTGCACACACACACAGACAGGACCTTGCTGATGTCACAGTCATGTGATCAGACAGACATTCTGTGCGCGCAGGACCTGTGCTATGTCACAGTCATGTGACCAGTCACCTGAGGGGGAAGGTATATGGTCAGGTAAAACACATCCTGGACCATTACCGTAATGCCAGCAAGTCGCTGCATTACACAATATAGAGCATTTATGTATATACAGCAGTCAGTTTTACTTGTATAATGTCTATTGACTGCTGTATATACAATATATAGGTGATACATCTACTGCTGTATATACATGATATGGGTGATACTGCAATTATACACAGCAGTTGCAGTATCACCTATATATTGTATATACAGCAGTAGCAGTATCACCTGTATAATGTATATGGACTACTGTATATACAATATATAGGTGATACCTTGCAGTATCACCCATATCATGTATATACAGCAGTAGAGGCATCACCTATATCATGTATATACAGCAGTAGAGGTATCTCCTATATCATGTATATACAGCAGTAGAGGTATCACCTATATATTGTATATATACAGCAGTCCATTGTCACGGGTATGTCAGAAGTGACAGACAGTCGCCCTGCAGTGGGTTGCAGGAGATCTCTACATTTGGCATTGCAGACATATTCTTAGAGACTGTCTCTAGGACCCTTAACACCCTGGCCTGGGTGTATAAATACCTGTTGTGTTCCAGAGGGAGGTGCCGGCGATATTCATTACTCCTTGTGAAGGCTTTAGCAAGAGCAGTCATTTTTCCTCTCTGTAGCTTGAGGACATGTGTGCATTTGTATGGAGTCATCTAAAGCTAAGCAATTTCCTCCTGTTCGTTCTCCCTTGTCTTTAGTGTTCAGTGGGGATCGACTAGTGCTCATCTCCTCCCTTCCCTAGCCTTAGGGAAAGACAGGCACGCATGCGGCGATTGGTGAAGAGCCAATATAGGGCTGTTAGGGGAGACAGAGTGACACTAGACCAGCCTACGAGGTCTCCACTCCCCACTCCCCCCTTTCCCTAGAGTCTGAGCTCCCTTTCCCTCTTCCCTTTGTGTTGCACTCAATCTTCCCACACCTATTGTTTTGGGTATTTCTTGGCTTGTTAAACATAATCCTTTCATGGATTGGCAAGCCAGGGTGTCAGGATTTGCCTCCTCATCGTGCTTATGACTGTCCTATTAACCTGACCCCTGGAGCTAAACTACCAAAGTCCAGACTGTATAATCTTTCTGGCCCTAAGAGACAAGCCATGAAAGATTTCATTGCTGAAAGTCTGAAGAAGAGACATATCAGACCCTCATGTTCGCCCGTGGCGTCAGGGTTCTTCTTTGTGAAGAAAAAAGATGGCTGTCTATGTCCCTGTTTAGATTTCCGTGAATTGACTCAAATTACCATCCGTGATCTATACCCTCTTCCTCTGATTACTGATTCAATACCCTGGAAGGACATTTCGAGAGTCTGGTTATGCCTTTTGGTTTGACCAACGCAACAGCGGTATTCCAGCATTTCATAAATTATATTTTCCATCATTTGGTGGGGAGGTTTGTGGTGGTTTATCTGGGCGATATTTTGGCTTACTCACCTGATTTTTAGACACATCAGGAGCATGTTAAGCAGGTGCTCCAGATATTAAGGGATAACAAAGTTTATGCCAAACTGGAAAAATGTGTTTTCGCTGTTCAGGAGGTGCAGTTTTTGAGGTAATTGTTGTCATCTTCGGGTTTTTGGATGGATCCAGAGAAGATCCATGCAGTCCTTGATTGGGGATGTCCCGAGAACCTGAAGGTCCACAACGTTTTCTTGGCTTTACTAATTTTTACAGGAAATTTATTCAAAATTACTCTGTAAGGCTATGTATCCACGATGCAGAAATGCTCAGGATTTTTTCCTGAGTGTTTCTGCATCTCCCTGGCAGAAAAAACACATGTGGATTGTACATGCGATTTTCCTGCCAGGGACATGCGGATGTGAAGCGTTCTTCACTTGCATTTCCGCATGCGGGTTGACAAGCGCTTTCCAAGCGATTTTAGCATCACTTGAAAAGTTGGTCACACTATATAAATCCATGCAAACGGCATGGATTTATATACTGTGACCTTAAAGAATGTTTAAAAATAAAAAATATAAATCTATGCTTATCTTCTGATGGTCCCCCGGAGTCTTGCTTCGCTCCGTCCTCCCTTGCCGGCAGCTCGCGGTACACTGCACTGAAGGATCTGCCGTCACATGACTATGACGTCAGCGCAGGTCCTTCAGTCCATCGTGAGCTGCCGGCAAAGGAGGACGAGCGCAGTGGGGGCCATCAGAAGGTAAATATCATATTTATTTTTTATTTTACTCTTTTTTTTACAGGTTCTATGGTACCCGGGTCCGGAGGAGAGTCTCCTCTCCTCCACACCCGGGTACCATCCGCACATTGAAATGCATGGAATGCGCATCTACAGATGCAGTGATGCGGAATCCATGCGTTTCAATGCAAGTCAATGGCGGCAAAAACGCAGCACTTCCGCAAAATAATTGGTAGCGCTGTGTTTTTTTCCGCAATGATAACCCGCAGCGGAAATTTCCGCAGCATGTGCACAGCACATGCGGATTATCATTGCGGACCATGGCAGGCCTTCTACCATGCGTTTTTTAAGCGTTTCTGCAGCGTTTTTGCTGCTGCGGAAGCGTTTAAAAAGCACATCGTGGGCACACAGCCTAATTATGAAACTCCTTACTGACATGACTAATAAGGGGTCTGATTTTTCCAAATGGACGGCTGCTTCTCTCCAGGCTTTTTCTTCCTTAAAGAATCATTTAGCCACTGCACCTATACTCAGTCAACCCGATGTTTCCCAACCCTTTATTTTGGAGGTTGATGCTTCAGATGTCGGGTTGGGGCTGTGTTGTCTCAGGGTCCGTCCCCTGGTAAATGGCATCTATGCATCTTCTTTTCTAAAAAATTGTCTTCGGCTGAGAGAAATTATGACGTGGGTAATAGGGAACTTTTGGCGATCAAATTGGCATGCGAAGAATGGCGACATTGGTTGGAGGGGGCTGTACATCCTATTACTGTTATTACTGACCATAAGAACCTGTCATATCTCCAGTCAGCTAAACGTCTCAACCCTAGGCAAGCCAGATGGTCCCTGTTTTTTCTAGGTTCAATTTTGTTGTCACTTTTCGTCCATGGGTCAAAAATGTCAAGACTGATTCTTTATCCCGGAGCTTCCCTGGTGGGGGTGACCATGAGAACCCTGCCCCTGTTATGTTCTGCTACCAAAGCTAAGGAAAGAGAGGAGATCTGTCCCTACTATAAGACTCAGCTGAATCCCTACGATGTAACAGGGAACCTGATCCTGCGATCAGACCTGCTAAAGTCCTAATCTAGTCTGTACGGAGACCTATAGATTTGGGGAGGGAATCCCTACAAGTACTAAGGACTGGGAGGAATATGGGACACCTCCTAACAGAAAAAGTAGCAGACAGACGAACAAACAAAATAGATAGAACATAGAGGTCCGTAGACCAAGCAAACTAACAGAGTTAGATACAGAGCACAGATACCTTCTTGTAAAATGTTTTCCTCTTTCTCAGCACCGACTATGGGAGAAAAACTGCGAGACAAGGCATCCGCCTTAACATTCTTAGTACCAGGGATGTAAGTAACGGAGAAATTAAACCGCGAGAAAAACAGTGCCCACCTAGCCTGACGGGCATTCAGGCGCTTGGCAGCGTCAAGATATATCAGATTTTTATGATCCGTAAGAACCTGAATGGGAAATTCCGCACCTTCCAAGAAGTGGCGCCAGTGTTCAAATGCAAGTTTAATAGCCAATAATTCCCGATTACCAATATCGTAATTCAATTCAGTCTCCGAAAATTTTTTTGAAAAAAATGCACAGGGATGTAATCCATCCCCGTTATCCTGAGACAATACTGCGCCAACCCCCACAGAGGAAGCATCAACCTCAACCAAAAACGGCCTAGTAACATCAGGCTGCATAAGGATGGGAGCAGAGGTGAACCTCTCCTTGAGATACACAAAAGCTTCAATGGCCTCAGAAGACCACTGAACCGCATCAGCACCTTTCCTGGTGAGATCAGTCAGAGGTTTGACAATACTAGAAAAATTTTTTATGAATTTTCTATAGTAATTGGCGAAACCCAAAAACCTCTGTATCGATTTCAAACCAATAGGCCTAGGCCATTCCTGCACAGCCTGAACCTTAACCGGATCCATCTCAAAACCTTTGCTGGAGATAATGTAGCCCAAAAAACTAATTCTCTGTACAGCGAACTCACATTTCTCCAGCTTAGCAAAAAGCGAATTGTCCATTAATAACTGTAATACCTCACGCACGCTCCGCCAATGAGACTCCAGATCTGGCGAATAAATCAAAATGTCATCCAAATACACAACCACATTTTTACCGATCAAAGGTCTAAGGATGTCATTAATCAGATTCTGAAAAAATGCAGGAGCATTAGTAAGACCAAAAGGCATAACCAGATTCTCAAAATGACCCACAGGAGTGTTAAAAGCAGTCTTCCATTCATCACCCTCCTTCATGCGCAACAGATTGTATGCCCCCTTAAGGTCAATTTTAGAGAACCACTTGGCCCCCAATAACTGGTTAAACAGATCAGGAATCAATGGCAGTGGGTAAGGATTGCGTACCGTAATTTTGTTAATCTCACGAAAATCCAGACAAGGACGTAAACCGCCGTCCTTTTTTTTTACAAAAAAAAATCCAACCGCCACAGGAGACTTAGAGGGCCTAATGTGACCGGCGGCCAAACTTGTCTGTATGTATTCCTCCAAAGCCTTCCTCTCAGGAATAGTAAGATTAAATAAACGACTTTTAGGAAGAGTCGCTCCAGGGACAAATTCAATAGAACAATCATAGTCTCTATGGGGAGGCAAAACCTGCGATTCTTTCTCAGAAAAAACTCTCCAAAAATCCTGAATAGGAACAGGCAATTCTCCCCTATCCAAAGCTGCAATACGCCCGTTACAACACTTGTCATAACATTTATGGCTCCAGGATTTAATTTCACTGGTAGACCAATCCAGTACAGGATTGTGAAATTTTAACCAGGGCAAACCCAATATTACTGGAGAAGGCAAGTTATTCAACACTACCAAATCCAATTTCTCATGATGAACACCATTAATAGTGAGAGGAAATTCACTGACCTTGAGAGTAATATTCTTCAAAGGGGAGCCATCCACAGAAACCACAGCAATGGGGGATGATAAAGGTTCAGGTTTTAAATTGAGTTTTTCCACGAATCCCCCATCAATAACATTCAGTGTAGACCCGCAATCAACAAACACCCGAAATTCCATTAATTTTTCCTGAGCAATCGTGGAAGCAGCTAAAAATATACCCTTGGAATTTAAACAGGCAATACGGGCGTGACTGACCATTTTTTTTTCTTTCTTCATACGAAGCTCACAGCCTTTAATCAAATGACCAGATTTCCCGCAATAGAAACACAAGCCTTCTGAAAAACGACGGTGTTTTTCTTGAGAGCGAGGTGCCACCGATCCAATCTCCATCGGTTCACCACTGTTAGTACACACATTATCATAACCAGAAACTGACATAGCAGAGGATTTGCTCTCATTAACCCTAGCACGCAGTCTTCTATCCACCCGTATAGCTAATTGCATAGCCTGTTGCAAATCCTCAGGTGTAGGATAAGCAATTAGCAGGTCTTTAACCTTTTCACTGAGCCCAGCAAGAAATAGACTTTTCAGAGCAGAATCGTTCCACCCTGTTTGAGTGGACCAACGACGAAAATGTGTACAATATTTTTCCATATTACCTGATCCTTGTTTTAAACGTCTCAACTCAGTCTCAGCTGATGCCACACGGTCAGGATCATCATATAATAGTCCTAAAGCAGAAAAAAAACTATCCACTGATCTGAAGCATGTATCACTAGGTTGCAAAGAAAAGGCCCACTCCTGAGGCTCTTTGCGCAAAAGTGACATTATGAACCCTACGCGCTGGGATTCATCCCCAGAGGACTTGGGTCTCAAACGAAAATACAATAAGCAAGCATTTTTAAATGAAAAAAATTCTCGATGTTCACCAAAAAATAAATCCGGCAAACATACCTTAGGCTCCAAGAAATATGCTCCAGGACAGTTACTCACGTGCTGACGGAGCTCGGCCACTTCCAGAGAGAGTCCCTGCAGGTGTTTAGCCAAATCCTGAACCGACACCATGATGGAACAAAAAAAATCTTTCCTTAGAGAATTTACAGGCTGGACTTACTGTTATGTTCTGCTACCAAAGCTAAGGAAAGAGAGGAGATCTGTCCCTACTATAAGACTCAGCTGAATCCCTACGATGTAACAGGGAACCTGATCCTGCGATCAGACCTGCTAAAGTCCTAATCTAGTCTGTACGGAGACCTATAGATTTGGGGAGGGAATCCCTACAAGTACTAAGGACTGGGAGGAATATGGGACACCTCCTAACAGAAAAAGTAGCAGACAGACGAACAAACAAAATAGATAGAACATAGAGGTCCGTAGACCAAGCAAACTAACAGAGTTAGATACAGAGCACAGGCTAGCTAGAAAGTAGATATACAATGAAGTCCAGCAAAGCCAGAAGGGCGGAGCAGGATTAAATAGGCCAACAAGGTCATGTGACCAGCAAAGGAAAAAAAACCTAACAGCAAGGTTCTAACAGCCCCCCGATATTACAGAAAGGGGTAGTCATTTCGGCACTGCATCCTGAACTGGAGGGTGAGGTGTTGGAGACTCAGGGTGACGCCCCTACCTCTTGCCCTTAAGGAAGGTTATTTGTACCATCTGATTTGTGCCGCAAAGTAATTAAGGAACATCATAACTGTGCTTGCTGGGCATCCCGGTGGTAAGGCAATCGCAGACCTCCTCTTTCATTATTTTTGGTGGCCAGGGTTGCATCGGGATGTGATTGAACACTTAGCTGCTTGTAGTATTTGCGCGCGTTCTAAGGTTTCGCATACCCGTCCATCTGGTACTCTTCTTCCGCAACCTATCTCGAGTAGGCCATGGACACACTTGTCCATGGATTTTATTACTGACCTACCGGTTTCTGCAGGCAAAACAGTGGTGCTGGTGGTAGTGGATAGGTTCAGTAAAATGGTTCACTTCGCAGCATTGCCTGCGCTTCCAAAAGCCAAGACACTTGTCCAGGTGTTCATAAATGAGATTGTGAAGCTTCACGGGGTTCCCTCCGATGTGGTGTCAGATCGGGGGACCCAGTTTGTTTCCAAGTTCTGGAAGGAATTCTGTTCTCGACTGGGGGTGCAGTTGCCATTTTCCTCTGCCTTTCACCCTCGAATGGACAGACCAAGCGTGTCAATCAGAATTTGGAGACCTACCTCAGGTGTTTCGTCTCCGAAAATCATGAGGATTTGGCATCCTACTTATCGCTGGCAGAATTTGCCATTAATAATCATCGTCAAGAATCCCCTGGCAGGTCACCATTCTTCCGTGCATACAGTTATCACCCATAGTTTGGTGCCTTTAGTGGAGGAGGAGCCTCAGGAGTTCCTAAGGAGGAACGGTTTGCTTCGTTGCTCTCCTCGGTATGGCAGGGTGTACTGAGTAATTTAAAGATCATGGGAGACAGTTATAAACGTATGGCTGGCAGAAAACGCTTGCCAGGTCCAGACCTGAATGTGAATAACTTTGTGTGGTTGTCTACCAGGAATATAAGATTGAATGTTCCTTCATGGAAGCTGGGACCTAGGTTTATTGGTCCGTATAAAATAACCGCCGTTATTAACCCAGCAGCGTTTCGTCTTGAACTCCCTCAAGCCCTTAAGGTCCACAACGTGGTCCATAGGTCCTTACTCAAGAAGTATGTGGAACCTCTTGAGCCCTCACCTCTACCACCGCCCCCAGTAATGGTTGATGGTAATCTGGAGTTCCAGACTTCGAGGATTGTAGATTGTCATCTCCAACATCATTCTCTACAATACTTGGTGCACTGAAAAGGCTATGGTCCAGAGGAGAGGATGTGGGTTTCCGTATCAGAGGTGAACGCTCCCAGGTTGGTTCATTCATTCCACACCTCTTATCCTGAGAAACTTGGTCCTGAATGTCCAGAGGCCACTCGTAGAGGGGGGTACTGTCACAGATGTGACAGACATTTGCCCTGCAGCGAGTTGCAGGAGATCTCTACGTTTGAAATTACAGACATCTTCTTAGAGGCTGTCTCTAGGACCCAGCGGCTATCTTCCTCTGGCTAATTAACACCCTGGCCTGGGTGTATATGTGACGCCTCTACTCAGAGAAGCCCGTGTTTTACCCTGGGTGTTGGGAGACTCGGTGTCGGGCCCTGTTGGAGAGATGAGATGCAGCTGTGGCCCGGGCCCGACCCGTGCTCAGGGCCATCATATTAGAAAGAGATGGTGTGGGCTTGTCCAGGTTGAGTGGCTGATTAACGACTACACCACCTGTGGTGCCTGGTGAAGGGTCAACAGCGCCGCTACAGTCCGCTGAGGCCAGGTGTTATAGCGGCCAAAGTTCTCACTGCTCCCCACAGGCGGAGCAAGGCCTCAGGGCAGGCAAACAGGAAAGAGAGGGGGTAGTAGTGCGGGGAGTACGGGCACTGCGTCGCATGGCATGGCGCGTAATGAACAGTCCGGAGGCCATAGGGGTGAACTTCCAAGGCTTTACTCACTTATAGGTGACAGCGGGAAGGCGACTCCCTGCTCCCCGCGGAGTCCTGCGGCCACCAGGGACGGGGGTCTGACTACCTCCGAGAAAGTCCAGTGTTCAGTAGCGACCCTACACCAGAGTGTTCCTGCACTACAGACTTCACCCTTTCCCGTCTGTGCGTGTGTGGATAGGCCGGGTCTCCCTCTGAGCTCCTCTCAGGACTAGGGCACGGGTGGCAATTCCACTCCATCCGATGCCCGGTGGGATCCTCAGGGCCTAACCGGGCTTTCAAGTCCAGGACATAGAGTACAAGGTCGGGTGTCGGGGGCCGGTACCCCTCTTGCAGCCGGAATCCCTCTGAATAGATCAGGTAGGCGAGGACAGGTGGCGAGCTCCGCTCCGTCTGCCTCCTCCCCGGGACCCATTTGCTAGGGAGCCACACTCTAAAGCTCCCGGGGCCTTCTTGATCCTGGTCCTTGGCCAGGTTGAGACATTCCTTGTCTACAACCTACCTCTCGTCCCAAGGCCAGGGTACGAGGGCTGTGTCCCTTACCGGTGCAGGCCCACACAGGATCTGCACTCCCGGAGGGAAGTCACATTAACACACAGTAGTTTGACAGCACAGTACGACCACTAGAACTTGACTAACTAGGACCAAGATCAAAGATGGAATTCTATTAAATATGAAATCTAAAGTGTAACTTACTGGTAAGTCCTCCACCCTCACCCACTAACTCGTTCCTACCACTTTGTGTTTACCAGTCTCCCTGTAACCAGGGGAGCAGCACCTAGGGCATACTAGCTCCCTCTGGTGGAGAAGTGTGGTGTTGGATGCAAAAGGTTAGGTCACAACCATCGCACTGGGCTTACCTCAGAGGAGGAACACCACACTCCATTAGAGAAGTGCAGCATTCTTGTGGCGGTCGAACCCTCAGGGGTGCCACATATATATACCTGCTGTGTTCGAGAAGGAGGTGCCGGCGATATTCATTACACTTTGTGAAGGCTTTAGCAAGAGCAGTGCTTTTTGCTCTCTGGAGCTTGAGGACATGTGTGCATTTTTCTGGAGTCTTCTAAAGCTAAGCAATTTCCCCGTATGTCCTCCCTTGTTGTCTTTAGTGTTCAGTGGGGATCGACTAGTGCTCATCTCCTCCCTTCCCTAGCCTTAGCCATACACCAGGGAAAGACAGGGCGAGGCACGCGTGCAGAAATTGGTAAAGAGCCAATATAGGGTCTTTAGGGGAGATAGGGTGACACTAGACCAGCCTAGGAGGTCTCCACTCCCCCTTTCCCAAGAGTCTGGGCTCCCTTTCCCTCTTCCCTTTGTGTTGCACTAAGTCTTTCCCAAATCTTGCGTGAAATTCATATACATTATACAGGTGATACTGCTACTGCTTTGTATAATTGCAGTATCATCTATATAATGCATATAGAATGTTGTGTATATTCGCAGTATCACCTATATAATGTATATACAGCAGTATCACCTACATAATGTATATACAGCAGTCTATATACAATAACTGCTGTTTAGCTGCAGCATCACCTACATAACATATATACAGAAGTCACAGTATCGCCTACATAATGTATATAGAATGCTGTGTATAATCACAGTATCCACTCTATTAAGTATATACATTATATAGGGGATACTGCGACTGCTGTTTTATAGTCGAGTATACCTACATAACATACATACAGTACAGGAGTCACAGTATCACGTACATAATGTATATACAGTAGTGTCAATGTAATATATATTCAACAGTCGAGGAGTCTCCTATATGATATATACTGTATGTGTGTCGCCTATGTGATGTATGCATCATAATATTCAATACAACACATTTTATTCATCCTGAGTGAAATTGTAGATACAGGGTGGTTCAAAAGTAGGTGGACAGAAAGTGTAATAAGGTTATGTTTAACGAAATGTAAGAAATTTAAGGAGACACAGATTAGATATTAGAAAAATCTTTTTGACAGTTAGGGTGATCAATGAGTGGAACAGGCTGCCACGAGAGGTAGTGAGTTCCCCTTAAATGGACATCTTCAAACAGAGGCTGGACAGACATCTGTCTGAGATGATTTAGTGAATCCTGCTTTGAGCAGGGGGTTGGACCAGATGACCCAGGAGGTCCCTTCCAACTCTACCATTCTATGATTCTATGATTCTATGAAAATCCAGTAATTTTAGATAACATTATGTGGAGTGGTGAAGCTTCTTTCAAATTATCCGGCCATATTAACAGACATAATTGTATTTACTGGCATAATGAGAACATGCATTTAACATTAGAGCAACAACTAAATGAGCCTGGTGTCAATGTTTTGGGTGGTATTTCAAGTTTTGGTGTTTTAGGACCAATATTTTTTGATGGAACAGTCACAGGAGATAAGTATCTCGAAATTCTAATGAATCAAGTTGTTCCCCAGTTACAACAACAGCCTAATTCAAATGACCTTTATTTTCAACAAGATGGGGCCCCTCCACATTATTCAAGAGTAGTCCGCGAGTATCTTGATGGAACATTTCCTAATAAATGGATTGACTGAAGAGGCTCACTTGATTGGCCGGCACGTTCACCAGACTTGACCCAATGGATTTTTTCTTTTGGGGAGTACTCAAGGACAAAGTTTATAGTCGAAAACCAAAAAGTGTCAGTGATTTGAAAAATTACATAAGAGATGCATTTCAAGAAATTAATGCCCAAAGAGACTTGTGCAAAAAAGTTTGTTGAAGCGTAAGAGGCAGACTTCAAAGCTGTGCAAATTTTAATGGAAAACAGTTTGAGCACCTGCGTTGATAAAATTGAAGGGCTTTTGTATTATTGTTCAGAATAAAATTTAATTGTCAGTGTTATGCTTGTGTTAGTAAATATAATTTTATATATAAATCAAAATAAATGTTATTATTTTCTGGCCACCTACTTTTGGACCACCCAATATATTGTAATTATTGTTATTGGTAGATTTATTGTAATCTAGTATATAGTATAGTGCTGTCTTAAAATAGTGTATAATGTAGAGTTCTACATTATACAGAGTTCTGGGTTTCTCTTACTTGGGCCTCCCCAGGCAATCCCATCAGGTCCCCTCCCGGGTTCTCCCATCTACACTCTACTCTGCCTGTGCAGACGCCCCAGGGCGTTGGCGCAGGTATTAATGGAATCGCCAGCCTACCCTTCTCTTGCGCTGACCAGTCCCATTCAACGTTGCATTTCAACCAGCCGGGTGCAGGGACTGTTGGGGGATCTAGGGGCCCAATTAGCGTGTCTTCAGCTAGCGGGGCAGGGGTGTTACCTGCTGCAGCTGCCTCTCCGGAGCCGCACGTCTCCTTCTCGTCTCCCTCCGGGGCTGGAGTTGAAGAAGCAGGCCGTAACTCTGTCCACTGCCGGGAGATCTTCTCCAGCAGCGCGTCCTTTCATCTTTCTACCGCGTCCATCTGGGCCTGCCTCATCTGCTGACCCAGTTCCTGTATTTCGGCCTGCAGAAACTTCGGGACTCCTTGGGGCATCTGCTCCAAAGCTCCCTCCGGGCAGCTGGGGTAGCCGGGGAAGTCTTCCATGTCCACTCCTCGCACCGGAACCTTTCCTTCTTCTTTCGCCGTCACGCGTACCGGGTTTATGGTGACTTCTCCGCAACCGCCAGTGTATCTGTCCTTCTCCCAGGACTTCTTCTTCCCTCCCCCCTTTTGTGGGCGGATATTTTTCATCTCGCTGTCGGCCACACCAGGAGGCGGGTCCCTTTGACTGATGGACAAGTATATTGATATGGTCGTCATTGCAACGGGCGGGCATGGCTCTTCGCGCCATCTTCTAGCCGGGCCCACGAATGGAGGTTGCTCAAACACAGTCTTAGGGTGCACGAGACCCGGTGTAACGGGTCGGTACAACCTGTTCGTGACGCCAAGTTGACGTGCCCCCTGGGGCCGTGGGGTACTCGGTAGCTGGGCCGGTTGGTTATTTTTGGGGTAGTCACGGCGGCAGTGACCCGGTCTATGGCCCAGGGAGTCAATAAAATAAAGAAAAGAGAGGGAATAAAGTTTTGGGGATAAAGTTTTGTGATGTCACCCATGGTATGCGGCTATAGGTGGTCGTCACTGCTGTTCAGATCCACTGGGGCTGTTGGTTACGCAGCAGAGATGGTTCAGCTCTCCACGGGTTGAGCTAGGCCTCAGGGCAGTTAAATAGGAGAATTTGGATGTTGGTGTTGTAGTGCAAGGCAGGTGACGCAGCAATTAAGTCAAAGACACAGTGGGGTGCAGTCATCAAGTGTTTACTCACAGTTCTTATGATGTCCCAGGTTACAACTGCCAGCAGGTTATAACAGCCCACCGAGTCCTGTGTCCTCCGGGGAAGTGATCCAGCCAACTCTCAGATAACTTGGGTGCACTTGATTGGGACCCCCTTCTTATGTACCTTCCCAGGCCGTCTCTCTGCACTGGCTCTCGCCCTCCTGCCCTCTGCCTCACACAGTGTCCCGAGCCAGTGGCCCCGGGCCTTGTCGGGCGATGTCCTCTCTGTCCCCTTGGTCCTATGTGGCCACCTTTTCAGCGAATGTGTGTGGTTTTTGGCTACGGTACTTGAAGATACAGCAACCTCTGGTTTGCTAGCTGAGTCTTGTAGTCCTCCACTAGTCTGGGGCCGGTCCCCTATTGCGACCTGATCTCTTCACAGTCGGCGTGAACGTGGGCGCACGGGTAGACTCTGCTCTTCCCGTGTCCCTAAGATCCTTTCCCTCTCTGGAGCCATTCTCACTGCTCCAGTCTTCTCTCTTCATACCCTGTGACAGACTCCTGACACGAACTCCTCTGACTAACTAACTCTCTTTTAATGGACCCCCTCTGACTGGGCCCTCACTCACTGGGTCTGGACCCAGGACTGGAACTCTCTAGATCTTTCTACTCTTCCTTTTATGCTCTCTGTCATGTGACCCACGACACTTTATGTGGTCCCCTCAACCTTCAGTCCTTCCTTTAGTTCTCCCTTAAACTACTTCCTCCACCCACCTCCTCTACTTAGTTCCATCCTCTAGACAGGGACCGGGTCTGTGCTCTCCCTTAGGACCAATCTTGCCCTTCCCCGATGGAGTGGTGTAGTGTTGGATGTGAGTGTGTGGGTCCTGGGTAGTGCTCCCTCCTTATCTGAGAGTGGGGTACCACACCTCTGGCTGAGATGCAGTACCTCTGTGGCAACTGGACCCGCAGGGGCGCCACATATACACTGCTCAAAAAAATAAAGAGAACACTTAAACAACAGAATATAACTCCAAGTAAATCAAACTTCTGTGAAATCAAACTGTCCACTTAGGAAACAACACTGATTGACAATCAATTTCACATTCTGTTGTGCAAATGGAATAGACAATAGATGGAAATTATTGGCAATTATCAAGACACCCTTAGTAAAGGAGTAGTTCTGCATGTGGGGACAACAGACCACATCTCAGTACCAATGCTTTCTGGCTGATGTTTTGGTCACTTTTGAATGTTGGTTGTGCTTTCACACTCGTGGTAGCATGAGACGGACTCTACAACCCACAGAAGTTGCTCAGGTAGTGCAGCTCATCCAGGATCGCACATCAATGCGAGCTGTGGCAAGAAGGTATGCTGTATCTGTCAGCATAGTGTCCAGAGGCTGGAGGCTCTACCAGGAGACAGGCCAGTACACCAGGAGACGTGGAGGGAGCTGTAGGAGGGTAACAACCCAGCAGGACCGCTACCTCCGCCTTTGTGCAAGGAGGAACAGGAGGAGCACTGCCAGAGCCCAGCAAAATGACCTCCAGCAGGCCACAAATTTGCATGTGTTTGCACAAACGGTTAGAAACTGACTCCATAAGGGTGGTATGAGGGCCTGACATCCACAGATGGGGGTTGTGCTCACAGCCCAACACCGCGCAGGACGCTATTGGCATTTGCCACAGAACACCAGGATTGGCAAAGTTGTCACAGGCGCCCTGTGCTCTTCACAGATGAAAGTAGGCTCAGACTGAGCACATGTGAGAGACGTGACAGAGTCTGGAGACGCCATGGAGAGCGATCTGCTGCCTGCAACAACCTTCAGCATGACCGGTTTGGCAGTGGGTCAGTAATGGTGTGGGGTGGCATTTCTTTGGAGGGCCGCACAGCCCTCCATGTGCTCACCAGAGGTAGCCTGACTGCCATTAGCTACCGAGATGAGATTCTCAGATCCCTTGTGAGACCATATGCTGGTGCGGTTGGCCCTGGGTTCCTCCTAATGCAGGATAATGCCTGACCTCATGTGGCTGGAGTGTGTCAGCAGTTCCTGCAAGATGAAGGCATTGAAGCTATGGACTGGCCCGCCTGTTCCCCAGACCTAAATCTGATTGAGCACATCTGGAACATCATGTCTTGCTCCATCCACCAACATCACGTTGCACCACAGACTGTCCAGGAGTTGGCGGATGCTTTAGTCCAGGTCTGGGAGGAGATCCCACAGGAGACCATCCGCAACCTCATCAGGAGCATGCTCAGGCGTTGTAGGGAGGTCATACACGCACGTGGAGGTCACACACAATACTGAGCCTCATTTTGACTTGTTTTAAGGGCATTACATCAAAGTTGGATCAGCCTGTAGTGTGTTTTTCCACTTTAATTTTGGGGGTGATTCCAAATCCAGGCCTCTGTTGGTTAATAAATTTGATTTCCATTGATGATTTTTGTGTAACTTTGTTGTCAGCATATTCAACTTTGTACAGAACAAAGTGTTCAATAGAGATGAGCGTTGTTCTACTCGAACTGTTCGCCAATCTCAAATTCGAGCTGTTTTGGGCGGTGTTCGAGCCGTTCGGCGAACACGAACAATTTGAGAAAAATTCGGCTGTTCGAGGTTATGTTCGATAACTGTTCGTGCACCAAAATCATAACTGGATTTTTTCTCAATAATGATGAAAATTAATGTTAATACGCAGTTTGAGTGTACAGCGGGGTGGGGGGAGGGGCAGGGGATGGATCTCTGCAGGAACAATGAAGAACTCCATTTTTTTTTTCTCTTTCCCGCATTTACAGTGGGGAGGTGCAATCTGTCAGCCTATCAGCAGCGCACACACGGAGCGAAGTGCTTTTTTTCACACAAGCAAGGGCATGTGTCATTGGCAGTGTATGTCACATGTCCTTGCCCTATAAGACCAAGCCATTTTCCCCGTCGCCACCATTTTCTCACTGCTGCAGCTGCGTGTTAGACGGCACCGCTGTTGCTGTGTGCGCTATACCTTGTTAATTTCAAGCCAATTTTCGCACAAATCTACAGATAGCTTGGGAGTAGGGAATAGTTGTGATTGCAGTCCTTTTAAGGACTAGGTTACAGCATTGCCTACGACTTTTATCAGGCAGGTCTGTGCTCTTAAATAGATAGATTGTGGGAGTAAAGACTAATTGTAATTGGAGTCCTTTTCAGGACTAGGTTACATCAGTTCCTATCAGTTTTTGCCAGGCAGGTCTGTGCCAGTGCTGTGCAAGTTTTTTTCACAGCATTTGGCTGAATCTAGCAAAGCTAATCCTTTTTGGCCTATTGCAGAGTGTGTTAGTCAGTGGAGTAGCCTATCTGTGTTGCAAGATATACCACCTGTGTATAGAATACCAATTTTTTTACTGCACCTAGTGAAGTAAAATCTTTTGGGCATAGCATCATTCTATTAGTCCATCTATACTGACCTCCATCAGGTTGCAAATTGAATATAATTTTTTTCTGCATCTAGCTCTGAAAAAATATTGGGCTTCTAGCTGTGTGTGGGACTTGTTGTATTAGTCCATCTATACTGACCTCCATCAGGTTGCAAACTGAATAAATTTTTTTCTGCATCTACCTCTGAAAAAATATTGGGCTTCTAGCTGTGTGTGGGACTTGTTCTATTAATCCATCTATACAGACCTCCATCAGGTTGCAAACTGAATATATTTTTTTCTGCATCTACCTCTGAAAAAATATTGGGCTTCTAGCTGTGTGTGGGACTTGTTGTATTAGTCCATCTATACTGACCTCCATCAGGTTGAAAAACTGAATATATTTTTTTCTGCATCTACCTCTGAAAAAATATTGGGCTTCTAGCTGTGTGTGGGACTTGTTCTATTAATCCATCTATACAGACCTCCATCAGGTTGCAAACTGAATATATTTTTTTCTGCATCTACCTCTGAAAAAATATTGGGCTTCTAGCTGTGTGTGGGACTTGTTGTATTAGTCCATCTATACTGACCTCCATCAGGTTGCAAACTGAATATATTTTTTTCTGCATCTACCTCTGAAAAAATATTGGGCTTCTAGCTGTGTGTGGGACTTGTTCTATTAATCCATCTATACAGACCTCCATCAGGTTGCAAACTGAATATATTTTTTTCTGCATCTACCTCTGAAAAAATATGTGGCCTTCTAGCAGTGTGTGGGACTTTCTCTATTAGTCCATCTATACTGACCTCCATCAGGTTGCAAACTGAATATAATTTTTTTCTGCATCTAGCTCTGAAAAAATATTTGGCCTTCTAGCAGTGTGTGGGACTTTCTCTATTAGGCCATCTATACTGACCTCCATCAGGTTGCAAATTAAAAATAATTTTTATCTGCATCTACAGTACCTCTGAAAAAATATTTGGGCTTCTAGCTGTGTGTGGGACTTGTTCTATTAGTCCATCTATACTGACCTCCATCAGGTTGCAAATTGAATATAATTTTTATCTGCATCTAGCTCTGAAAAAATATTTGGCCTTCTAGCAGTGTGTGGGACTTTCTCTATTAGTCCATCTATACTGACCTCCATCAGGTTGCAAATTGAATATAATTTTTATCTGCATCTAGCTCTGAAAAAATATTTGGCCTTCTAGCAGTGTGTGGGACTTTCTCTATTAGTCCATCTATACTGACCTCCATCAGGTTGCAAATTAAAAATAATTTTTATCTGCATCTACCTCTGAAAAAATATTTGGGCTTCTAGCTGTGTGTGGGACTTGTTCTATTAGTCCATCTATACTGACCTCCATCAGGTTGCAAATTGAATATAATTTTTATCTGCATCTAGCTCTGAAAAAATATTTGGCCTTCTAGCAGTGTGTGGGGCTTTCTCTATTAGCCCATCTATACTGACCTCCATCAGGTTGCAAATTAAAAATAATTTTTATCTGCATCTAGCTCTGAAAAAATATTTGGCCTTCTAGCAGTGTGTGGGACTTTCTCTATTAGTCCATCTATACTGACCTCCATCAGGTTGCAAATTAAAAATAATTTTTATCTGCATCTACAGTACCTCTGAAAAAATATTTGGGCTTCTAGCTGTGTGTGGGACTTGTTCTATTAGTCCATCTATACTGACCTCCATCAGGTAGCAAATTGAATATAATTTTTATCTGCATCTAGCTCTGAAAAAATATTTGGCCTTCTAGCAGTGTGTGGGGCTTTCTCTATTAGTCCATCTATACTGACCTCCATCAGGTTGCAAATTAAAAATAATTTTTATCTGCATCTAGCTCTGAAAAAATATTTGGCCTTCTAGCAGTGTGTGGGACTTTCTCTATTAGTCCATCTATACTGACCTCCATCAGGTTGCAAATTAAAAATAATTTTTATCTGCATCTACAGTACCTCTGAAAAAATATTTGGGCTTCTAGCTGTGTGTGGGACTTGTTCTATTAGTCCATCTATACTGACCTCCATCAGGTTGCAAATTGAATATAATTTTTATCTGCATCTAGCTCTGAAAAAATATTTGGCCTTCTAGCAGTGTGTGGGACTTTCTCTATTAGTCCATCTATACTGACCTCCATCAGGTTGCAAATTGAATATAATTTTTATCTGCATCTAGCTCTGAAAAAATATTTGGCCTTCTAGCAGTGTGTGGGACTTTCTCTATTAGTCCATCTATACTGACATCCATCAGGTTGCAAATTAAAAATATTTTTTATCTGCATCTACAGTACCTCTGAAAAAATATTTGGGCTTCTAGCTGTGTGTGGGACTTGTTCTATTAGTCCATCTATACTGACCTCCATCAGGTTGCAAATTAAAAATAATTTTTATCTGCATCTAGCTCTGAAAAAATATTTGGCCTTCTAGCAGTGTGTGGGACTTTCTCTATTAGTCCATCTATACTGACCTCCATCAGGTTGCAAATTAAAAATAATTTTTATCTGCATCTACCTCTGAAAAAATATTTGGGCTTCTAGCTGTGTGTGGGACTTGTTCTATTAATCCAACAATACAGACCTCCATCAGGTTGCAAACTGAATATAATTTTTTTCTGCATCTAGCTCTGAAAAAATATTTGGCCTTCTAGCAGTGTGTGGGACTTGTTCTATTAGTCCACCTATACTGACCTCCATCAGGTTGCAAATTCAAAATAATTTTTTGTCTGCATCTAGCTCTGAAAAAATATTTGGCCTTCTAGCAGTGTGTGGGACTTTCTCTATTAGTCCATCTATACTGACCTCCATCAGGTTGCAAACTGAATATATTTTTTTTCTGCATCTACCTCTGAAAAAATATTGGGCTTGTAGCTGTGTGTGGGACTTGTTCTATTAATCCATCTATACAGACCTCCATCAGGTTGCAAACTGAATAAAAAAAATTTCTGCATCTACCTCTGAAAAAATATTTGGACTTCTAGCTGTGTGTGGGACTTGTTCTATTAGTCCATCTATACTGACCTCCATCAGGTTGCAAATTGAATATAATTTTTTTCTGCATCTAACCCAGCCAATAGTTTTGGCCTAATACCACAGTTTGGCCACTCAGCTCTGCTCGGTTCCCATCCATTGTTTTTTTGTGCAAACAACTCCAGAGTTGTGAATTAGTTAACCACCAAAATGAGTGGAAAAAGGCCTGCTGCTGGTGGAAAGGGGAATAGGCGTGTTGGGAAGGGGAAAAAAGGTTGTGTCCGTGGGGTAGGTGTTAAAGCAACAGTAACATCTGCAGAAGAAAGACCATCTTCCAGCCAAACTAAAATGTCTACTTCTTTTAGCGGACAATGTGATAAGATCCCTTTCTTACGGCCACGCCAATCGCTACAAATTCCAGATGAGGCACAAAAACAGCAGGTGCTTCAACGGATATCAAGTGCTCCTTTAAGTGGGCTCTCCTCCACATCAACTTCAACATCACAAATACTCCAGTCCTCAAAGGTGTCACCCCAATCGCACTTGCTTCCTCACAGCTCCCAAATCTCCAGCTGCCCGTCTGAGTATGAGGTAGAACAGATGGTTGAGTCTGCAGAGCTGTTTACTCATACTATAGCCTGGGAATCAGAGGTCGACTCCAGTGCTTCTGTGAATCCAGATGAGGAAATGATCTGCACTGATGCCCAGAATCTTTATGAGTCGGATCCAGGACCAGACGCAGAAGGTTCTGACCATAATGTAGACCCTCATTCCCAAACTGTAACTCCTGTTGGTGGAGACAATGAGGAAGACGATGATAAGACTCAAATACCTGATTGGAGCGACAACTTTAGTTTTTTGTCAGGGCAGGAACAGGTTGGCTCTGAGGACGACGGGTGTGATAACGCACAGGGTGATGATGATGAGGTTGGAGATCCCACTTACTGTCAACCCACAGTCAGCCAAGAGATGAGGTCAGCAGAGGAGGTGGAGGAAGATGCTAGTGACGACGAGGTCAGGTTGCGCCTTCCTGGACAGAGACGTAGTACTGGAAGCACGTCAACAACTGCATCCTCAAACACAACTCTGCCTCTCACCACAAGTCGTGGTGGCTCTTCAGGTCGCATGGGTGTTAAGCCTTGCATAGCCTGGGCATTTTTTCAGATCGATAAAGATGACCCAACTCGTGTTATCTGTAACATTTGTCAGCAAAAGCTAAGTAGAGGCAAAAAAATACATAGTTTGAGTACTTCATGCATGAACCGGCACATGGACATGAAGCATAAGTTGCAGTGGGAAGCTCAGTGTGCTACAATGCGGCCTAGCCGGCCAGGCCAACCACCGTCTGCCATATCTTGTGCATCTGCGGCCTCTTCATCCTCTGTGACTGGGGGGACAGCAGTCACACCTGTTTTGGGGCGCAGACCTGCCACCTCTTTACCCGCAACAGCCAGCGTGATTGGCAGGTCATCATTTTCTTTGGAGGTGGTAACACCAGCTGGTATTGAGCGCTGTCTGACATCGATAGCACCACCTTTGGATCAAGGCAACCTAACATGTCCGCCTGCATCTTCCTCACAGACCGGCAGTTTGCCGGGGACACCCTTATCAACCCCGTCTAAGCACAATAGCCAGCCCTCGGTCCCTCAGATGTGGACAAGTAAAAGACCATTTCCTCCTAGCCATGAGAAAGCTAAGAGGTTGAATTTCACCATCTGCAAGCTCTTGGCTACAGAAATGCTGCCTTTCCGCCTGGTGGACACAGAGGATTTTCGAGACCTTATGTCCGTCGCAGTGCCCCAGTACCAGATGCCCAGTCGGCACTACTTCTCAAAGAAAGGTGTGCCTGCGCTCCACCAGCATGTCGCACACAACATCACCGCTTCTTTGAGAAACTCTGTGTGTGACAGGGTGCATTTCACCACAGACACTTGGACGAGTAGGCATGGACAGGGGCGTTACATGTCGCTGACTGGGCACTGGGTAACTATGGTGACAGCAGGACAAGGGGCTGCTGTCCAAGTCTTGCCGTCCCCACGAGTTGTGCGTCAATCCTCTTTATGTCAAAGTTCCTCCACTGCTTCTGCCTCCTCAACCTCCTCTCGGTCTTCCACCTGCACCCAAAGCCTGTCTGGTCATGCCACAAGCTTTCTAACTGCGCAGAAGGGATCCTGCACACCTCCTTACTATGCTGGCAGTAGGGCTCAACGTCATCAGGCGGTTTTTACATTGAAATGTCTGGGAAATGTGAGTCACACAGCTGAGGAGTTGTGGTCAGCTCTGGAGAACCAATTTCATGAATGGTTGTCTCCACTGGACCTGAAACCAGGGAAGGCTGTGTGCGACAATGCTGCAAACCTGGGTGCGGCCCTTCGCCGGGGCAATGTCACACACGTGCCTTGTATGGCTCACGTGTTGAACCTGGTTGTCCAGCAATTTTTAGCCCACTATCCCAGACTAGATGGCCTTCTGCAGAGGGCACGGTCGCTGTGTTCTCACTTCCGCCGTTCGCATCCCGCAGCTCAGCGACTTACATCTCTACAGAAGTCGTTGGGCCTGCCACTTCACCGGCTAAAATGCGATGTGCCTACCCGGTGGAATTCAACTCTGCACATGTTGCAGCGACTGTGGCAGCACCGACAAGCCCTGGTGCAATACGTTCTGACGTATAGCCTGGGCCAACGAGATCCAGAGGTGGGGCAAATCACGCTGGAGGAATGGTCTCAGATCAGGGACCTATGCACCCTTCTGCACAGTTTTGAAATGGCGACGAAGATGTTTAGTGCTGACGATGCCATTATCAGCATGACTATTCCGGTGATTTACATGCTGGAGCACATGTTAAACAGAATTCGGAGTCAGGTGGTGGCACAAGAGGAGGTGGAGGAAGTAGAGGAGGAGGAGTTGTATGCGGAAGGGCTAACATCTGCAAGGTCCAGACGGTCGGCAGCACCAAGCCGGCAGGCATGTGAGGGTGGGGGAGATGGTTTTACCAGGGCGCATGGTAGCAGTCAAACTAGTGAGGAAGGTGCAGGAGCCCAGGAAGAAGTGGAGGGCGAACTGATGGAAGACTCATCAGATGAGGGAGACCTTGATCACATTTCTGTTGTGCGAGGTTGGGGGGAGAGGACAGAGGAAGGAAGCATGATTGTTACCTCGCCACCAACACAACAGGGACTTGGTGCTCCTGGATGCGCAACACACATGAGTGCCTTCTTGCTGCACTACCTGCAACATGACCCTCGAATTGTGAGAATTAGAAATAATCCTGACTACTGGGTTGCCACACTGTTAGATCCCCGGTACAAAAGTAAATTTGCAGAAATTATTCCTGCCATAGAAAGGGATGCACGCATGCAGGAGTATCAGCAGAGACTGTTGCAGAATCTTACATGTGCTTTTCCACAAAATACCAGTGGTGCACGTAGTGAATCTCACAGTTCCAACTTGCCAACCGTGGGACCGTCAAGTGTTCAGCACTCAAACCGTAACAGAACCACAGTATCTGCTGGTAACATCAATTTTGCGGAATCATTTCACCACTTTTTTAGCCCATCCTTTGCAAGGCCACAGGAGACAAGAAGTCTGACACATAGTCAACGCCTAGAGACGATGGTACAGGAGTATCTCCAAGTAAACATTGAAGCCATGACTGTGTCACTGGACCCTTGCTCTTTTTGGGCTTCCAATCTGGATAAATGGCCGGAGCTAGCCACTTACGCCTTGGAGATCTTGTCATGCTCCGCAGCCAGCGTTCTGTCTGAACGTGTGTTCAGCGCTGCTGGTGGTGTGCTGACAGATAAGCGCACGCGGCTCTCCACTGATAATGTAGACAGACTCACGTTCATAAAGATGAAGAAATCATGGATCCGAAACGACTTTTCTACTCCTGTGTCATCCTGGGGAGAGTAAAAGCTTGATGATTGGTTAAAATCACCCTACCAACCGTTTTAAGCTTTCAAATTACTAATCATGTTTATCTGTATCTTGGCTGGAAAATAATTTGGGCTTTGTAGCAGTGTGCAGCACTAATTCTATTAGGCCATCTATAATAAGCTCCACCAGATTTAAAATTACTAATCATGTTTATCTGTATCTTGACTGGAAAATAATTTGGGCTTTGTAGCAGTGTGCAGCACTGATCCTATTAGGCCATCTATACTAAAGCTTCACCAGATTTAAAATTAATAATAATTTTTAGCTGCATCTAGCCCGGAAAATAATTTTGGGGCTCCAAGATGCGCAAGACACATAAGTGCCTTCTTGCTGCACTACCTGCAGCATGACCCTCATATTGTCAGAATTCGAAGTAATCATGACTACTGGGTTGCCACACTCTTAGATCACCCAAACTTTTCGATCAACCTTTTCATTTTAATAAAGACCAAAAAAATGGTCATTTTTGAAATTATAAGCATTAGCAGGTTGTTAGAAACTGAAATCAAACAGTTTTCAACTCAAAACTTTATTCTAGGTGATGTTACATTTTCACATAGGACCCCTTGTTCGAAAGGAGCTTCTGAACTCTCTCGTCCATTGAATTTGTCAGGTTTTGGATGGTTTCTGCTTCAATTGTTTTGCATGAAGACAGAATACCCTCCCAGAGCTGTTGCTTAGATGTGAACTGCCTCCCGCCATCATAGACACTCCTTTTAATGATGCTCCAAAGGTTCTGAATGGGGTAGAGGTCAGGGGAGCATGGGGGTCACACCATAAGTTTGTCCCCTTTTATGCCCATATCAGCCAGAGATGCAGATGTTTTATGTGCAGCATGAGATGGTGCATTATCATGCAAAAAAATGATCTTGCTGTGAAATACACGGTTCTTCTTCTTGAACCATGGCAGGAAGTGCTGTTTGAGAAAATCCACATGGAGTTCATCTTTAGCGCCTTCAGGGATCCTAAAGGGGCCGACAATCTCTCTCCCCATGATTCCAGCCCAAAACATTACTCCACCTCCTCCTTGTTGGCGCTGTAGCCGTGTTTGCGTGGGGTGTCCATCAACCAGCCATCCTCCACTCCATCCATCTGGACCATCGAGCGCTGCACGGCACTCATCCGTGAACAAAACAGTTTTGAAATCAGTCTTCATGTAATGTTTGGCCCACTGGAGCCGTTTCTGCTTGTGTGAAGTGGATAGAGGAGGTCGACAGGATGGCGTATGCACAGCTGCAAACCTCTGAAGGACCCTGCATCTTGTTGTTCGGGGGACGTTGGAGGCACCAGCAGCTTCAAAAACTTGTCTGCTGCTATGACAAGGCTTTTTTGCCGCTGCTCTTTCAACCTGACGTAATTGCCTGTAGGAAAGAGTCCTCAATTTGCCCTTATCAGCACACACACGTGTGTACTGTGAATCAGCTACATACTTCTTGATTGCCAAGACACTTCATCCTGATCATCGCACAATGTTGATTGTAGTCATGCCTTGACCTAAACACTCCACAATTTGTTGCTTCTCAGCAGCCGACACATCCTTTTTCTTTCCCATTTTGGCAGAAAATGTAGGCTGCTTAATAATGTGAGACAGCCTTCTTAAGTAGTCTTGCCTTTCATTGGACACACCTGCCAAACTAATTAGCACAGGTGTCTGCAATTGCTTACAGTGATATAAAGAGCCCTGACACACATCACCATCAATGAGTTTAACTGACAAACAAACAAATTCTTCCCTTATCACTCCTAAACACTTTTTGCATAATAATTTGGAACACAGTGTACATGTGCTTTTCCACAAAACACCAGTGGTTCACGTAGTGAATCTTACAGTTCTAACTTGCCAACCGTGGTCTGTATGGAGTTGTTCAATAAAGGGCCCAAAATTAAGATAACATAGATGGGAGAGGTCTCTATGAATAGGAATTCCTAAGTATTTGATACCCTGTGAGGGCCAGGCAAAGGGAAAATTGGACTGGATGGAATCCTATATGGATTTGGGGAGGGAGACATCGAGGGCCTCAGACTTCGCTGCATTGATTTTAAAATTTTACCATGTAACAAAGTGATCTATTTCAGCCATAACAGCATGGATGGATATATGTGATTCAGTGATATATACTAGGACATCATCAGCAAATAGAGAGCACTTGTACTCGGTGCTTCCCAACTCAATCCACCTAATATTGGGGTTATGGCGAATTGATGAGAGCAGGTGCTCCGTCACTAGGATGTATAAGAGAGGGGACAGAGAACATCCCTGCCTTGTCCCATTGGTGATTGTGAAAGGTGATGAAAATGTTCTGACGCGCCCCCTGGGCCTTGGGACACCCGGAGCCGGACCCTTTTTGGTGGATGCTGGTGGTTGTAGTCTCCGTGGCGGCGACCCGGTTCCGTGGCTCAGGGCGGTCAAACCAGTGGCGGAACTATTTATGTGGTTTTGATGTTTAAATGTCCGACTACGCCACCCGTGGATTGCGGTCAGAGTGAACCGCCGCTCCAGGGCAGACCGCTGAGGCTGGTGTTGTGGGTGCAGCAGAGCGTAGCATAACTCCCCACTGGAGGAGTATAGCCTCAGGGCAGTGTATGCGGAGGATGGGGGTGATGGTGCAGGGCAGCAGCAGTAACGACACGGAGTCAGTGATGCAGTCCAGGGCCTTTACTCACAGTTCTTATTATCCAGACCACGTCTGCAGGTAACGGCTGCCCACGTCGTACTGTGCTCACCAGGTGAGGGGCTCAGACAACTCCCACATAACTTTGCAGCGCTTCAAAGGACCCCCTTTGTGTGTCCTTTGTCTGGCCTTTCTTACCAACCCTTCTGTCCGGCTGCCTCGGGCCTCCTCTTGGTAAACTTGGCGCCAGTTTCCCTGACCCTATGTGGTGCCTTCCTAGCGGGTGTAGCGAGGGGCTGCGCCACATAAAATGTCACAGCCTCCTGTTTCTAGCTGAGGGTCGTTTCCTGCCTCCACTAGTTTCGGGGACCGGTCTCCCCCTTTGGCCTGACCCCTCCACGCAGGTGGATTCGGGCGTGCAGTGGCGACTCGCCCGTCCGCACCCCTGGGATCCCTTCGTTCCTCGTTCCTGGAGCCTTCTCCGCTCCTCTTCCTTCCTTCTCCCTCTTCCAGGCCTGAGCCTCTGTTACTAGGCCCACCTCCGGAGCAGAGCTCATGCAGAGCCCCTGCTCCCTGCCACTTCTGCTCAGACTTCTCTGCACTGAACTAAGATGGTGCCCACCTTTTATACTCCCTTCTCAATGCACCCAGGAACTGCTTCCTCCCTGCTCCTGCACTACAGTGTTCCCCTTCCTCAGTGTTCCCTCCCCCCACTCCAGCCAGGGACAGGGACTGTCGTGCCCATCTCAGGGGCATATTGGTCTCCCTGCCCCACGGCAATGTGGTGTAATGCATGCAGGTGTCGGGTCCTGATCCACACTACATCCTTACCTGAGAGTGAGATATCACACCTCTGGGTGAGGTGCAATACCTCTGTAGCAACCGAGCCCTCAGGGTGCTACAGTTCCATTTATCTTCAGCCTAGGTGACGTATTGCGATACAGGGCCGTGATTTTGGCTATAAAAGGGTCCCCTAGACCCCTACCCCAAGCTTTTTAAGAGAATCATATATGGCGTGCCAAGAGACTCTATGAAATGCTTTCTCAGCATCCAACGAGAGTATCTAATTATAAATTTTTAACTGAATCTAGCCCAGGAAATACTTTGTGCCTAGTAGCAGTGTCTGCTAGTCAGCGGATTATCCCGGCTGTTAAGCAAGCTACACCACCTGTAGTTTGGACACTTAATTTTTTCAAAGGAAATGCTTTGGGACCACGGGATACTCAGTGAAGAGCATCAGGAGGCACCCCAAGGCATAGGGGCTGGGACTGGCAGTAGGACGCCTTGCGGTGGACAGCCGAGCTCGATCCTTATAAAAGCTTTTTAACTGCAGCAGCTTTAGTGGACGCTACTGGAGCTGGAATTACGCGGCTGCTGGCATGAGACTTGCCCTCCAATAGATCCTTGTAAATGGATTTAAAGTGTATTCATTCAAATTAGAGAGACAATTTAAATTAAAAAGCTTAGAGCTGCCTCCACCACAGGGGGGCTCGCTCGACCCACCAGCGGACAGGCACCAGTATTGGGAGAGGGGGGCTGGCCGTCAGGGTTCACCGCGGCTCTGGCACAAACCCGGCGACGAGGAGGTGGCACGGGCAGGAGCGGACTGAACGTGTCGGCTTCTCACTTTTTGGATTTTAGAAGGGCATGACATGCCTATATCTGTGTCTCCCCCTCCTTTTACTCCTCCACCTCTTTTCTTTTCGCAAGACTATATGTACTTGTCACTTTTCCATGTGTTAGTTGTGTCTTCTGAGCAGTTTGTCAGCTTTTGGACACCTTTGAAGGTGTTTTCTATGTGTTTCTATGTGTTTTTGTTTGCCTGCCATTGGTTTTAACGGTGTTCGAAGGTGTTCAACGAGCAGTTCGACGAACAGTTCGGCGAACACACGGGTGTTCGACGAACCGAACCGAACTCGAACACTACGGGGGTGGCTCAACACTAGTGTTCAATGAGAATATTTCATTCATTCAGAACTAGGATGAGTTATTTGAGTGTTCCCTTTATTTTTTTGAGCAGTGTAATATATATATATATATATATATATATATACAGTACAGACCAAAAGTTTGGTCACACCTTCTCGTTTAAAGATTTTTCTGTATTTTCATGACTATGAAAATTGTACACTCACACTGAAGACATCAAAACTATGAATTAACACGTGGAATTATATACTTAACAAAAAAGTGTGAAACAGCTGAAAATATGTGTTATATTCTAGGTTCATCAAAGTAGCCACCTTTTGCTTTGATGACTGCTTTGCACACTCTTGCCATTCTCTTTATGAGCTTCAAGAGGTAGTCACCGGAAATGGTTTTCACTTTACAGATGTGCCCTGTCATGTTTAATAAGTGGGATTTCTTGCCTTATAAATGAGGTTGGGACCATCAGTTGTGTTGTGCAGAAGTCAGTTGATAGTCCTACTGAATAGACTCTTAGAATTTGTATTATGGCAAGAAAAAAGCAGCTAAGTAAAGAAAAACGAGTGGCCATCATTACTTTAAGAAAGTCAGTCCAAAAAATGGGGCAAACTTTGAAATTGTCCCCAAGTGTAGTTTTAAAAACCATCATGCGTTACAAAGAAACTGGCTCACAGGAGGACCGCCCCAGGAAAGGAAGACCAAGAGTCACCTCTGCTTCTGAGGATAAGTTTATCCGAGTCACCAGCCTCAGAAATCGCAGGTTAACAGCAGCTCAGATTAGAAACCAGGTCACTGCCACACAGAGTTCTAGCAGCAGACACATCTCTACAACAACTGTTAAGAGGAGACTTTGTGCAGCAGGCCTTCATGGTAAAATAGCTGCTAGGAAACCACTGATAAGGACAGGCAACAAGCAGAAGAGACTTGTTTGGGCTAAAGAACACAAGGAATGGACATTAGACCAGTGGAAATCTGTGCTTTGGTCTGATGAGTCCAAATTTGAGATCTTTGGTTCCAACCACCGTGTCTTTGTGCGACGCAGAAAAGATGAACGGATGGACTCTACATGCCTGGTTCCCATCGTGAAGCATGGAGGAGGAGGTGTGATGGTGTGGGGGTGCTTTGCTGGTGACACTGTTGGGGATTGTTGGGGATTTATTCAAAATTGAAGGCATACTGAACCAGTATGGCTACCACAGCATCTTGCAGCGGCATGCTATTCCAGCTGGTTTGCGTTTAGTTGGGCCATCATTTATTTTTCAACAGGACAATGACCCCAAACACACCTCCAGGCTGTGTAATGGCTATTTGACCAAGAAGGAGAGTGATGGGGTGCTACGCCAGATGACCTGGCCTCCACAGTCACCAGACCTGAACCCAATCGAGATGGTTTGGGGTGAGCTGGACCGCAGAGTGAAGGCAAAAGGACCAACAAGTGCTAAGCATCTCTGGGAACTTCGTCAAGATTGTTGGAAGACCATTTCTGGTGACTACCTCTTGAAGCTCATCAAGAGAATGCCAAGAGTGTGCAAAGCAGTCATCAAAGCAAAAGGTGGCTACTTTGAAGAACCTGGAATATAAGACATATTTTCAGTTGTTTCACACTTTTTTGTTAAGTATATTATTCCACATGTGTTAATTCATAGTTTTGATGCCTTCAGTGTGAATGTACAATTTTCATAGTCATGAAAATACAGAAAAATCTATAAATGATAAGGTGTGTCCAAACTTTTGGTCTGTACTGTATGTGTGGCGCCTCTGAGGGTTCAGTCGCCATAGGGGTACTGCACCTCAGACCGAGTTGTGGTATCTCCTCTCCGAGTTAAGGAAGGGGCACCTATTGGGACCCCACCACATCCATCCAACACTACACCTCTCCCACCTGAGGGGGGCTTAAAGGCACCAGGGTGCTGCCCCAGCCGGGATAAGAGGAGATGGGGGGGAACCAAAGTAAGGGGGAACCATGTAGTGGGTGAGGGTGGAGGACGCACTTTAGGTTACACCACAAAATTCATATTTAATAAACGGCCATCTTGGGCTTATGGTCTTTGACCTGCAGCAACCTCTGATGTCGCCGCTTCCTGCGCCCCCGGTTGCCTGCCCGGCAGCGGAAGAGATGGCCTGGGACTACCGGGGGGGGGGGGGGCCTGATGGGCTTCCCCCAGGAGACCCGGGCTGATGCATGGAGGGAGGAGTTCTGTAGAAAGCAGCTCCTCCAATACGACAAGGAGCGGCGGGAGAGGAGGATCTGCTGCGAGCGCCTGGAGGTACGCTCCAAAGCCGCGAAGTCCAAGGCCCGCCAGGCAGAGGCCGCCCGTCCAAGCCCTCGGGAGGAAGGGCTGATTGTCCGCTTCCATCAGGAGGCGGGATGGGGCTTCATACGGAGTCCCCAGTTTGAGAAGGACGTCTTCGTCAACCGGCGGGAGGTTGAGCCACAACTGAAGGAGGGACACCCTGGTCGGAACCTCTACCCGGGCGATTTGGTATCGTACACGTACCATCATGGAGTACGTGGCTGGTACGCCCTGGACGTCCACAAGGCGTTCAGCGGTGACGCCCCCACGCGCCAGCCAGTGGAGGACCGGTCAGGCTCCGTAGGGAGAAACGAGCCCTTTCCCAAGTGGGGATACCTGGACTAAGCGGCCTGGAGGTTGCACATCCCTGTTGTTTAGTTAACTGTTGCACGTTATTATGTTGTTTTTCCTCCCTGCTTAGAGAGACACTTGTCCCTGCGGACTGGCAGTAGGCAGACTCTTCTACTACTTGTATATAGTTTGCATCTTTTTAGGTGCTCCCTATTGGTTTTATGCAAAACCGCTCTACTACTACCTCAGACCTCAGAAGCAAAACCTGTCTGGAGTGGCTCTCCTGGAGGTCCAACTCAGGCTCTCCATGCCCTGCACCCACCCCAGGGCCCACGTTGAGGGTTTTGGACAGGTCCCTCAAGCTGCTGAACTGACTCCTTTTCTACTGTATTTTCTAACAGTCTGTCTATATGCATAATGTCTCTGTGATTTTTTTTATACTTTTGTACTATTTAAAGTTTGTAACGTTTAAGAAAAAGTGCCTCCAATAATGGGAAGATTGTTATATTGTTATGCAAAAATGTAAAAAATTTGTACCATGTTTTGCTCTATTCCAGCCCGCGGACATGCTGTGTTTCACCAGGGGGGAATGTGGCGCCCCTGAGGGTTCAGTCGCCACAGGGGTACTGCACCTCAGACCGAGGTGTGGTATCTCCTCTCCGAGGTAAGGAAGGGGCACCTATTGGGACCCCACCACATCCATCCAACACTACACCTCTCCCACCTGAGGGGGGCTTAAAGGCACCAGGGTGCTGCCCCAGCCGGGATAAGAGGAGATGGGGGGAACCAAAGTAAGGGGGAACCATGTAGTGGGTGAGGGTGGAGGACACACTTTAGGTTACACCACAAAATTCATATTTAATAAACGGCCATCTTGGGCTTATGGTATTTGATTGTGATCTTCATCACTGAATGTGGCTTTCTGTGTGAACCTGCAGCTGATTAAGGATACACGGTCCTCGTCCTCTGGCTTTGAGGCGAGGAGCGGGTTAGAGTTAACGGTTGTCTCTACCCGGTCAAGGTCCCTACCCAAGAAGGCCTGGAGGGGAGCAGAGGAGACAAGCTCCACAGGCAAAAGGATCCCAGGGGGATCCAGACGGAGCGGTATACGCCACCTGTCCTCATTATTCTGGCCTAGTCAGAGGGATTCCTGCTCCAAGAGGGGTACCGGCCCCCGATATCTGACTCTGTCACTTTAAGTCTTAGTCGTACCCTTGTTCTGTGCATAGTCCAGAGGGATACCCAGCCTTGTAACACGCACCACATACGGACAGGAGAGGACCTAGTGGGAAAGTCTAGGAACACTCTGGTGCAGGGGGTCCTGATTGTTGCACTCGAACTACCCGGAGTGTGCTGAACCCCTTCCTGGTGGCCGCAGCGCGCCGTGAGGAGCAAGGAGAAGCCGGTTCCTTATTGCAACACGGCACCGCACAGAGGACTGAACGCAGCGCTGGTGGAGGATCACCAGAAACCACAGGTGGCGTAGTCATTAAATCCACTCGATTACCATCAACCCTGATAGCCCATTAAATCTTTTATGTGACGGCCCTGGGCACGGAACGGGTCCAGGCCACGACTGCAACCCCCCCAACATCTGACCCGGCTCCGAGTACCCCCATCTCCCAGGGTAGGGCTGTGAGCGTCACATATGTACACTGCATGTATGTATGTATGTATATATATATATATATATATATATATATACACAGTGGTGGCCAAAAATATTGGCACCCCTGTAATTCTGTCAGCTAATACTCAGTTTCTTCCTGAAACTGATTGCAATCACAAATTCTTTGGTATTATTATCTTCATTTAATTTGCTTGCAAGGAAAAAACACAAAAGAGAATACAGCAAAAATCAAATCATTGATCATTTCTCACAAAACTCCAAAAATGGGCCAGACAAAAGTATTGGCACCCTCAGCCTAATACTTGGTTGCACAACCTTTAGCCAAAATAACTGCGAACAACCGCTTCCGGTAACCATCAATGAGTTTCTTACAATGCTCTGCTGGAATTGTAGACCATTCTTCTTTGGCAAACTGCTCCAGGTTCCTGATATTTGAAGGGTACCTTCTCCAAACTACCATTTTGAGATCTCTCCACAGGTGTTCTATGGGATTCAGGTCTGGACTCATTGCTGGCCACCTTAGAAGTCTCCAGTGCTTTCTCTCAAACCATTTTATAGTGCTTTTGGAAGTGTGTTTTGGGTCATTGTCCTGTTGGAAGACCCATGACCTCTGAGGGAGACCCAGCTTTCTCACACTGGGCCCTACATTATGCTGCAAAATTTGTTGGTAGTCTTCAGACTTCATAATGCCATGCACACGGTCAAGCAGTCCAGTGCCAGAGGCAGCAAAGCAACCCCAAAACATCAGGGAACCTCCGCCATGTTTGACTGTAGGGACTGTGTTCTTTTCTTTGAATGGCTCTTTTTTTTTTCCCTGTACACTCTATGTTGATGCTTTTTCCCAAAAAGCTCTACTTTTGTCTCATCTGACCAGAGAACATTCTTCCAAAACGTTTTAGGCTTTCTCAGGTAAGTTTTGGCAAACTCCAGCCTGGCTTTTTTATGTCTCGGGGTAAGAAGTGGGGTCTTCCTGGGTATCCTACCATACAGTCCCTTTTCATTCAGACGCCGACGGATAGTACGGGTTGACACTGTTGTACCCTCGGACAGCAGGGCAGCTTGAACTTGTTTGGATGTTAGTCGAGGTTCTTTATCCACCATCCGCACAATCTTGCGTTGAAATCTCTCGTCAATTTTTCTTTTCAGTCCACATCTAGGGAGGATAGCCACAGTGCCATGGGCTTTAAACTTCTTGATGACACTGCACACGGAAGACACAGGAACATTCAGGTCTTTGGAGATGGACTTGTAGCCTTGAGATTGCTCATGCTTCCTCACAATTTGGTTTCTCAAGTCCTCAGACAGTTCTTTGGTCTTCCTTCTTTTCTCCATGCTTAATGTGGTACACACAAGGACACAGGACAGAGGTTGAGTCAACTTTAATCCATGTTAACTGGCTGCAAGTGTGATTTAGTTATTGCCAACACCTGTTAGGTGCCACAGGTAAGTTACAGGTGCTGTTAATTACACGAATTAGAGAAGCATCACATGATTTTTCAAACAGTGCCAATAATACTTTTGTCCACCCCCTTTTTTAGGTTTGGTGTGGAATTATATCCAATTTGGCTTTAGGACAATTCTTTTTGTGTTTTTTCATTGAAGACAAATCAAATGAAGATAATAATACCAAAGAATTTGTGATTGCAATCATTTTCAGGAAGAAACTGAGTATTATCTGACAGAATTGCAGGGGTGCCAATACTTTTGGCCACCGCTGTATATACCGTATATAAAAGCAGCCTGTGGGTTGTTAATCTAAGTATCTGTATATATACACTGCCCAGTAGCAATTCTGTCCTGTATACTGGGTGTAATTATATCGCTATTAGGGTAGGGTCACAGGACAGTAAAAAATCACTTGCCATACTTGTGCAGTCAGTTTTTTTTTTCTCAGCAGCTATTTTTTATCTTTTACAGTTTCCTATGCTATAGAATTGTAATGTATCTGTATATATTGGATGCATTCTGTGGCATCCGATTTTTCTTCTCGCACCCAGAGTCAGATCGCAGCATGCTACTATTTTTTTTTCATATTGAATCAGTATGAGAAAAAAATGTTTCTCTGCACAGCCTCATTGCATAACATCAGTCAGTGTGGGATCTGATAAAAAATCGGATGGCACACGCCTGATTTATAGGCTTGTTTGCATGAGACCTTGGCGGCATTGGACTTCTGGATTGTTATTATTGGTTTATTATTTTCTATATTCCTATGGGCAAATAAAAATAAATATTGAAAAATCTGTTTAAATGGGTTGGCCCAAGTTTGGAAGTTCTTCTGGACAAGGGATGACTATCTGTTTGCTGTGAATCTAACTGCCGGGACCCCACAATCCTGAGAACCGGAGCTCTGTAGAGCACTATGTAAATGCAGCTGTTGATCATGCGCACTGCTGCTCCATTCACATGAAAACTCCTGTAAAGCGAACCTGTCAGCAGGATTTAGCCCTATAAACTAAAGGCATGGCTATAATGGCACTGTGATCCTGATTAATCTGATATCTTATGTGAAGGGAATCGCTCAGTGGTTGCTTTAGGCTGTGTGCCCACAATGCGTTTTTTAAGCATTTCCACAGCGGCAAAAATGCTGAAAACGCTTAAAAAACGCATGGTAGAAGGCCTGCCATGTCCCCCAATGATAATCCGCATGTGCTGTGTACATGCTGCGGAAATTTCCGCTGCGGATTATCATTGCCGAAAAAAACACAGCACTACCAATTATTTTACGGAAGTGCTGCGTTTTCACCACCATTGACTTGCATTAGAACGCGCCAATTCCGCAAGACTGCATCTGTACTTGTGTAATTGGCGCTTTCTAATGTGCGGATGGTACCCGGGTGTAGAGGAGAGGAGAGTCTCATCCATATCCAGGTACCATTAAAAAAGCTGTAAAAAAAGAATAAAATAAAAAATAAATATATACTTACCTTCTGGCGGCCCGCGCTGCGCTCCTCCTTGCTTCCCGGCACTTCGCGATGGAATGAAGGACCTGCGCTGATGTCAGAGTCATGTGATGGGTCACGCGACGCTGACGTCGGCAGGTCCTTCACTCTACCACTGCCGGCAGCCAGGAAGGAGGGAAACAAGACAGCGCAGGCCATCGGAGGGTAAGTATATATTTATTTTTTTATTTTTTGACATTCTCTCGGGTCACACTATATAAATCCATGCTATTTGCATGGATTTATGTAGTGTGACCAAGTTGACAAGCACTTTCCAAGTGTTGCTAAAATCGCTTGGAAAGCGCTTGTCAACCGACATGCGGAAATGCAAGTGAAGAACACTTCACTTACGCATGTCCCTGGCAGGAAAACGCATGTACAATCCGCATGCATTTTTTTCTGCCAGGAAAAATCCTGAGCATTTCTGCATCGTGGGCACATAGCCTAATGCTCACTTTATGAAGTTTTCAGACGATGATATCTTGTATTTTTCGGGTGGGACTTGGGGGCAAGGTCCTCTTCTCGTTCTCCCTCCCCCCAGCCTCTTTTTCTTTTGCAGGTCACTGCCATCATTGTGTAAATGGCGCGTGCGCAGTGTAAGTCTGCGTCCTATGTGCAGAACTTCAATAAAATAGCAAAGGAGGTGACGCATGTGCAGATTGAGATCTTGGCTCAGTCCAGAGCTGAGATCTCGAGCTGTGCATGCTCCGCCTCCGGCACCATTTAGTCCCTGCCCCCATGTCCCGCCTCGAAGCACACAAGACATAATTTTCTGAAAACTTCATAAGGTATTAAACAACCAGATCCCTTCACATCAGGTATCATATTAATTAGGATCACAGCCCCATTATAGCCATACCCTTAGTTTATAGGGCTAAATCCTGCTGACAGGTTCACTTTAAGAGAGTGGTGAGGGGCACAACAAAGTAAAAGTAAAATTCACTGATCGGGGCTGATGCGTGTTATAGTATGTGGGCTGGTGGGGTTTGTGTGGCAGGGCTGCTTTTTTGTCCCAGTCCGGCCCTGTGTCTGCTCCACTTTGCAGCCTGGCGCCAAATCTGCTTGTGGCTTGGCACGCTGGACTTTTATATCCAGGAAATCCTCCCTGGAGGTCACCTGATCAGGTCTGGTAACTGAATTTGCTCTCCCTTCAACACCTCTAGCACAACTTGGTTCTGCTTGATTTCGCCTGGCCAGCAGATGGTAATCTCTCCTCATCACGTGCACATCCTGCAAGAGTTCTCCTGATTGCCTTCTACTACAATTGCACCTATTTGAATTCGTTACCTGTATAAAAGACACCTATCCACACACTCAATCAATCACACTCCAACCTCTCCAAAATTGCCAATACCAAAGAGCTGTCTAAGGACACCAGGGACAAAATAGTAAAAATGCAGAAGGCTGGGGTTGGCTACAGGACAATAGGCAAGCAGCTTGGTGAGAAGACAACAATTGTTGGCACAATTATTAGAAAAACACAAGATGACTGTCAATCTTCCTCGGTCTGGGGCTCCATGCAAGATCTCACCTCGTGGGTTAAGGATGATTCTAAGAAAGGTCAGGAATGAGTCCAGAACTACATGGGAGGACCTGGTCAATGAGCTGAAGAGAGCTGGGACCACAGTCTCAAACATTACCATTAATAACACATTACACCGTCATGGATTAAAATCCTGCAGGTCATGCAAGGTCCCCCTGCTCACGCCAGCACATATCCAGGTCCGATTGAAGTTCACCAATGACTGTCTTAACCCAGAAAAGGCATGGGAGAAGGATATGTGGTCAGATGAGAACAAAATACACTGTGTGCAGAATTATTAGGCAAATGCGTATTTTGATCACATGATACTTTTTATACATGTTGTCCTACTCCAAGCTGCATAGGCTTGAGAGCCAACTACCAATTAAGTAAATCTGGTGATGTGCATCTCTGTAATGAGGAGGGGTGTTGACTAATGACATCAACACCCTATATAAGGTGTGCTTAATTATTAGGCAACTTCCTTTCCTTTGGCAAAATGGGTCAGAAGAGAGATTTGACGGGCTCTGAAAAGTCCAAAATTGTGAGATGTCTTGCAGAGGGATGCAGCAATATTGAAATCTCCAAACTTTTGAAGAGTGATCACCGAACAATCAAGTGTTTCATGGCAAATAACGGAACTAGAAGAGCAAAACCGCAGGTGCGGTGAACAAGCAGAGCGGAGCAAAACCGCAGGTGCGGTGAACAAGCAAAGCAGAGCAAAACCGCATGAGTGGTGAACAAGCAGAGCGGGGCAAAACTGCAGGTGCAGTGAACAAGCAGAGCGGAGCAAAACCGCAGGTGCGGTGAACAAGCAGAGCGGAGCAAAACCGCAGGTGCGGTGAACAAGCGGAGCGGAGCAAAACCGCAGGTGCGGTGAACAAGCAGAGCGGAGCAAAACCGCAGGTGCGGTGAACAAGCAGAGCGGAGCAAAACCGCAGGTGCGGTGAACAAGCAGAGCCGAGTAAAACCGCAGGTGCGGTGAACAAGCAGAGCGGAGAAAAACCGCAGGTGCGGTGAACAAGCAGAGCGGAGCAAAACCGCAGGTGCGGTGAACAAGCAGAGCGGAGCAAAACCGCAGGTGCGGTGAACAAGCAGAGCAGAGCAAAACTGCAGGTGCGGAGAACAAGCAGAGCGAAGCAAAACCGCAGGTGCGGTGAACAAGCAGAGTGGAGCAAAACCACAGGTGCGGTGAGCAAGCAGAGCGGAGCAAAACCGCAGGTGCGGTAAACAAGCAGAACAGAGCGGAACCGCCGGAGCAGTGAACAAGCAGAGCAGAACAGAAGCGCAGGTGCGGTAAACAAGTGGAGCAGAGTGGAACCGCTGGAGCGGTGAACAAGCAGAGCAGAACAGAACCGCAGGTGCGGTAAACAAGCGGAGCAGAGCGGAACCGCGGAGCGGTGAACAAGCAGAGCAGAACAGAGCAGAAGGTGAAGGCAGACAGGACAGGGCTCTGTTCACATGGAACAGACTAGAAAATACAGGAAGATGGCCAGAACACAGGAGGAAGATACGGAGGCAGGGAAAGGGGACAAGCAGAACCAGATACACACAAGGTACTCACAATGAAGTAGCAAGTGGACACAAAACTCACAAACAGAAGCACAGAGACAACGAGTTAGAGCTAGGTGCAGGTTCAGACACTGCAGGCAAAGGGAAGGTACAGACATAGAGAGAAACAAGTAACGGGCTAGGACACTGTTCAGACAGGAACTGAACCGGGAACAAGATACAGGAACGAGCCTGGGAACTCAGCCCCCAGGGTGGCAGAAACAGACTAGAAGTTAGAGATACAGGTAGCGGCCCTGGGTACTCAGCCCCCAGGGTGGCGGGAACAGACTAAAAGTCAGAGGTACAGGTAGCGGCCCTGGGTACTCAGCCACCAGGGTGGCAGAACAGACTAGATACAGGACAGGACCTGGCAACTCAGTTGCAAAAGACAAAGTGAGTGAAAGTGTTGCTCAGGCCCCTCCTACTGGGTGGAGGGGGTTTAAGCATCCAGTGACTCACAGCAATAGGCTGGGGACGCATTAGGACTGTGCACACATTAGCTATAAGAAACAAGCAGAAAGCCACGTCGACGCCCTAAGCAATCAGACAAGAGACATGGACACAGCAGGTACTGGAGCAAAGAGTGCAGCATGGACTGACAGGTAAGATTGCCGTCTTGCATGGTGGGAGGTGGTGCACCATGCAAGCATGCCACCAGGGATGTTACAGAACATAAGATAAAACGTCAACAATGGGCCAAGAAATATCTTAAGACTGATTTTTCAAAGGTTTTATGGACTGATGTAATAAGAGTGACTCTTGATGGGCCAGATGGATGGGCCAGAGGCTGGATCAGTAAAGGGCAGAGAGCTCCACTCCGACTCAGACGCCAGCAAGGTGGAGGTGGGGTACTGGTATGGGCTGGTATCATCAAAAATGAACTTGTGGGACCTTTTCGGGTTGAGGATGGAGTGAAGCTCAACTCCCAGACCTATTGCCAATTTCTAGAAGACAACTTCTTCTAGCAGTGGTACAGGAAGAAGTCGGTATTGTTCAAGAAAAACATGATTTTCATGCAGGACAATGCTCCATCACATGCATCCAACTACTCCACAGCGTGGCTGGCCAGTAAAGGTCTAAAAGAAGAAAAAAAAATGACATGGCCCCCTTGTTCACCTGATCTGAACCCCATAGAGAACCTGTGGTCCATCATAAAATGTGAGATCTACAGGGAGGGAAAACAGTACACCTCTCGGAACAGTGTCTGGGAGGCTGTGGTGGCTGCTGCATGCAATGTTGATCGAAAACAGATCAAGCAACTGACAGAATCTATGGATGGAAGGCTGCTGAGTGTCATCATAAAGAAAGGTGGCTATATTGATCACTAATTTTTTTGGTTTTTGTTTTTGCATGTCAGAAACGTTTATTTCTAAATTTTGTGCACTGATATTGGTTTACATGGTGAAAATAAACAAGTGAGATGGGATTATATTTGGTTTTTATTAAGTTGCCTAATAATTTTGCACAGTAATAGTTACCTGCACAAACAGATATCCTACTAAGATAGCCAAATCTAAAAAAAAACCACTCCAACTTCCAAAAATATTAAGCTTGGATATTTATGAGTCTTTTGGGTTGATTGAGAACATAGCTGTTGATCAATAATAAAAATAATCCTCTAAAATACAACTTACCTAATAATTCTGCACACAAGTGTAGAACTTATTGGTATCAACTCCACTGTCCGTGTTTGGAGGAAAAAGAAGGATGAGTACAACCCCAAGAACACCGTCCCAACCATGAAGTATGGTGGGGGAAACATCATACTTTGGGGGTGCTTTTCTGCAAAGGGGACAGGACAACTGCACCATATAAAAGGGAGGATGGATGGGGTCCTGTATCTCAAGATTTTGGCCAACATCCTCCTTCCTTCAGTAAGAGCATTGAAGATGGGTCGTGGTTGGGTCTTCCAGCATGACAATGATCTGAAACACACAGCCAGGGCAACTAAGGAGTGGGTCCGTAAGAAGCAGTTCAAGGTCCTAGAGTGGACTAACCAGTCTCCAGACCTGAACCCAATAAAAAATCTTTGGAAGGAGCTGAAACTCAATGTTGTACAGCGACAGTCCCGAAACTTGAAAGTTCTGGAGAAGATCTGTATGGAGGAGTGGGCCAAAATCCCTGCTGCAGTGTGTGCAAACTTGGTCAAGAATTACTGGAAAAATCTGACCTTTGTAATTGCAAAGAAAAGTTTCTGTACCAAATATTAAGTTCTGTTTTTCTATTGTAACAAATACTTATTTCATGCAATAAAATGCTAATTAAATATGTAAAAAACATACAATGTGATTTTCTGTCTCTCACAGTTGAAGTGTACCTAGGATAAAAATTACAGACTTCTTCATTCTTTGTAGGAGGCAAAACTTATCTTCCACACTGTAAATCTATGAGAGCCAGAACGAATCTAGGAGAATATCTACGTGTGCATAATTTTTGAGCAACTATTAGTGCGCCAAATTATTTTGTAACTAAATGAAAGTCGCATAATTGTTCATTTTGATCTGTTAAAAGTAAGAATAATAACCAAACGGCTCAAGATGCACAAAAATACATTTCTGACATCCCAAATAAAAATATCAGAGACTAATATAGCCCCCCTTCTTTTCAATGACAGTCATAAACCTTCCATCCATGGAGTCTGTCAGTTTCTTAATCTGTTGATGATCAACTTTTTTGGGCAGTACCAACCACAACCTCCCAGACACTGTTCAGAACGGTGTATTGTTTTCCTTCGCTGTAAATCTCCCGTTAAGAAAGGCCCTCAAGTTTTCAACAGGATTTAGGTCAGATGAGGAAGGTGGGGGCCATGTCTTATTCTTTCATCTTTAAGGCCTTTATAAGCTATCCAAGCAGTGGAGTACTTTGACACCTGAGCTGAAGCATTGTCCTGCATAAACCACTTGAAGGAGTGTCTTCTAAAAATTGACAGAGTTCATTTTGAGTTCAATTAATTCAACATTAACCCCTCCCAGACCATGACCATTTTCAGTTTTTGTTTTGTTTTGCTTTTGTTTTTTTCCTTCCAAGAGCTATAACATTTTTATTTTTCTGTCCATATAACCATATGTGGGCTTGTTTCTTGCGGGACAAGTTGTACTTTTAAATGACACCATTCATTTTACCATATAGTATACTGGAAAATAAATTCCAATCTCATCAAATTTGTAAAAAAAATCCACAATTGTTTTCTTTTTTATTACCATGTTCACTATATAATAATAATAATAATAATATAAGCAATTAGATCCCCACAGATCCTTCAAAACAGTCCTTAGTATTTTGACCCTTAGTAATCACCTCACACTGATCAGAGATCTAATAGGTGAATCTATATACACACCGCCAAACCGGTCATGCTGAAGGATGCTGCAGGCAGCAGATCGCTTTCCACGGCGTCTTCAGACGTGACAGAGTCTGGAGACGCCCTGGACAGCGATCTGCTGCTGCAACATCCTTCAGCATGACCGGTTTGGCAGTGGGTCAGTAATGGTGTGGGGTGGCATTTCTTTGGAGGGCCGCACAGCCCTCCATGTGCTGGCCCAAGGTAGCCTGACTGCCATTAGGTACCGAGATGAGAGTCTCAGACCCCTTGTGAGACCATATGCTGGTGCGATTGGCCCTGGGTTCTTCCTAATGCAGGACAATGCCAGACCTCATGTGGCTGGAGTGTGTCAGCAGTTCCTGCAAGATGAAGGCATTGAAGCTATGGACTGGCCCGCCCGTTCCCCAGACCTGAATCCAATTGAGCACATCTGGGACATCATGCCTCGCTCCAGCCACCAACGTCACGTTGCAGCACAGACTGTCCAGGAGTTGGCGGATGCTTTAGTCCAGGTCTGGGAGGAGATCCCACAGGAGACCATCTGCAACTTCATCAGGAGCATGCCCAGGCATTGTAGGGAGGTCATACAGGCACGTGGAGGCCACACAGAATACTGAGCCTCATTTTGACTTGTTTTAAGGACATTACATCAAAGTTGGATCAGCCTGTAGTGTGTTTTTCCACTTTAATTTTGGGGGTGACTCCAAATCCAGGCCTCCATTGGTTAATAAATTTGATTTCCATTGATGATTTTTGTGTTATTTTGTTGTCAACAAATTCAACTTTGTACAGAACAAAGTATTCAATGAGAATATTTCATTCATTCAGATCTAGGATGTGTCATTTGAGTGTTCCCTTTATTTTTTTGAGCAGTGTTTTAAGCAGAAAATGTGTGTCCTGAAGGATCTCAAATCTCAAAATCTCAGTTAAAACTGCCTCACAGTCAGACTGTTCTAGTTGTCCCTAGCAACCAATCAGAGCTCAGCTTTCACTTTACCTCAGCAGCTTCAATGCTGAAAGCTGCACTCTGTTGCTATAGACAACCAGGACGATCTTACTGCGAGGCAATTCTCATAAATGAGGCCCCCATTAATCTGCAACAGCCATTGCTATAATTACAAACTTTACAGCCACTTATCAGGTCGCCTCACCTTAGCGACTATATGGTAAGTGCGACTCTTTGGGAGCTGACGCTTTAATTCTTTAAGACCCTTTGTGCAAAAACTGTGGTTTTGCATTCAACACACAGACACCCATTTTCTCCTTCATCTCTAAGGAGCCTAAATTCAGGGGGGCCAAATCTCTGGGGGATTTAGAATTTTAAATTTCACAGTATTTTTAGTCTGGTGTTAAAGATGGGCCGTGCAAAATTTCACTCAAATCGGGTGAAAAATGTGGTTTTGTATTCAACGGGCTCCCACACAGAGATTTTCTGCTTTATATATAGATTGAATTTTTTTACATAGAAAACTATTTGTTCTTGTAAATTTTAAGAACTGCTGATATATAAAAATGGATGCCAAAAGGGTTACATACAAATGACAGGAGCAGGAGCGCAGCGCGGGCCGCCAGAAGGTAAGTATACATTTATTTTTTATTTAATTCTTTTTTTACAGATTTTTTAATGGTACCTGGGAGTGGATGAGACTCTCCTCTCATCTACACCCGGGTACCATCTGCACATTAGAACACTTGGATTACGCATCTACATATGTAGTGATGCGTAATCCATGCGTTCCAATGCAAGTCAATGGCGGCGAAGATGCAGCACTTCCGCAAAATAATTGGTAGTGCTGCGTTTTTTTCCTCAATGATAATCCGCAGCGGAAATTTCCGCAGCATGTGCACAGCACATGCGGATTATCATTGGGGAACATTGCTGCCCTTCTACCATGCGCTTTTAATGCGTTTTTAATGCGTTTTTAATGCGTTTCCGCAGCTGCAAAAACGCTGCAGAAACGCATTTAAAACGCATCGTGGGCACACAGCCTAACAGTTATTTGTATATAGGTGTGTGAGGTCCTAGAGTCAATTCTACTTGTGGACCCTAGGTCTGACACTCCCCCACAATATATCTTCAACTTGCCTTACATTAACCCCCTTCTGACGTGAGGCGTAATAATATGTCCCTGTGTCCTGGCCCTTAATGACCAGGTACGTATTATTACGTCTCACCTTAAATGTGGCACTGCGGCCACAGTCACAGTAATCGCATTAAAATTCCAGGACCATCTTATCTCAGGGTAGATGGCGGCGGCGTCCTAGGGGGTGGCAACACCCCCCCCACACACACACACTCCCCGCAACTGCGATCACTGTAATTGGCTGTTCAATTCTGAACAACTAATCGCAGCATTTCTCAATGTTTCAGGCAATTAGATTGCCTGAAACACTGATGTCCAGCTTAGGATTGGTGCTGTAATAGCACCGATCATAGGCTGGTGCCTGGCAATGCCAGGCATCGCCTGAGCCCTCTCTGATTGGTGCGATCGATAATGACATCAATTGCACCAATCACAGCGCACAGACGCGCTCGGACCTGACGGTGACCGCCCTGCACTTCCTCATAGTAACTGAGGATTTGTACAGAGCTATCACGCTGTCCGATTTTGTGTGTCATGCTGGGCCTTGTGGTGCCACAGAAGTCTGTGACACCACAATCACTGCTCCTGCTGCTGTAGAAAGAAGACTGAAGACAACTGTAAGAAGATTTTTTAATCCCTGATCCCTGCCTGATCTCTCCTCATCCACTCCAAATTCCCCTCACCCACTTTCCCCCTCTTGTTACCCCCTCCCAACCACCCCTATCTGCCACTGAGCGATGATCAGTACCTGATCGCTCGATTTTTGGCAGGTTTTTTTTTTTCATGTGTCCTGCAGCAGCCGAGCGCTGATCAGTGACACAAATCACTGATCAATGTCCATGCTCACTGTTTTCCAGTACTTTTTTTGTCCCTGTCCATTCCCCCCCACACACTTTGCACCACCTCCGTGCACGCATCCAGCCGCCGCCGTGCGTTGATTAGTGACGCAAATCACTGATCCGCCGCACGCTTGCTTGATGTTTTCCACTGTTTTTTCACTTACAATTTTTTCTCCCCCCTTTGCACCACCTCCGTGCGCACATCTAGTAGCCGCCGAGCGTTGATCAGTGACACAAATCACTGATCCGCACTTGTGCTCGCTGTTTTCCTTTTTTTTTTACTGACTCTCCCCCTTTGCACCACCTCCAGTTGTTGCTTTTTTTCTTTTCCAAAAAAATGTTTACACCAAGCACTCTCACACATGCAACTGATTAAAGTACTGACACAAACACCACATAAATAAAAAAAATGTTGTCCCGCTTGTCCCAAACCCTCTATTCAGTGGAGGAGGCATGTACTTTCCTTGCCTCCGACACTGACAGTGAGGGAGAGGATCACACCTTTCTTTATTTTTCCAACTCTGACTCCTCCTCCTCTTCCTCCTCAAGTGATGCTGAACCACCACGAAGACGCTTCAGGACAGAAGCTGAACCAGCGCCCACTGTTACTGAACCCATATGGACCTCTTCCCCTGGAAATTAAGAGCCACTGATTCCTGATTTTGTGGCGCAATCAGGAATCAAGTTTGACACCACTGGCCTCACAGAAATAGACCTTTTCAAAGTCTTTTTCTCCGGGGATTTTCTAAACCTCATGGTGGGCCAAACTACTTTGTACGCTCAGCAATTCTTGGCACAAAACCGCTCATCATTTTCTAACTGGACTCCAGTAGAAACAATGAAGTTTTGGGGCCTGGTCCTTCACATGAGGATACTGAAGACGCCAGAAGTTCGGCAATATTGGAGTGTTGACATTTTGTATAACACACCAGTGTTCCGAATGGTCATGACACGTTTTGAAGCTATCCACAAATTGTTGCATTATAATCACCGAGATGACCCCAACTTTGATCGTCTTTTCAAAGTTTGGCCGTTCATTAAGCACATCAGCAACAAGTTTGCTGAGGTGTACGTGCCCCAAAGGGACATCTGCGTGGATGAGTCCCTACTCCATTTTAAGGGGAGGATTAAATTTCGGGAGTACCTGCCCAGTAACAAGGACAGGTGTGGAATTAAGTTGTACAAACTGTGCGAGAGTACCTCAGGGTACAGCCACAAGTTTAGGGTTTATGAATGGAAGGACTCCCGAATTGAACCCCCTGAATGCTCCCCTCTCCTGTGAGTGAGTGGGAAAATTGTGTGGGATTTGGTGCACCCACTGCTAGATCAAGGTTATCACCTCTACGTGGATAACTTTTATACTAGCATCCCACTCTTCAAGTCCCTCTCTGCTTGAAGTACCGCAGCCTGCGTTAATGTCCACAAAAATCAGAGAGGCCTCGCTAAGATGCTAATTAGGGAGATGCTCAGAAGGGATGACAACAGAGCCCAATGTAGTGACCACCTGCTGGTGGTCAAGTACAAGGACAAGAGGGATGTCCTTTTCTTGACCACCATACATGGTGATGGCAGCACCCCCAGCACTGTACGAGGTACCTGTACACAGGTCACCTAACCAGACTGTGTACTGGGTACAACAAAAACATGGGTTGAGTGTAACGGGTCTGGGAGGCGGAACCTCTGAGCAACTATACAAGGGGGCGATCCTTGTAAGGAAGCGGGTGGTGACCAGGGAAGACGGGCAGGTAGTCACAGCAGGTGACTGGGACAGTCTCTGGGTAAACGGGCAGGAGGTCACGGCAAGTGACCGCGACAGTCTCTGGGTAAACGGGCAGGAGGTCACAGCAAGTGACCGGGGCAGTCTCTGGGTGAACGGGCAGGAGATCACAGCAAGTGACCGGGGCAGTCTCTGGGTATAGGGTTGGTACGACCTGTGACGGCTGAGCCTCCAGGTAGGATAGCAGGCGGATGGCAGGTGTGTACTCCCAGGTGAGCAGGCGAGAGTCTCTGGATAAGCAGGTGGTCACAGCATGTGACGGCGGAGCCTCCAGGTAGGCTAACTGGCGGATGCAGATGAGTGCTCCCAGGTGAGCAGGCGAGAGTCTCTGGATAAGCAGGTGGCCACAGCATGTGACGGCGGAGCCTCCAGGTAGGCTAACTGGCAGGTAGCAGATGAGCGCTCCCAGGTGAGCAGGCAAGAGTCTCTGGACTGGCAGATGGTCACAGCACGTGACGGCGGAGCCTCCAGGTAGGCTAACAGACAGGTAGCAGGTGAGCGCTCCCAGGTGAGCGGGCAAGCTGGTCCATAGACAGACTGACAGGTGTCGGAAGGCAGACCGTCGGACCTCAGGCTAGCAAGCAGGAAAGCGGATGACAGGCAGGAATCAGGCAGCAAACTGGCAGGAAACTGGCAGGTAACTGGCAGGTAACAGGCAGGTAACAGGCAACGGGACCTGAGGGCTGAAGCAGAGTAGTGAACAGTGCAACAACATTGCTCGGGCACCTCCATTTTGGAGGAGGTGCCTTATATATGGTGAAGTCCTCCGGCCATTGGCCCGGGACTCCTTAGGACGGCGCGCGCGGCCCCTTTAAGAGGGGGGGAGCGCGCGCGCGCGCCCTAAGCACCGTGGCCGGGAAGTAGCGCGCGCTGCCAGCAGAGTGGGAGGAGGACGCCGGGCTCGGAGCGGAGAGGTGAGGGGAACAGCGTCCCTGCCTAGCAGGGGGCAGGGACGCCGACGCTACAGTACCCCCCCCTTTAGGCCCCCCCTTTTTTAGGCCAGACAGAAATTTAGCAAGGATGAGAGGGGCATGGATGTTCTCCCGGGGCTCCCACGTTCTCTCCTCAGGACCAAACCCCTTCCAATCTACTAGAAAAAAGGTCTTTCCTCTTACCCTTTTGGTGGCCAGAATGTTCTCTACCTCAAACTCGTCTTCAGCAGAAACCGGAGCAGGAGGCGTACCTGTAGACTTGGAAAAAGAGTTAAGTACCACGGGTTTGAGGAGAGATACATGGAAGGAGTTAGGGATCCGTAGGTTGGCCGGGAGTTTCAATTTATAGGCCACCGGGTTGATCTGACTGATAACCTCCAGAGGACCGATGAACCGAGGCCCTAACTTATAGGAAGGAATCTTGAGCCGGACATACTTGGACGAGAGCCAGACTTTATCCCCAGGACGGAATTGTGGAGGATCCAGACGTTTTTTGTCAGCGTGTCTTTTCATCCGCTCGGATGACTGAAGGAGTGCAGATCGGGTACTCTCCCAAATGGAGGAAAATTTGTTAACGAGAGATTCCGCAGCCGGATTATCCACCGAGGTGGAGACGGGAAATGGGATCCGAAGATGCTGACCGAAGACTACAAAAAACGGGGATTTGGAGGAAGATTCGCTCTCGTGGTTATTGTACGAGAATTCAGCCCATGGCAGGAGATCCACCCAGTCAGAATGGTGGGCATTAACGAAGTGCCGGAGGTAACTGGTCAGGTTCTGATTGATCCGCTCCACTTGACCATTAGACTGTGGGTGGTAAGCGGAGGAGAAGTCCAGGGTGACGTCTAGCAGTTTACAAGTGGCTCTCCAGAAGCGTGAGGTGAACTGTACCCCACGATCCGACACGATGTGGAGGGGCAGGCCATGAAGACGAAAGATGTGGCGGATAAAATCTTTAGCCAGCTCGGGTGCAGACGGGAGGCCTGGCAGGGGAACGAAATGAGCCATCTTGGAAAAGCGGTCAGCGACCACCCAAATGACCGTACAACCAGCAGAGACAGGGAGATCAGTTATGAAGTCCATAGCTATATGCTGCCAGGGGGCAGCAGGTACAGGAAGCGGAAGGAGGCGACCGGCTGGCAGATGTCTCGGAACCTTGTTGCGGGCGCAGGACACACAGGCAGAAACAAAGTCAATTACGTCCTTGTACAGGGTAGGCCACCAGTAGTGCCGGGTAATAAGCTGGAGGGTCTTTTTCTGACCGGCGTGGCCAGCTAGTTTAGACGAGTGACCCCAGTGTAGGATCTTCTCCCGATCAGGTACAGATACGAACGTCTTACCGGGAGGGAGACGATTTAGACTCACGGGAGCCACCTGCATTACTCTGGCGGGATCGATGATGTGTTTAGGTTCCTCCTCGAGATCAGACACCAGAAAGGATCGGAACAAGGCATCCGCCTTGATGTTTTTGTCAGCCGGGCGAAAATGAAGAACAAAATCAAAGCGAGCAAAAAACAAGGACCACCGGGCTTGGCGCGGGTTAAGTCTCTGGGCATGCTGGAGGTAAGCCAAGTTCTTTTGGTCAGTGTAAATTATTACCGGGTGAAGAGCCCCTTCGAGCAGGTAACGCCACTCCTCCAATGCCAGCTTGATGGCCAATAACTCTCGATCTCCTATGGAATAGTTGCGCTCCGAAGGGGAGAAGAGTTTGGAGAAGAAGCCACAAGTTACCATTCTCCCGGAAGACAATTTTTGGGTAAGTACCGCTTCGGCTCCAGAGGAAGAGGCGTCAACTTCCAGGAAGAACTGCTTGTTGCCATCTGGGCGATGCAGCACCGGGGCGGAAGAGAAGGCCTGTTTTAAGGAAAGAAAGGCCTCCTCTGCTTCGGGCGGCCACTCTTTGGGATTAGTGCCCTTACGGGTGAGCGCAGAAATTGGGGCAGTCCGGGAAGAGAAGTGCGGTATGAAGAGGCGGTAGTAGTTGGCGAAGCCCAGGAACCGCTGAATGGCCTTCAACCCCTCCGGTCGAGGCCACTTCTCGATGGCAGACAGTTTCTCAGGATCCATTCGTAGGCCGGTCTGAGAAATTATGTAGCCCAAAAACGGAAGCGAGGTCTGCTCAAAAAGGCACTTCTCATATTTAGCGAAGAGGTGGTTCTGCCTGAGCCTGAGCAGGACCTGACGAACATCCCTCCGGTGAGTCTGGAGATCCGGAGAGAAGACCAAGATGTCGTCCAGGTACACCACCACGCAGGAGTAGAGAAGGTCCCGGAAGATGTCATTGACCAACTCTTGAAAGACGGCGGGAGCGTTACAGAGACCGAAGGGCATTACCAGATATTCATAGTGGCCGTCCCGGGTGTTGAATGCCGTCTTCCATTCATCCCCCTGATGGATACGGACCAGGTTGTACGCCCCACGAAGGTCCAGTTTGGTGAAGATTCTAGCCCCCCTCAGACGATCAAATAATTCCGGAATGAGCGGAAGGGGGTACTTATTCTTCACCGTGATCTGGTTTAGGCCTCTATAGTCTATGCAGGGACGGAGAGAGCCGTCCTTCTTTTTAACGAAGAAGAAGCCTGCTCCCGCCGGGGAGGTAGATTTCCGGATAAATCCCCGGGCCAGGTTCTCCTCAATATATTCGGACATAGCCTGGGTCTCAGCAGCGGACAATGGGTAAATACGCCCACGGGGAGGAGTAGTACCGGGTAACAGGTCGATAGGGCAGTCGTATGGTCTATGAGGGGGTAGTGTCTCTGCCTCCTTTTTATTAAAGACATCAGCATATGACCAATAAGGAATCGGAAGTCCAGGTAGATTAGCTGGGGTAGGAGAAGGACGGACGGGATGGACGGGAACCAAACAAGTCTTATGGCAGTCCTGTCCCCAGCGAAGGACTTCTCCGGTCTGCCAGTCAAGCACGGGTGCATGTCTCTGGAGCCAAGGTAGGCCTAGCAAGAGGGCATGAGAGAGTCCAGGCAGAACATGAAAGGAGATACTCTCAAAATGCAGCATTCCCACCTGCAGAGTAATGGATTCGGTGATGAGTTGGATGGGACGTGGTAAGAGGCCCCCATCCACGGCAGCGACTGATAAGGGTACAGCCAGAGGTTTGGTGGGGATGCGGTATTTCTCTACCAGGTTCTGTGAAATAAGATTCCCGGCTGCTCCAGAGTCAAGTTGGGCTAGTTCGAAATAACGGTTCTCCCCGCAGACGATAGAGACTGACAACAGCAGAGATGGAGAGGATTTATTCTTGTCTAGGACGACCTCTCTGAGCGATCCTAGACACAGGCGTTTCCCGACCTCTCCGGGCAGGTACAGATCCGGTGCTCCTTACTGCCACAGTAGAAGCAGCTCCCCTCGGCACGGCGTAAGTCTTGACGGGTTTTGACCATCTTGGTCTGGTCGACCTGCATAGGCTCAGGAGAGTGTGCCTGGGGAGAAACGGAGGGAATAACGGGTTTCTGGAAGATGGGAGCTAGACGTGGAAACCTTCTCTCACGAGAGGCCTCTTTGGCGCGCTCCTGGAACCGTAGGTCAATCCGGATGGCAAGAGTTATTAAGTCGTCGAGAGTGGTAGGAATGTCCCGACCGGCGAGTTCATCTTTAATACGGCCGGACAGACCCTCCCAGAAGACAGACACCAGAGCGTCATTATCCCAGGCCAGCTCCGAGGCAAGGGTACGGAACCGTATGGCATATTGGCCCACGGTGAGATCTCCCTGACGGAGGCGTAGCAGAGACGATGCGGATGAGGTCTTCCGTCCGGGTTCATCGAAGATTTTCCGGAAAGCCGTGAGAAAGGCTGACAAGTAAGACACCAGAGGGTCTCCTCTCTCCCATAGAGGATTCAGCCAAGCCAGAGCCTCCCCCGTGAGGTGGGACATGATAAAGGCCACTTTGGACCGGTCGGAGATAAACTGGTGGGACAAGAGTTCGAAGTGCAGGGTGCACTGGTTTATGAAGCCCCGAGCTTGAGCGGAGTCACCTCCGTAGCGAGGAGGTGCGGAAAGCCGGGGTCCAGGACAGGATACCATGGTATTGGTGGGCAGCGGCGCTGCCGGGTTGTGAGTCATGACACTAGCGGTGGTTGCTGGTGCAGCAGTCAGAGTGTCCAGGCGAGAGTTGACATTCCGCAGGTGACCCAGGATGGACTCCTGTTGGGACCTCTGACGGGACAGTTCATGACATAGGTCCGAGAGCGAGGGAGCTTGGGTACCACCGGGTTCCATGGCCCGAGCAAACTGTAACGGGTCTGGGAGGCGGAACCTCTGAGCAACTATACAAGGGGGCGATCCTTGTAAGGAAGCGGGTGGTGACCAGGGAAGACGGGCAGGTAGTCACAGCAGGTGACCGGGACAGTCTCTGGGTAAACGGGCAGGAGGTCACGGCAAGTGACCGGGACAGTCTCTGGGTAAACGGGCAGGAGGTCACAGCAAGTGACCGGGGCAGTCTCTGGGTGAACGGGCAGGAGATCACAGCAAGTGACCGTGGCAGTCTCTGGGTATAGGGTTGGTACGACCTGTGACGGCTGAGCCTCCAGGTAGGCTAGCAGGTGGATGGCAGGTGTGTGCTCCCAGGTGAGCAGGCGAGAGTCTCTGGATAAGCAGGTGGTCACAGCATGTGACGGCGGAGCCTCCAGGTAGGCTAACTGGCGGATGCAGATGAGTGCTCCCAGGTGAGCAGGCAAGAGTCTCTGGATAAGCAGGTGGTCACAGCATGTGACGGCGGAGCCTCCAGGTAGGCTAACTGGCAGGTAGCAGATGAGCGCTCCCAGGTGAGCAGGCAAGAGTCTCTGGACTGGCAGATGGTCACAGCACGTGACGGCGGAGCCTCCAGGTAGGCTAACAGACAGGTAGCAGGTGAGCGCTCCCAGGTGAGCGGGCAAGCTGGTCCATAGACAGACTGACAGGTGTCGGAAGACAGACCGTCGGACCTCAGGCTAGCAAGCAGGAAAGCGGATGACAGGCAGGAATCAGGCAGCAAACTGGCAGGAAACTGGCAGGTAACTGGCAGGTAACAGGCAGGTAACAGGCAATGGGACCTGAGGGCTGAAGCAGAGTAGTGAACAGTGCAACAACATTGCTCGGGCACCTCCATTTTGGAGGAGGTGCCTTATATATGACGCGCCCCCTGGGCCATATTCTTTAGGGGAATACCCGGAGCCGGATCAGATGGGGGTTGTAATCTCCGAGTGGCGGTGACCCGGTCCGTGCCCAGGGTGTCAAGCTCAGAGTATGTGGCAGTCCTACAGATGTTACAAAGTTCGTTATGTCGACTACGCCACCCGTTGGATTGCGGTCACTACGGCCGCCGCTGCAGCAGGGTCCGCTGAGGCTGATGGTGTTGGTGCAGCTTTTGATAGTATAACCCCCAACGGGTGGGGTATAGCCTCAGGGGGTCAGGTGCAGAGGATGGGGGTTGTGGTGGTGCAGCATAGATGGTAATTAAAGACAGAGTCGGGTTGTGCAGTTTAGGGTATTTACTTACTGCTGATGTTCCGGTCACTCCAGCTTCAAGTGACCACCCGAGCCGTGCTGCATCCACCAGGTCCTGGATTCAGCCAACCCCCAAGCAAGTCCGGAGCGTGACCCTGAGCTCTCCTTCTGTCCTTTCCTCTGGCCGTCCCCACTAGTGATCCACCTAGGTCCAGCTCCCTCGGGCCTTCTGTTGGGAGACCCTTGGCCTTGGGTTCCCTGACCCTCCACGTGGTTTGCCTTCAGGGTGGATGTGGTGGGTGGCCGTGGCAGACGCTGCCCACGGCCTCCGGTCTCTGGCTAGGGTGTGCTTTTGCCCCCACCAGTTTGGGATCCGGTACCCTATTGCCGACTCTTCACCCGGGGATTGAATTTGGGTTCTCAGAGTCCTCTCTTTGTCCCCTCTGGGTCTTTCCTTCTCTGCTCCACTCTCTCTCTGCAGGCTCATCTGGACCTCTGCTTCTTACTCTGACAGACTGACCCTGTTCTTTGATGGTGCCCACCTTATATACTCCCTCTATGTGTGAGCTCAGGTGACCAGCACCCAATGAGCTCCTATCTTTACCCAGGCTGCTCCCCCTATCTGCCCCTACACTACTTGGGATGTACCACCCCCCTCCCACTCCAGCCAGGAACAGACTCGGTCATACCTGCACATTTCTAAGTGGGAGTACCGTTGGTCTGTTCCTCGGAAATGGGATGTGTGTAGTGCATGCAGCCTACCGAGCTCAGGTCCACACTCCATCCTTACCCGGGAGTGGAATATCACACCTCTGGGTTGAGGTGCAATACCCCTGTAGCAGCCGAATCCTCAGGGTGCTACATATATGGTGAAGTCCTCCGGCCATTGGCCGGGGACTCCTTAGGACGGCGCGCGCGGCCCCTTTAAGAGGGGGGGAGCGCGCGCGCGCGCCCTAAGCACCGTGGCCGGGAAGGAGCACGCGCTGCCAGCAGAGCGGGAGGAGGACGCCGGGCTCGGAGCGGAGAGGTGAGGGGAACAGCGTCCCTGCCTAGCAGGGGGCAGGGACGCCGACGCTACATTGAGTTGATCTCTCTGATCAAGTCCTCCAGCCTTTCAGTGCCTTGAGAAAGACAAAGGTGTGGTACAAGAAGCTGGCTATGCACATCGTACAGATGGCAATGCACAACGCTTCCCTGCTATCATGATGTGCAGGCCAGATTGCTATGTCGTACCTTCAGTTCCAGGAGGTAGTGATCAAGGCCTTGATATTTGGCAGTCAGGAAGGAGCTGGCCCCAGTACTTCTGGAACTGAAGGTGGTCATATCGTACCAGGCCAAAATTTCCTGGGGGAGGCCCCTCAAAGCGGAAAAAAGGTAGGTCACAAAAGAGGTGCCGACTGTGTTAAAGAATGGGGATACGCAATACACCACTTATCAATGCAACACCTGCCCTTACAAATCTAGCCTGTGAATAAAGAATGCTTCAGACTGTACCACACATCCATGGACTACTAAATTCCTTTCTGACTTACACAACTGACATATGACAACCTGACGAACACTACACAACTGACGTATGACAACCTGACGAATACTAAACAACTCACGTATGCCACTACATTATAAAATTCACATACCACGAAACAGTAGATCAGTTCCAAAAAGGGGGCAATTGTTGTGCATTTCCACTGCATAGGCACATCAGGGGCTCTGCAAACGCGACATGACACATGCAGACGATTCCATCAAAGTCTACATTACAAAACGTCACTCCTTCCCTTCCAAGCCCTGACGTGTGCCCAAACGGTAGTTTTCTCCCACATATGTGGTATCTACGTACTCAGGAGAAATTGTACAACAGATTTTGAGGTCCACTTTCTCCTGTTACCCTTGTGAAAATAAATTTGGGGCTAAAATAACATTTTGTGGATTTTCCCAAGTCAACGTTATAATTTTCTGTGAAGCCCCATCAAGGTGCTCACCCCACATCTAGATAAATTCATTGGGGGGGGTCTAGTTTCCAAAAAGGGGGTACTTGTTGGGCATTTCCACTGCATAGGCACATCAGGGGCTCTGCAAACGCGACATGAAGCGCTCAGACCATTCCATCAAAGTCTGCATTCCAAAACGTCACTCCTTCCCTTCCAAGCTCTGACGTGTTCCCAAGCGGTAGTTTTCTCCCACATATGTGGTATCTACGTACTCAGGAGAAATTGTACAACAGATTTTGTTTTCCACTTTCCCCTCTCGTCATCACACTTTTATATAAATTCATTGGTGGGTCTAGTTTCCAAAAAGGGGGCACTTGTTGGACATTTCCACTGTATAAGCACATCAGGTTCTCTGGAACCATGACTTGACGCCTGCAGACATTCGAAAACATCACTCCTTCGCTTCAGAGCCCTGACGTGCGCACAAACAATGGTTTTCCCCCACATAATGTCAAGCACAGTGTAGGAAAGACAAAGTGCAAAATGAAGGGATGAGGGGAAGGGAGCCCAGATACTAGTGAAAGGGGGAAGTGGAGACCTCCTAGGCTGATCTACAATCACCCTGTCTACCCCTACCATCCCTATATTGGTTTCTCACAAATTGCCGCTCAGGAACCTATCACTGTATTTCCTTAGTGCTTGGGCCTAGATAAGGAAGGGGGGGGTGAGCACTAGTCGTTCCCCACTGCCAACTAAAGACAAGCAAGGGGAAACAGACACGGGGGAAATAGCTTAGCTTGAATCGACTTCAGAGAGATGGCACACACATCCTCTTAGAACCAGAGAAGAAGTATATTTTACCACTACCATGATGTACAATATGTCACGAAAAAATAATCTCAGAATCAGTGGGATCCGTTGAAGTGTTCCAGACTTATTACCTCATAAATTGACACTGGTCAGGATTGTAAAAATTGGCCTGATCATTAACATGCAAACAGCCTTCAGACGTAAAGAGGTTAATATATATTACAATATGCATTGCAGAGCTTTAACACTCATTCTATATTAAGAGAACCTGTGTGTTACTGAAACGTTTGTTATGAAACACTTTAGCAACAAAAAGCTTTTTTATAAATGGGTACAAAATCTCATACACATTGTTCATATGAACACTCCAAAGACATATTGATAGGGAAATTAGATTATGAGCCCCAATGGGAACAGTGACGATGATGTCTGTAAAGCGCTGTTGAAATTAATATTTCTTTATAAGAGAATAAAAGTGGTGAAAAAGTGTTTGCCCCTTCCTGATTTCTTATTCTTTTGCATGTTTGTCACACTTAAATGTTTCAGATCACAAAACAAATTTAAATATTAGACAAAGATAACACAAGTAAACGCAAAATGCAGTGTTTAAATGAAGGTCTTTATTATTAACCGGTTCCCGACCGCCCACTGTACATAAACGTCAGCGCTGCCTGGGCTCTGTGCAGCGCCGACGTTTAAAAATGGTGGGTGGACCCGCAGCGCTCAGGACCCCCAGGGTCCTGCTAGCGCTGCGGTACCGGTTCAGAGCAATAGCTCTGACATGTGGCATCATGGGGACCTGAGTGGATCAGGTCCCCATGATGTTAACCTGTTCCTATCTTCTAGATGCCGCGATCCATAGCGATCGCGGCATTTAAAAGATAGTGACAGCCGGTGGTCGGCGATCGGGACCCCCCACATACCTGCCAGCGGCGGGGATCCCGGTGCTGTGACCTCTGACATCATCGAGACCTGTTTGGCTCAGGTCTCGATGATGTCAGCGTCACACCAGCCAATCAGAGAGATCACCAGGGAAGTTTGTTTTAGCAACAAACTTTCCCGGGCGATCTGCCTGATAAATACACTGTTTCTCCTCCGATCTCAGTGAGAGAGCAGAGGAGAAACACTGTGACAAGAGCTGTCAGCCTTGCCACAGTAAAAGTGAAAAAAATAAAATAAAAAAAGAAAGTAAGAGTTAGGGTTAGTCAGTCCTGTCAGATCAGTCAGTCAGTCCTGTCAGATCAGTCAGTCAGTCCAGTCAGTCAGTCCTGTCAGATCTGTCAGTCAGTCAGTCCTGTCAGATCTGTCAGTCAGTCAGTCCTGTCAGATCTGTCAGTCAGTCAGTCCTGTCAGATCTGTCAGTCCTGTCAGATCTGTCAGTCAGTCAGTCCTGTCAGATCTGTCAGTCAGTCAGTCCTGTCAGATCTGTCAGTCAGTCTGTCCTGTCAGATCAGTCAGTCCAGTCAGTCAGTCAGTCCTGTCAGATCAGTCCAGTCAGTCAGTCCTGTCAGATCAGTCAGTCCTGTCAGATCAGTCAGGCCTGTGAGTCAGTCAGTCCTGTCAGATCAGTCCAGTCAGTCATGTCAGATCAGTCAGTCCTGTCAGTCCAGTCCGGTCAGTCCAGTCCGGTCAGTCCAGTCCGGTCAGTCCAGTCCGGTTCCGTCCTTTCAGTCCGGTCCGTTTAGTCCGGTCCGTTCAGTCCAGTCAAAAAATATAAAAATAAAATGGCCCGTCAGACTTATACCGCAGAAGAGGTGTATGCCCTGCTATGTTCTGACACTGATGACAGTGCAATCTCAGATGGAGATATGGATTTTGAGGGCTTTAGTAGCGGCGACACAGAGCTCAGAAATGAGCAGGGATTCTGTTCCATCCTCAAGCCCAAGGACCAGTACAGCAATAGGGGCAAATAGCGCTACTGGAGAAACGTCTCCAAATCAGGGAACACTGCCCAGTACAAGCGCTGTCCCTGCTACTAGTGAATTGGCGCACGCCAGTGTACAAGGGGCGTTGCCACATGATCTAGCATTTCCCAGATGGGAGGCTTCGGATTCGGCTGCTCCATTCAGCCCTGATTTCAACGCCATTCCTGGTATAAATGTGGAGGTGGAAGATTTTGGACCAATTCATTTTTTTAATTTGTTTTTTACAGACAGCTTGCTAGAGCATATTGTCATGCAAACAAATTTATATGCATCCCAATTCATAAGCCAGAATCCCCGATCTTACTATGCTAGGGCAAATTTATGGACACCAACTAATGTCCCGGAAATTAAAAAAATTTTAGGACTTACATTTGCCATGGGGCTTGTTAAAAAACCGAGCATTCGATCCTACTGGTCCAACCACCCTGTTCAAGCCACCCCTATGTTTTCAGTCGTTCTGCCTAGGACCCGTTATGAAATGCTCATGCGGTTTTGGCATTTTAACGACAATAGTCAATGCCTGCCCAGAAATGCCCCAGAACATGACAGGTTATATAAAATTAGACCCATCATTGAAAATTTGTCAGAAAAATTCTTAAGCCTCTACACCCCAACACAAAATATTTCTATAGATGAGTCCCTTGTAAAATTCAAAGGAAGACTGCACCTCAAGCAATTTATCCCATCTAAAAGGGCAAGGTTTGGAATAAAGATCTATAAAATGTGTGAAAGTTCAACCGGAAACACATCCGCTTTCCGCATATATGAGGGGAAAGATAGCCAGCTAAACCCACCAGGATGCCCTACTTATCTGGGGACATCTGGAAAAATTGTTTGGGAGCTGATAAGTCCATTTTTTCAAAAAGGCTACAATCTATATGTGGACAATTATTACACCAGCATACCCCTATTTAAAAGTCTGGTTGAACACAACATCGGGGCTTGTGGGACCATCCGTAAAAACCGTCAGGGGTTTCCACAACCATTGGTCAACCAAAAGTTGCAAAAGGGGCAGTCAGGGGCTGTACGCAACGGAGAGCTGCTTGCCCTGAAATATAGGGATAAGCGGGATATTTTTGTCCTCAGCTCGATCCACACAGATGCCACAAGGGCCACTGTAGAACTAGGATCCACCACTCCGAAGCAAAAACCTGTGTCAGTCATTGACTACAACAAACACATGGGGGGTGTGGACCTTGCAGACCAGGTTCTACAGCCATACCAGGTATCAAGAAAGTCCTATACCTGGTATAAAAAGTTGGTTATTTATTTGTTTCAGGAGGCCACATACAATTCTTTTGTGTTGTACAAAAAAGCAGGAAATTCAGATCCTTTTCTTGATTATCAAGAAAAGGTAATTGAAAATCTTGTCTTTCAAAGTGTTAGCCCCGCTCATCCATTAGAATCTGAGGATGTGAAAAGACTCACTGAGTGACATTTTATTGCACTTATTCCAGCAACGGAAACAAGAAGGAACCCCCAGAAAAGATGTCGTGTATGTACTAAGAGAGGAATGAGGCGTGATACCCGCTACTATTGCCCACAATGCCCATCATTGCCAGCCTTATGCGTCACTGACTGCTTTAAAATCTTCCACACAGAACCACGTTTTTAAACTGTAAAAATGTATCCCAATTTGTCATTCAAACATTTGGTTCATTTAGTGAATGACACATTCGAGTAGAGCTCACTTAATTTCCAGGGGGGGGTTCTCTAGAATCTAAACCTTCCATTGCGTGCTTGTTTCTGGAAATCATCCATTGAGTTAAAATGGTCACTAAACCCATAGATAAATTCCCAGAGGGGTGTCATTTCCAAAATGGGGTCACTTCAGGGGGGATTCTTTAGCTCTGGTACTCTGAAAAGTGCCAGAACAGCATAATCCCCCCTGAAGTGACCCCATTATGGAAATGACACCTCTGTGGGAATTCATCTATGGGTTTAGTGACCATTTACCTATCTACTTATTTTCCCACCACTAGATTAATTTATACAGAGGAGTAGATTGTAAAATTCGGTCACTTGTTGTGGGTTTCCTCTGTTTAGGCACCTCAGGGGCTCTCCAAATGCAACATGGCGTCCGCTATCCATTCCAGTCAAATTTCCATTCCAAAAGTCAAATGGCGCTCCTTACCTTCCATGCCGTGCGCCCAAACAGTGGCTTTGCACCACATATGGGGTATCAGCGTGCTCAGGAGAAATTGCACAACACATTTTGGGGTCCATTTTTTCTGGCTGCCCTTGTGAAAATTAAAAATTTGAGGCTAAAGTAGCAGTTTTGTGTTAAAAATGTGTTTTTTTATTTTCACACTTCAACATTATAAAATTCTGTGAAGCCCCTGGGGGTTTAAGGTGCTCACCACACATCTAGATAAGTTCCTTAAGGGGTCTAGTTTCCAAAATGGGGTCACTTGTTGGGGGTTTCCTCTGTTTAGGCACCTCAGGGGCTCTCCAAATGCAACATGGCATCCGCTATCGATTCCAGTCAAATTTCCATTCCAAAAGTCAAATGGCGCTCCTTACCTTCAAAGCCATGCCGTGCGCCCAAACAGTGGCTTTTCACCACATATGGGGTATAAGCGTGCTCAGGAGAAATTGCACAACACATTTTAGGGTCCATTTTTTCTGGCTGCCCTTGTGAAAATTAAAAATTTGAGGTTAAAGTAGCAGTTTTGTGAAAAAAAGTTAAATGTTCATTGTTTTCTTCCACATTCCAAAAATTCCAGTGAAGCACCTGAAGGGTTAATAAACTTCTTGAATGTGGTTTTGAGCACCTTGAGGGGTGCAGTTTTTAGAATGGTATCACTTTTGGGTATTTTCTGTCATAAAGGCTCCTCAAAGTCACTTCAAATAAGATGTGGTCCCTAAAAAAATGTTTTTGTAAATTTTGTTGTAAAAATGAGAAATCGCTGGTCAACTTTTAACCCTTATAGCTTCCTAACAAAAAAAAATTTTGGTTCCAAAATTGTGCTGATGTGAAGTAGACATGTGGGAAATGTTATTTATTAACTATTTTGTGTGACATATCTCTCTGATTAAAGGGCATGAAAATTCAAAGTTTGAAAATTGCAAAATTTTCAAAATTTTCGCCAAATTTCCGATTTTTTCACAAATAAACGCAAGTGATATCGAAGAAATTTTACCACTATCATGAAGTACAATATGTCACAAAAAAGCAATCTCAGAATCAGGGGGATCCGTTGAAGCGTTCCAGAGTAATTACCTCATAAAGTGACAGTGGTCAGAATTGAAAAAATTGGCCCGGTCACGAAGGCAAAAACAGGCTCTGGCGCGCAGTAGTTAAGGGAAAAAGAAATCCAAAGCTACAGGCCCCTATGTGAAAAAGTGATTGCCCCCTATACCTAATAACTGGTTGGGCCACCGTTAGCAGCAACAACTGCAATCTTGCGTTTGTGATAACTGGCAATGAGTCTTTTACAATGCTCTGGAGGAATTTTGGCCCACTCATCTTTGCAAATTTGTTGTAATTCAGCCACATTGGAGGGTTTCTGAGCATCAACCACATTTTTAAGGTCATGCCACAGCATGTCAGTCAGATTAAGGTCAGGACTTTGACTAGGCCACTCCAAAGTCTTAATTTTGTTTTTCTTAAACCATTCAGAAGTGGACTTTCTGGTGTGTTTGGATCATTGTCCAGCTGCATAACTCCAGTGCGCTTCAGCTTGAGGTCACGAATAGATGGCCGGACATTCTTCTTCAGGACTTTTTGGTAGACAGCAGAATTCATGGTTCCATTTACCACAGCAAGTCTTCCAGGTCCTGAAGCAGCAAAACAGCCCCAGACCATCACACTACCACTACCAATTTTACTGTGTTACTTCTATGCCAGATGTAATGGGACATACACCTTCCAGAAAGTTCAACTTTTGTCTTGTCAGTCCACAGAGTATTCTGCTAAAAGTTTTGGTGATCATCAAGATGTTTTCTGGCAAAACTGAGATGAGTCTTTATGTTCTTATTGCTCAGCAATGGTTTTCATCTTGGAACATGCCATTTTTGCCCAGTCACTTTCTTATGGTGGAGTCGTGAACACTGACCTTAACTGAGGCAAGTGAGGCCTGCCGTTCTTTGGCTGTTGTTTTGAGGTCTTTTGTGACCTCCTGGATGAGTAGGTGCTAAGCTCTTGGGGTAATTTTGGTGGCCGGCCACTCCTGTTCCATGTTTTCGCCAATTTGTGGATAATTGCTCTCACTGTGGTTTGCTGGAGTCCCAAAGCTTTAGAAATGGCTTTATATCCTTTTCCAGACTGATAGATCTCCATTAGTTTATTTCTCATTTGTTCCTGAAATTTTTTGGAACGCAGCACGATGTCTAGCTTTTGAGGATCTTTTGGTCTACTTCATGTTGTCAGGCAGGTCCTATTTAAGTGATTTCTTGATTGAGAACATGTGTGGCAGTAATCAGGCCTGTGTGTGGCTAGGGAAATAGAACTCAGCTTTCCAAAGATATGATAAACCACAGTTAATTTATGTTTTAACCTTTTTCACACAAGGTCCTGTAGGTTTGGACTTCTTTTTCCCTTAATAAAAAAGACCATTTAAAAACTGCATTTTGTGTTTACTTGTGTTATCTTTATCTAATATCTAAATTTGTTTTGTGATCTGAAACATTTATGGTCCAATAAATTTTATTAAACATAAAAGGTAACAGTCAAATGATACATGTATAGACAGGGGAATGATGCATCCATAATTATGGCATATTAAATGTCACATCATCAGTTAAGTATCGAATCCCCAACCTGCCTATTAACAAACAACAAAGCTCCTCCTTGACTGACTGTATTATTAATAAAACAATAGCATAATATTAATAAACTAGAAGCGAAATTAAATCCTAAAAGACCCAGACACAACAAACATGAGGAAGGAAGGAAGGGATCAGAGAGATTGGAAAACAGGAGGATAAAACAAGAGGGGGGGAATAGTGTAACATTATAACAACGGCAATACACCCACCATGTTTCCATCCAATTTACCCGTTTTTTTCCATATCAAAATGGGGAGGATATCCAGGTTTTAAACTCATCAGAGTCTCTAAATGAGGTCCAAGGGAGCCATGCTCTCATATATTCGTAGGCACTCCTATTCAGACAATTGTCCAAGATCACCAACTCCTCCATGCTAATGAACTTATCCAAGGCTTCTATCCATTGTACTTTAGAAGGAACAGAAGGCATTTTCCAATGTCTGGGGATAATTTGTCTGGTTGTTGTTAAAAATAGTCTAAATTTACCTTTTTTAATACTAGATATAGACATGGGCAGGAGAGAGAGCAATGCCACCTCAGGAGTATTTTGTATGTTAGTGCCAAATAGTTTATTGAAAAGATCAATTATTGAAGCCCACATCTTAAAAATTTGAGGACAAATTTGAGGACATTCCCATCAAATATGGGTCATATTGCCAATGGCGGTTTCACATCTCCAACATTTATTTGGAAGAGATGGGAACATACGATGAATCTTGTCCGGTGTCCTATACCATCTGGAGATGAGTTTATAATTTGTCTGCTGAACATGACAAGACAATGATAGTTTATTGGTGAGCTCAAAAATTTTATTCCATTATAATGGAGAGAAAGATTGCCCAGGTTCTCGTTCCCAGGCAAGTTGAAATGGATAAGGAGAGGACGAGCCCCCCCCCCTTTCAGAAGTCCGTATAACAGAGAGATAGTGTTCAGGAACCACTGATTTAGTGCAGATTTCCTCAAATTCTGTCAGGGGCCTCAACCAACACTCGCGACTAGGATTTGAGCTAAAGACACTGTAGATGTGGCGATACTCCATCCATGTGTCGCGGTTCCACTCCTCACTGTGTCTAGGACGCAGTTACTGACAGCTCAGCTGTCCAATCTTATGCAGGGGGGTGCTGGAGCTGTCAGTACTGTGATTGACAGCTTGACCATCCAATCTGGTACAGGGGCGTACAATAGAAGTCAGTGTGTTGATTGACAGCTCGACTGTCCAATCTGAGACTGGGATGCACTGGCTATCTTCAGGTGTTCATTATCCCAGGTGATTGCCTGGCTACTTAACTAAGCTGTTCGTCCCAGATCTCTGCCAGACGTACATTCAGCTAGTGTTTGTCGTTTGTTCTCTGTGCCTTGTGTTCTGTTTATTGATCTTCTGTTCCCTGACCTTGGACCTTGTTCTGACCATCCGTCTGTTTAACCCCTTCTGCTCTGATCAGGCTATCCTCCTGGAATTCTGACCAACGGTATGTTACCTGGCTACACCTTTGCCTCTTCCCTCTGTTTATGACGTACCCTCCTGACTTTGACTTCAGTAAATCTGAGATGTGTCCGATAGAACATATATACCCAGATATTTAATGGCTGTTTCATTCAACTTAAAAGGAAAGGTCAAACTAAGATACAGGGCCCCAACCTCCGGGAAATTCAGATTGAGAATTTCAGATTTGGAAATGTTTACCTTAAAATTAGATAGTGAAGAGAGCCGTTTAAACTCTGATAAAATTACATGGATAGATATTCTCGGAGAGGAAACATATAGCAATAAGTCATCAGCAAAGATTGACATCTTATGCCTTCTCGCCTATCTGGATCCCAGGTATGGATGGGTTTGTTCTGATGGGGTTTGCCAGTGACTCCATTACTAGAGTGTGTAATAGAGGGGAGAGGGGGCATCCCTGCCGAGTGCCGTTGAATACTGTGAAGGGTCTAGAAACACCTCCATTGACCCTAATGCCGTAGGAGAGGTAAATAAAGCCATGATACATAACATCATTTTGTCGCCCAACCCAATCTTCCGCAGTGTTTCCTTTAAGAAATCCCAACTCACTCTGTCAAATGCTTTTTCAGCATCTATAGACAATAGACGGGACCCAACGTTACGGGATTTTGCTGCATCAATTATTGAGAATGTTTTAATTGTATTATCTCTTGCTTCTCTTCCTAACACGAATCCCACCTGATCTTTATGGATGATATTTGGAATCAGGGGTTGAAGTCTCGAAGCCAACATCTTAGAATTAGTGATGAGCGAGCATGCTAGCTACTGCTCGGTGCTTGCCCGAGCATCTCACCGCTCGAGATGCTCGGCGCTCGCCAAGTGTTTCCGGGGTTGCTCTGCGGGAGCTCGGGTCCCCTCCCTGCATGTTTGGCACTCTTTAGAGCACCAATCAACATGCAGGAACTGCCTGCCACTCATTGTAATGCCGCAGCCATGGTGGTTGTGGCATTACAGTGATTGGATGGCAGCACAACGTCATCAGGTCTATATCAGACCTGGCGCCGCTGTGCTCGTCACAGTCACTCCGAAATCAGGCAGAGTAGGGAGAGGTGCTGCTGCGTAAGGGAGAGATTTGCTTGTGTATTAGGTAGTGTAGCGAGAAAAACCATACATTACACATATCCATCTTAACAAACAGTCCTTTTAAGGACTAACTAACCCATCTGCAGAGATATCAGGCAGGCAGGGTATATAGGCAGGCAGTGTATATAGCAGACTGCAGTGCATATAGCACAAGAGGCTCCATTCCAATTCTGCCTTCTGCTGCTGTTAGATATTTTTATACAAAGGCCCAGGTCTAAGGGACAAGGAATACTTTTTTTTGGATTCTAATCCTCATTATTTGCTTAAAAAGCAATCCAGAGAACACAGTTTTTCTGCGCCATTTGCTTGCTGGCACTGCAGAATGCAGCCAGGTCCTTTCCATATTACAGCGGTAGAAATCCAGCTATTTAAAACTGTGTTTTCTCCGTCACACAGATCACATATACGTTTTCAGAAAATACTGCCATTTTTGGCCTCCATTCCAATTTTTTTTCACTGTGTCAGCGAAGTTTTTGACACCGGTTTGCTGTTCAAACTAGTTACCTACAGGCCAGGTATTTAAAACTCTGTTTTCTCCATCACACGGATCACATATACGTTGTCAGAAAATACTGCTATTTCTGGCCTCCATTAAAAATTTCTTTCAGTGTGTCAGTGTAGCAATTCACACCAGTTTGCTGTTCAAACTAGTTACCTACAGGCCAGGTATTTAAAACTCAGTTTTCTCCGTCACACGGATCACATATAATTTAGCTCCAAACTCAGTCATTTGTAGTGAGCGTGGAAGATACTGACCTCCATTTAAAATGGGCAAGTGACGGGGAACTGGAAGTGATGGTAAACGTGCATGCAGAGGCCGAGGACAAGGCCGTGGGCAAGCTGAACTTGTGCCACAACAAACACCCCACATCTTCTCGCCCGACCTTCCTGTCCCAATTCCCACTACTGAACCCAGAGCAGTGTCAAAAGGTTGTTGGTTGGATAGCGGATAATGCTTCCAGTCACTTAGCCTCCACCACCACCACCATCCTGTCTTCCACACGGTCAATTCTCAATAGACGTGAGTCTTTACCGCATATTCCTCACCCTGATCCTCCTTCCTCCCACCATGCCGAGTGCCCGGAGACAACTGATCCCACACTTGGACACTCTGAAGAGCTGTTCAGTTTTCCATTTATAGATTCGGGCCTCTTGCCCGGTCCACTTGAAGCGGGGCAAGAGGAGATCGCGTGTAGCGATGCCCAAATATTTGAGCAGCCACGGTCACACGAAGGCAACGGTGAGAAAGTGTCACAAGAGGTGGACGATGATGAGACACAATTACCAGAAAGTCAGGAGGCGGACCAGGGTGTGGAAGTGGAAGATGAGGTGGTGGATGATATAGTAACTGACCCAACCTGGCAGGAGGACATGCAGAGCGAGGACAGCAGCACACAGGAAGGGGGGAGGCAGAGCACCCCAACAGGCAGGAAGAAGCAGTGTGGTGGTCGCAGACAGAAGGCAGGCAACTGTTCCCCGTTACACCAACACGAAGGAAGTTGTCAGAACAACTGTTAGGTCTTCCCGAGTCTGGTTGTTTTTTAAAGACTCTGCCGATAACCCCAAAAAGGCCATTTGCACCACCTGCCAGGCCAGCATCAGCAGGGGTGGCAAAACGATCAGACTGACCACCAGCAGCATGATCAGGCACATGGCAGCAAAGCACCCGACTTTGTGGGCTGAACACCAGGGTCCAGGAACACTGTCTGCAGGTGGCACCATTGCTTCTTCCGCTGTTGTGCATGCAAGCCAATCCCTTATCCATGGTGCATGCGAAGATGCCTCCTGCCCTGCACCTGTCGTTGCGCACTCTCAAGTAGCAGCATCAGGAAGCATGTCCATGTCCTTGTCCCAGCGTAGCGTTCAGTTGTCCATACCCCAGTCCTTGGAATGGTGATGGTACATGCAGAGGCCGAGGCAGATAATGCTTCCAGTCACTTAATTCCCACATTTTACGACTGCTTGTGCTCGAAATGTTGCCTTTCAGGCTCGTGGAGACGGAAGCATTTCGCAACCTGATGGCGGTGGCAGTCCCTCGGTACTCAGTCCCCAGCCGCCACTATTTCTTCCTGTGTGCTGTCCCTGCATTACACAAGCACGTGTCCCAAAACATTAGCCGTACCCTCAACAACGCAGTTACCGGGAAAGTCCACCTAACCACGGACACGTGGACAAGTGCTTGTGGGCAGGGATGGTACATCTCGGCACACTGGGTTACCATAGTGGAAGCCGGGACCCAGTCAGACCTTGGGACAGAACACGTCCTCCCGACGCCAAGGATTACGGGCCCTAGGTCAATCAGGGTTGCCCCCACGGTCTACAGCTCCTGCACCTCATCCTCCTGAGCCTCCTCTTCGTCTTCAGCCTCCATCTCCGAAATGACCACATCAGTCACAAGCTGGAAGCACTGCAGCATTGCCTCGGCCAAGCGGCAATGGGCTGTGCTGAAGCTAATATGCTTAGGTGACAAACCGCACAATGCTGAAGAGTCGTGGACAGCTCTGAAAGAGCAGGCAGATCTGTGACTGACACCGCTGAACCTACAGCCAGGCATGGTCGTGTGTGACAATGGCCTGTAACTGGTGACGGCTCTGAGGCGAGGCGAGCTCACACACGTACCATGCCTGGCCCATGTGCTTAACCTTGTGGTTCAGCGGTTTCTCATATCCTACCCGGTGCTGCTGGACCTGCTTGTTAAAATACGCCGCCTGTGTGCCCATTTTAGAAAGTCAGCTACAGCTTCCTCAGCCCTTTCCGTGTTTCAGCAGCGTTTGTAGCTTCCGGCTCACAGACTGGTGTGTGATGTCCCCACGTGTTGGAACTCTACACTGCAGATGTTGGGAAGGATTTGTGAGCCGAAGAGGGCAGTTGTTTTGAGTACCAGCATCAACAAGGCCGTCGGTATTCAGTTCAGACTCCACACATAAGACCTCAGGAGTGGACATGGATGTCAGACATATGTACCATCCTCCAAAACTTTGAGGACTGCACCAAGATGGTGAGCGGCGATGACACCATGATTAGCGTTACCATCCCGCTTCTCTGTCTTCTGAAACTCTCTCTGCTCACAATCAAAGAGGATGCATTGCAGGCAAAGCATGATGAGATGGAGCAAGGAACCATACAGGGTGATTACACACAGCCCAGCCTCATCTCATCCCAACGTGGATTGGGTGACAATGATGAAGAGGAGGAGGAGGACAGGAGCTGGTTTCATGCGCTATAGACGGTTCTACCTGCACAGCTGTCATACCATCTGTTCAGCGTGGATGGCCAGAGGACAGAGAGGAGGAGGAGGAGGAGAGCATGATCAGTCATCCTCTTGGTGAGGACACGGAAGTCTTGCCTGTTTGTAGTCTGGCACGCATGGCTGAGTTTATGTTGCGCTCTCTTTCCCAAGACCCTCGCGTTCTCAAAATTTTGGGTGACAGTCATTACTGGTTGGTGACACTTCTAGACCCACGCTACAAGGAGAACTTTATATCTCTATATTCCTGAGGCGGACAGGTCTACAAAAATGGGGCTGTACCAGAAGGCCCTTGTTGCGGAACTATTAAAAAAATTCCCATCTGAAAACGCTGGCGGCAGAGGGCACACTTCGTTGGACAACCAAGGAGTACAGACGAGAGAGACACAACTTCAATCCAGCAGAGGCAGAGGAACACTGTCATAGTTCTGGGAGAGTTTTCTCAGCCCCTCCCATCGCACAGGCCCTGAGGCGCGGGAGTGCAAAGTTTGGGAAGATGTTGAGGGAGCACCTTGCCGACCGTACACCAACGTCCTCCGTGATTCCTCTGTGCCTTATAATTATTGGGTATCCAAGCTGGATACGTGGAATGAACTGGCTCTCTTTGCCTTGGAGGTCCTGGCCTGCCCTGCCGCCAGTGTTTTATTAGAGCGGGTTTTTAGAGCCACTGGTGGAATTATAACTGATAAGCGCATCGGCCTATCAACTAAAAATGCTGACAGGCTGACTCATTTAAAAATGAACAAGGGCTGGATTGGGCCAGACTTCTCAACACCACTGAATGATAGCAGCGTAACATAAACTCAAATCCAGTGTCTTTTCTTGGGAGGTGTATTCCCATGCACCTTTTCACACCCAGACATGGGTATATGCTTCCTGATTTTGGCTATTTGCTCTTGTCCTCCTTCTTCTCCTTATCCTCCACCACCATATCACCAGGGTGACCGTGGTCCGTGATGCAACACCCACATAATTTTTTTAAACGGTGTTTATGATGCCCGTAAAAAAAACTTTTATACAGTATGTTCATGTATACCCCCCCAGGGTAAATGTTTGTCAGCCCATACACTTAGTGCATGGGCATTACAAGTATTGGAGGCCCGCCCCTTTCTAATGGGAACATTTTTTTATGAGGCCCTCCTCCATGTCTCTTCCAAGGGGCATTGGAGAGCCTCCAAATTTTTGGCAACCCTTACATTCACTGCATAGGCCAACACTATGGGAGACCCACTTCCTAATAATGGTAACATTGTTTTGAGGAGGTCCTCTGACCTCCATGTCTCCTCCAAGGGGCATTGAAGTGCCTCCAAATTTTCGGCAGCCCTTGCATTCACTGCATAGGCCAACACTATGGGAGACTCTCTCATTTCTAATGGGAATTTGTCATTACTGTGGCCCTGCTCTATGTGTCTTTAATTTCTTAGTGGGGGTTTTCCTAAATTTGGTCAGCCGTTGGACTCACAGCATACCCTATAGCAGTATAGCAGACCCTCTCCTTTCCACTGGGAACATGTCGTATTTGTTACTGTGCCCTGCTCTATGTGTCTTTAATCTCTTAGTGGGGTTTTTCCTAAATTTGGTCAGCCGTTAGACTCACTGCATACCCTATAACTGTATAGCAGACTCTCTCCTTTCTAATGGGAATTTGTCGTTACTGTGGCACTGCTCTATGTGTCTTTAAATTATTAGTGGGGGTTTTCCTAAATTTGGTCAGCCATTAGACTCACTGCATACCCTATAAATGTATAGCAGACTCTCTCCTTTCTAATGGGAATTTGTCATTACTGTGGCTCTGCTCTATGTATCTTTAATTTCTTGGTGGGGTTTTTCCTAAATTTGGTCAGCCGTTGGACTCACTGCATACCCTATAACTGTATAGCAGACTCTCTCATTTCTAATGGGAATTTGTCGTTACTGTGGCCCTGCTCTATGTGTCTTTAATTTCTTAGTGGTGTTTTTCCTAAATTTGGTCAGCCATTAGACTCGCTGCATACCATATGACTGCATAGCAGACCCTCTCCTTTCTAATGGGAACATGTCGTACTTGATACTGTGGCCCTGCTCTATGTGTCTTTAATTTTTTAGTGGGGTTCTTCCTAAATTTGGTCAGCCGTTGAACTCACTGCATACCCTATAACTGTATAGCAGACTCTCTCCTTTCTAATGGGAATTTGTCGTTACTGTGGCCCTGCTCTATGTGTCTTTAATTTCTTAGTGGGGTTTTTCCTAAATTTGGTCAGCCATTAGACTCACTGCATACCCTATGACTGTATAGCAGACCATCTCCTTTCTAATGGGAACATGTCGTACTTGATACTGTGGCCCTGCTCTATGTGTCTTTAATTTTTTAGTGGGGTTCTTCCTAAATTTGGTCAGCTGTTGAACTCACTGCATACCCTATAACTGTATAGCAGACTCTCTGCTTTCTAATGGGAATTTGTCATTACTGTGGCCCTGCTCTATATGTCTTTAATTTATTTGTGGGGTTTTTCCTAAATTTGGTCAGACGTTGGACTCACTGCATACCCTATAACTGTATAGCAGACTCTCCTTTCTAATGGGAATTTGTCGTTACTGTGGCCCTGCTCTTTGTGTTTCATTTCTTAGTGGGGTTTTTCCTAAATTTGGTCAGCCTTTAGACTCACTGCATACCCTATAACTGTATAGCAGACTCTCTCCTTTCTAATGGGAATTTGTCGTTACTGTGGCCCTGCTCTATGTGTCTTTCAGAGTCCGTCCATCATCAATGAAACAGGATGTGTCTGATGATGTGTCACACACCAGATTGGCAGATAAGGTTGTAAAATGTTAAAATGACATTTACTGGTGAATGCATTTGCCTTAAAAAATAACGTAAAAGAAAAAAAAAACAGTAGGATCTTTCTTTAGTATAAAAACAGAGTCGCCAATGTAACCTCAATGTAATCACATTGTTCAGCTCCTGCACCTCCACTTCCATCTTCGAAATGACCACATCAGTCACAAGTTGAAAGCACTGCAGCACTGCCTTGGCTAAGCGGCAACAGGCTGTGCTGAAGATAACATGCTTAATGCTTAGGTGACAAACCGCCCAGCGCTGCAGAGTTGTTGAAAGCTGTAACACAGCAGTTTGATCTGTGGCTCTCACCGCTGAACATACAGCCAGGCATGGTCATGTGTGACAATGGGCGGAACCTGGTGACGGAGAAATGACAGCCGGAGTAGATACGGTTTCCCTCTATGCCAGTCCTTTCACCGAGCTAAAGAATATGGCTGTGGTGAAATACAACTCCCACTGAGAAGCGGTTTCAGATTGAAAAACATTGTGCCCACCAGAGGATTTGATTCTGAGGGCTCACCTTTCTCCCCCGCTCAAGAGCCCCATAGCAGCTGCAAAGTTAGTGCTATTATGAACTCTCCTGATGTAAAAGCCAGGGCACACCAGAGGATTCTCTGGTGAGACCATCCAACCCTGCCAAGAAGCAGTCCTGGCTAAGAAAAGTGTGTGGGAAGGTTCCCGGACACTCTATGGCTGCTTTTTTACTGAGGTGGAAACCCACGCAAACATGGAGAGAACATACAAAGTCCTTGCAGATGCTGTCCTTGCTGGGATTTGAACCCAGGATCCCAGCACTGCAAGGCTTCAGTGCTAAGCACTGATCCAATGTGCTGCCGTTCATCCTCTAACATCTAACAGGCTGGAGAAACTTGCACCTACTGCCACTCTATCTTCAGCTCCTTTGTGAGAAATTAATGTATTTGGGCAGCCACTCAGTCTACCAAATAAAATTCCTGAGAAGGAAATTGGGGATGGCTTCACTACTGTTACTGGGGCAATGCTAATACCATGACTTCGTACCATAGTTTACTGGAAATATTCCAGGCTGGTAGGAGGCAAGCAAATTCCCACAGAAAAGTACCAGCAGTAATGTTTAGGGACCCGCGCTTGTAGAAGGCGGAGACAACAGGGGGAGAAATAGTGATGGCTGGGGACCGAGTATGGACACGAGGCATGAGGTTGTGAAAAGCTTCCGCCTCCATGAGCCTAAAAGGCCACATTTCAAGTGCAAGCAGCTGCCCAGAAATCTGGCAGTTTAGTATTGCAGCCTGTGGGTGGATGGCTGGCTACATACTTGCACTTGCATTCCAAGTAACAGAAAACTAAGCAGATGATGGTCTCTATCATCATCATGGCCTCACCTCGGCACTATGAACTCTCCTGAAGGAGAAGCCAGGGCCCACCGGAGGAGTCTCTGGTTTTCTGGTGGGTCCGTCCAACCTTGCCGAGAAGCAGCCCTGGCTAAGGAAAGTGTGGGGGAAGGTTCCAGGACACTCTATGGCTGTATTTTCAATGTGGATCGGACGTGCTTATACATGTTATTTCTCAAACCGGATTGCAGATCAGGCCATTGCCCAACTCTGTAGTCATGAAATTAAATGCGCAAAGAAAGATGTTTGTCTGTCAAAGCACCACCGAGAAGTGCGAGTTGATGTTGAACGGGCTGCTATTGCTTCTGCAAAAGCTGCTTTAGAGGACTTCCTGGGAGAAATGACACCCAGAGTAGATACGGTTTCCCTATATGCCAGTCCTTTCACCGAGCTAAAGAATATGGCTGTGGTGAAATACAACTCTCAGCAAAAAAATCTGTGGACTGGCTCCGTACCGTCCCTGGCCGCGTTCACCTGTCCACGTGTTTGTGGTTAGGTGGTCCTTCCCTGTAAGTGCATTGGGAGGGCACAGGTAATGTTGTGGGACCCATGCTTGTGGAAGGCGGAGACGACACTGGGAGAAACAGTGGCGGCTGGGGAACGAGTATGGACACCCGGCCGCTGCAGGCATGAGGTTATGAAAAGCTTCCGACTCCACGAGCCTAAAAGGCCACATTTCAAGTGAAAGCAGCATTAGAGGACTTCCTGGGAGAAATTACAGCTGGGTAGATATGGTTTCCCAAGTCCTTTCACCAAGCTAAAGAATATGGCTGTGGTGAAATACAACTCAGCAAAAAAAGCTGTGGACTGGCTCCGTACCGTCCCTGGCCACATTCACCTGTCCATGTGTTTGTGGTTAGGTGGTCCTTCCCAGTAAGTGCACTGGGGAGGGCACGGGTAATGTAGTGGGACCCGTGCTTGTGGAAGGCAGAGACAACACCGGGAGAAAGAGTGGCGGCTGGGGTCCGAGTATGGATACCCGGTCGCCGCCGCCATAAGATTGTGGACAGCTTCTGCCTCCTTGAGTCTAAAAGGCCACATTTCAAGTGCAAGCAGCTGTCAAAAATTTGGCAGTATAGTATTGCAGCCTGTGGGTTGGTGGGTGGCTGGCTGCATACTTGCGCTTGCATTCCAAGGAATGCGGTAGGGACAACTGAACACGGCGCTGGGACAAGGACGTGGACAGTGATTGTTGCAAGTCTGCAATGACAGGTGCATGGCGGGAGGCATCTTCGCATGTGACGCGCCCCCTGGGCCATGGGGTACTCGGTAGCCGGGCCGGTGGCTGCTAGGGGAGATGTCACAGTGGCGGTGACCCGGTCCGTGACCCAGGGCAGTCAATAAAAGGGGCTATTTATAGTTTTTGTATTTAATGTTCATGACGCCACCTGTGGTATGTGGCTATATGGAGCCGCCGCTGCGGAGCAGGTCTTCTGGAGCTGTTGTTAATGCAGCAGAGTTGGTTCAGCTCTCCACAGGTAGAGCTTAGCTCCAGGGTAGAGTAGTGGGGATGTAAGAGATGTTGCTGTTGTGAAGGGTGGTGCAGGGGATGATGGCGCAGTAATAATTCGCAGAGACAGTGGGGTGCAGTCTTTTTTTAGACTCCAAGTTACCAGGGCCAGGGTAACCCCCTATGCCATCCTGTGTTTACCCTGGGAGGGGTTGAGCAAGCTCCCAGGTACCTCCGGAGTACGTAATGGGATCCCATTCTGTGTGCCTTTTCTGGTTGTCTTCCTGCGCTGGCTTTCACCCTCCTGCCCTGCGCCTCACACCCAGTGTCCTAAGCCAGTGACCGTGTGACGCTCGCAGCCCTGCCCTCGTAAGATGGGGGTACTCGGAGCCGGGTCAGATGTCAAGGGGATGCAGCCGTGGCCTGGACCCGTTCCGTGCCCAGGGCCGTCACATTAAAAAGGGATGTAAGTGCTTTCAGGATTGAGTGGTATTTATCGACTACGCCACCTGTGGTGTCTGGTGATGCGCCACCAGTGCTGCTAGCAGTCCTCTGAGGCTGGATGTAGCGACAGCAGGCGATGTTATAACTCCCCACAGGCGGAGCAGGGCCTCAGGGCAGACGTGACAGGAGGATGGGGAGAGTAGTCCTGGGTCACTCAGGTGCTGTGTGGTGCAGTGCAGAAATGAAGGAACCAGAGGCCATAGGGATAGTCTTCCAGGTCTTTTACTCACAGTTCTTTTAAGCAGCGGCAAGGCTTCTCCCTGCTCCTCATGGATTACTGCGGCCACCAGGGATGAGGGCTCAGCACACCCAAGGTATTCAGGTACCTCGATCAGGACCCTCCGAGTGCTCCTAACAGTCCCCTTTGAACCTCTCCTGTCTGTGTGCGTGCAAAGGCTAGGTCTCCCTCTGGACTATGCACAGATATAGGGTAAGGGGGCAATTCCGTTCCGCCCGTCACCCGACGGGATCCACTGTAGCCTACCAGGCTTCTCTGACAGAGACGTGAAGTGGCAAAGTCAGATGTCGGGGGCCGGTACCCCTCTTGCAGCAGGAGTCCCTCTGGCGGGGCCAGAATGGAGAGTAGAGGTGGCGTACGCCGCTCCGTCCGTGCTCCCTGGGATCCTTTTGCATGTGGAGCTGTCACTATAGCTCCCGACCTTCTTAAGCAAGGGAACTTGACCAGGGTAGAGACACTATTAACTCATACCCGCTCCTCGTGTCAAGGTCAGAGCACGAGGACCGTGCATCTTCAGCACACTGCATGCTCCTACACAAGGCCACTGTCAGCTGCAAAGACCACAATCAAAGAACATTGTGCTTAAGATGGCTGGCTATTATATATGAAGTTATGTGTGTAAACTAAAACTGTGTTCTACCCTTCACCCACTACATGGTTCCCCTAAGTTTTGGTTCCCCTCACTTGTGATCCTGCTGAGGCAGCACTATGGTGCATACTTGCCTCCCATAGGTCAGGAGTGTGTAGTGTTGAATGTAGATTCAGGGTCCTGACCAGTGCACCTTCCTTACCTGGGTGAGGAGACACTACACCAGCTGACAGGCTGCAGTATCTCCCCTTGTGGCGACCAAACCCTCAGGGGCGCCACAACCGCAGACCTTGTCGGGCGACGTCTTCTCTGTCCCCTGGGTCCTCTATGGTCACCTTTTTAGCGATTAGATGTGGCTGTTGGCTGCAGCACCTGAAATGCAGCACCCTCCGGTTATCTAGTTGAGACTTGAAGAACTCTGCTAGTTTAGGGGCCAGTCCCCTCTCTGCGGCCTGATCCTTCCACTCCTGGTGGGTTCGGGCGCACAAGTGGCATCCGCACTGCCCGTGCCCCTGGAATCCTTTCTGTTCTGGAGCCTTCCTTCCTGCTCCTCTCCTCTCTTCAGTCTGTCCTGGGCCTCTCTCACTTGACCCTCCTCCTGAGCAGAGCTCCTGCAGAGCTCCTGCTCCACACACTCTCTCCTCACTGTTCCCTCAGACTGTTCTCACACTGAACTCCCAAGATGGCTTCCCCTTTTTATATCCTCCTTCTCAAGTGCTCCTCTGAACTTCTTCCTCCACCCACACCTACTACATGGTTCCCCCTCTCTTGGTTCCCCCCACTCCAGCCAGGGTCAGGGCTCAGCAGCACAGCAATGCATATTGCCCCTCCTGCTAGTCTGGAGTAGCGTAGTGTTGGATGCAGGTGTTTGGGTCCCGGGCAGTACTCCCTCCTTACCTGAGAGTGGGATACCACACCTCTGGGTGAGATGCAGTACCTCTGTGGCGACTGAACCCGTAGGGGCGTCACACATGCGCCAAGGATCACTTATGATGGGCACACTTTTAGGCAGTGACCTGGGAGTCAGAGATGCTTCCAGATGTCTTCCCCATGCTGTTCCCATTTCTTTTCAGCACTGTATGCATGTGTCTGATGATGTGTCACACACCACATGGCCTGATAAGGTTGTAAAATGTTAAAATGACATTTCCTGGTGAATGCATTTGTCTTGGTTGAAAGCAATGCAAAAGTGCAAAAACGCATCAAAAACGCTACGTGTGAACATAGCCCAAGGTGTGGAGGAGTATTTTTATTTTTGGTTATTTATTTTGCCTTATATACAAGTCATTACCCTGGAAAGGATGTTCCTTAACATATTTCCCAGGAAAATCCATTTTGGTTTCGCTTTTGTATGTTTTATTGTGAGTCCGTAAAAGTGGCGTAATACTCTGACAACTTTGTTGACAGCAGTCATCTGGGAGTCAGAGATGCTTCCAGGGGTATTCCCCATGCTGTTACAATGTCATTTGAGCACTGTTCCCATCGATTTGGGCAAGTTTTAGGCCCTCTGCAGACCGCCGGGGGGAGCCGTCTGAAAAATGCTCGAGTTTCTCATAGACTTACATTGGGCTCGTTGCTCTGGTCGAGCACCCGAGTATTCCAATATGCTCGACCCGAGCAACGAGTACCCGAGCATTTTAGTGCTCGCTCATCACTACTTAGAATATGTCTTTAGGTCTATATTGATTAGGGAAATAGGTCAAAAATTGTTGCAATGGGAATGGTCTTTACCCGGTTTAGGTATCACTGTTATATGCGCTAATAGGGACTAAGATGGAAATGTCTGACCCTGAGCAATGGAGTTAAATGATTGTAACAAAATTGGGGATATTTGTTCTTTGAAGAGCTTATAAAATTTGGGGGAGAATCCATCAGGTCCAGGATTCTTGCCTATTTTTAAGTTATTTATCACCTCTAAAATCTCTTCCTTTTTAAACTCTGACTCTAATTCTTGTGAATGTAAATTATCTAAAGAAGGGGGTGCATATAGATCCAAGTATTCCTCTATCTTTTTGTGTTTGTTATCTGATGTATTTACGTCTTTATGTATATTATAGAGGGAGCAATAATAAAGTCTAAACTCTTCAATGATGCTCGATGGGGCGTGAACTAGACCCTTAGTCGGGGAATTAATGGATGTGATATGTGAGGAAAATACCCGAGGATGTAATTGACGCGCCCCCTGGGCCAGTGCTGTTAGGGATACCCGGAGCCGGATCAGATGGGGGTTGTAGTCTCCGAGTGGCTGTGACCCGGTCCGTGCCCAGGGTGTCAAGCTCAGTGTGTGGCAGTCCTTACTGATGTTACTAAAGTTCTTTATGTCGACTACGCCACCCGTTGAATTGCGGTCACTACGGCCGCCGCTGCAGCAGGGTCCGCTGAGGCTGATGGTGTTTGTGCAGCTTAGGTGGTATAACCCCCAACGGGAAGGGTATAGCCTCAGGGGGTCAGGTGCAGAGGATGGTGGTTGTGGAAGTGCAGGGAAGATGGTAATGAGAGTCAGAGTCAGGTTGTGCAGTTCAGGGTTCTTTACTTACTGCTGTTCTTGTACCGGTCACTCCGGCCTTGAGTGACCACCCGAGCCGTGCTGCGTCCACCAGGTCCTGGACTCGGCAAACCCCCAAGTAGTTCTGGAGCGTGGTTCTGAGCTCCCTTTCTGTCCTGTCCTCGTCTCTGGCCTTCCCCACCAGGGATCCACCTATGTCCGGCTCCCTCGGGCCTCTTGTTGGCGAACCCTTGCCTCTGGGTTCCCTGACCCTATGCGTAGTCTGCCTTCCGGGTGGATTTGGTGGGTGGCCGTGGCAGATGCTGCCCACGGCCTCCGGTCTCTGGCTGAGGTATGCTGTAGCCCCCACCAGTTTGGGATCCGGTACCCTGTTGCCAACTCTTCACCCTTTGGTTGTATTTGGGCTCTCAGAGTTCCTTCTTTCTCCCCCTCTGGGTCTTTCAAACTCTCCTCTCTCACTCTGGGCCTGGGGCTGCTCTGCTCCTCTGCTTTCTTCCACTGCTCTGCAAAGTCCTCACTACAACAGGCTGACTTCTCACAGACTGACCGACTGACCCTGATCTTAGATGGTTCCCACCTTTTATACTCCCTCTATGTGTGAGCTCAGGTGACCAGCACCCAATGAGCTCCTAGCACTACCCAGACTGCTCCCCCTATCTGCCCCTACACTACTGGGATGGTCCACCCCCCTCCCACTCCAGCCAAGGACAGACTCGATCGTACCTGCACATTTCTAAGTGGGAGTACCGTTGGTCTGCCCTCCGGAAATGGGATGTGTGTAGTGCATGCAGCCTTCTGAGCTCAGCTCCACACTCCATCCTTACCCGGGAGTGGAATATCACACCTCTGGGTTGAGGTGCAATACCCCTGTAGCAGCCGAATCCTCAGGGTGCTACATAATGCCCGAGCCATTTGCCACATTTATTCCCACACTGAAAGAAACCTTTATGAATTTTGTCTTTGATACACAGTGATTTTCGGTCTAAAATCTGTAAGATCTGCTTTTGTATGTTTGAGATTTCAGCCTTAGTAGTATCTGATGGGGTAGTTTTGTTTGACGTCACTAATGAGCACAGGGAGGACATGAGTGATTTAAGAACCTTAGAATTTTCTTTTTTGATCCTAGATCCATGAGCCTCTTATTATGCACTTCAGAGTTTCCTATTTTACGGTGGTGCTAGTATTGTCTGTTACAGATCCGGGTGGTGGAACCTCTGTGCTGCGGTCCAAGGAGGGACCCAGAGGGACGTAACTAGTAGAGATGAGCGTTGTTCTACTCGAACTGTTCGCCAATCTCAAATTCGAGCTGTTTTGGGTGGTGTTCGAGCCGTTCGGCGAACACGAACAGTTTGAGAAAAATTCGGCTGTTCGAGGTTATGTTCGATAACTGTTCGTGCACCAAAATCATAACTGGATTTTTTCTCAATAATGATGAAAATTAATGTTAATACGCAGTTTGAGTGTACAGCGGGGTGGGGGGAGGGGCAGGGGATGGATCTCTGCAGGAACAATGAAGATCTCCATTTTTTTTTTCTCTTTCCCGCATTTACAGTGGGGAGGTGCAATCTGTCAGCCTATCAGCAGCGCACACACGGAGCGAAGTGCTTTTTTTCACACAAGCAAGGGCATGTGTCATTGGCAGTGTATGTCACATGTCCTTGCCCTATAAGACCAAGCCATTTTCCCCGTCGCCACCATTTTCTCACTGCTGCAGCTGCGTGTTAGACGGCACCGCTGTTGCTGTGTGCGCTATACCTTGTTAATTTCAAGCCAATTTTCGCACAAATCTACAGATAGCTTGGGAGTAGGGAATAGTTGTGATTGCAGTCCTTTTAAGGACTAGGTTACAGCATTTCCTACGACTTTTATCAGGCAGGTCTGTGCTCTTAAATACATAGATTGTGGGAGTAAAGACTAATTGTAATTGGAGTCCTTTTCAGGACTAGGTTACATCAGTTCCTATCAGTTTTTGCCAGGCAGGTCTGTGCCAGTGCTGTGCAAGTTTTTTTCACAGCATTTGGCTGAATCTAGCAAAGCTAATCCTTTTTGGCCTATTGCAGAGTGTGTTAGTCAGTGGAGTAGCCTATCTGTGTTACAAGATATACCACCTGTGTATAGAATACCAATTTTTTTACTGCACCTAGTGAAGTAAAATCTTTTGGGCATAGCATCATTCTATTAGTCCATCTATACTGACCTCCATCAGGTTGCAAATTGAATATAATTTTTTTCTGCATCTAGCTCTGAAAAAATATTGGGCTTCTAGCTGTGTGTGGGACTTGTATTAGTCCATCTATACTGACCTCCATCAGGTTGCAAACTGAATATATTTTTTTCTGCATCTACCTCTGAAAAAATATTGGGCTTCTAGCTGTGTGTGGGACTTGTTCTATTAATCCATCTATACAGACCTCCATCAGGTTGCAAACTGAATATATTTTTTTCTGCATCTACCTCTGAAAAAATATTGGGCTCCTAGCTGTGTGTGGGACTTGTTGTATTAGTCCATCTATACTGACCTCCATCAGGTTGCAAACTGAATATATTTTTTTTCTGCATCTACCTCTGAAAAAATATTGGGCTTCTAGCTGTGTGTGGGACTTGTTCTATTAATCCATCTATACAGACCTCCATCAGGTTGCAAACTGAATATATTTTTTTCTGCATCTACCTCTGAAAAAATATTGGGCTTCTAGCTGTGTGTGGGACTTGTTGTATTAGTCCATCTATACTGAACTCCATCAGGTTGCAAACTGAATATATTTTTTTCTGCATCTACCTCTGAAAAAATATTGGGCTTCTAGCTGTGTGTGGGACTTGTTCTATTAATCCATCTATACAGACCTCCATCAGGTTGCAAACTGAATATATTTTTTTCTGCATCTACCTCTGAAAAAATATGTGGCCTTCTAGCAGTGTGTGGGACTCTCTCTATTAGTCCATCTATACTGACCTCCATCAGGTTGCAAACTGAATATAATTTTTTTCTGCATCTAGCTCTGAAAAAATATTTGGCCTTCTAGCAGTGTGTGGGACTTTCTCTATTAGTCCATCTATACTGACCTCCATCAGGTTGCAAATTAAAAATAATTTTTATCTGCATCTACAGTACCTCTGAAAAAATATTTGGGCTTCTAGCTGTGTGTGGGACTTGTTCTATTAGTCCATCTATACTGACCTCCATCAGGTTGCAAATTGAATATAATTTTTATCTGCATCTAGCTCTGAAAAAATATTTGGCCTTCTAGCAGTGTGTGGGACTTTCTCTATTAGTCCATCTATACTGACCTCCATCAGGTTGCAAATTGAATATAATTTTTATCTGCATCTAGCTCTGAAAAAATATTTGGCCTTCTAGCAGTGTGTGGGACTTTCTCTATTAGTCCATCTATACTGACCTCCATCAGGTTGCAAATTAAAAATAATTTTTATCTGCATCTACCTCTGAAAAAATATTTGGGCTTCTAGCTGTGTGTGGGACTTGTTCTATTACTCCATCTATACTGACCCCCATCAGGTTGCAAACTGAATATATTTTTTTCTGCATCTACCTCTGAAAAAATATTGGGCTTCTAGCTGTGTGTGGGACTTGTTGTATTAGTCCATCTATACTGACCTCCATCAGGTTGCAAATTAAAAATAATTTTTATCTGCATCTACAGTACCTCTGAAAAAATATTTGGGCTTCTAGCTGTGTGTGGGACTTGTTCTATTAGTCCATCTATACTGACCTCCATCAGGTTGCAAATTGAATATAATTTTTATCTGCATCTAGCTCTGAAAAAATATTTGGCCTTCTAGCAGTGTGTGGGACTTTCTCTATTAGTCCATCTATACTGACCTCCATCAGGTTGCAAATTAAAAATAATTTTTATCTGCATCTAGCTCTGAAAAAATATTTGGCCTTCTAGCAGTGTGTGGGACTTTTTCTATTAGTCCATCTATACTGACCTCCATCAGGTTGCAAATTAAAAATAATTTTTATCTGCATCTACAGTACCTCTGAAAAAATATTTGGGCTTCTAGCTGTGTGTGGGACTTGTTCTATTAGTCCATCTATACTGACCTCCATCAGGTTGCAAATTGAATATAATTTTTATCTGCATCTAGCTCTGAAAAAATATTTGGCCTTCTAGCTGTGTGTGGGACTTTCTCTATTAGTCCATCTATACTGACCTCCATCAGGTTGCAAACTGAATATAATTTTTATCTGCATCTAGCTCTGAAAAAATATTTGGCCTTCTAGCAGTGTGTGGGACTTTCTCTATTAGTCCATCTATACTGACCTCCATCAGGTTGCAAATTAAAAATAATTTTTATCTGCATCTAGCTCTGAAAAAATATTTGGCCTTCTAGCAGTGTGTGGGACTTTCTCTATTAGTCCATCTATACTGACCTCCATCAGGTTGCAAATTAAAAATAATTTTTATCTGCATCTACAGTACCTCTGAAAAAATATTTGGGCTTCTAGCTGTGTGTGGGACTTGTTCTATTAGTCCATCTATACTGACCTCCATTAGGTTGCAAATTGAATATAATTTTTATCTGCATCTAGCTCTGAAAAAATATTTGGCCTTCTAGCAGTGTGTGGGACTTTCTCTATTAGTCCATCTATACTGACCTCCATCAGGTTGCAAATTAAATATAATTTTTATCTGCATCTAGCTCTGAAAAAATATTTGGCCTTCTAGCAGTGTGTGGGACTTTCTCTATTAGTCCATCTATACTGACCTCCATCAGGTTGCAAATTAAAAATAATTTTTATCTGCATCTACCTCTGAAAAAATATTTGGGCTTCTAGCTGTGTGTGGGACTTGTTCTATTACTCCATCTATACTGACCTCCATCAGGTTGCAAACTGAATATATTTTTTTCTGCATCTACCTCTGAAAAAATATTGGGCTTCTAGCTGTGTGTGGGACTTGTTGTATTAGTCCATCTATACTGACCTCCATCAGGTTGCAAATTAAAAATAATTTTTATCTGCATCTACAGTACCTCTGAAAAAATATTTGGGCTTCTAGCTGTGTGTGGGACTTGTTCTATTAGTCCATCTATACTGACCTCCATCAGGTTGCAAATTGAATATAATTTTTATCTGCATCTAGCTCTGAAAAAATATTTGGCCTTCTAGCAGTGTGTGGGACTTTCTCTATTAGTCCATCTATACTGACCTCCATCAGGTTGCAAATTAAAAATAATTTTTATCTGCATCTAGCTCTGAAAAAATATTTGGCCTTCTAGCAGTGTGTGGAACTTTCTCTATTAGTCCATCTATACTGACCTCCATCAGGTTGCAAATTAAAAATAATTTTTATCTGCATCTACAGTACCTCTGAAAAAATATTTGGGCTTCTAGCTGTGTGTGGGACTTGTTCTATTAGTCCATCTATACTGACCTCCATCAGGTTGCAAATTGAATATAATTTTTATCTGCATCTAGCTCTGAAAAAATATTTGGCCTTCTAGCAGTGTGTGGGACTTTCTCTATTAGTCCATCTATACTGACCTCCATCAGGTTGCAAATTAAAAATAATTTTTATCTGCATCTAGCTCTGAAAAAATATTTGGCCTTCTAGCAGTGTGTGTGACTTTCTCTATTAGTCCATCTATACTGACCTCCATCAGGTTGCAAATTAAAAATAATTTTTATCTGCATCTACCTCTGAAAAAATATTTGGGCTTCTAGCTGTGTGTGGGACTTATTCTATTAATCCATCTATACAGACCTCCATCAGGTTGCAAACTGAATATAATTTTTTTCTGCATCTAGCTCTGAAAAAATATTTGGCCTTCTAGCAGTGTGTGGGACTTGTTCTATTAGTCCACCTATACTGACCTCCATCAGGTTGCAAATTCAAAATAATTTTTTGTCTGCATCAAGCTCTGAAAAAATATTTGGCCTTCTAGCAGTGTGTGGGACTTTCTCTATTAGTCCATCTATACTGACCTCCATCAGGTTGCAAACTGAATATATTTTTTTTCTGCATCTAACACTGAAAAAATATTGGGCTTGTAGCTGTGTGTGGGACTTGTTCTATTAATCCATCTATACAGACCTCCATCAGGTTGCAAACTGAATAAAAAAATTTTCTGCAGCTACCTCTGAAAAAATATTTGGGCTTCTAGCTGTGTGTGGGACTTGTTCTATTAGTCCATCTATACTGACCTCCATCAGGTTGCAAATTGAATATAATTTTTTTCTGCATCTAACCCAGCCAATAGTTTTGGCCTAATACCACAGTTTGGCCACTCAGCTCTGCTCGGTTCCCATCCATTGTTTTTTTGTGCAAACAACTCCAGAGTAGTGTTGAGCCACCCCCGTAGTGTTCGAGTTCGGTTCGGTTCGTCGAACACCCGTGTGTTCGCCGAACTGTTCGTCGAACTGTTCGTCGAACACCTTCGAACACCGTTAAAACCAATGGCAGGCAAACAAAAACACATAGAAACACATAGAAAACACCTTCAAAGGTGTCCAAAAGCTGACAAACTGCTCAGAAGACACAACTAACACATGGAAAAGTGACAAGTACATATAGTCATGCGAAAAGAAAAGAGGTGGAGGAGTAAAAGGAGGGGGAGACACAGATATAGGCATGTCATGCCCTTCTAAAATCCAAAAAGTGAGAAGCCGAGACGGCCAGTCCGCTCCTGCCCGTGCCACCTCCGTGTCGCCGGGTTTGTGCCAGAGCCGCGGTGAACCCTGACGGCCAGCCCCCCTCTCCCAATACTGGTGCCTGTCCGCTGGTGGGTCGAGAGAGCCCCCCTGTGGTGGAGGCAGCTCTAAGCTTTTTAATTTAAATTGTCCCTCTAATTTGAATGAATACACTTTAAATCCATTTACAAGGATCTATTGGAGGGCAAGTCTCATGCCAGCAGCCGCGTAATTCCAGCTCCAGTAGCGTCCACTAAAGCTGCTGCAGTTAAAAAGCTTTTATAAGGATCGAGCTCGGCTGTCCACCGCAAGGCATCCTAGTGCCAGTCCCAGCCCCTATGCCTTGGGGTGCCTCCTGATGCTCTTCACTAAGTATCCCGTGGTCCCGAAGCATTTCCTTTGAAAAAATTAAGTGTCCAAACTACAGGTGGTGTAGCTTGCTTAACAGCCGGGATAATCCGCTGACTAGCAGACACTGCTACTAGGCACAAAGTATTTCCTGGGCTAGATGCAGTTAAAAATTTGTAAGTAGATACTCTCGTTGGATGCTGAGAAAGCATTCCATAGAGTCTCCTGGCACGCCATATATGATTCTCTTAAAAAGCTTGGGGTAGGGGTCTAGGGGACCCTTTTATAGCCAAAATCACGGCCCTGTATCACAATACGTCACCTAGGCTGAAGATAAATGGAACTGTAGCACCGAGGGCTCGGTTGCTACAGACGTATTGCACCTCACCCAGAGGTGTGATATCTCACTCTCAGATAAGGATGGAGTGTGGATCAGGACCCGACACCTGCATGCATTACACCACATTGCCGTGGGGCAGGGCGACCAATATGCCCCTGAGATGGGCACGACAGTCCCTGTCCCTGGCTGGAGTGGGGGGAGGGAACACTGAGGAAGGGGAACCCTGCAGTGCAGGAGCAGGGAGGAAGCAGTTCCTGGGTGCATTGAGAAGGGAGTATAAAAGGTGGGCACCATCTTAGTTCAGTGCAGAGAAGTCTGAGCAGAAGTGGCAGGGAGCAGGGGCTCTGCATGAGCTCTGCTCCGGAGGCGGGCCTAGTAACAGAGGCCCAGGCCTGCAAGAGGGAGAAGGAAGGAAGAGGAGCGGAGAAGGCTCCAGGAACGAGGAATGAAGGGATCCCAGGGGTGCGGACGGGCGAGTCGCCACCGCACGCCCGAATCCACCTGCGTGGAGGGGTCAGGCCAAAGGGGGAGACCGGTCCCCGAACTAGTGGAGGCAGGAAACGACCCTCAGCTAGAAACCGGAGGCTCTGACATTTTATGTGGCGCAGCCCCTTGCTCCACCCGCTAGGAAGGCACCACATAGGGTCAGGGAAACTGGCGCCAAGTTTACCAAGAGGAGGCCCGAGGCAGCCGGACAGAAGTGTTGGTAAGAAAGGCCAGACAAAGGACACACAAAGGGGGTCCTGTGAAGCGCTCCAAAGTTATCTGGGAGTTGTCTGAGCCCCTCACCTGGTGAGCACAGTACGACGTGGGCAGCCGTTACCTGCAGACGTGGTCTGGATAATAAGAACTGTGAGTAAAGGCCCTGAACTGCATCACTGACTCCGTGTCGTTACTGCTGCTGCCCTGCACCATCACCCCCATCCTCCGCATACACTGCCCTGAGGCTATACTCCTCCCGTGGGGAGTTATGCTACGCTCTGCTGCACCCACAACACCAGCCTTAGCGGTCTGCCCTGTAGCGGCGGTTCACTCTGACCGCAATCCACGGGTGGCGTAGTCGGACATTTAAACATCAAAACCACATAAATAGTTCCGCCACTGGTTTGACCGCCCTGAGCCACGGAACCGGATCGCCGCCACGAAGACTACAACCACCAGCATCCACCAAAAAGGGTCCGGCTCCGGGTGTCCCAAGGCCCAGGGGGTGCGTCAGAACATTTTCATCACCTTTCACAATCACCAATGGGACAAGGCAGGGATGTCCTCTGTCCCCTCTCTTATACATCCTAGTGACGGAGCACCTGCTCTCATCAATTCGCCATAACCCCAATATTAGGTGGATTGAGGTGGGAGGCACCGAGTACAAGTGCTCTCTATTTGCTGATGATGTCCTAGTATATATCACTCAATCACATATATCCATCCCTGCTGTTATGGCTGAAATAGATCACTTTGTTACATGGTAAAATTTTAAAATCAATGCAGCGAAGTCTGAGGCCCTCGATGTCTCCCTCCCTAAATCCATATAGGATTCCATCCAGTCCAACTTTCCCTTTGCCTGGCCCTCACAGGGTATCAAATACTTAGGAATTCCTATTCATAGAGACCTCTCCCATCTATGTTATCTTAATTTTGGGCCCTTTATTGAACAATTCCATACAGACCACGGTTGGCAAGTTGGAACTGTGAGATTCACTACGTGCACCACTGGTATTTTGTGGAAAAGCACATGTAAGATTCTGCAACAGTCTCTGCTGATACTCCTGCATGCGTGCATCCCTTTCTATGGCAGGAATAATTTCTGCAAATTTACTTTTGTACTGGGGATCTAACAGTGTGGCAACCCAGTAGTCAGGATTATTTCTAATTCTCACAATTCGAGGGTCATGTTGCAGGTAGTGCAGCAAGAAGGCACTCATGTGTGTTGCGCATCCAGGAGCACCAAGTCCCTGTTGTGTTGGTGGCGAGGTAACAATCATGCTTCCTTCCTCTGTCCTCTCCCCCCAACCTCGCACAACAGAAATGTGATCAAGGTCTCCCTCATCTGATGAGTCTTCCATCAGTTCGTCCTCCACTTCTTCCTGGGCTCCTGCACCTTCCTCACTAGTTTGGCTGCTACCATGCGCCCTGGTAAAATCATCTCCCCCACCCTCACATGCCTGCCGCCCTGGTGCTGCCGACCGTCTGGACCTTGCAGATGTTAGCCCTTCCGCATACAACTCCTCCTCCTCTACTTCCTCCACCTCCTCTTGTGCCACCACCTGACTCCGAATTCTGTTTAACATGTGCTCCAGCATGTAAATCACCGGAATAGTCATGCTGATAATGGCATCGTCAGCACTAAACATCTTCGTCGCCATTTCAAAACTGTGCGGAAGGGTGCATAGGTCCCTGATCTGAGACCACTCCTCCAGCGTGATTTGCCCCACCTCTGAATCTCGTTGGCCCAGGCTATACGTCAGAATGTATTGCACCAGGGCTTGTCGGTGCTGCCACAGTCGCTGCAACATGTGCAGAGTTGAATTCCACCGGGTAGGCACATCGCATTTTAGCCGGTGAAGTGGCAGGCCCAACGACTTCTGTAGAGATGTAAGTCGCTGAGCTGCGGGATGCGAACGGCGGAAGTGAGCACACAGCGACCGTGCCCTCTGCAGAAGGCCATCTAGTCTGGGATAGTGGGCTAAAAATTGCTGGACAACCAGGTTCAACACGTGAGCCATACAAGGCACGTGTGTGACATTGCCCCGGCGAAGGGCCGCACCCAGGTTTGCAGCATTGTCGCACACGGCCTTCCCTGGTTTCAGGTCCAGTGGAGACAACCATTCATGAAATTGGTTCTCCAGAGCTGACCACAACTCCTCAGCTGTGTGACTCACATTTCCCAGACATTTCAATGTAAAAACCGCCTGATGACGTTGAGCCCTACTGCCAGCATAGTAAGGAGGTGTGCAGGATCCCTTCTGCGCAGTTAGAAAGCTTGTGGCATGACCAGACAGGCTTTGGGTGCAGGTGGAAGACTGAGAGGAGGTTGAGGAGGCAGAAGCAGTGGAGGAAAAATGACATAATGAGGATTGACGCACAACTCGTGGGGACGGCAAGACTTGGACAGCAGCCCCTTGTCCTGCTGTCACCATAGTTACCCAGTGCCCAGTCAGCGACATGTAACGCCCCTGTCCATGCCTACTCGTCCAAGTGTCTGTGGTGAAATGCACCCTGTCACACACAGAGTTTCTCAAAGAAGCGGTGATGTTGTGTGCGACATGCTGGTGGAGCGCAGGCACACCTTTCTTTGAGAAGTAGTGCCGACTGGGCATCTGGTACTGGGGCACTGCGACGGACATAAGGTCTCCAAAATCCTCTGTGTCCACCAGGCGGAAAGGCAGCATTTCTGTAGCCAAGAGCTTGCAGATGGTGAAATTCAACCTCTTAGCTTTCTCATGGCTAGGAGGAAATGGTCTTTTACTTGTCCACATCTGAGGGACCGAGGGCTGGCTATTGTGCTTAGACGGGGTTGATAAGGGTGTCCCCGGCAAACTGCCGGTCTGTGAGGAAGATGCAGGCGGACATGTTAGGTTGCCTTGATCCAAAGGTGGTGCTATCGATGTCGGACAGCGCTCAAGACCAGCTGGTGTTACCACCTCCAAAGAAAATGATGACCTGCCAATCACGCTGGCTGTTGCGGGTAAAGAGGTGGCAGGTCTGCGCCCCAAAACAGGTGTGACTGCTGTCCCCCCAGTCACAGAGGATGAAGAGGCCGCGGATGCACAAGATATGGCAGACGGTGGTTGGCCCGGCCGGCTAGACCGCATTGTAGCACACTGAGCTTCCCACTGCAACTTATGCTTCATGTCCATGTGCCGGTTCATGCATGAAGTACTCAAACTATGTATTTTTTGGCCTCTACTTAGCTTTTCCTGACAAATGTTACAGATAACACGAGTTGGGTCATCTTTATCGATCTGAAAAAATGCCCAGGCTATGCAAGGCTTAGCACCCATGCGACCTGAAGAGCCACCACGACTTGTGGTGAGAGGCAGAGTTGTGTTTGAGGATGCAGTTGTTGACGTGCTTCCAGTACTACGTCTCTGTCCAGGAAGGCGCAACCTGACCTCGTCGTCACTAGCATCTTCCTCCACCTCCTCTGCTGACCTCATCTCTTGGCTGACTGTGGGTTGACAGTAAGTGGGATCTCCGACCTCATCATCATCACCCTGTGCGTTATCACACCCGTCGTCCTCAGAGCCAACCTGTTCCTGCCCTGACAAAAAACTAAAGTTGTCGCTCCAATCAGGTATTTGAGTCTTATCATCGTCTTCCTCATTGTCTCCACCAACAGGAGTTACAGTTTGGGAATGAGGGTCTACATTATGGTCAGAACCTTCTGCGTCTGGTCCTGGATCCGACTCATAAAGATTCTGGGCATCAGTGCAGATCATTTCCTCGTCTGGATTCACAGAAGCGCTGGAGTCGACCTCTGATTCCCAGGCTATAGTATGAGTAAACAGCTCTGCAGACTCAACCATCTGTTCTACCTCATACTCAGACGGGCAGCTGGAGATTTGGGAGCTGTGAGGAAGCAAGTGCGATTTGGGTGACACCTTTGAGGACTGGAGTATTTGTGATGTTGAAGTTGATGTGGAGGAGAGCCCACTTAAAGGAGCACTTGATATCCGTTGAAGCACCTGCTGTTTTTGTGCCTCATCTGGAATTTGTAGCGATTGGCGTGGCCGTAAGAAGGGGATCTTATCACATTGTCCGCTAAAAGAAGTAGACATTTTAGTTTGGCTGGAAGATGGTCTTTCTTCTGCACCTACCCCACGGACACAACCTTTTTTCCCCTTCCCAACACGCCTATTCCCCTTTCCACCAGCAGCAGGCCTTTTTCCACTCATTTTGGTGGTTAACTAATTCACAACTCTGGAGTTGTTTGCACAAAAAAACAATGGATGGTAACCGAGCAGAGCTGAGTGGCCAAACTGTGGTATTAGGCCAAAACTATTGGCTGGGTTAGATGCAGAAAAAAATTATTTTTAATTTGCAACCTGATGGAGGTCAGTATAGATGGACTAATAGACCAAGTCCCACACACCGCTAGAAGCCCAAATATTTTTTCAGAGCTAGATGCAGAAAAAAATTATTTTTAATTTGCAACCTGATGGAGGTCAGTATAGATGGACTAATAGACCAAGTCCCACACACCGCTAGAAGCCCAAATATTTTTTCAGAGCTAGATGCAGAAAAAAATTATATTCAATTTGCAACCTGCTGGACGTCAGTATAGAAGGACTAATAGAACAAGTCCCACACACTGCTAGAAGCCCAAATATTTTTTCAGAGCTAAATGAAGAAAAAAATTATTTTTAATTTGCAACCTGATGGAGGTCAGTATAGATGGACTAATAGACCAAGTCCCACACACTGCTAGAAGCCCAAATATTTTTTCAGAGCTAGATGCAGAAAAAAATTATTTTTAATTTGCAACCTGATGGAGGTCAGTATAGATGGACTAATAGACCAAGTCCCACACACCGCTAGAAGCCCAAATATTTTTTCAGAGCTAGATGCAGAAAATTTTTTTATTCAATTTGCAACCTGATGGAGGTCAGTATAGATGGACTAATAGACCAAGTCCCACACACTGCTAGAAGCCCAAATATTTTTTCAGAGCTAGATGCAGAAAAAAAATATTTTTAATTTGCAACCTGATGGAGGTCAGTATAGATGGACTAATAGACCAAGTCCCACACACTGCTAGAAGCCCAAATATTTTTTCAGAGCTAGATGCAGAAAAAAATTATTTTTAATTTGCAACCTGATGGAGGTCAGTATAGATGGACTAATAGAACAAGTCCCACACGCTGCTAGAAGCCCAAATATTTTTTCAGAGATAAATGAAGAAAAAAATTATTTTTAATTTGCAACCTGATGGAGGTCAGTATAGATGGACTAATAGACCAAGTCCCACACACTGCTAGAAGCCCAAATATTTTTTCAGAGCTAGATGCAGAAAAAAATTATTTTTAATTTGCAACCTGATGGAGGTCAGTATAGATGGACTAATAGACCAAGTCCCACACACCGCTAGAAGCCCAAATATTTTTTCAGAGCTAGATGCAGAAAAAAATTATATTCAATTTGCAACCTGCTGGAGGTCAGTATAGAAGGACTAATAGAACAAGTCCCACACACTGCTAGAAGCCCAAATATTTTTTCAGAGCTAAATGAAGAAAAAAATTATTTTTAATTTGCAACCTGATGGAGGTCAGTATAGATGGACTAATAGACCAAGTCCCACACACTGCTAGAAGCCCAAATATTTTTTCAGAGCTAGATGCAGAAAAAAATTATATTCAGTTTGCAACCTGATGGAGGTCAGTATAGATGGCCTAATAGAATGATGCTATGCCCAAAAGATTTTACTTCACTAGGTGCAGTAAAAAAATTGGTATTCTATACACAGGTGGTATATCTTGCAACACAGATAGGCTACTCCACTGACTAACACACTCTGCAATAGGCCAAAAAGGATTAGCTTTGCTAGATTCAGCCAAATGCTGTGAAAAAAACTTGCACAGCACTGGCACAGACCTGCCTGGCAAAAACTGATAGGAACTGATGTAACCTAGTCCTGAAAAGGACTCCAATTACAATTAGTCTTTACTCCCACAATCTATGTATTTAAGAGCACAGACCTGCCTGATAAAAGTCGTAGGAAATGCTGTAACCTAGTCCTTAAAAGGACTGCAATCACAACTATTCCCTACTCCCAAGCTATCTGTATATTTGTGCGAAAATTGGCTTGAAATTAACAAGGTATAGCGCACACAGCAACAGCGGTGCCGTCTAACACGCAGCTGCAGCAGTGAGAAAATGGTGGCGACGGGGAAAATGGCTTGGTCTTATAGGGCAAGGACATGTGACATACACTGCCAATCACACATGCCCTTGCTTGTGTGAAAAAAAGCACTTCGCTCCGTGTGTGCGCTGCTGATAGGCTGACAGATTGCACCTCCCCACTGCAAATGCGGGAAAGAGAAAAAAAAATGGAGATCTTCATTGTTCCTGCAGAGATCCATCCCCTGCCCCTCCCCCCGCCCCGCTGTACACTCAAACTGCGTATTAACATTAATTTTCATCATTACTGAGAAAAAATCCAGTTATGATTTTGGTGCACGAACAGTTATCGAACATAACCTCGAACAGCCGAATTTTTCTCAAATTGTTCGTGTTCGCCGACCGGCTCGAACACCGCCCAAAACAGCTCGAATTTGAGATTGGCGAACAGTTCGAGTAGAACAACGCTCATCTCTACTCCAGAGTTGTGAATTAGTTAACCACCAAAATGAGTGGAAAAAGGCCTGCTGCTGGTGGAAAGGGGAATAGGCGTGTTGGGAAGGGGAAAAAAGGTTGTGTCCATGGGGTAGGTGTTAAAGCAACAGTAACATCTGCAGAAGAAAGACCATCTTCCAGCCAAACTAAAATGTCTACTTCTTTTAGCGGACAATGTGATAAGATCTCTTTCTTACGGCCACGCCAATCGCTACAAATTCCAGATGAGGCACAAAAACAGCAGGTGCTTCAACAGATATCAAGTGCTCCTTTAAGTGGGCTCTCCTCCACATCAACTTCAACATCAGAAATACTCCAGTCCTCAAAGGTGTCACCCCAATCGCACTTGCTTCCTCACAGCTCCCAAATCTCCAGTTGCCCGTCTGAGTATGAGGTAGAACAGATGGTTGAGTCTGCAGAGCTGTTTACTCATACTATAGCCTGGGAATCAGAGGTCGACTCCAGCGCTTCTGTGAATCCAGACGAGGAAATGATCTGCACTGATGCCCATAATCTTTATGAGTCGGATCCAGGACCAGACGCAGAAGGTTCTGACCATAATGTAGACCCTCATTCCCAAACTGTAACTCCTGTTGGTGGAGACAATGAGGAAGACGATGATAAGACTCAAATACCTGATTGGAGCGACAACTTTAGTTTTTTGTCAGGGCAGGAACAGGTTGGCTCTGAGGACGACGGGTGTGATAACGCACAGGGTGATGATGATGAGGTTGGAGATCCCACTTACTGTCAACCCACATTCAGCCAAGAGATGAGGTCAGCAGAGGAGGTGGAGGAAGATGCTAGTGACGACGAGGTCAGGTTGCGCCTTCCTGGACAGAGACGTAGTACTGGAAGCACGTCAACAACTGCATCCTCAAACACAACTCTGCCTCTCACCACAAGTCGTGGTGGCTCTTCAGGTCGCATGGGTGCTAAGCCTTGCATAGCCTGGGCATTTTTTCAGATCGATAAAGATGACCCAACTCGTGTTATCTGTAACATTTGTCAGCAAAAGCTAAGTAGAGGCCAAAAAATACATAGTTTGAGTACTTCATGCATGAACCGGCACATGGACATGAAGCATAAGTTGCAGTGGGAAGCTCAGTGTGCTACAATGCGGCCTAGCCGGCCGGGCCAACCACCGTCTGCCATATCTTGTGCATCCGCGGCCTCTTCATCCTCTGTGACTGGGGGGACAGCAGTCACACCTGTTTTGGGGTGCAGACCTGCCACCTCTTTACCCGCAACAGCCAGCGTGATTGGCAGGTCATCATTTTCTTTGGAGGTGGTAACACCAGCTGGTGTTGAGCGCTGTCCGACATCGATAGCACCACCTTTGGATCAAGGCAACCTAACATGTCCGCCTGCATCTTCCTCACAGACCGGCAGTTTGCCGGGGACACCCTTATCAACCCCGTCTAAGCACAATAGCCAGCCCTCGGTCCCTCAGATGTGGACAAGTAAAAGACCATTTCCTCCTAGCCATGAGAAAGCTAAGAGGTTGAATTTCACCATCTGCAAGCTCTTGGCTACAGAAATGCTGCCTTTCCGCCTGGTGGACACAGAGGATTTTCGAGACCTTATGTCCATCGCAGTGCCCCAGTACCAGATGCCCAGTCGGCACTACTTAAAGAAAGGTGTGCCTGCGCTCCACCAGCATGTCGCACACAACATCACCGCTTCTTTGAGAAACTCTGTGTGTGACAGGGTGCATTTCACCACAGACACTTGGACGAGTAGGCATGGACAGGGGCGTTACATGTCGCTGACTGGGCACTGGGTAACTATGGTGACAGCAGGACAAGGGGCTGCTGTCCAAGTCTTGCCGTCCCCACGAGTTGTGCGTCAATCCTCTTTATGTCAAAGTTCCTCCACTGCTTCTGCCTCCTCAACCTCCTCTCAGTCTTCCACCTGCACCCAAAGCCTGTCTGGTCATGCCACAAGCTTTCTAACTGCGCAGAAGGGATCCTGCACACCTCCTTACTATGCTGGCAGTAGGGCTCAAAGTCATCAGGCGGTTTTTACATTGAAATGTCTGGGAAATGTGAGTCACACAGCTGAGGAGTTGTGGTCAGCTCTGGAGAACCAATTTCATGAATGGTTGTCTCCACTGGACCTGAAACCAGGGAAGGCCGTGTGCGACAATGCTGCAAACCTGGGTGCGGCCCTTCGCCGGGGCAATGTCACACACGTGCCTTGTATGGCTCACGTGTTGAACCTGGTTGTCCAGCAATTTTTAGCCCACTATCCCAGACTAGATGGCCTTCTGCAGAGGGCACGGTCGCTGTGTGCTCACTTCCGCCGTTCGCATCCCGCAGCTCAGCGACTTAAATCTCTACAGAAGTCGTTGGGCCTGCCACTTCACCGGCTAAAATGCGATGTGCCTACCCGGTGGAATTCAACTCTGCACATGTTGCAGCGACTGTGGCAGCACCGACAAGCCCTGGTGCAATACGTTCTGACGTATAGCCTGGGCCAACGAGATCCAGAGGTGGGGCAAATCACGCTGGAGGAGTGGTCTCAGATCAGGGACCTATGCACCCTTCTGCACAGTTTTGAAATGGCGACGAAGATGTTTAGTGCTGACGATGCCATTATCAGCATGACTATTCTGGTGATTTACATGCTGGAGCACATGTTAAACAGAATTCGGAGTCAGGTGGTGGCACAAGAGGAGGTGGAGGAAGTAGAGGAGGAGGAGTTGTATGCGGAAGGGCTAACATCTGCAAGGTCCAGACGGTCGGCAGCACCAAGGTGGCAGGCATGTGAGGGTGGGGGATATGGTTTTACCAGGGCGCATGGTAGCAGCCAAACTAGTGAGGAAGGTGTAGGAGCCCAGGAAGAAGTGGAGGACGAACTGATGGAAGACTCATCAGATGAGGGAGACCTTGATCACATTTCTGTTGTGCGAGGTTGGGGGGAGAGGACAGAGGAAGGAAGCATGATTGTTACCTCGCCACCAACACAACAGGGACTTGGTGCTCCTGGATGCGCAACACACATGAGTGCCTTCTTGCTGCACTACCTGCAACATGACCCTCGAATTGTGAGAATTAGAAATAATCCTGACTACTGGGTTGCCACACTGTTAGATCCCCGGTACAAAAGTAAATTTGCAGAAATTATTCCTGCCATAGAAAGGGATGCACGCATGCAGGAGTATCAGCAAAGACTGTTGCAGAATCTTACATGTGCTTTTCCACAAAATACCAGTGGTGCACGTAGTGAATCTCACAGTTCCAACTTGCCAACCGTGGGACCGTCAAGTGTTCAGCACTCAAACCGTAACAGAACCACAGTATCTGCTGGTAACATCAATTTTGCGGAATCATTTCACCATTTTTTTAGCCCATCCTTTGCAAGGCCACAGGAGACAAGAAGTCTGACACATAGTCAACGCCTAGAGACGATGGTACAGGAGTATCTCCAAGTAAACATTGAAGCCATGACTGTGTCACTGGACCCTTGCTCTTTTTGGGCTTCCAATCTGGATGAATGGCCGGAGCTAGCCACTTACGCCTTGGAGATCTTGTCATGCCCCGCAGCCAGCGTTCTGTCTGAACGTGTGTTCAGCGCTGCTGGTGGTGTGCTGACAGATAAGCGCACGCGGCTCTCCACTGATAATGTAGACAGACTCACGTTCATAAAGATGAACAAATCATGGATCCGAAACGACTTTTCTACCCCTGTGTCATCCTGGGGAGAGTAAAAGCTTGATGATTGGTTAAAATCACCCTACCAACCGTTTTAAGCTTTCAAATTACTAATCATGTTTATCTGTATCTTGGCTGGAAAATAATTTGGGCTTTGTAGCACTGTGCAGCACTGATTCTATTAGGCCATCTATAATAAGCTCCACCAGATTTAAAATTACTAATCATGTTTATCTGTATCTTGACTGGAAAATAATTTGGGCTTTGTAGCAGTGTGCAGCACTGATAATATTAGGCCATCTATACTAAAGCTTCACCAGATTTAAAATTAATAATAATTTTTAGCTGCATCTAGCCCGGAAAATAATTTTGGGGCTCCGAGATGCGCAAGACACATAAGTGCCTTTTTGCTGCACTACCTGCAGCATGACCCTCATATTGTCAGAATTCGAAGTAATCATGACTACTGGGTTGCCACACTCTTAGATCCCCCAAACTTTTCGATCAACCTTTTCATTTTAATAAAGACCAAAAAAATGGTCATTTTTGAAATTATAAGCATTAGCAGGTTGTTAGAAACTGAAATCAAACAGTTTTCAACTCAAAACTTTATTCTAGGTGATGTTACATTTTCACATAGGACCCCTTGTTCGAAAGGAGCTTCTGAACTCTCTCGTCCATTGAATTTGTCAGGTTTTGGATGGTTTCTGCTTCAATTGTTTTGCATGAGGACAGAATACCCTCCCAGAGCTGTTGCTTAGATGTGAACTGCCTCCCGCCATCATAGACACTCCTTTTAATGATGCTCCAAAGGTTCTGAATGGGGTAGAGGTCAGGGGAGCATGGGGGTCACACCATAAGTTTGTCCCCTTTTATGCCAATATCAGCCAGAGATGCAGATGTTTTATGTGCAGCATGAGATGGTGCATTATCATGCAAAAAAATGATCTTGCTGTGAAATACACGGTTCTTCTTCTTGAACCATGGCAGGAAGAGCTGTTTGAGAAAATCCACATACATTATGGAGTTCATCTTTAGCGCCTTCAGGGATCCTAAAGGGGCCGACAATCTCTCTCCCCATGATTCCAGCCCAAAACATTACTCCACCTCCTCCTTGTTGGCGCTGTAGCCGTGTTTGCGTGGGGTGTCCATCAACCAGCCATCCTCCACTCCATCCATCTGGACCATCGAGCGCTGCACGGCACTCATCCGTGAACAAAACAGTTTTGAAATCAGTCTTCATGTAATGTTTGGCCCACTGGAGCCGTTTCTGCTTGTGTGAAGTGGATAGAGGAGGTCGACAGGATGGCGTATGCACAGCTGCAAACCTCTGAAGGACCCTGCATCTTGTTGTTCGGGGGACGTTGGAGGCACCAGCAGCTTCAAAAACTTGTCTGCTGCTATGACAAGGCTTTTTTGCCGCTGCTCTTTCAACCTGACGTAATTGCCTGTAGGAAAGAGTCCTCAATTTGCCCTTATCAGCACGTACACGTGTGTACTGTGAATCAGCTGCATACTTTTTGATTGCCAAGACACTTCATCCTGATCATCGCACAATGTTGATTGTAGTCATGCCTTGACCTAAACACTCCACAATTTGTTGCTTCTCAGCAGCCGACACATCCTTTTTCTTTCCCATTTTGGCAGAAAATGTAGGCTGCTTAATAATGTGAGACAGCCTTCTTAAGTAGTCTTGCCTTTCATTGGACACACCTGCCAAACTAATTAGCACAGGTGTCTGCAATTGCTTACAGTGATATAAAGAGCCCTGACACACATCACCATCAATGAGTTTAACTGACAAACAAACAAATTCTTCCCTTATCACTCCTAAACACTTTTTGCATAATAATTTGGAACACAGTGTACATGTGCTTTTCCACAAAACACCAGTGGTTCACGTAGTGAATCTTACAGTTCTAACTTGCCAACCGTGGTCTGTATGGAGTTGTTCAATAAAGGGCCCAAAATTAAGATAACATAGATGGGAGAGGTCTCTATGAATAGGAATTCCTAAGTATTTGATACCCTGTGAGGGCCAGGCAAAGGGAAAGTTGGACTGGATGGAATCCTATATGGATTTGGGGAGGGAGACATCGAGGGCCTCAGACTTCGCTGCATTGATTTTAAAATTTGACCATGTAACAAAATGATCTATTTCAGCCATAACAGCATGGATGGATATATGTGATTGAGTGATATATACTAGGACATCATCAGCAAATAGAGAGCACTTGTACTCGGTGCCTCCCACCTCAATCCACCTAATATTGGGGTTATGGCGAATTGATGAGAGCAGGTGCTCCGTCACTAGGATGTATAAGAGAGGGGACAGAGAACATCCCTGCCTTGTCCCATTGGTGATTGTGAAAGGTGATGAAAATGTTCTGACGCGCCCCCTGGGCCTTGGGACACCCGTAGCCGGACCCTTTTTGGTGGATGCTGGTGGTTGTAGTCTCCGTGGCGGCGACCCGGTTCCGTGGCTCAGGGCGGTCAAACCAGTGGCGGAACTATTTATGTGGTTTTGATGTTTAAATGTCCGACTACGCCACCCGTGGATTGCGGTCAGAGTGAACCGCCGCTCCAGGGCAGACCGCTGAGGCTGGTGTTGTGGGTGCAGCAGAGCGTAGCATAACTCCCCACGGGAGGAGTATAGCCTCAGGGCAGTGTATGCGGAGGATGGGGGTGAAGGTGCAGGGCAGCAGCAGTAACGACACGGAGTCAGTGATGCAGTCCAGGGCCTTTACTCACAGTTCTTATTATCCAGACCACGTCTGCAGGTAACGGCTGCCCACGTCGTACTGTGCTCACCAGGTGAGGGGCTCAGACAACTCCCAGATAACTTTGGAGCGCTTCACAGGACCCCCTTTGTGTGTCCTTTGTCTGGCCTTTCTTACCAACCCTTCTGTCCGGCTGCCTCGGGCCTCCTCTTGGTAAACTTGGCGCCAGTTTCCCTGACCTCTGCACTGAACTAAGATGGTGCCCACCTTTTATACTCCCTTCTCAATGCACCCAGGAACTGTTTCTTCCCTGCTCCTGCACTACAGTGTTCCCCTTCCTCAGTGTTCCCTCCCCCCACTCCAGCCAGGGACAGGGACTGTCGTGCCCATCTCAGGGGCATATTGGTCGCCCTGCCCCACGGCAATGTGGTGTAATGCATGCAGGTGTCGGGTCCTGATCCACACTACATCCTTACCTGAGAGTGAGATATCACACCTCTGGGTGAGGTGCAATACCTCTGTAGCAACCGAGCCCTCAGGGTGCTACAGTTCCATTTATCTTCAGCCTAGGTGACGTATTGCGATACAGGGCCGTGATTTTGGCTATAAAAGGGTCCCCTAGACCCCTACCCCAAGCTTTTTAAGAGAATCATATATGGCGTGCCAGGAGACTCTATGGAATGCTTTCTCAGCATCCAACGAGAGTATCTAATTACAAATTTTTAACTGCATCTAGCCCAGGAAATACTTTGTGCCTAGTAGCAGTGTCTGCTAGTCAGCGGATTATCCCGGCTGTTAAGCAAGCTACACCACCTGTAGTTTGGACACTTAATTTTTTCAAAGGAAATGCTTCGGGACCATGGGATACTCAGTGAAGAGCATCAGGAGGCACCCCAAGGCATAGGGGCTGGGACTGGCACTAGGATGCCTTGCGGTGGACAGCCGAGCTCGATCCTTATAAAAGCTTTTTAACTGCAGCAGCTTTAGTGGACGCTACTGGAGCTGGAATTACGCGGCTGCTGGCATGAGACTTGCCCTCCAATAGATCCTTGTAAATGGATTTAAAGTGTATTCATTCAAATTAGAGAGACAATTTAAATTAAAAAGCTTGGAGCTGCCTCCACCACAGGGGGGCTCGCTCGACCCACCAGCGGACAGGCACCAGTATTGGGAGAGGGGGGCTGGCCGTCAGGGTTCACCGCGGCTCTGGCACAAACCCGGCGACGCGGAGGTGGCACGGGCAGGAGCGGACTGAACGTGTCGGCTTCTCACTTTTTGGATTTTAGAAGGGCATGACATGCCTATATCTGTGTCTCCCCCTCCTTTTACTCCTCCACCTCTTTTCTTTTCGCATGACTATATGTACTTGTCACTTTTCCATGTGTTAGTTGTGTCTTCTGAGCAGTTTGTCAGCTTTTGGACACCTTTGAAGGTGTTTTCTATGTGTTTCTATGTGTTTTTGTTTGCCTGCCATTGGTTTTAACGGTGTTCGAAGGTGTTCGACGAACAGTTCGACGAACAGTTCGGCGAACACACGGGTGTTCGACGAACCGAACCGAACTCGAACACTACGGGGGTGGCTCAACACTAGTAACTAGGTATCAACTCAGAGCAACCTAGGTCGTACGGCGGCTCAATCGACTCTGTGACCAGGGAGGGTCCGATCAGAGGGACCAGGTGCTACTCTGGGGACGACATTGTAAGGGAGCAGGTGACTCCCACGGTACAGACGGCAGGGACTGACCGGTATAGCAGATGGGCACAGCAGGCAGGCTGACGAGTGATCCTGGTGGATGGACTGGCAGACACGGCAGGTGACAGGCGGGAGCCTCTAGGTAGGCTGTCAGGTGGTCACGGCAGGTGACAAGCAGGTTCCTCTAGGTAGGCTGTCAGGTGGTCACGGCAGGTGACAGGCGGGAGCCTCTAGGTAGGCTGTCAGGTGGTCATGGCAAGTGATGGGCAGGAGCCTCCAGGTAGGCTGACAGGTGGTCACAGCAAGTGACAGGCAGGAGCCTGTAGGTAGGCTGTCAGGTGGTCACGGCAAGTGCCGGGCAGGAGCCTCCAGGTAGGCTGACAGGTGGTCACAGCAAGTGACAGCAGGAGCCTCCAGGTAGTCACGGCAGGTAGCAAGCAGGAGCCTCCAGGTAGGCACGGCAGGTAACAAGCAGGAGCCTCCAGGTAGGCACGGTATGTAGCGGGCAGGTGCTTCCAGGTAAGCAGGTGGGCAAAGTCCATAGACAGACTGGCGGACTGAACGGAAGACAGACTGTCGCGCTGGAGAGTAGTCAGGCTGGCGGACTGGACTAGTAGTCAGGCTAGCAGTGGGACCTGAGGGCTGAAGCAGAGGTAAGTACACTTTGCAACAACTATTGCTCGGGCACCTCCATTTTGGAGGAGGTGCCTTGTGTGTGGGAGGATCTCCGGCAATTGGCCGGGGACTCCTTAGGACGGCGCGCGCGGCCCCTTTAAGAGGGAGGGAGTGCGCGCGCACCGTAAGCACAGTGCCAGGGAAGCTGCGCACGCCGGCAGCAGCAGGAAGAGGAGCGCTGGAGGACGCTGGGCGGGGAGCGCAGCGTTGAGAGGGACGGCGTCTCTGCCTGGCAGGAGGCAGAGACGTCGAAGCTATAGTGTCGTTTCTATGTACTTCAACAAACGTGGTTATTGCTTCTTCAATTTCATTGGTGGCAGTCTGATCTCTTAAGAGGTGATCATTTAGTCTCCAGGAAAAATTCCCAGGCCTTTGAGGTAAAATATTCAGTGATCCCACAGACCACATAAATGAACCTATAGAGCATGTAGGGGTATTATCTAAAAGGCTTTGTGAGACAAATAAGTGATTTATGTGACTGTATGTTTGGATGAGTGATGGCTAAAATCCTTCTGGCCCGGATGGAGGACCCGCCACAGGTCTATCAAATGAAGTTGCTTTAGCTATTTCCCTATCCCATGGACCGCCGAGGAGGGGACACACGACCTACCCACTAAAGCGTCAACTGTGGGATTCATGGGCTTATTGAAATCTCCTCGCAGGATGATACAGGAACCACCGGCAAATTCATTCAGATACCGCAAGACCCTCACGCCGAAACCACCTTGATGTGAGTTGGGGAAATAGACATTAGCTAGAACAAGGGTCTTATTATTACACAATACTTTAAGAAAAATAAATCTACCTTCCGCATCTACTTTTAAATCAATGATTTGGATCTGTAATGTTTTGTGAAAGGCGAAGGATACCCCCTTTGTTTTATTAATGGAATGAAACCACATGGTATATTATTTGTTTGTGCACTTAGGAGTCGACGAGGTTTTAAAATGAGTTTCATGGAACATAGCAATATCATTACTTTTTTTTTGGAGATGGTATAGTATTTGACTCCGTTTCGTGGGACTATTAAATCCCCTTATGTTATATGAGGCGAAACTTAAGCTAGCCATTGCATTTCTTCAGCATAAAGAGAGGGGGGAGACAGACAAAATCATACTACAGAAAATACAGGACATGGGGGTTTGGGAAGACAAAGACTTTAACATATTACAAGAGAACCAGGAAGTAATAAAGAAAGAAATTACCTCCGCATACAGCATTAAACTAACCATTCCAAATAGGAACAAATTGGACTCTAAAACTAGATCCAAACGTCTACACTGTGTTCCAAATTATTATGCAAATAATATTTTCTCAGATTTTCCCAAATTACCTATATGAATTGCAGTCATTGTAATTTTCCAGTCAAATAACTATTAGAGTACAATTGAAAGGTTTTTGTACAAACTGCCTATGATAACAGTATATTTAAAAAAAAAATAAAACACTCAAACTGCACTCAAAATGCATGTTCCAAATTATTATGCACAGCAGAGTTTTCAACCTTTTCATTTTAATAAAGAACAAAAAAATGGTCATTTTTGAAATTATAAGCATTAGCAGGTTATTACAAACTGAAATCAAACAGTTTTCAACTCAAAACTTTATTCTAGGTGATGTTACATTTGCACATAGGACCCCTTGTTTGAAAGGAGCTTCTGAACTCTCTCGTCCATTGAATTTGTCAGGTTTTGGATGGTTTCTGCTTTAATTGTTTTGCATGAGGACAGAATACCCTCCCAGAGCTGTTGCTTAGATGTGAACTGCCTCCCGCCATCATAGACACTCCTTTTGATGATGCTCCAGAGGTTCTCAATGGGGTTGAGGTCAGGGGAGCATGGGGGCCACACCATAAGTTTGTCCCCTTTTATGCCCACAGCAGCCAGAGATGCAGATGTGTTATGTGCAGCATCCCCTTCAGGAGTATGTGAGATGTCCTCCATAGCTGGAGATTGCGTGGGAAGTGACTAGGAGACTGGAAGTGCCAGCACGTGGGATCCTGGGTCGGTAGTCGCCGCTGAGGCCTTCGGCGCCACCTTTTCCTGTGTCTCCAGCAGTGAAGAAGCAGCCTTATGACACAGGTACCGGGAGATGTTGGGTTCAGCCGGTGCTGAGCTGTGACAAGCAGCGGGGGGAATCTTCCTCTTACCCGCTGACATGTTGGGGAGGATTCGGAGCTTTAGTAGCTGTCAGAAGTAAGAGTTAGCTGGGGGTCTTTCGGGAGCTCTGCTAGCATATGTCCTATCCTGCCATGAGCAAGCCACGCCCCGATCTGAAACATTTAAGTGTGACAAACATGCAAAAGAATAAGAAATCAGGGGGCAACACTTTTTCACACTACTGTATAGTACAAAATTTTTACGTAGATGCGGACAAAATGCTGCATAGTAGTATACTTTCAAAAATAAAAGTGTTAATAGTTTATTTTTACCAATTAACAAACCAATGCAAATTGAAGGTGCAAAAGAGAACTCTAAATCAAATCAATTTTTGGGTGTGACTACCATTTTTTTTAACACAGCATCAAAACATCAATTCTTCTAGGCACACTTGCACAGTTTTTGAAGGCATTCAGCAGGGATTTTGTTCCAAGGATATTGTAAAACTAACCCCAGATCTTCTGTGGATATAGGCTAGCACATGTAGCGCCCCGAGGGTTCGGTCGCTACAGAGGTATTGCATCTCACCCAGAAGTGTGATATCTCACTCTCAGGTGAGGACGGAGTATGGCTCAGGACCCTGACACCTGCATGCACTACACCACATTTCCGGGGACACAGGGTGACAATGCTCCCATGGGAGAGCACAACTGTCCCTGATCCCTGGCTGGAGTGGGGAGGGGTCACCTAGGAAAGGGGGAACCCAGTGGTGTGTGGGTGGAGAGTGCAGATCCTGGGTGCACTGAGTAGGAGTATAAAGAGGGGAGCCATCTTAGGAAGTGTGTTCAGTCAGAGGGGAGAAGTGAAAGAGCAGGGCTCTGTGGAGCTCTGCTCCAGGAGGCGGGCCTAGCCTGAGAGGCCCAAGACTGAGAAGAGAAAGAGCAGAGAGGGGAGGGAGCAGGAAAGGCTCCAGGAGAAGGAGTGAAGGGACCCCAGGGGTACGGGCCGTGCAGCAAGCCGGCTGTACGCCCGCCGCTACCTGGAGGTAGGGGGATCAGGCCAAGACAGAGAACCGGTTCCCTTAACTAGTGGAGGCAGAAACCACGCTCAGCTAGTCACCGGAGGCTGTGGCATTGCATGTGTCACAGCCCCTCACAGTCAACGCTAGGATGGCACCACATAGGGTCCAGGGGACGGAACACACGTCGCCCGCCAAGACCCGAGGCAGCTGGACAGAAGCGGTGTAAGGTGTGAGGCACGAAGGGCCAGAGAAAGGACACATGAAGGGGGTCCTGATAAGTATTCCAAAGATATCTGGGAGTCGGCCGAGCCCCTCACTTGGTGAACGCAGTACGATGCGGGAGATTATGACAGGCCGTAATAATCTGGATTAACAACTGTGAGTAAAGACCCTGGACTGCACTGCAAAGACTCTGAGTCGTTTCTACTGCGCCCTTGCACCTCAACTCTCATCTTCCACTCACGCTGCCCTGAGGCAATACTCTTCCTGTGGGGAGTCACACCATCTAGCTGCACATCTCATCAGCCTCAGCAGCCTGCCCAGCAGCGGCGGTTCCTCCTAACCACAATCCACAGGTGGCGTAGTCGGACATTTAATAATGATAAAAACCACATAAATAGACTGCCACTGGTTTGACCGCCCTGAGCCACGGGACCGGGTCGCCGCCACGGTGACTACAACCCCCAGCGTCCACAAAAAGGCCCGGTTCCGGGTTCCCCACATGGCCCAGGGGGCGCGTCACACACATCCTTTTTTCTCTATATGTAATCTCACACACACTCTATAATCTTGAGATCATGGCTCTTTATGACCATATCATCATTTCGAGGAGTCCTTGTCTTTGTTATGCTGAAGAAAGTTTTGGCGGTATATATGGGGTTGTTGTTCTGTTGCAGAATAAATTTGGAGCCAATCAGAAGGCTCCCTGATGGTATTGCATGATAGATAAGTATCTGCCTGCATTTCCAGATGCTTTGAAATGATGAGTCAAAATGTGAAATATTTCAGCAAATGGCATTGGGGATTTGATTAACATTAATGGTGTCCTTAATGCTCAGAAATATAGGCAGATACTTATCCATCATGAAGGCATCTGATTGGCTCAAAATGTATTCTGAAGCAATACAACAACCCCAAACATGCAGCTAACCTCACTAAGAACGATCTTCAGAGTACAGAACCAGGAGTCCTGAACTTTATTATATATCCCGTAACAATCTGTCATTGTTAGTTTGTTCACCGTATTTTATATTTGCATCTTGTATATAACCCCTTCTCACGTGCAGCACCATGGAATCAATGGCGCTCTAAAAATAATAATAATAATAATATGCCCCACAGAACCTTGATCTCCACATCATCAACTTAGTCTGAGACTTCATGAAGAGAGCAAGATTTGCGCAAATTTACATCCATAGATCTGTGGTTAGTTTTACAAAGTCTTTGGAACAACCTTCCTGCTGAGTTTCTTCAAAAACTGTGTGCAAGTGTACCTACAAGATTTGATGCTTGGATGCTATTTTCAAAGCAAAGTGTTGTCTCACCAAATATTAATTTGATTTACATTTATCTTTTGTTATTTTACTTTGCATTTTGTTAATTGCTAAAAATAAACTATTAACACTTCTGTTTTTGAAACCATTTTTACTTTGCAATATTTTTTCCATATCAGCCTAAAACTGCATAATACTGTATTCTTTATGCTGAATTTTTAATTTGATATGTAAGAGGATTACCGTATATACTCGTGTACAAGATGACTTTTTCAGCACACTTTTTATGCTGAAAAAGCCCCCCTCAGCTTATACTCGAGTGAGCAGGGGTGGACATACCGCTGGTGCAGCCGGTCCAGCTGTGGTGGAGGGGGGCCCTTGCAGGGTGGCTAATAATGAGGGCAATCTGGCCTGCTTCTCTGGCCCGTGGCCAGATTGGCCTCATTGTGTGCAGCGGGCAGGGAGCGATCCCTGCAGCTCCACTGCCTACAGGAGAAAATGGCAGCCTACAGGAGAAAATGTCAGCGGAGTGGAGTTGCAGGGATCTGTCCTCTGCTTCCTGCCCGGCGCTCTCTCTCTGACACAGGTACGCGCAGCTTGATGATGTCATCATGAAGTGCGAGCCTGTGTCAGAGAGACGATGCTGTGGGGGAATGGGCTGAGAGGTGAGAGGTCCAGGACAATGAGGGGTGGTGGGGGAGAACAATGATGGAGGTGGGGGAGAACAATGATGGAGTTGGGGAGACAATGATGGGGGTGGGGGAGATGACAATGATGGGGATGAGGGAGAACAATGATGAAAGTTTATTTTTGAAATTTACCAGTAGCTGCTACATTTCCCACCCTAAGCTTATACTGGGGTCAATAAGTTTTCCCAGTTTTTTGTGGTAAAATTAGGTGCCTCGGCTTATATTCGGGTCAGCTTATACTTGAGTATATACAGTAAGTAAATTTTAGTAAAAATGACATTTTCTGGTAGCCAAATTACCAGAACCAAGTTTAATGCAAATATCAAGTCAGTAAGTAAATACCAAGAGATTCACTTTTGTTTTTTTAGAAAATTTGCAGTGTCCCAAACTAAAATTGTTCAGGGTTACACATCCAAATCCAAAAATGAGCCGTTCCGGTGAGTTTGGGCTGAGACAAAAAATTCCTTGAATTGCCAATGTGAATATTGGTAACTATGCCCCCAAACAGATGAATGAAGCAGAAATATCTGCAATAACTGCAGTGTTTAAACATTCCCTTATACAACTGTAACTTTGAATAAGTTCAAAATAATATGTAATGTACATACAAATTTACTCAACTTTTTACAGTATGTGTAGTACAGTATATGACAGCCGTTAAATAGTGTTCAAACACAGACAATTGTTTTCAATTGCCGAAAAACGTGAATCTGTGGTCACTCTTGTAATGTGACAACAATTTTATACAACAGGTAACCACCTAACTAACAGGTGGGGCGGTCAACACGATTTAGTGAACATTAGACATGATTTCAAAAAACATCACAGTAAAAGATAATGCCTTACCAACACCAGGTCAGATTACCAATGTACTGCAGGATGCAGCAAGCCTCCATGATAAAGGTGGGGGGAGCACATGTGCAAAATACTGATGTAGACAGCCACTCACTAACCTACTAATTCATGGAGGGGGTGGCTGTGTAGTATTATACATGCACACCGATGGTGTCTGCATAGGGCACCAGTTATACAGATATGTGTGATGCACAGTGTCTGCCTTTAGCCTATTGATGACGCCCATACTATTAGATCAGGCGGGCTTGTCCAGCACTATATACGTGCACCCCCACAGGACAGACGCCCCAATTCACCCAGCCAATACTAAAGAGGCCTGGCCGCATCCTGCATAAAAATGTGCAAAAAAGATGAAAAATAGTGTATAAGATAAAGGTCAGATCACCAATGCTCTGCAGGATGCAGCAAGCCTCTATGATAAAGGCGGTATTTATGTGGTGTATCCATGTGGTGTATTTATCTTATACACTATTTTTCATCTTTTTTGCACATTTTTATGCAGGATGCGGCCAGGCCTCTTTATATATGTATAATACTACACAGCCACCCCCTCCATGAATTGGTAGGTTAGTGAGTGGCTGTTTGTATCAGTATTTTGCACATGTGCTCCCCTCGCCTTTATCATGGAGGCTTGCTGCATCCTGCAGAGCACTGGTAATCTGACCTGGTGTTGGCAAGGCTTTATCTTTTACTGTGATGTTTTTTTAAATTATGTCCAATGTTCACCATTTTTAATGTTTAGTGTTAGGATTCGCAAGTATGGGGACCCTTGACGATGGGTTGCGAGCTTGCGTATTTTGCCCAAAATATCGACCAATACCTCATGTGGTGTATTTATCTTATACACTATTTTTCATCTTTTTTACACTTTTTTATGCAGGATGAGGCCAGGCCTCTTTAGTGTTGGCTGGATGAATTGGGGCGTCTGTCCTGTGGGGGTGCACCTATATTTTGCTGGGCAACCCGCACTGATCTAATAGTATGGGCGTCATCAATAGGCTGCAAGGCAGACACTGTGCATCACACAAATCTGTGTGACTGGCGCCCTATGCAAACTCCATCGGTGTGCATGTATAATACTACACAGCCACCCCCTCCATGAATTGGTAGGTTAGTGAGTGGCTGTCTGCATCAGTATAAATTATAAATTTTGGTGCTAAAACAGTATTTTAGTGGAAAAATAAATTTTTTGTTCTCATATCTAGAAGTTATAAAGTTTCGTTAATCATCTGTAGGTTAAAAATGCTCAGTACACCCTTAGATGAATTCCTAGAGGGGTCTAGTTTCCAAAATAAGGTCATTTGTGGGGGTTTCTTATGTTTTCACATGTCAGGGGCTCTCCAAATGCGACATGGCATTCACAATCTATTCCAGACAAATAACGCTCTTTCCTTTCCAAGCCCGGCCATGTGCCCAAACAGAAGCTTTTGACCACATATGGGGTATCAACGTGTTTGAGAGAAATTGCATGACAAATTATGGGGTCCGATTTATCCTATTATTCATTGTGAAAATTACAAATTCGGGGCTAAAACAAGATTTTCGGGAAAAAAAATTTAATTTTCAATATGACAACCTAATGTTATCAAATTCTGTGTAGTAGCTGTGGGTTCAAAATGCTTACTATACCCCTGGATAAAATCCTTGAGGCGTGTAGTTTCCAAAATGGGATAACTTGGGGGGGGGGGTTTAACTGTTTAAGCACATCTGGGGCTCTTCTGCAGACCATTCCATCAAAGTCTGCATTCCAAAACGTCACTACTTTCTTTCCGAGCTCAGCCGTGTGCCCAAACAGTAGTTTTCCTGCACATATGGGGTATCAGCGTACTCAGGAGCAATTGCACAACAAATTTTGTGGTCCATTTTCTTCTGTTAACCTTGTGAGAATAAAAAATTAGGGGCTAAAAGTACATTTTTGTGGGAAAAATTTGATTATTTTATTTTCAGGGCTCTACGTGAAAATTCTGTGAAGCACTTTGGGGTTAAAGTTGCTGACCACACATCTAGATAGATTCTTTGAAGGGTTTAGTTTCCAAAATGGGGTCACTTGTAGGGGGTTTCCATGGGTTAGGCACACCAGGGGCTCTCCAAACCCGACATGGCATCCAGCCATTTTTGCATTCAAATAGTTAAATGGTGCTCCTTCCCTTCCGAGCCCTGCTGTGTGCCCAAACAGTAGTTTTACCCCACATATGGGGTATTGGCATACTCATGAGAAATTGCACAACAAATTTTGGGGTCCATTTTCTCCTGTTACCCTTGTGAAAATAAAAAAATTGTGGCTAAAGTAACATTCTTGTGAAAAAAAGTAAAATGTTCATTTTTTCCTTCCACATTGCCTTAGTTCCTGTGAAGCACCTGAATGGTTAATAAACTTCTTGAATGTAGTTTTGAGGACTTTGAGGGATGCAGTTTTCAGAATGGTGTCACTTTTAGGTATTTTCAGTCATATAGGCCCCCCAAAGTCATTTCAAAAGTGATGTGGTCCCTAAAAAAATGGTTTTGTAAATTTTGGTGGAAAAATGAGAACTTGCTGATCAACTTTTAAGAATTCTAACTAACCAAAAAAATTATGTTTCAAAAATGATGCAGATGTAAAGTAGAGGTATGGAAAATGTTATTTATTAACTATTTTGTGTGACATAACTCTTGTTTAAAGCGCACCTGTCAGCAGGATTGTGCACAGTAAACCACATACACTGTCAGGTGGGCGCCGTTACACTAAGTAAAATGATACCTTTGTTGATGAAATCCGTCCAGTGGTTCTTTTATAATCTTTATTTTAATTTCTGCCATAATGAGATGCTCGTGCTTCAGGGCAGGCCTTTGGGGAGAGGCTGTAACTAGTGCACTACTTATGTATTCATATCTCTGGCTTCTGATTGGTCACCGTGCTTTCAGTGACCAGCCTCTTATTTTAGATACTGCCTGTGTAACTTCTGTGCCAAAGTGAAATTTGCATTTGCATGCCCCAAAATAGCCCCCGCTGCCCGAGCTTGCTCAGTAGCATTTCTCGGTTGCCGAGAGATGCTACTGCGCATGTGACTCGCCCCCTGGGCCGTGGGGCACTCGGATACGGACAATTGGGAAACGGTGGGAGTAGTAGTGGCAACCCGGTTCCGTGGCTCAGGGTGGTCAGGCCAGTGGTAGTCCGTTATGTGCTGATGATTATGTCCGACTACGCCACCCGTGGATTGCGGTTATTAGGAACCGCCGCTGCATGCAGACCGCTGGGGCTGATGATGTGTGCAGCTGGGGTAGTGTGACTCCCCACGGGAAGAGTGCGGCCCCAGGGCAGTATAATGGATGGTGGTAAGAGTCCCAGTACCGGTAGTGCTGGAGGCGCGAAGGAGCACACAGACAACAGGTTGCAGTCCAGGGTCTTTACTAGAACAGGTAAACTGACCCATAAACAGTCCCGGCTAGGAGGGGACCTGGATGTCTGAGAGCAATTGGGAGATTGGCCCTGGTCAGGGTGAGGGTGTAGGCCTACCGTGCTTTCTGCGCTCCTTCTGACTATCTCCTCCTTATAGGATGACAGCCCACGCTTCCGAGCTCTCCGTGTATTCTCTCCTGTATGACCTGCGACGTGGGTTCCTTTCTGCTCCCAGCCTTGTACGGCTTTGCTGGTCCCTTCTGTTGTGGCAGGGCCTCCAGGCTTCTTAGGCCAAGGAATATACAGTCCCCTGCGAACTGGTTATCTGCTGGGGGATGTGGAATCCTCCCAGCCTCAGACACCAAAGTCTGGTAAATTAAGTCCGTTATCTGCCAAGACAGGCTCTCTTCGCCTCTTGTCTCTGGCTTGTGGCTCTCCTCCTGCCATACTTCCTCTTAGGTGCAATACAACTTTCTGTCCCTGCTCTGCTTCGCGACACATCTCAGTGCAGAGACAGGCCATCCAGTTCTCTCTAACCCTGCCCCCAGCACCAGCTTTTATAGGGGCAGCCTGCTCCCCTACTGGCCTGAGACAGGAGGTACTGCATGCTAATGTTCCCCTGACTAGAGAACCTCCCCCTTGCTCTCAGACACAGCTTTATTACATTTTGTGGCATCCAGGCCAGGGTGACACACATGCGCAGCGCCATATTGCTGCAGGCAAATTCTTTTTTCTCCAGCAAAATGGCGCCCACGCGTGCTCAGTAGCATCTCTCGACAACTGAAAGATGCTACTTCGCATGCGCGGGCGGCAGGGGCCATTTTGGGGCATGTAAATTTCACTTTGGCTCAGAAATTACACAGGCAGTATTTAAAATAGAGAACAAATGGAAGTCAGCTCACCCTCCACGGATTTCAGCGTGTCGAAGCCAGGAAGAACATGTGGTCACACGTAGAATCAAATGCAAAAAAGAAGTGAAAAATTCCTGCTCCAAAAAGTTATATTAAAAAATTCCAAGTTTTTATTACATCATTTTAAAATCTGAAAAATTGTCAAGCTTGACAAAGAACGCTGGCTGGCATTGGAAACGCGTTGCTACGTGAATTTCCATGTACCTTGTGACCTCATCAGATTTTAAAATGGTGTAATAAAAACTTGGAATTTTTTAATATAACTTTTTGGAGCTGGAATTTTTCATTTCTTTTTTTGCAGTATTTAAAATAGTAGGCAGGTTACTGAAAGCACAGTGACCTGTCAGAAGCTAGAGATATGAATACATGAGCAGAGCACCAGTTACAACCCCTCCCCAAAGGCCGCCCTGAAGCACGAGCATCTCATTATGTCAGAAATGAAAATAAAGATTATAAAAGAACCACTGGACGGATTTCATCAACAAAGGTATCATTTTACTTAGTGTAACGGCGCCCACCTGACAGTGTATGTGGTTTACTGTGCAAAATACTGATGACAGGTGCGCTTTAAGGGAATAAGAATTAAATGTTTGAACATTGCAATATTTTCAAAATTGTCACCAAATTTCCGATATTTTCACAAATAAACGCAAGTCTTATTGAACAAATTTTACCACTATTAAGTACAATATGTCACACAAAAAAAACTATTTCAGAATCAGCGGGATCCGTTGAAGCGTTACAGAGTTATTACCTAATAAAGTGGCACTGGTCAAATTTCAAAAAATTGGTCTAGTCATTAAGGTCAAAATTGGCTCGGTCACTAAGGGGTTAAAGAAGCACTCCCATCAAAGTTTTTTTTAAATGTATTACAGTCATCAAATTATATAATACTGTGTACTTACAATTACTCATTTTGCCTTTCTACCCAGATAATTCTTCTCTCTTCTTTGCTTTATGTAGAAACAGGAAGTCTCTTTTCCCAGCACAAATCATTCCCCTCTTCAACTCCTGACCCAGCAGCTTCTCTCCCCTCCTTCCCTGCCAGGGACTTTTGTAGTAACTTATCACGCCTACAGGGAAAATTAACTTCCTGTTTCTACATAGATCTTAGAAGGATTCAGCTAGTCAGTTTTTAATGACGTGATGTCATAGACTTAATGGAAAAGATAATTATTAATGGGATAGAAGGGCAAAATGATCACTTTCTAAGTACACAGTGCAATATAATGTCATGACTGCAATATATTAAGAGCATAACATTTTTTGATGGGAGTGCTTCTGTAAAGATGACATGTCATCAGATCAAATGTGGCCAGTTTTTGTTATTTTATTCCGCTTGGTCCCCTGAGTAATCTGGATCCAGGTTTTGTTTTAATCTGTCATACGGTTCCAGAGATTTGGATCCAAAATTAAAAATATTAAAAAAAATGATCCAATGGCGCTGTCACTCCAATAAATTATTAAAAAACAATGTTTTTATTAAAACAGTGCATTTCTAGAATAGAACAAACTGCTCTCTTCATCTGATTCAAATAAAAACATACATTCAAAATAACCAACATTCTTATAAAACCCCTTAACCAGATGTGGCTACTCAAATTCTTGAATCATGTTAGGCTGTGGGTTGAACTAGATGGACTTAGTTTTTAAGGTTGAAGGAAGACTATGTTACTATGTTTAACCCCACCACCACTTCTCTATAGCTCCACAGCAAATTTGCCCCATTTTCAATGTGATGCAAGTTAACTGCAGTGTGTATTAGCCTGCATGCTCTATGCATTTATGTAGTCCTTCCGAGGCTAATGTAGATAATTTAAAAATCCAATAGCTTTCTCTATCGGCCTTTGATGTCTATCCGTAAAACTGCCCAGTATTTGTTCTATTATGGTAAGCTCTAAGTTAGTAGGATTTTTTTCATGTACATGGAAAAAATGCCTCGACAGGCTATGATCCATAACTCCATTTTTAATGTTAGACCTGTGCTTATTCATCCTAAAATGTATTGGCATAATGGTCCGTCCCAAATACTGCAATTTGCACTGACATTGTAGGGCAAAAATCACATATGAACTTTGATAGTTTTAAAAACTTTTTATCGTCCCCTGTGACTGTGGATGTAAATTGTTTTTTACCAAACTGTATCCATTTGCAACTCTTACATTTTTGATTGCCACATTTAAAAGTTCCATTATTAGTCAATAAATTACCTCCATATCTACAATCCCCTCCCTGATAATTATTTTTCTTCCCAATCTGACACTGGCACTATCATATTTTTCAGATTCTTGTTGCATCTGTACACTACCACTGGATCAGCAGGCAATTTTTTTGATAAAATAGGATCACTCCTCAAATGAACAAATGTCTTCTTAGGACTTCTTCCACTTTTTTATATGATTTATTAAAAGTTGTCGCAAAACTAAATTGAAACTTATTGTTTGCATAGAATGTTTTATCTGATTTTGTGGCGATTTTAGCTAAACGCACATTCTGTGTAAGCCTTCTAATCCTTTCAAAAGCATCTTTTAGAAGTTGTTTGGGATATCCCTTTTCTAAAAATCTCCCCCTTAAAATCTTTTATAAAAGTCCATTTCAGATGCATAATTTTTGCGAATCTGCCAGAACTGGCCATATGGAATGTTTTTCACCCAGCTAGCTAGATGTCCACTATGATAATCCAAATAACTATTGACATCTACCTGCTTGAAATTAGTGCAAGTCTGAATAGCACCATTGCTCACAGAAATCACCAAATCTAAAAACTCAATAGACCCACCTGAAAAAGTAGAGGTAAATTTCAGTCCCCATTTGTTATGGTTCAGCTCTTGTATGAAGCTATTTGCCTCTTCTAATGAGCTGGTCCAAATAAAAAACAGGTCATCTATGAACCGTTTATAAAATAGAATGCGACCCATCGGCAGGAGCGACTGGGCAAGGAACACTATCCAGAGATTTGGGCCTTTTGGGATTTTTTCCAAGGGGGCATTGCTTACATGGCAATAATGCATACAAACTTAAACTCACACCATCACCATCCCCCAGAGAATCAAGTGAAACACGACCCTTTGGCAAAGACCAAAAAAATAGCACTAAAGAAAGCCCATGTCTCAGGAACCATTTGCCGGTTTTAAAAACAAAATTGAAGGAGAGGAGCAGGAATAAAATAAGAACAAAAAGTGACCACTTTTCTCCTAGTGACAGTCCCTCTTTAACCCTAACTTAATTTTAGAGTTTTAGGAAGAATTAGGATTATCTTCGTTGTAGGTTGCAGAATATTTTTAGGGGCTCACAGCAGTTTCATATAAAATACATAAAACAATACAAAGGTAGCGCTACATAAAACATGTCATTCCTTACCCAGTGTATCCTTATTATTTTTGCTTCATTACCAATATTTCCTGACAGAATCTTGACACCACAGTTATCAGCACAAGTTAGCTAACAGCTTTGATGTCATATCATCAGATCACAAAAGAAGAACAATCCTCAAAGTGAAACACCCACTCTGGTATATTCCTGGCAGAACATTCAATTTGCTTTTCCTTCATTGTGTGGGTTCAGAAATCATATTATTCATACAAACACCTATTCTCCATGACTCCCTTGTAAATATGCATGTTTCGGTAAGGAATTTTGTCACACTTATATTTGCAGACTTGTTTTTCGAGCGTGGACTGTCCATTTAAGCTATATATTTAATAGTGTTTATGTCAGAAGATAAAGGGGGAAAGGAAAAATGGCGCTGGTCCTGGAGGCAAGTAGAGATTTTTTATTCTGCACCCTGTAGTGGACAGCCCCTTTAAGTTTAGTGCATTTCTACATATCTAAATATTATAAATATGACGTGGTACCTGTCGATTCTTAAGAAACAGTAAATATAAAATTGATGCAAACTGAACCTGGAAGTGTGGTTATACCATCAGTTGTTTTTTCGCGTGGGTCTATTTTCCCCCCTCCTCCTGCTTCGTCATGTGTGCTTAATGTTCAGGGAAGTATTTTGCAATTTCCAGTGGGTTGGAGAGATGGTAACGGCATCATTAGACTGGGAACAGCTGCTGGTACAAAAGCTTCATCACAGAGACAGGAAAACCAATATGCTGCCTGATAAGTCACATGGACAGTGTGAGCAGGTGAAAAAAGCTTTGGTGAGTACAATGACTTTTCTATATATGTAATAGAATTGATTTAGATATAGGAAAATAATTTTAGGGAATGATTCTGCTGCGTTTTCTAATTTGGGTATCTATACACATGGACATGTGTCAGATGGATAAATTAGTGAAGAGAGTGTATTGTTAATTAAATACTCATGGTATGAAAGGCTTAGACCAGTTTTTAAGGCAAAATATTGTTTTTTTTCTATGTATTGTGATTGCACTTCTAGATAGAGAAAAGACACTTGGAGCATCCTAGAACTAGTTCTGTCCTACTGAGCCACGACTGTTACAGAAAATATTGTCGCACATTGATAAAGACTGGAGAACCTTACACCAGTTTAAGTAAGAGAGACATTTGTAGAGCAACAAGGAAAGTGGCAAGCCTTAGTGCAAATTGCGACACACCAAAAACTGGCTTAACCTGCCAAGTACTGTAAATGTGTCTCATGGCCTCTTTGTAAGGAGGAATTTACTATTTGATTTGTTTTGTTAAAAAGTTGCAAAATATAGTACACATCATATATGTGCTATGATTTGTGACTTTTCACTCCTTTCACTGTTTCTAAAAGTAGAGAGAACAGTAGACAGGATTTAGAGGGCGCAGAGTTTTTTCTTGCCTTACAGAGAATGTTCACTACTTTTAAAGACTTTATTAATGGACTCTGAATGGTGCAAAAGACAAAAGGCAAAAATAACACTTATTGGGCTCCTCCTGGATTCCTCATTAGATGATTGACCTCTCGATGCTGATGATCAGTTGGAGCCTTAACAGACTGTTTTTTCTGACTTGGGAACGGAGAGGATTTTTATTAGGCCACGGCCCCACTATCAGTATTCGGTCAGTATTTTTTTTCTCAGGAGTGGCAGCCAAAACTATGTGAGGAACAATCAGAGAAAAGGTATAATAGAAACAACTTACCAATTCTTCATTTATCACCCACTCCTGAGAAAAAATACTGACCGAATACTGATAGTGGGGCCATGACCTTAAGGTGTAAATTGTAAAGTTCCTTGTTTCTACGAGCACTTTGCAATTTTACTCTTTTATAGACTTGAAACAACTTTAAGAGTTACACAGAACATCTTTACATACAAATTAGTCAATCCTTAAGGGTATGCTCCCACCATGAAGAGCCGCTGCAGCCCTGATGCTGCAGAACAGCAGATGAGTTAGTCTTTAAGACTGCCATAGGCTTTCTGTAAGAGAATGTTGGTCATTTAGTATCCTGTTCAGACAGGCCAACCGCACTTTTATGTGGTAGAACAATCATTAAAAGGGTTGTCCACTACTCAGACAACCCATTGTCAATCATTCCCTTTATAAAATAATAACACCTAACTCACATTCAGTGCTGTTGGCACTGACTCTCCCGGGCTCACGTAACATAGTTATGTCATGCGATCCCTGCAGCCAATCAGGGGCCCTAATTAAGACATCTGGGGGAAGTGAGAGCTGCGGCTTCTCCCTCACTTCCTCTGGATGTCAGATTTGTCCAAAGGAGGGGAGAGTGAAGCAGCTGCAGATTGGCTGCAGGAATCACGTGACTTAACCGCTGGAACGACACCAGAACCAGAGCTGAGAATAGGTGTTATTTTATAAGGAGGGAACATTCCCTTTAACATGATCACTCCGTGCGCTCAGAAAAGCATTGTTGCTGTCAGCACATGTCCTATTTCCAAATTACATAAGATGATCAACTGCCGAGAATGGTAATATTTAATATTTAGCAAGCTTAAAAATTATTTCACCCAATGAATGCATGCTCTGCAGGTGATTGACATTCCTGTCCCAATTATCATCTCTAGATAGAGAGGTCTTAAAATAAATAATTTCTCTTGAGATGTTCAATTTTAATCAGGCAAATCATTTTTTTCGCAGAGTAATATCTAGATGTGCTGTAGTTTTATTGAGCAGTAGAATAATATAGTCATGTTTCCACATCAGTTTTCTTTTTAATTATCCCTGTTTTTTTCGAGAATTTAATTAAATTTGATCTGCAGAACAAAAAAAGAACCAGATCACATCGGCTATATTTCTAGGTATAGCAAACGGCAAGCAGCCATCAACTGGATAAATCTGGTTCTACTACCTTGTTTGTACAGAAGCCAGAAATTTGGGATTTATTGCTCATAGTTAAAACCTAACAAAATAATATTCATGCAGCAATTTTTTTCATACTCCTCCTGCAAAAAAATCTGTTTGTTTTATTTTTCATATCCATGTTGCCTACCTTCAGGTTTACAATTTTATTACCAGATTAGCTATGAAAGAAGGGTTATAGCTGAGGGTGCATATATCTGTGTTCTAGGAGGGCATCAATAAATGACTCTGTCTTTGCTAGGTATTCAGATGCATGGCCAGGGTATCAACCTGAACCTTTACACTGTGTAAAACACATCTTTAACCCCTTTAAAGCCTGGGGCGTATTAGTACGCCCCAGGCCATCACCCCCGGTTCAGTGAGGGCTCCGGTGCTGAGCCCGCACTGAACCGAGCACACGTCAGCTGATTATTACAGTAAACAGTGGAAACCCCCCCACAAGTGACCCCGTTTTAGAAATTACACCCCTCAAGGATTTTATCCAGGAGTATAGTGAGCATTTTGAACCCACAGGTACGACACAGAATCTGATAACATTAGGTCGTCATATTGAAAATTTACATTTTTTTCCCAAAAATCGTGCAAAATTGTTTGTTTTTAAAAACATTATTTGATCTGCTGCTAACTTCTTGCAGCTAAAAAACACAAGACACCTTCACAGGTCTTATGGAGTCTGTAGAATTAGCAGTCAACCAATTAGCCACAAATTACAAACTTCTCTTTGTGTAAGAAACTAATGAAACCCCCTCAGAGCGAGTCATCACTTCCCATACTAAACAAATGTTGCCAATAGTACTCAGCAAACAAACATTTTTGTAATGGGATGGGAAGTTGAGGTCTTGATACACAGGAGTCAGGGTTTTTGACATTTTCTTAAAAAATAAAATGTATTTTAATATTGAATTGTTGGCAGCAGTAGATTTTTTTGGGACTTTATATGTATTTTATCATACGACTGTGTCAGATATTGGGGATATCCCTTAAAGGAAATCTGTCAGTAAGATCAAGATGGTGTTAAGTGTTCTTGGTGTAACAGAACTCTTCCCAGGCCTCTGCCTCTTGGTTGCTTCCTCAGGCTCCTTAACTAGTGTGATATCTCACTGTCATGTGACATCAGGCTCCAGGCAAGTAAATCAGACACTGAGCTATCAATCAAGCAAAAGAGGCTGGTGCTGGGCGGGGAAACACCCTGGGGAGGCAGAGACTAGTTAAGAGAGCTGTCATGCCCAGAGAACTTAACAGCTCATTTGTATATGAATGAAAATGCTAATTTTTGGGGAATGAGCAACAGACTTGATGATGAAAAGCTTATTTGCACTTATCCTAAAGGCCCTGTCACACTCAGCGATACAGCAGCGATCCCGACAACGATACGACCTGTCAGGGATCGTTGCTGCATCGCTAATACATAGCTGGTGAGCTGTCAAACAGGCAGGCTCACCAGCGATCAGGGGAGCAGCGATATCGTGGAAAGAATCTTTCCACGATGTCCTGCTCTGGTTACCAGCCTGTTGCTGAAGCAGGAGCAGGCTCGTAACCATGGTAAACAGCGGGTTACTAAGTGCGCGCGTGCCCCTAGTAACCCAATGTTTACCATGGATACCACTCTGCTACGGTGCGCGGGAGGTTACCGTTCACCTTAGCAGAGTCGTATCCATGATAAACATCGGGTTACTAGGGGCATACGCGCACTTAGTAACCCGACGTTTATCATGGATACGACTCTGCTAAGGTGATGTCACACTGTCACAGAATACTGGAGGTAGGGGGCCTAAGCTGACCCTAAGCTGGGGCCCTGACTAATCCCTCACCCTGGAGGTACTGTTAAAGGTACAGAGGTCCAGGCCGCCAGCGTAACCCCTACCTCCTGAGGATCCCTGCACCTAAGTAATCTAGTCCTGAGAAGGACCCCGATCACAACAATTGGGAACCAGAAATAATATGCCCACACACAGTATTTAGACGAACGAGACAGTACAAGGGAAAAACCAAAACTACCTTGCATACAACTTCTACACAACTACAACAGAGGGAACACCAACGGGAAAGGAGATAAATGATAAAGCGAGGAAAGGGAAAAAACACTTCCAAATACACTTATCTCAGCAACTCCAAACACCACGATCCGCTCTGTAAGTCTGAATGAAAAGCTTTCACCGACACCTCCCAAACAGACCTGCAGGAATATAAAGGAGTCTCACTAAAGAAGCATTGATTGCAGCTGGGCGAGGCTGGACCTCAGCTAGCCCAGAGAGAGAGAGAATTAACTCCTACACTGCCGAGAAAACACAAAGCACCAACAAGTCAGCTGCGAGAAGTCAGGCTGTGTACTCGTGACGATCTTCGTGGCAACACACCCGTGACAGTACCCCCCCTTCTACGAGGGGCCTCCGGACCCTCAGGGCCAGGTTTATCCGGGTGAGTCGTGTGGAAGGCCCGAACTAATCGGTCTGCGTTAATATCCGACGCAGGAACCCACATCCTCTCCTCAGGACCATACCCCTTCCAATGAACCAAGTACTGAAGGGACCGGCGATTAAAGCGTGAATCAATGACCCTCGATACCTGGAACTCCAAGTTACCATTGACAACCACAGGAGGGGGAGGTAAAGGTGACGGTACCACCGGCGCCACATACCTCTTAAGCAATGATCTGTGAAACACGTTGTGAATTTTAAACGTAGGGGGGAGGTCAAGACGGAATGCCACCGGATTAATAACAGAACTGATTCTGTACGGCCCGATGAACCTGGGACCCAGTTTCCAGGAGGGAACCTTAAGTTTAATATTCCTGGTAGACAACCATACCTGATCGTTCACACTTAGGTCCGGACCAGACACTCTCCTCCTATCAGCCATACGTTTGTATCGGTTCCCCATAGTATTCAGATTCTTCAGCACCCCTCTCCATACTGAAGCGAGAGATGAGGAAAATCGTTCCTCCTCCGGAACCCCCGAAGAGCCCCCCCTACTGAAAGTACAAAACTGGGGGTGAAAACCATATGCCCCAAAAAACGGGGACTTACCAGTGGACTCGCTCCGCCTATTATTGAGAGCAAACTCTGCCAGAGGTAGGAAAGAAGCCCAGTCCTCCTGGTTCTCTGACACAAAACACCGAAGATATGTCTCCAAGCTCTGGTTCATACGTTCCGTCTGACCATTGGTCTGAGGATGAAAAGCCGACGAGAATGACAAATGCATCCCCCGCCGTGCACAAAACGCCCTCCAGAACTTGGACACAAACTGAGACCCCCGATCAGACACCACCTCGGAGGGTACCCCGTGAAGCCTCACAATCTCCCCAATGAACACCTGCGCAAGAGTTTTAGCATTAGGGAGAGCCGGAAGAGCGATGAAATGTGCCATCTTGCTGAACCTGTCCACTACAACGAGTATGACCGTTTTACCCGAAGACGGAGGGAGGTCCGTAATAAAGTCCATAGACAGATGAGTCCAAGGACGCTCCGGGATCTTCAAAGGTAAAAGGGCCCCAGACGGTATGTGAGGTCTTAGAGCGCGCACAAACCCCACAGGACGCGACAAAAGTTACCACCTCTTTATGTAAGTTAGGCCACCAAAACCGACGCGAGAGGAGATCCACAGTTGCTTTACTCCCCGGGTGTCCTGCAAAAACTGAGTTATGGTGTGCCTCGATCACCTTTTGTCGCAACTGATCTGGAACGAACAGTCTCCCCGGAGGTCCAACAGGGGCGTCCCCCTGAGCCTCCAATATCTCCTCCTCCAGCTCAGAGCATACTGCCGAAACCACCACCCCCTCCTGAAGAATAGGAATCGGGTCGTCCGTATTCCCGGCCCCAGGGAAACTACGAGATAAGGCATCCGCCTTTACATTTTTAGACCCAGGACGATATGTAACGACGAAATTAAACCTGGTAAAAAACAATGACCACCTAGCTTGTCTGGGATTCAGACGTTTAGCGGACTCCAGATATAGCAGGTTCTTGTGATCGGTGATGACGGTGACCGGATGAACTGCCCCCTCCAAAAAATGGCGCCACTCCTCAAAAGCTAACTTAATGGCCAAGAGTTCCCTATTGCCGACATCGTAATTCCTCTCAGCGGACGACAATTTTTTAGAGAAAAAGGCGCACGGATGCCACTTACCAGGGGACGAACCCTGTGACAATACTGCTCCCACCCCTACCTCGGAAGCGTCTACCTCTACAAAGAATGGCTGAGACGCATCAGGTTGAATGAGTATAGGTGCCGAGGCAAAACATTTTTTCAAGGAGGAGAATGCTTGACAAGCCTTGTCAGACCACCTAGAAAAATCCGTCCCCTTTTTAGTCATGTCTGTGAGAGGCTTAACCATGGACGAGAAATTACGAATGAACTTCCGGTAATAGTTAGCAAACCCCAGGAAACGTTGTAGTGCCTTAAGATTCTCCGGCCGATCCCACTCAAGAACTGCCCGCACTTTCCCAGGGTCCATACGAAAACCGGACGCTGAAACCAGGAAGCCTAAAAACTGGAGTTCCTGTACGGCGAACACACACTTTTCCCACTTGGCATACAGTTTATTATCCCGCAAGATCTGTAACACCTGTCTAACGTGCTCCTGATGAGACACCAGATCCGGCGAGTAAATTAAGATATCATCCAGATATATGACAACAAACTGTCCCACCAGGTGGCGAAAAATATCATTAACAAAGTGTTGAAACACCGCCGGGGCATTAGTCAGACCGAATGGCATGACAAGGTTCTCATAATGCCCCTCCGGAGTGTTAAAAGCCGTCTTCCACTCATCCCCCTCCTTCATCCTAATCAGATTGTACGCCCCCCTGAGATCCAACTTAGAGAACCATTTGGCGCCCACGATCTGATTAAAGAGATCGGGAATAAGTGGGAGCGGATACGGATCTCGGACCGTAATCCGATTAAGTTCACGGAAATCCAGACAAGGGCGTAGGCCTCCATCTTTCTTCTTAACAAAGAAGAACCCCGCGGCCACCGGTGAAGATGAAGGTCTAATATGCCCCTTAGCCAGACTTTCAGAAATATAATCCTTCATGGCCTGCCTCTCAGGACCAGAAAGGTTATACAACCTAGCTTTAGGTAACTTGGCCTCAGGGAGCAGTTTTACAGAACAGTCATACTCGCGATGAGGAGGTAGTTCCTGACACCCATTCTCTGAGAATACATCCTCAAAGTCCGCCAGAAATGGAGGTAAGACCCAAGGAGTAACCGCACCGATGACCGTGTTCATGCAGTTTTTATTACAGAATTTACTCCATTGGCTTATCTCTCTGGTTTGCCAATTAATAACCGGGTTATGCTTAGCTAACCAAGGAAGGCCCAACACTATAGGAGTGGGAAGACCCTCCAACACGTAGCAAGACAACAGTTCTTTATGTATTGCCCCCACTTGAAGTTTTACGCCATGCACAGCTTGCAAAAAACTTCCCTGACCGAGAGGCCTGGCATCGATCGAGAATATGGGGATGGGTTTAGCCAACTCACTCAATCGCATACCTTGAACCCGGGCAAACCGAGCATCAACCAGATTAGCCCCGGCCCCACTATCCAGAAGAACAGATATCCTCTCAGTTCTCGTACCCACCACCACCTCCGCCGGTACGAGAAACTGAGACGAACCTAGGGACGAAATACCTACTCCCAGATTGCCGTCCACCACACAACCTGGGATCAACAGTTTTTTCGACGACTCTTTACTCTGCAAGGGACGGGATGGACACCCCCCAATAAAATGTCCCTTTTTCCCGCAGAGGAAACACCTTCCTGTCTTATGGCGCACCACCGGTCCCCTTCCCCGAAATGATGTCCCTCCTAATTGCATAGGCTCCTCCGGACTGACCAGGGGAACCACCATATGAGGGGACCTTGTAGGAGGTGGAGACATTACAGGGGGTAGAGTTATCCCGCACCTCTCCCGAAGCCGTCTGTCAACGCGAATAGCAAGGGCCATAGCGGCTTCCAGTGACGCGGGAGAGTCATACTGTGCCAACACATCCTGTAATTTGTCGGATAAACCATGACAAAACTGGCTCCTAAGAGCCGGGTCATTCCACTGGGTGTCCGTGGCCCACCTACGGAACTCCGAACAGAATTCCTCCGCCGGACGATCTCCCTGCTGAATCCTACGTAACTTAGACTGAGCAAGGGAGATCCGATCTGGGTCATCATATACGAGTCCCAGAGCAGCGAAAAACCTATCCACAGACTGGAGAACCGGGGAGCTTGGGGGAAGAGAGAACGCCCAAGATTGTGGGTCCCCTTGTAGGAGCGAGATGACAATTCCCACCCTTTGTTCTTCACTGCCCGATGACCGAGGCCGCAGCCGAAAGTACAATTTGCATGCCTCCCGGAAAACAAAAAACTTGTCCCGCCCCCCAGTGAACCTGTCAGGGAGAGCTACTTTAGGTTCTGGTCCGGCTTGCTCCAGAGGATGCAAAACCTTGGACCTAACGTCCGCCAGCCCCATGGACAAACTCTGCAACTGCCGAGCTAGACCGGCTACTGGATCCATGGTAGCTGGAGAAAAACTAAGTTGGTCGGTGAAAATGTCACACTGTCACAGAATACTGGAGGTAGGGGGCCTAAGCTGACCCTAAGCTGGGGCCCTGACTAATCCCTCACCCTGGAGGTACTGTTAAAGGTACAGAGGTCCAGGCCGCCAGCGTAACCCCTACCTCCTGAGGATCCCTGCACCTAAGTAATCTAGTCCTGAGAAGGACCCCGATCACAACAATTGGGAACCAGAAATAATATGCCCACACACAGTATTTAGACGAACGAGACAGTACAAGGGAAAAACCAAAACTACCTTGCATACAACTTCTACACAACTACAACAGAGGGAACACCAACGGGAAAGGAGATAAATGATAAAGCGAGGAAAGGGAAAAAACACTTCCAAATACACTTATCTCAGCAACTCCAAACACCACGATCCGCTCTGTAAGTCTGAATGAAAAGCTTTCACCGACACCTCCCAAACAGACCTGCAGGAATATAAAGGAGTCTCACTAAAGAAGCATTGATTGCAGCTGGGCGAGGCTGGACCTCAGCTAGCCCAGAGAGAGAGAGAATTAACTCCTACACTGCCGAGAAAACACAAAGCACCAACAAGTCAGCTGCGAGAAGTCAGGCTGTGTACTCGTGACGATCTTCGTGGCAACACACCCGTGACAGGTGAACGGTAACCTCCCGCGCACCGTAGCAGAGTGGTATCCATGGTAAACATCGGGTTACTAGGGGCAAGCGCGCACTTAGTAACCCGATGTTTATCATGGATACGACTCTGCTAAGGTGAACGGTAGCCTCCGCGCACCGTAGCAGAGTGGTATCCATGGTAAACAGCGGGTTACTAAGTGCGCGCGTGCCCCTAGTAACCCGATGTTTACCATGGATACCAGCCTGATCGTTGGTCCCGCTGGTCACACACAGCGATGTGAGCTGACCAGCGGGAGGCCAACGACCAAAAAATGGTCCAGGAGACTTTGCAGCGATCAGCGACCTCACAGCAGGGGCCTGATCGCTGCAAAGTGTCACACATAGCGACATCGCTAGTGAGGTTGCTGTTGCTTAACCAAAACCGTGACACAGCAGCGATCTCGCTAGCGATATCGCTATGTGAGACGGGGGCTTAAGCCACTGAAGGTACTTACCCTAATTAAACACTTGTTTTAATCACTTAAGGATAGGGAGATTTTTTATTTTTCCAGCTTTGCTTTTTCTTCCTTTTCTTCAAAGAGCTATAACTTTTTCTATTTTTACATTAACACAGCCATAAGAGAGCTTGTTTTTTATGGAACGAGTTGTGATTTTGAAGAACAACATTTTTTTGAAAAACTAATATGCTGAAAAATAGAAAAAATTCTAATGGAAGTAAAATGCTAAAAAATGCAATGTTTTTTTAGGTTTTGTCATTATAGGGTTCATTATATGATAAAAAATTGCCTTGCAGTATGAATTTACAGGTCAATAGTGATACCAAACTTGTATGGACAGCACACAGACATTATGTTTGTCTGAATGAGCCCTAATGCTGAGATCACTTGCATTAAAATAAATTTGACTAAAATGTGTACATCTAAAGGGGTTTTCCCAAGACCAAAGTTAATTTTAATCGTTTAAAAAAATGTCCCTGTCCTGCGTCTGGATTTGAACCCTTGATCCTGTGGTTGGCATCTCTTTCCGCTGAGCCACAGCATATATACCTTTTCTTTGTGTGGTTTAGGGCTGTTATCTTTTTTTATGTCGGTTTTGGGTAACAGGTGTTTTTTGTTTACTCTGTCTGCCCTATCACCTTTCAGGTGCAGCTTTATATACTGGTGGTGTTTCCTGCTGGTGAAAGACTTTGTTGTATTCATTCACTTTGATGTAGTTTAAGTTGGTTGCAGTTGTTTCTTGTGTGATTCCTTTATTCCTCAGGGAATTGCTACTCTAGCGATACTAGGAACTGCTAAGGACATTCAGGGTAAGCCGCCATCAAGTGGGGGTGTCATTGTGCTATTTTAGGGTGCCAACCTCCACGGTCAGGCAGGGACAGACCAGGGTCAGAAAAGGGCCTATCCTAGTCTGAACAGAGTTCTGTCAGGTTCAGGTATTTGTCTCTCTGGTATGTACGCTCCCGATGTGAATGTGCTTTAGCATTCATAACAGTCCTTATGCTGAGATAATCTTCTAAATGTGCCCCTGCTATGTATGTACTGTGTAATGGATGTGTCTGACCATGCAGGGACATGGTCTGATCAAAGCACATCTCCAGGCCAGGGGAGGAAGCAAAAGAGGGTATACAGACATGACAGCAGGGGATCACTGTTAGAATCTATGTTGTTTTACTATCGGCCATCTTGTTGTGGTTTGCTGGCTTCTAGTCTTTTCCTCTGGTGCTGGGTGTCTTGGTCATGTGATCTCTTCACTCTTTATTACTCAGCACCTGTCTCCCATTCCCCGCTGGACATCAGTGTTGTTAAGCTTGTGCTCTGGCTAAGTTGCCTTGTTAAGTTCTTTGTGCTTTGGACAATTGATACCCTGGGACTTCTTGTTCCACCAGTTTTGTTCCCTTTAATCTTCGTTTCTGCAACTAACTTTTCCTGTTTTTGCTCCCAGTCGTTAGATCTTTTAGGGACCCCTTTCCCCTTCCTTCAGGTCTCTGTTTGAGTTCAGTGCAGGAGTTTCGGTGGGGCTATTCACAAGGAATAGGGCACCAACCCCAGCGTAGGGTTAAGCTGAGTCTCAGTGCAGGGACAGCTTTTCCCTCCTATTCCTTAGTTATAAATTGCAGAACATAACAGTATGTCCAGCCGCATTTAAAAAAAGAAAAAAAAAAGTTTTTTTTTCTCCTCTCCTCTTCCTGGAGTTTGTTCAGTATGAGTACCATCCAGGAGCTTGCTCAACACTTGCAAGGGTTGACTCTGGAGGTTGCCGGTCTTCAGCAGTACGTGAGTAAATACCCTGCAGAACACCATGAAGAACCTAAGGTAGGATTACTTGAGTGCTTCTCGGGGAAGCTACAGGATTTTTTTTCATTTAAAAATGCTTGTTTGTTGTATTTTCGGCTCAGACCTAGATCTTCTTTGAGTGAACTACAGCGTGTAGGGATTATTATGTCTCTATTGCGTAAAGAACCTCAAATCTGGGCGTTTTCCTTGTCTCCTGAAGATCATTGTTTGAGGTCTGTGGAGGCATTTTTTGATGCCATGGGTTCGCTGTATGATGATCCTGATTGAGTTTTATCAGCTGAGGAAGAGCTCAGACAGCTCAAACAGGGTTCTCTTGATGCTGAGAGTTTTTGCACCCTGTTCAGATGATGGTCTGCAGAGGTCAGGTGGAACGACCATGCACTCAAGTTTCAGTTTCTGGCAGGCTTGAGTGAAAGGGTTAAAGATTTGCTCATTGTATTCCCTGCACCTGATACTCTGCAAGTTGCCATGTAGTTAGCTATCCGTGTGGATAGAAGGTTGAGGGCCAGACAGAATGAGAAGTTTCCTGTATTACTGGATTCTGTTTCTCACGATTTTCCTGCCAACACTGGGGAACCTATGCAGGTTGAGGCAATGTCATCCCATTCCAAGGAGAGGGACAGGAGGTTCTCTGAGGGACTTTGCTTGTATTGCGGTAAGGCTGATCATTTTTTAAAGCAATGTGAGGTTCGCTTAAGGAAAGAAATAAAAATGGTCAGTAGAAATAACACTCCCGTTCGCATTGTGTTTTTACATTCTGCTCGAGTGTTTTTTCCTGGTAATACAACCTGTCAGGGTCGTTCGATTCAGTTTCAGGTTATGGTCGATTGTGATTCTGCACTTAATTTGATTGATCAACAATTTCTTGAAAAGTCTAAGTCTGATTCTGAACCTTTGTCATCTTCTTTTCCTGTGGTGGCGATTGATATACTCCCCTGGAGCATGGGAGCATTCTTCGAAGGATCACTGGGTTTCCGCTTACTATGAATATGGAACATCAGGAGCAGATTGACTTATTTGTACTTGCTAAGTTGCCTTCCCCGGTCGTCCTGGGGTTGCCCTGGTTAAAAGTGCATAATCCTTTGCTGGACTGGTTTTTCTGGTTCCATAAGATCCTAGGGTAAGGGGTGTTATGGTAAGTGTTGTAATGTTCACATTGCGGCTGTTGTGAAGGGGGAGTTACCTGAACCCATTCAGGATTTTTGGAGAGTTTTTTCGGAGGTGGAGTCGAAAGCTTTACCACCATAGAGATTACGATTGCGCTATTGACTTCGTCCCTGATGCTAAGCTCCCTAAGAGTCGGTTGTTTAATCTGACAATTCCCGAGAGGGAGGCTTTGAAGGAGTACCTTCAGACTAGTTTAGCTGCAGGTCACATAAGACCCTCTAAGTCTCCTGTGGCGGTTGGGTTCTTTTTTGTCAAAAAGAAGGATGGGGGTCTTAGGCCATGTCTGGATTTTCCGGAGATTAATAAGATCACTGTGCGCAATCCTTACCCGTTACCACATATTCCGGATTTGTTTAACCAATTGACCGGAGATAAATGGTTTTCTAAGATTGACCTTCCTGGGGCATATAATTTGCTGCGGGTGAAGGACGGAGATGAATGGAAGACAGTTTTAACACCCCGGAAGGACATTTTGAGTGTTTGGTGATGCCTTTTGGGTTTACTAACGCCCCTGCATTTTTTCAAAATTTCATCAATGACATTCTGAGACCCTTGATCAGTAGGAGTGTTGACATTTTGATTTATTCATCGGATCTTGAGTCTTATTGGCAGAGAGTCCGCGAAGTTCTTCAGATACTGAGAGATAACACACTCTTTGCTAAATTGGAGAAGTGTCAGCTTGCTGTCCAGAAAGTTAGTTTTTTGGGTTACTTTGTCTCTTGTGATGGTTTTGAGATGGACCCTGTGAAAGTTCAGGCTGTGCTGGAATGGCCGAGGCCTGAGGGTTTGAAGTCCGTACAGAGGTTTTTGGGGTTTGCCAATTATTAAAGGAAATTCATAAAGCATTTCTCTGTCATCTCTAAACCCATTACTGATCTCACCAAGAAGGGTGCTAATACAGTCCAATGGTCCACTGAGGCTATAGAAGCTTTTGAGTATCTCAAGGAGAGGTTTAGCTCTGCTCCTGTTCTTATCCAGACGGATGAGACCAAGTCATTTTTGGTTGAGGTGGTGCCTCATCTATAGGTGTAGGGGCAGTTCTGTCCCAGGAGGGTGAGGATGGGGTGCATCCCTGTGCTTTCTTTTCAAAAAAATTTTCTGAGACAGAGCTCAACTATGATGTTCGGAATCGTGAGTTGTTGGCTATTAAACTCGCGTTCGAGCATTGGCGACATTTTTTTGTTTTGGAGGGGGCTCGACATCCTATACTGGTTTTCACTGATCATAAGAATTTGATTTATCTGGACGCAGCTAAACATTTGAATGCCCGTCAGGCTAGGTGGGCACTGTTTTTTGCCTGGTTCAATTTTTCCCCGGGACAAAGAATGTTAAGGCTGACGCTTTGTCTCGTAGTTTCTCTCCAGCGGTGAATGCTAAGAGGGAGGAGTGTATTTTGCAGAGAAGGGTGGTGGTGGCCGCATTGGATTCTGAGTTGGAGAATAGCATCCTAGGAGCTCAGAGTGCGGCACCAACTAACACTCCGTGTGGTAAATTGTTTGTGCCTAGAGCCTTGAGGAGAGAATTGTTTGTGGCATGTCATGAGTCTGGGTTGGCGGGTCACCCACGGATTTCGGAAACTAGGAAGTCTATCGGTCGGAGGAGTTTCTAGTGGCCAAGGTGGGAAAGGGAAGTCATCAAGTGGGTGCGTCAGTGTTTTGTGTGCGCTAGGTCGAAGGTCTCTCACGCTCAGGCTGCGGGGTTGCTGTGCCCCTTGGAAGTTCCTAGTTCACCATGGATGCACCTGGCCATGGATTTTATCACCGATCTGCCTTTATCAGAGGGTTTTTCTGTCATCTGGGTTGTTGTGGACCGGTTTAGTAAAATGTGTCATCTGGTTCCGTTCAACAAGTTACCTTGCACTAAGACTCTTGCTAAGGCTATTGTGAAGGAGATTGTCAGGCTCCATGGTGTTCCCACGGACATTGTTTTCGATAGAGGACCACAGTTTGTGGCTCGCTTTTGGCGTGCTTTTTGTGACAGATTGAAAATTCACTTGTCATTCTCGTCAGGGTATCATCCAGAGTCCAATGAACAGACTGAAAGGAAGAACCAGGATGTCGAGCAGTTTTTGAGATGTTTTGTGGCAGACAATCAGGAAATGTGGTCAGAATTTCTACCACTTGCGGAGTTTGCCCTTAATAATCATACTTCTTCCTTGGCTGGTTGTTCTCCCTTTTTTGTTGTACTGGCAGGTATCCATCTTTTGGTCCATTTTCCAAAGTTGGGACTGCTGTACCGGAGGAGGACAATTTTTCTGGTGATTTGGAGAGGGTTTGGACCAGTGTACGCCTGAACCTTAAAGAGGCTAACAGGAGATCAAAAAGGTATTTTGACAAAAAAAGAAAGGAGTCCTTGTTTGCTGTTGGGGATATGGTTTGGTTGTCCTCTAGGAATCTTCGTTTGAAAATTCCATCTAAAAAACTGGGTGTAGAAAAAGAAAGCGGTCTATGGAGCGCTAGAGTGATCACTGAAAAAAGCAGATTTGGGGCTAAAAACATTTAACAAGCCCTTTCCACAACGCGTTTCGATAGTAAACTATCTTCATCAGGTAGTCACTCTAGCGTTCCATAGACCGCTTTCTTTTTCTACACATAGTTTCCATTCCCTCTTTGAGGGTCAGAGGCAGGAGCAGCTTTGTGGATCAATTCCCTACTATTCCTGCAATTCTTTTCCACTCATCAATCAAGGACCTGTGGCAAGGGAGCCGCCTCCTTCAGACTTAAGACTGCGGTGACTCACATCCAGTCCCGGGTCACGTGGTCCATAACCAGGAACCCGGATGCGGCAGGCACAGCAAGCGGTCCGTAGCATACAACACGTGGCAAGCCTACTGGCCCGCACCACTCAGTGAGACTCATCTTGTCTCCTTTCCCCATCTACTGGCAGTCACCTGGGTTGTGCAGGGGTGCACAACTCCAGCGGGTGAGTGGCCTCTTGGCCGTCTCTTATTCATAATTGTCCATCTGGTCCTTCACACAGCACGCTTCTCTCCCCTCTTTCTTCTAAAAAACTGGGTCCTAAATTTGTGGGTCCTTTCAAAGTGGTTCAGATTGTCAACTCGACAGCGGTGAGGTTGGGCATTCCCTCATCCTGGAGGATTAATTCTGTGTTTCATGTGTTGTTACTTAAGAAGGCGGACACGCCTGATAAGCAGGTGAAGCCTACTGTTCCTCCTGTTGATGAGGATGGTGAATTTGAGATTTCTCGCATTTTGGATTCCAGGTGGCATAGAGGAAGATTACAGTATCTTGTGTCCTGGAGAGGTTTTGGCCTGAAGATAATTCCTGGATGAAGGCCAAGGACGTCTTGGCCTCAAGTCTAATTAAGACTTTTCACAGGAGATTTCCTGGTAAGGCTCGGCCTAGAGGATCTGGAGGATCCTCGTAAAAAGGGAGGTACTGTTAGAATCTATGTTGTTTTACTATCTACCATCTTGTTGTGGTTTGCTGGCTTCTAGTCTTTTCCTCTGGTGCTGGGTGTCTTGGTCACGTGATCTCTTCACTCTTTATTACTCAGCACCTGTCTCCCATTCCCCGTTGGACATCAGTGTTGTTACGCTTGTGCTCTGGCTAAGTTGCCTTGTTAAGTTCTTTGTGCTTTGGACAATTGATATCCTGGGACTTCTTGTTCCACTAGTTTTGTTCCCTTTAATCTTCATTTCTGCAACTAACTTTTCTGTTAGGAGGTCTCCTGCTTTTGCTCCCAGTCCTTAGATCTTTTAGGGACCCCTTTCCCCTTCCTTCAGGTCTTCATTTGAGTTCAGTGCAGGAGTTTCGGTGGGGCTATTCACAAGGAATATGGCACCCACTCCAGCATAGGGTTAAGCTGAGTCTCAGTGCAGGGACAGCTTTTCCCTCCTATTAGTTCTAAGTTGCAGAACATAAGTATCACAGTTGATTCTTTCTTTGAGGTAAAACAGGCAGTGAAATTTCCTGTCTGTATACTCTATTTTGCTTTCTTCCCTGCCCAGGAGATGTGGTATGATCAGACCATGTTCTAACATGGTGAGACACAGCCATTACACAGTGCAAACATAGCAGGGGCACATTTAGAAGATTATCTCAGCACAGGAACATTTTTAACACATCTAATTGTGGAACTTATTTTTCTTCCAAGACCTATTAATTAAAATGTACTTTGCTGGAGGGAAAACCCCTTTAAATACCTTCATACAGCTACAGTATATATTTGTATATCTAAATGTATAATTAGCTATGGTGAACCTAGACTTTAACAAAGGGCCATATATCTATTAAAATATTTTCATGTCACAAAGTATTGAAACGTGGAAAGAACATTTTACTCCTAGGACAAAACCCCTGTGCTGCTTCCAACATCTTATTTAATGCATTGTCTTTGACACAGTAGGGAATATAAAATTACTGTTTGTTCTCAGTGGAGGTTTCCTATCCTGCTTTCGCTGGAAATTTGAGAGAAGTGTACAATTAACTGTAATTTCTCTTTTTACTGAATTTATCAGAGGTGTAACAAGTAGTCATCTACCGGACCTTATAGAAAAACCTGGAACAGCGCTCCACCGATCTCACCGATCCATGGTCTTTATCAACAGCAAATGAGTGCAGAAGACTATAGTGAATATAACAGATTTTTAATAATGAGGGTGAGTGTTTTTTTCTGAAAAAAAAAGTATGGTATGGCATAGTCTGGTATAACAGCAATATTCTAATGTATTCTATAGATTGTTTTGTCTGCAGCATAATAATAATGATTATAAATTACCTAAGAAATTTGGATATATTGTATATAGAAGTAGAAGTCATAAAATGTACATGTCTACATAATGTTAAAATAAAGCTTTTCTTTTCCAGGTTTATTATTACACAGGATTATACAAATTAACCAAAACTTTGATTCAGATTTAGGGATTTTCTGTGATTGAATATCTATCCCTTCCATGTGAACATTTCTGCAGAGTTTTCATGGACTTCTGATTAGTGGAGCACTCTCAGATACTATGCATAATTCTTCCTAGACTGTGTAATAATCTTAAAGTACTGAGATTTCTGTCACTGAAAATCAATGCTGCATTCTAAGCAAAGGATCACTGAAATCAATGACATTTTGCTGTTAAAGAGTGAACATTTATTACTAATTGCCCTTTGTTGGGGAGATTAGAAGAATTGCTCCTAAAACTAATTTATAAAATGGCACATTCCTTCTAATAAATGTTGCACATTTGAAATGTATTCCATTTTAAAAATCACTTCAATGAGCAGTTATAGATTTAAAGAGAATCTGTCACCTCATTTGATCTGTCTAACCTATTAACCCCTTCATGACCATGTTTTTGAATTTTCGTTTTTTGCTTCCCTGCTTTCCAAAGCCAGAACTTTTTATTTTTCCGTCAATATGGTCATGTGAGGGCTTGTTTTTTATGGGACGAGTTGTAATTTTGAATGACACCATTGATTTTACAATATAGTGTACTGGAAAATGGGAATAAAATTCCAAGTGCAGTAAAATTGTAAAAAAATGGCAATTTTTATTTTCTTTCTTTTTTAACAATGTTCATTAAATGCTAATACTGAGCTGCCATTATGATTCTCCATGTCATTATGAGTTTGTAGACACCAAACATGTATAGGTTCTTTTTTATTTAAGTGGTGAAAAAAATCCAAAGTTTGTATATAAAAAAAGGAGCCATTTTCTGAGATCGTAGTGTCTCCATTTTTTGAGAACTGGAACTGAGTAAGAGCTTATTTTTGCGTGCTGAGCTGACGTTTTTATTTATACCATTTTGGGTTAGATACGATGTTTTTATCACCTGTCATTGCATTTTATTGCAATGTTGCGGCGACCAAAATACCGTAATTCTGCCATTTTGATTTTTTTTCTTGTTACGTCGTTTACTTATCAGATTAATTATTTTTCTATTTTGATAGATCGGGCGTTTCTGAAGGTAGCGATGCCAAATATGTGTATTTTCTTTTCTTTTTTATTTTACTTTGAATGGGGCAAAAGGGAGGTGATTTGAACTTTTATATTTTCTTTTATATTTTTTAAACATTATTTTGCACTTGTTAATTGCTTCAATAGCCTCCTTAGGAGACTTTAAGCTGCGACACTGATTGCTTATGCTACACATAGTAAGTCACTCAATATGAAAAATGAAAGGCAGCACTCACTAAATCATAAATAAAAAGTCCTTTATTCCAGTGCAAGGGACTTCATAGAGTGCGGCAGGTATCGGGAGGAGCAGACAAGGGAGCAGCGCAGAGGACTACGGCCGTTTCGCACCTTCCGGTGCTTCTATGGGTCCAAATGACTACACAGATTTACACTTTCCCAGTTATTAGAGTTATTGACTGGTTGTGTTGATCTAGCGAGGATATATTGATGATGATGAGAAAAAAATTATAGTTGATAAGACACAATGTTGCTATTTTCTGAATCTCTAATTATGTACAGCATCATAAAGTACTAATGCCTATGGTACTATTCTGCTGTTATGACTATTTTCTTCCTTGATACTCCATCTCTGACTATTTATTATGTATACATGACAAAGTATTTTTACTTTTAGGCTTAACTTGATGTAGGCAACCTAATTCTTGCATAGTTTATGGGGTAAAAATCAAAGACATGCACAACTACCTGGGTGTGCTTTTGGTGCTGAAGCTTCTCCTTATGGAAGGTAAGTCAATGTATGCCTCGTATGTCTTCAGTAAATGGAGTGTAAATGCAATTTTCACAAAAAATATACTTGATTTGAAAATTATGGGTAGTGCTTGCCCTTCTAAAAGAAAAAAGACTGATATGTATGACTAAAGGAGGAATGTTGAGATCTATATCTATTGATATATACAATTCTCAACATTAAAATTGCAACACATCTCTTCAAATTCAAATAATGGCGCATAGTGATTTATTCTGTACTGTAAGTGAAAGTAGTTGTTGTCACATACCAAGATTAAAAGGTCAAACAATGTTTACACAATCAATCAGAAGGTGTTTGAATGACATTGGGCTACAAGCCAGAAGTTGAGCTACAGGTGTTCTATTGACCTCACACAACTGCTTTGAAAGGTTATCATGGTGCACAGCAAGATGGTAATGGAGGTTGGAATGGAGGTCTATCCTCTTTAGCTCTTTAGTGATCAATTCCATTTTTGTCTAGGATGCAACTATAGCCAGAGGTTGGTCTGGAGACCATGCTAGCAATGTCATAAGGAGATCTTTACGAGGGAATGTGAAAGAGTCCAATGAGTCATTTTCAACACAACAATACTAAGTCGCATGTTGCCTTTGCTACTCTGAGCAAGCCTAAGCTTGCTACCATGGCTTGCAACATCTCCAGACTTGTCTCCCATAGAGCACATCTGGGACATCACTGGTCGGCAATTGAAAAGGGAGCTGGTAGCAATGGATCTGGTTGATTCACGTGTCCAAGTGCATTCAGCGTGGCTGAACATTCCTCAGACAACCATTAAAATCTCATTTATAACATACTAAGGCGCTTAAGGAGGCTGTCCACTACTTTATACTGATAGTAGTCACGGCAGGGCCGCCTCCTTTTGATTTGAATAGTAGTCAGATGTGCAGCATCCTACCATGCCCACTATCAGAAGACCTAGTAGCTCTGGAATTGAGCTAGGCCAGCGAGAACGGCTGATCGCCAGGGGTACCGGATGTCGGACCTTGACTGATCAGACATTGATGAACTATCTTAAGGTTAGGTCATCAATGATAAAGTAGTGGACAACCTCTTTAATACTGAATAAATTAAGATGTGTTGAAAAATTTGTTTCCATTTTTGTTTCATTATTTGCGTATCGTTAAAAGGAATCTGTCAGTAGGTTTTTGCTACCTCATCTGAGAGCAGCATAATGTAGGCAAAGGAATCCTAAATCCGAAGATGTATCATTTAGTTTACTGGGTGTAGCCATTCTGACACAATCAGAGTTTTTAGATTTAGCAATGCAGCAGAGGTGAGAAAGCTAACCCCACCCACACCAGGTTCTGTATGTACATTGTCTATAGACAGTGAGCTGCTTATCACAGCAGGGGCAGAGTCAGATGAGAGCAATGATAATGTTCTAGTGATACATTTTAATTGTAAGTAAACAATACACAGCCTGACTTGTGACACATCCTTGAAATCTGTGTTTTAACGCCTACCTCATGCTGTCCTCAGGTTACATAGCAAAAATCTGCAGACAGATTCCCTTTAACATCAATCCCTTGATTTCCATTATTACAGGACTTTTCTGTCTTTGTGTTGCAATTTCAATGTTGAGGAATGTATATGTATGTGTATATATACCCTGCTCAAAAAAATAAAGGGAACACTCAAATAACACATCCTAGATCTGAATGAATGAAATATTCTCATTGAATACTTTGTTCTGACACACTCCAACCACATGAGGTCTGGCATTGTCCAGCATTAGTAGGAACCCAGGGCCAACCGCACCAGCATATGGTCTCACAAGGGGTCTAAGGATCTCATCTCGGTACCTAATGGCAGTCAGGCTACCTCTGGCGAGCACATGGAGGGCTGTGCGGCCCTCCAAAGAAATGCAACCCCACACCTGTTAGAACCTTGCTCTTAGGTTTTTTCTATTACTGGTCACATGACCTTGTTGGCCTATTTAATCCTGCTCCGCCCTTCTGGCTTTGCTGGACTTCATTGTATAACTACTTTCTAGCTAGCCTGTGCTCTGTATCTAACTCTGTTAGTTTGCTTGGTCTACGGACCTCTATGTTCTATATATTTTGTTTGTTCGTCTGTCTGCTACTATTTCTGTTAGGAGGTGTCCCATTTTCCTCCCAGTCCTTAGTACTTGTAGGGATTCCTTCCCCACATCTATAGGTCTCCGTACAGACTAGCTTAGGACTTTAGCAGGTCTGATCGCAGGATCAGGTTCCCTGTTACATCGTAGGGATTCAGCTGAGTTCTATCGTAGGGACAGATCTCCTCTCTTTCCTTAGCTCTGGTAGCAGAACATAACAGTAAGTCCAGCCTGCAAATTCTCTTAGGAAAGATTTTTCTGTTCCATCATGGTGTCGGTTCAGGATTTGGCTCATCGCCTGCAGGGACTCTCTCTGGAGGTGGCCGAGCTCCGTCAGCACGTGAGTAACTGTCCTGGAGCACATTTCTTGGAGCCTAAGGTATGTTTGTCGGATTTATTTTTTGGTGAACACCGAGAATTTTTTTCATTTAAAAATGCTTGCTTATTGTATTTTCGTTTGAGACCCAAGTCCTCTGGGGATGAATCCCAGCGCATAGGGTTCATAATGTCACTTTTGCGCAAAGAGCCTCAGGAGTGGGCCTTTTCTTTGCAACCTAGTGATACATGCTTCAGATCAGTGGATAGTTTTTTTTCTGCTTTGGGGCTATTATATGATGATCCTGACCGTGTCGCATCAGCTGAGACTGAGTTAAGACGTTTGAGACAGGGATCAGGTAATGTGGAAAAATATTGTACTCATTTCCGTCGTTGGTCTACTCAAACAGGGTGGAACGATTCTGCTCTGAAAAGTCTATTTCTTGCTGGGCTCAATGAAAGGGTTAAAGACCTGCTAATTGCTTATCCTACACCTGAAGATTTGCAACAGGCTATGCAATTAGCTATACGGGTGGATAGGAGACTGCGTGCAAGGGTTAATGAGAGCAAATCCTCTGCTATGTCAGTTTCTGGTTATGAGAATGTGTGTACTAACAGTGGTGAACCGATGGAGATTGGATCGGTGGCACCTCGCTCTCAAGAAAAAGACCGTAGATTTTCTGAAGGCTTGTGTTTCTATTGCGGAAAATCTGGTCATTTGATTAAAGGCTGTGAGCTTCGTATGAAGAAAGAAAAAAAAATGGTCAGTCATGCCCGTATTGCCTGTTTAAATTCCAAGGGTGTATTTTTAGCTGCTTCCACGATTGCTCAGGAAAAATTAATGGAATTTCGGGTGTTTGTTGATTGTGGGTCTACTCTGAATGTTATTGATGGGGGATTCTTGGAAAGACTCAATTTAAAACCCGAACCTTTATCATCCCCCATTGCTGTGGTTTCTGTGGATGGTTCCCCTTTGAAGAATATTACTCTCAAGGTCTGTGAATTTCCTCTCACTATTAATGGTGTTCACCATGAGAAATTGGATTTGGTAGTTTTGAATAACTTGCCTTCTCAAGTAATATTGGGATTGCCCGGGTTAAAATTTCACAATCCTGTACTGGATTGGTCTACCAGTGAAATTAAATCCTGGAGCCATAAATGTTATGACAAGTGTTGTAACGGGCGTATTGCAGCTTTGGATAGGGGAGAATTGCCTGTTCCTATTCAGGATTTTTGGAGAGTTTTTTCTGAGAAGGAATCGCAGGTTTTGCCTCCCCATAGAGACTATGATTGTTCTATTGAATTTGTCCCTGGAGCGACTCTTCCTAAAAGTCGTTTATTTAACCTTACTATTCCTGAGAGGAAGGCTTTGGAGAAATACATACAGACAAGTTTGGCCGCCGGTCACATTAGGCCTTCTAAGTCTCCTGTGGCGGTTGGATTTTTTTTTGTAAAAAAAAAGGACGGCGGTTTACGTCCTTGTCTGGATTTTCGTGAGATTAACAAAATTACTGTACGCAATCCTTACCCACTGCCATTGATTCCTGATCTGTTTAACCAGTTAATGGGGGCCAAGTGGTTCTCTAAAATTGACCTTAAGGGGGCATACAATCTGTTGCGCATGAAGGAGGGTGACGAATGGAAGACTGCTTTTAACACTCCTGTTGGTCATTTTGAGAATCTGGTTATGCCTTTTGGTCTTACTAATGCTCCTGCATTTTTTCAGAATCTTATTAATGACATCCTTAGACCTTTGATCGGCAAAAATGTGGTTGTGTATTTGGATGACATTTTGATTTATTCGCCGGATCTGGAGTCTCATTGGCGGAGCGTACGTGAGGTATTACAGTTATTAATGGACAATTCGCTTTTTGCTAAGCTGGAGAAATGTGAGTTCGCTGTACAGAGAATTAGTTTTTTGGGTTACATTATCTCCAGCGAAGGTTTTGAGATGGACCCGGTTAAAGTTCAAGCTGTACAGGAATGGCCTAGGCCTATTGGTTTGAAATCGATACAGAGGTTTTTAGGTTTCGCCAATTATTACAGAAAATTCATAAAAAAATTTTCTTGTATTGTCAAACCTCTGACCGATCTCACCAGGAAAGGTGCTGATGCGGTTCAGTGGTCTTCTGAGGCCATTGAAGCTTTTGTGTATCTCAAGGAGAGGTTCACCTCTGCTCCCATCCTTATGCAGCCTGATGTGACTAAGCCGTTTTTGGTTGAGGTTGATGCTTCCTCTGTGGGGGTTGGCGCAGTATTGTCTCAGGATAACGGGGATGGATTACATCCCTGTGCCTTTTTTTCAAAAAAATTTTCGGAGACTGAACTGAATTACGATATTGGTAATCGGGAATTATTGGCTATTAAACTCGCATTTGAACACTGGCGCCACTTCTTGGAAGGTGCGGAATTTCCCGTTCAGGTTCTTACGGATCATAAAAATCTGATATATCTTGATGCTGCCCGTCAGGCTAGGTGGGCACTGTTTTTCTCGCGGTTTAATTTCTCCGTTACTTACATCCCTGGTACTAAGAATGTTAAGGCGGATGCCTTGTCTCGCAGTTTTTCTCCCATAGTCGGTGCTGAGAAAGAGGAGAACATTTTACAAGAAGGTGTTGTGATAGCTGCTTTGGACTCCGTTTTGGAAGATGAGATTCTTAAAGCACAGGAGAATGCCCCATCTAACACTCCACATGGGAGGTTGTTTGTGCCTGGGACCTTTAGGAGAGATTTGTTTGTTGAGTGTCACGAATCTCGGTTGGCAGGTCATCCCGGAATCTCTGAGACCAAGAGACTGGTGGGTCGCAGTTTTTGGTGGCCTGGATGGCAGAAGGAAGTCATTAAGTGGGTGCGTCAATGTACTATATGTGCTAGATCTAAGTCCTCACATACTCCTGCTGCGGGGTTGCTTTGTCCTTTGGAGGTTCCCAGTTCTCCTTGGACACATTTGGCTATGGACTTTATAACTGACCTTCCCCCCTCTGAGGGTTTTACTGTCATCTGGGTGGTAGTGGACCGTTTTAGCAAGATGTGTCACTTGGTTCCCTTCGTCAAACTGCCCTGCGCTAAAACTCTCGCTAAGGCCTTTGTCAAGGAAATTGTCAGACTTCATGGCGTTCCTACTGACATTGTTTCTGATAGGGGTCCTCAGTTCGTGGCTCGTTTTTGGCGTACCTTTTGTGACAGGTTGGGAGTTCATTTGTCGTTCTCGTCCGGATATCATCCTGAATCTAATGGCCAGACAGAAAGGAAAAACCAGGATGTTGAGCAGTTCTTGCGTTGTTTTGTGGCAGACAATCAAGAGGGGTGGTCTGAGTTTCTGCCACTTGCTGAATTTGCTCTGAACAATCATACATCTTCTTCTGCTGGTTGTTCGCCTTTTTTTTGTTGTTCTGGGAGACATCCGTCGTTTGGGTCGTTCTCCAAGTTGGGATCTGCCGTGCCTGAGGAGGAGAATTTTTCCGGTGATTTGGAGAGAGTTTGGACGGATGTGCGTGGTAATCTTCAGGAGGCCAGCAGAAAATCTAAAGACTACTTTGATAGGAAACGACAGGAGGTTTTGTTCGCTGTTGGTGACATGGTTTGGTTGTCCTCTAGGAATCTGCGGTTGAGGATTCCTTCTAAGAAATTGGGTCCCAAGTTTGTAGGGCCCTTTAAGGTGCTTCAGGTTGTCAACCAATCTGCTGTTAGGTTGGAGGTTCCTACCTCCTGGAGAATTAATCCGGTATTTCATGTCTCTCTGTTAAAAAAAGCTGTTGTGTCGGATGGTGACGCCTCTGCCTCTGTTCCTCCGGTGGTGGAGGACGGGGAATATGAAATTTCTCGCATCCTTAACTCTAGACGGTATAGAGGTAGTTTGCAGTATCTTGTGGCCTGGAAAGGTTTCGGACCCGAGGATAACTCTTGGGTGAGGTCAGATGATGTTTCCGCGTCCAGACTTATCAGAGCGTTTCACAGGAGATTTCCTGATAAGCCTGGTCCTAGGGGATCCGGAGGATCCTCTTAGAAGGGGGGGTACTGTTAGAACCTTGCTCTTAGGTTTTTTCTATTACTGGTCACATGACCTTGTTGGCCTATTTAATCCTGCTCCGCCCTTCTTGCTTTGCTGGACTTCATTGTATAACTACTTTCTAGCTAGCCTGTGCTCTGTATCTAACTCTGTTAGTTTGCTTGGTCTACGGACCTCTATGTTCTATATATTTTGTTTGTTCGTCTGTCTGCTACTATTTCTGTTAGGAGGTGTCCCATTTTCCTCCCAGTCCTTAGTACTTGTAGGGATTCCTTCCCCACATCTATAGGTCTCCGTACAGACTAGCTTAGGACTTTAGCAGGTCTGATCGCAGGATCAGGTTCCCTGTTACATCGTAGGGATTCAGCTGAGTTCTATCGTAGGGACAGATCTCCTCTCTTTCCTTAGCTCTGGTAGCAGAACATAACAACACCATTACTGACCCACTGCCAAACCGGTCATGCTGAAGAATGTTGCAGGCAGCAGATCGCTCTCCACGGCGTCTCCAGACTCTGTCACGTCTGTCACATGTGCTCATTGTGAACCTGCTTTCATCTGTGAAGAGCACAGGGCACCAGTGGCGATTTGGCCAATCCTGGTGTTCTGTGGTAAATGCCAAGCGTCCTGCACATTGTTGGGCTGTGAGCACAACCCTCATCTGTGGACATTGGGCCATCATACCACCCTCATGGAGTCGGTTTCTAACCGTTTGTGTAGACACATGCACATTTGTGGCCTGCTGGAGGTCATTTTGCAGGGCTCTGGCAGTGCTCCTCCTGTTCCTCCTTGCACAAAGGCGGAGGTAGCGGTGCTGCTGCTGGGTTGTTGCCCTCCTACGGCCCCCTCCACATCTACTGGTGTACTGGCCTGTCTCCTGGTAGCACCTCCAGCCTCTGGACACTACGCTGACAGACACAGCAAACCTTCTTGCCACAGCTCGCATTGCTGTGCCATCCTGGATGAGCTGCACTAACTGAGCAACTTCTGTGGGTTGTAGAGTCCGTCTCATGCTACCACGAGTGTGAAAGCACAACCAACATTCAAAAGTGACCCAAACATCAGCCAGAAAGCATTGGTACTGAGATGTGGTCTGTGGTCCCCACCTGCAGAACCACTCCTTTATTGAGGGTGTCTTGATAATTGCCAATAATTTCCATCTATTGTCTATTCCATTTGCACAACAGCATGTGAAATTGATTGTCAATCAGTGTTGCTTCCTAAGTGGATAGTTTGATTTCACAGAAGTTTGATTTACTTGGAGTTATATTCTGTTGTTTAAGTGTTCCCTTTATTTTTTTGAGCAGTGTATATGGTATTAGGTTACAGAGGGAGTAAATAGAGTTCTCCATAGCCTTCTATTGTCCCCAGACTCTAAAACAAAACCCAATATTTTGTTCCCCCGTCCCTTCTGCACCCCTTCTTTGTTGAAAATTTTCATTGCTTGTATATAACAAAACATGTATTTATTATTCGTTCCTCTTTTCTTCTTTGCATATATAATTCACAATAGATACAAATAAAAACATACTGTAACGGGTCCGGGAGGCGGAACCTCTGAGCTACTATACAAGGGGGCGGCCCTTGTAAGGGAGCGGGTGGCAGTCTCTGGGTGAACGGACAGGGAGTTACGGCAAGTGATCAGGGCAGTCTCTGGGTAAGGGGTAGGTACGACCTGTGATGGCAGAGCCTCCGGGTAGGCTAGCAGGCAGATGGTAGATGTGTGCTCCCAGGTGAGCAAGCGAGAGTCTCTGGAATAGCAGGTGGTCACGGCACGTGACGGCGGAACCTCCAGGCTGGCAGGCAGGTAGGTAACGGAGAAGCGCTCCCAGGTGAGCGGGAAAGAGTCTCTGGAATAGCTGGTGGTCACTGCACGTGACAACGGAACCTCCGGGCTGGCAAGCAGGCAGGTATCGGAGATGCGCTCCCAGGTGAGCGGGCAAGAGTCTCTGAGATAGCTGGTGGTCACAGCACGTGACAACGGAACCTCCGGGCTGGCAAGCAGGCAGGTAACGGAGATGCGCTCCCAGGTCAGCGGGCAAGAGTCTCTGAGATAGCTGGTGGTCACAGCACGAGACAACGGAGCCTCCGGGCTGGCAAGCAGGCAGATAACGGAGAAGCGCTCCCAGGTGAGCGGGCAAGCTGGTCCATAGACAGACTGACCGGAGTAGTAAGGCAGACCGTCGGACCTCAGACTGGCAGACAGGTAACAAGTATTCAGGCAGGAATCAGGCAGGTAACTAGCAGGAAACTGGCAACGGGACCTGAGGGCTGAAGCACAGGTGAGACACAGGTGCAAACAACATTGCTCGGGCACCTCCATTTTGGAGGAGGTGCCTTATATATGATGAAGTCCTCCGGCCATTGGCCGGGGACTCTTTAGGGCGGCGCGCGCGGCCCCTTTAAGAGGAGGGAAGCGCGCGCGCCCTAAGCACAGGGGCCGGGAAGGAGCGCGCGCTGAGAGCAGAGCAGGAGGAGGACGCCGGGACGGAGCGGTGAGGGGAGCAGCGTCCCTGCCTAGCAGAGGGCAGGGACGCCAGCGCTACAGTACCCCCCCCTTTAGGCCCCCCCTTTTTTAGGCCAGACAGAAATTTAGCTAGGATGAGAGGGGCATGGATATTCTCCCGGGGCTCCCACGTTCTCTCCTCAGGACCAAACCCCCTCCAATCTACCAAGAAAAAGGTCTTTCCTCTTACCCTTTTGGTGGCAAGAATGTTCTCTACCTCAAACTCGTCCTCAGCAGAAACCGGAGCAAGAGGCGTACCTGTAGACTTAGAAAAAGAGTTAAGTACCACAGGTTTGAGGAGAGATACATGGAAGGAGTTAGGGATCCGTAAGTTGGCCGGGAGTTTCAATTTATAGGCCACCGGGTTGATCTGACTGATAACCTCCAGTGGGCCGATGAACCGAGGCCCCAACTTATAGGAAGGGATCTTGAGCCGGACATATTTGGACGAGAGCCAGACTTTATCCCCAGGACGGAATTGAGGAGGATCCAGACGTCCTTTGTCAGCGTGCCTTTTCATACGCTCGGATGACAGAAGGAGTGCGGACCGGGTACTCTCCCATATGGAGGAAGACTCGCTCTCGTGATTGTTGTACGAGAATTCGGCCCATGGCAGGAGATCCACCCAGTCAGAATGGTGAGCATTAACGAAGTGCCGGAGGTAACTGGTCAGGTTCTGATTGATCCGCTCCACTTGACCATTAGACTGTGGGTGGTAAGCGGAGGAGAAGTCCAGAGTGACGTCTAGTAATTTACAAGTGGCTCTCCAGAAACGAGAAGTGAACTGTACTCCTCGATCCGACACGATGTGACGGGGCAGGCCATGAAGACGGAAGATGTGGCGGATAAAGACTCTAGCCAGCTCGGGTGCAGACGGAAGACCTGGCAGGGGAATGAAGTGAGCCATCTTGGAAAAGCGGTCAGCGACCACCCAAATGACCGTACAACCGGCAGAGACGGGCAGATCAGTTACGAAGTCCATCGCTATATGCTGCCAGGGGGCAGCAGGTGCTGGCAGAGGAAGAAGGCGGCCGGCCGACAGGTGTCTCGGAACCTTGTTGCGGGCGCAGGACACACAGGCAGAAACAAAGTCCATAACATCCTTGTGCAGGTTAGGCCACCAGTAGTGCCGGGTAATAAGCTGGAGGGTCTTTTTCTGACCGGCGTGGCCAGCTAGTTTAGACGAATGACCCCAGTGTAGGATCCTCTCCCGATCAGGTACCGATACGAACGTCTTACCAGGAGGGAGACAATTTAGACTCACGGGGGCCACCTGCATTACTCTGGCGGGATCGATGGGGCAGTCACATGGTCTATGAGGTGGTAATGTCTCTGCCTCCTCCATATCAAAGACATCAGCACAAGACCAATAAGGAATCGGAAGTCCAGGTAGATTAGCTGGGATAGGAGAGGGACGGACGGAATGGACGGGAACCAGACAGGTTTTATGACAGTCTTGTCCCCAGCGAAGGACTTCTCCGGTTTGCCAGTCAAGCACGGGTGCATGTCTCTGGAGCCAAGGCAGACCTAGCAAGAGGGCATGAGAGAGTCCAGGCAGAACGTGAAGGGAGATACTCTCTGAATGCAGCATACCCACTTGCAGAGTAATGGATTCGGTGATGAATTGGATGGGGCGAGATAAGAGGCCCCCATCCACGGCAACAACAGACAAGGGTACAGCCAGAGGTTTGGTGGGGATGCGGTATTTCTCCACCAGGGACAGTGAAATAAGATTTCCGGCTGCTCCAGAGTCAAGTTGGGCTAGTTCGGAATAACGATTCTCCCCGCAGATGATTGAGACAGACAGCAGCAGGGATGGAGAGGATTTATTTTTGTCTAGATCAAGTCCTCTGAGCGAACCTAGACACAGGCGTTCTCCCGACCTCTCCGGGCAGGCACGGATCCGATGCTCCTTACTGCCACAGTAGAAGCAGCTCCCCTCGGCACGGCGAAAGTCCTGACGGGATTTGACCATCTTGGTCTGGTCGACCTGCATAGGCTCAGGAGAGTGTACCTGGGGAGAAACGGAAGGAGTGACGGGTTTCAGAAAAGTAGGAACCAGACGTGGAAGCCCCTTTTCACGGGTGACCTCTTTGGCACGTTCCTGGAACCGTAGGTCAATCCGGGTGGCAAGAGTTATTAGGTCATCGAGAGTGGTAGGAATGTCCCGACCAGCAAGTTCATCTTTAATACGGCCGGACAGACCCTCCCAGAAGACGGATACCAGAGCTTCGTTATCCCAGGCCAGCTCCGAGGCAAGGGTACGGAACCGTATGGCATATTGACCCACGGTGAGGCTTCCCTGACGGAGGCGTAGCAGAGATGATGCGGATGAGGTCCTCCGTCCGGGTTCGTCGAAGGCTTTCCGGAAAGCCGTGAGAAAGGCAGGCAAGTCGGACACCAGGGGGTCTCCTCTCTCCCATAGAGGATTTAGCCAGGCCAGAGCCTCCCCGGTGAGATGGGACATGATGAATGCAATTTTGGCTCGGTCGGAGTTAAACTGGTGGGACAATAGTTCAAAATGCAGGGTGCACTGATTTATGAAGCCCCGAGCCAGGACGGAGTCGCCTCCGAAGCGAGGAGGTGCAGAGAGCCGGGGTCCGGAAAAGGATACCATGGTACTGGCCGTAGTTGCAGGATCAGACAGGGTGTTCAGGCGAGTATTAACATTCCGCAGATGACCCAGGATGGCCTCCTGTTGGGACTTCTGACGGGACAGTTCAAGACAGAGGTCCGAGAGCGAGGGAGCTTGGGTGCCACCGGGTTCCATGGCCCGAGCAAACTGTAACGGGTCCGGGAGGCGGAACCTCTGAGCTACTATACAAGGGGGCGGCCCTTGTAAGGGAGCGGGTGGCAGTCTCTGGGTGAACCGACAGGGAGTTACGGCAAGTGATCAGGGCAGTCTCTGGGTAAGGGGTAGGTACGACCTGTGATGGCAGAGCCTCCGGGTAGGCTAGCAGGCAGATGGTAGATGTGTGCTCCCAGGTGAGCAAGCGAGAGTCTCTGGAATAGCAGGTGGTCACGGCACGTGACGGCGGAACCTCCAGGCTGGCAGGCAGGTAGGTAACGGAGAAGCGCTCCCAGGTGAGCGGGAAAGAGTCTCTGGAATAGCTGGTGGTCACTGCACGTGACAACGGAACCTCCGGGCTGGCAAGCAGGCAGGTATCGGAGATGCGCTCCCAGGTGAGCGGGCAAGAGTCTCTGAGATAGCTGGTGGTCACAGCACGTGACAACGGAACCTCCGGGCTGGCAAGCAGGCAGGTAACGGAGATGCGCTCCCAGGTCAGCGGGCAAGAGTCTCTGAGATAGCTGGTGGTCACAGCACGAGACAACGGAGCCTCCGGGCTGGCAAGCAGGCAGATAACGGAGAAGCGCTCCCAGGTGAGCGGGCAAGCTGGTCCATAGACAGACTGACCGGAGTAGTAAGGCAGACCGTCGGACCTCAGACTGGCAGACAGGTAACAAGTATTCAGGCAGGAATCAGGCAGGTAACTAGCAGGAAACTGGCAACGGGACCTGAGGGCTGAAGCACAGGTGAGACACAGGTGCAAACAACATTGCTCGGGCACCTCCATTTTGGAGGAGGTGCCTTATATATGATGAAGTCCTCCGGCCATTGGCCGGGGACTCTTTAGGGCGGCGCGCGCGGCCCCTTTAAGAGGAGGGAAGCGCGCGCGCGCCCTAAGCACAGGGGCCGGGAAGGAGCGCGCGCTGAGAGCAGAGCAGGAGGAGGACGCCGGGACGGAGCGCGCGCTGACAGCAGAGCAGGAGGAGGACGCCGGGACGGAGCGCGCGCTGACAGCAGAGCGGGGAGAGGACGCCGGGACGGAGCGCGCGCTGACAGCAGAGCGGTGAGGGGAGCAGCGTCCCTGCCTAGCAGAGGGCAGGGACGCCAGCGCTACACATACATTATACATATATTTTTACTGCCATACAATGATCACATTATATCATCTCCTTTAATAGGTAATGAGTCCTGTCGAATCACTGTAGCTTCTTCAGTCATTCAGATTGGTTCTCCTCTGTCGGCTTCCTGTCACTGCTCTCAGAAGAATGAGAAGTTTCAAGTGAAGATGAAACTAGATGACGATTCTGTCCCATGTGGTCAAGACAGCGATGTTCAGGGGAGCTCATGTTCGGTGTACTTTAAAAGCTTTGATAAAACCTCGGGATTGCTGCAGTGTTATGACAGCAGTGGTGATGGACTTCAGATCATGGACCAAGTTAAAATTAAAGCTGGTTGTGAGTTTCACTTTTTGATGTGTAATAAAAACAGATTTTAGGAATTCCTTTAAAACTAGACCTATAAAAAAATGAAATGAGAAATGAAAATGGGATTGTCCAGTCCAGTTACTCGGGGAAAATATGTTTTCGTTCAAGACAGATTTTACCCGTGAATTGGTAATTTTGAGAATGAATGATCAGTCTTGGCGGGGAAAGAAGTAGATTTCTCTTATACCTTATATTATAAAATGTCTTACTTTCACAAGTACTACGTATTTATTAAAAATTAAAATGACAGTTATTCTTTAAGCCATTCTATGCTCGAACACTAAATAAAGGATGTTTTATTCCTATAGGCAAATGAGGCTGAAGAACTGTTGGTTTGCCGAAGCACCTCCTTAGCCTATGTCTACATTCCCCACCTAGGACGACCTTCTTCTGCTCGACTGACAGCTCACTGCCTGTGTAGTCAAGCTAGTGAGGTGTCAGTCAAGCCGAAGAAGATGCCACTTTGAGGAGAATAAACTGAGGGAGGCAGAGGTCTGGGAAGTGCTCAGATTATGCCCAGAGCACTTAAACCTTATTTGCATATGGAATAAAATATCTTTTTTTTCTAGTAATGGAATATATTGCTTAAGTAAAGGTAGAGATTGCCTTATGTTTTAAAGACCTACATGCCCATATGAGCAGTTTGGGGGTCTGGATCATGCAGACAGATTTCTGTTAAGTGATGCAGAGATGCAGCACTTGCTGATGGGGTATACAGTATAATCATGTATGAGCAAAGCATTTCTGTTAGATCACTCCTGTATTGCAGAGGGATAAAATGTAATAAAATTCTGAAGAAGAGAGAGAGAGTCCCATAGAAGTGCAGCTTATGTCATAAATAGTAAAATAATATATATTAAATGAGTATATTTAGAAATAAGGAAATGTGCATAGAGCTACACTGAACTGACTTTATTACATTACAACATTCTGTTGTAATTACTTTATTACAACAGAATTTTCAGAAAGGATAGTATTCCACCGTTCATGCAACATATTATGATTGTGGAAACTGATCTCAGGAGAATTTATGTAACGCCAATAATTGTACAACAATAATGAAGACAAAAACAACTTTTTTCGTTTTAAAAACATGTAAAAAATCTACACAAAGAAAAAGTTGAAAAACTCTAAATATTGAAGATTACAAATCTGCCATTTTACAGACCCTCCATCTCCACCAACCAACATCAGCTGCTTAATGAGCGTTTCCAAAAACATTGTCAACTGCACATGGCAACTTCAGAACAACTCACTCTTGGAAGAAAATGTCACGCTGTCAGCTGTCAAGTAAGTAGGCAGATGTAAGATTATTGCCCTCTATTTGTAATTATGCCTATCACTTCCAGGTTCACAGTTATAAATTATTGTCTCTTGCAGGTCTGAGAACTCATGTACAAGTCATGAAAGCAATAAATATATATGTAATCCCTCAAAAGCGGACAACTTTTGCACCATTCCGCGTGAACATTTTGAGAATTATAGAGAACTAGCAGTACGAGTGATGGTGCAAAACCAGATTGGATCAGCTACTTCATCTCTTCTTTGTCTGACCCCATTACTGGATGGTAATTTTAAATTTTTTTAGGGGAATTGTACAGTTAGCCTCATTGCTGGAAGGTACATTCTGCTTATTAGGGCAATGGCTAAGTTTTTTATCATACACTATATTACTCTACAATAATATTAGGTGTTAAGCATAAAACTGCAAAACAACATGTCAGCAAAAGCGCAAATTAATTCATATGTCATCACAAATGTGATCCTACCCATCATTCCTACATCGTAGAGAGAATTGTGATTTGCCTACCTTGCTAATTACAGAAATAGATTTATTTCCTATAATATAATATTTGTAGTGCGGCCCATTTAGAGCTTTATTTTATCCATACCATCCTCCAGATCTTCATACCACAACACCAGATTTTTTACCATAGTTGCCTTAGTTGTCAATCGATGTAGTTAAGCATAACTTTAAATTGCATATATTGATACCAGTTCAGAGAGAACACCTTTAACCCCTTAAGGATGGAGCCAATTATGTACTTAATCACCAAGCCAATTTTTACAATTCTGACCACTGTCATTTTATGAGGAAATAACTTTGGAACGCTTCAACGGATCCCCCTGATTCTGAGATTGTTTTTTGTGACATATTGTACTTCATGATAGTGGTAAAATTTCTTCAATAAGACTTGTATTTACTTGTGAAAAAAATGGAAATTTGGTGAAAATGTTGAAAATTTCACAATTTTCAAACTTTGAATTTTCATGCCCTTAAATCAGACAGATATGTCACAAAATAGTTAATAAATAACATTTCCCACATGTCTACTTTACATCAGCACAATTTTGGAACCAAAATTTTTTTTGTTCGGAAGTTATAAGGGTTAAAAGTTGACCAGCGATTTCTCATTTTTCCAACAAAATTTAGGAAACCATTTTTTTTTAGGGACCACATCATATTTGAAGTAACTTTGAGGGATCTATATAACAGAAAATACCCAAAAGTGAAAACATTCTAAAAACTGCACCCCTCAAGGTGCTCAAAACCACATTCAAGAAGTTTATTAATCCTTCACGTGCTTCACACGAACTGAAGCAAGGTGGAAGGAAAAAATTAACATTTAACTTTTTAACACAAAATGTTTACTTCAGACCCAATTTTTTTATTTTCACAACGGTAACGAGAGAAAATGGACCACAAAATTTGTTGTGTAAATCCTCCTGAGTAAGCCGATACCCCATATGTGGGGGAATACCACTGTTTGCGTGCACGGCAGGGTTCGGAAGGGAAGGAGTACCATTTCACTTTTTGAATGTAAAATTTGCTTGAATAATTTGCGGACACCATGTCGCATTTGGGGTGCTCCTGATGTGCCTAAACAGTGGAAACCCCAAACAAGTGACACCATTTTGGAAACTAGACCCTTCAGGGAACTTATCTAGATGTGTGGTGAACACCTTGAACCCCAGGTGCTTCACAGAAGTTTATAACATTGAGCGGTAAAAATAAAATTTTCACATTTTTCCCATAAAAATGTTCTTCATCCCCCAATTTTGCATTTTCATAAGGGTAACAGGAGAAATTGCCCCAAACCATTTGTTGTGCAATTCCTCCTGAGTAAGCCGATGCCCCATATGCGTGGAAAACCACTGTTTGGGTGCATGGCAGGGTTCGGAAAGGAAGGAGCACCATTTGACTTTTTGAATGTAAAGTTTGCTTGAATAATTAGCGGACACCATGTTGAGTTTGGGGAGCCCCTGATGTGCCTAAACAGTGGAAACCCCCACAAGTGACCCCATTTTGGAAACTAGACCCCTCAGGGAACTTATTTAGATGTGTGGTGAGCACCTTGAACTACCAGGTGCTTCACAGAAGTTGATAACGTAGAGCCGTGAAATTAAGGAATCAAATTTTTTCCACAAAAATGTACTTTTAGCCCCAATTATTTTATTTTCACAAGGGTAACAGGAGAAAATGGACCCTAAAATTTGCTGTTAAACTGCTCCTGAGTACGGACATACCCTATATGTAGGGGAAAACTATTGTTTGGGCTCACGGAAGGGCTTGGAAAGGAAGGTGTGACGTTTGGAAAGCAGACTTTGATGGAATTGTCTGCGGGTGTCTTGTCGTGTTTGGAGAGCCCCTGATGTGCCTAAACAGTGGAAAACCCTGACAAGTTGCCCCATTTTGGAAACTACATCCACAGCATTTGATAAAATTAGGTCGTCATACTGAAAATTTTCATTTTTTCGCGAAAATGTAATTTTAGCCCCAAATTTGTAATTTTTGCAATGGATAATAAAAGAAAACGGACCCCATAATTTGTTCTGCTATTTCTCCAGAAGTGATGATACCCCATATGTCATCAGAAAGTACTGTTAGGCCACACATCAGGGCTAAGAAGAGAGGAGCACTATTTGACTTTTGGAGCCTAGATTTTGGTAGAATAGTTTGTGGGCGACATTTGCGGAGCCCCTAAGGTGCCAGAACAGCAGGAAAACCCCAAAAGTGACCCCATTGTACAAATTGCACATCTCAATGAATTCATTTACCGCTGCAGTGACTATTATGTAACATCCACACCAGGCTTTATTCTTATGCCAGTTTAGTGCCCATGTATTATATTTATTCACTTTTTTGAGAGCCAGTATGATGAAAAAGCGTCATTTTCGGCATGGTTTTTATTTTTAATTTTTACGGCATTCACCAAATGGACTAAATAACATGTCAGTTTTACAGAGTGGGTCATTCCAGACGCGGCGATACCAATTATGTGTACGTTTTTTCATTTATTTTTGTTTTCATCGCAAATGATGCGCTTTGAGAGGCGAAATGGATTTTAGTGATTTGTGTGCATTTTTTGTGTGTGGTCTTTTTACGATTTTTACATATTTTATTTAACTTTTTTATACTTTTTCACTAAGTCGCACTGTGGGACATGTGTGATTTTCACTTTTATTGCTGATCTCATACAATGCAGTACCTCTGTACTACAGTGCGTGAAACCTGTCAGTGAGTCATGTCTGACTCGCTGACTCCGCCAGTGAGAGCCAGGTTATCACATGATCTCAGGGTACCATGGTAACCATTGGGACCTGTGATTCTCATCGCGGGGGTCCGACGGTTGCTAAGGGGGTCGCAAGACCCCCTTGTAACAACTTAAATACCGCAATCACAGCAGTATTTAAGGGGTTAATCAGCCCCGATCTGCATCGAGACCGGTTGGGGACGATACTGCAGTGTATCAGCTGTCACACACAGCTGACACCCACAGGAATCGCCGCTGCCGGGTGGCAATATTTACTTATTCCTCAGCGTTGCATTTTCATGGCGCTGAGGAATAAGTACCCTTAATGACTGTCATGAAAATGTGCTGCGGCGGTCATTAAGGGGTTAAAGGGTCTCTGTCAGCACAGGATGATTATTCAAACTAAGTTACGCCGGTCAGTGCATCATGGCGGGGCCAAATATTTAAATACACCTTCCGTACTCCTTGTGCTCCCTCAATCTCCACCCCTCTTCTTCTTTGATTGACAGCTCTGGCTTCATAGAGTCTGAGAAGTGAGGAGATGGAAAACAAGCAGGTGGAAGGTGTATTTAACCCCTTAATGACCGCCAATATGCATAAAATGGCAGGAGCCTTATTCTCCCATTGTAATAGCATCCCTTAGAGTCCGAAAAGCTCTGGGGTCTCAGCTACTGGAATAGCTGAGACCCTGGAGAACACAATCAGGACTGGTTTTTCTGGTCAACGATCACATAAAAAAAAAGTAAGATCTGTGTAAAAATCATTTCTCTGACATGATATAAAATGTCAGAGGACAGAGAAATGATGTCCCCAAGCTCGCCATGGTACCTCGGTACCAAATCCGCCATCTCCCGGCTCGCCTCCTCTACATAAAGCAAATCGGCGGGTGCATACGCTGTGCGCCCGCCAAGATCTACCTGCTTGCACCTGGCAACCGCAGGGATTTTTCCTATTGGTTGCTGACTTTTGAGCACTGTGATAGACCCTGTCACAGTGATCAAGAGCCCAATAAGTAGTAAATATGGCAGAACTTGGGCTGTGCCTCGCTGTGCACCCCCTTGAGTACCTTACCCTGTGTCATCCTCCAAGGCAGATTACATTTTTGTTCTTTTTTTTATTTTAGAATTGGTATTTCTTTCATTCTTTGCTATTAAGGTTGGGCTTAAGGTTAGGTTTAGGGTTAGTGTTAGGCTTAGGGTTGGGGATAGGGTTAGGGTCAGGCTTAGGGTTAGGGTTTTTTCAAAAGTTACAAAAAAAAAATGATTACGATATGATAAGGTATTCAATATGATGACCTAATGTTATCAAATTATGTGCCGTACCTGTGTGTTCAAAATGCTCATTTTACCTCTGGATAAAATCCTTGAGGGGTCTAGTTTCCAAAAGTGTGTCAGTTGTGGAGGATTTCTGCTGCTTAGGCACCTTAGAGACTTTGCAAATGTGACATGTCGCCCACCATCTCTTTCATCTAAATTTATGTTCCAAAATTCAAATATTGCTCCTTCCGTTCCAAGCCCTGACGTTTGTCCAAACAAAACTTTTTGACTACATGTAGGGTATCGCTGCTCTCGTAAGAAAGTGAGTAACAAACTGTGGGGTCCACTTTTTGGTGTTGCATCTTCCAAAAGTGAAAAAATTGGGGCTAAAGCACATTTTAGAGATAAAATGTAATTTTTTTTTTTTTTCGTTTCCACCTTGCATTAATTCCTGTGAACCACCTGAAGGGTTAAAAAATCCTGACAGCAGTTTTGAAGTATTTGAGGGGTGCAATTTTTAAAATGGTATCACTTTTGGGAAGTTTCCAATGTATAGGCCCCTCAAAGTCCATTGAAATTTGAATAGGTCCCTAAAGAAACAGGTTGTATAAATTTGTTGAAAAATGAGAAATTGCTGCTAAACTTTTAACCCCTCTAACATCCTAACAAAATAAAATGGCGTTTGAAAAATGATGCGGATGTAGAGTAGACATATGGGACTTGTTATTTATTAATAATTTTGTACAGCATGACTAACTGGTTTAAGGATATAAAGATTGAAAATTTTAAAATTGCGATTTTTCATAATTTTTTGCCAAAATTATCCAAGGGGTAGGGTTTTTCTTTGCGGAGAGTGACATGTTAAGCATGTCAAGGTGAGGAGACTTTTAAGCCACAATTCTCCTCTGGGGAATATGCAAATTGTCTCTTCAAAGCCAATATTGACTCACACTTTGCACTAATGAGGGGCAGAACACCGAAACAGTGTCTGCAAATTGAGATTCTGGTTCGGGCTTTTATCCTAAGTTATGTGACAAGGCTCGTTAGAGAGTCGATATTGACTTTTAGGATTGCGACTTCCTATAGATGGCACTAGAGTTCTAGTCCTCTTCATCTCTGAAGAGACAATTTCCCAAAATTATGATATTTTTGCGAATAAACGCAAGTCATATCAAACAAATTTTACCACTATCATGAAATACAATATGTCATGAAAAAACAATCTCAGAATTATTGAGATCCGTTGAAGTGTTCCAAAGTTATTACCTCATAAAGTGACACTGGTCAGATTTCAAAAATTTGGCCTGGTCATTAACCCCTTAAGGACCCTCGGATTTTCCGTTTTTGCATTTTCGTTTTTTGCTCCCCTTGTTCCCAGAGCCATAGCGTTTTTATTTGTTGGTCAATATGGCTGTGTGAGGGATTATTTTTTGCGGGATGAGTTGTACTTTTGAACGACATTACTGGTTTTACCATATCGTGTACGGGAAAATGGGAAAAAAAATCCAAGTGCGGTGAAATTGCAAAAAAAGTGCAATACCACAGATGTTTTTTTTTGTTTTACCACGTTCAATGAATGCTAAAACTGACCTGTCATTCTTATTCTCCAGGTCATTACGAGTTCGTAGATACCAAACATGTACAGGTTCTTTTTTATTTAAGTGGTGAAAAAAAAATCCAAAGTTTGCTAAAAAAAAATAAAAAATGACGCCATTTTCCAATACCCATAGCGTCTCCATTTTTCAGGATCTGGGGCCGGGTGAGGACTTACTTTTTGTGCACCGAGCTGAAGTTTTTATTGATACCATTTTGGGGTAGATCCGATGTTTTGATCGCCCGTTATTGCATTTTATTGCAATGTTGTGGCAACCAAAAAACGTAAGTCTCGCGTTTAGAATTTTTTTCTCGTTACGCCGTTTACCGATCAGATTAATTCTTTTTTTATATTGATAGATTAGGCGATTCTGAACGCGGCGATACCAAATATGTGGGTTTTTTTTTATTATTATATTTTGAATGGGGCGAAAGGGGAGTGATTTTAACTTTAATACTTTTTTAATTTTTTAAATATTTTTAAAAACATTTTTTTTACACTTCTTGCTTGCTTCTATAGTCTCCATAGGAGACTAGAAGCAGCAACTGTCCGATCGCCTCTACTACATAGAGGTGATGAGCAGATCACCTCTCTGTAGCAGAAATGCTCCTGTGCTATGAGCGCCGACCACTAGGTGGCGCTCATAGCGATCATTACATGACAACCACTGGGGTCTGCTGTAGACCCAGGGTTGTCATGCCCATCCATCAGTGACCCGCGATCACATGACGGGGTCACCGATGGGCGGGGTTAGTGACGCGCTTCCGGCGCGGCGATGTTAAATGCCGCTGTCAGAGATTGACAGCGGCATTTAACATGTTAACATCCGAGGGTGGATCGCGATTCCACCTGCGGCTGTTGCGGGCACATGTCAGCTGTAAAAATCTGCTGACATGTGCCCAGTTTAGTGCGGGCTCAGCGCCGGAGCCCGCGCTGAACAGGGGGTGACAGCCTGGTGTATACTAATATGCCCCAGGCTGTAAAGGGGTTAAGGTGAAAATTTGCTTGATCACTAAGGGGTTAAATGATTGGCCCCGCCATAAAACACCAAGCATCTGTACTGGGTTTGAACACTCAGAATGTGCTGACAAAGTCCTTTTAAATATGTCTTCACCTATTCTCAGCGCCGCTCCAGTTGATCTTCTGCCGGTTGTGACCTGCTGATTCACTCCAGTATTTGCTAGGCGAACCACACGTCACTACTCAATGTAAGTCTATGAGAGCCAGAACGAGGCCAGAATGAGGAACTCCTAGACTTGCATTGAGAGCTTATGATCGTTACCTCTGACTTCTGGTGAGTCAGAAGTTGTGGTCATAAGATGGCGCCTTGGAACAGGAGCAGCAGCGGGAAGAGCTGAAGACAGTGGCTGGTTAGTATTATCCTAGGAGTAGAGATGAGCGTTGTTCTACTCGAACTGTTCGCCAATCTCAAATTCGAGCTGTTTTGGGCGGTGTTCGAGCCGTTCGGCGAACACGAACAATTTGAGAAAAATTTGGCTGTTCGAGGTTATGTTCGATAACTGTTCGTGCACCAAAATCATAACTGGATTTTTTCTCAGTAATGATGAAAATTAATGTTAATACGCAGTTTGAGTGTACAGCGGGGTGGGGGGAGGGGCAGGGGATGGATCTCTGCAGGAACAATGAAGATCTCCATTTTTTTTTCTCTTTCCCGCATTTGCAGTGGGGAGGTGCAATCTGTCAGCCTATCAGCAGCGCACACACGGAGCGAAGTGCTTTTTTTCACACAAGCAAGGGCATGTGTCATTGGCAGTGTATGTCACATGTCCTTGCCCTATAAGACCAAGCCATTTTCCCCGTCGCCACCATTTTCTCACTGCTGCAGCTGCGTGTTAGACGGCACCGCTGTTGCTGTGTGCGCTATACCTTGTTAATTTCAAGCCAATTTTCGCACAAATATACAGATAGCTTGGGAGTAGGGAATAGTTGTGATTGCAGTCCTTTTAAGGACTAGGTTACAGCATTTCCTACGACTTTTATCAGGGAGGTCTGTGCTCTTAAATAGATAGGTTGTGGGAGTAAAGACTAATTGTAATTGGAGTCCTTTTCAGGACTAGGTTACATGAGTTCCTATCAGTTTTTGCCAGGCAGGTCTGTGCCAGTGCTGTGCAAGTTTTTTTCACAGCATTTGGCTGAATCTAGCAAAGCTAATCCTTTTTGGCCTATTGCAGAGTGTGTTAGTCAGTGGAGTAGCCTATCTGTGTTGCAAGATATAACACCTGTGTATAGAATACCAATTTTTTTACTGCACCTAGTGAAGTAAAATCTTTTGGGCATAGCATCATTCTATTAGTCCATCTATACTGACCTCCATCAGGTTGCAAACTGAATATAATTTTTTTCTGCATCTAGCTCTGAAAAAATATTTGGCCTTCTAGCAGTGTGTGGGACTTGTTCTATTAGTCCACCTATACTGACCTCCATCAGGTTGCAAATTAAAAATAATTTTTTTCTGCATCTAGCTCTGAAAAAATATTTGGGCTTCTAGCAGTGTGTGGGACTTGGTCTATTAGTCCATCTATACTGACCTCCATCAGGTTGCAAATTAAAAATAATTTTTATCTGCATCTACAGTACCTCTGAAAAAATATTTGGGCTTCTAGCAGTGTGTGGGACTATTTGTAATCCTATTCAGTATATCAAGGCTGCATTATACAATATATGTACTTTTTACCTTTTGTGTCTCCCCCACTTCCTCATAGACTGTAAGCTCGCGAGCAGGGCCCTCACTCCGTTCGATATGAGATATGCTTATTCTGTATTGTCTGTATATGCCCCCCCTAAAATTTGTAAAGTGCTGCGGAATATGTTGGCGCTATAAAAATAAACTATTATTATTATTATTATTTGTAGTAGTCCATCTATACTGACCTCCATCAGGTTGCGAATTCAAAATAATTTTTTTCTGCATCTAACCCAGCCAATAGTTTTGGCCTAATACCACAGTTTGGCCACTCAGCTCTGCTCGGTTACCATCCATTGTTTTTTTGTGCAAACAACTCCAGAGTTGTGAATTAGTTAACCACCAAAATAAGTGGAAAAAGGCCTGCTGCTGGTGGAAAGGGGAATAGGCGTGTTGGGAAGGGGAAAAAAGGTTGTGTCCGTGGGGTAGGTGTTAAAGCAACAGTAACATCTGCAGAAGAAAGACCATCTTCCAGCCAAACTAAAATGTCTACTTCTTTTAGCGGACAATGTGATAAGATCCCTTTCTTACGGCCACGCCAATCGCTACAAATTCCAGATGAGGCACAAAAACAGCAGGTGCTTCAACGGATATCAAGTGCTCCTTTAAGTGGGCTCTCCTCCACATCAACTTCAACATCACAAATACTCCAGTCCTCAAAGGTGTCACCCAAATCGCACTTGCTTCCTCACAGCTCCCAAATCTCCAGCTGCCCGTCTGAGTATGAGGTAGAACAGATGGTTGAGTCTGCAGAGCTGTTTACTCATACTATAGCCTGGGAATCAGAGGTCGACTCCAGCGCTTCTGTGAATCCAGACGAGGAAATGATCTGCACTGATGCCCAGAATCTTTATGAGTCGGATCCAGGACCAGACGCAGAAGGTTCTGACCATAATGTAGACCCTCATTCCCAAACTGTAACTCCTGTTGGTGGAGACAATGAGGAAGACGATGATAAGACTCAAATACCTGATTGGAGCGACAACTTTAGTTTTTTGTCAGGGCAGGAACAGGTTGGCTCTGAGGACGACGGGTGTGATAACGCACAGGGTGATGATGATGAGGTCGGAGATCCCACTTACTGTCAACCCACAGTCAGCCAAGAGATGAGGTCAGCAGAGGAGGTATAGGAAGATGCTAGTGACGACGAGGTCAGGTTGCGCCTTCCTGGACAGAGACGTAGTACTGGAAGCACGTCAACAACTGCATCCTCAAACACAACTCTGCCTCTCACCACAAGTCGTGGTGGCTCTTCAGGTCGCATGGGTGCTAAGCCTTGCATAGCCTGGGCATTTTTTCAGATCGATAAAGATGACCCAACTCGTGTTATCTGTAACATTTGTCAGCAAAAGCTAAGTAGAGGCCAAAAAATACATAGTTTGAGTACTTCATGCATGAACCGGCACATGGACATGAAGCATAAGTTGCAGTGGGAAGCTCAGTGTGCTACAATGCGGCCTAGCCGGCCGGGCCAATCACCGTCTGCCATATCTTGTGCATCCGCGGCCTCTTCATCCTCTGTGACTGGGGGGACAGCAGTCACACCTGTTTTGGGGCGCAGACCTGCCACCTCTTTACCCGCAACAGCCAGCGTGATTGGCAGGTCATCATTTTCTTTGGAGGTGGTAACACCAGCTGGTGTTGAGCGCTGTCCGACATCGATAGCACCACCTTTGGATCAAGGCAACCTAACATGTCCGCCTGCATCTTCCTCACAGACCGGCAGTTTGCCGGGGACACCCTTATCAACCCCGTCTAAGCACAATAGCCAGCCCTCGGTCCCTCAGATGTGGACAAGTAAAAGACCATTTCCTCCTAGCCATGAGAAAGCTAAGAGGTTGAATTTCACCATCTGCAAGCTCTTGGCTACAGAAATGCTGCCTTTCCGCCTGGTGGACACAGAGGATTTTCGAGACCTTATGTCCGTCGCAGTGCCCCAGTACCTGATGCCCAGTCGGCACTACTTCTCAAAGAAAGGTGTGCCTGCGCTCCACCAGCATGTCGCACACAACATGACCGCTTCTTTGAGAAACTCTGTGTGTGACAGGGTGCATTTCACCACAGACACTTGGACGAGTAGGCATGGACAGGGGCGTTACATGTCGCTGACTGGGCACTGGGTAACTATGGTGACAGCAGGACAAGGGGCTGCTGTCCAAGTCTTGCCGTCCCCACGAGTTGTGCGTCAATCCTCTTTATGTCAAAGTTCCTCCACTGCTTCTGCCTCCTCAACCTCCTCTCGGTCTTCCACCTGCACCCAAAGCCTGTCTGGTCATGCCACAAGCTTTCTAACTGCGCAGAAGGGATCCTGCACACCTCCTTACTATGCTGGCAGTAGGGCTCAACGTCATCAGGCGGTTTTTACATTGAAATGTCTGGGAAATGTGAGTCACACAGCTGAGGAGTTGTGGTCAGCTCTGGAGAACCAATTTCATGAATGGTTGTCTCCACTGGACCTGAAACCAGGGAAGGCCGTGTGCGACTATGCTGCAAACCTGGGTGCGGCCCTTCGCCGGGGCAATGTCACACACGTGCCTTGTATGGCTCACGTGTTGAACCTGGTTGTCCAGCAATTTTTAGCCCACTATCCCAGACTAGATGGCCTTCTGCAGAGGGCACGGTCGCTGTGTGCTCACTTCCGCCGTTCGCATCCCGCAGCTCAGCGACTTACATCTCTACAGAAGTCGTTGGGCCTGCCACTTCACCGGCTAAAATGCGATGTGCCTACCCGGTGGAATTCAACTCTGCACATGTTGCAGCGACTGTGGCAGCACCGACAAGCCCTGGTGCAATACGTTCTGACGTATAGCCTGGGCCAACGAGATTCAGAGGTGGGGCAAATCACGCTGGAGGAGTGGTCTCAGATCAGGGACCTATGCACCCTTCTGCACAGTTTTGAAATGGCGACGAAGATGTTTAGTGCTGACGATGCCATTATCAGCATGACTATTCCGGTGATTTACATGCTGGAGCACATGTTAAACAGAATTCGGAGTCAGGTGGTGGCACAAGAGGAGGTGGAGGAAGTAGAGGAGGAGGAGTTGTATGCGGAAGGGCTAACATCTGCAAGGTCCAGACGGTCGGCAGCACCAAGGCGGCAGGCATGTGAGGGTGGGGGAGATGGTTTTACCAGGGCGCATGGTAGCAGCCAAACTAGTAAGGAAGGTGCAGGAGCCCAGGAAGAAGTGGAGGACGAACTTATGGAAGACTCATCAGATGAGGGAGACCTTGATCACATTTCTGTTGTGCGAGGTTGGGGGGAGAGGACAGAGGAAGGAAGCATGATTGTTACCTCGCCACCAACACAACAGGGACTTGGTGCTCCTGGATGCGCAACACACATGAGTGCCTTCTTGCTGCACTACCTGCAACATGACCCTCGAATTGTGAGAATTAGAAATAATCCTGACTACTGGGTTGCCACACTGTTAGATCCCCGGTACAAAAGTAAATTTGCTGAAATTATTCCTGCCATAGAAAGGGATGCACGCATGCAGGAGTATCAGCAGAGACTGTTGCAGAATCTTACATGTGCTTTTCCACAAAATACCAGTGGTGCACGTAGTGAATCTCACAGTTCCAACTTGCCAACCGTGGGACCGTCAAGTGTTCAGCACTCAAACCGTAACAGAACCACAGTATCTGCTGGTAACATCAATTTTGCGGAATCATTTCACCACTTTTTTAGCCCATCCTTTGCAAGGCCACAGGAGACAAGAAGTCTGACACATAGTCAACGCCTAGAGACGATGGTATAGGAGTATCTCCAAGTAAACATTGAAGCCACGACTGTGTCACTGGACTCTTGCTCTTTTTGGGCTTCCAATCTGGATAAATGGCCGGAGCTAGCCACTTACGCCTTGGAGATCTTGTCATGCCCCGCAGCCAGCGTTCTGTCTGAACGTGTGTTCAGCGCTGCTGGTGGTGTGCTGACAGATAAGCGCACGCGGCTCTCCACTGATAATGTAGACAGACTCACGTTCATAAAGATGAACAAATCATGGATCCGAAACGACTTTTCTACCCCTGTGTCATCCTGGGGAGAGTAAAAGCTTGATGATTGGTTAAAATCACCCTACCAACCGTTTTAAGCTTTCAAATTACTAATCATGTTTATCTGTATCTTGACTGGAAAATAATTTGGGCTTTGTAGCAGTGTGCAGCACTGATCCTATTAGGCCATCTATACTAAAGCTTCACCAGATTTAAAATTAAAAATAATTTTTAGCTGCATCTAGCCCGGAAAATAATTTTGGGGCTCCGAGATGCGCAAGGCACATAAGTGCCTTCTTGCTGCACTACCTGCAGCATGACCCTCATATTGTCAGAATTCGAAGTAATCATGACTACTGGGTTGCCACACTCTTAGATCCCCCAAACTTTTCGATCAACCTTTTCATTTTAATAAAGACCAAAAAAATGGTCATTTTTGAAATTATAAGCATTAGCAGGTTGTTAGAAACTGAAATCAAACAGTTTTCAACTCAAAACTTTATTCTAGGTGATGTTACATTTTCACATAGGACCCCTTGTTCGAAAGGAGCTTCTGAACTCTCTCGTCCATTGAATTTGTCAGGTTTTGGATGGTTTCTGCTTCAATTGTTTTGCATGAGGACAGAATACCCTCCCAGAGCTGTTGCTTAGATGTGAACTGCCTCCCGCCATCATAGACACTCCTTTTAATGATGCTCCAAAGGTTCTGAATGGGGTAGAGGTCAGGGGAGCATGGGGGTCACACCATAAGTTTGTCCCCTTTTATGCCCATATCAGCCAGAGATGCAGATGTTTTATGTGCAGCATGAGATGGTGCATTATCATGCAGAAAAATGATCTTGCTGTGAAATACACGGTTCTTCTTCTTGAACCATGGCAGGAAGTGCTGTTTGAGAAAATCCACATACATTATGGAGTTCATCTTTAGCGCCTTCAGGGATCCTAAAGGGGCCGACAATCTCTCTCCCCATGATTCCAGCCCAAAACATTACTCCACCTCCTCCTTGTTGGCGCTGTAGCCGTGTTTGCGTGGGGTGTCCATCAACCAGCCATCCTCCACTCCATCCATCTGGACCATCGAGCGCTGCACGGCACTCATCCGTGAACAAAACAGTTTTGAAATCAGTCTTCATGTAATGTTTGGCCCACTGGAGCCGTTTCTGCTTGTGTGAAGTGGATAGAGGAGGTCGACAGGATGGCGCATGCACAGCTGCAAACCTCTGAAGGACCCTGCATCTTGTTGTTCGGGGGACGTTGGAGGCACAAGCAGCTTCAAAAACTTGTCTGCTGCTATGACAAGGCTTTTTTGCCGCTGCTCTTTCAACCTGACGTAATTGCCTGTAGGAAAGAGTCCTCAATTTGCCCTTATCAGCACGCACACGTGTGTACTGTGAATCAGCTACATACTTCTTGATTGCCAAGACACTTCATCCTGATCATCGCACAATGTTGATTGTAGTCATGCCTTGACCTAAACACTCCACAATTTGTTGCTTCTCAGCAGCCGACACATCCTTTTTCTTTCCCATTTTGGCAGAAAATGTAGGCTGCTTAATAATGTGAGAGAGCCTTCTTAAGTAGTCTTGCCTTTCATTGGACACACCTGCCAAACTAATTAGCACAGGTGTCTGCAATTGCTTACAGTGATATAAAGAGCCCTGACACACATCACCATCAATGAGTTTAACTGACAAACAAACAAATTCTTCCCTTATCACTCCTAAACACTTTTTGTATAATAATTTGGAACGCAGTGTACATGTGCTTTTCCACAAAACACCAGTGGTTCACGTAGTGAATCTTACAGTTCTAACTTGCCAACCGTGGTCTGTATGGAGTTGTTCAATAAAGGGCCCAAAATTAAGATAACATAGATGGGAGAGGTCTCTATGAATAGGAATTCCTAAGTATTTGATACCCTGTGAGGGCCAGGCAAAGGGAAAGTTGGACTGGATGGAATCCTATATGGATTTGGGGAGGGAGACATCGAGGGCCTCAGACTTCGCTGCATTGATTTTAAATTTTTACCATGTAACAAAGTGATCTATTTCAGCCATAACAGCATGGATGGATATATGTGATTGAGTGATATATACTAGGACATCATCAGCAAATAGAGAGCACTTGTACTCGGTGCCTCCCACCTCAATCCACCTAATATTGGGGCTATGGCGAATTGATGAGAGCAGGTGCTCCGTCACTAGGATGTATAAGAGAGGGGACAGAGGACATCACTGCCTTGTCCCATTGGTGATTGTGAAAGGTGATGAAAATGTTCTGACGCACCCCCTGGGCCTTGGGACACCCGGAGCCGGACCCTTTTTGGTGGATGCTGGTGGTTGTAGTCTTCGTGGCGGCGACCCAGTTCCGTGGCTCAGGGCGGTCAAACCAGTGGCGGAACTATTTATGTGGTTTTCATGTTTAAATGTCCGACTACGCCACCCGTGGATTGCGGTCAGAGTGAACCGCCGCTACAGGGCAGACCACTGAGGCTGGTGTTGTGGGTGCAGCAGAGCGTAGCATAACTCCCCACGGGAGGAGTATAGCCTCAGGGCAGTGTATGCGGAGGATGGGGGTGATGGTGCAGGGCAGCAGCAGTAACGACACGGAGTCAGTGATGCAGTTCAGGGCCTTTACTCACAGTTCTTATTATCCAGACCACGTCTGCAGGTAACGGCTGCCCACGTCGTACTGTGCTCACCAGGTGAGGGGCTCAGACAACTCCCAGATAACTTTGGAGCACTTCACAGGACCCCCTTTGTGTGTCCTTTGTCTGGCCTTTCTTACCAACACTTCTGTCCGGCTGCCTCGGGCCTCCTCTTGGTAAACTTGGCGCCAGTTTCCCTGACCCTATGTGGTGCCTTCCTAGCGGGTGTAGCGAGGGGCTGCGCCACATAAAATGTCAGAGCCTCCGGTTTCTAGCTGAGGGTCGTTTCCTGCCTCCACTAGTTCGGGGACCGGTCTCCCCCTTTGGCCTGACCCCTCCACGCAGGTGGATTCGGGCGTGCGGTGGCGACTCGCCCGTCCGCACCCCTGGGATCCCTTCATTCCTCGTTCCTGGAGCCTTCTCCGCTCCTCTTCCTTCCTTCTCCCTCTTCCAGGCCTGGGCCTCTGTTACTAGGCCCGCCTCCGGAGCAGAGCTCATGCAGAGCCCCTGCTCCCTGCCACTTCTGCTCAGACTTCTCTGCACTGAACTAAGATGGTGCCCACCTTTTATACTCCCTTCTCAATGCACCCAGGAACTGCTTCCTCCCTGCTCCTGCACTACAGGGTTCCCCTTCCTCAGTGTTCCCTCCCCCCACTCCAGCCAGGGACAGGGACTGTCGTGCCCATCTCAGGGGCATATTGGTCGCCCTGCCCCACGGCAATGTGGTGTAATGCATGCAGGTGTCGGGTCCTGATCCACACTCCATCCTTACCTGAGAGTGAGATATCACACCTCTGGGTGAGGTGCAATACGTCTGTAGCAACCGAGCCCTCAGGGTGCTACAGTTCCATTTATCTTCAGCCTAGGTGACGTATTGCGATACAGGGCCGTGATTTTGGCTATAAAAGGGTCCCCTAGACCCCTACCCCAAGCTTTTTAAGAGAATGATATATGGCGTGCCAGGAGACTCTATGGAATGCTTTCTCAGCATCCAACGAGAGTATCTAATTACAAATTTTTAACTGCATCTAGCCCAGGAAATACTTTGTGCCTAGTAGCAGTGTCTGCTAGTGAGCGGATTATCCCGGCTGTTAAGCAAGCTGCACCACCTGTAGTTTAGACACTTAATTTTTTCAAAGGAAATGCTTCGGGACCATGGGATACTTAGTGAAGAGCATCAGGAGGCACCCCAAGGCATAGGGGCTGGGACTGGCAGTAGGATGCCTTGCGGTGGACAGCCGAGCTCGATCCTTATAAAAGCTTTTTAACTGCAGCAGCTTTAGTGGACGCTACTGGAGCTGGAATTACCGCGGCTGCTGGCATGAGACTTGCCCTCCAATAGATCCTTGTAAATGGATTTAAAGTGTATTCATTCAAATTAGAGAGACAATTTAAATTAAAAAGCTTAGAGCTGCCTCCACCACAGGGGGGCTCGCTCGACCCACCAGCGGACAGGCACCAGTATTGGGAGAGGGGGGCTGGCCATCAGGGTTCACCGCGGCTCTGGCACAAACCCGGCGACACGGAGGTGGCACGGGCAGGAGCGGACTGGCCGTGTCGGCTTCTCACTTTTTGGATTTTAGAAGGGCATGACATGCCTATATCTGTGTCTCCCCCTCCTTTTACTCCTCCACCTCTTTTATTTTCGCATGACTATATGTACTTGTCACTTTTCCATGTGTTAGTTATGTCTTCTGAGCAGTTTGTCAGCTTTTGGACACCTTTGAAGGTGTTTTCTATGTGTTTCTATGTGTTTTTGTTTGCCTGCCATTGGTTTTAACGGTGTTCGAAGGTGTTCGACGAACAGTTCGACGAACAGTTCGGCGAACACACGGGTGTTCGACGAACCGAACCGAACTCGAACACTACGGGGGTGGCTCAACACTACCTAGGAGCAGGGAACTTAGATTAGTAGCACCACTCCAGCGCTGCAATAAAAAAATGCTGGAGTGGTGCATTAAACTGTGAGTGGTACAAACACTTACTGTCGATTCCTGCCAGTGTGTCATATATCTATGTGTCACACAAATTACCCTTAGAGGACTGTGATTATATACTACAGTAGAATTATATCAGTTCTACATAATGATCATGTAGAATAATAATGAATGCAGGAAAATAATGGTTGTCATGTTCTAAAGTAATTTTATATTTATATTTTAGTGAAGCTTGACCCAGTAGTAATTAAAGATGCAGTACCTCATAAGGACTGTATTACATTACAATGGACATATGGAAAAGCAGACTTTTTAAAAAAAGGCATGAGATGTCAGCTTCGCTACAAAGAGCATACAGAGATGGACTGGACTGGGGTAAGTCTCAATCTGTTTCTAAAGGGACAATCTGCCAAACATGGGTATGCTTTGGGTTTACCAATGCTTGAAGTCTAAATTAAAAATGTCTTAGTTTATCATTCATCATCTTACCACAGTATAACATTACAATAAGCACAAGAAGAGCAATGCTGATACTAAACCAGAGATTGGTGCAACTGGAAAAACCTTGTGCATATGATCATATTCATGAAATATATTCCCCTAGTTACACCTCACAATCAAATGGGGAGGTATGTGAATTTTATTTAAAAGGTCCATGCTCACAGCTGTTGTACAGATCCATAATACAGCACACATAGGCTGCTTTAGGTCTGTACTGTACATCCCCCTTATCAACATTACAAGGGTATTTTCTTCTACAATGAATGTTAAAGGAATTTTCCAGCTTCTTAGTAGTCCAAAGACATGATCTATTTGCAAATGATTACTTACCACTTGCTGCTCCAGTCGATTAGCTGCAGCGATCATGTGCGGATGGTGTAATATTATCATTGCAGTCCTGTTAGCAATGGACAGCAGCAAGGGCAGCACTGGACCAACAATAGGTAAGTAATAACAATTTTATTTTTTTTTACATGCCATTGGGCTATTAAAGTTTAAAACTGTGAAACTACTTTAACATAGACCTCACATGGCACCAGAGTGCCTGTAAACTTGTAATGAGTATTTAGTAATAAAAGTTCTGGCCCTTTGAGAGAGGGAGGCTAAAGTTCTGAAGATATGCTCTCCACTGTCTCACTATCGGGACAGGTGGGTGAAACTTCCTGACTCTAAGCTCAGAGATAACATTGTAAGGTGGGACACTATGTGCAGCAATTAAACAAGTGAGATGTATACTGCTGTCTTCATGATGAATGTAGTGATATATGATACAATGTAAAAGGGATTCCTATGTATTATGGAGTAGTAAAGGGTTGAAAAGGTTAGAAGAAGCTACAAAGGTAAAACCTTTCACGACTTTTCCTTCATACGCTTGTACTTTACTTTGACGAATTTATGAGAAAAATAGCTGAATAGATTCTCCCATGATTTATTACGCGTTAGTTATATAGCACCGTCATATTCCGCAGCGCTTTGCAGACCTTATCATCACTGTCCCCATTGTCTTTGGAGTACGGGAGAGAAACAGAGTACCCAGAGGAACCCCACACAAACATGAGGGAACATACTAACTCCTTGCAGATGTTGTCCTTGGTGGGATTTGAACCCAGGACCCCAGGGCTGCAAGGCAACAGTACTAGCCACTGAGCCACCGTGCTGCATTATATGAACCAAAGAGCCAACTAAACAGCAAAACAGGCTAGATTTGGTCACCCTGAATTCTGACAAGGTCAAAACACTAGTTCTATCTACTATTCAGATGCTGTATAATGTCAGCTCTACCCTCACAGAGTTGGCACATCCCAGGGAAGATTATCTCACCAGATTATGTACTCAAGCTGGTAAAGTAAGAAAAGTATCTGATCTGTTAATGATATATATTTGAAAAAAATATATATAATTTCATCTTATGTGTTATGTTTTTCCCAGAAAGGATAGGCCCTCTTTAAAGAGCACCACTATAATTATCTTCACTTACCATATTTTTGGACTATAAGGCACAACCATAATTAGAAGCACAAATATAGGAAAACATACTGTTTTGTTACTGTATGTATCCTATGGGTAAGTCAGGAGCAGTAGACAAAAGAAGAAATTTCTGGAAATGGACTTGGCCAGTAAGCAGAGGAAGAGAGAGTACTGCACTCCTGTGCAGAGCATGGAGACAGTGGCTAAAGGTTATAGCAGAGGCACACTTAGGCTGTGTGCCCACAATGCGTTTTTTAAGCGTTTCCGCAGCGGCAAAAACGCTGCAGAAACGCTTAAAAAACACATGGTAGAAGGCCTGCCATGTTCCTCAATGATAATCCGCATGTGCTATGCACATGCTGCGGAAATTTCCGCTGCGGATTATCATCGCGGAAAAAAAAGCAGCACTACCAATTATTTTGCGGTAGTGTTGCGTTTTCGCCGCCATTGACTTGCATTAGACCACATGGATTACGCATCACTGTATACGTAGACGCGCATTCCATGCGTTCTAATGTGTGGATGGTACCCAGGTCTAGAGAAGAGGAGACTCTCCTCCGGACCCGGGTACCATAGAAAACTGTAAAAAAAAAGAAAATAAAAAATAAATATATACTTACCTTCTGGCGGCCCCCGCTCTCCTTCTCTTCACTTGCCGGCAGTTCGCGATGGACTGAAGGACCTGCTCTGATGTCAGAGTCATGTGACGGGTCACGTGACGCTGACGTCGGCAGGTCCTTCAGTGTAACGCGATCTGCCGGCAGCCGGGACTGTGAAGCAAGACTGCGGGGGCCATCGGAAGGTAAGTATACATTTATTTTTTATTTTTTGATATTCTCTCGGGTCACACTATATAAATCCATGCTGTTTGCATGGATTTATATAGTGTGACCAAGTTGACAAGCACTTTCCAAGTGATGCTAAAATCGCTTGAAAAGCGCTTGTCAACCCGCATGCGGAAATGCAAGTGAAGATGCAGGGGAGATGCAGAAACACTCAGGAAAAAATCCTGAGCATTTCTGCATCGTGGGCACATTGCCTTAGACCCCCAAGAAAACTGTTGGACTTGATTATGCTACAATAAAATAACCTTTGTTGAACCTTGTTCATTGTCTTTAGTTTCTAGACAAACCAGTTGACGTTAGAACAATGGACCACTGTGGCTTGTTAGGTGGTGTAAAATATGACTTTCAGATTCGTTGTATTCGTAGAAATCTAACTGGTCAGTGGAGTGAGTGGGGACCGACAACTAGCGTTACTACCTTAGAAACTGGTAAGTCTTGTTGTCTAGAAAAAATAGAACAAATAGATTAATACTTGTCAATACTGGTGCTGTACTATAAAAATATATGGTGCAGTCATGGCCAAAACTGTTGGCACCCTTGAAAATGTTCCAGAAAATATTTCTCCCAGAAAATGATTGCAATTACACGTATTTTGTTATACACATGCTCATTTATTTTGTGTGTATTGGAGCAACACAAGAAAACAGAGAAAAAAAGGCAAATTGGACTTAATTTCACACAAACCCCCGTTAAATGGGCTGGACAAAATTGTTGGCTCCTTTACAAAATTGTGGGTAAACAACTTTGTTTCAATCATGTGATGCTCAGTCAATCTCACCTGGATGACCTCACTGCTGACAGAGACATAGAAAGGCTAGGCTGCAGTTTGCAAAAATGTATGAGTATGCCAAAATCCTTCTGGGAAAGCGTCTTGTGGACAGGTGAGACCAAGATAGAACTTTTTGGTAAAGCACATAATTCTACTGTTTACCAAAAACTGAATAAGGCATACAAAGAAAAGAACACAGTACTTACAGTCAAATATAGTGCAGATTCAAAAATGTTTTGGGGTTGTTTTGCTGCCTCTGGCAATGGGTGCCTTGACTGCTTGCAAGGCATCATGAAATCTTAAGATTACTAAAGGATTTTTTTAGGCAGCAATGTAGTGCCCGAAAGCTGGGTTTGCGTCCTTTGTCATGGATCATGGGTCTTCCAGCAGGACAATGACCCCAAACATACTTCAAGAAGCACCCAGAAATGGATGTAAACAAAGCTCTGGAGAGTTCTGAAGTGGTCAGCAATGAGTCCGGATCTCAATCCCATTGAACACATGTGGAGAGATCTTAAAATTGCTGTTGGGAGAAGGCGCCTTCAAATATGAAAGACCTGGAGCAGTTTGGAAAAGAAGAGTGATCCAAAATTCCAGGTGAGAAGTGTAAGAAGCTTGGTGATGGTTATAGGAAGACATTGATTGCAGTTATTTATTCCAAAGAGTGTGCAACAAAATATTAAGTTGAGGGTGACAACAATTTTGTCCGGCCCATTTTGGGGTTTTGTGTGAAATTATGACCAATTTGCCTTTTTGTTCTCTGTTTTTTTATGTTCCAATACACACAAAGAAAATAAACATCTGTATAACAAAACGTAAGTAATTGCAATAATTTTCTGGGAGAAATACTTATGTCTGGGACAATTTCAAGGGTGCCAACACATTCGACCATGATTGTATATCTCTAAATCTTGCAAAGTCAATTTCAACTCCTGGATATAAAACATTTTAGCATCTTTAGACCTGACCTCAATGAATGAATGAACGAATGAATGAATTTTTGTAATAGTATTCAATTTTTTGATGGTCATTCTTGTCTCTTCAACTTTTTCAAATGTGAATGTGTTGTCAAGTGAACTGTATCTGCCATATTATATTCAGCTATTCTGTTCATTAGTGATATAATACCAGGTTATTATTGATTTTGGTCAAGGATCTAATGACTACTTTTCATAACTATTTATAGTTTCCTTAAAACGTTGTTGCCATCAAAGCTCTGGCATCTGTGATAAACCACTGAAAGTATAGTTTTATTTTATAGTTCCAACTGGAAAATTGAAGACCTGGTGGAGAATATTGGAAGCCACACAAAGTCAATTGAAAATCCTGTTAATGTGGACGGTATGGTTACAAGAATATGCTCTAATTTGAGACTTTTACCAGTTTACAATTTCAAGAGAAATAGAATAACAAAACATAATTTGGAATATTAGGTTCATATTTTGATTTATTCAACCCCTATCCATATTTGCATGTAAGTAAGGAGAATCTCACACCTATGATTCCACCCCATCAGCAAGAACAAATCGCAGATGCTAAGATAAATTGATAACTATGGTCCAGCTCATTGCCGAGATCTGTTCTCTATTGAGGGCGAACCTATTTACAAGGCTATGGCTTACAATCTTGGATGGCAGATAATCATTACTACATTTTGTCTTATTTCTCAAATGTATTGAACTACATTAACCGAGTTTGAGCTCCATCATGCCTTGAACCAAGGACCTAAATGGTCAGTCCACTCATCGTTCAGTACAAGAACCACATGGCACGTTAAGCCTATTTACTTCCTAGTAACACAACTTAACATGTTTCAACCTATGTATGAGTTGTTTTCTCATTCATTTTTCATATTTGTAAATTGGTATTCAAAGTTTAGTGACCTTTTAATTAAATTTATGGCAGCACAATTAGTCTCTGTGGGCTTGGAAAGTTGGAGACGCTGAAATAAAATATGGGACAATAATATACATGTGCTTGATTCGAGTACCAGCAGTGGTATCTTCAATCCCTCCCATTCTTTTTAAGAGCTATGGTAGAACACATGAAGATATATTATTTTTTTAAATCAAATTAAAGGAGTTGTCAACTACTTGGAGAACGCCTTGTCTTTCCTCATGTTTTGCCCCGTTCAAATAAAAACACCTATACTCACCTGCACTGCTGGCGCTGTTCCAGCGATGTTGGTACTCGCGTTCCCAAGGCTCATTTGAGGTTGTTACATCACGTGAGCCCTGTGCCCAATCAGCGCTGGTGTCACTGTCCGTGCCTTAAGCCTTAGGAACATGAACACGAGTGCCGACACAGCTGGGACGGCGCCGGCATGGTAGGTGAGTACAGGTGTTTTTATATTAATGCGGTCAAACATGAGGAATGAGAAGTGTTTGTCCAAGTAGTGGATAACTCCTTTAATGGATTAGTTAATTAAAGGGATTGTCTGGTGAAAACAAGATAACACCTATTCACAGGATGAGTGATAGCTTGTCGATATTTCGGGTTTGACAGCTGGGACCCCCACCGATGGGCAGAATGAAGAACTTTTATTACCTTTAGAATGGAGTAGCAGTGCGCATGCTCGACCAGCGCTCCATTCATTCCCTATTGGGCTACTGAGTAGTAATATAATCTTTTTCCGGCAGCCATAGAGAATGATCTGAGTGGCATTCAGGCATCTGACCTATCACAAAAAAATTTAACGCTGTTAAAAGTTCGCCATTGAGAATAAAAATTCCCCAATATGCTTATTGGAGTGGATCCCAGTGTTGGGATACCCAAAGGTCTGCATGTTATCATCCACCCGAGAAGGTGATAAGCAACATGTTTTCACTGGACAACCCCTTTAATCTAAAAATACATAATTTTAAATCAAATTAATACATTATGAAATATTATTAGGTACAATCAAAGGGTTGTAAATTCAGTAAAGTATGTTCTTTTTCTACAGCAACTGGAGAGAAATAAGGCAAATGCAGAACATTTGTGGTACATTGTGAAGCGCTCCTCTGATCTACATGAAACAGATATTTTATGCAACACAACTATTCTGAATTGTACCATCTCCCTGCCCACTGAAAAGAAGAATGTTTTTATATGGGCATATAATAACGCCGGGGCTTCTCCAGAAACTGAGATCACCCTCACTGCCAGGAATGGTAAGAAGATAATATATTCAAATAATGGATAATTGGTGGCTTATTATTCATTATTTAATTATCAAAGAAAATCTTAATGTCACATCTAATTTACAGTTTCCAGATACCAGATTGATTTACCAACCATTCATTATATTTAGCTTCTTTACTGTAAACGTATCTGAACAATACATGTTGGAGTCACTTTATTAGTTTAATCTTTTTTATTTTTCTTATAAATATACTTTTTTATATTTTGTTTCGAAAAATTAATTAAATACAAATTACACCTTTTATGCTATATGTAGCGAGTCTGGCTGCACAAAATGACTGTTCAAACCCAGCATAGCACCTTGTAGGGGTTATTGTCCTAATAAATATTGTAGTTTACAGATACAGAGATGAAGAGTGATCAATTAAAATCTTCTTTATTTAATGAAACATTACAGCATGGATGCGGGAGGAGCAGGTCATCGTGAGGACGTTTCGCGTGCAAACGACGCTTTAGCGGGTCCAGGTACTTAATGCACTTGGCGTGGCTGAACATTTCATCGCACCTTCCCATCTAGTTGTTTCTATCTATCTGTTCCCTTTTCTGTCTCCTGTAAAGAAAGAGCTGTCAATTATGGAAGAGGAAGGCAGACATAGATCTCAATCAGGTCGGTGCTTAGAACTGCTCAGCCACGTTAAGGGTGCATCAAGCACACTATTAGCTCATTTAAAGAAAATAACAATTTTAGGCAAATGCAGCAACAAATTGGGGCACTAAAAACTAATTAAGTATTAAAGCTATATTCCCTACAAAGTGCTGTACTTAGTTTGAACAGTAATTTTTGGCAGACAGGCCCCCATTAACTCTCTCTATATAAGTGAGAGTGATTTCAAAGGGGTCATCCAAACTGGGTAAGTTATTACCTATAGATGATAACTTTTTGATCACTGGGGGTCTAGCCACTAGGACTTCCATCGTTCCAGAGAAGGGGGCTCTGAACTGTGAGTAGCTATCTCTATCAGTCCCACTCTGAAGGGGCATTTTAAAGCTGTGGATAAGGGATTACTTGCCCAGTTAGGCAACCCCCCCCCCACCTAAAGAGCTGTCAACTACTTAGTTGGATTTTAAAGACAGTTCCAGTAAAACTCAACTCCCGGACCCCACAGGTCTCTTTGCTTCTTCTTCCTGCAGGGGATTGCTACAGCCACTCAGCAGCCACTGTTTGGTGGCATTGGTCACCCATCATATAAACCTCATATTATGTATGATTTTAACACTGTCAATAGTAAACTGAAGGAGATAATAATCATTTAGATAATTTAGATTTTTACTGATATCAGATAGAACTATATTTATGAATTTACTACAAAAGAACATTTTACAAGAAGCATTATATTTGTTTTACAGGAACTCCCGTGTCTAAAATTCAAGGGTCTTCCAATGGTGATTCCAGCTTGCAAGTAATGTGGGATCCACAGTCTTCAGCTAAGGGCTATGTGCTAGAGTGGTACAAAAGTGCAGAGCTGCCAAACTGTAAAATATACTGGAAATTTGAGCAGAAAGGAAGCGCACGTTCCATTCTGCAAGGTAAGACATAGTTATTCACTGTAAAGAGTGATACAGATTTTGTTAGGAATACTGTATCCCTTTAGAAATCTCATTCCTACAGAGAATTTTGGTGCAATTTAACCAACAGTCTTGTTTGTTTTTTTGTTTTTTTTACTTTTTATTAACTAACTTAAGGGGTTATCTGGCCTTATGAAATTGATGACTTGTGGAGGATAAATAACACAGGTCTGCAAAAAATAAAATTTCAAGAGCTGTTTTGTTATTCCACGTAATCTTTATGTTTCTTGGTGCGCTGAATCTGAAAATGACCTCCGTTTTGTCATAGGACATCACGTTTCTTGACAATTTAGGTAACTATGTTAAATAAGCCAATACCGCAAAATAAATGAAAATACACTTATAAAATTAATTTTTTATTACAAATTTTTCATGAAAATCGTTTTTGAACTGAAATGAGCTCACTAACACTCACTAAAATTTATTTATTTTTTCCCTGTGAGGCTCCTCTTGGTACATTTACGCTTGTGAGTAGCATCTGGAATGTCTCTCTGAAGCATCCAACAGTAGTCTGCCATCATTGTAAGGCTCCATTTTCCCTGGTATCTTCTTTCCATCTCTTTAATGTCCTGGTGGAATCGTTCACCTTGCTCTTCACACACAGCTCCAAATTTTCAGAAAAGTAGTCAAGGTGGGAATGGAGGAAATGCACTTTCAAACTCAGACAACCTAAAGCTTGAAATGCTTTCAGCATTCGTCCGACGATCTTTTTGCAGACAGGATCTTTTTTATTGCCTAAAAATTTCTCTGCGACCTCTTTAAATGCAATCCACCCTTCTTTTTGACGATCCGTCATGGTATTGACAAACTCTTTATCAGCTATAAGCCTTCTAATGTCTGGTCCGACGAACACACCTTCCTTCAATTTTGCCTCCAAGAGGCTTGGAAACTTGGTGACCAAGTATTTGAAGCATTTCCCATCTCTTGGAAGTGATTTTATGAATTTCTTCATCAAGCCCAATTTTATGTGGAGAGGTGGTAGAAGAACTTTATAGGGAGGTACCAAAGTTTCTTGGAGGACCTTTTTTTCTCCGACTGTGAGCACCCTCGGCTGCCAATTCTTCTTGGTCCAGTGATTTTGTCAGTCTCGACTGTCCCACAGACACAGAAAACAAGGGTATTTGGTATAGGCAGCTTGTTGCCCAAGCAGCATGCACAAGACCTTCAAACCCCCACACACTTGCCAAGCGTGGTCTTCATATTTAAGTTTACGAAGAACCAATTCCAAGTTCTCGTAGGTTTCCTTCAAGTGTACGGAATGACCTACAGGGATGGAAGCGTAAAAACCGCCGTTGTGGAGTAAAACTGCTTTGACTCTTCTTTTTGAAGAATCTATAAAAAGAAACCATCGCGCTGAATCATATTGGATTTTGAATTGACCCATCAAACCTTCGACATCAATGCAATAAACCAACTTGTCTTCCTGGGCAAAGTAAGGAACGAACTCCTTTTCACGATGTCTAAACCATGATAAAGACAGTCCTGGTAACAATAAATTTCTGCTTTTGAGCCTTGATCCAAGTAACTCAGTGGCATCTTTGGGAAGATTCCAGTCTCTTACTAAATCCTTCATCTCCTCCTTGGAAAAAAATGTTGTTCTTGTATCATCTTCAAAGTAAGAACTTGATTCGTCATCTGGTTCAGGTATGATTCCACCTTCATCGGAGCTAGGTATGTCTATAAAGGCAACAGGGGCCTTGGGTACTGGTATATCTGTGCCATGGGGGATGGGACGAATTGCTGAGTGAAGATTGGGGTATGAAATGGAATGCTTCTATTTGGAATTATACCCTTTCACATTGCATGATCAAAAGTAACAGTCATCACTATGGTTCTTTTGCTCTCGCAATACTATAGGAGTCCCATAACGTAAAGCTTTTTACTTACCTTTGAACCAATTTCGGAGGTCCTCAACACACCGTTTGCACACTTTATGAGGCGCTCAAACTTTATTTTGATCTCCAAGTTATAGTACGAAGTATGCAAAGTATACTTTTTTCACAAAGTCTGTAATATTCAGCTGTTGACTCAACACTTCATATTCACCATAATAGGATCTTTCATTATGTCACTAACCACCTGACTGCCCACAGCCAATCACGCAGTTCTTATTGGTGTTAATGGGGACAGAAAATAAGCTGCCTGCCGATGATTCACACCAGAGTTTGCAGAAGAACCTATAGGTTTGTGGCAAGTCCTGACATTTAGGATTTTTTTCAATATTTTTTTCGTTATCAAAACACCAAAATACATGGAAATTATATGAAAATAATCAAACAGCTTTTTAGTCGCAGACCTGTGAATTAATGTCAGATTGATGAGAGTCCAACAATTGCCATTACACAGTGAACAGAGCTGTGCAGGTCTAACTCCTTTCACAGTTTGCATCCGCAGGGCATCGTAGTTGAAAACAGCTGATTGGTGGAAGTGCTGGATGTCAGACTCCCATTGATCAAATAGTGATGACCTATCCTGAAGATAGGCTAGAAATATCATAAAGCCTGACAAGTTTGCCCTGACTATTCTGTCACAGACAAGCTACTATGTATGCAGTGCCGGCTATTTAAAAGGCAGTCACTATTAGGAAATATATACTCAGCAAACATTGTGGTCTTGATGATTCATCAAGCAGTTTTTGTTTAAATTCTAATCTAAAACGGCTTGAAATGTCGCAATTTTTTTACACAACAATTTTGCAACTTTTGGCAGTTTTAAGGTAGCTTTGACAACTTTTTGAAAAGCTGGTGGAACTAATTGATGAAAGGTCATGGCTCAGCCAACAAGTTGGGGTTGGCCACATTATCTTTATTTTATCAGATGTGTTGAAGATAGAATATTGTAGCACTTACTATTATATAGGTATAACAGGTTCCCCTCCTGCTCTTGTTAGTGCAGCTTTCCTCACAGACCGCACAGCTCTCCAGATCATACAATGGCTGCTGGTAGAGGAGCATGTGACCAGTCATGTCGATCGGCCTTGTACAATTAGAAGCCTCACAAAATCATGTCTTCAACACATCTGATTAAATAAAGATAATGTGTCCAACCCCATTGACGGTGCAAAATTCTTAAGGGAACCTAACTGCAAAAATGATTTTCAGTCTTAATTGCAGGAATTTATGTAAGAAAATTGGTAGAAAAGAAGTGGTAGATATGCAGCAGATAAAACAGTGATTTTATCAAAACTGAAGCAAGAAGCCAAGTAAATGATACATTTTTGGAATCAGGGTCTCTGTCCTTGTATCATAATGCCTTCAGATGAGGTGGCATAACCGGATGACAGATTCCCTATAAAAAGTCCCAAATTATTATTAACATTTAAACATTTTCCTTTTGCTGTTTTTCACATTTTCCAGATATTGAACTATTCCAGAGGTACACTGTGAGACTGTATCCATTGTATAAAGACTGCATAGGAGTGGCGAGAGAGATTGAGGTGTATTCTAAAGAAGGAGGTAATGTACAGCTGCATTCAATGAGTTATCAGACCATACCTGTCATTAAAGGATGATGCCCACAATGACATTATTTTTCACAAAGCACAGAATCTGCATAACTATTGTTCATATACAGACCAAGCTCAGCATAACGTTTTTTTCTTCTACCTTTGTGTCTTTTTTCATCTCTATTTACCTCTGGGTACATCAATATTACCAGAGCTGAATGGGTCCTATTGTTATCTGCTAATGTACATTTTCCTGCAACACACTGCTTCTCCTTAGTGCTGCAGACCCCTCCCTGTATTTTCCTTCGTGCTTCCTGAGTTGCTGCCTCTATCTGTTTTTGAGTTTTAGGCCACATTCACAAGTTCAGTATTTGGTTAGTATTTTACCTCAGCATGACAGCTGCATAGAAATGCATCACGCCATCAGGCTCAGGTCAGAAAAGGTGCCAGGCCAGTCCGTGCACGGCGATGTGATTCTCGCACGAGCTATATGGCCGTTTGTCTGCCCCCTTACAGTTGTACTCAGCCTGCCATTACATGCACCAGGCTGGTCAGTAAAATTAACTAAATTCTTGCCTGCTGAAATGTTTTCAATACATACCTACGGTCTTTGTGGAAAATCACTTATGTGCACTTCAACATGACTGGCTCCATGTTTTTGTTTGCATTGCAGAGAGGTAACAAAGCTGCATACAACTAAATGCATTATTCTTGTCCATAAGATGGACCAGATTAGGGCGTGATGTGATTTTTTTCCCACACAAACCTGAGGTCCGTATAGAAATTTGCTTATGTGCAGTAGCCGGTAAGCTACAATTTGCCCACTTCCAGTTTGTGTGAGGTCTCTTGTGCATACGGACTGCACCCAGACTGATATTATGCTTGTCTGACTGAGCCCTAATGACTAGTTTATATGTCAGTGTACTTTCATTGACAGAGTGCTGGCACAATATATTCTAGAGGTTTTGCAAATTGTCTCTTCAGAGAGTGTAAGGATGGTTGACTATGCTGTTACATTCCTACCCCTGAAGACACCAATCGTGTCATGTGTATTATGTCATGCATCTTTTGTATATATTGTGTCATGTGAATTGTATTGCATTGTGGTCTTTGCCTGTGTAATGTGTAGAGTGTGAAGAGTATTGTTAGTGTAATATGCATAACGTTCATAAAGAGTGAGAAAAAGAAAGGCAGTACTCACCGAATCCTATGAATAAAATCGGCCTTTATTGCTTCTAATGGGACATTGTTGCAATCGGCAAGGACAGAGGGGAGAGATGCAGAGGAGAGTGGAGTGGACGGGTCCCGTAGAAGCAATAAGGACAATTTTATTCATAGGATACGGTGAGTGCTGCCTTTCTTTTTCCTACTCTTTATGAAGTTTGATCTACTTGGCTACTGCACCACCTTACAAATCCCTGGAGTATTGATTCTGAAAAAATAAGTGTTTTTTCTGCATGTGCACTTAGCGGTGCGGTGCCAGTATACGTCTCTATTTCCCATAATATGCATAATGTGTAGCAGTGTTATAGGGAATGTATAATGTAAGATAAGTAATGTAGTGCATAGTGTGTAGTGTAAGGAAGTTCTGCCCAGCAACAGACAGTACGGTCAGAAGTAGTTAAGTGTTGAGACTAGCCCACACGTGGAGGGCTTAGTGATAGGTACAGGACTGTGCTTAATGGATAGAGTGAGATAGAGTTTAGAAAGTAACAAGTGTTCAGTGCTGTCAAGGGGTGATCCACAGCTAGAAGAGCCTGGAGCAAGGAATGGTGAGATCCTAAAGAGAGTTACTGACTAGACCAGTGTTTCCCAACTCCAGTCCTCAAGACCCCCCAACAGGCCATGTTTTCAGGATTTCCTTAGTATTGCACAGGTGATGGAATTATTATCAAGGCATCAAAAAATGCCCCAGATTCTCTCACCTGTGCAATACTAAGGAGATTCTGAAAACATGATCTGTTGTGGGGTCCTGAAGACTGGAGTTGAGAAACACTGGACTTGACTGAGAGACCTTCCAGAAGGCGTCATTGGATAAAATGCTGAGTCAAGTAAAGACCCAAGAGCTTGTTAGTGCCGAAGGTAGTGGAGTAGCGAGAAACTCACTGAACAGGACTGCGGCCAAGAAGCTGGGTTGGTGCGACAAAGAGACGGAACAGATAATCTGCAGAGCCCTGGAGTAGCCTACAGAGGAAGGATACAGTGGGAAAGAAAAGGCTTCTTACTGTGAAGGAAACATGCTTAAGACTGTGTACCCGGTATCCCTTATAGATAACTCTTATCAAGTTCAGTAAAGTCCCCATGTTTGAACGGAAGTCTTCTTTATTAATCTCTGGAGTTCGTATTCCTTGCCAGCCAACACCATCGGCTAAAGGTGGCCTGCATGGGTGCAAGCCTCACACAACACAAACACCAACATGCAGCCAGGACCCACTCTTTCATGTAGTGCACCGATGTGTGACATGAGAAGACCAGTGCCTCAGCGGTGGCTACAACCACGCACCATGTTACAAGAGGAAAGGACTTTTGCCACCTATTGGAAATAGAAATCCTAAAATATCGACCCTTTAAAGAGCCTAGCCATATGACTTAGAATATAAGCCAAACCAGAATCTCAATTTGCATATTTAACTTTCTAAAGGAACATTGCAAGGCCTATAAGCCTCCTTACCCTGGCTTGTCAGATTCTAAACGTTACAGACATCAGTTACTTTTGTTAACAGATGATCCTCATAAAAAAAGAAAAATTCAGCCTTGAGCTGAATTCACACATGCATGTTAAGAGTACCATGTAGAGACTGAAGTGGTTGGGCCAGTTGTGGAACTCTTGACCTGAACTAAGGGCCAATTTAGACGGGGCGACAGTGGTCATTAGGCGACTGCCAAAAGGTTGATTTTTTTATATGATCGTTCTGTGCTCATTGAATATAATATTATTGACAGCACATGTCCTGTTTAAACAGGAAGATGTGGTGGTGAGTATGATGAAGCTTGCTTAAAAATCATCTCACCAGGCGAACAAGCCTGTTTAGGCAGGCTGATAGTTGGTAAACTTGTGTTCCTAGGAGCGTTCTTTGTTCACGGTTATTGGCTTGTCTAAAAGGGCCCTAACAGCTTCATAGGCATATATGAGACTTTCACATCAAGTCAAGAGACTTGGCATTGCAATCTGTACGCAGACTTTATAATGCAGACATGTGAATGCAACCTAACATGGTTATTTCAAGGGTTAATGAATATAATTTTAAATGATGTGATGTACGACTAAAAGGGGAGTGAAGTACAATATATTACGAGATTATTTGCTCTTTTTTATTTTGTTATACATAGCATGACAACATGCGGGTGCACCCTTGCGATAGTGATTTCTGGATATTATTCATTGTTTGTTATCTTTGGTAAGTCCAAATCTCATTGGTAGCCATAGGTCTCATTGGTAGCACAGCTGAGCTGTGTTCCATCATGGCTCACTTTTAGGGTATATTCACATTTGTGGCTTTGTCGCGCTTTTTGCTTTGAATATGCAGCAAAAAGCTGCATTTTTACTGTGAAATTGTGGCAAAAGAATACACTATTTTTATAGCCATATTGGAAAACTGTAGAAAAAAACGCAGCATGGCCACAAATATGATGAATGCCGTTGTTTCATTCTCTCCACATAGTGTGCCAGCCTCCCAATGTGCAGATCAGCTGAGCTGTGTTGAGTCTTGTTCACTTTCAGCATTATCAACCAGCTTCCTATTGTGCAGACACACCAGGGCTGGACACAGCACAGTGCAGACAGACCAGAGACAAACATAGCCCAGCTCAGCTGTGTTGTGTCCCAGCTCAGCTGTGCTGTGTCCCAGTTCACTTTCAGCCTCTCTCCAAATGAGAGAATGCAGAGACTTAGGAGATAATGTCTCACCATGCATGATTGGCCAGAGCGACCTACACAGCGAGATATCAGCAGACTATTGGGGCAGAGAAGGAGACAACTGGACATGCTCAACTGATCGTAATAGCACTACAAGAGGATGGATCCAATAGAAATGGATGGAAAATAAATTACATGAGGAGCATCATTAGGGGGTGGATTTCTCTGTAAAGCTCTAGTAGTTCCATTATCCTTAAATACTTGAGCTTCTGATGAAACAGACACCTTATTTGATAACTGTATCTGTTTTTTTTTGCCATGCATTAAGTCGACTATGGTTCAATGCTTATTGGAATCGGAGAAAGATAGACAAAGATGCAACTTCTCCTGATAAACGTGATCTTTAAAGTGCATGTAATGTAATGTAAATGGAATCCCCCCCATTTATGGTATAGTATATCATTTGTTCTGCAGCACCAGATTTTTCACCAAAAATTACATTGTTGACTGTCAGCAAATCCCAGGCACAAGTGGAGTGGACACATATTCCTGTGCAGAGAAGCAATGGATTCATTACAAACTACACCGTTTTCTGGATTGAAAAAAGTGGAAGAGAGCATAGTAAGTGTTCTAATATACATTTACCACACAGCACAGGAAAAAGATGTCTTAGTGTTAAAGAGAACCTGTCATTGAGATTTTATACACCAAACTAATGGCATGTGCAGAAAGGTGTTTTAATGCTGATTAAATCCTTACCTTACTTGTAGAAATTTATTTTGCTGTGCTAGAGAAATCCATAGTTGTAATCGCATGCTAATGAGTTGTAAGGCATTGGGTGGGCGGCTCTTCCTATTCCTCGGCCGATGCCACTCATCACTCTGATTGACAGTTCACTCATGTTTCAGGCTCTACATTTACCAATAATGTTGCAACAGTGTTCTTGTTCTGTATTGTTAGGTTTCCACAAGTATTGAATTGAATATATGCAGCCCAAAACACTCATTGACTAAACTTATAAGGTGACTCAATTGATGACCAGGTCCCAGCAGATGGTGGTGTGCCGTAACCCTGGCTAAACCATCTGTAGTTAGACCAATAATAGAAACTGTTGGGATTTTAATTTTACAAGTGATTACTCTTTGGAGAGCCTTCCTGGTAACTACAACAATATCTCAGTCAGAGAAACAATTGTACCAATTACAAATATGTTATGTGATTTTTAGCCAGAGGCAGATTAAGGGGAATAACACCGCCCACAACCCAGCAGCCACCGGAGGAAAGCGGAAGAGGGACCCCCGGCTGCAGCCTGGACTTGTCGTGACGTCAGCGGATGTCAGAGCCGGCTGCAGCCGGGGGTCACGTGATGCCTGTGAGCGGCTAGCGATAGCGCCACTCACAGGCATTATCTGCAACACAAGGTATTTACAGAGATACTTATGCCCACATGCTGAATACATTGGGCAACTTAAAAAAAAGTACCGGACAACTCCTTTAAATACATTTCAGTAAGCATGTTCAATACTTTTTCCCTTTGTCATTTCTGATTATTATACACATACTTTAATTTATGGACATCTATGCTTTCATTTCTTTGCCTGTGTGAATTGGATAGGTTGTTACCGACATCTGGTGGGAATTTTATGTTAAAAGAAAATTTAGAAATATATATTGGTGACGTGTTCAATACTTATTTCACCCTCTATATATATTACATTTGTTTCCTGAAAAAATAATCCCTCACCCTGCGTCACTAAATACAGATATACACCCACCATTAATGTATCATTAGTCATTAAGCAACCCACCATCCAAAATATAAATTGATAATCCATCACTGTGCCCCTCTTTAACTATAGTTGGCCACTTTTCCCCACCCAATAAATTTATAAATTAATTAGCCCCTGTACCCTACCCCCAATTCATTATCAGTCACTCTCCTGCGTCCTCAATGCCCCCACTGTGCACCTCCCGCTACCCCTATTATTTATAATTACATGTCCTCCCCCAATTTTTTTTTTAAATTACATGACCTGCTCCCAATTCATTATAATTGCACACCCCCAATTCATTATGCAATGTTCTCTTTAACACCCCACCCCCAATTCATTATAGTATAATGTAATTATACCACCCCCATTTTAATGCTCTGTGCTTTCTCCCACTCACCCACCCCAATTCATTTTAATGCTCTGTGCTCTCTTTTCCACCTACTCACCCCAATTCATTATAATACTCCGTGCTCTTTCAAACTCAACCACCTCAAATTCATTATAATATTGTGCTCTCACATCCCCCACCCCCAATTCATTATAATACTCTGTGCTCTCTCCCACCCAACCCCCAATTCATGAATATGTTCTTTGTTCTCTCTCCCACTCCAAATCATTATAATACTGTGCTCTGCCACTCCCCCCTTTCCTAATTCATTATAATGTGCTCTCTCTCCCACCCACCCACAATTCATTAAAATGCCGTGTGCTCTCTCTCCCACTCCTCCACTTCTAATTCATTATTATGCTCTATGCTCTCTTTTAAGTTACAAATTAACTATTTTAATCATAACTGGATTATGCACTGTATGGAAATAAATACTTTTATATTGTTTTAGGTTCAACTCTCAATAGCTCAACAACAACATACAACATACCAAATTTGATGCCATCAACCACATATCAAGTATTTCTAAGGAGCTCAACGTCTGTAGCCAGTGTGAATGGGACTGTTATAATGATTCGGACTTCTGTACTTGGTAAGCAAGATGTCCAAAGAATATGACCTTAAAACCTTAATGCCCCCACACACATTAAAGAAAAATCACTTGAACCTGCTGATTTTGGCAGAATCAGCTGGCAATCTTACGTGTATTGCGTCTTCCAATTCAACATCACATGTGAAGTTAGAGAGGATTGGACATGTTGAATGTCAATTCTTGATCCTTTTGTTCTTCTGGGAGATAAACTGGTGCCAGCTAACTTATCCCACTGAAAATACATGCATTCTAGGGTGAGCTGAGTGTTAATATATAGTGGGAGTTGAACCAGATAGTTATTGGCTAAACCAGTTATTTAAGGTATATGACCACCTGAATAGGCCAGTCTAAGAACTAACCCATTACGCATGGGCTTCATGCTCCTGGTCATGCAACACAGATCAATAATATGGTAAGCTTAGCTCCAGTGGTCTCTTACTGTATCTTAAAAGTGTATAGCGAAGCACACTTCTTTTTTTCTCTTACAGATATCATTATATTCTGCAAAAAAAAAAGATTGAATGTATATTGTTAGGAAGAGTAGATTGCCTCATTGAGTGCCTGTTAGTCCTTGATGCAGACCAAAACATACTCCATGTGCCAACTTTTGGGGGCCCTGCATGTAAGTGGTCAGTTAATGGTATGCATTTCTAGGGTGTTTAGCATTGTTGAAGCTTTAAAAGGTGGGATGCCAAATGATCAGAATAACCAGAATAAGCATACAAATTAGAAGGAGGCAGACTATTTTTAATATTGAGCTCATCCATACAGACATCAATATAGATATTAGATCAATACTAGGACTCAAAAATATGTTTAAAGGGAATCTGTCAGTAAGATTTTTACCCCCAAACTATTTATATGCGCATGAAGTGCTTACATAGACAAGTCCAACAGTATCTTTTCATGTCAAGTCTATTACTCCATTCCTGAGAAATCAGCATTTAAATTGATATGCAAATGAGGGCGTAGATCTGAAGCTCTATCACCCCAGCTCTATTCCTCTCCCAGTGGCGCCTCATCCTGCTTGACTGATGGCTCCTTTGCCTTAAGTCACACAGCATAGAGTTTGTCAGTCAATCAGGAGACAGCGCTGGTCGAGCAATAGAGCTGGAGTGACAGAGGCTTCAGATCTCCAGCCTCAATTGAATATCAATTCAATCCCTGAATTCTCAGTAATGGAGTAATGGACTGGCCATGTAAAGGTATTGCTGGACTTGTCTTTGAAAGAGCTACATACAAATATAAATAGTTGGGTGAAATGCATGAAGGTGAGCCATTATTTATGTAATGTTCTCTGAAGATTGGGACTTAGCATTCATTAGATTGTCTGAGCACGTCAATTGCTCAGTTATAAAAATCTTATTTACACTGGATATAATAAGTCTGCACAACCCTGTTAAAATGTAAGGTTTTTGTCATGTAAAAATATGATACCAAGAATCATTTCAGAACTTTTTCACCTTTATTATCATCTATATTCTGTACAATTCAACTGAAAAACAAACAAATTGAAATCTTTTCAGGGTGGAAAATAAAAAATAAAGAACTCAAATAATGTGGTTGCATAAATATGTTTTCGCTATAAAAGGAAGCTATAAAAATGTCAGGAAAATTCTACTAGAGCAGCTAAACTTTATATGGGGTTAATCAGAATCACTGTAAATTGTTGTGTACTGACTACTACTTAACAAGGGTTTATGTGATTGGCTCATTTTGAACATTATCACATCCCCAATGTAAGAGGGAGTTCACACTGAAGACAGCACTGTTCTGGGTATTTGGCCCTTCATTAGTACCCAGCAGGGTACTGGTTGGCTAAATGAAACCTTATTTCTAAAAACCCATACATCCACTTTTTCCTTGAGTATGAAGTCTAGCACTAGGTATAAAATGTTTATTATTTAGAAATTGTTACTTTACTGTATTTATATCCCTAATTTATCTTTTGCCATACAGATAATGAAGACATAAATATGATGCTCCTGATTTTCTCTCTAATTGGATTCCTTATTATTCTTTTCATGATTATTACCTGCATCATGAAACATGAAAGGTATGCTTGGTGTCCCTGTTAGCTGACCCCTATAATCACTCCTTTACCTAGCAGCATCTCTTTCATTTTCTACATAACATTTAATCCAATCCTACAAAGTCTCTTCAGTTGTTCAGTGTCTACATTGCTTATCTCGTCCTTTTTTATCACAACAGGATGAAGAATCACTTATGGCCTGTTGTTCCAGACCCAGCCAATAGTCAAATGGGAAAATGGGCCTCCATCTTAGAAAAGGTGACAAGGCGCAAATTTTATTCCGATTTTATAAAAATAAACAGTGTTACATGTCTTCTACAAGTTACCATAAAAAGTTTGAGAACCTGCTAAACACACCAAATACACCAAAAACAGCATCTTGTACAGCTGCAAATATCATATGGTGTGTCATGCCGTAAACGGCGAAACCGGGAAAAGGCTGAGTGTTGGGACCCGCACCTATCCCTGCCACACTAGGGGGGCCCTGACTATTCCTTTACTCAGGAGTACCTCTGATGGTGAGGAGGCCTGAGCCGCCAGCGTCTCCTTATCTCCTGCACAGGCCCTGACAGTGACCCCCTCTCACCCCAGGGAGGAAGACAGTACAAAATAGTGATACTGTGAGAAGACAGGGAAATATAGACAGGGTAAACAGAAATAGCAGTCACACGAAATGCTCCCTCAGCCACAGAGGAAACACAAGGGAGTTAAGGAGGGGAAACCAAAAAGGAGAGAAAGCAGGTAAACACACAGTAAAACAGCAACCATGATAGCTAAGTAAACCTCCAAGCTCCTATACACCACGCTCCTCCTTCACTCTCCAAGTCAGGCAGAAGAACTAATCACTGACACTCCAGGAAGTCAGAGCTGAGTCTATACAGAAGGGGAGAGTAGTTAACCCAAATCAGCTGAGAGTCCAGAAACTCAGGAAAACCCAGCCATCCAGATTAACTCCCGCACTGCTGGCAAAAAGCAATAAATTACTAAACTAAAGAAAAGCTTCAGCCCAGTGTGTGTGAACTGTGCCCAGAACGCTGCAGTTCTCTGGAACCTCTCTGTCGCGTTAACCCCATGACATGGTAATTATAGTTTATTAATGATAGTCTTTGTGCCCACTAGCATCAACCAACATACACTGCCACTTAACCACCCCCAATTTTTGCCCATAAAGGGGTTTAATTGGAGGTTTCATAAAATTGCTTCTCAGAATTTCTTTCATGTAAAGTACAATAAACATTACAGAAGAAATCTAAATGAAAGCCACATTAGAAAGGCATGGCTTTTGGTAAATGTCATTTATATGCATATATAACATAACATTGTTTTGTCATCTAGTAATCAATGGTTTCCTTTTGTAGACACCCCAGATGACTTTTAACACCAGTGATGTTTCTCAGATTATCACAAGTGAACTCAGCATTGTAGAGGGATGGCAAGGAAAGAATCCACCTTTGGAAAATCGAGTCAAGGATAATTCTTTTGAAGGCTATGGACATGCATGTACTAAGCAAACATCATCTTCAACAGAAGATCCAAAGAAGTCGAGGTATTACATCAATGTTGACGCTGTCCAATACGCCAAGGTGATCACAGGAGGTTACCGTGAACAGAGTCCTCCAACTTCTGTCTATGTGAGATCTGACTCCACACAACCTCTTCTCTGTGACATATCACCCAGCCCTCAGAATTATGAGAATGCATGGTTCCACTTCAACAACCATGAGGACAATGTGTTCCTGATGGAAGAGGATAATATGAAAGACTTTCCCCTTCTAAATGCTTTGCAGCTCCATGAGGAATAAGATGCATTTAACTTGTTTGAATAAGTAATCTGCAGCTAGCCAGTATTCTTGGTTGTCATATATGGCTGTCACATAAGCTACTGCACCGTTCTTAGCACACATATAAACTATTTTACACCAATGCATATTCAAGCAGTCCATGCATTGTCCCAATGTATCAATGAGCACGACACCTACAGTAAGTATCGACTGAGCCTTGAACCAGAGTTCATTGATGAATTGAATTCATCTAACATGTAAAATATTGTGTAACAATCAGAAAATATGCTTTGATGTTCTTGGACCCAGAATCAGTTAGAGGATCCTTATTAGTATTATGTGAGGATTTGTAACTCGAGTATCTATTAACTACATTTAGACAAATGTATATAATTTGCAAATGTAGACCTGCCAACTTGATATGCTATAAAACTCTGGGATTGCAATGCATTGCCTGACTTTGTTACACATTATCGTAATCCAAAATGTAAATTTGCATGTGTTTTTTTCCATTCTAGTCATGATGTTTTGTGGCACCGTACTACATCCAACCATCCTATAGCCTGCATATTATCTGTCTGCCAGCTTCGAGAGCCCTATTTTTCCACTTGATCAAATATATTGAACTCCATTGTGAGTTTATAGTTTTGGGATATTACTTAAATTCATTTTCAAATACCTCAGAAGTAGGGGTGTTACTTTAGACAACTTTTAACACTTATGATTGCTGGGGGGTCCAACCATGGGAACTTCTACTAATCGCAAGAATGTTCTCTGAAGATCTCTTGTGTGAATAGATCGCTAGGACTCCATTCTCACAGAAGATGCAGCTCCTACTCTGGTAGACTTAGTCAGCCAATGTATTTCATGGTTGTGCATACAGTATGTCTGAATAAGCTCCATGTAATTCTACAAATGAAAATGTGCATCTGGATGCTTCTTCCCTAGATGATGTAGGGTTATTGCTGGATTGATGGCTTACTTAAAAAAATTGGTAGTCTTGATTAGAAAGGCTCTTCAATGGAGTCATCCAATAATCTTAAACATACCAAAAATGTAAAAATCTTACAATGTTACCTTCAAAATCTAGGTTTGATGGTTCAGGCATATGTCACACAAACTGAAGAATACATGTAAATTGTTACGAAAAAAACCAGAACATGTCAGAAGTTACAAAACCTTGAAAGTGAACATTTACATCTGTAAAAGCTTAAGAGTATGTTCAGACACAGCAGATTCAGTTCCAATATTTGCTATAGGTTCTGCACCAAAAATCTGCAACAGATACATATGAAAGAGATTTTCAAATCCTCATCCACATGTACAGGAAAAAAAACTGTGCAGGTTTTACAACATTCTCTGAAATACCATGTGTATTATTTTTCAGAATTTCAGCAGATGGTTGCTACATATTTCACCCTTTGTAATATAATGTGTAAAATCTGCTGCAAATTTGCACTAAAATTAGCAACGAAATTGTATAAACATTGAGCATTTGCAGCCAATTCACAGTAAAATCTGTGATAGAAAACAAACTTGAGTTTGAACATACCTCAACGCTACTAGCTAATGCATGAACATTGTATAAGTAGTGTTGCATGGTAAAATATCTGTATCTTTTTTTGCTTGCGTTGTGCTGTATTTTGAAGATTGCATGAATTTTATGTTGTCGAGAAGTCAATAGATTTCCTATGTGGGTTACCGCCATTTGAAGAGTGTAGCTAAGGGCAGAGACAGACTGCCGTATAACTCATGCGATGATCGCATCACAGTGGACGGACTGGCCAGCACCTCTCCTGACCTGAATATAACAGCGTGATTGATCTCTAGGCAGCTGTCAAGCTCAGGTTAGGAGAGGTGCCAGCCAGTACGAGGTTTACAATGTGATCCTTGCACGAGAAATATGGCAGTCTGTCTCTGCCCTAATAGTAAAAGTGGCAGCAGAAAACACTGAGATGTGCAGTTTTGTTTTAGATTCTAGACCGCACAGTGGGGGAAAGTAAGTACGAAAATGTGCACAAACATCTAACTTTGTCTGTTACGTGTGTGTCAAGCCTACATGGGAAGACATTATCTCACTACTGGATAACCCCAGAGTAATCAATTGAGGACCATAATTAAAATAAAAACAGTGGATACTCACCTCCTCCAGCCAATGAGCGGCAGCTCGTCAGCTGAAGCCATTACTATGTCATTAGAGCGGAAGTCAGCTCTGACAGAATATTGATAAGTTACAGCTGATGGGCTCCCACTCATAGGCAGCAGTCGGTACGTGACACAACACGTCACATCACTCTCTAGGAACAGTGGCGCCAACATTGCTGGAATGGCGCCACTGAAGGAGGTGAGTATAAGTTCTTTTTATTTTAATTAGGGTCCTGAATTGATTCCGCTGGGGATGTTCAGTAGGGTACGACCACTTTAAATAGGATCTAAAACTAAATGTGCTCATATTGAATAAGCAGTGTACATAGTTCCTATGGATTGCATTGTTTCATCATTACCTTCCCATCTGTTTTAGACTGGGTTCAGATGAGAGGATGAAAAATCTTCCAATTTTCAGCCAGAAAAAAATGTATGATTATCATCCGTATTCTTTCCATATGTACGTTTTTAACATCTTTATGACATCCACTTATATACATCAGCGGTAAATAAAATTTACAAGACCAAATAGAGTTTCCTATGATAATATAGCAATGTACCAGTAAAAAATGAACGCAATGTGGATGATCCATATGGGAACCATTTTAGGCAAGACTCATCCAAAATATATAAGAAACTAGTGAATACTGTGATTTATTTTTTTTATGGATACTCCATAAGATTGTCATCTGAACAGTACTACTGAATAACTATACTGTCCACGTGTTATTCGATTTTAAACATGGCCATCAGGCATACATATATTTTCAATGGCCCAAAAGGGAATGTTCTCCAGCACCAAAGAAAGGTAATGTAGTTAAAACTTAGCCGTTAATCACATAGCGTAAAAAAATTGGCAGAATGTGCACATATTAAAAAAAACATAATGCTTATGCGTTTTGGGTAGAAAAAAACTTTAATCGTAAGCGTGATCATTATGGGTTTTTTAATATTTGCACATTCTGACAATTTTTTTAACCTATATGATTAAAGGCTAAGTTTTAACTACCTTTCTTTGTTCCTGGAGAACATCCCCTTTTGGACCTCTGAGAGCTGTTTGCCCTAGAAGCCGGACCAATGCATACTTTTTATATACATATAATACACTCGTCTGAACGAGCCCTCAAGACTTGGTCTGTGTGAAAAATCTCATCTGAACAGCCCTGTTGGATTACAATGGTCAGTGTACTGTCAGATCTTAACACAGATTGGTCAGATGAGCATATTTTGCTAAAATGTGTGCTGTTCGTGTTAACATTGGATAGCACACGGATCAATGGTATTCAATATGCCTGTTCAGATGAAAGTTTTTTCAAATGGACTGAGTGTCTTGGCATGCATTCGTCCGTATTTCGGGTGACACTTGTCTATTTAGGTCTACTGGTGTGCAAAAAAAAAATCAAATTCAATATGGACCACAACTATAGCATCTGATTTTTATGGATACTTTGCAATTCTTAACATAGGAAACTGTATTTGGCCTTGTAAAGTTTTTCAAATGTTGATAAGTAAAAATGGATGCCATACAGATGCAAAGAACGGACATAAAAAATAGACACGGATGGCATATGGATGTAATGCAGATGACAATGTAGATGAAAAACTACCACCATTTTTTCTGGATGAAAATCCGGACATATTTCACACGCTCATAGTCGTCATTGAGGTAGCAGCAAGGGAAAATAAGGGCATGTTGACATATACCAAAAGCTGCAGGGAAAGCCATACCAAATAAACTAAGAATTGTTGCTGAATTTTACGGGATTTAACAATGGAAAAATGGCAGAGCTTCTATAAAGCTATATACATGCTATACTCACCGTCTCTGGCAACACTTTCCTGGTCCCCCACCATCTCTCCAGCAATGATGTATTGTCACATTTGGCCACTATAGCCTATTAATGGCTGTAGTGGCCACATGTCTTCACTATACATTTATTTCTGGAGGCCAGAATGCACAGACCAGTGGGGACCAGGAAAGTGCTGCCATCGGAGTGCCTGGGAAGATGTTTAGTAATTTTTCTTTTTTTCATTTTAAACTTTGACTATAATGTTTTTCTTCTATTCTTACCATATCTGATTGGAAGGTAATCAGCAGTAAAATCTGCAACATTGGGGTTTTGATGCTGAGGTTGACTTCCCTATTGATTTCAATAAGGAGAATCGGTAACTAGTTCGCAACATAAATTAACATGCAGGGGATTTAAACTTCTGTACCACAAATGTAAATTTAAGTGAAAAATGTTTGCAGCACGTATATAAGATGTGGTAAAATCTCATTACATTTGCTGCTACTGTATTTTTTTATATTTACATAGTGTTATTATATAGGAAATCTACAATATAAGCTAACTCTATTTTTGCTATGAATGTGAATTATATTTCCAGAAATAAAGTATTACAGATTAGATTACACATTTCATCTTTGCTTATTTGTTTATCATTTATTTATATACAGTATGTTCTTTGACATACACTGTACTTTTCTAATGTCTACAGAACTGTGCACAAGTATTTGGTGTTAATCCTTTTACTGCCAGGGGTTTGTACAGGGGTGATTTGAAGCATCTCAACTAGTGATGAGCGAGCATGCTCGCCACTATTTGGTACTTGCCAGAGTCCCCACCCCGCATGTTTGGCATTTTTTTAGGCAGCCAATTAACATGCCGGGATTGCCTGACAGTCACTGTAATGCCGCAGCCATGTTGGTTGTGGCATTACAGTGATTGGCTGCCCGCACAGCATCATCGTCTCTATATAAAAGACGATATATACATCCAGATTTGGTTGATTTTAATAGCATTGCTGTATTGTGGAAGCAGAGAAACTTGTCCATCATCAGACATGATCCTATATTACTGCGGTAATAATCCTGAAATTTTTTGAGAACGTGACAAATATTACACTCCATTTAAAGTCTGCCAGTTGTATGTTGAAACCTATTCACACTTGGCCACTGACCAATACCATATTAGGCCACTGTCTAAAACAGTGGTCATCAGATGTGATCCTATATAACTGCGGTAATAATACAGACAATTTTGGGAACACGACAAATATTATACTCCATTTAAAGTCTGCCAGTTGTTTGTTCAAACCTATTCACACTTGGTCACTGACCAATACCATATCTGTGAACAATGTTGTCAGAGTATTAAGTCACTTTTACGGACTGACAATAAAACATACAAAAACAAAGCTCAAATGGATTTTCCTGGAAGAAATGTTAAGAAACATTCTTTCCAGGGTATGACTTGTATATAAGGCCAAATAAATAACAAAAAACAAAAATGCTCCTCCACACCTTAAGCTATGTTCACACGTAGTGTTTTTGATGCGTTTTTGCCTTTCGCATTGCTTTCAAAGGTGAATAATACATTCAACAGTAGATATAATTTTAACATTTAACTACCTTATCTAGCCATGTGGTGTGTGAGACATGATCACACACATCCTTTTTCATTTATGAAGGAGGGACTCTGAAAGTCATAAAGTCTATTTTTACAGGGCCATCAGGCAGTCCTTACTATTGTTAAAGGGTCAGCAGTCGGCCCTCACTATTGTTAGAGGGTCATCAACCAACTATGCTTTCCATAGCCACATATTGCTACTGTAAAATAACGTATCCATTTGAGGTGGTCACATTTTCTTTTTCATATATATTCTGTCAAGTTTGAAATTTGGATGTCCATCAGGCGGCCCTCACAATTTATGGATGTCCAGCATGCAGCCCTCACAATTATAGAATGCCAACAGGCTGCCGCCACTATTTTTAGAGGGCCAGCAGGCGTCTTGGGGATAGATGAGACCAAGATAGAGCTTTTTGGTAAAGCACATCATTCAACTGTTTACTGTAATTGGAATGAGGTCAACAAATAAAAGAACACAGTACTTACAGTCAATTATGGTGGAGGTTCAAAGATATTTAGGAGTTCTTTCACTGCCTCTGGCACAGGGTGCCTTGACTATGTACAAGGCATCAGGAATTGTAAGGATTCTCAAAGGATTTTGGGTCGCAATGTAGTAATAGTGTCATAAAGCTGGGTTTGCATCCTAGGTCATGGGCCTTCCAGCAGGACAATGACTACAAACATACTTCAAAAAGCACCCAGAAATGGATGGAAATAAAACACTGGAAAGTTCTGTAGTGGTAATTCCAGCCCCAGTAACTTCAAGTCTCCCACCACTAAATCTTATATTCAGAAGCTACAGAGAAACTGCAAATGGACACATTAAATCAGTAACATTTTTTGACTTTGATTAATTTCTGTCAAATTTGAAAAATGTCTGCAAACTTCAATTAATTTCTGTCAACTATGATGAATTTCTGTCAACCTTGATTAATTTCTGAGTACAAATCACCGTAAAAATTATAAATCGGTCAATGAGTGAATGGAAAAAAATCAGTCAAGCTATAGACTGTGGAAGAGATGTATGCGATCTGAATGAACACTCATCTCCAGCTGATGATACCACCTAGCACCTGTCCCTATTGTAAATGCAGCTTAGAGAGGTATCAATAGGGAATAGAATATATATTTTTTCTTTTTTGCAGCATGGAGTATAAGGCAATAATCACTGACTAGATGCATGTAATGCATAGCTCACCCGTAAACAAATTTCAGATAAGAGAAGTAATATTGTAGAACATAGAATCGATTTGAACTGGCCTTCCCATTATTAAGAAGTGGGTCTCCTATACGGTTATTTCATATATGTTATAATACCCCCGGCGGCACTAAAACCATCTCTGACAAAACGCTAGCGGCCTGGACCTTCAAGGCTTAGAGAGACAGTTCATGTCACATGTCCAACTTGGATACTCAATAGTTAAAAGGCACAGAGGAATCACAGAGCACGCTAGTAAGGTCGCAGAGGTAGTCCTTCAGCATCTTCCAAAACTTTTCCCTCCTTGTCAGAGGAACCCGCGCATCATGGCCTGGCCGCTAGGAGGGTCTGACAAAACTGTCCCAGACCTTTGATAGTGTTCTCCTGCCTCTGTTGCAGCTGGTTTGTTTCTCCCTCGCCTGTACTCCTTGGTTGTCCAAGAAACTGTGACCTCTGCCGCCAGCATTGTCAGATGGGAATTTTCATAATAATTCTTCAACATGGACCATCTGGTACTGCAACATACAACATAGGAGTGGGTCTTCTATACTGTTATTGCATATGCAGCAAGTTCAAGGGCTGCCAAAAATTAGGACATACTTCAATACCAATTTCAAGAGACGAAGTAAAGGGCCTCAGAAAAACTGTATTAAAAATTATTAAGGAGTGGGTCTCTTATACTGTTATTGCGTATGGAGAAAGTTCAGGAGCTGCCAAAAATTAGGATGCACTTCAATACCAATTTGAAGAGACGTAGTGGAGGGCCTCAGTTAAAAATGTATTTTCTATTATTAAGGAGTGGGTCTCCTAAACTGTTAATGCCCATGCCCTAAGTGTATGGGCTGAAAAAAATTGACCCTGGGGGGGGTATACATATATATTATATATAAAGTCAGAGGTAGGCCTCCTAAAATAGTTCCTAGGGCATCATAAATACCCTTAAAAAAATGATGTGAGAGTTGCATGATGGTCACCCTGGTGATATGGTGGTGGAGGATGAGGAGAAGGAGAAGGAGGAGGGCGGCATAAAATAGAAGAAATCCTTAAGCGTATACCCATGTCTGGGTGTGAAGGGGTGCCTGGGAATACACCCACCCCCCAAAAAAAAACAAAACAATGGTTTTGACTTTATGTTCCGCTGCTATCGTCCGGTGGTGTTGAGAAGTCTGGCCCAATCCATCCATTGTTCATTTTGATAGAGTCAGCCTGTCAGCGGATGCGTCTATCAGTTATAAGCCCCCAGCGGCAATAAAAAAACACTCTGACAAAACTCTAGTGGCAGGGCAAGCCAGGACTTCCCAGGCGTAGAGAGATAGTTCATGCCACATGTCCAGCTTGGATAACCAATAATTATAAGGCACAGAGTAATCACGGAGGATGTGGGTACGGTCTGCAAGGTACTCCCTCACCATCTTCCGAAACGTTTCCCTCCTTGTCAGAGTACCCCGCACATCAGGGCCTGGGCACTGGGAGGGTCTGAGAAAACTGTCCCAGAGCTTTGACAGTGTTCCCCTGCCTCTGCTGCATCTGGTTTGTGTCTCCCTCGTCTATACTCTTTGGTTGTCCAAGGAACTGTGATCTCTGCCGCCAGTGTTGTCAGCTGGGAATTTTTTAAATAATTCTTCAACAAGGGCCTTCTGGTACTGCAACATTTTATTAGACCTCTCCGCCATGGGAAGGAGAGATAGAAAGTTCTCCTTGTGGCTCGGGTCTAGAAGTGTGACCAACCAGTAATTACTGTTGGCCAAAATGCATACAACATGAGGGTCATGTGAAAGACAGCGGAACATAAAGTCAGCCATGTATGCTAGACTACCAACAGCCAAGACTTCCCTGTCCTGACCAAGAGGACGACTGTCCATGCTCTCCTCCTCTTCCTGGTCCTCCTCCTCGTTCTCCCTCTTCTCAGGCCATCCACGCTGAGCAGATGGTATGAATGTTGTGTGGGTAGTACTGTCTGTAGCACAGAAAATCAGCTCCTGTTCCTCCTCCTCATCCTCCTCATTATCACCCAATCCACGTTGAGATGAGATGATGCTGGGCTGTGTGTAGCATCGGCATCTCTGCCCCCTGCCAGGCAGAGACGCCGTCCCTCTCACCTCCCCGCTCCCCGCGTGGCGTCCTCCTGCGCTCCTCTTCCTGCTGCGGCTAGCGCGAGCAGCTTCCCGGGCACTGTGCTTAGGGCGCGCGCGCGCTCCCTCTCTCTTAGAGGGGCAGCGCACCGTCCTAAGGAGTCCCCGGCCAATAGCCGGAGGACCTCCCATTTATAAGATACCTCCTCCAAATTGGAGGTGCCCGAGCAATAGTTGATGCACAGCATACTTACCTCTGCTTCAGCCCTCAGGTCCAGTTGCCAGCCTGACTTCTGTTCCAGTCCGCCAGTCTGACTACTCTCCAGCCCGACAGTCTGTCTTCCGTTCTATCCGCCAGTCTGTCTATGGGCAAGTCCGCCAGCTTACCAGGAAGCACCTGCCAGTTACCAGCCTGCTACCTGCCGTGCCTGCTAGCCCGCTCACCTGGGAGCACTCGCCTGTTACCTGCCTGTTACCTGCTAGCCTACTTGGAGGCTCTGCCGTCACTTGCCGTGACCACCTGATAGCCTACCTGGAGGCTCCTGCTGTCACTTGCCGTGACCACCCGCCTGCTAACCTAGAGACTTCAGCCTGCTTGGCCGTCACTTGCCGTGACCACCTGATTGCCTACCTGGAGGCTCCTGCTGTCACTTGCTGTGACTACCTGTCTGCTAACTTAGAGACTTCAGCCTGATCTGCCATCATGTGCCGTGACCACCCGCCTGCTAACCTAGAGACTTCAGCCTGCTCTGCCGTCACGTGCCGTGACCACCTGTCAACTAACCCAGAGACTTCTGCCTGCTTGTTGTGTCCGTCCGCTATACCGGTCAGCCCCAGTCTGTTGACCCGTGGGAGCCACCTGCTCTCTTACAAGGTCGTCCCCAGAGTAGCACCTGGTCCCTCAGATCGGGCCCTCCCTGGTCACGGAGTCATTAGCCGCTGTACGACCAGGGTCGGTCTGAGTTGATACTTAGTTACGCCCCTCTGGGTCCCTCCTTGCACCGCGGCACAGAGGTTCCACCACCCGGATCCGTAACACTGTGTAGCATCACCCTGTATAGTTCCTTGCTGCATCTCATTGTGCTCCACCTGCAATGCCTCCTCTTTAATTGTGAGCAGCGAGTGTTTCAGTAGACAGAGAAGAGGGATGGTGACGCTAATTATGGCGTCATCGCCGTTCACCACCTTGGTGGAGTCCTCAAAGTTTTGGAGGACGGCAGAGATGTCAGACATTCATGCCCACTCATCAGCTCTTATGCGCAGATGCAGACCTGAATACTGATGGGCGTGTTAAAGCTGGTACTCAACAACTGCCCTCTGCTGCTCACAAATCCTTCCCAACATATGCAACGTTGAGTTCCAATGCGTGGTGACATCGCACACCAATCGGTGAGCTAGAAGCTGCAAATCCTGCTGAAGCATGGTGAGGGCGGTGGAAGCTGTAGCTGACTTTCTGAAACAGGCACACACATGGCGTACTTTTACAAGCAGCTCAGGCAGATCTGGGTAGGTTTTGAGAAACCGCTGAACCACTAGGTTGAGCACATGGGCAAGGCATGGTACATGTGTGAGGTTGCCAAGCCTCAGAGCCACCACCAGGTTCCGTTCATTGTCACACACGACCATGCCTGGCTGTAGGTTCAGCGGTGAGAGCCCCAGATCGGCCTGCTCTGTTACAGCTTTCGACAACTCTGCAGCAGTGTGCAGTTTGTCACCTAACTTCAGCACAGCCTGTTGCCACCTGGCCAAGGCAGTGCTTCCAGCTTCCGACTGATGTGGTCATTTTGGAGATGGAGGCTGAAGAGGAGGACGTTCAGGAGCTGAAGAATGTGGGGGCAACCCAGATTGACCCAGGACCCACAATCCTCGGCGTCGGGAGGACGTGTTCCGTCCCAGGGTCCGACTGGGTCCCGGCTTCCACAATATTAACCCAGTGTGCTCTCAGTGAGATGTACCGTCATTGGCCACAAACACTTGTCCACATGACCGTGGTTAGGTGGACCTTCCCAGTAACTGCGTTGGTGAGGGCACAGGTAATGTTCTGGGACATGTGCTTGTGTAAGGCAGAGACGGCACTCCGGGAGAAATAGTGGTGGCTGGGGACCAAGTACCAAGGGACTGCCGCCACCATGAGGTTCTAGAAAGCTTCTGTCTCCACGAGCCTAAAAGGCAACATTTCCAGTGCAAGCAGTACAGAAATGTGTCAGTTTAGTATTCTGGCCTGTAGGCGGTTGGCTGCTTATTTGCGCTTGCGTTCAAAGGACTGGGGTAGAGACAACTGAGCGCTACGCTGGTACATGGACGTGGATGTGGTTGCAGATGGTGGTGGTAGCAAGTGTGCAATGACTGGTGCAGGGTGGGGGGCATCTTCGCCTGCACCATGGACAGGGGATTTGCGTGCACGCACAACAGCAGAACAGGCAGTGGTGTCACCAGCAGACACTGTTTCTGGACCCTGACGTTTGGCCCAACTAGTCGGGTGCTTTGCTGTCATGTGCCTAAGCATGCTGGTGGTGGTCAGGCTGGTAGTTTTGCTGCCCCTCCTGATGCTGGCATGGCAGATGTTGAAAATGGCCTATTTGGGTTAACTGGACAGTCTTTAAATAGAGCCAGACTCTGGAAGACCTAACAGGTGGACTGGCACCTTTCCTCGTATTACAGTTTTGGAGAACAGTTGTCAGCCTTGTGTCTGTGGCCACCCACTGCTTTTTCCTGCCTGTTGTGGTGGTTCGCCTCCCTCCCCCTCTGCACTGCTGTCCTCGCTATGAATGTCACCTTGCCAGGTTGGGTCAGTGACTTCATCGTCCACCACCTAGTCTTCCACGTATGCACCCTCCCTGGTCTTCCTCCTAACTTTCTGGCAATTTTCTCATCATCATCCACCTCTTGTGACAGTAAATTGCACTTTCCCACCATCTCATTCGTGTGACCATGGCTGCTCAAATATTTGGGCATTGCTACATTCGATCTCCTCTTGCCCCGGTTGAAGCGGACCAAGCGAGAAGCCAGAATCTATAAATGGAAATGTGAACAGCTCTTCGGAGTGTCCAAGTGTAAGATCACTTGTCTCCGGGCACTTGGTATTGTGGGAGGAAGGAGGATCAGGGTGAGGAATATGTGGTCCAGGCTACTGAGACTGGACCATGTGGAAGATAGGGTGGTGGTGGTTGCAAACTGACTAAAAGCATTATCTACTATCTAACCAACAACCTTTTCACACTGGTCTGGCTTCAAGAGTGGTATTTCACGGCCCCCTAGAAAGTGGGAAAGGAAGCTAGGTCGACATGATGTGGGTGCTTGTTGTGCTCCCTTAGCAGGCACAGTTTCATCTTGCCCAATGCCTCGGCCTCTGCGTGCACCATCACCATCAAGTCCACTTCCTTTCCCCGTCCCTTGCCAAGTGACGGCTTAGCCGACCACTCTACACATATCCTGCCTGTAACATCACTTGATGTAAGTACAACTTTCTTACCATTTAGGCGATTTTCCTCTGTGGTAGTCCAGGGATAGAACCTTGGGATATATTTGGGATATTGCATATCTATACATCTTTTTTATCACAATTTTTAATGAGTGTTCTTAGTAGTCTATGGTTGTTCTGCATTGCTTTCATTTTTTTTAATTAAATTGAATATTTAAATCTCCTATGGTCTATGGTTGTTCTGCATTGCTTTCATGTTTTTTTTCATTTAATTTAATATTTAAATCTCCTTTAAATCTCCTCCTTTTAAGGAGATTTTGATGGCATCCTATTTCTATTGGTATTAGTATGTTAGTAAGTGCCTCTCTATACTAATTATTTGATATAAGCTTGGTATTTGTATATATTAATATATGCCCACTGTATGTATTTGTGTTTTAGAGGCAGAATGAGATTTTTTTCATCCCATAAAATTACTAAGAAATAATAATGAAAACCACTTGATAATGAAAAAATATTGTCATTTTTAATGTGTTTTTTAAAAAATAATAAACATCACAAATCCGCATATAACACGGGCATATTTGGTGTACCTGTAAACAACGACCTGCACAACACAGCAATCAGATTACTTATGGGAATCGGTAAATGACGTAAAAAAAAATGACGTGATTGATATTTTTTCTCTATTACACCCATGAAAAAATGTAATAAAACAGAAATGCTGAGGCCGTGTGTACACATAGCTTAAATGCTGCGTTCTTTCTGCTGCTTTTTTTCTGCAGGTATCCTCACTACACAACGCAATAACAATCTTCTCTGATTATTGCGTGTTTTCTGCTTTTCTTTTATGCGTTTTCCTGCTTATTTGATGCGATTTTGGGGCAGATATGAAGCAGAGTTTTTAATGCTTTTTTAATAGTACAGAAAGCTTTGATTCTGCGCTTAAAAAATGCAATGGCGGGGTTTTTTTCTTGCTTTTTTTTCAGAAGAAGCCTATAGGGAAAAAATTCGCCAAAATCGCAGAGTTCAGCAGCGTCTTCAGACCACAGAGAGCGGAGATTTCATGAAATCACATCCACTATGCTTTCAAGTTTAGACCGTGTTCACATGTAGTGTAAATGCTGCGTATTTCCTGTTGCTTTTTTTGCACAAAAATTCTGCTTTGTCTAACTGTCAAAGCAAAGTAGATGTGATTTCATGAAAACTATGCGGTTTTGGTGCTTTTTTGTCTCTCCTGTCTTCTATGTGGATTCTAAAAAAAAATGCATGTAAAAAACTGCAATTACTTTTTTATGAGCAGAATCAAAGCTTTTCTGTAGTATAAAAACACATTAAAAACGCTGCTTCACATCTGCACCAGAAATGCATCAAATAAGGGGAAGAATATAGTTATTGTGTAGTTTGGTGCGGACATCTGCAGAAAACAAAAACACAGTATTTCTGCAATGTGTGAACACGGCCTTACAGTCACAAAAAAGCCAGATGTCATATAGTGAAGCTACATAACGATGAGAAACTTTTGGTGGCTCCGACTGGGAATGAAGGAACAAAAAATAATCCACAGGTCCAAACTAGAGATGAGCAGGATGCACAGATGGCGTCACTCAAACCCAGGCTAATCAAAACCCGCGCTGGGGATGCCGGAAGGTTAGAGATTCGTGGCCTATCATCCAGCCGCCAGGTACCACTGACCTGGACGCAGGACCAGAGACCCATGAATCCATCCACTCATCTCTAGTCCCAACTGTCTTGGATATAACGGACAGTCATGGATATGGGTCTATGCCCTGCAGTCTCGAGCATCTGCTGACTGTCCCTCATTACCCTTTTAACATCTCCTCTTGTCAGGGGAGAAAGAAATGGTAAATGGGCGTAGATTGGGGTGTGGCCAGGGGCATGGCCAAAATTTGATCTCTCCCCCTTTCTGTTCTTCAAAACTTGGGAGGTATGGGTCTATAGAGGCATATCACTAAGGTAATAGCAAACGCACCCAGCCAGGATCTCCATTTTCCTGTAGTGTGGTGGGGCGCGGGTGTGCAACTCGCCCACAGCCGCCACACATGCACAACACATGATGCACCTAACTTATTATGAGCCAAGTGCTTCTTCATAAAACCATACATACTCCTCCTGGTCACCCCAATGTCGCTGGCATTGGGTCAGTCACAGAACCTGGACCTGTGGACTGGTTATTGCATGTAGTATTGGAAACATTCCATCATATCTATAGAACACATGATTTTTTTTATTACATTATGGGACATAGGTTGTCACGAAGTCTATTGTTTAGCTTCTATAGATATTGAAGATCTTTAAACAGAGTCTACATAATCTGTGGATAGAGTCAGTTCTAAAAATCTTGGAAATTGCACAAAAATGTGATAAGAATGAAAATCAGCTTTGACAGGATCTCCTTGCTTTACATCAATTACGCAACTCCAGAGTGTTACGTTCTATTATATCTGGTATGTCCATGCAATACAAAGACAGTCTACTCATTTAAAGAAGCACTCCTGTAATTCTTTTTCCTCCATGTGTATATGTGTATGTAGTGTCAGTGTGTTAATATACTCTCTTCTGAGTCACATGACGTGACGGCAATTCAGGCTCTCCAGATCACACTGCACTATGTGTGCCCTGAAAGTGGCTCTAATTTCTGGGGTACCAGCAGAAGAACTTCATTCTATTGTTAGTGGTAGGCAGATTGCTAATAGTAATATACCAGTACCCTGTTATATATGTATCATTACATGCACAGGGCAAAAGAAGTGATGAATAAATCCTTGAGGAAGCAGTACGAAAAGTGCGTCAGGGTGGAGGCACACGGAATCCAAACTTTCACTTTCTACTATTCAGGCAAGGGTACCAGGGCCATATCTGTTATAACCATAGCGTGGGTATATAGGCTATATTTTTTGCACACTGATCCTATGATTACATATTAGACCTTATATGACCATCTACTTGTATTATAACGAATATTCACTATTTATGCCACAGTATATGGTAGACATATATGTTTCTGAACTGGATCTAATTTTCGGGTTCCTCTCTTGAGGCACCTATGTTTTTATATTTTATATGTTATTTAATTATTTACTAATAAAAATTAAATTTTAAAGATTCATGTTTTGCTTCTTTTACTATGTGCATGTAATGATACATATACTGTACATACATAACATGGTACTGGTATTTTATAATGCTTGAAGTGCTGTCCTACATACCCAATGCAACTTCCTGTATAGAGACAAAGGACATAATTTAGATTCATTCTAGATCACTAATAGTTTTCACTATTAGCTAGTGTATACTTAGACACGACAGTATAATCACGTGCCAAATTTATCAAAGTATTTCATGCCCCTTAATAGGTTTGGTGCAACTTTAGTAAATTTACTGAGACGCTGAGTCACTTCTCAAGGGCAAGCCGTGAGGTGGGGAAGCCAAGGAGTTCAAGGTGAAATGCCAGGAGGGTACATCATAGACAAAGGGATAATCCAAACAGATAATCAGAGTCAAAGTTCGGAGTCTGGTAACTAAGGTCAGAATGCGTCAAAGGCAAAGGGGTAATCCAAACAAGTAGTCAAAAAGACAAATCCAAGGTCCGGCAACAAAGATCACAATGCAGAGCACAAAGCAAACACACCACTGAGTTAAAAGCTACAACTGGCAAGGTCTCAAAATAACTAGCTAGCTAAATAGCCAGTTAATCATCCAGAACCGGTGACATCTGGAAGACCATGCAGGCTCTGCCAGATTGGACAGCTGGGCTGTCAATCACAATACCAACAGCTCAGCACACCACTGCCTCAAATTGAGCGATTGGGCTGCCACTTACAACACTGACAGCTCAGCAGGGCCCTATCCTATAGAGCAGCTGAGCTGTTACAGCATGGTTGAATCATGACATTTATGTCATATATAGGTGGCTTACTTTACACCTATAACTTTGGCACTATTTAAGGCTACACCACATTTTACAGTAAATCATGCTCCCTTCCAATAGACCATTCTATAGCACAGGAGAATCAGGACAACGTTTATTTGTAGGCTGTGGGAACACAGCAGCCCCTTGCCCATGACTACCACGCTGTGCACCTTACAACTGCATCATAAGCTGCAGAATCGCCAGCAGAAGCAATCTGTGACCACTCTGAGATGGCAGCGCTTGGTACTGGGCACAACAGACAGATATTAATTAGCAACTACCTGCCTGTAAGCTCTTATGCCCATAAGAATAAAACAAAATAGTACGGGGACAGGTAAGGTCAGATTAGTACAATTTTACACAGACACCCCCTGTCCTCACGGGCTCAGGAAGGTACAGAAGTGAGAAGAGGTGGACCACTCAGTCACTGACGTCGCCCCACACTCGCTCACACCCCTGACATGCTGAGAGGCCCCTTTCACTAGCCCTAGTGAAATTGAACCTTATCAGCCCAGTATAGCGGCCACCAGTTCCTATTCTATATAAGCTCCGGTCCGTTCACGGGAATTATATCGGGCCAGAAACCAGCCCCGGAAGCATGGGAAATTTACCCAAAAAATGGAGATTGGTGAATCGAGATAAAAGACCATTCCAAGGTTAACTTATACATTTAATCGCTTTAAGGGCGCACTAGACAATACACTATATAAACAAGGGTTATACATATATAATGGTTAGAGATACAGATACAATAGTGGTAAGGCAAAAGGTATAAGCAGATGAATCATGTCAATTACCAGAGACGTCTGACCATGTGTGCGCTGGGCCTCATGTGGTCCTGAGCTTCCAGCGGGTTCCTCGGTCTTCGCAGCACGTTACTCGATGTGAGCTTCCTGTTCGAAGTGGCCGCATACATAAGAGAGAGAGAGCCACATGGCCTTACTCTAGTTTATATCTCCCTTGGGTAAATCCCCTCCTGCCCTCTGGGCTGAACCTGAGTCCCCTCTCCATGCCCTGGCAGATAATATCTCCAAAACTTCAGATGGGCCATAACTCCTTCATTGACGGTCCTAGGGAGGCGGTTCTGGTGTCATCGGATCCAGCCGGGCCTCTGCTACGCGTGGAGACTAAACACACCTGTACTATCTGTTTCCTACCAGATATTCTACGTATCTCCCCACCCCGTGGGGCCAGAACGGATCGGGAGACTGGACGGTGGCGGTCCGGTTTGGGGATCTTTGACATGTATACGATATACGGCTAGAACGTACGATAAGTCCATATTCTCCTTATGAAATCATAGCTGATTCAGACAACATGCTATCCACATGGCAAGCAAGCCTTTGTTCTGAGCTGGCTCAAGTTGTGATATCCCCGTCACTCAGTCTTTTGACTCTTGACCCCCCTGCTGCTGCTAGCTGTTCTGTTACAACTGCACACTGAAGGGGGTGCTTATAATCCTATGCCAAATAGGATACAAATGATTGACATGGAATTATATCTCCACTATTCCTCACAGGGAGGAAACTGATTTACATAGGAATCTGCCTCCAGAGCTTACTATTAATAAAATGGGACGTTACCAGTGTGTGACGTGCAACTAACATAGAACAGGAGAACTGAACTTTTCCTCCTTACAAACATGTTTGCTGCAGCTCTCACAACTCTGCTGTATTGCAACAATATGAGTATTGCAACCCTGTCTGCCTGTGAGATGGAAGCTAAGAGGAACCTGCACGTGTCAGTTAGGGTACGCTCACATCTGCGTATATAAAGTAGCTGAGATTCTCAGCCAGAAAAGTTGGAGAGTGTGTGTTTTTTTCTTCACCTAGCATTCGTATGCAATGCATTTTTAACATCAGCTTTTACATACCGTAAGTCTCTATGTCATTTCAAGCTAGTTTTCTAATAAAACAATCTTATATACAGATAGATAGATAGAAATATGTCAGTGAGATATATAATCAATGCTTTGCGTGTGCAGTTTTCTGTAGTTGTATTTAGCTAATAAATAAGTAAATAAAAGAAAAAAATGGTGTGGGGGTCCCCCTTATTTTTATTAATCAGCTGTCGGAAATCAGACAGCTGGTCTTAATAGTTGGGGAAGGGGACAATACCCATGGAGCTTCCCAGGTTATTAAAACCAGCTTACAGCTGTCTACTTAGCCTTTACTGGTTATTAGAAAAGGGGACCACCCCCCCCCCCAAAAAAAAATGATGTGGGGTCCCCCCTATTTTTAATAACCAGCAAAGGCTAAGCAGACACCTGTGGACTGATATTAATAGGCTGGGAAGAGGCCATGGATATTGGCCCCTTCCAGACTAACACCAGCACTCAGCCGCCCCAGAAATGGCGCACCTATTGATGCACCAATTCTGGTGCTTAGCCTCGGCTCTTCCTGCTTGTCCGTTGGCAAACTGGCTAATGGTTTAGGGGTTGATGGTGCCGACAGAGCAAATGTGCACTGTCAAGCATCATTTTCAGGAGTATACGCCTACTGGAGGAGGACACTCAGAAGCAGTCTACTATGATGCACCCACACGTTCGCTCCCTTGGCACCATTATAGACTATGGCCTCGTCTGCTGAAAAGCGCAATGTGAAAGCACCCTAGACACACACATCAGTGAATGGGTCCATGAACAGACTGTACATAGATACCACCTGTGCTACATTTGTGCTCTGTCTGAACTACCCAGTGTGAATTCAACCTAAAGAAAAAGGAGATGTCCTATTCTGGTATGATTTGTAGACACAACATGCCCAATCAAGTGAACTGGTCAATGAAAAAAAACGGGCAGCACACTCACTCCGCGACCAAACATGTGAATTGTGGCAATGATATGATACATAATAGTAGTCACACAAGTAATGATGAATGAGCGTGACGTCACTACCGCTCCAGGATCCGCGCTCGATTGCTTCAGCCTGCCAATATGGCTGCGCCCTTGTGAGTGCTGTCAGTGACCGCCGATTCGGGATGTTTGCCTTTCGGACAGCCGTAAGCCGGGGCACCAGGTCGGGGTCCTGCCTGGTGTCAGCCGGAAGGCTAGCAGCACGGTGTCAGACATGCTACGGAGGGACGGGGTCGCTCGCTGCAGGTATGTGGAGGGGCTCGGTGGTCCTCAGATTAGCTGCATGTGCCTGCACGGTGCTGCACGACCCGTTCACATAGTGCGGTCCCTCCTGTCATCAGATACTAATGTGTGGCTTTACACTGTGTCTCTTTTCTTTCAGGGGCAAGTCTACTTCATGTACCCAGGACCTATGCCACAGTGAAATCCGAAGGTACAGTATGGTCCCTGTGCATAAGTAGCAGCTCCCAGCATCGGGCTACTGTGACAGTCTAGGGCTACCTGGTCAGTGTTTAGGGCAACCCCATGAAGCACAGCATGTGTTTTACTGACCGATCTGCAGAGAGATAACATGGATGACTAATAAGGCTGGTCATTGCAGTTATTCTGGCTTTCATACATCAGGTCACGTGCCTCCGTTATGGAGTAATGTAATGGCTATGATCAAACAATTTGCTGAACATTGAAGCGGTGGTCCAGCCAATCCATCTTTTCTTTGAGTGTTTATCATCACATTTCATGCCCCATAACGTTACTCTTTCTGTATGAGGACTTGTCTTTTGCAGACTAGTATGTGTCAGTACTGATGTTTTGGGGTGTATGGACCTGATAGATTAACTTTTATTAAAGTGTAACTGCACTTTCATGTGAATGTATGCTCGCCCATAACATTTGAGGAGCAGAAAATCCACAACTGCATACAGTCCTAGCACGGTGTTGATGATTTTTTTTTCAATCTCATCCCATCCACACTGCTTTTATTTTTAGGCCAGAAATTGACCTATTTTGTTAATTTTTCAATATCAGCACGTCAATTTCACCTGCAGAAAGAAAAGTTTTAAATTAAATAAGATTTCCACTTTTAGAAAATTGGATCCCAAATTCTCTACCTAAAACTGCAAACAGAGTAGGTACTCGCCCTCCCCTGGTCTAGTGCCTGCTCTCCTCTGCTGCTTGGGTCTCGTTATTTTACCTGTAGCCGTAAGGACATGATGAAAGATCACACCACCACTGCAGCCAATCACTGAGCTTCGGGGTTCACTTTCCTGAAAGTGGAAAACCTATTTAAATACTCACGTGCTGATTTCTTCAGTCTCAGCAGGGCATTTATGCCAATTTCTGCACATGTCGGCCCCATGTGACCAATATCAATAAAAAGCTGTTGCAATTAAATGGGACAGAAATCTGGCTGTAGTGACCAGCCCTCTCCTGGGCTGATGCCTACATTTATATGTATATGTAGGCATCAGCCCAGGAGAGGAATCACATTAAGATAAGTTTCCAGCATAAGAAGATCGCCTTGTCGTAGGCTGCTGGGCATGCACGAATTGGCCAAATTATGTGCTAACAGTCTTTGTTTTTTCCTATTTTCTAGAGCAGTAATGCAATTCATATTTCAAGTTTACATGCTTTAGTGTAAAAAAAAAAAAAGATAGAGTGCAACTTTGTTAGTTACTAATAGGGATGCAGTCATGGCAGTCCAGAGGGCCTTTGTTAATCTCCCAGATGGCACAGTAACCCATCGATGCTCCAGTCATGTAGCTGAGAGACGATAAATGACAGTGAGCCCATATCCGCTGCCTAACCATATAGATGCCATGGTTCCTGTTGACCATGGTATCTAAGGGGGTCAGTAGCTGTGATAAGCTGTAACTGCTGCTGTATATTACAGCATTTATCCTCTGTGGATGGCACAGTCACAGCTCTGTTGCGCATGGTTCATCTGAAATATGCAGATTTATTGCAGGAATTTCTGTGGCTGTTCCCTTATCTGAATGTCCGATAAAGTGAGGAGATTTTCGGTCTCAGAAAAGAGGGCTGTGTAGAGTGTGTGCTTTTATGTAGCAAGTAAACCTGTAACATTTATGTTTTCATGGGTTCTATCTTTTGTTTCAGGAGGGCCGAGCCAACTGGATGACTTGCCGTCAACAATGTTTAAGAAGGAGTATCTTGCAATAAAAAGCACAGAAGGGTAAAGTATCTCATAGGCCTCGTTCATACAGTGCAGTTTTTGATGCCACCTTTACTAGCTAAAACCGAGATGGAATCTTAAAAAAAACAAAAATGTAAAGCTTTTCCTATTGCACCAACCTCAAAAAGAGGGTTGTGTGTATGGGCTGTAATTGTTGGTTGCAGTATTTGGAGCTTTCATGAATTAGTTATAATGTGTGATACTGGAAACCATTGACCAGAAAACTGTGCTGCAGAATGTGTTAGGACTAAGTGCTGTTGCCTCGATTTAAAATCAAGCACCTGAATCCAGTGCACTGAGTCCTGAATGTCTTTCATCTGTACTAGTGGAAGATTCACATATTTCCATCCTCCTGCTGAAATGGGGATGGTTGAGCAAAAAGTATAACTTTTATATTTTAGGTGTCATTGACTCTTAAAGTGCTATCTGTGTTTCCCTCCAGGGTTAGTGATGTTGTAAAACGATTATTGTCTCTGGATATGGCAAGTCAGGTCAGTATGTTTTTTTTTTTTTTTTTCTATAGCCTTTTAGTGTAATATGCAATAAAAGACAAGTTAATTCAGTAAAGGAGCCTTATGTATACTGCTGCTAAATTCATCAATTTACGGGATGGCGAAAATAGAGCAAATTATGCCAAATGTGTAAAATTAGAAGCAAGATCAATGTGTGCAACTTTCAGAACACTCTCACATGATGTTGATGGCTTGTTTACCTTATCAGAATTCTGCTCCCAAGTTTTAAAGTTATGGATAAGTGATAGCTAAAGATTAGCAAAAAGTTTTGCAGGACCCTGATCCAGAGTCCATGTCGGTACACTGAGAGCCAAACCAGGGTCCTGCGAGCCTCCTTGACCAGCACTCTGGACGCTTCTGGCATTCACAAGGCTCCCATGACATCATGACATTATTAGAGGTCTAGTCCCTAGTCATGATGTGCATTGAGCTGCAACGTCATGAATTCAAGGGCACCTTGTAAATGTCTGTGACCTGACCTTTATAGTACCCTGGTCCGTCTGCCATGGAATATTGACATGGACTATGAACCAGGGTCCTCTGAATCCTTTTGCTCAATTTTAGTGATAACCTGTTGACCACTGGAGGTCTCACTACTAGAACCCCTAGCAGTCTCAAGAAGGTGGCTCTATAAAGCCCTGTGTGAATGAAACCGTTGCTCCTCTCCATGTCTGTGGGACTTCTGGAGATAACAAAGCACTGTACTCAGAATTGGTGGGAATGACTGATGACTCTAAAAACCTGGTACAAATGGTTCAAAAAATGTGGTAGCTTTAACTCCTTCTAGCCATGCCCCCTTTTCCAGACTCTTCTCAAACCTGTCAAGGCAGGCTTAACCCCTTTATGATATGGCTATTTCCATGTTTTCATTTTTTGCTCCCCCTTCTTCCAAGAGCCATAACTTTTTTATTTTTCCATCCACATAGCCATATGAGGACTTGTTTTTTTTTGTGAGATGATTTGTACTTTTGAGTGACACCATTCATTTTACCTTAAAGTGGACTGGAAAGCAGGGAAAAAATCCAAGTGTGGTGAAATTGCAAAAAGAGTTCAATTCCACAATTTATTTTTTGTTTGTTTGTTTTATTTGCCATGTTCACTATATGGTAAAACTGACCTGACAATATGATTCTCCAGGTTCATACGAGTACTCAGATACTGAACGTTTTCAATTTTTGGCATATAGGGCCTTGGTAGGGCTTGTTTTTTTTGTGCCCTGAGCTGACAACGTTTTTTTACGGATACCATTTTGGGGTAGATAAAATGCAATAAGAGGCAATGAAAACATTGTATCGGAATGTTGTGGCTGCCCGAAAAAAAAAAAAAAAAAATTGTAGTTCTGGCGTTTCGATTTTATTTAATTTTTTATTTTAATCTCGCTACGCCATTTACCATTCGGATTCATTTTTTATATTTTGATCTGACTTTTTCAAACTCAGCGATACCAAATATGTGTATTTTTTTAACCCTTTCATGACATGCTCCGTACCTCCTGCTTTGGCGCGAGCTCCAGCGATGAGCCCGCACCTTTCCGGCGACATGACAGCTGAGCTGATCAATCTCTGACAGCGGCATTTAACATGGCCACGGCGGAAGGACATGACAACCCGGGGTCTGCAGGAGACCCCTGCGGTTGTCATTGCCGGGATGCTATGAGCACTACCCAGCGGTCGGCACTCATAGAAAGTGAGCATTTCTGCTACACACAGTTGATCTGATGATCGCAGCTTCTAGTCTCCCATGGAGATTATTGAAGCATTTAAATACTTAAAAAAAAAGTTTTTAAAAAATTAGAAAAATATAAAACTTTAAATCACCCCCCTTTTGCCCCATTCAAAATAAAAAATTAGAAAAAAAATGTAAAAAAATCAAATATACACACATTTGGTATTGCCGTGATTAGAATCGCCCAATCTATCAATATAAAAAAAGAATTAATCCAATCGTTATTAAACGGCGTAACAAAAAAAAAAAAATCAAAACGCCAGAATTACGTTTTTTTTTTGGTTGCTGCAACATTGCAATAACGGGTGATCAAAACATTGTATCTACCCCAAAATGGTATCAATAAAAACGTTAGCTCAGCCCGCAAAAAATAAGCCCTCACCCAGCCCCGAAAAATGGAGACACTACGGGTCTTGAAATATGGCAACTTTTTTTTATTTTTTAACAAACTTTTGGATTTTTTTTTCACCACTTAAGTAAAAAAGAACCTATACATGTTTTCTACTCTTAATAACCTGGGGAATTATAATGTCAGGTTAGTTTTACCATATAATGAACGTGGTTAAAAAAAAAAAGTGAAACTGCACTTTTTTTGCAATTTCACCGCACTTGGAATTTTGCTTCCTGTTTTCCAGTACACAATATGGTAAAACCAATGGAGTCGTTCAAAAGTGCAACTCTACCTGCAAAAAACAAGCCCTTACAAGGCCATATGGACCAAAAAATAAAAAAGTTATGGTTCTGGGAAGAAGAGAAGTAAAAAAAAATGAAAGCGCAAAAACTGAAAAGGGCCGCAGCGTGAAGGGGTTAATGGGAGTGGGGGTGTGATTTGAACTTTTATATTTTCTTAATTTTTTTCATATATTTTAAACCTTTTTATTTTTGCTGTATTTAATAGTGCCCTTAGGGGACTTGAAGCTGTGATCATCAGCACTGCTATGTATAGCTAAAATCACAGTCTCGTATGAACACGAGCTAAGCGCTGGCTATCACAGGGGATTCGTAATGACAGGCACGGTGGTTTTCAGCAGACCCCTGACTGTTATGGCACTCAATGAACACGTCACAGGCACGCCGATGGGTGCGTGGAATTATGCCCCGGTGTGTGATAAATGCCGCTGTCAGAGACTGACATATCTGTTAAAGGCCGATGATGGCTCAATAATTCAGCCATCATCTGCCAAGAAAGATGCGGACTTGTCCCGCATCAAAGGCACTGATACGACACATGACATAAGTTTACGCAATATGTCATGAAGGAGTTTAAGGGGTGTTCTCATGTTATGAAATTGGTATAGATAGAAAAAGATGTTTATCTGCTGTCGTTCTCTTGCAATGAGAGCTTTTATCTTACATTTCCAAGGAGATCGGCCACCAGCTCCTGTCGAATATACTAGTATTCGCAGTCCAGGCTGAGGTTAACTCCTGAGATACCAGTTGGCTTTCTCCAGCCCATTAATTTATATCCAGCAGTTAAGTGCTCACCTCCCTTCCGCTCCATCAGCTCCTGATTTGATCAGTCCTGCAAAATCACAATCCCCAGGTTCCCTCAATGGGCAGTTTCTAGAGCAGTTCTCTTATTAATTGCTCACTAGTACTGTTTGTTCCGAGGCTTTATTATCTCTGTATGCAAATATAATGATAATAGTGTGGACTAATGTGTGGAGAAGAGTATTGTTTGTAGTCTTTTATCTTAGACGCACATAAGTTTATATTGGGGCTATAGCTATACTTTTATTTTGGATGCATTAGGTTGATAAACAAAATTCTCATAGACTTTAACTTTATGTAACTGTATTGCACATCTTCCATAAAAATAGGAAAGGACCATTATTAATCAGTGTGAAGTATGTAAACGTCACAAATGTCTAATCAGAATGTCTTTAGGGCAAAAATAACTAAGTGAGAGAATAATAGTTTTTGAGGAATTGAAATTTCTTACTATTTACATTCCTAGTCTGATAAACTGAAAATAAAAATCCAGCAGCTTGTGGATAAAGTGAGACGAAGTCCTGATGACAGTACGTCTACAGAAGTCCATGGTAAGTGTGAACAGTCTGATTGTTACAATACTAGCGCAGTACTGCTGGAAACCAGTGGCTGAAGGAGCACAAGCAGGAACAGCAAGCAGTAATAGAGGTTCTTGGAGATAGCAAGGAGTTGTAGGATCAATCTTAGATGAATTAGAACAGTCTGAGTAAGAATGTTCAGGAGCTGGAGACTGAAGCTAGGCTAACAGCTAGACACAATACTTAAGCAATGAGTGAGAGATCCATGCGGCTTTAAGTAGGCCCAAACAGGAAACAAGATGGATACCATAGATACAGAATCTGCTGTCTTGGAAAAGGGCAATTATAGAACACAACAGCAGCCTCCAGTGGTATGGAGTGAAACTGCAGCACAATTATTAACCCCTTAAATACCGGGGACGTATTAGTACGCATATTTGCGTACTGCCCGTTCAGTGAGGGCTGCTGCGCTGAGCCCTCACTGAACGGAGCACATGTCAGCTGATTCTTACAGCTGACATGTGCCCGCAACAGCCGCGGGTGGAATCGCGATCCACCCGCGGCTGTTAACATGTTAAATGCCGCTGTCAATCTCTGACAGCAGCATTTAACGCGCGCTTCCGGGTAGCGCGTCATAAGCCCCGCCCATCGGCGACCCCGTCACGTGATCGCGGGTCGCCAATGGGCGTGCATGACAACCCAGGGTCTGCAACAGACGCCTGTGGTTGTCATGATCTTGTCGCTATGAGCGCCACCTAGTGGTCGGCGCTCATAGCACAGGACCATTTCTGCTGCATGCAGGGGATCTGCTCGTCCCCTGTATGTAGCAGAGGCGATCGGATAGTTGCTGCTTCTAGTCTCCTATGGAGACTATAGAAGCATGCAAAAAGTAAAAAAAAAAAGTTTTGAAAAATATAAAAAAAATATAAAAGTTTAAATCACCCCCCTTTCGCCCCATTCAAAATAAAATAATAAAAAATAAACCCCACATACACATATTTGGTATCGCCGCGTTCAGAATCGCCCGATCTATCAATATAAAAAAAGAATTAATCCGATCGGTAAACGGCGTAACGAGAAAAAAATTCTAAACGCCAGAATTACGTTTTTTGGTCGCCGCAAAATTGCAATAAAATGCAATAACGGGCGATCAAAACATCGGATCTACTCCAAATGTTATCAATAAAAATGTCAGCCCGGCGCGCAAAAAATAAGCCATCAACCAGCCCCAGATCACGAAAAATGGAGACGCTACGGGTCTTAGAAAATGGCGCTATTTTATTTTTTTTTTTTTACCAAATTTTGGAATTTTTTTTCACCACTTAAATATAAAAGAACCTATACATGTTTGGGGTCTATGAACTCGTAATGACCTGTAGAATAAGAAGGGCAGGTCAGTTTTAGCATTCAGTGAACGTGGTAAAAAAAATAAATAAACAACTGTGGTATTGCACTTTTTTTCCAATTTTACCGCACTTGGAATTTTTTTCCCGTTTTCCCGTACAGGATATGGTAAAACTAGTAATGGCGTTGAAAAGTACAACTCGTCCCGCAAAAAATAAGCCCTCACATGGCCATATTGACCAAAAAATAAAAACGCTATGGCTCTGGGAACAAGGGGAGCAAAAACGAAAATGCAAAAACGGAAAATGCTCCGGGGCTTAAGGGGTTAAAGTGAACAATAGCTTCCACTAGTGGTCAAAACTGTAGAAGGCAACAGAATTCCTGATACTGATATTGTTGGTCAACAGAGTTGGTGCGCATTTATACTTCTGTGTATCGTTTCTTCAGCTACGACAGTGGTCTGTGTCTGTTGGATGGTAAAGCCCCTGTTGTGTCTGATGGCATGGGGATTGAATCGCACCAACTCTAGTGGCCAGATGTAAAACATGGTTGTGGTGCATAAATTGTTGTGTATCTGCTAATGTGAAGATCTGCCGCAAACAGCAGCTTTTGGCGATTCAGTGGTCTGTTCAATATATTACTTGGATGGCTCTTCATTTTGATGAGTAGCACCCTAGGGTTTCTAGTCAGAGCAGCCAATGTGGCAGATCCTGACTGCTCAATGCCCTATGCTGCTGGAGCAATACAGCTTTCATCAGATCCCTACCCTCAGTAAATGAGGTCATACATGAAGCTTGTGAAGCCTTTTGTCGTTGATGGCTATTGTTAACAGATCAGAAGTGTTTGAGCCATTGCATAGTGTGGGTAAAACGACTGTATTGGCATTGAATTCTGAAATCCAGGGTCACCGTTTCTTTTCCTGTGAAGTCTGCGTAAGAGTTGTAAGACGTAGGAGCTCCATTGGAAAGAGATCATCTACTAGGTTGGCAATCGTGTATGTGCCAAGCGTCTTGTGTAATGTTCGGCGTGGATAACTGGAGACATGCAATTTCCTTTTTTTCCTTTATGGTGTAAAATAACTGATTTCACCACATTTCCACTTTAGCAGAAGTCTAGACTTTCACAAGGAAACAATATAAAAGTGTCTATAATCAAAACTGGGACATCTCTAGGAAAAAAAATATGCATCAAAAAGGAATTTATTTCGTCGTTAATTGTTGATGCGTTTTTATATTTACAGTTGCAGCTTTAACGGCAAGAATCCAAAACTTTAAGGAGCATCTTCAAACTCATCCAAAGGCAAGTCATCGTAATGTCTACCCTTAAATCGCCAGTAAGCCTCCTTCACACACAGTTTCCTTCAGGGCTTTATCAGCATCTGTAAAATTACCATATCCAAAGTATGCAGTATTTTGAAAACCTCATTATTATGGTTTCAAAAAAAACACCATAAAGATTAACATTTTTAAGTAGTGCGTTTCATTTTTCACTCTATACACACAACCGAGAAAAAACGCCTTGAACGATGACGTTTGCCATCAAAGCTCCAAAAATGCTTTCAAAGACATAACTATAAAACATAATGCTTGAAGTCGCCACTAGAGGGAGCATGTCAGCTTATACCAAATATCGTTCATTGAACTTTATGACCGCAAACATTGAAGGGAACCTGGCAGCTCATTCATCCTGCCCATTTTTCAGAGAAAGCCATAGGCGGCATGAATCAGAGTCTGGCTCTGATGTGTCAGCCAATTATTTTTTACTCTGAAACACTGACATACTATAAAGGTCTGCTGGGGACTTTGTCGATCCGGTGACTAGTCTAAGAGGCCAATCCCAGGCAACTTCTCCGCTCCCGTCCCCTTGAGTGACAGGTCTTTCCCTACATGTATCTATAGGGAGAGATATGTCACTAAAGTGGTGTGGGGCAAGGAAAAAGCCTCTATGGACCTGGTCTCCCAAGCGGCATAGCTTCCAGACAGCTTTTAAATTTCTGTATGCAGTGTCTCATAGTAAAAAAAAAATAATACCTGGCTGAAATGACAAAGCCAGACTCTCATTCATTCTGCCCATAGTTTGGGCAGCATGTATTTACTTATCAGTTCTCCATAAACTTCCATGGCCACTCTAGTGATTCCTGCTTTTTTTTTTCCTTGTATCTTATTTCTAGTGTTTTTTTAAACTTCTACTGCTCTATACTCTGTACTAGGATAAAGCAAACAAGAGGCGAATGTTAATGTCAATAGATCGGAGGAAGAAGTTATTGAAGTTTCTGCGTCGCACGCGCTATGATTCATTTGAACACGTCTGCACTCAGCTTGGCATTGAGTATACCTTCCCACCAGAATACTACAGAAGGGCAACCAAAAGATGGATAGCTAAGAAAGCCTTCTGCTTGCAGGTCTGCATTTCCTTACATTTCTGATGGGCAGCTGTAATATACAGATACTTTTCCATATTAAATGTCAAATGTGGTTACAGATTCCCTATCTAAAGTATTAATATGGGCATACAGGTTATAGACTGCTGAAAAAGTCCTATCTGAATCCTTAATATCAGATGCCTTGTTGTGGATAAATCCTCTTTTATCAATTCATGTAAATGACCTCTTCCAGGCTATGGGGAGGACAGTGCCTGGAAGATAACTCTGTCCCCAGAGCTTATTTTGCATGAGGGGGAGTTACCAGTGTGAGACCAGTAACTAACACCGAACAGGAGAAATTAACTTTTGTCTTCTTGCAAACACATCTTTTGCAGCTCTCTGATCTCTGCTGTATTGTAACCATATTGCACTGTCTGCGTGTGAGCTGGAAGCTGAGAGGAATCTGCAGATGTGTAGACGGAGGTATAATCACACACAGCTCTGCAGTAAGATCAGGAGAGCAGAGAGGCGATCACACATCACACTGGTAACCATGCAAATTCTCTTCAGAGAGGACGAGGACTAGAACTCTAGTGCACTCTCCACAAGGAGAAACTTTACCCCTTGGATCCCGGTCAGACGCCTCTCACCTAGCCAAACCAGATCTCCCACTTTGCACTGATGAGGGGCAGTACCCCAAACATACTGTCTGCAAATTGAGATTTTGGCTTTTATCCTAAGTCATGTGACAAGGCTTGTTAGAGGGTCGATATTGACTTTTAGGATTGCTGCTTCCAATAGGTGGTACTAGAGTTTTAGTCCTCTTCCTCTGTGAAGAGACAATTTGCATATTTCCCACAGGAGCATTGCAAGGCTTAAGTCTCCTCACCTTGGCATGTCAGGCTTTACAGGTCACTCTCCACAAGGAGAAATGTTACCCCTTGGATACTGGTAACCATTACACATCACACTGGTAACTCCCCCTTCATGTAAAATAAGGCAGAGTTGCAGGTGCTTCTCACTAAATTAGAATATCATCAAAAAGTTAATTTATTTCAGTTGTTCAATACAAAAAGTGAAACTCATATATTATATAGAGTCATTACAAACAGAGTGATCTATTTCAAGTGTTTATTTCTGTTAATGCTGATGATTATTGCTTACAGCCAATGAAAACGCAAGTCATTTATCTCAGTAAATTAGAATACTTTATAACAACAGCTTGAAAAATGTCTTTAAAATCCGAAATGTTGGCCTACTGATATGTATGTTCAGTAAATGCACTCAATCCTTGGTCGGGGCTCCTTTTGCATCAATTACTGCATCAATGCGGCGTGGCATGGAGGCAATCAGCCTGTGGCACTGCTGAGGTGTTATGGAAGCCCAGGTTGCTTTGATAGCAGCCTTCAGCTCTTCTGCATTGTTGGGTCTGGTGTCTCTCATCTTCCTCTTGACAACACCCCATAGATTCTCTATGGGGTTAACCCCTTAAGCCCCGGAGCATTTTCCGTTTTTGCATTTTCGTTTTTGCTCCCCTTGTTCCCAGAGCCATAACGTTTTTATTTTTTGGTCAATATGGCCATGTGAGGGCTTATTTTTTGCGGGACGAGTTGTACTTTTCAACGCCATTACTAGTTTTACCATATCCTGTACGGTAAAACGGGAAAAAATTCCAAGTGCGGTAAAATTGGAAAAAAAGTGCAATACCACAGTTGTTTTTTATTTATTTTTTTTACCACGTTCACTGAATGCTAAAACTGACCTGCCCTTCTTATTCTACAGGTCATTACGAGTTCATAGACACCAAACATGTATAGGTTCTTTTATATTTAAGTGGTGAAAAAAAATTCCAAAATTTGGTAAAAAAAATAAAAAAATAGCGCCATTTTTTAAGACCCGTAGCGTCTCCATTTTTCGTGATCTGGGGCTGGTTGATGGCTTATTTTTTGCGCACCGGGCAAACGTTTTTATTGATAACATTTGGGGTAGATCTGATGTTTTGATCGCCCGTTATTGCATTTTATTGCAATTTTGCGGCGACCAAAATACGTAATTCTGGTGTTTAGAATTTTTTTCTCTTTACGCCGTTTACCGATCGGATTAATTCTTTTTTTATATTGATAGATCGGGCGATTCTGAACGCGGCGATACCAAATATGTGTATGTGGTTTTTTTTTTTATATATATTTTATTTTGAATGGGGCGAAAGGGGGGTGATTTAAACTTTTATATTTTTTTATATTTTTAAAACTTTTTTTTTTTACTTTTTGCATGCTTCTATAGTCTCCATAGGAGACTAGAAGCAGCAACTATCCGATCGCCTCTGCTACATACAGGGGACGAGCAGGTCCCCTGCATGCAGCAGAAATGGTCCTGTGCTATGAGCGCCGACCACTAGGTGGCGCTCATAGCGACAAGATCATGACAACCACAGGCGTCTGCTGCAGACCCTGGGTTGTCATGCACGCCCATCGGCGACCCGCGATCACGTGACGGGGTCGCCGGTGGGCAGGGCTTGTGACGCGCTACCCGGAAGCGCGCGTTAAATGCTGCTGTCGGAGATTGACAGCGGCATTTAACATGTTAACAGCCGCGGGTGGATCGCGATTCCACCCGCGGCTGTTGCGGGCACTTGTCAGCTGTAAGAATCAGCTGACATGTGCTCTGTTCAGTGAGGGCTCAGCGCAGCAGCCCTCACTGAACCTGGGGCACGCAAATATGCGTACTAATACGTCCCCGGTAAGTAAGGGGTTAAGGTCAGGCGAGTTTGCTGGTCAATCAAGCACAGTGATACTGTTGTTTTTAAACCAGTATTGGTACTTTTGGCAGTGTGGACAGGTGCCGAATCCTGATAGAGAATGAAATTTCCATCTCCAAAAAGCTTGTTGGCAGAGGGAAGCACGAAGTGTTCTAAAATTTCCTGGTAGACGGCTGCGCTGACTTTGGTCTTGATAAAACACAGTGGACCTACACCAGCAGATGACATAGCTCCCTATACCATCACTGATTGTGGAAACTTCACACTAGACCTCAAGCAGCTTGGATTGTGGCCTCTCCGTCTTCTTCCAGACTCTGGGACCTGGATTTCCAAATGAAAATTGGAACTCTAGGACCTGGTGGAGTGTGTCAATGACTGCCTTCTGGACATCTGTCAAGTCAGCAGTTTTCCTCGTGATTGTGGAGCCTACTGAAACAGACTAGGGGACCTTTTTAAACGCTTAGTAAGCCTTTGCAGGTGTTTTGTTAATTATTCTAATTTACTAAGATAATGACTTGTGTTTTCATTGGCTGTAAGCCATAATCATCAACATTAACAGAAATAAACACTTGAAATAGATCACTCTGTTTGTAATGACTCTATATAATGAGTTTCACTTTTTGTATTGAAGAACTGAAATAATTAACTTTTTGATGATATTCTAATTTTGTGAGAGGCACCTGTATCCTCTTCCAGCCAGCGTCCTCCCCAGAGCCTGGAAGAGATCATTTACATAGTCCTAAAGGATAATTTCTCAACAAGGCATGTGGTATGAGGCATACAGGTAGGATTTTTTCAGCAGTCTATAACCTGTATGCCCATAGTAATAGTTTAGCTGTCAAATGTGGTGACAGATTCCCTTTAAGTGTGAGGGCTATTTATATCTTTATAACCAATTTTGTTATTCTTGCTCCAGTGCATCTAAAAAAAAAGCGATATGAAAAACAATTTCCTTTAATTTCCTGTATACAGCGCCTATGGCGAACTATGTGTTTCCATGTTTGCAAACGGTTATCAGATCTTCTAATGCTGCTGTCATATATACCATACACAGTCCATCTGTATTTCAGCACTTCCATCTTTCCTCCACTTCGTGGCAACTTTCAGAATGAATGTTAGCAAGAGAGAACACGTGCGAGTACGACTGCTGGATCAAACTACAGATTCAGTAAAAGGAGTTTTCTGGTTTCAGAATATCTCTGTCCTCCTGGCTACATTTTGCTTAAAAAAAAAAAAAAAAAAAAAAAAAAAAAGACAATGCTTCGCTTACCATGCCTGGGTCCAGCGCTGAGTCTCCGCCGTTGCTCCTGGTGTCTGTTATTGTCTGTAGTGCTGCCTGAGTTAATGGCACAAGCCACTCGGTTATTGGCTGCTTCATTGTAAATTTGATGTCAGCTCTAAAGACAATAGTGGACACTGGGAGCAGCAGCGGAGACTAGTGTTGGACCTGGGAGGGTGAGTAAAGCACATTTGTACGTGTTTTCATGTTTCTTTTCTTTAAACAAATTGCAGCCACAGTATGGGTTTCTAAAACCAAAAAAGCCCTTTTATAGTCTGTAACCATTGAAAGATATACTGCTGTATAGTAGTTGTAGACAAAAAATGCTAGCCTTTAGTAATAATGCATCTGCCGCCTTGCTTCTGTTTCAGTATTTTTGATGCAGTGGAGTAATAACCCATTTTATTTGTAACTTTTCATGCCCTCTAATATGTGACAAATGTCTTATTGCATTGAGAATGTCAGGGAATTCTATCAGTAAGAGGTCTGTCTTTTACAGACTGGTTCTTGGGATAGAAGGTAACATCTGTCCCTGCATATTCATTGACTACTGGCCAAATAGAAGAATGTGGCTTTAACTACTGGGGAAGTTGATGTGAAAGCTAAATCCTTATCTTGACCTTTTAATTCTCACAATTTGTGGGGCTTTCTTTACAGGTACATAAAGAAGCGAAGAAACTGAATGAGAAGGAACGCTCTCAAAAGAAGGAACGTGTTCCTAAGGCCAACCTCCCTCTGTATGTGTTCCCGCAGCCAACTAATTGAGTTTGAAATAGCATGTTCCTAGCCATATTGTGTATGTTTTATTTAACACCAAGTGATTGACGATGAGAAAAAAATCTGCTAAATGTAAACTTTTGCTTTACCTTCTGAACCGATTATTGTATTGGTTGGAAAACTCCAGAATAAATCTACATTTTGCTACATACTGCTCCATTGTCGCATTACCTTTTACTGGGCATTATTAAACTTGGATTTTGTGGTGTTTTTTTTTTTGTCTTTTCCAAGTCCTAAGAGACAGTTCGTTGTTGCTCCTTAGCAATAGACTACAATCAATTTTAACTTTCAGTGTGAAAATAAATCAAACTAATCAGACTTTTACTTGTTAAAACAGACCAGAAAAGCTATTTGCAGTCACCATTTCCTTTTTTTTTAACAGTACATTCTAGGCTAATTTCATGCTTTTGTAATGTTAGGGTGTGTAACAAACCAAACTAATGCCAAGATATGGATCTGTAAATTAGGCAATTCTTTTTCTTTTCGAACACAAGGCACCAAAATGCAAAGCAGTTACTGTAGGCTGAAAACGCATAAGACGGCTGGATCAGCACAAACAGGTAATAATTTGTGTAAATGTACAAGTAAGTATTAATGGGATATATGGACGCATTACTCAGATTCATTCTACATGGGCTTCAGGCGTTTCTCGTGAAGAATCATTTCGGCACTTCTGATGTTTTCTCTCAGTGCCTTCAGCTACGTTGATTACGGTGTTAATTCATGGACCTATAGTGTCCATGTCTATGTGCAATTTGTCACAACGGACACTGGCATAGCCTCATACTTTATAGCTCATCTGAGCTGGCACAGTGACTTGCATTGGTCCTTGTGCCATTCATTGTGCTCACAGATGGAAATGGCGTCTGTCTGAACCTAGCCTAACTCTGAAGGTTTTCTACCTACTATCAGGACTCCTTTCTAAATCAAGCCCTGCGCTTAAAAGTGTAAGGCTATGTTGAGTTTTTTTCCACTATTTGCTTTTTTTTTTTTTATGCAAACTAAAAGCTGCTTTTTTTTACAGTACCAGCAAAAGCTATGACATTTCAGAAATCTCATGCATACGCTTGTGTTTTTTTCCCTGTCTGCATTGTAAAACTGCTGCATTTTTTACATCTGCAGCATGTCAGTTCTTTCAGCGTTTTTCCACAATATTGTTTTTATTAGTAGGATACATGGTCGCCATAGTGGAATCTCCACAACATGACTTTGTTCCCACTGACTACATCTAGAATGCCTGTGCCCGTATTACTGTGCATATTATTAGTCAACTCTGACTACAACTATAGTGCACATGGCCATATTATGTCTTTATTAGTAGGTAATAAGGTCGCCATAGTGGAATCCCCACACCCATGGCTTTTTGTCGCCTTTGACTAAAGCTATAAAGCACATGGCCGAATTAGGTCTTTATTAGTAAGTGAAGTGGTCGCCTGTGTGGTACCTCCACATTCTTGTCATCATCACTTACTACAGCTATAATGCACATGACTGTATTATGTCTTTTATTTGTAGGTAATATGATCACCATAGTGGTACCTCCACATCTATGGTTTTCTACCACCTCTGAATACAGCTATACAACCCCTGGCAAAAATTATGGAATCACCGGGCTCGGAGGATGTTCATTCAGTTGTTTAACGTTGTTAAAAAAAAGCAGATCACAGACATGGCACAAAACTAAAGTCATTTCAAATGGCAACTTTATGGCTTTAAGAAACACTAAAAGAAATCAAGATAAAAAATGTGGTACTCAGTACAGGTTATTTTTTTTCAGACCAAGCAGAGGGAAAAAAATTATGGAATCGCTCAATTCTGAGGAAAAAATTATGCCCATATTAGGGCCATACAGAGGTCTGCTTGCTTTGATACATCTTTTTATAAAATCCGTTTTCCTAGGCTTGGCGACCGGGGGATGGCAAGAAATGCCTGCCTACCTACTTAATTTGAATATCCCCCCCCTCCCCTGCACGTTACAGGGCCTTGTGACATACACTCTAGATCTAAACATCCTGCGCATGCGCAATGGGCCTATAACTTAAGGCGCGTTTTTTTTTCCCTGCCCTATTTTACTGCTGTGCTTTAGTGCGCAGGCGCCGAGGGGTCACTGTGACTTCCGCTCCATTGATCTCCGGGATCCGCAACAATAAGGTTTGGTCCCCACATCCTGATAGTTAGCAACTATCCGGGAGGCAGTGGGGACCAAACCTTATTGTTGCGGACCCCGGAGGTCACTGGAGCGGAAGTCACAGTGAACCCTCGGCGCCTGTGCACTAAAGCACAGCAGTAAAATAGGGCAGGGAAAAAAAAACGCGTCTTAAGTTATAGGTGCATTGCGTTGTGCGGGATGTGCAGATCTAGAGTGTATGTCACAGGGCCCTGTGACGTGCAGGGGAGGGGGGTGGGAATATTTAATTAAGTAGGTAGGCGGGAATTTCTTGGTGTTCCCCAGTCGCCAAGCCTAGCAAAACTGATTTTATTAAAAGATATATCAAAACAAGCAGACCTCTATATGGCCCTACTATGGGCCATACAGATATGTATAGATTTACATTTCCATCACCTGTATGTCCATATTAGGTGTCATATAAGTCCCAGGGGGTGACAGATTCCCTTAACGCAGCTTCCAAGACCAGTTTCTCAACTGACAGAAGACCAGTATCGTAAGCATACATACCTCTGTAAACCATGGGTGACAGGAGAATAAATAAATCGTCTCCTTGGCTAACTGAGCATGAAGAACTGAGGCTAAAGAAAAAAAAATCCTATAGTCCGCCAATGAGAAGAGTAATTTCTTCTCCTCTCACACTCTTTTCCAGAGCTCACATCATGTAACAGGGGCCATATGTGAGATTTGTTTTTTAATGCCAAGAATGGAGCTAACTCTCATCATGTACAATAAGGATAGTCTTTTCCAAAAATAACTTTGTAACAGCAGGAACTGACATAGACAGAAGAGGGCCTTTGGGCAAGAATAATATATGACCCTGTGATGATACAGGGTAAAATCTTAATAAGCCAGACGTTTAGATTTGTTAATCCAAGAGAAATAACCCATTTTCTTTGTGTCTTTGTGTCTGGTCAATAAGAACAGACCAGTATTTGCATAGCCATGATTGTTATCTCTGCTTGGGGTTGGAAACAATGTTGTTTGCTAATATGCTGATTGCACTAAAAGCCAGATGAATGTTGATTTAAGAGCCCACTGTATACCAACTATGTAAATTGATTATTTCACACAATGAGAGCTGAGCCATGTGAGGCTGCCCTCCAAAAACCCCTTGACCTGTGGATGTGTATTTAAAATGGAGATGTGCTTATGTAGCAGTCGGTCTTGGGACTGAGATTCAGAAAGACTTGAGAAGGAGAATCAGAGACATCCTACAGGACAGCTGATGGATTGCATGGCATCCAAAGAGATACAGATTTGAATTCTATATGATTCTAGCCTAAGGTTACCGGCCCTGACTGGAAAGATTCGGATCTGCTCCATTAACCATCAGAGAGACAGGGATACATTTTGGGAGGTCCAGGAGAGGACGAAGAAGTCACCTGGCCCCATGGATATGTTATTTTGGGGTTGCTATGAGGGACCCACTGGTCGTCTAGAACCCATGGAGACATTTGGAGTTGCCAGGAGCGACCCACCGGTCGCCTGGCTCCATGGAAACTCTCGGAGAGGCCAGGGTGGGACCTTTTGGGTCTCCTGGCCTTGTACCTCGATGAACTGCTAGCTTCCTAAGCTTGCTGCTACCTTCTCTCTGTGGGGGCCCGCCAGAAGTCGGGGGCCACTGGTTGAGGTAGTCGGCCCTGGAAGTCTCCAAAGTCGCAGCTGTTCTATCCCAGGCGGGTGGAGAAGGAAGGGTGAGACTGTGTAATGTTGTACCATCTTGGGTATTTGCTGGGACTGTTTCATGGGTTTATTATCCGCTTCGTAGTGGTTCCTGTGTTGTCTGAGAAGAGTTATGCCCACGGAAGACCCCGGGTCTTCACAGACACTTTTATAGTTCAATAGCTCATAATAATGCACAATTCCTCCTGGTTTGGAGGTGGGTCCCCTTACTGCTTGGGCCCCTGTGCAGTTGCACAAATAGTATGTCTACCTTTGGGTAAAAGAATAAGTCAAAACAATCTGATCACATTTTTAGCACAAAATATACAGTATATCTGTTGCACAAATGTTACTGCCATGTATGTGAGCCCAGTTCTTGTTGGCAGCACTTTACTAATATGCTGGTCCTAAAAGCAAAAAGTCTGCAGTTTCCTGAAATAGTTTAACATTTTGCCATTTAAATACAAAATGTTTATTGTAGAAAGATAATTTTTTTTCACAAACTCCTCTTGATATCTGTTGAATTATGTGTTAATCTGCAATGTCTTTATTGTCTATATAAGTACCCTCTGTAATGTAAAGTGCTGCAGAATACTGTGGAGCTATAGAAATAAGAATTATTATTATTACAAATGAAAAGTCTATATTTTTTAAAGTTCTTGGTATTGTATTTTCTTGAGTTGATGTGATGCTGTATTGAGTAAAATGTGAACTGAAATCTAGCGTGATATATCACTAGATTACATGGAAAGGAGCAGAATAGTGTTGTAACCCCAGTACATGTGTTACAGTCAGCTGTGTGAATGCACCATGGCTTCACCCTTGTGAGAGTGAGGGCTCCTTTATTGCCTAAACTCCAAGAAGCGAAATTGACAGTTTCACGCCTGTTTGAATCGGCTCTTCTGAAATGAGCAGAGATGGGGTGTTGCTGCGCTCCTCATCAAATTCATCAAAAATGCCGGTGCTTTGGATGCCAGAAATGTTATTTCAGTCCCTGACTGGAGTAATATTTCCGCCACTGTGCATAGAGGTGCATGCCAGAGAGGAGATGCACCATATTCATTAAAGGGCATGTGTCTTTTAACTAATTCGACACTGTATTCTCCAGCAAGTCTGGCATAGTGAAAGTGTGTGCTAAGCCAGTCTTGATGAATCGGCACCATTGTTTCTATTTTTGCCACCTTTTACCACTTGTGCTGCCAATTTAACACTCTAATAGACTAAAGAAAATTAAAAAATATATGTCTAATATGTCTTTGCAAGTAAAGCCAAAGAAAAACTTGAGTCCAAGCACGCATTAAGAAAAATGTAGGGAACACGACCTTCACAAATTTTAGATGTAGTGGTAAAAGATGAATTTATCAAATTATATGAAACCCATTAGATCCTTGAACACAAGATCCTAATCACATACGAGAGGCTGAGGAGCTATAGACACTATAGGGTAAACCTAAATATCTGATTACAACTGCTAGTTTTGATGGATCTGTTGAAATGAAGTAAGCAGAATTGGTCAAGAGCTGGATTGTTGTACATTGAGCAAACATAGAAGTATTGCGTACGTACATTCGTTATCTCGTTTTATTTTGTAACCAAACTGACTTCTCCTTCTGTAGACTTGATATTCCTATCAGAAAATGACACTGAGAGCTACAAGTCCTGGAGAGAAGGTAAGTGCAACCTCTATCTCCTGCACCATAAATATATAATAGGAATAACAATTGATGTGTTTCTGCAGATACCATGCCAGTGACCACTCAGCCCGGATATTACCCCCCGGAATATATGTCTCCCACTGGAGAGTGGAGCACTAACCTGTGTGACTGCTGCGAGGACTGCGGCATCTGTAAGTGTATTTTTCCATATAAAAATTGTACATTTTCCTGCCAGGACATGTCAAAGATAACCATAAGGTTCCATTTATCCGACCGAGGCCGAAAAAGTGTTCTTTGTCCACGGTCAGAGTTGTAGGCGCCAATATACATTTTTCAACGCTATAGAAAAGCACAGCAGACACGTATTTTTTCACAATTGTAATTCATTTACAACATGTGCCACTAAATGGCTGTTGGAGATCCAATGAAGGATACAATGAAGGATTGGAACGCTGTGTGCACACAGTCTAATGCGGTCTTTGGTAACCAGATCAATGGTAGTCATTATAAGGATCATGGAGATATACATTAATAATGGAAGCAGAGGCATGTGTTTAGCACTTACAGGTAGACAGGGTGTAGAAAGCTGCTTAAAGGGAATCTGTCAGCAGGTTTATGCAATGTAATGGATGATATAGGGGCAGAGAGACTGATTCCAGCTCTGTATCACTTATTGGATTGCTTGGTACAGTTTTAATATAATCCCTGTTTTCTCTGATGTAGATATAGCAGGGGTCAGAATGCTGAGCTCTGTATAACCCGCACACTCCACTGACAGGTAGTTTGCTGTGTATAGTACACCGTGCATTGTCAGCAAGTTGCCAATCAGTGATGGGGGCAGGGTTACACAGATTAGCTGGACTGGTTTACATGCGACGCCTAGTCCGGCAGTGATAATCTCCTGCTGATAAAACATTGATTGTATTGAAACTACTGTGCAAGTGTCACATCCCTGTAATCAGGATCTCTGCCCCTACAACAAGCTGTTCTTAGAATAAATAGCAACAACCTGCAGCTTCCCTTTAAATCTTTAGTATACTTGGCTTTAAATTAAGTGGGTATAGGGATTGCAGTGGCACCTGGGCTGAGTTTCATGATACACCACTGGTACAAAACCTTGGCATACAGTAATATTGGTGACATTGCTGTATGATTTTTAGATGATTCAGTTCAGTGGCACCGTTATTTTACTCTCCGAAATGTTTTTCAACGTTTAGGCTGCGTTCCCACGATGAGTATTTGGTGAGTTTTTGATGTTGCAGATTTTCTGCACCCATTAAGGAAAATAGGTTACTTGCATTTTTTCAAAAATATGCAGCGTAAAAAAAAACTCACCAAAAACTCAGTGTGCAGAAAATCCACTGCTTTTTACAGCAGCAGTATTGTGCATAAGGTTTTTTTAAATCCACATCTTGTGAATATTTGCTGCAGATGTTACTGCACTATTTTCACTATAAGATCGCAATAGTGTGGTATTTAAGGAAGTCCGCAGCGGATTTGCTCCATAGAAACAATACATTACACAGCGAATTGTGCACTACTGTTGTAGTTTTCTTTTCTGAGATGTGACTGTCTTTGTGAAAGTGACAAAAAAAAACTTTTTAAGCAGTTATCTGTTCCTGCAATTACAGGTCTCTTTGGGCTATGCTTTCCAGCATGCTTCGGGTGCTATGTGGCTAACAAATATGGGGAAAACTGCCTTTTGCCCTGTGTCCCCGGAGGAATGACTGCAATGCGCACACATATGCGACTGACTTATGGCATTAGAGTAAGTATTCAGACTGCTACTAGAGTGTGCAAGCACAATAATAGGTCGTATATAGTACAGACCAAAAGTTTGGACACACCTTCTCAGTTAAAGATTTTTCTGACTATGAAAATTGTACATTCACGCTGAAGTAATCAAAACTATGAATTAACACATGTGGAATTATATACTTAACAAAAAAGTGTGAAACAACTGAAAATATGTCTTATATTCTAGGTTCTTCAGAGTAGCCACCTTTTGCTTTGATGACTGCTTTGCACACTCTTGGCATTCTCTTGATGAGCTTCAAGAGGTAGTCACCGGAAATGGTCTTCCAACAATCTTGAAGGAGTTTCCAGAGATCCTTAGCACTTGTTGGCCCTTTTTCCTTCACTCTGCGGTCCAGCTCACCCCAAACCATCTCGATTGGGTTCAGGTCTGGTGACTGTGGAGGCCAGGTCATCTGGCGTAGCACCCCATCACTCTTCTTCTTGGTCAAATAGCCCTTACACAGCCTGGAGGTGTGTTTGGGGTCATTGTCCTGTTGAAAAATAAATGATGGTCAACTAAACACAAACCGGATGGAATAGCATGCCGCTGCAAGATTCTGTGGTAGCCATGCTGGTTCAGTATGCCTTCAATTTTGAATAAATCCCCAACAGTGTCACTAGCAAAGGACCCCCACACCATCACACCTCCTCCTTCATGCTTCACGGTGGGAATCCGGCATGTAGAGTCCATCCGTTCACCTTTTCTGCGTCGCACAAAGACACGGTGGTTGGAACCAAAGATCTCAAATTTGGACTCATCAGACCAAAGCACAGATTTCCACTGGTCTAATGTCCAATCCTTGTGTTCTTTAGCCCAAACAAGTCTCTTCTGCTTGTTGCCTGTCCTTAGCAGTAGTTTCCTAGCAGCTATTTTACCATGAAGGCCTGCTGCACAAAGTCTCCTCTTAACAGTTGTTGAAGAGATGTGTCTGCTGCTAGAACTCTGTGTGGCATTGACCTGGTCTCTAATCTGAGCTGCTGTTAACCTGCGATTTCTGAGGCTGGTGACTCGGATAAACTTATCCTCAGAAGCAGAGGTGACTCTTGGTCTTCCTTTCCTGGGGCGGTCCTCATGTGAGCCAGTTTCTTTGTAGCACTTGATGGTTTTTGCAACTGCACTTGGGGACACTTTCAAAGTTTGCCCAATTTTTCAGACTGACTGACCTTTACTTCTTAAAGTAATGATGGCCACTCATTTTTCTTTACTTAGAATTTGTATTATGGCAAGAAAAAAGCAGCTAACAGTCTATTCAGTAGGACTATCAGCTGTGTATCCACCAGACTTCTGCACAACGCAACTGATGGTCCCAACCCCATTTATAAGGCAAGAAATCCCACTTATTAAACCTGACAGGGCACACCTGTGAAGTGAAAACCATTTCCGGTGACTACCTCTTGAAGCTCATCAAGAGAATGCCAAGAGTGTGCAAAGCAGTCATCAAAGCAAAAGGTGGCTACTTTGAAGAACCTAGAATATAAGACATATTTTCAGTTGTTTCACACTTTTTTGTTAAGTATATAATTCCACATGTGTTAATTCATAGTTTTGATGCCTTCAGTGTGAATGTACAATTTTCATAGTCATGAAAATACAGAAAAATCTTTAAATGAGAAGGTGTGTCCAAACTTTTGGTCTGTACTGCTACCATGAGTGTGAAAGCACAACCAACATTCAAAAGTGACCAAAACATCAACCAGAAAGCATTGGTACTGAGATGTGGTCTGTGGTCCCCACCTACAGAACCACTCCTATATTGAGGGTGTCTTGATAATTGCCAATAATTTCCATCTATTGTCTACTCCATTTGCACAACAGCATGTGAAATTGATTGTCAATCAGTGTTGTTTCCTAAGTGGACAGTTTGATTTCACAGAAGTTTGATTTACATGGAGTTATATTCTGTTCAAGTGTTCCCTTTGTTTTTTTGAGCAGTGTATATATAGATCTATGTCACATGAGAATTGTGACATACTCATCTAGTTTAAACCTGGACTGGCCATACTTTATCAACATTAGGTTTTTGTACAGTCTGAGTTACGGTATGTGATATACTGAGGGACTGTCACGGGTGTGTCAGAAGTGACAGACAATCGCCCTGCAGTTGGTTATAGGGGATCTCTACGTTTAGCATTACAGACACCTTCTTAGAGGCTGTCCCTAGGACCCAGCGGATACCTCCCTCTGGCTAATTAACATCCTGGCCTGGGTGTATAAATACTTGCTGTGTGTCAGAGGGAGGTGCCGGCGATATTCATTACTCCTTGTGAAGGCTTGAGCGAGAGCAGCACTTCTTCCTCTCTGGAGCTTGAGGCCGTGTGCGCAATTGTCTGGAGTCGTCTAAAGCTAAGCAATTTTCCCTTGTTTGTCCTCCCTTGTTGTCTTTAGTGTTCAGTGGGGATCGACTGGTGCTCATCCCCTTTCTTCCCTAGCCAGGGCCAAACACAAGGGAAAGACAGGGTGAGGAACGCGTGCGGTGATTGGTGAAGAGCCAATATAGAGACGTTAGGGGAGACAGGGTGATATTCTATCAGGCAGGAGGTCTCCACTTCCCCCTTTCCCTAGAGTCTGGGCTCCCTTTCCCTCTTCCCTTTGTGTTGCACTATGTCTTTCCCAGTGTGGAGGACACTGCTGCAATATTTGCATTTCCCATTTTCAGATGCCTCAGTGCCTTTACGACAGTGGTAATTTGTTTCATCCGGACAACCTCTTTATACTGTGGCTGTTATCTATCCGTAAGCTGGGTGACTGATATCTTGTTGTGGGTTTCCCACCTCTGGAACCTCACATATCGGCAAATTGGGGAATTTTATTCTCTCTCTATGGGGCTCCAGGGAAAAGCTGAGAGCAAAGTTCAGTAACCCCATAGGGAATGAATTCGAGCGCAGGTCGATCATGCATAGTGCAGCTCTATTTTAACACTGATAAAAGTGCCTTGCTCTGCTGATCAGTGCGGTTCCCAGTGGTTGGACTTCCACCTATCAGCAAGTTACCTATGAATAGTTGATAACTTGTTTTAACCGGACAACCCCTTGAAGGTGCCCATTAACAGTATATGGTTATCATCTAAACCTGCTGATCTCAGCTGACCCTTTAGTGTGTATGGGGGTCAATGATGGACTCTTCCTTGCCAACAAATATCTAGAGAAATAGTGATCAGCATTATTTGATATTATCATAGGGAATACATACTCTACAGAGTCTCATCCATTGTCTGATGAAACCCAAGACACCAGCACTGAAAGATAACAAAGGAACTACTGAGCCACTGTTACATTGCAGCTCTGGGGTCCGGGCTTTTCCTGGGGTTTCCAGCTTCCGTCCATATCCCAGAAAACTGATGTGAGTGAAGCAATGACAATCTCAGCACAGCACTGTGTAATATGTTGGTGCTATAAAAGTGGCTCCGGCCATGATATAGCTTTGGCTAAGTTCAGACAAGCACGCCGATTATGGGACCAGTCACATCCATAAATTGTGGAGGACTAGTTATAGGTTCTTGTCCGCACGTTGGATGGGTGCAATAGCTGCTTGTTGTCAAATAAATAAATCTGGTCTGTAAAATGGACAGGACTAGTGGCAGCTGTGACTTTTTCCATATTGACATATGGTCTAAGCGAAAAATCACTCATCTGCACTAGTACATAGGCTACAATTGGTCTATGTGCTGGCAGTGTACAGTCCATTGCTCAGACAGACAACACTCCGACTGAAAGCATGATTGTGTGAATATACCCTTTGGGGGCAAGAAAGACCATACTGGTTGGATTTTACCATGTCCATTTTTGTTCATTTGTCAGCCACTTATCTCCTTCTCTATTGAAATAGATATGCACTATTAAAAAAATCTATGCACATCCAGCCAGGCCATTCATACATGTTTATTGAAGAGGTATACAAGATAATGTAGTTTTCTAAATAAAGTCTGTTAGTAAACCACAACTGCATACATAATAACTGTCTAAAAGAAGCATTTCTATTGCCTTATCAGGGCACGGTGTGCAATGATAGCCTCCTGATGTGTTGCTGTGGATGGTGTGAGACGTGCAGGATGGCCCGGGAAATCAAGCGATTGCAGAGCTGAGCTGTAAGGTAAGCGACAATCTCGGATTTTTTTTTTTTATTTCTGAGAAATGAATCTGAATGTCTCTGTGCAAAGTGATCTTCTACCTAAAAATTGCACCTCAAATGGGTTGTAAGCAGCACCCTCATAAGAGTGTGGGAGTATTTATATGCGGTATAATACATATTCCTTTAAAAGAAATACAATTCACTTACCATATTTAAGAAAACAGAAGTTAAAACATGGATCCGTTTCTTGACTTTTATGTTCTAATATTGTGAAAAAAGGTTTCCTAAATAGAAAATAGTGGTCATGAAATCATTGCCAATGTCACTCATCCCTTACCAAGACTACATACAGCCATATTGTAAGATATCTTACCAGTAAAAAAAAAATGGTTCCTGGGATATAAGGTTGGGGATTGACCCTAAGACTAGGTTATTAATTTGTGATCAGTGGTATTCCTACAGTCTGCAGAAAGAAGCGACCTCGGCACTTGGTGGGCCATGGCGCTAAACTCCCTCTATTTTAGTACTTGACATAGTACTGCAATCCTCCATGATGATTGTAACTCCCATGGCGGAGTCTATGTTGATATGCAGTTGCAAAACTTAAAAATTTTACTCATTGGATGTAAGAGCAAAAATGGGAAGAAAACAATAGTCATATGGATAAAAGTTTTGTTGTACTTTATACAAAAGTAGATCCATCTCACAAAGCAAACAATTATGGATGTTTCAAAGTGTGAACCGAAAATTCTATTTAGATTTGAGAGTCCTCAGTGGTTGATACTTTTTAATGGCTAACTGAAAAGATGGTAACAAGTTGCAAGCTTCCGAGACCCCTCAGGTCTCTTCATCAGGCACAGAATAACACACAATCTGAAGAGTCACACATTGTGTTGTACTATGCCTGATGAAGAGACCTGAGTAGTCTCGGAAGCTTGCAACTTGTTACCACCCTTTCACTTAGCCATTAAAAGGTATCAACCACTGAGGACTCTCAAATCTAAATATTTTTCTAGCATATGAAAAGAGATAGTAAGGCACCAGTCACACTATGCAGCTTTCAATTGTCGAGCACGAATCGCTGCACTCTGAATATAAAAGAGTGTTAGCCTGGAAACCACGTAGACAGGGCACTAGCCGTGTGCATGCGAGCCAGGTGGTGCAAATTCCATACATAGTGAAACTTGAGCCATAAAAGCTATAGAAATGGAACAGATAATGCACTCACCAACAGTGTTTCTTGATAATAGTCCTGCTTATTCGGGATTACACATGCGGAGTGGTGGTGCAGGTTCTGGGGTGCGGGGGGTAAGAGGACCACGGCCGTTTCACGCGAGTCCTGCACTTCAACGGGTCCACTACAGGGGAGCAGCCAAGGCCTTTTGGTTATATATCTGAAAATGAGGCAGTACGGCCAACTCACCTCCACAGGTGTTGATTAAGTGAAACAACACACAAATAAAAAAATGTTTAAAAACACAATGCAACACATACACAGTTACAATGAACTTATGAAAACTCAAATAAATACAGATAAATCCAGGCGATCATTGAGTCCTGCCGGACCTTGTGCGTTAGAGTCCAGAATTAGCCTAGCTTCTTTTTGAAGTAAAACTAAATTGTAATTACCTCCGTTTTTGGGCGGACTGACCTTCAGGAGGCCAGCAAAGCGTAGTTTAATAGGGTCACTACCATGAGCTTCTTTCATGTGCTGAATTAAATGGGGAGAGCCTTTTCCTGAACGAATCGATCTATAATGCTCACCAGACCTCACTAGCCGGGGTCTGATGGTTTTCCCAATGTAGAAAAATCTACAGGGACAGAAAATCACGTAGACCACATAATTAGTCTTACAGGTAATCAAATCCTTTTCTTGCCACTTTAGGCTTCCCAATTGAAAAAAACTTACCGCTGAGATGCAGTGAGCTGTGTGAACAGTGTCCACATTTGTAATTACCCTGAGGAATATCTCTCTCCAGCCAGTTCATATGAGGAATTTTGCATAAGTGATTTTTTACAAGTAAATCAGAAAGATTATGGCATCTTTTATACACGAACAGGGGTTTATTTTTTGCCTTTTCCTGTAGAATCCTATCCTGCTCTAACATATGCCAGTTTTTCCTTATTGCTGCCTGGATCACATTATCAAGGTTAGTATGCTTAAATGAACCTATCTGAATTATCCTTATCTTTTGCTGTCATAACAGCCAACCATTTGGGTTTTGTCGCTCCAAATTCAGACTGTGTGAATATGCAGAAAGATATTGATCTATTATTAAGTCTACAGAGTACACAGGATGAGATTAATCCATTAGAGGTAGAGGAATTAAAGGCTGAAGCTTTCAAGGGAGGTGTAAAATCCTCCTTTGTTCCTCCTGTCAGCCCTGGCAATGTAATTGATTTATTCTGAGACAGAGTAATCAGAGATGTGGAAGCCCTGAGATACACTGCCCCCACTAGCAATCTTACGAACTCAGAGGTAGTGGCTTTAACGGAGATTAGATCGTGGGAGGATACAGTGGTCAGAAGAGTTGATAAAGGGGGCAACCTTGTTCCCATAAAAAGAGAAGATTATATTAGAGAAGCTCTAAGACAACTATCAAACAGTTCTGCTTATGTATTATTGCAGAGTGACCATATTTTTGGGTATAAGAATAAATTGCGCACTTTCTTAAGGCAGTTTGTGCAATGCGGTGTTCTGTCACAAAAAACGGCTAATAAACTGCTTCCTGAGTTTCCCTCAAACCTTATTGGTACTACATCCCTAAAGTCCACAAGTCCTTAACGGCGCCGCCGGGTAGACCAATAGTCTCCGACATTGGTTCCGTCACAGAGTCCTTATCTCAGTACCTTGATTGGTTACTGTGCCCCATGCTTCAGGCTATAGGCTATTCCCTCTTACCTCAAAGACACGGGAGCTTTTTTGAGCTGCCTTTATGATATCGAGTGGCAAGAAGGGTTTAATTTGGTCTCAATTGACGTGGAGAGCTTATACACCCGTATTCCTCAAGCACAGGGCATTACAGCAGTACGTCTAATTCTCGAGCGTCACGGAATGGACGGTAACCTTGTTGAGTTCATTTGCCAGAGGTTGGACTTTGTCCTATCCAATAATGCTTTTAAATTTTATGACAAGTGGTACAGACATTGCAATGGTACCGCCATGGGCACGCCAGTCTCATGTACATTCGCCAATTTATTTCTGACTTGGCTAGAAAATGAGTTTATTACCTCTACTAATAATCCATTCTTAAAATTTATACATACTTATCTAAGTTATGTGGATGACGTGTTCATAGTCTGGATGGGGAAAAAAGAGGAATTTTTCGATTTCATAGAATTTCTTAATACTTCAGATTTGTGTAATATGAGATTTGCAGCCAAGTGGGTAGGAGAGTCCATAGATTTTCTAGACTTAAAAATTCATGTGGAGGACGGTAAAATTCTGACAGAGTGTTTTAAAAAATCAACTGCTAACAATTTCTTCCTGCGGTATGAATCAGCTCACCCTGGACTTACTAAGCGAGGGTTGCCGTACAGCCAATTCCTCAGGTTGAGGAAAATCAACAATTTTGATGAGGGTTTTAAAAAAACAAGCAGAAATAATGAAAACCGATTTTTTTGAATAGAGGGTACCCCAATAAATCATTAGAGCAGGCCCTCTATAAGGCGTCTGTCGCCTCTAAAAATCAGCCTCCTGGACAGCAAAAGATAAGGAAGGATAATTCAGATAGGTTCATTTTTTCATTTAAGCATACTAACCTTGATAATGTGATCCAGGCAGCAATAAGGAAAAAGTGGCATATGTTAGAGCAGGATAGGGTACTACAGGAAAAGGCAAAAAATAAACCCCTGTTCGCGTATAAAAGATGCTATAATCTTTCTGATTTACTTGTAAAAAATCACTTATGCAAAATTCCTCATATGAACTGGCTGGAGAGAGATATTCCTCAGGGTAATTACAAATGTGGACACTGTTCACACAGCTCACTGCATTTCAGCGGTAAGTTTTTTCAATTGGGAAGCCTAAAGTGGCAAGTAAAGGATTTGATTACCTGTAAGACTAATTATGTGGTCTACGAGATTTTCTGTCCCTGTAGATTTTTCTACATTGGGAAAACCATCAGACCCCGGCTAGTGAGGTCTGGTGAGCATTATAGATCGATTTGTTCAGGAAAAGGCTCTCCCCATTTAATTCAGCACATGAAAGAAGCTCATGGTAGCGACCCTATTAAACTATGCTTTGCTGGCCTCCTGAAGGTCAGTCCGCCCAAAAACGGAGGTAATTACAATTTAGTTTTACTTCAAAAAGAAGCTAGGCTAATTCTGGACTCTAACGCACAAGGTCCGGCAGGACTCAATGATCGCCTGGATTTATCTGTATTTATTTGAGTTTTCATAAGTTCATTGTAACTGTGTATGTGTTGCATTGTGTTTTTAAACATTTTTTTATTTGTGTGTTGTTTCACTTAACACCTGTGCAGGTGGGTTGGCCGTATTGCCTCATTTTCAGATATATAACCAAAAGGCCGCGGCTGCTCCCCTGTAGTGGACCCGTTGAAGCGCAGGACTCGCGTGAAACGGCCGTGGTCCTCTTACCCCCGCACCCCAGAACCTGCACCACCCCTTGTGGCGCCCCTGCTGCGCATTCGTGCCACAGATGCTAGAGAGGTGCATGAACGGATTCCTCCACAAGAGGCCCTCGCAGCATTCACACACCTCCAGCTTCCACCTCAGACCACCAGAGGGAGCCCGTTAGGGATATAAATAGGGAAGGTGGAGCTAGGCAGTCAGTTCCTGCAGTAGAGAAGCCTGAGAGAGGTCAGTCTGCAGTGGAGCTCAGTCTAGTCCAGAGAAGACAGCTAATAGTTCAGCAGTGGAGCACGAGGCTCCTGCAAGCTAGACTCAGGGAGCTCAGTTAGAGCCCAAGGCGTGCCGACGCCATAAGAGCGGTGAAGCGCGGCAAGCTGCCGCTAGCGTGTATAGCCTAGTGAGGGCCTCGAGTGCGGCCGAAGGCTAGAGGAGTGAGTAGCATTGGGGGCAGAGGAGCTGTTCAAGCTCACCCCAGAAAACATATACCGGACACCGGGTCCGCATCTACAGGGCCGTATATCCCCCCTTAGAGACAACCGGAGACCCCTGGAAGACTTCAGGTCCCAGGATCACCCAAGAGCTGATACGTACCAGAGCCAGGAGAAGGCCCTACCACAAAGTCAGCTGGTGCAGGACAGAGACAAAGTTAGGCCTAGCTATAAGCAGGTCAGAAACTTACCACACAAAGGCAAGAAACAGGAGGCCCTATACCCGCTCACAGGGGAGGATCCTGATATGCACCCTTCACCCTACAGTGCTCCGGGATGTGCCTGGATTTCCATCAGTAAAAGGTACTGAAGTGAACTGTGTGTTTGCCTATCCTTCTTCAGACCCGGCTGGGTCCCCTCTGTCCTGCATCCCTACATCCACGCTGCCCTGAGGCCTAGCCCCACCTGTGGGGAGCTATACCACCCAAGCTGCCTTAACACTGGCCTCAGTGGGCTGCCGCAGCGCTGGTGAGCCTCACCAGACACCACAGGTGGCATCACGAACTTTCACATAATTTTGCACCCTTTCAAAGAGAGGCCCAGGGTACGGGCCCGGGAGCCGACTACCGCGACATCCCCAAGACCAGGCAACAAGGCCGAGTCATCCCCATCCCCTGGGCGCGTCACCCTCTGCATCTGTAATCCTGAATAAACAGGACTATTATTAAGCAACACTGTTGGTGAGTGCATTATCTAAATATTTTTCTATCTATTGGCTAACATGGTACAAAAATATATATTTTTCCTGAACCGAAAATTATGAAACTCAGTCCATTATATGGAATTTGATGGGGTATACATTCAAATGAATAGTTATCCAACTAATGCATTGATGTCCAAAATCTAGCAGAGCAAGAGCTTATTTTCTTTTTGCAGCTTTTAAAGCTGTCTAGCAGATAATGTGACCCTTTCTGTCATGTCCATAGGCCCTAAGAGACTGCCATGGTCAAGTAATAAAAAGATAGAAAGAGACTAAACTTCATATCAATTAGGAAGGAAAGAAATCTACATAGGGTAGTTACATCATTCAGTTTTAAGGGGTTCATCCAGCCATTAGAGTAGAGACCCTCAACATGTGTCTCACGGACCCATGATGTGACTGACATCTTGGTGCATTAGCACCACGTCTAACACCGATAAAGAGCAGGTCTCCAGATGCTGCCCTTTGTGAGTAGCCCCACACAGAAGAGCAGATCTGGATGGGCATATTCTAGCTTTGCGGTTGAAGATATAAATTAAGTAATTTCTAAGCAGGATACAGGGTGATACCGCCATATAGAGGGGGTGTTTGAAGCTGGGTGTGATAGTGTGGTGGGAGTGCTTCATGCAAGAACACTGAATGACGGAAGGTGGGAATCCCTGAATGTAAGTACACTGCCTCCTTCTGATTTTTGTGGGGAACCTTTGGCTGTCATTATATATTGATAATGGGGGCTCTAGATGTAACTCACGGCCCTCTCTCAGAGCTGAATGTGCCTCTCAGGGTAAGAATGGTTGGGATTAGACGATCGTTAACCTGGTAACTATGTCAGAATTTGCAGACTATGTAATATGTATGAGGGTGTTCACAAAATGCAGATGTCGATGTAAGACCACGGCCCCACTATCAGTATTTGGTCAGTATTCAGTAAGTATTTTTTCTCAGGAATAGGAGCCAAAACCAGGTGAGGAACAATCAGAGAAAAAGTATAATAGAAACAAGTCACCAATTCTGCATTTATCACCCACTCCTGGTTTTGGCTCCCACTCCGTGGCCTATGGGATGAAATCAACCAGGCACTTTGATTCTTAAGCCCCTCCAGAAGACACTGGAAAGAGAATGTACATACTGGAGTTGGGAGAAATAGCTGTAAGCTCAGCCAGTATTTGTATGACAGCTACTAGATCTTTATGGGCAGGTTTAGAGAGAAGGCTAATTTGTGGATTGCTAATAATAAATTAATTGAAAGTGATTAGATTCGGCTGAAACGGTCTATACTCGGACTGTGAGTCACAGACATCTGAATGAGGCTTTTTAGTAACTAGCACTCTTCACATAACAATGCAAAAATAGATACTTAATTTTATTTATTTCAGGTCTCTCTACATATCATATGTTTGACATATCTAGAATGCAGTTTTATAGATATAAAAAAGAGACCTCAATATTACATCTACCTGAGCACCTTACTTCATATACCACATAACGTAGATGAGAAGACTAAAATATTCCAAGGGACTCTCACAGAAAAGGTGGGACAGAAAATATCAAAATAATTAAAAGTATTACAAAATGTATACACCATATATAATAACTGTTGCAATACTCCTCAGAAAATTGTAGTCCTTTTGAACAAAAGCAAGAGGAAGGGTATGTGCACATGGCATTTATTTCAGGCGGATTCTGCCTGGATCCTATCTGAATAAGCGCTAAATAAATGTTAGAATGAACATATCCACAGCAATGGCGAAACGACTTGCTGTGCATACTGTATGTTCCTTCTTCTTTAACGGCTTCAGGCTTTGTAAGCCGTGAATCAGCTAAAAGAAGTGACATAACCATTCTTCAGGAGGCTCCCCCTTGGAAGCCACCATTATCTATTTGGTATTTAGAATTTAACGGCAAAGCCAATGCAAAAACCACGAGAAAGATGTAAAAAAAAGACAATTCAGGAAAAACATTGCTGCCGTTCTCCTGAAAGGTTATCTGCTTCAAATACAATACAGGTATGTTGGCGTATAAAAGATGCTGTGTGCACATACCATAATGCTGGGGCTACACAGCGACTTTGGCCACTATACCTGTTGTGTGGCCAGTGTTCGCTAGGTCTTGTTGCTACATTACAGTGCAATACAAGTGAATGGGTTCACATTCCCACCCCGATGGGTACGGCGATTACCACTATCACATTTATTCCGTGGAGGGCCACAGAGAATATTTTACATTATGCTCTCCTGGACCAAGATTGTGCTTTTCGTATTATTTTACCGCACACTAGATATGACACCTATATTTGTAAAAAAGCAAACAAAAAAAAAAAAAAAAAACCCTCTCGATGAAATAAACTCATCAATTTTTTATTAGATTTTAATATAAAAATGAATACATTTACTGGCACTCTAAATACTTTATATTTGTTAAAGGGAATATGTCAGCAGGATTTCACTCCCAAACTATTTTATATGCCCATGTAAGCAGTGTCGGACTGGGGTGCCAAGGGCCCACCAGCAACATTACCTCCACTTTTCACATGCAAATATGACTTTATCCTCATTCACAGAATTCTATAGCAATAAACTGGGTAGATTGGTAAATGAATAAGATGCTGCCTTTGTCTGTATATGGTGAATGAAGTGTATTGTGCCAATCACTGCTCATATAAGAGGGTGGTGGGCCACTCCTGCACAGGGGCCGCCAGAGGACTCTCCTGTGAGCCAGTCCGAGCCGCCATGTAAGGGCTCACTCCCACTTGCGATTAAATCGGATGAATGCAGTCCGATAAATCGGATGGCATTTGATCCAATGTTAATCTATGAGCCCCCTTCTTTTTAACATATTTATTAATGACCTTGTAGGGGGCATACAGAGTAATATTTCAATATTTGCAGATGACACTAAACTCTGCAGGGTAATCAATACAGAGGAGGACAATTTTATATTACAGGAGGATCTATGTAAACTAGAAGCTTGGGCTGATAAATGGCAAATGAGCTTTAATGGGGATAAATGTAAGGTAATGCACTTGGGCAGAGGAAATAAAATGTATAATTATATGCTTAATTGTAAAACACTGGGCAAAACTGTAACTGAAAAAGACATGGGTGTATTGGTGGACGACAAGCTCACGTTTAGTGGCCAGTGTCAGGCAGCTGCTGCAAAGGCAAATAAAATAATGGGATGCATTAAAAGAGGCATAGATGCTCATGAGGAGAACATAATTTTACCTCTATACAAGTCATTAGTGCGACCACACTTAGAATACTGTGTACAGTTCTGGTCTCCGGTGTATAAGAAAGACTTAGTTGAACTAGAGAGGGTGCAGAGAAGAGCGACCAAGGTTATTAGAGGACTGGGGGGTCTGCAATACCAAGACAGGTTATTACACTTGAGGTTATTTACTTTGGAAAAACGAAGGCTTAGGGGTGATCTTATTACTATGTACAAGTATATGAGGGGACAGTACAAAGACCTTTCTACTGATCTTTTTACTCTGAGGCCTGAGACGGGGACAAGGGGGCATCTTGTACGTCTGGAGGAAAGAAGGTTTAATCATAATCACAGACGGGGATTCTTTACTGTAAGAGCAGTGAGACTATGGAACTCTCTGCCGCATGATGCTGGAATGAGTGATTCACTGTTAAAATTTAAGAAGGGCATGGATGACTTTCTTGAAAAGTATAATATTACAGGTTATATATACTAGATTCCTTGATAGGGCGTTGATCCAGGGAACTAGTCTGATTGTCGTATGGAGTCGGGAAGGAATTGTTTTCCCCAATGTGGAGCTTAGTGTTTGCCACATGGTTTTTTTTTTTGCCTTCCTCTGGATCAACAAGTTAGGCTATGGGTTGAACTAGATGGACTTAGTTTTTAAGGTTGAAGGAAGACTATGTTACTATGTGTGCGCATATGTAGGTTTTTTTTTTTCAGCTCCGATCAGTTCGAGATCGGTGCTGCAAGTCTCTCATGTGAGCGGATTGGAGCACAGAGCACTGACACTTGGCTCCAGCTCACAGAAGAGCAGGAGCCGAGTGTCATTAGTATATCACATCTGATGCTCCCGTGTCGGATGTGATTCGCTAGTGTGACTCCAGCTTAACTCTTTGAAAGACAAGTCCAGCTTTACCTTTACATGGTAGAAATCAGTTTACATATCAATTCAAATGCTGATTTCTCAGTAATGGAGGAACAGATTGGCCAAGTAAAGGTACTTCCGGACTTGTCTCTGCATGGGCTATATACACATACAATTAATTTGGGGTGTGAAATCATGCCGACAGACTCAGATTTGATGCAGAGCGTTTTTGCCTCTCTGGCAGAAAAAAAATTCATGCGGGTTTACATGCGTTTTTTCAAGCACTTTTCCAGGCGATTTTAGCATCACTTGGAAAAGTACTTGACAAGTTGGTCACACTATATAAATCCATGCAACTGGCATGGATTTATATTGTGTGACCACCTTAGATGCTTTAAATGCTGCATCTATAGTTAAAAAAAAAAAAGTTAAAAATAAAAAAACCCTGTATACTCACCTCTCCAGTCTCCTCCCTGCGACGATCCTCTCTCCTCGGCGTCCCGCGGTGTACTGGCAGGACCTTTGGCAACGTCATTCAGTCAGCTGGTCACGCGACCATCACCTGACTGCTGACATCAGTGGTCGCGTGAACATCCGCTGACTAAATGACCTCACCGCAAGTCCAGCAAGTACGCCACGGAGAGAGGACGCGACCGGGAGAAGACCGGAGAGGTGAGTATACAGGGTTTTTTTATTTTTAAGTTATTTCTTTTTTTTTCACCGCGTGGTAGCTGGGATGAAGAGGAGTTGTAGTCTCCTGGGTACCACACGCACCGCGATTACGCTGCAAATTCGCGGCCATTGAATTTAATTGAAACGCAGCAAACCTACATATACCTGCGGGTTTGCTGCGTTTCAATGTTCCTCAATGGCCGCAAATTTGTGGCATAATCGCGGTAGAAATGGTCATGCTGCGTTTTGCAATGTGAATTCGGCGCGCTAATTAGCGCATCATGTGCACAGCACATCCGAATTCACATTGCTTTGCATGGCAGACTGTTTTACAAGCGTTTTCACGGCCATAAAAACGCCGCAAAAATGCTACGTGGGCACATAGCCTAAAAGTCCTATACTGTTATGTACAGGCATCAGCAATCATGAATACTCTGCTAATAGCTAGTTGCCACAGATTAGTGGGGACAGTAATGTGGCTAATGACGTGATCGCTTCTCCACATTCATTGCATCCGTGGATTCAGGATGCTCTACTGCCTGCACATGTGCTGAACTGTCTCCGAACCTGGGCGCCAGGGAAGTGATCATTACCCATGTGACTGCTGCCTTCCGATGCCCTGGTGGCTGCTGCTTAGAGTTTACACCATTGATCCAGGGTATACAGAATAGCCAATGTCTGTACCCTACAGGTTAAGGCAGTGTAGATATTTGCGCAGAATGTGATGCAGCCCTGTTTTACTTTTGTTAATATCTACATTTTTCATAGGTTGCTGCTGTATAAGACGACATCAGAGGGAAGATCCTGCCAAATCCTCATCGGGTTTCTTTACCAACATGTAAAATGTCATTATTGAACGCTATATTATTGTTGTGACTTCATTTATATGTGCAGTGTACTTTCATTGTTCCACATACAATGTGTTCACTATATAACACTACGCCAAAATTAGCATTAATGATAACAATAAAAGACTGGAAAAAAACACCATGTTGTAATACGGGATAAGGAAATCTACCAGTGATATTATCTGCAGATGAAAAACGCATCAAAATCTTATAACAAAGAGATGGTGATAAATAAGTGTGCTTATTAAAGATTTTCAGCCCAATAATGAGTAACAAAGAGACGAGATACTGAGGATGCTGAATAAAAGACTGTAATGTGACAAAACACGTAATACAACCTATGGATGAAATGCGTCTAGTCAGAAGGGCTCGATACCAGCCTCCAGCCTACTGGGTAGGAGCACTTAGTTGCACCCTTTCCTTTTGTGTTGCTATCAGGGTGACCTGCATGGCCGACATACAAATGCCAAACTTACATGGATTCTAGAGAAATCTAACAATATAAGGACACGACCAAGACGACAGTAAATGACTAGTAAGAAAGTAACACGCACTGCACAAAGAGCAGGAGAATGTGCGGTGCATGCTGAGGGTGGTAGTTCTGGGAATATATATGGAGCCCATGCTGAGATCAGTGCTGTCAGGATGTCACGTCTTCTGTTTTTACCTCCTTCACACGTAAGGTAAGGAGGGTGCAACCTGAGCTTGATTCAGTTTATTTAAGGGTTATTCCCATTTTATACATATATGAAATATCCATAGTTCCAATCATAGCACACTATGTGGCGGTAATAAATCCACACTTCAGCAATTTTTCAAAGAGCCTGGTGCTATTGTCTTTTCCCTATTTTTTGGCATATGGCATCTGATTTTATACCAGACCAAATACAGTCTCCTGTAATAATGACTGCAATGGATCTGATAAATGCCAAGCGGATGGTGCTGGAAGGGCAAACATTTGTTCCACACCCATTGAAATGTATAGGTGAGTTTCAGCTGAAAAAACGAATGGGACACGTGCACGCTGCCATTTATACAAAAAGGGACAAGCCCCATAATAGAATCCCTCACTAATAACTATGCCAGTGTCCCATTCCCTCATGACGCCACATTTGCGGTGAAATATGATGGGGGGACGTGTGCTATAGGGTGTGGTTGTCCTATTCTAGTATTTGTAAGACAAAACCAGGAGTGGGTGATAAATACAGAAGTGGTCCACATGTTTCTATTATACTTTTCCTTTCACTGTTCCACTCCTGGTTTTTGGCTTACAAATACTGATGTAAAATACTGAACTTGTGAACGTGGCCTAATTGTATGATGAATGTGTGTCCCGTGGATGTGCTGGGACTTGCTTCTATCTCGACAGCAAGGTCCTGTTGCAGACTGCTAGGTCTCATTCACATGTCAGTATTTGGTCAGTATTTTACCTCAGTATTTGTAAGCCAAAACCAGGAGTGGAACAGAGGAAAAGTATAATTGAAAGACTGACACCTGCTCTGTGTGTCAGAGACTCTCCTGGTTTGGGATCACAAGCACTGATGAAAAATAGTGATGTGTGAATGAGGCCGTAGACAAGAGGTGACTGCACATGTGTGGTTTTCCACATTAATTTCCAGGGAAGGTCTGAAAATTTACAAATGCTTGCATCTAACCCCATCATGGGTGAGACTGCCGACTAGTCTGCATGTATGGGTGAGACTGCCTGCTAGTCTGCATGTATGGGTGAGACTGCCTGCTAGTCTGCATGTATGGGCGATACTGGCTGTTAGTCTGCATGTATGGGCGAGACTGCCTGCTAGTCTGCATGTATGGGCGAGACTGCCTGCTAGTCTGCATGTATGGGCGAGACTGCCTGCTAGTCTGCATGTATGGGCGAGACTGCCTGCTAGTCTGCATGTATCGGCGAGACTGCCTGCTAGTCTGCATGTATGGGCGAGACTGCCTGCTAGTCTGCATGTATGGGCGATACTGCCTGCTAGTCTGCATGTATGGGCGATACTGGCTGTTAGTCTGCATGTATGGGCGAGACTGCCTGCTAGTCTGCATGTATGGGCGATACTGCCTGCTAGTTGGCATGTATAACAGCATTTGCCATTCCAAACCACTGTAAATAATTGTTACAGAAAGGGGTCCTAAAGTGGTTAAGGGGGTTATCGAATGCTGGCCATATATAGTCTATGAACAGCATGCACCATAGATAGCTCCGGGCCCTCTCTGGAATGAGGCCTGTCAGGAATGGAGAGCAGCCCTGATGATGTAACATAGATGTCCCAGATAGGAATGTCCCTTTATGGCCCAAGCTGACCTGCTGTTAAGGGGTCAATTTTCTGCTACAATACAAGGTCTGGTTCACACACGTTTTTCTATAGTAAAAAAAAAGTCTTTTCCAGCACATGCAAAGTGAATGTCATTTCAGTAATCTCATGCACACGCTGCTATTTCCCCCATGCAGTCTCCAGCCTGTCAGTGCTTTCAGTGATTTTTATCTATTCAAAAGAATAAAAAAAAACGCAGGCAAGAACATGCATATCTACACAGCGATTTTCCTTTCATCGGCGAAGGGAAGCCAACCCCTAAGAGTCGTGGACTTTAGCAAGGCGCCCTGTGATTGGCTGAGCCGGAAACCTAGCAACCGAGTGGCGGCGTCCGAGGCCTGAGCTTCCCGGGAGATCTGACACCTGTGAGGCCGGTGCTCCTGTGTCGTGTGAGGCCGGTGCTCCCGGTGTCCTGTGAGGCCGGTGCTCCCGGTGTCCTGTGGGGCCGGTGCTCCGGGGTCCTGTGAGGCCGCCCCGCCATGTCTCTGCGCACGCTGCCGCTGCTCTTCATCAACCTCGGGGGGGAGATGCTGTATATCCTGGACCAGCGGCTCCGGGCCCAGAACATCCCTCCAGATAAGGCCAAGAAGGGTGAGTGCCGCCCTGCTGGAAGTCTGGGCTCACACTGATCAGTGGTGGCTAATGCCCTGTGGATGTGCCACCATTGTGGTTCCACAGTTCCTAGGGGCCAAGTTACAATGTGTGGTCACAGCGACTAGATAGGATTGTGATCTGTAGAAGTTGTCATCCGGCTGCAGGCTAAGGTCATGTTCACATTACCACGCTTTGCACGGATTTGGGTGCTGGTTACTCTCCGAAATCCACATCAAATCCACACTCAGCCCCTCACAACCCACACAGATTACTGTCTGCGCCGCTATCGGGAGAGTAAGGGGATGACAATGGGGCTAATCCTTCTGGGGGTCCGCAGCCGGAATCTGAGCCACAGCTGCCAAAAGTGGGCAAAGCCTTGGCTTGTGAACATCCCCCCCAGCTATAGGCTGACTGCAACTCTCACCAGGCCTGACAGTAACGTGCTGCTGGGGCATGCTGGGGGTAGTCGTAATGGAGAGCCAGAAGTTGGGGATCACAAGTGTATGCTGCCAGCTTGTAGTGTGCTGTCTGCCCTATCGCCGCGCCACCTGCCCTATCGCCGCGCCACCTGCCCTATCGCCGCGCCACCTGCCCTATCGCCGCGCCACCTGCCCTATCGCCGCGCCACCTGCCCTATCGCCGCGCCATCTGCCCTATCGCCGCGCAGTTGTAGCCAGTCAGAACTACCTTGTAGAGTTGTTGGTGTATGGTCCACACTGTGGGCCCTGATATCTGCTCATCTTGTAGCCCTCCATCATCGGCCAGCGCTGCCGCCCCCACATTGCCTCTACAGAATGAAGGTTACAAAACTCCTGCCTCTAGCATCAGTGGGGAATACCCTCTGTAAGGAATGATAAGGGGCAGACTGGAGAGCCCACTTATCCCACCAAGAGGGCTCCCAAACGTGCCAATGAAAGGCCCAGTAATATTGCCAGTGTGCTTCCAGATAAACCTGAATACACCGGTTGGGTTTCCGGCATCAATCTGCTGCTGTGCAGCATCTGCGAGATAAGTGGAGAACGCTGTGGACCTAAAACGGAACCTGTCAGGAGATTTTTACATATGAAGGTAGTGGCATGGGCGTGTAGTCACTTGTCCAGCAATAAAAGTGATCCTTTTTTATATAAATCTGATGTATCTGTCATGAAAAATCTAGCGTATAAGCAGTATGTAAATCAGCCACTAAGTGCACTGGAGGCGTGTCAGTGCACTTGGACAACTTCTTCCAGGTACAATGACACGCCCCCGAGGCGCTTCCAGACTAATTTGCATATAGCTTTTTCTACATCAGATCTCTATAAAAAAAGGCACACACATTGAAGAAAGCAACGTAAAGCTTTAGAAGCAGCAGGTCCTTAGGAAGGCGGAGAGGTTCTGTGTCTAGAATTCCGAACATCTTCACAGCACTTACTAGTACCTGGCTTTAAGAAATGCCTAAGGGGTTCAGGCTCAGCCAAGGTCTGGTATTCAGGACATTAGGTGTACACTTTTTATATTTGTTGGGTTGTCAAAATAATTTTGTGCTTTTTTTTGTGACCAATGCAGGTTTTGTAAGGGTTCACTGCCATTGTATGATTACACAACACATTTTCCGCTGCGGCTCTTTATACAGAAAATCTAGAGAAGTAGCAGCGTTGTGAGATTTCATAAGACATCATTCACACGTGGCAGGGAAAATCTATAAAGCGACCTGCGCTGTAGACCTGAAACACACAGGGTGTTATTTCTGCTGCCAACGTCGCCTCGGACATCACCCTTTATAATACAAATCCACAACAAAATCTGCTGCTTTGCTCATATTGCAACAGAACAGTAATGTTTATATTTTGCTCTATTTCTTCTTAGATTTTTAGTTTCAAAAAGTATATATAAAAAAACTTTTATTGTAATTATTTGTTTTCTGCTACTTGTACTCCATTCACCTTAAATAGAGTATTCAAGTTTGTCATTATTTTTTCTTACATGCCCAATTTAGACTAGACGGGTCTGGGTGGTGGAGTTTGGGGTGTGTTATATGTATTTATTTATTTTTTTGCAGTCTGTCCCTTCCAGAATCAGGAAAGGCGATTGGAGCGCTTTATAAATAAAATATAGAAGTTAAATATTATTATATGAGGGGCAGGGAACTTAGATTAGTACAGACTCCAGCGTTTTTGTATTTTTATTTCAGTGCTGGAGTGGTGCTACAAATCTAAGGCAATTAAGTGGCGCTGGAGATGGCCATAGTATAAGCAACCAGTTTCAGTAGAATAGGCTGATATTGGCTTCTGTATAGGGAACTTGACTCGTCCCCAAATTCTGTCATCAGGGATTGGAAATGTTCGATTTTAAACATGTGCCCAAAGTGAGAAGTGAAGGGAGCCGGATAGAGGTAATGTCCTTTCTTTGGCGCTGCCTGGTGGCATCAACAGAGGTCTGCACAAACTTCCTGTCCTGGGAGGTTTACTATAGATAAATGGAAGGTCATGCACTTGGGTAGAGGAAAAAAATGTGTAATTCTGTAATAAATGGTAATACACTGGGTAGAACGCTCACAGAAAAAGGCTTGGATGGATGGCAAACTCGCCTTTAGTGACCAGTGTCAGGCAGCTGCTGCCAAGGCTAATAAAATAATAGGATGCATTAAAAGAAGCATAGATACTCATGATGAGAATATAGTTTTGCCTCTATACAAGTCACTAGTATGGCCATGCTTAGAATACTGTGTACAATTTTGGGCTCCAGTGTATAAGAAGGACATATCTGAGCTAGAGCGGGCGCAGAGAAGAGCTACCAAGGTTATTGAAGAGTAATAAGACCTTTATAACTTCATTAAATGCTTTAGTAATATTATAATATAATATTTCAAGAATATTAGTGGTTGTCGAGGTGCTGAAACCCTCACTGATCTCTTAAAACTCTCCAGCACCCCCCTTCCCGAGAGGTGCACATCTATTAATAGAACAGTGAAAAAAATAAATATAAATTCTCTGTCTCTCTCTCTGTGTCTCTCTCTCTCTCGCTCTGTCTGTCTCTGTTTCTCTCTCTCGCACTCTCTCTCTCTTTCTCTCTCTTTCTCTCTCTCTCGCACTCTCTTTCTCTCTCTTTCTCTCTCTCTCTCTTTCTCTCTCTCTTTCTCTCTCTCTTTCTCTCTCTCTTTCTCTCTCTCTTTCTCTCTCTCTTTCTCTCTCTCTCTTTCTCTCTCTCTCTTTCTCTCTCTCTCTTTCTCTCTCTCTTTCTCTCTCTCTTTTTCTCTCTCTCTTTCTCTCTCTTCTCTTTCTCTCTCTTCTCTTTCTCTCTCTTCTCTTTCTCTCTCTTCTCTTTCTCTCTCTTCTCTTTCTCTCTCTTCTCTTTCTCTCTCTTCTCTTTCTCTCTCTTCTCTTTCTCTCTCTTCTCTTTCTCTCTCTTCTCTTTCTCTCTTCTCTTTCTCTCTTCTCTCTCTCTATTTCTCTTCTCTTTTCTCCTCTCTCTTCTCTTTTCTCCTCTCTCTTCTCTTTTCTCCTCTCTCTTCTCTTTTCTCCTCTCTCTTCTCTTTTCTCCTCTCTCTTCTCTTTTCTCCTCTCTCTTCTCTTTTCTCCTCTCTCTTCTCTTTTCTCCTCTCTCTTCTCTTTTCTTCTCTCTCTTCTCTTTTCTCCTCTCTCTTCTCTTTTCTCCTCTCTCTTCTCTTTTCTCCTCTCTCTTCTCTTTTCTCCTCTCTCTTCTCTTTTCTCCTCTCTCTTCTCTTTTCTCCTCTCTCTTCTCTTTTCTCCTCTCTCTTCTCTTTTCTCCTCTCTCTTCTCTTTCTCTCTCTCTTCTCTCTCTTCTCTTTCTCTCTTTCTCTTTCTCTCTTTCTCTCTCTCTCTCTCTCTTTCTCTCTCTCTCTCTTCTCTTTCTCTCTCTCTCTCTTCTCTTTCTCTCTCTCTCTCTTCTCTTTCTCTCTCTGTCTCTGAAATTCTCCCGAGAGGTGCACATCTATTAAAAGAACAGTGAAAAAAATAAATATAAATTCTCTCTCTCTCCACTCAATACTTGGTCGAGGCTCCTTTTGCATCAATGCGGCGTGGCATGGAGGCGATCAGCCTGTGGCACTGCTGATGTGATATGGAAGCCCAGGTTGCTTTGACAGCAGCCTTTAGGTCGTCTACATCATAGGAGACCATGATTTACGTTATATAGCACTGCTGTGTATAGTACAAGTGATCAGACGATCGCAGCTTCAAGTCCCCTAAGAGGACTAACAAATACAGTACAAAGTGAAAAAAAGGTTTTAAAAATGAAATAAAGAAAAAATATATAAAAGTTCAAATCATCCCATTTTTTAAAAATAGTCATTAATAAAAATATACATATTTACTATTGCTGTGTTCATAAAACTTTGATCTATCAAAATATAAAATAAATTAATCTGATCCGAAAACGGTGTTACAAGAAAAAAATTGAAACTCCAGAATTATTATTTTTTGGACTCCGCAACATTGCAATAAAAGGCGATGAAAACATTGTATCTACCCCAAAATGGATTCAGTAAAAACCTCAGCTCAGGGCGCAAAAAAAAGCCATCACACAGCCCCAGATCCTGAAAAATTAAAACATTACGAGTCTCGGAAAATGGCTCCACAAGCATAAGATTTTTTTTATTCTTATAACCTTATCAACAGTGTCAGGCTTGGGTGCCAAGGGCCCATCAGTAACCAACTCCAGGGCCCCACTTTTCAACTACATGCAAATATGACTTTATCCTCAGTCACAAACTTATATAACAATGATCTGGGTAGATTATTATATGAATAAGATGCTGCCTTTGTCTGTACATAGTGATTCAAGTATATAGTGCCAAGTACTTCTCATATAAGAGGGGCCCACCGGAGGATTCTCCTGTGGGCCAGTCCAAGCCTGCTTATCCCACAGTGCAGGGCTGTGACTGTGTGATTGAAGCCTCTCAGTAACCAATCAGCACTGTGTTACAATCATGGAGAGTGCTAATTGGGTAATGCAGAGTCTCTGCCTCTGATGGGGGTCTGTAATAACCAATGAGTTCTCAGTTTTGCATTGAAGCACAGCACTGATTGGTTACTGAGGAGCACAGTAGCTGCCGTCCCCCAGCGTTCTTCAGGCATTTCCCGTTTTTGCAATCAGCTGGTTCTGGTCAGTATTGCCCAGGCCACAACCAGGGGCAGTGCAGGCCACATGCGGGCCATGGGTTGTGCACCCCTGCTGTAAAGGGAATCTGTCAGCAGGATTTCACCCCCAAACTATTCATATGTGCCTGAAACTCTTTCAAAGACAAGTCCAAGAGTACCTTTACATGGCCGGTCAATTCCTCAATTACTGAGATATTAGTCTATGGGCGATGGATTCAAAACACAATGTAAAAAGATGTATTGTGATAGAGTTTTAAAGGGGTTTTCCTACGAACAAAAGTTCATTTTAATCAATATATCTTGGAATAATAATAAGTTCTACAATAGGGTGTGTTTAAATAAAACGTTCCTGTGCTGACATGATCAGACCATGTTCCTGCACTGTCAAACACAACCATTACACAGGGGCACATTTATAGGATTATCTCAGCACAGGAACATTTTATTTAAACATCCAATTGTGGAAGTTATTATTATTCCAAGATCTATTGATTAAAATGAACTTTTGTTCGTGGGAAATCCCCTGTAACCATTTTCCCTTTTTGGCAAAGAAATGCCAAAAATGCAAATTGTACCTAACCAATTGATACAAACATAAACCCTAGATTCACTTGAGCAGCCCTTTTAGACAGAAACTTGATTGGTCTTTTACTGACAAGTTTGATAACCTATGTGTCTTTATTCACAGATGAGTATAGCTATATAAAGCCTCCTGTCTCCATATTTTGATCTGCCATTTTCTTTTCTCTGACCCTACCTCCGCGTAGATGACTGGACAGATGAGGAAAGACAACGAGGTATGGGGTGCTGTAGACAAGATGGCTCCTCTTCTATTGCCCGCCATTGGCCTATCGCTTCTGCCTGTTGCGCTAATTGTTTTGCCTTTGAACACTTGCAATTCCACTTCCAATACAAACTAGCGTTTGTATTAGTAAGTATTGTAGAATTAGATGTTCCTTCCTTTCTGGGCCTGTGGATATAGCACAGTGGTAGAGTTTTGAAGAGTTTCCTATCACTGATCTCATATCTATTGGATTTATTTCTCATCAGTGGGGATTTGGAACTAGGAAGGCGGAACAATGTTATGATCCCCCACCGGCTAAACAAGCTTTGCCACTTTACAGGGTAATTTAGCTTTTTGCTAATCTGTTTCCAATGTGAACTTTTCTTACTCAGATGGTACCATGTCCAACACTAAAATGATGGCATTGAGTCTCAATTGGTGTTTGGTAACAGTTTATGGTAAATGCACATTGTGTGTATTGGGTGCAGATTTTTTTTGTGCAGATTTGCGTGCGGAAAAAACACAGTGTGAGGCCTCCTTCACATGTCCTGGTGATTCATGTACAGGGAAAACCAGTACTGGTGAGATCCGTAGTCCGTGTCTGTGTACCATCCATACCTACGTATGTGACATCCGTGTATCCGTTTGCTGTCTGTGTGCCATCCATGTGACACGTACCAGCGATTGGGAAAATGAGTACAGTTCGCGCTGATCCCAGGCGCTGGCTGCGCGACCAGGACACAATGATGGTAGTTGTATTCAGCACCCGCTGCGTACATCCTGTGTAAAATTAAGAACTACATTAAAAAAAAATGGCGTGGGCTCCCGCCGATTATTCATAACCAGCAGAGAGAGAGCCACCTGCTGGTAGCTGATATTACTAGCTAGGGAAAGGGGTCAATAATCAAAAAATTTCCCTGGCTATTAATAACAGCTCTCAGCTGTTTGATTAGCGTTTACTGCCTACATTACAGGGAAACCCCAGAAAAAAATTTATGTAGGGTCCCCCTATAAATACTTACCAGCAAAGGCTAAATAAACAGCTGTGGGCTGATATTAATAGCCAGGGAAGGGGCCATGGATATTGGTTCCCTCCGAGGCTAATAACATCAGCCCTCAGCGGCCCCAGAAATGTAATCTAGCCAGTAAACGCTAATCAAACAGCTGAGAGCTGTTATTAATAGCCAGGGAAAATTTTTGGCTAATGGCCCCTTTCCCTGGCTAGTAATATCAGCCCCCAGCGAGCGGCTTTCCCTCTGCTGGTTATAAATAACCGGCAGGAGTCCATGCCATTTTTTTATTTAATTCTTAATTTTACACAGGATGTACACAGCCGGTGCTGAATACAACCCCCATCATTGCCTCCTGGTCGTGCTGATCTCAGCACAAGGAAGGGACAATGATGAGAGCTGCCTTCAGCAGCTGGCATCCGGGATCAGCGCGAACTGATTTTCCCAGGCGCCGGTACGTGTCATGCTGATGACACTGATGTCATCCTCGTGTCACCAGGGTGCACGTGTGCGGCACGCATTTTGTCCATGCTGAGCAAAAAAACCTGACATGTCTGCGGGTTTTTCACACGGACGCACGGTCCGTGTGAAAAACCTGACATGTGCGCACACCCATTGAATACAATAGGTATGCGTATGTCCGTATTTGTGGTCCTTAAAAAACTGCATACAGACATAACGGATGTGTGAAGGGGGCCTAATATAGTACCAGCTGAGTACGTTGAAAAAATTATCAGAACATAATTTGACCTGCATGTAACACACTCGGATTGTAATGCGGAAATGCTGCATATGAATTTGCAGCAGAAGCTTTGTATCAAAACGACAATGTGTGCAGCCGGCCTTAGGCAGTGAAAGGGTGGCGAGATTAAGTTTGTGATAAAAACTGGTGTTTGTATTGTGTAAAGTTATTCTCCAGGAATCAAACAATATAAAGAGAGAAAATTTCATGAATACATTTTTAAATATCTTTAATCTTTTTAATTAGCAAATCACATTTATTTTGTCTTGGGAACTAATAACTATAGTACATCACAATAGCCGTTGCCTTGTTACACTGACAGAAATCTGTCCTGGAATAGTAATAGTACTGGTACCTGTGAGCATGTGCAGTAGAAGCTCCGCCCCCTCCCTTTTTGTGAATTAAGATATGCTCCCAGTGGATATTCTGATCTCATACTGGAGATACCAGGAGTGCTGAGGTAAGAACAGGCTGCTAATACTGCTTTTCCCCCTGTTTATCTGATCTAATACTGGAGATACCAGGCGAGCTGACCTGAGGTAAGTAGAGACAGCTATTACTACTGTCTACCCTGTCAATTTGATCTAATACTAGAGATACCAGGAGTGCCAAGGTAAGAAGAGGCTGCTCACACTGCTGTCCACCCTGCCTGTCCAGCCTAATACTGGAGATACCAGGGGTACTGAGGTAAGAGACTGCTTACACCACTGTACACCCTGTCTTTCTGACATATTACTGGAGTTATGATGAGTGTTGAGGTAAGAAGAGACCGCTCACGCTGCTGTCAAAATTGGGGAAATAGCAAAGAATCCAACACCAAACATCAAACTCAGCCCGAATGTCCTGTTATTTCTGGACATGTTTTTCCACCAGACAATCGAGATTAGCACCAAAATACAGTCAATCCAAAGTTTGCCAAAAAGAAAGGTGGCACTCACCGTCCCTTGACAGATCCTTTATTTCACAACAGTTAAAACATATATGCAGGAGTAGTTTTTTTGGACACATGGTGGACGAAGGACGTTTTGCGCCTTCCTGCACTTCAACGGGTCCTAGAATTACGCTTCTGTCAACCCTTGTCTATCTGACCTAATACTGGAGGTACCAGGGGTTCCGAGGTAAGAAGTGGCTGCTGACAGTGCTGTCCTCCCAGTCTTTCTGACATAATAATGAAGATATCAGAAGTACTGAGGCAAGAAGAGGCTGCTCACACTGCTGTCCACTCTGTTTTTCTTATCTAATACTGGAGATACCAGGAGTGCTGAAGTAAGAAGAGGCTGGTCATGCTGCTATCCACCATGTCTTTCTGATCTAATACTGAAAATACTAGTAGTACAGAGGTAAGAAGGCGCTGCTCACACTGATGACCACCCTGTCATTATGATCTAATACTGGAGATACCAGAGGTGCTGAGGTAAGAAAAGGCCATTCACACTGCTGTCCACCCTGTCATTCTGACGTAATACTAGAGATACCAGAGGTGCTGAGGTAAGAAAAGGCCATTCACACTGCTGTCCACCCTGTCATTCTGACGTAATACTGGAGATACCAGAGGTGCTGAGGTAAGAAGAGGCTGTTCACACTGCTGTCCACCCTGTCATTCTGACGTAATACTAGAGATACCAGAGGTGCTGAGGTAAGAAAAGGCCATTCACACTGCTGTCCACCCTGTCATTCTGACGTAATACTAGAGATACCAGAGGTGCTGAGGTAAGAAAAGGCCGTTCACTCTGCTGTCCACCCTGTCATTCTGACGTAATACTAGAGATACCAGAGGTGCTGAGGTAAGAAAAGGCCGTTCACACTGCTGTCCACCCTGTCATTCTGACGTAATACTAGAGATACCAGAGGTGCTGAGGTAAGAAAAGGCCGTTCACTCTGCTGTCCACCCTGTCATTCTGACGTAATACTGGAGATACCAGGAGTGCTGAGTTAAGACGAGGTTGCTCACTTTTCTGAGGTAAGAAGCTGCTCACAATAATATATATACCCTGTGTTTCTGAATCCTGAGCTGCTGCTATGACCTGGAGATACCTTTACAGTAATTCATATAGGTTATCTCCAGGCCACAGCAGTGGAGCTGCCTATTGGACCTGCTCAGGTACCTATCCTATTAACATTCTGTCAATGTCTGTAGCTTTGTCAGTGTTAATAGACAACAGCATTTAATTTTCTATATTTTTCTTATACAAAGTGAATGGGATTCACTAATTAAAAGGCAGCAGAAAACAGGACCTGGCTTCTCCATTTCAGCCATTCACATGTTTCTCTGAAACACTCCGGTGTTAATGAGAAAATATAGTTTAAAGATCTGACCAGGGACCACAGCCAAAGATGAGACTAGTCCAGCGCCGCTGCCTGCCGGCTTCTCCTGGTGCCATTGTAGGTGATTGACAGGTCTCTCCCCCTTTTAAGCTGGTCATATATATTAGATAAAAGTCTTTGTGAACCTGCTGGCATCTGCAGTATCGGCTATCTAAAGATGCCCCCATCTCTCCCTCCCTTCATGATCTTTTATTCATTTAGGAGATAAGGCAATGCCATAGCGCACAGCAGAGTTGTAAGTGTGCAATGGCTCTAGGATATCGGAATTAAAATTATCGGGTACCATGATCGTAGAAACAAGTATGTAAACATGAAACTTGACACAGCAGAGCTAAGAGGGTAAAAGAGACAGAAGTAGCTGAACTGAGCATAATAGAAGTAGCTGTTTGCTGGATTTCAATCAAGCGTATCTGAGAAGAGTTGATGATCTGCTATGAAGATACCTGAGATGAAGAGTTTAATAAATAATTTACCCAGCTGTAGCACCAAGATTAACTGGAGTAAAAAAGAAGTAGTAGCTGGTAGTAGGATTGCAGTCAGCAGCAGCTGGGAAGATATTTAGGCACCTGACTGGAACAGAGTGAAGTGGAATATGGAGCTGTCTCCTGGAAACGAATGTGCTGGCAGGGGCTCTACCTCCTGAATACTCAGGCAGCAGTAACTGCCTGAGTAGCTGCCCAGCTGATACTTTTGCATGTGCCTGGATTCCTTTCTCTGTGGCTTTTTAACCTATGATTTCTATAAATTGCCACAGCATTTGAGAATTGAACATTGTAATTTACAATGAGGGACCATATCGGGAATTAATGCTGTTTTGACAACGGATGACAGGTTCCCTTATAAAGCACATAGAGCGCCATGTATCAAACTGTTATCACAAGAAAAGTGTCCTTGTTTCTGACAACAACCAATCGTAGTTCAGCATTCATTTTTAAAAGTGCTTCATTTGACTAAAATGTGAACTGGACACATGATGTAATAGTGGATGCATAGCGGAATAAAACATAGATTATTTATTTTTTTATTTCGCCCCTCTGTTCCAGAGATATTGGCATTCAAAGTATTTGGCACCTAATGAGTTAACTTTTCCTTTTCTTAACCAAGTGGGTGTTATCAGATAGCAACTCCAACAAAGAGAAGTACACTCCCACAGTGAAAACACCCACTTGGATTTAACAAAAGTTAACTCATTAGGTGCCAAACACATTTTATTCTACTATGCAGCCACTGTTGAAAAATTAGGTGAAAGGTCCTTTTTAAATAATTAAAGGCTGTAAATCTGTGCTTACGAAACCTTCTCTATGGACAAGACAAGTGTATGGCACATGTATTCTGCTGATTCCATCTCTGGCATAGAACATTCTGTATGGACAAGTCACATGTAAATAAGCTCTTGGATATGGCAATGTGCTTGGCTATTTGAAGAGGGACACTATTAGTCTGGCTTTGTAGGGGTGTATAGCACACATGTCAAACTCTGGCACGTCTGCCCACACGGTGATTATATTTGGCCCACAAAGCCGGCACCGCCCACCCCACCCCCCCATTATACTGTATGGAGGACTATTTGGTGCCTATAATACTGTATGTAGGACTATGTGGGGCCCATTATACTGTATGGAGGACTGTAGCGTTGGCATCTCTGCCTCCTGCCGGGCCGAGACGCCGATCCCCCTGGTCCGGCATCCTCCGGCTCCCCTGCTGCATCTGCCCGGGATGCGCGCACCATGCACAGTTCCCCGGGCACTGTACTTGGGGCGCGTGCGCTCCTTCCCTCTTAAAGGGGCCATGCGCGCCGTCCTAAAGAGTCCAAGGCCAATGGCCAGAGGACTGCCCTTATATAAGGCACCTCCTCCAAAATGGAGGTGCCTGTGCAAGGTTGTTTGTATGCTAACACTCTCTCCAGCCCTCAGGTTCTAGTGCCCACCAGCCTGTCTTTGCCTCCGACCGGGTCAAAGTGGCATTCATCATGTCTCATCTCACCGGAGAGACGTTGGCGTGGCGGGAGGGGATCCTCTGGTGTCCAACCTCCAGGCTTTCCTCGCAGCTTTCCGGAAGGTGTTCGATGAGCCCAGATGAAAATCTTTGACTGCCTCCTCTCTTCTCCGACTCTGCCAGGGGAGTCTCTCTGTGGGACAGTATGCCGTGCATTTCCGCACCCTCGCATCTGAACTTGCCTGGAACAATGAGGCTCTGGTGTCCACCTTTTGGGAGGGCCTTTCCGGACGGATCAAGGATGAGCTAGCCGGTCATGACGTCTCTGGACGACCTGGTGTCATTAGCTACACAGATCGACTTCTGTTTTCAGGAGCATTCTAAGGAGGCGACCCGTGAGAGAAGACCCCTGCACCTCGCACCAACCTTCCAAAGGCCAGTCTCACAACCAGCATCCCCTCCGGTGTCTTCTCCAGAATCTATGCAAATAGACCAAGTTAAGATGGTCAAGTCTCGCCAGGAGGCCCGCCGCGCCGAGGGGAGTTGCTTCTACTGTGGCAGTATAGAGCATCTAATCCGCTCCTGTCCCCGTGAGACCGGGAAACTCCAGTGTCTAGGACCTCTCGGAGAGGTCATCCTAGGCAAAAGTTCTTCTTCGCCCTTGACTCTGTCCATTTCGGGTACCAGTGATAAGACCCGCTTCTTTGAGATTGCCTATCTGGATTCCGGAGCCGCTGGGAACCTCACTCAACAGGCCGTTGTGGAGCGACATCAGATTCCTACCATACGTCTGGCTGATCCTTTAGCGGTTTCCTCTGTGGATGGAAAGCTTCTCTCTGAGACCATCTTGTTTGTCACTGAGCCTGTAACTTTTCAGGTGGGAATGCTACATTCGGAGAAGATCTCCTTTTACGTGGTGTCCGGTCTCTCTCATCCCCTCTTGCTTGGCCTGCCTTGGTTACAGAGACATGAGCCCGTCCTGAATTGGAGCTTGGATGAGGTGCTCCTTTGGGGTCAGGAATGTCATAAGCCCTGTCTGGTTCCGGTTCGTCCTGCTCGACCCCCGTCTACTCCAGCTAACCTACCTTGCCTGCCGGCACCATGCTGGTCATATGCGGACGTCTTTGAGAAAAATGAGGCAGAGACACTACCACCTCATAGGCCGTATGATTGCCCCATTGACCTAATACCTGGTGCTTCACCTCCTCGCGGGCGAATTTACCCTTTGTCGCTGGCCGAGACCCGTGCTATGTCGGAGTACATAGAAGAGAATCTTCCTTGGGGATTTATCCAGAAATCCACCTCTCCGGCTGGAGCAGGATTCTTCTTCGTCAAAAAGAAAGACGTCTCTCTTCATCCATGTATCGACTATAGGGGCCTAAACCAGATTACCATAAAAAATAAGTACCCCCTGCCTCTCATCTCGGAGTTGTTTGACCGCCTATAAGGCGCAAAGATCTTCGCTAAGCTCGATCTTCGTGGGGCGTACAAACTGGTCCAGATACGCCAGGGAGACCAGTGGAAGACGGCATTCAACACTCGGGATGGTCACTACGAGTACCGCATGATGCCCTTCGGTCTCTGTAATGCTCCAGCCGTCTTCCAGGAGTTAGTGAACGACATCTTCCGAGATCTCCTGTAATTCCTGTGTGGTGGTGTACCTGGACGATATCTTGGTTTTCTCCCCTGATCTTCCCTCTCATCGGAGGGATGTTCGTCAGGTACTGCTGAGGTACTGGAAGAATCGCCTGTATGCAAAGTACGAGAAATGCCTCTTTGAGCAGACCTCCCTACCATTTTTGGGGTATATCATCTCTGAGACCGGACTGCCAATGGATCCCGAGAAGGTGTCTGCCGTCTTAAAGTGGCCCTGACCTGAGGGGTTGAAGGCTATTCAGCGGTTTCTGGGATTCGCTAACTATTACCGCCTCTTCATTCCACATTTCTCCTCCCGGACTGCTCCCATCTCTGCTCTCACCCGTAAAGGGGCAAATCCCAGGGAATGGACTACCGAGGCGCAAAGTTCCTTTGTCTCTCTTAAGCAAGCCTTCTCCTCCGCTCCAGTGCTACATCATGCAGATTGCAATAAACAGTTATTCCTGGAGGTTGATGCCCCTTCCTCCGGGGCCGGAGCAGTGCTCACCCAGAAATCCTCGTCCGGGCTAATGGTGACCTGCGGCTTCTCCAAACTCTTTTCTCCGTCCGAGCGCAATTATTCCATCTGAGATCAAGAATTGCTGGCCATCAAACCATCAAATTTAGCGCTGGAAGAGTGGCGCTACTTGCTTGAGGGGGCTCTGCACTCGGTGGTCATCTACACTGACAATAGAAACATCAGTTACTTGCAGACCGCCCAAAGACTAAATCCGCGTCAGGCCAGATGGTCTTTGTTCTTTGCTCGTTTCAGCTTCACTCTCCATTAGCGCCCTTCAGACAAGAATATTAAAGCTGACGCTCTATTCCGCTCTTTCCTGTCTACCGACCAAGAGGAGGAGCCTCTACACATCATTGACCCCTCCAGGATAATGACTGTTGCTCCGCTTGACCTGTCTCGTCTACCTACTGGTAAGACCTTTGTAGCGACTCAGGAACGGAAGAGGGTCTTACTCTGGGGTCATTTGTCCAAACTGGCTGATCATGCCGGCCAGAGGAAGATGCTTCTGCTCATTGCCCGACATTATTGGTGGCCCACCCTGCGCAAAGTTTTTGCGGATTTTGTCGTGGCTTTTTCCTCCTGTACCTGTAACAAGATACCTAGGCACCTCCCAGCTGGTCTTCTTCATCCTCACCCTGTGCCTTCTGCTCCTTGGCAACACATTGCTATGGACTTCAACACTGATCTTCCGGTATCTGCCAGTTCTACCGTCATATGGGTGGTTGCTGACCGCTTCTCCAAGATGGCTCACTTTATTCCTTTGCCTGGTCTTCCGTCCGCACCTGTGCTGACTAAGGACTTCATCCGTCACATCTTTAGTCTCCACAGCTTACCCCTCCACATTGTCTCGGACAGAGGAGTTCAGTTCACTTCTCGCTTCTGGAGAGCCACGTGCAAGCTGCTAGATGTCACTTTGGACTTTTCTTCGGCCTATCATCCTCAGTCCAATGGTCAGGTGGAACGTATTAATCAGATCCTTACCAGTTTTCTTCGGCACTTTGCCAACACTCCCCATAGCGATTGGGCAGAACTTCTGCCTTGGGCTGAGTTTTCTTATAAAAACCATGTGAGTGAGTCCTCTGCTAAGTCTCCGTTTTTTTGTGGTTTACGGTCAACACCCCCGAATTCCGTTTCCCGTCTCTTCTTCAGTGGACAATACTGCCGCAGAGTCTCTCGTCAGTGACTTTTCGGTGATTTCGGAAGACACTAGATCTGTGCTTCTTCAGTCCTCCGAGCGGATGAAGAAGCATGTTGATAAGAGTCATCTGGATCCACCTCTATTTAGTTCGGGAGACAAGGTCTGGCTTTCCTCCAAATATGTCCGTCTCAAGATACCATCATACAAGTTGGGCCCGCGGTTCATCGGTCCTTTCGAGATTCTGAACCAAATAAATCCAGTGGCGTACAAGCTGAAACTCCCTGCCTCCTTACTCATTCCCAGTTCCTTTCAAGTGTCTCTCCTCAAACCTGTTGTCCTTAATCCTTTCTCTGACGATCCAGGTACCACTCCAGCTCCAGTCTCCGCTGAAGATGTCTTTGAGATAGAGAACATTTTGGCCATCAAGAGGGTAAGAGGAACGACTTTCTTTCTTGTGGATTGGAAGGGGTTTGGTCTTGGGAGCCCAGGGAGAACATTCATGCTCCTCGTCTTTTAGAAAAATTTCTTGCGGGCGTAAAGGGGGGGGGGGGGTGGTACTGTAGCATCGGCGTCTCTGCCTCCAGCCGGGCAGAGACGCAGATCCCCCTCATCGCCGCGGTTCCCGTCCCGCATCCTCCGGCTCCCCTGCTGCATCTGCCCGGGGTGCGCGCACCACGTGCAGTTCCCTGGGCACTGTACTTAGGGCACGTGCGCTCCCTCCCTCTTAAAGGGGCTGCGCACGCCGTCCTAAAGAGTCCCTGGCAAATGGCCGGAGGACTGCCCTTCTATAAGGCACCTACTCCAAAATGGAGGTGCCTGTGCAAGGTTGTTGTTTGTGTGCTAACACTCTCTCCAGCTCTCAGGTTCCAGTGCTCGCCAGCCTGTCTATCAGCCGTGCCCGCCTGCTTGTCTAGCAGCTGTGCCCGCCTGCCTGTATAGCAGCTGTGCCCACCTGCCTGTCTAGCAGCCGTGCCCGCCAGCCTGTCTTATCTGCCGTGCCCGCCTGCTTGTCTACCCGCATCACCTGCCTGTCTATCAGCCGTGCTCATCTGCTGTGCCTGTCGGCCTCGGCCATCAGTCCCCTGGGAGTCGCCTGCTCTCACACAAGGTCGGTCCCAGAGTGGCACCTGGTTCACCTTCCTGGTCCCTCCTTGGTTCACGGAGTCGACTAAGCCGCCGTGTGGCCAGGGTCTGTCCGGGTAGGCACTTAGTTACGCCCCTCTGGTCCCTCCTTGTATCACAGCACAGAGGTTCCACCACCCGGACCCGTAACAAGGACTATGTGGTGCCTATAATACTTTATGGGGCCCATTATACTGTGGGGAGCCATACTGTGTTGAGCTCACCATACTTTGCTGGGATGGGTACAGTAGGGTCATCATCATGCGTGTGGAGGGTACTGTGGGGGTATCATACTGTGTTTGGGGGGCACTTTTGTTGGCATCATATTTTTATTATCTGTATTATTTATAATTCAAGTTTTTTTTTTATCCTTTGTGATTACATATTTAAATTAGGCCATTGGGCCATATGCTCTTGCATAACATATTATATTATTCCAGAAGGCCCCATATGTGATTATGTGTTTATTTTATTCTAAGATCTATTAATTAAAATGAACTTTTGTTCTTGGGAAAACCCCTTTAAAGTTTGTTTCCGTATGAAAAAGTTCATCATTAAATTAGATAAGGAAAAACATTTTTTTAATGGAGATCAAGGTTGGTCCACAACTTTGTCCAAGTTTTTTATTTTGGCCCTCTGTGTATTTGAGTTTGACATCCCTGGTGTATAGTTAGGCTAGTTGTCTTCTTTCATCAAAGCTACTTCTGTTTGTGATCTAGCTATTCTTCATCAATGTGCGAACAGGCAGTAAAAGCTGTTATTAGGACCTGTGGTCCTTCCATTAGCTATGGCTTTTTTACATTAAACCAGCCTGCATGATTTAGGCCCCCAAAACCATCACCAATCTATAATTCAGAACTTTTATCTTTGGGCAGATTCAGGACAACGGTGGAAAATCCCCACTTTGAACGCTGTATTCATCTTGCAGTAAGAAGTCCCAGGGGCGGAGTTCTTTTCCTGAACAGTCGCTGGCCGGTTTCCCCCTTAGCTTGACTGATCTACAGGCCACCTCCAGTGAATGCACACTGTATATGCGCAGGATGCTCCTGATTGTGGCTTGTAATGACGTACTTGGCGTGTGGGACGTCAGTGAAGCCAGAATGGAGCCAGAAACTTCACAGAGTGGCTTCACCCCATGACATCTTACTGCCTTTTTGAGAAAAATCATCAAATCATTTTATTCTGTTATGCCGAATCTGTCAGAAGATCATTGTTGTAACCTGTCACTGTCTTGGACAACATATTGATGGCCGTTCGGGGTCCTAGATGATAGTGACAGGTTCCCTTTAAATAACTACTAATGAATCCAAATTGTGTGCACATATAATAAATATGATGAACGAGCTATGGACATTTGTGTACTTTTTTGCCTTTTTATTTTACTGATTTGTACCTTTCTTCGAAACATGTGTTTTCTATGGTAATCTAGATAGAAAACGCAGCAGTATTATCACTTATTATTGGAAACACTTTATTCTTATTCTTTGTATTATAGTTATGAATGATATCATCACCACCATGTTTAACAAGAAGTTTATGGAAGAGCTATTTAAGCCTCAGGAGCTGTACTCCAAAAAGGCTCTCAGGACAGTATTCGACCGCCTCGCCCATGCCTCCATCATGAGGCTAAACCAAGCAAGTATGGACAAGGTAGGCGAAGATCAGGTCTGGGGGTGAGAGTCTTCAGTCTTTGAGCTATGTGGAAATTTCTGCTAACCTTCCCTAAACCTGGACAGCGAGCGTAAAATGTTCCGATCATGTGCTGTACAAGTCTAATCCGTTGTCTTCTGCTTTTATTCACACAGCTATATGATCTGATGACTATGGCTTTCAAGTACCAAGTCCTCTTGTGCCCTCGCCCCAAAGATATCTTGTTAGTTACTTTTAACCACATGGATGCTATCAAAGACTTCATCCGGGACTCTCCAAGCATTTTGAACCAAGTTGATGAGACTTTCCGGCAGCTTATTGATGTAAGATGGTATATCACAAGGGGTGGCGGAGGCTTAAAGTTGGGTACAGGTTGGATATCCCATACTTACATTGTAGGACGTTGTAGAACATCACCAGGACCCTTGCTCCTCCTGGACTTTGCTGTGAATGGAACACCAGCAGAGTGCCATCACTTATGGTGGGAAAACCACTGTAAAGCTTAATTAAAATGGGTTCTGTTAGTAGTTCCAGTATAGGCTGTGTTCACATTTCATTTTCACTGTAAGTATGTATGCACTTGGGAAATCTCCTGATATATGCTCTGAATGAGGAGGTCAAACCTAGGACATTATATGTCATACAGTATCATATATTCCTCATAGGCGCCAATGTTAAAAGTAAATCATGCAAAATGTTTTAGGTTTTTTTGCATTGGCCCAATGTATAAGAAAGTGCAGCCGACTAATTTGTAGTTAAAAAAATGCAGTTTAAAAAAAAAAAAAAAGGCATACTGACACATAGCAGAGACGATGTTTTGACCTCCGTGGGCTAAATGAGGGCCTTTGGATAAGTTTGGCATATGCACTGGAAGTCTACCTGGGGCATACAACATATGTAAAGATGAACCAGATGAACCAGAGTCTGTCAAGATATTCATGCTGTCCGATTCATGCTGCTCTCTACACACGTACGGCTCATCCACACGTCAAGTATTTTGAGTGCTATCATGAGTGTTTTTTACGAATAGCACTCATACCTATGAGGTGTCTGTGGGGCGGTTCACATCTGTGACTTTTTTTGTGGATTTGAGTGGTCCATGCAAAATCGAGGAGACATGTGTCATACTAAGTGTCAGATTGAACTCCACAATGAAAGTCTGTGGGTCCGTGAAAAAAAAAATTCGGACAAATCGCCATCCAAGTGCTGTCCATTTTTCATGGACTAATAGGAGAAGGTGGAGAAACATTTTTTTTTTTCAATTGGAGAAAAAAATAATGAAACACGAAACAAACGCTATTGAAAATGTGATCAAAAACATTGATGATACTCTGATCCTTTTGTCGCACGAGAAAATCACTGACTTATGCCTGAGTCGTCAGGGAGAGACCTGTCAGCTTAGAGGAGTGGGGAATGGTCATCTGAAAAACACAGTCCCCCCTTTTAGAGGAAAATGGACATAGCTGCAAGTCAGGGGTCGACAAAGTTGTTCAGAATCTAGGAGCCAGCCAAAAAATTTAGGAGCCAGAATTTTTTTTAAGCAAACTTGGTTTTTAATTTAACAAAAAAAACATTACAAACGTTATAAACAACATTTTACTTTTAAAGATAATAAATATTATATTTTGATATTTTAGATTTTAGGCAACATTCTAGTGTTTTTCACTTTGCTTTTTGTGGCCATGAACATGCCTTGTGATTTTAGAGCTGAAGTACCAGTGGTCCACAGCCTTGGCAGGATCAAACGCCTTCACAGATGGCCCATTCATGGTGATCATAAACAAGTCACTTAAACTTTCTTCTTGCATCCTTGATCTGAATTTATTTTTGACCATGTTCATCAAACTAAATCCTCTTTCACAACATGAGGTTGAGACAGGGAGCACCGCCACAATCGACAACAGGTTTCCCAGAACTGGAAATCTCTCGGTGTTGGAGAGTGCCAAATCCAGAAGCTCACACAGTTTCTTTCCTTTTCCAAGGACCTTAAACTCATACCACTCATTGAGGAGTGAGTGAATGCATTGGTCATCACTTTCAGGTGGAGATAGCTGTTTACGAAAATGATGACCCAATGCAGTAATCTCAACCACACCGTAGTCTTGCAATGTTGTTCCTGCTGGCCAGGCAAAGGTGTCAAACACTGCGGTGGATCTTTCAATATTTATATCACTTAGAAATCGCACTGTCAAGTATTTAACTGCATGATTAATTAAATTAGCTTTTTCCTGCTGAATTGATGCAGCTACAGTGTTGCTCAGTCCATGTAGCTGTACATTTTGAAACAGTCCTTGAAGAGATGTTCCTGAGACAAATCTGGCCTCATGTTGTTTTGGTGCATCTCTAAGTGAATTGATTGTTGAAATTGTGCTTTTCACATGCAACTCAATTGTGCTTAAAAAAAGCTCTTCCCTTTGAAATATAAGTGACAAGTTTTTAAGAATTTCCAGATAGTCCAGTAGAAAATGGAGCATGTGAACAAATTTAAAATCTGTGAGCTTTCTCAGTAAACCATGGGCAGCTGCAGAGGCACTGTCTTTTTCCGCAGCCACACTTTCTAGGTGGATTGTCACGCATTTCCAGTCTTTGACAAGTGCAGACAGAGCACCGACTTTGCTTGCTACCCATCTGACATTATGCAAGTATTGGAATTTCAGAATTGTAAGCTGCAGGTTTTCTGCTACTTGCTTCAGCTGTCGCATTCTCTTAGGTGAGTATTGATAAAATTGGTAGAGTTTCATTAAAATAGAGTCAAAATCATCAATTAATTTAGCTTGTTTTACTGAACTTAATACACTTAAGTTCAATCGGTGTGCAACACAGTGAATGCCAATTAAATGACTGATGTTTTGGCGTATTTTCTGCACCAAGCCATTTTCGGTCCCAATCATGCTGGCAGCACCATCTGTACCAATGGCAATCAAGTGACTTGAAGAAAGCCAGCCTACAAGACCAAGTGTTCTAAGTTCTTCTGTGAGCGCTTCTAAATATCCATCTGCAGTAGCCATTTCAAGAGGAGAAACAGAAAGAAATACTTCTTTGACCCTGTTGTCCTTGATGTACCTGACATACAGAATCAGTTGTTCAACCCCTGCTTTGTCAGTTGAGCCATCTAGCATCAAGCTGACATATTTTGCCTCTTTGAGCTCACTGATTAGGTTTTTCCTGATTATTTCTGCAATATGGGAAATGAATTCTTTGCATCTTTTATCGTTTGCATATTCCTGTCGCACAGCACTCCCTAATTTCTCCGTCAACTCTAGCAACCCTTCAAAATCTGTGAAAGGTCTGTTGTTTTTGGCAATATAATAGGCCACATTAAATAGAATGGTCATATGTTTAAAAATGTCTTCATCCATTTTCCTTATACAAGCAGCCAATGGAGTAGCTTCTGGAGCCAACGCTGCATGTTTAGCCTCCGCACAATTTAGATGCTGGAGAGACTTTGCTGCTTTTTGAAGGTTTCAAGTTTAAAGGGTCCTGAAAATCCTTTTACGATCCTAGATGCTTGGTCAGCAATGCCAGGGAAGGAAGCACAAATCTCGCATATAGCTATACCAGTTGTATGGTCAAATTTAAGCCATGCGAGTTCTTTACACCACTCTTGCCTAAATCTCCTGGGTCCAGCAGTTTGACAACGGCTTGTTGATGGGGACTCCTCTGCTGGTGGGTCAACTCTTGTTTCTTCAGTTACCTGTTGCCCGGCACTTTCTACCTGTTGCACTGCGCTTTCAAGAGAGGTCTTTGTAAAGAACTGTGTCATTTTCAGTTGCTTTTCATTTTCTGGTATTCTCTCTGTTGCTCTGCGCTTCATTTTTTTCCTGAACCCAGAAAAGAAAAAAAAATGTGCACTTTGCTCTGCTATGCCAATTATAACTTACACATGATCTCTTTACCCTTCTTTGTCCGAGTGGACGAGGCAGTACTCCGGCTTCGTTCTCCCGGCAGCACCCGACTTTGTTCTTCCAGCAGCACTCCGCAGTCCGCCATATAGTACCCATATAATAATGGGATACACTGTGAATATACTGCCATATAGTAACCATATAATTACAGCATATACTGTGTATATACTGCTATACCCTACTTACAAAAAGATTTAGCAATGTAGGAAACTCCATTCAGTGGTGGTCCAGCAGGATAGGGTCTCTCAGCACTTCTAGAGAAGATTAAAAATCAATCTGCCTTATTATCCATATATTTTATTTTCTAACCATAAGAAGTTTCAAATCCTTTTTTGTAGGAACAACACTTTTCTAAATCAATGAAACAACATACTCACCTTAAATGTTTTTTGGAGGGAAAAGTAAAGATAAATTGTTGTTCCGTTTTTTTCTTGACATTTTTTTTAAAATTTTTACGAATGCTTTAAAAATTGCTTTTTAAAAAAAAATAAATAGATGTCATTACATTTATAAATTTTTTATATTCTCAGTTTTTTTCTCAGAAAAATCAAAGAAACTAATTTTTTGAAAAAAATGCCTGTTCCGTTTTTTTGTTGACAAACTGTACATATAGACCCCCTCACACACGGCGTCTCCCCGGGGAGCACGGCCTTTGTATGTACTTACACAGGTAGCGGGAGATGAGAACGGGCCCCCGGCCACAGCGATCCTTCCCCCGTAACCCAACTCTCCCTGTCCAGTCCCGGAGCATAAGGGGGGCGGAGCAAAGTGGAGAAGGCGGCCTGAGCGATACTGTCCCTGCTTCCTCCGATTGGATGACTCCGTGCAGGAGGTGGGATTGGACTGAGAGTATTTTTTTTTCTTCTCAACTCCTCAACTCCTCAAGCACCAGGCAACATTTTCTAGGCGCCACTGGCGACCAGGCGCCTGGGTTTGTCGAGCCCTGGCTGCAAGTGACCTGGCCTGATGACAGGTTGCCTTTTCTTCGTGAACAGACTCACTTCTCAATAAAAATGTAGCATATCATATGGATATATAGTTACAGTACCTACTGCGCTCCTTTTTATTTCTTCTCTCCCGGATTCATTGACTCTCTACTGCATTTATCTACAATGGCCGCCATCTTTTAAGTCTACTTTATGCACCCAGTGCTTTGGCAGTCTAAGCCACTTCTCCTTGCTCTCAAATTGACCCTTTCTGCTAGGTTTAGCCGGTGTCGATAAGTGCAGATGGCACTGGAAAACTGCAAATCAAGACTAAACATAAGAACGCCAGGTAGTTTATCAACAATTTAGTTTTTTCTGCTTTTTTCCCTCCCCTTCTTCCAACAGTGATAATTTTTTAAATTTTTTTGTCCACATAGCCGTCTGAGGACTTGTTAGTAGCGGGTCAAGCTGTAGTTTTGAATGACATCATTCACATTCTCATATAATATACTGAGAAACAGAAGAAAATTCAAAATGGATTGATTCGATTAAGTGACCTTGTAACCTGGTCGTTGTGATTACGGCAATGCCAAATTTATATAGGGTTTTTTTTCCGCATATTTAACTACTTTTAAAAACGCCACAACTTACTTATTTTCTAGTTTTTAAATGTATCTTTATTTATTGGAAATATAAGCGAGAATAAGTAATACAATCACAAGGTAGTAACCGTGCCGAGCTACAAAAACAATCAGAGATAAAAGCTATAACAATAAAATGATTATCTTCTCACTGGGATCCTAAAAGCAATACGAGGTAACGACAGAAAATTATATGTTAGGAAACAGGGTGTGAAATTCCATAACCATAATCCCACAGACCGAGTAGAATTAAATAGTCAAAGGAGTAAACGAAGAAGAAGAAGGAAAAAAGAGAAAGCAGAAGATGCTTGAGGAAAAGAGGGAGGAGAGCAGATGGTGAAGGGTGTTCAAAGATGCCGCCCAATAATTACGGGCTCGAGAAGTCAGCAGAGGATATAAGTTGCAGCCAATAAAACCAGGTTTTGTGGAAACGTTCATAGGAATTATTGATCGTTGAGGTGAGTCCCTCCATTAATATCACCTCATTCATTTTAGAAAACCAGAGGAGATTGTCGGAGCGGTATCTTTTTTCCAGAGCAGAGGGATGCACAATCTTTCAGTCACGATTAAGTGTTTCAATATCAAATGCCTGTATATTTTTAAGGGGATGTCACCGTGATGGAGAAGGACGAGAGCCGGATATAGGTCAGAAATGAGATCTGTGATTTTACATATCACTAGTTGTACTTTTTCCCATAAAGGGGAGAGAAGCCTGCAGGACCAAAAAATATGTAACCGATTGCCCTCCCCCTCCTCACATCTCCAACATATGGGACTGGGAGTATAGGCAAGTCAGGACCCTACGCTACTGAGATACCAATTTATAGCCAGCCTCATGAAAGCAACAGCAGATGGATGATTTATATGTTATGGTAGTGAAAATACGCCTCCTCTGATCCTTTGACCGAGAAAGACACAAATTGCCCTCCCATTGGGTTTGAAAATAGGTATAGGTGATGGATCAGGAGGTTCGATCAGCAAGGAGTAATGTCAGAAGTTTTTGAAGAAAAAATGTAATTTGTGATGCCCCTATTTTTGAAGATTTTTTTTTCTTTTTATCCTTTCAGCAGTATGAGGGCTTTTTTTTTTCTTGCAGGGTGACTTGTAGTGTTTACTCAAACATTTTGGGGGTACATATGACACTTTGCCCTTTTTTGTAGCAAAAGTGAGATAACCCCCCCCCCCCCCCTTCCCTTCCCAAAAAAATCTGCCTTTTTTTTCTTTTCTCTCTATGGCATTTCTCATATGAATTTAATAGTTTTATGCTTTAAAGATATTACTTTTACAGAAGTGCAATAGCAAATATGCCCACACTTAGGTTTTGCAGCATATTGTCAAATTACCGACCTCCTATGAACCCCAGCCACAGGATTTCTTAGGGCTCATTGCGACGTCCGTAGATCTCCGTCTAGTCACGGACGGCAATGCATGGACTGGCCATGGATCTCTCGACCAGAGCATGAGAACCTCATAGAAATATATGAAGCTGTCATGCTGCAGTCGGGAGACCCACAGCCAGTCTGCATTGCGGTCTGCGATTGTCCCAAGATCTACAGAGGTCTGCACGAGCCCTTAGGAATGGAAAATGGCCATGGAAACGACAGCAGCACCCTGATATCAAGTTAATGCTTTCCTCAGATGGAACCACTTCAGTGCTGCAGTCAGTGATTTGACAGCACCATCTAAGAGAGCAAACCGCATTGGACAAACTTAGCGCTAATCACTGCTGATAGATGCGTATACCAGCAGTTTGACACAGCCGGCACCTAGTAGCATGCCTACTCCATAAACATGCACACTCCATGATATATGTATGGTGGATGTTGGGAAAAGAGTAATATAACTCCTGCATGCAAGGCATTATATTATGGTGATATTTTGTGGGTTCCATAGTTTACATTACTTACTCTGCTTATGTAAGGTCTTTAGTCCCACATTTGTTATTCTAGATGTATAACTGCCTTCCTGCTGGTGAGTTTCAGCTGATTCGGCAAACCTTGCTGATCTTCTTCCAGGACATGCATATCAGGGTAAGTATACATGTTGAGCCTTTGCTGTGGGGTTTGATGGTCATTTCTACTGTCATTTAGTCTTGGGCACAAAAATAGAGTTCTACTGTATATTTGATTTTACTGTATAAGTCTCTGTTCCCATCAGCATCTCCAATCCCATTGTTCTGCTTTGTTATAGGACCAGCACAACAAAGTGCCAGATCCATCTCAAAGCTAATAGCAATGGCATCCAATGTACTGTAACAGAGTCCATTGAGTTTTCACTATGGTCTCTGTCATTTTACCAGAGCAAATAGCACAGCATCATTTGCGGGTTTTTTTTATTAGTTTTGGCCGGATCGGTAACAGAGACCTCTAACACTGATATGAATAAAGCCATATATAATGGTAACCATCATAATGTGTTTCACAAAACTTAAAGATTCGTTTTTATACAATTGCCTAGATCAAAAGGTAATTTTGTATGTTGTGATTTGTGTATTTTACGATTTTTTTTTTAATTTCATTGTGATTTATATTGTAGGTTTCTATTTTCTTAAAAGACAAAGTCCAAAACTCTAATGGACGTTTTGTTCTTCCAACATCTGGTTCTGTTCCTTGGGGCACTGAGGTACCTGGACTCATCAGGTGAGCACAGACTTGTATTTTCCATTATTTTTTTCTTTGGTTATTATTGCCAAGAAAAGTCACATCTGCCCCTTTAATTTCCCTGTAGTGGCCCCGAAAGTATAGTTGACCACAATATAAGTGTATAGGACTTTTTCTGGAGATCAAGAGTGGAGGACTTCCCCACTATGATGTCCATATGCTTAAGTAGGGCTGATGGATAGAGGTTTTTGTTGTGAGACAGACCATATATGAAAAGTTGAACAATAAAATAATTGTCCCATGAGCATCATTTATCTCGAATACACAGGATAGTTGATAATACATTGAGGGACTGTTGGGAACCACACTGAGCCGGAGTACAGAGGTCCCGTGTGACCACTTCTGCATTCAGTCTATGGGACCTGTCATGGCACATGCATTACTGCTTCCATAGAAATGAATGAAGTAATTGTCACACATACAGGTTACAGTTTCATTCACATAGGGACATGGGACTCCTGTTCTTCTGATGTATGGAGGTCTCCAGCGGCCATACATTATCACTGGTGAATGTTGTTCCTGGGATAACCCTTTAAGAATTTAACTTATTACTTCCAGCTTTCATTTATCTGTCGTTTTGCTGACTCTAGGATATTCAGCTTTAAAGGCGAGGAGGTGAAGAGAGTGGAGTTTCAGAATGGTGGAAGTTATGTCAGTCCACTGCGGGAAGGGTCTTATGATCTTTTCGGTGACCGAGTTCTCAAACTAGGAACAAATATGTAAGTATCTACTTGCATAGCTGCTGTAATTTTAGTGTAATTGGTAGAAAATAAGAAACAATAATGTGAAAGAAACCATTAAATACAAGTTGTGTAAAATCAAGTTTAATCTTGTATGTGTTGACAGGTACAGCATAAGCCGCTCTGTGGAGACTCACATGTCGGGGACCTTAAAAAGCTCGGCATCCCACACCAAGGTAAAATCATGTATGGAAGCTTTAACACAACATGACCGATTTGATCAGTCTGCAGTATATGCCCTAAATCAGGGGTGCAGAAACTTTTTGGTTTTGAGGGCCACATTGTCAGGTAGAATCAACCCCATGGGCCGGTGTATTACCAAAGGATTACCTTCTGAGACATTTACTACATATTGAAAGTATGTGCCATAAATATCTAACAGGTGCTGGTTCCGCGTATAGGGCTCCCACACATCAGGAAATCATCGGGTACTCTTCTCTTCATTGTAGCCAGATACTGAAATAGTTGAGCGTTTCCCTTCTCCCATAAACTACAATGAATATAGCAGCATTCATGCTTGGCCACTTCTTCACCTCATCTACTCCTTTCTGTGCTGTAAGAAGTCAGGACTCGGCCATTCTGCCAACACATGGCGGCCCAGAAGTGACCATACAGCACACCATTCATAATTGCCCATTCTTTTGGTGCGATGCACCGCTGTTTTACTCCATGACATGGATAATACATGCGACCAGACACTATGCAGATGGTTAAGGGCCACACAGAACGATATCGCGGGCTGCAGGTTGTGCACCCCTGCCTTAAATCATGCAAAACTAAACAGTCATTTTATGTTTTCTAAGAAAAAAAACTAAATAATCTCAGACGCTACAAAAAACAGCAATATCATATCTCTGCTTGTAAGTAAATATCTTAATTTGGTCTCCATTAGGAGAATGTAGTACCAAATCCTCTGGCTAAAGAAGAACTGAATCTCCTTGCCCAGCTCCTAGGTGGCTTGGAGCTAAAGAAGCCCTCTAGTTCGGACCACAGTTTCCGACTTAACTTATTCGTGAATGATGAGGAAGAAGAGTAAGTGGAATCGCCAACCTGCAGGTCAACATTTGTACTCCATTACCATGAACTCTGCAGTACCAGTGGGGCAGATGTTGAGGTGGAAGATGGTATATGATGAGAGCCGGTCTGCATATTTAACTACACAGATATACAATCTTTCTGTAGTCAAACCTCATGACTGGTCTACCTTACCTGCCATCCTGGCAAGGACCAGTATTCAGAACTGTCATAATTGTTGACCGAATGTTAAAGGGGTTGTTTCATCCAAATTCTTCAGGAGCACGTCGTTTCCCAGCCTTTCGTCCTCCTGATCACCGAGGTGCGGGCATGCCTGCTTGATTGATATCTCTGGTCAGCATCATCATTACACTGCTGACCTGAGCTGTATGTGCTCTGATGTTTCTATGATGTTTTGCAGCATCAGAAGCTGGGCAAGATCACACGCGTGCTCCACCAATTTTGGCCTGTCTCAGAATAGACCTTTGGCCACTGCTACTAGACAGCAGTGGTGGCCAGTCCCCATTGACAACCAGCAGTAAACAAAATGTAAAGATACAGTTATATGAAAAAGTTTGGGCACCCCTATTAATCTTAAGCTTAATGTTTTATAAAAATTGGTGTTTTTGCAACAGCTATTTCAGTTTGATATATGTAATAACTGTTGGACACAGTAATGTTTCTGCCTTGAAATTAGGTTTATTGTACTAACAGAAAATGTGCAATCTGCATTCAAACAAAATTTGACAGGTGCATAAGTATGGGCACCTCACCAGAAAAGTGACATTAATATTTAGTACATCCTCCTTTTGCAAAAATAACAGGCTCTAGTCGCTTCCTGTAGCTTTTAATGAGTTCCTGGATCCTGGATGAAGGTATTTTTGACCATTCCTCTTTACAAAATAATTACAGTTCAGTTAAGTTTGATGGTCGCCGAGCATGGACAGCCCTCTTCAAATGATCCCACAGATGTTCAATGATATTCAGGTCTGGGGACTGGGATGGCCATTCCAGAACATTGTAATTGTTCCTCTGCATGAATGCCTGAGTAGATTTGGAGCGGTGTTTTGGATCATTGTCTTGCTGAAAGATCCATCCCCTGCGTAACTTCAACTTTATCACTGATTCTTGAACATTATTGTCAAGAATCTGCTGATACTGAGTGGAATCCATGCGTCCCTCAACTTTAACAAGATTCCCGGTGCCGGCATTGGCCACACAGCCCCAAAGCATGATGGAACCTCCACCAAATTTTACTGTGGGTAGCAAGTGTTTTTCTTGGAATGCTGTGTTTTTTTGCCACCATGCATAACGTCTTTTTGTATGACCAAACTACTCAATCTTGGTTTCATCAGTCCACAGGACCTTCTTCTTAAAAGAAATTGGCTTCTCCAAATGTGCTTTTGCATACCTCAGCCGACTCTGTTTGTGGCGTGCTTGCAGAAACGGCTTCTTTCGCATCACTCTCCCATACAGCTTCTCCTTGTGCAAAGTGCGTTGTATAGTTGACCGATGCACAGTGACACCATCTGCAGCAAGTTGATGCTGCAGCTCTCTGGAGGTGGTCTGAGGATTGTCCTTGACTGATCTCACCATTCTTCTTCTCTGCCTTTCTGATGTTTTTCTTGGCCTGCCACTTCTGGCCTTAACAAGAACTGTCCCTGTGTTCTTCCTTTTCCTTACTATGTTCCTCACAGTGGAAACTGACAGGTTAAATCTCTGAGACAGCTTTTTGTATCCTTCCCCTGAACAACTATGTTGAATAATCTTTGTTTTCAGATCATTTGACAGTTGTTTTGAGGAGCCCATGATGTCACTCTTCAGAGGAGATTCAAACAGGAGAACAACTTGCAAGTGGCCACTTTAAGTAGCTTTTCTCATGATTGCATACACCTGGCTATGAAGTTCAAAGGTCAATGAGGTTACAAAACCAAAAAAAGTGCTTTAGTAAGTCAGTAAAAAGTAGGTAGGAGTATTTAAAACAAGAAAATGATAAGGGTGCCCATACTTATGCACCTGTCAAATTTTGTTTGAATGCAGATTGCACATTTTCTGTTAGTACAATAAACCTCATTTCAAGGCAGAAACATTACTGTGTCCAACAGTTATTACATATATCAAACTGAAATAGCTGTTGCAAAAACACTAATTTTAAGAAAACATTAAGCTTAAGATTAATAGGAGTGCCCAAACTTTTTCATATAACTGTATCTGGAGAACAGAGCCAAATTTTATTAATTTCCATGTTGCTTGTTATTAGAAGCACTTTTCTCAATTTTAATCTAAGATGATGGGAAATAACCCTTTGAAGGAAATCTGTCACTAGGTTTTTACCATTTAATCTGAAAGCAGCATAATGTAAAGACAGAGACCCCGATCCCAGTGATTTGTCACTTACTGGGCAGCTTGCTGTAGTTTTGATAATACCATTGTTTTATCAGCAGAAGATTATCATTAGAGGAATAGAAAATTAGCTACCATGTAGTCCTCCATATTCATGTGCTCTGTATAACCCCGTCCCATCATTGATTGCCCACTTTCTGCCTATACACAGTATATACAGAAAGCTATCAGTGGTGTGGGTGGGGTTATACAGAGCTCAGCATTCAGAGAACTGCTAGATCTGCAGCAGATAAACAATGATTTTATCAAAACCGCCGCCGAGTAAGTGACACGTCGCTGAAACCAGGGTCTCTGCCTCTACATCATGCTCCTCTCAGAAGTGACTGTAAGAATAGAACATAAGAACATCAAGCTAGGACATCTTCAATTTGTACACAGTTATGAAATTTTATGTTTAGATTTTATCATTGCCAATACATGATAACAAATGTATTTATTTTCTTTCACAATAAGACAAGCGGCGCTTACAAGGCCTGAAGAGCTTTCTTATAAAGTTATCAACATTCAAGCCAGCGAAGTAAGTAAAGTGTTAATTTTCCCATCCTGCATTGAAATGACTGTATTTGCCTCTGGAGAACCAGGTGTGTTCCCAAGATGGCGTCTGCTTATTCCTATACAGCGAGCGGCGTCGCCCGCAGACCTGTCATTTTGTGTATGTCAAATATTTACAGACAATATTTTCATTATTACAGCATTCAAATATCAGAAATGCCATAAAGTGAAAAATATGCTAAACATCAATGTAATAATCAGAATGGAAGGTACATAGCAGTGTTAGGGCATAGGGTGCAGTGCCAAGAAGGGGGCACAAGGGTGCAGTGGGAAATCGGTGGAACTGAAGGTAAAGTGAGGTTTGGTCTCTAGGGTGATATTGACGTTTGACCCCCTGTAATGTAAAAATGGGGAAGGACAGGAGAAATGTAAGCCTTTGATCAGCTCAGACTTGCACTACAGTATGCAGTCAAGAATGTAATTCATCTAAAGGGAATATTTCACTTTTATTTTTCAGTCAGTACAAAGAGATAGTGATACATATTCCTTTATTTTAATCCATTTGTATGTTCTATGTTTTCTTGTGAATTTCTATTTTCTATTCATGAATATAGGGCAGCCATCTTGCCGGAGATGCTGTTGACAACCATCACCTATTGGGGCTGATGAATTCTAGGTTATCGATATACAGTTATGTCCAAAAGTGTTGGCACCCTTGAAATTGATCCAGAAAATGAAGTATTTCACCCAGAAAATTATTGCAATTACACAAGTTTTATTTTACACATGTATAGAGAAAAAAAGGAAAATTGAACATCATTTGACACAAAACCCCCAAAATGGGCCGGACAAAATTGTTGGCACCGTTCCAAAATTGTAGGTAAACCACGTTGTTTCAAGCATGTGATGCTCGTTCAAACTCACCTGTCGCAAGTAACAGGTGTGGGCAATATGAAAATCACACCTGAAACCAGATAAAAAGGGGAGAAGTTGACTCAATCATTGCATTGTGTGTGTGTGTGTGTGTGTGTCACACTAAGTATGGAGAACAAAAAGAGAAGAAAACTGTCTGAGGAGTTGAGAACCAAAATTGTTGAACAATATCAACAATCTCAAGGTTACAAGTCCATCTCCAGAGATCTTGATGTTCCTTTCTACACTGTTTGCAACATAATCAAGAAGTTTACGACCCATGGCACTGTAGCTAATCTCCCTGGACGTGGACAACAGAGAAAAATAGATGGTGGCTAAGCAGCCCCAATCAAGTTCCAAAGAAATTCAAACTGTTCTGCAGGCTTGAGGTGCATCAATTGTCAGCGCAAACTATCCATCTACATTTGATTAAAATTAAACTCTATGGCAGAGACGCAGGAGGACCCTACTGCTGACACAGAGACATACAAAAGCTAGACTGCAGTTTGCCAAGATGTACGTGAGTATGCCAAAATCCTTCTGGGAAAGCATCTTGTGGACAGATGAGACCAAGATAGAGCTGTTTTTGTAAAGCACATCATTCGACTGTTTACTGAAAATGGAATGAGGCCCACAAAGAAGAACACTGTACCTACAGTCAAATATGGTGGAGGTTCAAAAATGTTTTTGGGTTGTTTTGCTGGCTCTGGCACTGGGTGCCTTGACTGTGTGCAAGGCATCATGAAATTTTAAGATTACCGAAGGATATTGGGTCGCAATGTGGTGCCCAGTGTCAGAAAGCTGGGTTTGCGTCCTAGGTCACGGGTGTTCCAGCAGGACATTGACCCCAAACATACTTCTAGAAGCACCAAGAAATGGATGGAAACAAAGCGCTGGAGAGTTCTGAAGTGGCCAGCAATGAGTCCGGATCTCAATCTCATTGAATACACGTGGAGAGATCTTAAAATTGCTGTTGGGAGAAGGCATCCTTCAAATATGAGAGACCTGGAGCAGTTTGCAAAAGAAGAGTGCTCCAAAATTCCAGTTGAGAGGTGTAAGAAGCTTGTTGATGGTTATAGGAAGCCATTGATTGCAGTTATTTATTCCAAAGGGTGTGCAACCAAATATTAAGCTGAGGGAGCCAACAATTTCGTCCCACCCATTTTTGGGGTTTTGTGTAAAATTATGTCCAATTTGCCTATCTTTCTCTGTTTTTTGTGGTGTTCCAATACACAAAGGATATAAACATGTAAATTACAAAACACGTGTGATTGCAATCATTTTAAAGGCGGAATACTTTGATTCAGAAAACTATTTCAAGGGTGCCAAGACTTTTGGCCATGGCTGTATAGATGTTAATCCTTTCTGGGATGATAATAAGAGAACTGCTGAGTAGTGTATCCTTACAGAACAGGAAATGTCAGTTGATTATTAAGTTTAGTGTTGAGCGTGAAGACTGCAAGATTTTTGGATATTTTTAAAACTGATCTTTCATCAGATTTCACAATATAAACGACATTCATTATGACTTTTATCTCAAGGACTTGATGAGGCTGGTGTACTTACTATGAAAATCTGTGTAAAAATTGCTCTATAATCCTGATAATAAAATACAAACGCCCAACTAAACTGTGAGTAAGCTCATGAGTCCAAGTGTATTCAATCTCTTCCCACCCACCCAGCCTGAGTGACAGCTGCAGCTTGCACTGAGCAGTCTGGGACTTACGAATTTGGAGGGGCACTGATGAGCTATCAGTGAGGCGTGATGAGTGGAGATTTGAGTTTCAAAGTAAGTCTACAAATCTCATCAGGTCTGAGATCTATCTAATAATGTATACAGTTTATTACTGTTTAAAAAAAATTGGCTTATAATTCAAGTATAAATTCTGTTGAATGTAGGTAAAAGCTGCATCTTGGTTTTCGGACAGTGAATGACTCAGTATGCCTTTTCAGAGGTACTGTACAACTGCGTGATAAACTAAAAAGTTTTCTTTTTTATTTCTAATCTATTTTTTAGGACCAGGATAGAAATAAGGAACTTTCTCGAATAATGGGCGAGTTTCAATCAGAAGAGACCCATGTGCAGAGTACTAGCAAAGGGGAGGATCTTCTAGCGCTAATGGATGGACTGTGACACTATATGACGTCTCTTTAGTTTAGATGTGCATAGCCAGGGGCTGAGATGGTGGTTTGCCACCACGTACCAGCTGAAACATGTCACTCATACTGAATCAGACGAGCAGCTTGGACGAGTGGCAGGTCACTTTTATAGTCCATATTTGTAATATTGATGTGTATATATGTATGTCTGAATATAGTCTACCTATATACAGGATGCTTGTCCTTTCTTACGATTTACCGTTGCGAGATCTGTACCGATGTCTTTACATGTTCTTGAGTCATATGTATAGTGAGGATAAAATGGACTCCTTTTAGGTTAGTCTTTTGTGTAATATGTTCAATATGTCCAAGGAAAAAATCTTGGAACCTGCATACACGCCAGACTATGCCCTCCATACTTTATATATTTGCAATGTTACTGATTTTAGTAAAATGGGACTAAGGATGTATGTGTTGTAAGTGTGCTGTTAAGACTACAAAAGCTGTGAGGAGTTTTCAACCAAAGAAAAGTAACACTATGATCTCCATATTTCTTTTGGTCTACTGTTAAGGAACTTGTATAATGAGAAGGTCACTGAAGGTTAGGAAGAAGTGTCTTTCATCCAGTTGTGGCCTTCAATGTTCTTTGTAACATGGCTGTTCATTAAGCAGGCCCCTCTGGTGTCTGGCTAATCATGAGAGTTGTTCTTGCTGCTTATTCCCAGTGATCAGCTGTTAAAGGGTCGCTTTCTCTAAGGCTATGTGCCCACGATGCAGAAATGCTGCGCATTTTTTCTGCATCTCCCTGGCAGGAAACACACGTGTTTTTCCCGCCAGGTAGAAGCGTTTGTCAAGCGTCTTCACATGCATTTCTGCATGCGGGTTATCAAGCGCTTTTCCAAGCGATTTTAGCATCACTTGGAAAGTGCTTGACAACTTGGTCACACTATATAAATCCATGCAACCGGCATGGATTTATATAGTGTGACCAAGTAATAGTTAAAAAAAAGACTAAAAATGGTAAAAAAAAAACACATTATACTCACCTTCTGATGGCCCGCGGTCAAATTCCAAATATACGCGGTTTAATAGTCAACATGTTTCGAAATATACAGCTTCTTCATCAGGACAAACCACAGTGATCAACTTTTTGGGCGTATGCCACAGAACTGTTCTAGTTTGCTTTTTATCCTCTATGCTGCTAGCTGGTCAAAACATGGCCAAGTCATAGAGGGGAAAAAGAGAAGGTCACAGCTGCAGCCTGGCTCACAATGCTCTCCTCTCCCAAGACATTATTTGTCTTTTGTTACCACGCTGAGACCATTGCAGTCGCTAATTCCCTTCCTGCTGTTGGAGTTACAGGCGATAGATACACTGTGTTGCTTTTCTCCAGCACTGTGGCTCTTCTCTGTTCCAATAGCAAGAAGGGATGTGGGAGCTGTGGAGATCTCATCATGGTCACGTGAGGCAAATCTGATCTTGGGAGAGAACATGGATCTAGGCTACAATTGTGACCTTTTCTGTGCGCAATTTCTTTTTCCCCTCTGACATGGCCATGTGTGATGTCAACGTCTTTTAATTGGCCAGGGTCATACAGGGGGGGAAAAAGCAAACATCCACAGAGCAGTTCTGAGGTATACGCCCAGTAAGTTAAAAAGAAATTGTGCCTATTGGGGGCTCTTTATTTCCATGGGGCATAACTTTGGAAAGAAGAGGCACAGAAAATAATACAAAACTGTTGCAGAATTGGTGGCACAGCACCAATTAGAGGAGGTACTCAGTTTAAGATGAAAAATCCAGTGTAAGGTCATCTTTAAAGGAACTTTGTGATAGTCCCAGACCCTCATTTATGTCATTGGTAGGTGTTTTTAATGGGATGTTAGAATAAATATCTTTAAATAGTGTCCAGAAAAACAAAAAATAGACTGATTAAATTGAGAAATATATGAAATACTGTACATGAATTTGATGTTTTACTGAATTGACAGACAATAAATACTCAAATGGTCTGTTCCTTAAAATATACTGTTTGGGTTTTAAAAAAATATTAAAATCCATGTGGAATGATAGTTGATTTAGTGGTCGTCTCTGAATGTTCTACCATGAGGGGCACCGTGTTTTACAGAAGGTATGTATTGGTATGGTATTCTCAGTGTATGACTGTCTTACATCACCCTCCTGTAATTTATCTTTACCGCTTTCTCCTACATATATAATTGAAAATGTGCAGTTAGACATTGACTGCTGCACTTAAACAAACAATTCCAGAAAGCAACTTATGAGACTCCCATTGCTGAATTGTAGCCTTCAGGGAGTTTTATGCAATTAGTAGTAATACCTCAGAGGTATTCATGTCTAATAATGTCATAGCATAATAGTGGGATGGGCCACAGCATTACAAACGGTAGGGGTCCCACTTTTCAGACCCAAGTCATCAACTTGCTTGGCAGGAATTAAACAGTCCATAAGTGATTGTAATGAAATACCATCACTTACTATGGTGGGAAACCTACTCTAATTATTATTTTTGGTTGAAGATGCAAATCTACAAAGACCACTGCTAACATTGGTCTGGTGAGGAAGTCAAATGTGGCATGTACCTTTTTAGGTTTCCCATTTGCTTGTTTGTGTTAATTAAAGGAAACCTGTCTCGTCCACAATTAACCTGCAGATATATAGGTAATTTGCTGGTAAATGGCATTTAAACCCCATGTAGCCAACTTAAGCGGCAAGAGGGAGAAAATGAAGTTATATCCTCCCTGCAGCCACTTGCTTCCGGGTATCAGGGCTTTGATTCCCATAAAGCAGCCAAATATGTTTACAACTTTATTAACTTGCAGAATTCCCCTATGGCGGCAGGTAAAAAGTGTTTCTGCACGTGACAAGTTTACACAGATGCCCTCATGAAGCTTAATCGATAATTGCAATGGTTGATTCTTGCTGACATTCTCTTTAATTGCTTGATTAAAAAAATGTAGGCTACTTGTTTCTCCTTCATATTCACCACTAGAGGGCATTAGCTTTCTAACATTAGGCTATGTGCGCACGATCAGTATTTTGTGCAGAAATTTCGGTAGCGTTTGGCTATGTTCCCACGATGCAGAAATGCTGCATATTTTTTCCATTTCTCCCTGGCAGGAAAAACGCATGCGGATTTTACATGCGTATTTCCTGCCAGGTAGAAGGGTTTGTCAAGCGTTTTTGCATGCATTTCCGCATGCGGGTTATCAAGAGCTTTTCCAAGCGATTTTAGCATCACTTGGAAAGTGCTTGACAGCTTGGTCACACTATATAAATCCATGCAACCGGCATATATTTATATTGTGTGACCAAGTAATAGTTAAAAAAAAAAAGAATAAGAATGGTAAAAAATAAAGATTATACTCACCTTCCGATGGCCCAAGTAGTCTTGCCTTTCATTGGACACACCTGCCAAACTAATTAGCACAGGTGTCTGCAATTGCTTACAGTGATATAAAGAGCCCTGACACACATCACCATCAATGAGTTTAACTGACAAACAAACAAATTCTTCCCTTATCACTCCTAAACACTTTTTGCATAATAATTTGGAACGCGGTGTACATGTGCTTTTCCACAAAACACCAGTGGTTCACGTAGTGAATCTTACAGTTCTAACTTGCCAACCGTGGTCTGTATGGAATTGTTCAATAAAGGGCCCAAAATTAAGATAACATAGATGGGAGAGGTCTCTATGAATAGGAATTCCTAAGTATTTGATACCCTGTGAGGGCCAGGCAAAGGGAAAGTTGGACTGGATGGAATTCTATATGGATTTAGGGAGGGAGACATCGAGGGCCTCAGACTTCGCTGCATTGATTTTAAAATTTTACCATGTAACAAAGTGATCTATTTCAGCCATAACAGCAGGGATGGATATATGTGATTGAGTGATATATACTAGGACATCATCAGCAAATAGAGAGAACTTGTACTCGGTGCCTCCCACCTCAATCCACCTAATATTGGGGTTATGGCGAATTGATGAGAGCAGGTGCTCCGTCACTAGGATGTATAAGAGAGGGGACAGAGGACATCCCTGCCTTGTCCCATTGGTGATTGTGAAAGGTGATGAAAATGTTCTGACGCACCCCCTGGGCCTTGGGACACCCGGAGCCGGACCCTTTTTGGTGGATGCTGGTGGTTGTAGTCTTCGTGGCGGCGATCCGGTTCCGTGGCTCAGGGCGGTCAAACCAGTGGCGGAACTATTTATGTGGTTTTGATGTTTAAATGTCCGACTACGCCACCCGTGGATTGCGGTCAGAGTGAACCGCCGCTACAGGGCAGACCGCTAAGGCTGGTGTTGTGGGTGCAGCAGAGCGTAGCATAACTCCCCACGGGAGGAGTATAGCCTCAGGGCAGTGTATGCGGAGGATGGGGGTGATGGTGCAGGGCAGCAGCAGTAACGACACGGAGTCAGTGATGCAGTCCAGGGCCTTTACTCACAGTTCTTATTATCCAGACCACGTCTGCAGGTAACGGCTGCCCACGTCGTACTGTGCTCACCAGGTGAGGGGCTCAGACAACTCCCAGATAACTTTGGAGCGCTTCACAGGACCCCCTTTGTGTGTCCTTTGTCTGGCCTTTCTTACCAACACTTCTGTCCGGCTGCCTCGGGCCTCCTCTTGGTAAACTTGGCGCCAGTTTCCCTGACCCTATGTGGTGCCTTCCTAGCGGGTGGAGCAAGGGGCTGCGCCACATAAAATGTCAGAGCCTCCGGTTTCTAGCTGAGGGTCGTTTCCTGCCTCCACTAGTTCGGGGACCGGTCTCCCCCCTTGGCCTGACCCCTCCACGCAGGTGGATTCGGGCGTGCGGTGGCGACTCGCCCGTCCGCACCCCTGGGATCCCTTCATTCCTCGTTCCTGGAGCCTTCTCCGCTCCTCTTCCTTCCTTCTCCCTCTTGCAGGCCTGGGCCTCTGTTACTAGGCCCGCCTCCGGAGCAGAGCTCATGCAGAGCCCCTGCTCCCTGCCACTTCTGCTCAGACTTCTCTGCACTGAACTAAGATGGTGCCCACCTTTTATACTCCCTTCTCAATGCACCCAGGAACTGCTTCCTCCCTGCTCCTGCACTGCAGGGTTCCCCTTCCTCAGTGTTCCCTCCCCCCACTCCAGCCAGGGACAGGGACTGTCGTGCCCATCTCAGGGGCATATTGGTCGCCCTGCCCCACGGCAATGTGGTGTAATGCATGCAGGTGTCGGGTCCTGATCCACACTCCATCCTTATCTGAGAGTGAGATATCACACCTCTGGGTGAGGTGCAATACGTCTGTAGCAACCGAGCCCTCGGTGCTACAGTTCCATTTATCTTCAGCCTAGGTGACGTATTGTGATACAGGGCCGTGATTTTGGCTATAAAAGGGTCCCCTAGACCCCTACCCCAAGCTTTTTAAGAGAATCATATATGGCGTGCCAGGAGACTCTATGGAATGCTTTCTCAGCATCCAACGAGAGTATCTACTTACAAATTTTTAACTGCATCTAGCCCAGGAAATACTTTGTGCCTAGTAGCAGTGTCTGCTAGTCAGCGGATTATCCCGGCTGTTAAGCAAGCTACACCACCTGTAGTTTGGACACTTAATTTTTTCAAAGGAAATGCTTCGGGACCACGGGATACTTAGTGAAGAGCATCAGGAGGCACCCCAAGGCATAGGGGCTGGGACTGGCACTAGGATGCCTTGCGGTGGACAGCCGAGCTCGATCCTTATAAAAGCTTTTTAACTGCAGCAGCTTTAGTGGACGCTACTGGAGCTGGAATTACGCGGCTGCTGGCATGAGACTTGCCCTCCAATAGATCCTTGTAAATGGATTTAAAGTGTATTCATTCAAATTAGAGGGACAATTTAAATTAAAAAGCTTAGAGCTGCCTCCACCACAGGGGGGCTCTCTCGACCCACCAGCGGACAGGCACCAGTATTGGGAGAGGGGGGCTGGCCGTCAGGGTTCACCGCGGCTCTGGCACAAACCCGGCGACACGGAGGTGGCACGGGCAGGAGCGGACTGGCCGTCTCGGCTTCTCACTTTTTGGATTTTAGAAGGGCATGACATGCCTATATCTGTGTCTCCCCCTCCTTTTACTCCTCCACCTCTTTTCTTTTCGCATGACTATATGTACTTGTCACTTTTCCATGTGTTAGTTGTGTCTTCTGAGCAGTTTGTCAGCTTTTGGACACCTTTGAAGGTGTTTTCTATGTGTTTCTATGTGTTTTTGTTTGCCTGCCATTGGTTTTAACGGTGTTCGAAGGTGTTCGACGAACAGTTCGGCGAACACACGGGTGTTCGACGAACCGAACCGAACTCGAACACTACGGGGGTGGCTCAACACTAGTAATGACTTGTATATAAGGCAAAATAAATAACCAAAAATACTCCTCCACACCTTGGGCTATGTTCACACTTAGCGTTTTTGATGTGTTTTTACACTTTTGCATTGCTTTCAACCGTGACAAATGCATTCACCAGGAAATGTCATTTTAACATTTTGCAACTTTATCTGGCCATGTGCTGTGTGACACATTGTGTTTCATTTCTGAAGGAGGGACTCTGAAAGTCACAAAGCCTATTTTTATAGGGCCATCAGGCGGCCCTCACTATTCTTAGAGATCCATCAGCCGGCTATGCTTTGTTGTTCCCATTACTAAAGAGTCGGTTTCCTATACTGTTATTGCATATGCAGTGAGTGGCAGGGCTGCCCAAAATTTGGACGCACCCCAATGCCCCTTTGAAGGGCCTCCAGAAAACAATGCAAAATGATTGTAGGCTATTTACCTGCAGATAAACCCTATACATGCAGGTAATAGTGTTTCCTGACAGGACAGGTTCTCTTTAAAGAATTGGTTGGAAGGAGTGTAAGTGCCATTTCATAATACACAGATATAATATTACCGAGGTTCTGCTATAAGCACTGCCAGTTATAAAAGATCAGTGTATTACTCACCCTACCGGGGTCCAGAACTGAATCTCCGCTGCTACCCTTGTCTGTCAGCATCCATGACAACACGTTGAGAGCCCTGCAGCCAATCACTGATCTCAGTGGCTCTGCCCGTGTAGACAATACAAGCTGTTGAGCTCACTGATTGGCTATGGGTATGTGCACATGTTCAGGATTTGCTGCGGGTTTGAAGCTCTGTGTTATGTAGCGTCAAACCTGCAGCGTCCAGATGTTACAGCATAGTGGATGGAGTTCTAGACATCCCATGTCCACTGTGCGTCTCTGTGCACCTGTGGAGCATCTTTCCAGACCGCAGCATGTCTATTTCTCCGGTGGGTCATATGCGGGCTTTCCCTATAGACCTAATCTCTATGAGGAAAGTCAGCAGGTGAAAAAAAAAAACAAATGGTGCTAACTTGTATATTGAGCGGCAGCCGCCGGCGGCTACTCTGCAGGGTCGGGGCCACAGGTGCCTACTACTCTGAAGGGTCGGGGCCACAGGCGCCTACTACTCTGAAGGGTCGGGGCCACAGGCGCCTACTACTCTGCAGGGTCGGGGCCACAGGCGCCTACTACTCTGCAGGGTCGGGGCCACAGGCGCCTACTACTCTGCAGGGTCGGGGCCACAGGCGCCTACTACCCTGCAGGGTCGGGGCCACAGGCGGCAACTACCCTGCAGGGTCGGGGCCACAGGCGGCAACTACCCTGCAGGGTCGGGGCCACAGGCGGCAACTACCCTGCAGGGTCGGGGCCACAGGCGCCTACTACTCTGCAGGGTCGGGGCCACAGGCGGCGCTGGACAGTGAGCATGTCCCCTTACAGCGCTATGGCCGGAACGTCATCGCTGCAGTGGAGCCTCCGCTCTGGACCCAGGGAGGTAGAGCATACTCTTAGGGGGCTTCCACACAGTGGCCCCATCAGGGTCCGGACCCCCCGCATAACGGGATTAGGGCGTATGAGCCTATTCTAGCACTGAGGGAACGTGCGCTGGGGCGTGTATGCCTACTGGAGGCCGCCACTCAGGTAGTGGACTGTGTATACGCCCCAAAACCAAGCACAGCACCCTGCACCACTATAGTCGATACGTCCGAACGCAAACCCCCCACAGAACCAACGGCTCCGTGCCTGATGGGAGTAAAAGCCCCCTATTACGGGAAGACTATCCGTGCAGATACGGTACGTATCCAGGACAAGCGGAACCTCCAGCAGAAAGTGATCACAAGGCTGCACCCATCCTGGAGGCGGAGTGGACCGGGTGAGAACAGGCGGGTCCCGGCTTGTGCGACAGAAAACCCCTAACACACGTGACCCGAGCTGCTCCGCCTCTGACAGGGTACACTCCCTCTCCCGCTCCCACACCCCGCCTCCAGGATTGGTGCACAGCCATACCAACAGTTTGATTGGTTGAAGCATAGTTACCAGCCATAGGCTCAATTATCTATCAGTCATGAAACGGGATACTCTGATTGGCTGCGAGGTGATCATGTGACAAAAAGGAGGCGCTGCTCCGCCTTGTATTCCCGGTTCCGAGCGGAGTGACTGGCGCGGGTTCCACACTGTAAGTAGGAGAGCGTCCTCAGTAGGTGCAGGGGTAACAGCTCGTCGTCCACGGCGTGGTAGCTGATGGCAGTGTGAAACTACTGTGCTATATCGCGAGTGTGTATGGACTCTGTGTGTCCCGTTTAGGACCCACTCCAATCTACAGAGGTAGAAGTCTGATAAACCTGTATCTGCCACTAGGGGAGCACGTGAGCACAACGCTGCCAGTATGGAGGCTTACATCCCGGGGGAGGCTGAATGCCGCCACCATCTGGCCGTGTAGACAATGGCTTCACATATACCGCGCTCTGTTTCCACAGATTGCTGCCGATACGTCGCACACTAGGTGTCACATGACCAGCGCAGCCAATCCGCGATCGAGTCCGGAGTAGACAGCTGGCTGGCTCCTCACACTGCGGAGTCTGGTTAATCTGCTTGATTGTTGACCACACCATTCACCTGCAGGAATAAGCCCCTGGTCCCCTAATCATGCCTGCTCCATGTTGGTACACTCCTAAGCACTCTGTGCTCTCCAAGGACCAGCATCACAGATTATAGCTAAGACTGAAGCTTTTCTTCATGTTTTGTTGGCTTTCACAGTGGCCTAGGGTGGCGTATCTCAATAGCGAGTGCTACTTGCCCCCACTTGCTAGCTAACTAAGGCGTAAGTGTATTGGGCAGTAACACAATCTTCTGCATGAGGAAAGCTTTCTTTTATGCCATTAGGAATGCTATCTGTATAACGTGAAGGTTTTCATGTTGCTGGCTCATGATCTAGCCATGCTGCCAACAATTCTGTATGTATTAACTCCTTAGGATCATGCAAAGCCTTTGTTTCCTCTAGTGTTACCTCAGATTATGACTACACACTGCAATAGGCACTTGACCTGTATTTCTTATATTTGTTTTCCCGCTTGTAAGTAGAACATGATGGTGCAGTACAGAGATCAATATCACTGTCCCCACTGGGGCTCACAATCTCAGTATGTCTTTGGCGTGTGGGAAGAAACCCACGAAAAACACAGGGAGAACATACAAACTCATTACAGATGTTGTCCTTGGTGGGATTTCATACCAGTGCTGCAACAATGCTGTCAATCAGTCATTAGCTATGAAGTCACTACTCACTCTTAGGGCTCTTTCACACGTCAGTATCTCCGGTACGAGTGGTCACAGTTTCCACACATACTGGAGACACCGACACACGAAGACACATTCAAATGAATGAGTCTGCGCATATGTCAGTGTGTTTTCACGGACCGTGTGTCTGTGTGATCTACACGTAGACATGTCTGTTTTTGGATGACAGCACAGATCACACGGACCCATTCAGGTCAACACGTATCGCACACGGATGCCATCAGTGTGACACCAGCGTTTGGGAATCTACAGTACAGTTAGCGCTCTTCCCAAGCGCCGGGTGCTGAACGCTGCCCTCATCATTGTCCCCTGCCGGCGCTGCGATCAGCACCAGCAGAGGATAATGATGAGAGTAGTAGTGTCTCCTCCCGCAATGTGTCCACATGTAAAAATAAAATAAAAAAATTCATATACTCACCTGTCCTAAGTGTCCCCTGCTGTAAACCATGTGACCACTCAGCAGAGGAGCCTGGGAGAATGACTCCTGCAGCGAGCAGGCCCCAGATCTGTGCTCAGTGAGCAGTGTCCTGTCACTCACTGAGTGTGGGTTTCCTCTGGGTTCTCCAGTTTCCTCCCTCACTCCAAAGACATAATGATAGGGAATGTAAATTGTGAGCCCCAATGGGGACAGCAATGATATTGTATGTAAAGCTATACACATGATGCATAGGCATCTGATTTTTGCCTAACAGCCACACAGAGACCACATAAGTTATGGTGCTCATATACATTAGAATAAAGATTATGAAAATGGATGAAGTCAACCATAATTAACATTGATTGTTTTTAGCTGAGTTACTAACAGTGTCGTTGTCTAGAATGAAATCAGCCATATTTGAATCTTTTATCCATAGTCAGATGAAAGATCTTTTGTCCATGAGTGATCTGTCTATTAAAGAACAGTTACAGAAAAATTGACTGTCCTTTGCCCCATGATATTCAGTGTGATCCGTTGAATGACTACACTTGACTATTGTGTATACAATGCATTGCAGGTTTAGTCATTCACCTGATAGTCTTGTTGAACGGTCTCCCTTCTGTCTGTTCAGGGTATGTGCACACGATCAGTAATTGCTGCAGATTGTCCACAGTGGCCAGATGTTACAGCATAGTGGATGAGATTTATACAAATCCCATGCCCACTATACGTCTCTGTGCACCTGCGGATCACCCGCAGAGAAGGACACGCGGCCAGTCTTCATAGGTCGCAGCATGTCAGTTTCTCTTGTGGAGTCCCTAGTCTCCTCAAGAGAAATTAGATCAATACAATGTATAGGATGCGGTGAATGGTTCAATGAACACATGCGGATTCACCTGCGTGCAACGCTTTGGACGCAGCATAAAGTATACGGTGTTCAAAGCGCTGCCTGTACGGATGGTGTGCCCATATCCTAACACTTTTAAGCTGTAATTTCCTATCCTAAATGTATGTAAACTTTAGGCTGTAGGTAACTGCATCATCTGCATAAAACATTTTGTCATGTACAAATTTTTAAAGTTTCACATTTGGCTTGGAAATGTCACAATTAGTACATTCCACTATTTGTACATTCCACTAGCACATAGTTGTAGGAGAGAAATGTGAGCATGAGTTACTACTTTTTCTGTGTACAAATGTGAAATATGTAACTGATGAAGAAATGGTGATAATGTTGATGAAAGAGGAAGTGTAGATTTCATCTTATTACCTCATAAGATACTTCTCAGGAAAGATAACCATCTGAAATGGAATCAGTCAACAGGAAGGGAAAACTTTATTCCTTGTGTTATCAGAAGGACATAAAGAGGGTGACATTAAAAGGAGTCTGTCACCCCCTGAATACTAATTGAACAGTTATATGGGGGACTTAGCCACTTAATTACTTTCAAAACTTATTTTATTACATATGCAAATGAGGGGGCCTTGGTGTGGCCAAGTGCTTAGTGTGCCATTACAATTTGCATACTAACTGATGGTTTTCGCTTGGCCAGAGTGTTTCCTAAACTGCAACTCTACGCGTGTGCCCTGACTATGAGGGAGTCAGCGGCATGCACACTTTGTGGGGGTGGGCCACCCTTTCATCATTGACTCATGTCAGTGGCCACTGCTCCCTACATTCAGATGTGTAGTGAGCAGCTTCAGAGAGGGAGTAGATCAGGGGTGGGGAACCTCAGTCCTGAGGGACACTTACGGCCCTCAATCACCTTTTCTCTGGCCCCCCGGGCAGATTCCTGGGGACTGCAGTGCTTGGGCCAGCAGCTGTGTTTTGATGACCACTGGCCTTTTAATTTCTTTCTGCTCTGTGAGTACATGCAGCGTTCACTACTGAATGCTGAGTCGTTTGCAATGAAAAATTAAGTCCTGACACCAGTGCCAGTATGAAGACTTACTTTGTGGGTGGAGTTAGTGTACAATTTGTACGTCCCCCGAGGAATGGCTTGAATATCTAAATGGCCCTTGGCAGAAAGAAGGTTCCTCACCCCTGGTGTAGAGGATCAGCTACATTCTCCTCCTGTGTTCAGTGCATCTCCGAATAGGTCCCCATCCTCTCTACACTTCTGGTTGTATCAGTGTAGCATACGGCAGCAGAAAATGATGCAAGTGGAGTCCGCCCCCACGAAGTGTGCTCCCCGCTGACCCTTGGGTTTTCCCTCTCAGGGCAATCTTTCTATAAGCAGTGCAGCTTGACAAATATGAATGGTGTGTAATATACACAGTTAGGCTCGTCAACTTTTTTTTCCACATACAAGAGAAATGAACTGAGTTTCATCAGTTAGTTTGGTTTGATGTACAACAAGTTTTCAGCAAGCTGTACTCCTTGCTGAAAACTTGTCCTGAGGTGGAAAACCCTTTTAAAGGGAATCTGTCACCGGGTTTTTGCTACCTCATCTGAGAGCAGCATAATGAAGGAAAAGAGACCCTGATTCCAACAACGTATCACAACTGCTGCCCCATTACAATCAAGAGTTTTTAGATGTAGCAGAGCTCAGAAAGCTGACCCTGTCCACACCACAGCTTTCTATGTACATTATCTGTTGACAGTAAGCTGCTTATCAAAGGAGGGGGCGTGGTCAGACAGCTGCTCACAAGCACCAGTCCTGACAATGATACAATGAAGGTTTTAAGTAAACAGCACACAGCCAAGAGACACATTGCTGGATTCTGTGTTTTAACCCCTACATCATGCTGTCTTCAGATTACTTCGCCAAAACCTGCTGACAGATTTGCTTAAACTGAGACCTGTAGCTAGAGCCAGATCTACAGTTTATATAGGCGCTATATCAAGTGTTTTCAACCACCCCTTGCATTTGTTTTCTGGACAATTGGATCAAAAATCACAGATGGCTGAAACGTTATGGACTTACACCACGCCCCTGCAACATGCCCTGAAAATAATTGAGTTTGTCCATTAAGTGAAAAAAAAAAGGCAGAGATAATAACATAAGTCTATTGTCAAGAGTGGTGCTGGATCTAGGGGGAGGGAACCTCCGCCAGATTACTCACACCAAACCAGATAAGCCTTTCTAGTTACACAATAGCAGATTTATCGTCCAGCATTTTACCATCATCTGCTGAGCATGCGAAGAGCCCTGTAATAGCTGGAGATCTATGGTTAGGACATTTACAGCAGATGAGTCATAGAATTGCATCTATCACTCTCTTGTTCTGTTTCTTAATCTTATCTACCAGCTGGTTGTATATGGTTAGATCCTGTAGATTAGGTATTCAGTGACTTGCAGACCTGGAGTTGGCTCACCTTACACTAGTCATCTGTTCACAGAACAGCAATGTTATACAACCTGCAACTCAACTGGTCTTGTAGGATTAATACTCCTACCATGTTCATATTCAAAACTGACTGGGGATTGGTGTCCACTCAAATATAAATCCCAATTACTCTTACAATGTTCTTCTCACAGAATTTATAATGATGATTTAGGTTCCAAGGGGGCATGTTTCTCCTTCTGGAGATTGATAAGCCAGCGTAATGAGACCTGTATGCCATGCAATGCTTCTCTGGGAATTTAAAAATGCAAGTAGCCTTTTCAGAGCGGAAGAGGACAGGAACTCTGGCGCCACCCATTGGATGTAGCAGGAGCATTGCATGGCCTATAAGTTTCCTTAGGCCAGCTTGACACTCTGCACAAGGAGAATTGTTCAACCACCAGTTAGAGACCGAAATCAGATTTCCTGCTTTGCAATGAGCAGGGGTAACGCTCCGAAACACACATCTGCAAATGGAGTTTCTTGTTTGGCTTCTTATCCTAAGTCATGTGGCAAGGTTCATTAAAAGGGCGATAACACCCAATAGATGGTGCTAGAGTTCAAGACCTCTTCCTCTTTGAAGAGGCTCATTGCATATTGTTGATTTAGAGAAGGCATTTAGGCCTTACAAAATGTAGTAGGTCATGTCACTGCCTGTAGTACAGCCGCTGACCACATCACTCTTTCCTCTTACTGTATATAGGACACTCAACTAACACAATTTCACGGAGTCACATACTCGCCTTTGGTCCGCTGGCTTATGCAGGTTTTTTTGGGACATCAACTATGGAACCTTTAATTTGAGAGCTGAAAATTAATGATTTCTCGTCCTACCTGAGAGGGGTCAGTTGGGTGCTGAGATCGATGAAAATGGAAGTAGAAGGGCTATTGACTATATTTGGGTCTATCTAGTTTCCATTGTGACCTGTTATTGAACATGACAAAAAGAGCAGCTCACAGAACTTATTATTCCGCTCAAAATGGACCCCAAAGAGTAACCAGACTGATCTCATTGTAGACACTGAAATGCTGTGGATTTGAAATTGCATTGATAAAAATCCTTATGTGTCTTTATTGCATAATGGGCAGTAAAAATCTGATTTGAGTGAATTCTCCTCGAAGCTAATTGCAAATATCCATGATACACGGTCAGAGTATGGACTGCGATGTAGTGACGGGCCATGGTTCCTCTTTCTTGAAGTCAGCATTCTGCATATGAACTTGTTGAGTTTAGGTCTGAAGACCCAATGCCAATCCGGACATCATTTTCTGTACTCGGACCGCGTTCCAGAGACTCAAAATTTCCTTTTTTTATAGGAAAATAAAGTAAAAAGAACCTCGGCTTAATCCGATGTGTGGTCCTTGATGAAGGCCATCTGCTTGGCCTGCACTGCTGATTTACAAAGTTCCTGCTACAATAAAATAATATAAATTTGACTCCTAGTGGTTTGGAATTGCCAATAATCTACTCAGGATTTGTAGAAAAATAATTTCATGCATTTTTAGCAAACTCCATTTTTTGTGCCTTCAAATCTAGTGTGTCCAAACATATGTCACCCATATGAGTCGAATTGCACACACTATTTCATTTAAAAAAAATTTTTTGCTAAAAGGGGGTTTCTAGTTTGGACATCATCTACTTGTTAGAAGGGTTCCTTGACAATAAGCAGATCAGAGAGTCCTTCAGGGATCAGCAGTTACCTGTGGGTGAGCGGAGAAGTACAGGCTCAGTTTCCCCACATTGCCCTCACAGGAGATGTAAAGCATTACTCAATGTTCATACAATCTCTGTAATGCAGGACAGCACAGGTGTCCCCAGAACTATAGATCTTTTAACCACTCTCCATTCTGGCCAAAGGTTGAGAATCCTCAACATTGAACCACCCTGTATTAACTTAAAATTGGGATATATTAATTTGTTTTCTTTGGTCTGTATTTCATGTATACAGTTGGTGTTTGCGTTGTGATGTACCTAGTATTAGTTAATTATATATTGAGACTAACAAGTTAGTGTTATTTTATAGGTGCTGTCATGGAGGTCAGTCACTCGGTGAAAGAGAGAACAATTGCTGAAAACAGTCTAATAATCCTCTTGCAGGGGTTACATGGTCTTGTCACCACTGTTGACTTACGCAATGAAAGCTCTGCCAGGGGGACTATCCTAAATGTAGATGCTTTCATGAATATACGCCTGGAAAAGGTTATCTACACAGATCGCCACGGCCAGGAGGCTAAACTAGATGACTTGTTTGTTACTGGACGCAACGTGAGGTATGTTCATATTCCAGAAGAAGTAGATATAATCCACACCATTGAAGAACAGCTAAAGAAGATACAAAGTATTCGTGGCTTTGGTGGAAAGGGAAGGAAAGAGTTTGCCTCAAAAAAGTCCAAATGATTCCCAAACCTCCATAACAAAGTGAAAGACCTTTTTCAGTTGACAGTTTGCCCATACCTGACATTCCAGTTGTACAAAATATGCAAATAAACTGCAGGTGTGTACACGATCTGACAATGAAGATAACTGAAGTATGCTAGGAAATGGCCCTGGGGACATCCGTGTGGCTTCAGAATGCATTTGGCCTTGATTGCTTATTACAGCATCAATAAAAGTTTAAGGTTCTTTTTTTTATTGAAGCTAAATATCAGACAGTGATTCAACTTCTTTTGTATGAATTTTAGTGCAGTTTATTAATTTCTCTCAGGCTCTGTTAACATCTGCGGCTTGCTTTTCGTTACTAACAGAAGACAATAATGTAGTGATCATCTGTCCTGCAACAAATGCCAGTAGACCAACTTGTAATAAGGTTTGATGGATTCCACTATGGTGTCTTTAATGCAGGTTGTTTTTTTTAACTCGTTTGATTAAAGAATATACAACATGACAAGGTTTCATCATTTAACAAACAGCATGTCTCATTGCTCATTAACCCCTTTATGTCATGACGTACAGTGACGACACCACCCTGGGTTTAACCCCATAAATGCTGTGATCAATAGCAATCTCAGCATTTAGAAGGCTTCCTCTCCCACCCAATCGGCCCCCTGATGACGTAATCTCTGGTTGCTGATGGTAGTCGTGGAAACCTGAGGTCAAATAATGACCTCCAGGTCTGTCAAGTATGATGGCCTGTTTGATCAAGCCAGGAGCATGGTCTAAGTGTTTTGTCAGTGTTACACTTGACGGGTGTAATGCATCGCAGTACATGTGTGTTGCAATGCATCCTACCAGGTATCCGAAGAATAAAACTTGGTCTCATAGGGGGACTAAGTTAGTTTTTGATTAAAAAAACAAAAAAAAACCAAGCAAAAAATATACCAATAAATATGTATATTTATATAAAAATATAAAAGTACACCTATTCAGTATCGCCACGTCCAGAATGACTCTATCTTTAAAACTGTCGCGCTGTTTAACTCCTTCAGTGAATACCATAAAAAAATGGCTAAAACTATGATTTTCATCATATCGCTGGGAAAAAGTGGAATAAAACACTATTAAGTAGAATGAAAATAAAAATGGTATCTCTGAAAACAGCATCTTGTCTTGCAAAAAGCAAGCGGCCATACAGCTCCGTCAGCAGAGAAACAAAAAAGCTAGAGCTTTCAGAAAATAGCGATGCAAAAACAATATTTTTTCTATAAAACTGTTTTTGTGTAAAAGCAGCAAAACAAAATTATACAAATGTGGTATCGCTGTAGTTATACTGACCCCAAGAATAAAGCTGCCTTATCAAATTTACCATACAGTGAGTAGAATAACAAAAAAAAAAAATCAAAATAGAAAACAATCAAAAAATGTTATGTGCCTGAAAATGGTACCAATAAAAACTCATCCAGAAAAAAAAAACAAGCCGTCACATGACTATCAACAGAAACATAGAATAATTATAGCTCTCAAAATATGGTGGCGCAAAAAAATTTTTTTTTTTTGGAAAAAAAAAAAACAAAACAAGAAAAACAACCTGTTTTAGTGTGTTATAGTAGCCAGTCATAAAAAAAAAATACTGGTATCGCTGTAATCGCACTGATGCGAAGAATAAACTCGACTTTTACCGTATGATGAATGGCGTAAAAGATAAATAAAACTTATTCTTGACCTGTTGATTTGTTTATTCTGCCTTCCAATGATCGCAGTAAGGCTCGGCTTACGTTTATCCTGCGCTCCGCGCTTACACCGGGGTTTCTGTGTAAGTCTCTCAAATACGTGATTCAGCCAGAAACCCTGACGAAAGATTCCCTGTAATGAGGCAGATGGAGACACTGTGGATGCTTTCTGGCCTATGATCCGGCTGTGTCCTTCTTTTTAAGCGTGCACAAAAGCGCTCGGCCACGGTTTTGTGTATTTCTGGAAAGGACAATGCTGAACACAGGCCAGACGGAGTCCAGAGTAACTCTGCTGCCTCATTATAGTGAATGGATCCCTCGGGGGTTTCATCTGAATCACGTCACTCGGAGATTTAGATGGATAACCCAAAGTAAGTGCTCAGCATAGACCGTAGGATAAATGTGATCCAAAATGTTATGTAAAATGTTCCCAATAAAAGCTTCAACTCAATCCACAAAAAAAGCAAGTCCCCACTCAGGTTAGTCATCCGTCAATGAAAATATCGGGGCTACCACATTGCTGGTAGCATAAAGCCTCTCGAAAAGCGAAACGGCTCCCCCCATCTCCAAAAAAAATTCAGCAAAATCTGCCCTCCCAAATCCAATCTTCCCCCTCCCTTCTGAACCCCAGTATGCACCAATTGAATGGAGAAACCTCAAGGGGTCAATATCTAGGCCAAATAGCCAGTGAAGGAGAAGTCCTCATTTATGCCCCTCGGGGCCACTGAATCTAAAATAAAGATCCACCTGGACTCAGACCTCAACAGATCACCAGTGTAGTCCGATTTACGCGAGTTAGGCTGCATTTTTTGTAGGCCCATCACACGCAGATTAGCCGGACTACCTGAATGAAATTGGAGGAAGTGCAGGGCGACTGTGGAAATTGCTCTGCCGGCATGTAACTATCCCAATTCATTCCCTACATATAATTTAACCTTTGACATGGTTTTCCAGGTTTACCTGGCCTATCATTATGCATGCATGCATGCACTTTGTTATTGATAAATTAAATTATGTGGTATGCTGTTGTGATATACTTAATGATCATGCCTTACATCATACACGCATGTATTTTCTGCCGTTGATTAATTAAATTGTGTGGCATGCTTTTATGATATATTTCAATGACCATGCTTTACACTATGGGATTTGATAAGTAGCACTTCATTTACCTGCGGGTTCAAGGGGGTTATTACTTGCAAAGAACACATTGATATCTCTTCCCCCCATTTTTGATATTGCTTAGAGCAATGTTTTGCCTATTTTTAAAATGTTTTTATTTCATGTATTGTGGTAGATGGTCTTGTACAAAAATATCACATACAGACATGGCTAAAAGTGTTGGCACCCTTAAAATTATTCCGGAAAATGAAGTATTTCTCCCAGAAAATTATTGCAATTACACGTTTTGTTATATACATGTATATTTTCTTTATGTGTATTAGAACAACACAATAAAAACAGAAAAAAAGGCAGACTGGACATAATTTCACGCAAAACCCCAAAAATGGTCTGGACAAAATGTTGGCACTTTTACAGAATTGTGAGTAAACAACTTTGTTTCAAACATGTGATACTCGTTCAAGCTCCCCTGTGGCAAGTATCAGGTGTTGGCGATATGAAAATCACACCTGAAACCAGACAAAAAGGGGAGTTAACTCAATCTGTGCATTGTGTATCTCTATGTGCCACACTAAGCCTGGAGAACAGAAAGAGGAGAAGAGAACTGCCTGAGGACTTGGTAACCAAAAATGTTGAACAGTATCCACAATCTCAAGGTTGCAAATCCATCTCCAGAGATCTTGATATTTCATTGTCCACAGTGCGCTATATAAACAAGAAGTTTACAACCCATGACACTGTAGCTAATTTCCCTGAACGTGGACAGCAGAGAAAAATTGATGAAAGGTTGCAGTGCAGGATAGTCTGGATGGTGGATAAGCAGCCCCAATCATGTTCCAAAGAAATTCAAGCTCTTCTGCAGGCTTAGTGTGAATCAGTATCCGGGCAAACTCTCTGTCGACATTTGAATTAAATTAAACGTTATGGCAGGAGACCCAGGATGACCCAACTACTGACACAGAGAAATAAAGCTAGACTGCAGTTTGCCAAAATTCTGCTGGGGAAGCGTTTTTGCTGTTCACCGAAAATGGAATGAGGCCTACAAAGAAAAAAACAGTACCTACAGTCAAATATGGTGGAGGTTCAAAGATGTTCTGGGGTTGTTTTGCTGCCTCTGGCACTGGGTGCCTTGACTGTATGCAGCACATCATGAAATCTGGAGATTACCAAAGGATTTTCGGTACCAATGTAGTGCCCAGTGTCAGAAAGCTGGATTTGCGTCCTAGGTCATGGGTCTTCCAGCAGGACAATAATTACAAACATACTTTTAAGAAGCACCCACAAATTATTATTATTATTTATTATTAAGCACCATTAATTCCATGGCAAACAAGTACAATAATTTCAACAAAAATGAGTCATCGACTGGTAAAGGAGGAGAGAGGACCCTGCCAGCGAGGGCTCACAATCTACAAGGGATGGGTGAAGATACAGTAGGTGAGGGTAGAGCTGGTCGTGCAGCGGCATGGTGGAGCGAGGATTACTGCACGTAGTAGGCTTGTCGGAAGAGGTGGGTCTTCAGGTTCCTTTTGAAGGTTTCCACAGTAGGCAAGAGTCTGATATGTTGGGATAGAGTGTTCCAGAGTAGGGGGGATGCATCTGAGAAATCTTGTATGTGATTGTGGGAAAAGGAGATAAGAGGGGAGTAGAGAAGGAGATCTTGTGAGAATCGGAGGTTGCATGCTGGTAAGTACCGGGAGACTAGGTCACAGATGTATGGAGGAGACTGGTTGTGGATGGCTTTATATGTCATGGTTAGAGTTATAAACTGGAGTTTCTGGGCAATAGGGAGCCAGTGAAGGGATTGACAGAGGGGAGAGGCTGGGAAATAGCGGGGGGACAGGTGGATTAGTCGGGCAGCAGAGTTTAGGATAGATTGAGGGGTGCGAGAGTGTTAGAAGGGAGGCCACCGAGCAGGAGGTTGCAGTAGTCGAGGCGAGAGATGATGAGGGTGTGCACTAGGGTTTTTGCAGATTCATTGTTGAGGAATGTGCGGATCCGGAAAATATTTTTGAGCTGCAGTCAGCAGGAAGTGGAAAGGGCTTGGATATGAAGTTTGAAGGAGAGATCAGAGTCAAGGGTTACCCCCAGACAGTGAGCTTGCGGGACTGGGGAGAGTGGACAGCCATTGACTTTGATGGATAGGTCAGATTGAGGGGTTGAGCGAGATGGTGGAAAGATGATGAATTCAGTTTTATCCATATTAAGTTTTAGGAATCTAGCTGAGAAGAAAGATGAAATAGCGGACAGGCAGTGTGGGATTCTGGTTAGTAAGGAGGTGATATCGGTCCAGAGAGGTAGATCTGTGTGTCATCAGCATAGAGGTGATACTGAAAGCCGTGAGACTCTATGAGCTGTCCAAGTCCGAAAGTGTAGATGGAGAAGAGTAGGGGTCCTAGAACTGAGCCTTGGGCGACACCGACAGATAGGGGGCGAGATGAGGAGGTGGTGTGTGAGACAAATGGATGGAAACAAAGCATTGGAGAATTCTGAAGTGGCCAGCAATGAGTCTGAATGTAAATCCCATTGAATACATGGGAAAGATCTTAAAATTGTTGTTGGGAGAAGGTACCCTTGAAATATGAGAGACCTGGAGCAGTTTGTAAAAGGAAAAGTGGTCAAAAATTCTAGTTGAGAGGTGTAAGAAGCTTGTTGATGGTTATAGGAAGTGATTGATTGCAGTTTTATATTTCAAAGGCTGTGCAACCAAATATTAAGTTGAGGGAGCCAACAATTTTGTCCTGGCCATTTTTGGCATTTTATGTGAAATGATGTCAATTTGCCTTTTTTTTTTTCTCAGTTTTTTTTTGTGTTGTTCCAATACACACAAAGGAAATCAAAATGTGTATAACAACATTTTCTAGAGCAATCTCAAGGGTGCTAACATTCGCGGCTATGATTGTATTTTACTCATGAGAGAATACTCCTCATTTCATTGAGTCAAAGGGGAATCACACAACGGCTTCCATACCCTAGAAAACTTTTGAGGTTGAGGTCTATTTTTTATAAACTACCCTCATAGGCAGCTGCAGAATTTACCATATTGATCCAGTTTGAAATCCATGGGGGGTCTTCTATCTATCCATCGCATGGACATATCCTTACGACCAAAAAACCTTTCCCTGTGAAAAGTGTGAGGCTATGTGCCCACGTTGCGGAAATGAAGCATATTTTTTACGCTTCTCCCTGGCGGGAAAATCGCATGCGGATTTTACATGCGGTTTTCCCGCCAGGTAGAAGCGTATGTGAGGCGTCTTTGCAGCGTCTTTGCATGCATTTCCACATGCGGGTTATCAAGCACTTCTCCAAGTGATTTAAGCATCACTTGGAAAAGTGCTTGACAACTTGTTCACACTATATAAATCCATGCAACCGGCATGGATTTATATAGTGTGACCAAGTAATAGTTAAAAAAAAAAGAATCAGAATGCTAAAAAAAAAATAAATAAAGTTTATACTCACCTACCGATGCATTCTGTGCCCCATCCGGAGTCTTGAGCGGCTCAGGCTGTTGTGTGCAGGACCTTCGGTGACGTCATTGAGTCATGTGATGCGTCACATGACTCAATGACATGGCAGGTCCTTCACACACCTCGCGACGGCGGGAAAACACCGGGAAGACATCAGAAGATAAGTATAAACTTTATTTTATTCTTTTTTTTACAGGTTCTTTGGTACCCAGGTCTGGATGAGAGTCTCCTCTCCTCCAGACTTGGGTACCATCCGCATGCGGAAACGCAAAATTAATGAACATGCTGCGGATTTTTGGCCGCAGCATATACGCTGCGGAAAAATCCGCAGCATGGGCATTGACATTGCGGAATGCCATTGGGGACCATGGGGTGCGGATATACATGCGTTTTACAAGCGTTTACGCTGCGGAAATTCCGCAGCATATACGCTTGTAATACGCAACGTGGGCACGCAGCCTGAGGGTAGTGAGGCCAGGCCTCCTCGGTGTGGATAGCCAATAATCACACCATGACAGAGTGGTACAAGAGATTGTAAGATCTCAGTGATGATAGCTATGACCTCTTTACTAAAGTCTGCAATAGGAGGGCAGCACCACATCAAGTGTATAAAATCTGCCGCCTCTTCCCCACACCTATGGCAATCTGCAGTGATGGATCTACCCATTTTTTATAACCTGCTAGGTGTCCAGAAGCATTTTGATGGACAATGTACATGTTATCCCTTGGAATTTGATCCAGTTACCTTTTGTGCCATGGTCTGATTCACTCCATGTTCAGCTAAAACTTGGTCAGTTCCTGTCTAAGTGCTGAGTTTCTTTTTACCTTCACATTTGCTTCTTTTCTTATGGTGTGCGGTTATCACCTGTGTTCTATTGCTCCTCGTCTCTGTCCAGTCACATACTGGGTGTTGTTATATATATTCTCTTTTTCCAGCGTTTAATTGCTGATTATATTTATTCCAGGTGGATCCTTCTAAGGAGTATCAGCCCCGCTGCTCAGGATTACCTGTTTTACAGAGACTTGTCTGAACGTGTATCTAGCAGTCTCTTTTGGATACAGTCAGTTAGCTGTAGTTTTTTTTGTTGAAAATCTCTCACTCTAGTGCCCTTACTTTGTAGTGCCCTTACATTGTAGTGTCCAGTACATTGTAGTGCTCACACATCATGCCCAACTCGTGCTTCTGGAGACGTGGACCTCATAAACTAAGCGGGCACTTATTACTACAGAAATGCCAAACTTGTGGATGCTAAATGGGGTTTAGGCACACTGTGGGGCTCAGAAGGGAGGGGGGCATTTGGATTTGGAAACTTAGAAGCTGCTGTTTTTTTGGGGGGGGCGAGGAGCCATAGCAATTTTCAAGAGCTTTTTTTTATCGATTCAGTTGAAGCTTTTATTGGGAAAATTTTACATAATATTTTAGGTCACTTTTATACTGTGCTCTACGCTGAGCATTTCGGGGCTTTCATCTAAATCTCCGATATATGTGATTCAGATGAACCCCCCCCCCAAGGGATCCATTCACTATAATGAGGCAGCAGAGTTACTCTGCACTCGATTTGGACTCTGTTATCCTTTTCAGAGGTGCACAAAATTGGCTGACCACGCTTTTATGCATGCTTAAAAAGACGGATACCGCTGGATTACAGGTCAGACTGCATCCACAGTGTCTCCATCTGCCTCATTACAGGGAATCTTCCACCGGGTGTTCTGTCTGAATCATGTATTTCAGAGATTTACAAAGAAAACCCAATGTAAGCGCTCAGGGCAGAGTGCAGGATAAATGTGAGCTGAGCTGCGATCTTTGTGAGGCAGATTGAACAAAACAACAGCAGGTCAAGAATTGGTTTTATTTATTTTTTTACTCTGTTCACCGTGCATTATAAGTGATTAGACAATTTTATTCTTCGGGTCGGTGTGATTATAGTGATACCAGATTTTTATTGTTTTTTTAGCTTTGTCTGCTGTCACACTTCAAAACATACTTTTTTTTACAAAGCAAGCTTTTGCATCGCCATATTTTGAGAGCTATACTTTTTCTATATTTCTGCCAACAGCCATGTGACGGCTTGTTTTTTGCGGGATTAGTTGACGCTTTTATTCTTTATACCATTTTCGGTCACATAACACTTTTTGATGCTTTCTATTCTGATATTGGCAGAATGAACAAAAAACAGCAATTCAGGAACTGTTTTCTTTTTTTTGGCAGGGGGGGGGGGGGATTATGCCATTAGCCATGTGGTAAAAGTGAAAAGACAACTTTATTTTTCGGGTCAGTACGATTAAAGTGATACCACATTTATATATATTTTTTCATATTTTGCTGCTTTTGCACACAAAAAAAACAATTTTATATATAAAAAAAAAAAAAGAATTTGATTTGTATTGCTTTATTCTGAAAGCTATAGCTTTTTTATTTTTATGCTGATGTAGCTGTATGGCAGCTTGTTTTTTGCCGCACAAGATGACATTTTCTGCTATACTACTTTTATTTAAATTAGACTTTTTGATTGCATTTTATTTCACTTTTTGTTCGGTGGTATGATGAAAAAGCATAGCTTTTTGCCACATTTATTTATTTATTTACGGTGTTCACTGAAGGGTTAACTAGTGTGACAGTTTTATAGGCTGAGGCGATACCAAATATGTCTACTTTATTTGTTTTTATTTTTGTTTTTACATAAATGTATGTATTGGATTAATATTGTTTAATTTCTTTTTGTTCTTTATTTTGTGATTTTTTTTTTTAAATATTTTTAAAAAAATTTAAAACTTTATTTTTACTTTTTTACCTTTTTCCAGGATGGGACATCAACTTTCCCTGCCATGATCGCTTATCTAATATTAGCATTGCAGGGCATTAGATCAGTGCATTGCACACAGGGGGGAGACGTGTCAGGCCGACGTTCCTGGCTGACCCCGCTGCCAACTTTGTGCCAATCGGAGCAGAGGGGGAGCTCCCTCCTTCTGCTTTGGAGATCGATGTCAGTGTTGACAACGGCATCAGAGGGGTTAAGCTCCAGCAATCGGACACAGATCGTGGGTGTTGCCACAGGGTGCCAGCTCTCATATAGCACTGACCATTACCTTTGATCGTGCTGGTGCTCGGAGTGAGTCCATACAATCATCACACCATACACGTATGGCGGATTGCTGGAACACACTTCCCGCACCGCTGTACATACAGTATATGTCGGTTGTCGTGAAAGGGTTAAAGGGGCTCAGTGTAAAATGACTGTTCAAACCAAAGTGTTTCACGGCAAGGCCAATCATTTATATACACCTTCCCACCTGCTTAGTTTCTATATATCTTAGCTTCTCTGGCCATATGAAGTCAGAACTGTCAATCAAGGAGGGGGGTGAGATTCAGGGAAAACATGAAGGTGGGAAGGTGTATATAAATGATTGGCCCCACCATGAGGCACCGCGGCTCTGACACAGATGTCAGTGTAGCCTTACCTACAGTATATGACACCTTTTCCTATAAAGGCATGTATGCATTTGGTATATCCTGATCAAAGTCTTTTTCTTTTATAGAAATTCCCCCAAAATTCTTAAACTCTACACTTGCTGTATTTATTTTTGTCATTTATTTAGTGCCATTAAGGGTATGTGCAGATGATCCAGAGCCGCTGCGGGTTTGGCGCTGCGGACTTATGCAACGTCAAACCCGCTGCGGCCAGCTGTTACAGCATAGTGGATGGGATTTGTAGAAATCCCATGCCCACTATGCGTCTGCAGCACACCCGCGGAAACTGACATGCGGCGCGTCTTTCCGGACCACAACATATCAATTTCTCTTGCGGGTCCTCATGTGGGCTCCCCCCTCCCCCCCCCCCCACATAGACCTAATCTCTATGAGGAGAGTCTGCAGGTGGGAAAAAAATGGCACCGCTCATTTGCATAGCTGGCGGCTATTCCGCTGTGTCTGGGCTGCAGCCGGCTTCGGATCGTGGGAATGTAGCCTAATTCCACAGTACTTTACAGACCTCATCATCACCATCACTGACCCCAATGGGAATTAAGATTGTGAGCTCCAATCAGTATGTCTTTGCAGTGTGGTAGGAAACCCACACAAACACAGAGAGAACATACAAACTCCTTGCAGATGTTGTCCTTGGTGGGATTTGAACCCAGGACCCCAGTGCTGCAAAACAACAGTGCTAACCACTGAGCCAATTTTGATGAGGATCATTTTTGTGTAGTGACAAAATGCCATATATTTCATATATTTAGTGCTCTGTCTGATGGTTTAGAGAGAGACCGTTGCGTTTCTCAGTGTGCCGCATCGCTCTCCTTTTCATGAGGTCTCTTCCTATGTTGTGATCTTGAACTTCACAATATAATTTGCTCTGTGCATACTGTGGTTCATGCGCAGTAGTTTTGGGGATTTTTTACTCCTCAGTTTAGCTTCTCTAAGACTTCAATGTAAACTCAAATATGTGTCAATTTTGATGGATACTATGGATGTTGCAGATGATACTTTTTTAGTTTCCTTTTTATTTATAAATCTTGCTGAAATTGTAAGTGAGCATTTTCATTTCCTCCGCAGCCTGGCTTTACTTGGGTCATCTGAGGTTGGATCTCGCTGAGCGAGGTCCGTTGGCCTTCCTCTTTGTGAGAAGGCGCTGTGCTCTACTCCAGGATGCTGCTGTAAACAGGGATTTTTGCCAGCTCCAATTAGAACCTCTGAGTTCCTCGTCTTTTATTCCATTGTAGGCACTGTTTTCTTTGGCAAGAATGTATTGTTGTGCAATGGTTTCTGAGTGCCAGTGTCATGTGCCAGCCAGCTACTGCCTATCTAGACACCACTGTGGTTAACTTTGACATGTTCTGTATTTTAAGCACCGTGCTTGTTTTTATAATTGTAACACTTTGATAATGTAATCCACGTTGCTCACAATAGTATCTGTACTGTGTACTCTTAGTTAAATTCCTACTTTTTTGTTGGAATACATCAAAGATCATTCTAAATCAAATTGTAAATTATCTTGGCATGTCAAGCCGGGTTTGCATGCTAAAGAATTAGTATGAATTTTAACCAATTGAAAATGTAAGTAAATTTTATTTTTTATTTTATTTCTGGTTGACATATACAACAATCCCATGGGTTGTTTGGTATGCTGCTAAAATGAAGTCTGTGGCATAGACAGTGTATTGCAAAAATTGTTACAGGTTTCAATTACATTAAAATGGGCGAAATTCCAATGTACTGTAGAAGAAATTTATAGTGTTGAAGAGTCAGTCTAAAGTACAAGAAGTACGCCTACGTCTGAGCAAATTAGATATTGACAAATCCCCCTGCCCAGATGGCATTCATCCATGGATACTGAGGGAATTGAGCTCAGTAATAGTGTTGAGCGAGTATGTTCTGTTAACCCTTTCGCCGAGTACGCTCGGGCCGAGCTCCGAGTATTTATAGCTGCTCGGTGATATGGTTGAATCGCTCCCGTGTGCATGATTTGCGACTGTTTGACAGCTTTATTACATGTGAGGAATGTCTATTTCTTACACATTCCTCCCATGTAATAAAGTTGCCAAACAGCCGTAAATCATGCACAGGGGAGCGATTCACACATATCACCGAGCAGCTGTAAATACTCGGAGCTCGGCCCGAGCATACTCGGACAGAACATACTCACTCATCACTACTCAGTAATTTACAGACCGCTCTATCTCATTCTTAGTCTCTCTTGTAACAGGGGTAGTGCCAGAGGATTGGAAGATAGCTGATGTGGTACCGATATTTAAGAAAGGTAAGAAGTTGGATCCAGGTAACTACCGTCCGGCAAGTCTGACATCAGTAGGGTGCAAAGAGATAATATAATAACTGATAATCAGCACGGATTCATGAAAAATAGGTTGTGTCTAACCAACATGTTGGTGTTCTATGAGGAGGTAAGTGCGAATCTGGATGTTGGTAATGTGATTTATCTGGACTTTGCAAGGGCATTTGACACTGTACCACATAGCAGCCTTATACTGAAGCAAGGACTTGGGGGAACTATATGTAGATGGGTAAGGAATTCGCTAAGACAGGAAACCGAGTCATCATAAATGGTACGTTCTCTAAATGAGATACAGTCAGCAGTGGGGTGCCGCAGAGATCTGTGCTAGGACCAATTCTTTTTAACCTCTTTGTTATTGACCTTGGAGATGGGATTGAGAGTAAAGTGTCAGTCTTTGCTGATGACACCAAACTATGTAGGATATTAAAATCTGATCTTGACATTACAATATTGCAAAACAATCTGGATAAGATGACTGAATGGGCAAAAACTTAGCAGATGAGGTTAAATGTAGATAAATGTAGAATAGCGCACCTAGGACAGAGTTATCATATTGCTGCATATACATTAAATGGGAGTATACTCGGGACTACAGAACAGGAGAAGGACTTAGGTATTCTGGTTACAAGTAAGTTGAGCAGCAGTACTCAATGTCAAGCAGCAGCCGCAAATGCAAACAAGATTTTAGGGTGTATAAAAAAGAGAGATAATATTACGGGATTTTAACGTATTGTTACCACTTCATAAATCACTGGTGGGGCCACATCTAGAATATGGGATCTAGTTTTGGGCGCCACATTTTAAAAAGGATATTCTAAAGCTAGAGTCAGTTCAAAGACGGGCAACTAGATTATTACAAGGGATGGAAGGCTTCTCATTTGAAAGGTTGGAAAAGTTGGGCTTGTTTAGCTTAGAAAAGGAGATCTAATTTATATGTATAAATATATGTGTGGTCAGTACAAAGTACTGGCACATGAATTATTACTTCCAAAGACTATACTAAGGACCAGGGGGCACTCATTACGGGTGGAAAAAAGTAGATTCTGGCAGCTAAATAGGAGAGGGTTCTTTACAGTCAGAGCAATCGGACTGTGGAATGCCCGACCACAAGAGGTAGTAATGGCAGACACTATAACAGCTTTCAAAAAAGGGCTGGATGACTTCCTTAGCACAAATACCATTATGGTTATAGGTAATTTAGGGCCAAAAAATGTATAATTCGTGGAGAAAGGTTGAACTTGAGGGACCTAGGTCTTTTTGCAGCCTATGTTACTATGTAGCTACAATTTGCTTAATTCAGCTGATTATTTGCCACTTTGCTCAAATCAACTGTGAAAGTTTACATTGTTTTTAAACTCATAGGGCTCCGATTCATCAAAGCTTTTGCACCAGTATTCTGGCACAAGAAGTTTGTAAAGTTGCAAAATTGTTGTAAAACTCAAGGGTGTGCTAAAATTTTGCGATTTTTGGCATTCTCATGCTATTTTTGCCAGCTCCGACAAAGTGAGTTGGATAGGGGTGTAGTGACTGACGATCGTTTGCTACGCCACAATTCTTACCCTCATGTACTGGAGTAAGATTTTTGCCGTTATGAAGCATGCACCTTTCCATTAATCAGGAACATCTGACTCCAGCACACCCCCTCATTGAGACCGATGTGAACAATCCTGGGGGCTATTTGGGGGCTCATGCTGTAGATAGGAGGCTATGTGGGGGCTTTTTTTTTGCCTTCACAATTGAACTTTCATTTAGTCATATATATATACGTTTAGAAGAGTGATGAGAACTACAGATGAATTCACTGCTAATTCTGTAGTCTACTATATGAAATAACAAAAAAAGGCTGTAGCCAGAAACAATCCACATTTTAATGAAAGTCTATTGCAAAAATATATGCATTGGTGTAAAAAAGTAGTCTGAAGGTGTCTATATGTTTTAATATCACTATCAAAATATTCATATGGCACAAAATGTATTTCCAGGTTAGGAACGGGTGGAGTACTCCTATAACATTCTGTACCCAGAGAAACGACTGCTGGAGTAGCCACACACCACCAAAATGTTTAAAATAGATTAATTTTATTAAAAAATATTTAAAAGAAGAAGGAGGAAGATCAATAGCCTATAGTACGTCAGAGTAAAGAATAAACACATTCAATTCATATAATCATATTAAAATGAACATTATATAAGGAAATACAGGTCCGATACAATACAATTGCCTTGAGCATCTAGTTGCAATGGGAGTATGCATACTTGCGGTCACATGACCACCGTTCTGGGCACCGAAGAATCCTCACAGCGCACATAGTGTGACTTCAGACTTGTAGGTTAAGACCAGACAACCTCTTTAAAGAAACTAGGATACTTGTCTATTACCTCCCCTACTTTGTCACTGTAAGATACTACAACTTTTGCACCATAGCTACATATTAAAGCACCACTCCAGCTTTTTTGTTTATTTCAGTGCTGGAGTGGTGTCACTAGTGTACATTCCCTAGTATTATACTTGCCAGCCGTCGTCTTCAGCTCTTCCCAGCACTGCTCTGGTCCCGATCCCCTAGTTCGTAACTTCTCACTGACCGGAAGTCAGAGGTAACGGTCACAAGTTCTCAGTGTAAGTCTATGAGAGCCTTGTTCTGGCCTCGTTCTGGCTCTCATAGACTTCCATTAAGTTGTGACTTCCGGCTTGCCCAGCAAACAGTGGAGAGATCTGCTGGTCACAACTTGCTGAAGACCAACCGGAGCGGCACTGGGAACAGATGAAGACTGTGGCTGGTAATTATAATATTAGGTGCAGGGAACGTACATTAGTAGCACCACTCCAGCACTGCAATAAAAAAAACACTGGAGTGGTGCTTTACATGAGTGGTTCCCTGCTAGTTCGTCCAGTAATTTTAGCAGCTCAACCTGTGCCTGTTTGCAAGAGTGGATTTTGAATCAGATGGGGTTAAATATTGTATCATCATTTGTTTAGTTTTCAAACTTTTTCTAATATTATATATAATGTAATATTTTGACACATTACAGATACAGATATGGCAGTATTTTGCAGGGGCATCATTGACTTGTATGTATACTGACTATAGACCTAATTCTGCACTAATAGAATTTTCCTCTCATTTTTTATTAATATATGAATATTGATTGGGAAAGTATGTACTTGATGGACTTATGTATTTTCATCAACCTATATAATTGTGGAAAAATGAAACCTGGATTCTATAAGCTGACATATCTAGGTAATTTTGTTTTCTTCTTTTAAGAGCTTGTACAAGATTAGAAAAAAAAAGCCGCTTTCTTCCAGAAACAGCGTGACACTAATGCATGGGTTAGGTGGTCAGCTCCTTTTAAGTGAACGGTTCTGGAGTACCATACAAAATATAACCTGTGGACACGTTTGGAAGAAAGCAGACATTTTTATAATCCTAAAACCTTAATTTTGCCTTGATTTTTTAAATTGGCACCAAAGGGGTGCAACATTGCTGCAATTGTGGCAGAAAACCCCACCATGGGGGCAGCATGTGAATGCACATGCCACCTTATTATCCAAAGGTAGACGTCTGAAGTATATTCATATCGCAGTCTGTGATTTTTACATACGACAATTGAGTTATTACATTGCACAAATGTTGCTGATCTAAAGGGTTAAAAATAACCTTCAACTCTCCTACATGTGTACTTACTTTTTCATATGTGAGCTGACATTTGGATTCACTATCTGTAAATTTAAGAGCATAAACAGGGTCTCCAAAAAATGTGAGCTGACATTTTGGTGTCGGGCTCAGCGCAGATATAAAATGAAAGCAGTTCTGTATGTAAAGAATGTTTGAACATTGACAGGCAGCGTTGTGTTTGGAAAGTGAGTCATCATGCTGACTTGCCGGCCAGGCCACGTCAGCACTTCCAAGTGCCACATAGAGAAAAGATCTGTGACGCATACACTCCGAAGTGCCTGGGAAAGTAATTGCACATGGTTGGATGGAAATCCTTCCTAGAAACAAATTAAATTCCATGAAGAATCATTTTTTCTTTTCTGTGTATATAAAGTATAGACCAGTAGTCTCTGACCTGTTATCTAGCATGCTGAGAGTTATAGTCTTACTGCACCTGGGCAACCACAGATTGGGGAACACTAGTGTAGCCTGAATGCCTATAGGAAGGCCCAAGTTATTTGTACCCTGAAGAGAACCTGACAGCTGATACATGCTCCCCAATCCATGGGAAACGTGTCAGGCACTGGTTGTATGAACTCAGCCAGGTAAGTTTGACTCTGAAACGCTGCGGCGATCAGAGAAAACCATCCTTTAATAGCCGCCAGGGACTGAGACCGCGCTATAGACTAGTCAGACAGGCGGGTCCTCTGCCGTTTCTCCCCTGCCTGGATTGACAGGTCTCTGCCTATACGCTCAAAAATGTGAATCTACTGGTGTGATTCAATTGTGACACAGGAGTGTGCACCATGGGGTAAATTCATTACGAGAGGAATACTTGAAGTCAGTTTTCCTTTTATTTGTGCCAAATTTATCAGTGTGGCACAATGTTTGGTAACTGTGGAGCATCTTTGGATATAACGCTTCTGGATAGAGTTGATTTTTGACTTTTTTACACCTCCACCCTTCTGGAGTGACTTTTCCATTTTTTTATGAAATTTTAAAAAAAAAAATTGGAGTTCTCAAACTTATTTGTGTTCCTTGCCACACCCAGATTACACTCAATTTTTAGAGATGGCAAGAACAATTTAAAAAGAAAAAAGTTACATTTTTGCTCGTAAATGAGCAACAAAATTTGTAACTTTTTTACAACAAAGAACTTGAACAAATACATCATAAAATTTCAACCACAAATACTTGAACAATACCCTTTATGAAACTGGCAATAAGCTCTATGACTCCCACACATTTAGCTTTTTGTTTTGGTATACCTAAAAATGTCATTAGCAGAGGGAAAAAAAGCAACTGATGACCTTTTTGATTAACAAAGATTTCTTTATTGTCAGTTATGGCTGGGTGAGAGGCGTCAGACCATATCTAAGAAGTAACGTTTCTCCTTGTGGAGAGTGACATACTAAGCACGTCAAGTGAGGAGACTTTTCAAGCCGCAATGCTCCTCTGGGAAATATGCTAGTTGTCCCAGCCAAACCAGAACTCACACTTTGCACTGACGAGGGGCAGTACCCCGAAACACAGTGTCTGCAAATTGAGTTTCTGGTTCTGGCTTTTATCCAAAGTCATGTGATAAGACTCGTTAAAGGGTCACTATTGACTTTTAGGATTGCTACTTCCTGTAGGTGGCACTAGAGTTCTGGTCCTCTTCCTCTCTGGAGAGACAATTTGCACATTTCCCAGAGGAACATTGCAACTTGAAAAGTCTCCTCACCTGACGTGCTTAGCATGTCGCGCCCCGCAAGGAGAAACGTTACTTTTTAGAACATTTATAAAATGTCTCTATTTGCATTATAGCTGCAAATTCTGATCTGAATGTGGCTTTGATCACCACAAAGGGGTTGTCCAGATCTTACATACTGATGATCTATCCCAGTGGTTCCCAAACTCCAGTCCTCACAACACCCCCAGATAATGTTTTCAGGATTTCTATAGTATTGCACAGGTGAGAGAATTCCTGATGCCTGGATGATACTTCCATCACCTATGCACTACCAAGGAAATCCTGAAATCATGGCATGTTGGGGGCTGTGAAGACTGGAGTTTGGGAAACGCTGATCTATCCTAAAAAAGGATCGATCAGTTTTTGACCACACTCAGTATCCCGACTGATCAGCAGTTATTTCCTGACCGGGAGCTGATTTGCAGTCCTGATCTCATATTGGTAGGTTATCAATATATCACCCTTGACATCCTCTTGAACTTCATGAATCATAGGTCTTTATACATGAATGTGCCCCATTACACTCATCTGAAGAGTTTTAATCTCAATTGTATCAATAATCTCTTGGCGGAATAAGTCATATAAGTGAAATTTGGGGCAATTTTTTCAGAACCAGAAAAATGGACCAACTAGAGTAATTAAACATATATCTGAGGCCTAATGCTTTCACTCTGCCTTCCCAGTTACTCTGTGCATGATAGACTCTGGAGCTGTGTCCAGCTCTCGGGACCCTCCCTACCATTATGTGATCTGAGCGGCATGTTTAATCTGAAAGGGGCTGTATCTGATGGCACAACATCAAATAAACTACTTCTGTATTTTACCGGGCTGGGGGAAATATTCTCCTTTAGAATATACGCTTCTAGCAGACAATATCTCCAACTCCATGCATATATAATTCCATAATATCACTGAGTCCGACAGAAATAAAAAACATCTGAAATTCAAGACACATAAAGTAAGATGGAATGCACCCCTAAGGGTAATACAGATGGTTACATGAGGCGAATGCTAACAGCACTCTGCTCCCTTTCAGGTAATATTCCTGTTTGCTGAATGGCGCTAGTCAGCTTTATTTACCAGCAATCAGAAGGCCCCTTTAAACCTTATTGACCAGGCCTGTTTGATCCTTGAAGGGGTTGTCCACTTTAGGGACATGCTTTTGTGGCTTTCTCACAGGCTGCACAAAGTTTCTCTTCTCAAAATGATAGATGGACAAGTAGCCAGACCTGTCCACGGCCACCTTCAGTTTAAAAACACTACTTATAGGAAAGCAGTTTACCATTAGCAGGAGGCTGCCGGACCGGCTCCTCTATCCCCTGCCATCCTGAGATTGGGGAAGTGGCAGCTAACCAGCAGCTAGACGCCAGCCCCTGGTCCTCGCTGAAGTCAATTTGGCCTGCAGATGTTTGATGTGGGCTGACTCATGCTGGGTGTTGTCTGTGGTAACTATCAGCATCCAGCCCACACGCACACAGCTAGAACTGTTTCCATACATTGCTAGATAAATGTTTGTTGTACAGCGATGATAAAATCTCACAATCTCCAAATTACATATGTTTTATCTGTGTTTATTTTAATCAAATTTTAACAAGAAAACATAAAATGCTGTAAACCCAACTATTACATTTTTACATAGTCATCACACTTACATTACAACTTCATTGGCAGATACAAGTGCTTCTCACTAAATTAGAATATCATCAAAAATGTAATCAGTGATGGTTTGGGGAGCCATGTCATCTGCTGGTGTAGGTCCACTGTGTTTTATCAAGACCAAAGTCAGCAAAGCCGACTACCAGGAAATCTTAGAGCACTTCATACTTCCCTCTGCCGACAAGCTTTTTGGAGATGGAAATGTCATTCTCCAGCAGGACACACTGCCAAAAGTACCAACTGTATCACTGTGCTTGATTGGCCAGCAAACTCGCCTGACCTTAATCCCATAGAGAATCTATTATAGAGAATCTATGGGGTATTGTCAAGAGCAAGATGAGAGACACCAAACCCAACAATGCAGACGAGCTGAAGGCTGCTATCAAAGCAACCTGGGCTTCCATAAGGGTGTGTGAACACAGTCAGTAAATGCTGTGGATTGGATGCAGCGCACTTGCGCTGTGTGCAATCCGCAGTGGCCAGCTGTTACAGCATAGTGGATGGGATTTGTACAAATCCCATGCCCACTATGCGTCTCTATGCTTCTGTGGATCGCCCGCAGAGACGGACATGCAGCACGTCTTTGCAGACCGCAGCATGTAAATTTCTATTGCTGAGACACCAGTCTATGCAAGAGAAATTCTATCAGTGCAATGTATAGGCTGCGGTGAATCCGCATGTGTTCAATGAACACATGCGGATTCACCTGTATGCAGCGCTTTAGACGCAGCATCAAGTATGCTGCGTTCAAAGCACTGACAGGACACATCATTTGCACATACCTTTACACCTCATCAGTGCCACAGGCTGATCGCCTTCATGCCACGCCGCATTGATGCAAAAGGAGCCTCGACCAAGTATTGAGTGCATTTACTGAACATACATTTCAGTAGGCCAACATTTCAGATTTTAAAAACATTTTTCAAGCTGTTATTATAAAGTATTCTAATTTACTGAGATAATGACTTTTGTGTTTTCATTGGCTGTAAGCCATAATCATCAGCATTAACAGACATAAACACTTGAAATAGATCACTCTGTTTGTAATGACTCTATATAATATATGAGTTTCACGTTTTGTATTGAAGAACTGAAATAAATTAACTTTTTGATGATATTCTAATTTAGTGAGAAGCATTTGTACTTATGCCAAGGCGTATAACACTGTGCAGGCATAAGTTGCCCATAGCTCTGGCACCTCTATAAAACGGGTTATCCAGGACTATATTAATTTTTTACTGTGGGCCTAAGAACTAACAAGCAAGTAGTTGCTATCTACCTGCCTGTTCTGCCCAGCACAGATTTTTGCCATCACAGACCGCTCCTGCTGGCAATTCTGCAGCCTCTGCTGACATCATGTTGACAGAGCAATGTCTTTTCTTCCCTTTTGCTTAGTTGATGGGGTGTGACTGCCGATGTCATGCTGATTGACAGCCGAATCCCCACTGTGTAACTGTGGGAAGCTGCTGTCAATCAGCATGACGTCGACAGAGCAGCCCGGAAGAAGAACAGCTGCTCTGTTGATGTGGAACAGTTGAATCACCGGCAAGAGTGGAGTGACCACTCTGAGCCGCATTGAACAAGCAGGCAGTTGCTAATTAGGTAACAACTACCTGACTGTTTGTTTTTTGGCTCATATTAAAAAAATGATTTAGTCCTGGATAACCCCTTTTTAACGCACGTGGTAGTGGAACCATTGTGCCGTGGACCAGGGAAAGTCTGGAGGGGCGTGACTAGGCAAACACCTGACTCTTCGCTAGAGCCCCTGATGGTGGGGGTTAGACTTGGCTCCAAATGGATGCCAGGTGCTACTCCAGGACAGACCTCGGACACATGGCAGCTGACCCCCAAAGGGGCAGGAAGCTGAAACGGGCACAAATGGGTAGGCACGGCTGATATACAGGAAGGCAGGGCAGGTGCCGGTAGGCATGACTGGTATACGGAAAGGCACGGCAGATGCTGGCAGGCACAGCTGGCTGCGTGCACCTCCGCCAGAAATGCTACTCCAGCCTGATGAAATTTTGATGAATTTTCTGGGCCAATGTATAAAATTGACAAAAGTTGCAAAATGATAGGTGCACAAATCGTATCTGATATTTCAAGCTGTTTTACACCAGAATTCTGACGTAGACATCTTGATGAATCAGGTCCTTTGTGATTACATTTTCAAGGTAATTTTCATCTTGTATTTTTTCTTAACCAATTAAAAATATGTACTAAAACATACTCCTTACATGATTCAGTTTTCTTGTCTGAGCTGATGCTACAGAAGTTCCAAAGATTTACCTTACAGGATATTAAAAAACTAATCAGAAAATGATTTATAGCAGAGTGTTGTGAGCATGCTCAGTGACCTATGCAGAGGTAGCTGTACAGGGAGGAGGGGAGCTTGTGTCCTGTGTCCCTGCCTCCAGCTTTACAATAGAGGTGTTACCTCGATCTTTGATAATGATGATATAACCCATTGCACACAGCACAAGCTGAGACATGACATGAGGTGTCAGCCTACCGTTAGTATTCACTAGACAGAGTGAAAATTCCAATATTTTAAGTATGTTTTTTCCCCCATACAATAACAATCCCTATTCCTCAACACCAAAGATGTAATCCAATGTAGGCGGTCATGCTGATACAAACGGCAAAAGACTCTTGAGCAGCAAAGATTGGTTGCAGTAGTCATAGGATGTAGTAGTGACATCATCACTGCATCAAAATCAAGAACAACTAGTAGCAGCAACAGAGAGGAAGCGCTGGAGTGACGGGGTTAAGTAAGACTGACTTTGTTAATTTTCAACAGCAAACCTGGGAATTGAAAAAAAGTTACACATAGACAGCTTCTTTAAAAGGAACCTGTAAATGGAAAAAAAACAGCTATTAACCTGTAGAATTGGGGTTATTCTTTAATACTGACCTGGCACTGACTGACAGCCGGCTCACCATTAGAGCTGGCTGTCAGTGACGGCGGCGCGATTATAGCCACCAGTCACTATTCACTGAGCAGTGACTGAAGCCGTCCCGGCTGCATCCCTATAATTGAAAGCCCAAGGATGCTGGGAGGAATAAAGTTAATTTTCTCCCGGCAGCAGGGCTCTAAGTGCGGGTGCGGGGCAGCTTCCGAACCCTAGTAATGGGGGTTAATCTGCAGGTTAATAGTGTGTTTTTTTACATGAGTTTCCCTTTAATCACCTGCTTGTACAGTGGAGAATGAATGACACACTGGGTAAGAGGCCTCTGCTGGAAGAAATGAGACTAAAATGGGGGTAGGTTATTTAGTGATTATTATTCAGACTTTTTTTTTAATAAAAATTAATAGGATTAGATTCCAAATTTACAGATATAAAAATAATCAGCCTGATTCCAGCAGTATTTAATTCCACCCAGTGATTCATATTGGGGTGGGTAGCACAATAAACTCTGCATAGTAATCATTTTATCTAGGACAGCACAGATTTCATAAGAGGCAACTTTCTAATATATTGTATATCATTCCTAAATATTCTGTGAATCCCTCTATGTGCAATGTATAGATTATCTTCACTTACTTGACTTGCGGATTATGTCCCCTTCATTGCTGTTTGTTTGAAGGTTACAACAATATATAGAACAAGTGTGAATTACCTGACCTTTCAGCAAAGTGATTACTATAAAATAAATTGATTAAATGATCAATAAAATGTGGCGGCGTCTCAAAGAAAACCATACTTAAGTCACAGGTGACCAAGCCGTGCTAGAGACTATTTTGACAGGCTTATCCACAGAGGCTTCTTATGGGTAAGTTCCCACGATCAGGACCCGCTGCGGCCCCAACTGCTGCAAGGAGTTTGTATGTTCTCTCCATGTTTGTATGGGTTTCCTCCGGGTTCTTCGGTTTCCTCCCACACTCCAAAGACATACTAATAGGGAATTTAGATTGTGAGCCCCGATGGGGACAGTGCCCATAATGTCTGTAAAGCGCTGTGGAATTAATGCCGCCGTATAAGTGAGTAAAATAAATAAAAATAAATGACTAAAATGTCAATTTCCACAGTTGATCCGCAGGTGCACAGAGATGCATAATGGACATGGGATTTCTAGAAATCCCACCCACTATGCTGTAACATCTGGCACATAAATATGCAGCGTCAAAACCGTAGCAAATCCTGAACGTGGGAACGCACCCTAATAGGTATTCACTCCATAAGGAATACCTATTAGGTATTCATGTCAAACTCCGGCCCGTGAGCCAAATCTGGCCCACAGTGTGATTATATTTGGCCCGTGACACCAGAACCACCACCCCTATTTGGGGCCATAATACTGTATGGAGGACTATGTGGGCCGCCCATTATTCTGTATGGAGGACTATGTGGAGCCATAATACTGTATGGAGGACTATGTGGGGTCCATTATTCTGTATGGAGGACTATGTGGGGCCATAATACTGTATAGAAGACTATGTGGGGCCCATTATTCTGTATGGAGGACTATGTGGGGCCTATTATTCTGTATGGAGGACTATGTGGGGCCTATTATTCTGTATGGAGGACTATGTGGGGCCCATTATACTGTATTGAAACCTATGTGGGGCCCATTATACTGTATTGAAACCTATGTGGGGCCCATTATTCTGTATGGAGGACTATGTGGGGCCCATTATTCTGTATGGAGGACTATGTGGGGCCCATTATACTGTATTGAAACCTATGTGGGGCCCATTATACTGTATTGAAACCTATGTGGGGCCCATTATTCTGTATGGAGGACTATGTGGGGCCCATTATTCTGTATGGAGTACTATGTGGGGCCCATTATTCTGTATGGAGTACTATGTGGGGCCCATTATTCTGTATGGAGGACTATGTGGGGCCCATTATTCTGTATGGAGGACTATGTGGGGCCCATTATTCTGTATGGAGGACTATGTGGGGCCCATTATTCTGTATGGAGGACTATGTGGGGCCCATTATTCTGTATGGAGGACTATGTGGGGCCTATTATTCTGTATGGAGGACTATGTGGGGCCCATTATTCTGTTTGGAGTACTATGTGGGGCCCATTATTCTTTTTGGAGTACTATGTGGGGCCCATTATTCTGTTTGGAGTACTATGTGGGGCCCATTATTCTGTTTGGAGTACTATGTGGGGCCCATTATTCTGTTTGGAGTACTATTTGGGGCCCATTATTCTGTTTGGAGTACTATGTGGGGCCCATTATTCTGTTTGGAGTACTATGTGGGGCCCATTATTCTGTTTGGAGTACTATGTGGGGCCCATTATTCTGTTTGGAGTACTATGTGGGGCCCATTATTCTGTTTGGAGTACTATGTGGGACCCATTATTCTGTATGGAGGACTAGGTGGGGCCCATTATTCTGTATGGAGGATGATGTGGGGCCCATTATTCTGTATGGAGGATGATGTGCGGCCCATTATTCTGTATGGAGGACGATGTGGGGCCCATTATTCTGTATGGAGGACATTGTGGGGCCCATTATTCTGTATGGAGGACATTGTGGGGCCCATTATTCTGTATGGAGGACTATGTGGGGCCCATTATTCTGTATGGAGGACTATGTGGGGCCTATTATTCTGTATGGAGGACTAGATGGGGCCCATTATTCTGTATAGAGAACTATGTGAGGCCATTATTCTGCATGGAGGACTATGTGGGGCCCATTATTCTGTATGGAGGACTATGTGGGGCCCATTATTCTGTATGGAGGACTATGTGGGGCCCATTATTCTGTATGGAGGACTATGTGGGGCCCATTATTCTGTATGGAGGACTATGTGGGGCCCATTATTCTGTATGGAGGACTATGTGGGGCCCATTATTCTGTATGGAGGACTATGTGGGGCCCATTATTCTGTATGGAGGACTATGTGGGGCCCATTATTCTGTATGGAGGATGATGTTGGGCCCATTATTCTGTATGGAGGACTATGTGGGGCCATTATACTGTATGGAGGACTATGTGGGGCCCATTATTCTGTATGGAGGACTATGTGGGGCCCATTATTCTGTATGGAGGACTATGTGGGGCCCATTATTCTGTATGGAGGACTATGTGGGGCCCATTATTCTGTATGGAGGACTATGTGGGGCCCATTATTCTGTATGGAGGACTATGTGGGGCCCATTATTCTGTATGGAGGACTATGTGGGGCCCATTATTCTGTATGGAGGACTATGTGGGGCCCATTATTCTGTATGGAGGACTTTGTGGGGCCCATTATACTGTATTGAAACCTATGTGGGGCCCATTATTCTGTATGGAGGACTTTGTGGGGCCCAATATACTGTATACTGGTTGGCCTTTGTCCAAGTTTTTCATTTTGGCCCTCTGTGTGTTTGAGTTTGATATCCCTGATCTAAGATATTCACATAATTGTAGCAATCTGAATAATTAAAGGGAACCTATCATGTCAGGTGGAGCATGTAAACTGTTCCCAGGTTGTTGTTAGTGACGCAATGTGCACGACTAACACGCTTTTTGCATTAAAATTGGCGCTGGAGAAATGTGTAAAAATCACTTTATATACTTATATCATACCTGCTTGTTTAGTCATATCGGTGTTCTTCATTGTATTGAGTCCGGCTTGTCCCTGCCCACTCAATTTGAATTGTCCCCGGTTTGCGCCGACGTCACATGAATAGTCTTGTTGAAGTCCCACGCTTGCACACTGTATACTGTCACCCACGCTTGCGCAATGTGCATTGTTAAGCTGCGCATCGCCGCGTGTGCGCAGTGATGATCGGCTCCTGCACGTGGGCAGTGACTAGCGGTTCCCGTGCATGCAAGTGGGAGTCGTTTGTCACGGCACAAGCATGGGAACCGATTGTCATTGCGCACACGCGCCGACACGCAGCTTTACAATACACATTGTGCAAGCGTTGGTGACAGTATACAGTGTGCAAGCGCTGAATTTCAACAAGACTATTCGTGTGATGGCGCAAACCAGGAACAATTCAAATTGAGTGGACAGCGACAAGACGGACGGACTGAATACAGTAATGAACACCCCTATGACTAAACGAGCAAGTAAGATATAAGTATATAAAGTGTTTTTTACAAAAGATTATAGTTCTGATCCAAAAAGCTCATGCATCACTAACAACAACCTGGGGGCAGTTTACATGCTCCAACTGCCATGACAGGTTCCGTTTAAATGCAACAGGTTAATTAGTATAAAATTTGAGCAATATAAAAAAATCATGTCAAAATACACTTTTTTAAAACTTCTCGCACATAAATCAAGACCTGACATGGTCATGTCAGTGAAAAACAATTAAAAAAAGTAAAGTTACTGCTGTTAGAATGCAGAGGCAAAGACACAAAATGAAAAAATGCCCTTCATAGGATGTCAGTAAAGAGTTAAGCTGTTGGGGAGCCATATCTGACAACACAATGGGTGACTGTTTCCAATAGCAACCAGCAGACTTTTGACAGAGAATTTTGAAGCATTCAAAAACAACAGCAGAATCTGTTTCAGGAAACTATCCTTTTTTTGGGGGAGGAGGGGTTTGGCGGAGGGCATGCTACAGAGTTATTTTTTTTTTCTGAAACGTTTTGAAACTTTTTTTCCCCTGAAGTGTTTTTTTGCAACTATTTAATTGGACAATGCCTAGTTTGGTGCATTTTCCTTCAGCATCCACCTCAGTTGGAACTGGGGTATTCGTCAAGATGGAGGGTATTATGAACTTTTCCAACAAAACTTTCAGGCCTCTTCTAAAAAAGACTAATTTCACCTTTCAGCACAACAAAGACCCTAAGTACACCTCCAAATCAACAAAATAATGGCTTTGCCAAAAGAAAATCTAAGTTTAGGAGTGGCCCAGCCAGAGCCCAGACCTGAATCCAATTGAAAATCCATGGACTGATCTGAAGAGGGCGCTGTACACAGGAGATGCATTACCGATCTGACCGGGCCAATTTTTACAATTCTGACCACTGTCACTTTATGAGGTAATTACTCTGGAACGCTTCAACGGATCCCACTGATTCTGAGATTGTTTTTTTCATGACATATTGTACTTCATGATTGTGGTAAAATTTCTTCGATATCATTTGCGTTTATTTGTGAAAAAAACGGAAATTTGGCGAAAATTTTGAAAATTGTTATGCCCTTAAATCAGAGAGATATGTCACACAAAATATACTTAATAAATAACATTTCCCACATGTCTACTTTACATCAGCACAATTTTGGAACCAAAATTTTTTTTTTTTGTTAGGGAGCTATAAGGGTTAAAAGTTGACAAGCGATTTCTCATTTTTCCAACAAAATTTACAAAACCATTTTTTTAGGGACCACATCACATTTGAAGTCACTTTGAGAGGTCTTTATGACAGAAAATACCCAAAAGTGACACCATTCTAAAAACTGCACCCCTCAAGGTGCTCAAAACCACATTCAAGAACTTTATTAACCCTTCAGGTGCTTCACAGGATTTTTTGTAATGTGGAAGAAAAAAATTAACATATAACTTTTTTCACAAAAATGTTACTTTAGACCCAATTTTTTTTATTTTCGCAGGGGTAACAAGAAAAAATGGACCCCAAAATTTGTTGTGCAATTTCCCCTGGGCACGCATATACCCAATATGTGGGGAACAACCACTGTTTGGGCGCACGGCAGGGCTCTGAAGGGAAGGAGCGCCATTTGACTTTTTGATTGTAAAATTTGCTTGAATAATTAGCGGACGCCATGTTGCGTTTGGAGAGCCCCTGATGTGCCTAAACAGTGGAAACACCCCACAAGTGACCCCATTTTGGAAACTAGACCCCCCCAAGGCACCTATCTAGATGCATAGTGAGAACCTGGAACCCCTAGGTGCTTCACAAATTGATTCGTAAAATGAAAAAGTGGAAAAAGAAACACTTTTTCATTTTTATGAATCAATTTGTGAAGCATCTGGGGGTTCCAAGTGCTCACTATGCATCTAGATAGGTGCCTTTGGTGGTCTAGTTTCCAAAATGGGGTCACTTGTGGGGGAGCTCCAATGTTTAGGCACACAGGGGCTCCCGCAACATGGTGTCCACTAACAAATTGAATGGAAAATCGGCTCAAATTGTTAGCGGACACCATGTTGCGTTTGGAGAGCCCCTGCGTGCCTAAACATTGGAGCTCCCCCACAAGTGACCCCATTTTGGAAACTAGACCCCCAAGGCACCTATCTAGATGCATAGTGAGCACTTGGAACCCCCAGGTGCTTCACAAATTGATTCGTAAAAATGAAAAAGTGGAAAAAAAAACACTTTTTAATTTTTACGAATCAATTTGTGAAGCACCTGTGGGTTCCAAGCATTGTTTTTTGCTTCGTTTTTTATTTTTAGTTTTTTACCGTGTTCACTGAAGGGGTTAACTAGTGGAACAGTTTTATAGGTCAGGTCGTTACGGACGCGGCAATACCAACTATGTGTACTTTTATTGTTTGTTTTTTTTTTCATAATAATATTTATTGATGGGTACATTATATTTTTAGTGGATTATTTTTTTTATTATTTTTTTTAAATATTTTTACAAATTTTTTTTTAATTTTTTTTTTCACTTTCTGGGAGTTTTTTTACTTTGTCCCACTATGGGACTTTCACTTTTTTATTCTGATCGCCTGCATAGCATAGGGATGGAGCACCATCCCTGTGCTATGCAGGCAGTCAGCGCTGGACAGGGAGAAGATAGTTTGGAGATGCACTGCGCATGACCAAACAATCTTCCTGCTGTCTGGTGACCCGGATGTTGTCATGACGACATCGGGTCGTCATGGCAACACCCGGGAAGCCGCGGCAGACAGCGCTGGAGGCCGGAAGAGGAGGTGAGTATACCGATCACCTCCCCTTAGCCACCGCAATGCTGCGATCGACTTCGATCACAGCATTGCGGGGGTTAATGTTCCAGGAGCGGTGCGGGACCGCTCCCTGCACATAGTACCGGGTGTCAGCTGTGACAATCAGCTGACACCGGGCGGCGATCGCTCCCTCACAGCCTGTATGCGCGCGCGATCGCGATGACGTACTAATACGGGTCAGGCTCTTAAAGCCCAGGGCACAGACGCGTATTAGTACGTCATGGGCTTTAAAGGGGTTAACAGGGGTGTGAAGACGTTTTATATCCAATATACAGGGTGGTCCAAAAGTAGGTGGACAGAAAGTGTAATAAGGTTATGAAGGGGGAGATTTATCAAACATGGTGTAAAGTGAAACTGGCTCAGTTGCCCTTAGTAACCAATCAGATTCCACTTTTCATTCCTCACAGGCTCTTTGGAAACTGAAAGGTGGAATCTGATTGGTTGCTAAGGGCAACTGGGCCAGTTTCACAGATCTAGTTTTCACAGATGGATCTCCCCCAAATCTGTTTTCTTTTCAGATAACACATAATGGCAAATAATTTAAATACAGATCAAAGAAAATGGATTTTAACAGAGTATTGGAAATCTCAAAATGCTGAAACCGTTGAAGCAAATTGTGTTGAAACATTTGGTACTCAAGCCCCAAAGAGACAAACCATTTACCGCATTCGTGACAAATTCAATACCACTGGCTCAATCCTTAATGCTCCAAAAACTGGTCGACCCCAAACACAGAAGATAATAAACAACTTGTTGCTGAAACAGTTGTTCAGAGTCCAAAAAAGTCCACCAGAAGAGCCTCTTTAGAATTGGGAATTTCACGAGCTTCTGTCATGCGAATCCTGAAATCTATTGGGTGGAAAGCTTATCGTCCACGTCTAATTCATGGTTTATTGGAGGATGATCCAGACAGGCGGCTGCAATTTAGTGAGATTATGCTTAACGAAATTGAAGAAAATCCAGTAATTTTAGATAACATTATGTGGAGTGATGAAGCTTCTTTCAAATTATCCGGCCATGTTAACAGACATAATTGTATTTACTGGTATAATGAGAACATGCATTTAACATTAGAGCAACAACTAAATGAGCCTGGTGTCAATGTTTGGGGTGGTATTTCAAGTTTTGGTGTTTTAGGACCAATATTTTTTGATGGAACAGTCACAGGAGATAAGTATCTCGAAATTCTAATGAATCAAGTTGTTCCCTAGTTACAGCAACAGCCTAATTCAAATCACCTTTATTTCCAACAAGATGGGGCCCCTCCACATTATTCAAGAGTAGTCCGCGAGTATCTTGATGAAACATTTCCTAATAAATGGATTGACCGAAGAGGCCCACTTGATTGGCCGGCACGTTCACAAGACTTGACCCCAATGGATTTTTTCTTTTGGGGAGTACTCAAGGACAAAGTTTATAGTCGAAAAGCAAAAAGTGTCAGTGATTTCAAGAAATTAATACCCAAAGAGACTTGTGCAAAAAAGTTTGTCGAAGCGTAAGAGGCAAACTTCAAAGCTGTGCAAATTGTAATGGAAAACAGTTTGAGCACCTGCGTTGATACAATTTAAGGGCTTTTGTATTATTGTTCAGAATAAAATGTAATTGTCAATGTTATGCTTGTGTTAGTAAATATAAATTTGGACCACCCTGTGTGTGCATGTATGTATGTATGTATGTATGTATGTGTGTGTGTGTGTGTGTGTGTATGTATGTATGTATGTATGTATATGTGTATATGTATATATATATATATATATATATATATATATATATATATATATATATATATATATATATATATATATATATATATAGCAACTTCCTTTCCTTTGGCAAAATGGGTCAGAAGAGAGATTTGACGGACTCTGAAAAGTCCAAAATTGTGAGATGTCTTGCAGAGGGATGCAGCAGTCTTGAAATTTCCAAACTTTTGAAGCGTGATCACCGAATAATCAAGCGTTTCATGGCAAATAGCCAGCAGGGTCGCAAGAAGTGTGTTGGCCAAAAAAGGCGCAAAATAACTGCCCATGAATTGAGGAAAATCAAGCATGAAGCTGCCAAGATGCCATTCACCACCAGTTTTGAGATATTTCAGAGCTGCAACATTACTGGAGTATCAAAAAGCACAAGGTGTGCGATACTCAGGGACATGGCCAAGGTAAGGAAGGCTAAAAAATGACCACCTTTGAACAAGAAACATAAGATAAAACGTCAAGAATGGGCCAAAAAATATCTTAAGACTGATATTTCAAAGGTTTTATGAACTGATGAAATGAGAGTGACTCTTGATGGGCCAGATGGATGGGCCAGAGGCTGGATCAGTAAAGGGCAGAGAGCTCCACTCCGACTCAGACGCCAGCAAGGTGGAGGTGGGGTACTGGTATGGGCTGGTATCATCAAAGATGAACTTGTGGGACCTTTTCGGGTTGAGGATGGAGTGAAGCTCAACTCCCAGACCTACTGCCAGTTTCTGGAAGACAACTTCTTCAAGCAGTGGTACAGGAAGAAGTCGGTATCGTTCAAGAAAAACATGATTTTCATGCAGGACAATGCTCCATCACATGCATCCAACTATTCCACAGTGTGGCTGGCCAGTAAAGGTCTAAAAGAAGAAAAAATAATGACATAGCCCCCTTGTTCACCTGATCTGAACCCCATAGAGAACCTGTGGTCCATCATAAAATGTGAGATCTACAGGGAGGGAAAACAGTACACCTCTCGGAACAGTGTCTGGGAGGCTGTGGTGGCTGCTGCACGCAATGTTGATCGAAAACAGATCAAGCAACTGACAGAATCTATGGATGGAAGGCTGTTGAGTGTCATCATAAAGAAAGATGGCTATACTGAGCACTAATTTTTTGGGGTTTTTGTTTTTGCATGTCAGAAATGTTTATTTCTAAATTTTGTGCACTGATGTTGGTTTACCTGGTGAAAATAAACAAGTGAGATGGGATTATATTTGTTTTTTATTAAGTTGCCTAATAATTCTGCACAGTAATAGTTACCTGCACAAACAGATATCCTCCTAAAATAGCCAAATCTAAAAAAAAAACACTCCAACTTCCAAAAATATTAAGCTTGGATATTTATGAGTATTTTGGGTTGATTGAGAACATAGTTGTTGATCAATAATAAAAATAATCCTCTAAAATACAACTTGCCTAATAATTCTGCACACAGTGTATATCTATATATAGACCCCAGAGCATAATAAGCTTAGGATGTAAAAAAAACAACCAAACAAAAAAAAACATCTTATACTCACCTCACTGTTCACCTGTCCAGGCTCTCCGGACCATCATTAAAAATAGTACAAGAATACAGCATCAGAGCCAACATCAGTACATGAAAACAGAACCACAATCAGTATATAAATAGGGCACCAGAACAACCATCAGTAAATGAATACCTCACTAAAGCCATCATCAGTACAGGAATACATCACCAATCTTAGTACAGCAATCAATTACAATGTCAGGTCTGCCCCATATACATTTGTATGGCATAAATCTACAGCTCCCAGTATGTTCTTAACAAAAGGAGATAGGACCATACAGGAGCCACAGTACTGATTAGACACTCTCAGTATCACAATTAAACATTTCTATCCAGGTACTTTATTGATGATGTCTTCTCTTATTGCAGTCATTCTTATCCTTTTTGTCTCCATCTGGTCCAGATGCTATGATGAAGTTTCACATCAACAGCTTGTCTCTGCAGACTTCTCTCTTCTCCGGCCTCCTGCAGCACATCCCGACATGGTGCTGTTACACCAGATGTGAGTGCAACACAAAGAGGAAAGGGAGCCCAGACACTAGGGGAAGGGGGAAGAGGTGATCTCCTAATCTGGAGTAGCGTCACCCTGTCTCCCCCTAACGTCCCTATAAAGCCTCCGCAGCTGTCGCCGATCATGTGCCTCGCCCTACTATCCCTGGCGTAAGGTTATAGCTGGGGGTGTAAAAAGATGAGCACCTGTCAACCTCCGTTAGCACTCTAAAGACAACACAGGGGAATAACAATTTATCTTAAGAAGAACTCCAACAGGGTACATGGCCTTAAGACTCCAGAGAGGATGGGGTGCTGCTTCAGCCAAGTTCCAAGTAGAAATGGGTATAACCGGCGACGCCCACCTGGAGAGATCAGGTATATATACACCCAAGCCAACGGGAGGTAGTCTCTGGGTCCTGTCTGCATTGACAAATGTGGAGATCTCCTGTAAACCACTGCAGGACAACTATCTGTCACCTCTGACACACCCATGACAGTACCCCCCCCCCCACTAGTAGTGGCCTCCAGACACTCAGGACCGGGTTTCTCAGAAAAGAGGTGTGAAAAGAGTGAACCAATCTGGGAGCGTTTACCTCTGACGCTGAAACCCACATCCTCTCCTCTGGACCATAGCCTTTCCAGTGCACCAAGTATTGTAGAGAATGACGTTGGAGACGAGAATCTACAATCCTTGAAATCTCGAACTCCAAGTTACCATCAACCATTACTGGGGGTGGTGGTAGAGGTGAGAGCTCAAGAGGTTCTACGTACCTTTTGAGTAAGGACCTGTGGAACACATTATGGACCTTAAGGGCACGAGGAAGTTCAAGACGAAACGCTGCTGGGTTAACGACGGTGGTTATTTTGTAGGGACCAATAAACCTAGATCCCAGCTACCAAGAAGTAACTTTCAATCTTATTTTCCTGGTAGACAACCAAAGTCATTCACATTCAGGTCCGGACCTGGCAATCGTTTTCTGTCAGCCATACATTTATACCTGTCACCCATGGTCTTTAAATTACACAGAACACCCTGCCATACCGAGGAGAGCGACGAAGCAAACCGTTCCTCCTCAGGAACTCCTGAAGCACCACCCCCACTGAAGGTACCAAACTGTGGATGATAACCATATGCACCGAAGAACGGTGACCTGCCAGTGGATTCTTGACGATTATTGATGGCAAATTCTGCCAGCGGTAAGTAGGATGCCCAATCTTCCTGATTTTCGGAGACGAAACACCTGAGGTATGTCTCCAAACTCTGATTGACACTCTCGGTCTGACCATTCGACTGAGGGTGGAAGGATGAGGAAAAGGACAGCTGCACCCCCAGTCGATAACAGAATGCCTTCCAGAACTTGGAAACAAACTAGGTCCCCCGATCAGACACCACATCGGAGGGAACCCCATGAAGCTTCACAATCTCATTTATGAACACCTGGGCAAGTGTCTTAGCATTGGGAAGTGCAGGTAAAGCGACGAAGTGAACCATTTTACTGAACCTATCTACTACTACCAAAACCATCGTTTTGCCTGCTGAAACCGGTAGGTCAGTAATAAAATCCATGGACAACTGTGTCCATGGCCTGCTAGGGATAGGTAGCGGAAGAAGAGTACCAGACGGACAGGTGTGTGAAACCTTAGAACGTGCGCAAATACTACAAGCAGCTACGTGTTCAATTACATCCCGATGCATCCCCGGCCACCAAAAACGAGAGAGGATGAATTTTTCAAGCTGTTGTTATAAAGTATTCTAATTTACTGAGATAAATGACTTTTGTGTTTTCATTGGCTGTAAGCCACAATCACCAACATTAACAGAAATAAACACTTGAAATAGATCACTCTGTTTGTAATGACTCTATATAATGAGTTTCACTTTTTGTATTGAAGAACTGAAATAAATTAACTTTTTGATGATATTCTAATTTTGTGAGAAGCACCTGTACATAGCGTGATTAATTTTCACAGCGCCTTACAATCGTCATAGTGTATGTACTGAGCATGTTTGTATATTGGCTAAAGTGTATTTGTGCACCTGTACATTTATTTTATACTAAGGCTAAGTGCCCACAATGTAGAAATGCTCCGGATTTTTTCTGCTTCTCCCTGGCAGGAAAAATGCATGCGGATTGTACATGCATTTTTCCTGCGAGGTAGAAGCGTTTGTCAAGCGTTTTTGCATGAATTTCTGCATGCTGGTTATCCAGCGCTTTTCCAAGCGATTTTAGCATCACTTGGAAAAGTGCTTGACAACTTGGTCACACTATATAAATCCATGCAACCGGCATATATAGTGTGACCAAGTAATAGTTAAAAAAAAAGAATAAGAATGGTAAAAAATATATATATAAAGATTATACTGTACTTACCTTCCAATGGCCCCCGGTGTTTTCTCCGCTACGTCTGGTCTGTTGTATGGGTCGCGGTGGTGTGAAAGGACCTGCCATGACGTCATTTAGTCATGTGACCGGTCACGCGACCGCTGACGTCGGCGGTCGCATGACCTGTCACATGACTAAATGACGTCATCGCAAGTCCTTTCACACCACCGCGACCCATACAACAGACCGGACGCATCGCTGAGGAGACCGGGGGCCATCAGAAGGTAAGTATAATCTTTATTTTTTATTTTAAATTCTTTTTTTTACAGGTACAATGGTAGCCGGGTCTGGAGGAGAGTCTCCTCTCCTCCAGACCCTGGTACCATCCGCACATTGAATCGCTTAATATCCGCATGTGCACATGTAGTCATGCGGATATTATGCGGTTCAATCCAAGTCAATGGCGGCAATTACGCTGCGTGTGGGCAAAAATAATGGACATGCTGTGTATTTTTCCGCAATGATAATCCGCAGCGGAAATTTCCACAGCATGTGCACAGCACATGCGGATTATCATTGGGGACCATGGGGCACGTATTACCAAGCGTTTTTTAAGCGTTTTCGATGCGGAAATTCCGTGGCAAAAACGCTTGAAAAATGCATAGTGGGCACACAGCCTAAAGGCGTGCCAGTCCCTTTCATTTTTATTTTCTTCACATTGAGAAATAAATACATCACACGGGATACCTTACAGTGACAAATTGCTTTCTATTACAACCAAATATTTCAAATTGTGACTCATCAGTCCAGAGCACCTGCTGACAGTTTTCTGCACCTTGGTTTTGATGTTTGCGTGCATAGTTGAGTTCCTTGACTGTTTCCATGTCAACTGTATGGCTTTTAGGCAGAAATTCTTCCATGAAGAATTCTTCTGGACAGACTTCTCCAAACAATAGATGGATGTATCTGGGTCCCACTGGTTGCTCCCAGGTCTGCGCTCATCACACTTTTGAACATTTTCCAATTTCTAAGAGAAATTTCATCTGCTGCACTGATTTTCCTTGGTCGACCACTGCATCTATTGTGCTTAACATTGCCCATTTCTTAGTGTCTTCAATGCTGAGAACTAGAGGCAGATACTTATCCATCAATACGAATACCATAAAAGAGCCATCTAATTGGCTACAAGCTTATTCTATAGCAGGACAACGACCCCAAACATAGAATGTCATCAAGTACTATCTTCAGCGTAAAGAAGAACAAGGAGTCTTGGAAATGATAATATAGCCCCACAGAGCCCTGATCTCAACATTATTGACTCTGCCTGGGATTACATGAAGAGACAGAAGGATTTGCAGAAGTTACATCCACAGATGACCTGTAGTTAGTTCCCCAAGATGTTTGGAGCAACCTCTCTGCCGAGTTCCTTCAAAAACTGTGCAAGTTTAGCTAGAAGAATTGATACTTTGATGCTGTTTTGAAGACAAAAGGTGGACACACTAAATATGATTTTGAATTTTCTTTTGTTCATTCCTTTGTTTATTTTTTTTATCAACAATATGCAATTAACACTTTCTATTTTTTAAAACATTCGTACTTTGCAACATTTTTTCCACACCTGCCTAAAACTTTTGCACAGTACTATACGACAGAAAGGATACACTGAGACTCTGCTGTATATACATCACATAGGTTTCACTAAGACTCTGCTGTATACACATCACATATGATACACTGAAAGGCTGCTGTATTTACATCACATAGGACATGCTGAGACTGCTGTATACATCACATAGGATACACTGAGACTGTGGTATACATTGCATAGGACATGCTGAGACTGCTGTATACATCACATAGAGAAAATATATATGAATAGGAAAAGACGGCACTTCATACCAGTCAATAAAACTCCAAAGTGCTTGTTTATTAATTCATGATTAGATGATGGAATATAGCCACATGTTACAAACAAGTGATGTTTCTGGCGATGCTGCGCCCTTAATCATAGCATGAAGGAGAACTGTGCTCAAGTGAGATTTAAAGTCCATGACATGGCAATCCCACCCCTTAAAGGGGAGGAGGAACAATTAATTAATTATTTATATTATACATGTGAAAGCTGAAGTTCAATATAGTACAAGTCATGCATATTTCTCATAAACAAATAAAATATCTATCAAGATGGACTTAATCAATGAACCAGTATCACATCACAAAGACATATATAGAACAGGATAAATCTGAAACAATCAGGAAGGTTGTCATATCATATATTCATAATACATATCTTGGGGTTTAAAAATCACCACAGGTGACCGGTAACAAAGGGCAGGTGTTAGAACCCTCCTTTTTGTTTTTTCCATCTTGTGTTTTGCGGTCACGTGACCATCTGCCTTTATATTCCAGCTCCGCCCTTTTGGCTGTGCTGGACTTCAGTGTTTGACTGTTTCTCTAGCCAGGTAAGATGTGTCATTTGGTTTCATTCATTAAGTTGCCCTGCGCCAAGACACTCGCTAAGGCGTTTGTTAAGGAGATTGTCAAGCTCCATGGCGTTCCCACGGATATTGTTTCTGATAGAGGACCTCAGTTTGTGGCTCGCTTTTGGCGTGCTTTTTGTGACAGGTTGAGAGTCCATTTGTCATTTTCGTCTGGGTATCATCCTGAGTCTAATGGACAGACTGAAAGAAAGAACGAACCAGGATGTTGAACAGTTTTTGCATTGTTTTGTGGCGGACAATCAAGAGGTGTGGTCTGAGTTTCTGCCTCTCGCAGAATTTGCTCTTAACAATCATACATCCTCTTCTGCTGGGTGTTCTCCTTTTTTTTGTTGTACTGGGAGACATCTTTTGGTTCGTTCTCCAAATTGGGGTCGGCGGTGCCGGAGGAGGAGAATTTTTCCGGTGATTTGGAGCGAGTTTGGACTAATGTACGTTGCAACCTTCAAGAGGCTAACAAGAAGTCCAGGAAGTATTTTGACAGGAAACATAAGGAAGTTTTGTTTACTGTGGGTGACATGGTTTGATTGTCCTCAAAGAACCTGCGGTTGAGGATTCCCTCTAAAATACTGGGGCCTAAGTTTGTGGGTCCATTTAAAGTGCTTCAGGTTGTTAACCCATCTGCTGTCAGGTTGGATGTCCCTACTTCCTGGAAGATTAATCCTGTGTTTCATGTTTCCTTGTTGAAAAAGGCTGATTTTTCAGATATGGATGCCACTGTATCAGTTCCTCCTGTGGTGGAAGACGGCGAATATGAAATTTCTGGTATCTTGAATTCTAGATGGCATAGAGGGAGATTACAGTATCTTGTCTCCTGGAAGGGTTTCGGTCCTGAAGACAACTCCTGGGTAAGGACGGATGATGTCTCTGTTCCTAGGATTGTTAAAGCTTTCCACAAGAGGTTTCCGGATAGGCCTGGGCCTGGAGGATCCGGAGGATCCTCATAAAAGAAGGTGGTACTGTTAGAACCCTCCTGTTTGTTTTTTCCATCTTGTGTTTTGCGGTCACGTGACCATCTGCCTTTATATTCCAGCTCTGCCCTTTTGGCTGTGCTGGACTTCAGTGTTTGACTGTTTCTCTAGCCAGGTGCTTCTGTGCCTTTCTCTGTCAGTTCATTAGGTCCTTCTGGGACCTCTAGTACTTTTTTGTCTGTTTGTCTTTTTGTGTTCGGCAACAACTTCTCTGTTTAGGAGGTGTCCAATTTTTGTCCCAGTCCTTAGTTCTTTTAGGGACCCCTCCCCTTATGCTATAGGTCTTTGTTCAGACTATTCGAGGACTAAGGCGGGTCTGTTCGCTAGGAACAGGCAGCCCGTTACATCGTAGGGATTCAGCTTAGTTTTACTGTAGGGACAGTTTCCCCTTATCTTTCCTTAGTTCATGTTGCAGAACATAACAGCAGGCGTGCAAAGAAACTAATATACTGTATATAATATAAATCACTTTTGTGATTCACACCCGCTGGAAATGTTGTGCCCAATTTCAGGATCCAAAAGGCTTCTCGCAACAAAAGCTTTTTATGCTAATCCCCTTCACGAACAGGGCAAAATACCTTCTCTATTGCAAAAAAATGTAAATTGGTCACATCCCCATTATGCATATTCACAAAGTGTTTTGCACACCCTGAATAAGAAGCATTTTTGTCCTTAATGTTTTTAACATGTTCGGACAAACGTTTTTTTACTTTCCGTATTGTGCACCTTATATATTTCACATTGCATGCCTGATATTCAACACAGTACACTATATGGTGAGAATTACAGCCTGAGCATCTATAAAAACCTGCGGTGGAAATCCATGTGGTTTTGGTCGCTTTTTCACTGAATAAGCTCGGTGTCAATAAGCTTCCTAAAGTGTTACCTTTTCTGGCCACAAAGTTACACCCCTCTTGTAAGATTGTTCTATGTATAGGATCTTGATTTAAGATAAAAAGATTGTTTTCAAATAGCTCCCTAATCTCATGAAATTGCCTACTATATGCAGTACTGAAAGTAATGAGATTTTTCTGGTTATCAGAACTAGCATTTACTTTTTCTTTTTCCCCACAGATGTATGGATTGTGCTGTACCTTTTCTTTTGCTTTGCCGTTATGCCAGAAGGGCCATGTTTATTTTGATGAACTTTACATTAGTTTATGTTGCTTTTAAATAAACCAATAAGAAATTTAAAGAGACAGCGTTCCTGTGTCTACTTCCGTGTGTAGCCGAGTGAGCCGATCTACCACAACAGGCATGGTCATAGGGAGCTGAATAATATGATACCTTGATATTTTGATATTTGCAGTCCAAGGTCTTTCATTTAGACCTAATTTAGACCTAATTCACACATCAATTTTTCTGGTCAGTGTTTCATCAGTATTTGAAAGTGAAAACCAGCAGTGCCACTAAAACACTGAACAGGTCCTATTCTTTTAACCATAGTTTTTTTTCTCAAAGGTTCTACTCTTGATTTTGGCTTACAAACACTGATGAAACACTGACAAAAGAAAGCTGAAAAAGAGAATGGACAGCACCTCCAAAAACATACTTTGATCTAATGCCTCTCGGCAAAAATATATAAAACTGAACATGAGGTTCTTAGTTTAATGTATGAAGCCCACTGCCACATCACGGCAAACCTTAGTGGGTCCTAACATTTCCTGCCTGAACAGGAGCGGAGCCGTGCGCCAACCACCGCTGCAGCGACAATGCGCCAGCAGGGCGGGTGGCCTGGTGCCTCACAGCACCCATGCTGCAAGACCGAGTCCCCATGACTCCAGGCCATGCCGCCCCACAAGCACAAAACTACAGCAACAATGGCCGACATACTGCACCAACACCACATGAAATGAGCATTGTGACTCACCTTCCTCAAGCTCTCAAGTGAGAGCAAAAATAATATAAATAAAATAGACAGCACCTCCAAAAACAGCTCCCACCATACAGCTCATCTCCATGCAGCTCCCCTCCATGCAGCTCCCTCCATACAGTTCTCCCCATACAGCTCCCTCCATACAGTTCCCACCATACAGCTTCCCCCATACAGCTCCTCTCCATGCACCTCCCCTCCATACAGCTCCCCCCAATGCAGCCCCCCCATACAGCTCCTTCCATACAGCTCACCTCCATGCAGCTCCCCGCCATGGAGCTCCCTTCTATACAGCTACCCTCCATACAGCTCCCTCCATGCCGCTCTCTTCCATACAGTTCCTTCCATGCAGCTTCCTTCTATATAGTTCCCCTCCATGCAGCTCCCCCCATACAGTTTCTCTCCATGCAGCTCCCTTCTATACAGTTCCCTTCAGTGCATCTCCCCTCCATACAGCTCCCTTCCATGCAACTCTGTCCATACAGCTCCCCTACATACAGCTCCCCCCCATCCACACAGCTCCCCCCATACAGCTCCCCTCCATGCACATTCCCTCCATACAGTTCCCCCCATGCACCTCCTCTCCATACAGTTCCCCTCCATGCAGCTCTCCTCCATACAACTCCCATCATACAGCTCCCTTCCAAGCAGCTCCCACCATACAGATTCCTTCTATACAGCTCCCACCATACAGCTCTCCTCCATACAGCTCCCCACCATACAGCTCCCCACCATACAGCTCCCCTCCATACAGCTCCCCCCATACAGCTCCCACCATACAGTTCCCCTCCATACAGCTTCCTTCTATACAGCTCCCACCATACAGCTCTCCTCCAAGCAGCTCCCCCCATATAACTCCCTTCCATACAGCTCCCCACCATACAGTTCTCCCCATACAGCTCCCCTCCATACAGCTCCCCACCATACAGCTCCCCACCATACAGCTCTCCTCCAAGCAGCTCCCTCCATACAACTCCCTTCTATACAGCCTCCCCCCACCCATGCAGCTCCCCTCCATACAGCTCCCACCCTACAACTTCCTATTATACAGCTCCCCTCCATACTGCTCCCTTCTATACAGCTCCCCTCCATAAAGTTCCTCTCCATACTGCTCCCTTCTATACAGCTCCCCTCCAAGCAGCTCCCTTCTATACAGCTCTCCTCCAAGCAGCTCCCTCCATACAACTCCCTTCTATACAGCCCCCCATGCAACTCCCCTCCATACAGCTCCCTCCATACGGCTCCCTTCAATACAGCTCCCCTTCATACAATTCTCCCCATACAGCTCCCCTCCATACAGCTCCCCTCCACACAGCTCCCTCTATACAGCTCCCTTCCATACAGCTCCCCTCCATACAGCTCCCCACCATACAGCTCCCCACCATACAGATCCCTTCCATACAGTTCCCCACCATACAGCTCCCTTCCATACAGCTCCCCACCATACAGCTCCCACCCATACAGCTCCCACCCATACAGCTCCCCACCATGCAGCTCCCTTCAATACAGCTCCCCTCCATACAGCTCCCCACCATACAGTTCTCCCCATACAGCTCCCCTCCATACAGCTCCCCACCATACAGCTCCCCACCATACAGCTCCCCACCATACAGCTCTCCTCCAAGCAGCTCCCTCCATATAACTCCCTTCTATACAGCCTCCCCCCACCCATGCAGCTCCCCTCCATACAGCTCCCACCCTACAACTTCCTATTATACAGCTCCCCTCCATACTGCTCCCTTCTATACAGCTCCCCTCCATAAAGTTCCTCTCCATACTGCTCCCTTCTATACAGCTCCCCTCCAAGCAGCTCCCTTCTATACAGCTCTCCTCCAAGCAGCTCCCTCCATACAACTCCCTTCTATACAGCCCCCCATGCAACTCCCCTCCATACAGCTCCCTCCATACGGCTCCCTTCAATACAGCTCCCCTTCATACAATTCTCCCCATACAGCTCCCCTCCATACAGCTCCCCTCCACACAGCTCCCTCTATACAGCTCCCTTCCATACAGCTCCCCTCCATACAGCTCCCCACCATACAGCTCCCCACCATACAGATCCCTTCCATACAGTTCCCCACCATACAGCTCCCTTCCATACAGCTCCCCACCATACAGCTCCCACCCATACAGCTCCCACCCATACAGCTCCCCACCATGCAGCTCCCTTCAATACAGCTCCCCTCCATACAGCTCCCCACCATACAGTTCTCCCCATACAGCTCCCCTCCATACAGCTCCCCACCATACAGCTCCCCACCATACAGCTCTCCTCCAAGCAGCTCCCTCCATACAACTCCCTTCTATACAGCCTCCCCCCACCCATGCAGCTCCCCTCCATACAGCTCCCACCCTACAACTTCCTATTATACAGCTCCCCTCCATACTGCTCCCTTCTATACAGCTCCCCTCCATAAAGTTCCTCTCCATACTGCTCCCTTCTATACAGCTCCCCTCCAAGCAGCTCCCTTCTATACAGCTCTCCTCCAAGCAGCTCCCTCCATACAACTCCCTTCTATACAGCCCCCCATGCAACTCCCCTCCATACAGCTCCCTCCATACGGCTCCCTTCAATACAGCTCCCCTTCATACAATTCTCCCCATACAGCTCCCCTCCATACAGCTCCCCTCCACACAGCTCCCTCTATACAGCTCCCTTCCATACAGCTCCCCTCCATACAGCTCCCCACCATACAGATCCCTTCCATACAGTTCCCCACCATACAGCTCCCTTCCATACAGCTCCCCACCATACAGCTCCCACCATACAGCTCCCACCCATACAGCTCCCACCCATACAGCTCCCCACCATGCAGCTCCCTTCAATACAGCTCCCCTCCATACAGCTCCCCTCCATACAGCTCCCATCTATACAGCTCCTCTCCATACAGCTCCCCTCCATACAGCTCTCCTCCATACAGCTCTCCTCCATACAGCTCCTCTCCATACAGTTCCCCTCCATACAGTTCCCCTCCATACAGCTCCCTTCAATACAGCTCCCCTCCATACAGTTCTCCTCCATACAGTTCCCCTCCATACTGTTCCCCTCTATACACCTGCAGTAATAGAATGAGCTGACAGCAGCCAATCACCGCCGCCTCCATTCACAACACAAAACAGCGCCGCCTCACGATGACGTCATTGCACTTGATATTGTGTAGGTGTGTCTTCCATAAGCAACAAATGGATTTCTTGTAACCAATAGGAGAAGGTGTCTCTTGGCTACCCGGCTGACTGGAATATCACAGACTCAACTTGATTGGTTGGACCTAGGTGTGCGTCATTTCCGTTGTCAAGTGCGCAGCGATGGAGAGCCCGGCTTAATGGTCGGCAAAGGCCTGCCTGTGTGTGTCGCTCTCCGTGCGGCATGAGTCCGGTGTGAGGTGGAGCTAGGGCTGCGTATCAGGTGAGGGCAGAACGGTGCACACCACGCTGGGAGGAAGAACCGTGCCCCCCTTGGCGCCCCGCACCCCTGCAGCCCCCTCCCCGGGGGCGCCCCGCACCCCTGCAGCCCCCTCCCCGGGGGCGCCCCGCACCCCTGCAGCCCCCTCCCCGGGGGCGCCCCGCACCCCTGCAGCCCCCTCCCCGGGGGCGCCCCGCACTCCAGCCCCGCGCCGTGCCCCCCCCCCCCCCCGGGCGCCCCGCACTTCAGCCCCGCGCCGTGCCCCCCCCCCCCCCCCCTGGGCGCCCCGCACTTCAGCCTCGCGCCGTGCCCCCCCCCCCCCCCCGGGGCGCCCCGCACTCCATCCCTGCGCCATGCCCCCCCCCCCCGGGGGCGTCCCGCACTCCAGCCATGCCCCCCCCAGGGCGCCCCGCACTCCAGCCATGCCCCCCCCCCTGGGCGCCCCGCACTCCAGCCATGCCCCCCCCCCTGGGCGCCCCGCACTCCAGCCATGCCCCCCCCTGGGCGCCCCGCACTCCAGCCATGCCCCGCACTCCAGCCCCCCTGCGCCGTCCCCCTCCCCGGGGCGCCCCGCACTCCAGCCCCCCCCCCTGGGCGCCCCGCACTCCAGCCATGCCCCCCCCTGGGCGCCCCGCACTCCAGCCATGCCCCGCACTCCAGCCCCCCTGCGCCGTCCCCCTCCCCGGGGCGCCCCGCACTCCAGCCCCCCCCCCCGGGGCGCCCCGCACTCCAGCCCCCCTCCCCGGGGCGCCCCGCACTCCAGCCCCCTCCCCGGGGCGCCCTGCACTCCAGCCCCCTCCCCGGGGCGCCCCGCACTCCAGCCCCCTCCCCGGGGCGCCCCGCACTCCAGCCCCCTCCCCGGGGCGCCCCGCACTCCAGCCCCCCCCCCCCCCCCGGGGGCGCCCCGCACTCCAGCCACGCGCCGTCCCACGCTGTAGTAAGGTACAGTGCACCCTTACTGCAGAATACAGGGTGTATGGGGGGGATCCTCACCTGCTGCCTAGTCCTGCCGGGGATCAGACATGTTTGATTTCTGCATGCCTAATCTATTGTTCAGCTGTTCCCCATGTTTCCCCCTTTTGAAATAAACATGCATGCCCAACCAAACAAGCCCTGTGCCAACACCTATTAGTGTGACTCCTCTCACAGTGGTGGCTCATCGCCAGGGCATCATTAGCTCAGTGACAGGTTGCAGGGCAGTGGCCTCTCTGGGGTCTTTCCCTGCATAATTTTTCCCCCTACCCTCTGTGCATCGATCCTCCAGATCGGTTGGTGTTTGCCCTCATCCGATAATAAATTAATGGCAGCGTTGCAGCGCTGGGGTCCTGGGTTCAGAACCCACCACGGAGTTTGTATGTTCTCCCCGTGTTTGCGTGGGTTTCCTCCCACACCCCAGACATACTGATCGCAGATTGCTTGCGCCAATGAGGACCGTGCTAACGTCTGTGGAATATGATGGCGCAATATAAGTATGCAGAACGGTTTCAATGCCAGAATCATTACTTTGGGAAGTGGACTTGATGACCCTGCAGGTCCCTTCCAACTCTGCCATTCTATGATGTAGTAGATGGGGTCTTCCTGCTCAGGCTGGCTTTCTGTTAGCTAGAACAAAGAGCATGTCTGCTGTGGGGGCTCAGGCTTCTCATCATGTTACACTGCCATTAGCTTATTCTGGAGCCCTTTTCTAATGGCTAGCAGTTGAGGGCTGGATGAGTCACACAGTGTCTGCAGTGCTGAGGCAGTGACTGGCTGGTGTGATCACAGGACTGTGATGCCAGTGTGCTGTCAGGAATAAGAAGCATTTTATGTATAGATTTTTGGCATTCTTTTTCTATTTATTCATTGAAAGTATGAAGATATTGCTATTATAGTGTGGTAACAAATAATTCACAAGATATCCCAAATACGCGTGCACAGAGCCGCAAGTGGCGTTATCCCCTGCATCCACAAGTGGCGCTGTTATCTGAGAGCAGTATAAGTTTGGCTTATGAGCATACTCATTAAAGGGAGGTCTTCTATGTAGACCACCTATATTTATTAGCTATTTTGCCTGTATGTGCAAATTGACATAATAGGGTTCTCCTGACTTTGCCCGCTCCATCCTCAATCAGAGCTTTTAACTATAGCTGGGAGAAAAAAAAGTCCACTCGCAGCCTTCCCTCCTGATGCCCAGTTTTAGAGAACTTGGACCTGCGGTGACCAGCAGATGACTACAGCAGCTTCATGTAATAGAAGCTGCTGTATCATTACCAGAGGAGTGATTTACTTTTGTTCATGCTGTCTTCATTAAGGAGAGCAGTCTATGATTGGGGTTGTGAAGCCCCTTTTAGCTTCCCTCTGTATAAGTCCATGCAATGTGTCCCATAGGCTGCGGCTGTGTGGATGGCCGCTCTAGGGAGGATGGAATTGCCTCTGTATGTAGTTTTCTAGATCCCGAGCCGTTCACTAGACAATAGGGTGAGCGTCTGTCTTGTCTTTGGTGCTTATACAGTGCTGTATTTCCTCCGTATATTGTTCTTGTGCTTTTTAGCTTTTTTTCTATTTCAGCTGATGAATGTTCTTAGACATTTATGAGAGCTTGATAAAGTTGAATGATAGTTCTTGGGGTTAACTTTGAGAGGAAACCTTCCTGCTCCCAGCTGTTTTAGTGAAGCTTTACTTTGGTGGAGACTCATGGGAATATAATAGTAATGGCTGTATGGGTTGTGTAGTTTCATGAGCAGCAGTAGACCTGTCACAGGACCCTTCATGCAGCCACTGCCATTCCTGGGTTATGTGATGTCCGCTGTCCGTGCTGTAGTATGTCTGCCCAGTACATATGTAGGCTGGGAGCGGAGACATGATCAGCCAGTGTGGCCTACAGGGAGCACCAGGCAAAGCAGAGTGAAATGCAGAAGGTCTTCACAACCTTCCAGCACCACAAGCTACAAGACTCATTATCTTAATAAAATAGCAGAGAACCAGGAGACCAGGTCTACATCACACAGACCTTGCTAGATTTGAGATGTCTGCTACAATTCCCAATGATGTTCTATTAGTCTGTAGTTGCACAATTGTGATGGACATTATTGGCATACATAAGCTAGTTTATGGAGACTACAGTGAGATAATATATAGTGGCAATGCTATTTTGTAGAGGGAGCATTCGTATATGGCTCAAGCTTGGGAAGCCACTGTGGGCGAGGAATAGGATCCATGAGGTGGGTTTTACCATTAGGTAAAATGTGATATTAGACACCTTTAAGGCTGTGTGCCCACGTAGCGTTTTTCAAGCGTATATGCTGCGGAATTTCTGCAGCGTAAACGCTTGAAAAACGCATGTATATCCGCACCCCATGGTCCCCAATGGCATTCCGCAATGTCAATGCCCATGCTGCGGATTTTTCCGCAGCGTATATGCTGCGGTCAAAAATCCGCAGCATGTTCATTAATTTTGCGGGAGCGCAGCGGAATCAATGTGCGGATGGTACCCAAGGCTGGATGAGAGGAGACTCTCATCCAGACCTGGGTACCAAAGAACCTGTAAAAAAAAGAAAAAATAAAGTTTATACTTATCTTCTGATGTTTTCCCTCCGTCGCGCTGTTGTCTGAAGGACCTGCCACGTCATTGAGTCATGTGACCCACCACATGACTCAATGACGTCACCGCAGGTCCTGCACACAACAGCGTGAGCCGCTCAAGACTCCGGACGGGGCAGAGAATGCATCAGAAGGTGAGTATAAAGTTTATTTTTTTATTTTTTACCATTCTGAACAAGTTGTCAAGCACTTTTCCAAGTGATGCTTGGAGAAGTGCTTGATAACCCGCATGCGGAAATGCATGCAAAAACGCTGCAAAGACGCCTCACATACGCTTCTACCTGGCGGGAAAACCGCATGTAATATCCGCATGCGATTTTCCCGCCAGGGAGAAGCGTAAAAAATATGCTTCAGGTCCGCAACATGGGCACATAGCCTAAATCTGAGTATACAGCTTTACATGCAGATTTGTAGTAGGCTTCTCCTCTTTGCATTGTGACGAGGCACTACTTTTCCCATGCCTTTTCGTTGTCACAATTGGGGTAGGTTCACATGAGCTTATAAAAAATCGGTCAGTTTTATCCAGAAAAGTGGACTTATTTAATTTTTTTTTTGTAACTATTAATCATTTCTAAGACCATTTAGTTTCCTGTTACATTGGAATTCTTTATCTTTAGAAATTGGATGTTATACTGTGGCTCCGTATGGCATCCAGTTTTTTTTTTCCCTCTCTTGTTCTCCCTCAAATTTGAATTGGCGTGTTTCATCTGAATTCTGGAAGAAGCTAGTGCATGCTGGGACTTTTTTTTTTTTTTTCATTCACAGATTTGGTCAGTGTAAAAAATCTCCCATCTGCACTGCCTCATTGATTAACATTGGTCCGGGTGCTGTCCTTTTTTTTTTTTTCCACGCACGGCACATGGACCGAAAATGCGTTTTTGTGAATGAGCTCTAGCTATGACTGTGGGGTCCCAGAGCCCTTACGGAGTACGCGCGTGACCAACTGTTTCCTTATGTGTATGGTTGGCCTTAAAAATGACTGTTACCCTTTTAGACTAGGGTCACACACACACGTACGTCTGGGTTTCTGTCTTAATAGCCGACTTGGCTATTCACTATTATGAGACCGATGGAGTCACTTTGGACCCTTTGGTAGGATTGAGGTTTTCATCAGAATCCTGTATTTAAGGGATTCCAACAGAAACCCCCGTGATTCTCAGCAGAGAGCACTGTATGTGGGTGACCCTAACCTTAGACCCATAAGTCTGCAATGTTGTTTCCATCTCAGACCATTGAAGTAGACATTATTACAAAAACTAGCTTGTGAACAGTTTCACTATATTATGTAGTGAATCTAAATTGAATGAGGATCGCAAAATGGGCAGCAATGTTGGCCCTCTGGAGGGAGGCAAAGCATCTTTACTACACTGTATTTTGTAGGATCTGGAATAAGACTAGTGTCTGGGGCATTGCAGTGTAAGCAAAGTGTTTTTTTACAGTTTCAGTCATCTTGAGTATGTGATCAGTTGATCTGTATATAGTTTTCTCATGGAAATCCATGACACACATGTTTTTATTAGTTGCTGACTTGGTGGGTTGGTTTGTGGTGACAGTCCAGCTTCCTATGTTTACTCATCGGTGCCATAAATATAGAGCTCTTAGTTTCGGTTTTACTGTAGAGCCCGTGGGAGTAGTGAGGTCTGGCCCATAATCCGTTTGTCTCTTTATTTTTCTCTTTAACCTGGAAATGAGAAATGTTTTATTAAAGTGCAATTGTATTACGATATGTACAGATCTGATTGCATTGTTAGTAGTTTTATTTTGGTATTTACATACTATAGCTAAATTTGTTTTTTTTAAACAAACAAAAAAAAACCACAACAATCAATCATTGGACTGTCAAACCCCACTAAATATATAGAGGTTTAGTACTGATAGAAATATGACCCAGTTTTGCTGCTCACATGGACATACAGTGCACAGATATAATCTGCACAGAGCTGCAGTACATGAGTGCAGCACTAAAGCTGAGAAACCCGATCTGCTCTCAGTATGGATCTCTTGCAAATTAAAAATGTAGTTTTGGTTAGTGATGGCTTCAGTGATATATCTGTAGCGGTCACATGTGACTGCAGACTTGTGAATCCTCCCAGCACATGCACTGCGAAGGATTCATCATTGTCTGCCCCTGGAACACCGGTCAGAGTACTTATTTTAGACTGGACAACCCCTTTAAATAAGCACTCAATATCCCACTAACTTTTTTTATTCACCCAGAAGTGGCTTTTACAATGTAAACTTATGGAGTGTCAGAACGAGGCTCCGTTGGCTTTCATTGTAAAATCGTCTTCCAGCTCATGCATGGCACTTAGAAGCTAGTGGTAACGGCATCCTGTACTACATTAGTATTTTGACCTGTGTTGGTAAATACAGCCCATTTTTCTGGTATTTTATACTGAGCTATGACTAATCGATCAATGCACACCCAATTGACTGAAAGCGAGCGGCTCTCGGGGAGATACAAGTGTGTTTCCTCCTGGTAGCCAAGCTTTTAGTAAGTTGTCCAGGCAGCATTTTAATGCTATGTACCTGTAGATTAACTATGTGTGCTGTTAAAAAGCATTTTTGCACATGACAAGTTGTTTTTAATTTTTTTTATTGCAACAGTATGCTGGCTATACAGGATCTAAAAAAGAGAATCTACGATAAATAACTACCTGCAGGTAAATAGCATTTCTGGATTTGACAAGTTACCTTTACTTTGCAAATAAACACGTGTCCAATTACCACATCTTTAAAATCTGATGTGACTTTTGCAAATGTAATTTTTGTTTGTAGCAAACTTGCTGTATCTTGTCTGCACTGTGTGAACCTGAGGGACTATGTTTGACTGCTGTTTGTACGTCATGGGGTTTTATCAGAATTTTAAGATTTGAAAAATGTCGCCCATAGAAAAGCAATGTATATAATGAATTTGTGACTTAATATATAAATGGGATAGGTGCAGCATTTTTTCCCCTCTAGAAATGATGAAATTTCATGCGAAATGCATTGTCATAGTTGTATGCGGTTTTATTGCACTCATGGCTTGTTATTGCTTTAGATGGAGGAGCAAGCTTAAAGGGAACTTGTCTCCAGGTTTTTGCCACTCAATCTGAGAGCAGCATAATGTAGATGCAGAGACGCTGAATCCAGCAATGTGTCACTTATTGAGTTGGTTGCTGTAGTTTTGATAGTCTCCTGCCGATAAAGCAGTGTTTTTTTTTCATCACTTGAAGGCTAGTAAACTTGCTGCCATATTGTCCTCCGTATTCATGAGCTCTGTATAACCCCCAAGCCCACCACTGATTGGCAGATTACTGTATACACTGTACATGGGCAGAGAGCTGTCAATCAGGGGCGAGGACTTGGTTATACAGAGCACAGCATTCAGAGAACTGCTAGATCTACAGCAGACATAACAGGGGTTTTATCAAAATGAGGGCAAGCAGCTCAGTAAGTGACACATTGCTGGAATCAGGGTCTCTGAGATGAAGTGGGATAAACCATGGTACAGAATCCCTTTAAGGTTGGGTTTCTACTTGGCAGTATAGGGCCAGATTCTCCCATAAATTTCAACAGTTTTGAAACTTGTTCCACCTGTAAAAAACACCACGTGAAAACCTAGCCAGAGTTCAATATAAAAAATTATCTGTTGATTAAAATGAACTCACTGAGGTGATAAATGTTTGTGCAGCATTATATGTCTGCGTGTCTCCTCCAGTCCGCTCATCTGCACGGAGCTGCAATACTGCCTATTGTCCCCTTGAATCGGCAGCCAGCATACTTTTATATTGTCCCACGTTTAGAGCGCGTGCCTAATGATCGGAGTGCCAGATGGCATATGTGATCATGACGTCTTTTACATGTTAGCGTGTCCGCTGTGTTTTTCTTGCAAAAGATGCTTCAGGAAGACGATGGTGTTTTTTGTAAAGAGTCTTTTTGCATCTTATGTCTTGCGGCTTATGTTTTTTTTTTTTTTCTTATTTGTAGTTATTAATTGTGAGCAGCTTACAAATGGAAACTGTCAGGTTACAAATGGAAGAATGGTCAGGTTACTTTCATTAAGTGCTTCACAGCTTTGGAAGCCTGAATCTGGTAACAGAAACTCCAAAAGATGGAAGATATGCACAGCATGTTGTTTTTACATTGCTATGTGCATTCTTTTTGACATTTTTTAGCTTGTTTTTAGGCAGAATCCTCCTAAAATAGCCGTCATGTGCACATACCCTAAGAGAAAGGGGGCAGGTCCAAAGTAATGAGTCTAGAGGCTTCAGGCTAGTGATGGATAAGCCGATAAAGGAAACTCAGCTGAATGTGGGTTTTGGCAAATGTAGAACATTTTATGACACAGCACCTTTTGGATTTGATGTTGGGGTTCATGGTTTATTATAAGAGCAGACTGAGCATTTTACTGGTAGATGTATATCAAACTGGTTATTTTACAAATAGAAGAGATTCCTAAGAACTGCAGAGTAAAACTAAGAAATATAGATTTTTTTTATTGATTTTGTATAGTGATCATTTTATATAGATCTTCTGAGAAGTTTCCAAACGGATGACAGTATTCCAGGCTGACTTGGGCCTTGTGCCTCACCTTTGCATGGAATAAAAGTGTTCCCACGCACCTCTGAATACATGTAAAAAGGAGCTTTGTTCTACAATTAATGCTCCTATAAACACCAGCTCTCTTGCCATTACACACATTTCATTCATTCATTAGACAGGCAGGCGGCTGACATGTTGCTGGTTAGTGCCTTATTAACATCTTCTCTGCTGTAATAGATTTAATATTCATAGTAAAGGTAGAAATTGCAGATAAGAAAGTAGGTTTGAGACAATATACCACCATTTCATAGCCTGGGTTAATGTCTTCATTATATCTTATGTCTGTTTTATATGTCTCTGATTATTTAAAGTCTTTTTAACCAGAAGCTTTGCTCAAAGCCTTTAGATCTCTAGCATATCCTGACTGACAGCAAAGTTATCCAGTCACCCAGCCCTGTTGCCAGCAAATGACATAGTGTGCAATATTCGTAGATCAGGAAAGTATGGTGGGCAGAGAGATGAGTAATGGGGAAACCTGAGCCAGCTTTAGCGTGGCATAGTCTTTTTAAAATTACCCGGTATCGTTGTTTTTTGATTAATGGGCTTCTCTGAAGAGATTAAAATGTCTTCAAACAGAGTCTTATCTATATTATGGTTTGTTTTTTACTTTCACCTCTATGCACGATTTAAAACTTCTGACAATAGCAGAGATGCTGCTCCTGTCTGCTCACCTCCTGTCTGGGACAAAAGGTTATTGATCAGGGGGTATGATTTGCATTTTGCTCCTTGCGCAAGCCAGCCCCTTGACCAGGCCTGATGTTCTGTGTGCGCCTGTATGTACTTTCATGCTTTTTTTGGTCTCTACTCCTGTGTTCTATGTCTGGTTTTTCACAGCTTGTATGTAGAAACCACAACAGTGCATAACGTATACTGACGTGGTTCGGTCTGTTCTTCACAGCTTGTATGAGACATGTAATTGCTTTTTTCCTGCTTTCCCAGTTTTCACTTTAAATTCCTTGACAGATCATGTACAAACTGTGTAGCTGCAGACAGGGGGCGCAGAACTAGCCATGTCAGTATACATTATGCACTGCCATGGTTTATTTTTCCCTCATAGTCTACATCTGCACAGCTTGTATGTAACATGTCGAGGAGTGTGGAGGGAAGCTATGAATGTCACATACCACCTGTGAAGAAGAGCACAGGAGCAGTCGAAACAGAAAATAGAAACAGTCACACACAGGGCAGAGGACTGGCTTGCATAAGAAACAAGAAGCAAGCCATGCCCTGCCCCTTGATCTGTAACAGCGGGGAATAATGCTTTCAGTGGGCTGCCTTGCATAAAGAGAAAAAAGCAAGCTATGCCCCCTTATTTGTGATGTAGCATGCCAGAAGTGAGGCGAGCACTCAGGATCAGCATCACCATCACAGCAAATAGTTCTAAAAAGCACATAAAGTGGCAACTTAAAGGGTGTTTCCCAAAAAAAGCAGTTATCCCCTCTTCTTAGGTGATAACGTGCTGATCGCTGGGGGTCTGACTGCTTTCATCGCCAGAGATCCTGAGATAAAGGCTGTCCTTCCTTCCTGAATGGAGCGGAAGTTTGCACATGTGGCTTTGCTTCATTCATTGTTTATGGGACTGCAGGGAAAAGTAGAGCACTGTACTCGGCAGTACCAATGACAATGAATAGCGTGGAGACTGAGCATGCAAACCTCTGCGCCATTTAGGATGGGGCTGCGAAGACCTGATAAGGGGTTCCAGTCAGATGTTAGGATTCCTGGGGATCCCCGCAGTTGGATCACCAGTGATTAGCTAATTAACCTTCATTCTTAGGATAGGAGATAACTTGTTTATTTTGGGGGGAATAACTTTTAAAACTGTATTATGGTATGAGCCTTTATCTTTTCTAATGTTATTTAGTTGTGAATACATTTTAATATTCTCAGATAAATTTTGCTTCTACCCTGAAAAGTAGTTTAGACAGTATAGGTCTACACATTGGTAGGCGTTAAAAAAAACACACACTTTGGTAGTGCCTAGATTTTGGATTGCTCCCTAAAAGGCGAAGACTGCATACTGTCATTACACCCACAGCATGTATGCTCATCCATATACTTCTATATGAAGTAGAGCTTTATTCAGTGTCACCCTTACCAGGTGGCATAGATAGGGCTGGTATATGTGGATTAAAGGGCTCAGTGTTCCACAGTAAGATGAGTGGAAATCAAGTATTCTAGGATTTTGACAGTTGTGCCTGCTTGTCTAGCCACATACACTATCTGAAGGACCAGATTCATAAAGACATTAGAGGGATGAGCTTCATGTGCAATTGCCGACCAATGATGTCCAGGGATGCGCATGCCATGGTAGCACGTTAGGCCATACAAGCTGCTCACAGAAGCACAAGCAATATGCAACGTTCTCATGCTGAGAAACCGCTCCTTGGACACTTTCTAGAAATGGCTTCACCACTGGTTCTACCACCAAAATCAAAGTAACGTTGAACTTTTAGTGTGCGTAGAATAAAAACCAGGCGGGGTCTGGCATTATGCCATCCCACACCATAATCATGGGAGTAGGACCGGTACGACTTGCCTCGTGAAGTTCTTGTAATGGCATTGGCCATGTGGTCTTGTCAGATTTCAAGAAGGGCACAAGGTGATTCTGTGCTACACGTGAAATATCACATACTAAGCATAATGTGTCAAAGATTGTCTGTGTCTTAAGCGTGCTACATGGACTTTTGCCTCTCCAGCCTGGTCTCCGATTGAGCACGTCTGGGATATCTGGTTTTCAGTTATAAAGGGAGCTGCTGGCAACGAATCTTGATGATTTGTGTGCCCAAGTGTTATTTTGGCATGGTAGAGCATTCCTCAGACAGCTATAAGTAACCTCACTTATGGAATGCCAAGGCGTGAAAGTGTGGGGATTTCTGCTTGTAATGCTCATACGGAGTACTGAATAAATCGATCCTGTGATTTTTATTATTCCTCTACTATTCCTACCTGGTCTTGCAATTACATTGTAGAAGTGCTGTATATATGCATGTGTATATATGTTTATTAAAAAAATGTAAGTATATTTCTATATGTGCTATTAGCATGAAATTTTCACCAGATGTTAATAACAACCCATCCAATCCACACGGGCAAAGAAATCAAACCATAGATATCCATAAATTAAGTTGTGTAATAGCGAGAAATGAGACAGGGAAAAAGTATTGAACACATGAAGAACGAGAGGTGTAAAAAGCCATGGCAAGTCTTGACACCAGCTGAAATCTATCAGTAATTTAAAAAGCAATTCTTCCACTTAGTGAAAAATATCAGCTGGTTCAACTGATGGCCAATAAAAAGGTGTCTTACCTCGGTGCCATACAAACATCTCCTGGTGGGTAAAACCAGTGAGCTGTCTCAAGACTTTTGCAACCTTTTTATTGCAAAACATACTGATGGAATTGGTTGCAGAAGAATTTCTAAACCACTGAAGGTTCCAGTGAGCACTGTTGGGGATCTCTGTGATGCATACCTCCCATCGACTATGCAACCATTAGCTACCTTACAATGTGTGTATGTGTGTGTATTTTTACATTTACACACACAGTTTGGACTCATGATTAAAATTCCCCTTCTAGTACCATTAGTTAAATATAGTGGACAGGACGATGACTGGGTGAGGCATTTAAAGGAGAATCTGTTCGTAGGATCAACTCTCTCCTACACCACCTATATGGACATGCAGGTCGCAGAAAGTTAAATAGAATGATGCCTTGATATCTACAATGTCATGTCTTATTCCAGAGAAATCGATGTTTTTTTAAATATGTAAATTAGCTATTAAGATCTATGGGTGGGACAGAGATCTGAGATTCTGCCTCCAGAGCTTATTTTAAGAGAACTGTGTCATTACCAGTGTGAGACTGACTAAGGACATACTAGCGCCATAAACTTGTCAGAGTAGTTTTCAGCCGTTAGAATGTGGATTTTAATTTTGTAACCAATATGAAGTAAAGCTCGAAGATTATAGTCATTTTTTTGGTCGTGCGTATACCCCCTTTTTTTTTTTCCCCTTTTAGATGCATGTAGTTAATTACAGTCTACTCAACTGATCTACATGTCTCTCACATTGGCAATGTCCCCTTTAATTTAAAATAAGCTCTGGAGGTATATTCTTTTGGAAATCTATGTCCCACCCATAGATCGTAGCAGCTAATTTATATATTAAAAAATGTGGACGCCTCTGGAATAGGACATCAGATCGCAGAAATCAGTGTATTTTTTTATTCAACTTTCCGTGATCTGCATGCCAACATAGACCGCTTAGGAAGGTTGATCCTGACAGAATCCCTTCACCATGAGGACTTGTTTTCTGTTATCAGCTTGATGAACCACCTTAGGCCTCTTTCAGGTGGCATAAGCAAAGCAAATCTTAGCATGTAAATATCAGCCCCAAGTCCTGCCCGATTCTGTGCCATCAGACCTGAATTACCAGCATCACAGATCCCTGTGACACTGTTAGTTCATCATGAAACCTGAGGTTGGGTCTGGACTTGTGGCTGTAATACAAATATTAAAATGCCCCATACATTGAAGCCATCTGAACGAGACCTTACAACAGGCTCCCGTCACTGACTTTTTTTTCTTTTGTAATCATGTCTAGAATTACAGAATCTTGCGGTCTCTACTTGCCCAGAATAGAAGAAACCCTTTGGGGACCTGTAAGAATGTACAAATGACAGTTTGACTATTTGGTTTACTGCGTCTATGATGCAACATGTGGGACCTGCACACGGATGTCCTCTGTGCTCAATTCTCTCGGTAACCTGATGATTTGCTGCATCATAACACAAGGGGCGTTATGTAACAGTGTCATCATTTTCACTGATGGGGCTAGCATTTTACTCGGCAGCGTGGTCTGCAGTGATATTCAGCATTTCTATTGCATCTACAAGGAGATGATGGAGAAATGTAGTGAGTCTCCCACTGCAGCGTGTGTGTATGTATAATCTGTATATTATTGTAGCTCTATGCGTGTGTGTCGTCTACAGAGATGGGCTTCTACTTGGATGGTTTCCATTCTCAGGGAAGCAGGTAGTGAGGGTGCAATTCATTCATAAATAATACTGCTAGCCAGATTGAGATGTTCCTGTTATTCCGTTTGACCTATTTTATGTTTGTAGATGTGGATGACCTGTTCATTTCTCAGTCTGTGAAGGCAGATGGAGATCTGTCTGCTCAGGAACTGACTGTAAAATCAGTAGGTGGAGAAGCTCTGCAGGGAAAAAAAGGCATGCATATGAGTAAGTGAGCAAGCAGCAATTCACCCCATACATCCATCTCTTCTCGCTTTTTCTTCTGCAGATAGAGGATGAAGAGAAGGGCATCTGAAAGGGATTCTGGGGAGACCTCTGCCAGATCCAAGGCACTTTGCAGCAGTATCTCTGGAAGTAATGCCAAGAGGGCTGGGCCATTCATTCTGGGTGAGTACCGATGACTTTGGGCTTTAGAGCTTTGATGTATTTGGATGTGTTTGGCAGGATCAGCATGATGCCATTGTAATCCAAGGAGTGTGGTGATTCAGATCAATGGCTTTCTGAATGTATTGCATTTTGCAAAATACCAAAGATCTAATGTATAGTAGTAACCAAAAGTTTTGAGACTGCCACATTTAGGTTTTCATAAAGTTTGCTGCTTTAGTGTTTTTTGATCTTTTAATCCGAAGTTTCTATGGTTACTGGAGTACAATTATAAACTCAGGAATTTTTACCATTGTTCCTCTTAAGAAAAAAAATACTTTTGTATAATGCAAAAAATGGCTGTAAAAAAACAAACAAACATTCGTAAGTATATAGAAAATTGAAAGAAAATTCATTTATAGATCAAGGTTGCCTTGTGTAGAGATTTTTTTTTTTTTCAACAAGTTATGAATATAATGAGCTTTATTTTATCCATCCCAATTTAATTATTTATTTATTTTAAGGTCCACGATTGGGCAACTCTCCCGTGCCCAGCATTGTGCAGTGCTTGGCACGGAAGGATGGCACAGATGATTTCTATCAGCTTAAGGTGAGGGCTTATTCCACTTTTGTTGGTACTTCTGCCCACTTTCTGAAATAGCAGAATGGTTAACAAACTAATTGCTGGTGGTTAACAAGTATGTTCTTATTTCCTGATATTCATATTGCACCGACATACTCTGTAGCGATGTATGCAGATTGCCATGACTCGCATCAATCTAAAACCATTTAGATACCTCTGTCTGTGCCAGGAGCACACATTACGGCCTGCTGTAGGAATCCGAATAACTTACACAGTTACAATCAAAATGATTCCTCCTTCTTTGCAAATTGGGTTTATTGGCAAAATGTACAAACTTTCTGCTGTTTGCAATAAACCAAACGAGAACAAATTTAGATACCCCCAACACAAATAATATATAACAAGTGTCTTCTCCACACTCAATGTAAAATTCACCTTTTAGTGTTGCTCATCAAAATTTTAATAACTGGAACTTTTTTATATATTCCCTGGAATAAGGAGGCGTCCACCAGGTTTTTATAGAATTTCCTTGAAAGAATTTAAATGATTATCTGATAATTTTGAAGAAAAAAAAAAAACATAAAATAAAAGCAATTCTCTATAATTAGGTGTAAAGGCTCTGCAGTTCCTACCCTGTCTTTGGTTGCAGTGGTCACCCGAGAGTTGCTTCTGGCATCATGGCTGCCATTTTTGAGAGTTGATAATAGTATTTCTTATGGGCCCCGAGGCTACTACTCATTGACTGTGCAGTAATCGTAGACTGGATGCTTGTTAAAACAAGCCAGGGAGACTGCTGGAGGTTCTGACTTTGCAAAGCATTGTTGTTGTTTTTATAGTGAGAAAAAAAATCAAGTAATGTCTTGAGACTTCTTCCCACTAAAGTTCTATTTTCTGCATCATATAGATACTGAGTTTGGAAGAAAGACCGGACAAATCGGGAGAGACTCAGGAGGAGAGACAAGGCAAAATGTTACTACATACTGAATATTCCCTGCTATCTCTGCTGCATAACCAGGACGGAGTGGTCCATCACCATGGCCTCTTTCAGGTACTATCAATTAGAGTACTTGTGTGTTGTGTATGACTAGTGCTTTTTCTATTAATGTCGACTGATGATCAGCTGACTACTGTGGCTCTGTCTTCAGAAGCTTTGGCTGCAGTGTCCTTTGAGAAAACCCCTTCAGACTCGGGTTATCATGTTTTATAGAGTAGAAGAGATGCAGTTTTACAGTTTTGCCAAGCTTTGTTGCTTTAATCTTTTCCCAAACAATGGCTTCCATGTCTGGCTACAGTATACAAGACAATCGGTCTAAGGCACATATGTCACACTCTGGCCCGTGGGCCAAATTTGGCCCTCAGGGTGATTATATTTGGCCCGTGACGCCATATGGAGAACTATATGGGGCTATTATTCTGAATGGAGGACTGTGGGGCCCATTACACTGTGTGGAGGGCTATATGGGGATCACAGTTGGGCCACAACTTTTTTACAAGTTTTTAATTTTGGCTCTCTGTGTATTTCAGTTTGACATCCCTGGTCTAAGGGCTTGTTCAGACAAACGTATCTAACGCCCGTGTGCCTTCTGTATGCAAAATGAATGCATGCGGAGAGCACACTGACCAATGCTAGTCAATCTGGTAGTTCACCGTTTGTGTGTAAAATATCGCTGCATGCACTATTTAATCTGAATTCTGGATCAGACTCTCCCACTAAAAGTCAATGAGTGCATGAAAAATGGATCACCTGTGGGTTACCATTAGTATGTCATGCTTTTTTCATGGATACATTACAATGATAGAGATAGGAAATAGTTTTTGACCTTTTATTAAACTGTATATGTAAAGAAAACCTTGCTATATGGGTGTATCCTGGCTAGCTAGATGTTCACACTCTATCTATTCTTATTAATAATATTATTTTCATTATTCTATTTTTATTTATACTTTTATTAATAATAATAAAACTTATTATAAAAAAATATATTTATTTATATTATATTAATATTTTTATTTATATATTTTTATTATTATAAGTGGATATGTAGACGAGACCTGGGCCTTTTGTGAGGTGAGCCGAGCCAACCCAACAATCCTACGTGCTGGTTCAAGAGGATGAAGCGCTTTCTATATACTGTCTACACAGTTATTGGGGAGTCCGGCAGGATATATAAATTCTATGTGATTTCCAGAAGTAGTTAACATGTGAATTATACTGCAGGGTGGACACTTTGTTTGTGCAGCTCGGCAAATAACGTACCAATTAAAACACAAAAAAAGGCAATGGCATAATTGCTGTTTTGTGTTTATTTGTCCATATAAAGAATTAAAAAAAAATATATATATATAAAAAAAAAAATTAAAGTAATGTTTACCCCTTATTAAAGCCACTGACAAATACAACTCATCCTGAAAAAACCCCACAAAGCTCCCACATGACATATAAAAGGGTATAGATTCATTGACTGTAACAATAAGAGTGGAAATAAAACTGCTTGCTCTAAAAGCCAAAACTGACTGTCAGCATGGTAAAGGTTAAGTAGTAGGGTTTTATGCACTCCATGCCTGAAAAGGGGGGGGGGGGGACTATATAAGTTGTGCAGATAGGTCTTTGTAGAGTTAGGCTGAGTTCACACGATGCGTATTTAATGCGTTTCCGCTGCGTTTTTGCAGTTGTGGAAACGCCGCGGAAACGCATTAAAAATGCATGGTAGAAGGGCAGCAATGTTCCCCAATTGAAATCCGCATGTGCTGTGCCCATGATGCGGATTTTTCCGCAGCGTAAACGCTCAGCTCAAAAATCCGCAGCATGTCAATTAATTTTGCATAAACGCGGCGTTTTCGCCGCCATTGACTTGCATTAGAATGCGGCAATTCCGCAAGACTCCATCTGTACTTGCGCTATTGGCGCGTTCTAATGTGCGGATGGTACCCAGGTGTAGAGGAGAGGAGAGTCTCATCCACACCCAGGTACCATTAAAAAAGCTGTAAAACAAGAATAAAATAAATGTATACTTGCCTTCTGTCGGCCCGCGCAGCGCTCCTGCTTGATTCCCGGCACTTTGCAGTGAGTTGTAGGACCTGCGCGGACGTCAGAGTCATGTGACGGGTCACGTGATGCTGACGTCGGCAGGTCTTTCAATTCAAAGTTGCTGGGAGAACGGATAAAGCAGGACAGCACGGGCCATCGGAGGTAAGTATATACACTCTCTCTGGTCACACTATATAAATCCATGCTGTTTGCATGGATTTATATAGTGTGACCAAGTTGTCAAGCACTTTCCAAGTGATGCTAAAATCGCCTGGAAAGCGCTTGTCAATCCACATGTGGAAACGCATGTATTCCGCAGGAAAAACGCATGCACAATCTGCATGCGTTTTTTCTGCCAGGGAGATGCAGAAATGATGCAGAAATTTTCTGCATCGTGTGCACATACCCTTAGAGGATGTGATGGCTGTAAGCTGGTTGCATGACATCACGTTTCAGGAGGTTTAGAAACCCGTCCGTTACAATTGCTAATACCTCATAACCACAGCCCTCTCTAAAACCCCCTGCCTAGTGGGGTCTACTGCCATGTCTCCTGAATTGGAAAATGGAGCTTGAGGGCTTCTTCTGTACCTGCTTGTACAGTGCTTCCCTTACAGACTCATTTGGAGCATTGACATTATTAGTAGTCCTGAGCACGGTTCACCATTCATTGCAGTTAAGCTCCTGGAAGCCATTAAGCTGAACAAAACAGGACTTTGTAGCTACGTATTTAGTCCAGGAGCTGAGGCAGAAAGAGAAGCTGTTTCATTAAAGTTTTTAATCTTATGTTGCACTTTGGTTTTTTTTCCCACCACCTGCAAACACTGACTCATTCCTGCCAAATAGCCTTGTACATTGGCAGTAATGCAGACAGATGTTATTAACCTATAATGTATATTAACTGAAGGGTGTTTACAAGGAGTTTCACTGACGCTTTAATAGATGGAGGGGTGTTTAGGGACATGTTTTGTCTTTCACTTTGTAACCTTGTTATCTGTGACTGATCACAAGAACCCTCTCGGCACATTTCACCATTAGAGGGATAGGTTATGTGCATTGTGTCTTGAAGTTTTTGTAGTATCTGGGACTGTTGGGAAGTGTATGCATTTTGTTAATGTCCTAATATTTCATTGTACTGATACCCAAATGTGGGCAAAGCTTGGTTGTGATGTGTTGAGTTCTGTCTGACTTGTCTGTCAGTACAGCGTCTGCTCTCTGTAAGAACAGAGTTTACACCCTACAGGGCGATTCAAAAAGCCTCAGTATGCATAACCAAGAAGATAATACACATTTATCAGTATGGAAAGACACACCAGTCAAGTTTTATGTATACAGTACAAATAATCAGTGTGGCTGACACAGCAGATGAATAGGCGGTAGTCCAGTTCTGTTCAGACCTGTACCAGTATATTGCCAGACTCCACTGTTTCAGGTCATTGTCTCAGGTCGATTCACCAGTGTTTCCCTGGCCTCCACAATCGCCAGATCTAACACCCTGCGACTTCTTCTTTCTGTGGGGCTACATCAAGGACTCGGTGTATCTGCCCCTCAACTGCAGGGTTTAAACAACCTGAGACAATATATCACTGAAACCGGTGGAGTCTGAGGTTATTCGGGCACTCTTCTGGACAATACTGGACTACTAGTCATTGCCCATGTCACCAATGGAAATCACTTTAAACATTTGAGGTTACTGTTTTTGGGGGGTAAAGTGCTGAAACGATTCTTTCTTACATCTGAATCCGGTCAAATAGTTACCATATGCTTCACTATCTTCGCATATATCTCTCCATAGGATCGAACATGTGAAATTGCTGAAGACATGGATGCCAACAAGCTAGTTAGGAAGATGCGGAAGCGAATATGCCTTGTCCTCGATTGTCTTTGTGCCCACGATTTTAGCGACAAGACTGCGGACTTAATTAATTTACAGCATTACGTAATTAAGGAGAAAAGACTGGGGGAGAGGGAAACTGTTGTCATATTCTACGATGTTGTCAGAGTCGTGGAGGCTTTACACAAGGTATGTTTGACCTGAGACAGCATTTTACAGAAATGTCTATTTGGGTTTCTTCTGACTTTAAATTTCTAGACTTGAGGAGGAGTATAATAGTAGTAGCAGTAAAGTACCCACATTTATGCAACTCATGTCACTTAAGTGGCTGTATTCAGTACAATTTTATGTTTTGTGGGCAATAACCAAAAGAATCTTTTACTTCTGCAGAAGAACATTGTGCACAGGGACTTAAAGCTGGGTAACATGGTGCTGAACAAAAGGTAAGACTGTGGGCAACAAGAAAACGCTTGATCATTTTCAGAATTGAGGCATTATATTTTTTTAAACTTGATAATCATATGGTTACTTTGTTATACCTATGCACATCTGTAATATAAAAGGTCTGTATATGAGGGAGCATGTGAGCAGTTAAATGGATTATCTCCAGTGCTGATATGGTTAAAATTGCAAAGCATTTGTAAAAACAAGTAACTTTGCAATTTACAACTTACTAAAAATCTTCTCCATTCTTAAGAATGGTGGGAGTTTTACTTTTCTAGTGTAGTGTTCATTGCCTAAGTTACCAGCCACCCTGCACCCTGGCTTGCTGGTTACTAAGACTGGGAGTGATGCTACTATAGGATGATATGCTTTAGAGCCTGCTCTTGCTGTTGTGAAGCTCTCTGTATCCATTGATCTGACCAGCCTCAGTCCCTCTGTGCTTCTCCCAGGCTGTTAGAGGCATCGTAGCCTCCTCAGTATGAGAAAACAAAGTCTGAGCAAGCTTCACGACCATGTCCTGATCTGAGATGTCGATCTCTAGGAGCGCACTGACCCATTCAAAAGCAGGCAGTCAGTGGCCAAGGAGCGGTGCACCCCTGAATAAAGGGAAGTTGAGACAACAGTCTTCGCAGGATTGCAAGAGATGACGACATGACCACCAATCGGTGGTGTTATTAGTCATGACCTCCTCACCAGTGCTAGAGCTGTGTGTGTGTGTGTGTGTTTTTTTATTTGGGGGGGTTAAGCATGCTCATCCCTTTTATACTTCTAATGCTTAACCCTAGAATGCATGACCATAAAAATCTACTTTTTCACATACCTGGGGCCTTTTAGGCCCGTGTGCAAATAACATGGAATAACTCAAACTCAAATGACAAACAACTATATACCTGAGGAATACCTAGAGTTTCAAAATTCTAACTAAAGTAATCTTGTAGAAAATAGAAAACAATTAACAGGGCGGGCCTGCGAGGCCCCAGGTATGCGTTCTAGGGTTAAAGACCAGAAAGCCCTTTTATGACCATTGGATGCCATAAACGGAGGTATGAAGTTACATAATGAAAATGGTCTGGAAGAGAGGGAGCTTGAGACCAACAAGAAAGTCCAAGGCATTATATATATTCCTCAACAAGCTTCTTTATTAATCAAAACATTTATAGGATAAAAAAGCGCTCTTTGTATCTTATGTATACTCTGATTAAAAAAGCCACAGACCGCTACCATATACTATTTGTGCTGTACAGTTGTACTCAAAAGTTTACATACACCGGCAGAATTTTTCCTTTCTTGGCCTTGTTTCAGAGAATATGAATGATAAAAATAAAAACTTTTTCTCCACTCATGGTTATTGGTTGGGTGAAGCCATTTATTGTCAAACTACTGGGTTTTCTCTTTTTAAATCTTAATGACAACCAAAAACATCCAAATGACCCTGATCAAAAGTTCACATACCCCAGTTCTTAATACCGTGTATTGCCCCCTCTAACATCAATGACAGTTTGAAGTCTTTTGTGGTAGTTGTGGATGAGGTTCTTTATTTTCTCAGATGGTAAAGCTGCCCATTCTTCTTGGCAAAAAGCCTCCAGTAAATTCCCGGGCTGTCTAGCATGAACTGCGCGCTTGAGATCTCCCCAGAGTGGCTCAATGATATTGAGGTCAGGAGACTGAGATGGCCACTCCAGAACCTTCACTTTGTTCTGCTGTACCCAATGACAGGTCGACTTGGTCTTGTGTTTTGGATCAGTGTCATGTTGTAACGTCCAAGTACGTCCCATGCGCAGCTTCCGGGCTGATGAGTGCAAATTTGCCTCCAGTATTTGCTGATAACGTGCTGCATTCATCTTTCCTTCAACTTTGACCAAGTTTCCTGTGCCTTTTGTAGCTCACACATCCCCAAAACATCAGCGATCCACCTCCGTATTTTACTGTAGGAATGGTGTTCCTTTCATCATAGGCCTTGTTGACCTTTCTCCAAATGTAACGTTTATGGTTGTGGCCAAAAAGTTCAATTTTGGTCTCATCGCTCCAAATTACCTTGTTCCTGAAGTTTTGAGGCTTGTCTCTGTGCTGTTTGGCGTATTGTAGGCGAGATACTTTGTGGCATTTGCGCAGTAATGGCTTTTTTTGGCGACTCATCCATGCAGCCCATTTTTGTTCAAGTGCCTCCTTATTGTGCATCTTGAAACAGCCAGACCGCTAGTTTTCAGAGAATCCTGAATTTCAGCTGATGTTGTTTGTGGGTTTTTCTTTGCATCCAAAACTATTTTTCCTGGCAGTTGTGGCCGAAATTTTTGTTGGTCTACTTGACTGTGGTTTGGTTTTTACAGAGCCCCTGACTTCCCATTTGTTAATCACAGTTTGAACGCTGCTGACTGGCATTATCAATTCCTAGGATATCTTTTTGTATCCCTTTCCTGTCTTATACAGTTCCATTACCTTTTCCCGTAGATCCGTTGACAATTCTTTTGCTTTCCCCATGACTCACAATCCAGAAACGTCAGTGGCTGGATGAAAGATGCAAGAGTCTGTCTGGATCCCAGAAACTCACTCAGCTTTTATGCACACACAACGATTACAAGCAAACAGGTCACAGGCGAGGATGTTACCTTTAGTAGCCATTCAAACCCATTTGTGTCAAATTCTGTGCATGTTATCAGGCCAAAATCACCAGGGTATGTGAACTTTTGATCAGGATCATTTGGATGTTTTTAGTTGTCAAGATTTAAAGAGAAAACACAATAGTTTGACAGTAAATGGCTTCACCCAACCAATAACCATGAGTGGAGAAAGTTATTTTGTTATCATTCATATTCTCGGAAACAAGGCCAAGAAAGGAAAAATTCTGCTGGGGTATGTAAACGTTTGAGCACAACTGTACATACTTTTACATTGCAAAGAACAAGAGAAGCTTTGAAACTTACTGTATTTTTGGGACTATAAGGTGCACCTGAGCATAAGATGCAGTTATGTTTCTGATGGAAGAGAATTTTTTTTTTTTTTTTTTAAACTGAATGTCATGCTACATTGTTTGATAGAGAGGATGACGCACTGTAATGGGAGATCTGTGGAGAATTGCACACTATTATGGGGGGATCTGTGGATGATGCCCTGTTATGGCAGGGTATGTGGATGACCTTGGTATGGGCATATCTGTGGCTGAGGGGGTGGGTAAAAGGATATTTGTACTTCAATAAAATAAGACACCTTTTCTCTCCTGGTATGCAGCTTGCCTGAATAATATTAATAATAAGCTCACTTGTACTGTAATGTTTTTTTCCCATTGTTATTTAGACAGGCATGCTGACCAACTAGAGAAAGTTGTAGTGGCAGCACAGTGTAAGGTGTTTTCTTGACAAAAGCAGAGCCCATCACACTGCGGACAGCCACGTGACATGAAGATGAGAACTACCATCACAGGCACTCATCTCACTCCATGGCATGGTGGTGATGGTCCCTGTCCTCACTACTCCCCCTGCCTTCTCGCTGCCGGTGGACTGTAGAAGCACATGGCAGCTGATTTCAGCCCATCAGACAGACATAAAAACTTTCTGATGTTGTAAATGTCCTGCACTTTGTAAAACTCATCCATCACTCCTCCGCAGACTGACAAAAAGCGAACGCTATGTTTGTAAAAGCTCCTTCAGACTAGAAGACTCGCTTAAATTTTAGCCTCTTTTTCTGAATGAAAAGTGTCTTGTAGTCAGAAAAACACGGTCTTTATTTTCCATCAGTGAAAATCACTTATGTAGCATAAATGGTAAAAACGGACACATGAACCAAATGCTGATGAAACGCTGATCCATAACACTGACGAATGGTCCATGTTTTTACGTGTGAGAGAAATTATGGCTGTCTGAATGAGAATGAGGCCTAATGCTGTAATCACAGCTACACTGCTCAGTTTTGCTGAATGTCCATTCTGCTTCTCAGTGTTGGGAATAGGATCTTCTTTTGTCTGTCTGCTGTGTATGACAGACATAAAGGTAGCTAGTCACAAGCTTATGGAAAACTGGCAATTACACAGCCTGCAGAAAGATAAGCTGATGAAGTAATTTATACAATAATAGAAATATGGTGAAGAGATTTATGGATATGCTATAGTGTCTCTCAAGAGACAACCTGTTTAATCTACTGTGTATGGGAGAATTGAGGCCTTGTATACAGCAAGCCCATTTGCCCGGAGGCTCTACAGTAACATTTGGGGTCCCTACAAATGCTTTGTATGGTTGTTTTTTTTTTGTTTGTTTTTTTTCAACATGGAGCATGGCAAAATGTTATTCCGCAGGGCACCTTTCTATATGAAACCCCACTTGCTTTTATTGGACAAGCCTTACTCCGCACCCACAAAATGTATCTCTTGCCTACGGTGTAGAAGGTTTTTTCTTTTTATCTGCCCTTTGTTGAGTGACATGCTTTTTCCTCAATGTGTTTTGTTTAATACTGAGTATTTTATATTTTTCACTTGAAGTGGAAATCTGAAAAGCAATGAAAGAGCGTGTTCCCCCGTAGATTAGTGTGGGCTTATGTATAAAACTATCAGCTTAATGAGGATGATTCATCTCCGAGAGTACAGCCTGTTCAGTCTCAGATAATAGAGATTCCTGTGTGTATATAATACACAGTCCAGTACATCACCCACATGTACACAGAAGAGTTCAGTGAAAATGCATTTAGCAGAATCTTGTTCAGTAATATTTCTGCCAGCTCTATTTTGGCTTCAATATAATGAAATAGAAATGTACTGGAACCTAAAACTCCACTGAAATGATTCAGTCACTGAAACACTGCTGGGAATATCGGTGTACATGGCTTTACTAGCCATCTGGGCACTGAATTCTGTGCGATATGGAAAACTCTTGCAACACACCCTTGGTATCATAATAAAAAAAAAATGCAAACACTGCCCAGAACCTAGGAGGATGCAGTACAGCCACATAAAGGAATACTAAAGGTACACTAATGACAAGCAGCTCAACAAATTCCCCCTGCTTTTCTTCCGCCTGGCTGTGAGACAACTGGCTGCAGCGTGAGCCTCCCCTAATACTCATAAATGGTGAACTATAATCCCGATACCTCAAGCCAAAACTTAGATCGGCAAATTAACTCCTGCATGTCCTTGAAGCAAGCTATGGGCATTTTTAGCTTGTGTGTTTACTTCTCTAATTTCTGTAGCTACTTGGCAATAATATGCAGCTTGGATTGAGTCAAATGTTCATATTTATAAGTTTTGATGAAGATGGTTTTGTGTATTGGGTACTCATCCCTTTGTGCAGATAATTTCAATCAATCAAACAATTCAACTAGATAATTCTACAGAGATGTAATTTCGGTCTTCAGCGCTATACCATGCTTGTATATTTGGGGTCTGTTGTCTACATTTATACTCTGCATTTCTCTTTTTCAGGACACACAGAATAACCATCACCAACTTTTGCCTGGGTAAGCACTTAGTGAGTGAAGATGACTTGTTGAAGGATCAACGAGGAAGTCCAGCTTATATCAGTCCTGATGTTCTTAGTGGTAAGTTACAATATTTTCTGGGGAAACTGCAGGGATACATGTCATTCAAAAACAATTCAGTTTAAGAGGGTTTACAACCAGATTTTCCCATAAGTGGCATGCAAACTAATGAGGCTGGTGTACTTACTTTGAAAACTTTCTTGAATGTCCTCTTTTAGCTGGAGAGTTGAGTAGTTTGGGTTAAAAGGTCCGATTTTGTCATTTTTGGATTTTTTTTAAGCTCCTTTTTCTTTTGTCTTGTGTTATTCATTGACATTTTTCTTGCCAAATTATTCAAAATGGCATGCGTGGTTCATGAATTGTATAATTTTATGCAAAATAAAATGTGTGGGTGTTTTTTTTTTTTTTTTACATTAACCTAAATCGGATATTCCATTACAATGTCACACGCAGCTCTATCATTTTGCGCAAAAATTTCAATTTTACAAAAAGGAAAAAATCACTTCCGGGGGAACTGGAGTACATTTGTGCAAAAACTAGTTGAATTGGCCACTAATTGAAAACAAAATACACATTACAAAATGGCGAACAAAAATAAAGCACACATAAAACAGACTTCAAAAAAGGCCCAAATTAAAAGCATTTGGTGTGAATAAAAAATGGGCTTAAATGGAATCTGTCAGGCAATTGGTGCTGCCCAAACTTTGGTGAGAATTCCAGACTAGTATTTTATTTTCTGAAATTCTCCAGTGTTTCAGAGACCATATACTGTCAAGATCTGCCTGGTGACCATAGCTGTAGAGCAGACTAGTCCTCTGCCAGCTCTTCCTAGCACTGCTAGATGTGATTGACAGGTCTCTATCTCGTGTACATAAGGAGAGAGCTGTCAGTCACCTGCTGTAGCGCTGGGTAGTCTCTTCTCTGGGTGTGGTCACCAGCAGGATCTTCAAAGCATATTTTCTCAGAAACAATGGAGCGTAACACATTAATGTATCTGACAGCAGTCTCTTAGCCAGGCACCGATTAATGCTGTCCGCGGTTAGGGCAGCATGAGTTGTCTGAAAGGGTCCCATGAACCTCTTAACGACTGCCGCTAAGGGGCCTTATTCCCTCATCGCCGTTTTAAAATGGTGATTGGGAATAAGGGTATAGCGCCCTCCCAGAGTCAGAAAATCTCCATGTCTCTGCTACTGGGGGTAACGGAGACCATGGAGAACACTGTCAGGGGCAGATTTTCCAGTCCCCCATCACATGCGCACGTAAAAGTGGGTAACAAACTGCGAGGTCCACTTTTTGGTGTCACCTCTTGCAAAAGTGAGAAATATGGGGCTAAAGCAAGATTTTAGAGGTAAAATTTTTTTTCTTCATTCCACTTTGCATTAATTCCTGTGTAGCAACTGAAGGGTTAAAAAAAATAATTCCTGACAACAGTTTTGAAGTATTTCAGGGGTGCGGTTTTTAAAATGCTATCACTTTTGGGGAGTTTCCAATATAAACTAAATCCATGCGACCGCTCTGCGGAAAAGCCTGGGAGAATGACTGACTCCTGCAGCGAGCAGGCCCCGGAGCGGCTCTCAGCGAGCTGTGTCCTGTCAGTCACTGAGCTCAGCGCAGCTCCGGGGCCTGCTCGCTGCAGGAGTCATTCTCCCCAGCTCCTCGGTGTGAGCGGTTGCATGGATTACAACGGGGGACACTTAGGACAGGTGAGTATATGGATTTATTTATTTTATTCTTATTTTTACAGGTGGAGACACCAGGAGCAGACTACTACTACTCATCATGGTCCACTGCTGGTGCTGATCGCAGCGCCGGCAGGGGACAATGATGAGGGCTTCGTTCAGCACCTGGTGCTTGAGAACAGCGCTAACTGTACTGCTGATTCCCAATTGTCAGTACATGTCAGACGGATGGCATCCGTGTGTTACACAGACCTGTTGACTTGCATCGGTCTGTGCGATCCGTGCTGCCAGCCGAAAACAGACGTGTTTGCATGTGTCAGTGTTTCCGGTATGTGTGGAAACTGTCGCCACACTTACTGGACACACTGACATGTGAAAGAGCCCTTACTGTGTATGCATGAGCTAAACTTTAAGCTCCGGTCTCCTGACCTGAACCGACTTCTTCCATTATGCCGGTGGAGCAGTAATGTTAGGTCTGGTTAGGAGACCTGTCAATCATACCGCCTATTATGATCTGAGCGCAGACTTTGTATCGTGGACATGTTAAGCCTGCATTAGTGTGCTCCTGCAGCACTAGCTGGACTCATCACGAGGCAGGAAACGTTCAAAAAAGGATATTCTGACGTGGTTTTTCAGTGAAAGTATGCCAGCCTCATCAGCTCCAAGAGATCTATATAATAATGTGTGCATTTGGTATTGTGAAATCGGATGACTGATCCGCCTTAAGCTGGCCATACATGAGTAATTTGTAACTGCTATTCACAAGGCTGATTTGTAATGGAAAACAATGGTATTCATTATGACTACTAAGCCCAGATCTCTGCATAGGTCCATGGTGATGGCAATAGTGTGCATCCTGGCCCACATTTCTCAAATGACTAGAAATATTAGCTTATACATCTGACCTTTCATCAAAATCAGGGATTCCCAAGCTCCAGTCCTCACGAACCTCAACAGATCATATTTTCATGCTTTCCTTAGAAATTGCTACAGGTTCTCTCATCTGTGCAATACTGATGCCTTCAATGATGATAGTATTACACAGGTGATTAAATTATTAAGGAAATCCTGAAAACATGACGTGTTGGGGGCTGTGAGGACTGGAGTTGGGGAAACACTGATCTAAATGAAATGTGAACAGATCCTTATGAAGATTTAAATGGAGGAATATTGTAAATCGTGATATGCAATGTAAAGTTCTTATTTCTAAGTGGTTAAGGTCACTTTCACAGATGTATTTTGCATTAGATGCAGATCTCTCTATTATACCCTTCCTTATTCTCAACTGCTGCAAACTGCAGACCTTGACCTGCAAGTGTGAAAATGACTTAGAGATAACCTGTCATGATGGATAATGCTGCTAACTTTCAGGTATAGGGTTAATAGTGTTAAAATGGTTCCGGCCGCTGTACTGAGTGCGGCTACTGAGAGGAAATTAATTGTATTCCTCTGGGAGCTGCCGGCTTTCAGTCATACTTGCGTGCAAGCATAACTACAGTCACCGCACAGTACGCGGCGAGCAGTGGCTGTAAACGCCCGGCACTTTAACTGACAGCCAACTCTACACAGATGCACAATATGGCCGGCTGTCAGTGGTGGAGCGTGCTCACAGTGCTGTTGCCGCTCCCCATATGACTGAAAGCCGACAGCACCCGGAATGAAAAAGTGAATTTTCTCCCAGTAGCTGCTCTTTTAGGACAATGGCCGGCACCTCTCTAACAACACTTTTTCAGCTGCAGATTAATCCTATATCTGCAAGTTAACATTGTTTTCTGACAAAATAGGTTCCTTTTCAATCAACAAATTTTACCAAACCTCTTTGAGGGCACTAGACATGAAGAGCTCTATTCAGGGCTAGATCTGCAGTTCTGTGCTTTAATGCAACTGCTCTCTCCACTTTTATGAAGGTCGTCCTTACCGTGGAAAACCAAGCGACATGTGGGCCCTTGGAGTGGTTCTTTTTACCATGCTGTATGGCCAGTTCCCCTTCTATGACAGCATACCTCAGGAACTCTTTCGCAAAATTAAGGCTGCAGAATATTCTATCCCAGAGTGAGTGACTACAATCTTCCCCTATTCTAAATTCATGGAAACCCTTCAGGTTTACACTGATCTGTTAATGTGCTTTTTTTCTTTCTGCTTCTAGCTATACATGTGTTATCTGCTCAATATTTCACAGTAGGTTTGCTGGTTGTAAAGTGGAACCATATTGCAAAATGTCTGAACAAATGTTCAGAGAAGTCCATTCCGGGATATATTTATTAGTTTAGGGAGCCCACCGATCAGTATACATATTTTGGTAACATAATGTGCTGGTTACTGCTGTTAGAGATCTTATGCATGTTGTTTGGTTTCTAACAGTACACTATTAGGCAATATTATGGCTAACTAGTCATGGGGTCTTTAAACAGACCCTGCCGTTTTTGCTCATGTAATTCCTTGTGATGCAGTCAGAGCTGCCATCCCCTCACTCCCTTATTTTTCTTGCTGTTTCCATGTACATCAGTCTGTTGATTGTGGTTATGAGGGGTTAAATGAGTGTTTTCTTTGATCTAAGTAGGAGTGCATCAGCTGTTGGCTGCTGCATTGTTTCCCATGATCACTTGGCCACAGCACCTTTTAACTGCAACATTTCGTTGCTGGTGTCAGCAGTTACTGAGTGCCAATGTGGTTTTTAAGGAAACAATTGTTGGAAATATACCAGTAATTGGAAGATACATCCAGCCTCCATTGCTCGACTATGGCACACCGGAATCTAGAGTTGCCATCAGTGGGGAGTGGCATTCATATGGCCAAAGAGCCTCATGTGTCTGCTCAGATACTGTTTAGGGACCTTTCTACTAGGCCATAGTCACTAGGTGGAGAAAGTCTTAGTGAACCTTAACAGAAACATGCCACTTGATTCTACACGATTGAACCCAGGTATTTTTTTTTCTCTGAAACACTTCAAACTCTACTTTCTCTGAAATATTAAAGTATGTAAGAATCAGGAGAAACTAGATGAGTCCACTACGGCTTTCCCAGCTCTAGGTGATGGACAAGTCTCCTATGCTTTGGCATTTCAGAGAAGAAAAATATTTGGCTACAAAAAAAGCTCCAATTTGTGTCAGGCTATGTGCCCACGATGCAGAAATGCTCCAGATTTTTTCCTGAGCATTTCTGCATCTCCCTGGCTGAAAAAAACGCATGCAGATTGTGCATGGTTTTTCCTGCTAGGGACAAGCGGAAGTGAAACGTTCTTCACATGCATTTCCGCATGCAGGTTGACAAGCGCTTTCCAAGCGATTTTAGCATCACTTGGACTGTGCTTGACAACTTAGTCACACTTTATAAATCCATGCAAACGGCATGGATTTATATACTGCGACCGAAAAGAATGGTAAAAAATAAATCTATACTTACCTTCTGATGGCCCCCGGAGCCTTGCTTCGCTCCGTCCTGGCTTGCCGGCAGCTCGCGGTACACTACACTGAAGGACTGCCGTCACATGACTATGACGTCAGTGCAGGTCCTTCAGTCCACTGCGATCTGCCGGCAAGCGAAGACAAGGAGACCACGGGCCATCAGAAGGTAAGTATCTTATTTATTTTTTATTTTATTCTTTTTTTTTACAGGTCCTGTGGTACCCGGGTCTGGAGGAGAGTCTCCTCTCCTCCACACCTGGGTACCATCCGCACGTTGAAACGTTTTTGCCGCTGCGGAAACGCTTAAAAAACGCATCGTGGGCACACAGCCTTAATCATGGTTTGGACACCATGTATCAAGTGACAGGTCCCTTTTTTAAAGGGAACCTGTCACTAGAAAAAAAGGCTATTAACCCACAGATATGGGTTTAATCTGCAAGTTTATAGCATTACTAACCTGCCCGGTGCCTGCATGTAGCTGAATGCTGCTGGGAGAAAATTAACTTAATTTCCCTCCGGCAGCGTTCTGGTTCAGTCACCGCTCTGAGAATACAAAGCGACGGCTGTAACAGCCCCCCCCGGCCCTGAATGACGCTGGCTCTGCATTGGGGTCAGTGTCAGTCAGTGCTAGGAGCATGGTTACTGCTGCAGCTCTGTATACTCAGAGCAGTGAGTGAAACCTGAACTTTGCTGGGGGGAATAAAGTTAATTTTCTCCCTGCAGCATTCACCTACGTGCAGGTGCTGGGCAGGTTAGTAACACTATTAACCAGCAGATTAAACCCATATCTGAGGGTTAATAGCCTTGTTTTCTGGTGACAGGTTCCCTTTAAGCCCTCTTTGAGCATTGATGCGTTTGTTTTAATTAATAAGCGAAGTCTAATGATGCATACATGTCCTAGCTGTGTGAGCTTATTGAATACGCACGCGTCCCCTCTATTCAGTTCCTTCATAATGGTTGTGTGTGAATTCATTAGACGGATGGCTTTGACGAGGTTTATACTACAGTGTTGAGTCATGAGACTGTGGATAATCATTATAAGCTTGTAATATAATACAATCTAAAAGATCCACAACATCTATTAGGCAGTGTCTCTTGTTTATTTGTCAACGTCATAGCCAATTTTTTATTTTTTTTTTTGTCTGCTTTTTTTTATATGTAACTTTCCAGGGGAAATAACTTTTTTATATATACTTTTATATCTTGGGAGAGAGATTTAAGTGCTGGGATATGTTCAAGTGCTGCTTCTGTCACATAAGCAGGAGCTCAGCCGGCTCTTGCTGAGAATGGCATGGGCACAACTCCTTGCCATCCTTAGGAGGCGACTGCAACTGGTTTACTGCAATTAGACGTACAATCTGAGTGTACAGTTCCGTTCATTTGCAAGAAAGGGTTAATATAATACTCCAAATTCTGCACAGTTTAGCCTGTTCCTTTACTGGAACTTTGTGAATACTAACTGTGCAGTATTGGCATGTTTGTCTGAATAAGGTCACATCACCATGCAAGCTAAGTTAGTCACAAGTCTAAATGACATCCTTGTGTATATATAATGTATTAAAACTTTTTTTTTTCTATTTTTAATGACAGAGATGGCAGGGTATCTGAGAGCACCGTGTGCCTCATTAGAAAGCTGTTGGTTTTGGATCCACAGCATCGTCTGACGGCATCAGAAGTTCTGGAGTCTCTTGGCGGCATTATATCCTCATGGTTAGTTTCTCCAGTTCTGGTAATACTAAAGCTCTGTTGGCCTCATACATTAACCCTATTCATGTGGTTAAATACTTCCTAATCTATGTGCCAGGGGTGGGCAATCCATTTTCCCAAGGTGCCACTTGACTGTTGTATAGGGCAGAATTTATTTCAACCTAATATTACTATTAAAGTGCCTACAAGTAGTATTCAACCCCCTGCAGATTTAGCTGGTTTGATAAGATGCAAATAAGTTAGAGCCTTCAAACTGCAAACGAGAGTAGGTTTTATGAACAGAAGCATAAATCTTACAAACCAAAAAGTTATGTTGCTCAGTTGAATTTTATTAAATTTTAAACATAAAAGTGTGGGTCAATTATTATACAACCCCTATGTTTAATATTTTGTGGAATAACCCTTGTTTGCAATTACAGCTAATAATCGTCTTTTATAAGACCTGATCAGGCCGGCACAGGTCTGTGGAGTTATCTTGGCCCACTCCTCCATGCAGATCTTCTCCAAGTTATCTAGGTTCTTTGGGTGTCTCATGTGGACTTTATTCTTGAGCTCCTTCCACAAGTTTTCAATTGGGTTAAGGTCAGGAGACTGACTAGGCCACTCCAACACCTTGACTTTTTCCCTCTTGAACCAGGCCTTGGTTTTCTTGGCTGTGTGCTTTGGGTCGTTGTCTTGTTGGAAGATGAAATTACGACCCATCTTAAGATCCTTGATGGAGGAGCGGAGGTTCTTGGCCAAAATCTCCAGGTAGGCCGTGCTATCCATCTTCCCATGGATGCGGACCAGATGGCCTGGCCCCTTGGCAGAGAAACAGCCCCACAGCATGATGCTGCCACCACCACCATGCTTGACTGTAGGGATGGTATTCTTGGGGTCGTATGCAGTGCCATCCAGTCTCCAAACGTCACGTGTGTGGTTGGCACCAAAGATCTCGATCTTGGTCTCATCAGACCATAGAACCTTGAACCAGTCTGTCTCAGAGTCCTCCAAGTGATCATGAGCAAACTGTAGACGAGCCTTGACATGACGCTTTGAAAGTAAAGGTACCTTATGGGCTCATCTGGAACGGAGACCATTGCGGTGGAGTACGTTACTTATGGTATTGACTGAAACCAATGTCCCCACTGCCATGAGATCTTCCCGGAGCTCCTTCCTTGTTGTCCTTGGGTTAGCCTTGACTCTTCGGACAAGCCTGGCCTCTGCACGGGAGGACACTTTCAAAGGCTGTCCAGGCCGTGGAAGGCTAACAGTAGTTCCATAAGCCTTCCACTTACGGATGATGCTCCCAACAGTGGAGACAGGTAGGCCCAACTCCTTGGAAAGGGTTTTGTACCCCTTGCCAGCCTTGTGACCCTCCACGATCTTGTCTCTGATGGCCTTGGAATGCTCCTTTGTCTTTCCCATGTTGACCATGTCTGAGTGCTGTTCACAAGTTTGGGGAGGGTCTTAAATAGTCAGAAAAGGCTGGCAAAAGAGATCTTTAATCCACACATGTGAAGCTCATTATTCTTGGTGCCTGAACTACTTCTTAATACTTTTAGGGGGACCAAACAGAATTCTTGTGGTTTGAGGGGTTGAATAATAAATGACACTCTGAATTAACTTTTAACGTTTTAAAAAAACAAACAAAAAAAAACAAACAAAATTTGCTGCAGTGCATTTCCCACTTCCAGGCTGATCTACAGTACAAATGTCACAATGCCAAGTTAATTCCGCATGTGTCAACCAGCTAAATCTGCAGGGGGTTGAATACTACTTGTAGGCACTGTATGTAATTCTGCTCAATATTAAGCGATAACACGAATATGGGCTGACTAGCTAGTTATCAAAATCTGCTAATACTAGGGTATGACTTTTTTTTTCCCTTGTCAGTAAATTTGTTCTTAAGTTAAGCTATATTAAAGTCCTGAAAATTGCCATTGTAGTAGGCTTATCTGTAATGTTATTCATAGGGATAGTCTGTTTTTTATGTTTTTTTTTTTTTTTTAATTGTAAAGGACATATTTTTGTATTAAATATTCTCCCAACCTTTTTATATATCAGTACAGTTTACCTCTGCACAGTGAAATGGTTTATTCTATCAATTTAGTCCTATGTAATACTCCACTAGCCAACTTAATAGAGCTAAACATGACTTCAGTCAGCAGAGCGAATCACACTTTATCAAGTAGTTTGACAGTTTTTGGCATAATGTAACCTCTATAAAGTTGCAAATTGGGCGTCGAGCACTTGGAGAGGTTATGGCCAACAATTTATACACAAATGTATTAGTATTTATTCCAGAAAATGTTGCGAAGTTTGGTTTTATTTGTACTTGCCCATAAAAGCCCTTGCACTTATGCTTTTACAGCCAGATGTTGGCTATTAAGATTATCCTTTAAACCAAGGGTGAGGAACCTTTTTCTGCCAAGGGCCATTTGGATATTTTTGACATCATTCAGGGGCCATAGAAAATGATCAACTTTAAAAATGATCCTGCTACATTTGGTCAAGCATTTAATTAATGCAACTGTCTGTAAAGCCCTGTGGAATAAGCGAAAGTGATCAAAGCAAAGAATAGCTAATAACTAATTCACCCCTAATGAGGTCAACTGCTTCTTTTTGGTGTAGCTGGGATGTTAGGTGTTATGGATCATGTTGCTACTCGTAACTGCTTTTCCAGGTTTGCGTCAGTGTGGAGCGCATTTGATACTTTGATAATAAGTTTTGTAAAGAACTCGTAGCCATGTTCAGAATGAAAATGTAGCTTACGCTGCATGTCTCCTCCAGTGTTAGACACCAAGACTGCTGTCACATATACGTGACATAGGCGACACTACGACTGCTGCCTTCATCATAGGAGTAGGATGGGAGTGCAGAGCACGCCAGCTCCAACCACAAAGGATGTCCTGATGCTGTCACTGGCCAGCGTCCAGACGTAATCCAGCTTTGGATTCGCTGCATCAACCCGTACTGCATGTGTATGCTCGCAGTCTTAAGGAAGAATAAAAGGGCTGGCGGCCGGCAAAATGGTGCCGATGGCCCAAGCACTGTGGTCCCAGGGACCAGAGGAAATGACATCTCGGGCCGTAAGCAGTTACCCACCCCTGCTTTGAGCCATTCAATGATTGATTTTCTATATGATCATTGTTTACACCCTACAGTGAAAAAAAGTGATTGTTGTGCACTAAATAGAAAATCTGGCTTGTTTTCACTCTGTCCACTGGGACTCTTTTAGACTTACACTTACTGTTATTTCATGACGAATTCAGGAGTCCCTTTATCATCAGTCAGGATTACTATGATGGGTTACACATACAGTACAGACCAAAAGTTTGGACACACCTTCTCATTTAAAGATTTTTCTGTGTTTTCATGACTATGAAAATTGTACATTCACACTGAAGGCATCAAAACTATGAATTAACACATGTGGAATTATATACTTAACAAAAAGTGTGAAACAACTGAAAATATGTCTTATATTCTAGGTTCTTCAAAGTAGCCACCTTTTGCTTTGATGACTGCTTTGCACACTCTTGGCATTCTCTTGATGAGCTTCAAGAGGTAGTCACCGGAAATGGTTTTCACTTCACAGGTGTGCCCTGTCAGGTTTAATAAGTGGGATTTCTTGCCTTATAAATGGGGTTGGGACCATCAGTTGTGTTGTGCAGAAGTCTGGTGGATACACAGCTGATAGTCCTACTGAATAGACTGTTAGCTGCTTTTTTCTTGCCATAATACAAATTCTAAGTAAAGAAAAATGAGTGGCCATCATTACTTTAAGAAATGAAGGTCAGTCAGTGCGAAAAATTGGGAAAACTTTGAAAGTGTCCCCAAGTGCAGTTGCAAAAACCATCCAGCGCTACAAAGAAACTGGCTCACTTGAGGACCGCCCCAGGAAAGGAAGACCAAGAGTCACCTCTGCTTCTGAGGATAAGTTTATCCGAGTCGCCAGCCTCAGAAATCGCAGGTTAACAGCAGCTCAGATTAGAGACCAGGTCAATGTCACACAGAGTTCTAGCAGCAGACACATCTCTTCAACAACTGTTAAGAGGAGACTTTGTGCAGCAGGCCTTCATGGTAAAATAGCTGCTAGGAAACCACTGCTAAGGACAGGCAACAAGCAGAAGAGACTTGTTTGGGCTAAAGAACACAAGGAATGGACATTAGACCAGTGGAAATCTGTGCTTTGGTCTGATGAGTCCAAATTTGAGATCTTTGGTTCCAACCACCGTGTCTTTGTGCGACGCAGAAAAGGTGAACGGATGGACTCTACATGCCTGGTTCCCACCGTGAAGCATGGAGGAGGAGGTGTGATGGTGTGGGGGTGCTTTGCTGGTGACACTGTTGGGGCTTTATTCAAAATTGAAGGCATACTGAATCAGCATGGCTACCACAGCATCTTGCAGCGGCATGCTATTCCATCCGGTTTGCGTTTAGTTGGACCATCATTTATTTTTCAACAGGATAATGACCCCAAACACACCTCCAGGCTGTATAAGGGCTATTTGACCAAGCGCGAGAGTGATGGGGTGCTACGCCAGATGACCTGGCCTCCACAGTCACCAGACCTGAACCCAATCAAGATGGTTTGGGGTGAGCTGGACCGCAGAGTGAAGGCAAAAGGGCCAACAAGTGCTAAGCATCTCTGGGAACTTCTTCAAGATTGTTGGAAGACCATTTTCGGTGACTACCTCTTGAAGCTCATCAAGAGAATGCCAAGAGTGTGCAAAGCAGTCAAAAAGCAAAAGGTGGCTACTTTGAAGAACCTAGAATATAAGACATATTTTCAGTTGTTTCACACTTTTTTGTTAAGTATATAATTCCACATGTGTTAATTCATAGTTTTGATGCCTTCAGTGTGAATGTACAATTTTCAAAGTCATGAAAATAGAGAAAAATCTTTAAATGAGAAGGTGTCTCCAAATTTTTGGTCTGTACTGTATATACTCTGCGGATAATAAAGGGCCCACCATTAACCTTCTCCATGCACAATGACAGTATGTGCACGCACATTAGATGCTTTCGTCAGATGAAGACCTACAAGGGCTTCTCACTAAATTAGAATATCAATAAAAAGTAAATTTATTTTAGTTCAATACAAAAAGTGAAACTCGTATATTATATAGTCATTACAAACAGAGTGATCTATTTCAAGTGTTTATTTCTGTTAATGTTGATGATTTTGGCTTACAGCCAATGAAAACACAAGTCATTATCTCAGTAAATTAGAATACTTTATAACAGCTTGAAAAATGTTTTTAAAATCTGAAATGTTGGCTTACTGAAATGTATGTTCGGTAAATGCACTCAATCCTTGGTCAGGGCTCCTTTTGCATCAATTACTGCATCAATGCGGCGTGGAGGCGATCAGCCTGTGGCACTGCTGAGGTGTTATGGAAGCCCAAGTTGCCTTGGTAGCTGCCTTCAGCTCGTCTGCATTGTTGGGTCTGGTGTCTCTCATTTTCCTCTTGACAATACCCCATAGATTCTCTATGGAGTTAAGGTCAGGCGAGTTTGCTGGTCAGTCAAGCACAGTGATACTGTTGTTTTTAAACCAGGTATTGGTACTTTTGGCAGTGTGGATAGGTGCCAAGTCCTGCTGGAGAATGAAATTTTCATCTCCAAAAAGCTTGTCGGCAGAGGGAAGCATGAAGTGTTCTAAAATTTCCTGGTAGACGGCTGCGCTGACTTTGGTCTTGATAAAACACAGTGGACCTACACCAGCAGATGACATAGCTCCCTATACCATCACTGATTGTGGAAACTTCACACTAGACCTCAAGCAGCTTGGATTGTTTGCCTCTCCACTCTTCCTCCAGACTCTGGGACCTTGATTTCCAACTGAAATGCAAAATTTACTTTCATCTGAAACAACACCTTGGACCACTGAGCATCAGTCCAGGTCTTTTTCTCCTTGGCCCAGGTAAGACGCTTCTGGCGTTGTCTATTGGTCATGAGTGGCTTGACACAAGGAATGCGACACTTGTAGCCCATGTCCTGGATACGTCTGTGGGTGGTGGCTCTTGAAGCAATGACTCCAGCAGCAGTCCACTCCTTGTGAATCTCCCTTAAATTTTTGAATGGCCTTTTCTTAACAAACCTTTCATGGCCGCGGTTATCCCGTTTGCTTGTGCACTTTCCTTCCACTCAACTTTCCATTAATATGCTTGGATACAGCACTCTGTGAACAGCCAGCTTCTTTAGCAATTGCCTTTTGTGGCTTACCCTCCTTGTGGAGTGTCAATGACTGCCTTCTGGACATCTGTCAAGTCAGCAGTCTTCTCCATGATTGTGGAGCCTACTGAAACTGACTAAGGGACCTTTTTAAATGCTTAGGAAGCCTTTGCAGGTGTTTTTGTTAATTATTCCAATTTACTGAGATAATGACTTGTGTTTTCATTGGCTGTAAGCCATAATCATCAACATTAACAGAAATAAACACTTGAAATAGATCACTCTGTTTGTAAGGACTCTATATAATGAGTGTCACTTTTTGAATTGAAGAACTGAAATTAACTTTTTGATATTCTAATTTAGTGAGAAGCACTTGTATATCTCAGTTGAGTCAATCATGCATACACTCACTCATATCAGTGTAGATTGCTATATTTCTGACAGCAGGCTGAAATCTGTGTAAACCCATCCATAGCTTCTATTTCCAAGAACTTCCATCTGGGTCTTTCCAGTAACATTATGAAATTCATAACTAACCTTTATTAACAAAGCGTATTCTTGTCTCCAGGCAATCTATGACCTCTCTGAGCGGCCCGCTGCAAGTAGTGCCTGACATTGATCATGTTACCAGTCCGGAGAGCTCACAAGAGGTAGGAATGAATGGAGCATTTATCTAGTCTTGGCTGGTAACCTTAATATATACCTTGTGGTTTCAGGTTAAAGGTCCTGTTTCACTTTCTTCTAGATTAATGACCCGATTCTTGCTTGAGTTCCTGCCTGTTTACCACAGATAGGGAATATATACCGTATTTTTTGGATTATAAGACACACTTTCTCCCCCCCCCCCCCCTGAATTTGGGAGGAAAAGGAGGGTGTGTCTTATAATGCGAAGGTATGGTATTTTACCTGTGTGTGTGTGGGGGTAACAGATGCAGGAGGTTGGCTGCGGCAGGAGCGGGTAGATGTTGTGGGCCCCGTCCTCTCAAAAGAATTCAGCGGTGAGCGGAGGTTCCCTCTCCCGTACATAGCCCTGCGGTGGCCTTTGGGAAAATGGCCGCCAGAGCATGCTCAGATGGGAGAGGGAATGTCCGCTCACTGCCGACTTCTTCTGAGGATGGGGCCCGCAGCATCGCCCCACACCCGCTGCCAACCTCTTGAAGCAGTGACCCTGGCTCCACTTCCGCCACCCCCCAGATAACACGAATTATAAGGCGCACCATTTTATGTAAAAAAAAAAAAAAAAAAAAAAAAAGGCAAAAATGTTTTTTTTTTTTTTTTTTTTTTTTTTATCCACCACAAAATTTAGGGTACGTCTTACAAATATATCATATTTTACAGATTGTATGCTGTAGTGTATAAAGCTAAGCATATAGACTTGTTGCTTGCCATTAGAAAGATGCAAAATTTCTCTTTCAAATTTCTGCAGTTGTGGCTGAATTATTAATTTGGGCTGTTTATGTGGTATGCAGCAGAAAAGACCACCACCAACCCTTTTTCTACAGAACTACCTCTCACAGCTCTCGGTGCCTATCACAGCTCTGAGAACAGAAAGAAACCAGGCTATGCTCTTCTGCAACTCTCCTTCTTTCCTCTGTCTTGTAATTTTGTGAACAGAGTGCCATGACCTGCTGTGATAGCTGTTCAACATGTAAAAAGTAACCCCCTGTTTAAAAAGTAAAAATGAAAACAAGTGTTTTTCAAACCCTAAGTGCATGTTCACACATTGCGTTTTTGCTGCGGAAACCACAGCGTTTTACAGTACCAGCAGAATGAATGAGATTATTTCTGAAATCTCGTGCCACTTATTTTTTCCTTGCAGATTTGAACCTACAAAGCTTTTTTTTATTCTTTAATCTCCAGCATGTCAATCTTTTCATCGTTTTGCTGCGTTTTTTACCTATTGAAATGAATGTGAAAATAAATAAATAAATAAAGCATAAACGCATTTTTCATTTATTTTATGCAGCATTTTTCCTGCCAACACTTAGTATTTGCAGCAGATTTTTCTGCTGCAAAAACCAATGTGTGCACATATCCTAACCAGGGTTAGGCTTAGGGTAATGGTTTCACAAAATAGTCACATTCTAAAGAAAAAAAACCCCACAAAAAATATACATGGTCATATTACTTTTATTCTATCATTGTAATATATTTCATTATATTGCAGTGTAAAATTGACATCAGAGTAAGCTTACACAAGCTTATGGACTCCTGTTCACATTAAAGGGGTGGTCCAGTTTTTAGTAAGAATGTCTGTAAAAGATTATATTGTTATACAATATACAAATATGTACTTAAGTGGAACCTGCCATTGGGATCATGCTGCCTGAGCAGTAGGCAGCATTAATCAGGCACTTACTATGTGATAGCGGCCACGAAGGTTTAAGTTTAGGGCTACATGGCGACAGTTCTCAGTAAAGTCATGTGACAAATCATCTCTGCACCTTGTCGGTTTGCTGTCGCACGGCAATTTTAGAGATGTAATTTTTCTGTAAAAAATTTTAAAAAGACATTGCAGATAAGTCGCAGTTGCATGTGACTTATGTTATGGGCAGGTGAATCATGTGCAACTTGAGACCTACAGAAAATCCAACACAAATGTGTTACAAAGCGACACTGATTTCATTGTCCCACTTCATGTGTAGCCCTAGCCTAATTCTGAAGCGCTGTTTTAGGTTTTGGAGGATTATAATTGAGGGGGCCTGAACGTGGCCCTGAACATTTGGGCATGCTAAGGGTACACTGAGATCCCCTAATCTACATATGTCAGAAAAGTTCTCCCTAATTTTGTTTTCCAAAAAAAAGTGCTTAATACTCTAAATGAATGTGAATGTACAAGAGGTTTAATTTGAGTTTTGGTGCTGACAAACTCTTCAAAGGGAACCTGGCACCAGAAAAAGCGCTATTAACCTGCAGGTATGGGGTTAAACTGCAGGTTAATAGCATTACTAACCTGCCCGGCGCCTGCACTTAGTCGAACGCTGCGGGGAAAAAATGAACTTTATTTTCTCTGTCAGCATTTGGTTTCAGTCACGGGGGCGGCGCTGGGTCTGTAACCACGCGCCCGGTCCTGACAGCTGGCCCTAATGCAGAGCGAGTTTCAGTCAGGACCGGGCGCGTGGTTACCGCCACCACTCTGTATTCTGAGTGATGACTGAACTGGCGCCACCCCGGTTATTTTCTCTCTGCAGCGTTCGGCTATTTGTGGGCGCCGGGCAGGTTAGTAACGCTACCAACTTGCAGATTAACCCCATGTCTGCAGTTCAGTAGCGTTTTATTTCTGGTGACAGGTTCCCTTTAAACAATACTACACCTTTCCTATCGAATGCTGTCAGCAATTTTGAAGGGTAAAAACTGATGGCAAACTTTTTCTTTTATTCCTTCCAACTTTATCACCCTTAGGCGAAGGTAATGGAGGAGTCTTCACAGTATGAGTTTGAAAACTACATGCGACAACAGCTTCTATTGGCAGAAGAGAAAAACACAATCCATGAAGCCAAGAACTTTCCTCAAAAACGTCAGTTTGGGAATTTCCCCCCAATAAGGAGACTGGGGTATGATGCCCAGGCAATGAGCCCTTTGGACGCTGCCATTTTGGCCCAGCGATACCTCCCTCCCCCGCACCTGTCTCTTCCCAATGCTCACTAACCATTTTTTTTTTTTCACCTGGATCTTTGTTTCTTTGGAAAAAATCATGGACTTACAAGTGGATAAAACCTTTCAGTAGTGAGAGGCCACATGGTGCTAACCCCCTTTCTTCCTTTACAGTCGCTCCCCTTATTCCAGTTTGAAAAATACCATTGCACATATGCCCTGTAATTATTCCCGCCCCATAATCCTATAGCAATACACTTTCCAGCACAAGAAATATCACCTAATGTAGCAATCTTCTGTTTGACAGGGTTTATTTGTTTGGGCTGTTCTTGGCTGCATACATAGCAGGCTCTGCGCTGCAGCATTAAGTATCAATAACTGTATATTCGTCTTTCCCTGGTATGTTTTATCCCTTCTGCATCCTCCCATCTTGTAGAAAGAGTTTTTTGCAATCGGCCTTTTTTTATATATATACATATAGATCTATACATAGACATTAAATCTACCTCTTTTTTTTAGTAGGATTCCACAAAGTTGAGAATGGAGCATTAGGAGGAGTCTACTGTGGAACAGATTTGTCTTTTATTTGCTATTCGTTCATAAAGTCGTCCTCCTTATAAATAATGGGGAGGTATAATCTAAATATTGAGTGTACATATATAAATATATATATATCCTTATATAGAGATATATATTTGATATTGAATATCTGCTGGATTGCAATATCCTTGTTGGAAGAATAAGCTGTGTTATAACCACCAGGCTTATAACGTCCCATATTCTCTACGCCTGCAAGCAGACGTATGCTGTTTTGTTTGTTTTTCTATAATTTTTATCCCATTTTGGTTTTCATATTTATTGGTGTGTTTTCCATATTTGTCACAGTTCCATTGTAAAGCACGGTAGGATTTGTTCTGCATGCTTATCTAGTGTGACAAACTGGATGGATGAAGATGAGCTGATGTGTCCTGTATGCATAACATATATGGCACCCAGCTCTACTGTATGGAACAGCTAGATCATGCTTAGGATGCTATACTAACCTGAGTCCAGTAGATTTGGACCAATTATCTGCAGGTTTCTTTTTTGGTTTTTCTAAACCTACTTTCCACAGCGGTATACAGCAAAAGTTTTCAGGAATCACATGAATACGCCATGGACTTTGATAGCTGCAGCCAGTGTAGGCAGTAGACTAGTGGGCCGAATTGGGGACTCTGCGATGGAACGGCAGGGATGAAATGGGTGGTTATATTCAATTTACCTATTTTAGCAAAGTTACTGCTTGTTTGAAAGTTAAATTAATTTGGAGATTCCCTTTAAATTGCTGACCATTAACTGTGCATCACCTTATGCTCACTTAAAGGGAATGTGTCGCCCCCCTGGGCGATATCGTACCTTTTACTATGGCCATACAGGGTGTATAAAAGTAAATCTATACGTGCCTGTATGGCCCATATCCGAGGTCTGATTGCAGAGAAAAGCTCTTTAATCAATTCTTTTTTCCACAGGCTTGACTTCCGGGGGACGCCAAGCAATCCCCTCCTATCTGCTTATTATTCCCCTAAATCCCCGCCTCGCCGCTTAATTATCATATTCCCCCTCCTCCTGCACGTCACAGGGCCCTGTGACATGCACTGTGCCCCCTGACTTCCGGGCATGCGCAAAGCCCTGCTCACATAGAGCGTGTTTTGCTGCATCCCTGCCCGCCTCTGTGCACTGCGCCGCAGGGGTCACTGTCACTTTCTGGCGCCTGCGCAATAGAAACCTGCGGCGCAGTGCACAGAGAGACTGGCCGGGATGAAGCAAAGCGTGCTCTATGTCAGCATGCGCTCTTTGCGCGTGCCCGGAAGTCATGGAGCACAGTGCACGTCACAGGGCCCTGTGACATGCAGGAGGAGGGGGAATATGATAACTAAGCAGATAGGCGGGGATTGCTTGGCGTCCCCCTGGACGCCAAGCGTGTAGGAAAAAAGAATTGATTAAAGTGCTTTTCTCTGCAATTAGACCTCTGCTATGGGCCATAAAGGTATGTATAGATTTAGTTTTCTATAACCTGTATGCCCATAGTAGAGGTCTGATATCGCCCAGGGGGGTGACAGATTCCCTTTAAACCTCTGCCCTTCCCTGGTTAGTGCAGCTTTCCTCACAAACTAACCAGCACTTCGGTCCATAAAATGGCTGTTGGTGGAGAAGCATGTGACCAGATCAGTCACTCGGCCTCCTCCAATTGTGAAAACGTCTCTCACAAGAAAGCTGCTTTTCCGTTGAAGGAGGGTGATGTACAGGTCTGGTCACATGCTCCTCCATCAGCAGCCATTATAAAGACAAAGTGGTCAACCCTTTTAATTTGTCTGGTAAAGAGGTTCACAAATAGCCAACTTTTGTTTTTTCTTCCCCCTAAAATATATTTTTTTTCTGTAGAGATAAGTGTATGATGGCTGAGAACCCATCGAACACTATAACAGAGATTCACAGCCCTCCGTTCATTCAAAGTTCCTCTTATTCTGATGGTCTAGTTAGAAGGGAGTGGTGGTCCATCCTTCCCCCCCACTGCTCCATTTAGTGTGTATGGGCATGTACAAACAGATGAGTGTTAGGCTTGGCTGTTTTTGTTAGCCCTGTAGATTTTAAACGGAGTGGTGGGCACACATTCGCCCTCGTGATCCATTCGGTCTCCTCCTTACTGCAGTCAGGCAGTGGTAATGAATGAGAATCTCACTGTTGTAGTTATCGGTGGGCCTTCCCAACAATTGTACTTATCTTTCAACCATCTATCTGATATTAATGTCTTTTTCCTAAGAATGGATCATTGATATCGTAGTCCTGGAAAACCCCTTTACATAGGTATAAGGTGCAGTTCCAGACATAGTACTGGATGACTGTGGGTAGAAGAGGGTAAGCTGCACTTTTCTATCCTCAGTTTGCCTACGTATAATGGTCTTTTATATTTTTATGGCTCCCTATAAGATTTACATTTATGAATTTCTGTATATTACTCCATTATGGCTTACCATAATGTCAATAAGAGCATTCTAGAATATATTCCCATACCCAGTCTGATAGCATGGCTGAAGGTGGCATTAATTGCTATATTAATAAGTTATACATTTGCCTCCTTGAATATTATGCCTCCTCTATATGATGCATGTGTGAATGTTCTTAATCGCTGGGAACGTACTGACGAGTAGTGATGAGTAGGCTCCCTACTTCTGCAATGCTTCGTTCTCATGTGCTAATAGAGATACCTATATAAGGCACCTACACATTTGTCAGAACCACATATGGAGGCCTCTGAACCACGGTGGGAGTAATACCTTGTATTCTCTTCCTCTTTCACAACCTCTTTATTTTATGAAGGGGTTGATTTCAACTACAGTCGCGAAGATGGGAAATGAGGATGACATTTCTCCATAACTGAGCCATCACCAATGCCGTTTTCTTGCCACCACATATTCCCAGTCCCAGTTGTGCTTTTATTTCTATCCCTTTGCATGTGACCGGACAGTGGCACACGAGTGCTAGGTCTTGCCCTACCGTTCCGAACTATGAATTCTGTATATTTCTTTTTTTTTTTTTTTAGTCTAACATTTCATTGTGTGGTGTGTGTGTGTGTATATCATTTGCTGAGTAGTTTACTGGGTTATGCTAACATGCATCTTTAGTCGCTAGAAGGTTTAATGTTAAGCCTTTGTTTTTATATTTTCCATTCTGTGAGCATTAATAATTTCATGATATGTTGCTGTAGGAAAAAGTCCGGTTCAGTCACTACATTATTGTGATTCCAAAGCAATATCTCTTACACAGGCACCTTCTGAAAGTCACTGCTTTATTTCTAGAAGGTTCACACAACAGACTCTAATTGTAAGACACAGAGCCACCAGATGTGCATCACGTATTGCTATGAAGACCTGACTAGCATTGGACCATCCATTTGATTAGGTCCGGTGCTCATCTTGCCACAATCATTCTCCATACATTGACCTCGGTCATGAAGTGGGTTAAAGGGGTTGTCCACTACTAGGACAACTGCTTCTGAAACTAAATGTTCAGCCCCGATAAAATAAAAACCTCTATACTCACCCCCAGTGCTTGCTCCGTTCCAAAGGTGTCAGCACTTGCGTTCCCGGGGGTGTGATGTTGTGGAATGACCCGTGATGCTCGGCTCCCGATCAGAAGTGTTGTCACTGTCCCCACCTTCGGACAAACTGAACATGAAGAGAAAGCCAGGGCTGCAGTTGATCTGACTTTCTCTTCATGTTCAGTTTGTCTGAAGGTGGGGACAGTGATGCTAGCGTGGATTTGGCGCCATGTGACATTACACCGCATCACAGCCCTGAGACCGCGAGTGCTGAAACGGCACCAGCACGGGAGGGGAGTACAGGTTTTTTTATTTTATCGGGGTCAAACATTTAGTTTAAGAAGGGGGTTGTCAAAGTCGTGGACAACCCCTTTAAAAACAATTATGGCATAAGTCAGGGATGGAAATACTGGAACCATGACAGTGAGGGCATATGGCATACCATGAATCTACATCTTTGTACACAGTAATTTTGTATTTTTCTTTTAGGATTTTTTAGGTTTGGTGATGTATTGAGCAATAGTGGCAAGTGACTGCATTAAACTTTTATTATATAAGGATATGCACAGTGTTCAGAGTTATAGATACTGAAAAAGGCGCACCATCATTGTAAAAAGATGATCTTGTAATTTTATGGCTTGCATGCCTATTTCTGCCTATGTACAATATAAAGACCTTGACCATAGTCCTATGATGGTATATTGTTTTATGTGGGATTATTTGCAATACAAAATGCCTTGAAATGTTCCGATTGATGTGCTTCTTTCTCATGTCTGTGGTAAGCTAAAAGCTATTGTTAGTCTGACAATGTCCCCACCAGGCAATAGCTCCTTGTAGAGGGGGGTTCATTAGACACTCTAAGACAACGAAAGCTAAAATAGAAGTTTGAGGCATAAAAGAGCATGTATTTTTCATACTGACATTAGATACAAAGATATATATTCACGTTGCACCGTCTTTATCTCGGGTCTCTGTAGCTAGCGCAGTGTTAAATAATCTTCACCCAGTCAAAGTGCCTAGTCATGAGGGCATGGTGGTAGTATCTGCCCTTTAACCAGGATGACTTGGAAATGACATTCTGGACATTTTATTGGCTGGACATTGAAGTTTTGCTGAAATACATCATGAATTTTGGGAATATGAGATGGGTGCTTGACTTTTTTTTTTTTTTTTTTGTAATCCCTTTGTCCTGTGACTATGGAATTTTTCTTTCAGTGAATATAGCTGTTCAGAAATAAAGATTTACATAAGCATTTTAATACCTTCTTTTATTTCCATTGTGCGGAGTTATCTAGTTGCTTTGGTTATAAAAAGTTCAGCACCCATGTAAACCATCATGTCTTTATGCTGCTCAACATGCTGCTGTCAAAATCATGTTTCCGTTTTATGTATAAAAGGAAATTTTAAAACTGGCCATGCTATGTGTAACTTGCCCAGCAGGAGTCATCTGGCCGACGTCTGTTTAGTGACGTCACGTAGTCCCGGTCCATTCTGTTTTGATTGACAGCTAGCCGGATTTGTGATTTTATTGATAACTCTGCTGTGTTTGTAACTCTTGTCGAGCGGTTTACATATAACATGCTGTTATAACTTTTTCATACATAAAACTGAAATGGACGATTTTTGACAGCGGCATATTTAGAAAGGCACAAAAGGTTGTTCAAAGTCATACACTATAATTAGACATGGTTCCAATGTGCTTCCATGTCACCAAACTTTTATGAGGGTATTCTTTTATTTTAAAAAAAACTAAAATGAAATGGGAAAAGAAAAAGCAAAATACCATGATTCTAAACTTCTGAAAAAAAAAAAAAAACTTTCGAAAAGTTGGCCAAGCTGAAGCGTAGTTGAAAGGAAGTGTCCACTATTAGGACAAACCTTTCTTGATCAGCTTGTTTGGCACCAATAAATTAAAAGCACTTATACTCCCCTCCCATGCCGGCACCCTTCAAGCAGTGTCAGCACTCGCATTCCCTGGGTTGCTTGTGCAGTTATGACACGTGGGCCCTGTGCCCAATCAGCGCCGTTGTCACTGCCCCCGCCTTCGGACATATTGAACATCAACAGGAAGCCAGGGTTGTTGCTGCTCTCTGACTTCCTCTTAGAGTTGTTTGAAGGTGGTGCCAATGACGCTGGGCTCACGTGCCGTAACTGCACGAGAGCCCGGGAATGTGAGTGCCGACACTGATGGAAAGTCACTGGCACGAGAGGCGATTTATAAGTGTTTTTATTTTATCAGCGCCCAATATTCAGATCGAGAAGTAATGGACAGTCTCTTGAACTAGATCTAGCTCTTATAATCTGGCTCCACCGAGCAATACATTTTGATTTAACTTTTTTTTTTTGCGCTTTTCAAATATATTTTAAAGCTGATTCATTCTGTCTGAGATACCAGTAGCATGACACAGACTGTGTTATTGGTTTGGGTAGCGTGAATCAGATATGTCACTTTGATTTCATAAAATTGATTCCCCTCAAACATATGAGCCTTAGTCTTGATTAACAGCCTACAGAAGACCTCTTCTGTCCATACTTTTACAAGCAGCTTACTTTACGGCACATAGGTGTGCACTAATCAATCGGGACTGAAGTCTAACTATATGTATAAGAGGGCGTGTATGAATGTAGATGCTCCTGATTTAATTAAGAGGTGCCTGACGAGTGGCATGCACCTGCCACATAGATTTCTGGCGCAAGGTACGGCACAGCTCATCATGAATTAGATGAGCTGTGACGTCACACCCCCATTCCGCCACAACGCCGCTCATTTTAACGGAGCTGGGAGAAACTTACAAAGATTTTGTGTAACTCCAAATTAGGCATAAATTTAGTGACTTTTTAAAGCAATTAATGCCAGAATTCTGGTGAAATTGCTTTGATTAATTGGGGCATAAGTTACCAAATATGTGCTAGTGGAGGTTTTTACTGTATAAGCTGATCCATGCAATTGCTAAGTAACCACTTTTGAGAGGGCATTAGAATATCCTTCCCCACTAAAAATCTTTGACTGGTGTGGAAGATGGATATAGATAAAAAAAAAAAAATTTTTCCCATTATCTTCTTTTACTCCTTTTTTGTTTTAATACAGGCAATAAGATGAAATGTTTTAAAACCTGTCTAATATTTTAACGGTCTATTGGAAAAACTTAGTGTACCTCCTTATTTCGATTTAAAAAAAACAAACTCGCAGCTTAAGACTTTCTATGTAAAAAATTTCAATGTGGTTGATAAGCCATTGTTTCTTCCTCGGAAAGATATTATTTTTGCTGCATAAAGTGGCAGATATTCAAGGCTCCCGTATTCGATGTTGGAGTCTTTATTTTTGACTCTTAACGTCCTCTTTTGCTCGGCATGCAGCCTGGAGCCATTATGATCCCACTGCTATATCTATCCATACATTGAATTATGGTTAGTTAACCATTTTAAGATCTAACTTGGTCTGTTCTACCTTACTTGACTCATTGCACTTTTCTGAAGCTATTTTTATATTTGTACAAATACAGAATATCTTGTGTATGTCTTGTTTTAGCTATAGTTTCAGTTACTTGACTTCCATTGTAAATCTCAAGTTGGCAGGTGCCTATAATGTGCCAAGATTGAAAATTACTTTCAGATTGTTTACCACCACCTTCAATAATCGTACAATAAACTGGCACAGATATCTACAAATCATATGGAGTATTGTTCTTTTTTTAATGTAATTTTTTTTTCTTTACAATTTTGTGTAGTTGGACCCAATTATGTATGAAATTCTAGATGTTTAAATCCGTGTCAGCCGCCAAAGCTAAAGTCACAATCGCCAGTGTAGAGGTTTAACTTCTGTATTTCAAAGGGGTTGGTTCCATCTTGTGTGAATAAAGTTTGATAACCTAATGCAGAGTTGTACATTTTACTATATTTGGTCCTTCAATACTTTGATCTGCTTGTGGTGTTAACAAATATTATTTGCGTTTAGAAGATAAAAAAATCTAACATCTGCTGCGAACAGGACATGACGGGGAAAAAAATCCATGAGTCTAGGACAGTGGTCTCCAATCTTTCGCTAATTACAAGACCCCTTCTACCATGACAAATAAGATTGAGCCATAGCGGATGTAAAAAAGGAAAATGCGAGTAAATGACAATTAACTGGTGTTCCCTACCAGTGAAATGGTATTTTATTCATATGACCAAGTTCTTGATGTACAATACAAAATTATGTTGTGGTACTGTGTTAGCCAGAAAAATCTATGTAAATACTTTTATGCCCAAAAATGACAGCAGTATTCTCTGAGGACAACAAGAGGGTACCTCTTGTGGTCACATACAACCCCCACATGTACATCCTAAGGAAAATTGGTGCTGATCTCCAACCCGTATTCCACAGAGACCACAAACTGAAAGAAATATTCCCAGAACTACCACTTCTCTCCTACAAACAGCCCCCTAACTTAAGGAATCTCCTTGTCAGATTTGTCCTCTCATCACCACCAGTGACGGGCACATTCCCAAAAATGCAAAACTTGTACCCACATATTACCATCAAATACAGTCCGTATACCAAACACAAATCAGGGCTACAAAATCATGATGTCTTTTCATGTACAGCCTCCAATGTGGTGTACATGATACAATGTACAAGGTGTCCAGAAGGAGTTTATATTGAAGAAACTATGCAAAAACTGTAAACGAGAATGAATTTACACATATACAATTAAGAATGAACTGGAGACACCTGTGGGAAAACATTTCTCTGGCCCAGGACACTCTATGACAGATCTAAAAGTCTTAATACCGAAAGGTCAGTTCAAGGATGACAGAGAAAAATCTAGGAATTCAAATTGATAATGTTCAATTCCTTGACAATAGGACTCAATCTAACACCTGAATTTATGACTCACTACATGGACACAATTCACACCTCTAGATAAACATTCCCATGGCCTCTCCATTTGCAACAAAAAGCCCTAATTTGATCTCTGTGACTTACCAGTAGGAGGCATCACCCCTTACACCTCATGAACAAATGTCTTGCTGTAACACCGCTTAAATGTTGTGCCTAGTCTTATCAATTCATTTGTAATATTGCCTGAAGAAGGAGCCTCTGTACTCTGAAAGCTTGCATATATATGTATATTTTTTCCGGTTAGCCAATAAAGGTATCACTCCGAGAATACTTTTGTCATTTTTGGGCATAAAAGTATTTAGATCTACCAAGTTCTTGTAATGCTAAAACATTCCTGGTTCCACCAGTCCATGCAGGTATCTGCCGGTGCTAATAGCTGGGGGGCCACATCTGCCTCCTAAGGGAACACTGCTCCAGGCAATTCTCTGTGAGATAGAAATAGCAGAGGGCAGGGGTCTCTTTTCCCTGGATACCAGGTTGATATATTTTAAATTGACACATTGTATTAGAGGATGGCATGTCTTGAAGTCCATTTACAATGTAAGGTTATCAGAAACGAGTGTTCCAAGTAATGCTGGTTTCAAGAAAATCGTGCAGTCTAAACAGACTGCTGATAATCCGACAAACGTTTTGTTCTTTTGTTGGGTGAATTGATTTTCTGGTTTGCACAAAAAATACCTTTTCTCGACAAGTGTAAACGGGAACTGCTATGTGAAGGGTTACAGATCGTTTCAGTGCCCATCGTTAAGCGGGTGGGTACTGTAAATGGACATTAACCCCTTCACCCCCAAGCCTATTTTCACCTTCCTGACCAGGCCAAATTGTTCAAATCTGACCAGTGTCACTTTATGCTGTAATAATTCTGGAACGCTTCATGATATTACAGTGATTCTGAGATTGTTTTTTCTGACACGTACTTTCAGTGGTAAATTTAGGTAGATTATATTTTCCGTTCATGAAAATTTGAACTTTTTAAAACTATGAATTTTTATGCCCTTAAACTAGTTGGGAAAAAATAGTTATTGGATAACATTTACCACATGATTGCTTTACATCCACATCATTTTATTTAACCCTTCCAACTTACTAATTTCCTTTTTTTTTTATCTGTAATTTTAAATTTTTCCAACAAAATTTTACAAAACCGATTTTTTTTTTTTCTATGCCAGCATGCCACTTCTTATCTACGTACAGGTGATAACCCTAATCCAGCAATGGGTGCACCAATTCTTACACAATTATCTTACTCACTTGCAGGACAGGAAGGCATCCAGGGGATTCAGTCCTGGTCTTCCTCCGCTGAAGACCCTAAACCTGTGGATGTACTCTCACACGACTTCCACAGTTTAGTTCCGTACCTGGCAAGTATTTTTGGAATTTTAGCCTCCCTTTCAAATGAACCAGAGATTTGTCTATAGCGATGTCCCTTTTGGGGGTTGTACGCCTCAGCAAATTTTCTGCTGAAGTTTTCCAACTACTGCCAAAGTTTGTATAGGCGATCAGAGTTGGGATTGTCTCTGGGAGGACACTGCACATTATCACTATAATGCAAAAATTTTAGGATTGCTTCAAACTGTGTTCTTTACATGGCCATACGGAAAACTGGTGTGCTGTATAATGTATTGCCGTAGCTGTTTTTTCACTATGCCCATATGCAGCACAATGCTCCGAAATGTCATCATTTCTGTAGCATTTATAGGGAGGGGCCATTTGGCAAATGATGGCGTGAGATATTGGGTGAAAAATTGATGGGCATATAATATATACATTTGTGTGGGCGACCATAAGATTTATTATATCCTCTGTGAGTTTGTGAGGCCTGTAGCGTCAAATTGGATTACTGAGCTGCCCCTGAAATCTGGAATAGAAGCTGATAATTTTTGGGATGGTGAAGTCCATATGGGATCAATTGCTGAAGGGGTTGCCTTGGTCCTAGGGCGCCTTGCTTGAGGGTCCTTCCTCACTAGATGAGGAGGAAGAGAAACGAGGAATGTGGCATTTTCTTCACTGCCGGAATCCGTGTCTGAGGCAAGGAAAGTGTATGCCTCGGCTAAAAAGCGTTTTCTTGACAACTGTGCCATTTTTATTTTATTCTTCTAAACCATGGGAATGTGTGTAAGTGATCCTTTTACTTGTGTATTGTGTGCGGCATGTATAAAATATTTATTATGACATTTACTATAAAAATTAGAGGAAAGGTAAAAAAAAATGTAGAAAAATGAAATTTTGATAGAATAAACAGGAGAAAAAAAGTAAATGAAAAATCGGTAGTTAAAAACTTTGTATAAAAAAAAAAATTGATACTCGCTACACTAATGCTCTACCTATAAAGCTAGGTCCTATTAGTTTTTTTTCTGCAAAAGAAAGCTAGACATCATTAACAGTGCAACATCCGCTCCCCTAATGCCCCACTTATAAAAGTACTATTTTTTCTGTAAAAGAAACCTATAAAGCTTCTAGGTACTAGCTACTATTTAATTTTTTTTCTACAAAAAAATAATCTGATGTCACTGCAGGTGGGGACCACAAACCACATCTCAGTACCAATGCTTTCTGGCTGATGTTTTGGTCACTTTTGAATGTTGGTTGTGCTTTCACACTCGTGGTAGCATGAGACGGACTCTACAACCCACAGAAGTTGCTGAGGTAGTGCCGCTCATCCAGGATGGCACATCAATGCGACCAGTGACAAGAAGGTTTGCTGTGTCTGTCAGCGTAGTGTCCAGAGGCTGGAGGCGCTACCAGGAGACGTGGAGGGGGCCGTAGGAGGGCAACAACCCAGCAGCAGGACCTCTACCTCCGCCTTTGTGCAAGGAGGAATAGGAGGAGCACTGCCAGAGCCCTGAAAAATGACCTCCAGCAGGCCCCCAATGTGCATGTGTCTGCACAAACGGTTAGAAACCGACTCCATGAGGATGGTATGAGGACCCGACGTCCACAGATAGGGGTTGTGCTCAGAGCCCAACACCGTGCAGGACGCTTGGCATTTGCCACAGAACACCAGGATTGGCAAAGTGTTGCTCTGACTGGTGCTCTTCACAGATGAAAGCAGGTTCACACTGAGCACATGTGACAGAGTCTGGAGACGTCGTGGAGAGCGAACTTCTGCCTGCAACATCCTTCAGCATGACCGGTTTGGCAGTAGGTCAGTAATGGTGTGGGGTGGCATTTCTTTGGAGGGCCACACAGCCCTCCATGTGCTCGCCAGAGGTAGCCTGACTGCCATTAAGTACCGAGATGAGATCCTAAGACGCCTTGTGAGACCATATGCTTGTGCGGTTGGCCCTGGGTTCCTCCTAATTCAGGACAATGCCAGACCTCATGTGGCTGGAGTCTGTTGGCGGATGCTTTAGTCCAGGTCTGGGAGGAGATCCCACAGGAGACCATCCGCAAACCTCATCAGGATCATGCCCAGGTGTTGTAGGGAGGTCATACAGGCACGTGGAGGCCACACACAATACTGAGCCTCATTTTGACTTGTTTTAAGGACATTACATCAAAGTTGGATCAGCCTGTAGTGATTTTCCACTTTAATTATGGGGATGACTCCAAATCCCGGCCTCCATTGGTTAATAAATTTGATTTCCATTGATGATTTTTGTGTGATTTTGTTGTCAGCACATTCAACTTTGTACAGAACAAAGTATTCAATGAGAATATTTCATTCATTCAGATCTAGGATGTGTTATTTGAGTGTTCCCTTTATTTTTTGGGGCGTTCCTCATGTGAGCCAGTTTCTTTGTAGCACTTGTGGGTTTTTGCAACTGCACTTGGGGACACTTTTAAAGTTTTCCCAATTTTTCGCACTGACTGACCTTCATTACTTAAAGTAATGATGGCCACTCGTTTTTCATTACTTAGCTGCTTTTTTCTTGCCATAATACAAATTCTAACAGTCTATTCAGTAGGACTATCAGCTGTGTATCCACCTGACTTCTGCACAACACAACTGATGGTCCCAACCCCATTTATAAGGCAAGAAATCCCACTTATTAAACCTGACAGGGCATACCTGTGAAGTGAAAACCATTTCTGGTGACTACCTCTTGAAGCTCATCAAGAGAATGCCAAGAGTGTGCAAAGCAGTCATCAAAGCAAAAGGTGGCTACTTTGAAGAACCTAGAATATAAGACATATTTTCAGTTGTTTCACACTTTTTTGTTAAGTATATAATTCCACATGTGTTAATTCATAGTTTTGATGCCTTCAGTGTGAATGTACAATTTTCATAGTCATGAAAATACAGAAAAATCTTTAAATGAGAAGGTGTGTCCAAACTTTTGGTCTGTACTGTATGTGTGTATATATATATATAAGTCCATTGGCACAGACTGATCAGGAACACTGATCAGAGCACTGTGGCTGCTGGAAGCGCACGTGTAAGTGTCACAAAAAAACTCGCCAAAAATTGAGCTCCGTGCAGAATGCAATTGGGTGAGGACTTGGACTCTCTTCATTTTCTGTGAAACTTGTGATTGTGGCAGTGCATAAAACCAGTAACCAGGGTTACCTGCGTTACCTTTTGATTTTGCTTTGGGGCATAAATGAAGATCATTTGAATACTATTCAATTACTCTATGAATGCAAAACTGAGCCATGAAGGACAGCCGATCAAGAGGCAAGTGTGGAATTATTGGTTGACACCAAGTACGGCTAGATGCCAATCAGGAGATGTAAGCAAGTAAGATTTTATAATGCATAAAAGTATGCATATGTATGGCCCTTCAATAAATCGCCTATAAAGTACACTTTAATCAATAGATCCTGGAAAAATAAAAGTTTCACAATTGAATGTGTTAAAAATGTTTGTGTTGAGATATCATTATCACATTTATAAGGTTATGTACTGTTCAATGGCTGTGTCTGACAGCCAACTCTTTTGTGTCCTCCCCTCCCCAGGAGATGTGGTATGATCAGACCATGTTCCTGCACAGTACGACACAACCATTACACAGCATACAGCAGGGGCACATTTATAAGATTATCTCAGCACAGGAACTTTTTATTTTTATTTTTTTTTAACGCTTCCAATTGTGGAACTTATTTTTATTTTAACATTTATTAATTAAGATGTACTTTGCTCGTGGCAAAACCCCTTTAAGTATGGATTCCATGCTGTAATATACTTCAAAACACCCCTGACAAGATTGAGTGTCTATCCAAGAACTAAATGGTAATACCCACAACAAATATATTATTTACAAAACACCGTATCTGTGTGACTATTGTTAATATATCATTCAGGCCTAAAAGATTTTTTTTTTCCTTCTCATTTTCTTCTGCCCTTCTTGCATCCATCTTCAGACCTGAATCGGCGGTTCTTTTCTTATCCAATAAAACTACATTTCCCAGCAGCACATTGTTGCTCCTCAGTGCTGCACGCCCCTCTCTCTGCTCTTCTTGATATAAATAGATCTCAACATGGGCAATTTATTTGTATAAGCTGACCATTCATAATTTTGAATGTAATGACTATGACCCACTATGTGACCAATATTCATTATTACTTAAAAAAAAAAAACACATTTCATTGGTATTTTATGGAGAGCTTCACAGCATGATCATGATTCCCCTGCATGCAGAGCAGAACTGAGCACAGAATAGTTAAGCTGTGCTACAACATGACAGGGCAATGAGGAAGTCAAGAATGGGGGCTTTTGTATTAGATTGATTCATGTATGCATCATGTGATTCATGAATTGGGGTCATTAGGAGCAAATGCCACTGGTATCAGTGGGATCTTCAGTATAGTTGAGCTATGAGATTTCTTATTTTGGTCATTGGGTGTATCTGAACACACTTGACCCACAACATTAGAACGACTGAAGGACAGAGCTGGTGGCAACGGAGGTTAGAGAGAGCCTTGGAGGGTCATCATTAGGGAAATGATCGCTACCATTCAGTGCAGATATAATACATTGTCTTAACACAGATGATCAATTCTGTATAAACCAAGACAACTTTAAGAATTTGGAAATAACCCTTTAATCTTGTCCATCAGGTTTTGTTTTTTTTCATAAGAGGAAGAATTCTGTTAAAGCAACTTTTATTTTTCACCGCTTAATTGGACTTTGTTTTGTAGTATGTTTCTTTTGTTTTCCATATATATATATATATATATCGGAAGTCACTTGTCCATTCTTGTACAACTCCTCATCCAGTTCTTGGCTTCAAAACCTAGTGGGGATGCTAGTCGTGTCCCCTGACTCTAGTCACATGCTGTGCTAATGTGTCTCTTACTTATGATAAAATATGCCATTGTGACAACTCAAAGGATCTTTTTAGTGGTTAACAGCCATCCTAGGGGGAGTGAAAAATTGTGACATAATGTTATAATTTAGACTTGGCATCTAAATTGTCTGTTTGCTGGCCAATTCACTATGATGTTTTAATATTGTGGAACTGTTCTTGGGTCCGCACAGAATTGAAACCGACCAACTATATCAATACACAAAAAATAGCATGCCCTAAAGTCAGTTAGTTTTTACCCCACAATGTGGGATGGGGTTTTGACAAAACCCCATTAACTTACAAAGCTGTTCCCAATGAATATCTTTTAATCTCTTGATATCCATCAATGCTGAAGAATTTTATTAAGCTCTGAGGGAGGGTGAAATCCTGATCTTGCTTGAATGATTGGAGGAAGCTCCTTTTGGCCGTTTGCTGATGCAGATTGTCTAATGGTTTCAGCTCTTGATGCAAAAGAGTATTTCAATGTATTCTAAGCACAATCTATATTTATGAAAGGACACACCACTAGAGGGCATGACTTACTTTTAATTTCTGGCTATTAATGGCAATGTACCAAACAGATATCTTTGTGTTGTTCTCTCTCTCTGTGCTGTGTGTGTATGTGTGTATATATATATATATATATGTATGTATGTATGTATGTATGTATGTATGTATGTATGTATGTATGTATGTATGTATGTATGTATTGTGAGGCAGTGAGGGGAATTATATGCGAGGGACGGTATGTATTCCCTAGGATGCGCATAGAGGCATATTGAACCTGCTGGAGTGCATTGCTATCACAGAAACAGCTGTGGTTGCAGTGCAGAATAAAAGTAAAGTTTGGACTTGGTCAAGCTATTCGATCAAGACGGATTTAAGAAGACCTGACCTGGGCTTGTATTTTTTGAGTGATCTACAGGATGGCAGTGGGGCGGGTCACTCCCTCCAGCCGGGTCTTACAAGTGGCTCATGGCCAGATTCATGATTCCAGATTCAGCAAAGGTTTGGATGTGTCAGTGTTTTGTTTGCTAGCAGCAGAGGAGGAAGCTCTGCACTGCAAGCCTGTGTGAAGGCATAACACAGGCCTGTGTAGGCAACGTAACTGGCGCACCTCGGAGCAAAGCAGCACTGCCAGTTTACACGGACTGTTTGGACATGGCTGCGATCCGGTGGACATCATGTGCATTTAAGTTGTGGGTTTTTGCAAATAAAGACATTTAAGTTGAAATTTCCATGGGTCACTGCCTCATTAACGCACAGTGTGAACACTGCCGCACTACAATATATATAATGTGTGTGTGTTTATGTATGTATGTGTATATATATATATATATATATATATATATATATATGCAAAATGCAGTTTTTAAATGAAGGTCTTTATTAAGGTAAAAAGAAATCCAAACCTACTGGGCCCTGTGTGAAAGTCATTGCCCCCCCCCCCCCCCTTGAAAGATAAATTAACTGTGGTTTATCACATCTTTGGGAAGCTGAGTTCAATTTCCCTAGCTACACACAGTCCTGACTACTGCCACACCTGTTCTCAATCAAGAAATCACTTAAATAGGACCTGCCTGATAAAGTGAAGTAGACCAAAAGATCCACAAAAGCTAGACATCATGCTGCGACAATGATCCAAAACACACCAGCAAACCCTCCTCTGAATGGCTTAAGAAAAACAAGATTAAGAGTTTAGAGTGGCCCAGTCAAAGTCCTGACCTTAATCCGATTGCGATACTGTGGCATGACCTTAAACAGGCGGTTCAAGTTTGAAAACCCTCCAATGTGGCTGAGTTACAAAAAATTTTGCAAAGATGAGTGGGCAAAAATTCCTCCAGAGCATTGCCAGTCATTGCCAGTTATCACAAACACTTGCAGTTGTTGCTGCTAAGGGTGGCCCAACCAGTTATTAGGTTTAGAGTGCAATCACTTTTTCACACAGTGCCCTGTATGTTTGGATTTCTTTTTCCCTTAATAATAAAGACCTTCATTTAAAAACTGCATTTTGTGTTTACTTGTGTTATCTTTGACTATTTCAATGTTTTGTGAGCTGAAACATTTAAGTGCGACAAATATGTAAAAGAATAAGAAATCTGGAAGGGGGCAAACACTTTTTCCCGACCACTGTGTACGTGTGTGTGTGTGTGTGTGTGTGTGTGTGTGTATATATGTATATATATATATATATATATATATATATATATATATATATATATATATATATATATATATATATATATATATATATATATATATATATATATATCTATCTCTCTATCAAAAAATAGGAAACAGCAAAAAAACATTTTTGGTGCAAAAAAGCCCCCCAGGTACATACCAGTCCTTTAGATATCCATGCAAAAATGGAGGCAGCACACAGAGTAGAATAAAGTGATAAGGTTTAATAGCCCATATGGCAACGTTTTGGTCCACAGTTGTGGACCTTTCTCAAGCATAGGTAAGGTGCAAGTTCAGAGTACTTAAGGCAATCTAATTACAATGGTAATCAGCAGCAATTACATGAAAAGTGCATAATATACATGATCTTTCAGATAAATAAAATTACAAGACATGATAGTGCATAATCAGTGTAAAGTGACATAGTGCAAAAACACAATAGACACAGGCTTATAGCCATAACGCACATATCAATACATAATTGATCATATGCAGCAGCTGTGTATACAGAAAGGAAAAATTGGCTCACCCCAAATTTCATTTGCATATAGCGCCAAAATCTTGGTGTCCCTGTGACTAGTACCGCGCATGTCAGAATAGGAAGTGCGGACTTCTGCATTTGCGCTTTAGAGACCAGATATACCGGCGACATCTTGGAAAAGGGCTGATCGCCCACAGCATCTGTCACATGGCGATCACATGATCGCACCATAAAGCATCATGGGCGTCACGTGTTCTAAAGCCACAAAGCAGTATAAAGAGCACTGCCCACCATATTGGAAAAGGGAAACTTGCCCATTTTTCATACAATATCGGAGACATTACAAGCAGGAGAGCTGTATCCAAATAATAATAAATAAGACATTAGAACAAATATCTTGTAATTTTAAATAAGACAACAACCCAAATAGCACGGGAACGCCCCCCATGTGCTGGAGAAAGCAACCCAGAGGCCAAAGGTATAGGGGAGATATGAACCTATGAAGAACACATCTCTACCCCAAGACCATACAAGGGTTAACATGTCATAAACAGAACAGTACATTCATATTGGATCACAGACTTCAAAATAAGTGCATATAAGGAAATCCACATTCCTATTCCAATATAGCGCAATATGAATAGAAAAGTTTATATGCGATGTATAATTCATTACACATTACAATCTCAATAATATATACAGTACAGACCAAAAATTTGGACACACCTTTTCATTTAAAGATTTTTCTGCATTTTCATGACTTTGAAAATTGTACATTCACACTGAAGGCATCAAAACTATGAATTAACACATGTGGAATTATATACTTAACAAAAAAGTGTGAAACAACTGAAAATATGTTTTATATTCTAGGTTCTTCAAAGTAGCCACCTTTTGCTTTGATGACTGCTTTGCACACTCTTGGCATTCTCTTGATGAGCTTCAAGAGGTAGTCACCGGAAATGGTTTTCACTTCACAGGTGTGCCGTGTCAGGTTTAATAAGTGGGATTTCTTGCCTTATAAATGGGGTTGGGACCATCAGTTGTGTTGTGCAGAAGTCTGGTGGATACACAGCTGATAGTCCTACTGAATAGACTGTTAGATGCTTTTTTCTTGCCATAATACAAATTCTAAGTAAAGAAAAATGAGTGGCCATCATTACTTTAAGAAATGAAGGTCAGTCAGTCAGAAAAATTGGGAAAACTTTGAAGTGTCCCCAAGTGCAGTTGCAAAAACCATCAAGAGCTACAAAGAAACTGGCTCACATGAGGACCGCCCCAGGAAAGGAAGACCAAGAGTCACCTCTGCTTCTGAGGATAAGTTTATCCGAGTCACCAACCTCAGAAATCGCAGGTTAACAGCAGCTCAGATTAGAGACCTGGTCAATGCCACACAGAGTTCTAGCAGCAGACACATCTCTACAACAACTGTTAAGAGGAGACTTTGTGCAGCAGGCCTTCATGGTAAAATAGCTGCTAGGAAACCACTGCTAAGGACAGACAACAAGCAGAAGAGACTTGTTTGGGCTAAAGAACACAAGGGATGGACATTAGACCAGTGGAAATCTGTGCTTTGGTCTGATCAGTCCAAATTTGAGATCTTTGGTTCCAACCACTGTGTCTTTGTGCGACGCAGAAAAGGTGAACGGATGGACTCTACATGCCTGGTTCCCACCGTGAAGCATGGAGGAGGAGGTGTGATGGTGTGGGGGTGCTTTGCTGGTGACACTGTTGGGGATTCATTCAAAATTGAAGGCATACTGAACCAGCATGGCTACCACAGCATCTTGCAGCGGCATGCTATTCCATCCGGTTTGCGTTTAGTTGGACCATCATTTATTTTTCAACAGGACAATGACCCCAAACACACCTCCAGGCTGTGTAAGGGCTATTTGACCAAGACGGAGAGTGATGGGGTGCTACGCCAGATGACCTAGCCTCCACAGTCACCAGACCTGAACCCAATCGAGATGGTTTGGGGTAAGCTGGACCGCAGAGTGAAGGCAAAAGGGCCAACTAGTGCTAAGCATCTCTGGGAACTCCTTCAAGATTGTTGGAAGACCATTTCCCGTGACTACGTCTTGAAGCTCATCAAGAGAATGCCAAGAGTGTGCAAAGCAGTCATCAAAGCAAAAGGTGGCTACTTTGAAGAACCTAGAATATAAGACATATTTTCAATTGTTTCACACTTTTTTGTTAAGTATATAATTCCACGTGTTACTTCATAGTTTTGATGCCTTCAGTGTGAATGTACAATTTTCATAGTCATGAAAATACAGAAAAATCTTTAAATGAGAAGGTGTGTCCAAACTTTTGGTCTGTACTGTGTATGGGGATGAATCATGTCTTCCGTTGTCCTACAGCACCAGCAAATCTAGAAAATCAAAGAAAAAAATAAAAATTAATAAAAACACCTAAAATTTATACCATCTATAACAAAAAAAAATCACCCAAACAGAGAAAATCAGGCAAGCGACCGTTTCTAGAGAGTCACACTCAATTTAAAGTCAATATTAAGGCCGTGTGGTTTCAAATTGTTAAGTCTCCTAATCCATTCAAGTTCCCTAATCTTGAGAAGGCGCACCCTATCTCCTCCTCTTCTACGTGGGGGTATATGGTCAATAATCCTAAATTTTAATTGTTTCTCAAGATGCCCCTTCTCTATGAAATGTTTAGAGACAGGTAAGTCGAGTCTTTTCTTCCTAATTTTCTTCCTAATAGAATGTCTTATTTAAAATTACAAGATATTTGTTCTAATGTCTTATTTATTATTATTTGGATAGAGCTCTCCTGGTTGTAATGTTTCTGATATTGTATGAAAAATGGGCAAGTTTCCCTTTTCCAATATGGTGGGCAGTGCTCTTTATAATGCTTTGTGCCTTTAGACCACATGACCCCAATGATGCTTTATGGTGCGATCACGTGATCGCCATGTGACAGATGCTGTGGGCGATATGCCCTTTTCCAAGATGTCGCCGGTATATCAGGTCTCTAATGCGCAAATGCAGAAGTCCGCACTTCCTATTCTGACATGCGCGGTACTAGTCACAGGGAGGCCGAGATTTTGTCGCTATATGCAAATGAAATTTGGGGTGAGCCATGTTTTCCTTTCTGTATACACAGCTGCTGCATATGATCAATTATGTATTGATATGAGCGTTATGGCTATAAGCCTGTGTCTATTGTATTTTTGCACTATGTCACTTTACACTGATTATGCACTATCATGTCTTGCAATTTTATTTATCTGAAAGATCATGTATATTATGCACTTTTCATGTAATTGCTGCTGATTACCATTGTAATTAGATCGCCTTGGTAGCGCCTCCAGCCTCTGGACACTACGCTGACAGACACAGCAAACCTTCTTGCCACAGCTCGCATTGATGTGCCATCCTGGATGAGCTACACTACCTGAGCAACTTCTGTGGGTTGTAGAGTCCGTCTCATGCTAACACGAGTGTGAAAGCACAACCAACATTCAAAAGTGACCAAAACATCAGCCAGAAAGCATTGGTACTGAGATGTGGTCTGTGGTCCCCACATGCAGAACCACTCCTTTATTGAGGGTGTCTTGATAATTGCCAATAATTTCCATCTATTGTCTATTTCATTTGCACAACAGCATGTGAAATTGATTGTCAATCAGTGTTGCTTCCTAAGTGGACAGTTGATTTCACAGAAGTTTAATTTACTTGGAGTTATATTTAGTGATGAGCGAACGCGCTCGCCACTACTCGGTACTCGCCCGAGCATCATGGTGCTCGACAAGGTCGGCGAGTATTTCCGGGTTGCTCGGGCGTGAACTCGGGTGTCCTCCCTGCCTGTTTGGCGATCTTTAGAGAGCCAATGAACATGCAGGGATTGCCTGCCATGCACTGTAATGCCGTAGCCATTTTAGTTGTGGGCATTACAGTGATTGTCTGGCCGCACAGCGTCATCAGGTCTATATAAGACCTGGCGCCGCCATGCTCGTCACAGTCACTCTGGATCAGACAGTGTAGGGAAAGCTGCTGCCGCGTCATGGAGAGATTTAATCGTGTATTAGGTAGTGTAGGGAGAAAAACCGTACATTACACATATCCATCTTAACAAACAGTCCTTTTGAGGACTAACTAATCCATCTGCAGAGATATCAGGCAGGCAGTGTATATAGCCAGGCAGGCAGTGTATATAGCAGACTGCAGTGCACATAGGACAAGAGGCTCCATTCCAGTTCTGCCTTCTGCTGCTGTTATATTTCAAGAAATAGGCCCAGGTCTCAGGGGCCAGGAATAATTATTTTTGCATCTTAATCCTCACAATTTGCTTAAAAATCAATCCAGAGAACACGGTTTTTCTGCGCCATTTGCTTGTTGGCACTGCAGAATACAGCCAGGTCCTTTCCATATTACAGCGCTAGAAATCCAGCTATTTAAAACTGTGTTTTCTCCGTTAAACGGATCACATATTCGTTGTCAGAAAATACTGCCATTTCTGGCCTCCATTAAAAAATTTTTCAGTGTGTCAGTGAAGCGATTGACACCAGATTGCTGTTCAAAATAGTTACCTACAGGCCAGGTATTTAAAACTGTGTTTTCTCCGTCTCATGGCTCACATATACGTTGTCAGAAAATACTGCCATTTCTGGCCTCCATTAAAAATTTCTTTCAGTGTGTCAGCAAAGTTTTTGACACTCGTTTGCTGTTCAAAACAGTTACCTACAGGCCAGGTATTTAAAACTGTGTTTTCTCCATCACACAGATTACGTATACATTTTCACAAAATACTGCCATTTCTGGCCTCCATTGAAAAAAATTTTCAGTGTGTCAGTGAAGCAATTCACAGCAGTTTGCTGTTGAAACTACTTATCTTCAGGCCAGGTATTTAAAACTGTGTTTTCTCCGTCAGACAGCTCACATATAAGTTCGCTCCAAACTCAGTCATTTGTAGTGAGCGTGGAAGATACGGTCCTCCATTTACAATGGGCTAGGCACGTGGCAAGGGACGGGGAACTGGACGTGATGGTAATGGTGCATGCAGAGGCCGAGGACAAGGCCGTGGGCAAGCCGAAATTGTGCCACAACAAACACCCACATCTTCTCGCCTGACCTTCCTGTCCCGATTTCTAGGGGACCACAGCACATCACTATTGAACCCAGAGCAGTGTCAAAAGGTTGTTGGTTGGATAGCGGATAATGCTTCCAGTCACTTAGCCACCACCACCACCCTGTCTTCCACACGTCAAGTCTCAGTAGCCGTGAGTCTGGACCGCATATTCTTCACTCTGATCCTCCTTCCTCCCACCATGCCGAGTACCCAGAGACAACTGATCCCACACTTGGACACTCTGAAGAGCTGTTCACTTTTCCATTTATAGATTCGGGCCTCTCGCGCGGTCCACTTGAAGTGGGGCAAGAGGAGATCGCGTGTAGCGATGCCCAAATATTTGAGCAGGTACGGTCACACAAAGGCGACGGTGGGAAAGTGTCACAAGAGGTGGACGATGATGAGACACAATTGCCAGAAAGTCAGGAGGAGGACCAGGGTGTGGAAGTGGAAGACGAGGTGGTGGACGATATAGTAACTGACCCAACCTGGCAGGAGGACATGCAGAGCGAGGACAGCAGCACACAGGGGGAGGGAGGCAGAGCACCCCAACAGGCAGGAAGAAGCAGTGTGGTGGCCGCAGACAGAAGGCAGGCAACAGTTCCCCGTAACACCAACACAAAGGAAGTTGCCAGTACAACTGTAGGTCTTCCCGAGTCTGGTTGTTTAATAAAGACTCTGCCAATAACCCCAAAAAGGCCATTTGCACCACCTGCCAGGCCATCAACTGCAGGGGTGCAAAACCACCAGCCTGGCCACCACCAGCATGATCAGGCACATGGCAGCAAAGCACCCGACTTTGTGGGCCGAACTTCAGGATCCAGGAACAGTGTCTGCGGGTGGCACCATTGCTTCTTCCGCTGTTGTGGATACAAGCCAATCCCCTGTCCATGGTGCATGCGAAGATGCCTCCTGCCCTGCACCTGTCGTTGCACACTCTCAAGTAACAGCATCGGGAAGCACATCCATGTCCTTGTCCCAGCGCAGCATTCAGTTGTCCATACCCCAGTCCTTGGAACGCAAGCGCAAATATGCAGCCAACGCCCCACAGGCCACACTACTAAATTCTCACATTTTACAACTACTTGCGCTCGAAATGTTGCCTTTTAGCCTCGTGGAGACGGAAGTATTCCGCAACCTGATGGCGGCAGCCGTCCCTCGGTACTCGGTCCCCAGCCGCCACTATTTCTCCCGGTGTGCCGTCTCCGCATTACACAAGCACGTGTCCCAAAACATTAGCTGTGCTCTCAACAACGCAGTTACCGGTAAAGTCCACCTAATCACGGACACGTGGAAAAGAGCTTGTTGGCAGGGACGGTACATCTTGCTGACCTCACACTGGGTTATCATAGTGGAATCCAGGACCCAGTCGGACCTTGGAACGGAACACGTCCTCCCAACGCCAAGGATTGCGGGCCCTAGGTTAACCAGGGTTGCCCCCACGGTCTACAGCTCCTGCACCTCATCCTCCTCAGCCTCCTCCTCCTCTTCAGCCTCCATCTCCGAAATGACCACATCAGTCACAAGCTGGAAGCACTGCAGCACTGCCTCGGCCAAGCGGCAACAGGCTGTGCTGAAGCTAATATGCTTAGGTGAAAAACCGCACAATGCTGAAGAGTTGTGGACAGCTCTGAAAGAGCAGGCAGATCTGTGGCTCACAATGCTGAACCTACAGCCAGGCATGGTCGTGTGTGGCAATGGCCAGAACCTGGTGGCGGCTCTGAGGAGAGCTCACACACGTACCATGCCTGGCCCATGTGCTTAACCTCGTGGTTCAGCGGTTTCTCAAATCCTACCTGGAGCTGCTGGATTTGCTTGTTAAAGTACGCCACCTGTGTGCCCATTTTAGAAAGTCAGCTACAGCTTCCACCGCCCTTGACGTGTTTCAGCAGGGTTTGCAGCTTCCGGCTCACAGACTGGTGTGTGATGTCCACACGCGTTGCAACTCTACACTGCAGATGTTGGGAAGGATTTGTGAGCAGAAGAGGGCAGTTGTTGAGTACCAGCATCAAGAAGGCCGTCGGTATTCAGTTCAGACTCCACACATAAGACCTCAGGAATGGACATGGATGTCAGACATATGTACCATCCTCCAAAACTTTGAGGACTCCACCAAGATGGTGAGCGGCGATGACGCCATAATTAGCGTCACCATCCCGTTTCTCTGTCTTCTGAAACGCTCTCTGCTCGCAATCAAAGAGCATGCATTGTAGGCAGAGCACGATGAGATGGAGATGATTACACACAGCCAAGCCTCATCTCATCCCAACGTGGATTGGGTGACAATGAGGAAGAGGAAGAGGAGGAGGAGGAGGAAGGACAGGAGCTAGTTTCATGCACTATAGACAGTACTACCTGCACAGCTGTCATACCGTCTGTTCAGCGTGGATGGCCAGAGGACAGAGAGGAGGAGGAGGAGAGCATGGTCAGTCATCCTCTTGGTGAGGACACGGAAGTCTTGCCTGTTAGAAGTCTGGCACGCATGGCTGAGTTTATGTTACGCTGCCTTTCCCATGACCCTCACGTTCTCGAAATTTTGGATGACAGCCATTACTGGTTGGTGACACTTCTAGACCCATTCTACAAGGAGAACTTTATATCTCTTATTCCTGAGGCGGACAGGTCTACAAAAATGGGGCTGTACCAGAAGGCCCTTGTTGCGGAACTATTAAAAAAATTCCCATCTGAAAATGCTGGCGGCAGAGGGCACACTTCGTTGGACAACCAAGGAGTACAGGCGAGAGAGACACAACTTCAATCCAGCTGAGGCAGGGGAACACTGTCAAAGTTCTGGGAGAGTTTTCTCAGACCCTCCCATCGGACAGGCCCTGAGGCGCAGGGTACTCTCACAAGGAGTGCAAAGTTTGGGAAGATGCTGAGGGAGTAGCTTGCCGACCGTACCAGCGTCCTCCGTGATTCCGCTGTGCCTTATAATTATTGGGTATCCAAGCTGGATACGTGGAATGAACTGGCTCTCTATGCCTTGGAGGTCCTGGCCTGCCCTGCCGCCAGCGTTTTATCAGAGCCGGTTTTTAGTGCCGCTGGTGGAATTATAACTGATAAGCGCATTCGCCTGTCAACTGAAAATGCTGACAGGCTGACTCTTATAAAAATGAATAAGGGCTGGATTGGGCCAGACTTCTCAACACCACCGAATGATAGCAGCGTAACATAAATAGTGTTGAGCCACCCCCGTAGTGTTCGAGTTCGGTTCGGTTCGTCTAACACCTGTGTGTTCGCCGAACTGTTCGTCGAACTGTTCGTCGAACACCTTCGAACACCGTTAAAACCAATGGCAGGCAAACAAAAACTCATAGAAACACATAGAAAACACCTTCAAAGGTGTCCAAAAGCTGACAAACTGCTCAGAAGACACAACTAACACATGGAAAAGTGACAAGTACATATAGTCATGCAAAAAGAAAAGAGGTGGAGGAGTAAAAGGAGGGGGAGACACAAATATAGGCATGTCATGCCCTTCTAAAATCCAAAAAGTGAGAAGCCGACACGTTCAGTCCGCTCCTGCCCGTGCCACCTCCGTGTCGCCGGGTTTGTGCCAGAGCCGCGGTGAACCCTGACAGCCAGCCCCCCTCTCCCAATACTGGTGCCTGTCCGCTGGTGGGTCGAGCGAGCCCCCCTGTGGTGGAGGCAGCTCTAAGCTTTTTAATTTAAATTGTCTCTCTAATTTGAATGAATACACTTTAAATCCATTTACAAGGATCTATTGGAGGGCAAGTCTCATGCCAGCAGCCGCGTAATTCCAGCTCCAGTAGCGTCCACTAAAGCTGCTGCAGTTAAAAAGCTTTTATAAGGATCGAGCTCGGCTGTCCACCGCAAGGCATCCTACTGCCAGTCCCAGCCCCTATGCCTTGGGGTGCCTCCTGATGCTCTTCACTGAGTATCCCGTGGTCCCGAAGCATTTCCTTTGAAAAAATTAAGTGTCCAAACTACAGGTGGTGTAGCTTGCTTAACAGCCGGGATAATCCGCTGACTAGCAGACACTGCTACTAGGCACAAAGTATTTCCTGGGCTAGATGCAGTTAAAAATTTGTAATTAGATACTCTCGTTGAATGCTGAGAAAGCATTCCATAGAGTCTCCTGGCACGCCATATATGATTCTCTTAAAAAGCTTGGGGTAGGGGTCTAGGGGACCCTTTTATAGCCCAAATCACGGCCCTGTATCACAATACGTCACCTAGGCTGAAGATAAATGGAACTGTAGCACCCTGAGGGCTCGGTTGCTACAGAGGTATTGCACCTCACCCAGAGGTGTGATATCTCACTCTCAGGTAAGGATGGAGTGTGGATCAGGACCCGACACCTGCATGCATTACACCACATTGCCGTGGGGCAGGGCGACCAATATGCCTCTGAGATGGGCACGACAGTCCCTGTCCCTGGCTGGAGTGGGGGGAGGGAACACTGAGGAAGGGGAACCCTGTAGTGCAGGAGCAGGGAGGAAGCAGTTCCTGGGTGCATTGAGAAGGGAGTATAAAAGGTGGGCACCATCTTAGTTCAGTGCAGAGAAGTCTGAGCAGAAGTGGCAGGGAGCAGGGGCTCTGCATGAGCTCTGCTCCGGAGGCGGGCCTAGTAACAGAGGCCCAGGCCTGGAAGAGGGAGAAGGAAGGAAGAGGAGCGGAGAAGGCTCCAGGAACGAGGAATGAAGGGATCCCAGGGGTGCGGACGGGCGAGTCGCCACCGCACGCCCAAATCCACCTGCGTGGAGGGGTCAGGCCAAAGGGGGAGACCGGTCCCCGAAACTAGTGGAGGCAGGAAACGACCCTCAGCTAGATACCGGAGGCAATGACATTTTATGTGGCGCAGCCCCTCGCTACACCCGCTAGGAAGGCACCACATAGGGTCAGGGAAACTGGCGCCAAGTTTACCAAGAGGAGGCCCGAGGCAGCCGGACAGAAGGGTTGGTAAGAAAGGCCAGACAAAGGACACACAAAGGGGGTCCTGTGAAGCGCTCCAAAGTTATCTGGGAGTTGTCTGAGCCCCTCACCTGGTGAGCACAGTACGACATGGGCAGCCGTTACCTGCAGACGTGGTCTGGATAATAAGAACTGTGAGTAAAGGCCCTGGACTGCATCACTGACTCCATGTCGTTACTGCTGCTGCCCTGCACCATCACCCCCATCCTCCGCATACACTGCCCTGAGGCTATACTCCTCCCGTGGGGAGTTATGCTGCGCTCTGCTGCACCCACAACACCAGCCTCAGCGGTCTGCCCTGCAGCGGCGGTTCACTCTGACCGCAATCCACGGGTGGCGTAGTCGGACATTTAAACATCAAAACCACATAAATAGTTCCGCCACTGGTTTGACCACCCTGAGCCACGGAACCGGGTCGCCGCCACGAAGACTACAACCACCAGCATCCACCAAAAAGGTTCCGGCTCCAGGTGTCCCAAGGCCCAGGGGGTGCATCAGAACATTTTCATCACCTTTCACAATCACCAATGGGACAAGGCAGGGATGTCCTCTGTCCCCTCTCTTATACATCCTAGTGACGGAGCACCTGCTCTCATCAATTCGCCATAACCCCAATATTAGGTGGATTGAGGTGGGAGGCACCGAGTACAAGTGCTCTCTATTTGCTGATGATGTCCTAGTATATATCACTCAATCACATATATCCATCCATGCTGTTATGGCTGAAATAGATCACTTTGTTACATGGTCAAATTTTAAAATCAATGCAGCGAAGTCTGAGGCCCTCGATGTCTCCCTCCCCAAATCCATATAGGATTCCATCCAGTCCAACTTTCCCTTTGCCTGGCCCTCACAGGGTATCAAATACTTAGGAATTCCTATTCATAGAGACCTCTCCCATCTATGTTATCTTAATTTTGGGCCCTTTATTGAACAACTCCATACAGACCACGGTTGGCAAGTTAGAACTGTAAGATTCACTGCGTGAACCACTGGTGTTTTGTGGAAAAGCACATGTACACTGTGTTCCAAATTATTATGCAAAAAGTGTTTAGGAGTGATAAGGGAAGAATTTGTTTGTTTGTCAGTTAAACTCATTGATGGTGATGTGTGTCAGGGCTCTTTATATCACTGTAAGCAATTGCAGACACTTGTGCTAATTAGTTTGGCAGGTGTGTCCAATGAAAGGCAAGACTACTTAAGAAGGCTGTCTCACATTATTAAGCAGCCTACATTTTCTGCCAAAATGGGAAAAAAAAAGGATGTGTCGGCTGCTGAGAATCAACAAATTGTGGAGTGTTTAGGTCAAGGCATGACTGCAATCAACATTGTGCGATGATCAGGATGAAGTGTCTTGGCAATCAAGAAGTATGTAGCTGATTCACAGTACACACGTGTGCGTGCTGATAAGGGCAAATTGAGGACTCTTTCCTACAGGCAATTACGTCAGGTTAAAAGAGCAGCGGCAAAAAAGCCTTGTCATAGCAGCAGACAAGTTTTTGAAGCTGCTGGTGCCTCCAACGTCCCCCGAACAACAAGATGCAGGGTCCTTCAGAGGTTTGCAGCTGTGCTTACGCCATCCTGTCGACCTCCTCTATCCACTTCACACAAGCAGAAACGGCTCCAGTGGGCTAAACATTACATGAAGACTGATTTCAAAACTGTTTTGTTCACGGATGAGTGCCGTGCAGCGCTCGATGGTCCAGATGAATGGAGTGGAGGATGGCTGGTTGATGGACACCCCACGCAAACACGGCTACAGCGCCAACAAGGAGGAGGTGGAGTAATGTTTTGGGTTGGAATCATGGGGAGAGAGATTGTCGGCCCCTTTAGGATCCCTGAAGGCGCTAAAGATGAACTCCATAATGTATGTGGATTTTCTCAAACAGCACTTCCTGCCATGGTTCAAAAAGAAGAACCGTGTATTTCACAGCAAGATCATTTTTTTGCATGATAATGCACCATCTCATGCTGCACATAAAACATCTGCATCTCTGGCTGATATGGGCATAAAAGGGGACAAACTTATGGTGTGACCCCCATGCTCCACTGACCTCTACCCCATTCAGAACCTCTGGAGCATCATCAAAAGGAGTGTCTATGATGGCGGGAGGCAGTTCACATCTAAGCAACACCTCTGGGAGGGTATTCTGTCCTCATGCAAAACAATTGAAGCAGAAACCATCCAAAACCTGACAAATTCAATGGACGAGAGAGTTCAGAAGCTCCTTTCGAACAAGGGGTCCTATGTGAAAATGTAACATCACCTAGAATAAAGTTTTGAGTTGAAAACTGTTTGATTTCAGTTTCTAATAACCTGCTAATGCTTATAATTTCAAAAATGACCATTTTTTTTGGTCTTTATTAAAATGAAAAGGTTGATCGAAAAGTTTGGGGGATCTAAGAGTGTGGCAACCCAGTAGTCATGATTACTTCGAATTCTGACAATATGAGGGTCATGTTGCAGGTAGTGCAGCAAGAAGGCACTTATGTGTCTTGCGCATCTCGGAGTCCCAAAATTATTTTCCGGGCTAGATGCAGCTAAAAATTATTATTAATTTTAAATCTGGTGAAGCTTAGTATAGATGGCCTAATAGGATCAGTGCTGCACACTGCTACAAAGCCCAAATTATTTTCCAGCCAAGATACAGATAAACATGATTAGTAATTTTAAATCTGGTGGAGCTTATTATAGATGGCCTAATAGAATCAGTGCTGCACACTGCTACAAAGCCCAAATTATTTTCCAGCCAAGATACAGATAAACATGATTAGTAATTTGAAAGCTTAAAACGGTTGGTAGGGTGATTTTAACCAATCATCAAGCTTTTACTCTCCCCAGGATGACACAGGGGTAGAAAAGTCGTTTCGGATCCATGATTTGTTCATCTTTATGAACGTGAGTCTGTCTACATTATCAGTGGAGAGCCGCGTGCGCTTATCTTTCAGCACACCACCAGCAGCGCTGAACACACGTTCAGACAGAACGCTGGCTGCGGGGCATGACAAGATCTCCAAGGCGTAAGTGGCTAGCTCCGGCCATTTATCCAGATTGGAAGCCCAAAAAGAGCAAGGGTCCAGTGACACAGTCATGGCTTCAATGTTTACTTGGAGATACTCCTGTACCATCGTCTCTAGGCGTTGACTATATGTCAGACTTCTTGTCTCCTGTGGCCTTGCAAAGGATGGGCTAAAAAAGTGGTGAAATGATTCCGCAAAATTGATGTTACCAGCAGATACTGTGGTTCTGTTACGGTTTGAGTGCTGAACACTTGACGGTCCCACGGTTGGCAAGTTGGAACTGTGAGATTCACTACGTGCACCACTGGTATTTTGTGGAAAAGCACATGTAAGATTCTGCAACAGTCTCTGCTGATACTCCTGCATGCGTGCATCCCTTTCTATGGCAGGAATAATTTCTGCAAATTTACTTTTGTACCGGGGATCTAACAGTGTGGCAACCCAGTAGTCAGGATTATTTCTAATTCTCACAATTCGAGGGTCATGTTGCAGGTAGTGCAGCAAGAAGGCACTCATGTGTGTTGCGCATCCAGGAGCACCAAGTCCCTGTTGTGTTGGTGGCGAGGTAACAATCATGCTTCCTTCCTCTGTCCTCTCCCCCCAACCTCGCACAACAGAAATGTGATCAAGGTCTCCCTCATCTGATGAGTCTTCCATCAGTTCGTCCTCCACTTCTTCCTGGGCTCCTGCACCTTCCTCACTAGTTTGGCTGCTACCATGCGCCCTGGTAAAACCATCTCCCCCACCCTCACATGCCTGCCGCCTTGGTGCTGCCGACCGTCTGGACCTTGCAGATGTTAGCCCTTCCGCATACAACTCCTCCTCCTCTACTTCCTCCACCTCCTCTTGTGCCACCACCTGACTCCGAATTCTGTTTAACATGTGCTCCAGCATGTAGATCACCGGAATAGTCATGCTGATAATGGCATCGTCAGCACTAAACATCTTCGTCGCCATTTCAAAACTGTGCAGAAGGGTGCATAGGTCCCTGATCTGAGACCACTCCTCCAGCGTAATTTGCCCCACCTCTGGATCTCGTTGGCCCAGGCTATACGTCAGAACGTATTGCACCAGGGCTTGTCGGTGCTGCCACAGCCGCTGCAACATGTGCAGAGTTGAATTCCACCGGGTAGGCACATCGCATTTTAGCCGGTGAAGTGGCAGGCCCAACGACTTCTGTAGAGATGTAAGTCGCTGAGCTGCGGGATGCGAACGGCGGAAGTGAGCACACAGCGACCGTGCCCTCTGCAGAAGGCCATCTAGTCTGGGATAGTGGGCTAAAAATTGCTGGACAACCAGGTTCAACACGTGAGCCATACAAGGCACGTGTGTGACATTGCCCCGGCGAAGGGCCGCACCCAGGTTTGCAGCATTGTCGCACACGGCCTTCCCTGGTTTCAGGTCCAGTGGAGACAACCATTCATGAAATTGGTTCTCCAGAGCTGACCACAACTCCTCAGCTGTGTGACTCACATTTCCCAGACATTTCAAAGTAAAAACCGCCTGATGACGTTGAGCCCTACTGCCAGCATAGTAAGGAGGTGTGCAGGATCCCTTCTGTGCAGTTAGAAAGCTTGTGGCATGACCAGACAGGCTTTGGGTGCAGGTGGAAGACCGAGAGGAGGTTGAGGAGGCAGAAGCAGTGGAGAAACTTTGACATAAAGAGGATTGACGCACAACTCGTGGGGACGGCAAGACTTGGACAGCAGCCCCTTGTCCTGCTGTCACCATAGTTACCCAGTGCCCAGTCAGCGACATGTAACGCCCCTGTCCATGCCTACTCGTCCAAGTGTCTGTGGTGAAATGCACCCTGTCACACACAGAGTTTCTCAAAGAAGCGGTGATGTTGTGTGCGACATGCTGGTGGAGCGCAGGCACACCTTTCTTTGAGAAGTAGTGCCGACTGGGCATCTGGTACTGGGGCACTGTGACGGACATAAGGTCTCGAAAATCCTCTGTGTCCACCAGGCGGAAAGGCCGCATTTCTGTAGCCAAGAGCTTGCAGATGGTGAAATTCAACCTCTTAGCTTTCTCATGGCTAGGAGGAAATGGTCTTTTACTTGTCCACATCTGAGGGACCGAGGGCTGGCTATTGTGCTTAGACGGGGTTGATAAGGGTGTCCCCGGCAAACTGCCGGTCTGTGAGGAAGATGCAGGCGGACATGTTAGGTTGCCTTGATCCAAAGGTGGTGCTATCGATGTCGGACAGCGCTCAACACCAGCTGGTGTTACCACCTCCAAAGAAAATGATGACCTGCCAATCACGCTGGCTGTTGCGGGTAAAGAGGTGGCAGGTCTGCGCCCCAAAACAGGTGTGACTGCTGTCCCCCCAGTCACAGAGGATGAAGAGGCCGCGGATGCACAAGATATGGCAGACGGTGGTTGGCCCGGCCGGCTAGGCCGCATTGTAGCACACTGAGCTTCCCACTGCAACTTATGCTTCATGTCCATGTGCCGGTTCATGCATGAAGTACTCAAACTATGTATTTTTTGGCCTCTACTTAGCTTTTGCTGACAAATGTTACAGATAACACGAGTTGGGTCATCTTTATCGATCTGAAAAAATGCCCAGGCTATGCAAGGCTTAACACCCATGCGACCTGAAGAGCCACCACGACTTGTGGTGAGAGGCAGAGTTGTGTTTGAGGATGCAGTTGTTGACGTGCTTCCAGTACTACGTCTCTGTCCACCAAGGCGCAACCTGACCTCGTCGTCACTAGCATCTTCCTCCACCTCCTCTGCTGACCTCATCTCTTGGCTGACTGTGGGTTGACAGTAAGTGGGATCTCCAACCTCATCATCATCACCCTGTGCGTTATCACACCCGTCGTCCTCAGAGCCAACCTGTTCCTGCCCTGACAAAAAACTAAAGTTGTCGCTCCAATCAGGTATTTGAGTCTCATCATCGTCTTCCTCATTGTCTCCACCAACAGGAGTTACAGTTTGGGAATGAGCGTCTACATTATGGTCAGAACCTTCTGCGTCTGGTCCTGGATCCGACTCATAAAGATTCTGGGCATCAGTGCAGATCATTTCCTCGTCTGGATTCACAGAAGCGCTGGAGTCGACCTCTGATTCCCAGGCTATAGTATGAGTAAACAGCTCAGCAGACTCAACCATCTGTTCTACCTCATACTCAGACGGGCAGCTGGAGCTTTGGGAGCTGTGAGGAAGCAAGTGCAATTGGGGTGACACCTTTGAGGACTGGAGTATTTGTGATGTTGAAGTTGATGTGGAGGAGAGCCCACTTAAAGGAGCACTTGATATCCGTTGAAGCACCTGCTGTTTTTGTGCCTCATCTGGAATTTGTAGCGATTGGCGTGGCCGTAAGAAAGGGATCTTATCACATTGTCCGCTAAAAGAAGTAGACATTTTAGTTTGGCTGGAAGATGGTCTTTCTTCTGCAGATGTTAGTGTTGCTTTAACACCTACCCCACGGACACAACCTTTTTTCCCCTTCCCAACAGGCCTATTCCCCTTTCCACCAGCAGCAGGCCTTTTTCCACTCATTTTGGTGGTTAACTAATTCACAACTCTGGAGTTGTTTGCACAAAAAAACAATGGATGGGAACCGAGCAGAGCTGAGTGGCCAAACTGGTATTAGGCCAAAACTATTGGCTGGGTTAGATGGAGAAAAAAAATATATTCAGTTTGCAACCTGATGGAGGTCAGTATAGATGGACTAATAGAACAAGTCCCACACACAGCTAGAAGCCCAAATATTTTTTCAGAGGTAGATGCAGAAAAAAAATATATTCAGTTTGCAACCTGATGGAGGTCAGTATAGATGGACTAATAGAGAAAGTCCCACACACTGCTAAAAGGCCAAATATTTTTTCAGAGCTAGATGCAGATAAAAATTATTTTTAATTTGCAACCTGATGGAGGTCAGTATAGATGGACTAATAGAGAAAGTCCCACACAGTGCTAGAAGGCCAAATATTTTTTCAGAGCTAGATGCAGAAAAAAATTATATTCAGTTTGCAACCTGATGGAGGTCAGTATAGATGGACTAATAGAACAAGTCCCACACACAGCTAGAAGCCCAAATATTTTGTTCAGAGGTAGATGCAGATAAAAATTATTTTTAATTTGCAACCTGATGGAGGTCAGTATAGATGGACTAATAGAGAAAGTCCCACACACTGCTAGAAGGCCAAATATTTTTTCAGAGCTAGATGCAGATAAAAATTATTTTTAATTTGCAACCTGATGGAGGTCAGTATAGATGGACTAATAGAGAAAGTCCCACACACTGCTAGAAGGCCAAATATTTTTTCAGAGCTAGATGCAGAAAAAAATTATATTCAGTTTGCAACCTGATGGAGGTCTGTATAGATGGATTAATAGAACTAGTCCCACACACAGCTAGAAGCCCAATATTTTTTCAGAGTTAGATGCAGAAAAAAAATATATTCAGTTTGCAACCTGATGGACGTCTGTATAGATGGATTAATAGAACAAGTCCCACACACAGCTAGAAGCCCAATATTTTTTCAGAGGTAGATGCAGAAAAAAAATATATTCCGTTTGCAACCTGATGGAGGTCAGTATAGATGGACTAATAGAGAAAGTCCCACACACTGCTAGAAGGCCAAATATTTTTTCAGAGCTAGATGCAGAAAAAAATTATATTCAGTTTGCAACCTGATGGAGGTCAGTAAAGATGGTCTAATAGAACAAGTCCCACACACAGCTAGAAACCCAAATATTTTGTTCAGAGGTAGATGCAGATAAAAATTATTTTTAATTTGCAACCTGATGGAGGTCAGTATAGATGGACTAATAGAGAAAGTCCCACACACTGCTAGAAGGCCAAATATTTTTTCAGAGCTAGATGCAGATAAAAATTATTTTTAATTTGCAACCTGATGGAGGTCAGTATAGATGGACTAATAGAGAAAGTCCCACACACTACTAGAAGGCCAAATATTTTTTCAGAGCTAGATGCAGAAAAAAATTATATTCAGTTTGCAACCTGATGGAGGTCAGTATAGATGGACTAATAGAACAAGTCCCACACACAGCTAGAAGCCCAAATATTTTTTCAGAGGTAGATGCAGATAAAAATTATTTTTAATTTGCAACCTGATGGAGGTCAGTATAGATGGACTAATAGAGAAAGTCCCACACACTGCTAGAAGGCCAACTATTTTTTCAGAGCTAGATGCAGAAAAAAATTATATTCAGTTTGCAACCTGATGGAGGTCTGTATAGATGGATTAATAGAACAAGTCCCACACACAGCTAGAAGCCCAATATTTTTTCAGAGGTAGATGCAGAAAAAAAATATATTCAGTTTGCAACCTGATGGAGGTCTGTATAGATGGATTAATAGAACAAGTCCCACACACAGCTAGAAGCCCAATATTTTTTCAGAGGTAGATGCAGAAAAAAAATATATTCAGTTTGCAACCTGATGGAGGTCAGTATAGATGAACTAATAGAGAAAGTCCCACACACTGCTAGAAGGCCAAATATTTTTTCAGAGCTAAATGCAGAAAAAAATTATATTCAGTTTGCAACCTGATGGAGGTCAGTATAGATGGACTAATAGAACAAGTCCCACACACAGCTAGAAGCCCAAATATTTTTTCAGAGGTAGATGCAGATAAAAATTATTTTTAATTTGCAACCTGATGGAGGTCAGTATAGATGGACTAATAGAGAAAGTCCCACACACTGCTAGAAGGCCAAATATTTTTTCAGAGCTAGATGCAGATAAAAATTATTTTTAATTTGCAACCTGATGGAGGTCAGTATAGATGGACTAATAGAGAAAGTCCCACACACTACTAGAAGGCCAAATATTTTTTCAGAGCTAGATGCAGAAAAAAATTATATTCAGTTTGCAACCTGATGGAGGTCAGTATAGATGGACTAATAGAACAAGTCCCACACACAGCTAGAAGCCCAAATATTTTTTCAGAGGTAGATGCAGATAAAAATTATTTTTAATTTGCAACCTGATGGAGGTCAGTATAATAATAATAATAATAATAATAATAGTTTATTTTTATAACGCCAACATATTCCGCAGCACTTTACAAATTTTAGGGGGGACTTATACAGACAATACAGAATAAGCATATCTCATATCGAACGGAGTGAGGGCCCTGCTCGCGAGCTTACAGTCTATGAGGAAGTGGGGGAGACACAAAAGGTAAAAAGTACATATATTGTATAATGCAGCCTTGATATACTGAATAGGATAAATAATAATACATGGACTGGTCGCCAGCCAGTATGTGTGCAGTCCTGACAGAGGCTTTTATGTGCATGGTTGGTTTGAACCCGAAGTTGAAGAAGATTTTAATATGGGGGAAAGCTGGGATGGACAGAGTGTGTTTAGGTGATACGCCAGTCTAAAGAAATGTGTTTTTAGGGTTCGCTTGAAACTGTGGGTATTGGGAATTAATCGAACTGTCCTGGGTAGTGCATTCCAGAGAATTGGCGCAGCACGCGAGAAATCTTGGAGACGGGAGTGGGAAGTTCGGATTATGGAGGATTTTAGTTTCAAGTCATTTGCAGAACGGAGGGCACGTGTAGGGTGGTAGACTGAGACAAGGGAGGAGATGTAGGGGGGTACTGAAGCATGGAGCGCTTTGTGGGTAAGCGTGATAAGTTTAAAACGAACTCTATATTGGATGGGCAACCAATGCAATGACTGGCACAGGGAAGAGGCATCTGAGTAGCGGTTGGCGAGGAATATGATCCTGGCTGCTGCGTTCAGGACGGATTGGAGAGGGGAGAGTTTAGTAAGAGGGAGACCGATTAGTAGAGCGTTGCAATAGTCAAGACGAGAATGAATAAGAGCGACAGTAAGAGTTTTTGCCGAGTCAAAGGTGAGAAAAGTCCTGATTCTTGAGATGTTTTTGAGGTGTAGATGACATGAACGAGCGAGTGATTTGATGTGAGGAGTGAAAGAAAGATCTGAATCAAAAATGACCCCAAGACAGCGGGCTTGTAGCTGGGGAGTAATGGTTGAGCCACAAACGGAGATGGCAATATCGGGCACAGGTAGATTAATGGAGGGAGGAAAGACGAGTAGTTCAGTTTTTGACAGATTCAGTTTTAGGTAGAGGGAGGACATAATGTTAGACACAGCAGAAAGACAATCACTGGTCTTTTGTAGTAATGCAGGGGTGATGTCCGGAGCAGAGGTGTATAATTGGGTGTCATCAGCATAGAGATGGTACTGAAAACCGAATCTACTGATTGTTTGTCCAATAGGAGCGGTGTATAAGGAGAAAAGAAGGGGGCCTAGGACTGATCCTTGAGGAACCCCGACAGTAAGAGGAAGTAGGGAGGAGGAGGAGCCGGCAAAAGACACAGAGAAGGAGCGGTCAGAGAGATAAGAGGAGAACCAGGAGAGAACCGTGTCCTTGAGGCCAATAGTGCGGAGCATAGTGAGGAGGAGCTGTTGATCCACAGTGTCAAATGCTGCAGAGAGATCCAGGAGAATCAGCAGGGAGTAGTGACCATTAGATTTAGCTGTTAGTAGATCATTAGAGACTTTAGTGAGGGCAGTTTCAGTAGAATGTAAAGAGCGGAAACCAGATTGTAAAGGGTCAAGAAGAGAGTTGTCTGAGAGATAGCGGATTAGACGGGAGTGGACCAGGCGTTCCAGGAGTTTAGAGATAAAGGGAAGATTGGAAACAGGTCTGTAGTTGGCCGTGCAGTTCTGGTCGAGGGATGGTTTTTTAAGTAATGGTTGTATGCTGGCGTGTTTAAAAGAAGAGGGAAAGATACCAGATGAGAGGGAAAGGTTGAAAATTTTAGTTAGGTGAGAGGTGACAGCTGGAGCAAGGGACTGAAGGAGATGTGAGGGAATAGGGTCGCTGGTGCAGGTGGTAGGGCGAGAAGATGCAAGGAGCCTGATCACTTCATCTTCCGTGACTGGTTCGAAGTCAGAAAATGAGCAAGATACAATGTGGCGGGGGGGAGCATGCATAACATTTGGGGATTGGGAGAAAATTTCCTGTCGGATATGGTCAATTTTTTCTTTGAAATAGTTAGCCAGATCGTCAGCGCTGAGGTCGGTGGTCGGGGCCTGTGCTGTTTGATTGAGGAGAGAATGAAACGTGTCAAAGAGTCGTTTAGGATTATTGGAAAGTGAGATGATGAGGTTGTTAAAGTAGGTTTGTTTGGAGAGGTGAAGGGCAGAGTTATATGTTTTCAGCATAAATTTATAGTGGAGGAAATCTTCGGGCAGATTTGATTTTCTCCACAGCCGTTCAGGGCACCTGGAGTACCTCTGGAGAAGACGTGTTTGAGGCGTGTGCCAGGGTTGTCGCCGTCTATGCCGAATTGTTCTTTGTGTAGGAGGTGCGGCTTCATCCAGGGCGCATAGCATTATTTTGTTATAATGCTTCAATGCAGATTCGGGACATGAGAGGGAGGAGATTGGGGCCAATGATGATTGCAACCTTTTTATAAATTTCTGGGTGTTAATGGCGCGTAAATTTCTATAAGTGTGGACGGTGGGAGTGTCTTGAGTAGAGTCACAGTTCTTGACAGAGAATGAAAGAAGATTATGGTCAGAGAGTGGAAGGGGAGAGTTAGTAAAGTCATGTACTGAGCAAAGCCGGGAGAAGATCAGGTCCAATGTGTTCCCGTCCTCATGTGTAGGAGAATTAGCAAGCTGTGAAAGGCCGAAGGAGGAGGTTAATGATAAAAGATGCGTGGCAGATGGGGAAAGAGGATCGCCAATTGGGATGTTAAAGTCTCCCATGATTATCGTGGGGATGTCGCAGGATAGAAAATTTGTAAGCCAGGCAGCAAAGTGATCCAGGAATTGACGGGGGGGACCTGGGGGGCGATAGACAACCGCCACTCGCAGGGAGAAGGGCCGGTAGAGTCTGACTGTGTGGGCCTCAAAGGACGGGAAGATAAGGGAGGGTACAGGGGGGATAACCTGAAAAGTACATTTTGTTGAAAGAAGCAGACCAACACCTCCACCTGATCTGTTGTCAGGTCGCGGGGTATGAGAGAAATGTAGGCCACCATAGGAGAGAGCTGCAGCGGCGGTGGTGTCCGACTGCTGGATCCAGGTTTCAGTGAGAGCCAGAAGGTTGAGGGAATTAGAGAGGAAAAAGTCATGGATGTAAGAGAGTTTATTACAAGCTGAGCGTGCATTCCAAAGGGCACAGTTGAATGAGACAGAAGATATGCAGGGAATATTAATGAGATTAGCAGGGTTTCTGAATGTAACAGGGAAAGAGTTAGTGTTCTTATTACCGGAGGGTCCTGGGTTGGGAGAAATATCACCTGCGACTAATAGAAGGAAGATACAGAGAGTGAGCAGATGATTGAGTGATTTGTGAGAGCGTTTCCTGCGTTGTATGGTGGGAATGAATGGATCTGCGTGGTATAACATTGTGAAGAGAGCATGACAACTGTACATAGGAGAAGAGAGGAGTGAGGGATTAATATGGATGAAGTGTGCCGCATTTGTGGGTGAACGGTGAATGTGGATGATTGTAGCAACCAGAGTATAAATGGCACAGATACAAATGGTGAATACTGTTTGCCAAAAAGATGACCTGGAAGCAAGTTTGTTTAATTGTCTTGCATGTCTTACCTGTCTCCTGCCCTGTCCAACTGCCATTTTCTAACTGCCAGGGCACTTTGCTAAATTATGGCACTTCGATAAAGTATGCATAAATGCTATATGCATAAATGCCCCCGCATAAATGCCTCCCCTTAACTAAGTCTCAATATATAGGGACGTATCTGCTTAGATCTGCACAGATTTAACTCATTAACAATCAATCACTAGCTTAAAAGACAACAGGAGACCATAAAGTGCAGGGAAAAAAAAAAAAAAAAAAAAAAAAAACAGACTAGTAAACTCGGCATGGATCATAAACTCTTAAAGTAAGTGTGATGACCTTTAAGTATCATGGAATAAAAAAGCTAGAGGAGTGAAAAAATATATACCAGAAATTGATAGGCTGCAGAGCATTGCATGGAGATATAATGCAGTTTTCAGGACAGATCACACAAGCAGTGAAAAATATATACCTGTAAGAAGAGAAGAAAGATGAATATTAGCAATGCCATTTTCTAACTGCCAGGGCACTTTGCTAAATTATGGCACTTCGATAAAGTATGCATAAATGCTATATGCATAAATGCCCCCGCATAAATGCCTCCCCTTAACTAAGTCTCAATATATAGGGACGTATCTGCTTAGATCTGCACAGATTTAACTCATTAACAATCAATCACTAGCTTAAAAGACAACAGGAGACCATAAAGTGCAGGGGAAAAAAAAAAAAAAAAAAAAAAAAAAAAAAACAGACTAGTAAACTCGGCATGGATCATAAACTCTTAAAGTAAGTGTGATGACCTTTAAGTATCATGGAATAAAAAAGCTAGAGGAGTGAAAAAATATATACCAGAAATTGATAGGCTGCAGAGCATTGCATGGAGATATAATGCAGTTTTCAGGACAGATCACACAAGCAGTGAAAAATATATACCTGTAAGAAGAGAAGAAAGATGAATATTAGCAATGCCATTTTCTAACTGCCAGGGCACTTTGCTAAATTATGGCACTTCGATAAAGTATGCATAAATGCTATATGCATAAATGCCCCCGCATAAATGCCTCCCCTTAACTAAGTCTCAATATATAGGGACGTATCTGCTTAGATCTGCACAGATTTAACTCATTAACAATCAATCACTAGCTTAAAAGACAACAGGAGACCATAAAGTGCAGGGAAAAAAAAAAAAAAAAAAAAAAAAAAAAAACAGACTAGTAAACTCGGCATGGATCATAAACTCTTAAAGTAAGTGTGATGACCTTTAAGTATCATGGAATAAAAAAGCTAGAGGAGTGAAAAAATATATACCAGAAATTGATAGGCTGCAGAGCATTGCATGGAGATATAATGCAGTTTTCAGGACAGATCACACAAGCAGTGAAAAATATATACCTGTAAGAAGAGAAGAAAGATGAATATTAGCAATGCCATTTTCTAACTGCCAGGGCACTTTGCTAAATTATGGCACTTCGATAAAGTATGCATAAATGCTATATGCATAAATGCCCCCGCATAAATGCCTCCCCTTAACTAAGTCTCAATATATAGGGACGTATCTGCTTAGATCTGCACAGATTTAACTCATTAACAATCAATCACTAGCTTAAAAGACAACAGGAGACCATAAAGTGCAGGGAAAAAAAAAAAAAAAAAAAAAAAAAACAGACTAGTAAACTCGGCATGGATCATAAACTCTTAAAGTAAGTGTGATGACCTTTAAGTATCATGGAATAAAAAAGCTAGAGGAGTGAAAAAATATATACCAGAAATTGATAGGCTGCAGAGCATTGCATGGAGATATAATGCAGTTTTCAGGACAGATCACACAAGCAGTGAAAAATATATACCTGTAAGAAGAGAAGAAAGATGAATATTAGCAATGCCATTTTCTAACTGCCAGGGCACTTTGCTAAATTATGGCACTTCGATAAAGTATGCATAAATGCTATATGCATAAATGCCCCCGCATAAATGCCTCCCCTTAACTAAATCTCAATATATAGGGACGTATCTGCTTAGATCTGCACAGATTTAACTCATTAACAATCAATCACTAGCTTAAAAGACAACAGGAGACCATAAAGTGCAGGGAAAAAAAAAAAAAAAAAAAAAAACAGACTAGTAAACTCGGCATGGATCATAAACTCTTAAAGTAAGTGTGATGACCTTTAAGTATCATGGAATAAAAAAGCTAGAGGAGTGAAAAAATATATACCAGAAATTGATAGGCTGCAGAGCATTGCATGGAGATATAATGCAGTTTTCAGGACAGATCACACAAGCAGTGAAAAATATATACCTGTAAGAAGAGAAGAAAGATGAATATTAGCAATGCCATTTTCTAACTGCCAGGGCACTTTGCTAAATTATGGCACTTCGATAAAGTATGCATAAATGCTATATGCATAAATGCCCCCGCATAAATGCCTCCCCTTAACTAAGTCTCAATATATAGGGACGTATCTGCTTAGATCTGCACAGATTTAACTCATTAACAATCAATCACTAGCTTAAAAGACAACAGGAGACAATAAAGTGCAGGGAAAAAAAAAACAAAAAAAAAACAGACTAGTAAACTCGGCATGGATCATAAACTCTTAAAGTAAGTGTGATGACCTTTAAGTATCATGGAATAAAAAAGCTAGAGGAGTGAAAAAATATATACCAGAAATTGATAGGCTGCAGAGCATTGCATGGAGATATAATGCAGTTTTCAGGACAGATCACACAAGCAGTGAAAAATATATACCTGTAAGAAGAGAAGAAAGATGAATATTAGCAATGCCATTTTCTAACTGCCAGGGCACTTTGCTAAATTATGGCACTTCGATAAAGTATGCATAAATGCTATATGCATAAATGCCCCCGCATAAATGCCTCCCCTTAACTAAGTCTCAATATATAGGGACGTATCTGCTTAGATCTGCACAGATTTAACTCATTAACAATCAATCACTAGCTTAAAAGACAACAGGAGACCATAAAGTGCAGGGAAAAAAAAAAAAAAAAAAAAAAACAGACTAGTAAACTCGGCATGGATCATAAACTCTTAAAGTAAGTGTGATGACCTTTAAGTATCATGGAATAAAAAAGCTAGAGGAGTGAAAAAATATATACCAGAAATTGATAGGCTGCAGAGCATTGCATGGAGATATAATGCAGTTTTCAGGACAGATCACACAAGCAGTGAAAAATATATACCTGTAAGAAGAGAAGAAAGATGAATATTAGCAATGCCATTTTCTAACTGCCAGGGCACTTTGCTAAATTATGGCACTTCGATAAAGTATGCATAAATGCTATATGCATAAATGCCCCCGCATAAATGCCTCCCCTTAACTAAGTCTCAATATATAGGGACGTATCTGCTTAGATCTGCACAGATTTAACTCATTAACAATCAATCACTAGCTTAAAAGACAACAGGAGACCATAAAGTGCAGGGAAAAAAACAAAACAAAAAAAAAAAAAAAAACAGACTAGTAAACTCGGCATGGATCATAAACTCTTAAAGTAAGTGTGATGACCTTTAAGTATCATGGAATAAAAAAGCTAGAGGAGTGAAAAAATATATACCAGAAATTGATAGGCTGCAGAGCATTGCATGGAGATATAATGCAGTTTTCAGGACAGATCACACAAGCAGTGAAAAATATATACCTGTAAGAAGAGAAGAAAGATGAATATTAGCAATGCCATTTTCTAACTGCCAGGGCACTTTGCTAAATTATGGCACTTCGATAAAGTATGCATAAATGCTATATGCATAAATGCCCCCGCATAAATGCCTCCCCTTAACTAAGTCTCAATATATAGGGACGTATCTGCTTAGATCTGCACAGATTTAACTCATTAACAATCAATCACTAGCTTAAAAGACAACAGGAGACCATAAAGTGCAGGGAAAAAAAAAAAAAAAAAAAAAACAGACTAGTAAACTCGGCATGGATCATAAACTCTTAAAGTAAGTGTGATGACCTTTAAGTATCATGGAATAAAAAAGCTAGAGGAGTGAAAAAATATATACCAGAAATTGATAGGCTGCAGAGCATTGCATGGAGATATAATGCAGTTTTCAGGACAGATCACACAAGCAGTGAAAAATATATACCAGAAATTGATAGGCTGCAGAGCATTGCATGGAGTTATAATGCAGTTTTCAGGACAGATCACACAAGCAGTGAAAAATATATACCTGTAAGAAGAGAAGAAAGATGAATATTAGCAATGCCATTTTCTAACTGCCAGGGCACTTTGCTAAATTATGGCACTTCGATAAAGTATGCATAAATGCTATATGCATAAATGCCCCCGCATAAATGCCTCCCCTTAACTAAGTCTCAATATATAGGGACGTATCTGCTTAGATCTGCACAGATTTAACTCATTAACAATCAATCACTAGCTTAAAAGACAACAGGAGACCATAAAGTGCAGGGAAAAAAAAAAAAAAACAGACTAGTAAACTCGGCATGGATCATAAACTCTTAAAGTAAGTGTGATGACCTTTAAGTATCATGGAATAAAAAAGCTAGAGGAGTGAAAAAATATATACCAGAAATTGATAGGCTGCAGAGCATTGCATGGAGATATAATGCAGTTTTCAGGACAGATCACACAAGCAGTGAAAAATATATACCAGAAATTGATAGGCTGCAGAGCATTGCATGGAGATATAATGCAGTTTTCAGGACAGATCACACAAGCAGTGAAAAATATATACCAGAAATTGATAGGCTGCAGAGCATTGCATGGAGATATAATGCAGTTTTCAGGACAGATCACACAAGCAGTGAAAAATATATACCAGAAATTGATAGGCTGCAGAGCATTGCATGGAGATATAATGCAGTTTTCAGGACAGATCACACAAGCAGTGAAAAATATATACCTGTAAGAAGAGAAGAAAGATGAATATTAGCAATGCCATTTTCTAACTGCCAGGGCACTTTGCTAAATTATGGCACTTCGATAAAGTATGCATAAATGCTATATGCATAAATGCCCCCGCATAAATGCCTCCCCTTAACTAAGTCTCAATATATAGGGACGTATCTGCTTAGATCTGCACAGATTTAACTCATTAACAATCAATCACTAGCTTAAAAGACAACAGGAGACCATAAAGTGCAGGGAAAAAAAAAAAAAAAAAAAAAAAAAAAACAGACTAGTAAACTCGGCATGGATCATAAACTCTTAAAGTAAGTGTGATGACCTTTAAGTATCATGGAATAAAAAAGCTAGAGGAGTGAAAAAATATATACCAGAAATTGATAGGCTGCAGAGCATTGCATGGAGATATAATGCAGTTTTCAGGACAGATCACACAAGCAGTGAAAAATATATACCTGTAAGAAGAGAAGAAAGATGAATATTAGCAATGCCATTTTCTAACTGCCAGGGCACTTTGCTAAATTATGGCACTTCGATAAAGTATGCATAAATGCTATATGCATAAATGCCCCCGCATAAATGCCTCCCCTTAACTAAGTCTCAATATATAGGGACGTATCTGCTTAGATCTGCACAGATTTAACTCATTAACAATCAATCACTAGCTTAAAAGACAACAGGAGACCATAAAGTGCAGGGAAAAAAAAAAAAAAAAAAAAAAAAAAAAAACAGACTAGTAAACTCGGCATGGATCATAAACTCTTAAAGTAAGTGTGATGACCTTTAAGTATCATGGAATAAAAAAGCTAGAGGAGTGAAAAAATATATACCAGAAATTGATAGGCTGCAGAGCATTGCATGGAGATATAATGCAGTTTTCAGGACAGATCACACAAGCAGTGAAAAATATATACCTGTAAGAAGAGAAGAAAGATGAATATTAGCAATGCCATTTTCTAACTGCCAGGGCACTTTGCTAAATTATGGCACTTCGATAAAGTATGCATAAATGCTATATGCATAAATGCCCCCGCATAAATGCCTCCCCTTAACTAAGTCTCAATATATAGGGACGTATCTGCTTAGATCTGCACAGATTTAACTCATTAACAATCAATCACTAGCTTAAAAGACAACAGGAGACCATAAAGTGCAGGGAAAAAAAAAAAAAAAAAAAAAAAAAAACAGACTAGTAAACTCGGCATGGATCATAAACTCTTAAAGTAAGTGTGATGACCTTTAAGTATCATGGAATAAAAAAGCTAGAGGAGTGAAAAAATATATACCAGAAATTGATAGGCTGCAGAGCATTGCATGGAGATATAATGCAGTTTTCAGGACAGATCACACAAGCAGTGAAAAATATATACCTGTAAGAAGAGAAGAAAGATGAATATTAGCAATGCCATTTTCTAACTGCCAGGGCACTTTGCTAAATTATGGCACTTCGATAAAGTATGCATAAATGCTATATGCATAAATGCCCCCGCATAAATGCCTCCCCTTAACTAAATCTCAATATATAGGGACGTATCTGCTTAGATCTGCACAGATTTAACTCATTAACAATCAATCACTAGCTTAAAAGACAACAGGAGACCATAAAGTGCAGGGAAAAAAAAAAAAAAAAAAAAAAACAGACTAGTAAACTCGGCATGGATCATAAACTCTTAAAGTAAGTGTGATGACCTTTAAGTATCATGGAATAAAAAAGCTAGAGGAGTGAAAAAATATATACCAGAAATTGATAGGCTGCAGAGCATTGCATGGAGATATAATGCAGTTTTCAGGACAGATCACACAAGCAGTGAAAAATATATACCTGTAAGAAGAGAAGAAAGATGAATATTAGCAATGCCATTTTCTAACTGCCAGGGCACTTTGCTAAATTATGGCACTTCGATAAAGTATGCATAAATGCTATATGCATAAATGCCCCCGCATAAATGCCTCCCCTTAACTAAGTCTCAATATATAGGGACGTATCTGCTTAGATCTGCACAGATTTAACTCATTAACAATCAATCACTAGCTTAAAAGACAACAGGAGACAATAAAGTGCAGGGAAAAAAAAAACAAAAAAAAAACAGACTAGTAAACTCGGCATGGATCATAAACTCTTAAAGTAAGTGTGATGACCTTTAAGTATCATGGAATAAAAAAGCTAGAGGAGTGAAAAAATATATACCAGAAATTGATAGGCTGCAGAGCATTGCATGGAGATATAATGCAGTTTTCAGGACAGATCACACAAGCAGTGAAAAATATATACCTGTAAGAAGAGAAGAAAGATGAATATTAGCAATGCCATTTTCTAACTGCCAGGGCACTTTGCTAAATTATGGCACTTCGATAAAGTATGCATAAATGCTATATGCATAAATGCCCCCGCATAAATGCCTCCCCTTAACTAAGTCTCAATATATAGGGACGTATCTGCTTAGATCTGCACAGATTTAACTCATTAACAATCAATCACTAGCTTAAAAGACAACAGGAGACCATAAAGTGCAGGGAAAAAAAAAAAAAAAAAAAAAAACAGACTAGTAAACTCGGCATGGATCATAAACTCTTAAAGTAAGTGTGATGACCTTTAAGTATCATGGAATAAAAAAGCTAGAGGAGTGAAAAAATATATACCAGAAATTGATAGGCTGCAGAGCATTGCATGGAGATATAATGCAGTTTTCAGGACAGATCACACAAGCAGTGAAAAATATATACCTGTAAGAAGAGAAGAAAGATGAATATTAGCAATGCCATTTTCTAACTGCCAGGGCACTTTGCTAAATTATGGCACTTCGATAAAGTATGCATAAATGCTATATGCATAAATGCCCCCGCATAAATGCCTCCCCTTAACTAAGTCTCAATATATAGGGACGTATCTGCTTAGATCTGCACAGATTTAACTCATTAACAATCAATCACTAGCTTAAAAGACAACAGGAGACCATAAAGTGCAGGGAAAAAAAAAAAACAAAAAAAAAAAAAAAAACAGACTAGTAAACTCGGCATGGATCATAAACTCTTAAAGTAAGTGTGATGACCTTTAAGTATCATGGAATAAAAAAGCTAGAGGAGTGAAAAAATATATACCAGAAATTGATAGGCTGCAGAGCATTGCATGGAGATATAATGCAGTTTTCAGGACAGATCACACAAGCAGTGAAAAATATATACCTGTAAGAAGAGAAGAAAGATGAATATTAGCAATGCCATTTTCTAACTGCCAGGGCACTTTGCTAAATTATGGCACTTCGATAAAGTATGCATAAATGCTATATGCATAAATGCCCCCGCATAAATGCCTCCCCTTAACTAAGTCTCAATATATAGGGACGTATCTGCTTAGATCTGCACAGATTTAACTCATTAACAATCAATCACTAGCTTAAAAGACAACAGGAGACCATAAAGTGCAGGGAAAAAAAAAAAAAAAAAAAAAACAGACTAGTAAACTCGGCATGGATCATAAACTCTTAAAGTAAGTGTGATGACCTTTAAGTATCATGGAATAAAAAAGCTAGAGGAGTGAAAAAATATATACCAGAAATTGATAGGCTGCAGAGCATTGCATGGAGATATAATGCAGTTTTCAGGACAGATCACACAAGCAGTGAAAAATATATACCAGAAATTGATAGGCTGCAGAGCATTGCATGGAGTTATAATGCAGTTTTCAGGACAGATCACACAAGCAGTGAAAAATATATACCTGTAAGAAGAGAAGAAAGATGAATATTAGCAATGCCATTTTCTAACTGCCAGGGCACTTTGCTAAATTATGGCACTTCGATAAAGTATGCATAAATGCTATATGCATAAATGCCCCCGCATAAATGCCTCCCCTTAACTAAGTCTCAATATATAGGGACGTATCTGCTTAGATCTGCACAGATTTAACTCATTAACAATCAATCACTAGCTTAAAAGACAACAGGAGACCATAAAGTGCAGGGAAAAAAAAAAAAAAACAGACTAGTAAACTCGGCATGGATCATAAACTCTTAAAGTAAGTGTGATGACCTTTAAGTATCATGGAATAAAAAAGCTAGAGGAGTGAAAAAATATATACCAGAAATTGATAGGCTGCAGAGCATTGCATGGAGATATAATGCAGTTTTCAGGACAGATCACACAAGCAGTGAAAAATATATACCAGAAATTGATAGGCTGCAGAGCATTGCATGGAGATATAATGCAGTTTTCAGGACAGATCACACAAGCAGTGAAAAATATATACCAGAAATTGATAGGCTGCAGAGCATTGCATGGAGATATAATGCAGTTTTCAGGACAGATCACACAAGCAGTGAAAAATATATACCAGAAATTGATAGGCTGCAGAGCATTGCATGGAGATATAATGCAGTTTTCAGGACAGATCACACAAGCAGTGAAAAATATATACCTGTAAGAAGAGAAGAAAGATGAATATTAGCAATGCCATTTTCTAACTGCCAGGGCACTTTGCTAAATTATGGCACTTCGATAAAGTATGCATAAATGCTATATGCATAAATGCCCCCGCATAAATGCCTCCCCTTAACTAAGTCTCAATATATAGGGACGTATCTGCTTAGATCTGCACAGATTTAACTCATTAACAATCAATCACTAGCTTAAAAGACAACAGGAGACCATAAAGTGCAGGGAAAAAAAAAAAAAAAAAAAAAAAAAAAACAGACTAGTAAACTCGGCATGGATCATAAACTCTTAAAGTAAGTGTGATGACCTTTAAGTATCATGGAATAAAAAAGCTAGAGGAGTGAAAAAATATATACCAGAAATTGATAGGCTGCAGAGCATTGCATGGAGATATAATGCAGTTTTCAGGACAGATCACACAAGCAGTGAAAAATATATACCTGTAAGAAGAGAAGAAAGATGAATATTAGCAATGCCATTTTCTAACTGCCAGGGCACTTTGCTAAATTATGGCACTTCGATAAAGTATGCATAAATGCTATATGCATAAATGCCCCCGCATAAATGCCTCCCCTTAACTAAGTCTCAATATATAGGGACGTATCTGCTTAGATCTGCACAGATTTAACTCATTAACAATCAATCACTAGCTTAAAAGACAACAGGAGACCATAAAGTGCAGGGAAAAAAAAAAAAAAAAAAAAAAACAGACTAGTAAACTCGGCATGGATCATAAACTCTTAAAGTAAGTGTGATGACCTTTAAGTATCATGGAATAAAAAAGCTAGAGGAGTGAAAAAATATATACCAGAAATTGATAGGCTGCAGAGCATTGCATGGAGATATAATGCAGTTTTCAGGACAGATCACACAAGCAGTGAAAAATATATACCTGTAAGAAGAGAAGAAAGATGAATATTAGCAATGCCATTTTCTAACTGCCAGGGCACTTTGCTAAATTATGGCACTTCGATAAAGTATGCATAAATGCTATATGCATAAATGCCCCCGCATAAATGCCTCCCCTTAACTAAGTCTCAATATATAGGGACGTATCTGCTTAGATCTGCACAGATTTAACTCATTAACAATCAATCACTAGCTTAAAAGACAACAGGAGACCATAAAGTGCAGGGAAAAAAAAAAAAAAAAAAAAAAACAGACTAGTAAACTCGGCATGGATCATAAACTCTTAAAGTAAGTGTGATGACCTTTAAGTATCATGGAATAAAAAAGCTAGAGGAGTGAAAAAATATATACCAGAAATTGATAGGCTGCAGAGCATTGCATGGAGATATAATGCAGTTTTCAGGACAGATCACACAAGCAGTGAAAAATATATACCTGTAAGAAGAGAAGAAAGATGAATATTAGCAATGCCATTTTCTAACTGCCAGGGCACTTTGCTAAATTATGGCACTTCGATAAAGTATGCATAAATGCTATATGCATAAATGCCCCCGCATAAATGCCTCCCCTTAACTAAGTCTCAATATATAGGGACGTATCTGCTTAGATCTGCACAGATTTAACTCATTAACAATCAATCACTAGCTTAAAAGACAACAGGAGACCATAAAGTGCAGGGAAAAAAAAAAAAAAAAAAAAAAAAAAAAACAGACTAGTAAACTCGGCATGGATCATAAACTCTTAAAGTAAGTGTGATGACCTTTAAGTATCATGGAATAAAAAAGCTAGAGGAGTGAAAAAATATATACCAGAAATTGATAGGCTGCAGAGCATTGCATGGAGATATAATGCAGTTTTCAGGACAGATCACACAAGCAGTGAAAAATATATACCTGTAAGAAGAGAAGAAAGATGAATATTAGCAATGCCATTTTCTAACTGCCAGGGCACTTTGCTAAATTATGGCACTTCGATAAAGTATGCATAAATGCTATATGCATAAATGCCCCCGCATAAATGCCTCCCCTTAACTAAGTCTCAATATATAGGGACGTATCTGCTTAGATCTGCACAGATTTAACTCATTAACAATCAATCACTAGCTTAAAAGACAACAGGAGACCATAAAGTGCAGGGAAAAAAAAAAAAAAAAAAAAAACAGACTAGTAAACTCGGCATGGATCATAAACTCTTAAAGTAAGTGTGATGACCTTTAAGTATCATGGAATAAAAAAGCTAGAGGAGTGAAAAAATATATACCAGAAATTGATAGGCTGCAGAGCATTGCATGGAGATATAATGCAGTTTTCAGGACAGATCACACAAGCAGTGAAAAATATATACCAGAAATTGATAGGCTGCAGAGCATTGCATGGAGTTATAATGCAGTTTTCAGGACAGATCACACAAGCAGTGAAAAATATATACCTGTAAGAAGAGAAGAAAGATGAATATTAGCAATGCCATTTTCTAACTGCCAGGGCACTTTGCTAAATTATGGCACTTCGATAAAGTATGCATAAATGCTATATGCATAAATGCCCCCGCATAAATGCCTCCCCTTAACTAAGTCTCAATATATAGGGACGTATCTGCTTAGATCTGCACAGATTTAACTCATTAACAATCAATCACTAGCTTAAAAGACAACAGGAGACCATAAAGTGCAGGGAAAAAAAAAAAAAAACAGACTAGTAAACTCGGCATGGATCATAAACTCTTAAAGTAAGTGTGATGACCTTTAAGTATCATGGAATAAAAAAGCTAGAGGAGTGAAAAAATATATACCAGAAATTGATAGGCTGCAGAGCATTGCATGGAGATATAATGCAGTTTTCAGGACAGATCACACAAGCAGTGAAAAATATATACCAGAAATTGATAGGCTGCAGAGCATTGCATGGAGATATAATGCAGTTTTCAGGACAGATCACACAAGCAGTGAAAAATATATACCAGAAATTGATAGGCTGCAGAGCATTGCATGGAGATATAATGCAGTTTTCAGGACAGATCACACAAGCAGTGAAAAATATATACCAGAAATTGATAGGCTGCAGAGCATTGCATGGAGATATAATGCAGTTTTCAGGACAGATCACACAAGCAGTGAAAAATATATACCTGTAAGAAGAGAAGAAAGATGAATATTAGCAATGCCATTTTCTAACTGCCAGGGCACTTTGCTAAATTATGGCACTTCGATAAAGTATGCATAAATGCTATATGCATAAATGCCCCCGCATAAATGCCTCCCCTTAACTAAGTCTCAATATATAGGGACGTATCTGCTTAGATCTGCACAGATTTAACTCATTAACAATCAATCACTAGCTTAAAAGACAACAGGAGACCATAAAGTGCAGGGAAAAAAAAAAAAAAAAAAAAAAAAAAAACAGACTAGTAAACTCGGCATGGATCATAAACTCTTAAAGTAAGTGTGATGACCTTTAAGTATCATGGAATAAAAAAGCTAGAGGAGTGAAAAAATATATACCAGAAATTGATAGGCTGCAGAGCATTGCATGGAGATATAATGCAGTTTTCAGGACAGATCACACAAGCAGTGAAAAATATATACCTGTAAGAAGAGAAGAAAGATGAATATTAGCAATGCCATTTTCTAACTGCCAGGGCACTTTGCTAAATTATGGCACTTCGATAAAGTATGCATAAATGCTATATGCATAAATGCCCCCGCATAAATGCCTCCCCTTAACTAAGTCTCAATATATAGGGACGTATCTGCTTAGATCTGCACAGATTTAACTCATTAACAATCAATCACTAGCTTAAAAGACAACAGGAGACCATAAAGTGCAGGGAAAAAAAAAAAAAAAAAAAAAAACAGACTAGTAAACTCGGCATGGATCATAAACTCTTAAAGTAAGTGTGATGACCTTTAAGTATCATGGAATAAAAAAGCTAGAGGAGTGAAAAAATATATACCAGAAATTGATAGGCTGCAGAGCATTGCATGGAGATATAATGCAGTTTTCAGGACAGATCACACAAGCAGTGAAAAATATATACCTGTAAGAAGAGAAGAAAGATGAATATTAGCAATGCCATTTTCTAACTGCCAGGGCACTTTGCTAAATTATGGCACTTCGATAAAGTATGCATAAATGCTATATGCATAAATGCCCCCGCATAAATGCCTCCCCTTAACTAAGTCTCAATATATAGGGACGTATCTGCTTAGATCTGCACAGATTTAACTCATTAACAATCAATCACTAGCTTAAAAGACAACAGGAGACCATAAAGTGCAGGGAAAAAAAAAAAAAAAAAAAAAAACAGACTAGTAAACTCGGCATGGATCATAAACTCTTAAAGTAAGTGTGATGACCTTTAAGTATCATGGAATAAAAAAGCTAGAGGAGTGAAAAAATATATACCAGAAATTGATAGGCTGCAGAGCATTGCATGGAGATATAATGCAGTTTTCAGGACAGATCACACAAGCAGTGAAAAATATATACCTGTAAGAAGAGAAGAAAGATGAATATTAGCAATGCCATTTTCTAACTGCCAGGGCACTTTGCTAAATTATGGCACTTCGATAAAGTATGCATAAATGCTATATGCATAAATGCCCCCGCATAAATGCCTCCCCTTAACTAAGTCTCAATATATAGGGACGTATCTGCTTAGATCTGCACAGATTTAACTCATTAACAATCAATCACTAGCTTAAAAGACAACAGGAGACCATAAAGTGCAGGGAAAAAAAAAAAAAAAAAAAAAAAAAAAAACAGACTAGTAAACTCGGCATGGATCATAAACTCTTAAAGTAAGTGTGATGACCTTTAAGTATCATGGAATAAAAAAGCTAGAGGAGTGAAAAAATATATACCAGAAATTGATAGGCTGCAGAGCATTGCATGGAGATATAATGCAGTTTTCAGGACAGATCACACAAGCAGTGAAAAATATATACCTGTAAGAAGAGAAGAAAGATGAATATTAGCAATGCCATTTTCTAACTGCCAGGGCACTTTGCTAAATTATGGCACTTCGATAAAGTATGCATAAATGCTATATGCATAAATGCCCCCGCATAAATGCCTCCCCTTAACTAAGTCTCAATATATAGGGACGTATCTGCTTAGATCTGCACAGATTTAACTCATTAACAATCAATCACTAGCTTAAAAGACAACAGGAGACCATAAAGTGCAGGGAAAAAAAAAAAAAAACAGACTAGTAAACTCGGCATGGATCATAAACTCTTAAAGTAAGTGTGATGACCTTTAAGTATCATGGAATAAAAAAGCTAGAGGAGTGAAAAAATATATACCAGAAATTGATAGGCTGCAGAGCATTGCATGGAGATATAATGCAGTTTTCAGGACAGATCACACAAGCAGTGAAAAATATATACCTGTAAGAAGAGAAGAAAGATGAATATTAGCAATGCCATTTTCTAACTGCCAGGGCACTTTGCTAAATTATGGCACTTCGATAAAGTATGCATAAATGCTATATGCATAAATGCCCCCGCATAAATGCCTCCCCTTAACTAAGTCTCAATATATAGGGACGTATCTGCTTAGATCTGCACAGATTTAACTCATTAACAATCAATCACTAGCTTAAAAGACAACAGGAGACCATAAAGTGCAGGGAAAAAAAAAAAAAAAAAAAAAAAAAAAACAGACTAGTAAACTCGGCATGGATCATAAACTCTTAAAGTAAGTGTGATGACCTTTAAGTATCATGGAATAAAAAAGCTAGAGGAGTGAAAAAATATATACCAGAAATTGATAGGCTGCAGAGCATTGCATGGAGATATAATGCAGTTTTCAGGACAGATCACACAAGCAGTGAAAAATATATACCTGTAAGAAGAGAAGAAAGATGAATATTAGCAATGCCATTTTCTAACTGCCAGGGCACTTTGCTAAATTATGGCACTTCGATAAAGTATGCATAAATGCTATATGCATAAATGCCCCCGCATAAATGCCTCCCCTTAACTAAGTCTCAATATATAGGGACGTATCTGCTTAGATCTGCACAGATTTAACTCATTAACAATCAATCACTAGCTTAAAAGACAACAGGAGACCATAAAGTGCAGGGAAAAAAAAAAAACAGACTAGTAAACTCGGCATGGATCATAAACTCTTAAAGTAAGTGTGATGACCTTTAAGTATCATGGAATAAAAAAGCTAGAGGAGTGAAAAAATATATACCAGAAATTGATAGGCTGCAGAGCATTGCATGGAGATATAATGCAGTTTTCAGGACAGATCACACAAGCAGTGAAAAATATATACCAGAAATTGATAGGCTGCAGAGCATTGCATGGAGATATAATGCAGTTTTCAGGACAGATCACACAAGCAGTGAAAAATATATACCAGAAATTGATAGGCTGCAGAGCATTGCATGGAGATATAATGCAGTTTTCAGGACAGATCACACAAGCAGTGAAAAATATATACCAGAAATTGATAGGCTGCAGAGCATTGCATGGAGATATAATGCAGTTTTCAGGACAGATCACACAAGCAGTGAAAAATATATACCTGTAAGAAGAGAAGAAAGATGAATATTAGCAATGCCATTTTCTAACTGCCAGGGCACTTTGCTAAATTATGGCACTTCGATAAAGTATGCATAAATGCTATATGCATAAATGCCCCCGCATAAATGCCTCCCCTTAACTAAGTCTCAATATATAGGGACGTATCTGCTTAGATCTGCACAGATTTAACTCATTAACAATCAATCACTAGCTTAAAAGACAACAGGAGACCATAAAGTGCAGGGAAAAAAAAAAAAAAACAGACTAGTAAACTCGGCATGGATCATAAACTCTTAAAGTAAGTGTGATGACCTTTAAGTATCATGGAATAAAAAAGCTAGAGGAGTGAAAAAATATATACCAGAAATTGATAGGCTGCAGAGCATTGCATGGAGATATAATGCAGTTTTCAGGACAGATCACACAAGCAGTGAAAAATATATACCAGAAATTGATAGGCTGCAGAGCATTGCATGGAGATATAATGCAGTTTTCAGGACAGATCACACAAGCAGTGAAAAATATATACCAGAAATTGATAGGCTGCAGAGCATTGCATGGAGATATAATGCAGTTTTCAGGACAGATCACACAAGCAGTGAAAAATATATACCAGAAATTGATAGGCTGCAGAGCATTGCATGGAGATATAATGCAGTTTTCAGGACAGATCACACAAGCAGTGAAAAATATATACCTGTAAGAAGAGAAGAAAGATGAATATTAGCAATGCCATTTTCTAACTGCCAGGGCACTTTGCTAAATTATGGCACTTCGATAAAGTATGCATAAATGCTATATGCATAAATGCCCCCGCATAAATGCCTCCCCTTAACTAAGTCTCAATATATAGGGACGTATCTGCTTAGATCTGCACAGATTTAACTCATTAACAATCAATCACTAGCTTAAAAGACAACAGGAGACCATAAAGTGCAGGGAAAAAAAAAAAAAAAAAACAGACTAGTAAACTCGGCATGGATCATAAACTCTTAAAGTAAGTGTGATGACCTTTAAGTATCATGGAATAAAAAAGCTAGAGGAGTGAAAAAATATATACCAGAAATTGATAGGCTGCAGAGCATTGCATGGAGATATAATGCAGTTTTCAGGACAGATCACACAAGCAGTGAAAAATATATACCTGTAAGAAGAGAAGAAAGATGAATATTAGCAATGCCATTTTCTAACTGCCAGGGCACTTTGCTAAATTATGGCACTTCGATAAAGTATGCATAAATGCTATATGCATAAATGCCCCCGCATAAATGCCTCCCCTTAACTAAGTCTCAATATATAGGGACGTATCTGCTTAGATCTGCACAGATTTAACTCATTAACAATCAATCACTAGCTTAAAAGACAACAGGAGACCATAAAGTGCAGGGAAAAAAAAAAAAAAAAAAAAAAACAGACTAGTAAACTCGGCATGGATCATAAACTCTTAAAGTAAGTGTGATGACCTTTAAGTATCATGGAATAAAAAAGCTAGAGGAGTGAAAAAATATATACCAGAAATTGATAGGCTGCAGAGCATTGCATGGAGATATAATGCAGTTTTCAGGACAGATCACACAAGCAGTGAAAAATATATACCTGTAAGAAGAGAAGAAAGATGAATATTAGCAATGCCATTTTCTAACTGCCAGGGCACTTTGCTAAATTATGGCACTTCGATAAAGTATGCATAAATGCTATATGCATAAATGCCCCCGCATAAATGCCTCCCCTTAACTAAGTCTCAATATATAGGGACGTATCTGCTTAGATCTGCACAGATTTAACTCATTAACAATCAATCACTAGCTTAAAAGACAACAGGAGACCATAAAGTGCAGGGAAAAAAAAAAAAAAAAAAAAAAAAAAAAACAGACTAGTAAACTCGGCATGGATCATAAACTCTTAAAGTAAGTGTGATGACCTTTAAGTATCATGGAATAAAAAAGCTAGAGGAGTGAAAAAATATATACCAGAAATTGATAGGCTGCAGAGCATTGCATGGAGATATAATGCAGTTTTCAGGACAGATCACACAAGCAGTGAAAAATATATACCTGTAAGAAGAGAAGAAAGATGAATATTAGCAATGCCATTTTCTAACTGCCAGGGCACTTTGCTAAATTATGGCACTTCGATAAAGTATGCATAAATGCTATATGCATAAATGCCCCCGCATAAATGCCTCCCCTTAACTAAGTCTCAATATATAGGGACGTATCTGCTTAGATCTGCACAGATTTAACTCATTAACAATCAATCACTAGCTTAAAAGACAACAGGAGACCATAAAGTGCAGGGAAAAAAAAAAAAAAAAAAAAAACAGACTAGTAAACTCGGCATGGATCATAAACTCTTAAAGTAAGTGTGATGACCTTTAAGTATCATGGAATAAAAAAGCTAGAGGAGTGAAAAAATATATACCAGAAATTGATAGGCTGCAGAGCATTGCATGGAGATATAATGCAGTTTTCAGGACAGATCACACAAGCAGTGAAAAATATATACCAGAAATTGATAGGCTGCAGAGCATTGCATGGAGATATAATGCAGTTTTCAGGACAGATCACACAAGCAGTGAAAAATATATACCAGAAATTGATAGGCTGCAGAGCATTGCATGGAGATATAATGCAGTTTTCAGGACAGATCACACAAGCAGTGAAAAATATATACCAGAAATTGATAGGCTGCAGAGCATTGCATGGAGATATAATGCAGTTTTCAGGACAGATCACACAAGCAGTGAAAAATATATACCTGTAAGAAGAGAAGAAAGATGAATATTAGCAATGCCATTTTCTAACTGCCAGGGCACTTTGCTAAATTATGGCACTTCGATAAAGTATGCATAAATGCTATATGCATAAATGCCCCCGCATAAATGCCTCCCCTTAACTAGGTCTCAATATATAGGGACGTATCTGCTTAGATCTGCACAGATTTAACTCATTAACAATCAATCACTAGCTTAAAAGACAACAGGAGACCATAAAGTGCAGGGAAAAAAAAAAAAAAACAGACTAGTAAACTCGGCATGGATCATAAACTCTTAAAGTAAGTGTGATGACCTTTAAGTATCATGGAATAAAAAAGCTAGAGGAGTGAAAAAATATATACCAGAAATTGATAGGCTGCAGAGCATTGCATGGAGATATAATGCAGTTTTCAGGACAGATCACACAAGCAGTGAAAAATATATACCAGAAATTGATAGGCTGCAGAGCATTGCATGGAGATATAATGCAGTTTTCAGGACAGATCACACAAGCAGTGAAAAATATATACCAGAAATTGATAGGCTGCAGAGCATTGCATGGAGATATAATGCAGTTTTCAGGACAGATCACACAAGCAGTGAAAAATATATACCAGAAATTGATAGGCTGCAGAGCATTGCATGGAGATATAATGCAGTTTTCAGGACAGATCACACAAGCAGTGAAAAATATATACCTGTAAGAAGAGAAGAAAGATGAATATTAGCAATGCCATTTTCTAACTGCCAGGGCACTTTGCTAAATTATGGCACTTCGATAAAGTATGCATAAATGCTATATGCATAAATGCCCCCGCATAAATGCCTCCCCTTAACTAAGTCTCAATATATAGGGACGTATCTGCTTAGATCTGCACAGATTTAACTCATTAACAATCAATCACTAGCTTAAAAGACAACAGGAGACCATAAAGTGCAGGGAAAAAAAAAAAAAAAAAAAAAAACAGACTAGTAAACTCGGCATGGATCATAAACTCTTAAAGTAAGTGTGATGACCTTTAAGTATCATGGAATAAAAAAGCTAGAGGAGTGAAAAAATATATACCAGAAATTGATAGGCTGCAGAGCATTGCATGGAGATATAATGCAGTTTTCAGGACAGATCACACAAGCAGTGAAAAATATATACCTGTAAGAAGAGAAGAAAGATGAATATTAGCAATGCCATTTTCTAACTGCCAGGGCACTTTGCTAAATTATGGCACTTCGATAAAGTATGCATAAATGCTATATGCATAAATGCCCCCGCATAAATGCCTCCCCTTAACTAAGTCTCAATATATAGGGACGTATCTGCTTAGATCTGCACAGATTTAACTCATTAACAATCAATCACTAGCTTAAAAGACAACAGGAGACCATAAAGTGCAGGGAAAAAAAAAAAAAAAAAACAGACTAGTAAACTCGGCATGGATCATAAACTCTTAAAGTAAGTGTGATGACCTTTAAGTATCATGGAATAAAAAAGCTAGAGGAGTGAAAAAATATATACCAGAAATTGATAGGCTGCAGAGCATTGCATGGAGATATAATGCAGTTTTCAGGACAGATCACACAAGCAGTGAAAAATATATACCTGTAAGAAGAGAAGAAAGATGAATATTAGCAATGCCATTTTCTAACTGCCAGGGCACTTTGCTAAATTATGGCACTTCGATAAAGTATGCATAAATGCTATATGCATAAATGCCCCCGCATAAATGCCTCCCCTTAACTAAGTCTCAATATATAGGGACGTATCTGCTTAGATCTGCACAGATTTAACTCATTAACAATCAATCACTAGCTTAAAAGACAACAGGAGACCATAAAGTGCAGGGAAAAAAAAAAAAAAAAAAAAAACAGACTAGTAAACTCGGCATGGATCATAAACTCTTAAAGTAAGTGTGATGACCTTTAAGTATCATGGAATAAAAAAGCTAGAGGAGTGAAAAAATATATACCAGAAATTGATAGGCTGCAGAGCATTGCATGGAGATATAATGCAGTTTTCAGACAGATCACACAAGCAGTGAAAAATATATACCAGAAATTGATAGGCTGCAGAGCATTGCATGGAGATATAATGCAGTTTTCAGGACAGATCACACAAGCAGTGAAAAATATATACCAGAAATTGATAGGCTGCAGAGCATTGCATGGAGATATAATGCAGTTTTCAGGACAGATCACACAAGCAGTGAAAAATATATACCAGAAATTGATAGGCTGCAGAGCATTGCATGGAGATATAATGCAGTTTTCAGGACAGATCACACAAGCAGTGAAAAATATATACCTGTAAGAAGAGAAGAAAGATGAATATTAGCAATGCCATTTTCTAACTGCCAGGGCACTTTGCTAAATTATGGCACTTCGATAAAGTATGCATAAATGCTATATGCATAAATGCCCCCGCATAAATGCCTCCCCTTAACTAAGTCTCAATATATAGGGACGTATCTGCTTAGATCTGCACAGATTTAACTCATTAACAATCAATCACTAGCTTAAAAGACAACAGGAGACCATAAAGTGCAGGGAAAAAAAAAAAAAAACAGACTAGTAAACTCGGCATGGATCATAAACTCTTAAAGTAAGTGTGATGACCTTTAAGTATCATGGAATAAAAAAGCTAGAGGAGTGAAAAAATATATACCAGAAATTGATAGGCTGCAGAGCATTGCATGGAGATATAATGCAGTTTTCAGGACAGATCACACAAGCAGTGAAAAATATATACCAGAAATTGATAGGCTGCAGAGCATTGCATGGAGATATAATGCAGTTTTCAGGACAGATCACACAAGCAGTGAAAAATATATACCAGAAATTGATAGGCTGCAGAGCATTGCATGGAGATATAATGCAGTTTTCAGGACAGATCACACAAGCAGTGAAAAATATATACCAGAAATTGATAGGCTGCAGAGCATTGCATGGAGATATAATGCAGTTTTCAGGACAGATCACACAAGCAGTGAAAAATATATACCTGTAAGAAGAGAAGAAAGATGAATATTAGCAATGCCATTTTCTAACTGCCAGGGCACTTTGCTAAATTATGGCACTTCGATAAAGTATGCATAAATGCTATATGCATAAATGCCCCCGCATAAATGCCTCCCCTTAACTAAGTCTCAATATATAGGGACGTATCTGCTTAGATCTGCACAGATTTAACTCATTAACAATCAATCACTAGCTTAAAAGACAACAGGAGACCATAAAGTGCAGGGAAAAAAAAAAAAAAAAAAAAAAAAAACAGACTAGTAAACTCGGCATGGATCATAAACTCTTAAAGTAAGTGTGATGACCTTTAAGTATCATGGAATAAAAAAGCTAGAGGAGTGAAAAAATATATACCAGAAATTGATAGGCTGCAGAGCATTGCATGGAGATATAATGCAGTTTTCAGGACAGATCACACAAGCAGTGAAAAATATATACCTGTAAGAAGAGAAGAAAGATGAATATTAGCAATGCCATTTTCTAACTGCCAGGGCACTTTGCTAAATTATGGCACTTCGATAAAGTATGCATAAATGCTATATGCATAAATGCCCCCGCATAAATGCCTCCCCTTAACTAAGTCTCAATATATAGGGACGTATCTGCTTAGATCTGCACAGATTTAACTCATTAACAATCAATCACTAGCTTAAAAGACAACAGGAGACCATAAAGTGCAGGGAAAAAAAAAAAAAAAAAAAAAAAAAAAAACAGACTAGTAAACTCGGCATGGATCATAAACTCTTAAAGTAAGTGTGATGACCTTTAAGTATCATGGAATAAAAAAGCTAGAGGAGTGAAAAAATATATACCAGAAATTGATAGGCTGCAGAGCATTGCATGGAGATATAATGCAGTTTTCAGGACAGATCACACAAGCAGTGAAAAATATATACCTGTAAGAAGAGAAGAAAGATGAATATTAGCAATGCCATTTTCTAACTGCCAGGGCACTTTGCTAAATTATGGCACTTCGATAAAGTATGCATAAATGCTATATGCATAAATGCCCCCGCATAAATGCCTCCCCTTAACTAAGTCTCAATATATAGGGACGTATCTGCTTAGATCTGCACAGATTTAACTCATTAACAATCAATCACTAGCTTAAAAGACAACAGGAGACCATAAAGTGCAGGGAAAAAAAAAAAAAAAAAAAAAAACAGACTAGTAAACTCGGCATGGATCATAAACTCTTAAAGTAAGTGTGATGACCTTTAAGTATCATGGAATAAAAAAGCTAGAGGAGTGAAAAAATATATACCAGAAATTGATAGGCTGCAGAGCATTGCATGGAGATATAATGCAGTTTTCAGGACAGATCACACAAGCAGTGAAAAATATATACCTGTAAGAAGAGAAGAAAGATGAATATTAGCAATGCCATTTTCTAACTGCCAGGGCACTTTGCTAAATTATGGCACTTCGATAAAGTATGCATAAATGCTATATGCATAAATGCCCCCGCATAAATGCCTCCCCTTAACTAAGTCTCAATATATAGGGACGTATCTGCTTAGATCTGCACAGATTTAACTCATTAACAATCAATCACTAGCTTAAAAGACAACAGGAGACCATAAAGTGCAGGGAAAAAAAAAAAAAAAAAAAAAAAAAAAAACAGACTAGTAAACTCGGCATGGATCATAAACTCTTAAAGTAAGTGTGATGACCTTTAAGTATCATGGAATAAAAAAGCTAGAGGAGTGAAAAAATATATACCAGAAATTGATAGGCTGCAGAGCATTGCATGGAGATATAATGCAGTTTTCAGGACAGATCACACAAGCAGTGAAAAATATATACCTGTAAGAAGAGAAGAAAGATGAATATTAGCAATGCCATTTTCTAACTGCCAGGGCACTTTGCTAAATTATGGCACTTCGATAAAGTATGCATAAATGCTATATGCATAAATGCCCCCGCATAAATGCCTCCCCTTAACTAAGTCTCAATATATAGGGACGTATCTGCTTAGATCTGCACAGATTTAACTCATTAACAATCAATCACTAGCTTAAAAGACAACAGGAGACCATAAAGTGCAGGGAAAAAAAAAAAAAAAAAAAAAACAGACTAGTAAACTCGGCATGGATCATAAACTCTTAAAGTAAGTGTGATGACCTTTAAGTATCATGGAATAAAAAAGCTAGAGGAGTGAAAAAATATATACCAGAAATTGATAGGCTGCAGAGCATTGCATGGAGATATAATGCAGTTTTCAGGACAGATCACACAAGCAGTGAAAAATATATACCAGAAATTGATAGGCTGCAGAGCATTGCATGGAGATATAATGCAGTTTTCAGGACAGATCACACAAGCAGTGAAAAATATATACCAGAAATTGATAGGCTGCAGAGCATTGCATGGAGATATAATGCAGTTTTCAGGACAGATCACACAAGCAGTGAAAAATATATACCAGAAATTGATAGGCTGCAGAGCATTGCATGGAGATATAATGCAGTTTTCAGGACAGATCACACAAGCAGTGAAAAATATATACCTGTAAGAAGAGAAGAAAGATGAATATTAGCAATGCCATTTTCTAACTGCCAGGGCACTTTGCTAAATTATGGCACTTCGATAAAGTATGCATAAATGCTATATGCATAAATGCCCCCGCATAAATGCCTCCCCTTAACTAAGTCTCAATATATAGGGACGTATCTGCTTAGATCTGCACAGATTTAACTCATTAACAATCAATCACTAGCTTAAAAGACAACAGGAGACCATAAAGTGCAGGGAAAAAAAAAAAAAAACAGACTAGTAAACTCGGCATGGATCATAAACTCTTAAAGTAAGTGTGATGACCTTTAAGTATCATGGAATAAAAAAGCTAGAGGAGTGAAAAAATATATACCAGAAATTGATAGGCTGCAGAGCATTGCATGGAGATATAATGCAGTTTTCAGGACAGATCACACAAGCAGTGAAAAATATATACCAGAAATTGATAGGCTGCAGAGCATTGCATGGAGATATAATGCAGTTTTCAGGACAGATCACACAAGCAGTGAAAAATATATACCAGAAATTGATAGGCTGCAGAGCATTGCATGGAGATATAATGCAGTTTTCAGGACAGATCACACAAGCAGTGAAAAATATATACCAGAAATTGATAGGCTGCAGAGCATTGCATGGAGATATAATGCAGTTTTCAGGACAGATCACACAAGCAGTGAAAAATATATACCTGTAAGAAGAGAAGAAAGATGAATATTAGCAATGCCATTTTCTAACTGCCAGGGCACTTTGCTAAATTATGGCACTTCGATAAAGTATGCATAAATGCTATATGCATAAATGCCCCCGCATAAATGCCTCCCCTTAACTAAGTCTCAATATATAGGGACGTATCTGCTTAGATCTGCACAGATTTAACTCATTAACAATCAATCACTAGCTTAAAAGACAACAGGAGACCATAAAGTGCAGGGAAAAAAAAAAAAAAAAAAAAAAAAAAACAGACTAGTAAACTCGGCATGGATCATAAACTCTTAAAGTAAGTGTGATGACCTTTAAGTATCATGGAATAAAAAAGCTAGAGGAGTGAAAAAATATATACCAGAAATTGATAGGCTGCAGAGCATTGCATGGAGATATAATGCAGTTTTCAGGACAGATCACACAAGCAGTGAAAAATATATACCTGTAAGAAGAGAAGAAAGATGAATATTAGCAATGCCATTTTCTAACTGCCAGGGCACTTTGCTAAATTATGGCACTTCGATAAAGTATGCATAAATGCTATATGCATAAATGCCCCCGCATAAATGCCTCCCCTTAACTAAGTCTCAATATATAGGGACGTATCTGCTTAGATCTGCACAGATTTAACTCATTAACAATCAATCACTAGCTTAAAAGACAACAGGAGACCATAAAGTGCAGGGAAAAAAAAAAAAAAAAAAAAAAAAAAAAACAGACTAGTAAACTCGGCATGGATCATAAACTCTTAAAGTAAGTGTGATGACCTTTAAGTATCATGGAATAAAAAAGCTAGAGGAGTGAAAAAATATATACCAGAAATTGATAGGCTGCAGAGCATTGCATGGAGATATAATGCAGTTTTCAGGACAGATCACACAAGCAGTGAAAAATATATACCTGTAAGAAGAGAAGAAAGATGAATATTAGCAATGCCATTTTCTAACTGCCAGGGCACTTTGCTAAATTATGGCACTTCGATAAAGTATGCATAAATGCTATATGCATAAATGCCCCCGCATAAATGCCTCCCCTTAACTAAGTCTCAATATATAGGGACGTATCTGCTTAGATCTGCACAGATTTAACTCATTAACAATCAATCACTAGCTTAAAAGACAACAGGAGACCATAAAGTGCAGGGAAAAAAAAAAAAAAAAAAAAAAACAGACTAGTAAACTCGGCATGGATCATAAACTCTTAAAGTAAGTGTGATGACCTTTAAGTATCATGGAATAAAAAAGCTAGAGGAGTGAAAAAATATATACCAGAAATTGATAGGCTGCAGAGCATTGCATGGAGATATAATGCAGTTTTCAGGACAGATCACACAAGCAGTGAAAAATATATACCTGTAAGAAGAGAAGAAAGATGAATATTAGCAATGCCATTTTCTAACTGCCAGGGCACTTTGCTAAATTATGGCACTTCGATAAAGTATGCATAAATGCTATATGCATAAATGCCCCCGCATAAATGCCTCCCCTTAACTAAGTCTCAATATATAGGGACGTATCTGCTTAGATCTGCACAGATTTAACTCATTAACAATCAATCACTAGCTTAAAAGACAACAGGAGACCATAAAGTGCAGGGAAAAAAAAAAAAAAAAAAAAAAAAAAAAACAGACTAGTAAACTCGGCATGGATCATAAACTCTTAAAGTAAGTGTGATGACCTTTAAGTATCATGGAATAAAAAAGCTAGAGGAGTGAAAAAATATATACCAGAAATTGATAGGCTGCAGAGCATTGCATGGAGATATAATGCAGTTTTCAGGACAGATCACACAAGCAGTGAAAAATATATACCTGTAAGAAGAGAAGAAAGATGAATATTAGCAATGCCATTTTCTAACTGCCAGGGCACTTTGCTAAATTATGGCACTTCGATAAAGTATGCATAAATGCTATATGCATAAATGCCCCCGCATAAATGCCTCCCCTTAACTAAGTCTCAATATATAGGGACGTATCTGCTTAGATCTGCACAGATTTAACTCATTAACAATCAATCACTAGCTTAAAAGACAACAGGAGACCATAAAGTGCAGGGAAAAAAAAAAAAAAAAAAAAAACAGACTAGTAAACTCGGCATGGATCATAAACTCTTAAAGTAAGTGTGATGACCTTTAAGTATCATGGAATAAAAAAGCTAGAGGAGTGAAAAAATATATACCAGAAATTGATAGGCTGCAGAGCATTGCATGGAGATATAATGCAGTTTTCAGGACAGATCACACAAGCAGTGAAAAATATATACCAGAAATTGATAGGCTGCAGAGCATTGCATGGAGATATAATGCAGTTTTCAGGACAGATCACACAAGCAGTGAAAAATATATACCAGAAATTGATAGGCTGCAGAGCATTGCATGGAGATATAATGCAGTTTTCAGGACAGATCACACAAGCAGTGAAAAATATATACCAGAAATTGATAGGCTGCAGAGCATTGCATGGAGATATAATGCAGTTTTCAGGACAGATCACACAAGCAGTGAAAAATATATACCTGTAAGAAGAGAAGAAAGATGAATATTAGCAATGCCATTTTCTAACTGCCAGGGCACTTTGCTAAATTATGGCACTTCGATAAAGTATGCATAAATGCTATATGCATAAATGCCCCCGCATAAATGCCTCCCCTTAACTAAGTCTCAATATATAGGGACGTATCTGCTTAGATCTGCACAGATTTAACTCATTAACAATCAATCACTAGCTTAAAAGACAACAGGAGACCATAAAGTGCAGGGAAAAAAAAAAAAAAACAGACTAGTAAACTCGGCATGGATCATAAACTCTTAAAGTAAGTGTGATGACCTTTAAGTATCATGGAATAAAAAAGCTAGAGGAGTGAAAAAATATATACCAGAAATTGATAGGCTGCAGAGCATTGCATGGAGATATAATGCAGTTTTCAGGACAGATCACACAAGCAGTGAAAAATATATACCAGAAATTGATAGGCTGCAGAGCATTGCATGGAGATATAATGCAGTTTTCAGGACAGATCACACAAGCAGTGAAAAATATATACCAGAAATTGATAGGCTGCAGAGCATTGCATGGAGATATAATGCAGTTTTCAGGACAGATCACACAAGCAGTGAAAAATATATACCAGAAATTGATAGGCTGCAGAGCATTGCATGGAGATATAATGCAGTTTTCAGGACAGATCACACAAGCAGTGAAAAATATATACCTGTAAGAAGAGAAGAAAGATGAATATTAGCAATGCCATTTTCTAACTGCCAGGGCACTTTGCTAAATTATGGCACTTCGATAAAGTATGCATAAATGCTATATGCATAAATGCCCCCGCATAAATGCCTCCCCTTAACTAAGTCTCAATATATAGGGACGTATCTGCTTAGATCTGCACAGATTTAACTCATTAACAATCAATCACTAGCTTAAAAGACAACAGGAGACCATAAAGTGCAGGGAAAAAAAAAAAAAAAAAAAAAAAAAAAAACAGACTAGTAAACTCGGCATGGATCATAAACTCTTAAAGTAAGTGTGATGACCTTTAAGTATCATGGAATAAAAAAGCTAGAGGAGTGAAAAAATATATACCAGAAATTGATAGGCTGCAGAGCATTGCATGGAGATATAATGCAGTTTTCAGGACAGATCACACAAGCAGTGAAAAATATATACCTGTAAGAAGAGAAGAAAGATGAATATTAGCAATGCCATTTTCTAACTGCCAGGGCACTTTGCTAAATTATGGCACTTCAATAAAGTATGCATAAATGCTATATGCATAAATGCCCCCGCATAAATGCCTCCCCTTAACTAAGTCTCAATATATAGGGACGTATCTGCTTAGATCTGCACAGATTTAACTCATTAACAATCAATCACTAGCTTAAAAGACAACAGGAGACCATAAAGTGCAGGGAAAAAAAAAAAAAAAAAAAAACAGACTAGTAAACTCGGCATGGATCATAAACTCTTAAAGTAAGTGTGATGACCTTTAAGTATCATGGAATAAAAAAGCTAGAGGAGTGAAAAAATATATACCAGAAATTGATAGGCTGCAGAGCATTGCATGGAGATATAATGCAGTTTTCAGGACAGATCACACAAGCAGTGAAAAATATATACCTGTAAGAAGAGAAGAAAGATGAATATTAGCAATGCCATTTTCTAACTGCCAGGGCACTTTGCTAAATTATGGCACTTCGATAAAGTATGCATAAATGCTATATGCATAAATGCCCCCGCATAAATGCCTCCCCTTAACTAAATCTCAATATATAGGGACGTATCTGCTTAGATCTGCACAGATTTAACTCATTAACAATCAATCACTAGCTTAAAAGACAACAGGAGACCATAAAGTGCAGGGAAAAAAAAAAAAAAAACAGACTAGTAAACTCGGCATGGATCATAAACTCTTAAAGTAAGTGTGATGACCTTTAAGTATCATGGAATAAAAAAGCTAGAGGAGTGAAAAAATATATACCAGAAATTGATAGGCTGCAGAGCATTGCATGGAGATATAATGCAGTTTTCAGGACAGATCACACAAGCAGTGAAAAATATATACCTGTAAGAAGAGAAGAAAGATGAATATTAGCAATGCCATTTTCTAACTGCCAGGGCACTTTGCTAAATTATGGCACTTCGATAAAGTATGCATAAATGCTATATGCATAAATGCCCCCGCATAAATGCCTCCCCTTAACTAAGTCTCAATATATAGGGACGTATCTGCTTAGATCTGCACAGATTTAACTCATTAACAATCAATCACTAGCTTAAAAGACAACAGGAGACCATAAAGTGCAGGGAAAAAAAAAAAAAAAAAAAAAAAAAACAGACTAGTAAACTCGGCATGGATCATAAACTCTTAAAGTAAGTGTGATGACCTTTAAGTATCATGGAATAAAAAAGCTAGAGGAGTGAAAAAATATATACCAGAAATTGATAGGCTGCAGAGCATTGCATGGAGATATAATGCAGTTTTCAGGACAGATCACACAAGCAGTGAAAAATATATACCTGTAAGAAGAGAAGAAAGATGAATATTAGCAATGCCATTTTCTAACTGCCAGGGCACTTTGCTAAATTATGGCACTTCGATAAAGTATGCATAAATGCTATATGCATAAATGCCCCCGCATAAATGCCTCCCCTTAACTAAGTCTCAATATATAGGGACGTATCTGCTTAGATCTGCACAGATTTAACTCATTAACAATCAATCACTAGCTTAAAAGACAACAGGAGACCATAAAGTGCAGGGAAAAAAAAAAAAAAAAAAAAAAACAGACTAGTAAACTCGGCATGGATCATAAACTCTTAAAGTAAGTGTGATGACCTTTAAGTATCATGGAATAAAAAAGCTAGAGGAGTGAAAAAATATATACCAGAAATTGATAGGCTGCAGAGCATTGCATGGAGATATAATGCAGTTTTCAGGACAGATCACACAAGCAGTGAAAAATATATACCTGTAAGAAGAGAAGAAAGATGAATATTAGCAATGCCATTTTCTAACTGCCAGGGCACTTTGCTAAATTATGGCACTTCGATAAAGTATGCATAAATGCTATATGCATAAATGCCCCCGCATAAATGCCTCCCCTTAACTAAGTCTCAATATATAGGGACGTATCTGCTTAGATCTGCACAGATTTAACTCATTAACAATCAATCACTAGCTTAAAAGACAACAGGAGACCATAAAGTGCAGGGAAAAAAAAAAAAAAACAAAAAAAAAAAACAGACTAGTAAACTCGGCATGGATCATAAACTCTTAAAGTAAGTGTGATGACCTTTAAGTATCATGGAATAAAAAAGCTAGAGGAGTGAAAAAATATATACCAGAAATTGATAGGCTGCAGAGCATTGCATGGAGATATAATGCAGTTTTCAGGACAGATCACACAAGCAGTGAAAAATATATACCTGTAAGAAGAGAAGAAAGATGAATATTAGCAATGCCATTTTCTAACTGCCAGGGCACTTTGCTAAATTATGGCACTTCGATAAAGTATGCATAAATGCTATATGCATAAATGCCCCCGCATAAATGCCTCCCCTTAACTAAGTCTCAATATATAGGGACGTATCTGCTTAGATCTGCACAGATTTAACTCATTAACAATCAATCACTAGCTTAAAAGACAACAGGAGACCATAAAGTGCAGGGAAAAAAAAAAAAAAAAAAAAAACAGACTAGTAAACTCGGCATGGATCATAAACTCTTAAAGTAAGTGTGATGACCTTTAAGTATCATGGAATAAAAAAGCTAGAGGAGTGAAAAAATATATACCAGAAATTGATAGGCTGCAGAGCATTGCATGGAGATATAATGCAGTTTTCAGGACAGATCACACAAGCAGTGAAAAATATATACCAGAAATTGATAGGCTGCAGAGCATTGCATGGAGATATAATGCAGTTTTCAGGACAGATCACACAAGCAGTGAAAAATATATACCAGAAATTGATAGGCTGCAGAGCATTGCATGGAGATATAATGCAGTTTTCAGGACAGATCACACAAGCAGTGAAAAATATATACCAGAAATTGATAGGCTGCAGAGCATTGCATGGAGATATAATGCAGTTTTCAGGACAGATCACACAAGCAGTGAAAAATATATACCTGTAAGAAGAGAAGAAAGATGAATATTAGCAATGCCATTTTCTAACTGCCAGGGCACTTTGCTAAATTATGGCACTTCGATAAAGTATGCATAAATGCTATATGCATAAATGCCCCCGCATAAATGCCTCCCCTTAACTAAGTCTCAATATATAGGGACGTATCTGCTTAGATCTGCACAGATTTAACTCATTAACAATCAATCACTAGCTTAAAAGACAACAGGAGACCATAAAGTGAAGGGAAAAAAAAAAAAAAAAAAAAAAAAAAAACAGACTAGTAAACTCGGCATGGATCATAAACTCTTAAAGTAAGTGTGATGACCTTTAAGTATCATGGAATAAAAAAGCTAGAGGAGTGAAAAAATATATACCAGAAATTGATAGGCTGCAGAGCATTGCATGGAGATATAATGCAGTTTTCAGGACAGATCACACAAGCAGTGAAAAATATATACCTGTAAGAAGAGAAGAAAGATGAATATTAGCAATGCCATTTTCTAACTGCCAGGGCACTTTGCTAAATTATGGCACTTCAATAAAGTATGCATAAATGCTATATGCATAAATGCCCCCGCATAAATGCCTCCCCTTAACTAAGTCTCAATATATAGGGACGTATCTGCTTAGATCTGCACAGATTTAACTCATTAACAATCAATCACTAGCTTAAAAGACAACAGGAGACCATAAAGTGCAGGGAAAAAAAAAAAAAAAAAAAAAACAGACTAGTAAACTCGGCATGGATCATAAACTCTTAAAGTAAGTGTGATGACCTTTAAGTATCATGGAATAAAAAAGCTAGAGGAGTGAAAAAATATATACCAGAAATTGATAGGCTGCAGAGCATTGCATGGAGATATAATGCAGTTTTCAGGACAGATCACACAAGCAGTGAAAAATATATACCAGAAATTGATAGGCTGCAGAGCATTGCATGGAGATATAATGCAGTTTTCAGGACAGATCACACAAGCAGTGAAAAATATATACCAGAAATTGATAGGCTGCAGAGCATTGCATGGAGATATAATGCAGTTTTCAGGACAGATCACACAAGCAGTGAAAAATATATACCTGTAAGAAGAGAAGAAAGATGAATATTAGCAATGCCATTTTCTAACTGCCAGGGCACTTTGCTAAATTATGGCACTTCGATAAAGTATGCATAAATGCTATATGCATAAATGCCCCCGCATAAATGCCTCCCCTTAACTAAGTCTCAATATATAGGGACGTATCTGCTTAGATCTGCACAGATTTAACTCATTAACAATCAATCACTAGCTTAAAAGACAACAGGAGACCATAAAGTGCAGGGAAAAAAAAAAAAAAACAGACTAGTAAACTCGGCATGGATCATAAACTCTTAAAGTAAGTGTGATGACCTTTAAGTATCATGGAATAAAAAAGCTAGAGGAGTGAAAAAATATATACCAGAAATTGATAGGCTGCAGAGCATTGCATGGAGATATAATGCAGTTTTCAGGACAGATCACACAAGCAGTGAAAAATATATACCTGTAAGAAGAGAAGAAAGATGAATATTAGCAATGCCATTTTCTAACTGCCAGGGCACTTTGCTAAATTATGGCACTTCGATAAAGTATGCATAAATGCTATATGCATAAATGCCCCCGCATAAATGCCTCCCCTTAACTAAGTCTCAATATATAGGGACGTATCTGCTTAGATCTGCACAGATTTAACTCATTAACAATCAATCACTAGCTTAAAAGACAACAGGAGACCATAAAGTGAAGGGAAAAAAAAAAAAAAAAAAAAAAAAAAAAACAGACTAGTAAACTCGGCATGGATCATAAACTCTTAAAGTAAGTGTGATGACCTTTAAGTATCATGGAATAAAAAAGCTAGAGGAGTGAAAAAATATATACCAGAAATTGATAGGCTGCAGAGCATTGCATGGAGATATAATGCAGTTTTCAGGACAGATCACACAAGCAGTGAAAAATATATACCTGTAAGAAGAGAAGAAAGATGAATATTAGCAATGCCATTTTCTAACTGCCAGGGCACTTTGCTAAATTATGGCACTTCAATAAAGTATGCATAAATGCTATATGCATAAATGCCCCCGCATAAATGCCTCCCCTTAACTAAGTCTCAATATATAGGGACGTATCTGCTTAGATCTGCACAGATTTAACTCATTAACAATCAATCACTAGCTTAAAAGACAACAGGAGACCATAAAGTGCAGGGAAAAAAAAAAAAAAAAAAAAAACAGACTAGTAAACTCGGCATGGATCATAAACTCTTAAAGTAAGTGTGATGACCTTTAAGTATCATGGAATAAAAAAGCTAGAGGAGTGAAAAAATATATACCAGAAATTGATAGGCTGCAGAGCATTGCATGGAGATATAATGCAGTTTTCAGGACAGATCACACAAGCAGTGAAAAATATATACCAGAAATTGATAGGCTGCAGAGCATTGCATGGAGATATAATGCAGTTTTCAGGACAGATCACACAAGCAGTGAAAAATATATACCAGAAATTGATAGGCTGCAGAGCATTGCATGGAGATATAATGCAGTTTTCAGGACAGATCACACAAGCAGTGAAAAATATATACCAGAAATTGATAGGCTGCAGAGCATTGCATGGAGATATAATGCAGTTTTCAGGACAGATCACACAAGCAGTGAAAAATATATACCTGTAAGAAGAGAAGAAAGATGAATATTAGCAATGCCATTTTCTAACTGCCAGGGCACTTTGCTAAATTATGGCACTTCGATAAAGTATGCATAAATGCTATATGCATAAATGCCCCCGCATAAATGCCTCCCCTTAACTAAGTCTCAATATATAGGGACGTATCTGCTTAGATCTGCACAGATTTAACTCATTAACAATCAATCACTAGCTTAAAAGACAACAGGAGACCATAAAGTGCAGGGAAAAAAAAAAAAAAACAGACTAGTAAACTCGGCATGGATCATAAACTCTTAAAGTAAGTGTGATGACCTTTAAGTATCATGGAATAAAAAAGCTAGAGGAGTGAAAAAATATATACCAGAAATTGATAGGCTGCAGAGCATTGCATGGAGATATAATGCAGTTTTCAGGACAGATCACACAAGCAGTGAAAAATATATACCTGTAAGAAGAGAAGAAAGATGAATATTAGCAATGCCATTTTCTAACTGCCAGGGCACTTTGCTAAATTATGGCACTTCGATAAAGTATGCATAAATGCTATATGCATAAATGCCCCCGCATAAATGCCTCCCCTTAACTAAGTCTCAATATATAGGGACGTATCTGCTTAGATCTGCACAGATTTAACTCATTAACAATCAATCACTAGCTTAAAAGACAACAGGAGACCATAAAGTGCAGGGAAAAAAAAAACAAAAAAAAAAAAAAAAAACAGACTAGTAAACTCGGCATGGATCATAAACTCTTAAAGTAAGTGTGATGACCTTTAAGTATCATGGAATAAAAAAGCTAGAGGAGTGAAAAAATATATACCAGAAATTGATAGGCTGCAGAGCATTGCATGGAGATATAATGCAGTTTTCAGGACAGATCACACAAGCAGTGAAAAATATATACCTGTAAGAAGACAAGAAAGATGAATATTAGCAATGCCATTTTCTAACTGCCAGGGCACTTTGCTAAATTATGGCACTTCGATAAAGTATGCATAAATGCTATATGCATAAATGCCCCCGCATAAATGCCTCCCCTTAACTAAGTCTCAATATATAGGGACGTATCTGCTTAGATCTGCACAGATTTAACTCATTAACAATCAATCACTAGCTTAAAAGACAACAGGAGACCATAAAGTGCAGGGAAAAAAAAAAAAAAAAAAAAAACAGACTAGTAAACTCGGCATGGATCATAAACTCTTAAAGTAAGTGTGATGACCTTTAAGTATCATGGAATAAAAAAGCTAGAGGAGTGAAAAAATATATACCAGAAATTGATAGGCTGCAGAGCATTGCATGGAGATATAATGCAGTTTTCAGGACAGATCACACAAGCAGTGAAAAATATATACCAGAAATTGATAGGCTGCAGAGCATTGCATGGAGATATAATGCAGTTTTCAGGACAGATCACACAAGCAGTGAAAAATATATACCAGAAATTGATAGGCTGCAGAGCATTGCATGGAGATATAATGCAGTTTTCAGGACAGATCACACAAGCAGTGAAAAATATATACCAGAAATTGATAGGCTGCAGAGCATTGCATGGAGATATAATGCAGTTTTCAGGACAGATCACACAAGCAGTGAAAAATATATACCTGTAAGAAGAGAAGAAAGATGAATATTAGCAATGCCATTTTCTAACTGCCAGGGCACTTTGCTAAATTATGGCACTTCGATAAAGTATGCATAAATGCTATATGCATAAATGCCCCCGCATAAATGCCTCCCCTTAACTAAGTCTCAATATATAGGGACGTATCTGCTTAGATCTGCACAGATTTAACTCATTAACAATCAATCACTAGCTTAAAAGACAACAGGAGACCATAAAGTGCAGGGAAAAAAAAAAAAAACAGACTAGTAAACTCGGCATGGATCATAAACTCTTAAAGTAAGTGTGATGACCTTTAAGTATCATGGAATAAAAAAGCTAGAGGAGTGAAAAAATATATACCAGAAATTGATAGGCTGCAGAGCATTGCATGGAGATATAATGCAGTTTTCAGGACAGATCACACAAGCAGTGAAAAATATATACCAGAAATTGATAGGCTGCAGAGCATTGCATGGAGATATAATGCAGTTTTCAGGACAGATCACACAAGCAGTGAAAAATATATACCAGAAATTGATAGGCTGCAGAGCATTGCATGGAGATATAATGCAGTTTTCAGGACAGATCACACAAGCAGTGAAAAATATATACCAGAAATTGATAGGCTGCAGAGCATTGCATGGAGATATAATGCAGTTTTCAGGACAGATCACACAAGCAGTGAAAAATATATACCTGTAAGAAGAGAAGAAAGATGAATATTAGCAATGCCATTTTCTAACTGCCAGGGCACTTTGCTAAATTATGGCACTTCGATAAAGTATGCATAAATGCTATATGCATAAATGCCCCCGCATAAATGCCTCCCCTTAACTAAGTCTCAATATATAGGGACGTATCTGCTTAGATCTGCACAGATTTAACTCATTAACAATCAATCACTAGCTTAAAAGACAACAGGAGACCATAAAGTGCAGGGAAAAAAAAAAAAAAAAAAAAAAAACAGACTAGTAAACTCGGCATGGATCATAAACTCTTAAAGTAAGTGTGATGACCTTTAAGTATCATGGAATAAAAAAGCTAGAGGAGTGAAAAAATATATACCAGAAATTGATAGGCTGCAGAGCATTGCATGGAGATATAATGCAGTTTTCAGGACAGATCACACAAGCAGTGAAAAATATATACCTGTAAGAAGAGAAGAAAGATGAATATTAGCAATGCCATTTTCTAACTGCCAGGGCACTTTGCTAAATTATGGCACTTCGATAAAGTATGCATAAATGCTATATGCATAAATGCCCCCGCATAAATGCCTCCCCTTAACTAAGTCTCAATATATAGGGACGTATCTGCTTAGATCTGCACAGATTTAACTCATTAACAATCAATCACTAGCTTAAAAGACAACAGGAGACCATAAAGTGTAGGGAAAAAAAAAAAAAAAACAAAAAAAAAAACAGACTAGTAAACTCGGCATGGATCATAAACTCTTAAAGTAAGTGTGATGACCTTTAAGTATCATGGAATAAAAAAGCTAGAGGAGTGAAAAAATATATACCAGAAATTGATAGGCTGCAGAGCATTGCATGGAGATATAATGCAGTTTTCAGGACAGATCACACAAGCAGTGAAAAATATATACCTGTAAGAAGAGAAGAAAGATGAATATTAGCAATGCCATTTTCTAACTGCCAGGGCACTTTGCTAAATTATGGCACTTCAATAAAGTATGCATAAATGCTATATGCATAAATGCCCCCGCATAAATGCCTCCCCTTAACTAAGTCTCAATATATAGGGACGTATCTGCTTAGATCTGCACAGATTTAACTCATTAACAATCAATCACTAGCTTAAAAGACAACAGGAGACCATAAAGTGCAGGGAAAAAAAAAAAAAAAAAAAAAACAGACTAGTAAACTCGGCATGGATCATAAACTCTTAAAGTAAGTGTGATGACCTTTAAGTATCATGGAATAAAAAAGCTAGAGGAGTGAAAAAATATATACCAGAAATTGATAGGCTGCAGAGCATTGCATGGAGATATAATGCAGTTTTCAGGACAGATCACACAAGCAGTGAAAAATATATACCTGTAAGAAGAGAAGAAAGATGAATATTAGCAATGCCATTTTCTAACTGCCAGGGCACTTTGCTAAATTATGGCACTTCGATAAAGTATGCATAAATGCTATATGCATAAATGCCCCCGCATAAATGCCTCCCCTTAACTAAATCTCAATATATAGGGACGTATCTGCTTAGATCTGCACAGATTTAACTCATTAACAATCAATCACTAGCTTAAAAGACAACAGGAGACCATAAAGTGCAGGGAAAAAAAAAAAAAAAAAAAAAACAGACTAGTAAACTCGGCATGGATCATAAACTCTTAAAGTAAGTGTGATGACCTTTAAGTATCATGGAATAAAAAAGCTAGAGGAGTGAAAAAATATATACCAGAAATTGATAGGCTGCAGAGCATTGCATGGAGATATAATGCAGTTTTCAGGACAGATCACACAAGCAGTGAAAAATATATACCTGTAAGAAGAGAAGAAAGATGAATATTAGCAATGCCATTTTCTAACTGCCAGGGCACTTTGCTAAATTATGGCACTTCGATAAAGTATGCATAAATGCTATATGCATAAATGCCCCCGCATAAATGCCTCCCCTTAACTAAGTCTCAATATATAGGGACGTATCTGCTTAGATCTGCACAGATTTAACTCATTAACAATCAATCACTAGCTTAAAAGACAACAGGAGACCATAAAGTGCAGGGAAAAAAAAAAAAAACAGACTAGTAAACTCGGCATGGATCATAAACTCTTAAAGTAAGTGTGATGACCTTTAAGTATCATGGAATAAAAAAGCTAGAGGAGTGAAAAAATATATACCAGAAATTGATAGGCTGCAGAGCATTGCATGGAGATATAATGCAGTTTTCAGGACAGATCACACAAGCAGTGAAAAATATATACCAGAAATTGATAGGCTGCAGAGCATTGCATGGAGATATAATGCAGTTTTCAGGACAGATCACACAAGCAGTGAAAAATATATACCAGAAATTGATAGGCTGCAGAGCATTGCATGGAGATATAATGCAGTTTTCAGGACAGATCACACAAGCAGTGAAAAATATATACCAGAAATTGATAGGCTGCAGAGCATTGCATGGAGATATAATGCAGTTTTCAGGACAGATCACACAAGCAGTGAAAAATATATACCTGTAAGAAGAGAAGAAAGATGAATATTAGCAATGCCATTTTCTAACTGCCAGGGCACTTTGCTAAATTATGGCACTTCGATAAAGTATGCATAAATGCTATATGCATAAATGCCCCCGCATAAATGCCTCCCCTTAACTAAGTCTCAATATATAGGGACGTATCTGCTTAGATCTGCACAGATTTAACTCATTAACAATCAATCACTAGCTTAAAAGACAACAGGAGACCATAAAGTGCAGGGAAAAAAAAAAAAAACAGACTAGTAAACTCGGCATGGATCATAAACTCTTAAAGTAAGTGTGATGACCTTTAAGTATCATGGAATAAAAAAGCTAGAGGAGTGAAAAAATATATACCAGAAATTGATAGGCTGCAGAGCATTGCATGGAGATATAATGCAGTTTTCAGGACAGATCACACAAGCAGTGAAAAATATATACCAGAAATTGATAGGCTGCAGAGCATTGCATGGAGATATAATGCAGTTTTCAGGACAGATCACACAAGCAGTGAAAAATATATACCAGAAATTGATAGGCTGCAGAGCATTGCATGGAGATATAATGCAGTTTTCAGGACAGATCACACAAGCAGTGAAAAATATATACCAGAAATTGATAGGCTGCAGAGCATTGCATGGAGATATAATGCAGTTTTCAGGACAGATCACACAAGCAGTGAAAAATATATACCTGTAAGAAGAGAAGAAAGATGAATATTAGCAATGCCATTTTCTAACTGCCAGGGCACTTTGCTAAATTATGGCACTTCGATGAAGTATGCATAAATGCTATATGCATAAATGCCCCCGCATAAATGCCTCCCCTTAACTAAGTCTCAATATATAGGGACGTATCTGCTTAGATCTGCACAGATTTAACTCATTAACAATCAATCACTAGCTTAAAAGACAACAGGAGACCATAAAGTGCAGGGAAAAAAAAAAAAAAAAAAAAAAAAAAACAGACTAGTAAACTCGGCATGGATCATAAACTCTTAAAGTAAGTGTGATGACCTTTAAGTATCATGGAATAAAAAAGCTAGAGGAGTGAAAAAATATATACCAGAAATTGATAGGCTGCAGAGCATTGCATGGAGATATAATGCAGTTTTCAGGACAGATCACACAAGCAGTGAAAAATATATACCTGTAAGAAGAGAAGAAAGATGAATATTAGCAATGCCATTTTCTAACTGCCAGGGCACTTTGCTAAATTATGGCACTTCGATAAAGTATGCATAAATGCTATATGCATAAATGCCCCCGCATAAATGCCTCCCCTTAACTAAGTCTCAATATATAGGGACGTATCTGCTTAGATCTGCACAGATTTAACTCATTAACAATCAATCACTAGCTTAAAAGACAACAGGAGACCATAAAGTGTAGGGAAAAAACAAAAAAAAACAAAAAAAAAAACAGACTAGTAAACTCGGCATGGATCATAAACTCTTAAAGTAAGTGTGATGACCTTTAAGTATCATGGAATAAAAAAGCTAGAGGAGTGAAAAAATATATACCAGAAATTGATAGGCTGCAGAGCATTGCATGGAGATATAATGCAGTTTTCAGGACAGATCACACAAGCAGTGAAAAATATATACCTGTAAGAAGAGAAGAAAGATGAATATTAGCAATGCCATTTTCTAACTGCCAGGGCACTTTGCTAAATTATGGCACTTCAATAAAGTATGCATAAATGCTATATGCATAAATGCCCCCGCATAAATGCCTCCCCTTAACTAAGTCTCAATATATAGGGACGTATCTGCTTAGATCTGCACAGATTTAACTCATTAACAATCAATCACTAGCTTAAAAGACAACAGGAGACCATAAAGTGCAGGGAAAAAAAAAAAAAAAACAGACTAGTAAACTCGGCATGGATCATAAACTCTTAAAGTAAGTGTGATGACCTTTAAGTATCATGGAATAAAAAAGCTAGAGGAGTGAAAAAATATATACCAGAAATTGATAGGCTGCAGAGCATTGCATGGAGATATAATGCAGTTTTCAGGACAGATCACACAAGCAGTGAAAAATATATACCTGTAAGAAGAGAAGAAAGATGAATATTAGCAATGCCATTTTCTAACTGCCAGGGCACTTTGCTAAATTATGGCACTTCGATAAAGTATGCATAAATGCTATATGCATAAATGCCCCCGCATAAATGCCTCCCCTTAACTAAATCTCAATATATAGGGACGTATCTGCTTAGATCTGCACAGATTTAACTCATTAACAATCAATCACTAGCTTAAAAGACAACAGGAGACCATAAAGTGCAGGGAAAAAAAAAAAAAAAAAAAAAAACAGACTAGTAAACTCGGCATGGATCATAAACTCTTAAAGTAAGTGTGATGACCTTTAAGTATCATGGAATAAAAAAGCTAGAGGAGTGAAAAAATATATACCAGAAATTGATAGGCTGCAGAGCATTGCATGGAGATATAATGCAGTTTTCAGGACAGATCACACAAGCAGTGAAAAATATATACCTGTAAGAAGAGAAGAAAGATGAATATTAGCAATGCCATTTTCTAACTGCCAGGGCACTTTGCTAAATTATGGCACTTCGATAAAGTATGCATAAATGCTATATGCATAAATGCCCCCGCATAAATGCCTCCCCTTAACTAAGTCTCAATATATAGGGACGTATCTGCTTAGATCTGCACAGATTTAACTCATTAACAATCAATCACTAGCTTAAAAGACAACAGGAGACCATAAAGTGCAGGGAAAAAAAAAAAAAACAGACTAGTAAACTCGGCATGGATCATAAACTCTTAAAGTAAGTGTGATGACCTTTAAGTATCATGGAATAAAAAAGCTAGAGGAGTGAAAAAATATATACCAGAAATTGATAGGCTGCAGAGCATTGCATGGAGATATAATGCAGTTTTCAGGACAGATCACACAAGCAGTGAAAAATATATACCAGAAATTGATAGGCTGCAGAGCATTGCATGGAGATATAATGCAGTTTTCAGGACAGATCACACAAGCAGTGAAAAATATATACCAGAAATTGATAGGCTGCAGAGCATTGCATGGAGATATAATGCAGTTTTCAGGACAGATCACACAAGCAGTGAAAAATATATACCAGAAATTGATAGGCTGCAGAGCATTGCATGGAGATATAATGCAGTTTTCAGGACAGATCACACAAGCAGTGAAAAATATATACCTGTAAGAAGAGAAGAAAGATGAATATTAGCAATGCCATTTTCTAACTGCCAGGGCACTTTGCTAAATTATGGCACTTCGATAAAGTATGCATAAATGCTATATGCATAAATGCCCCCGCATAAATGCCTCCCCTTAACTAAGTCTCAATATATAGGGACGTATCTGCTTAGATCTGCACAGATTTAACTCATTAACAATCAATCACTAGCTTAAAAGACAACAGGAGACCATAAAGTGCAGGGAAAAAAAAAAAAAACAGACTAGTAAACTCGGCATGGATCATAAACTCTTAAAGTAAGTGTGATGACCTTTAAGTATCATGGAATAAAAAAGCTAGAGGAGTGAAAAAATATATACCAGAAATTGATAGGCTGCAGAGCATTGCATGGAGATATAATGCAGTTTTCAGGACAGATCACACAAGCAGTGAAAAATATATACCAGAAATTGATAGGCTGCAGAGCATTGCATGGAGATATAATGCAGTTTTCAGGACAGATCACACAAGCAGTGAAAAATATATACCAGAAATTGATAGGCTGCAGAGCATTGCATGGAGATATAATGCAGTTTTCAGGACAGATCACACAAGCAGTGAAAAATATATACCAGAAATTGATAGGCTGCAGAGCATTGCATGGAGATATAATGCAGTTTTCAGGACAGATCACACAAGCAGTGAAAAATATATACCTGTAAGAAGAGAAGAAAGATGAATATTAGCAATGCCATTTTCTAACTGCCAGGGCACTTTGCTAAATTATGGCACTTCGATAAAGTATGCATAAATGCTATATGCATAAATGCCCCCGCATAAATGCCTCCCCTTAACTAAGTCTCAATATATAGGGACGTATCTGCTTAGATCTGCACAGATTTAACTCATTAACAATCAATCACTAGCTTAAAAGACAACAGGAGACCATAAAGTGCAGGGAAAAAAAAAAAAAAAAAAAAAAAAAAACAGACTAGTAAACTCGGCATGGATCATAAACTCTTAAAGTAAGTGTGATGACCTTTAAGTATCATGGAATAAAAAAGCTAGAGGAGTGAAAAAATATATACCAGAAATTGATAGGCTGCAGAGCATTGCATGGAGATATAATGCAGTTTTCAGGACAGATCACACAAGCAGTGAAAAATATATACCTGTAAGAAGAGAAGAAAGATGAATATTAGCAATGCCATTTTCTAACTGCCAGGGCACTTTGCTAAATTATGGCACTTCAATAAAGTATGCATAAATGCTATATGCATAAATGCCCCCGCATAAATGCCTCCCCTTAACTAAGTCTCAATATATAGGGACGTATCTGCTTAGATCTGCACAGATTTAACTCATTAACAATCAATCACTAGCTTAAAAGACAACAGGAGACCATAAAGTGCAGGGAAAAAAAAAAAAAAAAAAAAAACAGACTAGTAAACTCGGCATGGATCATAAACTCTTAAAGTAAGTGTGATGACCTTTAAGTATCATGGAATAAAAAAGCTAGAGGAGTGAAAAAATATATACCAGAAATTGATAGGCTGCAGAGCATTGCATGGAGATATAATGCAGTTTTCAGGACAGATCACACAAGCAGTGAAAAATATATACCTGTAAGAAGAGAAGAAAGATGAATATTAGCAATGCCATTTTCTAACTGCCAGGGCACTTTGCTAAATTATGGCACTTCGATAAAGTATGCATAAATGCTATATGCATAAATGCCCCCGCATAAATGCCTCCCCTTAACTAAGTCTCAATATATAGGGACGTATCTGCTTAGATCTGCACAGATTTAACTCATTAACAATCAATCACTAGCTTAAAAGACAACAGGAGACCATAAAGTGCAGGGAAAAAAAAAAAAAAAACAAAAAAAAAAACAGACTAGTAAACTCGGCATGGATCATAAACTCTTAAAGTAAGTGTGATGACCTTTAAGTATCATGGAATAAAAAAGCTAGAGGAGTGAAAAAATATATACCAGAAATTGATAGGCTGCAGAGCATTGCATGGAGATATAATGCAGTTTTCAGGACAGATCACACAAGCAGTGAAAAATATATACCTGTAAGAAGAGAAGAAAGATGAATATTAGCAATGCCATTTTCTAACTGCCAGGGCACTTTGCTAAATTATGGCACTTCAATAAAGTATGCATAAATGCTATATGCATAAATGCCCCCGCATAAATGCCTCCCCTTAACTAAGTCTCAATATATAGGGACGTATCTGCTTAGATCTGCACAGATTTAACTCATTAACAATCAATCACTAGCTTAAAAGACAACAGGAGACCATAAAGTGCAGGGAAAAAAAAAAAAAAAAAAAAAACAGACTAGTAAACTCGGCATGGATCATAAACTCTTAAAGTAAGTGTGATGACCTTTAAGTATCATGGAATAAAAAAGCTAGAGGAGTGAAAAAATATATACCAGAAATTGATAGGCTGCAGAGCATTGCATGGAGATATAATGCAGTTTTCAGGACAGATCACACAAGCAGTGAAAAATATATACCTGTAAGAAGAGAAGAAAGATGAATATTAGCAATGCCATTTTCTAACTGCCAGGGCACTTTGCTAAATTATGGCACTTCGATAAAGTATGCATAAATGCTATATGCATAAATGCCCCCGCATAAATGCCTCCCCTTAACTAAATCTCAATATATAGGGACGTATCTGCTTAGATCTGCACAGATTTAACTCATTAACAATCAATCACTAGCTTAAAAGACAACAGGAGACCATAAAGTGCAGGGAAAAAAAAAAAAAAAAAAAAAAACAGACTAGTAAACTCGGCATGGATCATAAACTCTTAAAGTAAGTGTGATGACCTTTAAGTATCATGGAATAAAAAAGCTAGAGGAGTGAAAAAATATATACCAGAAATTGATAGGCTGCAGAGCATTGCATGGAGATATAATGCAGTTTTCAGGACAGATCACACAAGCAGTGAAAAATATATACCTGTAAGAAGAGAAGAAAGATGAATATTAGCAATGCCATTTTCTAACTGCCAGGGCACTTTGCTAAATTATGGCACTTCGATAAAGTATGCATAAATGCTATATGCATAAATGCCCCCGCATAAATGCCTCCCCTTAACTAAGTCTCAATATATAGGGACGTATCTGCTTAGATCTGCACAGATTTAACTCATTAACAATCAATCACTAGCTTAAAAGACAACAGGAGACCATAAAGTGCAGGGAAAAAAAAAAAAAAAAAAAAAAAAAAAAAACAGACTAGTAAACTCGGTATGGATCATAAACTCTTAAAGTAAGTGTGATGACCTTTAAGTATCATGGAATAAAAAAGCTAGAGGAGTGAAAAAATATATACCAGAAATTGATAGGCTGCAGAGCATTGCATGGAGATATAATGCAGTTTTCAGGACAGATCACACAAGCAGTGAAAAATATATACCTGTAAGAAGAGAAGAAAGATGAATATTAGCAATGCCATTTTCTAACTGCCAGGGCACTTTGCTAAATTATGGCACTTCGATAAAGTATGCATAAATGCTATATGCATAAATGCCCCCGCATAAATGCCTCCCCTTAACTAAGTCTCAATATATAGGGACGTATCTGCTTAGATCTGCACAGATTTAACTCATTAACAATCAATCACTAGCTTAAAAGACAACAGGAGACCATAAAGTGCAGGGAAAAAAAAAAAAAAAAAAAAAAACAGACTAGTAAACTCGGCATGGATCATAAACTCTTAAAGTAAGTGTGATGACCTTTAAGTATCATGGAATAAAAAAGCTAGAGGAGTGAAAAAATATATACCAGAAATTGATAGGCTGCAGAGCATTGCATGGAGATATAATGCAGTTTTCAGGACAGATCACACAAGCAGTGAAAAATATATACCTGTAAGAAGAGAAGAAAGATGAATATTAGCAATGCCATTTTCTAACTGCCAGGGCACTTTGCTAAATTATGGCACTTCGATAAAGTATGCATAAATGCTATATGCATAAATGCCCCCGCATAAATGCCTCCCCTTAACTAAGTCTCAATATATAGGGACGTATCTGCTTAGATCTGCACAGATTTAACTCATTAACAATCAATCACTAGCTTAAAAGACAACAGGAGACCATAAAGTGCAGGGAAAAAAAAAAAAAAAAAAAAAAAAAAAAAACAGACTAGTAAACTCGGCATGGATCATAAACTCTTAAAGTAAGTGTGATGACCTTTAAGTATCATGGAATAAAAAAGCTAGAGGAGTGAAAAAATATATACCAGAAATTGATAGGCTGCAGAGCATTGCATGGAGATATAATGCAGTTTTCAGGACAGATCACACAAGCAGTGAAAAATATATACCTGTAAGAAGAGAAGAAAGATGAATATTAGCAATGCCATTTTCTAACTGCCAGGGCACTTTGCTAAATTATGGCACTTCGATAAAGTATGCATAAATGCTATATGCATAAATGCCCCCGCATAAATGCCTCCCCTTAACTAAGTCTCAATATATAGGGACGTATCTGCTTAGATCTGCACAGATTTAACTCATTAACAATCAATCACTAGCTTAAAAGACAACAGGAGACCATAAAGTGCAGGGAAAAAAAAAAAAAAAAAAAAACAGACTAGTAAACTCGGCATGGATCATAAACTCTTAAAGTAAGTGTGATGACCTTTAAGTATCATGGAATAAAAAAGCTAGAGGAGTGAAAAAATATATACCAGAAATTGATAGGCTGCAGAGCATTGCATGGAGATATAATGCAGTTTTCAGGACAGATCACACAAGCAGTGAAAAATATATACCAGAAATTGATAGGCTGCAGAGCATTGCATGGAGATATAATGCAGTTTTCAGGACAGATCACACAAGCAGTGAAAAATATATACCAGAAATTGATAGGCTGCAGAGCATTGCATGGAGATATAATGCAGTTTTCAGGACAGATCACACAAGCAGTGAAAAATATATACCAGAAATTGATAGGCTGCAGAGCATTGCATGGAGATATAATGCAGTTTTCAGGACAGATCACACAAGCAGTGAAAAATATATACCTGTAAGAAGAGAAGAAAGATGAATATTAGCAATGCCATTTTCTAACTGCCAGGGCACTTTGCTAAATTATGGCACTTCGATAAAGTATGCATAAATGCTATATGCATAAATGCCCCCGCATAAATGCCTCCCCTTAACTAAGTCTCAATATATAGGGACGTATCTGCTTAGATCTGCACAGATTTAACTCATTAACAATCAATCACTAGCTTAAAAGACAACAGGAGACCATAAAGTGCAGGGAAAAAAAAAAAAAACAGACTAGTAAACTCGGCATGGATCATAAACTCTTAAAGTAAGTGTGATGACCTTTAAGTATCATGGAATAAAAAAGCTAGAGGAGTGAAAAAATATATACCAGAAATTGATAGGCTGCAGAGCATTGCATGGAGATATAATGCAGTTTTCAGGACAGATCACACAAGCAGTGAAAAATATATACCAGAAATTGATAGGCTGCAGAGCATTGCATGGAGATATAATGCAGTTTTCAGGACAGATCACACAAGCAGTGAAAAATATATACCAGAAATTGATAGGCTGCAGAGCATTGCATGGAGATATAATGCAGTTTTCAGGACAGATCACACAAGCAGTGAAAAATATATACCAGAAATTGATAGGCTGCAGAGCATTGCATGGAGATATAATGCAGTTTTCAGGACAGATCACACAAGCAGTGAAAAATATATACCTGTAAGAAGAGAAGAAAGATGAATATTAGCAATGCCATTTTCTAACTGCCAGGGCACTTTGCTAAATTATGGCACTTCGATAAAGTATGCATAAATGCTATATGCATAAATGCCCCCGCATAAATGCCTCCCCTTAACTAAGTCTCAATATATAGGGACGTATCTGCTTAGATCTGCACAGATTTAACTCATTAACAATCAATCACTAGCTTAAAAGACAACAGGAGACCATAAAGTGCAGGGAAAAAAAAAAAAAAAAAAAAAAAACAGACTAGTAAACTCGGCATGGATCATAAACTCTTAAAGTAAGTGTGATGACCTTTAAGTATCATGGAATAAAAAAGCTAGAGGAGTGAAAAAATATATACCAGAAATTGATAGGCTGCAGAGCATTGCATGGAGATATAATGCAGTTTTCAGGACAGATCACACAAGCAGTGAAAAATATATACCTGTAAGAAGAGAAGAAAGATGAATATTAGCAATGCCATTTTCTAACTGCCAGGGCACTTTGCTAAATTATGGCACTTCGATAAAGTATGCATAAATGCTATATGCATAAATGCCCCCGCATAAATGCCTCCCCTTAACTAAGTCTCAATATATAGGGACGTATCTGCTTAGATCTGCACAGATTTAACTCATTAACAATCAATCACTAGCTTAAAAGACAACAGGAGACCATAAAGTGCAGGGAAAAAAAAAAAAAAAAAAAAAACAGACTAGTAAACTCGGCATGGATCATAAACTCTTAAAGTAAGTGTGATGACCTTTAAGTATCATGGAATAAAAAAGCTAGAGGAGTGAAAAAATATATACCAGAAATTGATAGGCTGCAGAGCATTGCATGGAGATATAATGCAGTTTTCAGGACAGATCACACAAGCAGTGAAAAATATATACCAGAAATTGATAGGCTGCAGAGCATTGCATGGAGATATAATGCAGTTTTCAGGACAGATCACACAAGCAGTGAAAAATATATACCAGAAATTGATAGGCTGCAGAGCATTGCATGGAGATATAATGCAGTTTTCAGGACAGATCACACAAGCAGTGAAAAATATATACCAGAAATTGATAGGCTGCAGAGCATTGCATGGAGATATAATGCAGTTTTCAGGACAGATCACACAAGCAGTGAAAAATATATACCTGTAAGAAGAGAAGAAAGATGAACATTAGCAATGCCATTTTCTAACTGCCAGGGCACTTTGCTAAATTATGGCACTTCGATAAAGTATGCATAAATGCTATATGCATAAATGCCCCCGCATAAATGCCTCCCCTTAACTAAGTCTCAATATATAGGGACGTATCTGCTTAGATCTGCACAGATTTAACTCATTAACAATCAATCACTAGCTTAAAAGACAACAGGAGACCATAAAGTGCAGGGAAAAAAAAAAAAAAAAAAAAAACAGACTAGTAAACTCGGCATGGATCATAAACTCTTAAAGTAAGTGTGATGACCTTTAAGTATCATGGAATAAAAAAGCTAGAGGAGTGAAAAAATATATACCAGAAATTGATAGGCTGCAGAGCATTGCATGGAGATATAATGCAGTTTTCAGGACAGATCACACAAGCAGCGAAAAATATATACCAGAAATTGATAGGCTGCAGAGCATTGCATGGAGATATAATGCAGTTTTCAGGACAGATCACACAAGCAGTGAAAAATATATACCAGAAATTGATAGGCTGCAGAGCATTGCATGGAGATATAATGCAGTTTTCAGGACAGATCACACAAGCAGTGAAAAATATATACCAGAAATTGATAGGCTGCAGAGCATTGCATGGAGATATAATGCAGTTTTCAGGACAGATCACACAAGCAGTGAAAAATATATACCTGTAAGAAGAGAAGAAAGATGAATATTAGCAATGCCATTTTCTAACTGCCAGGGCACTTTGCTAAATTATGGCACTTCGATAAAGTATGCATAAATGCTATATGCATAAATGCCCCCGCATAAATGCCTCCCCTTAACTAAGTCTCAATATATAGGGACGTATCTGCTTAGATCTGCACAGATTTAACTCATTAACAATCAATCACTAGCTTAAAAGACAACAGGAGACCATAAAGTGCAGGGAAAAAAAAAAAAAAAAAAAAAAAAAAAACAGACTAGTAAACTCGGCATGGATCATAAACTCTTAAAGTAAGTGTGATGACCTTTAAGTATCATGGAATAAAAAAGCTAGAGGAGTGAAAAAATATATACCAGAAATTGATAGGCTGCAGAGCATTGCATGGAGATATAATGCAGTTTTCAGGACAGATCACACAAGCAGTGAAAAATATATACCAGAAATTGATAGGCTGCAGAGCATTGCATGGAGATATAATGCAGTTTTCAGGACAGATCACACAAGCAGTGAAAAATATATACCAGAAATTGATAGGCTGCAGAGCATTGCATGGAGATATAATGCAGTTTTCAGGACAGATCACACAAGCAGTGAAAAATATATACCAGAAATTGATAGGCTGCAGAGCATTGCATGGAGATATAATGCAGTTTTCAGGACAGATCACACAAGCAGTGAAAAATATATACCTGTAAGAAGAGAAGAAAGATGAATATTAGCAATGCCATTTTCTAACTGCCAGGGCACTTTGCTAAATTATGGCACTTCGATAAAGTATGCATAAATGCTATATGCATAAATGCCCCCGCATAAATGCCTCCCCTTAACTAAGTCTCAATATATAGGGACGTATCTGCTTAGATCTGCACAGATTTAACTCATTAACAATCAATCACTAGCTTAAAAGACAACAGGAGACCATAAAGTGCAGGGAAAAAAAAAAAAAAAAAAAAAACAGACTAGTAAACTCGGCATGGATCATAAACTCTTAAAGTAAGTGTGATGACCTTTAAGTATCATGGAATAAAAAAGCTAGAGGAGTGAAAAAATATATACCAGAAATTGATAGGCTGCAGAGCATTGCATGGAGATATAATGCAGTTTTCAGGACAGATCACACAAGCAGTGAAAAATATATACCTGTAAGAAGAGAAGAAAGATGAATATTAGCAATGCCATTTTCTAACTGCCAGGGCACTTTGCTAAATTATGGCACTTCGATAAAGTATGCATAAATGCTATATGCATAAATGCCCCCGCATAAATGCCTCCCCTTAACTAAGTCTCAATATATAGGGACGTATCTGCTTAGATCTGCACAGATTTAACTCATTAACAATCAATCACTAGCTTAAAAGACAACAGGAGACCATAAAGTGCAGGGAAAAAAAAAAAAAAAAAAAAAAAAAAAACAGACTAGTAAACTCGGCATGGATCATAAACTCTTAAAGTAAGTGTGATGACCTTTAAGTATCATGGAATAAAAAAGCTAGAGGAGTGAAAAAATATATACCAGAAATTGATAGGCTGCAGAGCATTGCATGGAGATATAATGCAGTTTTCAGGACAGATCACACAAGCAGTGAAAAATATATACCTGTAAGAAGAGAAGAAAGATGAATATTAGCAATGCCATTTTCTAACTGCCAGGGCACTTTGCTAAATTATGGCACTTCGATAAAGTATGCATAAATGCTATATGCATAAATGCCCCCGCATAAATGCCTCCCCTTAACTAAGTCTCAATATATAGGGACGTATCTGCTTAGATCTGCACAGATTTAACTCATTAACAATCAATCACTAGCTTAAAAGACAACAGGAGACCATAAAGTGCAGGGAAAAAAAAAAAAAAAAAAAAAAACAGACTAGTAAACTCGGCATGGATCATAAACTCTTAAAGTAAGTGTGATGACCTTTAAGTATCATGGAATAAAAAAGCTAGAGGAGTGAAAAAATATATACCAGAAATTGATAGGCTGCAGAGCATTGCATGGAGATATAATGCAGTTTTCAGGACAGATCACACAAGCAGTGAAAAATATATACCAGAAATTGATAGGCTGCAGAGCATTGCATGGAGATATAATGCAGTTTTCAGGACAGATCACACAAGCAGTGAAAAATATATACCAGAAATTGATAGGCTGCAGAGCATTGCATGGAGATATAATGCAGTTTTCAGGACAGATCACACAAGCAGTGAAAAATATATACCAGAAATTGATAGGCTGCAGAGCATTGCATGGAGATATAATGCAGTTTTCAGGATAGATCACACAAGCAGTGAAAAATATATACCTGTAAGAAGAGAAGAAAGATGAATATTAGCAATGCCATTTTCTAACTGCCAGGGCACTTTGCTAAATTATGGCACTTCGATAAAGTATGCATAAATGCTATATGCATAAATGCCCCCTCATAAATGCCTCCCCTTAACTAAGTCTCAATATATAGGGACGTATCTGCTTAGATCTGCACAGATTTAACTCATTAACAATCAATCACTAGCTTAAAAGACAACAGGAGACCATAAAGTGCAGGGAAAAAAAAAAAAAAACAGACTAGTAAACTCGGCATGGATCATAAACTCTTAAAGTAAGTGTGATGACCTTTAAGTATCATGGAATAAAAAAGCTAGAGGAGTGAAAAAATATATACCAGAAATTGATAGGCTGCAGAGCATTGCATGGAGATATAATGCAGTTTTCAGGACAGATCACACAAGCAGTGAAAAATATATACCAGAAATTGATAGGCTGCAGAGCATTGCATGGAGATATAATGCAGTTTTCAGGACAGATCACACAAGCAGTGAAAAATATATACCAGAAATTGATAGGCTGCAGAGCATTGCATGGAGATATAATGCAGTTTTCAGGACAGATCACACAAGCAGTGAAAAATATATACCAGAAATTGATAGGCTGCAGAGCATTGCATGGAGATATAATGCAGTTTTCAGGACAGATCACACAAGCAGTGAAAAATATATACCTGTAAGAAGAGAAGAAAGATGAATATTAGCAATGCCATTTTCTAACTGCCAGGGCACTTTGCTAAATTATGGCACTTCGATAAAGTATGCATAAATGCTATATGCATAAATGCCCCCGCATAAATGCCTCCCCTTAACTAAGTCTCAATATATAGGGACGTATCTGCTTAGATCTGCACAGATTTAACTCATTAACAATCAATCACTAGCTTAAAAGACAACAGGAGACCATAAAGTGCAGGGAAAAAAAAAAAAAAAAAAAAAAAAAAAAAACAGACTAGTAAACTCGGCATGGATCATAAACTCTTAAAGTAAGTGTGATGACCTTTAAGTATCATGGAATAAAAAAGCTAGAGGAGTGAAAAAATATATACCAGAAATTGATAGGCTGCAGAGCATTGCATGGAGATATAATGCAGTTTTCAGGACAGATCACACAAGCAGTGAAAAATATATACCTGTAAGAAGAGAAGAAAGATGAATATTAGCAATGCCATTTTCTAACTGCCAGGGCACTTTGCTAAATTATGGCACTTCAATAAAGTATGCATAAATGCTATATGCATAAATGCCCCCGCATAAATGCCTCCCCTTAACTAAGTCTCAATATATAGGGACGTATCTGCTTAGATCTGCACAGATTTAACTCATTAACAATCAATCACTAGCTTAAAAGACAACAGGAGACCATAAAGTGCAGGGAAAAAAAAAAAAAAAAAAAAAACAGACTAGTAAACTCGGCATGGATCATAAACTCTTAAAGTAAGTGTGATGACCTTTAAGTATCATGGAATAAAAAAGCTAGAGGAGTGAAAAAATATATACCAGAAATTGATAGGCTGCAGAGCATTGCATGGAGATATAATGCAGTTTTCAGGACAGATCACACAAGCAGTGAAAAATATATACCAGAAATTGATAGGCTGCAGAGCATTGCATGGAGATATAATGCAGTTTTCAGGACAGATCACACAAGCAGTGAAAAATATATACCAGAAATTGATAGGCTGCAGAGCATTGCATGGAGATATAATGCAGTTTTCAGGACAGATCACACAAGCAGTGAAAAATATATACCAGAAATTGATAGGCTGCAGAGCATTGCATGGAGATATAATGCAGTTTTCAGGACAGATCACACAAGCAGTGAAAAATATATACCTGTAAGAAGAGAAGAAAGATGAATATTAGCAATGCCATTTTCTAACTGCCAGGGCACTTTGCTAAATTATGGCACTTCGATAAAGTATGCATAAATGCTATATGCATAAATGCCCCCGCATAAATGCCTCCCCTTAACTAAGTCTCAATATATAGGGACGTATCTGCTTAGATCTGCACAGATTTAACTCATTAACAATCAATCACTAGCTTAAAAGACAACAGGAGACCATAAAGTGCAGGGAAAAAAAAAAAAAAAAAAAAACAGACTAGTAAACTCGGCATGGATCATAAACTCTTAAAGTAAGTGTGATGACCTTTAAGTATCATGGAATAAAAAAGCTAGAGGAGTGAAAAAATATATACCAGAAATTGATAGGCTGCAGAGCATTGCATGGAGATATAATGCAGTTTTCAGGACAGATCACACAAGCAGTGAAAAATATATACCAGAAATTGATAGGCTGCAGAGCATTGCATGGAGATATAATGCAGTTTTCAGGACAGATCACACAAGCAGTGAAAAATATATACCAGAAATTGATAGGCTGCAGAGCATTGCATGGAGATATAATGCAGTTTTCAGGACAGATCACACAAGCAGTGAAAAATATATACCAGAAATTGATAGGCTGCAGAGCATTGCATGGAGATATAATGCAGTTTTCAGGACAGATCACACAAGCAGTGAAAAATATATACCTGTAAGAAGAGAAGAAAGATGAATATTAGCAATGCCATTTTCTAACTGCCAGGGCACTTTGCTAAATTATGGCACTTCGATAAAGTATGCATAAATGCTATATGCATAAATGCCCCCGCATAAATGCCTCCCCTTAACTAAGTCTCAATATATAGGGACGTATCTGCTTAGATCTGCACAGATTTAACTCATTAACAATCAATCACTAGCTTAAAAGACAACAGGAGACCATAAAGTGCAGGGAAAAAAAAAAAAAAAAAAAAAAAAAAAAACAGACTAGTAAACTCGGCATGGATCATAAACTCTTAAAGTAAGTGTGATGACCTTTAAGTATCATGGAATAAAAAAGCTAGAGGAGTGAAAAAATATATACCAGAAATTGATAGGCTGCAGAGCATTGCATGGAGATATAATGCAGTTTTCAGGACAGATCACACAAGCAGTGAAAAATATATACCTGTAAGAAGAGAAGAAAGATGAATATTAGCAATGCCATTTTCTAACTGCCAGGGCACTTTGCTAAATTATGGCACTTCGATAAAGTATGCATAAATGCTATATGCATAAATGCCCCCGCATAAATGCCTCCCCTTAACTAAGTCTCAATATATAGGGACGTATCTGCTTAGATCTGCACAGATTTAACTCATTAACAATCAATCACTAGCTTAAAAGACAACAGGAGACCATAAAGTGCAGGGAAAAAAAAAAAAAAAAAAAAAACAGACTAGTAAACTCGGCATGGATCATAAACTCTTAAAGTAAGTGTGATGACCTTTAAGTATCATGGAATAAAAAAGCTAGAGGAGTGAAAAAATATATACCAGAAATTGATAGGCTGCAGAGCATTGCATGGAGATATAATGCAGTTTTCAGGACAGATCACACAAGCAGTGAAAAATATATACCAGAAATTGATAGGCTGCAGAGCATTGCATGGAGATATAATGCAGTTTTCAGGACAGATCACACAAGCAGTGAAAAATATATACCAGAAATTGATAGGCTGCAGAGCATTGCATGGAGATATAATGCAGTTTTCAGGACAGATCACACAAGCAGTGAAAAATATATACCAGAAATTGATAGGCTGCAGAGCATTGCATGGAGATATAATGCAGTTTTCAGGACAGATCACACAAGCAGTGAAAAATATATACCTGTAAGAAGAGAAGAAAGATGAATATTAGCAATGCCATTTTCTAACTGCCAGGGCACTTTGCTAAATTATGGCACTTCGATAAAGTATGCATAAATGCTATATGCATAAATGCCCCCGCATAAATGCCTCCCCTTAACTAAGTCTCAATATATAGGGACGTATCTGCTTAGATCTGCACAGATTTAACTCATTAACAATCAATCACTAGCTTAAAAGACAACAGGAGACCATAAAGTGCAGGGGAAAAAAAAAAAAAAAAAAAAAAAAAAACAGACTAGTAAACTCGGCATGGATCATAAACTCTTAAAGTAAGTGTGATGACCTTTAAGTATCATGGAATAAAAAAGCTAGAGGAGTGAAAAAATATATACCAGAAATTGATAGGCTGCAGAGCATTGCATGGAGATATAATGCAGTTTTCAGGACAGATCACACAAGCAGTGAAAAATATATACCAGAAATTGATAGGCTGCAGAGCATTGCATGGAGATATAATGCAGTTTTCAGGACAGATCACACAAGCAGTGAAAAATATATACCAGAAATTGATAGGCTGCAGAGCATTGCATGGAGATATAATGCAGTTTTCAGGACAGATCACACAAGCAGTGAAAAATATATACCAGAAATTGATAGGCTGCAGAGCATTGCATGGAGATATAATGCAGTTTTCAGGACAGATCACACAAGCAGTGAAAAATATATACCTGTAAGAAGAGAAGAAAGATGAATATTAGCAATGCCATTTTCTAACTGCCAGGGCACTTTGCTAAATTATGGCACTTCGATAAAGTATGCATAAATGCTATATGCATAAATGCCCCCGCATAAATGCCTCCCCTTAACTAAGTCTCAATATATAGGGACGTATCTGCTTAGATCTGCACAGATTTAACTCATTAACAATCAATCACTAGCTTAAAAGACAACAGGAGACCATAAAGTGCAGGGAAAAAAAAAAAAAAAAAAAAAAAAAAAAACAGACTAGTAAACTCGGCATGGATCATAAACTCTTAAAGTAAGTGTGATGACCTTTAAGTATCATGGAATAAAAAAGCTAGAGGAGTGAAAAAATATATACCAGAAATTGATAGGCTGCAGAGCATTGCATGGAGATATAATGCAGTTTTCAGGACAGATCACACAAGCAGTGAAAAATATATACCTGTAAGAAGAGAAGAAAGATGAATATTAGCAATGCCATTTTCTAACTGCCAGGGCACTTTGCTAAATTATGGCACTTCGATAAAGTATGCATAAATGCTATATGCATAAATGCCCCCGCATAAATGCCTCCCCTTAACTAAGTCTCAATATATAGGGACGTATCTGCTTAGATCTGCACAGATTTAACTCATTAACAATCAATCACTAGCTTAAAAGACAACAGGAGACCATAAAGTGCAGGGAAAAAAAAAAAAAAAAAAAAACAGACTAGTAAACTCGGCATGGATCATAAACTCTTAAAGTAAGTGTGATGACCTTTAAGTATCATGGAATAAAAAAGCTAGAGGAGTGAAAAAATATATACCAGAAATTGATAGGCTGCAGAGCATTGCATGGAGATATAATGCAGTTTTCAGGACAGATCACACAAGCAGTGAAAAATATATACCAGAAATTGATAGGCTGCAGAGCATTGCATGGAGATATAATGCAGTTTTCAGGACAGATCACACAAGCAGTGAAAAATATATACCAGAAATTGATAGGCTGCAGAGCATTGCATGGAGATATAATGCAGTTTTCAGGACAGATCACACAAGCAGTGAAAAATATATACCAGAAATTGATAGGCTGCAGAGCATTGCATGGAGATATAATGCAGTTTTCAGGACAGATCACACAAGCAGTGAAAAATATATACCTGTAAGAAGAGAAGAAAGATGAATATTAGCAATGCCATTTTCTAACTGCCAGGGCACTTTGCTAAATTATGGCACTTCGATAAAGTATGCATAAATGCTATATGCATAAATGCCCCCGCATAAATGCCTCCCCTTAACTAAGTCTCAATATATAGGGACGTATCTGCTTAGATCTGCACAGATTTAACTCATTAACAATCAATCACTAGCTTAAAAGACAACAGGAGACCATAAAGTGCAGGGAAAAAAAAAAAAAAAAAAAAAAAAACAGACTAGTAAACTCGGCATGGATCATAAACTCTTAAAGTAAGTGTGATGACCTTTAAGTATCATGGAATAAAAAAGCTAGAGGAGTGAAAAAATATATACCAGAAATTGATAGGCTGCAGAGCATTGCATGGAGATATAATGCAGTTTTCAGGACAGATCACACAAGCAGTGAAAAATATATACCTGTAAGAAGAGAAGAAAGATGAATATTAGCAATGCCATTTTCTAACTGCCAGGGCACTTTGCTAAATTATGGCACTTCGATAAAGTATGCATAAATGCTATATGCATAAATGCCCCCGCATAAATGCCTCCCCTTAACTAAGTCTCAATATATAGGGACGTATCTGCTTAGATCTGCACAGATTTAACTCATTAACAATCAATCACTAGCTTAAAAGACAACAGGAGACCATAAAGTGCAGGGAAAAAAAAAAAAAAAAAAAAACAGACTAGTAAACTCGGCATGGATCATAAACTCTTAAAGTAAGTGTGATGACCTTTAAGTATCATGGAATAAAAAAGCTAGAGGAGTGAAAAAATATATACCAGAAATTGATAGGCTGCAGAGCATTGCATGGAGATATAATGCAGTTTTCAGGACAGATCACACAAGCAGTGAAAAATATATACCAGAAATTGATAGGCTGCAGAGCATTGCATGGAGATATAATGCAGTTTTCAGGACAGATCACACAAGCAGTGAAAAATATATACCAGAAATTGATAGGCTGCAGAGCATTGCATGGAGATATAATGCAGTTTTCAGGACAGATCACACAAGCAGTGAAAAATATATACCAGAAATTGATAGGCTGCAGAGCATTGCATGGAGATATAATGCAGTTTTCAGGACAGATCACACAAGCAGTGAAAAATATATACCTGTAAGAAGAGAAGAAAGATGAATATTAGCAATGCCATTTTCTAACTGCCAGGGCACTTTGCTAAATTATGGCACTTCGATAAAGTATGCATAAATGCTATATGCATAAATGCCCCCGCATAAATGCCTCCCCTTAACTAAGTCTCAATATATAGGGACGTATCTGCTTAGATCTGCACAGATTTAACTCATTAACAATCAATCACTAGCTTAAAAGACAACAGGAGACCATAAAGTGCAGGGAAAAAAAAAAAAAAAAAAAAAAAAAAAAACAGACTAGTAAACTCGGCATGGATCATAAACTCTTAAAGTAAGTGTGATGACCTTTAAGTATCATGGAATAAAAAAGCTAGAGGAGTGAAAAAATATATACCAGAAATTGATAGGCTGCAGAGCATTGCATGGAGATATAATGCAGTTTTCAGGACAGATCACACAAGCAGTGAAAAATATATACCAGAAATTGATAGGCTGCAGAGCATTGCATGGAGATATAATGCAGTTTTCAGGACAGATCACACAAGCAGTGAAAAATATATACCAGAAATTGATAGGCTGCAGAGCATTGCATGGAGATATAATGCAGTTTTCAGGACAGATCACACAAGCAGTGAAAAATATATACCAGAAATTGATAGGCTGCAGAGCATTGCATGGAGATATAATGCAGTTTTCAGGACAGATCACACAAGCAGTGAAAAATATATACCTGTAAGAAGAGAAGAAAGATGAATATTAGCAATGCCATTTTCTAACTGCCAGGGCACTTTGCTAAATTATGGCACTTCGATAAAGTATGCATAAATGCTATATGCATAAATGCCCCCGCATAAATGCCTCCCCTTAACTAAGTCTCAATATATAGGGACGTATCTGCTTAGATCTGCACAGATTTAACTCATTAACAATCAATCACTAGCTTAAAAGACAACAGGAGACCATAAAGTGCAGGGAAAAAAAAAAAAAAAAAAAAAAAAAAAACAGACTAGTAAACTCGGCATGGATCATAAACTCTTAAAGTAAGTGTGATGACCTTTAAGTATCATGGAATAAAAAAGCTAGAGGAGTGAAAAAATATATACCAGAAATTGATAGGCTGCAGAGCATTGCATGGAGATATAATGCAGTTTTCAGGACAGATCACACAAGCAGTGAAAAATATATACCTGTAAGAAGAGAAGAAAGATGAATATTAGCAATGCCATTTTCTAACTGCCAGGGCACTTTGCTAAATTATGGCAGTTCGATAAAGTATGCATAAATGCTATATGCATAAATGCCCCCGCATAAATGCCTCCCCTTAACTAAGTCTCAATATATAGGGACGTATCTGCTTAGATCTGCACAGATTTAACTCATTAACAATCAATCACTAGCTTAAAAGACAACAGGAGACCATAAAGTGCAGGGAAAAAAAAAAAAAAAAAAAAACAGACTAGTAAACTCGGCATGGATCATAAACTCTTAAAGTAAGTGTGATGACCTTTAAGTATCATGGAATAAAAAAGCTAGAGGAGTGAAAAAATATATACCAGAAATTGATAGGCTGCAGAGCATTGCATGGAGATATAATGCAGTTTTCAGGACAGATCACACAAGCAGTGAAAAATATATACCAGAAATTGATAGGCTGCAGAGCATTGCATGGAGATATAATGCAGTTTTCAGGACAGATCACACAAGCAGTGAAAAATATATACCAGAAATTGATAGGCTGCAGAGCATTGCATGGAGATATAATGCAGTTTTCAGGACAGATCACACAAGCAGTGAAAAATATATACCAGAAATTGATAGGCTGCAGAGCATTGCATGGAGATATAATGCAGTTTTCAGGACAGATCACACAAGCAGTGAAAAATATATACCTGTAAGAAGAGAAGAAAGATGAATATTAGCAATGCCATTTTCTAACTGCCAGGGCACTTTGCTAAATTATGGCACTTCGATAAAGTATGCATAAATGCTATATGCATAAATGCCCCCGCATAAATGCCTCCCCTTAACTAAGTCTCAATATATAGGGACGTATCTGCTTAGATCTGCACAGATTTAACTCATTAACAATCAATCACTAGCTTAAAAGACAACAGGAGACCATAAAGTGCAGGGAAAAAAAAAAAAAAAAAACAGACTAGTAAACTCGGCATGGATCATAAACTCTTAAAGTAAGTGTGATGACCTTTAAGTATCATGGAATAAAAAAGCTAGAGGAGTGAAAAAATATATACCAGAAATTGATAGGCTGCAGAGCATTGCATGGAGATATAATGCAGTTTTCAGGACAGATCACACAAGCAGTGAAAAATATATACCTGTAAGAAGAGAAGAAAGATGAATATTAGCAATGCCATTTTCTAACTGCCAGGGCACTTTGCTAAATTATGGCACTTCGATAAAGTATGCATAAATGCTATATGCATAAATGCCCCCGCATAAATGCCTCCCCTTAACTAAGTCTCAATATATAGGGACGTATCTGCTTAGATCTGCACAGATTTAACTCATTAACAATCAATCACTAGCTTAAAAGACAACAGGAGACCATAAAGTGCAGGGAAAAAAAAAAAAAAAAAAAAAAACAGACTAGTAAACTCGGCATGGATCATAAACTCTTAAAGTAAGTGTGATGACCTTTAAGTATCATGGAATAAAAAAGCTAGAGGAGTGAAAAAATATATACCAGAAATTGATAGGCTGCAGAGCATTGCATGGAGATATAATGCAGTTTTCAGGACAGATCACACAAGCAGTGAAAAATATATACCAGAAATTGATAGGCTGCAGAGCATTGCATGGAGATATAATGCAGTTTTCAGGACAGATCACACAAGCAGTGAAAAATATATACCAGAAATTGATAGGCTGCAGAGCATTGCATGGAGATATAATGCAGTTTTCAGGACAGATCACACAAGCAGTGAAAAATATATACCAGAAATTGATAGGCTGCAGAGCATTGCATGGAGATATAATGCAGTTTTCAGGACAGATCACACAAGCAGTGAAAAATATATACCTGTAAGAAGAGAAGAAAGATGAATATTAGCAATGCCATTTTCTAACTGCCAGGGCACTTTGCTAAATTATGGCACTTCGATAAAGTATGCATAAATGCTATATGCATAAATGCCCCCGCATAAATGCCTCCCCTTAACTAAGTCTCAATATATAGGGACGTATCTGCTTAGATCTGCACAGATTTAACTCATTAACAATCAATCACTAGCTTAAAAGACAACAGGAGACCATAAAGTGCAGGGAAAAAAAAAAAAAAAAAAAAAAACAGACTAGTAAACTCGGCATGGATCATAAACTCTTAAAGTAAGTGTGATGACCTTTAAGTATCATGGAATAAAAAAGCTAGAGGAGTGAAAAAATATATACCAGAAATTGATAGGCTGCAGAGCATTGCATGGAGATATAATGCAGTTTTCAGGACAGATCACACAAGCAGTGAAAAATATATACCTGTAAGAAGAGAAGAAAGATGAATATTAGCAATGCCATTTTCTAACTGCCAGGGCACTTTGCTAAATTATGGCACTTCGATAAAGTATGCATAAATGCTATATGCATAAATGCCCCCGCATAAATGCCTCCCCTTAACTAAGTCTCAATATATAGGGACGTATCTGCTTAGATCTGCACAGATTTAACTCATTAACAATCAATCACTAGCTTAAAAGACAACAGGAGACCATAAAGTGCAGGGAAAAAAAAAAAAAAAAAACAGACTAGTAAACTCGGCATGGATCATAAACTCTTAAAGTAAGTGTGATGACCTTTAAGTATCATGGAATAAAAAAGCTAGAGGAGTGAAAAAATATATACCAGAAATTGATAGGCTGCAGAGCATTGCATGGAGATATAATGCAGTTTTCAGGACAGATCACACAAGCAGTGAAAAATATATACCAGAAATTGATAGGCTGCAGAGCATTGCATGGAGATATAATGCAGTTTTCAGGACAGATCACACAAGCAGTGAAAAATATATACCAGAAATTGATAGGCTGCAGAGCATTGCATGGAGATATAATGCAGTTTTCAGGACAGATCACACAAGCAGTGAAAAATATATACCAGAAATTGATAGGCTGCAGAGCATTGCATGGAGATATAATGCAGTTTTCAGGACAGATCACACAAGCAGTGAAAAATATATACCTGTAAGAAGAGAAGAAAGATGAATATTAGCAATGCCATTTTCTAACTGCCAGGGCACTTTGCTAAATTATGGCACTTCGATAAAGTATGCATAAATGCTATATGCATAAATGCCCCCGCATAAATGCCTCCCCTTAACTAAGTCTCAATATATAGGGACGTATCTGCTTAGATCTGCACAGATTTAACTCATTAACAATCAATCACTAGCTTAAAAGACAACAGGAGACCATAAAGTGCAGGGAAAAAAAAAAAAAAAAAAACAGACTAGTAAACTCGGCATGGATCATAAACTCTTAAAGTAAGTGTGATGACCTTTAAGTATCATGGAATAAAAAAGCTAGAGGAGTGAAAAAATATATACCAGAAATTGATAGGCTGCAGAGCATTGCATGGAGATATAATGCAGTTTTCAGGACAGATCACACAAGCAGTGAAAAATATATACCTGTAAGAAGAGAAGAAAGATGAACATTAGCAATGCCATTTTCTAACTGCCAGGGCACTTTGCTAAATTATGGCACTTCGATAAAGTATGCATAAATGCTATATGCATAAATGCCCCCGCATAAATGCCTCCCCTTAACTAAGTCTCAATATATAGGGACGTATCTGCTTAGATCTGCACAGATTTAACTCATTAACAATCAATCACTAGCTTAAAAGACAACAGGAGACCATAAAGTGCAGGGAAAAAAAAAAAAAAAAAAAAAACAGACTAGTAAACTCGGCATGGATCATAAACTCTTAAAGTAAGTGTGATGACCTTTAAGTATCATGGAATAAAAAAGCTAGAGGAGTGAAAAAATATATACCAGAAATTGATAGGCTGCAGAGCATTGCATGGAGATATAATGCAGTTTTCAGGACAGATCACACAAGCAGTGAAAAATATATACCAGAAATTGATAGGCTGCAGAGCATTGCATGGAGATATAATGCAGTTTTCAGGACAGATCACACAAGCAGTGAAAAATATATACCAGAAATTGATAGGCTGCAGAGCATTGCATGGAGATATAATGCAGTTTTCAGGACAGATCACACAAGCAGTGAAAAATATATACCAGAAATTGATAGGCTGCAGAGCATTGCATGGAGATATAATGCAGTTTTCAGGACAGATCACACAAGCAGTGAAAAATATATACCTGTAAGAAGAGAAGAAAGATGAATATTAGCAATGCCATTTTCTAACTGCCAGGGCACTTTGCTAAATTATGGCACTTCGATAAAGTATGCATAAATGCTATATGCATAAATGCCCCCGCATAAATGCCTCCCCTTAACTAAGTCTCAATATATAGGGACGTATCTGCTTAGATCTGCACAGATTTAACTCATTAACAATCAATCACTAGCTTAAAAGACAACAGGAGACCATAAAGTGCAGGGAAAAAAAAAAAAAAAAAAAAAACAGACTAGTAAACTCGGCATGGATCATAAACTCTTAAAGTAAGTGTGATGACCTTTAAGTATCATGGAATAAAAAAGCTAGAGGAGTGAAAAAATATATACCAGAAATTGATAGGCTGCAGAGCATTGCATGGAGATATAATGCAGTTTTCAGGACAGATCACACAAGCAGTGAAAAATATATACCAGAAATTGATAGGCTGCAGAGCATTGCATGGAGATATAATGCAGTTTTCAGGACAGATCACACAAGCAGTGAAAAATATATACCAGAAATTGATAGGCTGCAGAGCATTGCATGGAGATATAATGCAGTTTTCAGGACAGATCACACAAGCAGTGAAAAATATATACCAGAAATTGATAGGCTGCAGAGCATTGCATGGAGATATAATGCAGTTTTCAGGACAGATCACACAAGCAGTGAAAAATATATACCTGTAAGAAGAGAAGAAAGATGAATATTAGCAATGCCATTTTCTAACTGCCAGGGCACTTTGCTAAATTATGGCACTTCGATAAAGTATGCATAAATGCTATATGCATAAATGCCCCCGCATAAATGCCTCCCCTTAACTAAGTCTCAATATATAGGGACGTATCTGCTTAGATCTGCACAGATTTAACTCATTAACAATCAATCACTAGCTTAAAAGACAACAGGAGACCATAAAGTGCAGGGAAAAAAAAAAAAAAAAAAAAAAAAAACAGACTAGTAAACTCGGCATGGATCATAAACTCTTAAAGTAAGTGTGATGACCTTTAAGTATCATGGAATAAAAAAGCTAGAGGAGTGAAAAAATATATACCAGAAATTGATAGGCTGCAGAGCATTGCATGGAGATATAATGCAGTTTTCAGGACAGATCACACAAGCAGTGAAAAATATATACCAGAAATTGATAGGCTGCAGAGCATTGCATGGAGATATAATGCAGTTTTCAGGACAGATCACACAAGCAGTGAAAAATATATACCAGAAATTGATAGGCTGCAGAGCATTGCATGGAGATATAATGCAGTTTTCAGGACAGATCACACAAGCAGTGAAAAATATATACCAGAAATTGATAGGCTGCAGAGCATTGCATGGAGATATAATGCAGTTTTCAGGACAGATCACACAAGCAGTGAAAAATATATACCTGTAAGAAGAGAAGAAAGATGAATATTAGCAATGCCATTTTCTAACTGCCAGGGCACTTTGCTAAATTATGGCACTTCGATAAAGTATGCATAAATGCTATATGCATAAATGCCCCCGCATAAATGCCTCCCCTTAACTAAGTCTCAATATATAGGGACGTATCTGCTTAGATCTGCACAGATTTAACTCATTAACAATCAATCACTAGCTTAAAAGACAACAGGAGACCATAAAGTGCAGGGAAAAAAAAAAAAAAAAAAAAAAAAAAAAAACAGACTAGTAAACTCGGCATGGATCATAAACTCTTAAAGTAAGTGTGATGACCTTTAAGTATCATGGAATAAAAAAGCTAGAGGAGTGAAAAAATATATACCAGAAATTGATAGGCTGCAGAGCATTGCATGGAGATATAATGCAGTTTTCAGGACAGATCACACAAGCAGTGAAAAATATATACCTGTAAGAAGAGAAGAAAGATGAACATTAGCAATGCCATTTTCTAACTGCCAGGGCACTTTGCTAAATTATGGCACTTCGATAAAGTATGCATAAATGCTATATGCATAAATGCCCCCGCATAAATGCCTCCCCTTAACTAAGTCTCAATATATAGGGACGTATCTGCTTAGATCTGCACAGATTTAACTCATTAACAATCAATCACTAGCTTAAAAGACAACAGGAGACCATAAAGTGCAGGGAAAAAAAAAAAAAAAAAAAAAACAGACTAGTAAACTCGGCATGGATCATAAACTCTTAAAGTAAGTGTGATGACCTTTAAGTATCATGGAATAAAAAAGCTAGAGGAGTGAAAAAATATATACCAGAAATTGATAGGCTGCAGAGCATTGCATGGAGATATAATGCAGTTTTCAGGACAGATCACACAAGCAGTGAAAAATATATACCAGAAATTGATAGGCTGCAGAGCATTGCATGGAGATATAATGCAGTTTTCAGGACAGATCACACAAGCAGTGAAAAATATATACCAGAAATTGATAGGCTGCAGAGCATTGCATGGAGATATAATGCAGTTTTCAGGACAGATCACACAAGCAGTGAAAAATATATACCAGAAATTGATAGGCTGCAGAGCATTGCATGGAGATATAATGCAGTTTTCAGGACAGATCACACAAGCAGTGAAAAATATATACCTGTAAGAAGAGAAGAAAGATGAATATTAGCAATGCCATTTTCTAACTGCCAGGGCACTTTGCTAAATTATGGCACTTCGATAAAGTATGCATAAATGCTATATGCATAAATGCCCCCGCATAAATGCCTCCCCTTAACTAAGTCTCAATATATAGGGACGTATCTGCTTAGATCTGCACAGATTTAACTCATTAACAATCAATCACTAGCTTAAAAGACAACAGGAGACCATAAAGTGCAGGGAAAAAAAAAAAAAAAAAAAACAGACTAGTAAACTCGGCATGGATCATAAACTCTTAAAGTAAGTGTGATGACCTTTAAGTATCATGGAATAAAAAAGCTAGAGGAGTGAAAAAATATATACCAGAAATTGATAGGCTGCAGAGCATTGCATGGAGATATAATGCAGTTTTCAGGACAGATCACACAAGCAGTGAAAAATATATACCTGTAAGAAGAGAAGAAAGATGAATATTAGCAATGCCATTTTCTAACTGCCAGGGCACTTTGCTAAATTATGGCACTTCGATAAAGTATGCATAAATGCTATATGCATAAATGCCCCCGCATAAATGCCTCCCCTTAACTAAGTCTCAATATATAGGGACGTATCTGCTTAGATCTGCACAGATTTAACTCATTAACAATCAATCACTAGCTTAAAAGACAACAGGAGACCATAAAGTGCAGGAAAAAAAAAAAAAAAAAAAAAAAAAAAAAACAGACTAGTAAACTCGGCATGGATCATAAACTCTTAAAGTAAGTGTGATGACCTTTAAGTATCATGGAATAAAAAAGCTAGAGGAGTGAAAAAATATATACCAGAAATTGATAGGCTGCAGAGCATTGCATGGAGATATAATGCAGTTTTCAGAACAGATCACACAAGCAGTGAAAAATATATACCTGTAAGAAGAGAAGAAAGATGAATATTAGCAATGCCATTTTCTAACTGCCAGGGCACTTTGCTAAATTATGGCACTTCGATAAAGTATGCATAAATGCTATATGCATAAATGCCCCCGCATAAATGCCTCCCCTTAACTAAGTCTCAATATATAGGGACGTATCTGCTTAGATCTGCACAGATTTAACTCATTAACAATCAATCACTAGCTTAAAAGACAACAGGAGACCATAAAGTGCAGGGAAAAAAAAAAAAAAAAAAAAACAGACTAGTAAACTCGGCATGGATCATAAACTCTTAAAGTAAGTGTGATGACCTTTAAGTATCATGGAATAAAAAAGCTAGAGGAGTGAAAAAATATATACCAGAAATTGATAGGCTGCAGAGCATTGCATGGAGATATAATGCAGTTTTCAGGACAGATCACACAAGCAGTGAAAAATATATACCAGAAATTGATAGGCTGCAGAGCATTGCATGGAGATATAATGCAGTTTTCAGGACAGATCACACAAGCAGTGAAAAATATATACCTGTAAGAAGAGAAGAAAGATGAATATTAGCAATGCCATTTTCTAACTGCCAGGGCACTTTGCTAAATTATGGCACTTCGATAAAGTATGCATAAATGCTATATGCATAAATGCCCCCGCATAAATGCCTCCCCTTAACTAAGTCTCAATATATAGGGACGTATCTGCTTAGATCTGCACAGATTTAACTCATTAACAATCAATCACTAGCTTAAAAGACAACAGGAGACCATAAAGTGCAGGGAAAAAAAAAAAAAAAAAACAGACTAGTAAACTCGGCATGGATCATAAACTCTTAAAGTAAGTGTGATGACCTTTAAGTATCATGGAATAAAAAAGCTAGAGGAGTGAAAAAATATATACCAGAAATTGATAGGCTGCAGAGCATTGCATGGAGATATAATGCAGTTTTCAGGACAGATCACACAAGCAGTGAAAAATATATACCAGAAATTGATAGGCTGCAGAGCATTGCATGGAGATATAATGCAGTTTTCAGGACAGATCACACAAGCAGTGAAAAATATATACCAGAAATTGATAGGCTGCAGAGCATTGCATGGAGATATAATGCAGTTTTCAGGACAGATCACACAAGCAGTGAAAAATATATACCAGAAATTGATAGGCTGCAGAGCATTGCATGGAGATATAATGCAGTTTTCAGGACAGATCACACAAGCAGTGAAAAATATATACCTGTAAGAAGAGAAGAAAGATGAATATTAGCAATGCCATTTTCTAACTGCCAGGGCACTTTGCTAAATTATGGCACTTCGATAAAGTATGCATAAATGCTATATGCATAAATGCCCCCGCATAAATGCCTCCCCTTAACTAAGTCTCAATATATAGGGACGTATCTGCTTAGATCTGCACAGATTTAACTCATTAACAATCAATCACTAGCTTAAAAGACAACAGGAGACCATAAAGTGCAGGGAAAAAAAAAAAAAAAAAAAACAGACTAGTAAACTCGGCATGGATCATAAACTCTTAAAGTAAGTGTGATGACCTTTAAGTATCATGGAATAAAAAAGCTAGAGGAGTGAAAAAATATATACCAGAAATTGATAGGCTGCAGAGCATTGCATGGAGATATAATGCAGTTTTCAGGACAGATCACACAAGCAGTGAAAAATATATACCTGTAAGAAGAGAAGAAAGATGAATATTAGCAATGCCATTTTCTAACTGCCAGGGCACTTTGCTAAATTATGGCACTTCGATAAAGTATGCATAAATGCTATATGCATAAATGCCCCCGCATAAATGCCTCCCCTTAACTAAGTCTCAATATATAGGGACGTATCTGCTTAGATCTGCACAGATTTAACTCATTAACAATCAATCACTAGCTTAAAAGACAACAGGAGACCATAAAGTGCAGGAAAAAAAAAAAAAAAAAAAAAAAAAAAAAACAGACTAGTAAACTCGGCATGGATCATAAACTCTTAAAGTAAGTGTGATGACCTTTAAGTATCATGGAATAAAAAAGCTAGAGGAGTGAAAAAATATATACCAGAAATTGATAGGCTGCAGAGCATTGCATGGAGATATAATGCAGTTTTCAGAACAGATCACACAAGCAGTGAAAAATATATACCTGTAAGAAGAGAAGAAAGATGAATATTAGCAATGCCATTTTCTAACTGCCAGGGCACTTTGCTAAATTATGGCACTTCGATAAAGTATGCATAAATGCTATATGCATAAATGCCCCCGCATAAATGCCTCCCCTTAACTAAGTCTCAATATATAGGGACGTATCTGCTTAGATCTGCACAGATTTAACTCATTAACAATCAATCACTAGCTTAAAAGACAACAGGAGACCATAAAGTGCAGGGAAAAAAAAAAAAAAAAAAAAACAGACTAGTAAACTCGGCATGGATCATAAACTCTTAAAGTAAGTGTGATGACCTTTAAGTATCATGGAATAAAAAAGCTAGAGGAGTGAAAAAATATATACCAGAAATTGATAGGCTGCAGAGCATTGCATGGAGATATAATGCAGTTTTCAGGACAGATCACACAAGCAGTGAAAAATATATACCAGAAATTGATAGGCTGCAGAGCATTGCATGGAGATATAATGCAGTTTTCAGGACAGATCACACAAGCAGTGAAAAATATATACCTGTAAGAAGAGAAGAAAGATGAATATTAGCAATGCCATTTTCTAACTGCCAGGGCACTTTGCTAAATTATGGCACTTCGATAAAGTATGCATAAATGCTATATGCATAAATGCCCCCGCATAAATGCCTCCCCTTAACTAAGTCTCAATATATAGGGACGTATCTGCTTAGATCTGCACAGATTTAACTCATTAACAATCAATCACTAGCTTAAAAGACAACAGGAGACCATAAAGTGCAGGGAAAAAAAAAAAAAAAAAACAGACTAGTAAACTCGGCATGGATCATAAACTCTTAAAGTAAGTGTGATGACCTTTAAGTATCATGGAATAAAAAAGCTAGAGGAGTGAAAAAATATATACCAGAAATTGATAGGCTGCAGAGCATTGCATGGAGATATAATGCAGTTTTCAGGACAGATCACACAAGCAGTGAAAAATATATACCAGAAATTGATAGGCTGCAGAGCATTGCATGGAGATATAATGCAGTTTTCAGGACAGATCACACAAGCAGTGAAAAATATATACCAGAAATTGATAGGCTGCAGAGCATTGCATGGAGATATAATGCAGTTTTCAGGACAGATCACACAAGCAGTGAAAAATATATACCAGAAATTGATAGGCTGCAGAGCATTGCATGGAGATATAATGCAGTTTTCAGGACAGATCACACAAGCAGTGAAAAATATATACCTGTAAGAAGAGAAGAAAGATGAATATTAGCAATGCCATTTTCTAACTGCCAGGGCACTTTGCTAAATTATGGCACTTCGATAAAGTATGCATAAATGCTATATGCATAAATGCCCCCGCATAAATGCCTCCCCTTAACTAAGTCTCAATATATAGGGACGTATCTGCTTAGATCTGCACAGATTTAACTCATTAACAATCAATCACTAGCTTAAAAGACAACAGGAGACCATAAAGTGCAGGGAAAAAAAAAAAAAAAAAAAAAAAAAAAAAAACAGACTAGTAAACTCGGCATGGATCATAAACTCTTAAAGTAAGTGTGATGACCTTTAAGTATCATGGAATAAAAAAGCTAGAGGAGTGAAAAAATATATACCAGAAATTGATAGGCTGCAGAGCATTGCATGGAGATATAATGCAGTTTTCAGGACAGATCACACAAGCAGTGAAAAATATATACCTGTAAGAAGAGAAGAAAGATGAATATTAGCAATGCCATTTTCTAACTGCCAGGGCACTTTGCTAAATTATGGCACTTCGATAAAGTATGCATAAATGCTATATGCATAAATGCCCCCGCATAAATGCCTCCCCTTAACTAAGTCTCAATATATAGGGACGTATCTGCTTAGATCTGCACAGATTTAACTCATTAACAATCAATCACTAGCTTAAAAGACAACAGGAGACCATAAAGTGCAGGGAAAAAAAAAAAAAAAAAAAAAAAAAAAAACAGACTAGTAAACTCGGCATGGATCATAAACTCTTAAAGTAAGTGTGATGACCTTTAAGTATCATGGAATAAAAAAGCTAGAGGAGTGAAAAAATATATACCAGAAATTGATAGGCTGCAGAGCATTGCATGGAGATATAATGCAGTTTTCAGGACAGATCACACAAGCAGTGAAAAATATATACCTGTAAGAAGAGAAGAAAGATGAATATTAGCAATGCCATTTTCTAACTGCCAGGGCACTTTGCTAAATTATGGCACTTCGATAAAGTATGCATAAATGCTATATGCATAAATGCCCCCGCATAAATGCCTCCCCTTAACTAAGTCTCAATATATAGGGACGTATCTGCTTAGATCTGCACAGATTTAACTCATTAACAATCAATCACTAGCTTAAAAGACAACAGGAGACCATAAAGTACAGGGAAAAAAAAAAAAAAAAAAAAACAGACTAGTAAACTCGGCATGGATCATAAACTCTTAAAGTAAGTGTGATGACCTTTAAGTATCATGGAATAAAAAAGCTAGAGGAGTGAAAAAATATATACCAGAAATTGATAGGCTGCAGAGCATTGCATGGAGATATAATGCAGTTTTCAGGACAGATCACACAAGCAGTGAAAAATATATACCTGTAAGAAGAGAAGAAAGATGAATATTAGCAATGCCATTTTCTAACTGCCAGGGCACTTTGCTAAATTATGGCACTTCGATAAAGTATGCATAAATGCTATATGCATAAATGCCCCCGCATAAATGCCTCCCCTTAACTAAGTCTCAATATATAGGGACGTATCTGCTTAGATCTGCACAGATTTAACTCATTAACAATCAATCACTAGCTTAAAAGACAACAGGAGACCATAAAGTGCAGGGAAAAAAAAAAAAAAAAAAAAAACAGACTAGTAAACTCGGCATGGATCATAAACTCTTAAAGTAAGTGTGATGACCTTTAAGTATCATGGAATAAAAAAGCTAGAGGAGTGAAAAAATATATACCAGAAATTGATAGGCTGCAGAGCATTGCATGGAGATATAATGCAGTTTTCAGGACAGATCACACAAGCAGTGAAAAATATATACCAGAAATTGATAGGCTGCAGAGCATTGCATGGAGATATAATGCAGTTTTCAGGACAGATCACACAAGCAGTGAAAAATATATACCAGAAATTGATAGGCTGCAGAGCATTGCATGGAGATATAATGCAGTTTTCAGGACAGATCACACAAGCAGTGAAAAATATATACCTGTAAGAAGAGCAGAAAGATGAATATTAGCAATGCCATTTTCTAACTGCCAGGGCACTTTGCTAAATTATGGCACTTCGATAAAGTATGCATAAATGCTATATGCATAAATGCCCCCGCATAAATGCCTCCCCTTAACTAAGTCTCAATATATAGGGACGTATCTGCTTAGATCTGCACAGATTTAACTCATTAACAATCAATCACTAGCTTAAAAGACAACAGGAGACCATAAAGTGCAGGGAAAAAAAAAAAAAAAAAAAACAGACTAGTAAACTCGGCATGGATCATAAACTCTTAAAGTAAGTGTGATGACCTTTAAGTATCATGGAATAAAAAAGCTAGAGGAGTGAAAAAATATATACCAGAAATTGATAGGCTGCAGAGCATTGCATGGAGATATAATGCAGTTTTCAGGACAGATCACACAAGCAGTGAAAAATATATACCTGTAAGAAGAGAAGAAAGATGAATATTAGCAATGCCATTTTCTAACTGCCAGGGCACTTTGCTAAATTATGGCACTTCGATAAAGTATGCATAAATGCTATATGCATAAATGCCCCCGCATAAATGCCTCCCCTTAACTAAGTCTCAATATATAGGGACGTATCTGCTTAGATCTGCACAGATTTAACTCATTAACAATCAATCACTAGCTTAAAAGACAACAGGAGACCATAAAGTGCAGGGAAAAAAAAAAAAAAAAAAAAAAAAAAACAGACTAGTAAACTCGGCATGGATCATAAACTCTTAAAGTAAGTGTGATGACCTTTAAGTATCATGGAATAAAAAAGCTAGAGGAGTGAAAAAATATATACCAGAAATTGATAGGCTGCAGAGCATTGCATGGAGATATAATGCAGTTTTCAGGACAGATCACACAAGCAGTGAAAAATATATACCAGAAATTGATAGGCTGCAGAGCATTGCATGGAGATATAATGCAGTTTTCAGGACAGATCACACAAGCAGTGAAAAATATATACCAGAAATTGATAGGCTGCAGAGCATTGCATGGAGATATAATGCAGTTTTCAGGACAGATCACACAAGCAGTGAAAAATATATACCAGAAATTGATAGGCTGCAGAGCATTGCATGGAGATATAATGCAGTTTTCAGGACAGATCACACAAGCAGTGAAAAATATATACCTGTAAGAAGAGAAGAAAGATGAATATTAGCAATGCCATTTTCTAACTGCCAGGGCACTTTGCTAAATTATGGCACTTCGATAAAGTATGCATAAATGCTATATGCATAAATGCCCCCGCATAAATGCCTCCCCTTAACTAAGTCTCAATATATAGGGACGTATCTGCTTAGATCTGCACAGATTTAACTCATTAACAATCAATCACTAGCTTAAAAGACAACAGGAGACCATAAAGTGCAGGGAAAAAAAAAAAAAAAAAAAAAACAGACTAGTAAACTCGGCATGGATCATAAACTCTTAAAGTAAGTGTGATGACCTTTAAGTATCATGGAATAAAAAAGCTAGAGGAGTGAAAAAATATATACCAGAAATTGATAGGCTGCAGAGCATTGCATGGAGATATAATGCAGTTTTCAGGACAGATCACACAAGCAGTGAAAAATATATACCTGTAAGAAGAGAAGAAAGATGAATATTAGCAATGCCATTTTCTAACTGCCAGGGCACTTTGCTAAATTATGGCACTTCGATAAAGTATGCATAAATGCTATATGCATAAATGCCCCCGCATAAATGCCTCCCCTTAACTAAGTCTCAATATATAGGGACGTATCTGCTTAGATCTGCACAGATTTAACTCATTAACAATCAATCACTAGCTTAAAAGACAACAGGAGACCATAAAGTGCAGGGAAAAAAAAAAAAAAAAAAAAAAAAAAAAACAGACTAGTAAACTCGGCATGGATCATAAACTCTTAAAGTAAGTGTGATGACCTTTAAGTATCATGGAATAAAAAAGCTAGAGGAGTGAAAAAATATATACCAGAAATTGATAGGCTGCAGAGCATTGCATGGAGATATAATGCAGTTTTCAGGACAGATCACACAAGCAGTGAAAAATATATACCTGTAAGAAGAGAAGAAAGATGAATATTAGCAATGCCATTTTCTAACTGCCAGGGCACTTTGCTAAATTATGGCACTTCGATAAAGTATGCATAAATGCTATATGCATAAATGCCCCCGCATAAATGCCTCCCCTTAACTAAGTCTCAATATATAGGGACGTATCTGCTTAGATCTGCACAGATTTAACTCATTAACAATCAATCACTAGCTTAAAAGACAACAGGAGACCATAAAGTACAGGGAAAAAAAAAAAAAAAAAAAACAGACTAGTAAACTCGGCATGGATCATAAACTCTTAAAGTAAGTGTGATGACCTTTAAGTATCATGGAATAAAAAAGCTAGAGGAGTGAAAAAATATATACCAGAAATTGATAGGCTGCAGAGCATTGCATGGAGATATAATGCAGTTTTCAGGACAGATCACACAAGCAGTGAAAAATATATACCTGTAAGAAGAGAAGAAAGATGAATATTAGCAATGCCATTTTCTAACTGCCAGGGCACTTTGCTAAATTATGGCACTTCGATAAAGTATGCATAAATGCTATATGCATAAATGCCCCCGCATAAATGCCTCCCCTTAACTAAGTCTCAATATATAGGGACGTATCTGCTTAGATCTGCACAGATTTAACTCATTAACAATCAATCACTAGCTTAAAAGACAACAGGAGACCATAAAGTGCAGGGAAAAAAAAAAAAAAAAAAAAACAGACTAGTAAACTCGGCATGGATCATAAACTCTTAAAGTAAGTGTGATGACCTTTAAGTATCATGGAATAAAAAAGCTAGAGGAGTGAAAAAATATATACCAGAAATTGATAGGCTGCAGAGCATTGCATGGAGATATAATGCAGTTTTCAGGACAGATCACACAAGCAGTGAAAAATATATACCAGAAATTGATAGGCTGCAGAGCATTGCATGGAGATATAATGCAGTTTTCAGGACAGATCACACAAGCAGTGAAAAATATATACCAGAAATTGATAGGCTGCAGAGCATTGCATGGAGATATAATGCAGTTTTCAGGACAGATCACACAAGCAGTGAAAAATATATACCTGTAAGAAGAGCAGAAAGATGAATATTAGCAATGCCATTTTCTAACTGCCAGGGCACTTTGCTAAATTATGGCACTTCGATAAAGTATGCATAAATGCTATATGCATAAATGCCCCCGCATAAATGCCTCCCCTTAACTAAGTCTCAATATATAGGGACGTATCTGCTTAGATCTGCACAGATTTAACTCATTAACAATCAATCACTAGCTTAAAAGACAACAGGAGACCATAAAGTGCAGGGAAAAAAAAAAAAAAAAAAAACAGACTAGTAAACTCGGCATGGATCATAAACTCTTAAAGTAAGTGTGATGACCTTTAAGTATCATGGAATAAAAAAGCTAGAGGAGTGAAAAAATATATACCAGAAATTGATAGGCTGCAGAGCATTGCATGGAGATATAATGCAGTTTTCAGGACAGATCACACAAGCAGTGAAAAATATATACCAGAAATTGATAGGCTGCAGAGCATTGCATGGAGATATAATGCAGTTTTCAGGACAGATCACACAAGCAGTGAAAAATATATACCAGAAATTGATAGGCTGCAGAGCATTGCATGGAGATATAATGCAGTTTTCAGGACAGATCACACAAGCAGTGAAAAATATATACCAGAAATTGATAGGCTGCAGAGCATTGCATGGAGATATAATGCAGTTTTCAGGACAGATCACACAAGCAGTGAAAAATATATACCTGTAAGAAGAGAAGAAAGATGAATATTAGCAATGCCATTTTCTAACTGCCAGGGCACTTTGCTAAATTATGGCACTTCGATAAAGTATGCATAAATGCTATATGCATAAATGCCCCCGCATAAATGCCTCCCCTTAACTAAGTCTCAATATATAGGGACGTATCTGCTTAGATCTGCACAGATTTAACTCATTAACAATCAATCACTAGCTTAAAAGACAACAGGAGACCATAAAGTGCAGGGAAAAAAAAAAAAAAAAAAAAAAAAAAAACAGACTAGTAAACTCGGCATGGATCATAAACTCTTAAAGTAAGTGTGATGACCTTTAAGTATCATGGAATAAAAAAGCTAGAGGAGTGAAAAAATATATACCAGAAATTGATAGGCTGCAGAGCATTGCATGGAGATATAATGCAGTTTTCAGGACAGATCACACAAGCAGTGAAAAATATATACCTGTAAGAAGAGAAGAAAGATGAATATTAGCAATGCCATTTTCTAACTGCCAGGGCACTTTGCTAAATTATGGCACTTCGATAAAGTATGCATAAATGCTATATGCATAAATGCCTCCCCTTAACTAAGTCTCAATATATAGGGACGTATCTGCTTAGATCTGCACAGATTTAACTCATTAACAATCAATCACTAGCTTAAAAGACAACAGGAGACCATAAAGTGCAGGGAAAAAAAAAAAAAAAAAAAAAAAAAAAACAGACTAGTAAACTCGGCATGGATCATAAACTCTTAAAGTAAGTGTGATGACCTTTAAGTATCATGGAATAAAAAAGCTAGAGGAGTGAAAAAATATATACCAGAAATTGATAGGCTGCAGAGCATTGCATGGAGATATAATGCAGTTTTCAGGACAGATCACACAAGCAGTGAAAAATATATACCAGAAATTGATAGGCTGCAGAGCATTGCATGGAGATATAATGCAGTTTTCAGGACAGATCACACAAGCAGTGAAAAATATATACCAGAAATTGATAGGCTGCAGAGCATTGCATGGAGATATAATGCAGTTTTCAGGACAGATCACACAAGCAGTGAAAAATATATACCAGAAATTGATAGGCTGCAGAGCATTGCATGGAGATATAATGCAGTTTTCAGGACAGATCACACAAGCAGTGAAAAATATATACCTGTAAGAAGAGAAGAAAGATGAATATTAGCAATGCCATTTTCTAACTGCCAGGGCACTTTGCTAAATTATGGCACTTCGATAAAGTATGCATAAATGCTATATGCATAAATGCCCCCGCATAAATGCCTCCCCTTAACTAAGTCTCAATATATAGGGACGTATCTGCTTAGATCTGCACAGATTTAACTCATTAACAATCAATCACTAGCTTAAAAGACAACAGGAGACCATAAAGTGCAGGGAAAAAAAAAAAAAAAAAAACAGACTAGTAAACTCGGCATGGATCATAAACTCTTAAAGTAAGTGTGATGACCTTTAAGTATCATGGAATAAAAAAGCTAGAGGAGTGAAAAAATATATACCAGAAATTGATAGGCTGCAGAGCATTGCATGGAGATATAATGCAGTTTTCAGGACAGATCACACAAGCAGTGAAAAATATATACCTGTAAGAAGAGAAGAAAGATGAATATTAGCAATGCCATTTTCTAACTGCCAGGGCACTTTGCTAAATTATGGCACTTCGATAAAGTATGCATAAATGCTATATGCATAAATGCCCCCGCATAAATGCCTCCCCTTAACTAAGTCTCAATATATAGGGACGTATCTGCTTAGATCTGCACAGATTTAACTCATTAACAATCAATCACTAGCTTAAAAGACAACAGGAGACCATAAAGTGCAGGGAAAAAAAAAAAAAAAAAAAAAAAAAAACAGACTAGTAAACTCGGCATGGATCATAAACTCTTAAAGTAAGTGTGATGACCTTTAAGTATCATGGAATAAAAAAGCTAGAGGAGTGAAAAAATATATACCAGAAATTGATAGGCTGCAGAGCATTGCATGGAGATATAATGCAGTTTTCAGGACAGATCACACAAGCAGTGAAAAATATATACCAGAAATTGATAGGCTGCAGAGCATTGCATGGAGATATAATGCAGTTTTCAGGACAGATCACACAAGCAGTGAAAAATATATACCAGAAATTGATAGGCTGCAGAGCATTGCATGGAGATATAATGCAGTTTTCAGGACAGATCACACAAGCAGTGAAAAATATATACCAGAAATTGATAGGCTGCAGAGCATTGCATGGAGATATAATGCAGTTTTCAGGACAGATCACACAAGCAGTGAAAAATATATACCTGTAAGAAGAGAAGAAAGATGAATATTAGCAATGCCATTTTCTAACTGCCAGGGCACTTTGCTAAATTATGGCACTTCGATAAAGTATGCATAAATGCTATATGCATAAATGCCCCCGCATAAATGCCTCCCCTTAACTAAGTCTCAATATATAGGGACGTATCTGCTTAGATCTGCACAGATTTAACTCATTAACAATCAATCACTAGCTTAAAAGACAACAGGAGACCATAAAGTGCAGGGAAAAAAAAAAAAAAAAAAAAAACAGACTAGTAAACTCGGCATGGATCATAAACTCTTAAAGTAAGTGTGATGACCTTTAAGTATCATGGAATAAAAAAGCTAGAGGAGTGAAAAAATATATACCAGAAATTGATAGGCTGCAGAGCATTGCATGGAGATATAATGCAGTTTTCAGGACAGATCACACAAGCAGTGAAAAATATATACCTGTAAGAAGAGAAGAAAGATGAATATTAGCAATGCCATTTTCTAACTGCCAGGGCACTTTGCTAAATTATGGCACTTCGATAAAGTATGCATAAATGCTATATGCATAAATGCCCCCGCATAAATGCCTCCCCTTAACTAAGTCTCAATATATAGGGACGTATCTGCTTAGATCTGCACAGATTTAACTCATTAACAATCAATCACTAGCTTAAAAGACAACAGGAGACCATAAAGTGCAGGGAAAAAAAAAAAAAAAAAAAAAACAGACTAGTAAACTCGGCATGGATCATAAACTCTTAAAGTAAGTGTGATGACCTTTAAGTATCATGGAATAAAAAAGCTAGAGGAGTGAAAAAATATATACCAGAAATTGATAGGCTGCAGAGCATTGCATGGAGATATAATGCAGTTTTCAGGACAGATCACACAAGCAGTGAAAAATATATACCTGTAAGAAGAGAAGAAAGATGAATATTAGCAATGCCATTTTCTAACTGCCAGGGCACTTTGCTAAATTATGGCACTTCGATAAAGTATGCATAAATGCTATATGCATAAATGCCTCCCCTTAACTAAGTCTCAATATATAGGGACGTATCTGCTTAGATCTGCACAGATTTAACTCATTAACAATCAATCACTAGCTTAAAAGACAACAGGAGACCATAAAGTGCAGGGAAAAAAAAAAAAAAAAAAAAAAAAAAAACAGACTAGTAAACTCGGCATGGATCATAAACTCTTAAAGTAAGTGTGATGACCTTTAAGTATCATGGAATAAAAAAGCTAGAGGAGTGAAAAAATATATACCAGAAATTGATAGGCTGCAGAGCATTGCATGGAGATATAATGCAGTTTTCAGGACAGATCACACAAGCAGTGAAAAATATATACCAGAAATTGATAGGCTGCAGAGCATTGCATGGAGATATAATGCAGTTTTCAGGACAGATCACACAAGCAGTGAAAAATATATACCAGAAATTGATAGGCTGCAGAGCATTGCATGGAGATATAATGCAGTTTTCAGGACAGATCACACAAGCAGTGAAAAATATATACCAGAAATTGATAGGCTGCAGAGCATTGCATGGAGATATAATGCAGTTTTCAGGACAGATCACACAAGCAGTGAAAAATATATACCTGTAAGAAGAGAAGAAAGATGAATATTAGCAATGCCATTTTCTAACTGCCAGGGCACTTTGCTAAATTATGGCACTTCGATAAAGTATGCATAAATGCTATATGCATAAATGCCCCCGCATAAATGCCTCCCCTTAACTAAGTCTCAATATATAGGGACGTATCTGCTTAGATCTGCACAGATTTAACTCATTAACAATCAATCACTAGCTTAAAAGACAACAGGAGACCATAAAGTGCAGGGAAAAAAAAAAAAAAAAAAACAGACTAGTAAACTCGGCATGGATCATAAACTCTTAAAGTAAGTGTGATGACCTTTAAGTATCATGGAATAAAAAAGCTAGAGGAGTGAAAAAATATATACCAGAAATTGATAGGCTGCAGAGCATTGCATGGAGATATAATGCAGTTTTCAGGACAGATCACACAAGCAGTGAAAAATATATACCTGTAAGAAGAGAAGAAAGATGAATATTAGCAATGCCATTTTCTAACTGCCAGGGCACTTTGCTAAATTATGGCACTTCGATAAAGTATGCATAAATGCTATATGCATAAATGCCCCCGCATAAATGCCTCCCCTTAACTAAGTCTCAATATATAGGGACGTATCTGCTTAGATCTGCACAGATTTAACTCATTAACAATCAATCACTAGCTTAAAAGACAACAGGAGACCATAAAGTGCAGGGAAAAAAAAAAAAAAAAAAAAAAAAAAACAGACTAGTAAACTCGGCATGGATCATAAACTCTTAAAGTAAGTGTGATGACCTTTAAGTATCATGGAATAAAAAAGCTAGAGGAGTGAAAAAATATATACCAGAAATTGATAGGCTGCAGAGCATTGCATGGAGATATAATGCAGTTTTCAGGACAGATCACACAAGCAGTGAAAAATATATACCAGAAATTGATAGGCTGCAGAGCATTGCATGGAGATATAATGCAGTTTTCAGGACAGATCACACAAGCAGTGAAAAATATATACCAGAAATTGATAGGCTGCAGAGCATTGCATGGAGATATAATGCAGTTTTCAGGACAGATCACACAAGCAGTGAAAAATATATACCAGAAATTGATAGGCTGCAGAGCATTGCATGGAGATATAATGCAGTTTTCAGGACAGATCACACAAGCAGTGAAAAATATATACCTGTAAGAAGAGAAGAAAGATGAATATTAGCAATGCCATTTTCTAACTGCCAGGGCACTTTGCTAAATTATGGCACTTCGATAAAGTATGCATAAATGCTATATGCATAAATGCCCCCGCATAAATGCCTCCCCTTAACTAAGTCTCAATATATAGGGACGTATCTGCTTAGATCTGCACAGATTTAACTCATTAACAATCAATCACTAGCTTAAAAGACAACAGGAGACCATAAAGTGCAGGGAAAAAAAAAAAAAAAAAAAAAACAGACTAGTAAACTCGGCATGGATCATAAACTCTTAAAGTAAGTGTGATGACCTTTAAGTATCATGGAATAAAAAAGCTAGAGGAGTGAAAAAATATATACCAGAAATTGATAGGCTGCAGAGCATTGCATGGAGATATAATGCAGTTTTCAGGACAGATCACACAAGCAGTGAAAAATATATACCTGTAAGAAGAGAAGAAAGATGAATATTAGCAATGCCATTTTCTAACTGCCAGGGCACTTTGCTAAATTATGGCACTTCGATAAAGTATGCATAAATGCTATATGCATAAATGCCCCCGCATAAATGCCTCCCCTTAACTAAGTCTCAATATATAGGGACGTATCTGCTTAGATCTGCACAGATTTAACTCATTAACAATCAATCACTAGCTTAAAAGACAACAGGAGACCATAAAGTGCAGGGAAAAAAAAAAAAAAAAAAAAAACAGACTAGTAAACTCGGCATGGATCATAAACTCTTAAAGTAAGTGTGATGACCTTTAAGTATCATGGAATAAAAAAGCTAGAGGAGTGAAAAAATATATACCAGAAATTGATAGGCTGCAGAGCATTGCATGGAGATATAATGCAGTTTTCAGGACAGATCACACAAGCAGTGAAAAATATATACCTGTAAGAAGAGAAGAAAGATGAATATTAGCAATGCCATTTTCTAACTGCCAGGGCACTTTGCTAAATTATGGCACTTCGATAAAGTATGCATAAATGCTATATGCATAAATGCCTCCCCTTAACTAAGTCTCAATATATAGGGACGTATCTGCTTAGATCTGCACAGATTTAACTCATTAACAATCAATCACTAGCTTAAAAGACAACAGGAGACCATAAAGTGCAGGGAAAAAAAAAAAAAAAAAAAAAAAAAAAACAGACTAGTAAACTCGGCATGGATCATAAACTCTTAAAGTAAGTGTGATGACCTTTAAGTATCATGGAATAAAAAAGCTAGAGGAGTGAAAAAATATATACCAGAAATTGATAGGCTGCAGAGCATTGCATGGAGATATAATGCAGTTTTCAGGACAGATCACACAAGCAGTGAAAAATATATACCAGAAATTGATAGGCTGCAGAGCATTGCATGGAGATATAATGCAGTTTTCAGGACAGATCACACAAGCAGTGAAAAATATATACCAGAAATTGATAGGCTGCAGAGCATTGCATGGAGATATAATGCAGTTTTCAGGACAGATCACACAAGCAGTGAAAAATATATACCAGAAATTGATAGGCTGCAGAGCATTGCATGGAGATATAATGCAGTTTTCAGGACAGATCACACAAGCAGTGAAAAATATATACCTGTAAGAAGAGAAGAAAGATGAATATTAGCAATGCCATTTTCTAACTGCCAGGGCACTTTGCTAAATTATGGCACTTCGATAAAGTATGCATAAATGCTATATGCATAAATGCCCCCGCATAAATGCCTCCCCTTAACTAAGTCTCAATATATAGGGACGTATCTGCTTAGATCTGCACAGATTTAACTCATTAACAATCAATCACTAGCTTAAAAGACAACAGGAGACCATAAAGTGCAGGGAAAAAAAAAAAAAAAAAAACAGACTAGTAAACTCGGCATGGATCATAAACTCTTAAAGTAAGTGTGATGACCTTTAAGTATCATGGAATAAAAAAGCTAGAGGAGTGAAAAAATATATACCAGAAATTGATAGGCTGCAGAGCATTGCATGGAGATATAATGCAGTTTTCAGGACAGATCACACAAGCAGTGAAAAATATATACCTGTAAGAAGAGAAGAAAGATGAATATTAGCAATGCCATTTTCTAACTGCCAGGGCACTTTGCTAAATTATGGCACTTCGATAAAGTATGCATAAATGCTATATGTATAAATGCCCCCGCATAAATGCCTCCCCTTAACTAAGTCTCAATATATAGGGACGTATCTGCTTAGATCTGCACAGATTTAACTCATTAACAATCAATCACTAGCTTAAAAGACAACAGGAGACCATAAAGTGCAGGGAAAAAAAAAAAAAAAAAAAAAAAAAAACAGACTAGTAAACTCGGCATGGATCATAAACTCTTAAAGTAAGTGTGATGACCTTTAAGTATCATGGAATAAAAAAGCTAGAGGAGTGAAAAAATATATACCAGAAATTGATAGGCTGCAGAGCATTGCATGGAGATATAATGCAGTTTTCAGGACAGATCACACAAGCAGTGAAAAATATATACCAGAAATTGATAGGCTGCAGAGCATTGCATGGAGATATAATGCAGTTTTCAGGACAGATCACACAAGCAGTGAAAAATATATACCAGAAATTGATAGGCTGCAGAGCATTGCATGGAGATATAATGCAGTTTTCAGGACAGATCACACAAGCAGTGAAAAATATATACCAGAAATTGATAGGCTGCAGAGCATTGCATGGAGATATAATGCAGTTTTCAGGACAGATCACACAAGCAGTGAAAAATATATACCTGTAAGAAGAGAAGAAAGATGAATATTAGCAATGCCATTTTCTAACTGCCAGGGCACTTTGCTAAATTATGGCACTTCGATAAAGTATGCATAAATGCTATATGCATAAATGCCCCCGCATAAATGCCTCCCCTTAACTAAGTCTCAATATATAGGGACGTATCTGCTTAGATCTGCACAGATTTAACTCATTAACAATCAATCACTAGCTTAAAAGACAACAGGAGACCATAAAGTGCAGGGAAAAAAAAAAAAAAAAAAAAAACAGACTAGTAAACTCGGCATGGATCATAAACTCTTAAAGTAAGTGTGATGACCTTTAAGTATCATGGAATAAAAAAGCTAGAGGAGTGAAAAAATATATACCAGAAATTGATAGGCTGCAGAGCATTGCATGGAGATATAATGCAGTTTTCAGGACAGATCACACAAGCAGTGAAAAATATATACCTGTAAGAAGAGAAGAAAGATGAATATTAGCAATGCCATTTTCTAACTGCCAGGGCACTTTGCTAAATTATGGCACTTCGATAAAGTATGCATAAATGCTATATGCATAAATGCCCCCGCATAAATGCCTCCCCTTAACTAAGTCTCAATATATAGGGACGTATCTGCTTAGATCTGCACAGATTTAACTCATTAACAATCAATCACTAGCTTAAAAGACAACAGGAGACCATAAAGTGCAGGGAAAAAAAAAAAAAAAAAAAAAAAAAAAAACAGACTAGTAAACTCGGCATGGATCATAAACTCTTAAAGTAAGTGTGATGACCTTTAAGTATCATGGAATAAAAAAGCTAGAGGAGTGAAAAAATATATACCAGAAATTGATAGGCTGCAGAGCATTGCATGGAGATATAATGCAGTTTTCAGGACAGATCACACAAGCAGTGAAAAATATATACCTGTAAGAAGAGAAGAAAGATGAATATTAGCAATGCCATTTTCTAACTGCCAGGGCACTTTGCTAAATTATGGCACTTCGATAAAGTATGCATAAATGCTATATGCATAAATGCCCCCGCATAAATGCCTCCCCTTAACTAAGTCTCAATATATAGGGACGTATCTGCTTAGATCTGCACAGATTTAACTCATTAACAATCAATCACTAGCTTAAAAGACAACAGGAGACCATAAAGTACAGGGAAAAAAAAAAAAAAAAAAAACAGACTAGTAAACTCGGCATGGATCATAAACTCTTAAAGTAAGTGTGATGACCTTTAAGTATCATGGAATAAAAAAGCTAGAGGAGTGAAAAAATATATACCAGAAATTGATAGGCTGCAGAGCATTGCATGGAGATATAATGCAGTTTTCAGGACAGATCACACAAGCAGTGAAAAATATATACCTGTAAGAAGAGAAGAAAGATGAATATTAGCAATGCCATTTTCTAACTGCCAGGGCACTTTGCTAAATTATGGCACTTCGATAAAGTATGCATAAATGCTATATGCATAAATGCCCCCGCATAAATGCCTCCCCTTAACTAAGTCTCAATATATAGGGACGTATCTGCTTAGATCTGCACAGATTTAACTCATTAACAATCAATCACTAGCTTAAAAGACAACAGGAGACCATAAAGTGCAGGGAAAAAAAAAAAAAAAAAAAAAACAGACTAGTAAACTCGGCATGGATCATAAACTCTTAAAGTAAGTGTGATGACCTTTAAGTATCATGGAATAAAAAAGCTAGAGGAGTGAAAAAATATATACCAGAAATTGATAGGCTGCAGAGCATTGCATGGAGATATAATGCAGTTTTCAGGACAGATCACACAAGCAGTGAAAAATATATACCAGAAATTGATAGGCTGCAGAGCATTGCATGGAGATATAATGCAGTTTTCAGGACAGATCACACAAGCAGTGAAAAATATATACCAGAAATTGATAGGCTGCAGAGCATTGCATGGAGATATAATGCAGTTTTCAGGACAGATCACACAAGCAGTGAAAAATATATACCTGTAAGAAGAGCAGAAAGATGAATATTAGCAATGCCATTTTCTAACTGCCAGGGCACTTTGCTAAATTATGGCACTTCGATAAAGTATGCATAAATGCTATATGCATAAATGCCCCCGCATAAATGCCTCCCCTTAACTAAGTCTCAATATATAGGGACGTATCTGCTTAGATCTGCACAGATTTAACTCATTAACAATCAATCACTAGCTTAAAAGACAACAGGAGACCATAAAGTGCAGGGAAAAAAAAAAAAAAAAAAAACAGACTAGTAAACTCGGCATGGATCATAAACTCTTAAAGTAAGTGTGATGACCTTTAAGTATCATGGAATAAAAAAGCTAGAGGAGTGAAAAAATATATACCAGAAATTGATAGGCTGCAGAGCATTGCATGGAGATATAATGCAGTTTTCAGGACAGATCACACAAGCAGTGAAAAATATATACCAGAAATTGATAGGCTGCAGAGCATTGCATGGAGATATAATGCAGTTTTCAGGACAGATCACACAAGCAGTGAAAAATATATACCAGAAATTGATAGGCTGCAGAGCATTGCATGGAGATATAATGCAGTTTTCAGGACAGATCACACAAGCAGTGAAAAATATATACCAGAAATTGATAGGCTGCAGAGCATTGCATGGAGATATAATGCAGTTTTCAGGACAGATCACACAAGCAGTGAAAAATATATACCTGTAAGAAGAGAAGAAAGATGAATATTAGCAATGCCATTTTCTAACTGCCAGGGCACTTTGCTAAATTATGGCACTTCGATAAAGTATGCATAAATGCTATATGCATAAATGCCCCCGCATAAATGCCTCCCCTTAACTAAGTCTCAATATATAGGGACGTATCTGCTTAGATCTGCACAGATTTAACTCATTAACAATCAATCACTAGCTTAAAAGACAACAGGAGACCATAAAGTGCAGGGAAAAAAAAAAAAAAAAAAAAAAAAAAAACAGACTAGTAAACTCGGCATGGATCATAAACTCTTAAAGTAAGTGTGATGACCTTTAAGTATCATGGAATAAAAAAGCTAGAGGAGTGAAAAAATATATACCAGAAATTGATAGGCTGCAGAGCATTGCATGGAGATATAATGCAGTTTTCAGGACAGATCACACAAGCAGTGAAAAATATATACCTGTAAGAAGAGAAGAAAGATGAATATTAGCAATGCCATTTTCTAACTGCCAGGGCACTTTGCTAAATTATGGCACTTCGATAAAGTATGCATAAATGCTATATGCATAAATGCCTCCCCTTAACTAAGTCTCAATATATAGGGACGTATCTGCTTAGATCTGCACAGATTTAACTCATTAACAATCAATCACTAGCTTAAAAGACAACAGGAGACCATAAAGTGCAGGGAAAAAAAAAAAAAAAAAAAAAAAAAAAACAGACTAGTAAACTCGGCATGGATCATAAACTCTTAAAGTAAGTGTGATGACCTTTAAGTATCATGGAATAAAAAAGCTAGAGGAGTGAAAAAATATATACCAGAAATTGATAGGCTGCAGAGCATTGCATGGAGATATAATGCAGTTTTCAGGACAGATCACACAAGCAGTGAAAAATATATACCAGAAATTGATAGGCTGCAGAGCATTGCATGGAGATATAATGCAGTTTTCAGGACAGATCACACAAGCAGTGAAAAATATATACCAGAAATTGATAGGCTGCAGAGCATTGCATGGAGATATAATGCAGTTTTCAGGACAGATCACACAAGCAGTGAAAAATATATACCAGAAATTGATAGGCTGCAGAGCATTGCATGGAGATATAATGCAGTTTTCAGGACAGATCACACAAGCAGTGAAAACTATATACCTGTAAGAAGAGAAGAAAGATGAATATTAGCAATGCCATTTTCTAACTGCCAGGGCACTTTGCTAAATTATGGCACTTCGATAAAGTATGCATAAATGCTATATGCATAAATGCCCCCGCATAAATGCCTCCCCTTAACTAAGTCTCAATATATAGGGACGTATCTGCTTAGATCTGCACAGATTTAACTCATTAACAATCAATCACTAGCTTAAAAGACAACAGGAGACCATAAAGTGCAGGGAAAAAAAAAAAAAAAAAAACAGACTAGTAAACTCGGCATGGATCATAAACTCTTAAAGTAAGTGTGATGACCTTTAAGTATCATGGAATAAAAAAGCTAGAGGAGTGAAAAAATATATACCAGAAATTGATAGGCTGCAGAGCATTGCATGGAGATATAATGCAGTTTTCAGGACAGATCACACAAGCAGTGAAAAATATATACCTGTAAGAAGAGAAGAAAGATGAATATTAGCAATGCCATTTTCTAACTGCCAGGGCACTTTGCTAAATTATGGCACTTCGATAAAGTATGCATAAATGCTATATGCATAAATGCCCCCGCATAAATGCCTCCCCTTAACTAAGTCTCAATATATAGGGACGTATCTGCTTAGATCTGCACAGATTTAACTCATTAACAATCAATCACTAGCTTAAAAGACAACAGGAGACCATAAAGTGCAGGGAAAAAAAAAAAAAAAAAAAAACAGACTAGTAAACTCGGCATGGATCATAAACTCTTAAAGTAAGTGTGATGACCTTTAAGTATCATGGAATAAAAAAGCTAGAGGAGTGAAAAAATATATACCAGAAATTGATAGGCTGCAGAGCATTGCATGGAGATATAATGCAGTTTTCAGGACAGATCACACAAGCAGTGAAAAATATATACCTGTAAGAAGAGAAGAAAGATGAATATTAGCAATGCCATTTTCTAACTGCCAGGGCACTTTGCTAAATTATGGCACTTCGATAAAGTATGCATAAATGCTATATGCATAAATGCCCCCGCATAAATGCCTCCCCTTAACTAAGTCTCAATATATAGGGACGTATCTGCTTAGATCTGCACAGATTTAACTCATTAACAATCAATCACTAGCTTAAAAGACAACAGGAGACCATAAAGTGCAGGGAAAAAAAAAAAAAAAAAAAAAAAAAAACAGACTAGTAAACTCGGCATGGATCATAAACTCTTAAAGTAAGTGTGATGACCTTTAAGTATCATGGAATAAAAAAGCTAGAGGAGTGAAAAAATATATACCAGAAATTGATAGGCTGCAGAGCATTGCATGGAGATATAATGCAGTTTTCAGGACAGATCACACAAGCAGTGAAAAATATATACCAGAAATTGATAGGCTGCAGAGCATTGCATGGAGATATAATGCAGTTTTCAGGACAGATCACACAAGCAGTGAAAAATATATACCAGAAATTGATAGGCTGCAGAGCATTGCATGGAGATATAATGCAGTTTTCAGGACAGATCACACAAGCAGTGAAAAATATATACCAGAAATTGATAGGCTGCAGAGCATTGCATGGAGATATAATGCAGTTTTCAGGACAGATCACACAAGCAGTGAAAAATATATACCTGTAAGAAGAGAAGAAAGATGAATATTAGCAATGCCATTTTCTAACTGCCAGGGCACTTTGCTAAATTATGGCACTTCGATAAAGTATGCATAAATGCTATATGCATAAATGCCCCCGCATAAATGCCTCCCCTTAACTAAGTCTCAATATATAGGGACGTATCTGCTTAGATCTGCACAGATTTAACTCATTAACAATCAATCACTAGCTTAAAAGACAACAGGAGACCATAAAGTGCAGGGAAAAAAAAAAAAAAAAAAAAAAAAAAAACAGACTAGTAAACTCGGCATGGATCATAAACTCTTAAAGTAAGTGTGATGACCTTTAAGTATCATGGAATAAAAAAGCTAGAGGAGTGAAAAAATATATACCAGAAATTGATAGGCTGCAGAGCATTGCATGGAGATATAATGCAGTTTTCAGGACAGATCACACAAGCAGTGAAAAATATATACCTGTAAGAAGAGAAGAAAGATGAATATTAGCAATGCCATTTTCTAACTGCCAGGGCACTTTGCTAAATTATGGCACTTCGATAAAGTATGCATAAATGCTATATGCATAAATGCCCCCGCATAAATGCCTCCCCTTAACTAAGTCTCAATATATAGGGACGTATCTGCTTAGATCTGCACAGATTTAACTCATTAACAATCAATCACTAGCTTAAAAGACAACAGGAGACCATAAAGTGCAGGGAAAAAAAAAAAAAAAAAAAAAAAAAAAACAGACTAGTAAACTCGGCATGGATCATAAACTCTTAAAGTAAGTGTGATGACCTTTAAGTATCATGGAATAAAAAAGCTAGAGGAGTGAAAAAATATATACCAGAAATTGATAGGCTGCAGAGCATTGCATGGAGATATAATGCAGTTTTCAGGACAGATCACACAAGCAGTGAAAAATATATACCAGAAATTGATAGGCTGCAGAGCATTGCATGGAGATATAATGCAGTTTTCAGGACAGATCACACAAGCAGTGAAAAATATATACCAGAAATTGATAGGCTGCAGAGCATTGCATGGAGATATAATGCAGTTTTCAGGACAGATCACACAAGCAGTGAAAAATATATACCAGAAATTGATAGGCTGCAGAGCATTGCATGGAGATATAATGCAGTTTTCAGGACAGATCACACAAGCAGTGAAAAATATATACCTGTAAGAAGAGAAGAAAGATGAATATTAGCAATGCCATTTTCTAACTGCCAGGGCACTTTGCTAAATTATGGCACTTCGATAAAGTATGCATAAATGCTATATGCATAAATGCCCCCGCATAAATGCCTCCCCTTAACTAAGTCTCAATATATAGGGACGTATCTGCTTAGATCTGCACAGATTTAACTCATTAACAATCAATCACTAGCTTAAAAGACAACAGGAGACCATAAAGTGCAGGGAAAAAAAAAAAAAAAAAAACAGACTAGTAAACTCGGCATGGATCATAAACTCTTAAAGTAAGTGTGATGACCTTTAAGTATCATGGAATAAAAAAGCTAGAGGAGTGAAAAAATATATACCAGAAATTGATAGGCTGCAGAGCATTGCATGGAGATATAATGCAGTTTTCAGGACAGATCACACAAGCAGTGAAAAATATATACCTGTAAGAAGAGAAGAAAGATGAATATTAGCAATGCCATTTTCTAACTGCCAGGGCACTTTGCTAAATTATGGCACTTCGATAAAGTATGCATAAATGCTATATGCATAAATGCCCCCGCATAAATGCCTCCCCTTAACTAAGTCTCAATATATAGGGACGTATCTGCTTAGATCTGCACAGATTTAACTCATTAACAATCAATCACTAGCTTAAAAGACAACAGGAGACCATAAAGTGCAGGGAAAAAAAAAAAAAAAAAAAAACAGACTAGTAAACTCGGCATGGATCATAAACTCTTAAAGTAAGTGTGATGACCTTTAAGTATCATGGAATAAAAAAGCTAGAGGAGTGAAAAAATATATACCAGAAATTGATAGGCTGCAGAGCATTGCATGGAGATATAATGCAGTTTTCAGGACAGATCACACAAGCAGTGAAAAATATATACCAGAAATTGATAGGCTGCAGAGCATTGCATGGAGATATAATGCAGTTTTCAGGACAGATCACACAAGCAGTGAAAAATATATACCAGAAATTTATAGGCTGCAGAGCATTGCATGGAGATATAATGCAGTTTTCAGGACAGATCACACAAGCAGTGAAAAATATATACCAGAAATTGATAGGCTGCAGAGCATTGCATGGAGATATAATGCAGTTTTCAGGACAGATCACACAAGCAGTGAAAAATATATACCTGTAAGAAGAGAAGAAAGATGAATATTAGCAATGCCATTTTCTAACTGCCAGGGCACTTTGCTAAATTATGGCACTTCGATAAAGTATGCATAAATGCTATATGCATAAATGCCCCCGCATAAATGCCTCCCCTTAACTAAGTCTCAATATATAGGGACGTATCTGCTTAGATCTGCACAGATTTAACTCATTAACAATCAATCACTAGCTTAAAAGACAACAGGAGACCATAAAGTGCAGGGAAAAAAAAAAAAAAAAAAAAAAAAAAACAGACTAGTAAACTCGGCATGGATCATAAACTCTTAAAGTAAGTGTGATGACCTTTAAGTATCATGGAATAAAAAAGCTAGAGGAGTGAAAAAATATATACCAGAAATTGATAGGCTGCAGAGCATTGCATGGAGATATAATGCAGTTTTCAGGACAGATCACACAAGCAGTGAAAAATATATACCAGAAATTGATAGGCTGCAGAGCATTGCATGGAGATATAATGCAGTTTTCAGGACAGATCACACAAGCAGTGAAAAATATATACCAGAAATTGATAGGCTGCAGAGCATTGCATGGAGATATAATGCAGTTTTCAGGACAGATCACACAAGCAGTGAAAAATATATACCAGAAATTGATAGGCTGCAGAGCATTGCATGGAGATATAATGCAGTTTTCAGGACAGATCACACAAGCAGTGAAAAATATATACCTGTAAGAAGAGAAGAAAGATGAATATTAGCAATGCCATTTTCTAACTGCCAGGGCACTTTGCTAAATTATGGCACTTCGATAAAGTATGCATAAATGCTATATGCATAAATGCCCCCGCATAAATGCCTCCCCTTAACTAAGTCTCAATATATAGGGACGTATCTGCTTAGATCTGCACAGATTTAACTCATTAACAATCAATCACTAGCTTAAAAGACAACAGGAGACCATAAAGTGCAGGGAAAAAAAAAAAAAAAAAAACAGACTAGTAAACTCGGCATGGATCATAAACTCTTAAAGTAAGTGTGATGACCTTTAAGTATCATGGAATAAAAAAGCTAGAGGAGTGAAAAAATATATACCAGAAATTGATAGGCTGCAGAGCATTGCATGGAGATATAATGCAGTTTTCAGGACAGATCACACAAGCAGTGAAAAATATATACCTGTAAGAAGAGAAGAAAGATGAATATTAGCAATGCCATTTTCTAACTGCCAGGGCACTTTGCTAAATTATGGCACTTCGATAAAGTATGCATAAATGCTATATGCATAAATGCCCCCGCATAAATGCCTCCCCTTAACTAAGTCTCAATATATAGGGACGTATCTGCTTAGATCTGCACAGATTTAACTCATTAACAATCAATCACTAGCTTAAAAGACAACAGGAGACCATAAAGTGCAGGGAAAAAAAAAAAAAAAAAAAAAACAGACTAGTAAACTCGGCATGGATCATAAACTCTTAAAGTAAGTGTGATGACCTTTAAGTATCATGGAATAAAAAAGCTAGAGGAGTGAAAAAATATATACCAGAAATTGATAGGCTGCAGAGCATTGCATGGAGATATAATGCAGTTTTCAGGACAGATCACACAAGCAGTGAAAAATATATACCAGAAATTGATAGGCTGCAGAGCATTGCATGGAGATATAATGCAGTTTTCAGGACAGATCACACAAGCAGTGAAAAATATATACCAGAAATTGATAGGCTGCAGAGCATTGCATGGAGATATAATGCAGTTTTCAGGACAGATCACACAAGCAGTGAAAAATATATACCAGAAATTGATAGGCTGCAGAGCATTGCATGGAGATATAATGCAGTTTTCAGGACAGATCACACAAGCAGTGAAAAATATATACCTGTAAGAAGAGAAGAAAGATGAATATTAGCAATGCCATTTTCTAACTGCCAGGGCACTTTGCTAAATTATGGCACTTCGATAAAGTATGCATAAATGCTATATGCATAAATGCCCCCGCATAAATGCCTCCCCTTAACTAAGTCTCAATATATAGGGACGTATCTGCTTAGATCTGCACAGATTTAACTCATTAACAATCAATCACTAGCTTAAAAGACAACAGGAGACCATAAAGTGCAGGGAAAAAAAAAAAAAAAAAAACAGACTAGTAAACTCGGCATGGATCATAAACTCTTAAAGTAAGTGTGATGACCTTTAAGTATCATGGAATAAAAAAGCTAGAGGAGTGAAAAAATATATACCAGAAATTGATAGGCTGCAGAGCATTGCATGGAGATATAATGCAGTTTTCAGGACAGATCACACAAGCAGTGAAAAATATATACCAGAAATTGATAGGCTGCAGAGCATTGCATGGAGATATAATGCAGTTTTCAGGACAGATCACACAAGCAGTGAAAAATATATACCAGAAATTGATAGGCTGCAGAGCATTGCATGGAGATATAATGCAGTTTTCAGGACAGATCACACAAGCAGTGAAAAATATATACCAGAAATTGATAGGCTGCAGAGCATTGCATGGAGATATAATGCAGTTTTCAGGACAGATCACACAAGCAGTGAAAAATATATACCAGAAATTGATAGGCTGCAGAGCATTGCATGGAGATATAATGCAGTTTTCAGGACAGATCACACAAGCAGTGAAAAATATATACCTGTAAGAAGAGAAGAAAGATGAATATTAGCAATGCCATTTTCTAACTGCCAGGGCACTTTGCTAAATTATGGCACTTCGATAAAGTATGCATAAATGCTATATGCATAAATGCCCCCGCATAAATGCCTCCCCTTAACTAAGTCTCAATATATAGGGACGTATCTGCTTAGATCTGCACAGATTTAACTCATTAACAATCAATCACTAGCTTAAAAGACAACAGGAGACCATAAAGTGCAGGGAAAAAAAAAAAAAAAAAAACAGACTAGTAAACTCGGCATGGATCATAAACTCTTAAAGTAAGTGTGATGACCTTTAAGTATCATGGAATAAAAAAGCTAGAGGAGTGAAAAAATATATACCAGAAATTGATAGGCTGCAGAGCATTGCATGGAGATATAATGCAGTTTTCAGGACAGATCACACAAGCAGTGAAAAATATATACCAGAAATTGATAGGCTGCAGAGCATTGCATGGAGATATAATGCAGTTTTCAGGACAGATCACACAAGCAGTGAAAAATATATACCAGAAATTGATAGGCTGCAGAGCATTGCATGGAGATATAATGCAGTTTTCAGGACAGATCACACAAGCAGTGAAAAATATATACCAGAAATTGATAGGCTGCAGAGCATTGCATGGAGATATAATGCAGTTTTCAGGACAGATCACACAAGCAGTGAAAAATATATACCTGTAAGAAGAGAAGAAAGATGAATATTAGCAATGCCATTTTCTAACTGCCAGGGCACTTTGCTAAATTATGGCACTTCGATAAAGTATGCATAAATGCTATATGCATAAATGCCCCCGCATAAATGCCTCCCCTTAACTAAGTCTCAATATATAGGGACGTATCTGCTTAGATCTGCACAGATTTAACTCATTAACAATCAATCACTAGCTTAAAAGACAACAGGAGACCATAAAGTGCAGGGAAAAAAAAAAAAAAAAAAAAAAAAAAACAGACTAGTAAACTCGGCATGGATCATAAACTCTTAAAGTAAGTGTGATGACCTTTAAGTATCATGGAATAAAAAAGCTAGAGGAGTGAAAAAATATATACCAGAAATTGATAGGCTGCAGAGCATTGCATGGAGATATAATGCAGTTTTCAGGACAGATCACACAAGCAGTGAAAAATATATACCTGTAAGAAGAGAAGAAAGATGAATATTAGCAATGCCATTTTCTAACTGCCAGGGCACTTTGCTAAATTATGGCACTTCGATAAAGTATGCATAAATGCTATATGCATAAATGCCCCCGCATAAATGCCTCCCCTTAACTAAGTCTCAATATATAGGGACGTATCTGCTTAGATCTGCACAGATTTAACTCATTAACAATCAATCACTAGCTTAAAAGACAACAGGAGACCATAAAGTGCAGGGAAAAAAAAAACAAAAAAAAAAACAGACTAGTAAACTCGGCATGGATCATAAACTCTTAAAGTAAGTGTGATGACCTTTAAGTATCATGGAATAAAAAAGCTAGAGGAGTGAAAAAATATATACCAGAAATTGATAGGCTGCAGAGCATTGCATGGAGATATAATGCAGTTTTCAGGACAGATCACACAAGCAGTGAAAAATATATACCAGAAATTGATAGGCTGCAGAGCATTGCATGGAGATATAATGCAGTTTTCAGGACAGATCACACAAGCAGTGAAAAATATATACCAGAAATTGATAGGCTGCAGAGCATTGCATGGAGATATAATGCAGTTTTCAGGACAGATCACACAAGCAGTGAAAAATATATACCAGAAATTGATAGGCTGCAGAGCATTGCATGGAGATATAATGCAGTTTTCAGGACAGATCACACAAGCAGTGAAAAATATATACCTGTAAGAAGAGAAGAAAGATGAATATTAGCAATGCCATTTTCTAACTGCCAGGGCACTTTGCTAAATTATGGCACTTCGATAAAGTATGCATAAATGCTATATGCATAAATGCCCCCGCATAAATGCCTCCCCTTAACTAAGTCTCAATATATAGGGACGTATCTGCTTAGATCTGCACAGATTTAACTCATTAACAATCAATCACTAGCTTAAAAGACAACAGGAGACCATAAAGTGCAGGGAAAAAAAAAAAAAAAAAAAAAAAAAAACAGACTAGTAAACTCGGCATGGATCATAAACTCTTAAAGTAAGTGTGATGACCTTTAAGTATCATGGAATAAAAAAGCTAGAGGAGTGAAAAAATATATACCAGAAATTGATAGGCTGCAGAGCATTGCATGGAGATATAATGCAGTTTTCAGGACAGATCACACAAGCAGTGAAAAATATATACCTGTAAGAAGAGAAGAAAGATGAATATTAGCAATGCCATTTTCTAACTGCCAGGGCACTTTGCTAAATTATGGCACTTCGATAAAGTATGCATAAATGCTATATGCATAAATGCCCCCGCATAAATGCCTCCCCTTAACTAAGTCTCAATATATAGGGACGTATCTGCTTAGATCTGCACAGATTTAACTCATTAACAATCAATCACTAGCTTAAAAGACAACAGGAGACCATAAAGTGCAGGGAAAAAAAAAAAAAAAAAAAAAACAGACTAGTAAACTCGGCATGGATCATAAACTCTTAAAGTAAGTGTGATGACCTTTAAGTATCATGGAATAAAAAAGCTAGAGGAGTGAAAAAATATATACCAGAAATTGATAGGCTGCAGAGCATTGCATGGAGATATAATGCAGTTTTCAGGACAGATCACACAAGCAGTGAAAAATATATACCAGAAATTGATAGGCTGCAGAGCATTGCATGGAGATATAATGCAGTTTTCAGGACAGATCACACAAGCAGTGAAAAATATATACCAGAAATTGATAGGCTGCAGAGCATTGCATGGAGATATAATGCAGTTTTCAGGACAGATCACACAAGCAGTGAAAAATATATACCAGAAATTGATAGGCTGCAGAGCATTGCATGGAGATATAATGCAGTTTTCAGGACAGATCACACAAGCAGTGAAAAATATATACCTGTAAGAAGAGAAGAAAGATGAATATTAGCAATGCCATTTTCTAACTGCCAGGGCACTTTGCTAAATTATGGCACTTCGATAAAGTATGCATAAATGCTATATGCATAAATGCCCCCGCATAAATGCCTCCCCTTAACTAAGTCTCAATATATAGGGACGTATCTGCTTAGATCTGCACAGATTTAACTCATTAACAATCAATCACTAGCTTAAAAGACAACAGGAGACCATAAAGTGCAGGGAAAAAAAAAAAAAAAAAAAAAACAGACTAGTAAACTCGGCATGGATCATAAACTCTTAAAGTAAGTGTGATGACCTTTAAGTATCATGGAATAAAAAAGCTAGAGGAGTGAAAAAATATATACCAGAAATTGATAGGCTGCAGAGCATTGCATGGAGATATAATGCAGTTTTCAGGACAGATCACACAAGCAGTGAAAAATATATACCTGTAAGAAGAGAAGAAAGATGAATATTAGCAATGCCATTTTCTAACTGCCAGGGCACTTTGCTAAATTATGGCACTTCGATAAAGTATGCATAAATGCTATATGCATAAATGCCCCCGCATAAATGCCTCCCCTTAACTAAGTCTCAATATATAGGGACGTATCTGCTTAGATCTGCACAGATTTAACTCATTAACAATCAATCACTAGCTTAAAAGACAACAGGAGACCATAAAGTGCAGGGAAAAAAAAAAAAAAAAAAAACAGACTAGTAAACTCGGCATGGATCATAAACTCTTAAAGTAAGTGTGATGACCTTTAAGTATCATGGAATAAAAAAGCTAGAGGAGTGAAAAAATATATACCAGAAATTGATAGGCTGCAGAGCATTGCATGGAGATATAATGCAGTTTTCAGGACAGATCACACAAGCAGTGAAAAATATATACCAGAAATTGATAGGCTGCAGAGCATTGCATGGAGATATAATGCAGTTTTCAGGACAGATCACACAAGCAGTGAAAAATATATACCAGAAATTGATAGGCTGCAGAGCATTGCATGGAGATATAATGCAGTTTTCAGGACAGATCACACAAGCAGTGAAAAATATATACCAGAAATTGATAGGCTGCAGAGCATTGCATGGAGATATAATGCAGTTTTCAGGACAGATCACACAAGCAGTGAAAAATATATACCTGTAAGAAGAGAAGAAAGATGAATATTAGCAATGCCATTTTCTAACTGCCAGGGCACTTTGCTAAATTATGGCACTTCGATAAAGTATGCATAAATGCTATATGCATAAATGCCCCCGCATAAATGCCTCCCCTTAACTAAGTCTCAATATATAGGGACGTATCTGCTTAGATCTGCACAGATTTAACTCATTAACAATCAATCACTAGCTTAAAAGACAACAGGAGACCATAAAGTGCAGGGAAAAAAAAAAAAAAAAACAGACTAGTAAACTCGGCATGGATCATAAACTCTTAAAGTAAGTGTGATGACCTTTAAGTATCATGGAATAAAAAAGCTAGAGGAGTGAAAAAATATATACCAGAAATTGATAGGCTGCAGAGCATTGCATGGAGATATAATGCAGTTTTCAGGACAGATCACACAAGCAGTGAAAAATATATACCTGTAAGAAGAGAAGAAAGATGAATATTAGCAATGCCATTTTCTAACTGCCAGGGCACTTTGCTAAATTATGGCACTTCGATAAAGTATGCATAAATGCTATATGCATAAATGCCCCCGCATAAATGCCTCCCCTTAACTAAGTCTCAATATATAGGGACGTATCTGCTTAGATCTGCACAGATTTAACTCATTAACAATCAATCACTAGCTTAAAAGACAACAGGAGACCATAAAGTGCAGGGAAAAAAAAAAAAAAAAAAAAAAAAAAACAGACTAGTAAACTCGGCATGGATCATAAACTCTTAAAGTAAGTGTGATGACCTTTAAGTATCATGGAATAAAAAAGCTAGAGGAGTGAAAAAATATATACCAGAAATTGATAGGCTGCAGAGCATTGCATGGAGATATAATGCAGTTTTCAGGACAGATCACACAAGCAGTGAAAAATATATACCTGTAAGAAGAGAAGAAAGATGAATATTAGCAATGCCATTTTCTAACTGCCAGGGCACTTTGCTAAATTATGGCACTTCGATAAAGTATGCATAAATGCTATATGCATAAATGCCCCCGCATAAATGCCTCCCCTTAACTAAGTCTCAATATATAGGGACGTATCTGCTTAGATCTGCACAGATTTAACTCATTAACAATCAATCACTAGCTTAAAAGACAACAGGAGACCATAAAGTGCAGGGAAAAAAAAAAAAAAACAGACTAGTAAACTCGGCATGGATCATAAACTCTTAAAGTAAGTGTGATGACCTTTAAGTATCATGGAATAAAAAAGCTAGAGGAGTGAAAAAATATATACCAGAAATTGATAGGCTGCAGAGCATTGCATGGAGATATAATGCAGTTTTCAGGACAGATCACACAAGCAGTGAAAAATATATACCAGAAATTGATAGGCTGCAGAGCATTGCATGGAGATATAATGCAGTTTTCAGGACAGATCACACAAGCAGTGAAAAATATATACCAGAAATTGATAGGCTGCAGAGCATTGCATGGAGATATAATGCAGTTTTCAGGACAGATCACACAAGCAGTGAAAAATATATACCAGAAATTGATAGGCTGCAGAGCATTGCATGGAGATATAATGCAGTTTTCAGGACAGATCACACAAGCAGTGAAAAATATATACCTGTAAGAAGAGAAGAAAGATGAATATTAGCAATGCCATTTTCTAACTGCCAGGGCACTTTGCTAAATTATGGCACTTCGATAAAGTATGCATAAATGCTATATGCATAAATGCCCCCGCATAAATGCCTCCCCTTAACTAAGTCTCAATATATAGGGACGTATCTGCTTAGATCTGCACAGATTTAACTCATTAACAATCAATCACTAGCTTAAAAGACAACAGGAGACCATAAAGTGCAGGGAAAAAAAAAAAAAAAAAAAAAACAGACTAGTAAACTCGGCATGGATCATAAACTCTTAAAGTAAGTGTGATGACCTTTAAGTATCATGGAATAAAAAAGCTAGAGGAGTGAAAAAATATATACCAGAAATTGATAGGCTGCAGAGCATTGCATGGAGATATAATGCAGTTTTCAGGACAGATCACACAAGCAGTGAAAAATATATACCAGAAATTGATAGGCTGCAGAGCATTGCATGGAGATATAATGCAGTTTTCAGGACAGATCACACAAGCAGTGAAAAATATATACCAGAAATTGATAGGCTGCAGAGCATTGCATGGAGATATAATGCAGTTTTCAGGACAGATCACACAAGCAGTGAAAAATATACACCAGAAATTGATAGGCTGCAGAGCATTGCATGGAGATATAATGCAGTTTTCAGGACAGATCACACAAGCAGTGAAAAATATATACCTGTAAGAAGAGAAGAAAGATGAATATTAGCAATGCCATTTTCTAACTGCCAGGGCACTTTGCTAAATTATGGCACTTCGATAAAGTATGCATAAATGCTATATGCATAAATGCCCCCGCATAAATGCCTCCCCTTAACTAAGTCTCAATATATAGGGACGTATCTGCTTAGATCTGCACAGATTTAACTCATTAACAATCAATCACTAGCTTAAAAGACAACAGGAGACCATAAAGTGCAGGGAAAAAAAAAAAAAAAAAAAAAAAACAGACTAGTAAACTCGGCATGGATCATAAACTCTTAAAGTAAGTGTGATGACCTTTAAGTATCATGGAATAAAAAAGCTAGAGGAGTGAAAAAATATATACCAGAAATTGATAGGCTGCAGAGCATTGCATGGAGATATAATGCAGTTTTCAGGACAGATCACACAAGCAGTGAAAAATATATACCAGAAATTGATAGGCTGCAGAGCATTGCATGGAGATATAATGCAGTTTTCAGGACAGATCACACAAGCAGTGAAAAATATATACCAGAAATTGATAGGCTGCAGAGCATTGCATGGAGATATAATGCAGTTTTCAGGACAGATCACACAAGCAGTGAAAAATATATACCAGAAATTGATAGGCTGCAGAGCATTGCATGGAGATATAATGCAGTTTTCAGGACAGATCACACAAGCAGTGAAAAATATATACCTGTAAGAAGAGAAGAAAGATGAATATTAGCAATGCCATTTTCTAACTGCCAGGGCACTTTGCTAAATTATGGCACTTCGATAAAGTATGCATAAATGCTATATGCATAAATGCCCCCGCATAAATGCCTCCCCTTAACTAAGTCTCAATATATAGGGACGTATCTGCTTAGATCTGCACAGATTTAACTCATTAACAATCAATCACTAGCTTAAAAGACAACAGGAGACCATAAAGTGCAGGGAAAAAAAACAAAAAAAAACAAAAAAAAAACAGACTAGTAAACTCGGCATGGATCATAAACTCTTAAAGTAAGTGTGATGACCTTTAAGTATCATGGAATAAAAAAGCTAGAGGAGTGAAAAAATATATACCAGAAATTGATAGGCTGCAGAGCATTGCATGGAGATATAATGCAGTTTTCAGGACAGATCACACAAGCAGTGAAAAATATATACCTGTAAGAAGAGAAGAAAGATGAATATTAGCAATGCCATTTTCTAACTGCCAGGGCACTTTGCTAAATTATGGCACTTCGATAAAGTATGCATAAATGCTATATGCATAAATGCCCCCGCATAAATGCCTCCCCTTAACTAAGTCTCAATATATAGGGACGTATCTGCTTAGATCTGCACAGATTTAACTCATTAACAATCAATCACTAGCTTAAAAGACAACAGGAGACCATAAAGTGCAGGGAAAAAAAAAAAAAAAAAAAAAAACAGACTAGTAAACTTGGCATGGATCATAAACTCTTAAAGTAAGTGTGATGACCTTTAAGTATCATGGAATAAAAAAGCTAGAGGAGTGAAAAAATATATACCAGAAATTGATAGGCTGCAGAGCATTGCATGGAGATATAATGCAGTTTTCAGGACAGATCACACAAGCAGTGAAAAATATATACCAGAAATTGATAGGCTGCAGAGCATTGCATGGAGATATAATGCAGTTTTCAGGACAGATCACACAAGCAGTGAAAAATATATACCAGAAATTGATAGGCTGCAGAGCATTGCATGGAGATATAATGCAGTTTTCAGGACAGATCACACAAGCAGTGAAAAATATATACCAGAAATTGATAGGCTGCAGAGCATTGCATGGAGATATAATGCAGTTTTCAGGACAGATCACACAAGCAGTGAAAAATATATACCTGTAAGAAGAGAAGAAAGATGAATATTAGCAATGCCATTTTCTAACTGCCAGGGCACTTTGCTAAATTATGGCACTTCGATAAAGTATGCATAAATGCTATATGCATAAATGCCCCCGCATAAATGCCTCCCCTTAACTAAGTCTCAATATATAGGGACGTATCTGCTTAGATCTGCACAGATTTAACTCATTAACAATCAATCACTAGCTTAAAAGACAACAGGAGACCATAAAGTGCAGGGAAAAAAAAAAAAAAAAACAGACTAGTAAACTCGGCATGGATCATAAACTCTTAAAGTAAGTGTGATGACCTTTAAGTATCATGGAATAAAAAAGCTAGAGGAGTGAAAAAATATATACCAGAAATTGATAGGCTGCAGAGCATTGCATGGAGATATAATGCAGTTTTCAGGACAGATCACACAAGCAGTGAAAAATATATACCTGTAAGAAGAGAAGAAAGATGAATATTAGCAATGCCATTTTCTAACTGCCAGGGCACTTTGCTAAATTATGGCACTTCGATAAAGTATGCATAAATGCTATATGCATAAATGCCCCCGCATAAATGCCTCCCCTTAACTAAGTCTCATTATATAGGGACGTATCTGCTTAGATCTGCACAGATTTAACTCATTAACAATCAATCACTAGCTTAAAAGACAACAGGAGACCATAAAGTGCAGGGAAAAAAAAAAAAAAAAAAAAAACAGACTAGTAAACTCGGCATGGATCATAAACTCTTAAAGTAAGTGTGATGACCTTTAAGTATCATGGAATAAAAAAGCTAGAGGAGTGAAAAAATATATACCAGAAATTGATAGGCTGCAGAGCATTGCATGGAGATATAATGCAGTTTTCAGGACAGATCACACAAGCAGTGAAAAATATATACCAGAAATTGATAGGCTGCAGAGCATTGCATGGAGATATAATGCAGTTTTCAGGACAGATCACACAAGCAGTGAAAAATATATACCAGAAATTGATAGGCTGCAGAGCATTGCATGGAGATATAATGCAGTTTTCAGGACAGATCACACAAGCAGTGAAAAATATATACCAGAAATTGATAGGCTGCAGAGCATTGCATGGAGATATAATGCAGTTTTCAGGACAGATCACACAAGCAGTGAAAAATATATACCTGTAAGAAGAGAAGAAAGATGAATATTAGCAATGCCATTTTCTAACTGCCAGGGCACTTTGCTAAATTATGGCACTTCGATAAAGTATGCATAAATGCTATATGCATAAATGCCCCCGCATAAATGCCTCCCCTTAACTAAGTCTCAATATATAGGGACGTATCTGCTTAGATCTGCACAGATTTAACTCATTAACAATCAATCACTAGCTTAAAAGACAACAGGAGACCATAAAGTGCAGGGAAAAAAAAAAAAAAAAAAAAAAAAAAACAGACTAGTAAACTCGGCATGGATCATAAACTCTTAAAGTAAGTGTGATGACCTTTAAGTATCATGGAATAAAAAAGCTAGAGGAGTGAAAAAATATATACCAGAAATTGATAGGCTGCAGAGCATTGCATGGAGATATAATGCAGTTTTCAGGACAGATCACACAAGCAGTGAAAAATATATACCTGTAAGAAGAGAAGAAAGATGAATATTAGCAATGCCATTTTCTAACTGCCAGGGCACTTTGCTAAATTATGGCACTTCGATAAAGTATGCATAAATGCTATATGCATAAATGCCCCCGCATAAATGCCTCCCCTTAACTAAGTCTCAATATATAGGGACGTATCTGCTTAGATCTGCACAGATTTAACTCATTAACAATCAATCACTAGCTTAAAAGACAACAGGAGACCATAAAGTGCAGGGAAAAAAAAAAAAAAAAAAAAAAAAAAACAGACTAGTAAACTCGGCATGGATCATAAACTCTTAAAGTAAGTGTGATGACCTTTAAGTATCATGGAATAAAAAAGCTAGAGGAGTGAAAAAATATATACCAGAAATTGATAGGCTGCAGAGCATTGCATGGAGATATAATGCAGTTTTCAGGACAGATCACACAAGCAGTGAAAAATATATACCTGTAAGAAGAGAAGAAAGATGAATATTAGCAATGCCATTTTCTAACTGCCAGGGCACTTTGCTAAATTATGGCACTTCGATAAAGTATGCATAAATGCTATATGCATAAATGCCCCCGCATAAATGCCTCCCCTTAACTAAGTCTCAATATATAGGGACGTATCTGCTTAGATCTGCACAGATTTAACTCATTAACAATCAATCACTAGCTTAAAAGACAACAGGAGACCATAAAGTGCAGGGAAAAAAAAAAAAAAAAAAAAACAGACTAGTAAACTCGGCATGGATCATAAACTCTTAAAGTAAGTGTGATGACCTTTAAGTATCATGGAATAAAAAAGCTAGAGGAGTGAAAAAATATATACCAGAAATTGATAGGCTGCAGAGCATTGCATGGAGATATAATGCAGTTTTCAGGACAGATCACACAAGCAGTGAAAAATATATACCAGAAATTGATAGGCTGCAGAGCATTGCATGGAGATATAATGCAGTTTTCAGGACAGATCACACAAGCAGTGAAAAATATATACCAGAAATTGATAGGCTGCAGAGCATTGCATGGAGATATAATGCAGTTTTCAGGACAGATCACACAAGCAGTGAAAAATATATACCAGAAATTGATAGGCTGCAGAGCATTGCATGGAGATATAATGCAGTTTTCAGGACAGATCACACAAGCAGTGAAAAATATATACCTGTAAGAAGAGAAGAAAGATGAATATTAGCAATGCCATTTTCTAACTGCCAGGGCACTTTGCTAAATTATGGCACTTCGATAAAGTATGCATAAATGCTATATGCATAAATGCCCCCGCATAAATGCCTCCCCTTAACTAAGTCTCAATATATAGGGACGTATCTGCTTAGATCTGCACAGATTTAACTCATTAACAATCAATCACTAGCTTAAAAGACAACAGGAGACCATAAAGTGCAGGGAAAAAAAAAAAAAAAAAAAAAAAAAAAAACAGACTAGTAAACTCGGCATGGATCATAAACTCTTAAAGTAAGTGTGATGACCTTTAAGTATCATGGAATAAAAAAGCTAGAGGAGTGAAAAAATATATACCAGAAATTGATAGGCTGCAGAGCATTGCATGGAGATATAATGCAGTTTTCAGGACAGATCACACAAGCAGTGAAAAATATATACCTGTAAGAAGAGAAGAAAGATGAATATTAGCAATGCCATTTTCTAACTGCCAGGGCACTTTGCTAAATTATGGCACTTCGATAAAGTATGCATAAATGCTATATGCATAAATGCCCCCGCATAAATGCCTCCCCTTAACTAAGTCTCAATATATAGGGACGTATCTGCTTAGATCTGCACAGATTTAACTCATTAACAATCAATCACTAGCTTAAAAGACAACAGGAGACCATAAAGTGCAGGGAAAAAAAAAAAAAAAAAAAAACAGACTAGTAAACTCGGCATGGATCATAAACTCTTAAAGTAAGTGTGATGACCTTTAAGTATCATGGAATAAAAAAGCTAGAGGAGTGAAAAAATATATACCAGAAATTGATAGGCTGCAGAGCATTGCATGGAGATATAATGCAGTTTTCAGGACAGATCACACAAGCAGTGAAAAATATATACCAGAAATTGATAGGCTGCAGAGCATTGCATGGAGATATAATGCAGTTTTCAGGACAGATCACACAAGCAGTGAAAAATATATACCAGAAATTGATAGGCTGCAGAGCATTGCATGGAGATATAATGCAGTTTTCAGGACAGATCACACAAGCAGTGAAAAATATATACCAGAAATTGATAGGCTGCAGAGCATTGCATGGAGATATAATGCAGTTTTCAGGACAGATCACACAAGCAGTGAAAAATATATACCTGTAAGAAGAGAAGAAAGATGAATATTAGCAATGCCATTTTCTAACTGCCAGGGCACTTTGCTAAATTATGGCACTTCGATAAAGTATGCATAAATGCTATATGCATAAATGCCCCCGCATAAATGCCTCCCCTTAACTAAGTCTCAATATATAGGGACGTATCTGCTTAGATCTGCACAGATTTAACTCATTAACAATCAATCACTAGCTTAAAAGACAACAGGAGACCATAAAGTGCAGGGAAAAAAAAAAAAAAAAACAGACTAGTAAACTCGGCATGGATCATAAACTCTTAAAGTAAGTGTGATGACCTTTAAGTATCATGGAATAAAAAAGCTAGAGGAGTGAAAAAATATATACCAGAAATTGATAGGCTGCAGAGCATTGCATGGAGATATAATGCAGTTTTCAGGACAGATCACACAAGCAGTGAAAAATATATACCTGTAAGAAGAGAAGAAAGATGAATATTAGCAATGCCATTTTCTAACTGCCAGGGCACTTTGCTAAATTATGGCACTTCGATAAAGTATGCATAAATGCTATATGCATAAATGCCCCCGCATAAATGCCTCCCCTTAACTAAGTCTCAATATATAGGGACGTATCTGCTTAGATCTGCACAGATTTAACTCATTAACAATCAATCACTAGCTTAAAAGACAACAGGAGACCATAAAGTGCAGGGAAAAAAAAAAAAAAACAGACTAGTAAACTCGGCATGGATCATAAACTCTTAAAGTAAGTGTGATGACCTTTAAGTATCATGGAATAAAAAAGCTAGAGGAGTGAAAAAATATATACCAGAAATTGATAGGCTGCAGAGCATTGCATGGAGATATAATGCAGTTTTCAGGACAGATCACACAAGCAGTGAAAAATATATACCAGAAATTGATAGGCTGCAGAGCATTGCATGGAGATATAATGCAGTTTTCAGGACAGATCACACAAGCAGTGAAAAATATATACCAGAAATTGATAGGCTGCAGAGCATTGCATGGAGATATAATGCAGTTTTCAGGACAGATCACACAAGCAGTGAAAAATATATACCAGAAATTGATAGGCTGCAGAGCATTGCATGGAGATATAATGCAGTTTTCAGGACAGATCACACAAGCAGTGAAAAATATATACCTGTAAGAAGAGAAGAAAGATGAATATTAGCAATGCCATTTTCTAACTGCCAGGGCACTTTGCTAAATTATGGCACTTCGATAAAGTATGCATAAATGCTATATGCATAAATGCCCCCGCATAAATGCCTCCCCTTAACTAAGTCTCAATATATAGGGACGTATCTGCTTAGATCTGCACAGATTTAACTCATTAACAATCAATCACTAGCTTAAAAGACAACAGGAGACCATAAAGTGCAGGGAAAAAAACAAACAAAAAAAAAAAAAAAAACAGACTAGTAAACTCGGCATGGATCATAAACTCTTAAAGTAAGTGTGATGACCTTTAAGTATCATGGAATAAAAAAGCTAGAGGAGTGAAAAAATATATACCAGAAATTGATAGGCTGCAGAGCATTGCATGGAGATATAATGCAGTTTTCAGGACAGATCACACAAGCAGTGAAAAATATATACCTGTAAGAAGAGAAGAAAGATGAATATTAGCAATGCCATTTTCTAACTGCCAGGGCACTTTGCTAAATTATGGCACTTCGATAAAGTATGCATAAATGCTATATGCATAAATGCCCCCGCATAAATGCCTCCCCTTAACTAAGTCTCAATATATAGGGACGTATCTGCTTAGATCTGCACAGATTTAAATCATTAACAATCAATCACTAGCTTAAAAGACAACAGGAGACCATAAAGTGCAGGGAAAAAAAAAAAAAAAAAAAAAAAAACAGACTAGTAAACTCGGCATGGATCATAAACTCTTAAAGTAAGTGTGATGACCTTTAAGTATCATGGAATAAAAAAGCTAGAGGAGTGAAAAAATATATACCAGAAATTGATAGGCTGCAGAGCATTGCATGGAGATATAATGCAGTTTTCAGGACAGATCACACAAGCAGTGAAAAATATATACCTGTAAGAAGAGAAGAAAGATGAATATTAGCAATGCCATTTTCTAACTGCCAGGGCACTTTGCTAAATTATGGCACTTCGATAAAGTATGCATAAATGCTATATGCATAAATGCCCCCGCATAAATGCCTCCCCTTAACTAAGTCTCAATATATAGGGACGTATCTGCTTAGATCTGCACAGATTTAACTCATTAACAATCAATCACTAGCTTAAAAGACAACAGGAGACCATAAAGTGCAGGGAAAAAAAAAAAAAACAGACTAGTAAACTCGGCATGGATCATAAACTCTTAAAGTAAGTGTGATGACCTTTAAGTATCATGGAATAAAAAAGCTAGAGGAGTGAAAAAATATATACCAGAAATTGATAGGCTGCAGAGCATTGCATGGAGATATAATGCAGTTTTCAGGACAGATCACACAAGCAGTGAAAAATATATACCAGAAATTGATAGGCTGCAGAGCATTGCATGGAGATATAATGCAGTTTTCAGGACAGATCACACAAGCAGTGAAAAATATATACCAGAAATTGATAGGCTGCAGAGCATTGCATGGAGATATAATGCAGTTTTCAGGACAGATCACACAAGCAGTGAAAAATATATACCAGAAATTGATAGGCTGCAGAGCATTGCATGGAGATATAATGCAGTTTTCAGGACAGATCACACAAGCAGTGAAAAATATATACCTGTAAGAAGAGAAGAAAGATGAATATTAGCAATGCCATTTTCTAACTGCCAGGGCACTTTGCTAAATTATGGCACTTCGATAAAGTATGCATAAATGCTATATGCATAAATGCCCCCGCATAAATGCCTCCCCTTAACTAAGTCTCAATATATAGGGACGTATCTGCATAGATCTGCACAGATTTAACTCATTAACAATCAATCACTAGCTTAAAAGACAACAGGAGACCATAAAGTGCAGGGAAAAAAAAAAAAAAAACAGACTAGTAAACTCGGCATGGATCATAAACTCTTAAAGTAAGTGTGATGACCTTTAAGTATCATGGAATAAAAAAGCTAGAGGAGTGAAAAAATATATACCAGAAATTGATAGGCTGCAGAGCATTGCATGGAGATATAATGCCTTTTTCAGGACAGATCACACAAGCAGTGAAAAATATATACCAGAAATTGATAGGCTGCAGAGCATTGCATGGAGATATAATGCAGTTTTCAGGACAGATCACACAAGCAGTGAAAAATATATACCAGAAATTGATAGGCTGCAGAGCATTGCATGGAGATATAATGCAGTTTTCAGGACAGATCACACAAGCAGTGAAAAATATATACCAGAAATTGATAGGCTGCAGAGCATTGCATGGAGATATAATGCAGTTTTCAGGACAGATCACACAAGCAGTGAAAAATATATACCTGTAAGAAGAGAAGAAAGATGAATATTAGCAATGCCATTTTCTAACTGCCAGGGCACTTTGCTAAATTATGGCACTTCGATAAAGTATGCATAAATGCTATATGCATAAATGCCCCCGCATAAATGCCTCCCCTTAACTAAGTCTCAATATATAGGGACGTATCTGCTTAGATCTGCACAGATTTAACTCATTAACAATCAATCACTAGCTTAAAAGACAACAGGAGACCATAAAGTGCAGGGAAAAAAAACAAAAAAACAAAAACAGACTAGTAAACTCGGCATGGATCATAAACTCTTAAAGTAAGTGTGATGACCTTTAAGTATCATGGAATAAAAAAGCTAGAGGAGTGAAAAAATATATACCAGAAATTGATAGGCTGCAGAGCATTGCATGGAGATATAATGCAGTTTTCAGGACAGATCACACAAGCAGTGAAAAATATATACCAGAAATTGATAGGCTGCAGAGCATTGCATGGAGATATAATGCAGTTTTCAGGACAGATCACACAAGCAGTGAAAAATATATACCAGAAATTGATAGGCTGCAGAGCATTGCATGGAGATATAATGCAGTTTTCAGGACAGATCACACAAGCAGTGAAAAATATATACCAGAAATTGATAGGCTGCAGAGCATTGCATGGAGATATAATGCAGTTTTCAGGACAGATCACACAAGCAGTGAAAAATATATACCTGTAAGAAGAGAAGAAAGATGAATATTAGCAATGCCATTTTCTAACTGCCAGGGCACTTTGCTAAATTATGGCACTTCGATAAAGTATGCATAAATGCTATATGCATAAATGCCCCCGCATAAATGCCTCCCCTTAACTAAGTCTCAATATATAGGGACGTATCTGCTTAGATCTGCACAGATTTAACTCATTAACAATCAATCACTAGCTTAAAAGACAACAGGAGACCATAAAGTGCAGGGAAAAAAAAAAACAAAAAAAAACAGACTAGTAAACTCGGCATGGATCATAAACTCTTAAAGTAAGTGTGATGACCTTTAAGTATCATGGAATAAAAAAGCTAGAGGAGTGAAAAAATATATACCAGAAATTGATAGGCTGCAGAGCATTGCATGGAGATATAATGCAGTTTTCAGGACAGATCACACAAGCAGTGAAAAATATATACCAGAAATTGATAGGCTGCAGAGCATTGCATGGAGATATAATGCAGTTTTCAGGACAGATCACACAAGCAGTGAAAAATATATACCAGAAATTGATAGGCTGCAGAGCATTGCATGGAGATATAATGCAGTTTTCAGGACAGATCACACAAGCAGTGAAAAATATATACCAGAAATTGATAGGCTGCAGAGCATTGCATGGAGATATAATGCAGTTTTCAGGACAGATCACACAAGCAGTGAAAAATATATACCTGTAAGAAGAGAAGAAAGATGAATATTAGCAATGCCATTTTCTAACTGCCAGGGCACTTTGCTAAATTATGGCACTTCGATAAAGTATGCATAAATGCTATATGCATAAATGCCCCCGCATAAATGCCTCCCCTTAACTAAGTCTCAATATATAGGGACGTATCTGCTTAGATCTGCACAGATTTAACTCATTAACAATCAATCACTAGCTTAAAAGACAACAGGAGACCATAAAGTGCAGGGAAAAAAAAAAAAAAAAAAAAAACAGACTAGTAAACTCGGCATGGATCATAAACTCTTAAAGTAAGTGTGATGACCTTTAAGTATCATGGAATAAAAAAGCTAGAGGAGTGAAAAAATATATACCAGAAATTGATAGGCTGCAGAGCATTGCATGGAGATATAATGCAGTTTTCAGGACAGATCACACAAGCAGTGAAAAATATATACCAGAAATTGATAGGCTGCAGAGCATTGCATGGAGATATAATGCAGTTTTCAGGACAGATCACACAAGCAGTGAAAAATATATACCAGAAATTGATAGGCTGCAGAGCATTGCATGGAGATATAATGCAGTTTTCAGGACAGATCACACAAGCAGTGAAAAATATATACCAGAAATTGATAGGCTGCAGAGCATTGCATGGAGATATAATGCAGTTTTCAGGACAGATCACACAAGCAGTGAAAAATATATACCTGTAAGAAGAGAAGAAAGATGAATATTAGCAATGCCATTTTCTAACTGCCAGGGCACTTTGCTAAATTATGGCACTTCGATAAAGTATGCATAAATGCTATATGCATAAATGCCCCCGCATAAATGCCTCCCCTTAACTAAGTCTCAATATATAGGGACGTATCTGCTTAGATCTGCACAGATTTAACTCATTAACAATCAATCACTAGCTTAAAAGACAACAGGAGACCATAAAGTGCAGGGAAAAAAAAAAAAACAGACTAGTAAACTCGGCATGGATCATAAACTCTTAAAGTAAGTGTGATGACCTTTAAGTATCATGGAATAAAAAAGCTAGAGGAGTGAAAAAATATATACCAGAAATTGATAGGCTGCAGAGCATTGCATGGAGATATAATGCAGTTTTCAGGACAGATCACACAAGCAGTGAAAAATATATACCTGTAAGAAGAGAAGAAAGATGAATATTAGCAATGCCATTTTCTAACTGCCAGGGCACTTTGCTAAATTATGGCACTTCGATAAAGTATGCATAAATGCTATATGCATAAATGCCCCGGCATAAATGCCTCCCCTTAACTAAGTCTCAATATATAGGGACGTATCTGCTTAGATCTGCACAGATTTAACTCATTAACAATCAATCACTAGCTTAAAAGACAACAGGAGACCATAAAGTGCAGGGAAAAAAAAAAAAAAAAAAAAAACAGACTAGTAAACTCGGCATGGATCATAAACTCTTAAAGTAAGTGTGATGACCTTTAAGTATCATGGAATAAAAAAGCTAGAGGAGTGAAAAAATATATACCAGAAATTGATAGGCTGCAGAGCATTGCATGGAGATATAATGCAGTTTTCAGGACAGATCACACAAGCAGTGAAAAATATATACCAGAAATTGATAGGCTGCAGAGCATTGCATGGAGATATAATGCAGTTTTCAGGACAGATCACACAAGCAGTGAAAAATATATACCAGAAATTGATAGGCTGCAGAGCATTGCATGGAGATATAATGCAGTTTTCAGGACAGATCACACAAGCAGTGAAAAATATATACCAGAAATTGATAGGCTGCAGAGCATTGCATGGAGATATAATGCAGTTTTCAGGACAGATCACACAAGCAGTGAAAAATATATACCTGTAAGAAGAGAAGAAAGATGAATATTAGCAATGCCATTTTCTAACTGCCAGGGCACTTTGCTAAATTATGGCACTTCGATAAAGTATGCATAAATGCTATATGCATAAATGCCCCCGCATAAATGCCTCCCCTTAACTAAGTCTCAATATATAGGGACGTATCTGCTTAGATCTGCACAGATTTAACTCATTAACAATCAATCACTAGCTTAAAAGACAACAGGAGACCATAAAGTGCAGGGAAAAAAAAAAAAAAAAAAAAAACAGACTAGTAAACTCGGCATGGATCATAAACTCTTAAAGTAAGTGTGATGACCTTTAAGTATCATGGAATAAAAAAGCTAGAGGAGTGAAAAAATATATACCAGAAATTGATAGGCTGCAGAGCATTGCATGGAGATATAATGCAGTTTTCAGGACAGATCACACAAGCAGTGAAAAATATATACCAGAAATTGATAGGCTGCAGAGCATTGCATGGAGATATAATGCAGTTTTCAGGACAGATCACACAAGCAGTGAAAAATATATACCAGAAATTGATAGGCTGCAGAGCATTGCATGGAGATATAATGCAGTTTTCAGGACAGATCACACAAGCAGTGAAAAATATATACCAGAAATTGATAGGCTGCAGAGCATTGCATGGAGATATAATGCAGTTTTCAGGACAGATCACACAAGCAGTGAAAAATATATACCTGTAAGAAGAGAAGAAAGATGAATATTAGCAATGCCATTTTCTAACTGCCAGGGCACTTTGCTAAATTATGGCACTTCGATAAAGTATGCATAAATGCTATATGCATAAATGCCCCCGCATAAATGCCTCCCCTTAACTAAGTCTCAATATATAGGGACGTATCTGCTTAGATCTGCACAGATTTAACTCATTAACAATCAATCACTAGCTTAAAAGACAACAGGAGACCATAAAGTGCAGGGAAAAAAAAAAAAACAGACTAGTAAACTCGGCATGGATCATAAACTCTTAAAGTAAGTGTGATGACCTTTAAGTATCATGGAATAAAAAAGCTAGAGGAGTGAAAAAATATATACCAGAAATTGATAGGCTGCAGAGCATTGCATGGAGATATAATGCAGTTTTCAGGACAGATCACACAAGCAGTGAAAAATATATACCTGTAAGAAGAGAAGAAAGATGAATATTAGCAATGCCATTTTCTAACTGCCAGGGCACTTTGCTAAATTATGGCACTTCGATAAAGTATGCATAAATGCTATATGCATAAATGCCCCCGCATAAATGCCTCCCCTTAACTAAGTCTCAATATATAGGGACGTATCTGCTTAGATCTGCACAGATTTAACTCATTAACAATCAATCACTAGCTTAAAAGACAACAGGAGACCATAAAGTGCAGGGAAAAAAAAAAAAAAAAAAAAAACAGACTAGTAAACTCGGCATGGATCATAAACTCTTAAAGTAAGTGTGATGACCTTTAAGTATCATGGAATAAAAAAGCTAGAGGAGTGAAAAAATATATACCAGAAATTGATAGGCTGCAGAGCATTGCATGGAGATATAATGCAGTTTTCAGGACAGATCACACAAGCAGTGAAAAATATATACCAGAAATTGATAGGCTGCAGAGCATTGCATGGAGATATAATGCAGTTTTCAGGACAGATCACACAAGCAGTGAAAAATATATACCAGAAATTGATAGGCTGCAGAGCATTGCATGGAGATATAATGCAGTTTTCAGGACAGATCACACAAGCAGTGAAAAATATATACCAGAAATTGATAGGCTGCAGAGCATTGCATGGAGATATAATGCAGTTTTCAGGACAGATCACACAAGCAGTGAAAAATATATACCTGTAAGAAGAGAAGAAAGATGAATATTAGCAATGCCATTTTCTAACTGCCAGGGCACTTTGCTAAATTATGGCACTTCGATAAAGTATGCATAAATGCTATATGCATAAATGCCCCCGCATAAATGCCTCCCCTTAACTAAGTCTCAATATATAGGGACGTATCTGCTTAGATCTGCACAGATTTAACTCATTAACAATCAATCACTAGCTTAAAAGACAACAGGAGACCATAAAGTGCAGGGAAAAAAAACGAAAAAACAAAAACAGACTAGTAAACTCGGCATGGATCATAAACTCTTAAAGTAAGTGTGATGACCTTTAAGTATCATGGAATAAAAAAGCTAGAGGAGTGAAAAAATATATACCAGAAATTGATAGGCTGCAGAGCATTGCATGGAGATATAATGCAGTTTTCAGGACAGATCACACAAGCAGTGAAAAATATATACCAGAAATTGATAGGCTGCAGAGCATTGCATGGAGATATAATGCAGTTTTCAGGACAGATCACACAAGCAGTGAAAAATATATACCAGAAATTGATAGGCTGCAGAGCATTGCATGGAGATATAATGCAGTTTTCAGGACAGATCACACAAGCAGTGAAAAATATATACCAGAAATTGATAGGCTGCAGAGCATTGCATGGAGATATAATGCAGTTTTCAGGACAGATCACACAAGCAGTGAAAAATATATACCTGTAAGAAGAGAAGAAAGATGAATATTAGCAATGCCATTTTCTAACTGCCAGGGCACTTTGCTAAATTATGGCACTTCGATAAAGTATGCATAAATGCTATATGCATAAATGCCCCCGCATAAATGCCTCCCCTTAACTAAGTCTCAATATATAGGGACGTATCTGCTTAGATCTGCACAGATTTAACTCATTAACAATCAATCACTAGCTTAAAAGACAACAGGAGACCATAAAGTGCAGGGAAAAAAAAAAAAAAAAAAAAAACAGACTAGTAAACTCGGCATGGATCATAAACTCTTAAAGTAAGTGTGATGACCTTTAAGTATCATGGAATAAAAAAGCTAGAGGAGTGAAAAAATATATACCAGAAATTGATAGGCTGCAGAGCATTGCATGGAGATATAATGCAGTTTTCAGGACAGATCACACAAGCAGTGAAAAATATATACCAGAAATTGATAGGCTGCAGAGCATTGCATGGAGATATAATGCAGTTTTCAGGACAGATCACACAAGCAGTGAAAAATATATACCAGAAATTGATAGGCTGCAGAGCATTGCATGGAGATATAATGCAGTTTTCAGGACAGATCACACAAGCAGTGAAAAATATATACCAGAAATTGATAGGCTGCAGAGCATTGCATGGAGATATAATGCAGTTTTCAGGACAGATCACACAAGCAGTGAAAAATATATACCTGTAAGAAGAGAAGAAAGATGAATATTAGCAATGCCATTTTCTAACTGCCAGGGCACTTTGCTAAATTATGGCACTTCGATAAAGTATGCATAAATGCTATATGCATAAATGCCCCCGCATAAATGCCTCCCCTTAACTAAGTCTCAATATATAGGGACGTATCTGCTTAGATCTGCACAGATTTAACTCATTAACAATCAATCACTAGCTTAAAAGACAACAGGAGACCATAAAGTGCAGGGAAAAAAAAAAAAACAGACTAGTAAACTCGGCATGGATCATAAACTCTTAAAGTAAGTGTGATGACCTTTAAGTATCATGGAATAAAAAAGCTAGAGGAGTGAAAAAATATATACCAGAAATTGATAGGCTGCAGAGCATTGCATGGAGATATAATGCAGTTTTCAGGACAGATCACACAAGCAGTGAAAAATATATACCTGTAAGAAGAGAAGAAAGATGAATATTAGCAATGCCATTTTCTAACTGCCAGGGCACTTTGCTAAATTATGGCACTTCGATAAAGTATGCATAAATGCTATATGCATAAATGCCCCCGCATAAATGCCTCCCCTTAACTAAGTCTCAATATATAGGGACGTATCTGCTTAGATCTGCACAGATTTAACTCATTAACAATCAATCACTAGCTTAAAAGACAACAGGAGACCATAAAGTGCAGGGAAAAAAAAAAAAATAAATAAAAAAACAGACTAGTAAACTCGGCATGGATCATAAACTCTTAAAGTAAGTGTGATGACCTTTAAGTATCATGGAATAAAAAAGCTAGAGGAGTGAAAAAATATATACCAGAAATTGATAGGCTGCAGAGCATTGCATGGAGATATAATGCAGTTTTCAGGACAGATCACACAAGCAGTGAAAAATATATACCAGAAATTGATAGGCTGCAGAGCATTGCATGGAGATATAATGCAGTTTTCAGGACAGATCACACAAGCAGTGAAAAATATATACCAGAAATTGATAGGCTGCAGAGCATTGCATGGAGATATAATGCAGTTTTCAGGACAGATCACACAAGCAGTGAAAAATATATACCAGAAATTGATAGGCTGCAGAGCATTGCATGGAGATATAATGCAGTTTTCAGGACAGATCACACAAGCAGTGAAAAATATATACCTGTAAGAAGAGAAGAAAGATGAATATTAGCAATGCCATTTTCTAACTGCCAGGGCACTTTGCTAAATTATGGCACTTCGATAAAGTATGCATAAATGCTATATGCATAAATGCCCCCGCATAAATGCCTCCCCTTAACTAAGTCTCAATATATAGGGACGTATCTGCTTAGATCTGCACAGATTTAACTCATTAACAATCAATCACTAGCTTAAAAGACAACAGGAGACCATAAAGTGCAGGGAAAAAAAACAAAAAAACAAAAACAGACTAGTAAACTCGGCATGGATCATAAACTCTTAAAGTAAGTGTGATGACCTTTAAGTATCATGGAATAAAAAAGCTAGAGGAGTGAAAAAATATATACCAGAAATTGATAGGCTGCAGAGCATTGCATGGAGATATAATGCAGTTTTCAGGACAGATCACACAAGCAGTGAAAAATATATACCAGAAATTGATAGGCTGCAGAGCATTGCATGGAGATATAATGCAGTTTTCAGGACAGATCACACAAGCAGTGAAAAATATATACCAGAAATTGATAGGCTGCAGAGCATTGCATGGAGATATAATGCAGTTTTCAGGACAGATCACACAAGCAGTGAAAAATATATACCAGAAATTGATAGGCTGCAGAGCATTGCATGGAGATATAATGCAGTTTTCAGGACAGATCACACAAGCAGTGAAAAATATATACCTGTAAGAAGAGAAGAAAGATGAATATTAGCAATGCCATTTTCTAACTGCCAGGGCACTTTGCTAAATTATGGCACTTCGATAAAGTATGCATAAATGCTATATGCATAAATGCCCCCGCATAAATGCCTCCCCTTAACTAAGTCTCAATATATAGGGACGTATCTGCTTAGATCTGCACAGATTTAACTCATTAACAATCAATCACTAGCTTAAAAGACAACAGGAGACCATAAAGTGCAGGGAAAAAAAAAAAAAAAAAAAAAACAGACTAGTAAACTCGGCATGGATCATAAACTCTTAAAGTAAGTGTGATGACCTTTAAGTATCATGGAATAAAAAAGCTAGAGGAGTGAAAAAATATATACCAGAAATTGATAGGCTGCAGAGCATTGCATGGAGATATAATGCAGTTTTCAGGACAGATCACACAAGCAGTGAAAAATATATACCAGAAATTGATAGGCTGCAGAGCATTGCATGGAGATATAATGCAGTTTTCAGGACAGATCACACAAGCAGTGAAAAATATATACCAGAAATTGATAGGCTGCAGAGCATTGCATGGAGATATAATGCAGTTTTCAGGACAGATCACACAAGCAGTGAAAAATATATACCAGAAATTGATAGGCTGCAGAGCATTGCATGGAGATATAATGCAGTTTTCAGGACAGATCACACAAGCAGTGAAAAATATATACCTGTAAGAAGAGAAGAAAGATGAATATTAGCAATGCCATTTTCTAACTGCCAGGGCACTTTGCTAAATTATGGCACTTCGATAAAGTATGCATAAATGCTATATGCATAAATGCCCCCGCATAAATGCCTCCCCTTAACTAAGTCTCAATATATAGGGACGTATCTGCTTAGATCTGCACAGATTTAACTCATTAACAATCAATCACTAGCTTAAAAGACAACAGGAGACCATAAAGTGCAGGGAAAAAAAAAAAAAAAAAAAAAACAGACTAGTAAACTCGGCATGGATCATAAACTCTTAAAGTAAGTGTGATGACCTTTAAGTATCATGGAATAAAAAAGCTAGAGGAGTGAAAAAATATATACCAGAAATTGATAGGCTGCAGAGCATTGCATGGAGATATAATGCAGTTTTCAGGACAGATCACACAAGCAGTGAAAAATATATACCAGAAATTGATAGGCTGCAGAGCATTGCATGGAGATATAATGCAGTTTTCAGGACAGATCACACAAGCAGTGAAAAATATATACCAGAAATTGATAGGCTGCAGAGCATTGCATGGAGATATAATGCAGTTTTCAGGACAGATCACACAAGCAGTGAAAAATATATACCAGAAATTGATAGGCTGCAGAGCATTGCATGGAGATATAATGCAGTTTTCAGGACAGATCACACAAGCAGTGAAAAATATATACCTGTAAGAAGAGAAGAAAGATGAATATTAGCAATGCCATTTTCTAACTGCCAGGGCACTTTGCTAAATTATGGCACTTCGATAAAGTATGCATAAATGCTATATGCATAAATGCCCCCGCATAAATGCCTCCCCTTAACTAAGTCTCAATATATAGGGACGTATCTGCTTAGATCTGCACAGATTTAACTCATTAACAATCAATCACTAGCTTAAAAGACAACAGGAGACCATAAAGTGCAGGGAAAAAAAAAAAAACAGACTAGTAAACTCGGCATGGATCATAAACTCTTAAAGTAAGTGTGATGACCTTTAAGTATCATGGAATAAAAAAGCTAGAGGAGTGAAAAAATATATACCAGAAATTGATAGGCTGCAGAGCATTGCATGGAGATATAATGCAGTTTTCAGGACAGATCACACAAGCAGTGAAAAATATATACCTGTAAGAAGAGAAGAAAGATGAATATTAGCAATGCCATTTTCTAACTGCCAGGGCACTTTGCTAAATTATGGCACTTCGATAAAGTATGCATAAATGCTATATGCATAAATGCCCCCGCATAAATGCCTCCCCTTAACTAAGTCTCAATATATAGGGACGTATCTGCTTAGATCTGCACAGATTTAACTCATTAACAATCAATCACTAGCTTAAAAGACAACAGGAGACCATAAAGTGCAGGGAAAAAAAAAAAAAAAAAAAAAACAGACTAGTAAACTCGGCATGGATCATAAACTCTTAAAGTAAGTGTGATGACCTTTAAGTATCATGGAATAAAAAAGCTAGAGGAGTGAAAAAATATATACCAGAAATTGATAGGCTGCAGAGCATTGCATGGAGATATAATGCAGTTTTCAGGACAGATCACACAAGCAGTGAAAAATATATACCAGAAATTGATAGGCTGCAGAGCATTGCATGGAGATATAATGCAGTTTTCAGGACAGATCACACAAGCAGTGAAAAATATATACCAGAAATTGATAGGCTGCAGAGCATTGCATGGAGATATAATGCAGTTTTCAGGACAGATCACACAAGCAGTGAAAAATATATACCAGAAATTGATAGGCTGCAGAGCATTGCATGGAGATATAATGCAGTTTTCAGGACAGATCACACAAGCAGTGAAAAATATATACCTGTAAGAAGAGAAGAAAGATGAATATTAGCAATGCCATTTTCTAACTGCCAGGGCACTTTGCTAAATTATGGCACTTCGATAAAGTATGCATAAATGCTATATGCATAAATGCCCCCGCATAAATGCCTCCCCTTAACTAAGTCTCAATATATAGGGACGTATCTGCTTAGATCTGCACAGATTTAACTCATTAACAATCAATCACTAGCTTAAAAGACAACAGGAGACCATAAAGTGCAGGGAAAAAAAACAAAAAAAACAAAAAAAAAAACAGACTAGTAAACTCGGCATGGATCATAAACTCTTAAAGTAAGTGTGATGACCTTTAAGTATCATGGAATAAAAAAGCTAGAGGAGTGAAAAAATATATACCAGAAATTGATAGGCTGCAGAGCATTGCATGGAGATATAATGCAGTTTTCAGGACAGATCACACAAGCAGTGAAAAATATATACCTGTAAGAAGAGAAGAAAGATGAATATTAGCAATGCCATTTTCTAACTGCCAGGGCACTTTGCTAAATTATGGCACTTCGATAAAGTATGCATAAATGCTATATGCATAAATGCCCCCGCATAAATGCCTCCCCTTAACTAAGTCTCAATATATAGGGACGTATCTGCTTAGATCTGCACAGATTTAACTCATTAACAATCAATCACTAGCTTAAAAGACAACAGGAGACCATAAAGTGCAGGGAAAAAAAAAAAAAAAAAAAACAGACTAGTAAACTCGGCATGGATCATAAACTCTTAAAGTAAGTGTGATGACCTTTAAGTATCATGGAATAAAAAAGCTAGAGGAGTGAAAAAATATATACCAGAAATTGATAGGCTGCAGAGCATTGCATGGAGATATAATGCAGTTTTCAGGACAGATCACACAAGCAGTGAAAAATATATACCAGAAATTGATAGGCTGCAGAGCATTGCATGGAGATATAATGCAGTTTTCAGGACAGATCACACAAGCAGTGAAAAATATATACCAGAAATTGATAGGCTGCAGAGCATTGCATGGAGATATAATGCAGTTTTCAGGACAGATCACACAAGCAGTGAAAAATATATACCAGAAATTGATAGGCTGCAGAGCATTGCATGGAGATATAATGCAGTTTTCAGGACAGATCACACAAGCAGTGAAAAATATATACCTGTAAGAAGAGAAGAAAGATGAATATTAGCAATGCCATTTTCTAACTGCCAGGGCACTTTGCTAAATTATGGCACTTCGATAAAGTATGCATAAATGCTATATGCATAAATGCCCCCGCATAAATGCCTCCCCTTAACTAAGTCTCAATATATAGGGACGTATCTGCTTAGATCTGCACAGATTTAACTCATTAACAATCAATCACTAGCTTAAAAGACAACAGGAGACCATAAAGTGCAGGGAAAAAAAAAAAAAAAAAACAGACTAGTAAACTCGGCATGGATCATAAACTCTTAAAGTAAGTGTGATGACCTTTAAGTATCATGGAATAAAAAAGCTAGAGGAGTGAAAAAATATATACCAGAAATTGATAGGCTGCAGAGCATTGCATGGAGATATAATGCAGTTTTCAGGACAGATCACACAAGCAGTGAAAAATATATACCTGTAAGAAGAGAAGAAAGATGAATATTAGCAATGCCATTTTCTAACTGCCAGGGCACTTTGCTAAATTATGGCACTTCGATAAAGTATGCATAAATGCTATATGCATAAATGCCCCCGCATAAATGCCTCCCCTTAACTAAGTCTCAATATATAGGGACGTATCTGCTTAGATCTGCACAGATTTAACTCATTAACAATCAATCACTAGCTTAAAAGACAACAGGAGACCATAAAGTGCAGGGAAAAAAAAAAAAAAAAAAAAAACAGACTAGTAAACTCGGCATGGATCATAAACTCTTAAAGTAAGTGTGATGACCTTTAAGTATCATGGAATAAAAAAGCTAGAGGAGTGAAAAAATATATACCAGAAATTGATAGGCTGCAGAGCATTGCATGGAGATATAATGCAGTTTTCAGGACAGATCACACAAGCAGTGAAAAATATATACCAGAAATTGATAGGCTGCAGAGCATTGCATGGAGATATAATGCAGTTTTCAGGACAGATCACACAAGCAGTGAAAAATATATACCAGAAATTGATAGGCTGCAGAGCATTGCATGGAGATATAATGCAGTTTTCAGGACAGATCACACAAGCAGTGAAAAATATATACCAGAAATTGATAGGCTGCAGAGCATTGCATGGAGATATAATGCAGTTTTCAGGACAGATCACACAAGCAGTGAAAAATATATACCTGTAAGAAGAGAAGAAAGATGAATATTAGCAATGCCATTTTCTAACTGCCAGGGCACTTTGCTAAATTATGGCACTTCGATAAAGTATGCATAAATGCTATATGCATAAATGCCCCCGCATAAATGCCTCCCCTTAACTAAGTCTCAATATATAGGGACGTATCTGCTTAGATCTGCACAGATTTAACTCATTAACAATCAATCACTAGCTTAAAAGACAACAGGAGACCATAAAGTGCAGGGAAAAAAAAAAAAAAAAAAAAAACAGACTAGTAAACTCGGCATGGATCATAAACTCTTAAAGTAAGTGTGATGACCTTTAAGTATCATGGAATAAAAAAGCTAGAGGAGTGAAAAAATATATACCAGAAATTGATAGGCTGCAGAGCATTGCATGGAGATATAATGCAGTTTTCAGGACAGATCACACAAGCAGTGAAAAATATATACCAGAAATTGATAGGCTGCAGAGCATTGCATGGAGATATAATGCAGTTTTCAGGACAGATCACACAAGCAGTGAAAAATATATACCAGAAATTGATAGGCTGCAGAGCATTGCATGGAGATATAATGCAGTTTTCAGGACAGATCACACAAGCAGTGAAAAATATATACCAGAAATTGATAGGCTGCAGAGCATTGCATGGAGATATAATGCAGTTTTCAGGACAGATCACACAAGCAGTGAAAAATATATACCTGTAAGAAGAGAAGAAAGATGAATATTAGCAATGCCATTTTCTAACTGCCAGGGCACTTTGCTAAATTATGGCACTTCGATAAAGTATGCATAAATGCTATATGCATAAATGCCCCCGCATAAATGCCTCCCCTTAACTAAGTCTCAATATATAGGGACGTATCTGCTTAGATCTGCACAGATTTAACTCATTAACAATCAATCACTAGCTTAAAAGACAACAGGAGACCATAAAGTGCAGGGAAAAAAAAAAAAACAGACTAGTAAACTCGGCATGGATCATAAACTCTTAAAGTAAGTGTGATGACCTTTAAGTATCATGGAATAAAAAAGCTAGAGGAGTGAAAAAATATATACCAGAAATTGATAGGCTGCAGAGCATTGCATGGAGATATAATGCAGTTTTCAGGACAGATCACACAAGCAGTGAAAAATATATACCTGTAAGAAGAGAAGAAAGATGAATATTAGCAATGCCATTTTCTAACTGCCAGGGCACTTTGCTAAATTATGGCACTTCGATAAAGTATGCATAAATGCTATATGCATAAATGCCCCCGCATAAATGCCTCCCCTTAACTAAGTCTCAATATATAGGGACGTATCTGCTTAGATCTGCACAGATTTAACTCATTAACAATCAATCACTAGCTTAAAAGACAACAGGAGACCATAAAGTGCAGGGAAAAAAAAAAAAATAAATAAAAAAACAGACTAGTAAACTCGGCATGGATCATAAACTCTTAAAGTAAGTGTGATGACCTTTAAGTATCATGGAATAAAAAAGCTAGAGGAGTGAAAAAATATATACCAGAAATTGATAGGCTGCAGAGCATTGCATGGAGATATAATGCAGTTTTCAGGACAGATCACACAAGCAGTGAAAAATATATACCAGAAATTGATAGGCTGCAGAGCATTGCATGGAGATATAATGCAGTTTTCAGGACAGATCACACAAGCAGTGAAAAATATATACCAGAAATTGATAGGCTGCAGAGCATTGCATGGAGATATAATGCAGTTTTCAGGACAGATCACACAAGCAGTGAAAAATATATACCAGAAATTGATAGGCTGCAGAGCATTGCATGGAGATATAATGCAGTTTTCAGGACAGATCACACAAGCAGTGAAAAATATATACCTGTAAGAAGAGAAGAAAGATGAATATTAGCAATGCCATTTTCTAACTGCCAGGGCACTTTGCTAAATTATGGCACTTCGATAAAGTATGCATAAATGCTATATGCATAAATGCCCCCGCATAAATGCCTCCCCTTAACTAAGTCTCAATATATAGGGACGTATCTGCTTAGATCTGCACAGATTTAACTCATTAACAATCAATCACTAGCTTAAAAGACAACAGGAGACCATAAAGTGCAGGGAAAAAAAACAAAAAAACAAAAACAGACTAGTAAACTCGGCATGGATCATAAACTCTTAAAGTAAGTGTGATGACCTTTAAGTATCATGGAATAAAAAAGCTAGAGGAGTGAAAAAATATATACCAGAAATTGATAGGCTGCAGAGCATTGCATGGAGATATAATGCAGTTTTCAGGACAGATCACACAAGCAGTGAAAAATATATACCAGAAATTGATAGGCTGCAGAGCATTGCATGGAGATATAATGCAGTTTTCAGGACAGATCACACAAGCAGTGAAAAATATATACCAGAAATTGATAGGCTGCAGAGCATTGCATGGAGATATAATGCAGTTTTCAGGACAGATCACACAAGCAGTGAAAAATATATACCAGAAATTGATAGGCTGCAGAGCATTGCATGGAGATATAATGCAGTTTTCAGGACAGATCACACAAGCAGTGAAAAATATATACCTGTAAGAAGAGAAGAAAGATGAATATTAGCAATGCCATTTTCTAACTGCCAGGGCACTTTGCTAAATTATGGCACTTCGATAAAGTATGCATAAATGCTATATGCATAAATGCCCCCGCATAAATGCCTCCCCTTAACTAAGTCTCAATATATAGGGACGTATCTGCTTAGATCTGCACAGATTTAACTCATTAACAATCAATCACTAGCTTAAAAGACAACAGGAGACCATAAAGTGCAGGGAAAAAAAAAAAAAAAAAAAAAACAGACTAGTAAACTCGGCATGGATCATAAACTCTTAAAGTAAGTGTGATGACCTTTAAGTATCATGGAATAAAAAAGCTAGAGGAGTGAAAAAATATATACCAGAAATTGATAGGCTGCAGAGCATTGCATGGAGATATAATGCAGTTTTCAGGACAGATCACACAAGCAGTGAAAAATATATACCAGAAATTGATAGGCTGCAGAGCATTGCATGGAGATATAATGCAGTTTTCAGGACAGATCACACAAGCAGTGAAAAATATATACCAGAAATTGATAGGCTGCAGAGCATTGCATGGAGATATAATGCAGTTTTCAGGACAGATCACACAAGCAGTGAAAAATATATACCAGAAATTGATAGGCTGCAGAGCATTGCATGGAGATATAATGCAGTTTTCAGGACAGATCACACAAGCAGTGAAAAATATATACCTGTAAGAAGAGAAGAAAGATGAATATTAGCAATGCCATTTTCTAACTGCCAGGGCACTTTGCTAAATTATGGCACTTCGATAAAGTATGCATAAATGCTATATGCATAAATGCCCCCGCATAAATGCCTCCCCTTAACTAAGTCACAATATATAGGGACGTATCTGCTTAGATCTGCACAGATTTAACTCATTAACAATCAATCACTAGCTTAAAAGACAACAGGAGACCATAAAGTGCAGGGAAAAAAAAAAAAAAAAAAAAAACAGACTAGTAAACTCGGCATGGATCATAAACTCTTAAAGTAAGTGTGATGACCTTTAAGTATCATGGAATAAAAAAGCTAGAGGAGTGAAAAAATATATACCAGAAATTGATAGGCTGCAGAGCATTGCATGGAGATATAATGCAGTTTTCAGGACAGATCACACAAGCAGTGAAAAATATATACCAGAAATTGATAGGCTGCAGAGCATTGCATGGAGATATAATGCAGTTTTCAGGACAGATCACACAAGCAGTGAAAAATATATACCAGAAATTGATAGGCTGCAGAGCATTGCATGGAGATATAATGCAGTTTTCAGGACAGATCACACAAGCAGTGAAAAATATATACCAGAAATTGATAGGCTGCAGAGCATTGCATGGAGATATAATGCAGTTTTCAGGACAGATCACACAAGCAGTGAAAAATATATACCTGTAAGAAGAGAAGAAAGATGAATATTAGCAATGCCATTTTCTAACTGCCAGGGCACTTTGCTAAATTATGGCACTTCGATAAAGTATGCATAAATGCTATATGCATAAATGCCCCCGCATAAATGCCTCCCCTTAACTAAGTCTCAATATATAGGGACGTATCTGCTTAGATCTGCACAGATTTAACTCATTAACAATCAATCACTAGCTTAAAAGACAACAGGAGACCATAAAGTGCAGGGAAAAAAAAAAAAACAGACTAGTAAACTCGGCATGGATCATAAACTCTTAAAGTAAGTGTGATGACCTTTAAGTATCATGGAATAAAAAAGCTAGAGGAGTGAAAAAATATATACCAGAAATTGATAGGCTGCAGAGCATTGCATGGAGATATAATGCAGTTTTCAGGACAGATCACACAAGCAGTGAAAAATATATACCTGTAAGAAGAGAAGAAAGATGAATATTAGCAATGCCATTTTCTAACTGCCAGGGCACTTTGCTAAATTATGGCACTTCGATAAAGTATGCATAAATGCTATATGCATAAATGCCCCCGCATAAATGCCTCCCCTTAACTAAGTCTCAATATATAGGGACGTATCTGCTTAGATCTGCACAGATTTAACTCATTAACAATCAATCACTAGCTTAAAAGACAACAGGAGACCATAAAGTGCAGGGAAAAAAAAAAAAAAAAAAAAAACAGACTAGTAAACTCGGCATGGATCATAAACTCTTAAAGTAAGTGTGATGACCTTTAAGTATCATGGAATAAAAAAGCTAGAGGAGTGAAAAAATATATACCAGAAATTGATAGGCTGCAGAGCATTGCATGGAGATATAATGCAGTTTTCAGGACAGATCACACAAGCAGTGAAAAATATATACCAGAAATTGATAGGCTGCAGAGCATTGCATGGAGATATAATGCAGTTTTCAGGACAGATCACACAAGCAGTGAAAAATATATACCAGAAATTGATAGGCTGCAGAGCATTGCATGGAGATATAATGCAGTTTTCAGGACAGATCACACAAGCAGTGAAAAATATATACCAGAAATTGATAGGCTGCAGAGCATTGCATGGAGATATAATGCAGTTTTCAGGACAGATCACACAAGCAGTGAAAAATATATACCTGTAAGAAGAGAAGAAAGATGAATATTAGCAATGCCATTTTCTAACTGCCAGGGCACTTTGCTAAATTATGGCACTTCGATAAAGTATGCATAAATGCTATATGCATAAATGCCCCCGCATAAATGCCTCCCCTTAACTAAGTCTCAATATATAGGGACGTATCTGCTTAGATCTGCACAGATTTAACTCATTAACAATCAATCACTAGCTTAAAAGACAACAGGAGACCATAAAGTGCAGGGAAAAAAAACAAAAAAAACAAAAAAAAAAACAGACTAGTAAACTCGGCATGGATCATAAACTCTTAAAGTAAGTGTGATGACCTTTAAGTATCATGGAATAAAAAAGCTAGAGGAGTGAAAAAATATATACCAGAAATTGATAGGCTGCAGAGCATTGCATGGAGATATAATGCAGTTTTCAGGACAGATCACACAAGCAGTGAAAAATATATACCTGTAAGAAGAGAAGAAAGATGAATATTAGCAATGCCATTTTCTAACTGCCAGGGCACTTTGCTAAATTATGGCACTTCGATAAAGTATGCATAAATGCTATATGCATAAATGCCCCCGCATAAATGCCTCCCCTTAACTAAGTCTCAATATATAGGGACGTATCTGCTTAGATCTGCACAGATTTAACTCATTAACAATCAATCACTAGCTTAAAAGACAACAGGAGACCATAAAGTGCAGGGAAAAAAAAAAAAAAAAAAAACAGACTAGTAAACTCGGCATGGATCATAAACTCTTAAAGTAAGTGTGATGACCTTTAAGTATCATGGAATAAAAAAGCTAGAGGAGTGAAAAAATATATACCAGAAATTGATAGGCTGCAGAGCATTGCATGGAGATATAATGCAGTTTTCAGGACAGATCACACAAGCAGTGAAAAATATATACCAGAAATTGATAGGCTGCAGAGCATTGCATGGAGATATAATGCAGTTTTCAGGACAGATCACACAAGCAGTGAAAAATATATACCAGAAATTGATAGGCTGCAGAGCATTGCATGGAGATATAATGCAGTTTTCAGGACAGATCACACAAGCAGTGAAAAATATATACCAGAAATTGATAGGCTGCAGAGCATTGCATGGAGATATAATGCAGTTTTCAGGACAGATCACACAAGCAGTGAAAAATATATACCTGTAAGAAGAGAAGAAAGATGAATATTAGCAATGCCATTTTCTAACTGCCAGGGCACTTTGCTAAATTATGGCACTTCGATAAAGTATGCATAAATGCTATATGCATAAATGCCCCCGCATAAATGCCTCCCCTTAACTAAGTCTCAATATATAGGGACGTATCTGCTTAGATCTGCACAGATTTAACTCATTAACAATCAATCACTAGCTTAAAAGACAACAGGAGACCATAAAGTGCAGGGAAAAAAAAAAAAAAAAAACAGACTAGTAAACTCGGCATGGATCATAAACTCTTAAAGTAAGTGTGATGACCTTTAAGTATCATGGAATAAAAAAGCTAGAGGAGTGAAAAAATATATACCAGAAATTGATAGGCTGCAGAGCATTGCATGGAGATATAATGCAGTTTTCAGGACAGATCACACAAGCAGTGAAAAATATATACCTGTAAGAAGAGAAGAAAGATGAATATTAGCAATGCCATTTTCTAACTGCCAGGGCACTTTGCTAAATTATGGCACTTCGATAAAGTATGCATAAATGCTATATGCATAAATGCCCCCGCATAAATGCCTCCCCTTAACTAAGTCTCAATATATAGGGACGTATCTGCTTAGATCTGCACAGATTTAACTCATTAACAATCAATCACTAGCTTAAAAGACAACAGGAGACCATAAAGTGCAGGGAAAAAAAAAAAAAAAAAAAAAAACAGACTAGTAAACTCGGCATGGATCATAAACTCTTAAAGTAAGTGTGATGACCTTTAAGTATCATGGAATAAAAAAGCTAGAGGAGTGAAAAAATATATACCAGAAATTGATAGGCTGCAGAGCATTGCATGGAGATATAATGCAGTTTTCAGGACAGATCACACAAGCAGTGAAAAATATATACCAGAAATTGATAGGCTGCAGAGCATTGCATGGAGATATAATGCAGTTTTCAGGACAGATCACACAAGCAGTGAAAAATATATACCAGAAATTGATAGGCTGCAGAGCATTGCATGGAGATATAATGCAGTTTTCAGGACAGATCACACAAGCAGTGAAAAATATATACCAGAAATTGATAGGCTGCAGAGCATTGCATGGAGATATAATGCAGTTTTCAGGACAGATCACACAAGCAGTGAAAAATATATACCTGTAAGAAGAGAAGAAAGATGAATATTAGCAATGCCATTTTCTAACTGCCAGGGCACTTTGCTAAATTATGGCACTTCGATAAAGTATGCATAAATGCTATATGCATAAATGCCCCCGCATAAATGCCTCCCCTTAACTAAGTCTCAATATATAGGGACGTATCTGCTTAGATCTGCACAGATTTAACTCATTAACAATCAATCACTAGCTTAAAAGACAACAGGAGACCATAAAGTGCAGGGAAAAAAAAAAAAAAAAAAAAAAAAAAAACAGACTAGTAAACTCGGCATGGATCATAAACTCTTAAAGTAAGTGTGATGACCTTTAAGTATCATGGAATAAAAAAGCTAGAGGAGTGAAAAAATATATACCAGAAATTGATAGGCTGCAGAGCATTGCATGGAGATATAATGCAGTTTTCAGGACAGATCACACAAGCAGTGAAAAATATATACCTGTAAGAAGAGAAGAAAGATGAATATTAGCAATGCCATTTTCTAACTGCCAGGGCACTTTGCTAAATTATGGCACTTCGATAAAGTATGCATAAATGCTATATGCATAAATGCCCCCGCATAAATGCCTCCCCTTAACTAAGTCTCAATATATAGGGACGTATCTGCTTAGATCTGCACAGATTTAACTCATTAACAATCAATCACTAGCTTAAAAGACAACAGGAGACCATAAAGTGCAGGGAAAAAAAAAAAAAAAAAAAAAAAAAAACAGACTAGTAAACTCGGCATGGATCATAAACTCTTAAAGTAAGTGTGATGACCTTTAAGTATCATGGAATAAAAAAGCTAGAGGAGTGAAAAAATATATACCAGAAATTGATAGGCTGCAGAGCATTGCATGGAGATATAATGCAGTTTTCAGGACAGATCACACAAGCAGTGAAAAATATATACCAGAAATTGATAGGCTGCAGAGCATTGCATGGAGATATAATGCAGTTTTCAGGACAGATCACACAAGCAGTGAAAAATATATACCAGAAATTGATAGGCTGCAGAGCATTGCATGGAGATATAATGCAGTTTTCAGGACAGATCACACAAGCAGTGAAAAATATATACCAGAAATTGATAGGCTGCAGAGCATTGCATGGAGATATAATGCAGTTTTCAGGACAGATCACACAAGCAGTGAAAAATATATACCTGTAAGAAGAGAAGAAAGATGAATATTAGCAATGCCATTTTCTAACTGCCAGGGCACTTTGCTAAATTATGGCACTTCGATAAAGTATGCATAAATGCTATATGCATAAATGCCCCCGCATAAATGCCTCCCCTTAACTAAGTCTCAATATATAGGGACGTATCTGCTTAGATCTGCACAGATTTAACTCATTAACAATCAATCACTAGCTTAAAAGACAACAGGAGACCATAAAGTGCAGGGAAAAAAAAAAAAAAAAAAACAGACTAGTAAACTCGGCATGGATCATAAACTCTTAAAGTAAGTGTGATGACCTTTAAGTATCATGGAATAAAAAAGCTAGAGGAGTGAAAAAATATATACCAGAAATTGATAGGCTGCAGAGCATTGCATGGAGATATAATGCAGTTTTCAGGACAGATCACACAAGCAGTGAAAAATATATACCTGTAAGAAGAGAAGAAAGATGAATATTAGCAATGCCATTTTCTAACTGCCAGGGCACTTTGCTAAATTATGGCACTTCGATAAAGTATGCATAAATGCTATATGCATAAATGCCCCCGCATAAATGCCTCCCCTTAACTAAGTCTCAATATATAGGGACGTATCTGCTTAGATCTGCACAGATTTAACTCATTAACAATCAATCACTAGCTTAAAAGACAACAGGAGACCATAAAGTGCAGGGAAAAAAAAAAAAAAAAAAAAAAAAAAAACCAGACTAGTAAACTCGGCATGGATCATAAACTCTTAAAGTAAGTGTGATGACCTTTAAGTATCATGGAATAAAAAAGCTAGAGGAGTGAAAAAATATATACCAGAAATTGATAGGCTGCAGAGCATTGCATGGAGATATAATGCAGTTTTCAGGACAGATCACACAAGCAGTGAAAAATATATACCAGAAATTGATAGGCTGCAGAGCATTGCATGGAGATATAATGCAGTTTTCAGGACAGATCACACAAGCAGTGAAAAATATATACCAGAAATTGATAGGCTGCAGAGCATTGCATGGAGATATAATGCAGTTTTCAGGACAGATCACACAAGCAGTGAAAAATATATACCAGAAATTGATAGGCTGCAGAGCATTGCATGGAGATATAATGCAGTTTTCAGGACAGATCACACAAGCAGTGAAAAATATATACCTGTAAGAAGAGAAGAAAGATGAATATTAGCAATGCCATTTTCTAACTGCCAGGGCACTTTGCTAAATTATGGCACTTCGATAAAGTATGCATAAATGCTATATGCATAAATGCCCCCGCATAAATGCCTCCCCTTAACTAAGTCTCAATATATAGGGACGTATCTGCTTAGATCTGCACAGATTTAACTCATTAACAATCAATCACTAGCTTAAAAGACAACAGGAGACCATAAAGTGCAGGGAAAAAAAAAAAAAAAAAAAAAAAAAAAAACAGACTAGTAAACTCGGCATGGATCATAAACTCTTAAAGTAAGTGTGATGACCTTTAAGTATCATGGAATAAAAAAGCTAGAGGAGTGAAAAAATATATACCAGAAATTGATAGGCTGCAGAGCATTGCATGGAGATATAATGCAGTTTTCAGGACAGATCACACAAGCAGTGAAAAATATATACCTGTAAGAAGAGAAGAAAGATGAATATTAGCAATGCCATTTTCTAACTGCCAGGGCACTTTGCTAAATTATGGCACTTCGATAAAGTATGCATAAATGCTATATGCATAAATGCCCCCGCATAAATGCCTCCCCTTAACTAAGTCTCAATATATAGGGACGTATCTGCTTAGATCTGCACAGATTTAACTCATTAACAATCAATCACTAGCTTAAAAGACAACAGGAGACCATAAAGTGCAGGGAAAAAAAAAAAAAAAAAAAAAAAAAAACCAGACTAGTAAACTCGGCATGGATCATAAACTCTTAAAGTAAGTGTGATGACCTTTAAGTATCATGGAATAAAAAAGCTAGAGGAGTGAAAAAATATATACCAGAAATTGATAGGCTGCAGAGCATTGCATGGAGATATAATGCAGTTTTCAGGACAGATCACACAAGCAGTGAAAAATATATACCTGTAAGAAGAGAAGAAAGATGAATATTAGCAATGCCATTTTCTAACTGCCAGGGCACTTTGCTAAATTATGGCACTTCGATAAAGTATGCATAAATGCTATATGCATAAATGCCCCCGCATAAATGCCTCCCCTTAACTAAGTCTCAATATATAGGGACGTATCTGCTTAGATCTGCACAGATTTAACTCATTAACAATCAATCACTAGCTTAAAAGACAACAGGAGACCATAAAGTGCAGGGAAAAAAAAAAAAAAAAAAAAAAAAAAAACAGACTAGTAAACTCGGCATGGATCATAAACTCTTAAAGTAAGTGTGATGACCTTTAAGTATCATGGAATAAAAAAGCTAGAGGAGTGAAAAAATATATACCAGAAATTGATAGGCTGCAGAGCATTGCATGGAGATATAATGCAGTTTTCAGGACAGATCACACAAGCAGTGAAAAATATATACCAGAAATTGATAGGCTGCAGAGCATTGCATGGAGATATAATGCAGTTTTCAGGACAGATCACACAAGCAGTGAAAAATATATACCAGAAATTGATAGGCTGCAGAGCATTGCATGGAGATATAATGCAGTTTTCAGGACAGATCACACAAGCAGTGAAAAATATATACCAGAAATTGATAGGCTGCAGAGCATTGCATGGAGATATAATGCAGTTTTCAGGACAGATCACACAAGCAGTGAAAAATATATACCTGTAAGAAGAGAAGAAAGATGAATATTAGCAATGCCATTTTCTAACTGCCAGGGCACTTTGCTAAATTATGGCACTTCGATAAAGTATGCATAAATGCTATATGCATAAATGCCCCCGCATAAATGCCTCCCCTTAACTAAGTCTCAATATATAGGGACGTATCTGCTTAGATCTGCACAGATTTAACTCATTAACAATCAATCACTAGCTTAAAAGACAACAGGAGACCATAAAGTGCAGGGAAAAAAAAAAAAAAAAAAACAGACTAGTAAACTCGGCATGGATCATAAACTCTTAAAGTAAGTGTGATGACCTTTAAGTATCATGGAATAAAAAAGCTAGAGGAGTGAAAAAATATATACCAGAAATTGATAGGCTGCAGAGCATTGCATGGAGATATAATGCAGTTTTCAGGACAGATCACACAAGCAGTGAAAAATATATACCTGTAAGAAGAGAAGAAAGATGAATATTAGCAATGCCATTTTCTAACTGCCAGGGCACTTTGCTAAATTATGGCACTTCGATAAAGTATGCATAAATGCTATATGCATAAATGCCCCCGCATAAATGCCTCCCCTTAACTAAGTCTCAATATATAGGGACGTATCTGCTTAGATCTGCACAGATTTAACTCATTAACAATCAATCACTAGCTTAAAAGACAACAGGAGACCATAAAGTGCAGGGAAAAAAAAAAAAAAAAAAAAACAGACTAGTAAACTCGGCATGGATCATAAACTCTTAAAGTAAGTGTGATGAGCTTTAAGTATCATGGAATAAAAAAGCTAGAGGAGTGAAAAAATATATACCAGAAATTGATAGGCTGCAGAGCATTGCATGGAGATATAATGCAGTTTTCAGGACAGATCACACAAGCAGTGAAAAATATATACCAGAAATTGATAGGCTGCAGAGCATTGCATGGAGATATAATGCAGTTTTCAGGACAGATCACACAAGCAGTGAAAAATATATACCAGAAATTGATAGGCTGCAGAGCATTGCATGGAGATATAATGCAGTTTTCAGGACAGATCACACAAGCAGTGAAAAATATATACCAGAAATTGATAGGCTGCAGAGCATTGCATGGAGATATAATGCAGTTTTCAGGACAGATCACACAAGCAGTGAAAAATATATACCTGTAAGAAGAGAAGAAAGATGAATATTAGCAATGCCATTTTCTAACTGCCAGGGCACTTTGCTAAATTATGGCACTTCGATAAAGTATGCATAAATGCTATATGCATAAATGCCCCCGCATAAATGCCTCCCCTTAACTAAGTCTCAATATATAGGGACGTATCTGCTTAGATCTGCACAGATTTAACTCATTAACAATCAATCACTAGCTTAAAAGACAACAGGAGACCATAAAGTGCAGGGAAAAAAAAAAAAAAAAAAACAGACTAGTAAACTCGGCATGGATCATAAACTCTTAAAGTAAGTGTGATGACCTTTAAGTATCATGGAATAAAAAAGCTAGAGGAGTGAAAAAATATATACCAGAAATTGATAGGCTGCAGAGCATTGCATGGAGATATAATGCAGTTTTCAGGACAGATCACACAAGCAGTGAAAAATATATACCTGTAAGAAGAGAAGAAAGATGAATATTAGCAATGCCATTTTCTAACTGCCAGGGCACTTTGCTAAATTATGGCACTTCGATAAAGTATGCATAAATGCTATATGCATAAATGCCCCCGCATAAATGCCTCCCCTTAACTAAGTCTCAATATATAGGGACGTATCTGCTTAGATCTGCACAGATTTAACTCATTAACAATCAATCACTAGCTTAAAAGACAACAGGAGACCATAAAGTGCAGGGAAAAAAAAAAAAAAAAAAAAACAGACTAGTAAACTCGGCATGGATCATAAACTCTTAAAGTAAGTGTGATGACCTTTAAGTATCATGGAATAAAAAAGCTAGAGGAGTGAAAAAATATATACCAGAAATTGATAGGCTGCAGAGCATTGCATGGAGATATAATGCAGTTTTCAGGACAGATCACACAAGCAGTGAAAAATATATACCAGAAATTGATAGGCTGCAGAGCATTGCATGGAGATATAATGCAGTTTTCAGGACAGATCACACAAGCAGTGAAAAATATATACCAGAAATTGATAGGCTGCAGAGCATTGCATGGAGATATAATGCAGTTTTCAGGACAGATCACACAAGCAGTGAAAAATATATACCAGAAATTGATAGGCTGCAGAGCATTGCATGGAGATATAATGCAGTTTTCAGGACAGATCACACAAGCAGTGAAAAATATATACCTGTAAGAAGAGAAGAAAGATGAATATTAGCAATGCCATTTTCTAACTGCCAGGGCACTTTGCTAAATTATGGCACTTCGATAAAGTATGCATAAATGCTATATGCATAAATGCCCCCGCATAAATGCCTCCCCTTAACTAAGTCTCAATATATAGGGACGTATCTGCTTAGATCTGCACAGATTTAACTCATTAACAATCAATCACTAGCTTAAAAGACAACAGGAGACCATAAAGTGCAGGGAAAAAAAAAAAAAAAAAAAAAAAAAAAACAGACTAGTAAACTCGGCATGGATCATAAACTCTTAAAGTAAGTGTGATGACCTTTAAGTATCATGGAATAAAAAAGCTAGAGGAGTGAAAAAATATATACCAGAAATTGATAGGCTGCAGAGCATTGCATGGAGATATAATGCAGTTTTCAGGACAGATCACACAAGCAGTGAAAAATATATACCTGTAAGAAGAGAAGAAAGATGAATATTAGCAATGCCATTTTCTAACTGCCAGGGCACTTTGCTAAATTATGGCACTTCGATAAAGTATGCATAAATGCTATATGCATAAATGCCCCCGCATAAATGCCTCCCCTTAACTAAGTCTCAATATATAGGGACGTATCTGCTTAGATCTGCACAGATTTAACTCATTAACAATCAATCACTAGCTTAAAAGACAACAGGAGACCATAAAGTGCAGGGAAAAAAAAAAAAAAACAGACTAGTAAACTCGGCATGGATCATAAACTCTTAAAGTAAGTGTGATGACCTTTAAGTATCATGGAATAAAAAAGCTAGAGGAGTGAAAAAATATATACCAGAAATTGATAGGCTGCAGAGCATTGCATGGAGATATAATGCAGTTTTCAGGACAGATCACACAAGCAGTGAAAAATATATACCAGAAATTGATAGGCTGCAGAGCATTGCATGGAGATATAATGCAGTTTTCAGGACAGATCACACAAGCAGTGAAAAATATATACCAGAAATTGATAGGCTGCAGAGCATTGCATGGAGATATAATGCAGTTTTCAGGACAGATTACACAAGCAGTGAAAAATATATACCAGAAATTGATAGGCTGCAGAGCATTGCATGGAGATATAATGCAGTTTTCAGGACAGATCACACAAGCAGTGAAAAATATATACCTGTAAGAAGAGAAGAAAGATGAATATTAGCAATGCCATTTTCTAACTGCCAGGGCACTTTGCTAAATTATGGCACTTCGATAAAGTATGCATAAATGCTATATGCATAAATGCCCCCGCATAAATGCCTCCCCTTAACTAAGTCTCAATATATAGGGACGTATCTGCTTAGATCTGCACAGATTTAACTCATTAACAATCAATCACTAGCTTAAAAGACAACAGGAGACCATAAAGTGCAGGGAAAAAAAAAAAAAAAAAAAACAGACTAGTAAACTCGGCATGGATCATAAACTCTTAAAGTAAGTGTGATGACCTTTAAGTATCATGGAATAAAAAAGCTAGAGGAGTGAAAAAATATATACCAGAAATTGATAGGCTGCAGAGCATTGCATGGAGATATAATGCAGTTTTCAGGACAGATCACACAAGCAGTGAAAAATATATACCTGTAAGAAGAGAAGAAAGATGAATATTAGCAATGCCATTTTCTAACTGCCAGGGCACTTTGCTAAATTATGGCACTTCGATAAAGTATGCATAAATGCTATATGCATAAATGCCCCCGCATAAATGCCTCCCCTTAACTAAGTCTCAATATATAGGGACGTATCTGCTTAGATCTGCACAGATTTAACTCATTAACAATCAATCACTAGCTTAAAAGACAACAGGAGACCATAAAGTGCAGGGAAAAAAAAAAAAAAAAAAAAACAGACTAGTAAACTCGGCATGGATCATAAACTCTTAAAGTAAGTGTGATGACCTTTAAGTATCATGGAATAAAAAAGCTAGAGGAGTGAAAAAATATATACCAGAAATTGATAGGCTGCAGAGCATTGCATGGAGATATAATGCAGTTTTCAGGACAGATCACACAAGCAGTGAAAAATATATACCAGAAATTGATAGGCTGCAGAGCATTGCATGGAGATATAATGCAGTTTTCAGGACAGATCACACAAGCAGTGAAAAATATATACCAGAAATTGATAGGCTGCAGAGCATTGCATGGAGATATAATGCAGTTTTCAGGACAGATCACACAAGCAGTGAAAAATATATACCAGAAATTGATAGGCTGCAGAGCATTGCATGGAGATATAATGCAGTTTTCAGGACAGATCACACAAGCAGTGAAAAATATATACCTGTAAGAAGAGAAGAAAGATGAATATTAGCAATGCCATTTTCTAACTGCCAGGGCACTTTGCTAAATTATGGCACTTCGATAAAGTATGCATAAATGCTATATGCATAAATGCCCCCGCATAAATGCCTCCCCTTAACTAAGTCTCAATATATAGGGACGTATCTGCTTAGATCTGCACAGATTTAACTCATTAACAATCAATCACTAGCTTAAAAGACAACAGGAGACCATAAAGTGCAGGGAAAAAAAAAAAAAAAAACAGACTAGTAAACTCGGCATGGATCATAAACTCTTAAAGTAAGTGTGATGACCTTTAAGTATCATGGAATAAAAAAGCTAGAGGAGTGAAAAAATATATACCAGAAATTGATAGGCTGCAGAGCATTGCATGGAGATATAATGCAGTTTTCAGGACAGATCACACAAGCAGTGAAAAATATATACCTGTAAGAAGAGAAGAAAGATGAATATTAGCAATGCCATTTTCTAACTGCCAGGGCACTTTGCTAAATTATGGCACTTCGATAAAGTATGCATAAATGCTATATGCATAAATGCCCCCGCATAAATGCCTCCCCTTAACTAAGTCTCAATATATAGGGACGTATCTGCTTAGATCTGCACAGATTTAACTCATTAACAATCAATCACTAGCTTAAAAGACAACAGGAGACCATAAAGTGCAGGGAAAAAAAAAAAAAAAAAAAAAAAAAACAGACTAGTAAACTCGGCATGGATCATAAACTCTTAAAGTAAGTGTGATGACCTTTAAGTATCATGGAATAAAAAAGCTAGAGGAGTGAAAAAATATATACCAGAAATTGATAGGCTGCAGAGCATTGCATGGAGATATAATGCAGTTTTCAGGACAGATCACACAAGCAGTGAAAAATATATACCTGTAAGAAGAGAAGAAAGATGAATATTAGCAATGCCATTTTCTAACTGCCAGGGCACTTTGCTAAATTATGGCACTTCGATAAAGTATGCATAAATGCTATATGCATAAATGCCCCCGCATAAATGCCTCCCCTTAACTAAGTCTCAATATATAGGGACGTATCTGCTTAGATCTGCACAGATTTAACTCATTAACAATCAATCACTAGCTTAAAAGACAACAGGAGACCATAAAGTGCAGGGAAAAAAAAAAAAAAACAGACTAGTAAACTCGGCATGGATCATAAACTCTTAAAGTAAGTGTGATGACCTTTAAGTATCATGGAATAAAAAAGCTAGAGGAGTGAAAAAATATATACCAGAAATTGATAGGCTGCAGAGCATTGCATGGAGATATAATGCAGTTTTCAGGACAGATCACACAAGCAGTGAAAAATATATACCAGAAATTGATAGGCTGCAGAGCATTGCATGGAGATATAATGCAGTTTTCAGGACAGATCACACAAGCAGTGAAAAATATATACCAGAAATTGATAGGCTGCAGAGCATTGCATGGAGATATAATGCAGTTTTCAGGACAGATCACACAAGCAGTGAAAAATATATACCAGAAATTGATAGGCTGCAGAGCATTGCATGGAGATATAATGCAGTTTTCAGGACAGATCACACAAGCAGTGAAAAATATATACCTGTAAGAAGAGAAGAAAGATGAATATTAGCAATGCCATTTTCTAACTGCCAGGGCACTTTGCTAAATTATGGCACTTCGATAAAGTATGCATAAATGCTATATGCATAAATGCCCCCGCATAAATGCCTCCCCTTAACTAAGTCTCAATATATAGGGACGTATCTGCTTAGATCTGCACAGATTTAACTCATTAACAATCAATCACTAGCTTAAAAGACAACAGGAGACCATAAAGTGCAGGGAAAAAAAAACAAAAAAAAAAAACAGACTAGTAAACTCGGCATGGATCATAAACTCTTAAAGTAAGTGTGATGACCTTTAAGTATCATGGAATAAAAAAGCTAGAGGAGTGAAAAAATATATACCAGAAATTGATAGGCTGCAGAGCATTGCATGGAGATATAATGCAGTTTTCAGGACAGATCACACAAGCAGTGAAAAATATATACCAGAAATTGATAGGCTGCAGAGCATTGCATGGAGATATAATGCAGTTTTCAGGACAGATCACACAAGCAGTGAAAAATATATACCAGAAATTGATAGGCTGCAGAGCATTGCATGGAGATATAATGCAGTTTTCAGGACAGATCACACAAGCAGTGAAAAATATATACCAGAAATTGATAGGCTGCAGAGCATTGCATGGAGATATAATGCAGTTTTCAGGACAGATCACACAAGCAGTGAAAAATATATACCTGTAAGAAGAGAAGAAAGATGAATATTAGCAATGCCATTTTCTAACTGCCAGGGCACTTTGCTAAATTATGGCACTTCGATAAAGTATGCATAAATGCTATATGCATAAATGCCCCCGCATAAATGCCTCCCCTTAACTAAGTCTCAATATATAGGGACGTATCTGCTTAGATCTGCACAGATTTAACTCATTAACAATCAATCACTAGCTTAAAAGACAACAGGAGACCATAAAGTGCAGGGAAAAAAAAAAAAAAAAAAAAACAGACTAGTAAACTCGGCATGGATCATAAACTCTTAAAGTAAGTGTGATGACCTTTAAGTATCATGGAATAAAAAAGCTAGAGGAGTGAAAAAATATATACCAGAAATTGATAGGCTGCAGAGCATTGCATGGAGATATAATGCAGTTTTCAGGACAGATCACACAAGCAGTGAAAAATATATACCAGAAATTGATAGGCTGCAGAGCATTGCATGGAGATATAATGCAGTTTTCAGGACAGATCACACAAGCAGTGAAAAATATATACCAGAAATTGATAGGCTGCAGAGCATTGCATGGAGATATAATGCAGTTTTCAGGACAGATCACACAAGCAGTGAAAAATATATACCAGAAATTGATAGGCTGCAGAGCATTGCATGGAGATATAATGCAGTTTTCAGGACAGATCACACAAGCAGTGAAAAATATATACCTGTAAGAAGAGAAGAAAGATGAATATTAGCAATGCCATTTTCTAACTGCCAGGGCACTTTGCTAAATTATGGCACTTCGATAAAGTATGCATAAATGCTATATGCATAAATGCCCCCGCATAAATGCCTCCCCTTAACTAAGTCTCAATATATAGGGACGTATCTGCTTAGATCTGCACAGATTTAACTCATTAACAATCAATCACTAGCTTAAAAGACAACAGGAGACCATAAAGTGCAGGGAAAAAAAAAAAAAAAAAAAAAAAAAAAAACAGACTAGTAAACTCGGCATGGATCATAAACTCTTAAAGTAAGTGTGATGACCTTTAAGTATCATGGAATAAAAAAGCTAGAGGAGTGAAAAAATATATACCAGAAATTGATAGGCTGCAGAGCATTGCATGGAGATATAATGCAGTTTTCAGGACAGATCACACAAGCAGTGAAAAATATATACCTGTAAGAAGAGAAGAAAGATGAATATTAGCAATGCCATTTTCTAACTGCCAGGGCACTTTGCTAAATTATGGCACTTCGATAAAGTATGCATAAATGCTATATGCATAAATGCCCCCGCATAAATGCCTCCCCTTAACTAAGTCTCAATATATAGGGACGTATCTGCTTAGATCTGCACAGATTTAACTCATTAACAATCAATCACTAGCTTAAAAGACAACAGGAGACCATAAAGTGCAGGGAAAAAAAAAAAAAAAAAAAAACAGACTAGTAAACTCGGCATGGATCATAAACTCTTAAAGTAAGTGTGATGACCTTTAAGTATCATGGAATAAAAAAGCTAGAGGAGTGAAAAAATATATACCAGAAATTGATAGGCTGCAGAGCATTGCATGGAGATATAATGCAGTTTTCAGGACAGATCACACAAGCAGTGAAAAATATATACCTGTAAGAAGAGAAGAAAGATGAATATTAGCAATGCCATTTTCTAACTGCCAGGGCACTTTGCTAAATTATGGCACTTCGATAAAGTATGCATAAATGCTATATGCATAAATGCCCCCGCATAAATGCCTCCCCTTAACTAAGTCTCAATATATAGGGACGTATCTGCTTAGATCTGCACAGATTTAACTCATTAACAATCAATCACTAGCTTAAAAGACAACAGGAGACCATAAAGTGCAGGGAAAAAAAAAAAAAAAAAAAAACAGACTAGTAAACTCGGCATGGATCATAAACTCTTAAAGTAAGTGTGATGACCTTTAAGTATCATGGAATAAAAAAGCTAGAGGAGTGAAAAAATATATACCAGAAATTGATAGGCTGCAGAGCATTGCATGGAGATATAATGCAGTTTTCAGGACAGATCACACAAGCAGTGAAAAATATATACCAGAAATTGATAGGCTGCAGAGCATTGCATGGAGATATAATGCAGTTTTCAGGACAGATCACACAAGCAGTGAAAAATATATACCAGAAATTGATAGGCTGCAGAGCATTGCATGGAGATATAATGCAGTTTTCAGGACAGATCACACAAGCAGTGAAAAATATATACCAGAAATTGATAGGCTGCAGAGCATTGCATGGAGATATAATGCAGTTTTCAGGACAGATCACACAAGCAGTGAAAAATATATACCTGTAAGAAGAGAAGAAAGATGAATATTAGCAATGCCATTTTCTAACTGCCAGGGCACTTTGCTAAATTATGGCACTTCGATAAAGTATGCATAAATGCTATATGCATAAATGCCCCCGCATAAATGCCTCCCCTTAACTAAGTCTCAATATATAGGGACGTATCTGCTTAGATCTGCACAGATTTAACTCATTAACAATCAATCACTAGCTTAAAAGACAACAGGAGACCATAAAGTGCAGGGAAAAAAAAAAAAAAAAACAGACTAGTAAACTCGGCATGGATCATAAACTCTTAAAGTAAGTGTGATGACCTTTAAGTATCATGGAATAAAAAAGCTAGAGGAGTGAAAAAATATATACCAGAAATTGATAGGCTGCAGAGCATTGCATGGAGATATAATGCAGTTTTCAGGACAGATCACACAAGCAGTGAAAAATATATACCTGTAAGAAGAGAAGAAAGATGAATATTAGCAATGCCATTTTCTAACTGCCAGGGCACTTTGCTAAATTATGGCACTTCGATAAAGTATGCATAAATGCTATATGCATAAATGCCCCCGCATAAATGCCTCCCCTTAACTAAGTCTCAATATATAGGGACGTATCTGCTTAGATCTGCACAGATTTAACTCATTAACAATCAATCACTAGCTTAAAAGACAACAGGAGACCATAAAGTGCAGGGAAAAAAAAAAAAAAAAAAAAAACAGACTAGTAAACTCGGCATGGATCATAAACTCTTAAAGTAAGTGTGATGACCTTTAAGTATCATGGAATAAAAAAGCTAGAGGAGTGAAAAAATATATACCAGAAATTGATAGGCTGCAGAGCATTGCATGGAGATATAATGCAGTTTTCAGGACAGATCACACAAGCAGTGAAAAATATATACCAGAAATTGATAGGCTGCAGAGCATTGCATGGAGATATAATGCAGTTTTCAGGACAGATCACACAAGCAGTGAAAAATATATACCAGAAATTGATAGGCTGCAGAGCATTGCATGGAGATATAATGCAGTTTTCAGGACAGATCACACAAGCAGTGAAAAATATATACCAGAAATTGATAGGCTGCAGAGCATTGCATGGAGATATAATGCAGTTTTCAGGACAGATCACACAAGCAGTGAAAAATATATACCTGTAAGAAGAGAAGAAAGATGAATATTAGCAATGCCATTTTCTAACTGCCAGGGCACTTTGCTAAATTATGGCACTTCGATAAAGTATGCATAAATGCTATATGCATAAATGCCCCCGCATAAATGCCTCCCCTTAACTAAGTCTCAATATATAGGGACGTATCTGCTTAGATCTGCACAGATTTAACTCATTAACAATCAATCACTAGCTTAAAAGACAACAGGAGACCATAAAGTGCAGGGAAAAAAAAAAAAAAAAAAAAACAGACTAGTAAACTCGGCATGGATCATAAACTCTTAAAGTAAGTGTGATGACCTTTAAGTATCATGGAATAAAAAAGCTAGAGGAGTGAAAAAATATATACCAGAAATTGATAGGCTGCAGAGCATTGCATGGAGATATAATGCAGTTTTCAGGACAGATCACACAAGCAGTGAAAAATATATACCAGAAATTGATAGGCTGCAGAGCATTGCATGGAGATATAATGCAGTTTTCAGGACAGATCACACAAGCAGTGAAAAATATATACCAGAAATTGATAGGCTGCAGAGCATTGCATGGAGATATAATGCAGTTTTCAGGACAGATCACACAAGCAGTGAAAAATATATACCAGAAATTGATAGGCTGCAGAGCATTGCATGGAGATATAATGCAGTTTTCAGGACAGATCACACAAGCAGTGAAAAATATATACCTGTAAGAAGAGAAGAAAGATGAATATTAGCAATGCCATTTTCTAACTGCCAGGGCACTTTGCTAAATTATGGCACTTCGATAAAGTATGCATAAATGCTATATGCATAAATGCCCCCGCATAAATGCCTCCCCTTAACTAAGTCTCAATATATAGGGACGTATCTGCTTAGATCTGCACAGATTTAACTCATTAACAATCAATCACTAGCTTAAAAGACAACAGGAGACCATAAAGTGCAGGGAAAAAAAAAAAAAAAAACAGACTAGTAAACTCGGCATGGATCATAAACTCTTAAAGTAAGTGTGATGACCTTTAAGTATCATGGAATAAAAAAGCTAGAGGAGTGAAAAAATATATACCAGAAATTGATAGGCTGCAGAGCATTGCATGGAGATATAATGCAGTTTTCAGGACAGATCACACAAGCAGTGAAAAATATATACCTGTAAGAAGAGAAGAAAGATGAATATTAGCAATGCCATTTTCTAACTGCCAGGGCACTTTGCTAAATTATGGCACTTCGATAAAGTATGCATAAATGCTATATGCATAAATGCCCCCGCATAAATGCCTCCCCTTAACTAAGTCTCAATATATAGGGACGTATCTGCTTAGATCTGCACAGATTTAACTCATTAACAATCAATCACTAGCTTAAAAGACAACAGGAGACCATAAAGTGCAGGGAAAAAAAAAAAAAAAAAAAAACAGACTAGTAAACTCGGCATGGATCATAAACTCTTAAAGTAAGTGTGATGACCTTTAAGTATCATGGAATAAAAAAGCTAGAGGAGTGAAAAAATATATACCAGAAATTGATAGGCTGCAGAGCATTGCATGGAGATATAATGCAGTTTTCAGGACAGATCACACAAGCAGTGAAAAATATATACCAGAAATTGATAGGCTGCAGAGCATTGCATGGAGATATAATGCAGTTTTCAGGACAGATCACACAAGCAGTGAAAAATATATACCAGAAATTGATAGGCTGCAGAGCATTGCATGGAGATATAATGCAGTTTTCAGGACAGATCACACAAGCAGTGAAAAATATATACCAGAAATTGATAGGCTGCAGAGCATTGCATGGAGATATAATGCAGTTTTCAGGACAGATCACACAAGCAGTGAAAAATATATACCTGTAAGAAGAGAAGAAAGATGAATATTAGCAATGCCATTTTCTAACTGCCAGGGCACTTTGCTAAATTATGGCACTTCGATAAAGTATGCATAAATGCTATATGCATAAATGCCCCCGCATAAATGCCTCCCCTTAACTAAGTCTCAATATATAGGGACGTATCTGCTTAGATCTGCACAGATTTAACTCATTAACAATCAATCACTAGCTTAAAAGACAACAGGAGACCATAAAGTGCAGGGAAAAAAAAAAAAAAAAACAGACTAGTAAACTCGGCATGGATCATAAACTCTTAAAGTAAGTGTGATGACCTTTAAGTATCATGGAATAAAAAAGCTAGAGGAGTGAAAAAATATATACCAGAAATTGATAGGCTGCAGAGCATTGCATGGAGATATAATGCAGTTTTCAGGACAGATCACACAAGCAGTGAAAAATATATACCTGTAAGAAGAGAAGAAAGATGAATATTAGCAATGCCATTTTCTAACTGCCAGGGCACTTTGCTAAATTATGGCACTTCGATAAAGTATGCATAAATGCTATATGCATAAATGCCCCCGCATAAATGCCTCCCCTTAACTAAGTCTCAATATATAGGGACGTATCTGCTTAGATCTGCACAGATTTAACTCATTAACAATCAATCACTAGCTTAAAAGACAACAGGAGACCATAAAGTGCAGGGAAAAAAAAAAAAAACAGACTAGTAAACTCGGCATGGATCATAAACTCTTAAAGTAAGTGTGATGACCTTTAAGTATCATGGAATAAAAAAGCTAGAGGAGTGAAAAAATATATACCAGAAATTGATAGGCTGCAGAGCATTGCATGGAGATATAATGCAGTTTTCAGGACAGATCACACAAGCAGTGAAAAATATATACCAGAAATTGATAGGCTGCAGAGCATTGCATGGAGATATAATGCAGTTTTCAGGACAGATCACACAAGCAGTGAAAAATATATACCAGAAATTGATAGGCTGCAGAGCATTGCATGGAGATATAATGCAGTTTTCAGGACAGATCACACAAGCAGTGAAAAATATATACCAGAAATTGATAGGCTGCAGAGCATTGCATGGAGATATAATGCAGTTTTCAGGACAGATCACACAAGCAGTGAAAAATATATACCTGTAAGAAGAGAAGAAAGATGAATATTAGCAATGCCATTTTCTAACTGCCAGGGCACTTTGCTAAATTATGGCACTTCGATAAAGTATGCATAAATGCTATATGCATAAATGCCCCCGCATAAATGCCTCCCCTTAACTAAGTCTTAATATATAGGGACGTATCTGCTTAGATCTGCACAGATTTAACTCATTAACAATCAATCACTAGCTTAAAAGACAACAGGAGACCATAAAGTGCAGGGAAAAAAAAAAAAAAAAAAAAAACAGACTAGTAAACTCGGCATGGATCATAAACTCTTAAAGTAAGTGTGATGACCTTTAAGTATCATGGAATAAAAAAGCTAGAGGAGTGAAAAAATATATACCAGAAATTGATAGGCTGCAGAGCATTGCATGGAGATATAATGCAGTTTTCAGGACAGATCACACAAGCAGTGAAAAATATATACCAGAAATTGATAGGCTGCAGAGCATTGCATGGAGATATAATGCAGTTTTCAGGACAGATCACACAAGCAGTGAAAAATATATACCAGAAATTGATAGGCTGCAGAGCATTGCATGGAGATATAATGCAGTTTTCAGGACAGATCACACAAGCAGTGAAAAATATATACCAGAAATTGATAGGCTGCAGAGCATTGCATGGAGATATAATGCAGTTTTCAGGACAGATCACACAAGCAGTGAAAAATATATACCTGTAAGAAGAGAAGAAAGATGAATATTAGCAATGCCATTTTCTAACTGCCAGGGCACTTTGCTAAATTATGGCACTTCGATAAAGTATGCATAAATGCTATATGCATAAATGCCCCCGCATAAATGCCTCCCCTTAACTAAGTCTCAATATATAGGGACGTATCTGCTTAGATCTGCACAGATTTAACTCATTAACAATCAATCACTAGCTTAAAAGACAACAGGAGACCATAAAGTGCAGGGAAAAAAAAAAAAAAAAACAGACTAGTAAACTCGGCATGGATCATAAACTCTTAAAGTAAGTGTGATGACCTTTAAGTATCATGGAATAAAAAAGCTAGAGGAGTGAAAAAATATATACCAGAAATTGATAGGCTGCAGAGCATTGCATGGAGATATAATGCAGTTTTCAGGACAGATCACACAAGCAGTGAAAAATATATACCTGTAAGAAGAGAAGAAAGATGAATATTAGCAATGCCATTTTCTAACTGCCAGGGCACTTTGCTAAATTATGGCACTTCGATAAAGTATGCATAAATGCTATATGCATAAATGCCCCCGCATAAATGCCTCCCCTTAACTAAGTCTCAATATATAGGGACGTATCTGCTTAGATCTGCACAGATTTAACTCATTAACAATCAATCACTAGCTTAAAAGACAACAGGAGACCATAAAGTGCAGGGAAAAAAAAAAAAAAAAAAAAAACAGACTAGTAAACTCGGCATGGATCATAAACTCTTAAAGTAAGTGTGATGACCTTTAAGTATCATGGAATAAAAAAGCTAGAGGAGTGAAAAAATATATACCAGAAATTGATAGGCTGCAGAGCATTGCATGGAGATATAATGCAGTTTTCAGGACAGATCACACAAGCAGTGAAAAATATATACCAGAAATTGATAGGCTGCAGAGCATTGCATGGAGATATAATGCAGTTTTCAGGACAGATCACACAAGCAGTGAAAAATATATACCAGAAATTGATAGGCTGCAGAGCATTGCATGGAGATATAATGCAGTTTTCAGGACAGATCACACAAGCAGTGAAAAATATATACCAGAAATTGATAGGCTGCAGAGCATTGCATGGAGATATAATGCAGTTTTCAGGACAGATCACACAAGCAGTGAAAAATATATACCTGTAAGAAGAGAAGAAAGATGAATATTAGCAATGCCATTTTCTAACTGCCAGGGCACTTTGCTAAATTATGGCACTTCGATAAAGTATGCATAAATGCTATATGCATAAATGCCCCCGCATAAATGCCTCCCCTTAACTAAGTCTCAATATATAGGGACGTATCTGCTTAGATCTGCACAGATTTAACTCATTAACAATCAATCACTAGCTTAAAAGACAACAGGAGACCATAAAGTGCAGGGAAAAAAAAAAAAAAAAAAAAAAAAACAGACTAGTAAACTCGGCATGGATCATAAACTCTTAAAGTAAGTGTGATGACCTTTAAGTATCATGGAATAAAAAAGCTAGAGGAGTGAAAAAATATATACCAGAAATTGATAGGCTGCAGAGCATTGCATGGAGATATAATGCAGTTTTCAGGACAGATCACACAAGCAGTGAAAAATATATACCTGTAAGAAGAGAAGAAAGATGAATATTAGCAATGCCATTTTCTAACTGCCAGGGCACTTTGCTAAATTATGGCACTTCGATAAAGTATGCATAAATGCTATATGCATAAATGCCCCCGCATAAATGCCTCCCCTTAACTAAGTCTCAATATATAGGGACGTATCTGCTTAGATCTGCACAGATTTAACTCATTAACAATCAATCACTAGCTTAAAAGACAACAGGAGACCATAAAGTGCAGGGAAAAAAAAAAAAAAAAAAAAAAAAAAAACAGACTAGTAAACTCGGCATGGATCATAAACTCTTAAAGTAAGTGTGATGACCTTTAAGTATCATGGAATAAAAAAGCTAGAGGAGTGAAAAAATATATACCAGAAATTGATAGGCTGCAGAGCATTGCATGGAGATATAATGCAGTTTTCAGGACAGATCACACAAGCAGTGAAAAATATATACCTGTAAGAAGAGAAGAAAGATGAATATTAGCAATGCCATTTTCTAACTGCCAGGGCACTTTGCTAAATTATGGCACTTCGATAAAGTATGCATAAATGCTATATGCATAAATGCCCCCGCATAAATGCCTCCCCTTAACTAAGTCTCAATATATAGGGACGTATCTGCTTAGATCTGCACAGATTTAACTCATTAACAATCAATCACTAGCTTAAAAGACAACAGGAGACCATAAAGTGCAGGGAAAAAAAAAAAAAAAAAAAAAACAGACTAGTAAACTCGGCATGGATCATAAACTCTTAAAGTAAGTGTGATGACCTTTAAGTATCATGGAATAAAAAAGCTAGAGGAGTGAAAAAATATATACCAGAAATTGATAGGCTGCAGAGCATTGCATGGAGATATAATGCAGTTTTCAGGACAGATCACACAAGCAGTGAAAAATATATACCAGAAATTGATAGGCTGCAGAGCATTGCATGGAGATATAATGCAGTTTTCAGGACAGATCACACAAGCAGTGAAAAATATATACCAGAAATTGATAGGCTGCAGAGCATTGCATGGAGATATAATGCAGTTTTCAGGACAGATCACACAAGCAGTGAAAAATATATACCAGAAATTGATAGGCTGCAGAGCATTGCATGGAGATATAATGCAGTTTTCAGGACAGATCACACAAGCAGTGAAAAATATATACCTGTAAGAAGAGAAGAAAGATGAATATTAGCAATGCCATTTTCTAACTGCCAGGGCACTTTGCTAAATTATGGCACTTCGATAAAGTATGCATAAATGCTATATGCATAAATGCCCCCGCATAAATGCCTCCCCTTAACTAAGTCTCAATATATAGGGACGTATCTGCTTAGATCTGCACAGATTTAACTCATTAACAATCAATCACTAGCTTAAAAGACAACAGGAGACCATAAAGTGCAGGGAAAAAAAAAAAAAAAAAAAAAAAAAAAAACAGACTAGTAAACTCGGCATGGATCATAAACTCTTAAAGTAAGTGTGATGACCTTTAAGTATCATGGAATAAAAAAGCTAGAGGAGTGAAAAAATATATACCAGAAATTGATAGGCTGCAGAGCATTGCATGGAGATATAATGCAGTTTTCAGGACAGATCACACAAGCAGTGAAAAATATATACCTGTAAGAAGAGAAGAAAGATGAATATTAGCAATGCCATTTTCTAACTGCCAGGGCACTTTGCTAAATTATGGCACTTCGATAAAGTATGCATAAATGCTATATGCATAAATGCCCCCGCATAAATGCCTCCCCTTAACTAAGTCTCAATATATAGGGACGTATCTGCTTAGATCTGCACAGATTTAACTCATTAACAATCAATCACTAGCTTAAAAGACAACAGGAGACCATAAAGTGCAGGGAAAAAAAAAAAAAAAAAAAAAACAGACTAGTAAACTCGGCATGGATCATAAACTCTTAAAGTAAGTGTGATGACCTTTAAGTATCATGGAATAAAAAAGCTAGAGGAGTGAAAAAATATATACCAGAAATTGATAGGCTGCAGAGCATTGCATGGAGATATAATGCAGTTTTCAGGACAGATCACACAAGCAGTGAAAAATATATACCAGAAATTGATAGGCTGCAGAGCATTGCATGGAGATATAATGCAGTTTTCAGGACAGATCACACAAGCAGTGAAAAATATATACCAGAAATTGATAGGCTGCAGAGCATTGCATGGAGATATAATGCAGTTTTCAGGACAGATCACACAAGCAGTGAAAAATATATACCAGAAATTGATAGGCTGCAGAGCATTGCATGGAGATATAATGCAGTTTTCAGGACAGATCACACAAGCAGTGAAAAATATATACCTGTAAGAAGAGAAGAAAGATGAATATTAGCAATGCCATTTTCTAACTGCCAGGGCACTTTGCTAAATTATGGCACTTCGATAAAGTATGCATAAATGCTATATGCATAAATGCCCCCGCATAAATGCCTCCCCTTAACTAAGTCTCAATATATAGGGACGTATCTGCTTAGATCTGCACAGATTTAACTCATTAACAATCAATCACTAGCTTAAAAGACAACAGGAGACCATAAAGTGCAGGGAAAAAAAAAAAAAAAAAAAAAAAAAAAACAGACTAGTAAACTCGGCATGGATCATAAACTCTTAAAGTAAGTGTGATGACCTTTAAGTATCATGGAATAAAAAAGCTAGAGGAGTGAAAAAATATATACCAGAAATTGATAGGCTGCAGAGCATTGCATGGAGATATAATGCAGTTTTCAGGACAGATCACACAAGCAGTGAAAAATATATACCTGTAAGAAGAGAAGAAAGATGAATATTAGCAATGCCATTTTCTAACTGCCAGGGCACTTTGCTAAATTATGGCACTTCGATAAAGTATGCATAAATGCTATATGCATAAATGCCCCCGCATAAATGCCTCCCCTTAACTAAGTCTCAATATATAGGGACGTATCTGCTTAGATCTGCACAGATTTAACTCATTAACAATCAATCACTAGCTTAAAAGACAACAGGAGACCATAAAGTGCAGGGAAAAAAAAAAAAAAAAAAAAAAAAAAAACAGACTAGTAAACTCGGCATGGATCATAAACTCTTAAAGTAAGTGTGATGACCTTTAAGTATCATGGAATAAAAAAGCTAGAGGAGTGAAAAAATATATACCAGAAATTGATAGGCTGCAGAGCATTGCATGGAGATATAATGCAGTTTTCAGGACAGATCACACAAGCAGTGAAAAATATATACCTGTAAGAAGAGAAGAAAGATGAATATTAGCAATGCCATTTTCTAACTGCCAGGGCACTTTGCTAAATTATGGCACTTCGATAAAGTATGCATAAATGCTATATGCATAAATGCCCCCGCATAAATGCCTCCCCTTAACTAAGTCTCAATATATAGGGACGTATCTGCTTAGATCTGCACAGATTTAACTCATTAACAATCAATCACTAGCTTAAAAGACAACAGGAGACCATAAAGTGCAGGGAAAAAAAAAAAAAAAAAAAAAAAAAAAAACAGACTAGTAAACTCGGCATGGATCATAAACTCTTAAAGTAAGTGTGATGACCTTTAAGTATCATGGAATAAAAAAGCTAGAGGAGTGAAAAAATATATACCAGAAATTGATAGGCTGCAGAGCATTGCATGGAGATATAATGCAGTTTTCAGGACAGATCACACAAGCAGTGAAAAATATATACCTGTAAGAAGAGAAGAAAGATGAATATTAGCAATGCCATTTTCTAACTGCCAGGGCACTTTGCTAAATTATGGCACTTCGATAAAGTATGCATAAATGCTATATGCATAAATGCCCCCGCATAAATGCCTCCCCTTAACTAAGTCTCAATATATAGGGACGTATCTGCTTAGATCTGCACAGATTTAACTCATTAACAATCAATCACTAGCTTAAAAGACAACAGGAGACCATAAAGTGCAGGGAAAAAAAAAAAAAAAAAAAAAACAGACTAGTAAACTCGGCATGGATCATAAACTCTTAAAGTAAGTGTGATGACCTTTAAGTATCATGGAATAAAAAAGCTAGAGGAGTGAAAAAATATATACCAGAAATTGATAGGCTGCAGAGCATTGCATGGAGATATAATGCAGTTTTCAGGACAGATCACACAAGCAGTGAAAAATATATACCAGAAATTGATAGGCTGCAGAGCATTGCATGGAGATATAATGCAGTTTTCAGGACAGATCACACAAGCAGTGAAAAATATATACCAGAAATTGATAGGCTGCAGAGCATTGCATGGAGATATAATGCAGTTTTCAGGACAGATCACACAAGCAGTGAAAAATATATACCAGAAATTGATAGGCTGCAGAGCATTGCATGGAGATATAATGCAGTTTTCAGGACAGATCACACAAGCAGTGAAAAATATATACCTGTAAGAAGAGAAGAAAGATGAATATTAGCAATGCCATTTTCTAACTGCCAGGGCACTTTGCTAAATTATGGCACTTCGATAAAGTATGCATAAATGCTATATGCATAAATGCCCCCGCATAAATGCCTCCCCTTAACTAAGTCTCAATATATAGGGACGTATCTGCTTAGATCTGCACAGATTTAACTCATTAACAATCAATCACTAGCTTAAAAGACAACAGGAGACCATAAAGTGCAGGGGAAAAAAAAAAAAAAAAAAAAAAAAAACAGACTAGTAAACTCGGCATGGATCATAAACTCTTAAAGTAAGTGTGATGACCTTTAAGTATCATGGAATAAAAAAGCTAGAGGAGTGAAAAAATATATACCAGAAATTGATAGGCTGCAGAGCATTGCATGGAGATATAATGCAGTTTTCAGGACAGATCACACAAGCAGTGAAAAATATATACCTGTAAGAAGAGAAGAAAGATGAATATTAGCAATGCCATTTTCTAACTGCCAGGGCACTTTGCTAAATTATGGCACTTCGATAAAGTATGCATAAATGCTATATGCATAAATGCCCCCGCATAAATGCCTCCCCTTAACTAAGTCTCAATATATAGGGACGTATCTGCTTAGATCTGCACAGATTTAACTCATTAACAATCAATCACTAGCTTAAAAGACAACAGGAGACCATAAAGTGCAGGGAAAAAAAAAAAAAAAAAAAAAAAACAGACTAGTAAACTCGGCATGGATCATAAACTCTTAAAGTAAGTGTGATGACCTTTAAGTATCATGGAATAAAAAAGCTAGAGGAGTGAAAAAATATATACCAGAAATTGATAGGCTGCAGAGCATTGCATGGAGATATAATGCAGTTTTCAGGACAGATCACACAAGCAGTGAAAAATATATACCAGAAATTGATAGGCTGCAGAGCATTGCATGGAGATATAATGCAGTTTTCAGGACAGATCACACAAGCAGTGAAAAATATATACCAGAAATTGATAGGCTGCAGAGCATTGCATGGAGATATAATGCAGTTTTCAGGACAGATCACACAAGCAGTGAAAAATATATACCAGAAATTGATAGGCTGCAGAGCATTGCATGGAGATATAATGCAGTTTTCAGGACAGATCACACAAGCAGTGAAAAATATATACCTGTAAGAAGAGAAGAAAGATGAATATTAGCAATGCCATTTTCTAACTGCCAGGGCACTTTGCTAAATTATGGCACTTCGATAAAGTATGCATAAATGCTATATGCATAAATGCCCCCGCATAAATGCCTCCCCTTAACTAAGTCTCAATATATAGGGACGTATCTGCTTAGATCTGCACAGATTTAACTCATTAACAATCAATCACTAGCTTAAAAGACAACAGGAGACCATAAAGTGCAGGGAAAAAAAAAAAAAAAAACAGACTAGTAAACTCGGCATGGATCATAAACTCTTAAAGTAAGTGTGATGACCTTTAAGTATCATGGAATAAAAAAGCTAGAGGAGTGAAAAAATATATACCAGAAATTGATAGGCTGCAGAGCATTGCATGGAGATATAATGCAGTTTTCAGGACAGATCACACAAGCAGTGAAAAATATATACCTGTAAGAAGAGAAGAAAGATGAATATTAGCAATGCCATTTTCTAACTGCCAGGGCACTTTGCTAAATTATGGCACTTCGATAAAGTATGCATAAATGCTATATGCATAAATGCCCCCGCATAAATGCCTCCCCTTAACTAAGTCTCAATATATAGGGACGTATCTGCTTAGATCTGCACAGATTTAACTCATTAACAATCAATCACTAGCTTAAAAGACAACAGGAGACCATAAAGTGCAGGGAAAAAAAAAAAAAAAAAAAAACAGACTAGTAAACTCGGCATGGATCATAAACTCTTAAAGTAAGTGTGATGACCTTTAAGTATCATGGAATAAAAAAGCTAGAGGAGTGAAAAAATATATACCAGAAATTGATAGGCTGCAGAGCATTGCATGGAGATATAATGCAGTTTTCAGGACAGATCACACAAGCAGTGAAAAATATATACCAGAAATTGATAGGCTGCAGAGCATTGCATGGAGATATAATGCAGTTTTCAGGACAGATCACACAAGCAGTGAAAAATATATACCAGAAATTGATAGGCTGCAGAGCATTGCATGGAGATATAATGCAGTTTTCAGGACAGATCACACAAGCAGTGAAAAATATATACCAGAAATTGATAGGCTGCAGAGCATTGCATGGAGATATAATGCAGTTTTCAGGACAGATCACACAAGCAGTGAAAAATATATACCAGAAATTGATAGGCTGCAGAGCATTGCATGGAGATATAATGCAGTTTTCAGGACAGATCACACAAGCAGTGAAAAATATATACCTGTAAGAAGAGAAGAAAGATGAATATTAGCAATGCCATTTTCTAACTGCCAGGGCACTTTGCTAAATTATGGCACTTCGATAAAGTATGCATAAATGCTATATGCATAAATGCCCCCGCATAAATGCCTCCCCTTAACTAAGTCTCAATATATAGGGACGTATCTGCTTAGATCTGCACAGATTTAACTCATTAACAATCAATCACTAGCTTAAAAGACAACAGGAGACCATAAAGTGCAGGGAAAAAAAACAAAAAAACAAAAACAGACTAGTAAACTCGGCATGGATCATAAACTCTTAAAGTAAGTGTGATGACCTTTAAGTATCATGGAATAAAAAAGCTAGAGGAGTGAAAAAATATATACCAGAAATTGATAGGCTGCAGAGCATTGCATGGAGATATAATGCAGTTTTCAGGACAGATCACACAAGCAGTGAAAAATATATACCAGAAATTGATAGGCTGCAGAGCATTGCATGGAGATATAATGCAGTTTTCAGGACAGATCACACAAGCAGTGAAAAATATATACCAGAAATTGATAGGCTGCAGAGCATTGCATGGAGATATAATGCAGTTTTCAGGACAGATCACACAAGCAGTGAAAAATATATACCAGAAATTGATAGGCTGCAGAGCATTGCATGGAGATATAATGCAGTTTTCAGGACAGATCACACAAGCAGTGAAAAATATATACCTGTAAGAAGAGAAGAAAGATGAATATTAGCAATGCCATTTTCTAACTGCCAGGGCACTTTGCTAAATTATGGCACTTCGATAAAGTATGCATAAATGCTATATGCATAAATGCCCCCGCATAAATGCCTCCCCTTAACTAAGTCTCAATATATAGGGACGTATCTGCTTAGATCTGCACAGATTTAACTCATTAACAATCAATCACTAGCTTAAAAGACAACAGGAGACCATAAAGTGCAGGGAAAAAAAAAAAAAAAAAAAAACAGACTAGTAAACTCGGCATGGATCATAAACTCTTAAAGTAAGTGTGATGACCTTTAAGTATCATGGAATAAAAAAGCTAGAGGAGTGAAAAAATATATACCAGAAATTGATAGGCTGCAGAGCATTACATGGAGATATAATGCAGTTTTCAGGACAGATCACACAAGCAGTGAAAAATATATACCAGAAATTGATAGGCTGCAGAGCATTGCATGGAGATATAATGCAGTTTTCAGGACAGATCACACAAGCAGTGAAAAATATATACCAGAAATTGATAGGCTGCAGAGCATTGCATGGAGATATAATGCAGTTTTCAGGACAGATCACACAAGCAGTGAAAAATATATACCAGAAATTGATAGGCTGCAGAGCATTGCATGGAGATATAATGCAGTTTTCAGGACAGATCACACAAGCAGTGAAAAATATATACCTGTAAGAAGAGAAGAAAGATGAATATTAGCAATGCCATTTTCTAACTGCCAGGGCACTTTGCTAAATTATGGCACTTCGATAAAGTATGCATAAATGCTATATGCATAAATGCCCCCGCATAAATGCCTCCCCTTAACTAAGTCTCAATATATAGGGACGTATCTGCTTAGATCTGCACAGATTTAACTCATTAACAATCAATCACTAGCTTAAAAGACAACAGGAGACCATAAAGTGCAGGGAAAAAAAAAAAAAAAAAAAAAACAGACTAGTAAACTCGGCATGGATCATAAACTCTTAAAGTAAGTGTGATGACCTTTAAGTATCATGGAATAAAAAAGCTAGAGGAGTGAAAAAATATATACCAGAAATTGATAGGCTGCAGAGCATTGCATGGAGATATAATGCAGTTTTCAGGACAGATCACACAAGCAGTGAAAAATATATACCAGAAATTGATAGGCTGCAGAGCATTGCATGGAGATATAATGCAGTTTTCAGGACAGATCACACAAGCAGTGAAAAATATATACCAGAAATTGATAGGCTGCAGAGCATTGCATGGAGATATAATGCAGTTTTCAGGACAGATCACACAAGCAGTGAAAAATATATACCAGAAATTGATAGGCTGCAGAGCATTGCATGGAGATATAATGCAGTTTTCAGGACAGATCACACAAGCAGTGAAAAATATATACCTGTAAGAAGAGAAGAAAGATGAATATTAGCAATGCCATTTTCTAACTGCCAGGGCACTTTGCTAAATTATGGCACTTCGATAAAGTATGCATAAATGCTATATGCATAAATGCCCCCGCATAAATGCCTCCCCTTAACTAAGTCTCAATATATAGGGACGTATCTGCTTAGATCTGCACAGATTTAACTCATTAACAATCAATCACTAGCTTAAAAGACAACAGGAGACCATAAAGTGCAGGGAAAAAAAAAAAAACAGACTAGTAAACTCGGCATGGATCATAAACTCTTAAAGTAAGTGTGATGACCTTTAAGTATCATGGAATAAAAAAGCTAGAGGAGTGAAAAAATATATACCAGAAATTGATAGGCTGCAGAGCATTGCATGGAGATATAATGCAGTTTTCAGGACAGATCACACAAGCAGTGAAAAATATATACCTGTAAGAAGAGAAGAAAGATGAATATTAGCAATGCCATTTTCTAACTGCCAGGGCACTTTGCTAAATTATGGCACTTCGATAAAGTATGCATAAATGCTATATGCATAAATGCCCCCGCATAAATGCCTCCCCTTAACTAAGTCTCAATATATAGGGACGTATCTGCTTAGATCTGCACAGATTTAACTCATTAACAATCAATCACTAGCTTAAAAGACAACAGGAGACCATAAAGTGCAGGGAAAAAAAAAAAAAAAAAAAAAACAGACTAGTAAACTCGGCATGGATCATAAACTCTTAAAGTAAGTGTGATGACCTTTAAGTATCATGGAATAAAAAAGCTAGAGGAGTGAAAAAATATATACCAGAAATTGATAGGCTGCAGAGCATTGCATGGAGATATAATGCAGTTTTCAGGACAGATCACACAAGCAGTGAAAAATATATACCAGAAATTGATAGGCTGCAGAGCATTGCATGGAGATATAATGCAGTTTTCAGGACAGATCACACAAGCAGTGAAAAATATATACCAGAAATTGATAGGCTGCAGAGCATTGCATGGAGATATAATGCAGTTTTCAGGACAGATCACACAAGCAGTGAAAAATATATACCAGAAATTGATAGGCTGCAGAGCATTGCATGGAGATATAATGCAGTTTTCAGGACAGATCACACAAGCAGTGAAAAATATATACCTGTAAGAAGAGAAGAAAGATGAATATTAGCAATGCCATTTTCTAACTGCCAGGGCACTTTGCTAAATTATGGCACTTCGATAAAGTATGCATAAATGCTATATGCATAAATGCCCCCGCATAAATGCCTCCCCTTAACTAAGTCTCAATATATAGGGACGTATCTGCTTAGATCTGCACAGATTTAACTCATTAACAATCAATCACTAGCTTAAAAGACAACAGGAGACCATAAAGTGCAGGGAAAAAAAACAAAAAAACAAAAACAGACTAGTAAACTCGGCATGGATCATAAACTCTTAAAGTAAGTGTGATGACCTTTAAGTATCATGGAATAAAAAAGCTAGAGGAGTGAAAAAATATATACCAGAAATTGATAGGCTGCAGAGCATTGCATGGAGATATAATGCAGTTTTCAGGACAGATCACACAAGCAGTGAAAAATATATACCAGAAATTGATAGGCTGCAGAGCATTGCATGGAGATATAATGCAGTTTTCAGGACAGATCACACAAGCAGTGAAAAATATATACCAGAAATTGATAGGCTGCAGAGCATTGCATGGAGATATAATGCAGTTTTCAGGACAGATCACACAAGCAGTGAAAAATATATACCAGAAATTGATAGGCTGCAGAGCATTGCATGGAGATATAATGCAGTTTTCAGGACAGATCACACAAGCAGTGAAAAATATATACCTGTAAGAAGAGAAGAAAGATGAATATTAGCAATGCCATTTTCTAACTGCCAGGGCACTTTGCTAAATTATGGCACTTCGATAAAGTATGCATAAATGCTATATGCATAAATGCCCCCGCATAAATGCCTCCCCTTAACTAAGTCTCAATATATAGGGACGTATCTGCTTAGATCTGCACAGATTTAACTCATTAACAATCAATCACTAGCTTAAAAGACAACAGGAGACCATAAAGTGCAGGGAAAAAAAAAAAAAAAAAAAAAACAGACTAGTAAACTCGGCATGGATCATAAACTCTTAAAGTAAGTGTGATGACCTTTAAGTATCATGGAATAAAAAAGCTAGAGGAGTGAAAAAATATATACCAGAAATTGATAGGCTGCAGAGCATTACATGGAGATATAATGCAGTTTTCAGGACAGATCACACAAGCAGTGAAAAATATATACCAGAAATTGATAGGCTGCAGAGCATTGCATGGAGATATAATGCAGTTTTCAGGACAGATCACACAAGCAGTGAAAAATATATACCAGAAATTGATAGGCTGCAGAGCATTGCATGGAGATATAATGCAGTTTTCAGGACAGATCACACAAGCAGTGAAAAATATATACCAGAAATTGATAGGCTGCAGAGCATTGCATGGAGATATAATGCAGTTTTCAGGACAGATCACACAAGCAGTGAAAAATATATACCTGTAAGAAGAGAAGAAAGATGAATATTAGCAATGCCATTTTCTAACTGCCAGGGCACTTTGCTAAATTATGGCACTTCGATAAAGTATGCATAAATGCTATATGCATAAATGCCCCCGCATAAATGCCTCCCCTTAACTAAGTCTCAATATATAGGGACGTATCTGCTTAGATCTGCACAGATTTAACTCATTAACAATCAATCACTAGCTTAAAAGACAACAGGAGACCATAAAGTGCAGGGAAAAAAAAAAAAAAAAAAAAAACAGACTAGTAAACTCGGCATGGATCATAAACTCTTAAAGTAAGTGTGATGACCTTTAAGTATCATGGAATAAAAAAGCTAGAGGAGTGAAAAAATATATACCAGAAATTGATAGGCTGCAGAGCATTGCATGGAGATATAATGCAGTTTTCAGGACAGATCACACAAGCAGTGAAAAATATATACCAGAAATTGATAGGCTGCAGAGCATTGCATGGAGATATAATGCAGTTTTCAGGACAGATCACACAAGTAGTGAAAAATATATACCAGAAATTGATAGGCTGCAGAGCATTGCATGGAGATATAATGCAGTTTTCAGGACAGATCACACAAGCAGTGAAAAATATATACCAGAAATTGATAGGCTGCAGAGCATTGCATGGAGATATAATGCAGTTTTCAGGACAGATCACACAAGCAGTGAAAAATATATACCTGTAAGAAGAGAAGAAAGATGAATATTAGCAATGCCATTTTCTAACTGCCAGGGCACTTTGCTAAATTATGGCACTTCGATAAAGTATGCATAAATGCTATATGCATAAATGCCCCCGCATAAATGCCTCCCCTTAACTAAGTCTCAATATATAGGGACGTATCTGCTTAGATCTGCACAGATTTAACTCATTAACAATCAATCACTAGCTTAAAAGACAACAGGAGACCATAAAGTGCAGGGAAAAAAAAAAAAACAGACTAGTAAACTCGGCATGGATCATAAACTCTTAAAGTAAGTGTGATGACCTTTAAGTATCATGGAATAAAAAAGCTAGAGGAGTGAAAAAATATATACCAGAAATTGATAGGCTGCAGAGCATTGCATGGAGATATAATGCAGTTTTCAGGACAGATCACACAAGCAGTGAAAAATATATACCTGTAAGAAGAGAAGAAAGATGAATATTAGCAATGCCATTTTCTAACTGCCAGGGCACTTTGCTAAATTATGGCACTTCGATAAAGTATGCATAAATGCTATATGCATAAATGCCCCCGCATAAATGCCTCCCCTTAACTAAGTCTCAATATATAGGGACGTATCTGCTTAGATCTGCACAGATTTAACTCATTAACAATCAATCACTAGCTTAAAAGACAACAGGAGACCATAAAGTGCAGGGAAAAAAAAAAAAAAAAAAAAAACAGACTAGTAAACTCGGCATGGATCATAAACTCTTAAAGTAAGTGTGATGACCTTTAAGTATCATGGAATAAAAAAGCTAGAGGAGTGAAAAAATATATACCAGAAATTGATAGGCTGCAGGGCATTGCATGGAGATATAATGCAGTTTTCAGGACAGATCACACAAGCAGTGAAAAATATATACCAGAAATTGATAGGCTGCAGAGCATTGCATGGAGATATAATGCAGTTTTCAGGACAGATCACACAAGCAGTGAAAAATATATACCAGAAATTGATAGGCTGCAGAGCATTGCATGGAGATATAATGCAGTTTTCAGGACAGATCACACAAGCAGTGAAAAATATATACCAGAAATTGATAGGCTGCAGAGCATTGCATGGAGATATAATGCAGTTTTCAGGACAGATCACACAAGCAGTGAAAAATATATACCTGTAAGAAGAGAAGAAAGATGAATATTAGCAATGCCATTTTCTAACTGCCAGGGCACTTTGCTAAATTATGGCACTTCGATAAAGTATGCATAAATGCTATATGCATAAATGCCCCCGCATAAATGCCTCCCCTTAACTAAGTCTCAATATATAGGGACGTATCTGCTTAGATCTGCACAGATTTAACTCATTAACAATCAATCACTAGCTTAAAAGACAACAGGAGACCATAAAGTGCAGGGAAAAAAAAAAAAAAAAACAAAAAAAAAAACAGACTAGTAAACTCGGCATGGATCATAAACTCTTAAAGTAAGTGTGATGACCTTTAAGTATCATGGAATAAAAAAGCTAGAGGAGTGAAAAAATATATACCAGAAATTGATAGGCTGCAGAGCATTGCATGGAGATATAATGCAGTTTTCAGGACAGATCACACAAGCAGTGAAAAATATATACCTGTAAGAAGAGAAGAAAGATGAATATTAGCAATGCCATTTTCTAACTGCCAGGGCACTTTGCTAAATTATGGCACTTCGATAAAGTATGCATAAATGCTATATGCATAAATGCCCCCGCATAAATGCCTCCCCTTAACTAAGTCTCAATATATAGGGACGTATCTGCTTAGATCTGCACAGATTTAACTCATTAACAATCAATCACTAGCTTAAAAGACAACAGGAGACCATAAAGTGCAGGGAAAAAAAAAAAAAAAAAAAAAAAAACAGACTAGTAAACTCGGCATGGATCATAAACTCTTAAAGTAAGTGTGATGACCTTTAAGTATCATGGAATAAAAAAGCTAGAGGAGTGAAAAAATATATACCAGAAATTGATAGGCTGCAGAGCATTGCATGGAGATATAATGCAGTTTTCAGGACAGATCACACAAGCAGTGAAAAATATATACCAGAAATTGATAGGCTGCAGAGCATTGCATGGAGATATAATGCAGTTTTCAGGACAGATCACACAAGCAGTGAAAAATATATACCAGAAATTGATAGGCTGCAGAGCATTGCATGGAGATATAATGCAGTTTTCAGGACAGATCACACAAGCAGTGAAAAATATATACCAGAAATTGATAGGCTGCAGAGCATTGCATGGAGATATAATGCAGTTTTCAGGACAGATCACACAAGCAGTGAAAAATATATACCTGTAAGAAGAGAAGAAAGATGAATATTAGCAATGCCATTTTCTAACTGCCAGGGCACTTTGCTAAATTATGGCACTTCGATAAAGTATGCATAAATGCTATATGCATAAATGCCCCCGCATAAATGCCTCCCCTTAACTAAGTCTCAATATATAGGGACGTATCTGCTTAGATCTGCACAGATTTAACTCATTAACAATCAATCACTAGCTTAAAAGACAACAGGAGACCATAAAGTGCAGGGAAAAAAAAAAAAAAAAAAACAGACTAGTAAACTCGGCATGGATCATAAACTCTTAAAGTAAGTGTGATGACCTTTAAGTATCATGGAATAAAAAAGCTAGAGGAGTGAAAAAATATATACCAGAAATTGATAGGCTGCAGAGCATTGCATGGAGATATAATGCAGTTTTCAGGACAGATCACACAAGCAGTGAAAAATATATACCTGTAAGAAGAGAAGAAAGATGAATATTAGCAATGCCATTTTCTAACTGCCAGGGCACTTTGCTAAATTATGGCACTTCGATAAAGTATGCATAAATGCTATATGCATAAATGCCCCCGCATAAATGCCTCCCCTTAACTAAGTCTCAATATATAGGGACGTATCTGCTTAGATCTGCACAGATTTAACTCATTAACAATCAATCACTAGCTTAAAAGACAACAGGAGACCATAAAGTGCAGGGAAAAAAAAAAAAAAAAAAAAAACAGACTAGTAAACTCGGCATGGATCATAAACTCTTAAAGTAAGTGTGATGACCTTTAAGTATCATGGAATAAAAAAGCTAGAGGAGTGAAAAAATATATACCAGAAATTGATAGGCTGCAGAGCATTGCATGGAGATATAATGCAGTTTTCAGGACAGATCACACAAGCAGTGAAAAATATATACCAGAAATTGATAGGCTGCAGAGCATTGCATGGAGATATAATGCAGTTTTCAGGACAGATCACACAAGCAGTGAAAAATATATACCAGAAATTGATAGGCTGCAGAGCATTGCATGGAGATATAATGCAGTTTTCAGGACAGATCACACAAGCAGTGAAAAATATATACCTGTAAGAAGAGAAGAAAGATGAATATTAGCAATGCCATTTTCTAACTGCCAGGGCACTTTGCTAAATTATGGCACTTCGATAAAGTATGCATAAATGCTATATGCATAAATGCCCCCGCATAAATGCCTCCCCTTAACTAAGTCTCAATATATAGGGACGTATCTGCTTAGATCTGCACAGATTTAACTCATTAACAATCAATCACTAGCTTAAAAGACAACAGGAGACCATAAAGTGCAGGGAAAAAAAAAAAAAAAACAAAAAAAAAAACAGACTAGTAAACTCGGCATGGATCATAAACTCTTAAAGTAAGTGTGATGACCTTTAAGTATCATGGAATAAAAAAGCTAGAGGAGTGAAAAAATATATACCAGAAATTGATAGGCTGCAGAGCATTGCATGGAGATATAATGCAGTTTTCAGGACAGATCACACAAGCAGTGAAAAATATATACCTGTAAGAAGAGAAGAAAGATGAATATTAGCAATGCCATTTTCTAACTGCCAGGGCACTTTGCTAAATTATGGCACTTCGATAAAGTATGCATAAATGCTATATGCATAAATGCCCCCGCATAAATGCCTCCCCTTAACTAAGTCTCAATATATAGGGACGTATCTGCTTAGATCTGCACAGATTTAACTCATTAACAATCAATCACTAGCTTAAAAGACAACAGGAGACCATAAAGTGCAGGGAAAAAAAAAAAAAAAAAAAAAAAAAACAGACTAGTAAACTCGGCATGGATCATAAACTCTTAAAGTAAGTGTGATGACCTTTAAGTATCATGGAATAAAAAAGCTAGAGGAGTGAAAAAATATATACCAGAAATTGATAGGCTGCAGAGCATTGCATGGAGATATAATGCAGTTTTCAGGACAGATCACACAAGCAGTGAAAAATATATACCAGAAATTGATAGGCTGCAGAGCATTGCATGGAGATATAATGCAGTTTTCAGGACAGATCACACAAGCAGTGAAAAATATATACCAGAAATTGATAGGCTGCAGAGCATTGCATGGAGATATAATGCAGTTTTCAGGACAGATCACACAAGCAGTGAAAAATATATACCAGAAATTGATAGGCTGCAGAGCATTGCATGGAGATATAATGCAGTTTTCAGGACAGATCACACAAGCAGTGAAAAATATATACCTGTAAGAAGAGAAGAAAGATGAATATTAGCAATGCCATTTTCTAACTGCCAGGGCACTTTGCTAAATTATGGCACTTCGATAAAGTATGCATAAATGCTATATGCATAAATGCCCCCGCATAAATGCCTCCCCTTAACTAAGTCTCAATATATAGGGACGTATCAGCTTAGATCTGCACAGATTTAACTCATTAACAATCAATCACTAGCTTAAAAGACAACAGGAGACCATAAAGTGCAGGGAAAAAAAAAAAAAAAAAAACAGACTAGTAAACTCGGCATGGATCATAAACTCTTAAAGTAAGTGTGATGACCTTTAAGTATCATGGAATAAAAAAGCTAGAGGAGTGAAAAAATATATACCAGAAATTGATAGGCTGCAGAGCATTGCATGGAGATATAATGCAGTTTTCAGGACAGATCACACAAGCAGTGAAAAATATATACCTGTAAGAAGAGAAGAAAGATGAATATTAGCAATGCCATTTTCTAACTGCCAGGGCACTTTGCTAAATTATGGCACTTCGATAAAGTATGCATAAATGCTATATGCATAAATGCCCCCGCATAAATGCCTCCCCTTAACTAAGTCTCAATATATAGGGACGTATCTGCTTAGATCTGCACAGATTTAACTCATTAACAATCAATCACTAGCTTAAAAGACAACAGGAGACCATAAAGTGCAGGGAAAAAAAAAAAAAAAAAAAAAAACAGACTAGTAAACTCGGCATGGATCATAAACTCTTAAAGTAAGTGTGATGACCTTTAAGTATCATGGAATAAAAAAGCTAGAGGAGTGAAAAAATATATACCAGAAATTGATAGGCTGCAGAGCATTGCATGGAGATATAATGCAGTTTTCAGGACAGATCACACAAGCAGTGAAAAATATATACCAGAAATTGATAGGCTGCAGAGCATTGCATGGAGATATAATGCAGTTTTCAGGACAGATCACACAAGCAGTGAAAAATATATACCAGAAATTGATAGGCTGCAGAGCATTGCATGGAGATATAATGCAGTTTTCAGGACAGATCACACAAGCAGTGAAAAATATATACCAGAAATTGATAGGCTGCAGAGCATTGCATGGAGATATAATGCAGTTTTCAGGACAGATCACACAAGCAGTGAAAAATATATACCTGTAAGAAGAGAAGAAAGATGAATATTAGCAATGCCATTTTCTAACTGCCAGGGCACTTTGCTAAATTATGGCACTTCGATAAAGTATGCATAAATGCTATATGCATAAATGCCCCCGCATAAATGCCTCCCCTTAACTAAGTCTCAATATATAGGGACGTATCTGCTTAGATCTGCACAGATTTAACTCATTAACAATCAATCACTAGCTTAAAAGACAACAGGAGACCATAAAGTGCAGGGAAAAAAAACAAAAAAAACAAAAAAAAAAACAGACTAGTAAACTCGGCATGGATCATAAACTCTTAAAGTAAGTGTGATGACCTTTAAGTATCATGGAATAAAAAAGCTAGAGGAGTGAAAAAATATATACCAGAAATTGATAGGCTGCAGAGCATTGCATGGAGATATAATGCAGTTTTCAGGACAGATCACACAAGCAGTGAAAAATATATACCTGTAAGAAGAGAAGAAAGATGAATATTAGCAATGCCATTTTCTAACTGCCAGGGCACTTTGCTAAATTATGGCACTTCGATAAAGTATGCATAAATGCTATATGCATAAATGCCCCCGCATAAATGCCTCCCCTTAACTAAGTCTCAATATATAGGGACGTATCTGCTTAGATCTGCACAGATTTAACTCATTAACAATCAATCACTAGCTTAAAAGACAACAGGAGACCATAAAGTGCAGGGAAAAAAAAAAAAAAAAAAAAAAAAAAACAGACTAGTAAACTCGGCATGGATCATAAACTCTTAAAGTAAGTGTGATGACCTTTAAGTATCATGGAATAAAAAAGCTAGAGGAGTGAAAAAATATATACCAGAAATTGATAGGCTGCAGAGCATTGCATGGAGATATAATGCAGTTTTCAGGACAGATCACACAAGCAGTGAAAAATATATACCAGAAATTGATAGGCTGCAGAGCATTGCATGGAGATATAATGCAGTTTTCAGGACAGATCACACAAGCAGTGAAAAATATATACCAGAAATTGATAGGCTGCAGAGCATTGCATGGAGATATAATGCAGTTTTCAGGACAGATCACACAAGCAGTGAAAAATATATACCAGAAATTGATAGGCTGCAGAGCATTGCATGGAGATATAATGCAGTTTTCAGGACAGATCACACAAGCAGTGAAAAATATATACCTGTAAGAAGAGAAGAAAGATGAATATTAGCAATGCCATTTTCTAACTGCCAGGGCACTTTGCTAAATTATGGCACTTCGATAAAGTATGCATAAATGCTATATGCATAAATGCCCCCGCATAAATGCCTCCCCTTAACTAAGTCTCAATATATAGGGACGTATCTGCTTAGATCTGCACAGATTTAACTCATTAACAATCAATCACTAGCTTAAAAGACAACAGGAGACCATAAAGTGCAGGGAAAAAAAAAAAAAAAAACAAAAAAAAAAACAGACTAGTAAACTCGGCATGGATCATAAACTCTTAAAGTAAGTGTGATGACCTTTAAGTATCATGGAATAAAAAAGCTAGAGGAGTGAAAAAATATATACCAGAAATTGATAGGCTGCAGAGCATTGCATGGAGATATAATGCAGTTTTCAGGACAGATCACACAAGCAGTGAAAAATATATACCTGTAAGAAGAGAAGAAAGATGAATATTAGCAATGCCATTTTCTAACTGCCAGGGCACTTTGCTAAATTATGGCACTTCGATAAAGTATGCATAAATGCTATATGCATAAATGCCCCCGCATAAATGCCTCCCCTTAACTAAGTCTCAATATATAGGGACGTATCTGCTTAGATCTGCACAGATTTAACTCATTAACAATCAATCACTAGCTTAAAAGACAACAGGAGACCATAAAGTGCAGGGAAAAAAAAAAAAAAAAAAAAAAAAAAACAGACTAGTAAACTCGGCATGGATCATAAACTCTTAAAGTAAGTGTGATGACCTTTAAGTATCATGGAATAAAAAAGCTAGAGGAGTGAAAAAATATATACCAGAAATTGATAGGCTGCAGAGCATTGCATGGAGATATAATGCAGTTTTCAGGACAGATCACACAAGCAGTGAAAAATATATACCAGAAATTGATAGGCTGCAGAGCATTGCATGGAGATATAATGCAGTTTTCAGGACAGATCACACAAGCAGTGAAAAATATATACCAGAAATTGATAGGCTGCAGAGCATTGCATGGAGATATAATGCAGTTTTCAGGACAGATCACACAAGCAGTGAAAAATATATACCAGAAATTGATAGGCTGCAGAGCATTGCATGGAGATATAATGCAGTTTTCAGGACAGATCACACAAGCAGTGAAAAATATATACCTGTAAGAAGAGAAGAAAGATGAATATTAGCAATGCCATTTTCTAACTGCCAGGGCACTTTGCTAAATTATGGCACTTCGATAAAGTATGCATAAATGCTATATGCATAAATGCCCCCGCATAAATGCCTCCCCTTAACTAAGTCTCAATATATAGGGACGTATCTGCTTAGATCTGCACAGATTTAACTCATTAACAATCAATCACTAGCTTAAAAGACAACAGGAGACCATAAAGTGCAGGGAAAAAAAAAAAAAAAAAAAACAGACTAGTAAACTCGGCATGGATCATAAACTCTTAAAGTAAGTGTGATGACCTTTAAGTATCATGGAATAAAAAAGCTAGAGGAGTGAAAAAATATATACCAGAAATTGATAGGCTGCAGAGCATTGCATGGAGATATAATGCAGTTTTCAGGACAGATCACACAAGCAGTGAAAAATATATACCTGTAAGAAGAGAAGAAAGATGAATATTAGCAATGCCATTTTCTAACTGCCAGGGCACTTTGCTAAATTATGGCACTTCGATAAAGTATGCATAAATGCTATATGCATAAATGCCCCCGCATAAATGCCTCCCCTTAACTAAGTCTCAATATATAGGGACGTATCTGCTTAGATCTGCACAGATTTAACTCATTAACAATCAATCACTAGCTTAAAAGACAACAGGAGACCATAAAGTGCAGGGAAAAAAAAAAAAAAAAAAAAAAACAGACTAGTAAACTCGGCATGGATCATAAACTCTTAAAGTAAGTGTGATGACCTTTAAGTATCATGGAATAAAAAAGCTAGAGGAGTGAAAAAATATATACCAGAAATTGATAGGCTGCAGAGCATTGCATGGAGATATAATGCAGTTTTCAGGACAGATCACACAAGCAGTGAAAAATATATACCAGAAATTGATAGGCTGCAGAGCATTGCATGGAGATATAATGCAGTTTTCAGGACAGATCACACAAGCAGTGAAAAATATATACCAGAAATTGATAGGCTGCAGAGCATTGCATGGAGATATAATGCAGTTTTCAGGACAGATCACACAAGCAGTGAAAAATATATACCAGAAATTGATAGGCTGCAGAGCATTGCATGGAGATATAATGCAGTTTTCAGGACAGATCACACAAGCAGTGAAAAATATATACCTGTAAGAAGAGAAGAAAGATGAATATTAGCAATGCCATTTTCTAACTGCCAGGGCACTTTGCTAAATTATGGCACTTCGATAAAGTATGCATAAATGCTATATGCATAAATGCCCCCGCATAAATGCCTCCCCTTAACTAAGTCTCAATATATAGGGACGTATCTGCTTAGATCTGCACAGATTTAACTCATTAACAATCAATCACTAGCTTAAAAGACAACAGGAGACCATAAAGTGCAGGGAAAAAAAAAAAAAAAAACAAAAAAAAAAACAGACTAGTAAACTCGGCATGGATCATAAACTCTTAAAGTAAGTGTGATGACCTTTAAGTATCATGGAATAAAAAAGCTAGAGGAGTGAAAAAATATATACCAGAAATTGATAGGCTGCAGAGCATTGCATGGAGATATAATGCAGTTTTCAGGACAGATCACACAAGCAGTGAAAAATATATACCTGTAAGAAGAGAAGAAAGATGAATATTAGCAATGCCATTTTCTAACTGCCAGGGCACTTTGCTAAATTATGGCACTTCGATAAAGTATGCATAAATGCTATATGCATAAATGCCCCCGCATAAATGCCTCCCCTTAACTAAGTCTCAATATATAGGGACGTATCTGCTTAGATCTGCACAGATTTAACTCATTAACAATCAATCACTAGCTTAAAAGACAACAGGAGACCATAAAGTGCAGGGGAAAAAAAAAAAAAAAAAAAAAAAAAAACAGACTAGTAAACTCGGCATGGATCATAAACTCTTAAAGTAAGTGTGATGACCTTTAAGTATCATGGAATAAAAAAGCTAGAGGAGTGAAAAAATATATACCAGAAATTGATAGGCTGCAGAGCATTGCATGGAGATATAATGCAGTTTTCAGGACAGATCACACAAGCAGTGAAAAATATATACCAGAAATTGATAGGCTGCAGAGCATTGCATGGAGATATAATGCAGTTTTCAGGACAGATCACACAAGCAGTGAAAAATATATACCAGAAATTGATAGGCTGCAGAGCATTGCATGGAGATATAATGCAGTTTTCAGGACAGATCACACAAGCAGTGAAAAATATATACCAGAAATTGATAGGCTGCAGAGCATTGCATGGAGATATAATGCAGTTTTCAGGACAGATCACACAAGCAGTGAAAAATATATACCTGTAAGAAGAGAAGAAAGATGAATATTAGCAATGCCATTTTCTAACTGCCAGGGCACTTTGCTAAATTATGGCACTTCGATAAAGTATGCATAAATGCTATATGCATAAATGCCCCCGCATAAATGCCTCCCCTTAACTAAGTCTCAATATATAGGGACGTATCTGCTTAGATCTGCACAGATTTAACTCATTAACAATCAATCACTAGCTTAAAAGACAACAGGAGACCATAAAGTGCAGGGAAAAAAAAAAAAAAAAAAACAGACTAGTAAACTCGGCATGGATCATAAACTCTTAAAGTAAGTGTGATGACCTTTAAGTATCATGGAATAAAAAAGCTAGAGGAGTGAAAAAATATATACCAGAAATTGATAGGCTGCAGAGCATTGCATGGAGATATAATGCAGTTTTCAGGACAGATCACACAAGCAGTGAAAAATATATACCTGTAAGAAGAGAAGAAAGATGAATATTAGCAATGCCATTTTCTAACTGCCAGGGCACTTTGCTAAATTATGGCACTTCGATAAAGTATGCATAAATGCTATATGCATAAATGCCCCCGCATAAATGCCTCCCCTTAACTAAGTCTCAATATATAGGGACGTATCTGCTTAGATCTGCACAGATTTAACTCATTAACAATCAATCACTAGCTTAAAAGACAACAGGAGACCATAAAGTGCAGGGAAAAAAAAAAAAAAAAAAAAAAAAAAAACAGACTAGTAAACTCGGCATGGATCATAAACTCTTAAAGTAAGTGTGATGACCTTTAAGTATCATGGAATAAAAAAGCTAGAGGAGTGAAAAAATATATACCAGAAATTGATAGGCTGCAGAGCATTGCATGGAGATATAATGCAGTTTTCAGGACAGATCACACAAGCAGTGAAAAATATATACCAGAAATTGATAGGCTGCAGAGCATTGCATGGAGATATAATGCAGTTTTCAGGACAGATCACACAAGCAGTGAAAAATATATACCAGAAATTGATAGGCTGCAGAGCATTGCATGGAGATATAATGCAGTTTTCAGGACAGATCACACAAGCAGTGAAAAATATATACCAGAAATTGATAGGCTGCAGAGCATTGCATGGAGATATAATGCAGTTTTCAGGACAGATCACACAAGCAGTGAAAAATATATACCTGTAAGAAGAGAAGAAAGATGAATATTAGCAATGCCATTTTCTAACTGCCAGGGCACTTTGCTAAATTATGGCACTTCGATAAAGTATGCATAAATGCTATATGCATAAATGCCCCCGCATAAATGCCTCCCCTTAACTAAGTCTCAATATATAGGGACGTATCTGCTTAGATCTGCACAGATTTAACTCATTAACAATCAATCACTAGCTTAAAAGACAACAGGAGACCATAAAGTGCAGGGAAAAAAAAAAAAAAAAAAACAGACTAGTAAACTCGGCATGGATCATAAACTCTTAAAGTAAGTGTGATGACCTTTAAGTATCATGGAATAAAAAAGCTAGAGGAGTGAAAAAATATATACCAGAAATTGATAGGCTGCAGAGCATTGCATGGAGATATAATGCAGTTTTCAGGACAGATCACACAAGCAGTGAAAAATATATACCTGTAAGAAGAGAAGAAAGATGAATATTAGCAATGCCATTTTCTAACTGCCAGGGCACTTTGCTAAATTATGGCACTTCGATAAAGTATGCATAAATGCTATATGCATAAATGCCCCCGCATAAATGCCTCCCCTTAACTAAGTCTCAATATATAGGGACGTATCTGCTTAGATCTGCACAGATTTAACTCATTAACAATCAATCACTAGCTTAAAAGACAACAGGAGACCATAAAGTGCAGGGAAAAAAAAAAAAAAAAAAAAAAAAAAACAGACTAGTAAACTCGGCATGGATCATAAACTCTTAAAGTAAGTGTGATGACCTTTAAGTATCATGGAATAAAAAAGCTAGAGGAGTGAAAAAAT